>NC_134545.1:7285833-9979166 GCF_050624435.1 Tenrec ecaudatus
GGGGTTCGGCGCAGAGACCTCAAACCCATCTGTAGACAGTGGCACACCCCCTCACAGCAGGGTTACAACGAAGGGATGAGTCAACCAGGGTGCAGCATAGCACTGATGAAACACACGATAGTCCTCTGGTTCCTTGAGGCATCCTCACTCCCCACTGTCATGACCCCAGTCCTGCCTTCCACTTCAGGCCAGACTGGAGCCTGCACACTGGTACAGATAAGGGCTCAAGACACACAGAATCCAGGTCAAACAAACCCCTCAGGTACAAAACAATGGGAGTAGTGATACCAGGAAGATAGGGGAAAAGGGAGGAAGGGGAATTGATCACAATGCTGACACATAACCACTACCACCCCCCTCCAGGGGGATGAGCAGAAACCCTGGGGGAAGGGTGATAGCAGCTGGTATAAGATATGCAGATAATAGAGTGTTATTAGGTGCCACCCAGTTGGGTCCGACCCATCGCCTCACCCACAGCATACCTTGTGAACAATCTTCCGTTAATGTTGCCATCACATTTTGATTCAAGGTGTGTATTTCAGCATGTTATGCTGTACTTCACCAATGCACTCTAAACTCTTGGGAAACGGTTTCTCAAGTATCTAACAAAGCCAAACAAGCCCTTGCCAGGACACAGCACCCAAAGCAAACAGCCGCAGCCAGGATTTTTAGGTCCTGGTGTCTATGCGCCCCCTGCTGGCACGAATTTAACAAGTCTCACAGTAGATGTTTTAAAAATCACTTTACCAAAAAGAACCCCACAACAAACAAACACAACCCACTGCCAAACGAGTTGGTTCTGACTTACAGTGGTCTCACAGGCAGAGGAGAACAACCCCACAGGGTTTCCAAGTCTGTCATCGGATCAGAAGCCGTCGGCACATCTTCCTCCTTGGGAGCAGCTGGTTGGTCAGAGCTTTGGTTGGCAGTTGGGCACTGTACCTACTGCGCCACCAGGGTTCCTGTTACGAAATACCTTGATCCTCGAAACGGATCACTCTCGTCTCTGCTCCTTGGTGTCTTTCTCCATCCCCCCAACCCCCAATATTCAAAATTGTACTGAGAAAAGGGAACCAAAATAGGAGTTCCCTGCCCTGTAGGTGAAGGGTGGAATCAAATGTTAATGTGTAACTATATTGGTAGATTAATCAGAATTACTGAGCTGAGAATACAGGCATTCAGGAAGGCAGTGAAGCATTAGTGTTGCTTTCTTCTAAATCAGCGCTTCTCAACCTTCCTAATGCTGCGACCCTTTCATACAGTTCCTCCTGTTGTGGCGACCCCCCCCCATCATAAAATTATTTTTGTTGCTACTTCATGACTATAATTTTGCTACTGTTGTAAATCGTCATGTAAATATCTGATAGGCAGGATGTATTTCCATCATCACACATTGAACATCACTAAACATAATTAAAGAAAAAAAACCCAAACATATAAAGCATAGTGATTCATCACAAAACAATATGTAATTATACATTGTGCAATAGTTGTGTGTTTTCCGATAGTCTTAGGTGACGACCCCTGTGAAAAGGTTGTTCCATCCCCAAAGGGGTCGAGACCCACAGGCTGAGAACCGCTGTTTTAAATGCACACACTTCTGTAAGTCGGGCTTTTTCTCCTGTAGGCTGGCACACCTACACCACCTGACACTTGACATCCATAAAGAAAGAATTTGGGCTTTGAACTAGTCGCTTCTTTTTAGGATTGTCCTTTTGTCTCCTCTAAGGTTGACTGTCCTAAATCTCTAGGCAAAGGCACGTGGCTCCTCTTGCTAGCCTACCTGTCCAGAACGTCTTTCTCTGTTTGTCTGACTTGTTTCTGAGTCTGTATTGTAAACTCCAACACAAAATCCAAGATTGATTTTAGATAGTAATTATTTGGAGGAAAAATACCCCAAAACCCCAGAAACAAAAGCTCACCATCAATCAATACACTTGGCTCTGACTGTCCTTGTATCTGCTTCTGGAGCGTTTTGATGTTCTTATATACTCCTGGGTACGTGAAATGTGGCACTTAATGAGTCCACAGTTCTTGTCTTAACACTTATCCCTGACATTAAGATCACTTGTTAATCCAGAAACTGCGAGAAAAAGTAGTCAGTTGCTACTGTTACTCAGTAAAGCTCCAATTCAGGGTCACAAGGAAGAGATGAGCCAGTCAGGGTGCGGTGCAGCACCAATGAAACATACAACTTTCCTCTAGTTCTTTCATGCTTCCCACCCCCCTATGATTATGACCCCAGTTCTACCTTACAAATCCAGCTAGACAAGAGCGTGTACATTGGTACAGATAAGAGCTCACAACACAGGGAATCCAGGACAGATAAACCCCTCAGGACCAATCATGAGAGTAGCCATACCAGGAGAGTAGGGGGAAGGTAGGTTGAGAAAGGGAGAACTGATCACAATGATAGACATATAACCCACCCACCCCCCTCCAGGGGGACAAACAACAGAAAAATGAGTGAAGGGAGACAGCGGATGATGTAAGATATGAAAATAATAATTAAAAATTTATCAAGGATTCATGAGGGAAGGTGCAGGAGGGAGGGAAAAAAGAGGAGCTGATATTAAGGGCTCAAATAGAAAGAAAATATTTTCAGTAGAAAGAAAATATTTTGAGAATGATGAGGGCAACAAATGTACAAATGTGCTTGATACACAATGTATGTTTCTATTGATTGTGATAAAAGTTGTATGAGCCCCCAATAAAATGATTTTTTTAAACACATTATGGATGACGTATTTTTTATAATTTTTGTAAGACATTTTATTTACTAGGATAGGTGTAGCTAATGATCTGAGTTATCCTATAACTTTCCTAAAACTAAATAAATGTTATGTGTTCTAAAATGTGTATTAAAATCTCTGTTCTAGATAAAAAATATATTTTGAAAATGATGATGGCAACATATGTACAAAAATGTTTGACAATGGATGGATGTATGGATTGCAAGAGCCCCGAATAAAATGATTTAAAAAACAAAACAAACCCCAACACCCCAAAATAGTAAAGCTCCAGTTTTAATGAAACCTTAAATTTAGTGCTGCTCCTCTAACGACCCTGTGGGAAGGCACTGCCATGAGACAGTCTTCTTCGTCCTTAACGTTCAACACAAATTATCAGGGCAATGTGTTCACCTTTCCAGGCTGCCTTCAATTTAGGGGTGGTAAACAGCTGGTGAGCCCCTCCTGTCGGCCTGCTCTCCTCTCCTCCTTGCCGGCCTACATATGCAAAAGGTATTTCAGACTATAGGAACGGGAGCCACGTTCAGAGAGGATAAAGTGGAAAAAGAAGAGCAGCCGACGGTCCGCAGGACACCCTCCGATGACTGCCCCACTCTGGGTCCTCTGCCTTCCAGCAAGAAAAACCAACCTCCTGCAGGCTGTTCCGAAAGGCCCCAGGCAGGCAAGTCTGCCTCTTGAAGCAGAGTTGACTCTTTGGGCATCAGCCCGAGGGCACCTGGTCAATAGGTGGGCAGGCTCCTGTGAGTTTTCTACAGCCTGTGGTGGTAAATGCTGACATAACTGCCTCTGAAAACGAAAGCTGTTGAATGAAAATCTGCCAGAGAGACGGCGGTGCAATCGCTTCATGTCCAAAGGACTTAAGGGACTCTGTGAAATTATCCGAATAACCCTAACAATACCAGGGAACACACGGGCCCATGTTTTGGGGAGACCTCACCTGACAGCTACTTCTGTCACCTTCCTAGTCACCCTTCAGGTCTGGAACTGAACACATTCCCCATGACTCAATTTTCAGCCAGACAATCGACAGGTCTGTAAGGGGAACATTAACAGTAGCGAGTACGCACTCTTGGACCCATCAGCCATTTGAGATCAAAGTGCAGCACACGTCCAAGGAACAAGTTCAGAAGGCTCACCCCGAGCGAAGTCGGGAGTGGAAGCAGGAAGCACAAAGAGGAAGCGGGATGAGCGATGTTACACGGTTGGGCCTGCAATGTTTCCCTTATGAATTGTTGAATATACACCGATGATCTGTCCGCCTCATAAACGTTCACTCAGTCCACAAGAAAAAGTCAAAAGCAAACAAAACCGAATCCGTCGGTTTAAATGTAGGCGAAAGCTGTAACTCTCCTAAGAAAAGGCAGGCAGACACTTTCATGATTTTGGTTTAGGCGGCAGTTGCTTACTTTCAACCATAGGAGCCAGAGTGGCCAAAAAAGCCAGACTCATTGCCATTGAGTTGATTCTCACTCACAGAAACCCTGTAAGAGTGAGTGGACCACGAGTTTCTCGGTGTTAAAACTTCATGGGAGTGCAAAGCCTCGTCTTTCTCCTGTAGATCAGCTGGTGGTTTCAGACTGCTAATCTTGGGGTTAGCCGCTCAGTGAGTAACCCACCATGCCACCTGGGTTCTGAAATGGTCATTAGAAAAACGTGAGACGCTAAAGCACAGTACCACGTAACATACACTTAACGGAGTCGTGGCAATCCTAGAACTTGGCTCCATAGGGGTTTCACTGGCTTTATTTTTTATCACCAGGCCTTTCTTCCGAGGTCCCTCTGGTTAGACTTAAGCTTCCAACCCCTCAGTTAACCACTCAGTGCATCAGCCATTTCTCTAATTCAGGGTCTTTTCACATCCGTTATGCTGGCTGCAATGAAAAAGATGAGGAATGACCATTGGCAGTGAAGACGCAGTGAAATGCTTCCTGCATTGCTAGTGGGAAGATGACATGGTGCAGCTGCTGTGAAGATCAGTTGGTCATTTTTTCAGAGCGCTAACTAAGCATTGGGTTACCATAACCCCCCAGCCACAGGTATACAGGTTCACACAGAGATGTGTACCTGAGTGCTCATAGCACATTAGTCATACAGTCTCAAACTGGAAACGATTCAAATGACCATCAATTGCTCAGTGCACTCAGAATGGAGTCTTACTTGGTTAGGAAGTACTGATCACACTGACCCTCCCCCCAGAATTTATTTCAAAGAACTGCATTGAATCTGCAGCTCCAGGAGAAGGACATATCTGATCGGAGCACACGGGAGCAGATGAAGGGGGAAGAGGAGAGAGTGGAGCACATCCTGGCCCACCAGACCCTGAGAATGATGTTCCCGATTAGAGGAGCCAGTCCACAGAGGACCACATGGCCAGCCCCACTATGAGACATGACGTCCCTCACTGACCCATAGCCCTACAGGGGAGAATACCGGAGACAGTGTGGAAATTGTGCCTGATCTGATCCACCACACTGAGGCAAAACACTAAGGGGGTGCAACAGAACAGCAAGGGAATGGAGCGGCGAGGTCCCCAGGGAATGCTGAAGGTGGACTTTGGGGCCAGGGCGTGGTGTCTCAACAGACTGGACTGGAAAACACTCCTAAAGGCCAACAAACAGTCCTTGAACTAGCTACAAGCTTTTCTTTCTTGTTGTATTTTGTTGTTTTTTTTTGTCATTGGCTTGTTATTTTATTGTGTATTGTTGCTTGGTTTTGCTGTCTTGTTTTTGTGTATGTTATCTCCGCAGGTCTGTCTAAATAAGATAAGCTGCATGAACAATCTGGAGGAGAAAACGACGGGACCAACAGTTCCAGGGGGAAATGGGAGAGGGGAAGGTGGGGGCAAAGGTAGTGGTATTAACAAACCCAGGGACAAGGGTACAAGTGATCCAAATCGGTGGTGAGGTGGGTGTGGGAGGCCTGGTAGGGCGTCAAGGGTAATGTAACCAAGAGGAATTACTGAAACCCAGGTGGGGACTGAGCATGATAGTGGGACAAGAGGAAAGTCAAAGGAAATAGAGGAAAGAGCTAGGAGGCAAAGGACATTTATAGAGGTCTAAATAAAGGCATGTGCATATGCAAATATGATGGGGAAATAGATCTATGTGCATATATTTATAGATTTCATATTAAGGTAGCAGAAGGACATTGGGCCTCCTCTCAAATACTCCCTCAAAGCAAGAATACTGTTAAATTGGCATTCTATGATGCTCACCTTCCCGACAACCACTGATGACAAAGTGGGTGAATAAGTAAATGTGGTGAAGAAAGCTGATGGTGCCCAGCTATCAAAAGATATAGCATCTGGGGTCTTAAAGGCAAACAAGCGGCCATCTATCTCAGAAGCAACGCCACATGGAAGCATACAAGCCTGTGCGATCACAAGGTGTCGAAGAGATCACGTATCAGGCATCATCAGAACAAAAAATCCTATCATAGTGAATGAGGGGGTAGTGCGGAGGGAAGATCCAAAGCCCATATGTAGGCTACTGGGGGGTTTTGGGGAGAAGACTAGCCAGTCAGGGTACAATGTAGCAATGATTAAACATATAACTTTCCTCTAGTTTCTAAATGCTTCCTCCTCCCCCACTATCATGATTCCAATTCTACCTTACAAATCTGGCTAGACCAGAGGATGTACACTGGTACAGATAGGAACTGGAAATGCAGGGAATCCAGGATGATCCCTTCAGGACCTGTGGTGTGAGTGGCGATACTGGGAGGGTGGAAGGAGGGTGGATTGGAAAGGGGGAACCTATTACAAGGATCTGCATGTAACCTCCTCCCTGGGAGATAGACAACAGAAAAGTGGGTGAAGGGAGATATTGGACAGTGCAAGATGTGACAGAATAGTAATTTATAAATTATCAAGGGTTCATGAGGGAGGCGGGAGCAGGAAGGGAGGGAAAAAATGAGGAGGTGATGCCAGGGGCTTAAGTGGAGAGCAAATATTTTGAGAATGATGAGGGCAATGAATGTACAAATGTGCTTTACACAATTGATATATGTGTGGATTGTGGTAAGAGTTGTATGAGCCCCTAATAAAATGATTTTTAAAAAAGTACTGATCACATGATTCCACAGATGAATCTTGACAGTGTTCTAATAAGTGAAGGAAGTCAGACACAAGAAGCCAGAGTGTATGATTCTATTTACATAAAATTGCTAGAATGGGTGAATCCATGGCCACTGAGTAATAGATTAGTGGGCTAAAGGAGAGGATGGACATGAAGGGAGACGGAGTGCTAAAAATGTTCTGGAATTTGATGGTGGTGATGGTTACAACACTTTGTGAACACCCTAAAGACCCCCAGACTGCCTGTTGAAAGGGTGGGTGTTAGGCTATGTGGATGTCAGTCCCACATGTAGCCAGTGAAAGTCAAAGGGAAACAATAGACAGCCTTTTTTTGGACACACAATGTTAGAAATATCTTTATTATCACTAATATTAAGCACCAGCTTAATAATGCCAAAAAAAGAAAATTCAAGTCATTCTTCCATTATCTCCCCCAATTCTCAATAAAGCACGTTTCAAGTAAAGACATGCTCTCTTCTCTCTTCCATATAAAACTTTATGAAACGAAGGCAAAGGACTGTGTACATCTTGCTGTCAAACGCTGCCTGTCGCCGTGGAGGCAGCGTCTGCCCAAGCTCCCTCTTACTGTCCGGGTCCCGAGAGACTCTTGTTCATGAACTGTCTCTTCACAAAGCATGTCCACCACTAAGGGGGGTTTGGGGGTTGGGAAGGAAAGACAAAGAAGAATGAATGGGAGGAGGGAGGCGTTGTAGAATCACAATTAAAACTTAGCCTTGTAAGCGTATGCAAAATTTCCTTTTCTGGACGTCACAAGTCGCTCATAGTAGTGCCAAAAGAAACGTAAATGATGTTCAAGACCTCAAACAAACTACCTGCTCTAAGGGTTTATCGGGCTCTGACACAAGAATTTCTCATTGCACGCAGTATTTTTCACTCGGATTCGGTGACTTCCTAGGATGGACTAGGTGTGTGCTTAGAGTGAACAGAGCAGAAAGGACATGCACTCTCGCAGTGGAATACCTCAGCATGGTTAATGGTGACTACCGGACAACAGTTAACTTCTGAATTAAACAGACAAAGCGCTCTTACCTTGCTAGGCTTGTCATTCTGAGGGTCAAAAACTTTCTCACAGAGCCTCAATCCCGTCTCTTGCCTTAGCTGCTGCAAGTAGGCCCTCATCATTTCTGAAACAAGAAGCAAGTCGAATAGGTTCTAGTTGAGCAAGTGTAGCCCGGGTGCGGGTTGGTAGTTTAGACCAGAGCTGCTTAAACTGAGGGCCACGTAACCGAAGGTGGGCTGGAAACTTTGGCAACAGCCAGAGGTTCCTGAACCGGCAAAGATTATTTAAAAATCAAATGCGTAAGGAATCCAGGGGCTTGTGGCAGCATGTTTCTGTTGCCAATTTCTCAGGTAAAAAGGGGTCCAGGGTGGAAAACATCTAAAGAACCCTGGTCTAGACCAGTGCTTACCAAAGTGGGAAATGTCACCCCTCTGGGGGGGGGGGGGGGCTGCATAAGCAGACACTTCCACTTTACCCTACATTATAGGCTACTGATACAACAAAAGTTTTCTATTACCAGGGAGGAACTGATTTTCTTTTTTCCTGAAAAGGGGGCTGACAGTTAAATAAATTGGGGAACCCATGTCCAGTACATGTGAAGAAGGTCTGAAATAGAAATGACTACTCATTTCGCCTGGTTTTGGTTCCTGGTCTACTTGTTGCCAAGAATCTTTTGTGAAAGAGACTACGAAGATACCCTGTGAGCTAACGACGCCACTCTCAACCTGCAAACCAACCGAGGGAAAAGGAGGAGGAGAGGAGAGAGCTTTCAGTGAAGTGGGAGGCCTTGTGCGGTGTGTGGAGCACAGGTAGGAAGCCCGCCCACGCTTACCGTCTTCCTGCTTGTTTGCAGGTTTGGCATAAATGGCGTTCAGTGGAAACCCGGGCTCTCCAGGTATGGGGAAGTTAGTGATGCCCAGCGTGTACATTTCTTTCTCCCCTTGGCTTCTGGAATTGCACTACCAAAAAAAAATCATACATGTACAAATTTCTCTGGGGAAAGAGTCATGGCCCCCCATCTCCCATATTTAGAAGTCTTCAAACGTTTGTTTTTGACTTTTGATCAAGAATTTGGGTGAAGGTTTACAGACCAGATCATTGGTTTCCATTCAACAATTCATCCGTATTTTGTTTCATCTCATTCCATGCCATCCCTTTGATGCAACCTTACTTATCCCACTTCCTCCTCGTGTTTCCGGTTTCCATTCCTCCATCTCTCCTAACCCTTCTGAACTGTGTCCACTGGCCAATGCTGCCCTGTTGGTCTCAAGTGGTTGAGTATTCCGAAATGTGCACATCTCCTTGGTGTTGGGTGAAAACTGAGGCCCAAAGGTGAATTCATTTCCAGACCTGGGGGCCACCAGGGGCCACATGCTCACGGCGTGCACCAGTTTTCATGCGCAGCCAGCCTGGCCACTCTGCGATCTTTAGTGTCATTTCACATTGGGAAAAGTACGATATTTCAATGGCAGCTTTTCGGTCTGTGTGGGATGGTGGGCGTTATTCATGTGCTTTGGCCTCTTTGACAATCTGGTGAAAGCTTACGGGCCCTCCCCTTGTAGGAGGAAATTGCAAGGGTAATCAATGAGAATAAAAGACAATAATCAAAATACTCAGTCATCTCTAGGCTTCTTCAGTAATGGGAAACTGCCGTAACATCTGGTGGCAAGAAGTCCCCACAGGCATCGTTAGCCGGCTGTCTTGCTGTGTGTCTTGCCTACATTGGTAACTGAAGTGACTGCTACAGTTCAGTTAGAGGTTAGTGTAAAGGAAGCTGTCACCCTCAACTTGGGCGTCTCTATCCTTGGACCTCAGAACTCCAGAGGCAAGGACTTAAAAAAAAAATTGTGTAACTCAAGGAGACCCAGGTTGGTCTCTTAAGTGTAGGTTCTAAATCAGAGAGAATATTTCTATTTGCCCTTAAAGTCTCAAGAAAGGCCAGATGGCTACAAGGACAAACACCTACTGATAATTTAAGGACTTTGAGTTTAGTTACCTTCTGGAGTTTCTTTAGGCATTCAGAGATGTAGAGAGTGACGTATATCAAGGTCCTGTCTGCTTCATTCTACAAGAAAAAAAAGCAAAACTGAAACACAGGTCTAATCAAAACGTAACAATTATGTGCAACAAACGAATTCATACTTTTATTTTGGATTATCTATGGAAAATTCTAATAGCATAGCACTCAGTAACTAACCAAAAGGCTAGTAGTTGGAGTTCACCTAGATCTACTTCTGAAAAACCAGGCACTGAGAATGCTAGAGCACAAAGTTGTTCTCTGGTCCATGAGGGGCTACTATGAGTCACAATCAACTCAACAGCAGCTAATAACATCACAGCATCAAAAATACACAGTTCCCAAATCCCTCAGCCTCTGGGGTCCCCTTTTTGCCCACTCAAGGGGAGGCAACTTCCTCCCAGAGCTGGTGGCTGCTCTAGCCCGCGTCATCTCCCTCTCCGGGTTCCCCCACTCTGCGTTAGGAAGGAGAATTACAAAGCTGCCAGCAAAGTCTGAGACACACCATCTGCTTGGTGAATTTTTAAAACCCCTTTCACGTCCGGATCCCTGGGGAGAACAAAACAGCTGGAAGGAGAAGCAATTACTCCTCCAGTGAGTGACTGGCCCCTGAGGACTTCTACCGGCCCACACCGGGGCCAGCCCAAAAGCAAAATGGAGCATGATGGAAGTGGGTCTAGTCTCAGGCCAATTTCTAATTAAAATATAGAAGCCAAATTCCATTTCCCTAATTTTAAAACCTGATATTTGGGAGAGAACTGAAGGAGGCAGGCTCGTATTTACCTGAATTCATTACAAAGCAAACATTAACACTTCGGCCCTGTATTAGTTATATAACACTCTGCTCTCAGTACGGAACGTTCAGACTACAGGTGGTAGATCAACTGACATGCTAGTCGATTCGACAAGGCTAAGGGGTTGAAGTTGAAGCTGCGTATTCTACACTGTCATTAAGAAGACTCACTGGCATTCCTTGTAACATGCTCAGACAGGAGCTTAAAATGTTTTTTCCATCCTTTCCCCCCCTCTTTCCTTTTCTGTCACCTCTCTTTACCTTTGACCTCATCCTTGCAAAGAAGCAAGACTGAAGAGTGAGTGCTTCCGTGTCATTAAGGCTTCTTCTTTGCCTTAGGCCAAGGTCAGAGAAAGACTAACAACGGTACATAGGTTCTTTAGTTTGGGACTCATCCAAACTCAACACAGGGTGGGTACTTAGTAGGTGCTTAGTTAAGGCTGAGAAAGTTAAGAAGTCGCAAGGAGTCGTAATTGATTTGATGGGAGGACTTAGTTTTGGTAGGTGAGGAAGTATCTAGACTAGAAACTGGCACGTTTTCTTTGTAAAGGGCTAGGTGTCGTAGATGTTCTGGGCTACGGGTCTATTTTTGTGGCGTGAGAGCAGCCAAAGGTCCTGAAACAGATGACTGTGGTGGTTTCTCAATGAAACTGTATTTTTAAAAAGCGGTGACAGGCTGGGTGGTGGCCCTCAGGCCAGTTTGCTGACTGTGGCAGAGACTCGAGAGGGGAAAAGAGAAACAGGAACAACTACACAGAACCTAACGGTAGGTGCTGGTCTCTATTTTTTAAATCACAGTTTTTTTCCATTTATTGAACCTTGTTTTACTCCGTTTACTTCTCATAGGAATCTTGACTGAAGGTAGATACTGATCCCCGTCAGAAAGCTCTGCAACTTACCTTAATTTCGTAGTTTTTGAAGAAGACGTTGGCCTTGAAGTAATAGATGGCCTCATCCACGATATCTGTATCTTTTGCTAAACCAAACATAAGGGAACGGGGCAGAGAACGTCAGCCAAAATGTAAAATGTAACACCAAAAACACAGGCACAAAGAGCTGCTCATAAAGTTCAACAGAATCGTCACAGGATCCCGCAATTCCACTTCCAAGTCGATGACTCCAAAGAGCCAAAACCAGGTGCTCAGACACGCATCTGCGCACACACACAGCACAGAATAGCACAGCAGTGCTGCTCACAACGGATCGTGAGTGGACACGGTGGTGAACACACAACTGAGCCCTGGTTTGCCCTACAACATGAAGGGAATTGGGAAATACTTCACTAAGTGAAATAAGCTAGACATAAATAAAAGACTGGCTACATTTTTGTATGAAATCCCAGAGTAGGCCAATTCAGAGCGAAAGCAGCAGACTGGTGGGAACCAGGGGCTGGAGGATAAGAACAGGGGGCAAAGGCCAAATGTGTACAGGTTTCATTGTAGGGTGATGACAATGTTCTGGAACTGGAGACAGGTGGCAGCTGCACAGCACTGGAAAGGTACTGGAAACAAACCAAACTCACTGCCGTGGACTGATTCTGCGTCACAGGGATCCTCCAGGGCAGAGTGGAACTGCGCCAGTTTCCGAGGCCCTACATCTTTCCAGAAGCAGACGGCCTCCTCCTCCTCCCCAGGGCAGCTGGCGGGTTCATGTGGCCAACTCTTGCTTAGCAGCAGGGCTGAGCACCCAGCCTACTTGCAAATGTTCTGTCACAGATTGTTCACCTTAAAATGGTAAATTCTGCTACATGGCTTTCACTCATTCTTCTTTATTATTTTTAAGTTAAAAAAGAAAAAAAAATAATAGCCAAGCTCAATTGTCAAGAGTGTTGAGGTTAGACAAAATGAAACAATGCTACTGAAATATAACAATATAAATATAAAATATACAATTTCTGGAACAGTATATATATATGGTCTTTTAAAAAAATGTTCATTAGTGGGGAAAACTCAATATCCAAAAGAGTCCACTACCCAGAAATAAGTGACTATTAACATTTGGAGAATATCTATTTGGAGTATCTCACAATGCATTTACAAAGATCAAATGAAATGCAGACTAACTTTAAAGCCCCCAATTAAATTAAATCAAAGCCCTCAATTACCACTTGGAAGCATGCTGGGGCTCAGATGCACATCTTTCCATAATAAGAATATTTTTGTACACGTTGTTCTAGATGGTAAGAGACTGAGAAAAGCCAGAAATGCTGTTTGACAAAGATGGATTTCATTACACAACTTCTCTGGCAATTTTATGTTTTCTTTTTCTTATTTTTAAAAGGTCAAAATCCCAGGGTCCCAGTATCCGGCAGCTGGCCTCAGCAACACCGCAATGGTTATTTATACTTCACGTCCGTGACTGCCTGCCTCTCCCATGGTGGAAACACACAGTAATCCTGGGGCACTTGTGGGTGGCCATCGGTTGTCTAGACCCCAGCTCATTCCTCAACTGAAGAATTTCCATGGAATTCTAATGCTAGACTTGGTGTTCCTTGCAATTGATTTATCTTTGAAAAGAAAACTTCCTCAGAGATTCACAGTATCTACAAAAACCAGTCTGTTCTTCCAAAATTAGGATTTGAGCATGAGGGTGGGGGTAAGGCAAAGAAAAAACAGAAACTAGAAGGGACTAGAAAGAGCTCAAAAGAGATCCGTTGACTCTAAATGGATTGATTTGAATCGAAAGATGGTGATTCAACCCAGTTAGCAGCTCCACAGAACACCTGCCAATCGGCTCCTATAAAGATTTCAGCCTCGAAAGCGATGCAGCAGATCTGTGCTGTCACACGGGGTGGCTAGGAGCTGCAATGAACTCACTGGCTGTGAAAATGGCACAGTGCCTTTGTCAGACCCCCTCAGTTAACTACACAAGGGAGGAGCGGGGAGGAGAGAGGATCAAGATGAACATCACCCCAAACTACATCCCTATGAGGCAGAGCTCACGAGCACCTCTACCCTCCGCCCTTTTTACCCTCTTCTCTCCTGGGTTTGATAATTCATTGTCAGGCTCACACAGACTAAACTCACAGTTATGGGTTAATTAGGAAAATAACAGGTTACAATTCAGGATCAGGAAAGGCACAGGCTACAGTCTTTGGTCAGGGCAGTTTCTTGGCCACGCCTGTAGGCAGGCCTCTCTTGACCCCTCATCCTGGCCTCTTCCCTGTTCAGGGAAGTATTAAAGCTCTTTAGTTCTATCAATAAGTTCCCAGAGGCACCCTCGTCCACCAGCAAGCCTCTCTTGCTCTGTGGGCCAGGAAACTCACTGTGCCACATTACGCCAGGTCTCTGAGTTCTGCTGTCGCTGTTTCCAGACTCACTTTGCATCCTCTCTAGTGTCACAGCTGTCTCTTGAGCCTAGGAGATTTGCAGTGTGGGGACCTCAAGGCCAAAGGAAATGTTATGTTCCCGACTCTTTTTGATGGTAGTGAGGTCTGTAGTCCCGCCCCCAACCCCTCTTTAGCCTCTAGGATCAGCTCACTTTAAGTCTACAGGGACGACAAAATTAACCAACCTCTTACAATGATTATTTGGATAGTCCATCCATATTTGCATCATTAGCAGGGTGTCCAAACCCTGGGTGGGCTACACACACCTGTTTTCATTGTCCCACCCAATCATTGTGAGGCAGTCTTAAGACCATGGCTGAAAAGGCCACATTATACTAATTCACTGCACTGCAACGGCACCTAACAACAACATTAACGTAGCTCAGAAGACTGGTATTCTCGCGTGAATCCAATTTGGTTCTACTCCAGCACCTTAGAGAGGAGCATTGGGTCAGTCTTTGCCCGTAGATATCACTGTGCTCTGACTTCTAGGGGCCCCATTCTCCCAAGAAAGTGACAGAACGGCAAAGGGGCTAAATACCAGGTTTATTCCATCCTTAGTCAAGTGTACCTGCTGATCCATTACACAGGAGGTGTCTACCTCTTTCCAAGGAGTCTGGGCCAACCCGGGTTCATACTCTGAAATCCACTTGCATGTTTCTTCTTTCTAGATGGTTTTTCATCTGGCCCTTTTCTTTGTCTGAGAGCCACACAAAGACTGTGGTGACTCACTGCATTTGTCAACTTTACCGAGCAATAGACGGGTGTTGAAGGAACATTAAATCAAGGCTAAGTCATGTCAAATACTCTAGGAGAAGAAGGGAGTTGTGGTGAATACAAAGTAGGTATTATAACCATGCTTCAGGCCTGGGTGCAGGGAAATCCTATGTAATAAGTACATTTGGCAACACATCTCAAATGTGCCGGAAGAGCCTCAGATAGTATATGAAAAACATAGGGTCGTCTGAAGAATGAAATAGGCTTCCAAAAGCAGAATTTATTTTAAAAGGGCAGAGTACCAAGGAAGAAAGCAAAGATGTAAAACTCAATAAAGCAAGCGTATAAGGGGGCTGCAAAAAGTGTGTGTGGGGGAAATGAAATGAAAGATAATGAAAAGAAATAAAAAAGGATAATGAAAATTTCCCACAAACATTTTGAACCAACCCCTCCACCACCCCCCAGGTAGAGATCCGTGAATAACATTATAAAAGATACAAAAAATAATGGATAAAATAAGTAGATTTAGATGGGAAAGCTTAAAACACTTTGAGATAGGGGCGTGGCACTCTGCAGAGGCAGCAGCAATGGGTAGAAAGAACTGAGCATGAAGGCAGGACACAAGGTCCAGGATCTAGCCTGTCTCCTCTTCCCCAGCAACAAAACAAAACTATTCTGGAGAAATGAGCAGCGATGCAACTTCCCTATAGATGGGACACGTTTACCAATCACCAAGAGAGGCTTAGAATTAGAACACAGGGTCCACCAAGCAAGAGGATGCACAGGGGCAGTCTGAGAGAGAGGGCTGAGTGGACAACTACCTGGACTGGACAGCAGAGGTTACCTGATGCTCCACACCAAAACCTCAATGTGAAGGGAAAGGCCTGACTTACTCTCTCTCGGAGCAGGTCCTTTGAACTGACTTCTGATAGGTAGCAGGGCCATGTTTCCAATGAGCTTGGTGTCCGGGTCCATGAGAGAGGAGTGGTAGGCCTGCAACAGCAAACCAGGTAAGGTTTCAGAAAGAGAGAAAATGCCTTGGGAACAGGCAAGGGAAAATAGGGTGCCTCTGTCCAACATTCATCACACCCAAAACCAAACCCACTGCCGTTAAGTCCGTTTCAATTCATCGTGACGCTAGAAGAGGCTCACAGAGTTTCCAAGATGTCGCTCTTGCTGGAAACAGCACTGCTACATCTTTCTTCCCCGGAGAGCCTGATTAAGTTCACAAAGATGGCAGCCTCACGCTTAACCCAATGCACCACAAGAGCTCCTTTGATTAGGGAAGTAAAAGAGAGAAGGCAGAAGCAGCTGGAGCTGCCTTTTCCAGTTTACAAAAGCTGTGTATTTTGCAGGATTGGCAAGCTAGTGTTACACATCACCCTCATTAAAAAATTAAGTGATAGCAACTTTTCATTTCTTAAAAATTTTATTTAAAACAAAGGTTTCTTTAAAAGGCTCTTGAAAACATACTTTCCTACCGTCTATGTTCTTTAAATACTACAAAATAGAGCGCTACTGTGCAGTTTACCCCATTTCATGGTCAATGGCATCACACTGGTGGCTGATAGGAATACTAAAAAAATCAGCAATGCTCTAGCATCGCTGCTGCTTCATCATTCCCAGGACCCAAGCACTAGCCTTTCTGCCCTGCCACTTCCTGGTTTTATCTTCGACCAAGACGTGGCGTTTCTTCTCTTAAGCCTGTTGCCAAACTTGTGAAAAGAAGAGAGATGTACTACAATCAGTGGGCCCCAACCAAACCACACCCACTGCCATGGAGATGGTTCTGATCCACAGCCACCCAATAGGGGGTTTCTGACACTGTAGGGAGCAGCTGATGGGTTTGAACTTTATAGTTAGTTGGCCAAGGCTTACTCAACAGTGCCCAGGGCTCCTCACTCAATTGGGAGAGGGGTGATTTAAGAGAAAACAACAACCACAAATTCACATTTTTTAGAACAATCTGCATACTGATTCTCAGTTCTGCTTCTTACAAACAGGATAGTATGGGCCCCAACCACGCCTTCATTCCATGAATACTAGACCCCCTCTATGAGCAAGGCACAGTGACACAATCTGGTCCCCACCCTCAGGTAACTTTCAGGATCACGAAGAAAGCAGATATTAAGTAAGTAATCCCAGGGGCCAGTCCTGGGCACACCTGGTAAAAATGAAGCCTGCACGGAACATATCAGGAGCAACTAAATGGCAGTGAAAGAATTCCTGGAGCCCCAGGGTGGGGTAAATAGGGAACACACTCAGCTGATGACCCAACGGCCGGAAGTTGGAATCCACCAGAGAAGAAGGGCCTGGAAATTTCATTCTGAAAAATTCGACGTTGAAAATCCTATGGAGTATAGTTCTATTCTGACATACATGAGATCATCATGGGTCAAGCTGGATGGGTAACACGTTTTCATAAAACTCTGGTGCATAACTACGGCTGGGGCTTGCTCCTTCTCATGGGACGCTTCATCTACAGCAGCCTGTCTTCCCTTAACTCAACGGTTCTCAACCCGTGGGTCGAAACCCCTTTGGGGGGGTCAAACGACACATTCACAGGGGTCACCCGATTCATAGCAGTAGCATAATTACAGTTAGGAAGTAGCAATGAAAGTAATTTTATGGTTGGACGTCACCACGACATGAGGACCTGTGTTAAAGGGTCGCGCCATTAGAAAAGTTGAGAACCACTGCCTTAACCAGTCACTGGCTTGTTAACTTGTTACCTATTTCCTTTACCGGACAGATCACTATCTAAAATTATCTCCTCTATACATCTATTTGGAGCCCGGATGGTGTTGTGGGTTAGTCTGAGCTGCTAACCACATAGTCAGCAGATCAAACCCATCAGCCCCTGGGCATGGGGAATATGAGGCTGTCTGCTCCCATAAAGATGAATCAACTCTGAGACCCTACACAGGGTTCCTACGTGTCAAAATAGACTGGATAGTCTAATTGATCGGTTTGCATGTTTACTGTTTCCCCTCTAGAGCAGAAATTTGTGGGTTTATAACAGAACGTAGCTTAGTACCACTCCCTACTGCTTGCTGTATGAATAATCGTGTTATTGGGCCGTATTTCTCCTAATATGCAAAATGAAGATCTCAGCAGCGATAGCTTTACCCCCTCCCCACCCCACCCCGCCGGCTGTCAAAAATGAATCATCAAGTTCTCCCGCTGCTGCTCACAAAAAACGAGGACATTTGCAAATCAGGTGCCGGCCTCTGCCTCGTTTTTTGGCTCTGGGGACCCTGCACCCAGATGGCTGGCTGGGTGGTGGCGGTGGAGGTGGGGGGTGAGCCGCGACACCAGAGACGACACGGGGAGGAGTCCGGGAAGTGGGGTCTGTCAGATGACAAGCAGCAAGAAGGTCCCGCCCGGGGCGGAGGAGGAAGTAGGACTGACAGTCAAAAAAGGCGAAGCCGGCCCGTGGACTTAAAAATAAAGGAAAATAAAAAGAGATGCTTGGCCCGAGGAGTAAGGAGACCTCGAGCTCCGACAGCCTCTTTTCAAGTGCTGGGCTCAGCCTACTCCGCCTGCCCTCGGGGGCCGATACCCCGAATCCGGCACGGAGGTCCCCACGCCTCGCCTCTCCCCGAGACCCCACTTCCTTTCTGGACTCCTCAGAGTACATATTATTTCTCACCGCTCTCTCCAATCCCCGCCGTCTCCCCACACATCCCTCCCGGCCCTCTCACCGGCATCTTGGAGGCGCCCGGGCGGACTCAACTGAGAAATACCGACGAGAGCACGGCGCTTCCGGTCTGGAGCCCGGGCGGGGTAGGCGGAAGTGAGCCGGAAGGGGAGGGCAAAGCGCTTCCGGCGTTCCGCGCAGCCGTTGGCTCAGCAGCTGCGCCGAGTCGAACGAGGCGGCAGGGGGCGTCCTAGTACTAGACAGGGACTGTCGCGCATGCGTAGAGCGCGCGAAACCGCCATTGCTGTCAATGTAAGAAAAACTAAGGAACAAAGCCAATCTATTTGTTCAAATATCACCTTTTCGGGGAATCACTAGCCACCCTACTTGAAATTTAACCCGAGCCCATCTCCCTGTCCATCTTTTCCAGTCTCTCATACTTTCTTAGTTTACTTTGACATCTGTACCCCCTCATCCACAGCAGCATAAAAAAGCATGTTGTCCCTTTGGCTCCCTAGGGATTCCCGCGCCCCTAACAGTGATGGAATACAGGAAACATAAGTAACTATTTATGGAGTGAGTGAACCCAATCACTTGTTTTAAAAATGAAATGAGGACAGGAGAAGGGAATGAAGCAACACCCAGGATTGCAGATTCCTTGTGTAAAGACAGGGTAGGAGTGCCCCGTCCCCTCTAGGTTTCAATTCCTGGCTCCCAACATTTACTAGCAGTGTAATTTTAGCAAGTTGCCTCTGTGCCTCTATTCCCACATCTGAACGTGGCAGTTTAACAATACCTACCTTGTTTGAGGAGTTAACGGAATTACATGTGAAGCGATCTGAATTTATGTATTTATGCACAGAATTTATGGAATCATCCAGCACTAACCATATGCCATGTTTCTGGTTAGCCTGTCATGCCACCTTTGTCTTGTTCCTTATTCCAGCCTCTGCAGAATTTTTTAACTTTCTGTGTTGCTCACAGCCAGATACATGGTACATGGCCATCTGGATGATTCTGCTTATAGGGTCATTTTTTATCAAATTGCTATGCTCACCATTTACATCTTGTGACCCGAGTAAAGGAAAGCACCTGGCAAAATCCCTGACTCTCCCAAAGGGGACAATGCAAAGTAAACGCGCATAAACCCCTCATACTCTGTTGACAAATGGGACTCCATTAGGAGACCCTGTGTTGCCGCTGCCCCGTTCTAATAAAGCTGTTCTTTCTAACTGGAAGCTGGTGAATTTGGCTCCACTGCGGGAACCTTTTTTAGGGATAACACCATCGCTGAGTCTTTTCTTTGCACCCCCCAGACTGATAACTCTGCTTTCCATTTGTTCCCACAATTGACCTCTCATTCAGGATTCCGGCCCAGCAGCACCTCTACTGGATCCCTTGGGCTGCTGAAACAATATCACAGTGGGCGGCTCAAAAACAAGACACTCATTCTCACACGGCTCTCACATCCTGCCATTTCAGCTTCTGAAAGGCTGTAGAGGAAGTTCTAATTTTGAATAGCGGGGTCACCTGTACATTTGAACTTGGGGGCTAACAGTACTACAAGTCTACTACTGTACAACATTTTCAATGTCGAAAACTAGACGATACAGACAGGGCTTGTCTTATTAGATTCTTCTAGACCTTTTTTCCTTCAGACATATAACTAAGAGTAATTCCTGCTGCCCCAGAAAGACCTCATAAACAAGATACTTATGTGTTTATTTTATTACAGTCATTCTCCTACACAAAACAATAATAAAATAACGTGAGATTTTCACTGTAGCTAGGTGCTAATATCTGCTATATACATATCTATGTACATTCCCCTTAACTTTCTCAATATAAGTTGATGTGGTTCAATTGTCACCGACAAGATCACACTTTAACGGTGGCAGCAGCAGAACTCCGTATGCCCATTACAAATGATAAAATGAAGCGAGCAGTCCTTTTTCCTCTCAGAAAGATAAGCAGCTCTCTATGGTGGCACCCTTTGGGGAGAGGATGTTCTGTGGGTTCAGCCCCACGTTCTTCACATGTACACCGTCACTTGTTAATACAACAATCTTCAATCATTCTGGTGTTCTTGAAAGTATTCATCAAACATAGATGAGGACGCATCTTCATGTTCCTGGCACAAGAGAAACAGAAGAGAAAACATGTGTATTTTCCTGCAAGTGTTGCTGTATTTTCTCAGGAATGTTCTCTAATGAGCTAGCACCCGACTGGTGCTCTGGGCATCGATCATAGTTGATGGCTGGTGGTTTCAAAAGACACGCCTTATGGGCTATGAGCTGGAACTGACTTGCTGGCAGTGGGGCTTTGGTGGCAAATTAATGCTTGTAACTATCAGGAAGCATTTCTCCCTTGAGTTTACAATCACACTCACAGCTATGTGTGGACCACCGTCAGTCTTCCCACAGGCTTTCTGTGAGGGCAGCCCATATTGAATTTCTTCTCATCTTTGCAAAACCACCTACACTTTGCTGCTTGGCACCTGGCAGACATAAGGTCAGAGGTTCAAGCCCACCACTCCATGGGAGAAAGGTGAGGCTCTCCGCTCCTATAAAGTTTTACAGGCTTGAATATCCTATATAGGGTCGGAGTCAATTATGTGTTAGAATTGACAGCAATGGGCTTGAGTGGCAAACACTTGCAGAGCGACCTTGGTGTTGTGGTGGGTTACACATTGGGGTGCTAACCATAAGGTCAACAGTTTGAATCCACCAGCTTCTCCGAGGAAGAAAGATGTAGCTTTCTACACCCGTTAACAGGAGTCTCAGAAACCCACAGGAGCAGTTCTACCCTTTCCTACGGGAATGCTCTGAGTCAGAATCGACTTGAGTCTGACTCACTCTAAGTAGGGCCCACTCCCTTCTGATACTGTTCCCTTGAAGGAGAGCCCGAAGGCAAGCCCGGGACCACTCAAAGATAACTAAGGTTAGGCTACTATATTGACTCTAGGGTCCGCCCATCTTGCCACATATGTACCCCTATTCCGTCCCTGTACTATTGCGTGTACACGCTAGGTCATCCCCCTCCTACTGCTTGTATTGCCTATGTTACAACCCTTTCCTATGACGCAGGTTGTTACCTGTAATCAGGGGGCTTGCATGTCCCCAAAGATCTATAAGCTTTGGTTAGAAAAAAATCCTCAGGAGAGCTCTCCGTCTCATCTCCCACCTCCACGAAGACCAAGAGGAGCTGAGGTGAGCACGCTCCCATTAGATGTGTCTGACTTCATCATTTTACTCTCCCTCTCTTATTTCTCTATGACTTTCCTACAGTCTTTACATATCAAAACTGTACAATTGCGCTTATAGAACCCATGATTAGTTGTGGGGGGCTGGCTTCCCCCACAGCTCAACTTTGGAAATTACCTTTGGTTCTTTAAATTCCAAGTCTTCTCCATACTGAATGGCAAAATCAATGTGCTGTAAGACAATGTTCATGCTTTCTTCATCTGACTGGTCGTAAGGTAGAAACCTCACCATGCTGTAGTCGTCGATCTGTACATTGGGGAATCCAACCAAACAGTAGTCTCAGCCTACATTTGAACTTTGGAACTGCCCATTACAAATGTGCTGGGGGACGAGGGCAGGAGCGGGAGGGAGTCAAGGGAGATAAATGCAAAGAGATCATCAACAAATCCTTACCTGTGACATCATCACCAGAACACCATGAGCTTATTATGGAGCTGGACCCTTCTCCACTTTGTGGGTATTCATCTGCCTGGCAGACTTTGTACAAGCACAGGCCGCTCCAATACCCCGAAGGGTTTGGAATACTAGGTACATCAGGTCATTTATTGATGTCTAGATTAAACTGCTACCCAGAGAGCCCAAAACCCCCGTGCCTCCCTCCTGGGCTGGACTGTGCTTTTCCTAAAAGCAGCCACCAACTGGACAAGGGCAAACACCCAGTGGAGGTTATAATCCACGGGGCTGTCAGCAGAACTGACTCCCAGGGCTCTGACCGAAGCAAGCCGGTCTGTGTCTATTAAAGGAACTCTCCCTGGAGTTCTGAACTTGGACCGGGCACACAAAAAGGAAGGAGTCAGTTGGGGCTGGAGCCTAGTTGAAGGAGCCCTGGTGGTGTTGTTGGGTGAGCATTGGGCTCACAACCAGACTGGCAGTTCAAACTTGCTCTCTGCTCTGCAAAAGAAAGAGGAGGCTATCCTGCTCTGTCCTGATTTCTAACCTCCGAAGCCCAACACAGGTTTGCTCCGAGCTGGAATGGACTTGAGGGCTGCAGCAGTCTGCAGACGGGCTGGGCAAATGCTCGAGGGCACAGGCAGCTATTGGAACGGGGGAGGAGGTCACAGAGGACGGGTGAGGACGGCCTTGGTTCCTGAGCAGGTGCTCCCACCTTGATTCCCCAGGAGGCTGGCCGTGCCATCTGCCTCTCTTCTCTGTATGGTGACACTGCCACCTTCACTACGTTATCCTCATCCTCTGCTTTACCGAGAAACCAGGAAACGCGCAACATTAGGACCAGTCATGCCAGACACAATACCGATGTTGCACAGGCATCTGACTGACTCCTTTAGAAAGAAGATGCAAGTGTTTAGGGGGGAGCATGGCAGCTCAAGGTGGTGATGCTGTGGAAATTCTGGTCGACACTCCGCTTTCACTCCAGCAGTCTCCTCAGAGGTGCCATCCTGGCTCTATCCCAATCAGGAGCCCCGCCCCGAGCCCGCCTGAGCTGGGGCCAGACGCATTCACCGTAGGCCCATTCCTGTCCCTCGAACTGGGGTATCAGCATCATGGAACCAAGAATGGTGGGGAGGGGAGTATTTCACAACTCTTGCCCTTATTAGGGAAAGAAAGGCCCTGACTCTATGTGATTCATTTCCTAAAACTCCAGACCAAACCAGCGGATTCCAACTCAAGACAACTCCCTGTGTTGTCAGAGAAAAACCACGCAGCACAGGGTTTTCAAAGGCTGATTTTGGGGGCATTAGATCACCAGACCTTTCTTCTGAGGTACCTTCAGGTGGGAATCAAACCTTTAATCTTCTCATTAACAACCCAGTGCATCATGTCATTTGCACCGGCCCTTATTGGCTTGTTTAAAATCCTAGTGTTTGTTGCTCCAACTATAATGAGGCCATACACCGAGCTACACAATCAAGCTAATGTAACTTGCTGACTGTAAAAACAACTAACAATAAATTCTGAGCAAGCTTTGTGTGCTGCTAAGTTAGGATGATGAGACAAGGACAGTGGGGTCCACCCTCCCTGCAGCTCAGGACATCTTCCACACCAAAAGCTGTCCTAGTGGGTGCAGAGGCATGACCAGTGACACTAGGGGACCCTCTTGCTACTCTTCTCAAAACAGACAAAACTGTGCACCTCACTCCTCTCTATGGGACGAGCAAGGAAGTCTTTGGAAGAAGCCAGGGCGTTCATAATTTCCCATAAACTTACCAATCCACATATAGCTTTAGTCAATTTCTTGAATTTTTTGCTTCTTAAGACACTTGTAGAATCGTCTAACAAAGAATACACATCTGGATCTAGAAACCTTTGAAAGGGGAGAAAGAAAGGATCAACCAGGAAACAAAACTCATGAACATCAGAATCACACATAAAATGAAACTTAGGAGGGGCATCGCCACAAGCAAGCCCTGGTGACAAACAGAGGATGCGGTGCACCGAACCATCCGAAATCCTAACCTCTGCCCACCCTAAGAGGTTAGAATCCTATTTGGGAATGCGCTCTCTTTGTTACGCTAACAGGGCAGTATAAACTGAGCTGGATTTATGAGTAGAGGGTGTATGTAAATCATTCTCTTTTGAGATACAGAAGAGGAAACTGAGCAAACAACGAAGCAGACAAGCAAGCACAGAGGGAGGAAGAGAGATGCCACCCACTGGAGTTCTCCAAGGAATCAAGGAACAGAAGCTGAAGGGAAGCTCCAATAGCTCACAAGAGGAAAAATCTTCCTCTAGAGCTGACCCCTGAATACTGACATCTCTCCTCCTAACCGTGAAAAAGTACATCTGTTTGTGAAAGCCACCCCCTTGTGGTATTTTTGTTATAGCAACACTAGATAGCTAGTCCAAAGGACTTCCTTCTCAACACTAGACAGCTACGACAGACAGTCTAGAGGACGTACTTCTCGATTTCCTTTTTAGCCTTCTTACTCAGCAGATCCATTTTCGTCATGACGTTCACCTGTGGGAT
Organism: Tenrec ecaudatus; assembly: GCF_050624435.1. Lineage (NCBI taxonomy): Eukaryota > Metazoa > Chordata > Mammalia > Afrosoricida > Tenrecidae > Tenrec > Tenrec ecaudatus. The sequence continues at coordinate 7,310,364 of NC_134545.1, forward strand.
TTCTAGAGAGATCATTGCACTCAGAGCTGCCATGACGCCAGAAAGGAACTGGAGGGGGAGACAGAAAAGAGAAGATGCATAAACGGTGCCAGTAAACTTCTTGGTCTACAAGGAGGCGCTGTTCCCCAATGGCGGCAAAACTGGCTTAAGTCAAAGAAATTCTTCTGCCCAGCCACCCCAGAGGACAGACTTGAACCCAAACTTTTTACGGGAGCAGAACGCCTCCTGTTTCCTCCCTGAGTGGCTGATGGGTTGAAACTGCTGGCCTGTGAGCAGTTCAACGTGGAAAACACGGTCTTAATGCAGACAGTGCCTCCTGCTTCCTTTCCCCTGAATACCCTTCAAGGGCGATTTATACAAAACGACGCTTACAGTGGATCATAAACATTTTGGATAATCTGTGAACTGGGGATAAGGCTCTCAGCTAATGAAAAGCAGACTTGTATGAATACACATCTGTCACGTTCTTGATAGCTAGTGTCTCAAAATCGGTATGACTTTATCGGAACACCTTACATTTTTATCAGGTTATAACGTATAGTAACTGTTGGCACCACCATGGGACACCGGCAATGAGGTGCACGAAACAAATAACTCTGGAATGCCCAGACAATCCCTTCTACCAGGGCCCTGAACGTAAAAAGACACGGTGGACTTGCCCTCCTACCTTGAACGACTCCACCATGAACTGAGAATCCACAAGGAAAACCCCACAGACTCGGAACTCCCACTGCTCCAGCTGCTGAATCAGCTGCTTCATCACAGGCAGGTGAGTGTACAGCTCAATCTGACCTGCAGGGAGAGCAGCACACTGGTGAGCGTGTCACACAGGGAAACGCGTTTTCCTCACAAGGCTGCAGAGCCAAGGCCAGCCAATGTCTGGCAGGGACACGCTCAGTTAAAAAAGGGCTTTGCCACCTCCTTTTTATTTTAATTATTTAAAACATTTTATTAGGGACTCATACAACTCATATCACAACCCATACATACATCAATTGTGTAAAGCACATCTGTACATTCTTTGCCTTCATCATTCTCAAAGCATTTGCTCTCCATTTACGTCCTTTGCATCAGGTCCTCTTTTTCCCCCTCTCTCCCCGTTCCCACCTCCCTCATGAGCCCTTGATAATTTATAAATTATTATTTTGTCATATCTTGCCCTGTCCGATGTCTCCCTTTACCCCTTTTCTGTTGTCCATTCCCCAGGGAGGAGGTCACATGTAGATCCTTGTAATCGGTTCCCTCTTCCCAACCCACCCTCCCAGTATCGCCCCTCACATCCCTGGTCCTGGAGGTATCATCCACCCTGGATTCCCTGTGCCTCCAGCTCCTATCTGCACCAGTGTACATCCTCTGCTCTATCCAGACTTGCAAGGTAGAATTCGGATCATGACAGTTGGGGGGGGGGGGGGAGGAAGTATTTAGGAACTGGAGGAAAGCTGTATTCTTCATCGGTGCTACATCGCACCCTGACTGACTCATCTCCTCCCCTAGACCCCTCTGCGAGGGGATCTCCAGTGGCCGACAAATGGGCTTTGGGTCTCCACTCTGCATTTCCCCCTTCATTCACTATGGTAAGATTTTTTTTTTTTGATGATGCCTTATACCTGATCCCTTCGACACCTCGTGATCTCACAGGCTGGTGTGCTTCTTCCATGTGGGTCTTGTTGCTTCTGAGCTAGATGGCCGCTTGTTTACCTTCAAGCCCAAGACCCCAGACACTATCTCTTTTGATAGCCAGGCACTGCTTTGCCCCCTCTTGAAGCACTCATAAAACCAAGGTGGCCACCCCGGGCCTCCCAAGCGCACGACCCATTTCAAGCAAAAATGAGCTTCAGCGTGCTTCCGTTTCCTGTTCAGTAGGAGTGGGACCTGGGGGTGTGCTGTCTGGGAGGACCCACTATTAAGTGGGTGGGCTTTCTCCTTCAGGCACGCCCAACACAAGGTGAGAGGGAAACAGGAGGGTCCCGAGTGACCTCAGGCATGTCAGGTTCCAATCTAAAATGCACACTGTGGCTTAAGCAGCCACACGTGACAATCTAGCCCTGACCAGCCCCACCTCCTCTTTGGTTACCATGTTCCATGAACAGGCCTTGTCAGTCCCTCAAACCCACCTCATTCCTTCCCATCTCAAGGCCCTCAGTCCTGCAGGGCCCTCCCCCTGGCCTACTCTTCCCTCATCTGCACCCCTGTCTCAGTTTATGGACCACTTGACCAGAAGCCTCCCCAGTCTCCTTGTTATTCCTGTGGGGCATCTGTCACCCAGTCAGGCACTGAGTAACACTTAGGTGATTTCTGTTTCCACCAGCCGGCGCCCCCTCCCCCCCATCCCCACTATTGAGCCCCTGGAGGGCTGAGCTCCCACTCTGCTCTATTCCCAGTACTTCCTTCCAGTCAGTACACTTGGTCCACACGACCAACGAATCAGCCACAAATGAGGAGAGTAGTCTGACTCCTGGGGCAGAGACCCATTCCAAGTGCTGACTTACCTGGACAGTCAAATAGTATATAGTCATCCTCCACGTGGCCTAGGCAATTCTCGAGCCAGTCAAAATTGCTAGCGAAGTACTCCATGCAAAATATCAACCCTCCATTGGGACCGAACCGCAGGGAGCTGTCTTCCATCACATCGTCTACCTCAATCAGTTCCCGGATGTCTGCAGAGAGTGACAGGGCTCAGGGGATCAGGGCCCAACCACCCCAACGAGGACAGTGTTGCAACGTGACCCACATGAACCACATGGATTCCCAGGGCATGTGAAAGTTTTGTTGACCCTAGACTGTGGTCCAAGGAGCTGTTGTGGCATAGTGGGTTACAAGTTGGGCTGCTCACTGCAAAGTCAGTAGTTTGAAACCACCAACTGCTCCGCAAGAATGAGACTTTGTATTTCTATAGAGATTTCCAGTCTTAGGTACGGGGGCAGTTCTACTGTCCTAAAGGGTCAGAGTTGGAATTGACTCCATGACAGCAGTGAGTTAGGTTTTGGTCATACTGTGGTCTACTACGGAGCCCTTGTGGCACAGAGGGTTATGTGTTGATCTAACCATAGGTCAACAGTTCAAACCCACCAGGTGCTCCTCAGGAGGAAGTTGAGGCTTTTTGTTCCTGTAAAGATGTTCAGCCTCAGAAATCCACAGGGGCAGTTCTACCCTGTCCTATAAGATCATGATGAACCGGCGGCCTCAATGCAATCACTGGCGGCAGAGAAGTAATCTATTAAGTATACAGCAAAATTATGAAACAGTTTGAAATATTGTGAAAATTTGCAAAATGTGATACAGAGATGGAAAGAAAATTGAACTGATTTATTTGCTTGCTGCACTTTATCACAAACTTTCAATCTGTGAAAAAACAACAAAAAATCTGCAATTGTCTGTGAAATACAATAAAATGAGGTACGCCTGTAGACCACCAGGCCTTTCTTGCTAGTACACCATAATCTGGAAGCCTTGGTGAGCTTGTTCAGTATCACAGTAACACACAAGCCTGATGGGTGGTAGGGATACATGGGGTTGGGGTCCACTGGTCGGATATTGAACCAAGAATCCTGCACCAGAAGCAAGATTTCTGCCAGTGTCCCCAAGCCATCAATTAAGGGGGAAAAAATGCTTTGCCATTGAGTCAATTCCAACTCATGGTAACACCTTTAGGTTAGTGGTTGATTGTAAACCAGTTCCACCCAAGAACCTTAAGCTACCTGTAAAATCCCACGGATTGATTCTGACTCATAGAGACCCTCCGCAGATTTTCTGAGGTTGTAAAGCTTTATGGGAGCAGACAGCCTGATCTTACTCCCACAGAGGGGCTGGTCAGTATTACTGACCTTTTGGTTCACAGTCCAATCGGTGTTTACCCAACAGCATGGCCAAAAATCCTGGTATGTGTGTGGTTCTCTTCCTTTTAATAATTTCCAGGAATCAGTGCTTGTAATCTTCTACCTTAGGTTTTTTGTTCTACAGTCAAACTACAATCTCCATTCATGGAGAACTGGGCTTCACTTTTACATGACAATGAAAATCTGCGTGTACTGGTACCAAACAGAAACGGTCTTATTTCTCAGCCATCTAAGTTTTCTGCCCTTGACAGGATGCAGTCTTACCACCTTTCTATTGCTAATAATCAAGTTCACTGCCATCGAGTCAATACTGACTCATAGCGACCGCCTGGGGGTTCCTAAGACTATAACTGTTTGGGGGAGTGGAAAGCTCAGTCATTCTCCCTTGGAGCTGTTGGTGGTTTCAAACTGCTGACCATGAAGATCAGAGCCCAACTTGTAACCACTATACCACCAGGGCTTTCTATTGCTATTAATGGGAAATATTTTTTAGTTTTCCTGCTCTAACAGGTTTCAGCCTTTTGTTCCACCTTTTCAGGATTCAACTACCTAAGTTGGGACACTAAAATTGATTTCCTAAAAGGATGCATCAAGGGCACTGGTGAGTCTGTAAGACATTTAGGCCAGGAAGTGATGTGATGTAAAAGTAGGGGAGACCTGGTTGGCTCAGGTGCATGCCCAAGTACAGTATGCCACTGGTCTGCAAGTAGGACAGGAAGACTTGAGACAGATAGAAAGATGTAAACATCCTCTCTTCAGAGACATCCTCCCTTAAGGCACCTCCTCTGAATATTCCTGCTCATGCTTGCACCCCTTCACAGTCTGTAATACGTTTACCATTTGTTTGCTACCTATCTCCCCCACTAAAAGTTATCAAGGGCAAAGACAGGATTTCTTGTTCTCTGCTCTGACTCTGGAGTCTGGTGCCCAGCATACATAGATATCCAACAGACATTTGAATGGGCTTTTGAAAGGATAAAACGACAACAGACACATTCCTAGGCTGCTCACTTACAATGTGATCCGATCTGATTCACTGCAGCAGGCCTAAGAAAGGGTGGTGAGGGAGGAGTTCCCTCACTTTTATTCTTGCCGTGAGGACCAAGACATAGAATCAGGAGCAAATGTCATTGCATGCCTTTTGGCCTTTCCTGGTCACTGTGTGTGCTGAGATCATGTTTCAGAAACCAGGGAAGGAGAGGAAGAACTGACTTCTGAAGGCTTCCCTGCTGAACTGAACTCACTCTGCCTGACCCACCTCACCCCCAACCCAGCCTGCCCTGGAAGAGGGGCAGGGCTCTGCTCAAGACTCACCGGCCATCACAGGGTAGTTGAAGTGCTCTGCTGCAGGATCCAGGTTCACCACCTGGACAGACCGACTGAGGGCTTCGCAGTGCTGGACCATTGTGGCACAGTAGGTGCTCTGCATGTCACAAGGCAGAGGAGTTACAGCACAGGCTAGGGCTGCCCCTGTCCCCTGAAAGATTCTCCACCCCGCTGGGGCAGTATCCACTAAGGCCAAGACTATGCTTCAAAACAATCGGGCTGAGAAACACGGATAGAAATTCCACTTTGCTGTCCTACGAATATGGCGGGGCCTCGAGCTGGAGAGGCGACAAAGGGTCCTAATGCCAGCCGTCATTTTCTAGCTGTGTGGTCTTGGGCCCCAAAGTTAATCTTTCTATTTCTCGTTTTCCTTTTCTGTAAAACCTTAGTAGGACCAACCTCAGAGGGTGGGAAATCACAGCGTAGGACCGGAGGCAAAAGTAACCGATAAATCCCAGCAATTATCTTCCCTCCCTTTCAAAAGAGAGGGAAGCTCAGGGTCGCCAAGAGACCCAGCCGCCACCCCACACTTCAGGATCCAACCTCCCCGACCCTCAGATTTTAAAATTAAAAATCTCCTTCAAATCCTCACCTTCCCGCTGCCCGCGGGCCCCATGACCAGCTGCGCATACCGAGGCATTTCGCCACCGCAGCCGCCAGCGCCGCCCGTCGCCCAGCACTGCAGGAGAGACCACCTTGCCCCCTTCACCCTTCGCGGGAATGCCTACTGAATTCCGGAAACACGACGTGCAGTCCAATCACAATCCACTTTGGAGGGGGGGCGTGTTTCCCGTTTTGCCACACCTCTCACTACGGCGTGGCCCACGGGCCAAATCTCGCGCGAACGCGCAGTAAACAAACGCCGGGTAGGTTGCGGTTAGCGATTCGGCGTTGCGCGTGCGCAGAAGCAGTTGCGAAAACTCGGCCGTTAGGCTACGGGCTAATCCTGGTTGCCTAGGTGATAACCGTTAACGGACCACGCTGGGCATCCCAGCGCTGGGTGCTTTGGTTCTTGGTTTCCGTACGACTGTTTGGCCTCAATGGCGACACTACAGTTTTGCAAATTCGCGTAGGGTCCGGAGTACCGAAGAAGAGGGCACCTCTTGTAGGGAGCGCGCATCGTTCCTTCCCGTGACGCATCCCTTACACAGAAAGATGCCGGAGTGCAGCAGCGAGATCAACTGAGGCACTCCCGCCCCTCCCCCACCGGAGCTCCAGGCTCTCCCCCCGCCCCCCAGCCCTCCCCGCACGCACTCCCGAAGCTCTTCGGGCAGTGACCGGACCGCATTGGAGGGGGCGACACTGCGGCGTCCGCCTTCCACCCCGCTCTCTCCCGGCTGAGGGCAGGGGGACAGCGGCTCCCGCACGCGGCTCTCGGGCTTGACACGGGGAGGAGATGCCGGGCATGGGGCCGCAGTCCACCTGGATCGAGTGCAGCTCTTCCGCAGAGCCGCCCGAAGCGGCCCGGACCGAGGGTGGCGGCGGGTGAGGCTGCGGGTCCCTGAGGGGCTTGGGGGTGTGGAAACGGGCCGCACCTCGAATGAGACTGTCCCCCAGGGCCCTGAAGTGAGAGGGGTTGGGGAAAAACGTTTGCTGGACGTTTGTCGCCCAGGGTCTAGGAAAAGGGCTTCTGAGGAGGGCTTGGCGCAATGATGGAGGCGACTGCGACAGTCGCCCGAGGGCCCTTCCGGCCCCAAGGGGGCGCTGCGACACCTGCTGCCGAAACTGCCGTAGCATCCGGGAAGCGAGCAAAGGGCTTCCGAGAAAACAAGCTAGAGCCTTGTGTGTGTATGTGTGTGAGTGTATGTGTGTGTCAACGCGGGGTTCATAACCGCCCGAGACGGGACTTAACAGGAGAGGCACCTTGATCTTAACTTGTTCTTCACAATGAGGTGCGTTTCTTCATAAACCGATTTCATTTGGAGCACGTTTTTGCAATTCCCTGGCTAGTGAAGGGAGCTCCTTATAAGCCAATGCTGGAGGCCTCTGCTTTCCAATCCCTTCCCTCCAGTATTCCTTAAAAGCCAGAACTGTGGGCTTTTCCTTAAACCAATGTAATGGCTTTTTTTTTTTTTAATCTGTTGATTGAGGACTTCTAAAGCTGCCATGAGGATGGTGTGTTTCTGTTCCTCATAGTGCTGGAGAAATTACTGGGTCTAAGTAGATGAGCTGGGGGTGGGGGGGTGGAGTGGATTACCCACTGAAGTGCTAACCAACCATAAGGACGGTGGTGGCAACCCACCAGCCCCTCCACCCTGTCCTATAAGGTCACTATGAGTCAAAATCAACTCAGTGACTCTGGGCTGGGTTTGGCGTGAAGTATATTGAAACATCAATACAGCCTTGGTTATTGAACAAATTGTGGGGAAAGAGAAAGTGTTCTTAGAGAAAAGAAAAAAACGAATTGTATGAAATTAGGTATCTCGACCAATTTATCAATTGCAGCACACCTTAATTCTATGCAATTAGTAGGACACTCTTCAATACTGCAAGATTTAAAGGTAACAGAGGTAAATACTTTTAGATAGACAATCCTGCAATAATGGTAATCTACAAGTGGGGTATGTATAGCTGCATAGGCCGAACCCCAGTGTGGAGCGTGAGTGGAACAATACTCATAATTATCTTTAGGTTTAAACAATATATTTCAGCATATGTATTTATACTGCAAGTATATCCATGAATATGGTGGAACATTCAAGGGGCAAAGTTTTATATATATATATTTAAACCTCATAGACAAGCAAAACACCTTCAGCAAATGAATCCATGGGGCTTTGAAACTTGGGATCATGATCTCTGGGGACACCCAGAAAGACAGTGTTCTGTCCTACATCCTAGTTTGTTAAGTAGTTCAAACCAAAAACCAGACTCACTGCCATTGAGCTTAGAGATCCTATAGGGCAGAGTAGAACTTCCCTTGTAGGTTTCTGTGGCTATAAATCTTGATGGGAGCAGAAAGTCCCATCTTTCTCCCATAGGTCAGCTGGTCAGTTTGAACCTCTGACCTTACAGTTAGCAGTCCATAATGGAATCCACTATGCCACCAGGGCCACTTTGGTGAATAGCTACGGAGGTCTGAAAAGCTCACAAGTGGTCATCTAAGATACTATTGGACCTGCCTCATCTCGAGGAAAGAAGATTTAAGAAAATTGAAGATACATAAAAACCATTACTTTAATGGACAAATGGATCGCAAGAACAGCCTCCACAAGACCAGAAGGAATAGATGGTGTCTGGTTAGCTCTACTGTTCTGACAGTGGTCACATTAGAATGTCCTGGATAAAGTAGGAGAAAAATTTGGAACAAAACTAAAAATCAGAGAAGTGCCACAGTCTGAGTACTGTGTAGTTGGTGCGGCCAATGGTGCTTTTTCCTCAAGACTCCTTGCACCTCTTCAGCTCAAAGCAAGGGTCAACCTGACTTAAGCTCTCCCGAGATGACCAAGCAGCCAGACTACAACCTGGGGAAAATTAAGAACAAAGCAGAATCCACCGTAGCCATACATCCCAATTACCTCTGAGTCCTGCAAGTTTCAAGAAGGCCCTGGTCCTGGTCACGCAGGTGGAAGAGCAGGCCAGCAAAGGAACCAGCAGCCGGAAATAGCCCCAGCGATGACTGCAAATACATTTGAACATAAGGGAAGTTTCCCACAGACTTTGTGGAGCCCCCTTGTATATCTATCACACAACTTTGCCTGTTCAGGTATTTATAGGGTTAAGCCTGACAGCAATTACAAATATCTGCAAGTTAACATTCCCTGATCCATGTAGTTTTTACCTCACCCCTACCCTCCACCCTCCACTTTCTCTACACTGACCCTAATAACCACTAATAAACTTTGATATCAATTTAAAAGAAAAACAAAAAATCATAGAAAATACCAGGCTTACTATTTGAATAGAAACTGATGAATAGCGAACCCCTAGAATATGGCCTTTAGTGTCCATTCAGGTCACCCCCATGGCTCATGTTTCAGCCAAACAACAAGCAGGCCTACAATGGGAACAGTAACACTAGAGGGATGCACATGTCATAGAATCAGCAAAAGGGCAGCATTTACCCCGACAACGTCCAGAGGATTAGCAAAGGAGGTAGAATGGAAGCAGGAAATATAGGATGTGTGTGTGTGTGACTATATTATAGGGATCACAAGATGAACCAGATGTGTATGAGTCATTGAATGGAAAACTGATTGTCCCTGTAAACTTCTACCCTATTCACAATAAAATTAAAGAAAATGCTTTATATTCAGCAGAGGAGCCCAAAGTGCTTTACTCTGGTCATTGTAGGAATTGGATTAGGTGACTATAAAAGTAAAACCAAATCTGGCTTAAACTAAATGCTTTCTATTACGGTACAAATCTCAGCTAACTCACCTTTTAAAAGCCTGTAGCAAATAGGATTTAATAAGAATTAACAAGCTACCTTTTGCAAGACTATGTCTGTGAGAAAATATAAAAAGGAAAAGCCATAGGCAATGCTGTCCCTTTTTCATATTAGATACTTTTTCAATTGTTTATAAAGCTGTCAATTATTATACAAAATTTACACATCTTTTTTTCCCTTTTAAACAGGTCAGCAAGTCATTCTTCTTACCAGAAGTCCAAAGGTACTGGTGAGTACTGTATATGTAGCAGACAATGCGTGTAAATGACCTGGCTCTGAGAAGCCAATATGCCTGTAACTGCTTAGTAAATGGATCTTTAAAAATAGACTTCATTAGCATAGTTGGTGAGCTCAGTCTTTAAGATTTTCAAGGAACTATCCAGCAGGTTCTTTATCTCCTGTTAATATCACATCAAACTTGTTTTAAAAGGTATTTCAAAGTTAGCACTGAATCAAAAAGAGGTATCATTAAGCTTGATGTCAGTTGAATACCACAGAACACAGCCTGGGGTTAAATACATTTTAAGAAAAAAAATTCTAAAAATGAACAGCTTTAGAGAACATTTCCCAATGCTGCTAGTTTTCCTCTCACTTGAAGTAAACGACAGTGCTTCCAAGTACTTCCCATTTCTCTGCTGGAGTTAACAAGTAAGATTGGCCCCCAAAGACCTCCTACTTATTGGTGTGGTTCGGTTTTATTTGCGGGGGGTGGGGGGTTAGGGTGAGGGAGTCCAATGGACAGCAAAAAATGGCATCAAACATAACAACTTAGGGATGGAGCAGGACCAGACATTGTTTGGGTCCATTGAAGAAGATCGCTATGAATCAGAACTGACTCAATGACACTTAACAAGAGGGTAAGGGAGGAAGAATTTAGTGACTACATATATCAGAGTAAGTATCCAATGTACTTTGAAATCAGAATCACTTCCTATTCATTTTTATATAATTATCCCAATGCTGTTAATCACAGACTAGTGATCAGAAGTGAGTGTAATTCCCTATTCCCTGCTCACAAGAGCTAAATAGGAATTCACTGTAAGTTGGAGCAAGTTTTGCCCTAACTCATGGATTGTGCCACAATGAATGACCGTTGAGTTGGATTAGTTGTGGTTGGAATGTGGTGTATTTGAAGGTTATTGAACGCAACCTCCAATGCTTAATAAAAATCTTTATTCTTAGAAAAAAATACTTTATTCTTTTAGTAAAATAAATAAAGCACAGTAATGATAGTGGTTTTAAAATGTCTCATTTCAGTCCAACTCTATATTAACTTAGACTCACAATTGTCTTTCCTGGAAAACTTTACAATCCTTGTAGTTATTTAGGAAAAAAACATATGCATACATGTATTATGAGGAAGGCTTCAAAATGTCCATAGAAAAATCTATTATCTTTTCATTCAATTTTTCCAGGTGTATGTATATTGTGTATATGTATATAAAGTGTGACCATCATATGTGTGTTCATTTTTGGTCTCATTGATTTAGATTCCTGCCTAAACATTACTAGAGTTAAATTTTAAAAAGAAACAACACACATACCAGAAATAAAATGAATACTTTTTCATCCAACATGTAGAGAGAAATAATTAAAGAAATTATTTTTAAAAAAAGAAATGTTAACAATTATCAGTATGTTAAGTAGCTTGAATCAATGATATAAAAGTAAAATTTATAAACATTAAGATAAAAATGAAAAGTGGGCAGAGCGAGGAAGTCCCGAGGGAGGACCAAAACACACTTTGGGGCCAGGGCGTGGCACCCCATCAGACTCCTCCGGAAAACACTCCTAAAGGTCAACACACAGACCTTGAACTATTTACAGGCTTTTCTTTTTTTCTTCTAGTCGTTGTTTTTTGTTGTGTTGTCTTTGTTTTGTCACTTAGTTTTACTCTGTCTTGTTTTTTTTATGCATATTATTATCTCTGAGGGTCTAGCTAGATAACATAGGCTGGATAAACAATCTGGAGGAGAAAACACGGGACTGATGTTTCCAGGGGGAACATGGGAGAGGGAAAGGTGGGGACAAGGAAGTGGTGTTAACCAACCCAGGGACAAGAGAACAACAAATGATCCAAAATCGGTGGTGAGGAGGGTGTAAGAGCCCTGGTAGGGCTTGATCAAGGGCAATGTAGCCAAGAGGAATTACTGAAACCCAAATGAAGGCTGAACATGATAGTGGGACAAGAAGAAATAGAGTAAAGAACTAGGAGGCAAAGGGCATTTATAGAGGTCCAACTACAGGTATGCACATCTGTAAATATATTTACATATGATGATGGGGAAATAGATCTATGTGCATATATTTACAGGTTTAGTATTAAGGTAGCAGATAGACATTGGGCTTCCATTCAAGTACTCCCTCAATGCAAGAACACTTTGTTCTATTAAATTGGCATTCCATAATGCTCACTTTCCTGATACAATTGCTGAAGACAAAGTGGGTGAATAAGCAAATGTGGTGAAGAAAGCTGATGGTGCCCAGCTATCAAAAGATATATAGTGTCTGGGGTCTTAAAGGCTTGAAGGTAAACAAGCGACCATCTAGCTGAGAAGCAACGAAGCCCACATGGACGAAGCACACCAGCCTGTGTGATCACGAGTGTCAAAGGGATCAGTTATCAGGCATCAAAGAACAAAAAATCATATCATTGTGAATGAGGATGGAGTGCAGATTGGGGACCTAAAACCCATCTGTAGGCAATTAGACATCCTCTTACCAGAAGGGTTGTGGGGAGGAGACTAGCCAGTCAGGGTACAGTGTAGCAATGATAAAACATACAACTCTTCTCTAGTTCTTAAATGTGTACCTCAGAAATAATGGCTCAGCAGGGAACAAAAGAAAATTTTAACATAATGAGCTCACAATTATTACTTGAAAAGCGTTATTAACTTGGAAAAAAAAGGTTTTTAAACAATAAACCTTAGAAATGTTATATTGATATTCCTTCTATGATTATAGATTTCAAATAATATCTCAAGGGTCATCACGATATAATTTCTAGGGGTCAATTTCAATTCTTAGCAAACAAAATAGTTAGACCTGAAGCATGCAGATATAACTTAGCTATCTGCACTAAGCATCCAGTTTGGCAAAATTTTAAAGAAATAGCTAAGGTTTAAAATACCAAGTTACAGTAGCCTTTGTTATTAATTGATAATACTGAAACAAGACACTGCTAATTCCATTCACTAGCTATATGCACATAACTTAAAATCTGCCCTTTTATCTGTAGTAGTCAACTAAAAAGTTCAAGTGTTCATAACAAATGGAATGCAAATTAAGCTACGGTATAATACACGTGCAATAGCCCTCTGGCCAGCATTAAAAGAGAATGAACTACTAGTCCATGTAGAATGGATGGATCTCAGGTATAATTGGGCTGAGAGAAAGAAGCCCCACAAAGAAAGGTCACATACTGTATGGTTAATTTATATAAACTCAAGAAGATACCATTTAATCTCTATATCAGTGGCTGTGTGAAGATAGGGGTACACAAAGGGCTTTGTTGATTACATTTTATCAGATGTTGATCTTCCTCAAGTTAAAGTGCTTATCCTACATTAAGAATCTGTTTTTCCCAAAATCGTATCATTGTGAATGAGGGGGCAGTACAGAGTGGGGACCCAAAGTCCATCTGTAGGCAACTGGACATCCCCTTACGGCGGAAGGATTGCAGGGAGGAGATGAGCCAGTCAGGGTGCAGTATAGCAATGATGAAACATAAAAATTTCCTCTAGTTCCTAAATGCTTCCTTCCCCCCACTATCATGATCCCAATTTTATGTTACAAATCCGTCTAGGCCAGAGGATGTACACTGGTATAATAGGAACGGGAAATACAGGGAATCCAGGACAGATGAACCTCTCAGCACCCAGCAGTGAGAGTGGTGATACTAGGAGGGTGGAGGGAAGGTGAGGTAGAAAGGGGAAAACAATTACAAGGATCTACATGTAACCCCGTCCCTGGGGGATGGACAACAGAAAAGTGGGTGAAGGGAGACATCAGACAGTGTAAGACATGACAAAATAATAATTTATAAATTATCAAGGGTTCATGAGGGAAGGGGGAGCGGGGAGGGAGGGGGAAAATGAGGAGCTGATATTAAAGGCTCAAGTAGAAAACAAATGATTTTTTGTTTTTGAAAGCAAATGTTTTGAGAATGATGATGGCAATAAATGTACATTTGTGCTTGACACAATGGATGGATTTATGGATTGTGATGAGTTGTACGAGCCCACAGTAAAAAGATTTTTAAAAATATCTGTTCTCAACATGTCTGAAACTAGAAAACTAGTTTCTTCTGGGAATTGTGCTTCATTTTTTTTATTGAAAGGTGGGGCGTTTTTTCACACTAAAGAGTAGCGACGAGTTCAAAAAACATCTTGTAATTGGATGAATCTGGGATTTTTTATGCTGAGAGAAATGTCACTAACAAAAGAGAAATATTGTGTGAGACCACTATTATAAAATGTCAAGGGTAGGTTTACACAAAGAAAGCCGTATTCGTTGATGGTATCTATCACTCACTAATAGACATGTGTTAATTCTGGGGAAGGGAACGACAAAACACATTACGGGGACCAACATGACCAGACAAAGGAAGACACTGAAAGGTACGCACGACTAGAGAACATTCGACGTCCTACTTGGAGAGGAGCCTCTGGGGCCTTCACAGCTTGCATGTGGCCATCTAAAATACAAGTATTGGCCTCTCCCTTTTGGAGCAAGGGAGAGGGAAGCAAGCCAAAGACTCGAGGAAGAAATCAGTCTGTAGGACTAACAGTCCACAGGAACCCCCACACCCTGCTCTAAATGAAGACCAGAAGAGCTAGACCTGGTGTCATTCTACCACTAAGGACCACTCTGACCCAGGGACACAATAGGTTTGGCTAGGATGGGAGAAAAATGTAAATCATATTCAAATTCATGTGAAAAACAGACTTACTGGACTGATGGAACTGGAGGAACCCTCTCAACTCTCTTCCTTAGACCCTCTTTTTATCGGAATCTGAAGTCACTCCCAGAGGACACCTTCCAGCCAAATACTAGATTGGCCAAAAAAAAAATAAATAAAGAGGAATGTGCTGCTTAGACTAGTGAACTCTGTCTTAGACTAGTTAACTATGTGCGACCAAACAGGCAACATTTGCCCGAGCAAAGAGGAGAAAGGGAGGAAGGGCAAGGAAACTGGAGGGACAGAATCAGGGCAAGCAGAGTGGAAGTGGGGAGAGTGATGACAAATTGTGGGGCTAGCAACCAAAGTCAGGGACCAGGACTTAAAATGTTCTGAGCAGAACAGAAATCATTCTGAATTGAACAGAAATATAAATTGTTGAATGGGAAATAAATTTGCTATATAAACTTTCACCTGAATCATAATGAAATGGGGGAGTTTAAAAAAAATCATTTTATTGGGGGCTCTTTCAGTTCTTATCACAATCCATACATCCAACCATTGTGTCAAGCACATTTGTACATATATGTTGCCATCATTTAAAAAACATTTTCTTTCTACTTGAGCCCTTGGTATCAGCTCTTTCCCCACCTCCCCCCTCCCTCATGAACCCTTTATAACTTATAAATTATTTCATTTTATATAATAATTATTTCAATTATTTTTTCATGTCTTACACTGACCGCTGTCTCCCTTCACCCCCTTTTCTGTTGTCCGTCCCCCTGGGAGGGGGCTATAATGTCAATCATTGTGATCGGTTCCCCTTTCTGCTCCCACCTTCCCCCACCCTCCTGGTATCACTACTCTCATTATTGGTTCTGAGGGATTATCTGTATTAGATTCCCTGTATTGAAAGCTCTTATCTGTACTAGTGTTCAAGCTCTGGTCTAGTCAGATTTGTAAGGTAGAATTGGGTGGAGGGGAGTTGGAGACCCAAAGTCCACCTGTCAATGATTGGACATCCCCCCACAGAGGGGTTACAAGGAAGGGACAATTCAACCAGGGTGATGTATAGCATTGACGAAACACACTTCATTCCTCCAGTTCCTGAATGCTTCCTCCTCCCTCCACCCCCCAACTACCATGACTCAGTTCTGCCTTACAAATCCGGCTAGACGAGAGTACCCACACTGGTAGAGATAAGAGCTCTGGACACATGGAATTCAGGACAGATAAAACCCTCAGGAACAGTAGTGGGAGTAGTGATATCATGAGGGTAGCGGTATGGAGAAGGAAGAGGAAGAAAGGGGGAACACATCATAAGGTCCTATAAGTAGCTCCCCCTCCAAGGGGGACAAATAACAAAGGTGGGTGAAGTTAGACAACGGACAGTGTAAGACAGGAAATAACAATAATAATATCTAATTAATCAAGGATTCACGAGGGTGGGAGAGTAGGGTGGGGGCAGAGGAGCTGATACCAAGGGCTCAAGTAGAATGAAATTGTTTTGGAAATGTTGATAGCAACATGTACAAGTGTCCTTAATACTATTGATTGATGGTTTGTTACAAGATTTGTAAAAGCACCCCCAATAAAATGATTAATTAAAAAAATAAAAGGTTATTCTTTTGTTTTGCCCACATTATTAAAAACAATGATATAACTGAAATTGTAAAAATCAGTTTTAATGGAGGGTGGGTTGGAGAGGGGGAACCGATTACAAGCATCTACATAAGACATCCTTCCTGGGGGATGGACAATGGAAGAGCGGGTGAAGGGAGATGTCGGACAGTGCAAGATATGACAAAATAATAATTTATAAATTATCAAGGGTTCATGAGGGAGGGGGAGCGGAGAGGGAGGAGAAAAAAAATGAGGACCTGATGCCAGCGGCTTGGGTGGAGAGCAAATGTTTTGAGAATGATGAGGGCAATGAATGTACAGATGTGCTTTACACAATGGATGGATGTATGGATTGTGATAAGAGTTATATGAGCCTAATAAAATTATTTTAAAAAATCAGTTTTAATGAACTTAGATACCATTAAAGAGAGAAAATATGTGTTATCCTGTCTTGAATCTTATACTAGGAAACCCACTTAAAATTTATTCTAACAAAATAGAGGAAAGAGCTAGGAGGTAAAGGGCATTTATAGAGGTCTAAATACAGGCATATACATATGTAAATATATTTATATATGACGATGGGGAAATAGATCTATGTGCATATATTTATAGGTTTAGTATTAAGGTAGCAGAGGACATTGAGCCTCCACTCAAGTACTCCCTCAATGGAAGAATACGTTCTATTAAACTGGCATTCCATGATGCTCACCTTCCTGATATGATCGCTGAGACAAAGTGGGTGCATAAGCAAATGTGGTGAAGAAAGCTGATGGTTCCTGGCTATCAAAAGATATAGCATCTGGAGTCTTAAAGGCTTGAAGATAAACAAGTGGCCATCTAGCTCAGAGGTAACAAAGCCCACATGGAAGAAGCACACCAGGCTGTGTGATCACAAAGTATCGAAGGGATCAGGTAGGAGGCATCAAAGAACAAAAAGCTTATCATTGTGAATCAGTGGGAGTGCGGAGTGGAGACCCAAAGCCCATCTGTAGACTACTGGACATCCCCTTACAGAAGGGTCATGGGGAGGAGATGAAGCCAGTCAGGATGCAGTATAGCACCGATGAAACATACAACTTTCCTCGAGTTCTTTAATGCTTCCTATCCCCCCACTATCACGATCCCAAGTCTACCTTACAAATCTGACTAGACCAGAGCATGTACACTAGTACAGACCTGAGGTGGAAACACAGGGAATCCAAGACAGATAAACCCCTCAGACCCAGTTATTAGAGTAGTGAAACCAGGAGGATAAGGGGAAGGTGGGGGAAAAAGCAGGAACAGCTTACAAGGATCTACACATAACTCCTTCCCTGGGGTATGGACAACAGAAAAGTGGGTAAAGGGAGACATTGGCGAGTGTAAGACATGAAAAAATAATAATTTATAAATCATTAAGGGTTCGTGAGGGAGGGGAAATTGTGATGAGAGTTGCATGAGCCCACAATAAAATAAAAATGAATGTGACATATTTATGGTAGAATGCTCAACAGTAATTAGACTAAAAAAATTTTGCTTCACCAAAAAATTGATTCTATCAGATATATTATTTCTAAGATTAAATGGATGTGAGCATGGCTTATTATGACTGATTTTTACTATTAATGTTTTCATATCCTCACAAATAGAATTTTAAAAGTTCATACAAAAGACAAATGAATACTTTGTTGTAAATTCTTTTTGTTGTTGCTGTAAATTCTTAAAACATAAATTTTACATATAGATTCTTCTTTAGTATGTTTCTGACATATGATAAACTAAAAGATGGGGTGACTGTGAACAGTTGGCATCTCAACTGAGTTCAAAATAATGTAGTCCATCTATAATTTAACAAAAGGAACCAGCTTTGCCACCTTTGAATCACAATGAATAAAAATTGTTAGCATTGTATAGTATTTATCAATCTTAAAGGTGTTTCTGCTCAGAGAGTAAATAACATAAGTAGCTTCAAATTTAACAATCTGGTATAAAATACTTAAAATCATATACCAGAATAATCACTGATACATGTAAATAGATATAACCCACTAACATCAAGTTGATTCTAACCCATAATCACCCTATAGGACAAATTAGAAAGCCCCTGGGGGGTTTCTGAGACCATAAAACTGTAAAGGGAGTAGATAACCTCATTTTCTCCCCAGGAGTGGCTGGTGAGTTTGGAGTGGCTGGTGGGTTTGAACTGCCAACCTTGCAGTTGACAGGCCAATATCTAACCATCAAAACTTTTAATAATTTGGTGAACTGACCTTGACTTAAGGAATTTACATGAAAATGTCCTCGCCCACAGAAAAACTCAAAGATGAACACAAAGTGGACTCACACACAGCCACGCTGCAAGAGTTCTGGAAAACTCCTCAAATTCAAGCAATTCACATCCCTAAATCAATGAAGGATGCATCCTTTCGGAAGGTATGCTAACAAAAAATGGTGCTTATTTAAATACCAGTACTATATTCAGAGCTGAAGTTTTTATGAAAGATAAACTAATTCAAGGACAATGCTTGCCAGATAATAAGGTATGCCAGCAGCCTATAAATATCGTTATAGATTCTCCTTAACCTAAGAGGTCCTGTGGAGCTTCATGACACTTGGAAGTACCTTTACTCTCAAAGTTTAATGCCTTAAGCACAAAGAAAGTGCTATCCTAGAGATGGAACCCCAATGTCATAAAGAATATTACTCAAAGACTCAATAATTGGGAGCAAAAGGGTAATAAGCAAACATTTAACAGCTGTTGACCTGTTCTGCCCATCAAAGATCCTAACTGCCCGAAGCGTCATCTCTTTTGTGATGTGAATTGGTTATTAAACATCTGAGCAATTTTTTCTAATGAAAATTTTTAATCTTCTCTGGTTATAACATTTCCATAAATCGTGCATGTTTGTGTGCGTGTGCATGCACGCACATGCCCAGGCACATCTCTGAGGGGCTTAAACATTCAAGGAAAAATTCCATTCTCTTAAATCAAGTTACTCGCAAACGTTTTGAAGCCCCCTGGCATGTACACAGTGGAGCCCTGTATCCTCGTGGATGTTAGCTGCACTGCTTACACTAGTAAGGAGAATGAAAATGACCTATGTGCAGCGTCCCAGCCGCTCCTCCTGCCCACCACAGCCAGGTCCTCTGCTGAGGCTGTGAGGACTATTTTAGTTGAGATGAAGCTGAGTAGTTGGGTTACTCACAAATACCATGTTAAACTATTTTTTTAACTTTAAGTATGAAAAAATTTTAAAAACCTTAAATATGAAAGCACTTCAAAAATTTTGTGGCAAAATGGAATTTTTCTCCTGTTTTAAGCTCCTCCTATTAAAACCGTTTGAGAAGGCAAGACACCCCCACAGAAGCCCGTGGGAACTCAGCTTCACATCTCCTGGTTTGTCAGAAACAGTGGTTCTCAGAGCAGGTCAGAGTTCCCTAAAAGAAGTGGCAAGTACCACCACCAGCCCTGGTGACACAGCTGCTTCTTTCTTTTTGGCAAACTAACAGCGTTTTAGCAAGTTGGCAGCATTACATTTGCAGAAGTTTAGTGTGCACAGTTGCAAAGTCACCAAATACATCCATCCTTTCAGATACGTCATGCTCACCTCCATTCAAAACAGTGGCCAACTCCGCTCGCTTTTTCTTGTGTTCCAGCATCCCGACCTCACCACCGGCCAGAAGCGCTATCTGTGCAGCATCGCTAAACTCTACAACGCCAACTACCTGAGGACATTAATGAAGAGGCAGTACATGCATGTGATTCGGCACAGCTCCCAGAAGCCAGGCAGGTGCACCTCCCTGAGCTTCCCTAGAGTTCTCCCAAGAGTGCTCTGGCCCTTTAACAGGTGCTTTTTATGACAGGTGTCCTCACGCACCCCCGGAGCCGCCTCAGCTCATGCTACTCCCACAGGCAGCACTATCCTTGCACCACCTGGCGACACCAGCTGGATGGAGAAGAGCTGGGGCCAGCCAGCATGGCCATGGCCTGTGCACCTGAAATGACCGCGCCCCATTTCCTTTGGCGACCAGTGAGAAACAAGGAAGGGTAGGTTTCTTACTGTTTACAATGGAGGAGATGCCTCGTTGACTGGAATGCTAAATGAGTCTAAAGTTTGTGTTCCCTAGTAAGAGGGGCTTCAGAGCGTTCATGGCAAAAGTCCATTATTTTTCATTCAGTTGGGTAAACGTAGACCAGGTTGGACCAAAAGCACAGAAGGATGTTCTTCTCTTCACAGAGCTGACTGGAATATGCCACTTCCTTTTGAAAGTATTTTCTGGACATGTAAACAAATACTTCTTGATCAGCAAAAAGAGGGAAGACTCCCCTTTTTAGTATAACTCCTACTCAAATTTCAAATACAAAAACTTGCAAAAAGAAAAAGCATATGGTTGCTTCTGTACAGAGGAATATAATAAGATGAAAAAGGAAAGGGGGAAAAATGAAGATTTGAGCACTGAATATTCACTATAATAGTGAGCTCTGCATGTCTGGGTTAAGAAGTCCCAGCAGAATTGGGGGGCTGGGAAAAATTCTTGGTGATGCTGAAGCATGCAGTTGGCATGGTTTCCACACAGATCAGACAGTCGCTTACTTGTGGAGTCCAAGTAAGATACTCACCTTTCTTGCAGGTTAAAAACTGGGTATGCAACCAAAACAAGATGTAAGTCACTGAAGATAATTAGAAGACCAAGCAGACCATTCATGCAACCAGGTAAGTGTGGGATTAAAAAAAAAAAAAAAAAAAAGAGGCATCTGCAAAGACCTGTTGCTTAAAATACAGGAAACACAAAGATAGTTTCATTTCTATGATTAAACCCCAAAGCCAAACCTGCTGGTGCCCAATCGATTTCAGTTCAGGCCAACCCCAAGTATGTCAGTGAAGAACTGAACTCCAGAGGGCTTTCAATCGGACAGGAATGGAATGTTAGGTCTTCCTGCCTTGATGCTTCTGGGTAGACCCACTGCTGTTTCCATTAACAGCCGACACTGGCAAATGGTTTGTGCCACTGAGGGAGCTAAGTAAATTCATGTAACAGATAAAATACATGTTTTGCTTTCATTTGAAATAATATTCTACCCAGAGGAATGGAATTTAAGGCATTTTTAATTCTAAACATAGATTCCCAAGGCTTATTTGAGCTTTTCAGAAACAAAACAAGACAAACAACTTAGCATCCCTCTGGCAATTAAAAACATTTGTGCTGTAGCCCACAATCCAGGATACAGTTTATATTTTTGCAGTCCCTTGCTGCGTCCCATTGGTCACCAATTGGTAGAATTGCCTCTTGGGTTTCTGAAGCTCTAACTCTGTATGGGAGTAGAAAGCCTCGTCCTTCTCCCAGGGGCAACTAGTTTCCAGCTTCCAGCCTTGCAGTCACAGCCCAACAGTAACCCACTATGACAAGTCTGAGTTGGAATTGACTCGATGGCAGTGAGTTTGGTTTTGGTTTGGATGGTTCCAGAATCCCCCAGGGGGGGGGGGTCATGTCCACTTTGGGAAGCCCTGTTCCAAAGATAGTGAACATCAAGGTTGTGTTAGTTGCAGTTGTTTCCAATTCACGATGAACTCCATACGTATAGAGTAGGATTCTCCACAGGTTTTGAAGGCTGTGAGCTTTTAGAAGCAGATCTTCAAGGGTTGTTGATGCTTATAAAGCGTGACTTTAAGCCACAGCAATTTGTAGGACAGTGCCGTTTGAGTGATAGACATATTTTGTATAGCATCTAATAGTTTACAATGGGCTCACTTTATACATATCTGAATAGTGCAAATGGTTAATATGCTCAGCTTCTAACTGAAAAGTTGGAGGTCCAATTCCTCCCAGAAGTGCAGAGGAAGAAAAGCTTGGTGATCCATTAAAAAAAAAACAGCTATTGAAAATCCTATAGACCACATTTCTGATATATACGGGATCACCGAGAGTTGGAATTGCCTGAACAATGAGTTACACATCACTTCTATTTTGTTTGATAGTCAAGCAATGGAGGCAAGTCAAGCAAGTGATACCAAAATTTACAGATGCAATTCCAACAAATCCAAACTTGGAAAGGATCCTTCTACCTTCAGTCCACAGCACTACAAAATCAGTCAGGAAGAGAGATGGAATGTTCTGAAGTGTTCCTTAGATTTGATCAAGTAGAAAGGATTAAATGGATTTAAGTAATCTCCTGAAGTTACTACCTAGGGGATAGCGAAGTCATTACAATCCTAATGCTGTGGGGCTCTGCCACACAGCTCTGGGGTTACACCACCTAGCGCACTATGTTATGCCTTCTTTCTCCTACAAGTGCAGTTAGAGAAGGGAAGGCCAGGTCCAAAAAGCAGTCAGAGGAAACCTCAGGTAGGAGAAAGGGCCCTAGGAAAGAAGGAACTAACGGGAAATGAAGAGAAGCTGACCAACTCCACTCCCTCCTGATCAAAAAATTTTGGCGAAATCTACTTTAGGTTATTATTAAAATCAGTTATAAAATGAGATTTAGTAACAGAGAATGTTATAATATAGTACTTTATATCTTATTGGTGATGTTCTAGGGGAGACTTAAGCTATTAAAAAATTTCAGGTAACTTGCCCTTACCGAAGGCTTATTAAGCTAAGCTATTTGAAAATTCTAAATTTTCAGGATGAAATTGAACTTTATTTCCAAATCAGACAGTTTAAACTCTCATTTTTTCCTTCAGCTTCTACAAATGATTTGGAATCGTGTATGCTTGAAGAAAGAAAGGAAGATGATTCACTAAATAAGTGCATGCAATCAATGTCAATTGAAGAACAGGGAGAACATCTGATGTTGACTTGACACTGTTTTGAACTTCATCCAGACAATGTGCCAAAGGTGGGGGGCGGGGTTGTGAACCGTGTCCTCAGTTTAGGATGCTTTCATTGTTTACCGTGAAGTCATTAAGAAATTTCAGTTTGAAAAAAAATGTGTTTATTCAGAACTTTTACAGCAATGTAATTGGTTTGGTGTCGTTCACTGTGCCCGTGGTAGCTGTGTAATAAAACTTACAATGTGCTTGTCTTTCTAGTTTGCCAGTATTAAAATTTTTCTTGCCATTAAACTGGAGTTATTTTTCTCTCAGATTAACGACTGCATTGTTTTATGCCTCCTTTCTTCTAAAACTTCAGCAATTAGAATACGTTCATCTGAGCAAAACTCTGCAATATCCTGATATATGAGGGGATACCCCCCAAAACCTGGAATGGCACCAGGCTGTGGAGCCTTTGTAGTAGAGCACTGAGCAACCCCCTCTGAGCTAGTGCGCCCAGTGGCATTACGTGGGAAGGTATCTCTGGTCATAGTGAATTTGTTCGTAAAAATAGTTTTGCTTGAACATTTTTTGTGATGATTGATTTAAGAAACAGTGTGGGGCTGTGAAATATTGTTTCCTGCTCGGGAAAAATGTCGCAGAAACTGTTGTGATGTTGAACACAGCTTACAAAGACGCCCTAAAACTCTAGTGGTTTCCTCGTTTCAAAAAAGGTGAAATTGTCGATTGCTGACAAACTTTGTTCTGGACGTCCGTGAACTTCCCAAACAGATGAATCATAATGCATTGGAGTTTGTGCCACCAGGTCAGACTGTTAATCAACATTTCTATTTAGAGTAATAGTGTGTGACTAAAAAAGGCCTCATTTGTGGCAGACGGGAGACTGCTTTTGCACCTACTCACACAGCCATCTCAGTGTGTCAGCTTTGGGCAAAAAAAGCATGTCTCTTGCCCCATGCTGAGCTTGCTCCATGTGACTTTTTGTTTCTGAGAATGCAGAGGGAAAGGGCAGCGGTTAATGAGAGGTGCTGTCAGCCATCCAAACAGATGAGTTTGAAAAATGTTTCCAAGAATGGAATTGCAGATTTGACAAATGGATTAAGTGTAATGGAGAGTACTTTGAAGGTGTTAAGGTTGTTTTGTAAAAAAAATAAAATAAATAAATAGCTTTCGGGAGGGGGGCATGCGGAAGGAATTCTGGTTTTGGGGGGTACCCTCTCCTACAACAGCATCAGATAGAGAGCAACAGCCTGGCTTGCAAAGTAGGCACTTAAAAAATACTTGCTGATTAAATACAATTAAAATATGGAAATTATGATCTTTCCTACTTTATAAAAATGCTATATATAATTAGACTACATTAATTTGGGAGTACTTGCAGTGATAGGATTCTTTTACTATATATTCACATGTCTTTCTCTACTAAAGTGTTTTTAAAAAATAATTAGTTAAATCTTGAAAAAATGAGAGGAAGGCAATTATTTCTACAGTTAAAAAATCACAATGGATTTCATATCCACATTTTCTATTATGTAGAAAATATTTAGAAAATACAAATTCATATGAGGATGCAAGGGCGCTCTCTTAAGTTCTCTTCCTCTGTCAACTTCATCACTTGAATACTTCTGCAGTTTCATTTAGTCTACCTTTTAAAAATCATTTTATTGGGGGCTCGTACAACTTATCGCAATCCATACATGCATCCATTGCATCAAGCACATTTGTACATTTGTTGCCCCCATCTAGTCTCTCATTTTTAAGGTTTTTAAAATTAAAAACAAGTGATCAAGAAAGCATAAATGGAAGATTAAAGTTTATTTCTGAATAAAGTAAAGTGTATACAAGGAAGTCTATATTCGTTGCCCTCATGCACTTCTTTCATAATAAAATTCCAAGTATCAACTTTGAAGGTATTTATCATGATAACTTTTTCCTAACAGCTGGTCATTTACTCCATGGTGGACAATTTCTCATAGACATCAAAGACTATAAACTAAATATATTCTTAGATCTTACAGCAATTAAGAACAGAGAAGATATATTTTACTGCAAAAATTATAAAAGTGGTACAATGTGGCTTCAAATGTTTAATTACTTGATTTAAACAGAGGGGACAGAAAACAAACAAACAAACAAAAATATCAGGACGGGCCTGGCTTTACGATTTTTTGTATTCGATTCGTTCTACTTTCACATCATCTCCAATTAGCTGGTACACATAAGTGACAACAGTAGAAGCTTGAATATCCATCAACACAAATGACGGAATAATGTTTCTGGAAAAAAAATAACACTGTCAGTATTTTTTTGTACAGGTAGTTCTCAACTTATTAGCCAATCACTGCACTTACTTGCGACTGCCTCCTTGTCTCCCCCTCCACCCTGTTTGGTGCAGTTTATAATTTTTTTCAGATTATTATTATTAACCATATTAAATATAATGTTGCAGCACATAATTTGTTAACATTATCACTGCCCACCCCCAAAGACCAATAAAGATCAGATTTATAAAAATATTGGTAATTAAAGGCAGTAATAATGGAAACTTAAAAAAATGAATCAAGTGTAATGGAATCATAGGGAGCAAGTGGAAAAGTGCTGTGGCAGAGACAGGACTGAAACTAATGACAAGTAGCAAAACATACACAAACTGTCAAACGGAAAAACAAATTTCCTCAGTAAATTTCCACCCCACTACAAAATGCTAAAAAATAATAGTTAGCAAAAGTGTGCCCAAAGGCGGGGCATTCTTCTATCAGTTGGATTTCTTTTATGGAGCATCACACTGAACAATTGTTAGCTTTACAAATTTCCAAGATGCCTACTACTCACGTTTCCAAGGCATTATATGCTCCAGTGGCAGAACCTGGGTTAATGTAGAATTTATTTTCATGTTCAAATGCTTCAAATTTGTGAGTATGTCCTGAGATAAGAATGTCCACATCAAACTGCCTCTGCAGCAGGGCTAAACTGGCCATGTCGCCCCATGGAATAACTTGATGTCCATGGATCAAACCAATTTTGAACTGTCCAACAGTCACGACTTTCTGTTCTGGATAATTCAGGTTCTGCAATGAAAAAGACATACAGAAATAAGTATTTTAAGGAAAACAAGCGGCCATCTAGCTCAGAAGCAACAAAGCCCACATGGAAGAAGCACACCAGCCTGTGTGATCACGAGGCGTCGAAGAGATCAGGTATCAGGCATCAGAACAAAAAAATCTTGTCATAGTGAATGAGGTGGGGAGTGTGGTGTGGAGACCTAAAGTCCATTTGTCAGCCACTGGATATCCCCTTACAGAAGAGTCTCGGGGAGGAGATGAGCCAGTCAGGGTGTGATATAGCAACAATGAAAAACACAACTTTCCTCTAGTTCCTAAATGCTTCATCCTCCCCCACTATCAAGATCCCAATTCTACCTTACAAATCTGGCTAGACCAAAGGATGTACACTGGTACAGATAGGAACTAGAAACGCAGGGCATCCAGGGCGGATGATTTCTTCAGGACCAGTGGTGTGAGTGGCGATACTGGGAGAGTAGAGAGAGAGTGGGTTGGAAAGGGGGAATCGATGACAAGGATCTCCATGTGACCTCTTCCCTGGGGGATAGACAACAGAAAAGTGGGTGAAGGGAGACGTCAGACAGGGCAAGTGGGTGAAGGGAGACGTCAGGGCAAGATAAATAATAATTTATAAATTATCAAGGGTTCATGAGGGAGAGCGGGGCAGGAGGGGTAAAAATGAGCTGATGCCAGGGGCTTAGGTGGAGAGTAAATGTTTTAAGAATGATAAGGGGAATGAATGTACAAATGCTTTACACAATTGATGTCTGTATGGATTGTGATAAGAGTTGTATGAGTCCCTAATAAAATGATTAAACTTTTTTTTTAAAGAAGTATTTTAGAGATGCTAATCTTTGAAAAACCAGCCCACTGAAATATCTAATCTGAGTTTTTGAAACAGTACCACACAACCAGAATATTTCTTCTCAATCTCTAAGGCTGCAACTGTGTTTCTTACAGGCAAACCCGCATTTATCATGGACTCCCTTTATTCTGTTTCTCTCTAGAGATTATCAGCTCTTTAGGACATGGTACAGAAAATAATTATTCCCCTAAATTTGTGATTTCTTCTTTAAAGATCCCAGACATATGACCTGTCAGCTAAGGGGTGTTTTCAATTTTTATCCTAGGCTTTATTAGTTATACAGCTGAAAATAATGATAACACGGTGCTTAACTGTCAGCCATGCACTTGTTCTTATATCAGCCTATTTAATAAAAACACTAAGAGCTAAGTTCTATTATGATCCTCAGTTTACAAATGAGGAACTGAGGTACAGAGCAATTAAAATTACATGTCCAAGACACACAGTTTAAGTGTGGAGCAGAATAGGGGAGCCAGAGGCTGTGAATTTAGCAAACAGAAAAGGAGAAAAACACAACTCTAGTGGAAACTATCTAGCTCAGCACAAGGCCCTACTCTGTATTAATCAACGTCTAATTGCTGACGAGAAGCTTGCTTCTTTCTCTTCTCATTGTCTTCCACCTTTTTAATCACTCAACACACTATTTACACACACACACACGAAGATATTGCCATGCGTCTTTAGCACCAACTAGGCTAAATAAGTTATAAAGCAGCACGATTCCAGGAATGGAAATTGTCTCCCCCACCCCCTTCCAAATGTTGGTAATACAGCCGGTCCTGTAAGACTTTCCAAGAAGGGCTACTCTCTCCGACCCCTTTTTTCTAGGAGGTCTGTATCAGCAGAGTCTTGCTTCTTAGTCCTCCATTAGAATAAGTGTTTTATACTGGAATCACGGTTAGCCTGCTAAGTTAAACTGTTCTAACACTGGCAGGAGTCCAATCACATTTTATACAAGAGGAAACAAAGGTTCAGAAAGAGGCACTAATTTGCTTAAGATCTCCTTATTTGATAAAGGGACAAGATATAACTTCAGAACCCCTAACTTGATTTTTTAAAACTTTTTATTATTATTACTGGGAGTTAATATTATATCATATTATTCTATAGTTCAATCACATACAGCAGTATTGTACAATTGTTACCACAATCAAGGACTGTGGTCTTTTAAAAAAAATCATTTTATTGGGGCTCATACAACTCTTATCACAATCCATACATACATCAATTGTGTAAAGTACACTTACATATTCGTTGCCCTCATCATTCTCAAAATTCTGCTTGGGTTCCTGGAATCAGCTCCTCATTTTCCTTTTTTCCCTCTCCCCCTCCCCCCTTGCTCATGAACTCTTAATAATTTATAAATTATTATTTTATCTTATCTTACACTGCCCGGTGTCTCCCTTCACCCACTTTTCTGTTGCCCATCCTCCAGAGAGGAGCTTATATGTAGATCCCTGTGATCGGTTCTCCCTTTCTTACCCCCCCAACTTGATTTTTTAAATCAAGTTTGTTGAGGTACAATTTACATACAGTCAAATGACCCTTTTTAGTATATACAATTCTTGATGAGTCATATAATCATCACCAAAAGCAAGATATAGATATCTCTCTCTCTCTCTCTCTCTCACACACACACACACACACACACACACACACACACACAACCACTGCCATTGAGTTGATTCTGACTCATAATCCTATAAGACAGTAAAACTGCCTCCATGGGTTTCCAAGACTATACAATCTTTATAGGAATAAAAAGCATCTTTCTCCCACAGAGCAGCTGGTGGGTTTGAAGTACTGACCCTGCAGTAAGCAGCCCAACAGGTAGCCCATTGTAGTGTTCTCGCTCGCGCACACACACACACACGCACACAATCACTCACTCACTCACTCTTAAAATTCTCTGGTCCTTGTAATGTCAAGAGGAGCCAGAGAGCCAGGGGAGGGCTTTCAACAGAATCATGATGTGATCTTACTTCATTCACAAGGGTCATCCTGGTTGCTATTTGGAGATCAAACTTGGGAATGTGGAAAGATGGAATCAGGAAAGAGTGATATGGGAGAGTGACAATGATGGTTTAGGACAGGGCAGTCAGGTGGGGAGGGGAGAAGTGCAAAGAAACGAAGTGATGTCACTATAGAAGAGAACAGAGCCACTGCTACTCAGCAGCACTGGAGTAATTTGAACAAGTATTTAATGTTGAGTGGGAAATCCAAATTAGTGTACTTCAAACCGTAAGGGAGGGGCATGTGCAGTTCATAAAGTAAACTTAAAAACAACTTTTGGAAAATTTGAAACAAAAATATTTGAGGAAGGATAGAGCTTACAGACACATTTGGACATAAGCACATATATGGATCAGGAAAAGGAACTATTTGGCCCCGTCACCTCATCGAAGTCTCCTCTCACAATATGAACATCACCAGCCAGCGTCTTGAGATAGTCGTAGCTCTCTTTGGTGCAAAGGTTTCCTGTGCAGAGAATGTGCTGAATCTTTCCCGGAACCAGCAGCTTCTTGAATTTAGCTGGCAGACTGTTGCAGCGGTGGGGGATGTGCAGATCTCCCAATACCAGCACCAACTTGAAAGCGCCAAGTGAGATAACAGATAATGTTAAACAGGATGTCAAAATATGACCCAGACTATGCCGAGGTAGTTACATGTCCACATCATCCTTTGATCGCTCCCCCTTTATAGCAACCTTCTCAGAGATTCCAGAACCCGAGAGAGAACAGAGTTATCTGTACCATTCCTGTCGTGACCACTGCAACAGCAAACCGAGGCAACGTATTCTGCTTTTTCCCCTTGGTCAGATAGTTGTGAATAAACAACACAGTTTGACATTCTCTTTAGCAAGGACAAAATCAAGCATTCTAAAAGGATTCAGTTAACTGAAACCAAACCTACTGCCATCGAGTCGATTCTGATGCATAGTGCCACTTTAGGACAGGGTAGAACTGCTCCATCGATTTTAAATCTTTACAGAAGCAGGTTTCTTCTGTACAATGGCTGTCAAGCTTTCAGTTAACAACCAAAAGCTTAAAATAGATTCATTTAGAGAATTAAAAAATACTGTGAATAAAAAAAAATTCTGGATGAAAATATACTACTGGGTCCTATGAGTTTTGGTATTCTAGAAAATTGATAGGGTATTTCTTATTTCTGCAGTTATAATGCAAAATTTCATAAAACCTTCAGAAATGCAAACAGAGGGTATTGTTAAATATGTATGTATGTCTAAAGAACTAATTTGATAATTTGTACTTATTAGACTGACACTGTAGAAATAGCCAAAAAATGGCAATATTTGTTCATTAAACTATTACCACCACCACCCCCACCACCCCCAAAATTATTACTCATTTATGACAGAGGGACTAAATATGAAGTTTCTTAAGATCTGACATATATTATTTAAATTGGCATTTAACTGAATATTGTCAAAAGGTTATTTAAATGCTGCCTACCAAAGGACAACCCAAACCAATTTTTTCATGTTAATTAGCAGCAAATCTCAGTTCTATAAAAGGACATTTTCTTTTATGGACAACTTACTGCCATTGAGTCAGTACTGATTCACTGCAACCCTACATGGGGTTTCTGAAGCAGAGAGCTTCAGCTTTCTTGCTGGAAGCAGCCAGTAGGTTTGGACCACTAACTTTGCAGTTAATATCCTAACACCTAACCCATAGCTCCACCAGGTCCTAACTATGTTTGAAGAAGGCATGACTATTTCCTCATAGGATCAGAGAAAACAAAATATCTACAACAGAAAACAAATTTGCAAATTTAAATGAATCAAAAATAAAATGTGTGAAATGACAATGATTGACTAAAACAAGCTTGATTTACTTGGCAACAAAAAATCAAAATGAGTACAGAGGACAGAGTGTTATGAAGACAGAGTGACTGAAGTCAACGCTGAGTTACAAACTGAGCACGCTTTAAAGGGAAATGGGCTTCTCCTTTAATGAGACTGGGTATCTCTGTGATACCTGCTCAGTATCCCATCCAGATCTTACTGGGTATAACCCTCATTGGGTACAGCAATAAGAACTACCATGACACTTTCCTCCTTGCAGGTAACCAATGCAAGACTACCTGGATATAGAAAAATCTTCATTGGGAGGGGAGGGGTCCCTTCAGAAATGGATTGAGGGACATAGTTAATATGGGGAGCTGGCTTTTGGGGGAAAAAAAAGGTAAAACACTGATTTGTATATTAAAGAAAACAAACAAGTAAACCCATGAAAGGGTAAATTTCCATTTAAAACAAAAAACCACCACCACCACCAAAACTGTTGCTATCAAGTTGATTTTGACTCGACAGCAACCATATCTCTATGCCGTGGAGTGGTTAGTAGGCTCAGGCCACTGACATTTTAGCCAGCAGCCAAATGTCATCAGGGTTCCACAGACATCTGAAAATGTTTGGGACTAATAGTGATCGGGCCATTCAATCTGAACGTGCTAGAAAGAACATTAGAAAAAACATGGCACGCTGTAAGGATTATCTAAATTCTATTTAGGCTAGGGATTATCACCATGTGTAACAAAACAATTAGCAGCCTAAAATTGTATGCGTGACCACATAAATGATTTCAAAATAGTAAATGTTCTTATTAGAACAGAATTCTTTGTTTCCAGTAGGGGTCAAGTTATAGGGGAAACAAATGGTATTACTTTAAGGCATATCCTTGCCCCAAATCTAACACACTCTGACAGGTCAGGTTCAGGATAGATTGTGTTTTATTTTTTTTAATAACAAAAGATCCTAGGATTGGCAGTCTTGTTAAACTCAATAAGTAACCAACACAACCAAAGCATAGGAATTTGGCTCTTTTTTGGCAGCCCTTAAAAGGGTAAGAAACCCAGTTATCAGCCACCCAGCCACCACTGTTAGTAGGAGCTAAGAGAAGAAACTTACTCTGTGCCCAGCCTTAGTGGAATGGAGAAGTTGATTGCAGACAGGGGATGAAAAATAAAAAAGGTGAAACATGACCAATGTTAAAAAGCAACGAAAAGGAACCAACAACATAAAAAAGAACCTTTATCCAAATAAAAATGCAAACAATTGTTAATGATTTTTAAGTGTTATGAAATGTTAAAAAATCAGCTTTGCTCAAATAATAACAAATGAACAATTTGCTATAATTTTAGAGACACACACACAGGTATTAAAATTTAGCCTTGTCAGATTTTTCTCTTAGCATTTTTCTTGTTCTCCATCTTAACTCCCATCTTTTTTGTTCCCTGTTCTGTTTAGCCTATTACATAAAAAAATCAGAAAATTCCACCAGTAATAGCTTAAACGAAGACTGACATTTTCTGGATTCTTAGGATCTAGTAATCCCTCAGATATTTTAATTTTAATATCTTGTGTTCAAAATTTTAGTAGTTGGTTGTGTAACTCTTTTAAGATTTAAACCACCACCAAATTATATAGTATGTGAATTATATGTCAATAAAATCTTTAGCAGTTGGAAAATGCTGCGCAGTAAGGTCACTGTTTTTACAGAGGATCTAACACAGCTCAGTGAATACATGATCAAGTAAAGAGACTGCCAACAAACAAAACCCACACTCATTAATTCCAACTCATAGCAACCCTACTGGACAGAGAATTGCCTCTTTTGGTTTCCCAGTCTGTAGTCTTTATGGTCTCATCTTTCTCCCTCAAAGCACCTGGTATAATAGAACTGCTGACCTTAAGGTTTACAGTCCAATGCATAGCCCACCGTACCAACCAAGACTCCTTATTGAAAAGGCAGAGGTGGTAAAAACAAACACCCTTTTTGACCAACTAGAATTGATCCTTCCACATACCCAAATCACCCATCCACCAACTGGATATTTTATACTAAGTTTTGAAAGTCTGTAGGGTTCTTTGTCAAACGAGGTTTCTAATAATAAAATAATTGCTGCGATTGACTTCTGTACAATTCCTTCACGTAACACCTGATGGACCACTATGACCTGTATGTAAAGTGTGTTCACCTCTCAAAACCTGAATCACAGGCCAGGCGATTACTTGCCTTCACACGGATAACTGTTTCCAAAGGAAACCCAAATGTGACAATGAATTTGCTACCCCCCAACAAATGGGAAGTTACTGCAGTTATCCTGTAAATATGAACAGCTATTTCAAATCTAAGTCCCAAATGCCGATATGACTTATTTGTTGGCTCCACAGTGACAGGAGGGCAGGGTTAACGACAGAGGGAGTCTGTCTAGAAGCAAAAAAAAAAAAAAAATAGAAACAAAAACCGCACGTGGGATTGATTAAAGCTTTCATACTGTGTAAAGTGATAAAAGCACAGGCCATTATCTTGGAATAGGCCACTTCTTGAAAGAGCAATGTTAGTAGCAGAATCCTGATAATCTTAAACATGCAACCGATGCCTATGAAAGAGAAGTCTCTTTACAATGAACCTTATCAAAATTAATACTAAGTTCATCAGGGCTGTTGCTGAAACAGTTTGCTTTTTTTCCTGGGGAGGGAGGGGGTAGGAGGCAGGGATCAAGAGCAGCCAGAAAAACTGACAGCAGCTAGAGGCCCCTCCCGTACAGGGGTAATGGCCTCAGGGAAGTAAAGCGCCCCAAATTAACCCTTGGTGCAAAGATTGGTCCTCTCCCCATCAGAACGTGCACATTCACAAAAATTGCCAAGCAACTTCAGGGAGTTCACAGGCGAGGAAAGAATCCTAGTCTGAATCGCAATTTCCAGAAGAAAAAAAAAAGGATATTCTATTTTAATTGCCTGATCCAGTCCTCTGATGGCACACCACGGAGTTCAACAGGGGGTTAGCAGGTTATTTGAGGGGCAAAGGGGAGTGCGTTTTTTATCCGCTTTCCCCGGAGGCCGACTTAAAACAAGTGGGGAATTCGGCGCGATACTTCTCGTTTTGCAAGCGGACTACGTGGCGGAGTGGGGATGGGCAACAGCAGCACCCCGGCCAGCAGCAGCAGCAGCGGGGCGTGCTTTCTGCCAGGAAGAAGCTGGAACATCTGGAGACGGAAGAAGACCGTACTCCTTTCCTGAAGCACAGGCCCGAGGCCTGCCCCGGCTGGGTGTGCGCGTCCCGTGACACGCAGAGCAGCTGAGCGGGGACCCTCTCCACTGGGACGCCCTCCGGCCCGGCCCGGGGGCGGGGAGGCGCGGCCAGGGCGAGACGCCGAGAGAGGCGGCCGCTCCCATTCCTCCGGCGGCCTCCTCCAGGCCGGCCAGGGCCGCGCCGGCCAAGGCGTCCGCGCCCGCCCCAGCCCTCGCCCAGAGCGTCTCCGCGGCCCCGATCGGCGCAGCCCCTCGGCCGAGAGACAGGCCTCGGGGGTTGCCTCCGCCGCCCTCACCATCCTGTCACCAGGCTCCGTTCAGTCACAGCAGCCGCCGCCACCCTTTTCCTCTCAGGCTCCCTGACGCCCCGCCCACCTCGCCCCCAACCAATGAAGCACAACGTCGGCCGGCGACGGCCCTACGGTGGCCCCCACGGGTCCTACCCCGTCGTAAAGCGTAGTTGCGCTTTAGGACTTGGAGGCTGAGCGTAGCGAGAGGGAGGGATGAGATCTCGAAGCTTCGAACAACATCCGGGCACCTGGGGCCGGCCGTCGAGCTGAGGCGCACCTGCCGCCTGGCTTTCTAGGTCCTGCAGCCATGCTGAAGTGCGAAATGAACGGTAGTCAGGTGAAAGGTGAAGTGGCCTTTCATACCTTCCTATTTAGAGCGGGGAACTTTATAAAGTTCATGGGCGCATCTCCTCCCACACTTCTCCCCGACTTCATGCAAAGCGACTCAAGACGAAAGAACTGGACACGGTCAATTTCCCCCCTGCTTCTGATGGGTGGACGAAGGCCCAATCTGTTTTTATTTATGCAAAAAAAATTAATTAAGGGATTGTCCGTGAGGGAATGAAGTTGCCCCTCGGGGACACAGATTTGGGGTGCAGGCTTCCCAGTGGGGAGTGTTTGGGGAGGAGTTGGGAGGAGCCTAAATCCCATTGACTCCGTTTTAGTTGCCTCCGCTGTTTAATGGGGAAAACGGCATCTAAATTAGAGGGCTTACTGTGGAATGAAATGGTCAAGAACCGGTAATAAACGGGAGGGTACGGGTGGACTCAATGTCCGTATGTACAACAGAACGAAATACTGTCCGTTCAGGGACTACTATGATTATAGAACTTTAGAAATAGAACTTATTAAAGAAATCTTTATAGAGAAGAACGTTTCCTATAGACCAGTGGTTCTCAACCTGTAGGTCGTGACCCCTTTGGGAGTCGAATGACCCTTTCACAGGGGTTGCCTGATTCATACCAGTGGCAAAATGACAGTGATGAAGTTAGCAACGAAAATAATTTTATGGGGCAAAAAAAAAAGAGGACTTGATGCAAAGGGCTTAAGTGGAGAACAAATGCTTTGAAAATGATTAGGGCAAAGAATGTACAGATGTGCTTTATACAATTGATGTATGTATATGTATGGATTGTGATAAGAGTTGTATGAGCCCCTAATAAAATGTTTTTTAAAAAAAAGAAAATAATTTTATGTTTGGGGGGCCATCACAACATGAACTGTATGAAAGGGTCGCGGCATTTGGAAGGTTGAGAACCACTGCTATAGACTAGAATCTAAAAAATGGCCACTGAAAAGCATCCCGTGGAAAGCATAGAATAGTATTATGATCAAGCACAGGAGGGATTTCTCTTCTGCAATGTGTGGCTCAGTTGTCAACCAGTAATTATTTGTATAATTTTTTAGTTTTATTTTTCCCTCCTAGACTGCTAAACCCGTGATCGCAAGGATTGCACCTATTTTAAACAGGACAGCTTCGGAAGCCCTGTGGAGCAGGTTTACTCTCTGCTTTTAGGGTCGCTCTGTTCAAAATCGACTCATTAGCCATAGTTTGGTTGGGTTTTTTATTTTTTCATTTTGTCTTTCTCAGTGTACAGTCTGAGAGTCCTGGAGTTTTTTTTTTTCCTGTTTTCCCATGGGGTAAACAGTTAATGCACTCAGCTACTAATCAGAAGGTTAGCACTTCAAGTCCACCCAGAGGCACCGTGGAAGAAAAGTCTGACATCGACTCCCTACATATCAGCCAATGAAAACCCTACTGGGGGGAGGGGGCAGACCCTATGGAGCACAGTTCTACTCTGACACGCATAGGATTGCCATGATTGGAAATCAACTCTATATTTTTACCCTAAGTACTTTTCCATGGGTTTATATGGCTGTCCATTTTATTCCTGCTACGTTTCTTTCTTCACAATAATTTAAAAAGCATGAACAGCCCCCTACTAGGTCAGCCCTAGCCTCTCTGACAGGACAACAATGTGTGTTTGGTGAGAAAGCCTGTCATCTTCTATGCCACTCACAGGCATCAGCGATGCATGTAATATGTATGTCCTCTCTTTCCCATAACGTGTTTTGACTTTGTTCCCTGTGAAGTTCATGAAATCCTTCAAATCACACACGCCACGTCTGTGTTCACGCTTTTGCTTTCTCTTGTTTTGCAAGTACATTAAAGCCAGTATGCAAATTGGCTTGCCACAATATCTCTATTCACCACAGTCAACATACAGGAATGAAGCACTGTGTTGCAGTCTGCAAAGTTTTTGAGTCAGTACTACTATTGGTGTGGTATCCTGTTAAAGATATCTAACTGATTTCTGAGAAGCAATGTGACAAACAAAATTTGCTTTAAAGCACCTTTTTATGCATTGGTCTTGAGTTCTCTGAAAGCTATAGTGGTTCTTGGTTTTATTCTTTGTAAGAGAGAAATGTAAACACCTTTCTTTTTCTCTGTAGTATTTGGGAAAGCAATCCACACTCTATCACGAATTAGTGATGAATTTTGGCTAGACCCGTCTGAAAATGGTGTAAGTTGCTTCATATCCAGACTGACTGTTCTCCAGAAAACCCAGCTGTTGATGTTACGCTTTTCCCTGTTCATCTTTTATTTCGCATGTTTGAGTACAGTGAGAATCATGCAGATAAACTGAACTGAGTTAAAGCAGAAGTCACAAACTGGTGGCCCAAAGAGCTAGTCCTGGCCTTCCAGAAGTCGCAGGGGGGTGGGGGGGGGGGGCGCTACACTGTGTTTGGGCTTGTAAAAAAAGATATTTGAAATCATCCCCAACACTTGTAATTTGGGAGAATCCATTTTTTAAAAATCTGGATTTCCTGTTTTTCTTGAAGACCTGACGATCTTGGGCCTGCATTCCCATGAGGAAGCGTTTTGCTGAAGTTGCATAGTAGTTTCTTGCAGACAAAGTAGGAACATGTCAGTCTGCTCCTGTATGGCCTTCTGCCACTTCATGCTTTTATGTTAACTGTGCTATACATAGTTTTTATTAAACAACATTACAAAATAAAACATAATATATATGTTATACTTGGAAGATTTTAGATTTAATACATATATGTAATGTGGTTTAGATATGTACATATATGAGTATTTGTGTCCATATGCAGGTTTACTGGACACTATATAGCACAGTGCATACATTGCGGTTAGGTACCGTGGGGTTGGTTCCAACTCATTAGAAATAAACACTGCCCAGTTCTGTGCCATCCTCACAATCATTGCTGTGTTTGAGCTCACTGCTGCAGCCACTATGTCACTCCATCTCACCAAGGATCTTCCTCTGCTAAGCAGGATGCCCTTCTCTGGGGACTGGTCCATCCTGTAATGTGTTCAGATTAATGTGTCCAAATTAAGAAAATTTGATGGAACCAAAAAAGTCAACCACTTCGTGGAGGCAAAATGTGGCAGCCTACTTCCAGAAAGATTACAGCAGGGGCAGCTCTCCTGTTTTCTGTAGAGCTACTCTGAGTCCAAATCAACGGCAATGGGCTTTTTAAACTGTGGTGTAGAGTCTCTGAGTGGTGCAAACAGTTAACAGACTGCTCATCAACCACTGAGGAGTCAAGTTCACCCAGAGGCACCAGTGCAGAAAGGCCTGGAGGTCTAATTATGAGGAATTAGTCATTGAAAACCTTGTGGATACAATTCCACTCTGACTCACGTGTAGGGGCGGGCAGGAGTTGACAGGGACTCAATGGCAACTGGGAACTGTGATGTGAATCAAAATAGGTGCTTTGAAATTATTCTTTAAAAGAAGGTAGTGTTCTTCTAAATAACCATTATTTTATGCCTCTTACTCCCCACCCCAGCTTGCTCTAAGATCTGTGAATTCTTGTCGATCAGCATATGGATGCATCCTCTTCTCTTCTTTGTATTTCCAACATTATCAATGGTCGTCTCCAGTGGGGATGAATGGCAAAGACCCAGCACAACCTTTAAATTGCCAATTGATGATGAAGGTAAATAGACTTGGCCTTGGTGTTTCTCCTGTTGCATAGATATGTGTTCCGAAAGACACAACTTCAATTCCACACCTGGTTTAAATGGCATGCAAGATACATATTTATTCATTGATTCATACTCTTGTTTGTTTTCTAAAAACATAGATATATTTATCATGTTTTCATCAAAAGTAAGCAAACTTCTCATTCAACAATTTCTACATAAATTATAGAGTGGTATTTGTCATATTTGTTACAAGGTGTGGACATTCTCAGTACTTTTGTTCTGGTTGGTCCATTTCCACTCATCTAGTTTCCCTGCCCTCTTAGATTCTCATCTTTGTTTTAAAGTAATTTTTGATTTAGCTCAGATAGGTATTTTAAAAAAAATGAACTTGTAGGTAGTCCATTGCTGGACACAGCAAATTAGTTTCCATTTCACAATTCATACACAACCTGTTTCGTGACATCGGTTGCAATCTGTGCAATATGTCAGCGCCCTGCTCTTTCCTCCTGGGCTCCCCATTTCCATGCACCCCATTTCTCTGCCCTTCCATCTTCCTTCCCTTGCCTGGGCATCTATTGTCCTCTTGGTTTTGGACAGTTGACTGTCCTCAGACGCACATTCCTCATGGGTGTTCATTCTCTACGTCATCTAATATTCAGGAGAGACTTCAGTTCCAAGGTAGAACTTGGTTCTACACTATCACCCATTCTAACCGGGATCCTTTGCTGTGTTCCCGTCAGCGCAGTCACCAGTGGGAGCCAGGCACCATCTAGTTCTTCTGGTCTCAGGCTGGAGGCAAGCTGTGGTTCATCAGTCCCTTAGGCTAATTGGTTTTCTTCACTCTCCTTTGCTCTGGGCAGGGAGGAGTCAAGGGTTGTCCCTCAGATGGCCACTTGCAAGGTTTCAAAACCCAGAGGCTGCTGACCAAGCTAGGATGTAGAACTTTATCTTTGTGAACTCTGTTATGCCAGTTGACCTAGATGGCCCCTGAGACAATGATCTTCAAATCCAGTAACTCAGTCCCATGAGGTGTCAGTTATACCTAAGAAGTTTCCATATTTGTGCCCCTTATGTCCTCTGTTATACATAGGAATATACACGCAGCTCATGCATATATGTATGTAAAAATATACACACCTATACCTACATATACACTGAGTTAGTTCCCACAACTACTTAGTATCCATAACTACCTATATACCCACTTATAAATTATTGTCACTACTGTTGTTGCATGATTGCATATGCTACAGTTTCCATCAGGTTGTTGTCAGGTGTTGGCACGTTGGCTCCAACTCCCAGCAATCCTTTAAGCAACAGAACAAAATACTGTCCTGTTGCAACCACTGTGTCACTGTCCTTCAGTCTTCCTCGTTTTTGTCAACCCTCTCCTTTACCAAGTATGCTATCCTTCTCCCTGGATTGGTCCCTCGGGATCACATGTCCAAACTGCTTGAGACAAAGTGTCGCCATCCTCAATTCTAAGGAGCATTCTCCATAGTTGTCCATTATTCTTATGTACCTTCCCATGTCTTCCTTGGTCATGTTTTGCTGACTTCGTCATCTTACGTGTTGCCTGCCTCTTCACTAGAATTAACACAGTTGCTGTGGGTTACATGTTAGGCTGAGAACCATAGGTCAGCAGTTCAAAACCACGAGCCACTTCTTGGGGGGGGGGGGAAATGAAGTTTTCTTCTTCCTCCTGCCAAAATGCCCAGCCTTGGAAACCCACGGGAGCAGTTCTAATCTATCCTAGCGGGTCACTGTGATTCAGGATCAACTCAGTGGCATTGAGCTTGGTGTTCTTTTTTAGAAATTGCACACAGAAACAAACATCTTTTGATGGTTACTAAGAGTTTTTTGTTTTGTTTTTAAGTTTTACAATAGAAAGTACAATTGAAGCTCATATTTGGAGTTAATTTTTTACTTTATAAGGTGACTGCAGGGCTTTTTAAATTTATTTTTTTAAACTTTCCCTGAAAATTGGGTGAAAATTTAAAGAGAAGATCATCAAGTTTACAGCCTGCATTTCATCCACATTTTCTTTCATCTCGCTCATTTCACTTCCCCTGACATAACATCACTGATCCCAATTTCTTCCTGTGTTTTGGTCGCAAGTCCTTCTCTATTCCTGACCCTTCTGACTTTGTCCTGGGCTAACGCTGCCCTTTTGATTTCAAATGTTTGATTCTAAAGTATACACACCTCTCCCTAGTGTCACCATTCCCCTTATAAACCTGTCTGTTGTTTGGCTGAAACTATCCCAAGGAAATGAGCTCATTTCCAGACCTGAAGGGTGGCTAAGGTCCACAGTCTAAAGGTCCCACCAGCCTCTATCTGACCAGTGTGTCCTTTACATTATTTTATTCCACATTTTCCTACCACTCTACCGCAGACCTCCTTGTAGAGTAGTTGGTAGTGGCAGCCATACACAATCTAGTCTTGATATTTCTTTTTCTAAATGAACTAAACCACATTAAGTAAGTGCTGTTCTTGTATGTATTTGTGTTCCAGTCAATTCTGCCCATCTTTAGATGTCTGAATTCCCTCGAGAGAAACGTGGAGAAATGCAAGATACTCGCCAAGTCTGATAAATCCCAAGTAGTTCTTCAATTCTTCTGCAGATATGGTAAGTGCTTTAAAAATTAGGTTAACTTACTGTATTTTTTTTCTTAATTTTTTATGTTGGAGGATTCAGCACTCAAACTTCATGTCTAACTTTCCAGTCACACTATTACGTAGAATTTGTATAGTTTGTAATGGAACAGTAGTAAATACTTGAAAAAATAGAATTTTCCCTGTCACCTTAGGGATATCGTAAGATATTTGGTAATAAATAATCAATTCCTCCTTTGGACTATTAGAGGCATAAGGTTTGCCTGCATATACACCAGTTAATTTTTAAATGTCTGTTTTAATTCAAACAACAGTCTAGCTGCTCGATGATATTCTTCAAGAATGCTTTGTATGTGTTGACTTAACCACAAATACTCTTTGGTAAGACCTACCTATTGAAGAATACGTAGCATAGTCGTTTATTTTGAATTTTGTTTTTCTTCATAGCTTACTCTTTTGAAAGCCTCTAGCAGGCAGATAAGAGGGGACATCAGAAAGTTCATGGAAACATTCCTTTATCTTTCATTCCATTTCCCCACTAACTTTTCAAAACTTCCTCGTGGCATCATGTTTGAGACTGACAAAGGCTTGGGGATGGGCCCACGCCACAGAGCTCGTCAGTCCCAGTCCTTGGATTTGAGTGCTCTGAGTAGGGGGCATGCTCTCTGCTACCCTAACTGTGGAACAGATTTTATGACTCCTAACAAAGCAAGCAGTTTGTCTTGGTTGCATAGTGGTTATACCCTGGCCTGCAATCTGAAAGGTCAGCAGTTTGAAACCATCAGCTGCTCCTCGGGAGAAAGATGGGTCTTCCAATTCCCATAAGCAGTTACAGTTTCAGAAACTTATGGGCGATTCTACCCTGTCCTAAAAGGATGCTATGAGTCATCATTGACTCAATGGCAGTGAGTTTGGTTTGGAACCATGCAGGCTAGGCGGTCTGGTGGGGTATCGTAGGTTATATATTAAGCTACTAACTCCAAGGTCAGGGGATTGAACCCATCAGTCACTGGAAGGAGAAAGATGAGATTGTCTGCTCTAAAAAATTTTAAGTCTTGGAAACCAAAGGACACTCAATTTATAGGCCAGATATTAAAATCTAACTGTCAAAGTCCCACATAGGAAGGTTAGTGAAAGCGAGTAATAAAAATTCATAGATATTATGTTCTTAGCCAGTAATCACTATCAGAGACATAATCACTCACTGCTTCTTCTTTTTTTATATAAATCATTTTATTAGGGCTCTTGCAGCTCTTATCACAATCCATGCATACATCCACTGTGTCAAGCACATTTGTACATATGTTGCCATCATCATTTTCAAAACATTTTCTCTCTACTTCAGACCTTGGTATCAGCTTATTTTCCCTCTCCCAAGCCCTCCCTCATGATCCCTTGATAATTTATAAATTATTATTTTTTTCATGTCTTACACTGACTACTGTCTCCCTTCACCCACTTTTCTGTTGTCCATTACCCGGGGGGTGGATTATATGTTGATCATTGTGATCGGTTCCTCCTTTCTGCCTCCAACTTTCCCCTTCCCCTCCTGGTGTTACTACTCTCATTATTGGTCCTTAGGGGTTTATCTGTCCTGGATTCCCTGTGTTTCAAGCTCTTGTCTGTACCAGTGAACATGCTCTGATTTAGCCAGATTTGTAAGGTAGAATTGGGGTCATGACAGTGGAGGGGAGAGCAAGCATTAAAGAACTAGAGGAAACTTGTGTGTTTCGTTGGTGCTATATTGCACCCAGACTAGTTTGTCTCTTCCTTGTGGCCCTTCTGTAAGGGAATGTCCAATTGTCTACAGATGGGCTTTGGGTCTCCACTCAGCACTGCCCCTCATTCACATTGATATGAATTTTTGTTTTGGGTCTTTTGGTACCCGATCCCTTCGACACTCCATGATCACACAGGCTGGTGTACTTGTTCCATGTGGGCTTTGTTGCTTCTCATCTAGATGGCCGCTTGTTTGACTTCAAGCCTTTAGGACTCCAGACGCTATATCTTTATAGCCAGCACCATCAGCTTTCTTCACCACACTTGCTTATACACCCATTTTGTCTTCAGTGATCCTGTCAGGGAAGGTGTCTCGCTGCTAAGTGTGTGCCTTTGGTCAGAGGGTGGGACATGTTGCCTGGTGTCCACGAGGGGGCAGTAAACACATTTCATTAAGGACTGTCCTGCCCCACCTCTACACACCTGCCACATAGGAAACCTTTACTTCCACTCTATTCTTTTTACCTGGCAGGGAATTTGAAGACTTTTCAAGTCAGTTCACTTTGGCCTGAAACTTACTCACAGGGTCTTTTCTTATTTTGAAGGTATCAGGAAGACTTACAACCTGTCCTTTCAAGAAAGTCAGCCTTTGCAAGTGCTTTTTGATAAGAAGAGATGTCCGAATGTGCTGACAGCCCGACCAAGGTACTGCTGACTGCCTTCCCTGCTGTCTTTTTCTGAATGCCGTGTGCTCACAGAGGAAACTCTCCACTTACTATTAAGGTAAAATCTGACTTTTAGGAATCACCTTCCATGGCCAGGGAGGACATTTTGAGAAAAGCACATAGCAGATAATAGCAGCCCGATGACATCAGTAATGACTCAGCAGCCAAGGTGGTTCTACAGACGCCCCATCAGTGACTTTCTCCATTGTGAGGCCACAGTGGAGGAGGAAATACCTCATGTCAATAATATTCTGTGTTTGCATGGCGCCTTCTATCTGAGCCCACAAAGCACAGGACGTTTTAACATTTCTCATGAGAGAGCTGTTTTCACCCGTGTTTCGGTTTTGTTGTCCTAGAGTGAGACATATTTGTTAATTTTTTAAGTTAAGCCTTTTTTCCCCCCTACAATTCAGCCTTAAACATTACAAGGAGCCCCGGGCTGGGTAAATGTTGGCTGCTAACTGCAAAGTTGGCAGTTCAAACCTACCAGCTGCTCTAACTTCCTGAGGAGTAGAGACAGGGCTCTTTTCTCTTGGATTTGCAGAGCCTCGGCCCAGAGCTTGGCCTCGCACAGATTCTGAATACATACTAAATGATTCCATCTGGCTCTCTCCCCTCAACAAGGAATTGAAACCCACAGAGATCAAGTGCCTGACTTGCAGTCAAAAAGTTAGTTCCTAGCAGAGATGGGACCAGGCCTAAAGCGGCCTCCTCCTATACTCTGTATCTTGCCTGCTGTCAGGATCCTTGTTTATAGCCATAGCTTCTCTGGGGTCTCCGAAGAATGCACTGAGACCAGAGACCAGGCTGACTTCCAGAATCTCAGGAGGCAGGATTCGCCTCATGATGAGGCCAAGTCCAACTCGGA
The DNA here is from genome assembly GCF_050624435.1 of Tenrec ecaudatus. Lineage (NCBI taxonomy): Eukaryota > Metazoa > Chordata > Mammalia > Afrosoricida > Tenrecidae > Tenrec > Tenrec ecaudatus. Next base: position 7,354,360 of record NC_134545.1, read on the forward strand.
AGAGTAAACTCACACAGGGCTTTCCCTCACTCTCACACTCTACGTCATTCTCTCCCACCGAAGCCCACTCCTATCACAAAAGCCTGTGCAACGAGCAGGAAGAAGGGCAGAGGACATATGTGTAACTGTCTTGATTTAAACATGTTTGTCTTGAAGGGTCTTAATGACCTCTTTTCCCGAGCTTTTGGCATCTTGAACCATACATGTTCCTCTTCCTAGTGGGAAAGTTCCCAGATAAGTTTGTAGGTGTTCCTAACATTTTGGCACCAAGACAACAGTGGATTCTACATAATGTATTCAGATCACACACCTTCTTTCTCAAGGAGCCCAGAACTCAGGGGCCAACAGCAAATGACTCAAATGAGACTGTTGGGAGGGTTCGAATAGACTTCTCCAAAGAAGATATCAAAAACAAGCACGAAGCTTATCAGAAGATGTTCAACATCATTTATCATGAAACCAATCTGCTTGCTGTCATTCCAGTTGGATTTCTACTCACAGCAACCCTATAGGACAGAGCAAAACGCCCCCCTCCCCCAGGGTTTTCCAAGGATGTCACCTCTATGGAAACAGACTACATCTTTCTCTCAGAGTTAGTGGTAGCTTCGAACTGCCGACCTATTGGTTCATAGCTAAGCACTTAGAACCACAGTGCAAATCAAGCCACTGAAGAAGTTTCATTTGGGCTGTGAAGAGAACCGTCACGATAGTAGTCAAGCAGAAGGCAAGGAGGAAAACAATACAGGCAGCGGACCACTGCCAACCGCCACCCTTGAACTGGTTCTCAGCTGCAGTGCACTCCAGCGGCATGTGACCAGCTCTTCTCTCTGGAAGTATGGTGCCAGGCCTTTTTCTTTTTTCCAAAGTATATCTGGCATACACAAGAATTTCAAATGTTTTATTCTGGTGTTTGGGTCATTCTGTTGCAGCTCTCGCGCCTCTTTAATTTAAGGGGAGCACTTATTTTGCTGCTCTCTTGGCCTCCGAGTGCTGCTCCTTAGGCAGCCTACAGATGGAATCGCCCACAGACCATATAGGACAGGCCGAACGCTCTCTACCCAGGCCAGCTCACCTATTCCTTGCCTGCTGGAAGATTGGAGGCCCAGTTGGGTTTTTTTTGTTTTGTTTCGTTTTCCCCCAAATCATTTTATTAGGCGCTATTACAGCTATCATACATTCCATCATTCAACCACACCGAACAGCATCACACAATTGTTACCGCAATCAACCTCACAACATTTTCTTTTCTTTTTATTTATTTTTTAAAAGTTGTTTTCTTCTTTCTTGAACCCCTTGACTCCTTGGTATCAGCCCCCTTGACCTCCGAGGCCCAGTTCAAGGGCGCCCTCTCCTCCGTTCTGTGGCTTGCTTGCCGCAGCGCTGACACTGTCTCTGCCCTCCCGCCTCCCGCAGACTGCTTGCGGAAGCCATCGTTCTCCTCACCGCTCCTCAAGAGGAGGTCACCCTGGCCGTCACTCCGCGGGCCGTTTACCTAAGGAGTTCCAGTGAGGGACCCACGGGTAAGGAAGGCCTCTTTGTCGTGGTACTTGGATGGTTTATGACTGCTTGATTACTAACCACACAGCAAGGAGTAGCGGCCTGGGATTTATGACTGTCCACAAAGCCAGTAAAGTGTAAAAAAGGAAATCAAACAAATCCAGGAAGCCAAACCCATCCACAATGAAAATATTGGGCTTTGACCTTCAGGTTGACTTAAAATTAGAATGGTTACTGAGGAAAACCTATTTTCAGATAAGGTGTTAAGATCTGTCTCTCCCCTTTTGCCCCAACCCCACCCTTCCTTCATGTTTAGCATTAAAACACACACACACAAAGTAAGAGGCTAGCAATCTGATAGGATTGTTGACCACAGAAGACACAGGATTTAGAAAGGTAAAAACTATTCCAGCTGGCACACAGAGGGCAGAATGCTCTCCAATCAGCCCTCTCCTACGTTTATCTAGATGGGATGGAAACTAACCCCAGACCCAAGCTGCTGCCCTCCAGCTGATTCCAACCCACAATGACCCCGTAGGACAGAGCAGAACTGGCCCTTTGGATTTCCAAGGTGGAGCGAACAGCTGTATTTTCCCCCGAGAAACGCTGCTGGGCTTGAGCAAGCAGCCCAGAGAGTAAGTCCCCATGCCACTGGGGCTCCTTGAGAAACTAAGGCACATGTGAATCGGGCGTTTGGAGGCCAGGAAGACTTGTGAGGGCTTTTGGTACAAGCTGTTCTTGGAGCGTCTTCCTCGCAGTGCCAGCAACACAGGAAGGATGTGAAGAAGCGACGGTTGTGTTTTCAAATGAGAAACCAGCACACCCAGGGCTGCCGTTGGGTTAACGTTTGCTGTGCTCTGAACGTGTCAGGTACTGTCCTAAATGGTAACACTTTGAAATTTCTTTGCTCTTTGCCACCCCCTCCCCCAAATCCTACACATGGAGAAATAGAAGAACCAAGAACCCGAGGGAACTACCACGGGCACTCTGTTTGGAAGTGGTGGTCAGGAATGGAGGACAGCTGGTGTGGCTCTGGGTTCAGGTTGCAGACCAGTGTGCTTGTAGTGCTTCGGTCGGATCTCCAACGTTCTTTATTGGTATTTAGGAGTGCTTGGCTTTCAGGAGCCCTGGTGGCATCGTGTTTGTGCATTCAGCTGCCATCCAAAAGGTCAGCAGTTGGAAACCACCAGCCTCTCTGAGTGAGGAAGATGGGGCTTTCTACTCTTGTGAACAGTTACTGCCCTATCCTATAAAGCTTGCTAGGAGTCAGCATTGACTCAGTGGCAGTGAATTTGTATTTTTGGTTTTGGGGATGCTGTTGGGAAAGGGTTGGAGTGATAATCACAAGGTCAAAGCTTCAAACCCACCAGCCTCGCTAAGGGAGAAAGTTGAGGCTATCTGTGCTCATAAAGATTTACAGCCGCTCAAATCCTGTGTAGATCCTCAATGAGTCGGAATCAACTCAGTGGCAGGGGCTGTGGTGGTACAGTGGTAAAAGCGCCCAACTGCTAACCAATAGTCAGTGGTTTGAACCTTCCACCACTCCCCAGAAGAAAGACGTGGAAGTCTGCCTTCAAAAAAGTGGCCACCTTGGAAACCCAGTGGGGGCAATTCTACTGTATGCTATGGGGTCACTGAGTGAGAATTCACTCAGGCAGTGGGTTTGATTTGGTGTCTGGAGAACATTATGCCTGACTGGCGAAAAGGTGTTTTATTTTCCATAATGAACAAAGATGGCCAATTAGTAACCAGGATAGTAGCTAGTGAGCAGCTTTCTAACGAGTAGTTACAGGAATGCGTGGCTGGGGAGCCAATGGTAGAATCTGCTACTGAGTTGACGGCATGCTAACACACTGGGAGTGGCACAGGCCTCCTTGTTTAAGACCAATGCTAGGGAATTGTTTGAATCTTTAAAAAAATAGCACTTACCTTTTGTTCTACTTGTGTCGTTCACATTCAACGCACAAAGTGGAAAATACAAAGAAACACTATTTATGAAGTCACCTGAAATCCCACTATGGAGAGGCAGTGTGAATCTCCACCATGGCAACTGGTTATGCCTCACCCTGAGGACACGCCCACGACCCTGGTGGGCTGGTGCTGATAGAGATGTGAGACCAAAACAAAAGCTGACTGAGTTGACAGGTCGGAAAATGAAGTGTGATTTCCACACCAGGCCCCACATGGCAGCAGCATGTGTGTTAAGAGCAGAACTTCTGAGATCTCGCTTGTGTGGATTTGAACCACCAACCTTTTGGTTAGCAGCTAAGTATTTAACTATTTGCACGACCCAGGAACTCACAAAATAGGCCCTATCTTAGAGATATGGTCATCATTTGATGCCCTTGTGTAACAAAATTGTATTAAAGATACTGACAGTTCCTAGCTCCATCTGGGTATCACACACACATTGCTAGTGAGAATGTAAACAGGAAGCAACTTCTATGGAAATTTCTCAAAAGGTTAAGCAGAGTTACCATCTGGCTTAAAAATTCCACTGAGAAGTATATTCCTGATAAACAGAAACTTATCCATGAGTGTTTATATCTACATTCTTCCTAAGAGCCACAAAGCAGAAACAACCAGGATATCCATCCACTGATAAGAGAAATGAAAGGTGGTAATCTACATCAAACCCACTGCCATTGAGTTAATAACTGTACATCTTTTTTTTAATTTATTACCAAACAGGTCTGATTTATTGCTCAAATTCTAGAGTCCTGTAATTGTGAACAAAACCCCCAAACTTACTTTAACAAATCATTTTATTGGGGGCTCTTATAGCTCTTACAACAATGCACACATCAATTGTATCAAGCACATTTGTACATATGTTGCCATCATTTCCCAAACATTTTCTACTTTATCCCTTGCTATAAGCTCCTCACTTTTCCCTTCCCTCCCCCACCCTCCTGCCATCGTGAATCCTTGATCAATTATATGTTGTTATTATTTTGCATCTTACACTGTCCGTTGTCTCCCTTATCCTACATTTCTGTTACTCGTCCCCTTCGGGATAGTGGGATCGGAGGAAGATGAAAGGAAATAGAGAAAATAAATAGGAAGCCAAAGCTATTTTTAGAGGTATAACTATAGGCGTGTATATATGCAAATGTACTAATTTATAGGGAAAGGGATAGAGGCCAATGGACATATATTTATATGTTAAGTATTAAGATAGCAGATGAACTTTGGGACTTTACCCAAGGCCTCCCTTAACACAAGAACACTTTGTTCTGATAACCTGGCACTCTTAGATACTCACCTTCCTGACACAATTACTGAGGACAAAATGGTGCATAAACAAATGTGGTGAAGAGAGTGGTTGGTGCCTCAATAACTGTACATCTTTATGGAAGCAGATAACCTTATTTTTTGAGCGGCTGATAGGATTTACCTGATGGTTAACAATCCAACTTGACCCAACAGTGCCACTAGAATATTTGCTGTCAATAAAAAAGAACGGAACATGTAAGGACCTTGAGAACATGCAGTGAAAGAAATCAGACCAAAAAGGTCATGGTTGAGTGAACGAAGGGGGAGTGCAGAGGGGAGACCCCAAGCCCATTTGTCGGCCGCTGGAGATCCCCTCACAGAGGGGTCTAGGGGAGGAGATGAGTCAGTCAGGGTGCGATGTAGCACCAATGAAGAACACAGCTTTCCCCCAGATCCTGGATGCTTCCTCTCCCCCCCCCCCAACTACCATGATCCGAATTCTACCTTGCAAGCCTAGAGCAGAGGATGTACACTGGTGCATATAGGAGCTGGAGGCACAGGGGATCCAGGGTGGATGATACCTTCAGAACCAGGGGTGTGAGGGGCGATACTGGGAGAGTAGAGGGTGAGTGGTTTGGAAAGGGGGAACTGATTACAAGGATCTATATGTGACCTCCTCCCTGGGGGATGGACAACAGAGAAGGGGATGAAGGGAGACACCGGATAGGGCAAGATATGACAAAATAATAACCTATAAATTATCAAGGGCTCATGAGGGAGGGGGAACGGGGAGGGAGAGGGAAAAAAAGAGGACCTGATGCAAAGGGTTTAAGTGGAGAGCAAATAATTTGAAAGTGATTAGGGCAAAGAATGTACTGATGTGCTTTATACAATTGATGTATGTATATGTATGGATTGTGATAAGAGTTGTATGAGCCCCTAATAAAATGTTTAAAAAAAAGTCATGGTTACAATGGTGGATTTCACATTCTGTACATTTTTTTGGTTTTTAATCATTTTATTGGGAGCTCACACAACTCTTATCACAATCCATACATCCTTCCATTGTGTCAAGCACATTTGTACAGTTGTTGCCATCATCACTCTCAAAACCAAAACATTTGCCTTCTGCTTGAGCCCTTGGTATCAGCTCATTTTACCCCTCCTTCCCCCCTCCCTCATGAGCCCTTGATAATTTATAAATTATTATTTTGCCATACCTCACACTATTTGACATCTCCCTTCATCTACTTTTCTGTTGTCCATCCCCCAGGGAGGTTATATGTAGATCCTTGTAATCAGTTCCCCCTTTCTACCTCACCCTCCCTCTCACCATTGGTCCTGAAGGGGTCATCTGTCCTGGATTCCCTGTGTTTCCAGTTCCTATTAGTACCTGTGTACATCCTTTGGTCTAGCCAGATTTGTAAGGTAGAATTGAGATCATGATGGGGAAGGAGGAGGAACCATTAAAGAACTAGAGGGAAGTTGTATTTTTCATTGTTGTATTTTATTTCTTTTTTTAAGAATCTGAAATTTTATATGAATTGCATTTTAGTTAAAAGCAATTTACCCAAAAGCACTTTTAATTATGGCACATATGCATTTTGTTTTTTTGTCCATATTTTGTGAAACAGGATGGTATATAATAGAATCATTGAAAAGTAATGTTATATGTAAATGTGAACTATATTCATACATGATGTCTCTTTAGAATAAATTCATTTTTATGGTATTGTTGCTTTGTTCCCACTGTCTCTGAAATGTAGTGGTTTAAAACAACAACTCCTATATATCATGGCTCTGTGGGGATTTCTTGAACTTAGTGGCGAGGGCTTGAGTCCTTGGACACGTCCAACATAGCACTGATCAGGCTGTAGATGATGCTGGCTGTGGCCTGGAGGTTCAACTGGGCTGTCGACCAGTGTTTCGACACATGAATGGATGCGTGCTCCCTATTTAACTTGGATTGCATACGCCATGGTGGCTGAGTTCCAAGAAGTGTTCCAAGTAGTGGTTGCCAGTCTCTTTCGGCCCAAGCCCAGAAACTGGCCCAAGGTCACCCTGCCATATCAATGGTCAGAGCTGTCATAGACCCCACCTAGATTTACACAGTCCAAAGCTCAAGTTAACTCCCCCTTTTTTTTAAATGTATGGAATGCTTCATGAATTTGCGTGTCATCCTTGCTAGGGGCCATGCTAATCTTCTCTGTGTCCTCCAGTTTTAGTCTATGTGCTGCCGAAGCGAGCACTGAACTTAACTCCTTGCCAGCAGGTTGATACCTCCTGTCGAGACCTCTAGGACAGGGGAGAACTGCTCCTGTGTTTTCAAGACTAACTGTGCATGGGAGTAGAAATTGGACCTGTTGGTGGTTTTCAACTGTGGACCTTTCCGTTCACAATCCAATTTATAATACTATGCTACCTGGGTTCCCCTACACCGTGAAGGGGGTGTCAAATAATTTGTAGCTATTTTTAACCTATCACTTCAGCATTAAAAAATGCAACAAATACTAATGAGGCTAATTGTGTTTATTCTTTATCTTTCCATAATATTTAAGATTTGATCAATTCTGTGCACAGTGAGATGTTTGTTGCCTCAGAGGAGTTTGACTTCTTCCAAATTGGAGTTGACACTGAGGTAACATTTTGCGTCAAAGAACTGAAGGTAAACAAAGTATTTGTGTCAGATTAAAATTCCAGTTTTCACTGGTAGCTGCAAGATTTCAAGTACTCTTTTCTTCTTTCAGGGAATGCTGACATTTTCAGAAGCTATACATGTTCCAATGTCCATTTATTTTGATTTTCCTGGAAAGTAGGTTCTTCAAAATTTTTCTGAGTTATTTTCTTTTGTTAGATATGAAACAAACAAAAAACCCTCACTGCCATCAGGCTGACTCTGACTTGTAAAAATGAAAAAAACCACAAAAAACACCCACTACCATAGGTTGATTCCAACCCACAATAACCCTACACAGGGCTTCTGTGACTAGGCATCTTAGTAGGAGCAGACAACCTCATCTGTGTTTATGATACACCTCTGTGGGTTGTTTTGAAAAGAATTCACACCTTGCAGATTGTGTAACTTTACTAGCAGCACGTAGCAAACTGAAAATCTAAAGTCTGCTCTACCAAGGTGTTTTGTTAAATTGGAAATTTGATTGAGAAAGATATTCTGCAGAGTAAAAATATTTGTAGATTTGACATAAACTGCCTAGTCAGAAAATTAACTAGGGCGGTGGTTCTCAACCTTCTTAATGCCGTGACCCTTTAATACAGTTCCCCTCATGTGTGGTGACCCCCAACCATAAAATTATTTCACTTGCTACTTCATCACTCTAATTTTGCTACTTATGAATCACAATGCAAATATCTGGTATGCAGGATGTATTTTCATTGTCACAAACTGAACATAAGTCAAGCATAGTGATTCATCATAAAAACAATTATTTAATTCTATTGTGAGATATTTATTTCTAGTTACAAATAAATGAAATTTTGTCTTGAAGCATGATGTAGCATGGGTAAGTCTTCATACCAGGTACTCATATGTGGGCGTATCTGCATGTGGGCGGATCCACATGGAGACAGAGGAGAGGTCTTGGTTCCTAAGACCATCGGAAATAGGTGTTTTTCGATGGTCTTAGGCAACCCCTGTGAAAGGGTCATTCGACTCCCAGAGGGGTCGCAACCCACAGGTTGAGAATTGCTGAACTAGAGGCTTAAACAAGTTCAATCTCTAGGAAACTATGATATTAACTTCAGAACTAAAATTTTAAACAAGATTCAGTTAAAATATAGTTTATGAAACTGATTTATAAGGGTCCTTCCAACTCTTAAAACTGTTTATTTGGGAAAATATATAGGACTTCTACTTTATTTTTTAACTCTAGAATGTCATTTTCTAACATTTTCCTCACGTTCATCAGAAAGCGAGTGTCAGTTTTGGTCTAACTGTATTTCCAGACCTATGGCTTTATGCATTGATGATATGCTATTGGAAGCCAGCTTTATTTTGGCCACACTAGTGGACATACCGAGTGTAGCATCTTCGCCACAATTGTGTCTTTCACAAACATCAAACAGGTAAGGCTATACTTTAATTATCTGAGTGTCTCGGGAAAGTCATCACAGAATCCTGTAACAGCGCCGTGGCACGCACACAGAGCACACCGAGCACTGGACATGCCAGCAGAGAACTGCCACCCTTCCCTTATCTCTTCTCACAATAAGACAGTTCCAAATTGTAGTTGTTTACACTTTCTCTTGTGAATTAGGTGACAGTTTACAGAGCAACATGATTTTAAAAAAAACAACGTTTTATTAGGAACTCGTATCACAATCCACACATACATCAATTGTGTCAAGCACATCTGTACATTCACTGCCCTCATCATTTTCAAAGCATTTGCTCTCCACTTAAGCCCTTGGCATCAGCTCCTCTTTTTCCCCCTCCCCCACCACCCCCGCTCCCACCCCCCCATGAGCCCTTGATAATTTAGAAATGATTATTTTGTCATATCTCAGAGCAACATGATTTTCATTCGACAGTTCAAACACCTTTTGCTTTACGTCTTTGATTGCAGTCCCACAACCACTTGCACGCTTCCTCCCTGTGCTTGTTTCCCTTCCTCCTCGTTTCCTAACCCTTCTGAACTTTGCCCTTCGGTAAAGGCTGCTCTTTGGATAGCATCACAGGGTGGATTATTCAAAGAAGTGCTTACCTCCCTAGTGTTATTATCCCCAATAAGATAAGGTGACTGGACATCCCGCTTTTGGCAGGGCAGTCCCTATTTTTAACAATTTTTCCCCACATTCCTTGGCATTTTTAAAAAGTCCCAATTTTTGGAAAGAATGCACGACAAGCTAGGGTGTACGGTTTTCAGCTGCCATGTGGCTATTTCGCCAGGATATGAGTTTTATCAATGGTGTTCCGCTTTACCAATGTTAAAATCTGGTCACCTTACCCTAAGAGCACCTATTGTTTGGATGAAAACTGAGCCAAGCGGGTGAAGTTCAGTTCCAGACCTGAGAGATTTTTAGACTTGGGAATTCTTTCAGTCTAGGGGGTTCCAGCAGTAAGCCTGGTCTTTATGATTTCGAGCTTTGCTCCACCTTTTTCTCCCACTGTTTTGGACCTCTTAATGCGATCCCTCTCTCAGCTTAAGTAGTGGTGATGTGTTTGAGAAGGTCTGTAATTCACAGCCTCACACGCTCTTTCTCAGACATGGGGACAGTCCTGTTTCTTTCATTTGTAACCTAACTTAATTTTGGGGGGAGGGAGACATTTCATTGTAAAAGTAATGCACAGTATACTTTTGGAATTTGGAAAATACAGAAAAGAAAACTAAACTCATAATTGCACTCACTGCCATCGAGTTGATGCGGATGCATGGCAACTGTTAACATTTTGGGGTCCACGCGTTTTTCGTCCTATTTTTATTTATATTTGAAAACACAATTGGGAACATAACATATGTTGTATTACTGGTTTTTGCTTGCCATTTTTTAGGTTCAGTTGCATGGATAGACAATATTTTGCTCATTCATCTGCACTTGGGTTGTTTCTTCCTGTGGGCTATTGTGAATAATGCTAAAGTAATTTACTATATAGTTGTTTAGCTTATCCTGTTCCCCTTCCTGCTCCCCAGACACAAAAGATACTGTACATAGGTCTCAATGCCACTAGCTATGCGTGAGAACATGGCTTTGGTGCCGTGTAACATTTTATCACTGAGCCATATTGGCTTAACTGTGTTTCTGATGTGGCCCTGTTACATCACCAGCTGTGGCCTGCACAGTAGGTTGCTTTACTGAAAAACTGGAAATCTGCTGAGAGAAATACTTAAATGCTCCCACCCATGAATCTTAGCTTCCAACCATGGTTCCAGGTTGTTTCAGTGCCTTCTCCTAGTCATCCCATGTCGTTCACTCAATCTCTGCTCATCCCTCAGGTCAGACCTGGTCCAGTCAAAATCAAAGGCTGGTAAAAAGGTGACTAACGAGGGCCCTGAGTGCATCTCAGCAAAAGCAGCCTCCAAAAGGCTCCATCCTAAAGCGACTTCTGACAACGGCTCTGCATCGGACCCCTACGGCAGCCCGAGGAGGAGGAGGACAGCTGGAGCCGGCAGTGAGGTTCCAGGCAGCCCCAACCTCAAGAAGGTAAAAGGAAAATGTTGACGTGGAACTATGCCTCAGGCTAGATTCTTATATCTGTCTTCCCTTTCCACAACTCACCTCTTAGAACCTGAAAATTAAAAACTTTTAAAACTTTCTGATAGAGTAAAACCAAAATACCAAACTCGCTGCCATCGAGTTGATGCTGACTCACAGTGACCCTCTAGACAGGGTAGATCTGCCCTTAGGGTTTCTGAGACTAACTCTTTTTTTTTGCTTGTTGAGACTGTGACTCTTTATGGGAGTAGAAAGCCCCATCTTTCTCCCTTAGAGACACTGGTTTTGAACTGTTGACTTTGCAGTTTGCAGCCCAAGGAGTAACCAGGGCCCAAGCTCACTGCCATGGAGTTGATTCTGACTCACCGAGGAAGGAAGGATGCCCGTCTGAAAATGGAGAAAAGTCACTGTCACTGTTGAGTCAGTAGCTCCTGACAAGGCACCTCCAATGGAGATTTGACAATGGATTATGATTGTTCAGAGCATCCTCTATCATTGGCTACAAATAGCATGCTAAAGTCATTTAAATTACTGGTTTCCAAAAGCAAGGTTCCTCCTTCTAGCTTTATTTCCCCAATTTGCTTTGGGACAGTTATGTGTTGTAGTATAAATGTAAACTTCATTCCAACAATCATCACAAATTCCCTCCTAGTGGAGCCCCAGTGAATCATTTTCTTATACAAAGGGTTCAAAAAAGTTAGTGGAAAATTAAATAAGGTGATTTTTCCAAGAACTTTTTAAAGTCCTCCTGTGCTTCAACATTTTACAGGTAGGTGATAAGCTTCACAGAATGTTACGGTGTTAATTCTAATGAATCTATTCTATTAACCTAGAGAACAGTTTATTTAATTTATAAGCCAATATAATTCATCAAAGATTAATGTTACTGATTAAAAACAAAAATATTTCAAATAATGATAGTCTCAATGTTACATATTTTTTCATAGTTACATATTTAGATTAATATATTATCTAAGTTTTTGGTTGTTATTATTGGTTGGGAAATAGGACGTGCTTAGAATTAGGCATTTAAAAATAATATTTTTATAAGTCATCACCATATGCTATATTATAAAAGGCATGCTGGTGGGGCAGTGGGACATTAGTAGTCTGCTAACCCAGAGGTCAGGGGTTCGACCCCAACTGTGCCACTGGGGAAGGGTGAGACGGGCTGCTTTTATAAAGCTTGACAGTCTTGGAAACACTATGGGGCAGTCCTTCAAGTCAGACTTGATAGATGCCAGTGGATTGGGTTCTTTGGTTGTTTTTTTTAAAGCTGTATAAAAGGTATTGTGGACAGAATTTGAATGGTAAAATCTACATACTATTTTGTCCAATGACATTTTATGGAGTACCTATTATATCCTGCACATTCCATCTTTCTTGCACCATATATATTGTTTTGTGCTTTTCTTTGGCACTTTAATGGTGTACACTGGAAATCACTCTGTATCAGTTAGGGTGTTTTTTTTTTTACCAGCAGCAGGGTTTTCCGTGTTAACGTACCATTATTAACTCAACTACTTTCTTATGTGTAGGCAGTTAGACTTTTGCCCAGTATGCTGCAAGAATAAAACATGCTGCATTTGGGTAACTTTAAAAAAATCATTTTACTGGGGGCTCGTATAACTCTTATCACAATCCATCCATCCATCCATGTGTCAAGCACATTTGTACACTTGTTGCCCTCATCATTCTCAAAACATTTTCTTTCTACTTGAGCCCTTGGTATCAGCTCCTCATTTTCCCCCTCCCTCCCCGCTCCCTGGATAACTTTATATACAGAACTTTATATTCCTGTTTTTGTGAAGACCTTTGTCAAGGTAGACTCCTAAAAGTGAGATTGCTTGTCAGTGACATGCAGCACTTTTAGGGACCACCAGAGTTCTCCTCCAGAAACACCACACTTGTTTGCCCACTCTTCTGCCCACCCTGAAAGGCCCAGCTCAGATGACATACGGCTCTCCGAAGCTTCCCATTTACGCAGGCATTTCATTTCTCTACTCACGAAAACTCCCAGGAGGTAGTCTGAGTCCACTGAAGCTTACTCATCTCTGGATTCCTAGCTAGTGCTGAGCTTGGAGACTTCAGCTTTGCTTTGAGACACCCTAAGAAATGTTAAACAACAACAAAAAAACCACCTTTCTAGTAGTACAACAACATGTCAAAACTAAAATCAATTTTGGGGGAGGGGATTTTCAAAATTGAACTCTCATAGAATATGACTATATTTTAAATAATGACCACCAATGGCTTTTTCCACTGTGGATTTTCAATTAATAAGTTTAAACAAGGAGTTTCTATAAACCACTCTCAGGGCCAGTGAGGTGGGGCAAATACATGCACGATAAAGCAGGGTCTTTGTCATTATTTTCTTTACCAGTTTTATGTAGGAGTTGAGGCTAACCCCCAACTGCATGGCTGCGCTTTGTGCTCTCTACCTGGGAAGATTGTTCGATACCAGGGAAGGCCTCAAATACACAAGCTGTAAAAGCTGAAGAGAAGGTAGGAACAAGGGAAGTAGCAGTTGCCCTAAGCCAGTAACAAATTCACAGCAGAGTTCAAGGACCTGTAAGCTAACCTAAGCATTCTAGTCTAATCTATACCTAATATATACCTGTGGCTATCAAGTTGCTTCCGAGTCACAGGCACATTAGAGAAGAGAGTAGAACTCACCGGATTTTCAAGGATGTTTCCAGGGCTCCTTCTACGCTAACACAGTGCTGTAAACGTTATTTGCACATGATGATGTACATTCAACAGACCCAGATAATTCTAGCCAGAGGACCGTGACCTTGGTTAAGATTAGACTTTTCAGAGGCAATTGATACTACGCCTCCAAGGTGATCAAGGTCAACGTATTAGTTGCTTATTGCAGCTATAGCAATAATCGAGCTTAGTGGCTTCAAACAAAATGCATTCATTACCTCACAGAGGTCAGAAGTCCAAGATGGGTCTCAATGAACTACCACTGAGGGGTCGGTGGGGCTGGGTTCCTCTCTGGAGGCTCTAGAGGAGACTCACCTGGGAAAGCTTCCTTCACCTCATTCTCCCCCCATGATGATTATATATATATATATATATATATATATATATATATATATATATATATATATATATATATAGAGAGAGAGAGAGAGAGAGAGAGAGAGAGAGAGAGAGAGAAATGCTTGTCTTTGAGCACATTTTGTTTATCAAGTAAAACTAAACTGATCCAGAAAAGCAGAGGGCCTCTGGACTCTGTACAATAGGAACAAGTAACAGTTGTTTAGCACTTGCATTTTTGTTTTAATTTTAATAAATCCTTTGTTGGGGACTCTTACAGCTTTTGTAACAATCCATTCATCCATTGCATCAAGCACATTTGTACAGATGTTGCCTTCATCATTTCCAAACCATTTTCTTTCTACTTGAACTCCTGGTATCAGCTCCTCTTCTTCCTCTCCGTCCCCGCCCATATTTGCACTTTTAGGACACGCGTGCACAACTGGTTTTTAGATGAAGACAGATGCCGACACCGAGTCACATGATGCCATTATCAGAAATCACTGAATCGATTGACTGATAGTGAGCTACCCCATGTGACAGAGTAGTGCTGCCCTATGAGGGAGGCTTTCTAGGCAGTTTCCTTCACAGAAACAGAGTGTCAGGCTTTCTCCAGCATCCCACGATGCTTGAATAGCTCATGGGTTGTGCCTTTGAAGTCTGGGTATGGTTTTTTTAGAATGGGTTAGGCTGAGAAAGGCTCTGGGTGTTCAAGAGCCATTAATGAAGACAGGAAGACCACTTTGGCCAAGTGTTTGAAAAGCAGCTGTGTTGTATGGGGCACTTTATGAGCAAACTTCTCGTGGGGTCCCTGGGTGATGCCAATGGCTCGTTCTTGGCTGCTAATACAAGGATGACAGTTCAAATCCACCTAGAGGTTCTCTGAAGAAAAGCCTAGAGCTCTACTTCTGAAACATTGGCCATTAAAACCCTCCAACACAGTGGAGTCATCAAGGGGTTGGAATGGCATCTATGGCAACTGGCTTTGCTTTTTGTGTTTAACTCTTATTTTGGAATGAACATCACAATTACTTTTTTCTTGCCAGTTTTCCAGCATGTCCTTTGGAGCGGTTTCTTCTGATCAACAAGAACACGTCAGCCAGCCAGCCATCCTTTCAGCAGTCTGGCAAACGGCAGTCAAGAGGACATGACTAATGGCAGCTTCTCCACAGCATAACACTTAATCATGGCTAAGGAGATGTCTCCCCACCCCCAGTCATTCATTGACTCACTTGCACTTCTAAGACAGCTTTTTGTGCTCTATACACATTGCACATTGTCTTCGACTTCCAAGAGGAAAAGGCACTTCTGCTTACTAAAGGGCATCCCCTTATCTAGAAATAACTGCTTAGCAAGCAAAAATAATTTACCTTACGTTCGTGATGCCACCTGGACATCTCCCGAGTTTTCTTTCTCTGCAGGGAAGAAGCCCACTTGAATTCTTCAGTTCACTGTTGGCCGACACTGTTGGCTTTTCGCATTTTGTCAGTTAACTTTCCATCAGCCAATCTTTGAAGTGCATTTATTATCGCTGAAAACAATTTTGTGATCAACAAATGGGTATATTTTATACTTGACTGCAAATGTGAACTTTAGTGCTTTCAGAAATGTTAAAAAGAATTAAACCTTTTCTCAATGCAATGCCAGAGCTTTTGTCCATTGCTTATTAACAAAATTTAGATAATTCTGGGTCAGGGGAGGGAAGGTACAAAATAAAAATGTACAACCATCCCCCTCACTTTGGAATCTTTTCATAATCTGGGGGAGGGGCTTCAAAAAGTTTGTAGAAAAATGGTATTAAAATATAATGGAAATTTCCCATTAGCTTTTTGAAGCTCTCTCAAACGGTACACTTTTATTTCTTGGTCTTAACTTTCCCTGATTTTTAGATAAGGTTTTTCCCTGTTGGACTGCAGTAAAAAACTGAATGAAAATTTTTTGGAGGGAGACGTTTCTTTTTCTTTTTTAAAGATCATTTTATTGGGGGCTCTTCCAACTCTTGTTACAATCCGTACATCAATTGTATCAGACATATTTGTACATATATTGCCATCATTCTTTTCTAGACATTGACTTTCTATTGAGCCCTTCGGATCAGCTCTCCCCGCCTCCCGGTGGCCCCTTGATAGATTATAGTTATTATTTTCTTATCTCACACCGACCGCTGTCTCCTTTCCCCTCATGTTTCTGTTGTACTTCCCTGGATGGGGGTGTGTGGTTATGTGCCATTCATTGCCATCCGTGTGCCCTTCCTCCCCTCCCCCACTTCCCTTTTGGCATTACTATTCCCGGGTTCCCTGTGTGGTTAGCTTTATCTCTTGTCTGTATCTATGTACATGTTCCAGTCTAGTCTAGGAAGGAATCAGCACTGGGGCCATGATAATGGAGGATGAGGAAGCCTCAAGGAACCAGAGGTATATTGTGTAACCCATAGGTGCACTACTGCACCCTGATAGACTCATCCCTTCCCTGTGACCCCTCTGTGGGGGGATGCTCCATTGTTGGCAGATGGGCTTTGGGTCTCTGCTCCAATCCCTCTCATTCTCACCAGTGTTTTTGTTATGAACCTTCTGATGCCTGTTTTCTGGTCCCAATGACACCTCTGATTGCACCAGCTGGTGTGCTTCTTCATGTGGGCTTGTTGCTTCCTGTTGGATGGCCGCTTGTTTAACTTCAAGCCTTTAAGACTCCAGACGCTGTATCTTTTAATAACTGGGCACCATCCAGTTTTCACATTTGCTTATGCGCCCATTTTGTCTTCAGTGATTGTGTGTGTGTGTTGTGGGGGGTGTGAGCATCATAAAATGCCATTTTGTTACAGCAAAGTGTTCTTGTATTGGGGGGGGGTGTGATATGAGCTGAGGCCCAAGGCCCGTCCGTGGCCTTAATGTATTGCCTTATAAAGATATGTACATAGGCCAATACCTCTTTTTATGGATGAATGTATTTATGTAAGTACATACCTGTTAATACCTCTATCTATAGCTTTGCTTACTAGAGCTTTCCTCTTTTTCCTTTTGCCTCCTCCTGCCCCACCATCACGTTCCCCCTTCTACCACCTTAGTCCTTCCTCTCAGCTAGATTGATGTTGCTCCAATACCCACAGGATCTCTACAACCTCCTAGATGTTGGTTTTAATTCCTGAATTGTTCCCATCTGTGGCATTGTTTGCTCACCACACCCTTTCCTCTGCCACCTTCTCACAAGACCCTCTGGGGCCCTTGGCCCTGTTGCTTTCTGCCCGAGCTTGCTTCCCTTGTCTGTCTTCAAAAGGTTGAAAAAAAGGAGAGGGGGAAAAAAACAGTTCCAGGTCTGTCTGCTGGCCTTTATGAATCTCTCCTCCCTGGTCCTGGGGGAGTTCTGGGGGATGCCCTGCCTAGCCTGGTCTATTTGTGGGGCTCTTTAGGGGCTTTGTGGATTGGCTTTGCCCCAATTGCTGATCTGTTATGCTCACTTCTTGGTTTGTCCAGCTGTGGGGGATTCAGGCTACATTATCTCCCCTCTGTGTCCCCATTATTGTCCTGTCACTGTATGCTCCAGTTAGGGGACAACATGTCTTGAGTTGCTGGCAGTCCTACCGTCCTCTCTGTGACTTAGCAGCTCCGTGGAAGGACATCATCCTCCAGCTTGGCGTGCCAACATGGAGTCTAGGCTAACTGTCCCTTTTTCCTTCTTGGTTTGCTTCCGTGTGGGCATGGTAAGTTGGCTCCTTTCCCCTACCTGAAGGCTTAAGTGTTGTTCTTGGAGGGGGAGGTTTATATGATCTGATACAGGAGCAACAACTTCTATTTGCAAGAGCCTTCTACTTGGAAGGTCAAATATAGTTTGTGCTTTACGCCTTTAAGAAGTAGCTTTTTTTTTTTTTTTTAAGAAGTAGCTTCTTACCTGCAAAAACAAACTAAAGAATCTGTCACTAAGATACTGTTATGTAACATCTACTGTGAATGCCTTTCCCTCCCTCAGTGCTGTTCATAGTCAATTAATTATAAATGCACACACTAGACTTCTGTAACATCTCATTGTTAGGTCTTTGAAACCAGTTCATAAGGAAACGTTAACTGGCAAGCAATTGTGCTTCAGATTCGGGGGGAGATTCACACACAAAGTGGTTGGGCACCCACTTTTAGAACTGTGCACAGAGTTCTAACTGAAAGCAGAACAAATTTGGCTCTTGAGGCTTAGTAATGAGTCACAGCTACCCACAATAACCTAATAAAAACTCAAGTTCAAACTAACATGTTCCACAGTGAATGAAAATGGGCTCTCGCTGAGTTTTTTGTGGAAACTAGCAATGCCCACAAAATTGGAACCTAGCTGCTTTATACCGTAGGCTCAATGTTTGTGTGTCTTTTGCTTACCCTGATGATTAACACTGAAATTCTAAGAGCTTGTAAAAGAAAATGATGAGACAAAAACTTTCACACACGAAAATAACTATAAGGCTCTTTGCTTCAGTTTCTGGCTCACATCAACAGGCGAGGAGTGAGGCTGTACAAGCGTCATCAAGAGCAGCCAACATGACACTGCACTGGTGTGAAAGACACCATACGGTTCAAGTGCATTCAATTGGCATCAGAGTGCTACACTCAAAAGACACCAAGTTTGTCCTGTGGCTCACTCCATACGACCTGGAAGGTGTTCTTCCTGCTGTTCCAATGACTCCATGTTAATGGATTTCTGCAGAAGCTAAGGTCAATGGTAAACCAGCTGGTAAAAAAGAGCTAAGGCAGATAACCCAGAAGACAGAGAATGCAATTACTAAGATGCTCGGAAATAAGCACCGGAAGTATCAAGGGATGAGGGTTTTGTTTGATAATAGTCTATTATCGACAGTCTGGGGTCTGGCTTGCTGGAAGGTGCGGCGGCAAGGCAGGCGGGGAAGATGCCAGTAGCGGTGATGGCGGAAAGCGCCTTCAGTTTCAAAAATTACTGGACCAGTGGGAGAACCAGGAGCTCGAGGCTCCTGGAGGTATCGCCACCGTCCCGGTGTACGGGCAGCGCCTGGCCCTCTACCTGCTGCACAACGACATGAATAATGCAAGATATCTTTGGAAAAGAATTCCGCCTGCTATCAAATCTGCCAACGCGGAGCTGGGGCGCATCTGGTGGGTGGGCCAGAGAATCTGGCAGCGTGACTTCCCGGGGATCTACACCACCATCAGCGCCCACCAGTGGTCAGAGGCTGTGCAGCCCATCATGGATGCGCTGAGAGACGCTGCTCGGAGATGCGCCCTTGCCCTGGTCTCCCAGGCCTACACCTCCATCGTTGCCGATGATTTCGCTGCCTGCGTTGGGCTCCCAGTGGAAGAGGCCGTGAAAGGCGTGCTGGAGCAGGGCTGGCAGGCCGACTCCACCACCAGGATGGTCATGCCCAAGTCTGTCGTAGGAGTCCTGGACGCCCCCTCCAGCAGGTTTAGCCCCGAAGCGCCAACCCCTGTCCCACTGGTCCCCAACGAGCAGCAGTTAGCCCGGCTGATGGACTGTGTGGCCTTCCTGGAAAACTGAGCCTGGCTCTGTCTGCTGACAGGCTGAGAGCTGCCAGGACATCTGTTGTCTGTCCATCTGTGTGCTCGCTCAGCAGGTGCCCTGGGGGCAGGGCCCAGCCCCTCACTGAGCAGGCGGTTGACACCTCCAGCTTAGAAAGAAGGGTGTTCCCCTGTGCCCTCTGCCTGACCTGACCCGACCACCAGCCAGTCCTCCTTGGGACCCTTCTCGTGTGAGGGCCTCAGTGCTCGCTAGGCAGCATGGGCACCTTCGGGGGGTGACACGCCCAGGACCGGGGAGACTCACCACCTTTGGAGAACATGCTTTCCCTCCCACCTGAGACCCCTGCGTGGGACACAGGCCACTGAGGAAGAGGCTGCACCCTGGATCCCTTGTGAGGCGGCTGCGGAACAGATGCAGATGGGCCCTGAGCAGCGCTCCCTGGTGACACCTCCCTGCAGGCAGAGAGCAGTGAGAGGGCACAGTGCCAGGAAGACCTCACAAGGACAAGCTGCCTGCAGGATGCCGCCCCACCCCCCACCTCGCAGTCTCACTGCGAGTCTGGCCCTTCTGTGGGGACATGTCCTTTGTACCTGTAGGTTCACGCCCACCCCGTGCATCGATTCTGCATCATTCAATAAATGTGCGGACACCAAAAAAAAAAAAGTAGTCTATTATCTACTATTCAAATTAAACAAACACAGATTAGTATAAATACTATATTTATTAAATATTTTTACAGTTTATTTAAATGTATTTACAGAACTATTCCTGCATAAGTTATATTTCGGACATCCAATTCAGGTAATTGCCTCTTGGGTAACACAAATAATGATAGTCTCAACAAAAAAAGCAGCTCATTAGTATTTACAGATTCAAATTTGCTTCATTATTTGGCCATCTTTGACACAAACTACCAAATAACAGTGAAATTTTGACATGGACACTTTTTTAATAGAGAATTTTAATTCTGCAAAGGATTGAATTTGTGTATTCATTTAATTTTTTAAATAGAATTTAAGTGCTTTGTGTTCAGTTTTTGTTTTATAAATATATTTTTTAATGTTGTAAAGTTCATTCAATGAAAAATGTGATAGTTTCCAGAGAAATTGGATGCTGTAGCTTCTACCAAAGACAGCGGTATAAGGTGACAAAGAACCATGAACTCACGCCCAGAGTACAAACGTTGACAGCGCTAAGCAATCTTGTCTATAACCCTCAAAACATCAAAATGGACTTGGGAAAACCCCCGCAATCCCTGCCCTGGTACTTGTTGGGTCGGCTGGTGTAACCGAAGGGGGTGTCCTTGTCTGGGCTACTATTCTGCCCAGAGCAAAAGCAGCACATCGGAAACTCTCCCAGCATGCAAAGCTTGAGCTTTAGTTTCTAATCTCGATGCACACACACCTGGAATGGATCCTTTTATGATTTAGTACCCATCAATCATGCTGAGACAGGAGAGTAATTCTGGACAAATCGCTTTTTCCCCCTTTCTTATTTCAGTTTTCACAAGCCTATGGACTCTGCTGCATCTCCACTCAGTAAAGACATTCTTTTTGTGCGCAGGCAGCTTAAGTTCACAGGAAGAAATAAGATTCTGATATGTTTAGAGTGCACATTTTAAAACAGAATAAAATAAAAATTTCAAGCATGTGATAAAAATATTGATTTTATAATACAGTATTGCTTTATAAATATAGATGGAAAAGCTATAAACTTTACTGGTCTTTGGTGCATCCAGAGGGATAAATAATTTGCCACATGTAAATTAGAAATCCAAATTTTTCCATTTTGTTATAAAAGTTCAGTACACGAGGCATGTGTGTGTGTGTGTGTTTATAGTGCTTGATTTAAAACAGAATGCGCACATACAAACACACCCCCACACACACACACCAGGTGCAGAACCAGACCCACCAAATGGTACAGCACAGTCACACTCCCCCGAGGCTGGGGTCCTGTGACCTGGAATCCTAGTCTGGCTCTAGTATAGCCTCTGACCACTCAGAGGGAAAGGAGACTCCAACAAACCCCCAGCAGTCACAAAATGAAATGCAGAACACAAAACAGACAAAGGGTGGAGAAGAAAAGACTATTTTGTCACTAACCCACAGGCCAGGTCCAACCTCAATTCCACTGTGCAACTCAATTCTTGTCCCGCTACTTTTACATCGCACTGCAACACCTGTCCATTTCGATAAATCATCTCTCAAGAACAAAGTTGGTCAAACTGAGTTGTGGAAAACCACCAATCCAGCACTATGGAGATTGTATCTGATGGGCTAGATGAGAGCAGAAGAAACCCAACTTGACCAGCACCGATCTTTCCAGAAATTAAGTGTAGGCATTGGAAAGTTAATGCAAAATATATCCTGATCATAAAAGGCTATACACCTCTGAGCAGAAATAATGACAAATCCCAATGAAAGAACCGAAGATGTCAGCCTAAGTATAAATGTATTCCTCCCAACTAAACCCTTCTGGATGCATGCAACTTTCTTCATGGTTTAAACAAACAGACTGCAAACAGTTTGTGCAAAATAAATACCCCAAGTGCCATTCACACTCCCTTGTTTTATCACTGCACCACAATTTCTCATTATTTCAACCGAGTCTCCCTCCGTCCTCACCCCCAACCCCTACCCCCATCTCCTTTAGCGAAGAATTCTTACTTTCTAAGTTAGGGTAGTTAAGGCATTCTGACATGTAATTCAAGGTGATTCAAAATAGATATCTAACAGTATGCCAATTTAGGAATAGTAGATAAATTACTGAACGGCTTACAAATGAATAACTCATTCTTATTATAAATGAAATGCCTGTTACAAGCATGATGCATTGAAATATGTAATGACATGTACATGGTACATGTTAAACAATTTTAAATAAAACAAAAGCTTGACAGTTATGCAAATATACAGTACAAATTCACAAAACAAAATCTTTTCAAACAAGTGAGGTAACCTCAAACAGAAGTTTTAATGCAACAAACCAGGAAGTAAGTATCTCCTTTAGAGAACCAGACTCTGTGTTCTCAAGTAGATTCTTACGAGGTTTCAATGCATTCTCGTCTATACACCAATGTTACCTGACTCATATATAAGACATGGCTTTAATTTAAGGATTTCTAAGTATATATATTTCTCTACCACCAAGTTAATGAAGAAAAAACTGACCCAAAAATATATATCTTTACAGCAGTCAACTTGTACACAAACCTTAAAAGTGAGTTTGAGCTTGCAGATAAATGGAAAACTGCACGCAGGGTGGTTTCTGAGGAAACTATACACGGCAAAAATGGCTATTCGGAGGCTGTAAACATTAAGCTTGATTCAAACCCCTAAGTGTCTGTGTCGGCAGCTGCAAACGTGGGGTCATCGCTAGAAGTTTCACTTGTGGACATTTGAGCTGCTGCCACCACACACAGCGCTCTCCCGCATGGCGCGGGGACTTGGCGCGTGCTCTGAAGAAAGCAAGGCTACTGATAAAGAGGCCCAAGAGTAAGTCTGTGGGTGGCACGAACATCAAAAGCCAACAAAATTCAAAGTGATAGATGCCCATTCAGCCTACTAGGTCTGTGGGTTTGAGGCTCCCCTGGGGGTAGTGGGGCATCATACCAGACAGCTGGGAGGAATTTTAGCCATAACATTATATTAAATTTCTAGGCTTTGAGGAATTTTATCACCTTGAGGAGTATTTCCACTAAAAAATGTTGGTAAAGAGTCTCCCTCCCCCGCCTGGGAACAGGCTGCCAGCCTGTGGTCTGGACCAATCAACAAACAGTTAAAACTTGAATCACGGGAGCACAATTAAGCATGGCACAAATGCATCCACAGAACTAAATGAGTCCCAGCCCACCCCAATTTCTAACAAAGAAGCTCCTGGGATAAGGATTTCATAGCCCAGATCAGTGATTTAGAGCAGAATTATAAACCCCTGAAAAAAATAGGAGTTTATAACAAAAACATACAGCCACAGTCAATTGGGATAACAAAGACTATGCCTGTGTAGTACACAAGTAACTGTTGGGGGATGATTTATGCACATTTCTAGACGATTTACTGGAACATATGATTTGTTAAGATTTTTAAAAATCTTTTACACCATGTAATTTTGACATCGTTGTACCAACATTACTCATTTTCAACTTGGACAACCTGTGAAAGGGAATTGCCATCTTGACTTTGAAAATCCCCATCCCGTGTGGAAGAGGCTGAGAAAACATGAAGGCCAACCTTCCGCTCTTGATTCTCTGCAGCTGTTGCTGGCAATCGAGACAAGCTAGCGAACAACAGTAGTGGTTCTTAACGAGGATCTCAGCTGGGTCTCAGCGAGACAGGCAAAAAGCTCACATCACTGGCCATTGAGATCAGTGGCAAAGAAACACGGTCCTGCCTGCAGGATCAGCACACGGCAGGGGAGACCTTGGGACAGCAAACAGGCAAGGCAGGAGCACATCTAGAGGAGCTAGTCCGTATACTCAGCCACTATTGAAAGAAGGACAGTGATGTCATCTGGCTTTCCCCCTACAATGAGAACGGAGTAGTTACAGTACAAAGGAAAAGGCAGTCAAGAAGTACACCTAAGCACCACGTTTTTGCATATAATATGCATAGAACATAGGAAACCAGCACTGCAGGCCATTATAGTTTGAAAAACCTGCATCACAGCACATTATTTGCATGGTCTGGTAAACACTGGGAAACAAATGCTTACATTTCAAGGCACACTTGGTTTGTCAATGTAACCTGGAACAATAAAGAATAAAATACCAACACACACACCCTCTCTTGAGAAAGAAACAAAAAATATCACACTTCATATAATGTAAGGGAGGCTTTAGAAATTTTTCCTGTTCTTTTTCAACCAGATATTTGCTAAACTGGCCCTGACCACAGTCTCTGTTTCTATCAGTCATCGCAAAGACAACATCTAGTTAAGATAAATTCTGCCTGCTGAGAAAGTTACATGTCTCTGCCCATAGCCCTACTTTGGACAAACACATCCAGTGTTTTGAAAGTAGGCGTAAGCTTGCATCCTAATCTGCAGCACAGCCATAGCATGTGCGTCTTTCTGTGTCAGTATGTCCACAGGGCTAGGATGTTTTACATGTCATAACGGTCCAAAGCAAGAAACTGCCCGGTTTTAAGTCTGATGCTCGACTAGTAACATGTTATTCCGGTTACACATCACCCAGAGGACTCTCGGAGTCAAGGACAACTTAACTTTGCTTCCCTTTACAAAATGTGCTGTGGCCATTTGGCAGGCAAATATTGTCAATGAGTCGCACAAAACCAGAGGAAGGGAGAAGTAAAACGTGAAGGGCAAAATGTTAAACTGGGAGGAATGTGTAGGCCTTCCAGGCAGAGCTTGAAGGGAGGCCTTTTGGGCTTAAGTCCAAGCAATGCAGTGGTGACAATACAGGGCTTCAGGTTCCGCCTGCCTGTGCAGCCAACTGCGCCTCGTTCTGAAGGACACTCTCTGTGGGAAAGAGTGATGACACACATTTGCTCTTGGCCTCCAGGGTGAAGGCCCAATGACCTTGCTCCAAGCCACAAACTACTGGTGGGACAGGGCACCAAGAGGGTCTCAGCCCAACGCTCGAGCTGACCTCATTCTCCAACCCCCACACGCTCCTATCCCACTAAGAACAAACAGTTCCCTAGTTAGGCCCTATGTCCTTCCCAAAGAGTGCTTACCTCTCACATTCAATCCGTTGTCACATGCAAACTGTGCAAAAGGTGACATATAATTTGGGTCATAGGCCAGCTCATGAGCTTGCTCAGCAATGCTTCTCGCGGTCTGCTGTATGCTCTCATAATTAGAATTCTACAACAAAGGGATGAGGGAGCATCATTTTTACCGTCAAGACCTCATGATTTCTGCATGCAAATATGCTTCTTACAAGGATCACTTTTACAGCAGGAACATTTAACTATGTCTTCCACCCTGTACATTTTATTCTAATTTTTAAAAAATGTAAAAGATTAGATGATGACTTAAAGGAAGAGGGACTACCAGTGCTGCCTGCACAAAATACCCATCAGAAAGCCCTTTCTTTGCCAGGATGGGTTTGGGCCCCCAGGTTTTCATTTTCCTTTGGAATGCTTAAGGTAGTCTTGCTAGGGCAGAATGGGTTAAAGCTATTGATCTGACAGCATTTCAAGGATGACCTCAATAACTCCCCTACTTGGGAATATACCCCTTTGCCAACCACCATTGCTTCTCCTATTAAGAACTGACAGCTATCCGAGTGAAAAATATCTTCTGAATTTGCTATTGTGACAGAAAATTCCTGTCTGCAGCTTTCAGCTCTAACAGGCTGTGGTTCTAAATCATGTCAGAATAAATAATATCTGTCTCTGCTTCCGTGCCAACTCCTGGAAGGTTTTCCCTGTCCAGCCACCTAAAACCTCAACCCTCCTCTTCTATTCCTTGACACCCCCCCCCCACCCACCCCCGCTTGACCTTTCTTCCTGTCATTGGTCAGCAACAGTGTATGAGGTATGTCTTTCTTTGGGCCGAGTTGTCTCCCACAAGGGCCGGGGCATTGTCTTTTCTGCATAGAACCCGCTACAGGAAAGCAGCAAGCACTTACTACTGAACCCCACACACCACGCATGGTGCTGAGGATAGGCCTCACTGAGTCCCTTAAATAGGATCTTCATTACCTCCCATTTTAAAGGCAAGAAACTTGTTCCAAATCATTCTGATCAGTAAAGACTCTTGTAAGCAAAGCCTCCTCCGATGACCTCCCCCCACTAAAATCTTTTCACTATTTTTACAAAGCCAGGGCATAGAGACAGACTGGCTTTCACTTCCTTCCCCTCTCTGTGTGGGACAGAGACAGGTCTGGGCAGTCTCGTGACTGGTGACAGCTCAGATCACATCAAGGCTGTGGACTGCCTGCTGCCCTTGGATGGCTCTGCCATCACGGTTTCCTGTCTTTCTCAGCATCAACACCTGCTGGGTTTGTTATAGGAATTAAAGGCCAAAGGGAAACCAGGAGCCCACACCAGTAAACTGTAAGTTCAGAAACACACAAAAACGATTCTCATCTGGGTTTTCCTTACTTTCCCACATGCTTTGTGGGACAGGCCTCTTTTCCACCCCTAAGTTCTCTAATTGAGAATGTTTCCATTTATCAGTGCTTGAAAGTCTAGCACTATTATTATTTTCCTAACATTCACAAAATAATTCTTTCAACTGACCTCAGCCACTTAGGGAAGGTCACTTTATTTCTAAGGGCCAATAAATCTTTGTATTAATTACCTTTAACTTTTTTAGCTCCTGAAGGATCATGTAATCAGGCATGTTGTCAAAGAGTCCATCTGTCGCTGTCAGGATGATATCTCCTAACTGGACATCAAAAGACGTGCTATCAGCAGCATCCGGGCTGTGGCAAGGACAGAGGAGGAGAGTCAGGGACAGAGACACGGGTCCAAGTTCCTCAGGCACGTGCACACCGCAGGGAGGCTTCCTCAGCGAGAAGCCATTCATATGATTGGAGTTGATGATGAAAAATGGAGCAGACAATAAATGCCAGTCACTTCCAGGGTAAACTTTTAGGTTAGGACTCCTATCCTTGA
Source organism: Tenrec ecaudatus (assembly GCF_050624435.1). Classification (NCBI taxonomy): domain Eukaryota; kingdom Metazoa; phylum Chordata; class Mammalia; order Afrosoricida; family Tenrecidae; genus Tenrec; species Tenrec ecaudatus. The sequence goes on from NC_134545.1 coordinate 7,381,362, forward strand.
ACAGAGTCGTTGGAAATTCTGATATAAATACTTCAGAAGCCTGTCCCTCCCAGGAAACCCTGCGGCTGATTAGTCACATTTGGCTTAGAGAGGATGCTGGGTTCTGAGTCACATATTAACGTCCCTCCAAAATACAGGTGGAAATGAGTCTTTATTTCCTAATTCTTCTGAGCCAAATTCTGTCCCCTCTTACTCATGCTCCTGCACTGGCTGAACTCCGGCTCTCAGAAGGCTCTGCTGGAGTGGGGTGGGGGCAAGTACAGATCCCATAAAAGCCCTTTCAAATTAGGATCTTACAATGGTTTGGGACTATCGAGGACCATGTATTTCTTAGTGCTAACATAATGCATGCCATTCACAAGGCATTTACTTAATGGTTTTTCAGAAATATCTGTTGAAGAAATGAAGGAAAGAACAAAATATTTGTTTCTGCCCCTGAGGGGAAAAGCCCTTCACATCAGTATGGGTGGGTGTGTTGGGAGTGTGAATATTTCTGTCCAGGCACACAGATGCAGATGCTCCCATGTGCAGAACGACACCGGGAACGATCCAAAGGCACTGCTAACAGCGGCTACCCCCAGGAAAAGAATGGGCTGGCAGCTGGTGAATTTCCCTCTGTGTATCTTTTTGGGTAAAATTTTCATAGCTGGAAGATTATTTTATCATGCCTGATGGCATGGGCATAAGATCCCAAGTGGATAAAAAAGAACACACATTCCAAGAGCTGATGACTTCTTGGAGGCTGGCTTCTCTACCACTTCAGGAGCTCTACTGCTGCTTGGCCTCCAACGTGATAGGAAAGAGAGAGATGTGAAAATGGGTCATCACCTGGAAAGCTCGCCCCTCACCCCAAATTAGGGAATGATAACCAGAGGTGAGAGGGAGGCTGGCTTAAAGGGGTACAGAATAAAGTTTGAAATAAATCCCCACAATGTGTATAGGTGATCTGTAAAACAAACAAACAAACAAATAAGCAGAAAAAAGAAATCACCTACACATGCTGGGGATTTATGCGAAATATGAAGAGAAAATGCCTTAGAGGAAAGAAATGTGATGCAAGGAACAAATGGATTTTCAATCATACCTTTACACAATAAATTTGTTATAAACCAGGTACCTAAGGAAAACCGCCAAGTTAAAATGGCAATGGTACTTACTTTACAGATAAAAAGACCAATGAAACCTAGGGATATACATGTAGCAGGGGAAATGGGGGTGGGGGGGATTCCTGCAAAGCTGGGGGGAAACAGGTCGATTCCTTCGGAGGAAAACAAGAAGCCATTCCAGATGCTTCCCGTTTGCACGGCCTTCAGAAACAAGGCAGGTCCTGAACGTGTAGATTAACGAGCAGGTCGACGCAGGGGCTCTACTTTATGCTGAGGCTTTCTTTTCCCTGCCAGTGTCCTTTGCTGGTCTGCCTGTGAGAGATTTGTTCCCATTGGACAGTTTGTCCTCTTCTCCCAACACTCCCACCCATGAGCTTGGTGTGCGGCCAGCTGCAGTTCTGCCCGTTTTGATTGAACATACTGTGCTGCTGGAAACTTCTGACTGCACTGAAACATGAGCCGAAATCACATGCTAGTGAGCCGGCTCTGGGCACCAGGGGAGGCCATCCCCACCCCAGGGGCAGGCCAGGCAGAGTGCCCATGCAGGCCATCCCCAAAAGCAATGTGTGCGACACACAAGTCCTATCCTGGTACTCAAGAAGCCCACGCAAGTGAATGGTGAGCTGAGTTTACCACCTACTGAGGCCTGGGGGTTCTGAGTTCTCCACACTCCAACACAGGAAAAATGAATGTGGACTACAGTCAACCAAAGAACTATCTATAGTCAAATAATCTTCCAGACAGGTAATCTGTCTGCATCTGAAAGTAAAAAGTACTTCCCTCTCTCAAGTCAGTGGCAGGCTTCATACCGGCAATGCTAAATCTATTTATTTATTTTTTTAATACTAAATTTCTAATGGTATAATTGATCATTCCAGTTAAAATAGTGGAATTAACAATCACATCATTTTAACTTGGAACATAAGATCTGGTTTAGTAAGAACCATTAAGCAGACACATGAGGTATTTGCTAGAATAAATCCATTTTTTAAATAAAAAGGCTTGTGACTCATGGATCAAACCTTTATGACTTGCAAACAACATGGGCGCCAGGCCCTGCGAGGTTATGAACAGCAGTGAAATCTGAGTCCTCACCTGCCTATGCACACGCAGGAAAGCTAAAACTACAAAAATGATGGTCTGCTGTGTAGCTCCTCAACAACAAATTACAGCAAACTCAAAATGAACTAAATGAGACAGTACTGACTGTCTGGGAAGGGTCTCTTGCCCACTGAAAGTGAACTCTGAGAAGGCATTCAGAGCATAACACCTGAGAGCATCATCGGAGAAGACCAAATCTGAGGCCACTTTGTTTCCATTTCCTGCACATCACTTTCACTGACAGGTTTTGCATAAATTGCAAGGTCTAGGTGAAGCGTGACAGGGTGACCTCAAAATCAGGAAGTGGTGGGACAAAGCAGGTGTCTGTATGAATGCAACTCCCTGAGAATGTATGCAAAATCTCGTACAGGAACTGGCATGCACGAACAACTCTTTTCTGCTGGCACAATGCAATCTGGCAACCTCGACTGTGTGTACTACCTACCACACAGTACTGGTAGGAAAAACTACCTGGCCAATCACTAAGCTTTGAAATAGCATTTGCATGGTCTTGCCAAATCACCGACTACTTAACAGAATTGATTTGGTTCTAATATCAAGTTCAAGCAAAATTTGTTTCCAAGTGTCAACCTGAGAGGTTCTCCTGATGAGCACACATTCTCAGGGTTACCTTTCCTGGCATGGAAATGGACAATGTCGGCCCCCAAGGAACCTATGGATGAGCCACCCACTGCTCACAATGTAGTTGCAGGGGCAGGGAGATTACCTGTCACTCAAGACAACACCCTCGGCCTCGGGTGGAGCGATCGAGAGCTGGAATGGAGTGTTGAAGTAATGTTGCTGCTCGTCTGACCGGTGCACGACTTCGCCACCGCGGACAACCAGGAAACCCGAATCACCAAGGTTCGCAGTGTGCAAGCGGTGGCTTGTTCTATCCAGCACCACGATGCAGGCAGTGCTGCTACCTGGAAACATAAACAACTCCTGGTGATTGGTGTCTCCCTCGGCTGCCTCCGCACACACATTTTCCTCTTACGTCCCCAAAGAGTAACGGGCTATGATGTGAATCTCCTTTGCCTAAATAAGATCTTTCCAAGGTCTGTCCCATAACCGCAACAATGTCAACAGCCAACTGTTCAGGGTCACCACCGTGATGTATCCTGCATGGTCTGGAGGCCACAGATGATCTAATGCTCCGATTTCCCAAGACAGAAAACAATAGAGATGGCTGGTATTTTGCCACCCTATTTCTTTCCAACAGGGCCATTATCTCTGCCAAATGCTCACCAGTTCTGCATGTTGTTGAGCTTAGTGTTTTAATATTTAAATGTCAGCATGAAAATGCTACATGTTCCTGGCATTTCTCATTAGTCATTGGCAGGCGGCCTTCTCCATGAAATTCACTCACCCTGAAGATAGGGCATGTCATGGAAATCTGAAGCAGATTTCCATCTGTTGAGGTCAGGAAGTATTTTTGAGGCTAAAGAATGACTCACTGCAAAGTAACAAGACCAACTGTCCCAAGTAGCTAGGGAAAGTAACCTGCTCACTTTACAGCGACTCCTCCTGTGCAGAGGGAGAGCCATACCCCCAGCATCAGCGCACCTCTCCTGCACCTGGGCTTTCACAGACAGCAAGCCTGGCAGCACCAGTCTGTATCACACTAAGTAATAAAACTTAGGCTTGTACTGACAAAAAGAAAAACAAAAATTGGAAAAGAGGGAAAAAGGAAGTTCATTGAGATAAATGACCACTTCACTAGTAACGAATTTTGCCTTTTAGTTTAACAAGAGGCTGAAAGAACGTAATGCAAGCTGATCACTCTCCAGAAGTGAGAAAACTATTAAGTGACCTATCTGAAAAACAATGTAACCTTGAGAAATGTGCACAATCTTTGATGTAACAACTCTTACTTGTGAGAAGTTAGAAAATTGGAGATGTAAACAAAACTGAAAATATTGTTTACGATCAGGAAAAAGCTGAAAACAGCCATCAGGTTGGTTCCAAGCCACCATGACCCTGTGTACAACAGAAGGCAGCTCAGTCCTGCCTGTGGCATCAGCACAGTCACTTCTCTATGAGCCGCTGTCACAACCAGTGTCAGTCCTTGTTGAGAGCCGTCTTCTTTTCTTATTGACCCTTTACCGAGCATGATGTCCTTCTCCAGGCTCAGGCTCTTCTTCCAGACAGATTTGTCTGTTCTTCTGGCAGTCCAAGTATATTCAACATTCCAACGCCCTAATTCAAAGGGATCAAATCTTTGACCTTCCTATTCACCAGGCTTTCACACGCATTTGAGATGCTCACAAATATACCTGCTTGGGACAGGAGCACTTTAATATTCAAAGTGACATCTTTGCTTTTTAACATATTAACCTAAACAGCTACACACATAAAACAACCTAAACAAAAAACAAAACAAAAAAACAACCTAAACATCCGAAATAAGGGGATTGGCTAAATCACAGTACATCCATACAACAGGAAGCTATCTGCTCTCTCAAGAATCAGACAGTCTCTGTCAGAATTCTAGCTCTGCCACTTAACAGTCATGTGACCTGGGCACATGACTTAAACTCTTGTTGCACAGTTTCCTTATCTATAAAAATAGTGGTTATAACAACTACTTCATAGAACTAGTGGCAGGATTAAATGAAGTAAGTGATGACAAACACTTCTAACACATACATGTTAACTACTTAATAACCATTAAAATATATTAAATATATTTGAAAAAGAAAAAGAGACAAGTAGATTACAAACTAGTGCTAAAATTTTCTTAAATACAAAACGATGATAAAAGTATTATCAAATTAAAAATCTGTACACCAAAGCTGACGGTGCCCGGCTATCAAAAGATATAGCATCTGGGGTCTTAAAGGCTTGAAGGTAAATAAGCGGCCATCTAGCTGAGAAGCATCAAAGCCCACATGGAAGAAGCACACCAGCTTGGTTGACCACGAGGTGTAGAAGGGACCAGTTATCAGACATCAAAGAACTAAAAATCACATCAGTGGGTGCCCACCTTCCTGACACGACCACTGAAGACAAACATGTGCATAACCAAGTGTGGTGAAGAAAGCTGATGGTGTCCGGCTAACAAAAGATATAGGATCTGGGGTCTTAAAGGCTCAAAGATAAACAAGTGGCCATCTAGCTCAGAAGCAACAAAGCCCACATGGAAGATGCACACCAGCCTGTCTGATCACAACGTGCAGAAGGGACCAGTTATCAGACATCAAAGAACTAAAAATCATATCAATGGGTGCCCACCTCCCTAATACGATCAATGAAGACAAACGTGTGCATAACCAAGTGTGGTGAAGAAAGCTGATGGTGCCCAGCTATCAAAAGATATAGGATCTGGGGTCTTAAAGGCTCAAAGATAAACAAGTGGCCATCTAGCTCAGAAGCAACAAAGCCCACATGGAAGAACACATCAGCCTGTGTGACAACGAGCTGTCGAGAATGTGGGGTGGAAAGGGGGAACTGATTACAAGAATCTACGTATAGCCTCCTCCCTGGGGGAGGGACAGCAGAGAAGAAGGCCGGGGGGGGGGGGTTGTGGAGGGGGAGAGAGACGTTGGACAGTGTAATATATGACAAAATAATAATTTATGAATGATGAAGGGTTTGTGATGTAGGGAGGAATGGGAAATGAGCAGCAGATATTAAGGACTCAAGTAGAAGGCAAATGTTTTGAGAATGATGATGGCAACAAATGTACATATGTTCTTGACACAATAGATGTATGTATGGATTGTGATAAGAATTGTACGAGCCCCCAATAAAATGATTAAAACAAAAAACTGTATACCAAAAAGGAGGTAATAGTTGGTAAATTCTAAACTGTTAAATAATAGCAAAACCAAATAAAAAACTAGACTGGGAATTGGGAAACAGCTGTTACCCTAGTTTGGCACCCCAACCCCATCGTTTTCTACCGTTTCTGCAGCTGGAAATCTTTACAGAAGCAGGCCGTTTCACTGTTCTCCCTTGGAGCTGATGTTGAGTTCGGACTGCAGGCCAACACATAACCCAAAGGGCCACAGGGCTCCTTTCTTAACAATACCCTGTCATTGAGTTGATTCTGACTCAGAGCAACTCTATCTTTACAGAAGCAGATAGCCTCAACTTTCTCCCAAGGAGCAGCTAGTGGGATTGAACACCAACCTTACAGTAAGCAGTTCATCGCTTACCTGGCTGTGCCACCAGGGCTCCTTTACAACACATTTGGGGATATAAAAGTCCCTATACCCCATAGGGCTGTTGTGAGCACACAATAAAAGCTAAATACAGGAAAATTTGTGGAAGTAAAACCTGTGTATGGCAAAAACCTGTCAGAGGAGGAAAATGTCAATTATTTCCTACTAATCATGAAAAATGAAACAGTAGTAAGACCGCTCCCTGTCAAAAGCAGAAAACTAGGAGACCTGGCACGTAACACAGTAGTGGCGAGGCCCTGTTCTCATGGTTTCCACTGTACATGGTATCATTACTCTGTGTATCAGCGTAGACAGAAAGGAATCAAGGAGCACAGCCACTAAAATATTCAAAGTTTTCTCAGGCAAGTTACTTTTTCCTTAATAAAAAATGTGTTACTTAATGCTAAGCTATCTTCTATTAATGAATCTTATCTTCCTTAAATGTCAAATAAAAGAGCAAACCAGGTCGTGTAACTAACTGGCAGTGCCATCGCACAATCAGCTCCACCACTCCTTGGAGAGTAAGATCACCAGTACCCTTGCTTCAGCCCAAGGTACCAAAGTTCAACTGTTTCTCATTAATAGAACTGCCACGCAAAAGATCTTCTCAATGCTGACAGGATTAACTCTACTGAGAATGGAAAACGGCTGCACAGCCCCGAGAGCTTTGCTGCAGGAAGACGTATAGTGACTCATAAGCCCTAGCTGGGAACCTAAGCTAGAATTTTGCTCCTCCTGTGGGAGGAACCAGTCGAGGAAGGGAGAATCAGAATGGCCCTCCTGGTGAAGCTTCATCACCAGAACAGCACTGAACAAATGCAAGGCCAGCTTGGCAGAATCACCGGGTTTGAAGTGTATGCTCCTCCTCCACCTCCTCAAATTTATTAGCACTTACTATGTTATCTAGGTAGCCTGTGTTTGCCAAAATATGTTTAATGTGAGTAGTAAACAGCCTAAAGATGGGTATGGGGAAACAGTAGACTTTCTATTCCCGTGGAGACCCACAGGGGCACCATCTACCCTGCCCTGGAGATGTCAGAATGGCTATAAATCAGAAGCAACTTGATGGCAGTGAGATAGATGGGGGAATGTAGATGTCAGTGAGAGACAGAGAGAGAGAGAGAGAGAGAGAGAGAGAGAGAGAGAGAGAGACTCTCTCAAAATGGTAGTAAGTGATCATTTCAACTTGCCTTTTAAGGAGGAAAAAGGAGCTCTGGTGGCACTGTCAGTAGCAATGTTGGCAGTTCAAACTCACCAGCTGCTCCCTGGGAAAAAGACAAGGCTGTTTGCTCCCATACAGATGTAAAGCTTTGGGAACCCTAGGTTACTAGAAATCAAAATCATCTGCTTGGTAAGGGGTGGTGTCTTGGACTGAGGGATGGAGGCCTCTGGCAAACAGGCAGGTATCAGCTCCTGGTGACCTGCTGCTCTGGGTACTCTCCCCCTCTACTTTCTGATGAAGCAGGAGGTCAGCGTTTAAGTGGTTTGCCGGAAGTCATATAGCCTGCTGACAGAGAGGTACAAGAAATGGAAGTTCGTGTGTGTAACTGTGACAGGCCAGCTCCAAACTACATTTCCAAAATAAGGAAACAAGACAAAGCAGCATATTGAAACAAGACAAGATTTCTCTTCAGTTAGAAGGAGAATCAGCTGGTTAATTACAACATGGAGAGACAGAAGATGGCAGTGTGAGGAAAAAAGCCCCTTCTTACAAAAGGATAGAAAATTGAAGGCAAAATTCTACACTGTGAGATCTTCACTAATGAAGAACAGAGGCTGATTTTTACTGTGGAAGCGACCTGGATGGCAGCCTTCTAGTAACCAGAAAAATTTCAGCAATTAGTAGAAACTTAATAACACCCTTACTGAAAAAGTACTTAGAAGGCTGGGTAAATTGCTGAGGCTCTTCCCAGAGCGTCATTTAACAAACAAATAGAGCAGCTTGGCCAATGGATGTTCCATTAGCACTCCAAATAAGAACTAAGTGTTTGGTTTTATATTGTCTAATATAAGATTAAGAGGGATCTATATTGTCTTGGCAGAGAAATAGGTGAGCAGTTGTTTTTTTAGAAGTGGGCAACTTTCTCACCAGATGAATTTTAAATAGACAACTCTCAGCCTCTCAGAGATAACCACTATCCTAAATTATATTTCCCTTTCTTTTCTTTTTTCCCCTTGCTTTTCTTTACTCATATTTTAGAATCTTTAAACAAGGTATTTTCAATTTTTCATGTTTGAGGGCTGGACATACAGTATTCTACAATTGCCTTATTTCCCCCTTCAGTAACATTTCTTGTGTATCGCAGGCACCTTTAAGTTGTCCATCTTCATACTGTATTTTCCTACTTTGGGTGGTTATTCAAGTTTGTTTTTGGTTTTCTGGATCACAGACAATGCTGCTATGGATGTCCCTGCCTCAACTGCTGGTAGCACCAAGGGGCAACCTTCTCCAGTCTAGCACAACGCCCACAAGAAGAATCTCTGAGGCATGTCCTTTATCCTGCTCACTCAGGAATGCCATCTTGGTTCCCAAAGTGGTGCACCTACTTGCACTCCCATCAAGCAGTATTAGTATTCTGGTTGGTCTACGGATTCTTGGTCAATTTCTGTTTCGTAGGATGAGGCTCAGGACAAAGCTAGGCGGGGGAATGATTTTTTTTTTTTTTTAAGTCTTTACCATCTACTCCAAAACTAAGCCAAACTCACCATCACCAAGTCAAGTCAACCCTATGGGACAAGGAAGAACTACCCCTGTGTGCTTCTGATACTATAAATCTTTACAGGAATAGAAAGCCTCATCTTTCTCCAGTGGAGCAGCTGGTAGTTTAAACTATCAACCTTGCAGTTAACACCAGGACTCCTAAACATCTACAAGGCTTCTTTACAGAGGAAAGTACACAGGCAAGCTACTTACCAAGCAAAGGTACTTTATTTTGCAGCAGCTCACAGTAGCTTGTGGTGAGAATTCCAATGGGATTACTTGGTACAAACCGTCCTTCTTTTACTAAACGTTCACACGTTCGCATTAAAGTCCCTGAGAACTGAGAAGGATCAACTCCATAGTCTCTCCATCCTCCGACACCATCTGCAACCCCTTTATAAAAAAAACACAACAACAAACAATTTAAAGAATATTCTTAACAACGCAGGAATTCTCACTCCTGCCTCTACCTAACAATTTTATTACATACTACTTGCAGGACCAGGCAGTGCTTCGTTCTGTGTGTAGAGTTACTATGAGCCAGAACCACCCACTCAACAGCACCCAATGACATATTAGTCCCCATGCCCCTGCAGGCTGAGCACACCAGCTGCTCCTTGGGAGAAAGATGAGGCTGTCTGTTCCTGTAGAGTCAGTCTCAGAAACCCTAGGACACAGTTGCTATGAAGTGGAATTAACTAGATGCCAGTGGGTTTTTTAGTTGTCTTGTATCTGAATCAACTCAAGAGCAACTGTTTTTTCCCCCCATACATGTTTACCCTAAAGAGTTGAAATAAAAGTTCTCAAGCTTAATATGTTATACACTAATTCCCTTGAGTACAATCCACACATCCATCAATTGTATCAAGCACAATTGTACATATGTTGTCATAATCATTTCCAAAGCATTTTCTTTCTACTTGAGCTGTGGTATCAGCTCCTCTTTCTCTCCCTGCCTCCTACATCTTCCACCCTCATGAACCTACAAGGGAATATTCAGAAAGCAAAGATATTAGAATTTGGTCTTCCGTATACTGATAAGCATTTCATGCTACCACAGGGTGGTAGCCATCAGCCAAGAGTTCAATTTCAGACAGAATGTCATCTTGGGTAGGAGTATTTGTGCTAATAATACTTTATTGTATTTTATAATGAAGAACACTTGTGATAATGCAATGCGCCCGAGCTGCAAGTTCTTAAAAGAATACAACCCTTTCTTTACAAAGCACCAGTAGTTACTTGTTCTTTCCAGCTAATTAAAGCCAGACAAAGTGAGAGCACTGCAATGGCAGGCACTTACATGATAACCACACATTCACTCTTCTGAAAGAAGGGGCTTCAAAATAGGTGGAAAAATAAAATGAAAAGGTAAGTTTTCCACGAACTTTTTGAAGTTCCCTCAAGGGAGAAGTATTAGTCATAGATGGCTTAGAAATAAAGACCTAGAAGCAACTGATGAACAAAGGGCTTTATTTTGTCTTTTTTTATGCCACATTCTGTATTGCTTGAATTTTGCTATTTTTAACATGAATGCACATGAACTTTATCATAAAATGTTCGTTAGGGATTTTATAATTTTAAGGCTTTCAGAGAATGACACATTTTCCTCACCATATACGGTCACTTTTTAAAAAATCATTTTATTGGGGCTCATACAATTCTTATCACAATCCATCCATCCATCCATCCATTGTGTCAAGCATATTTGTAGCCATCATCATTCTCAAAACATTTGCTTTCTACTTGAGCCCTTAGTATCAGCTCCTCATTTTTCCCTCCGCCCCTGCTCCCCCTCCCTCATGAACCCGATAGCTTATAAATTATTATTATTTTGTCATATCTTACACTGTCCGATGTCTCCCTTCACCCACTTTTCTGTTGTCCATCCCCCAGGGAGGAGGTTATATGTAGTTCCTTGTAATCAGTTCCCTGTACATTTACTTTAACACACATTTTAAGGAATGTATTTGGTACAAAAGATATATATATATATATAAAATATTTCCCTGAAAAACTGGCTTAAAGTAAAATGAACACCCAAATCCAATGTCACCAATTCTATTCCAACTCAGAGAGACCCTACATGAGTTATTTGAGACTGTCAGTCTTTACTGGAGTAGATTACCTTGTCTCATCTTTCTCCCGAGGAGCACTTGGTAAGTTTGAACTGCTCACTTTTCAGTTAGCAATCCAACACTTTACCTTACAGCACCATCAAGGTTCCTAAAATGGACACAGCAAAACCTATATTCCTGACGATGCCAGTTATCAAACAGAAAGCAAACAACATATCCTGAGAAAGTAGGAAGCAACAGAATGGGAAGACAGTAAAAAGGGGGCAAACAGCAGCCTCTACAGTGCAGGCGGTCTCTCCACCTTCGGTGGCCAACCAATCAGCACAAGTTCACTTTGGGACAATTCCAAATTAGTTGATTAAGTGATATGCTGTCTGGGATTCTTGTCAAAATAATTCAGAGTGGGAGTGATGGGGGAGTTGATGAAAGAAGATTGGCTATGAATGGATAAATGTTGAAGGGCCTGGTGAATACAGTTGGCTATAGATTTGAAATGTTTCATAAAAGTTTAAACAACAACAACGAATAGATGATAAAGGAACAAGTATTATTTTTTTCCAAGCAGTTCTGAAGTCTGGGAATCTGGGAAGGTTTCAGGATCTTCTTGTCAGGATTTTTTTTTTTTTAACACCAAGGTTAAGATTTCACCATGAATTTAAATACAATTTATGTTAAAACATGGAATGCAATTATACAGTCTTCTGATGAATCATTCTTTTCAAGTGACTGCCTTCCTGCTTGAGAAAGAATTTCTTAACCAGCCTTCATCTAACAGCTACAATTAACGTTACATACAAATTAATTTCATCTACAAATGCCCTTCCTTAGAAGTCCATTATAACTGGAGATAAGGGGGAGAGTCAGTCCTGGCAGTCACTAAAATCATCTGTCAGCATGTCAGCCCTGACCCAGCCCGGTGACATTCATCAGATTTCTCCCAGAATAGAGCGCAACCTTTCAGACACCTGCTTGCCTTTTTACATGGAAAAAAGTATCCCACTTGTCAAACCTCCGTAGGAGAAAAAAAGATTCAAAAGCCAGGTTAATTTCTCAATAAAAAAAAAGGTTTAGTATACATTCGTTATGACAAAGAACAAGTTACATAATGCACAGGGTCAGGTTTGGGATTAGAATCAGGCTCAGGCTGAGGCCAGAATAATCCTACCTCTTGTACATTCGAAACCCAGTTGTCTTCCTATTAAGCAGTTATTCTACAAGGAAAAGAATATGTCTTCTATTGCACAAGCCAAAACTTCAATCCACACACTTCTTAAAAAGTGGAATTCATCCAGATATAAAAGGAACTTTCACTCAAAATACACCTAAAGGTAAAGAAAACAATGCTAAGAGAGAGATTGCATAAGATCCCAGAGCTCCCAGCACAGCAGCTAACAACAAGCAAAAGACTAGACTACGCCTAACCACCCTGTACACAGGGCCTGCCTACAAGCAGCTCCAGGTGACTGGGGAGCTCAACTCACACTGAAGTAGACAAAAGGCTTCTATAGATGCTGCTTAGGAGGGCCAACAGATAGGAGGGTTTGATGCTTCCCAGATCTGGAAGAATGGAAAAAGAGGAAATGCCATTCAGGTTAGGCCCTGGAGGGAAAGTCAGAGTTCCATGTCAGACAATTAGTGTGGTTGCGGCTGGGGCTGAGTAGGGACTCTGCTGGTTAAACATTGGGTTAAGCATTGGTGTACTTGTCCTCAATGTGAATGGTTCAAATCTATCAGCTGTTTGATGGGAGAATGATTTACCATCTCAAAAACCTTATGTCTAATGAGGTCACTGAGTTTGAATCAACTCTGTAACAGTGGGTTTAGTTTGGGTTTGGGGCTTGGGTGAGTGGAGAGATGTTGAAAACTGAAGGATATGAGTTAAATGTGTGGAGGGACCAGAATGCCAGTCTGCTAAGGGCCTGAATTGTCCAGTTGGGGAGCCACTAGCCAGCTATAGGTAAGCTACTGAACTTGAGATGTGACCAATACAAATTGAAAGTAGTTAAATGTGGAGGCTAATGTGTGTGGCTGCTCACAGAATGGAAGTTCAAGCCCTTGTAAGAAAGGTCTGGTGAAGTGCATATGGAAAAATCCACCAGGTCTATTCTGACACACACAGGAGCACCAAGAGTTGTGGCATTTTGTGGGTTTGTTGCTGGTCCGAATAAAATAACACACTGGGTTCCAAAAATTTAGTGTCCCTTCCTCCCAAAAGAAAAATATCACTAATATTTGATATTAAATATGTTGAAATGATAATACTTTTGGTATACTGGGTTAAACAAAATATATTAATTAAAATCAGCTTTAACAGTTTCATTTTACCTTATAAGGCAACTAGAACATTTAAGGAGTCTTGCAGGGTGGGGTGGGGACAAGCGCAAATGGTTAAGCGTTCAACTAACCAGAAAGCTGTTGGTTAGACAACACCGGAGACACAGTGTGGGAATTGCGTCTGCTCTGATCCTGCCACACTGAGGCAAAACACTAAGGAGGTGCAACAGAATAGCAAGGGAACAGAGCGGCAAGGTCCCCAGGGAATGCTGAAGGTGGACTTTGGGGCCAGGGCGTGGTGCCCCAACAGATTAGACTGGAAAACACTCCTAAAGGCCAACAAACAGTCCTTGAACTAACTACAAGCTTTTCTTTCTTGTTGTGTTTTGTTGTCATTGTTTTGTTGTATATTGTCGATTGGTTTTGCTCTGTCTTATTTTTATGCATATTATCTCCACAGGTCTGTTTAAATAAGATAAGCTGCATGAACAATCTGGAGGAGAAAACAACGGGACCGACAATTCCAGGGGGACATGGGAGAGGGGAAGGTGGGGGCAAAGGTAGTGGTGTTAACAAACCCAAGGACAAGGGAACAAGTGATCCAAATTGGTGGGTGTAGAAGGGTGTAGGAGGCCTGGTAGGGTGTGATCAAGGATAATGTAACCAAGAGGAATTACTGAAACCCAAATGAAGACTGAGCATGATAGTGGGACAAGAGGAAAGTCAAAGGAAATAAAGGAAAGAGCATTTATAGAGGTCTAAATAAAGGCATGTGCATATGCAAATATATGCACATACAAGGATGGGGAAATAGATCTATGTGCATATATTTATAGGTTTAGTATTAAGGTAGCAGAAAGACATTGGGCCTCCACTCAAGTACTCTCTCAATGCAAGAATACTTTCTTCTATTAAATTGGCATTCTATGATGCTCACTTTCCCAACACAACTGCTGAAGACAAAGCGGGTGAATAAGCAAATGTGGTGAAGAAAGCTGATGGTGCCCAGCTATAAAAAGATATAGTATCTGGGGTCTTAAAGGCTTGAAGGCAAACAAGTGGCCATCCAGCTCAGAAGCAACAAAGCCACATGGAAGAAGCACACCAGCCTGTACGATCACAAGGTGTCAAAGGGATCAGGTTATCAGGCATCATCAGAACAGAAAAATGTTATCACAGTGAATGAGGGGGGAGGGAGTGCGGAGTGGAGACCCAAAGCCCATTTGTTGGTCACTAGACATCCCCTTACAGAAGGGTCTCGAGGAGGAGAGAGCCAGTCAGGGTGCAGGGTAGCAACGATAAAACATACAACTTTCCTCTAGTTCCTAAATGCTTCCTCCTCCCCACTATCATGATTCCAATTCTACCTTACAAATCTGGCTAGAACAGAGGATGTACACTGGTACAGACAGGAACTGGAAACACAGGGAATCCAGGGCGGATGATCCCTTCAGGACCAGTGGTGTGAGTGGCGATACTGGGAGGGTTACAGGGAAGGTGGGTTGGGAAGGGGGAACCGACTACAAAGATCTACATGTGACCTCCTCCCTGGGGGACGGACAATAGAAAAGTGGGTGAAGGGACATGTTGGACAGGGCAAGATATGACAAAATAATATTTTATAAATTACCGTGGATTCATGAGGGAGGGGGGAATGGGGAGGGAGGAGAAAAATGTGCTGATGTCAGGGGTTTAGCTGGAGAGCAAATGTTTTGAGAATGATGAGGGCAATAAGCAAAATTTAAAAATAAAGTTGGTGGTTCTAACCCACAGAGGTCACCTTGGAAGTCATGTCTCTAAAAATCCCACAGGAGACCAAAGAGTTAACAGTAACCCTCAAGCAAAGATAAGAAGAGGGGTCAAAGAAAACAGATTAATGGGAACAAAATCACCAAAAGGGAAATATAAGGGGCTTTTAAAATTCCATGAAAACATGGAATTGAAAGATGAGCGTTTTCTTCCAATGAACTTTTTGAAGCTCTGTTATAAGAATGCTGAAAAAATAAATAACAAAAACAAACAAAAGAATGTTGACACACTGTGAAAAATGTAACTAGTGTCACTGAACATTAAACCCAACCCACTGTCAAGTCAATTCCAACTAAACAGAGCCCCTACAAAACAGAGTAGAACAGCTCCTTTGAGTTTCTGAGAATGTAGTAAGTACTTACAGAAGCAGACAGCCTCTGCTGTCTCTCAACACTCAGCAGTATGTATTGTTAAAAAGGAACCTAATTTTCTGGATAAACTTTCAAAAACACAGTAAAAAAATCTTGAAAAACACCAAAACGTCTATAAGGCAGATGTACTCAAGGTCAAGATGAGACGCAGCTGACTTTACAGCAACTAACAACCAGAACATTCAGTTATATTTGTAGCTTGCATTATATTGCTAAATGAACAGCATTGCTGTGGACAACGCAAAGTCATTGAGGCTTCCGGGTAAGCGCTGCTATTGTGTTAGATGCCACTGGGTTCACGCTAACTCAAACCAACCCTATGTACAACAGAACAAGCCCCATCCAGCTCTGGACTGTCCTCCGATCACTGCTGTATTTTAACTGTTGTTGTAGTTACTGTGCCAATCCATTGTGTTGAAGGTTTTGCTCCTGTTCATTGACCTATTTTTACCAAATATGTCATTATTGTCCAAATAACATACAAAGTTTCGCCATCTTCCTTTCTAAGGGGCCTTCTGGTTATGACAACGCAATTTAAAGGCATGCATTTTTCTCCAGCCTTCGTTATTCGTTGTCCAGCTTTTGCATTCACATAAAGCAATGGGGATACCATGGCTTGGGTCAGGTGCACCTTAGTTCTCAAGGTGACATTTTTGCTTTTTAACAATTTAAAAGAAATCTTTTGCAGCAGATTTTCAAACACAATAGGTCATTGATTTTTTTCTCTCCCTCTTCTTTTTTGGCAGGTGAAGGTCATTTGATTTCCTGATTACTGCTTCCTTGAGCACCAACTGTGGATCCATGTAAATGAAATTCTTGACATTGATATTTTCTCCATTTAGCATAATGTTGCTTATTGGTC
The DNA here is from genome assembly GCF_050624435.1 of Tenrec ecaudatus. Lineage (NCBI taxonomy): Eukaryota > Metazoa > Chordata > Mammalia > Afrosoricida > Tenrecidae > Tenrec > Tenrec ecaudatus. The sequence continues at coordinate 7,397,827 of NC_134545.1, forward strand.
CAGTTGTAAAGGTTGTAGTTTTTAATCTTCAAGTCCTCTTTAATTCCAACAAGCACAATACGCAGCAAACAATCGTGTATCACAAGTTGTTAATAAGCCTTCTTCAAGTCCTGATGGATCTCTTACCTCTTCTGGTTGGCTGGCCAGGTAACTGCTGCCAAATGTCTTGGCACAGAAGAGTGAGCACTTCCAGCATTGCATCCTTAGCACCGCAAAGGTTATTCTTTCCAGTCCTGTAACGTTGGATTCTTCCTTCAGTACCATCAGTTCTTGATCATATTCTACCTCCTGAAACGGTTGAAGGTTAACCAGTTCTTTTCAGTTTTCTGACTCTATGTATTCCTTTAATATTTCAAAGCTGCGTCCTTACTGGTTTGTTCCATTTTTGCCCATAAATTTCTTCAATATTGCAACTCAAGGCTTGTATGTTTTCAATTCCTTCAGCTTGACAAATGTGGGCATGTTCTTCCTTTTTAGCTTTCCAACTCCAGATCTTTGCATATTTCATCGTAATACTTTGTCTTCCTGAGCTGCCCTCTGAAATCTTCTGCTTGGCTTTTCCTTAATCATTTCTTCTGGCCACTTTAACTATTTTAATATTTAAGTATATTATACTAAATATATTTATATTATATTAAACAAAATATTTAGCTCTTTTATTTTTACTTTTGTTGATAAGTATAACTTTTATTTATTTCTTATTAAAAGATCATTTTACTGGGGGCTCTTACAACTCCATACATCAATTGTATCAAGCACATTTGTATATATGTTGCCATTATTATTTTCTAAACATTTACTTTCTCTTGAGCCCTTGGTATGTTTTCCCCTCCTCGTGATAAATTAGTATTTTCATATCTTACGACGACTGCTGTCTCCCTTCACCCATGATTTCTGTTGTTCTTACTGGGGGGTGGGTTGTGTTGTGTTGATTGTTGTGATCAGTTTCCCCTTCCTCCCCTCCTCCCTCCACCTTTCCCCCTACCCTCCTGGTATCAATACTCCCGCAATTCCTCTTCCTCGATTCTGTGTCCTGATATTTAGCTATTTTAATAGCTAAAGTAATGAGAAAGAGGATGAATGAGATGTTCCCAGTTTAGAAGAGGGTAGAAATGATTGTTCACTTTAATTATTCTACATTCAAGAGCACGTTTCAGAGTTGTGGGTAGAAATAATCGAATTTAATATAACTTACATTAAAAAAAATGAACCTGGGAGTAGTGACGCGAATGTGTTGGGAGAAGTGAAAGGTCAGGTGTGAGCTGCAATAACTGAAACTAGCACAATCAATAGAAACACAAAGTTAATGATGGGTACAAAAGATTTATAGGCATGTAATCAATAAGGGTTCTGAATGATAGTAGTGAGGATTGATTAGATAATTCTGGTTTGGAAGAGGGTAGAAATTATTTTGGGAGCTAATGAACAGTCTTGGGTACAATGAGCCCCGGATGGTAACAGGTCAATGTCTTTCTGGAGTTGTTTTGTCTGTAGTCAGGAAAGTGGGCCTGCAGCTTGGGTAGACAAGCCAAGACCAGGACTTTGCGTAGATGAGATATGCAGGGAGAGTAAAGAGTTTTAAGTGTAAGGAATTATGAAGTGAGCTTATTTTAGGAATGAGAATCACTGCCCAAATAGTTCATTTCTAAATTGTATCTTACTCCAGGCATCAAATTACAATCTTAGATATAATTAAGATTTAAAAACTGCTTAGGAATCCATTTATCAGAATGATATAATCTGTTCAGAGGTAAACAGAGGTGAAGCTAAAAGTGTGTGCTGAGTAACTTTACCTGGAAAGGCCTTGAATACTAAGGTAAAGAATTTGCACTCAATATAGAAGCTCTATCTTTTAATTCAGTAATCATCTTGTATTTCCATTAATAACATGTCAGCCACATCTAGCTTAAGTACTTCCTTGGACCCAAAATCCAATTAGAACAATTATTAGGTCAAGGCAATGGCTACTTATCTGAAACAGCTGAGCATAAAGTGAAGAGGAGACCATACTGTAGTTGTGTGCCACCATGCTCATTCCTGTTTACAGCAGCCCCAGGGAGCAGAGTACAATGGCGCCACAGGGTTTCCAGCGCTGGACATCTTTCCTGGAGCAATTACCAGGTCTTTTCCTCCGTGTGGTAGGTTCAAATCATCAACCTTTTTTTGATTTGTAGCCAAATGTTTCATCACCACATCACCATGGCACATAAAATTCCATTTTAGTTGTGATGTCATTTAAGCGGAAATATAAGTTGTCTAAGAATAGGACACAACTGACTAGCACATGTTTAGGTTGCTCATGAGCTTTTTTTAGGTAGTATTTTGTAAATTTCCCATAGACTTATTTCCTATGGTTCTATAATGAAAAGTTAAGAGAGGAAAAATAAATGTTCTGGCTGATGTCCCATCACATAAGGGTACTGCTCTCAAGTGTTACAACTCTTTCAGAATTTGTCTAGCAGGTTTTCTGTTTGTTTGTTTTTTCCAGAAAACCCCCGAGGGGGTGGGGGGGAAGAGTACTGCTTTCAAAAGGAAAATTCTTAATAGTCAAATTCCATTTTTCTAATAAACATTTTTTTTGGTCTTTGTCTTAGTTATAACCATATGAAAACAACATTTTGATGTAATTCAAATTACTCAGCTTCCTATTAACTTCACAATTGTACTTAACAACTTTGTTCTAAGCAGAAGGTTGACTAAGTTCCAACTGGAGAAACTTGATCACTGTAACTCCCCAGTTACCCATGACCACCTAACTGCATTTGCAAAAGGTTTGCCTCTTGAGAAAGACTTCTGGATGGTGCCAACATTCGCATGAGCCTCGCCACCCCTCAGTCACGAGGCTGTCCTTCCTTCTTCTTAAACTGCCCTCACCCAAGCAAGATATCCCTCACTATCATGTAGACATGCAATTCCTTACAAAGCAAACAAGTTCTTGAAGAAAATAATGCCCAGAGAGTAAATACTCATTCCATTTCGATTGATGCACTAAATCAGAAAACCTAGGAAATTGTATTTAATCCAAAATTGTATTCAAAAAAGACTGGGCAGAATTTCAAACATTTAGAGTACCCAGAGCAAGTCGATGTATTCCTGGCATTTTATACTGAGTGTCTCTCTCTCATGAAGCCAGACCGTTTTCCAAGATCGTTTTTCTCATCAGTGAAACACAGCTCCTATCAAGTAGGATCGTCAATTGAAACTCCAGAGGAGAAACTGAGTAAGAATCTGGCTGGATCTCAGGCACTGAATAATAAAGTAGCAGGAGACCCTAGGCATTATTGCAAGGGATGAAGGAGCCTAGCTTTACAGAGATTGCAGCAAAAGCAAGATTCACTGCAGCAGGCCTGCCACTACTTCCTGTTTAGGTGCCTAGGTTTTTCTTCAAAGACAGTAATTGAGTGCTTAGAGAGCTAACCCAAGGCATAAACCTGAAAAAGCATTGTAACTAGAGACAAAAAAGGAGATCAGAGTATAAACTCCATTTTCTATCAGAAGGATATGATTTATACCAACATCTCTTAAATCCTCAAATATCTGGACATTTAAGAACACTCCCCTGTGATTCAGGACTGTGAAATGTTGGATCTGCTAATAATTATCCCAAAGGGAACAAAAAGCAGGATTACTGAGAAAACTATAATTGGCAGTCAAGTTATTCAGAGGGGTACGGTTTGCTTTGACTAACAGTACTCTCAGGTCTCTAGAGGTGACATCATAGCCATTATGATGCTCTTCCTGCTCTAACAAGCAAGCAACTGGCTATATTCCCTTTGCAAGAAGATTCCCCGAGCAACCACGCTGCCTTCCTCGCAATGAAGCCTGCATCTTGGATTCTCCAGAGACCTAGGCTACGTCAAAAACGCACGGAAAATCTCTATGCACAACTGTGAACCCTGAAGCTGAGGCAACAAGCCTGAAAGGACTAAAAAGGGTGCAGCCCTGTGATAAGATTTGTGATAATGCAACCTACAAGTGAAACGAAAATGCTGCTGAAGAAACTGAGTTAGCAAAGAACAAGATCAAAGCAGAAATAAAATGGGCCTCTTTCTGTTTCAGAATTCTAAGCAATGCCTTCCTGCCCAAGTAAATATGAACTTACTTCATAATTACTCAAATTAAAGTGCTGGCACTAGTGTACACCAAAATACCTATTGTTCAGACACTTCATTACTTAGAAAGATTAATTTCCAGACTATTCTGGGCAGTTGATTTATTTTTAAAAAAGCAGTGAAATGTGGCGGTAATTTGCACTGGAAAACAAACTGTGGCTTGGGACATTGTGTAGCTTATAGGCTTGGGTATGACTCACAGGCCTGCTACCCACAAAAATGTGCAGAGTTGAAGGTTAAGTCACTAGAAAGGCCACTTCACTCCTTCCTGACCTATAACAGTTCAGAACAGCAGAATATCACCTGAAATGACATGCACTATTGAGTTCTAAACAGTATCAACTTGCAGGATGTAAACTGTGCTACAGAATTAGAGACCTGTATTAAAGCCCTGGTTAGAGTGCTCAGCTGCTAACAGAAAGGTCAGAGTTTCAGACCCACCAGCCTCGGAGGCACTTCTCGTCTGCCTTACAGTGTTGTTACTTGAGCAGAAACCAACTCCACGGCAATGGATTTAGCTATTACAGTTGATATTTCTGTGGGTTTTGAGGTATTTGAAAATGCTATATAAAGTCAAATAATGTAATGTTAAATAAGAAGGTATTTGGCCACTGAAAATCTTTCCTTGTTTACAATTTATAAGATCAGACCTGGAATTCTGGTCCTGAAGGTTAACCTAATATTTATGATAATTAAGCCCTATATCCCTGATTTAATCCCAGAGAGGATACTATTTTCCCTGGCAGCATACTTAGTGTGTTACACACTGGGCTGCAAACCACAAGGTTTGCAGTTCAAATTCACTAGCCACTCTGGAGAAGAAAGATGAGGCTGTCTGCGCTCCTAAAGATCTACAGACTCAGAAACCCTAGGGAGCAGTTCTACTCTGTCCTATAGGGTCACTAATATTCAAAATTTACTTGATAACAGTAGATCTGATTATTTTGAGTTTCTTCATCTTTGTATAAAAGAGCTGTCTTTAACAAAAATACCACCCTGGAGAACAGTGGTTCTCAACCTTCCTAATGACACAACCTTTTAATACAGTGCCTCATGTTGTAGTGACCTCCCCCAACCATAAAATTATTTTCATTGCTGATTCATAACTATAATTTCACTGCTGTTATGAATTGGGCGACCCCTGTAAAAGGGTCATTTGACCTCCAAAGGGGTCACGACCCACAGGTTGAGAACGGCTGCCCTAGATGTTAAAAAAAAAGTTCAAAAAAAGAAAAACATTCATTGAAGTAGAACTGTACCTTAAGTTTCTGAATACTAATTATTCTTATTTTGCATCGTATTTAAGTTAATTATGTTTGAGTAGTAAGACAATGAGTAAAAAAATTTTTTTCTTTTAAAACTTTTTATACTTCCCATTTTCCTGTATATATATACATTTTTTTTAATGTGGGAGGGATGGCGAGACTAAAAATCAGAAGCTAGAACTGCATTCTATATTTGCAATCAATATTTTAAAATTTATTGGAACGGGGAGGGAGGGGGAGGGAAAAAAGGAAAATGAGCTGATTCTCCAGGAACCCAAGCAGAAGGCAAATTTTGAGATTGATGAGGGCAACGAATGTATAAGGGTGCTTAACTCAATTGATATATGTATGGATTGTGATAAGAACTGTATGAGCCCCAATAAAGTGACTTTTTAAATTATTGGCTACTACTCCTATTCTTAATTTATTAATCATATCATTATCCATGATTTCACATTTACAACAATACTGAAAAAATCCTCAGGTGATACCTCTAGTCCAAGGGGTCTGGGGAGCCCCTTCCATAGTCCACACAGGATAATAGCGGTCCAGCAATTACAAGACACATGAGGGAGGTGGCTAACCAGTCATGGTATACTTTTTCCCAGTTAGCCATGACATCAGACAATGGGAGGCCACAGGTGGGCACAGGGAAACTGGGCTAGATCTCAAAGGTATGAGGAGGTTGTGGTTGTAGGGTGGGGAGGTTGTAAACAGGGGAGAGGAAAGAGGACCTCTTCTCAGGGCTGTGTCGGACGAAAGATGAGTGAAGTCCTCACCCAGGGTAGGCACCTGGCGCCAGGTGGGCACTAGACCACCACCAGACTCGGTGATGGTGGGGATGGTGTCATACCACACGCATCCCAAGCTATGCTAGAGTGGCTGGTGGGCTGGTAGTGACAGTGCGGGACACTGAGGGTGGGGTAGACACTGGTGTTGAACATATGTACAGCCGCCAACTCTTGTATAACAGCAATTTCACTAACTACTTGGCCTTTGGATCTGAACCATGTTAATAAATGAGAGTGGTGTAGATACAAGACACTTTGGTGATAAGGAGCTAATCTCAAACCATACCTGTTGCCCTCCAGTGGACTCCAAAGCACAACAGTCCTACAGGATAGATTGGAATCGCCTCCTACGGTTTCCAAGGCCGTAATATTTACAGAAGCAGACTGCCACATCTTTCTTCCTCAGAGCCACTGCTGAGTTTGAACTGCCAAGCTCTCACTTAGCAACTGAACACTTAACCGATGCATCAAAAGAAGCTAAAGGGACTCAAACATAAAATATTCCTTGCCTATGGGAACTTAAAATTAAGTGGTAATGATGTTGCTTGGGGAGGAGGGCGTGGAGGTTTAAGATAAATGGTTATAATGGAAGGCAAATAAATATATACCAATAATAAAAGGGTAAAATATTACATCTAGCAGAAGGAATTTCAGGAAAAGATTCATGAACGGTCTGAGACTATTCTTGACAGCTGAAAAGGCATATAGTAGGAAGGAGGTTAAGGCATTTCTAGCTGTTGCTTACGATTTTGAATTTTATGGCTAACGTCCCTGAAGTCAGGTTGGTAACAGTCCAGAAACCTGACCTCCAGGTAAATATATCTATTATACGCATGCCAGGAACCTCTCACCACCAATCAGCCCAACTATGTGTGGCAGCAGGGACACAACGTTCTGATGGCTTAGTGTCCAGGAAGGAAAAGCAGGCCCATAGCTATCAAAGTCCTTGCAGCACCCTGACTTGTTCGCCCTGGCTGGGAGCGCCAGCGCTAGTTTTAATGAAGGGGTTTGGTCAACTATTAAAGGCTAAATCCACTGCCATTAGAGTCCAATGATTCTAACTAATAGGGACCCTATAGAATGGAGAACTGCTCCATTGGGTTTCTGAGATTAACTCTTGGCATAGTGGGTTACCTAATAGGCTGCTAAGGTCAGCAGTTCACACCCTCCAGTCAGAGAAAGCTGAACTTGTCTACTCCTGTAAAGGTTTCTAGCCTTGGAAACCTTATATACATGGTTGTTATGAGCTGGAATAGACCTGGAGGCACTGCTTTGTTTCATATGTTATCTTTCTCTTAAGGGATGAATGGTGGATCCAAATTGCTGACCTGCTGGTTAGCAGCCCCATGCTTAACCCACTGTGCCATTAGGGCTCCTTTTGACCTCGGGATCATTAAGAATAAATAGTATTCAGACACAGCATAAATCACCTTGGTAAAATAAAATTTTAAAAGACCATTAAAAAAAAGGCCATATGGCTTATTGGGCTAGGGGCTAGGCTTCACAATCTCAGGAGGAGAGGTGCTAAGGGCATCTGTGAGAAGTCACCTGTAGGTGGGAATAATTTCTTCCCTGCAGAGCTCCAATGAGGAATGGAGTGGAGGATATCTGAAACTCATCCTGCCACCATTTTCACAGCTCAACAACACAGGAGAGCTGTGTCTACTTTTAAGGTCACACAGCAGTGGGCAGAGCACTCTCTCTGGACGCTCCACAAACAATAGTCTATGGCCACAATTCCTGCTCATGGATACTATAAAAAGGCTTTCAATAACACATTCACCACCATCCAATATTCCATTAAACACACAATAGCAACATTTTCAAATACAAGGAAATTTGAAACATGTATTGAAGGACACAGAGATAGAGGGTGGGGGATTATCCTTTCAAGAATGACTTTTTAATTTTCTGTGCAAGTAACCTGGAAGTAAAGATATTTAGCTATTTTTTCACAGTCTGCTGTCTACTATGGGCCAGGGCCCCCTCACTCTACAGAGGAAGTCACTGTTACAATTCTTGTTGTGAGGTGCCACAGACTCCCATAGCAACCCCATGCACAACAGAAAGAAGCACTGCCCAGTCCTGAACAACTAAAAATACAGAACTGGACCTGACCATTTTCTTGGCCACTGCCAGAACCTTAGTGCCTCTATCAGAATGTTCCATTCACCTTTCTCCCTATGTCACGAGCTCCTTGAAGATGAATCTCTCTCACATGCTATTCAGCTTTTAATGCCAGGGACTGACCAGGTACTTATCACAACAGTTCTCAATTCCTGCAGCACACTGAGGTTACCTACGGAACCCAAACACCACCACCTTGTGGAGTAAAGACCATAGAGGTGGTTCTGGTGCTTGCACACTTTGCGCATCCATGACCCAGCACTCAGGGTGCATGGGAGGCCTGCTGGATGCAAGTGGCCGGAACCCTAATGATTTTGCCTCTCACGTGCCTCACACCAGCTAGCCCTCTATTTTCCTTTTCCAAACTGAACACTACTCTTGAATTTCCCAATCCATCTAATCTACCAATCTACCCTCACTTCCACAGATACGAAACTCCAAAATGAACTTTATCTTTCTCCTCCACTCTCCATTTTCAAATACCACTAAGTCCAAATGATTCTATTCTGCAATATGCCTAACGCCCAACTACCATCCACTGACCTGGTTCTAGTCCTTTTAAGACTACTGCAGTGGGTTCCTAGCAGGTCTCTGTTGCCTACTCTCCCATTTCACCCTCTTTATCAATCCATTTTTTATTTTTTACAACACTGCAATGTTCAGGTTTCTTTGCTAACCACATATCTTCCATAGTCTCTCCTCACTAGTTTTTAGGTAGGTTAAAAAAAATCCTTTAGAAAGATAACATATAAGAAACTGGTAAGACTGGTTGTCTTTTGGGAAGAGGAACTGAGTAGCTAGGAGCCTGGAAGGGGAGGGAGGTTTTCCATTTGGCACCTTTTTCTATCTTTGGAGTTTTGTACCATGGGAATGTGCCGCTTCTTCAAACCAGTCAAACCAAATGCAAATCACATTGTATCACTTCCTACCCAAATAGGAAATGACTAACAATCTAATCTCAATCAACTCTCAACAGAAACCCCTCTCCTTGCCCCACCTGCCCAAACCACTCTCTAGCCACAAAGCAGCTGGCGTTTAGGATTCTATTTCTGTGTCTTGACTGTGAAGACTCCAGTATTCTTCCTCACTAGCTTCCATCTACTGAGAAATCCAGCTCTCTAACCAACTCTGTGTTTCCAAAGCCCTTTACTTGCATTCTGCGTATTGTTCCTGTGCGTAGGTTTGCTTCCTCCCTACGCTTAGGAAGGTCAGGGCTGAAGTATGTTTGTTCATGTATTGTGGTCTCCTCCACAGCACTTGTCAGGGACTTAGAAACAGTAGGCAACCAGGGAGCAATGAATTCAGGAGATTGTACAGAGGGGTCAGAGCATGCTGGTCCAACAATTTCCACAGGAGTTGCTCCTCTCCCAGACCAGGCTGGGAAGAGCACTGAGAGCCTGGACAGAACACTACTCCCAGGTCTGTTTGCCACTAACTAGTTGTAGGACAGCGAACCACCGGTAAGCTTTTGTTTTCTCATCTGTGAAATGACGGAGAGAACAATGACAAGTTAGGTCATTTTCTAGGTCTAAGAGGTTGGGATCCTAAATCACACTGCAAGAAAATGTTTTAGAAATGATTTTTAAAGTTTAACAAATGTGCCTATCCTTCACATAACATATACAATGTTACATTTGAGCAAAGACTTCATTTCAGGCTTTCCAATTTATCTCTGCTCCTTATCACACTGCCACGTGCGTATTTTCAGGGATGTTTCATTACTGTCTTCTTCTCCTAACTAAAATGTTCAAAGGGTTTTCCCGTTTAATGCACTACCAAAAAAGGCCAAGAGATTTCAACTTGAAATTTCTATTTAAAAAAGGAGAGGTATATAAAAAGCAGTGCTAACTGGCTTCCTTGAATTAAAATAAAGTGTTAATAGGCGATATGCAGAATGTGTTTCCTAGCACAGGAGATCATTGATTGTTCAGGAGTTCAGTGTAGAGGAACCAAACAATGCGAAGATCAAAGTGGCTGGTAACAGTCAAATGAGACGGACTTCTTAAAGCAACACGTCCTCAAAATACCCACTAACTTTCTCATTTCATAGAAACACTAATAATCACCTTACCTCTTAGTAGTTAACCTATAGGCGATGGAAACCTTTCTAGCTCTTTTGGAAATAGCTCAATTCTATGTTCTTTTCTGAAACTGCTATTCAAACACTTTTTGTTTATTTCACTCAGCGCAGCAAGCCTTTGCAGAGCTCTCCAACAGCAGGCCTGTGTGATAATGGCTGTATGTAGCGGTAGTAGTTCAGAAAGAGAGAAACCCACTTTCTTTCCAAATTAGTCTATGAATGAAAGAAAAATCCGTGCAAAAAATGAGTTGGTATTAGCTTAAGTAAAAATAGTTCCAGGCCCTCTAACAGAGCACATTCTTGAAAGTTAGCCAGGCACTTCTGTAGTCTGTGAGTCGGAATCGATTCGATGGCAGGGAGTTTGGGTTTTTTGGTGTGTGGCAAAGTTTTCGCAGTCATTTCATAGTCTTTGGGATTCACACCAACAATCCAATCAATTGTGGGACTATTCCCCAGCTACAAACTATTCATATAAAAAAACCCAACAGTTTATGAACCTGGACAGATTCAAGATCAACAATGAACTTACAAATGATAGCAATCTTACAAACCCACTGCCGTTGAGTCCATTCCAACTCATAGCCACCTATAGGTGTTCCTTTTGGCTTCTGAGTATTATTTATAACAGAAACTTAGAGACCATCTAAGTAGAAGACTGGTTAAATAACTGATGGACCATTCATGCAGTACATTATGATGAATTTATGCTTACCAATATGAAAACATGCTCAATTTATAGTAATCAGAATAATACAAAGCAGAACACAGATTAAGCCAGTTTTATTTAAAATAGGTAAGTCACTGACTAATAATAGGGTCCTGTTTTGCCTACTGCTCACAAGTTGGTTCTTAAACAAGTGGAATACCTTTGTTTAAGTTTTCATTATTACTGCCTTTTACTATCAGTATCTTTACAAATCTGATCTTTGTCTTTGGGGGCTGGCATGAGAGTAACACATTATGTGCTGTCACACTGTGTGTAGACCATATTATTGGTGATAAGATATACATGAAACAGATCTAGAACTTAACTCCTTGGCTCAACTTTCAGCCAAATATGTGAACAATACCATCAAAAAGGTATGCATTCTTAGAACTACCACCAACCAAATGAGATCAAAAGGTCAGCATTTGCTCAGAAGACAGAAAGGGGCAGGAAAGGAAGAAGAGAAATGGAAACAGGAACATCCAGCAGGAGTGAGAAGAATGCTGTTACACTGTGGAGATTGCTATCAATGTCACCAAACAAAACGTGTATAAACTCTTGAATGGAAAACCAATGGGCTATGTAAACTTTCACCCAAATCACAAGAAAAACAAAATAAAAATAGGATACTCGCTTTGAGAAAGATGATAGCAACAAGTGTACAAATGTGCTTGACATATGGATTGTGATAAGAATTGAGTCCCAGTAAAATGATTAAATACATTTTTTAAAAAAGGATACTCATAAAAATAATCACCATCACTCAAACATGTCTTAAGTTGGGGACTATTTTACTATTTTGTATACACACAATTTTAAGTATATACACAAAGGCAGATGGACACATTAATCAATGGTAACAAAGTCATGAGTTGCAGGCATTTCATTCTCTGGTTAAGCACAAAACAAAACTTTTTTTAAAAGCACTAGCCACACAAGGAAGAGCTCTCGGTTCAAGTCCTAACACTATTAGTTGTACAAGCCATTCTGATGAGTCAACTTGATAGATGAGGAAACCAGATTCAGAGTAAGAGGAGCTAAGAGCAGCTATTTCATTAAGATTAAATAATGTAGAACGTAAAAGTGCTTTGTGCCCCAATAAAATTATTTTTTTAAAGTGCTCTGTAAACTCTGAAGTACTATATAAAATATTAGTAAGATGATGGACTCTTGCTTTGTGCTAAATACTAGCTAAATCCTTAGGAGAATCTGAGTGAAATATTTTCACTCTTTAAGGACATCTTTTCTGCCTCCCTCCCTCACACCCTGGAATCTTGCTGTGATTGCATGTAAAAGCACTTAACATCTCTTTTCTTCTTTAAAATTTTAAGCTAAACTAAAAGAATCCTATTGATTGCCAACTCAATTTAAATAAATATTATTAGTTGTGTTATTAGCCCAATGCCCTCTGCAGAGATGATTTTCAAACAAAGTCTTGATTTATGATGCAACTTTGGGAACTGTTTAATAGGAAACCAATTACCTTAAATCTCAAGGAGACAGAAAACACGAATGAGATTTAAAAAAATAGCTGACATCTCCCAATACATAAATTTCACTCCCAATGACAGAAAGAAGGCTCAAGGGAGGGCACTACCTTGTCTTAAAAAGACATTAAAAGTTACTTAGTTTTGAAAAGAAAACCCACCAAGCACTCCTTTTCCCCCTACAACAGACTTTAACTTATAGTTTGAAAGGCTAATTTTCTTTAAGAATAAAATACTGTACTCACGTTCCCAAAGGATATTTCTGAAATTCAGAACCTAAGTCTATCTAAAACTTTGGTTTCTGGGAAATAAGATTCCACTAAGAAGCACTGGTGGCATAACGGGTGACAAGTTGAACAGCTAACTTCAAGGTCATCCGTTCAAAATCAAAAAACACTCTGAGAGAAAAAAAAAGAGTTAGTCTTGGATACCTACAGGGGAAGTTCTACCCTGTCCTAAAGGGTCACTATGGATCAGAATTGACTGGATGGCAGTGGGCATATTACTCTACAGCTTACCCTGATGCACTAGCCGCAGATAAGGCCTCTTTAAAAAAAGGCCTGGGATCTGTACGAAATGAACTTAACATTTTGTTTGAATTTGACAGCAGCACTATATTCGAAGGGCATGTCTGTAGATGTGATATAGCATTTCTTCTCGCTTACACACCCGTACAAACTCCATGTGGATACTGTCGCAACCTTTCAGATGAGGTATTGTCCAGTTTCATAAAGCAGTGCTAAAGGTCAGGGAACACCCTTCCACCTAAACCTCCTCTTCCCAAAAGCACCACACTAGCTAACATCTGTAGCATACCTTCTGCTACAATTTAAAAGATCTCTGTAACCCCCAACTACCATGATCCGAATTCTACCTTGCAAGTCTGGATAGAGCAGAGGATGTACGCTGGTGCAGATAGGAGCTGGAGGCACAGGGAATCCAGGGTGGATGATACCTTCAGGACCAGGGGTGGGAGGGGCGATACTGGAAGGTGAGTGGGTTGGAAAGAGGGAACCGATAACAAGGATCTACATGTGACCTCCTCCCTGGGGGACGGACAACAGAAAAGGGGGTGAAGGGAGACATCGGACAGGGCAAGATATGACAAAATAATAATTTATAAATTACCAAGGGCTCATAAGGGAGTGGGGAGCGGGGAAGTAGGGGGGGTAAAAAGAGGACCTGATGAGATGGGCTTAAGTGGAGAGCAAATGCTTTGAAAATAATGAGGGCAAAGAATGTACAGATGTGCTTTACACAATTGATGTATGTATGGATTGTGGTAAGAGTTGTATGAGTGCCTAACAAAATGTTTTAAAAAATAAAAGAGAAAAAAAAAAGATCTCTGTAAAAGTGTATCTCCTCAAGAGTATAAACTATTGTTCTTTTAAAATTCAATTACTTGCTCTACCAAAAGGAGTTTCCTTAAAAGCCAGTGAAGAATTAGAAGAGAAGCTACAGGTTAGGGAATATTTAAAAGTAAGCTCACTGATCTCTAGATAAGATAGTGACTGAAGGAAAAGCAACTATCTAAGCATAACAAATGAGGAAATGATTTTAAAATGTACCTGAGGAAGAGTACAATATACCTGTTGTAGTAAAATGAACACAATATTAAGGACAAGGGAGTTCAAAAACCAAGCAACGACTCCCTCTATCCAACAACGCCTCAGTCTTACAGGTTATAATCTTGATTACAGAATAATAGAATATCAGAAAAGCCAAACAGCAACTAGTCAGTGATGCCCTAAACCCCCGTGTTTCTATTGGTTGTAGTTGGCTCTTTTACTAAGCCCACAAATTGTAGCCTTTAACATTCTACAATTTTCTCTTGAAAGCACATAGATTAATATGAAATAAGACATACTTACAGTACTGAGCTCAGAATTTACATGGTTGATTGTTGCCAAAGAAAAAATTCCCTCTACCATGAAAGATTAAATTGCTTCGTTATCCTAAAGGGTTGGTTAGAGTACTATTTGGCTACAGAAAAGAATGAAGTACTGATACATGCCGCAACATGAATGAACCTTGAAAACATTGTGCAAAATGAAAGAAGTCAGTACAAAAGGTCACATGTTGCAGAATTCCATTTATATGAAATGTCCACACAAGAAAATCCAGAGATTAAAAAGAAGACTAGTGATTAAGATAAAAATGATGATGGCAAGAGAAGACACTGGAAGGTTTGCCAGAGTTTACGGCAACATAGGCAAATACTGACATACACAATCCTTCAACAGTGGGGCTCCCCAGTGGGAGGACATGCACAATTTAACTGGGACATGTGTATGTGTATTTACTTTTGCTGCATATGTAATCATGAATGTGGTTGGTATGTAGAGGAGATAAGGTTGTAAGAACTTCTCATAACTTTAGCAAACATCTTGAGGGAACAAACAGGTCACTAGGCCTAGGGAATCAGGACCATAGTCTCAACTAGCATTACACAGTTCACAAAGGCAATGTGCTACATCCTAATTTGGTTGAGTAGTAACTGGGATCTTAAAAGCTCATGAAAAACATCTAAGGTGAAACCACCATCCACAGAAAAGAGGAGGGTGGAAAACGGAAAGGCACCTCAGGTCTGGAACTGAATTCGCTTCCTTGTTAGGAAAATCAACCATTAAAGTTCAAAAAGGCAGCATTTACACAAGGCCAAAGTTAAGAAGGTTGGGAAAGGAAATAGACATAGGACACACAGGGAGGAGATGGATTAGTGATGATACATTGAGGTGACTGTCAGGGATGAGCTGAATCAAAATGTGCATGAATGTTGAATGCAAAACGTATGACCTGCTCATAAGCCTTCACTTAATTCACAATGGAGAGTTCAACAACAACAAAAGGTAGATTACTGGTGGCCAGGAAGAGCAGAGTAGGGAGTACCTGCTAACAGCATGAGGTTTCTTTTTGGAATGATGAAAATGTTCTGGAATTGTGGATGGCTGCACAACTTGCAAATATCCTAAAAGCCAGTAAGAGTTATATGGGATTATACATCTCAATTTAAAAAAATTCAATCAGGGTCATGTCTGCTGTCATCAAGGTAGACATCAAGGAGGAATTTTGCCTTTCAGAAAATAGAAATATGACTATATAATAATGAGACCGTTTTTCTGACACAGCTTGAAATCTAGCTGAGGAAAATTCCAAAGAGGACTTGTTAAAAGGCTCAAGTTAGTACATGCACACTCTTCCAAGGTGACTACTTAAAAGAACATCTCACTTTCAAATAGAATCACTAGTTGCCATGGTGACCCCATCAGGGCAGACAGATCTACATGCCATGGAATTTTCGATGTTCAGTTTTTCAGAAGCAGAAAGCCAGGCCTTTCTTTCAAGGATCATATGGATGGGCTAAAACTTCCAACCTTTTGATTAACAGCCAAGTATGTTCACCATTTGTAACACCCAGAATTCCTTTTAGACATGGAGGTTCTACCAAATTTAATAAAATTATTAGGAATAAACATCATCAAATTCTCAATAAAAAGGGTTTTTTTTTAGTGGTGTTTAAAAACCAACAAATGCTACTTCATTTACTCCCTATTTAAAATCTACATCTTTCTGTCCCCCCCCCCACACACACACACAGTCCTATACTTTCAGCCAACTTTTAAGACTGGCATTACTCACACACAAAACACACTTCAAAATTCTAACCACAATCGAAACCAGATCCAAAAGTTGGAATCTGAAACGGTTTTAATTTCTTTTGGGGGGCGGCCGGGGGGTGGGGTAGTTTCAAGTTAAACCAAGCTTAGATAAATATCCCAGTTTTATAAGAAGTAGTTTACAACTCAATATTCAGAGGTTAGAATTGACATGGCAAAGAAATCCTTTTAATAAACTAGGTTCCTGTGCAAGAATTTTTGTTGCATTTGAGTTATGAGTCAGAGTGAATAAAGAAGATATAAGTGTACACACATACACACTCAAGAGAGGAAATAAATAGAAGAATTAAACAAGTACGGAGGACAAGAAGGTTTTTGACTCATGTATTGAGATCATTTGAGGATGCAGGAACAGAAAGAGTTGTGTGGGGGGAGCCAGTATGTGTGAGTGCCAGTTCCGCCATCAGTGAGTGGAGTCAC
This sequence comes from Tenrec ecaudatus, assembly GCF_050624435.1. Taxonomy (NCBI): domain Eukaryota; kingdom Metazoa; phylum Chordata; class Mammalia; order Afrosoricida; family Tenrecidae; genus Tenrec; species Tenrec ecaudatus. Next base: position 7,414,492 of record NC_134545.1, read on the forward strand.
CTTAGGGAAGTCTTCGGGCCCCTTTAAGATACAAAAGAACTGTGCTCCAGGATTTCTTAAATCTTTGAACTGTGAACAGTCTCTGTCAAGTAGCATCGGGCTGTGGAAAGCTCAGCAATTCTTATTTCTCTGTATCCAGGAAGCCATATACAGTAACAAGAGAATTCAAGATTAGCCATGGGGAAGATCAAACAAGGCAAGGGACACAGCTCCAGCAGGTACTGGTTCCCTCCTGTTGGACCAAATAAAGAGCATGCACCTTGGCTAACTTTCCAAGGGCTAGGAGTAGTTCTTTATCTCACCACACCCACCGCAGTTAGTTTTTCCTAAAAGAAAACTCTGAAAATGTGAAGCAGCAAGCATGTTTCGTCAGTGCATGACTAATAGGACAGATAAATTCTAAATTAAAAAAAAGTTTCTCTTCCTCATATAAAAATAAACAAACAGCTTTCATAACAGGCAAGAAGCCTGGATGGCCAGTGAGTACACTAAGGTGCACATGCCATAAACAGGGTGTCAAGACCAAAGAAAAGGAATTATTTACACAAGATTCTGAGCTGAGACTTTTGACCTAACTTTATTATTCAAAATTTATACGGGAGACTCCTTTATCTCTTTGTACAGAGAGCTAATCAGAGCAGCTTATGATGGGATGGTGGCCATGAAACAGTAGGCAAGAATCACACGAGATCATTTCATGAAGTTGTTTCAGGTGGCTCCCAAGATCACGCCCCACAAGAGCCTCTCCACAAAGCCCTGCAAAACCTGCTTCCACCATTCAACCTCATGATATATTCAGCTTATGGAAATTGGGCCTTAGGGTATAAGCTACACAAACACACACACCCATTTTTAAAATGACTTCATCAAATTTGACGGAAGACTGCTCCTGGGTCTCATAACCGACCTTCTGTCTGGTATTGCCTAGTGATATTCCTTTCAGGAAGAGTACAGAGCTGTATCTCTATCTGGTATCCATGCATGGACTTGTAGGTGGTTCACGGATGAACCTCATGGCCAGTAGTAGTCCTGGGTAGTCTCTGTGCAAACTGCTCCCTGGTTGAGTATTTTTTTTTTCCTGGAGAGAATGCCCTTGGGCAGTCAAAATACTCCCAGGAAATGTGAACTATGGAAATATAAGAACGATTGATTTAGATTAGCTATAAAACTTAAGATATCGACCTGTTATCAGGTGCAAAATAACAAAAGGCCCCATCTTTTCAAAACAAAAGAAAAATAAGCTCTGCAGGGCCTTGGCCCTGGAGACTCTCCTTTCATCCTCTAGCTTAAATGAGGGAAAAGAGAGGAGCTTGCCAAACCACATCACAGAACTAGCTCTAAAGTGGCACCCCTGAACAGCAACCAAGGCTGACAAGAAATTAAAAAAAAAGAAATTATGGTGATACTTTTCTTCAGCATGGGTTTGATCAAACCTTCCCCTCCCCTTAAAAAATATTCCACTCCACTAAGGTCTCCTACAAAGCTAAAATAAAGCTTCAGCATTGTAATTTGACATGCTAAAATCAATATTCTACCCATATATCACCAATCAAGCCACAAATCTTTCACAAAAGCCAGATAAAGGCAGAGTTTGGAGGTAAAAAACATGTATCCCCTATCTTATTACATACACTATGATAGCAACTTGGAAGAGCAGTACCAGTCACAAGCTCATTAAAAGAGGTGTTTGTAAAAATCATGGGAAAAGACGGCTCCTGAAAGCTCCTTTAAAAAGATAATGAATCAGGGTCACCCTGACTTTAGACTGGATTTGTACAATTTCAACTGCAGGCTCCACAACCTTCTACAGAATCAGTCTCTCTCTTCCTCCCTTAAAGCCTAAGTGAATAATGTTGCCCTCGTCAAGGGGTCATGCATAAATTAAATTTGAGAATAATCTTTCCATCCCATGTTAGTGAATGCATTCATATGTGCTGCAAGCTGCCAGACCGTTATTCTGAGGCTGAGGTTAGAAAATAATGACCAGAATACAAATCCTATTGAAGAAAAGTTCCCAAACCGCTGGTTCCCACTGTCAAACTCTGCCTGAGATCTCAGCATCTGGAACTGGACCAAAAAGCAAACCAAACTCACTGCCAATGGGTGGATTCCGTCTCACAGCGACCCTATGGGGCAGAGCAGAACTGCGCCTGTGGGTTTCAGAAGCTGCGATTCTTTACAAGAGCAGTAAGCCTCCTCTGCTTGCCACCCAAAATGTCAGCTCACCTGAGAAGTGAAACCAGAGTGACCTTTGGACCCAAGTTCAATGACAGCCTGCCCTTCGAAGTCAGAGGAGGTGCTTTGTTTATTAAAAAGAGATGGCAGACAAAGGAAACCCATACTTGTGGCGAGTCTATGACTGCGTGGCCAGCCGGCCGTCTGCAAAGACACACAATCTGGGCCCGCGGATGGCTGGCCAGGAGGCAATTACCGCTCACTCCGGGGGATCCCACCCCCAAAGGTGTAACGCAGCTAGGCCTCGGGCAGCACCCCTGCACCTGTGGCCTGAACGGCTGTCCCCAATTCTCCAGGCTGCCCCCGCCGGCCGCGGCCGAGTCGCGGGTTCAACTATTCTGCTTTAGGTCAAGGGGACTCCCTGTCACCTCAAGCGACCGCTGTGGACATACTGCGTCGCGAGGGCCACTGTGAGCAGCATGGCGACCTGGTCACGGCTGGATGGCGGGAGGATGCAGCGATCGGGGTGGGGGGGTGTGGGGACGAGGGCGATCGCGGGAAGAGGAGCCAGGTGTCAATGTGGGAGGGGGCGAGGTCGCCTGGTAGCAGCTCCGCTGAGTAACTAAGAGCGCGCACCGGTCCGGGCCCGGGTAGACTGGCCATTCTCGGGCCCGGTGACCTTGAGCACGTGGCTCGACCGCTGCGCGCCTCAGTCTCCCCACCTGTACAATGGGGGCGGGCCAGGGGCGCGCACCCCCCGCGTGCGGAGCCGCGCTGGACACCCACCTAGCACGTCTGCGGAGCGGTGCCGGGCCACGAAGCACGCGTCGTCCCCGTAGCACGCGCCCCTCTTGAGGAGGCCCTTACGGAAGTCCTTGCCGAAGCCGCAGCCGGCCGTCACCAGCCCGTAGTCGCAGCCGCCGCCGCCGCCGGCCCGGGGGTCGGTCTGCGAAAGGCCGCCGAGCACGGCGCGGGCCACCAGCCGCCCGTAGGAGAGGACTGAGAACATCGCCGCCGCCGCCCCCCCGAGGAGGCGGGGGGCCGCGGGAGCAGGAGAACGCGGAGGCCCCGAGCCGGCTCTCTCTTCAACCGCAGCCGCGCCGCCGCCGGGGCGCTCCTCAGGGCGGCCTGTAGTCGCCGCCGCCGCCCCTGCCCGACGCGCGGGGCCTCGCACACGCTCCGCCGCGCGCACCGGAGCCAGAGCGAGGTCAGAGCCCGCGGCTCCTCCGCCTGAGCCAGACTGGGGTCCCGGCTGCAGCCGCCGCCGCCGCCGCCATCTTCCGCTCCACTAGCGTGTTCCGGGCACCGCCGGCAGCACCACCCCTACTCTGGCCCCGCCCAGCCCCGCCCACGATTCGCGGCCCGGGCCCAAGCCCCGCCCCTCTGGCACAAGCCCCGCCCCCAGGGCCCACCGCCCTATTCAGTCACGGGGGTGGAGCTTTCGCGGAGGCTGCGCGGTGGGTGCGTCTCCTGGGAGTTGTAGTCCACGCGTTTTGGTCACTTTTAACTCCGCTGTTGGGATTTGAAGAACCATGGTGGTGGAGTGGCTAAAGTGTTAGGCAGAAAACCAAACGGTAGGCGTTTCCAACCCACCATCAGTTCCGTGGGGAAAAATGGGGCAGTCTATTTTGTGAAAAATTTCCGTCTTGGAAACCCTCTGTGGCCATTATACTCGTGTTCTATAGGGTTGGCAAGGGATCAGAATCCACGAGTGGATTGCGACTATCTTCTTTTCTCAAATGACGTACAGCCTCTCGGAAACCATATGGTGCAGTTCTCATCCTATAAGCTCACCCTGAGTCAGAACCAACTCCATAGCAGTGGGTTTGGCTTTTGTTGGTATCGGATGAGAAACCGAAGCACAGTACTCATATCTGGTGGCATCTTCATAATTTATATACTGAAAGGGTTTAGAAGATGGTTTACCTAGTCCTTGAGGAAAAAGGAAGACAATGTTTTATGTTCCTATCAAAGAGATATTTTATAGTTTGCAAGATGGTTTTGCCAAATTAGGAGAAAGAGTTCCAGACCCCAAATTTCTTTACTTCAAATCTTAATTTGCTTAAGGCTCCAACTAGCCAGCGAGGTGTTCTCCCATCCTCCAGCTTGGATGCCCACAGAGGTCACAGAGTGCCACAGATTAACAAAATTTAGGTCCTTTCTCTCCTTTCACAGCTGCTTCCACTACTAGTCTAAGGAACAACCTTGGCAGGAAAGGCAGCACTCCTACTTTGTTCTCAAACTCTCCGTTGACACAACTGATGTATGTATGGATTGTGATAAGATTTGTATGAGCCCCAATAAAATGATTTAAAAAAACCTCTCAACTGAGCCCTAGCAATGACATCATGTAGCCTTTCCCAGGTTTTGACTATTATTATAAGTCAAATTCTTCTGAAGCTTTAGGTTACTTAAGAGCTAAATAAAATGTGCAAGCTTGTCATCTTAAGGGAGAGATTGTCTCTCACACACAAACACAAGTACACATACATGTATACATGTACCTGTAGATATATGTAGGAACATGTTACCAAGATGGTCGGACATGTTATCAGAAGGGACCAGTCCCTGGAGAAGAACACCATGCTTGGTGAGAAGAAAAGAGGCAGATTCTCAATAAGATAGTCTGACACATGGCTGCAACAATCGCCCCAAACAACAATGAGGTTGGCTGATGCAGGTACAGGACCGGGGGTTGTGTTTTGTTCCGTTGTACCTGGAGTTGAGATTGCTATGGGTTGGAACCAATTTGATGGCACCAACAACAACATGAATGCCTATCGAGGAGCTTTGGTTGTTCAGTGCTTAAGCACTTGGGAGTGAGCCCACCAGCCCCTCAAAGAGAAACCGATGTGGCAAACTGCTTCAATAAGGATTACAGCCATGCAAACTCCATAGAAGCAGTTCTATAGGGTCACTATGGATCAATAGAGTCAAAAGGATAAGTCCTCTAGGGTCATTATGAATTAGAATTGATCAGCTTGATGATAAAGGGTATGAATGTTATACCAGAGGGCTTCAAAAAAGTTCATGGGAAAAAATCCATCATCTTTTCTTTCCATTTTTTCCACGAACTTTTGAAGTGCCCTATATAAACATTCAAGTTATTTACCATGCCCTGTGGAGCCAACTGTGAAGCCCTGATGGTGTAGTGGGTACAAATTGGGCTGCAGGTCAAAATTACCAGCCGCTCTGAAGGAAGAAGACAGGGCTTTATAGGCCCATAAAGAGTTAACAGACTCTGAAACTCACAGGGGCAACTCTGCCTTGTCCTATAGGGTGGTTATGAATCAGCATTGACTCAGTGGCAATGAATTTGGTTTGTTTTTTTTGTGGAGCCCCTGTGTGCTAGCCCCTGTGTGCTTCTAGTCTATGTGTCTGCTTCATGAACTGGGCTGTGTCCCCAGAACATATGGACAAACTTACAGTAAATACTTATGTGACTGAATGACTACATCTCCAGATTCTAACCTTTTGAAGGGCAAGGACTATTTGCCATTTATCACTAGAATTCAATTAGGAACCCCAGTGTCTGAGTGGGTTAAGTGGTCCACGGTTAAAGGTCAGAAATTTAAACCCACAAGCCTCTCCAAAGGAGAGTGATGAGGCCAACTGCTCCTGTGAAGCTTTTACAGACTCACTAAAGATGATTGTGGTGATGACTGTACAGCCTTTCTGGATGTGAGTGAATGATGGAATCTTATATGTGAATTACATGCCATAAAACTGTTGGGAAGGAAAAAAAAAAGATTGACAGACTCAGACACCCTGGGGAGCAGTTCTACTCTGTCCTGTAGAGTCACTCTGAACAGAAATCCATTCAACGGCATGAGCTTGGTTTTGGTTTCTAGAATTCAATACAATGTTTGACATACAGCCGGGGTGGGGGTGGGGGGTGGTCCTAGATGTCTATTTGTGGGTTACTCATTGAGCAGCTAACCACAAAGTCAATGACTTGAGCAAATGCTCTGTGGTAGGAAGATGGGGTTTCCACTCCTATCAAGAATGAAAGTCTTGGAAACCCAAGGAGGCAGCTGAAGTCTGTCCTTTAGAATCACAATGAATCAACTCAATAGTAGTGGATTTCATTAGGGTTTGGTTTTGAAGAAAGGTAGGAAGGACTGAATGAGATACTATGTTTGTTGAAGAAAACAATGAATGAATAGTGGTTCACAAATAAAAGAATGAATAAAATTCACAAAATTGATATTTGGGGCATATAATCTGATTCAGAATAACTTACTTTTATTGGAACATAAATGAGTCACTTTGAAACATTGGCCCCTTTCTAACTCTGTTTTGACGGGACCATGCTAACTTTTGAGATTCCCTTCTCATTCTTAGCATAACTTTAAAAATTTGTAAATTTTTTAATTAAAAGATCATGTTATTGAGGGCTCTTACCGCTCTTATTACAATCCATACATCAATTGTCTCAGGCACATTTGTACATAGGTTGCCATCATTCTTTTCTGGACATTTACTTTCTATTGAGCCCTTGGTATCAGGTCTTTTTCCCCTCCCCTCCCATCATGACCCGATAATAGATTATAAATGATTATTTTTATATCTCACACTGACCGCTATCTCCCGTCCCCCACGATTTCTGTTGCTCTTCCCCCTGGAGGGGTGTGTGTAGTTAGGTGTTGATCTTTGCGATTGGTTCTCCCTTCCTCCCCTCCTCTCCCTCCTTCCCCCTGCCCTTTTGGTATCACGGTTCCCATTCCTCCTGTTCCTGTATTTGGTGTGTCATGAGCTTTTCTCTCTTACACCTGTGTACATGCTCTGGTCTAGTCCAGAGTGAGAAGCAGCACTGAGGTTATAATAGTGGGGGGGGGGGTGAGGAAGCCTCAGGAACCAGAGGAATAGTGTGTGTTCCATTGGTGGTTTACTGCACCGATTGACTCATCCCTTCCCTGCGACCCCTCTGTGGAGGGATGTTCCATTGAGCATGACTCTTTATGCTTTCCTTAAAAAACCAAAAGTCCTGCCAGTCTGCAGTTTCCCCATTTCCTGCTGACTTTCACCAGTGGATGTGTGTGCTACACGGTGTGCCTAGAGTTCTCCGTGTGATTCTGCCTCAGGACTCTTCACCAATACTGGACTGAGTAAGTCATTTCGCATAGTGAATGGCATTTGGTCAAACACACACACACGTGTCCTGGATACAAGATAGTGTGATCGTGCCTTCCTTTCATTCCCAGCACACATGAATTGGGGAGCAGCTAGGAGGGAGGTGGAGTCTTAAGGAGTCCTTAGCTCTGGCGTTTGCAGCTCTGCTAGCTGGGCTAAAGGTTATTCTTACACACACACCACTACTAAGTCCAACCAGGCTGTCAGGTAATCCTACCCCAAGGACAAGCTTTTTAAAATAACATCTCCACCCCTATCCCTTGCCTGGTCAAACTCCTTCAGGCTCTTCCTTTCATTGTCAAGGCTTGTTATATCTGACTGGCATGTGGTCTCCTGAGATCAGGTTGGATGGGATGAGCAGGAACATAAAATGTGAGTCTAAAGGTGTACCTTCTGCCCCAACCAGTGAAAAATCACACCCAAACCTGCTGCCATCTCGCTGACTCATGGCCACCCCACAGGACTGAGCATTTCTCAGGCTGCCGTCTTTATCGAAGCAGACAGCCTCATCTTTCTTCTTCTCAGCCCCTCGTGGGCTTGAACCACCAATCTTTCAGTTAGCTATGCCCCAGGGCTACTATTGCTCTGAGGAGGCTTCTGTTGCCACAGAGAAATGATATAGGTGCCTTGTGTTTCCAGAAATTGAGTTTCCTGCAAATATGTTGCTCAGAAGCACAGAGTGTATAGACCCCTTTCCCAGAGCTCTTTTTGGCCCTCTTGAGTGCCCTTGAACTCATCCATTCCACACGCAGCGCCCCCACCCCCACCCCCCTGGAGTGTGACTCCCTGCTTGACTTGTGGCCAGACTTTCAAAGACCTGGGTGTTCTTCTTGGCAGCAGAGCTGACATTCCCAGCCCTTCCAGGATTCCTGGGCGGTCAGCAGCCCCTCTCAGGGGAGTTTAAGAGGTAAAAATACCAGCACCTCTGTGACATGAGGACAGATCTTGGCATCGAGGTCACCCCCAGCTCCTAGGAGCTTTCCAGCGCCTATTAAAAAGCATGAATTCCTTGGGAAAACTTTCTTGCCAATCTGACGCTGGGATTGCCCGTCCTTCTGGGTGAACCTGTGCCCAGCAGCACTCAGTCGCTGATGCAGGCTCTCACAACCAGTGCTAGTGGCCTTGGGGATCCTTCCTGGTGTGGTGGGCTGTCCTGTGCACAGCAGGGTCTTTGCAACATCCCTGGCTTCTCTCCATGAGATGCTGGTAGCACCCCCCTCCTCATTTGGGACCCCCTCCAAATGTCTCCAGACAGCACCACCCACATGTCAGGGCCAGGGGGGCGGGAGTAGAATCAGCTCCAGTTTAGAAACACTCGTTTCATGCTCGTGGACAAATATTTGGCAAGCGCTTGTTCTGTCTGAGGGACTAGGCTAAGGACAAAAAGGAGAAAACAAAAACAGCGGTGCTTTCACCGGGCTCACCATCTAGTCACAACCTCCAAAAGCCAAACCTTTTGTCCTTGAGTGGACTCTGACTCACAGTAACCCTGAGGGCTGAGCCCTGCTCCATAGAACGTCCGAGACTGTATAGCTTTTACTGAAGCAGATGGACTCAATGCCTCCCCACGTGGCTTGTGGGCCCAAACTGCTGACCTGTTAGTTAGCAGCCCCTCGCTTAAGACACTGCACCATCAGAGTGACTGAAAGTCTAGTCTCACTGCCACTGATTGCATTCCAACTTGCAGTGAGCCTACAGGATAGGATAGAACTGCTTCTGTGTGTTTCCAAGGCTGTGAATCTTTACAGGAGCAGAAAGTCCATCTTTGTCCCTCTGCAGGGCCACAGGTAGGATCCAACTGCTGACCTTGGACTAGCAGCCCAGCACGCTACTAGGGCCCCTTCGACCATCTAGCAGGAGGATCAAAAGAAAGCTAAGTTTAGTGAGAACATTAGTACCATGAGTTCAAATGAAGGTGGATTTCGAGGAGGAGAACTGGAACACCTTGGGCTAGGTGGGACACTCCAGGGCACTTCATGAAGAAAGGTGGCATTTGTGAGACAGGAGGTGGGTATGAGCAGGAGGTCTCTCCATTCCAGGAAGAAGCAGTAGAAGCTCCGGGCTGTGGTGTGTGCTTGGTGAAGGTCAGGCACGCTAGGGTAGCCTGCAGGAAGGCTTGACTGAAGTATCATGAGAAATGAGCCAGAAAAATAGTTTAGGATCTTTTCAACCACGGAAAGAGGAAGTACTGGTGCCTGCTACAACACAGCTGAACCATGAGAACATGTTAAATGAAAGAAGCTAGTCACAAAATGACTCCATTTATATGGATTATCCACAATAGCTTACATTATAGAGACAGAGCAAATTGGTGGTTTCCAGGACTGTAGGGAGAAGGAAATGGGGAGTGACTGCTAATGAGTGGTGGTGATTTCCTTTTGACTAATTAGAACATTGCATTCTCTTAGTCCCAGGGATTGGTCCAGAGAGAAATCACATGGTGCAAGCCAGGCCAATGAGACTTAATTCTGGGACTATTGAGAAGAATATCAGGCAAGAGAAAGCCTCGCCAGCCTGTTGCCAAGTTGGCAGAATGCAGGCCGTCCATTGATGCAATTACTTGGACCTAGCCAGTGACAGAGAATGAAACCCATACAAGGGACAGGTGAGTCTAGGGATGGTTAAGAGACATGGTTAAACCACAGTGGTTGAGCCCCTAAACCAGCTTTACCTGAACAAAGATCACTCCCTCAACTCCTCAACCAAATACCGAACCCACTACTATTGAGTTGATTCTGACCCACAGCAACCTGATATATGGGTTTTGAGACTAAAGATCTTTATGGGAGAAGAAAGCCTCTTATCTTCTTCCCAAGGAGCAGCTGATACATTTGAATCACTCACCTGGTGGTTACCAACAGTACCACGAGTAACTCATATAGATTCCCTAGTTTGCTTAAGTCACTTTGAGTTTGTCTTGTAATGTTATGAATCCTGACAAACGCACCATGTGACCTAGGTGCCATGACAACAATGACTGGGTGAACAGTTAAGTCCCAACCAAAAGAAAACGGTTAGAACAGACTTTGTCCTCTGCTCCTCAGGATAAACGAGATGGAAGTAATCACTCCTCTTTTCTCTGAGCAGTGATTGGTCAGTCTGATGGCCCTGGACTAGCAGCCCACCACATGGGGAGCACGTGGCCCTCCTTTCTCCTTTTCCAGACTCCCACCTTTAGACCCCTGTGTTTCCCTGGAGCAGTTTCCCAAACCGTTAGGCCTCTTCAGAAAAAAAATTACTCGGTGCCCCCTGGGAATTAAAAATTAGTAACATAACCCACAATTCAGGATAAAGTGTAGGTCCCTGGAACCTAGATCGCCCCAGCGCGCTTCCAGGGGACTGCGTCACCAACTTTAGGAAACACAGTGGGCGCAAATTTGCAGTAAATCCTTCTGCCCGTGACTGCTGGCTAAATCCGCTTAATCCAGTGGACGTTATCAGCAAAGTAGTGAGCACTGTCAATGCAGGTGATTTTTTTTTTAACCTCTAGCAGCTTGACTCATGTATCTAAGTCAGTGGATTTGGAATTTAGAAAAGTCGAGAAGGGTATAACTAATCATTGCCCCCATAAGCCCCTAACATGTTAATTTTTGCTCAGAAGACCTTGAGAGGCAGGCAGAAGCACTGACATTTAGGGGCTAAAATAGCACATGGAGATCGAGTTTCAGGTGCAACCAGGGCTCTAAGCAGGAAGGTAATTGTGGGTCAAGTGGGTTCTTGACCTGGGTTTGTGACAGCAACAGTTGTTCAGCAGGATTTTAACTGGCAGGAGCCTGAGTACAAGGGCCTTTGGGGCAGGCCTTGACCTCATCGGTGAGCACAGCTTTGACCTCAGCAGGCAGCTGGGATGGGGATTGGGTTATTGGGAGAAAGGCCCTTCTGTCCTTGGGAAGGCTTTACCTTAAAACGGGCAGAGCTTTAGCTCACCAATGTGGAGGCTTGGTGGGCAGGACATCGCATGCTTCTTGCAGCGTGCCGTTTTCAGCAAGGCTTTCTGCTGCAACTTGAAATAGCAAATGCAGCTGAATTCTGCGGGGTCGACAGAGCGGCTTCTTAGGTTGTAAACACAAGTCTGGTGGCAAGACAGGCCTGCTAGCTGCCCTATCTGTTCTTCCACAGGTTATTCTGAGCCCTGTGGAGGGCTGATGTCTTGAATCCATTGGATAGCTCATTGGATGAGCTAGTGAGACTCATCTTGCTTCTGGGACTTCAAGTTAGCTCTGACATGTTAACTGCCTAAACATTGATCCTGGATTTGAGGAGCCCAGGCTCTGACTTTACCCATAAAGTCTGTGTGTCTGAGGGTTTTCAATGTCTGCTTTTTCAGAAGTAGACTGACAGGCCTTTCTTCCTAGGTGCCACTGGGTGGATTCGAACCACCAAGCAGCCCTCGTGTGTTCATCATCTGGGCTCCAACTTTAGCCAGAGAATGATAGCATGTTTTATTTACAAAAATGAAAGAAAGGGAGCTGATGTCATGAAGTTCCAGAAGGGAAAGAATGTTTTGCAACTGTTTGTGGTAGCTTGATGTGATTGAACTACGGAATAATATCATATCTGTATTAACTCCCAATAAAATGGTTTTGAACAAAAACCAAAGAGGCTCCTTGTGTTGTAAGAGATATGCTTCTTTATAAATGCAGGTAGAGAAATCTTATGAAAACCCCAAAGCTAAGAAGTCACTTCGTGAGGTCTAGGCCTAGAAGAAATTTGCTTATGAGATGAAAGAGGACCCAGCACTTTAAAAAGCAAAGCTTCTGTTAGGCTGCGGGACAGAGCCGGCAGAAGAATGACAGACAAGTGAAGGAAGACAGGCTGGCTGAGCAGGAAGAAGGCAGAGACTGTTTTAAAACTAAATGCTGCCCTCTTAGCAGAGACCCAGACAGATCAAAAAGGGAAATGGGACTTTAAAAGGCTCAGCTACATAAACATTAAAAGGAAGATAAGACCCACATATACACTGACGTTAAAACCAAAACCCAAACCCAAACTCATTGCTATCGAGTCTAATCTGACTCATAGCAATGAGTCCAACTGCCCACTGTGGGTTTCCGAGACTGTGAATCTCTACTGGAACAGAAAGCCTCATCTGTCTCTCTCTGAGAGCTGCTGGTCAGGGCTAACTACTGACCTTGAAGTTAGGAGCCCAAAGTATCATCTACTAAACCACCAGGGGCCCTCACACTGAAACTCAATACTCCATATGTAGTACAAAGATGCTAGAGAGTAGCAGAAAAGACTACATGGTGACAGGATATGAATTCTTTCTCTTGGAGGGTGTAAGTGTGGGAGGAATTAAATTGATCCCTAACTCACATTATATACCAGGATAAATTCCATGAGTTAAAACAACATGTGAGTGAAAAGACTCTCAGACTGATGATCTGCTCTGAAAATTATCACCTAATTCAGAATAAAAAGTGAAAGAAAACCAAACAAAAATAATAAATTTTAGGATCTAAGCAAATCTTGAAAACTTTTAGACGAGAATACAAAATACTGAGATAAAAAAATACTGAAATAACAAACAATAGCATGAATAGATAGAAAATCAAAATCTACTAAGGAAAAACTAAATCTATTTGACTACATTAATATTTAATACTTCTATATGGGTGCTATAGCAAAATGTGGTGAAAAATTAAATGGTCCCTGCCTGTCAGATAAAATAGCATCTGGGGTCTTTTTTTTTCATGTTGCTAATTGGACACTTTTTATTAATTTTAAAAATCATTTTATTGAGGGGGCTCTTACAAACCTTATGATAATCCATCATTCAGTTGTATTAAGCACACTTATACATATGTTGCCATCAACATTTCCAAAACATTTTCTTTCTACTTGAAACCTTAGGATCAGCTCCCTTTTGCCACTCCCTCCCCCATTCTTGATCAATTATATATTATTTTGTTATTTCATGTCTTCCACTGTCTGTTGTCTCCCACATTTCTGTTGTCACACATTGTCTGTTGTCACCCACATTTCTGTTATTCATTCCCCTGGGGGCTTGGCTAAATATCCAATCTTGTGATGGGTTCCCCCTTGCTCCCCACCCCCTTTATCTGCCTACTCTCACAATATCAATAATCCCACTACTGTTCCTGAGGGTTTTATCTGTCCTGAATTCCATGTGTCGAGAGCTCTTATCTGTACCAATGTGTGTACTTCAGTCTAGCCTGATTTGTAAGGTAGAACTGGGTAATGGTAGTTGGGGGAGGAAGCATTCAGGAACTAGAGGAATGATGTGTGTTTCATTGGTGTTATACTGTACCCTGGTTGAATCGTCCCTTCCTTGTAACCCTTCTGTGTGTGGGGGTGTCCACTTGTCTACAGATGGGCTTTGGTTCTCCACTACAACCCACACCCCCATTCACATAGATATAATTGTTTTGTATCTTTCAAACCAGATACCTGATCCCATGGACACCTATGCTCACACAGGCTAGTGTGCTTTTTCCATGTGGGCTTATTTGCTTCACTGCTAGCTGGCTGCTTGTTTTAACTTCAAGCCTTTAAAACCCCAGATGCTTTATCTTTTGATAGTCGGGCACCATCCACTTTTTTCACTACATTTGCTTATGCACCCAATTTGTCTTCAGTGATTGTCTTGGGAAGGTGAGTATCAAAGAGTGCCAGGTTATTAGAACAAAGTGTTCTTGTGTTTGGGAGGCCTTGAGTAGAGGCCTAAAGTCTGTCTGCTATCTTAATACATAAACATATAAATATATGTACATTGGCTGCTATCCCTTTTTATCCCTTTCATTATAAATATATTTACATATATGCATGCCTATAGCTATACCTCTATAAATAGCTTTTGCTCTCTACTTCTTTCCTCTATTTCCTTTCACCTTCCTCCTGTCCCACTATCATGCTCACCCTCCACTCAGCTCTCAGTAATTCCTCTTGGGTACACTGCACTTGAACAAACCCTACCATGCCTCCTCACCTTCTTTTTAGATCTCTTGTTGTTCCCTCATCCCAGAGTTTGTTGGCTCCCTGTTCCCCCTCCCTGCCCTGTCCTCTCCCATCCCCCCCCCCGCCCCCAGGTCCTGTTGTTTTCTCCTCTGAATAGTTTGTCCTGTCTCTCTTACAAAGAGAGACATAGGACACAAGTTAAAAAAAAAAAAAACAACCAAAAAAACTGATAGAAAGTCCCAGGTCTGTCTGCTGACCCTTATGAGTATTTTCCAATCAGGTCTCATGAGGTGCCTAGGCTTCGCCCCCAAGTCAGAAGTCTATTTTCAGGATTCCTCAGGGACTTGGTTACTTTGCTCCCCTTGCTGCCCTGTTGTACTCCCTTTGCATTTCACCCCACTGTACATGGGGCAGACCAGGCACGCTTTCCGCAGTGTCTCCAGTGCTATCCCCCACAGCACTATGGGTAAGTGAAGAAACATCGTGTCCCGTGGTGGAGCCAGCCCTATGGTCCTTTCTGTGCACTGGCTGCTCCGAGCAGGGATGTTGTCCCCAAGGCTTGGTGGGCCATGAAGAGGTCCACTCTCTCTTTCCCTCTTAATTTGCACCCATGGGGTGTGGAGAGACCTGCCACTCTCCCCAGGCTATATCTTCAGTGCTGTCCTCTGTATTATATTCTTTTGGGGAGGGGTCAACATCGTTTGGCTTGGGCCTGGCCCCATTGCATCTGGGGTCTTAAAGGCTTGTTTCTGAACAAGCAGCCACCTAAGTCAATGTCAACTAAGCCCACATGGAAAAAGCACACCAACATCAATGACCCGAGGATTGTAAGTCATATACTCTGAAGCAAAAGAGGGAATCATCTCAGAGCCTAAGTTTTAAGAGTCTAGTTAGCAGAAGGCTATGGATGACAGTGGAAGTCCAAGATATGTTTATAAGATCTACATAGGAAATAAAGCTTCTGGTGACTTCCGTCTATCCCTAATGGAGGATGGCAATACACTGGTTACCAAAGAGAGTGTATTAGACTATAGGAGATCAGAATGATAAACCTGACTGGAAGAGTTAAAACCTTGTCACCTAATCCCCTTCCCCACCCCATACACATTGGGTCTGATCTGGTTTTCAACAACATTTTCTTTCTTTTTCATATTGGCCTTTATCTCTAATGTATTTTGTCACCAGAGGTAGCCCTTTGGAATTTATGCTATATGTTATTGTTTTTCGGTATATGAAACCCAGGACTGATGAACAAATGGAATGGGGTTCCTGGGGGTACAATAGGGGAGGGGGATAAAGGGGAGTTGATATCAAGAAGGAAGAGAATGTTTAGAATGTTTAGAAACTGACTGTGATAGCAATTGTACAATGGTGCTTGATGTGATTGAGATATGGGATTATATGACATCTGTATTAGCTCCCCAAAAATGGTTTTGAAAAAAAACTCAAATTCTGTACAAATTACACCATTATTTTTTAAAAAAATAAGAAAAAGTCGCTACACCCCTCCAAAAAAAAAAAGCGAGAGTGAAGATGCAGACTAAAAGAAGTTATCTGTAATACCAAGAAAGAACTGCTAGCCAGAGAACTCCTTTGTATTAATAAGCAAAAAGAAAGAAAAAGCTCCATAGAAAGGAATTTTTTAAATTATTAAAAATGTTCAATGGGGACATTTTAGAAAAGAAAACTGTTCCATCGACATAGGTTATAATCAGTATTAAATCTCACTGGTAACCAGGGGTTCTAAGTAAGACAGGCAGTTAAAGACAGACCAAACCAAACCCATTCCCTGCCATCAAGTCAGAGCTGCCCTATAGTGGGTTCCTAGGTTGAAACTCTCAAAGGGAATAGAGAGCCCCGCCTTTCTCCCAGGAGGTAGAGACCACCTCTCTGAAAAGGCATCATCTGGCCTGAATCCTAAATGAAAAGGTGAGAGAAGCAGCCAGCCATTCAAGTTTTAGAGGAAGGGAAATGCAGGTGCAACTGTCCTGAGGTAGGAATCAATTTGTCCAATGAGACTGGAGTATGCAGTGAAGCATGCTGGGAGTAGATGGGGTTCAGGAGGGAGACAAAGAGCAGATCATGCAAAGCCTTACAGGCCACAGTGAAGGTTTGGGGCTTTCCACTGAGGCAATGGGAAGGCATTGGAGTGTTTAAGCAGAGGAATGATATAGTTGAAAAAAAGCAAGTCTGGTTCATTTAACTGAAGGGTTGAATACAATCCAAAACTTGAGCCTTGCTTTAAGAAATGAATTGAGCAAATCTGAGTTTAGGAGTGGAATTAATATGGAAACAAGATCCTAGAGATCAACTTTGAGGTTGGGTGAGACAGAATGATTCCCCCATTGTCCATTTTTGAAGATCTAAAGAATTAGGTCTTTTTGGTCCTGGTGGTGGTGAGTTTGGAGAAGTTTTACACACCTTTCTTTTTATTTCTTGCTCAAAGCGCTAAACGTCTTCTTTCACACCATAGGGGATTTCTCTTCCTGGAGTGGTTGATAGATGAATGGGATGCAGCTGCTAAATTCCCTTTTCTTTGTTCCCCTCCATAACACGAGCCCTGGAACCCTAATGGGTTACAAGTTCAAAGTTAGCATGTGTAACCCACCAGCTAGCTTCTCTGAGGGAGCAGATTGAAGCTGTCTGTTCCTATAAAGATGTATAGCCACAGGTGGAGTCCCACCTTATCCTATAGGGTTGCTCTCATTCAGAATCAACTCTATGGCAATAAGTTGGTTTTACGGTAACACTGGGTTCTTTAAAATTAATGAGTTTTTCTCCTTATCCCAAGTTCATTTTGATTCACAGCAAGACTCTAAGATAGGATAGAACACAAAATAACAATAATCACATAAAATTAATCAAGGATTCACGAGGGTGGGACGGTGGAGTAGGGAGTTGGGAAAAAGGAACTAATACCACGGGCTGAAGTAGAAAGAAATAGCTTTGGAAATGTTGATGGCAACATATATTGTGCTTCATACTATTGGGTGAAGGATTATTACAAGATGTGTAAGATTTCCCCCCCCATATAAAATGATTAATTTAATAAAATAAAAGTCAAAACAAAAAAGATAGAAGTGTCCCATAGGCTTTCCTATGCTTAGTCTTTATGGGAGATTTGGGTCCCACAGAGTGGTTGGGGAGTTCCAGACACCAACTTTTTGGTCAGCAGCCCAGCACTTCACGACTGCCACCCCAAGGCTCCTGGCTCATCACGAGGGAACGAAAATAACCAAGATGTCAAAAGTGAAAACATGACTTTCATTCAAATATGGAGTAAAAAACATGTCAAAGATTTACACAACTTTTAAGAGAAGCGCCAAGATGGTAAAATTGACTTAAAAAATCATTTTATTAGGGGCTCATACAACTCTTATCACAGTCCATACATACATCAATTGTGTAAAGTACATTTGCACATTCATTGCCCTCATCATTCTCAAAACATTTGCTCTCCACTTAAGCCCCTGGCATCAGCTCATTTTGTCCCCTCCCTCCCAAACCCTTGATAATTTATAAATTATTATTTTGTCATATCTTGAACTGTCCGATGTCTCCCTTCACCCACTTTTCTGTTGTCCGTCCCCCAGAGAGGAGGTTATATGTAGATCCTTGTAATCGGTTCCCGCTTTCAAACCCACCCTCCCCCCACCCTCCCAGTATTGCTACTCACACCACTGGTCTTGAAGGGATCATCCTCCCTGGACTCCCCGTGTTTCCACTTCCTATCTGTACCAGTGTACATCCTCTGGTCTATCCAGATTTGTAAGGTAAAATTGGGATCATGATAGTGGGGGAGGGGGAAGAAGTATTTAGGAACTAGAGGAAAGATGTATGTTTCATCGTTGCTACATCACACCCTGACTGGCTCGTCTCCTCCCCAAGACCCTTCTGTAAGGGGATGTCCATTGGCCTACAAATGGCCTTTGGGTCTCCACTCTGCACTCCCCTGCCCCCCATTCACAATATGATTTTTTGTTCTGATGATGCCTGATACCTGATCCCTTTAATACATCGTGATCGCACAGGCTTGTGTGTTTCTTCCATGTGGGCTTTGTTGCTTCTGAGCTAGATGGCTGATTGTTTACCTTCAAGCCTTTAAGACCCCAGGCGCTATATCTTTTGATAGCTGGGCACCATCAGCTTTCTTGCCACATTTGCTTATGCACCCGTTTGTCTTCAGTGATTGTGTTGGGAAGGTGAGCATCATAGAATGCCAGTTTAATAGAACAAAGTATTCTTGCATTGAGGGAGTACTTGAGTGCCCAATGTCCATCTGTTACCTTAATACTTAACCTATAAATATATGCACATAGATCTATTTCCTCATCCTCACAGACATATTTATATATGTACATGCCTTTATTTAGACCTCTATAAATGCTCTTTGCCTCCTAGCTATTTCCTCTATTTCCTTTGACTTTCCTCTTGTTCCACTATCATGCTCAGTTTTCATTTGGGTTTCAGTAATTCCTTTTGGTTAATTACTCTTGATCACACCCTACCAGGCTTCCTACACCCTCCTCACCAGGTAAATGGATTTTTAACATGCATTTTGAAGAAGTAGATATTTGAGGAAGTAGGAAATTGGTTAGATTAAAAATTCATTAATGTTGGGGTAATGAAAACTATCTAATATATAGGCTTTGGGGTTTAAAACCCCCTTTTTCATTTTCTTTTATACAATTTTTAAACTTTTTATTATGAGTTAGGTAAAGGCTTACAGAGATAATAGCTTTACATTCAATAGTTCCTATGCATTCTCATTCAACTCATCCATTGCAATCCCTTCAATGTACCATCCCTTATTCCACTTCCTCCCTGAGCTTTATTTCCATTCCTCCTTCTTTGCCAGCCTTCTTAGCTTTTCCCTCTGATTACTGCCACCCTGTGGATCTTTAGTGATTGAATATTCAAACATGGAAGACAGTTCAGTTCTAGATCAGAGAGCAAGGGCAATGGTTTTCAGGGACCTGCCAGGATCCATCAACCAGTGAGCCTGGTCTCTTAACATTTTTAGTTCTTTTCCACATTTTTCTCCTATTATTGAAGACCTTTTAAAATTCTGACCTAAAAATCATTTTATTTGGGGCTCTTACCACAATCTATACATCCATCCATTGTGTCAAGTGCAATTATACATATATTGTCATCATCATTTTCAAAACACTTTCGACTTGAGCCTTTGATATCAGCTCATCCCCCTCCTCCTCTACCCTTACTCCCTCATGGGCCCTTGATAATTTAAAAAAAATCATTTTATTGGGGGCTTGTATAACACTCTTCACAACTCTTATCACAATCCATACATCCATCCATTGTGTCAAGCACATTTGCACATTTGTTGCCATCCTCATTCTCAAAACATTTGCTATCTACTTGAGCCCTTGGTATCAGCTCCTCATTCTCCCCTTTCCTACCCTCCCATGAACCCTTGATAATTTATCAATTATTATTTTGTCATGTCCAATGTCTCCCTTCAACCACTTTTCTGTTGTCCGTCCCCCAGGGAGGGAGGGTTATATGTATATCTTTATAATTGGTTCCCCCTTTCTACCCCACCTTCTCTCCACCCTCCAGGTATCGCCACTCTCATCACTGGTTCCAAGGAGTTCATCTGTCCTGGATTCCCTGTTTCCAGTTCTTATCTGTACCGGTGTATATCCTCTGGTCTAGCCAGATTTGTAAGGTAGAAATGGGATCATGATAGTGGGGGGGGGGGTGGGGGTAGAGGAAGCATTTAGGAACTAGAGGAAAGTTGTATGTTTCAGCGTTCCTACACTGCCCCGACTGGCTCGATTGTAAATCTTTTAAGGGAACAGACAGCTACATCTTTCTCCTGAGGATCAGCAGTCCAATGCTTAGCCCACTGCGCCACCAAGGCTAGAGAATGAAACAATCTCTGCGGGCTTGTTGGACAATGCCCATCTAAAGAACTACGCTGCCCCCTCTTGGTGTTATGTCCTAATTTTTAAATTTTTTTTTGGGGGGGGATAAACAAGGAAATATTAAGTTTAAAAAAAAGCAGGCTTTTTGAGAGTTGTCCTGGTCTATAATTCCTAAATCTTCCCTAGAACCTGCCCCACCATTTCCTTTCTACTACTGAAATGTCCCAGAGCATCCATTATTTTCTCTGAGGGCGGGGCTTAGGGAAACCTTTTAAGTGTGAGTACAGATAGCCCGGAAAACAATTGGTACTAAGTAGTGGGCTTCAGTGAGGGCTTCTGCCTCAAACCAGGATTTTCACAAGGAAGATTCTAGCGTTGCTGCACCCCACATTCTGAGAGGGCAAGGGCAGGGTCTACATGACCTGGTGTCTCTAGGGTTGGGGTCACGGTGTCGCCCCTCCTCCATGGGCCTCCTTCTCAACCAGAGCATTCAGGATCCTTAGAAATGCTCGATCATTTTATTCGTAGAATAAGATTTTATACAGCTACAAATTGCTTATTTGTAATATTTCTTAGCTTATATGAATAGTAACAACGAAATGGTTTGGTAAGATCTTTCGGCGTCAAACATCATCATTAGAACTAGAGGAGGGGCCTCTTTAGCGTTTTCTCTTCCTTTTCCTTTAATTTACTACTTCATTCTCAAAACAGTTATTGACAGAGGTTCACAAATATGACTTAGCACAGTTTTGTAGCCAAAACACTAGGGAAGGTGACAAATTCACCAACTATAAAAATATGGGCAGTGATGAAGAATGAAGATGACAGCATGTGCCCGTAGGTCATGTAAGACGAAACCATGTGATACCAGGTATTGGGCAACAATGTCGGCGCTGAGCAGAGTGCATGAGAAGGTTCAAAAAGTAAACTAGGGAAGTTTGGGCCTGCTATGATTCTCTACACATGCAAGCTGGGCTTATGAAAAATGTTTTTTGTGTGTGGTTAGAACTAATGACAGGGCTGAAACACTGCACAAACGTTTTATAGGCCATCATTTTAGTGTCACCGCTTTTGACAACGGTCAGAGGAAACCATCCCCCAACAACCAAAGGGCCAGTAGGTGCAATGGTACGGTGATAATATGCAAACATTAAAGTCATAGAGGAAAGATAGGAGAGAGACAACAACAAAGGAGACAGACACATTTATGGTAGCATGCTCACCTCAGCCCCTCTTGATGGTCCACATGGAGCTGGGATAAGAGAACAAACCTTTACTTACTTGGGACATTTACAGGTAGCCTAAGACATGCATATTCAGTAGTTAAATGCGTCACAAGGTGAGTGTCATCTACATTGAAGTCCCTGAGATCACAGGTGAGGAAACCTAATACCTGCATTGGGGGAAGTGTGAGGGGGTTTGGTGACGGGGCAGGAACAGAGAAGAGGCTGTCTACTTCTATAGGGAGTGATAAACATGTGCTCACTTTAAGGGAGCATAGCTGTTAGGGGAGAATCTGTGGGAACGATATTTAAAGCAGGACAATGTACTTGGACTTTACCTCTAACTTACCAAAAGTGGAGGCTTTCCTACTGTGGAATACTAGCTTTCCAGATTCCCTCTATTATAAGTTAGGGAATATCGTCCTTGTCCTATTTCCCTCGGTGTGAGTTTCCCACAGACAATGTCACCTGTTGTGGTCCCCACTCCCGATGCTTCCCTAGTGCCTCCACTGTGCTTGACCATGGCTTTCTCTCTGGCTCCTGGGCACAGAGTAGTTGCTTAGCCAAGGAAGGAGGAGTGTTTTTCTCAACTGGTCAGGTGAGATTAACCAAGTTTTGGTGATGGAGGCTGCCACCTGTAGGGTAATCATGAAACTGCAGGGTTCAGAATTGGTAAACCCCAAAAAACCACTGCCATGTTAGTAGTCAGTTCAGACTCACACAGGGTCCCGAGGCTGTGAATCTTGAAGGGAACAGAGAGTCGCATCTGGAGCCTATAGTCTCATCTTTCTCCTGAGAAGCAGCTGGTGGATTTGAACCACCAACCTTGTCTAACTGGACTCATAGCTAACTCTTTAGGGCAGATATAGGGTGGAGTAGAGCTGCCCCTTGGGTTCCCAAAGCTGTAATCTTTATGGAAGCAGAGTGGTTGGTGGGTTCAAACTGCCAACCTTTTGGTTAGCTTCTAAGTGCTTTAATATCAGGGTTCTAGATTTGGTAAACCTGGAAGAAAAGGCCGTCAATTCCAAATGAAGATTTTAAGAGACTATTTTTCCCCTTTTAATTTAGGCAGAATAATTAAGGAGCTCTAATCTCTTTATCTACTAACACACACAACTATGTACAGATAAGGATGTATGTGAACACAGAAAGCTTGCTCAAAAAAGCATGATCGGATAGCAAATGGCAGAACTGGAGTTTTTAACACAAACAGATCCCAGAGTGTGGATTTTTTTGGTAAGTTCACTGCCTCTCTATGTATGATAAAAAAAAAAGTGAAATATATGGAAACACAGTGGAGTGAGCCCCTGAAATGATCTTCACATCCCCCTGAAATACTACTAAAATGATGCTCAAAAACAAACCGCCCAGAACAAATTCACTGCCATCTAGTTGATTGTGATTCATAGCTACCCTGCCTCCGTGACTGTGAATCTTTATGGGAGCAGGCGGCTTCACCTTTCTCCCTCTGAGTGGCTGTGGGGCTTGAACTACTCACCTGGAAGGTCCAAATCTAATGCTTAAGAACAAGGCATAAACCCACAGCATAAAGAATGGGAGATAAGATGACTGCTCGTCAGATGGCAAATCCTTTCGGGAAGATGGAAATGGATTGGTGAGTGGCGTCTCTTTCAAACAGACCTGAATAACCTTCATTTTTTCTAATCCTCCTGCATAAACTGACAATAATGGAGTTTGGGGAGAGGGGGATCTCAGGGCTTTGGAAGTAGGATTTGTTCCATCTGTGGCTATGGCTGTAATAACACTGATTTTCCAGAACATTCCAAAATGTTGATTGTGGTTAGAAATATATTTATACTTGTCGCATTATGGCTCTCGATTTTGCACATGAAAAACATACTCAACACTGTGAGGCTGCTGCTTTTGGCACAGGCTCACCAGTCTAGTGTTTTCTTTGGTCTCCACATTTTTTCTGACTAATTCAAGTTAACAAAAGGTAAATGCTTTAAAACAAGTTGCAGCAGAGCTGCCTGACCGCAAGGCAGGGCAAAATTCTTTCAGGTCTCAAGAACTCCCTCACAGGATGTCAGTGAAGAGTGAACAAAAGAGGAACTACCCGCAGGTCCTGAGGTCACTGATGTAAACAAGTTTACAACACAGAATGTTAGAAACCGAAGTGGGGGTGGGGGAGGAAAGCAGAGAGCAGTATGGCTCAGAGACACCCTGAGACTGCTCACTTCCATCTTTTGAAGCACCTTCTATACAGAAAAATGAATTCCTTTCTTCTTATAACATCGATGTGTTCAAAGTAACATTAACATTGAAGTGCTTGGATGTAACAAATCATTCTTTTGAGCACTCCCAAAATGAAAGTGCAATGTGAATGTGCCCTTACAAGATGATTGGATTTATTAAGTCAACTGGTAAGACCACAATACTACTACTACTACTACTACTGATAGTACCACACATTTTAGAGAACGGCTAAGAACAAAAATGACAACAGTGGTAATTAGATACCATACAAAGTATGTGCTAGTACAGGGAGCAACTGGAACTCACACATTGCTGAACAATGCAAAATGGGGAAATCACTTTGGAAAACAGTTTGGCGGTTTATTAGAAGGTAAAACATACACTCACCATACAGTCCAGAAAGTTCACTCCTTAAGTATGTACCCAAGAGAAATGAAATCATTGTTCTCATAAAACCTGTATGTGGATGTTTATAGTGGCTTTATTTGTAATTGCCTCAACCTAGGACTTCCTTTAGGTAGTGAATAGATACACAAATTGTAGTATCTCTATCATGAAAGGTGCGATGTAGCACCGATGAAAAATACAACTTTCTCAAAAAAAAAAAATCTTACCATAGTGAATGAAGGGGGAAGTGCAGAGTGGAGACTCAAAAGCCCATTTGTCGGCCACTGGAGGCGCCCTCACAGAGGGGTTTAGAAGAGGAGATGGGTCAGTCAGGGTACGATGTAGCACCAATGAAGAATACAGCTTTCCCCCAGATCCTGGATGCTTCCTCCCCCCCAACTACCATGATCCGAATTCTACCTTGCAAGTCTGGATAGAGCAGAGGTTGTACACTGGTGCATATAGGAGCTGGAGGCACAGGGAATCCAGGGTGGATGATACCTTCAGAACCAGGGGTGTGAGGGGCGATACTGGGAGAGTAGAGGGTGAGTGGTTTGGAAAGGGGGAACTGATTACAGGGATCTAAATGTGACCTCCTCCCTGGGGGACGGACAACAGAGAAGGGGATGAAGGGAGACACCGGATAGGGCAAGATATGACAAAATAATAATCTATAAATTATCAAGGGCTCATGAGGGAGGGGGGAGCGGGGAAGGAGGGGGAGAAAAAAGAGGACCTGATGAGAAGGGCATAAGTGGAGAGCAAATGCTTTGAAAATGATTAGGGCAAAGAATGTACAGATGTGCTTTATACAATTGATGTATGTATATGTATGGATTGTGCTAAGAGTTGTATGGGCCCCTAATAAAATGTTTAAAAAGAAAATTTAAAAGCAGAAAAAAATTACAACTTTCCTCTAGTTCCTAAATGCTTCCCTTCCCGCCCCCCACTATCATGATCTGAATTCTACCTTGCAAGTCTGGCTAGACCAGAGGATGTACACTGGTACAGATAGGAACTGGAAACACAGGGAATCCAAGGCGGATGATACCTTCAGGACCAGCGGTGTGAGTGGCGATACTGGGAGGGTAGAGGGAGAGTGGGTAGGAAAGAGGGAACCGATTACAAGGATCTACATGTGACCTCTTCCCTGGGGGACGGACAACAGAAAAGTGGGTGAAGAGAGATGTTGGATAGGGAAAGATATGACAAAATAATAATTTATAAATTATCAATGGCTCATGAGGAAGGTAGGAGCAGGGAGGGATGGGAAAAAATGAGGACCTGATGCCAAGGGCTTAAGTGGAGTGCAAATGTTTTGAAAATGATGAAGGCAATGAATGTATAGATGTGCTTTACACAACTGATGTATGTATGGATTGTGATAAGAGTAAGCCCCTAATAAAAAGATTAAAACAAAAAAACTGTCAACAATAAAATGGAATGAACTGTCAATATATAAGCATTCACATATGACTGTAGCAAAAATAACAATATATTCATCTCAGACTACACCAAAGAATGTGATGAGTGCTTAACATTGCCTTGTAAAGCAAGCCTTAACTCCCCCTGCCCCAGCTACTCCTAAAGGAATCCTAGTGGCACAGTGGGTTAAGTATTGGGTGGCTACATTTGGTCAGCAGTTCAGGCCTACTAGCTGCTCCACGGAAAAAGGTAGAAGCCAACTGCTTCCATGTGGATTTATAGGCTTGGGAACCTGTGGCTGTCGCTCTGGTGGATTTTAGCTACTCCTATGTCTTCGCTTTTTCAGGCTCTTCATATGCAGCAGTTTCTAAGCAGAGAATTCCAAGCTGAACTATCTTGACTGCTCCTAAAGCAGTTGGCACAGGCTGTAAAGAATGGACAATGCTAATAATCCTAAAGAAATAGATGGGGGAAAAAAAGAAATAGATGGATATCTTAAATCACAAATATGTACGACTCTCCTAGATCAGCAGTTCTCAACCTGTGGGTCGCGACCCCTTTGGGGGTGTTGAACGACCCTTTCACAGGGGTCGCCCGATTCAAAACAGTAGTGAAATAACAGTGATGAAGTAGCAACGAAAATAATTGTATGGTTGGGAGGGTCAGCACAACATGAGGAACTGCATTAAAGGTATTAGGAAGGTTGAGAACCACTGTCCTAGATGCTGTAAAGAAACAAAGCAAACAACCCACTGTCATCAAGTTGATGCTGACTCATAGCGACCCTATGGGGCAGGGTAGAACTCCATGTAGGATTTCTGAGGTTATATTTACAGAAGCAAACTTAGTAACTTTCTCCCACAGAGCAGCTGGTGGGTTTGAATTACCAATCTTTTGGTTAGGAGCCTGTTTTGTGGGACAAAACAGGGGGAAAAAATATCAGCCTGAATAAGATAACCTGCTAAGGGCAGGCAGAAGAGAGAGAGAATGATCCTCTAGGTTCAAAGATTTCAAAAGCTTGACTCACCTGCCAGAAACCAGCCACCTATGAAAGGAAAGGTCCGGTTTTCCTAAGGTTGGCAAAAGAGGATGTGACAGAGTAGATGCAACCCTTATTCCAACTTTGTAATATGTCATCATCTAGGATGTCATTGGTCATCCACTAAGTGAGATGGGACAAGGGGAGGTGAGATTATTTCTCAAAGCGGGAGTTATGGTCTTGATAGATTTGAGGAGGCGCTCAGAGATGTTATCACCATAAAGACAAAAATGTTAAAGCCAAAGGGCACTTTAACGACTCACTCTCTCACTCACCCTCTCACTCATTCTCACTCACTCACTCACTCACTGTCTCACTCACCCTCTTACTCACTCTCTCACTCACACACTCACCCTCTCACTAACTCCCTAATTCACTCACTCACCCTCCCACTAACTCCCTAACTCACTCATTCACTCTAAAAAAAAAAAAAACACAAAAAACAAAGGGCACTTTATCAACATTTAATCCTGAGATTTCAAAACAGAAAGTAGGGTTGAATGGTTTACATATGTTAACCCTTCTGTGACCCAGAGCACATACAGTGCTCACTTACATTGTCCACCTCTCAGGTTTAGTGGGCGCCTTCCATCCCACTGTAAGTGTGTGTTGCCTCTTGGTGGGAGATCTGTATAGTTATATGAATCTGAAGAAACAGGCCTCATCCCACCCCTTGCACCCAAGACCCATAGGGTATCTCTGTCCTACTAATTATATAAAAATCCATATTCCTATATAATTTTTCATTTCATTCAAAATGCCTGCCATTACTGAAGATATAGGGTTTCAACAAAAACCATAGGCAAAATTTAAAAAATCAAGACAGAAAATGACTTGGTCTTTAGAAGTTTAAGGAATAAACACAAAACATGAAATCCTGGGGGAAAAGTTTCTTTTTTATAAGTCCTGGATTTAGAAGTTATGAGATTCAACCTTGGAAAACATAGTTTTTGGGTTTTTTTTAAAGGGAAGTTTTCATCCGTATTAAAAGTGAATTTCAGATGCTAAAGCAATCCGTTGAAGAAAAAAATTTTTTTAATTTCTGTTACACATTTGAGAGATCCAACTACATTTCTATACACTTTCTCTGAAATGCTACAGAAAGATGCTAAAGATGTTACTTGGTACCTTGGAGGGCTTAGGTTTGCGGAATATATTTAATAAACTAGGTATCTGCCGTTTCGGCATTTTTCTGAATTGGCAAATACGTTTCTTGTAAATACCAGGGTATGTTTTAGTATTTTGACGCCTGCTTCTGAACTGTAAGAATATTAAGCGTTCAACGTATAATCGGGTTCCCTTGGTAAATAAGCCAGTTTAGAATGCAAAGATTTCAGTTTTGTGGTCACCATATCACTTTGCAGAATTAAAGTAGATTTGCTTTGTTTCTTCCTGTGAGATTTAAAAATTATTCTACCTAAATTTTTGTCAATGTTTTTTGTCAGTTGGGAAAGTTAAGCGTTGGACTGCTCCCCTTACCACATCCCGCTAGAAGTGACTTGGCGACCTCCCAGGATGCAAACATCAAAATAAGCAAAGCCAAGATCGAGGGAGTCCCGAACAGACTTGAGTCGAAGGATGGTCGTGCAGCACTCGCGTTTTTCCACAGGACTCCGAGGACGTAGTATTGGCAGCCGTTCTCAACGTCGCGTATCCTCCCCGGATACGTCAGGACGTTGTTAGGAATCCTGATTCCCGGGCTCTACGTCAAACCTGTGGGAGTCAAGGTCGCCTAGGGTGGAACCCGGCAATCTGCATACCAGAGCAGCCTTGGGGTTGGAGACGGGCGGCCGGGATTTCCACGCCCCCTGGTTCCCGCCGTCTCGCGTGGCTTCGCGCACTCCTTCCCGTGATGCGCCGCGCCCGGCTGCCCGGTTGCCAGGCAACGCGGGCTCCGCGCTCTGACCTGCGCTCACGTCAGCCAGGCGATGGGGCCGCGGGCCTTCCAGCCGCTTCTGCCGGTGCTCGTGCTCCTGGGCCGCTGGGCCCCGGTCAGCACGCAGACGGGGACCACTCCTGTGGTAACGACCGAGGGCCTCGACTCCACCGAGGAAGCCCCGGCCACGCTCGGAGTCTCCCTGTCGTCTCGGCCCCCTGCTACCCCTAGGGCGCCAGACCGCGCATCCGGTCCCAGGCCCACCCCGGTCACCGACGGTGGGTACCAAGTGCCAACTCCTGGCCCCCAGAATGATCCGTGAGAGGTCGCACTATATTAGGATGATAGCTAAGGTGTACTGAACACATTGTGCGCCAGGCATCGCCGAAGGTCTCTTAGGCGTTGTGTAATTCTCCCAACCACCCCGAGCGTTAGCTGCGAGTACCCCTTTCTATAAAGCAGGCAACCGAAGCTCCGAGAGCGCAGATCCGTTACTCCCAGGGGTTTTCGAACAGTAGTCATATGAATGCGAAAGGACATACGTTCGAATCGGAAGTCAGATGGGTAGGATGCCTTCTTTAACTTACTGTAGTAAAGCGATACCAGAAGTCTGGTTCACAAGTTATTCCTAGGCCACAGCCTTTAAATTTCGAAGCTCAGGCTTCCTCTGGTGTTGTTAGTCATAGGAATGTATTTGGTGAGGGTTTTTTTGATTAAGGGAATTCATATACCAGTGACCTTAGAACAATATGTGTTTCAATTGCTCCAGACCACTTAGATCAGTGGTTCTCAGTCTGTGGGTCGCTACCCCTTTGGGGGTGGGGTGGGGTGTCCAACGACCTTTCTCAGGGGTCGCCCAATTCATAACAGTAGCAAAACTGCAGCGATGAAGTAGCAACGAAAATAATTTTATGGTGGGGGATATCACCACAACACGAGGTACAAAAGGGTCAAAGAATTAGAAGGGTTGAGAACCACTGACTTAGATGCTAATCTTCCATCTCTGTGTGAGCAGCTTGTCTCTCCTGTAAATTGTGTTTCTCAGTAAAAAGTGAGTTCATACGGTCCATGAGTATTTGAGTATTTTCACTGTGATAAATGCACTACTGCAAACTGAGTAACACCTGGAACCCATAGGAAGCGTCACCAGCGACGCAGGAAGTACTCCGAAGAAGCAAGCTCAGGACATTATCAGAAAAAGCTGAAGTGCTTGATCTGTAGCATAGATAGAGGTCTGTATTTAAAGATAAAGGAGACCAGTTTTTAAAAAAAGGAAATTCGTAATGCCTTTGCTGCAAGAGTATGCAACAGGTATGAAAACATTGCTCTTTGGGCAGGACACCTTTGATCTCATATTGAACATGCAGCTTTTATATGGGTGCAGTATCTGATACAGATACTATACAAAGTAGATGCTAGCCGTCTGCTTATGTGATTGGTAAGGTCCACAGTTGGCTATCAGTACTTCCGGGAGGTGTTGAAAGTTCGATGTGGATTGTCAACTGTGAAGGGAGGAGGGGTTTTGTTCCAGGTTCAACTGTGTAGGGGTAATTAACATCTCAAAATAGGCTGTAAAACAAGTTACATGTAATGACTTTTATAATCTGATTTTCCATGGGTGACTTTAGGGGGTGCCCATGACTCTCTGAGATTGAGTGCAATTCTGTTGTATATACTTTTTGTCTGGAGTGAGAGTTCATGGCAAACAGAAGATTTTCAAAGGCATTTAGATCTCTAAAGATATAGGTGGATAGATTTCCTGACTAAATCCTGAGAGCCACCTCAGTAGATGTGTACAGTATATTTTGACTCTTTTTAAGAAAGTAGTATTCCTTCTGAATTTGGATAAGGCTCAGTATTAACTCAGAAAACTTAAACTTACTGCCATCGAGTTGATTCTGACTTACAGCAACCCTGTGTAGAACAGCCCTTTGGGGGTTTCAGAGACTGTAACTTTATGAGAATAGAAAGTTTCATCTTTCTCCTGTGGAGCTGCTGGTGGTTTTGAACTCCATAACCACTACGCCACCAGGGATCTCAGGATTTACTAGGAAAGTCATTATCAGATGACAATTCTCCCAATCTGCCTACATTATAAATTATGAGTGGTTTGTAAGAAAAAGTACCCCCAAAAGCCCAACAACTCATTGCCATTAAGTCAATTCCAACTCATAGCGATCCTGTATGTACTGTTAATCTTTGGGGGGAACTGACAGCCTCGTCTTTCTTCCACCCAGTGGTTAGCAGCCAAACACTTATACCAGATCACCGCCTGGGCTCCTAAGAAAGAATACGGTGAAGTATCTTTGTTCATTACTAAGGAAGTTAAATCAGTGATAAACTAAGACAGAATATGGCAGGGTATTCAGCATGTAATAGGAAAGTCCTTCCCAAAATGAAGGGCTTAAGTTCAGGGCTCTTTTTCCATTACATTTATACTGATCCTCTTTGTAAAAGATCACTCTGTAGACCTGCCACAGGCATGTAAGTGTTGGGCTGCTAGCCTCAAGGTCCGTGTTTCAAACCCACCCGCGGCTCCTCAGGAGACCAATGTGGCTGTTAGCGTAAAAACTTAACCCTCTCAGAAACCCCAATAAGCATCTGTACCCCATCCTACAGGGCCGCGGTGAGTTGGAGTGGACTCTAAGGCAGTGAGTGGTGTGTTTTACTACATGGTAGGCGTTGTGCTAAATACTTTACTTGTGATGTTTCTCATGTCTCTCTTAAACGACTCCATGATGTCACCCCTAGGTTTTCAGATAGGTGAAGTCCCTGCTTTGCGTAAGGCCGCATGACTGGGAAATACACGATCAGGAGGCTGGTTCTGAATAGAGAAAGGCGACAGTCATTTGCAGACTGGGTTGCAGCCAGTGTTGGCGGCAGGCAAGAGTGGGGGCGGTTGGTCTTGAGTCTGAGCTCTGTTCTTTAGCACCCTCTCTCAGAAGCAGGCGTGTAGATGGTAATCGGTGTGGAAGAGTAGCCGAGAGCTGCTCAGACCCTTGCAGTGCTCAGCAGATACTTGCTGGTTGATTAAGTACACTTACATCCTGGATGGAGACCCATTTTTTCCCAAGTGGAGTTATTTAACACTATTGCTTTGCCCTTAGTAGTCTTAAAGCTGCATCCAAGGGTTTTAAGTTACAGAAAAGGAGTCGAGATTGTAATCTTAGCCACATAAGTCAGGGAGCCTAAATGTTCTTATTTACATTTGCTTGCACAAGTTTGCATCATCATTTTACTAAGCACATAGAGAAGTCCTTGGCTAGAGAGAAGCATGTAAACTTAGGAGGGAAAATTTTTGTGTCTCAGACTGAGAAAGGGCTGTACTTTATGATAAAAGCCTTCCCTTCCATTCATCAACACATTTTATTTCCCCAGGCAATGTGTCTGTGCTTTGGGGGGATATTTTGAAAGCACATCTTTCTATCCATGAAATACTTAAACCCTAAAGACAAAAATGCTTGTGCGAATCCCTTGGAAGCATTAGCAACTCTTAATATTATGCTATATTTACTGAGATCCTTTTGACAAAAAAGAAGGCACGGATCAAATGACCTCTCCCTGCCCCTTAGTCCCACCCAACAGCCATCAGAGCCATGAATTCAGAGGCTCTTTGTCATGCATGCTAGTTTTTTAAAAACAATTTTTTTAGGGTTCTGTTTCAACAAAATAAATAGGGAATTAAAAATCCAGATAACCATCACTACTAATATTTAAATGTTGGTAGGTGGGATACCTGTACACATACACACCTTGCCTTAATTTGCTGTTATTGTTAGTGCCAGCAAGTGAGTTCTAACTCATAGTGACTCTATGTACCACAGAACAGAACACTGCCAGCCCTGCCCCATCCTCACAATCATCGCTAAGTGTGCGTCTGTGGTTGCAGCCACTGTGTCAGTCCACCTCCGCGAGGAACTTCCTCACTACTTTCTCAGGGATGATGTCCTCCCCGGTCTGGGGATAATGTCAAAAGTAAATGAGACCAAGTCTTGCCATGCTTGCTTCTAAAGAGCAGAACATCTGGCTGTACTTCTTCCAAGTCAGATTTGTTCATCCTTCCAGCAAAACCAAACTCTCTGCCATAGTTGATTCCAAGTCAGAGCAACCCGATAGGCCAGAGTAGAACTGCTCCCTAGGGTTCCCGAGGCTGTCGATCTGTACAAGAGCAGAAAGCCTCATTCTCCATCAGCCAGTGGACTGGACGTGTGCTTAGCAGCCCACTATGCTGCCATAGGACCACCTTTTGGCACTCCATGAGGTATTCAATAGTCTTCACTAACACCATCATTTAAAGGCATCGTTTTTCAGTCTTCCTTATTCGGTGTCCAGTTTTCATGTGGCCATCATTCAGAACACCATGGATTATGACAGGTACACCATAGTCCTAAAAGTGGCATTCTTAGCTTTTTAATGTCTAATTTACAAAAAATATTTGTAGTACTAAATCCTGAATCATTCTGACTCTTGGCCAGTAGTTTGTGAAGATGGGATCCGTTACAAGGCTACAGGTTAGGGATGGAGAGAGGGACACGTTTGAAAACCCTGTTTCCTAGGTCGACCAGTCCTCTGAATCAGACGTTCCAGAGGGGGCACTTAGAGAAAGCTGCCATTTCAAGGTCAAGTGGTCCTTAAGGTCAGGCCCAGCCACTTAGCATGCTGGGTCTGAAACCTGTCATAATTGTAAGCCCCACCTGGGGAACTTTTGTGAGCTACAGATGCCTGGGTCTTGTGATCAGCTCATCGAATCAGCATCTGTTGGTAGGACCGACAGAGAATTCCCCAAGTAAGTCAGAAGACTTGCCACTTTGGGGACCTCTCTGACTGAGGAGTGCTCAAATTGACTTAATATTCATTCACAAGTTTCAAAATCCAGTGGGGAAGATAACAGACCCTGTATGAAACCTGTTGTGGTGCATAGTGGTGGCAGAGGGCAGTCCCCACCTGCTGATGGTGATGCTGTGTCCTCCCCTGTCCCCTTACTCTAGTTGCTGCTCTGTGCGTGTGTGACTTGTCCCCAGCACAGTGTGATGTCAACTGCTGCTGTGATGCTGATTGCAGCCCCACGGATTTCAGTGTCTTCTCTGCTTGCTCAGTTCCAGTTGTCACGTAAGTTTTTGACATGTGCAGTTCTGGGACATTTACCCAAGATAGTGTTTGGGGATGGAGGCAGGAAAACCCAGGTCTTAGGACCGTGCAAACCAATGTGTAGGGGAGTATCTTTCTATGATCTGGATTCAGACAAGGGAACCCACTGCCATCGAGTCGATTCCAGCACACAGTGAGCCTATAGGACCATGTGAATCTTTATGGGAGCAGACAACCTCATCCTTCACCTGTAGAGGCTGGTGGGTTTGAATCATGGACTTTATGGTTAATTGCCCAACACTAATAATGTTCCCTAATGCTCCCCTATATAATAACCCACAATACTAGCTAGCAACACTCCTGCCAGGTGACAGTGCAGGCACCAGAGAAGAGAGTGCATGCCTTTTCTAAAGAGCATCATGAAATATCTCCAGGTTTAGAGGTTGCACTGCATTTTGACTTGATTTATAAAGTGTTTCCATCTCAGTGAATTAGTCTCATGTACAGCCTAGGGCAGAAAGTACAGTTCATTTATTTTCTTTTTTGAAAATAATTTTATCTGGGGCTTGTACAACTATCACAATCCATACATTCATCCATTGTGTCAAACACATCAATACAGTTTATTTTTATAGGTTTTTTTTTTCAATTTTACAGTTTTTAAAGGGGGTATAGTATTTGCAACAAAAAAAAATGAAATAGGTAATCAGGAAAACTCTGTGCATACTTTTCTCATCTGTGAGTGTGCCTGAAGCTCCCTGTTCACATTAAGTGGGAGCACAATTGCATGTGACATTCCTTTTCGGTGATAATGTAAAGAAATAGCCTGTTCTGAATGATCCGATCCTCGTAATTCAGATTCCAAAGTGTTCTCTGGCAGTACTCAGAGGAGGGTAATTTATTCAGGATGGGACCAATTTATTGTTGAGAGATCATTCATTTATTTTAATCTTTAGTAGATGTTAGCAATCGATACTTCCTAGGGTGAATCCTTTCTGGAAGTTTATGAAATGGGGTTTTCCCTTACTGGCCAATAGGAAATTGAGTCTACTTCTTGTAGTATCAGGATGCACGGAGAGCTAGGGGTTGTAGTCAGATTCATGCTCTGACCACTTGGATGACCTTGAATGACCATACCACCCGAGGAAATACAAGAGCCTGGGAGTGAAGCAGAAACTTCACCCCCACCCCCCCGAATCCTGTACTTCCTAAGACAGGAAAGAGGAATGGTTTTAGTAACATCATGATCAATGGGAAATAGATGGAGTTGTCAGGGATTTTCTCTTTATTTGGACCTACAGTCATCACTCTCAGAAGCGACAGACAAGAAAACAAAAGGCATAGTGCATTGGGCAAATCTCCTGCAAAAGACTTATTGAAAGTGCTCAGATGCAAAGATGTCACTCACAGGAACAAGGTGCGCCTGACCCAAGCCATGGCGTTTTCAAACTAGAGGTCAGCATCTTTTTCTGGAAAGGGCTAGATAAATAAAATTTGGCAGTCTCTGCCAACGTTACTGACCCCTGCCGTTACTGAACAAAGGCCTCTGCAGACAATAATGTAAGTAACGGCATGGCTGTGCTCCAGTAAACCTTTATAAGAGCAAAGTTTAGAAGTTAGAGGTGAGTGCTTAGTTGCCTTCATGAAAGTACATGTGTAACTTTGTATGTAGAAACTAGATGAAATGTATATGTATGGATTGTGATAAGAGTTGTGTGAGTCCCTAATAAAATGTAAAAAAAGAAAAAAAAACTACAAAATAACGATGTATAAATTACCAAGGGCACATGAGGGAGGGGGGAGCGGGGAAGGAGGGGAAATAAAAAAGAGGACCTGATGCAGAGGGCTTAAGTGGAGAGCAAATGCTTTGAGAATGATTGGGGCAAAGAATGTACGGATGTGCTTTATATAATTGATGTATGTATATGTATGGATTGTGACAAGAGTTGTATGAGCCCCTAATAAAATGTTTTAAAAAAAACAAAACACACACACACACACACACACACACACACACACACAAAGCAAAAGAACCCAGGAAAAAAAAAAGAAAAAAAATTAGATGAATAAGAATTTTATTTTAACACTACTTAAGATTTATAAAATCTTTGACTTTTCTGCATCTTCCTTAATTTTAATTAATTGAGCAATCTGATTGGGGTTTGTCAAGTCTGGTCTTAGTTCAAGACCTGCTGAAATTGCTAAGCCCAGAAATTTCCAGATCACTTCACAGTTTTTCACAATCTGTGAAGACAGCCTTATCCTAAAGACAAGTAGTTATGAACAAGCCGAAGTTCCTCAACATGTTCTTGAATGGAGTCTGTTGGAATTTACCGGGTTTATTTACATGAAATTGTGCCTCAAGCTATTTCACACTCTCCAAAAAGCTCCTTCAGATTATTTTCCAGGTTATGAACTTTTTTCCCCATAAGAGGGAAAAGTTTCAAATGCCAAACATTTCAACATTGAATAAACGCGATAAAAGTGGGCTCTGCTCTCACATCACACCTTCGAAAACCACCTGGGTGTAGCTGTTAACCCTGAGTACAGGTGTCTGGCAGATTCGACATAATCTTGCTAACACTGTGTGCCTGTGCCTGAAGGCTTTGTTGTGTTGTTCATCTCTGCTTGTAGGGGTGATGGCCAGTTTTGCAGTCAGAAAGCAGCCACCTACTCCATGAATTTTACGGCCAGCCCACCTCAGAGGATATTTAAAATTGTTAAAAGGATCAACCCATCGATTTTCTGTATTCATATTACAAATAGTAAGTATTTGGCATTGGACTATCTTGTGAAGCTCTGGGAAACTGTTGCTTTTAAAGTTACTTTCTGGCTAAGCTCTTGGCAGTGGTTCTTAGAACTTGGCGAGGGTGCATTTTCCGAGGCCATCTCATAGGCACCTGCCAGGGGCCTCAGAGCAGTGAGTCACGCACAGTGGCGGATGACCCAGCAAGCAAGGTAGGCACAGGCATGCGTACTTAGTACAGTTTTACTTCACCTGGGAAATTCACGACCGCTTAATAGCTGAAGTCAGCTCTGCTACTGGGTGCACACATCTTCCTGAAACGTGATTGTGCTTGCCTTCTGGGATCTCATATTTGATTTTAAAAGTGTTCATAGTATGTAGCCACAGATAGGAACCCAGATTTACTTACATAAATGGTGGTGGTCCTTTTTTTTTTTCTTCCCCCTCTTGGCTTAATGGTTGAGAATCAGGTTCAGCTTTGAACAGTACTTGTGGTTTTGATTTCCTTCTTCTTTTATTTTTACTAAGAATATTTGCATGCAAACAGGACTTTTATTTTTATCTGAGCATTTACCTCAAATCGGTGTCTGGGTCCAAAGTACGTGTAGGTGTGAAACATGAGCAACACCTTGAAGTCCAGAGGTCGACTCATTTATTGAACTTATTTGTTATCTTTTCATAATGTCTTTAAATGAGGGGCTTCAGAAAGTTTGTGGGGGAGGGGAGGAATGTGGAGTGGAGACCCAAAGCCCATCTGTAGGCAATTGGACATCCCCTTACAGAAGGGTTACAAGGAAGAGACGAGCCAGTCAGGGTGTAGTATAGCACCAATGAAACATACAATTTTCCTCTAGTTCTTTTTAAAAAAATACTTTTATTGGGGGCTCTTACATCTCTTATCATAATCCATACATTCATCCTGTGTGTCAAGCACATTTGCACATGTGCAGCCATCATCATTTTCAAAGCATTCTCTTCCCACTTGAGCCCCTGATATCAGCTCCGTATTTCCCCCCTCCCTCCCCCATCCACCCTCCTCACGAACCCTTGATAAGTTATAGATTATTTTTTCCCTATCTTACATCGTTCTCTGTTGCCCCTCATCTACTTTTCCATTATTTGTCCCTCTGGGAGGGGGTTCTAGGTTGATCCTTGTGAGTTTCCTTTAGTTCTTTAATGCTTCCTTCCCTTCACTATCATGACCCCAATTCTACCTTACAAATCCGGCTAGACCAGAGCATGTACACGGGTACAGATAAGAGCTGGAAACACAGGGAATCCAGGGCAGACAAACTCCTCAGGACCAATATGGAGAGTAGCCATATAAGGAGGGTAAGGGAAAGGTGGGGGGAGAAAGGGGAAATCTATCACAATGATCTACATATAACCCCCTTCCTGGAGGACGGACAGCAGAAAAGTGGGTAGAGGGAGACATTGGACAGTGTAAGAGATGAAAAAATAATAACTTATAAATTATCAAGGGTTCATGAGGGAGGGAGCGGGGGAAATGAGAAGCTGATACCAAGGGCTCAAGTAGAAAGAAAATGTTTTGAGAATGATGAGGGCAACACATGTACAAATGTGCTTGGCACAATGGATGGATGGATGGATGGATGGTGATAAGGAGTTGTACGAGCCCCCAATAAAATGATTAAAAAAAAGTTAGTGGGGAAGTTGCATTATCTTTTCATTCTATGTTTGCACAGGCCTTAGGGAACCCGTGGGTATTTCGTGATTGAGCACTTAGGTATGTGGCCTGAGAGTAGCCTGGTCAGTCGACCGTATGCTCCTGACACAGCACCAGCCCAGTGCCCACGCCCGCCGTCTCCCTTCCTTGAACCCAGCACTTTATGCCTTAGGATTTGGAAAGGGGCTATGAAGTTGAAATGGGATTCCCTCTTTCCCAGACCATGCGAGAATGCCTCTGCTTGGATGTATGGGCTAGCGGAAGAGTCAGGGCTTATGCCTCCTAGAAACCATTGATTCCACATTGTTGGAGAAGCAGGTTAGGGCTGGGATCCTCTGTATTTAAAAAGATTCAGTATGAATATATCTTTTCTCGTCAGTTTTACTGCTACTAAAGACTTTTCAAAATATTATTTAGGGAATATGTACTATACATACTGTATTTTCAGCTGATTTAAAATGCGTTTTCTCTCCCAAACCCAGATAAACCAGCACTATCTTTTATTACTCCTGAAGTGCCGGATGAAAACAATTTTGATGAACTCGTGAAAACATCTGGTGGTTTCCTTTCATTAGATGCAGAATCAGCTTCTTCTGCAACCCAAGAGGAATCTTCAAACACTTTCGCCAAGTATGAGGTGAGCCCAGAGCCTGGCTGGGCCAACTCACCGAGTCACACATAGCCTGTGCTTCCTCGGAAGTCCTTTTTTCACGGTGTTACCAGTGAGACTGGCTCCCCCAGACGCAGGGCCCATCAGGGCTTACAGTCTGGGGGCAGTGCGCCTTGCCCCGGCAGAGTTCCTCGCTCTTCTCAAGCTCAGCATATACAGCAAGTGCGTGCAGCATGTTGCTGGGAACTCGGAATGGAGTGGTTGGGCACTGGTCCCCTTCTCATAATCACATTTAGTGTTACAGTGAAGACGATGCATGCTAATTTGAACAAAGTTTTATGGACACATCTTTTAAGGAGAAAACTATAAAAGTAGTAATATAAGATCAGTCTGTAAGTCCAAAGCGGAGAGGTAGATGCTATAAAAATGGAAAGGCTTACCCAGAGACAAGGGAACAATGAGTGATCTAAAACTGATGGCGAGGAGGGCATAGGATGCCTGGTGGGGCTTAATGAAGGGCAGTGTAGCCGAGAGGAATGACTGAAACCCAAATGAAGGCCAAACATGATGATGGGGAAAAAAGGAAAGTAAAAGGAAATAGAGGAAAAACTAGGAGGCAAAGGATACTTATAGAGGTCTAAATACAGGCATGTGCGTATGTAACTATATATATATAACAATAGGGAAATAGATCTATGTACAAATATGTTAAGTATTAAGGTAGAAGACAGACATTGGGCTTCTACTCAAGTACTCCCTCAACGCAAGAACACTTTGTTCTATTAACCTGGCATTCCATGATGCACACCTTCCTGACACGATTGCTGAAAACAAGTGGGTGCATAAACAAATGTGGTGAAGAAAGCTGATGGTGCCCGGTTATCAAAAGATATAGCATTTGGGGTCTTAAAGGCATTAAGCTAAACAAGTAGCCATCTAGCTGAGAAACAACAAAGCCCACATGGAAGCAGCACTCCAGCCTGTGTGATCATGAAGTTTCGATGGGATCAGGTATCAGGCAACAAAGACCTAAAACAAAATATCATATAAATGTGAATGAAGGGGAGTGCGGAGTGGAGACCCAAAACCCATCTGTAGACAATTGGACATCCCCTTACAGAAGGGTCACAAGGAAGAGACAAGCCAGTCAGGATGCAGTATAGCACTGATGAAACATACAACTTTCCTCTAGTTCTTTAATGCTTCCTCCCCTCCATTATCATGACCTAAATTCTACCTTACAAATCTGGCTAGACCAGAGCATGTACATTGGTCCACATAGAGCTTGTAACACAGGGAATCCAGGACAGATAAACCCCTCAGGACCAATAATGAGAGTAGCGATACCTGCAGGGGAAGGGAAGGTGGAAGGAGAACCGATCACAATGATCTACATATAACTCCCTCCCAGGGAGACAGACAACAGAAAAGTGGGTGAAAGGAAACAGTGATCAGTGTAAGACAAGAAAAAGAAAAAAATTATAAATTATCAAGGGTTCATGAGGGAGGGAGGGTGGGCGGGTGAAAGAGTGGGGAAATGAGCTGATACCAAGGGCTCAAGTAGAAAGAAATTATTTTGAAAATGATATGTACAAATGTGCTTGACATGATGGATGATGTATGGATTGTGCTAAGAGCTGTAAGAGCCCTCAGTAGAATGATTTTTAAAAATGGAAAGGCTCTCCTGCCCTATTTATAGCCACATTGCAAACCACTGCTGACAGATGGGTTTGTGCTGTTCCCAAATTTTAAATATGCTGTTAAAAAATGTACCTTAGAATCACATAGAAGATGTCTCGCCCTTGATGACTGACCAACCTACAGGTTGGTGTTTTGAGCCCACCCAGTGGTGCTGCGGCCCTAACGATTACAGTCCCGAGACCCACAGAGCAGTCAGAGTACACAACACGCAGGGTCCCCATCGATTGATCGACTCCATGGCAAGGCATTTGGCTTGGATGTGCTAGGAGCTGTATAGCTGTGGGTTTTGAATTGCCCACATTGTTGTAAGGAGTTCCTAGGTGTTGCAAATGGTTTGTGCTGTCGGCTGTAACTGAAATGTTGGAAGGTCAAGTTTTCCTAGAGGTACTTTGGAAGAAAGGCCTGGTAACCGACTTCAGAAAAATCAGCCATTAGAAAACACTCAGCTCGGAGTACAGATCTCGTGTGACACACACAGGGTCACCATGAGTGCAGGTTAACCTGAGGGCAGGTGGTGTATTTTCATCCCGTCCCCAGTCCCTTCACTGCAGTTTGGGGAGGCAAACACTTAAGGTAGCTTCTTGAGTATCTTGGTAGAGGAATTACACACACCCCTCACATATCCTATACAAAGCAGGGGCTTGTGGGATGTACACTCCCTGGTGCATGGACTCATCTCTGTGCCCCTGGTGTCTACAAGACTGCATGCGCATAGTGGGGACACTGTCACCGCCCCTGGTTCTTCTGTTCACAGTATGGCGTGCCTCTGCAGACTCCGGATTCCTTCCTGAGAT
This sequence comes from Tenrec ecaudatus, assembly GCF_050624435.1. Classification (NCBI taxonomy): domain Eukaryota; kingdom Metazoa; phylum Chordata; class Mammalia; order Afrosoricida; family Tenrecidae; genus Tenrec; species Tenrec ecaudatus. Next base: position 7,455,402 of record NC_134545.1, read on the forward strand.
TTCCCTCTCCCCTTACGTCCTCTCTGTGCGCCGACGAGAACCCTGCAGGTAGGAGAAGGGGCGCTCCAACTTCTCTCTGTCAGCTGAGTTAGCTGTTAGCTTCAGCTTAGTGGCTGTCATTTTGTAAGCTGCATGACCGAAATAGACTCAAAGGATGCCCAGGCCTGTTTTCCACCCTCGGGGGAATCTCTTCTGCCACTTGCAGTCTCTGCTTAAGTCCTGCTAGTGATGGGAAGCTCACTACCTGGAAGGGGCCCCCTGCCAGTCCTTGGAAAGGTCTCCCTCAGCAGAACTAAAGTTCAGCAGTATGTTGAAGTGTGTGAAGTGCCGCCTGTGAGCTGGGTCTGGTGCTCGTGTGGATGTGGGGTTTCCATTTAACCCTCCCCATGAGGAAGGATGATGGCCACCATTTTTTGGTGTTGTTTGGATGAGAAGCCTGAGGTGGTCAGTGTTTGCTCAGGCTCTTTCAGGCAGCAGTGGAGTGGGGACAGGTTCTAGGAAGTCTGCTGACAGCCCCTGCTCCACTGCCTCGCCTCCAGGGGCATCCCAGGGACCCCAGAGCAGCTCCTTCAGAAGGGGAGGCAGATGGCAGGTGCTCCCCTTCTGAAGCAAGCCTCACAGGGAAGAAGCAGTGGGTGACAGCATGTGACTTCATGAAGATGCCATTTGATACAAGAAGAAAACCTGTACCTGGTTGGGAAACTCCTCAGAGGAACAGGGTAAAAGGGAACCAAACTGATCCCGATTTCTTCTCTCGGGCCAGTAAGTCCAACACAGTGAGGCTGAGGGCACCGCAGCTCATGCTCCCCCACGCAGCTGGTGAAGCCAGCGCCGCCTCCCTGAAGGGCCCTGAACAGCATCTTGCCAGCTGCTCTCCGAGAAGTTGATCCTATGGAAACTCTGCCCACGGACCCAAGAGTAGAGTGTGGCACTGCTCTGATCCAGAGAACACGCACGAGGGACAGAGGGAGGGAAACCACTTCAGTGTCCATTCGTCAGGACTTGGTTGAATAAGTGATGGCTCATCTGTAATGGGCAACTGATTGTCCCTAAAACAGGCGGAGTAAGTTCTCCATGTCCTGAGACAGGCCGATCGTCGAGAGACATTGCTCAGTGCAAATGAGGGTGAAAGAGGCTATCGCTTGTGCCTCCATGCCCACAAGGGAAAGAAAGAAAAGACACACACATACACAGACACACACATGTGCATGCGCGCACTTTTATAGGTAAAAGCATCTCCAGAGGCTATGTAAACAACTTTATGCTGGTTGCCTCTGGGGAGAATTGGAACCCTAAGAATGTATTACCTATAAAGCTCCTATTTTAAATACATTGCATATCTGCACTGTCACTTATTTGTTGACCTTAAACCTGGATTACAACATGGATGGAATGTCAAGACGTGTCTCTGTTTGTATTGTTTTTTTCCTTGGGAACACTCTGACGGCCAGCGTTTCTGGTGAACCGAGCTGTGAAGTGCACCAGAGACATAGATTTGGAACAGTGTGAAGAAATCGAAGCCTTGCGCATGGCTTCTTATAGCACCCCTGAAATTCTGAGGGTAAGAATTATTTTGAAGTATCTTGAGGGTCAGAATTATTTTGGCTCTGTCAGTATAGCTGCTGCTCTTTGTACCCCGTGAAAATAGGTCAAGTGTAGAGTAGTTTCAAAAGACAATTATGCCTCAGGCTTAAATTATTCCACTTCTCTGATATCAGTGCTTATTGAGGTTGTCATTAAAATGTTTTGTTTCTTCCCCTTTATATTTGACTTTGATTTATGTTTATGGAGGTCTATAATACTTTTTTGATATTAAAAAATCTTAGTTAAAAAAATCTTAGTAAATATCCAAAAGCTTAAGGGATTAAAGAAATATTTTAATGCTTGTGACAAAAATAATCATATTAGCAGCAAAAAGATCTCCCTCTCTTATACACCAGAATAGAACAGCTACACACTGCTGTAGATGAAGGAAGCAGCCAGGACAGGAGGGGACCACTGGGGCCACAAAGGACCCTGTCACCCCCCTCCCCCAAGCTATCATGATCCTAATTCTACTCTACAAATCTGGCTAGACCAGAGGATGTACACTGGTACAGATAGGAACTGGAGACACAGGGAATCCAGGGCGGATGATCCCTTTAGGACCAGTGGTGAGAGTGGTGATACCGGGAGGGTGGAACGAAGGTGGGGTGGAAAGGGGGAACCGATTATAAGGATCTATATATAACCTCCTCCCTGGGGGATGGACAACAGAAAAGTGGGTGAGGGGAGACGTTGGACGGTGCAAGATGTGTCAAAATAATTTATAAATTATCAAGGGTTCATGTGGGGAGCGGGGAGGGAGGGGAAAAATGAGGAGCTGATGCCAGGGGCTCAAGTGGAAAGCAAATGTTTTGAGAATGATGAGGGAAATAAGTGTACAAATGTGCTTGACACCATGGATGTATATATGGATTATGATAAGAGTTGTATGAACCCCCAATAAAATGATTTAAATTTTTAAAAAAGAAAAGACAGTGGGAATGCTTATCTTTGTTGTACCTAAAATCTGTTTCTTTTTGTCTAGGTGCCAAATTCAAGAACAAAGGTAAGACTACTTCTTAATAGAAAAGAAGATGGTTTATAATGTGAGGGGCTTCAAAGAGTTCATGGAGAAAAATGGAATGACAAGATAATGGGGTTTTTCAAACTTTTGGAAGTCCCTTCATCCACTGTCTTTATTTCTGAGCCCTTTTAAATGAGTGATTAGAAGGGGACCTGACTACTAGTAATAAAACTATGTGCCAAAACCCCAGCAAAGACAAAGCGAGGGGAACTCCTTGGTCGACAGCCCCTTTGGAAATACATTTCAGAGTGTCAGGCTCCCCCAGTAGTTGCCACTTACACATTTTCATGTTTGGATGACGTAAGTACTTGACACCAGGTGTGACTAACTTCTACATGTTCAGGTGTTTTGGTTTCATGACAGGAAAGCTGGGTAGTTCCCAGAATGCTGTTGGTCCGGTGTAGAGATGCAAATGTTTTTTCAGAGAATATACAAATTTGGGTTGAGTGTCCTTTCCACAGAGCCTCAGGGATTGATCTGAGGGCAGCTTCTAACCATAGTCTGTTGCCAACTTCTCCCCCAGAGGTCTGTGAGTCTATGGTCAGAAGCCAAACTCTCTGATTGTGGCTCTTTCAGATCACTTTTCCAGGGTCTGTGTCCTATGCTGCTGTGACTACAGTCCCCATGGATACCTGAGGTCCAAGAAATAAAATTTAGCTTTAATTGCAGGCTCGCCACACAGACCCAAAGGCCCAGCTATTTTTAGAGACTCGAGTCATTTAAAGGATTTCTCATTGCTTTGTCACTCTCCTGGCAACAGCCAAGAAAGAAAATGTCCTCGAATAGCATATGGCTAACCTAGGCTTCTTAATTCTGTTTAAACAGTTTACCTTTCTTATCTATTCTTGCCCATGCCCCCACCACCCAGAGGGGTGTGTGTTTGTGTGTAATCAAGTAGGTATGGAAGCAATGTATAAATTGGGTCACATATACAGTCTGGGGGGGCTTACAGGCATATCCTGGGCTGTATGTGGTATGTACATGTGTATATACTTGAGGGCTTCAAAAAGTTCATGGAAATATTCCATTACCCTTAAATTCCCTTTTCCAGGAACTTTTTGAGATCTCCTTATTGGGTGAGTAGACATAACCAGTCATTTGGTTTTTTGTTTTGTTTTCTTTTCCACAGATGATGTTTATTAGAGAAGTTAATGGGTTATGAGTTAGGTGAGAAATACTGAGGACACAATTGTAACGTCAGGACAGTCTATTCTCTGCCTGCTTGCAGGTTGACCTCTGGCAATGTTCCAAAGCTCCTTCAGCAGGCTTGTTTTCAAACAAGCAAACACCTAAGTGAGGTGACAGCTAAATCCACCTGGAAAAAGCACACCAACCTGTGTGATCTAAGGATTATAAATAATATAATCCAAATCTAAAGGAGGGAATGGCATGAGAATTTAAACTGTGAACACCTAGTTTGCAGAAGGTTCTAGATGACAGTGAAGCCCCAAACTCACTTACAGAGTCCACACATGGATTTGACCTCCAGTAAGACCCCTCCCATCATAGTTTAGGGGTGTAAGCCATTGTTAGACAAAAAAGATTGTAATTCAATATGGCCGACCTAGTCAGAATGTAATATCTTACTATTTGATCTCTCTTTAGACCCATTTTAAAGCAGTTTCAATGTTTTTAAAGACGTGAAGGGGAAATACACGTGGATGAGGCCCCTGGTGAGCCCTCTGACCTTGGACCAGGGAGGTGGAAGGCCTTGCTAGCATGCAGCGTGCCTTGGAAGGTGGATTGTTGCAGATGCAGCTAGGTTAGTCAGTTCTTTTTTGGAAGTGAGAGTATATCTGTGCATTTGATGGTTGGATGGGGTTTTATGTGTGGTGTCTTTTTCTTTTCTTCAGCTCAAATTCATGTACTATAAAATTGACCATTTTAAGGTGTACGACTCATTGGATTTAATTCGCCGTGTTGTGCAGCCATCACCACCACCTCATCCCGGCTCGTTTTTCATCACTCCTTTTGGGACATTTCATAGAAATGTAGTCATACAGTATCTGGCCCCACCCACTCAGCCCCATTTTTTTTTTCTGGGTTCATCCAGGTTGTAGCATCTTCCAGTGCTTTGTTCCTTTTCCTGGCTGAACAGCAGCTCATTTTCTGCCTCGACCCCATAGTATTCATCCCTTCCTCGGCTGATGCGCCTTTGGTCCCTTTCCCCCTAAGGCTCTCATGAGTGCCACTGTGAGCATCCATGCCCGAGTTCCGGTGGAATCCATGTTTTCACAGATGACTGGTTTTAAATTTGGGTTATAGTCTTTTTTTTTTTTTTTTCGCCGCCGCCGCCCTGGGTTGTAGTCTTACAAAGTGCTCTCAGACAGGCATGTGTATGTAGTGTGGCACACAAATACACACATCTTGGCACATGTGGAGCCACTGGGTGCCCGTTGTTCTCCCTCCACCCCCCCCCCCCATCCCCTCACTCAGCTCTCAGGTAGAGTCTCATGACCCAGGTGTTCTTTTCTTTGCAGGTCCCTGTCACGGTTCAGTCCATCGTGGTCCAGTCTCTAAACCACACGCTCAGCCAGCTGGAAGACACTCACATTTCTTTGCAGCCCGCTTTTCTCAGTGCTGGGAATTTTAACATCTGCACCAATGCCGTTCTTCAGGTAGGTCCCCAGGTTGGCTTTGAAGCATGACACCTTCTGAAGGGGGCTCTGGCCATGCTGCTATGTTATCTCATCAACGTGGATTTCTTCAATGGTCTTGGGAATAATCGTGTGATTCTACCACCCCCACCAAATCGAATGACTTGCAAGAATATGTCAAGATGTTGTTTTAGTTTTAATGTGTTCATTGCAGAAAGGCTAACCATACGCTGCCTGGGCCAGCTCCTTTGGAACTTAGAAAACAGGGTCTCAGAGGCCAAATGCCCCTTGCCTGTCAGCGGAGCTGGGTACCACCTCTCTCGAGCCAACTGGACGAGAGAGAAAAACTTGAAACAAGTGGAACAATGAGGAAGGAAGGATTTCATCTCCCTAGTGGGTCTTATAGATGCTATTAATATAGCCACTGAAATGGAATGGACATGGGGGTCTTGGGGGTCTCCTTTTGCATTTAGGTCAAATACAGCCTGACATACACCAATGCTGGTGAAGTAACAGAAGCTGGACTCTCTCTTGTCCTGGGAACGGTTAGCAGTGGAGCTGTTCCGATCCAGCAAACATTTGAAATTCATTTTATCCAGGTAAGTGTAGTCAATATTGGACCAAGATTGCATTGTAAAGTTACAAAGAAATTAACTTCTTAGAAAAACAGTCTCGTTTAAGAAGTATCACAACATCCTTCTCTTTTCCTGAGCCGAGCTCAGGTAGCACGCGGATGAAACCCAGGAGTGCCCTCGCACCCTGTCCTGCTTGGGAACCACTCCCATCTCAGCAGCGCATTCCCTTACAGCGGGGTGAACTCCCACGCCCGTTGGTGTATTTATAACTCTGAATGGGGGTGGGGGGAGACTGTCTTTTATTGATGGCAATTCCAGATTTTATGATGAAAAGCATTTCATGTCTCCCCTGCCATTTTTGCATTATCTTTCAGCAAAACACAAGGCCGGTTCCTCTCAGTGGAAACCCTGGTTATGTCGTGGGGCTCCCGTTAGTGGCCGGCTTTCAACCTCAGAAAGGGTATCCTTTTGGGTTATGTCGAGGGGCTGGCGTGCACAGGCAGGATCCCCGCTTCTCTATCGTGCAGAGGTCCCTGCGGGCTGCTGGTGGGATGGAGAGCCAGGGCCGAGCCAGCTTTTCTTCTGGGGGGAAGGAGGGGTGGTTGGCTACACATCAATGGAGCTGAGGGGGCTGAGGATGTTGGGGTGAAATGAAATGCCAAGGTTTTAAAGTGAAATTCTTAAGGCAAAAAGTTAATAGACTCCTGGGAGTTTTTAATTTCACATTTAAACAGAGACACTTAGCAAGGCATAGTGATTTTTTGAAAATTTGGGATTACTTTGGAAGGGCCAGGTCTGAGGGTTTTTCGCCTTGAGGACCTACTGTTCAAAGAAAACAGCTCCAGCACGGCTGTTTCCTCCTCTGAGAAGTCACTGTCACAATCCCAGGGCCCAGAGAGGGGATACGTGGGCTCCCTCATGTCTCATGTCACTCTCCACTCTCACAAAGCAGTCCTTTTTACCATTTTCAGCTGCTTGTGATACTGGTAGTTAGCCCTTAACTTCCTGTGAATGTCTGGGATTATTCAGACAACAGATAGATACGGACAATTCACCATTCTTCATAGCACCACTGAGCAAGACTGCTTAGCACTGGAGGGGATCCGAACACCAGTGCTATTTGGTTATGATATGCAATCTGGCTGTCAGCTGCGGTAAGGGAGCAACTTGTTTCTGTGTGAATGTGTTTGTGTTGATCTGAAAATGAGGCATTCCCACCCACTGTCTTACGAAGCCTCTGTGGTGGCTGATGAGCCCACATGAAAGCCAGAATGTAACTTCCCATCCCAATTAATAAATAGTAGCAGTCGTAGCAACACCACATAATGATGCAGCTTTTCACTTTCTAATTTTAACAATAAACCATTTGTCAATATTCCAAGGAGAACGATGACTACCATTTTTCCTCGCTATCAGAATAGAAATCTCTATACTTTGTATGTCTCTTTTGTAAGGCCCCCTAGCACTTGAGAGCACAGCAAAAACATCTCACACATCCCCTCCACGCCTGTCCTAGAGTTGTGTTAAAATACACAGCTCGGGAAAACCAGCGACAGGAAGCCAGGATACCAGCTGTGCGCTCAGTTGATCTTTTCTCTTGTTGTCAAACATATGCATAATATACAAGGGCAAATAGCTCCACATGACTTGTTATAAAAACAAATGAGGGGCCCCACTCTCATTTCCCACCCTAGAAGAAGCTAGTTTCAATGTCTGTAGTTGCTTGGAGAATACATTGGCTCTTAGATCCAGAAATGACCTTATATAGTGCTGCTTCTTGAGTTTTGTATCTCAGAATCCTTTGTGGACTTCCCAGCCCCAAGCCAGCACACTTCCCTTGTCCACATCCCCAAGTGGTTTTACATCATGGTTTTGCTTAGACCAGCATTATTCCTTCCGATCTCTTTAGACCCACTCGTCTCAGTGTCAGTGCTATGGCATATAATCCCACAAGATTTCAGGAGTGGGAGGCCTAGGACCTAGTATGTTTTGGAAGTAGCAAATTCACGTTGAAATGTGAATCCTCACTGCTGTCGGGCTTCTCAGAGCCTTACCTCTGGCCCGCAGGAGGGAGGTGGGCTGGGACACGTTTCCCCAGACTCTGACCCCGGGCGGGACCCTCACACAGAGCCTCTCTGTAACACAGTATGGGAAACACTATTTGACCTTACCTCCCTGGCCAACTGTGTGGATTCTGCAAAGTTAGAGACACCATAGCTCCTGTCCAATGACACCGTCTTTTGAGAATGAGGGAAGGAAACTGGCGAGAACCGCATGCACTCGGGCCTTAGAAAATGGCAGTACAGCAGCTTAGCGTTAACCTGTCTTCCCTCCCCCAGGCTGACCAGTGCTGTCCCATGTCGACTCACAGCACAGAAGGTAAAGAGCCTGCTCAAAGGCCAGGGCTTCCCCGATTATGTAGCTCCTTTTGGTAATTCCCGGGCCCAGGATGTGCTGGACTGGGTGCCCGTCCACGTCCTCAGCCATTTGTCCAGCATGAAGGTAAGGACCCCCGGAAGACATCTTCCCCACTTCCAGACTCCTCATCTTTGGTTGGGGAGCGAGAGGCTGCTGGGGAAGGTGGGATATTGCTGTGGATGCCTTGAATGGGCTCTGGGTGGAAGCCCGAACTTTGTTATTGGATTGGCCTGGGTCCTGAATACTGACCTGGTCTCTTGGTAGCCGTCTTTTCTTGGTCTGAGCTATGGGGGTGATGGTCACAGTGCTAAGCTTGCTGAGAGGTGTCCGCTCTCAGTGGGAACACCCCTCCTTGTCATGGGTGGGGATGATCTGCAGGAGTCTTCTATGCAGCCCCATCATTCAGACAAGACACACCTGAGGGCTGGTTCCCGGAGGTGGAGAGTCCTCTCCTCTCCGAGCCATCCCAGCTTCCTGCAGCCCACACGTGAGAGCTTTCAATTCAGAAGGTCCTAGGAGAGTTTAATGGAAGTTGACATCCTACAAATAGGTTCCTGTTCCCACGTGAGGCTCCTGCCCACCTCTGTCTTTTGTCTCTGCAGTCAGCGTGTGGGCCGGCCCTCCTCACTGAGGCGTGTTCTCCCTCAAATCTCTAATTGCCCAGCTTTTCCTTACACGGTTTCTTCAGGCCTCTCATTATCCGCTTAGTGTATTTATAGCTTGGGGACAATGGGGGTGAGGATGAGCTCACGGCTAGGCTGCCCTCCCCTCTGAGTCCCCAGCAGAGACTGGTGATTACTCAGGCCCTGCTGTTCAGCTGCCAAGCCCTGGCTCTGCTCTGCCACCTCAGTGCCCCAGGCAAATGGTGCCAGGCCCCTGGGGGCAGCGAATACAGGTTGAGAGGAGAGGCCAGGGCACTCAAGGCCTGCAGCAGCCTGGGTACGAGCCTTCCAGGAAACCCAGGGAGAAGCAGGCAGGAGACCAGCTGCTAAGTGCAATCGATAGTTGCTGCCTGTTGCTTCACCTCCAGAGTTTCTCAGCGTGCAGTTTCCTGAAAGGCAGTTCCAGACTCAGGCTTCCTTCCATCAACGTCTTTTGGACCAGTACCAAATTGAGCTGGCCTGATTGCTTTTCATGCCTTCACGAGATGGACTTTGAAAGAAACTTATTTTGGAAAAATATCACCCGCACACCAGAACCATGTACACATTACCCATCATGCAGCTACCACACTTCACCAGCTGATGTGTTTGAAGGGCCAGACCAAGGTCGGGGAAGCCCCACGCACATGGTTTCCCCTGGGGTGGACCAGAGCTCTCCAAGGTCTGTGGCCTCTGGCTCCTGCCACTGCAGACTTGACCCAGGCAGCAAGACTGTGGTCCATCTGCACTCCTTGCTAGCTGCTGCTCCCACTCAGAGCGACCCTACGTCTCCTCTTCGTGGTCCAGTTGAAGACTTAGTAGTATCTTTGAGAAAGTATACGCAGCCTGTATACCTAAATGCGACATCATAATTGCCAGCTGAGTACATTAGATCATTGAGAAGAAGCACTTGAATTTCCTCCAAGTGGTCTTTCATGTGACGTGAGGTGGGATCCAGGGTAGTTTCAGCCTGTTCAGCCTGTTTATAAGGCCACCCCTTCCCACTGCCAGGTGTACTTATGTCTCAGAGGTAGAGGGAGCCCGGCCGGAGTTGGCCGTGTTGAAGTTACAGCCATTCAGGCCCAGGATGGCCCCCAGTTGGGTCTGGGGATTCTTGAAACTCCCAGGCTGTGGGTGTTGAAGTACTTTGGGAGCACTGAGTACTCCCTGCACTTTTTTTCCCTTAGTGTTTTTTTTTAAATCATTTTATTGGGGGCTCCTACAATTCTTATCACAATCCAGACATCCATCCGTTGTGTCAAGCACATTTGTACATTTGTTGCCATCATCCTCAAAACATCTGCTTTCTATGTGAGCCCTTAATATCAGCTCATTTTCCCCTCCCTCTTGAACCCTTGATAATGTATAAATGATTATTTTGCCATATCTTACACTGTCTGACATCTCCCTTCACCCACTTTTCTGTTGTCGGTCCCTCTGCACTTTCGTAGGCACGTTTTATCTGGCTTTGAGTCTGTTCACTCCTCTCTTGTTCAGAACACTCTAACACAGTGGTTCTCAACCTGGGGGTCACGACCCCTTTGGAGGTCACATGGCCCTTTCACAGGCATTGCCTGATTCATAACAGTAGCAAAATTACAGTTATGAAGTAGCAAGTGAAAAAATGTTTTATTTTTTATTGCAAGTGAAATAATTTTATGGTTGGGAGTCACAACATGAGGAACTATATTAAAGGGTCACGGCATTAGGTTGAGAACCACTGCTCTAACATGTGAAACATTTTATAATTAAAACTTTTTATTATTTTTTTAAATTAAAATTCTTGAACCAAAAAAAAAAAAATTCTTGAACCACAGGTGCAATCGGATTTGAAGCTGGATCATGTCCAGACTGACTTAATGGTGTTTGCTTTTTCAGGATTCGTGCCAGGTTCCGGTGGCATTGGTGATAGAAGTGAAGTGGACTAAATATGGGTCGTTGGTGAACCCACAGGCTAAAATCGTCAATGTGACGGCGCACCTCCTTTTCTCCTCGTTTCCTGAGGTAGGCCTGGATGTAGTTCACAAGTATCGGCTAAGAGCGGGTCTTCGTGCACTTCCACCAGGGTGTCCCGTGGTCAGGGCCAGCCAGTGCAGCCCTTCAGCCTCATCTGTACATATGGGTGAAATAGGTCCCGGATGCAGGTGGCTCTGAGCAAGTGACTCTGCACCTAGAGGCCTGTATCATAGGTTTTGATGAGGACATGAAGCTTGTATTAGATGATGCAGAAGGGAGTCATTTGTAAACTCAAGAAGTCACCTGGGTCGGATCATGCCAAGGGAGACTGACTCACAACACGTGTTCAAGTAGACATGAGTGGCGAAGTGAGAAGTTGAGGGAAATGACTCCCCTCCTTCACCCTTTTCAGTCCTCCTCTGTTATGAAGAGAGCTCTAAAATTTGTGTTCAGATGATTTCGGTTTGCCTGCTGTTGTTGCTGGCCATGGTGCTGTGGAGTCAGTGACCCAATGTGCAAGGGCAGGAAGCCCTGCTTGGCCCTGCACCATCCTCCCCTGGTGCCTGTGTGTGAGCCTGTTGGTTGCGGCCACTGTGTCAGTCTATCTTGTTGCAAGCTTTTCCCTTTTCAACTGATCCTCTCCTTTACCAAGCATGATATTGTTGTTATGGAATTACCACATCTTGATAAAGGCTATGGGGCTGTTCCTACAGATTGACTTTTAAATGTTAAAGAATAGCTTCTGGGACAGGTCAAACTAAAACTCATACTTGATATGTGGAATTGTTTTTTTTGGGTAAAAGTTTAGTACTAAAAAATAAACCATCTGAATTCTTTATATCCTACTTATTCAATCTTGTTCCTATTTGACCTTTAAATTTCTTAGAAAAGTGACTTGTGACCTGCATTAGCAACGTGGGTAAAAATTGTAACTTCATCCAATTCAGTGGCTGGGTAGCCCTCCACCGTGACTGGTAGTGGCCGAGTAGGAAGGACACCAAGTAGGGTCCCATCTCTGCTGGCGTCACTCTGTAGGCAGGGCGTGGCTCACTCTTCACTTGATTACAGGCCGACATAGGAAGTGAAAAGACTCTTCTCATCTCCACTGGGGTCACATTTGTGGACGTGTCTGCACCTGCAGAGGCGGGCTTCCGAGCGCGGCCAACCATCAATGCCAGGCTGCCCTTCAACTTCTTCTTCCCATTTGTGTGACGTGCGTCATTCAAGGATGCTGCATGGTGCGGCGGTGAGGACGTTTCCTTGAGTACAGCAGGCATGTGGACAGAGGGCCCTTACGACTGCCAAGCTGCTACCACCCCCTCCACTCTACGCTCCTGACTTTGGGGGTGGGAGGGATTTTAACAGCTTGGTTAGAGTGGAGACTGGGGAAGACGCCTGGTCTTGACCATCAGCAGCCTTGTCGTTGAAAGCGGACATGGAATAGCCTCGGGGAGGCAAGGAGAGCAGAGCGACAGGTAGCGCAGGGGTCCGGGTGTGTCCTCCCACCACCCCAGTGTGTGTTCTTTTAGCAGTATGAGTGGTCTTTCACCTTTCTGGGCCCCCTTAATATAACTACCAGAATAGCAGGCTCTCATCTCACATGGTACAGTGGGGGAGCACAGAACCTCATGGGGGGCTCTTCCCCCCTTGTATTTCATGGTAATTATACAGTGCAGCCTGGCTCTAATTGCCGGGGCTGAGCCTGGGTTGGGATTTCCTGGTGGTGGGTGTGATGGGAAGAGCAGCTCGAGCGGTGGGAGCTGGAAAGAATCACGGAGGAGGCCGGGCGGGTGGGGAGTGGGCTTATTTTGTACATTAATTGTACAGTAACGGAGAACTGTGTTGTCAGGTGGCGGGAGGAGGCAGGGCCAGCTAGAAGCTGGGGATGCAGCTGTGTGGGGTGGAGGGACCTGCATCCCTAGAGCAGCCTACTGGGGGCTGGGGGCCAGGGTAACTGTGTGGAAATGAAAACAGACCTTTGCTTGGTCTTTCAGCATGCTGGTGTGGAAGGTGTACCGGCTCTAGAAAGAAGGCTGGATGAGAGATTTCTGATACACGCGAGTCACTGACTGACACCTTGTTACCTCCAAGCCAGTCAAGTGTTCCCCCACAGGAAAATCAGTCCAGGATACATTTATTGTACAGGGAAGGGTGGGGGGCAGGCGGGAGCACTGGGCTATAGGATACACTGTACGGTGATGACTGGATCTGTGGGACACTCACTGTAGGCCACACCTAGGACCAAGAAATACAGACTTCACACGGAACCAAAGCTGGCTTAGAAAGGGTCAGAAGCACAGAACCAAACCTCTCCCAGCTGGCCCAGGAAAGGCTGCCATCCTTCGGGGCCCAGTCCAGGCTCAGGCCGGTTCTCTTTGGGGTGGAGTTGGGGAGCACTTAGTTCACCTCACCAAGGAGGCCATGCTGTCTCAATAGCTTGGTTAGCCTCTCGATCTCTTGCTCCTATTGGTACAAAAGCAGATAAACATCAGCGTTCACTCCCGCTCTGGCTGAGCCTTACCAGCACTGATAGTCATCCTCTGAGCACGGGCCATAAAGTGGGTGAAAGGCAGCAGAATCCCATGCCCTGAAGGAGAATGTGGCAGCCGGATAGGGGGCAGGGAGCAGCAGTGACGTGGTGACCAGGGACACGCAGCGTGCACAGCCAAGAGCAGGGCTGTGCACAGGAGCAGAGGCAGGGCCGGGACGCTCACAAATGGGTGGTGTCTCTCAGGGGAGTCCTTTTACCTTCTCCGAGCAGCTGAACTCCAGGTGCTGGATCTTGGCGGCCAGTTGTACATTCATCTGCTTTAACCTTAAGAGCTGCCGTTCTGAACGTGTCTTCACTGAGATAATTATCCCTGAAAAAACAATGACTGGTTTCTACTTGAAAGCCTTTTTACTGCATCTTTAAGGACACAGACGATAGGCAGATACTTCAGGAGAGTAGACACAAGAAAAGCTCACAGCCATTAATTACAGGCATTGGAACGATGACTGTCAGATTATTTTTCAAACTACTCGGCACCCAATTGTGAAATCCTTCTCTTCAGCCCACAGAGGTTGAGACATCCTTAAAAATAGGCACCGTCAGCGCTGTCGCAGCGTCATCACCTGGCAGCAGAGCCCACAGAGGCCATGAGGCCGGGCTGGAAGCAGCTTGTGGTGGGATGAGCATTCCCAGACCCTCAGCCTCCACTGTGGTGGCCAGCGTTATCAGGTAGCAACCTACGTCTTGGCGACAGGCCCCCTCAGCTTCATCTGCTGGCTCCCAGATGCTCACAAAGTATGGGACCCTGCCCTCCAGAGACTCTGCTGGTGGCCTGTCGGGGGTGACGCCATCCTTCTCTAAGTGAGGGTGCCCCCGTCTCAACCTGTCACCACACAGGCGGTGCCCCTAGGCATGGAGCCAGCACCCCAGATCCCTCCGGTTGGTGTTGTGCACTCAGAGCGGTCAGCAGCGTCACACGGACACTGGCCTGATGCTCTCTGTCGGCTCATGCTTAGACCAGGAACACACCAAACCTCAGGCTGTTGGTTTCACCCCATGGCATGGGGGCATGGTGAGAGGCATGCGTAGGAGCTGTGGTTACGTCACTTGTGGTTGATACAGTCACCCTCACATAGCCTTTGTTGAGTTATTTTCTGTCTAATGAGGTAAACAGCATAAGCCGTGACTCCCCCCACAACCAAAAAAAGCAAACTCACTGCCCTGAAGTCATAGCAACTCCACAGCAGATTCCCTCAGCAGAGCCCAAATGAATGTCCTTCATGGACTTTATTCCAGAGATTACACCTGAGCTTGCTGGTGATTGACCCTTGAAGCCAGCCTTGAACCCAGGGGCAGAGCCGGGGCGGTTAGCTCTTGGGTTGTGGGCAAAAGAGGCCACCAAGGGGGAGCTCAGTGTTGGAGGACCAGCCTGTCTCAACCTAGGTCACCGTTGCTCACTCATCCTGACAGTGATCTAAAGCCCCCAGCCTAGGGGCTCCCAATCCTCGCTGGATGGTCAAGCCACAGCCATGGAATAAGCTCAAGCTTCAGTGTTGGCTGGTGTGGCAGAGCTCCAGACAGCGAGCCAGCTGGCCACTCCACAGGAGAAAGACATGGCCATCTGCCTCAGAAAGATGACAGCCAGGGGAACCCTGTGGAGCAGTCCTGCTCTGTCCGACTCGGCTGCTATAGGTCCTAACGGACTTGTTGCCGATGGGGGGGGGGGGGGCAGTGAGGCACGTCCCAAGGCAGGCCAGGTTTTGGAAATGCCAAATGCAAAGCTAGAGGCATTCTGGGAAGCAAGCTGGGAGGGGTGGGTTAGGGACAGCCCACCGCCCGTTTCCTGTCTTTTAATGATGGGGAGAAAGTGGCCTAAGGGGAAGGAAGGCAGGGTCACATGGCAGCCCCTTGTGCTCTGGTCCCGACCTCACTTTTGTCTGGGATGGGGGGTGGGAGAGCCCTGTGAGGTGATCTGGAGAGCAGACAGGCTCACCGTTGATGATGCGGGCCACCCGCCACAGCCGGAGCAGAATCAGCAGGCCCAGCGCCTCAAACTCGTGCTCCCGGAAGAAAAGGACGATGTCGAAGATGAAGGAGACCACCACTACGAAGGCGTCGAGGATCTCAAACTTGTGGTGGAAGAACTCCAGGCGGAAGACGAAGAGCTTGAAGAAAATCTCCATCATAAAGAGGGACAGGATGGCGATGCTCGTGAAGTGCAACACCTGCAGGCAGGCAGGTGGGGACGCCTGGTCAGGGCAGGGCAAGGCCACCCATTCATCCCAACAGCCCTCTCCCGTGGGCCACGTGCCCAGCCCTCTGGGGGACACGGTTGTAGACGTGATGGATGAAGCTCTGCTCCTCTCTGTGCAGAGCATCCACCCATGTCTGTTGGGGTTCAGAGCATACCGACAGACACCTTGGCCCCACCAGTCCCCCTGCTAGGGGTTGACCCAGCAGCTAAGCTCTCAGGCGCACAAGATAAGTCAGGTGGTTTGCAGCACCAGCTGTCCGATGAGTAAGACTTTCTGAGCACCAGGGTGGTGTGGCTACTAAAAGAGGTCCCAGATCTTGGTTTATAAAGTCCTCACTAAAGTAACTGCTATATACAGTGCCGGGGCTAAACGTACAAAGATGACTGGGTGATTTCCTTGTGCCAGAAAGCAGGGACGTGCTCCCAGATCCCTGCCTGAAGGATGGAGTGGTCAGCTCCAAGGGGCTTGGACTAACTGTGACAAGGACAATGTGGGCATCACAAAGGAGGTCTATGGCAGGGGTCCTCAGACTTTTTAAACGGGGCCAGTTCACTGTCCCTCAGACCCGTTGGAGGGCCGGACTATAGTTTTAAAAAAAACTATGAGCAAATTCCTTTGAACACTGCACATATCTTATTTTGAAGTAAAAAAATAAAAATGGGGCAAAAACACCCGGCGGGCTAGATAAATGTGCTTGGTGGGCCATGTGTGGCCCGCGGGCGTAGTTTGAGGACCCCTGGTCTATGGTATAGCAACAATGAAACATACAGCTTTCCTCTAGGTCTTGAATGCTTCCTCCCCACCACTATCATGATCCCAATTCTACTTTACAAACCCAACTAGACCAGAGGATGTACATTGGTACAGATAGGAACCGGAAACACGGAATCCAGGATAGATGATCCTGGAGGGTGGTGAGAGTGGCGATACCAGGAGAGTAGAAAGGAGGAGCCGATTATAAGGATCTACATATAATCACCTCCTTGGGGGGCAGACAGCAGAAAAGTGGGTGAAGGGAGATATTGGACAGTGTAAGACATTACAAAATAATTTATAAATTATCAAGGGTTCACGAGGTGGGGAGTGGAGAGGGAGGGGTAAAATGAGCTGATACCAAGGGCTTAAGTGGAGAGCAAATATTTTGAGAATGAGGGCAACAAATGTAGAAATGTGCTTTACACAATTGATGTATGTATGGATTGTGATAGGAGATGTATGAGCCCTCAATAAAATGATTAAAAAAAAAGAAAGCCTGTGATTGACAGAATCCTTGTGTCCCCGATGGGACATGCACATGCTCACAGCTAGAGAAAACGGGAGGCTCTTGCTTCAGAGACAGAAGGCGAGGGAAAACGAGATTGAGAAAATGACCCCTTTTATCCAGGACCCCGTCAGGGGCTCAGATCGGCTCAGCACCACTGCACTGACCGCTGCCATGGCACTAGGATGGTGGGGCAGCACAGCATTTCCTGCCGTAACTAAGGGACCCAGCTTGGTGTCACGGGCCCTGGGCTGCCTCATGACTCAACAGGAAGGACGCCCCGGGGACGTTCTCTGCCATTGATGGGGTCTGCACAACACAGCCCACCATACTTGGTTCAGGTGCTGTGATACTTCCGTTGAAGTTTCAATCTAGAAAAGCATCCGCCACTCAGGGAGGGTACACTGTGGCTGGTTTGGGGTGGTGGTGGTCTCCCTAGGGTGTGGGCAAGCGAACCCAGCAGTGGCTGGCACGACACACTACCTTGATGGCATAGTTGTTCCTGTCAGGCTGGATGATATTCAGGTCCAGGATCAGTTCGGCAAGCACCAGAAGAGCATCCAGAATGACCAGGCAAATGACGACCACCTGCAACGGGGACATTTGGGACAGACCGTGAGACATAGTGGGACCCTGCTGTCAGCTGTCAGCACAGCCTGGACACACTGGATTCAGACTAGCCCAGTTGCCTTTCCCCCACAGCTGCCTCCTCCTCCCTGCTGCCTTCTAGCGGACTCTGCCTTCCCTGCCCACAGTCTCTCCTAGCCCCCCTCGAACCCACTCGCTGTTCCTAAGCATCTCCAAAACCCCACTGCTAAGTCCTAGACAGCAATACGTATTAAACGTGTCCTCCTTGCTGGGAGAACAGATGATCATGAAACAATTCCAAGCACCCCTAACTTCAATGATCTGAGCTCTGGCAGGGACCGCCTGCTCTGGGCAATGAGTGATGGTGAGCCCCCCACTGTACAGACAGAACAGCTCCTGCCCACGAGCTGAAACACCCACTCTGCAACAGGAAGCCGGAAATCTGGGTTTCCCAAAGAATTGAGAACTGCTATGTGGACCCCCACCACAGGGCCTCACACCGTGTGCCTGTGGGCCTGGTACCGTAAGGCTGGAGGGTGATAAGCGGAGTGCGAGTGTTCTCGAATGCTGGCTGCAAGAAGCAGTGCTGGGGAGGATGATGGAGGTGGCCATGTGTTGTTGGGGTGAGGGAACTTGTGGTCACAGCAAGGGAAAGGGCAGCCATGGAAGGAACCCTGAAGGACCCTAACACTCTTTACCCACAAATATTCCAGACCATCACTTCCTCCAGGATCTTGCTTTTTACACACTCAGGTCCAGAGTCTGACCTCTGACAATGAATCTGCCACTTTTTCATCTGCGTTCAGATGAAAAAGTTCAGGCCTGTGCCAGAACGGACCACTGACCCTTTTGACCACTTCAATCTTTAGCTCCAGGAATTGCCGTCATGAAAGTACTTGGTGGCATGGTTTACAGGGACTTGCTTTGCATCCACTTTCCCAGACACGCGTTGAAGGCGCTGGTGTTTGTGTAGGCATCTGTGTTCCATTAGAGCTGAGAGCTCCTACTGTTAATACTGCTAACCCATGGTAGAGAGATCATAAGAGACAGGCCCAAGCAAGGTCATCAAACTCCATCCTCCTGTCAGCTAAGCCCAGGGACAGCTGTGCCTTTCAGAAAACAGCCACATTCAGAAGAGCCAAATGGTGGCAGTGACCCAAATGTCCATCCACAGATGATGAATCAACACACTGTGGCCCGGCCCTACTCAGCCAGGAAGAAGGATGGAGTTCTGACATCGGCAACGCCATGGCTGGGCTGGACCCTGAAAACATCACACTAAGTGAGCGGCGTCTGCTGGAGGCAGCTTGATATGTCTCCACTTCAATGAAGTCTCTGGGAATATCGGGGGTGAGGAAACCATTTGGGCCTGCGGGTGGTGCTGGGTGCACGCATGGTGAATGCAGTCAGTCGCAATGAGATGGTACGTGGAGATTGTTAAAATGGAAAAATGGGATAGATATTTTGCCACAAGGGCTTTTTCTTTTAAAGGAAGGTTGTTTTCATCTTTCAGGGCATAATTCTACCCTCTGTTGTTCCCCTCCGTGTGTCATCCATGGGCAACACGTGGCAGCGCTCTACCACCTGCCAAGTGACTTTGGCCTCGTGACGCCATCCCAACAGGTGGGATGCTCGCAGAACCGCCTGCTTTGCTGGTTCTGCCTAGAGAACATCACAACCCCTGAACTCCTCTCTCCCCCACCTTGCCTCCTGTTACTGCTCAGAGCCTGTTTCCACACGCAGAACCTTGTCTGGCTACCCGTCCTGTGGGCAAGTGACCGGACCTGCCGTGACCACGCCGGCCCAGCTCTCCCTCCGCCCGTCCCAGTCTCCTCAGCCCGGGAAGCTCCTCTCCTCCCTGCACTGAGCTCACTCGTGCTCAGCCCTCAGATGCCAGCTGAAATGCTACCTCCTCTGAGACCCACCCTGCCACCTCAGTCCTGTGTCAAGTCTCCCCGGAGGTCCCAGGATCTCCTGAGCCCTCGTGGAATGCGGCTTTAGCTGCATCTGCAAGGATAGTAGGATGAGGTGTCCTTGCTCTGGGCCACAGCAGTCATTCAGGTCAGGGACTGGACTGGCCTTGCTTGTGCTGTACCTTACCAGCCCACACACCAAGACAAGCCAAGCTCACCAACATGGGGTTGTTCCCACTCAGAGGGACCCTATAGGGCAGAGTAGGGCTGCCCCTTTTGGCTTCTGAGACTAAATCTTTATGGGTAGAGATAGCCTTATCTGTCACCTCGGGATGACTGGCGGATTTGACCTGCCAACCTTGAGGTTAGCAGGTCAGAGTGTAGCCCACAATGTCACCAGGGCGTCTTGCTCCAGCACATAGTAGGTGTATGATAAGCAGTTGACGAATGAATAAGTATCTCGACTTATGTGATGATAGCCTACTTTTCTCAGTAGGAGGGTCTCTGGGAGCCCAGCTCATGTTGTCAGCCCCCAGCAAGCAGGCCGGGAAGATGCCCCCCTCCAGGGGGCGGTCCAGGACTCCCTCTTGCAGCTGGGAGGAAGCTGGCTCCTTCCTTCTGCTCCTGAAATTGAGGGTTTGGGATTTCAATCCCAACAACTTAATACCACGTTTCGTTTCCTGTCACAGCCACAGAGGGAGCGGGCTGGCGCACCAGGAGAGCTTTCCGCCACACAAGAGGGAGAAAAAGATGAAATTCATCTTTTTTCCTGTTTTGCCCTGAACAAAGCTGGTGACAAGAGAGGCGAGAGCTGGGCTTCTGTTTCCAGAAGGGCCATTCGCAGCGGCACCGGGAGGGGATGGTCGACTCCAGCTTAGGAGGAAGTAGACAGGAGTGGAGCAAAACGGCTCAGTCCCCGATTTGGACTGATGGAGCTTCCCGCTTCCCCCAGGTGACTGGCTCACCTGCTTTCTCCAGGGAAACATGCTTCCAGCCCCCAGCCTCAGCGCCTAGGGCTGGGGGCACAGGGAGGCTACGGATGGGCCAGACTGGAAGTACAGGGCCCTTTGCTACTCCCCAGAGAGAATCCTCCTCCTCTCTCATGTTCTCCTCTCTCATTACCCCTGGAGGCTAACAATGGGACAAAGGCAGGCAGACATTGCTGGCATCGCTTGACAAATGAAGGGACAGACCCCGTCGGCCTTGTTCAACTCAGAACAGGGCCTTCAGTGTTGGCTGGGCGAACGAGTTTTGTTCCCATTGCCGGTGTTTCGTTTGCCATTGTTATTGCGGTAAAATGCGTGTATCATAAAAACGGTCACTTCAATCATTGTGAGGCGTACAATTCGTTAAGCGCACTGACCGTGTTGTCCAGCCATCTCCCCTCCTGAGGTCCGTAGCATTCCCATTATCCCAAATGGAAACACCACACCTGTTAAAAGCGGTCCTGCCCCCACGGGCCTTCTCTCCAGCTTCCCACCCCACCTGTCTGTGTTCATGGCTTTGCCTGCTCTGTGCATGTCTGTCGTGAAAATGGAATCCTAGCAGGGCTTCAGTGCTCACTACGACTGAGTGATCTTCCGCTGTCTGATGCACCACATTTTGTCCTGCCATTTGTCTGGGGAGGGGCCTTCCGTGCACCGTCGATTCTGACTCCCACTCCCACACACGCTCTGTGGGCTCTGCCTACCGTGCGCCCGGGACAGTGGGCACCCGGCATGTGTTTGGCTGCGATGGCCCACAGGCCTCATGACCCTGGCTGAGAGCTCTCGCCCCACCCTGGTGTCTCTGGCTTCTGCCCCCACCACCTACCTGGAACCGGTGAGAGCCAAAGAGCTTCCGCAACGTGGTCCTGAAGTCTCGGGTTCGCTTGGGCTCAGAGTCTGGGCTGGCAGTGGGGTCAGCAGCTCTGCCTTCCTCACCAGAGGCTGGTGTGGGCGGCTGCTCCTCCTCTTCCTCCTCCTCCTCATTCTCCCACTTCTTGTAGTTGATGTTCCAGGTATGGTAGTCATCCCCGACGACCGTGAAGTGCCTCAGGAACCTGCTCATCCTCTCGGTGGGCGCCACTTTGGCCCTGCGGGTGACTGACTGGGGATGGAGGAGGGAGAGTTTCAGGCAGTAATGGCCTTCAGAGCCAGTCTGGACCACCCAGGCCCCTTGGTGCTCATGGCGAGACAGGCCCAGGCTAGGCCAGACTGGGGGTAAAGATGGCCCTGGGGCGCTCGGAGCGTGGTGTGAGCTCAGAGACCGTGAGGGTCACGGTGGTTTCTTGTGATTTTATTTTTAGAATCAGTCAAGGGAACAGGAAACCCCAGACCTCCTTAGGCCTTTTTCTGTGGTCTGCCTGGCAGTTACCAATGGAATTGGTTCTGCCACTGCATCACACCAACTCCCCACCACAGGCTCATCTGAAGAGCTCGGTCCCATGGCTTAGAGATTTCATGACCTGAAACTCCGATGGTGAGCGTTGACTGGGAGGAATGTGTGTGGGGTGTGTGTGTGTGTGTGTGTGTGTGTGTGTAATAAAAGTGTAAAAATGAAAATACCCAGACTTTCACAGAAGAGTAATCGGGTTCCTCTCTCATCCCACAGATCAGTTCTGGAAAGGTAAGTGGCCAATGGGACACTGTCAATTTCGGCCAGTGCTGTTTTATGGACAGTTGTTTAAATAGAAGACTATGAAGCAGGAAGCAAATCATCCTCCCCCTTGCCCAATGTATCCTACTTCATACTGTGTTATGTACATTTAAATGAGAAACGTTCTGGTGTGAGTATACGAGTAGGCAGTATGGTCAGAGAAACAGGGGAAGTGAGCCCCAGACAGGCCCATGCCCCCGTGTGACATTGGGTGTGACGGTGGTGGCATTACACAGGAATAGGAAAGGCTGGAGATGCAGAGGTAGGACATCTGGTTTTCATCATCAGGCCAACAAAAAATCTGACCTCCACCTCACACCACACACAAAATAGATTTCAGATGCATCAGCAATAACATGAGTAAAATATGTAAAACAAAATTCCGAAGCACTGGCGGAAAATACAGGGCTACGTATTTTAAGACTTCAGGATGAAGACAAAACACA
This sequence comes from Tenrec ecaudatus, assembly GCF_050624435.1. Classification (NCBI taxonomy): domain Eukaryota; kingdom Metazoa; phylum Chordata; class Mammalia; order Afrosoricida; family Tenrecidae; genus Tenrec; species Tenrec ecaudatus. The sequence goes on from NC_134545.1 coordinate 7,477,788, forward strand.
AAGGAAATGGATAGACTTGCCCACCTCACAATGGAAAGGTTTTGCCTGACTAACCAGACAGGAACTGTACAAAGTCAAAATACACCCCATAGATTCAGAGAAAATAGTTGTCGTGCATTTAATAGACAACAGGTTTCATTTCTAGAGTATAAAGACCTCTTACCAAGCGAAAAATTGGGCAGTGGATATAAAAAGGCTAGTCAAAGTAGGAGGAAACCCAAGTGGCTAAGATGCGCCACCTCCTAGCACTCAGGAAAATGTGAGTGGACGTTCCCTTCTTCGTGGGCAATAAGGAAAGCATCTGCCCTAGCAATGTTGGCAGGTGTGCGAAGCAGTGGGCTTTGGGGGACCTGGAAGACTGGCACCACCATGCGGGGAGGCAATGCGGTATTTTTATCCTGGCAAGGGGAGATGGTGCGTCTCCTACTTGGCGATCTACTGATTCCATCCCTAGATAGACTCCGTGGAGAAACTCCCCACCTGCGCCCAAACCAGTGGCCTATGTCAAGAAGGGTCACTCTAACAGCTATAACTGGAAGAGTATTGCAAAAGCTGCCTACGTGTGCATCACGGGAACACGATGGGTGAAGTGTCATCTTCTCTGTGGATGAGCTGGAACATGAGACCACTGACAAGATGAATGGATGCATCTCTCCCTCCAATGACTTGCCCATCTGCCCTCTCAGCGGGCTACATTGAGGAGCTCATTCTCTTCGTTGTCAAACACTGCCTTCACTTGGCTTCTCCAGGAATCATTCTTGGCAGCCTCCTCTGCTGGACAACCGCTTCGGAGGAATGCCTACACAGAAGTGCTGATCGTACATGAGGTTCTCTAAGGGCGAAGATCTCAGACCACGTCTCTTCTCCAGCCTCAGTCTAATGGGGATGTCTCCTCCATCCCAGGGCTTTCAATACCATCTCTACGTTGATGATGTTCAAATACCCTTTCCAGTCCCCATCTCTCACTTGAACTCGAAATGATATCCAATTGTTTGTAGAACATCACCCTTAGATCATCTAATTGCTCTTTTATACCTAGCAGAACTATTCTTTACCAAAATTTTCCCATCTCAAGTAATTTCATTTTATCTGTCAAATTTTTTAGGTCCTGAACTTTGGCATCATTCATAATGATCTCTCTTACATGACATTGGTCCAACAGTAAATTCTGTTGGCTTTGTCTTTAATATTCCAAATTGGACCTTCTTCATCTCCATTGCTATTCCTGGCCCAAATCAGTCACTGCTTGCCGGAATTCTTGCAGCAGCCTCCTCCTTCCCTGACCTCCATCTCCATTTAGCAACCAGAAAGAACTTTCCAAAACATCAATGAGATCATGCCACGGTCCTGCTGAAAACTCTCAACTGGCTTTTCATCACACTTACTCCTCTTTCCTGAAAGTCTCTTCTCCATGGCTCCTGCTCTCACTTTAAATCGGGCTTCTGCTCAACTATCGTCTCTCCCGAGACCTTGTCTGGTCAGCCTCTCTGGTTCCACTCTAACCCCTTGCCCTGCATCATTTGTCTTCGTTGCACTCTGCCTCTCTGACAGTGAGTCAGGATGTTGTGTATAAACTTGCTGGCTGTCTTCTCCACTAGATGTGAGAGCGAGACTTCTGTCTTGTGCGGCTGTCCATCCAGTGCCCTGCACTCAACGTTAAAACACGCACATATTGGTGAGTGACTACATGAATATAGCACGTGGATAGGTTTTAAAATATATACTGCAAATATATATATATATATATATACTGCATGGAAAAGAAGATACCCAAGAATATGAGCATTAAAATGTTGAATCCAAAGCTGAGGATCTGAAGTGTCAACCCTTCATTTATAATAAACAACTGAGGAGTGTAACACTATTGAAGTGTAATCTTAAAATATCTGCAAAACATTATCACGTATTGATTTTGGAATATGTGAAAGGGGGGGAGTTCTAGTTCTGGCTGTGGTGGACTAACCAGTACCAGACCAATCCTCCTGCCACAAACAGTGATAAACTGGACAAAATATGTAACATGCACAGCGGTAGTACATACTGTGTATTTACTATGAGCCCTGAGAGAAGATTAATACATGAGGAAGCCTCAGAATCACCCTGGCTTTCTACCTCAAGGAACTTTTGGAATGTGGAGGCAAAAATGGTAGTTCAGGGTTACCGAGTCTCCCCTCCCAGGAGTGTGCATGGTGGTGGATCAGAGAGAAGGGAGCTGTGCAGAGAGAGGGCTCCAAGAATTACTCGGGTTGAGTCCTAAATGGCACATGGGCAGAGCAAGACTAAAGCTGAACAAGTCCTAGAGCCAGGAGAGGTGTGAGTTCCAAACAGTCCGAGGAGGACGATCTCATTGGATATCCCAAACACTCTGGAGGCTAAATATCCTGAAAGTCAAGGCTGCCGTTGACTAACCCAGCTAAGCTTAAAAATGAATCTTGAACAAATTAAGTTGAAAAACAAACACCCCCCTCAAAAAATTAAGTTGATCCACAACTCAATGAGCTGCCTGCCTGATGGAGCAACACCCCTCTATTAAGGAAGATAACACAATGCATTTAGCAATTGAACATCCATAATCTCCATACAATAAAAAAATTACTAGAAAGGTAATAATGGGCGTGTGACCCACAACCAATAGAAACAAATCAATAAAAAAAGGAATCGTGAGGAGGAGAGGAGCCAGTCAGGGTGCAGTGTAGCAATGATGAAACATACAACTTCCCTCTAGTTCCTAAATGCTTCCCTCCCACCCCCCACTATCATGATCCCAATTCTACCTTACAAATCTGGCTAGACCAGAGGATGTACACTGGTACAGATGGGAACTGGAAACACAGGGAATCCAGGACAGATGATCCCTTCAGGACCAGTGGTGAGAGTGGCGATACTGGGAGGATGGAGGGAAGGTGGGGTAGAAAGGGGGAACCAATTGCAGGGATCTACATATAACCCCCTCCCTGGGGGACAGACAACAGAAAAGTGGTTGAAGGGAGACATCGGACAGTGTAAGACATTTCAAAATAATAAGAATTTATAAATTATCAAGGGTGCATGAGGGAGGAAAGGTTGGGGAAGGAGGGGAAAAAATGAACTGATACCAAGGGCTCAAGAAGAAAGCAAATGTTTTGAGAATGATGAGGACAATATATGTACAAATGTGCTTGACAAGAAAAAAAAGGATGTTGACAAGATATGTACAAACGTGCTTGCTACAATGGAAGTGTGGATTGTTATAAGAGCTGTAAGAGCCCCCAATAAAATGACTTATTTTAAAAAAGGAATAAAAAATATAGTATTATAATGAATCCAGAGTACCTATTGTTGCTTTATGATTCCCAGACAAATAACACAAAAGAATCAATAATTTTTAACAAAGAAAGAATTAACTTCTAAAAAAAGGGGAAAATAAAAAATAAAAATACCAACAGTCAGCAGCAGTCAGGGACAGGACTCAAGCTCCCTGGCTCCCCATCTACCACCCTTTCCCCTGTTCTACCTCATAGGTTTCTAAGCTCAAAATCGGGTCAAAGGACCAGATTTCTTTTACAAGTTTCCCCCGGACCCCAACAGGTTCAGGTGAAGTGCCCTGTGGGTGTCCCTGGCACTACAAAGGCTACAGGGTGCATGCCTGGGCATGTGTCTGCACACCCTAACAGGCTATACCCGGGGGCCAGGAGTTGGCTGCTAGCAAAGGCTACCTACCCCTTTTGCTAGTAACAAAGCTAAGACGAACCCAGTTAAGCTTCAAAATAAATCTCGAAAATATCAAGTTGACCCACAAGTAACAATACTTGAGCAACAATACCTGGGAGGCGGCAGTCTGTTATTAGCAAAGGGTACCCCCACCCCGCTGCCCCTCAAATCAGTCAGGTACTTTGGGAGCCGTAGAGTGAATAGATCCAAGGCCGACTGGGGAGCGCATGAGAATACCTGCTTTTCCTGTCAATCCTTGCTCCTGAACTTGTCTCAGGCTTTATTCCCTTGACCTTCACCTCCCGTAGCCTCCTCACTCAACCCCATCCTACCTTCCCAGTTCAAGCCATGTTCCTCTTTCACTGCCTGCAGCCTCTTCATCTACCATTTGGCTTCTGTAACACCCCACCCCGCCCCGCTCCAACAGTTTTATTGGCATATAACCCACATAGCACACAATTCAATAATTCAGTCACGTCAAGATCAGCTTCTGGGTTGTGGCCTTCCACAGCAGGTTGATGGTGCCACCGGATCATCTGCCACCCGTTTGCACTCGGCCATGGCTTTGGGATAAAAACCCACGGGCCTTCACGTGACAGATGTGGCCTCATCCCCTCCTGCAACCTTCTCGCTGTGCCCTAGCCATGCTGGCTGCCACTCCGACCCCTGTCCCCTCAGCCAGGAATGCCCTTCTCCACGTTGTGCTTGGCTTGGTCCTCCCCACGCTTGACAATTCTGTTCAAGTTCCACTTCCTCAGAGAGGCCCTTGGTGGCCCCTCAAATCTAAATTAGACTCCCCCAGTTGGGGCCTCTCCTCAAATGCTTAATTTTCCTTCGATAGCCCTGGTTACCACGTCTACGTAGGAACCCTTTGTATAGGCACGGTGACTTACTCCTTATCTCCACAGTCGCATACAGCCCGGAGGGCATGAGGAGTCAGTCTGTCACGCACCCTTAGGCTGAGGACACTGGTGCTTGGCTGCACACGCTGGGCTGTGCTCTCTCTCTCGGGCTGCGCCACTCACCTTGGGTTCCCGGTGCTCGGCTAGGGCCAGCCCCACAAATGCACGGAGGCAGCTACTGGTCAGAATTTCCCTCTAGAACACCTGCCCCGGGGAGGGCAGGCCCCCTGTGAGATTTCTCAGCATGGTGGGAGGCTCGGGCACTGTGCAAAACCCACATGTACACTTAACAGGGGAGGAGAAGTTCTTTCTGAGTCGCTCTACCCAATGAAGAAGCCACGTTCAGTCACTTGGGAGGAGAATATTTATGGCACCCAGCAGAGCAGAAACCAAGGCTGTCATGCCAGAAGCAGAAAAGTTCCAGAAGAGAGCAAAGACATAGCTGGTCCAGGAAATGCTTTGGGCCGACTTTCCCACTCACCCGGGTCCCGCGGCTCTCTCCTCTTGGACCAGCTCAGGGAAGCCCCTTCGTCTGTCTGTCCATCAGCACCGCCATGTTTCCTCCTCCACAGTAAGCGCTCTCCCTGCCACGCCCCCAGCTTCCGCCCAGACTTTTCAGTTACATGAGCAGCAAGCGGAATAATTCCGCTTACTGCACAACTGAGTCTGAATTTGTTGCTGTGGCTCACCCCCAGGAGAGTCAACACTAGCCGGGTCATCTCCACCTCTCTTGCCATTCCCACTCCATCGTGGCCAGTGCATTCATGAAGTCACTGTTATGAGTTAGGGTCTGCGCCGCCCCCCCCCAACCTCCTGACATTCTCCACTCCCCACCCAAGAAAAGATAGGCTGAAGTCCTAACTCTAGTATCCATGACCCTGTTTGGAGATGGGGTGTTTGAAGATGGGATTGATTAGGTTCACATGAAATCATCCTGGAGTGTGGGAGGGAGCTGAGCCCAAAATGACTAATATCCTTCTGAAAGAGGCGCTACACATGGACAGAGAGTCGGGGGATGAAGGGGCCCACCTGGTGCTGCAAGCCCAGGAACACCACAAGGGACTCAACATGCCATCGGCCTGATCATGGACCCCCAGCCTCCAGTCCTGGCATCTGTGGTTTCAAGTCGCCCAGTTGGGGACATTTCATTACAGTAGCCACCAGAAACAAATACACCCAACTTTCTTGGTCAGCGCCTCAGGACTGTTTGTTTTCTGTCCCCTGAATGGACTACATCCTCTGGCTGTTGACTCAGATTTGCCTAGTAGCCCTTATGCAGGAAGTCCTTGAGACCCTATCCCTGACCTTGTGCTTGTTCCGGATGACTCCCTCCCACCCACCCCCAGCCCCAGTTTGGTGGCCTCAATGCACTTGTGCTCCAAATGCTGTTCAGGCGCAAATTCAAATCCACAGTCTGAAGTCGGATAGCTTGCCAGGTTAGGTTACTGTGACCTAAGATGCCCAAACTGAACTAATCTTTTCCTCAAATCCTCTCCTCCTTCCATGCTCCTCCAAGACACGGCACCATATCCACTCTGTTGCCTACATCAGGAGCCAAAACATCACCCTTGACTTTTTTCTCTCCCTCAGTCTCATCAATGCCTAATCAGGTTTCAACTTCCTAACCCTTGCTCCCACCTCATCTTCTCTTGTCCATTTTTTGCCTAGATGTCTTTCCACAGCCTCCTTGCTTGGCATCTAAGCCCCACTCGGGCTCTCCCTCCAGTCCTCCCACCACAGAGGCATACACAGTCCTTTTCTCCAGGGCAAGCCTGTGTTCTTGCTCTCTGCACCCCGAATCTTAAAAGTCCTTCAGGCTTTACTCCTCCCTCTGCTGCTTTCAGGACAAAGTCAACGCTTTCTATCTACTTTCCAGTCTCACTTCTTCCCGGTCCCCAAGCCTTCTCAGCACCCAGCCACACTCAGCTGGCAGTTCTAGAAAGTGCCATGCTCTTGCTTACTTCCCACAGCCTGCCCCTTGCACATGGAGTGCCCGTTCCCCTTCTCCTCATCTCCCAGTCTTAGCCTAAGGGCCCTTCTTCTATTTTCTCATCATCTCTCTTACTATCAAGTACTGTAACACCTCAGTGGAGTCGAGTCTCATTATTTGTGGTCCTGTTTTATAAAATCACCGGGGACACTGAATTGACAAATACTGAATTATTGCTCCTAGGGGGAATACGGGGCTAGGTTCCTGCAAGCCTCCGGTCCCAACATTTGTATCACTCAGTCAATAATGACACTATATTTCACGTACACTGTGGATTCATTAGCCTGAACTCAAAGCCCAACAGCACTATACGGCGTGCCGGAAGAAAGCTTCTCTAAGACACATATTATCTCTGGAAGGCACATCAGGGACTCTTCCAGCACTGCACTTGGAGGCCATTTTTTAACAGCGCAATCATCAGCCAAAAGCACAGAAATGTGAAAAAAAATGTGGCACGAAATGAACCGTGAGAAGGTGCTTGTTTACCGTCTGAGAGCCGAGGCGGGAAGGCTGAGCATTGTCTGTTCCACCTCAGCCCCGCAAGGTGCGCACCAACGAGCAACTCAGAATTTGTTGCCATGCCAAGTGCGTCCATAAAGGTACCGTGGGAGCTGATGAAAGCGGATTTTAAGGTTTAGCTTTAGCTGCCTGTCCTCTGGGTTTGATGGCGCGGGCAGAGACCCTCCTGCCTCAGGCCAGCGAGGGGAGTTCAGCAAACATTTAGCGAATGAACTCACCACACTGACGGCAGCAGGACAGTGCTGGAGAGGACTATGGACTGATCAAAGGTCAGGTGCGCAAAGGTCAAACCAGTCTGTCTTGGGAGACGTGCGGCCAGAGTGCTCCTTCGAGGCAAGGAGGGAGAGACTTCATCTCACAGACTGGACATATGATCCGGGGAGACCAGCCCCGGGAGACAGCCATCCTGTTTGCTAAAGTAGAAGGGCAGGGAAGGAGAGGAAGCCCTCGAGGAGCTGGACGGACGCCGTGGCTGCAGCAGTGGGCTCAGGCAGAGGAAGGGTTGTGAGGAGGGAGCAGGCCTGGGCAGTGTTTATTTCCGCTACGCATGAGGTCACTATGGGTTGGAACCAACTCGATGGCACCCGACAACAATGAGAAACTCCTCCACGGGGAGGACCCCACTCACCGCTTTCTCCACACGATAGTTATTAGACCAGAAGAATTACTTCTGGGGGTGCCTGGGGCAGAAAAACTGTCCTAGAAGTGGTGAAGACAACAGTGTTTCTTTGTACAGGTCCCCTGAAGAAGGGGGGACATCCCTCTGACAAGGTCACCCAACAATCACAAAGGCTCTTTCAGGATATTCTGCCAGCTCCCAGTTCTCAGGGCTGGAGGATCTTCGGGCTGCTGTTTCCCCAGGGCGTTTTGAGGCACCGATTTGCTCATGAGCTACCACCCATGTCACCACAAGACACAATAGCAGTGACATCTATTATGATGATTAGTTATCATGTGCCAGACACGCTTCTAAGTACCCTTCATGCTCTCCTTCATTCTAACCCCAAACCTGACCCATCATTTTCAGCCTTGGCCAGGAAGGTGACTTTTCCAAAGTCACACACACAGCCCAAGGTCTGCCCTTGGGCTGCATGACTTGGAAGCCGGTGTTCCAGACCCCAGGGTCCTGAGAAAACCAGGCAGCCAGCAGTTAGAGGCGAGAACAGCGGTTCTCAACCTGGGGGTCGCGACCCTTTTGGGGGCTTGAATGATCCTTTCACAGGGGTCACAGATTCCTCACAGTAGCAAAATGACAGTGATGAAGTAGCAACGGAAATAATGTTATGGTTGGAGGTCCCCACCACATGAGGACCTGTATGACAGGTTCGCGACATGAGGAAGGTGGAGAACCGCTGCACTAGAGGATGCTTGCATACGATAGCCTGGGGCGGGTAGGGCTGTGGGTGCCTTCTCCCTCAGAGCTCACAGAACCACCTGGCTGAAGTCCACTCTGTGGCCAGTCCCAGCAGTCACTGCTCCAGCTGGCTCAGGGTTATGGACAGAGCCCTCTTACTCCGCCCTGTTGCATGAGGAGGGCAGAGAGGAACAATCTCTCCGTTCTACAGATGGGGAAACTGAGGCACCATGTGGGAAGGCCACTTGGTAAAGTCATACTGTGTCACCAACCCAAAGGCTTAAAGAAGTAGACACTCTCACGTCCCCCGCAGTGGACATGGAAGTGGATGAGCCCTTTGGGGAGGACAAATAGCAATATTGTCCACCTTTCCCCAAAATATTTGAGTCTCCCGATGTGCAACTCAAGGGAGTCAGGGCAATCAACCACTTCCTATCCAAACTTAAAAGTGCCACCCTCGTTGGCCAGGCCCTCGGATCCTGTGTGTGAGCACAGATGTTCACTGCCATCCTGGGCAAGGGCCAACAGCTAGACCAGAGCCGTGGGTGAACATCCCCGGGCTGGTCCACAGGCAGAGGACTATGCAGCTGCTGGTATGCTGGTGACACACCCGCTGGCCCAGAAAGCCCTGAGCCAGTCAGGCAGAAGCTGGCAAGTCACAGACTGGACTGTATCTTACAAAACCACCAGCCCAACAAAGGAGTTGGAACCCAGCAGACAGCAACGGGTTTCAACCGGTGGAAGGGCAGAGAGGGCACAAGAAACATCCACTTCTGTTTACTTTGACCCTAAGAAGTTGCCATTTGGGGGGTGAGATCCAGTCTGCAGCGGACTGAGTGGTGGAGTTTTTGGGGCTGCGGCAATAGACTGGGTGCTCGCTAGGTCGTGAGGATCCCCAAAGACTCCTGACCGAAAGCTCTTCTTTGGCTGCCAGCTGCTCTTAGAAGTCCAGACCATGTGAATACGATATCAAGATCATTACTAAAGGAAAAAGAAAGAAAAGAAACCAAACTTGACCAACAGTTAGTTACCAGGGGTGACGGAGAAGGAGTTGTTGCTTTGGGGGCATTGAGTCTATATTAATGGAGATGGGATGATTTGGAAAAGGAGGTCAATACTGGTTGTACAACACGAAGAGTATAATCCATGCCACTGAATTCTGCAGGTAGAAAGTGTGGAATCGGAGAATCTTTTGTTGTGTATAATTTTGCCACAATTAGGGAAAAAATGACATGAATAACCATGAGTACAAGAAGAAAATTATGATTGGATTATTGAATTGTAAGACACGTGGATGAACTGCTAATAAAACTGTTTTAAAAAATCAAGGCCAAAGTACCTTCCTGAGGCCCAGGTCCACCTCTGTGGGCTGTGACCTCTGGCTGCCCATTGACCTCACCGCTCTCTACTCTACACAAGGCCTCCACCAGCCTTTGTCCCCTGCAGGCTCCTCCCACCACAGGGCCTTTGCACAGGTGGCTTCCATCACCTGGAATGCCTGCTGACACTTTACTCCCCGCCCCCCCCCCAGTTTGCCATTTATCTTCTTATCCTTCCCGACCCCCACCAGATAGGTAGCTTCATTCCTCCAAAGGAATGAATCCCTGAGCCAATCTCTCCTCTGGGGACAGCAGGGGCTGAATGCCTGCCTCTGTGAGGCTGAGGGGAAGGTGGGCAGCAAGGTCACCCCGCCCAGCACCCCACGCCCCCAGCCCCTGGGGAGCTGTGTTCTGAGGAATGCCTATTTTTAAAATCAAGGAAGTCTTTAAATAGCTATAGAAGCTTTGCTTTCTCCTGGGTGGGGAGGAAGTTTGAGGTTCACAAAACCAGCCACCATAGCGGCAGACCAGTTCAGGTGGGAGGGGGTGCACATGGGCTGAGGAGCTCGAGAGGGTCTGACAATTCAGCCTGGTGGTCAGGGAGCCCCTCAGGTGGGACTCTCCACTTGTCTCCTCCTTTCCTGTGAGGTGAGGACCCCTCCTTTCTTGGTAGACAACCTGGCAAGATGATTGTGAGGCTGAGTGCCCGTGATGAGGGAAAGAAGGTTGATCACAGTCAGAGCCCACAAGGCACCCTGGACAAAGTCTTTTGTAAACACAGCCCCCAGGAACCTCACAGCCACTCCAAAGTGGGGACTGCCTGAACCAGCTCCAATGACAGAGGACGCAACTAGGTTTAGCGAGAGCATGCTACTTACCCGAAGCCACCCAGACAACGAGAAGCAGAGCGGGGCTCCCAACCCAGGCCGCTGGCCCCAAGCCAGCTCCTCCTGTACTACCTCTTGACCAGGGTGGTGCCTGGCCTAAGGCTTGGCTCACAGCTATGCAAATCCAGGCCTGGGCAGAGGGCTCAGGACCATATAGGGAGTCCCCAACTTACAACGCATTTGAGTCACAATGAACAGTACTTAGGACCGTCTTTTTTTTCCTTTTGGCACATCTTACTGTAACATGTACTAACATACAGTGTTGAATCATGTAATTTGCTGAGGTTATTCTTGCGTTTACTCCACATGATTTATACAGGTATGGATAATAAAAGCTATATAATGAAAACTGGAAAGTAAAAAAGGGGGGGGCATTCAACCACCATCAGACTGAGTCACTGGAATGGAACCCGTGGTAAGTAGGGACTTAACCTGTCTTTCAGTTAAGAAATACAATTTACACTTGCTGCTAGTAGACACTCGGAGAGACTCGGTTCTATGCCTGACACTGAAGTTACCATGTGCAACATGGGGTTTCAAGCCCCGCCCCTAAAGACATGGGAGAAGCACGCATGCATGCCCCGCCTACTTCCCTGGGGGAGGCGAAGCCATGACTGCCAGAGACCCAATAACTCGTCCAACGATTGTACCACTGGGCATGTCAACTGACAAGGGGAAGTGTCGGGAAGATCTGCTGTGTGTACGCACACACAAGGAGCCCTGGTGGCTTCATGGGGGATGTGTTGGGCGGCTAGCCGCAAGGTCAGCAATTCAAGACTACCATCAGCTCCGCAGGAGAAAGTCCCGGGAAACCCTCAGGGGCAGTTCTACTCGGTCCTTTGGGGGCGCTGAGTCAGAGCTGACTCAATGGCAGGGAGTGTAAACATAAAAATACAACACCAACCACCCAGGTAGAAAGGAAGACCCATCATCCGCCTGCTCCCCCGCCCCGGGATGTCCTAGTCACACTTTGGCCGACCAGAGGCGGAAATAAAGAGTTAAGGGCACCCCCTTGCCTATTTCACTGGAGTAGAGCTGCAGTGAGAGGCCCTGTCCAATCTGGCAAAAGGCTCTTGGTCTGACTGCACATAGGATTACCTGGAAGCTTTGAAACGCAGAGATGCCCGAGTCTCAAACTCCCAGAAATACTGAAGGACTTGGTCTGGCGTAGCCAATGCTGTATATGAACCGTGGCTGCCACCCAGAGCCTCCCAAGTGCCTCCTGAGAAGGCAGGCAAAGGGCTCCTGCGGGTCTCCCAAGTGCCCAGAAGGGGAGATGGGGCAAAGGGCAGTGATGGGCTGCAACGCTATCTTGTAGTCAATCCACCCCCTCACGCTGTGTTTTAAGAGTTGGCTGTGACTCTTGCTGAGTCCTGCTGAGTGTGCCCCTGGCATGATGTGGACTAACCCTCCCCGCGCCATAGGGGTGCCTGCGGTCTCATTTTACAGAAAAGGAAAATTGAGGCTCAGAGGTCAGTCCGCATTCACCACAGATTCCCAGTTTGCCTGCCTGGCGCGTCACACCGGTGGTGCTCAAAGAACACTCGGTAGAGGAGCGAATGGATGAGCAGTGCCTCCTGGAGCCTGCCCTGCCCAAGGCCTGCTCTCCGCTCTGTCCTACTTGGGTGGGACTCTTTCCCCAGGAGATGTCTTGCTTCTGAAGTGATTTGCCTCTGAGAAGTGCACAGGGCAGAGCCACCAGGGAAAGCTCTCTGTGCCTCAGAGTGCCCACCTGTAAGTTCACAGGGTCGTTGTGAGGGTTAAAAAGCAAATACCCGGGTGGGCCCGAGCATGTGCCTGGCGGAAATGCAGCTCAACCTCTGTGCACTGTTGTCTGCGTTAATATCACTACACTACAGCGCACTCAACTACACACCCGAAGGAAGGCTGGTGTTTGGAACCCACACCTTGACACGTCTGAGTCAGAAGAAGGGATGCCATTCTCCTCCAAGGGCAGGGGGGCGGGGGGGCCCTTGCCCTTCATTTCCCAAATCAGGGCAACCCTCGGAATTCCAGGAATTACCCAGTTAGTGAGCTCCACGACCACAAGCATGATCGCTCCACGGTCCTCTCTGTAGCTGATTCTCAGACTCTAACCCCTCCACTTGCAGCCTATCTAAGTGGCTAGCCCTGTCCATGATGGCTCTGTTAGGCCAGCACTCAAGTCCCAAGCCAGTGGCTGAGACAGCAGCCAACACTTCCTCTCCACCACACCCGGACACATCTGCTCCCTGGAGTTCAGCGACCAGAGTTCATTAGGCAAAGCATTTGCTCAGGAAGCCAGGCCAGAGTTGGAATCCCACCTCAGCTGCCTCCAAGCTGTGTGATTTGGGGCAAGAGGCTTTATTTCTCTGTGCCCACGATTCATCATTGAGCATCATCTCATGGAATCCTCCCAACAGACTTCCAAGGCCTGGGGTGGTGGATAATCTTTCCTCTGTTTTCTGGATATGGAAATGGGGTGGGGTGGGGTGGGGGTGGAGATGCGCGCACTCACAGAAGAGAAAAGGGCCTCTAGTGTAAGGACACATGGTGACGAAGATCCAGAGCTGGGGCTTGAACGCTCTGATGTCATGTTATCAGGCTAGCTCACATTTCAGCGAGGCTCTTCCAGGGTTTTTCACCTTTGTGACTTTAAACACTTGGAGATGATGGAAACATTCTGCACGGCTGGGTTCCCTCTCCGCAGTTAGAAAACACCCAGCCAAATTCTCTCAAGGGCGAGAGGGTGTCTCACCAAGTTACCTTTTCATTCCACGTGGCCATTTTCCTGCCGCCTCCAGCTCTGATAAAGGAAAAAAGAAAAAAGGTTTGCCCAGATATGTCACCACCCACACTTGTACATTTGCCATCAACATTTCCAAAACATTTTCTTTCTACTTGAGCCCTTTGTATCAGCTCCTCCTTTTCCCTCTCTCCCCCTCCTCCCTCCCCCACCTTCCCACCCTCCTGAATCCTTGATCAATTATAATTATTGTTGCGATTTCGGGTCTTACACTGCCTATTGTCTCCTTTCACGGGCATTTCTGTATTTCGTCCCCCTGTGGTGGTGGGCTATGACCAGCTCGGGCTAATGTCTGAGAGGAGGCGAAGGCTCAAAGACTACTCATCCTAGGAAGAGACCCCAAAGAACTGAAAACACATGTGCAAACACCTGCGGGGAGGTGCGTGTTCAAAGGAGCACCCACCACTGAAGCTAAAAGGTGGACACAACCCAGCCCATCACTAGATGCCTGCATAAACACAATGTGGCCCCGCACCCACTGGAGCCCTACTCTGACCGCGAGAAATGAAGTCTTGAGCATGCTACAGAGTGAACGTGAGAATATTAGGCTGCGAGAAATGAGCTGAGCACAGGCAGTTATATGTAATATCCGGAATAGGTTAACCCATGTGGAGAGCAGATTGGGGCTGCAGTGGGTAGAGGGGAAGGGAAATAACTGCTTCATGGGAACAGGTTCTGGAGCGAGAAGAGACGTCGGTAGTTGGACAATATTGCAAGTATAGTAAAAAATACCGAGGTGTTCATGTTAAAGCCTTATGTAAATCTCAGGTTTTGTTTTTTTTAAGAGTATACAGTATGACATTGGGATTATTCTAGAAAGCAGCAAAGATTCTGAATGCCCACCAATGGGGACCGAGCAGTGACAAGGCTGTTATCAAATCTTCACATATAAATATAAACATGTCAAGACATAGTATAGTAATAATATAGTAAGCCAAAAATGTCATGTGGCAAGATAGGATATATATAGCAGGCCTGTCTATGTTAACAAATTACCTACATAATTTTTAAGTTTAGAAACTCTCCCAAGTTGCTCTTTCTGAGGGACCCCTCCCAGCAGAAAGAGCCCCGATACTGTGGTAGATGATTATCAGTCGGCTACTAACAACAAGATCAGCAGTTCGAAACACCAGCCGCTCTGCTGGGGGAAGATGAAGCTCTCTGCTCCTGTACAGATTTACAGCCTCTGAAACTCACAGGCACAGTGCCACTCAGTCCCATGGGGAGGGGGGTGTTTCTGTGAGTCACAATCGACTCTCTGATAGTGAGTTTGGGGTCTTTGGCATCTGCCCGCATCCCCTCAAACCCCCCTTGGACAGAAGCTCCATTATTTTCCTTTCCCTTATTTCTGGAGGGCCTACATTTTCAAATTGACTTTTTCCATATTACTTATTTTTAACATAGGTGACATATGCATGTAGTAAAAAATTTAAATAGAACAGAAAAGATTTACTATGACCAGTAAGTCTACCTCCCACTCTGTTCTCCTGCCTAGAAGCAGCCATTCTTACTAGATTCCTCTGTCTCCTTCTGAAGCGTTCTGTGCTATGCAAGAACATTCATGGATACAAGGAGGCTTCCAAAACTTCATGGAAGAATTCCATTATCTTTTATTTCCCTTTTTGAAATCTCTTATTTTGTTTTTGTTTTGAGCAAATGTGAACCCATGCCCCGCACTAAACCTTGCTTATTTTCCTTAACATTATCTCTGTCAGGCTGGGCAAGGGGCCCCAAAGATGTCCACATCCCATTCCCTGGAATCCGTGAAGATGGTACTTGATGAGGCAAGAAAGGGAGTTTGCAGCTATAATTAAAAGTTGAAGATCTTAGGAGGGGAAGATTGTCCTAAATACCTGGGTGAACCCAGGTCATCAAAAGGGTTCCTATAAGGTGAAGGCAAGAGGGTTACTGTCAGAGGAAAGATTGTAAGGTACTACGGGGCTAGAAGGGGGAAAGGTCCACGAGCTCTGAAATGTGGGTTGTGTCTAGAAGCTGGAAAAGACAAGGCGACACATTCTCCCCTAGTCTCCCCAAGGAACACAGCGCTGCCCACACCTGGATTTTAGCCCAGTGATGTCCTGACTGTGTAGTGGTTACACATTAGGCTGCTAACCACAAAGGCAGCAGTTCAAGACCACCAGCCTGCTCAGTGTCAGAACCCCATAGGGACAGTTGGACCCTGTCCTAGAGAGTCTCTAGGAGTTAGAATTGGACCCCATGGCAGGGAGTTTTTAGTCAGGTTCAATTTGGACTTCTGACCTCCAAAAGTATCAGATAGAACACTCGTGTTGTTCTAAGGCACACGGTTTGTAGTCATTTGTCACAGCATCGTGCTGTTGCGTGCCCTGGAGGCAGTTCTGTCCCATAGCAACCCTGCGTACAATAGAACAAAACACTGTCATGGCCTGCGTCATCCGCATGTGCTCCCATGCTGGAGCCCACTGTGGCAGCCATTGGGCCAATACGTCTGGTTGAGGATCTTCCTCCTTTTCACTGTCCTTCTACTTTAAACTCACTGCTATTAAGTCAATGCCAACTCATAATGGCCCTGTAGGACGGGGTAGAACCACTGTGGGTTTCTGAGTTGACCAAGCATCGTGTCCCATTCCAGGGATGGGTTTCTCTTGATAAAATATCCAAAGCACTTGGAATGAAGTCCTGTATTCCTTGCCTCCATGGACCCTTCTGGCTGTACTTCTTCCCAGACTGATTGGTTTGGTCTTCTGGTAGTCTATAGTATAGTCACTATTTCCCACCAGCACCGTAACTCAAAGGCATCTAATCTTTGAGGCCAGCTCTGTCCAGCTTCCCCATGAATATGAGGAGAAGGAAAATACCCTGGCCTTGGGCTGGGGCACCTTCGTCCTCAGGTGACATCCTTGCTCTTCACCACGTTAGAGAGAAGTCCTGGCAGCGTATTTGCCAATGCCCTCTGTGACTTGATTTCCTGATGGCTGCTTCCATGAATGCTGACTGAGGATCCGAGTAAAAGGGAAGCAGCATTCATAAACTGCTCCAGCGTCTCAAAGATCACGACACATCGGCACGCTCTACATCCAGTCCATTTGGGCAACAGCTGCAGCGTGGTACCCACTGCAGGAACATCCCCTCAGATGCTTAGTCCCGGTGCCAAGCAGCATTATTTTCCTATCTTCTGTTGCCCTGCGGTTCTAACTAGTAACCCTGCGACCAAGTCATCCTTTTATAATTAAAAACAATGATATTACTACTTTGGAAAAAAGATGCTTACAGACTTGACAGAAAGAAAGGGACAGACAGACACACAGACCTTACACAGACCTTTCTTTCGTCCTGATTAAGTCAAGGGTACAAAGGACCCTCGGGGAGTTGATGGCTAGGTGGCAGACAGGGTAGGGACTGCAGTGAGTTGGGCAGGGTGCATTCCCAATTTCAGCCTCTGGGGGCGCTCATCAGCGCCCACGAGATGAGCGCAAGCGGAACCATCCCCCTAAATGAAGGTGAAAGGAAAAGTGCAGGTGCCCTGGAGATTACCTCTCTTCACCAGACAGGAAATAGAAATGGCTGACACACCCAGAGAAACACTCAGCTTCACGAATTCAAGAGGCAAATAAGTAACAGCCATGCTCTTTCCATAAAACTAGCCCAAACAGATAAAAATCATAAAACGCAATGCATGTGGAGCAATAAGGATATGTGCCTATGGTGCTGGGGTTCATCTTCCCAAACAGGCACCTGGTAATACGAGGCAAGTGCCTTCAGAATGATCGTTCCTTGCACTCAAAGACTCGAGTTTGGGAGCTACACCTCCAGTAAATCACCTGATGGCAAAAGGTGCACCATGTGGACAAAGCTAAGCTGGGTTACAGCTAAACTGGATTATGTTGGCTAAAACCTAGACGCAGCCCGCATGTCCTACTTTAGGGAGAGATGAGAAAGGCCTTGGCCTGTTCAGAGGAGTGAGCAGACCGAGGGCTGTGGGACAACGCAGAAGGAAGGCTGTTAGGCAAGGGGATGCAAGAGAAGTAGAACTCACGGGGATTGCACACTCTGCTGGCAACTGCAATGACCTGGACACTCACTATGGGGCAGGTACAGTGCTGAGCTGTGGAGAAACCAGAGGTGAAGAGCAAGGCAAAGGTTAGGGCCCTGGGGGGGCTGATGTGGTAGCAGAGGAGACAAATGAGGAGCTAAGCAAATGCTCAGATGAGGTCACACCACCCAGGGCAGAAAGATGGGATGGGGAACAGACATGGGGAGGGGGGGGCAGGTGGGCTCCTCCAGCCAGGGTGATCAAGGAAGGCTTCTAGGGAGGTGACATGGGGCTCTCTGAACTTCAAGGGGGCTATGTCACAAGGAGATTGCAGAAGGGACAGCCTGAGCATAGGCCAGAGAGAAGAGCTGAGTGTCCAAAGAAGAGCCAGGCGGCCGAGTGGCTGCAGTGGACCACGGTGAGGACAGTGGCAGGAGACTGTGGGAGATAGTGCTGAGGATTTGGGGCATCAAGACATCAGTGAGGAGGCAAGAGATGACGGTGACCTGGACTAGGGGGTTCAGGTGGGGATGACGTTGGATCTGCTTGAGGAAAGAACTGGACCAGGGAGGGGGGTGCGTGAGAGAAAAAGATCAGAGATGGCACCAAGGTTTTAGGCTTGAGCATCAAGGGGAGGCTCGGGCCCTGGGCTTCCTCCTTCTTGCTAACCAGTCTCAGAAGGAGGGCCCTGGGGGCTGGCAGAGCAGCTCTGGAATTGTGCAAGCCTTCGCTGAAAGATTTTCAAAACGCTGCCCTCAAAGCAACTCTGGCGGAGCTGGGACTCCCCAGGGAGTCAGATGGGACTCCCCAGGGAGAAGTTGCAGCCCTCAGCCTTGGTCTTACTCAAGATGCTTCCAGCTGCTGGTGGGGCTGCCCGGAAATACTGCAGCTCCCCCAGAACCTTGACCAACCCGTGAAGGTCAAAGCCGCCCAGAGGGACAGCCTGAGCAGAGGAGGGCTCTGGGTTCCACCTGCACATGAACCATCACCTTTACCTCACTCCACAGACCTGCCAAGTAGACCTTCACTCTGTTCGCCCCAGGAGGGGAGAAGTCACACGACTAAGCCTGTAAGAACACTCGCACCCAAGGTGGTGGGAGGGGGTGCTAAGTGACTGCCTGGGGCGGCCTGAGTGAATGTCCACACTCCACACTGCACTTCCTCTGTCCTGGGGTTTACCCTTTCCCTGTCTCGGTATGTTGCTTACTCAGCACCCCCTGGCCCACAAGGCGGGAGTGTAAGGTACCAGGCTAAGTGGAAATGTATTGCTACAAAATCAGACACCTTTATTAAATAAAAATACCCCAATGCAGAACTATTATCACTTGGCTTTGACATATCCTCCATCTACACTTCACAAGGTGGGGTTTCTATCTCTCTGACTCTTCCCACAAAGGATTCTGGGTTCTTCCATTGATACCAAGTCAAAAGCGCAGTGTTGGCAGCCTCCAGGGATGCAGATTCTGATTCTTTGAAATGGCCTCTGAGTTTGGGGAACAAAGAGTCTGAAAGTGCAAGATCAGAGCTGCAAGGTGGATGGGGTAAGTTTCCCCAGTGAAATTCCCCTAGGATAGTCCTTGCTACCCTAGAAAAATGAGTGGGTACACTGTTGCCATGTCCTGGACATTTTTCCTCACCAAGGCAGTTTTCCATCTTCTTAAAAGTTTTAACAAGCCTCTGGGACTGCCTTGTGTCCTTAAAGAAAACTCTATCAAAATGACCCTTTTGGAAGGTCAAAACCCAGCCTCCATAGCCTTCTGAACTGATCCCTCTTAAACAGGGTCTGTTTGCAATACACCTGTGCACCTGTGAATGGGGCCCTGGCAGCAACACCTTTTGACTTCCCGTCTTCCCAGGTGAAGGGTTTGCTGCCCTGAGTGCACTTGGGGCACTAGCGCTAGTTGCCCTCTCTTTCCCCACTTCCTGATGGGTGAGCTCCTCAGTTAGCCTCTTCCTGGGACACCCAGAACCACCTGTACCCCCACTTCTCTCCGGAGCTCAAAGACCAGGGGTGGTGGATAAAAGGGGTCAGGGATTCCCACAGACCTGGTAGAGGTTCTGGCTGGTCTCCTTTGGTTGTGTTACTTCAGGCAAACGACTTGGCCTCTCCTGATCGCCTCACCTGTGGGATAGAGAATATGGGACCTGCCTCCCCTGCTGCTGTGAGGAGTGATGAGGTGAAGGCCCCAGGCCCAGTGAGCCCTCAATATAACAAGGGTGATGCTAATCCACATGCCTATTTCCCAGAGGAGGTCTTTGAGGTTGAGAGGTGTTCCCTTTCCTGGACCCCAAGCACTGCCTTCCCCGTCGTCAGCCCCACCTGGAAAATCGCTGGGAGGGCCCCAGGGGCCGGGGGTCCCACTGCCAGGCGGTGGCTAAGATGGTGCTTCCCTCTTTCCGGAGTGTTGCACAAGTGGGGAGGGGGGTGGAAGGGACTTGGAGCAGAGGCTGCGCCCCTGGCCCGGGAGCACTTACCGCGCTGCGCCCACCCGCCCGCGGCCACCGCAGCAACTAGAGCTCGCGGCGCCCAGGGGCCGCCCTCCGGCCCGCCGCCCCGCCCCAGCGCTGGGCCTGCCCCCTGGATCCTCCCTCCACTTGAAGGCTGGTCTCCGCTCGGCTCAGCTCGACTCGGCTCGAGTCTCTGTCTCACCTCTCCTGCCCGCTCGTCCCTTGGTCACTCTGCCCGTTTGTCTCTAACTCTCGGGCCGGCTGGCCCTGCTGCTCCTGGGCGCGGGCATCCCGCAGCCCTGCATGTGGACAAAGGTCCTGCCCTTGGGAGCGAATCACGAGGATGGATCCGGGGGCCCAGGCCGGCCAGCCCGCGGAAAGGGGTGGGAGGAGGGCGCCACTTCCTTCCTTGGCGGTTGGCGAGAGGGAGGGGCAGCCATGAACATTTTAGAGGGAGTCCGGCCTGGCTGCGGGCAGCCCACCGCCCCTTCCCGGGCCACTGCGGATTCTGGAAAGGGGTCCGAGTGGCCCTGCTGATCTCCTACACACTCTCTGCCTTGGGACGGGAGGAGAAAAGGGAGGGGACCGGGCACCCTTAGGCCCTCGGGGCTCCCCTGGAGGGGACTTAGGCTGTATGTAGGGGAATTGGGGGCGAGGGGGGGGGGTTTAGGGTGGGACACCCTGCTCAGAAACTTGAGGCAACAAGAGGAAAGTGCTCTCCCGCTGGGGAGGAGAGGAGAGGGAAGGAGAGGGGAGGCGGATGCTGGGCCCCCTTGCTCCAGCCAGCTCCTCCAAGACAGAAGCTCTCCCTATGGGCCCGCCCCTGCTGGCCCCTGTTCCTACCTCATTTCTGGAAGAGGTTGTTCTCAGCCTTGGCCTCCCCAAGACACGGCCAGCTCACTCTCACCCACCCCTCAAATTCTGGTTGGGGGCCAGTGGGCATCACAAATCTTTGGAGTGGTATATTCGATTCTTATGCTTTCTGTAACAAACCTTCACAAACCAACCTGCCTAAAACTCTCCTGTGGTTCTGGCGGCCTTTTGGCTGCCAGGCCTCTCAATGAGCTAACAGCTGGGGCTCTATGGGGGCGGCAGCGTGGAGGGCCCAGGTTTGGAGTCCCTGCCTCTTCCCGCTTTTAGAAGCTGTGTGCATTCCTGGACTCAATATCCTGAATATTCTAGTCCAACCTCTACTGCCATCTCCTCTGCCCCTGCCCCTCCTGTGTCCACCTCCTAAGGGCTCAAGGGGCAGCATCAGACTCAGCATGATGGTCCCTTGCTCTCCTGTCTCAAGACTTGGCTGACTCACACCTGCAGAGTCCCCTGTGCCACACAACTAAGGCCTTCATGGCTGGGTACCTGGGATTCCGTGTGGGCATCTGGGTGCTGTTCTAATTAGCTTCCACTGAGTCCACTTTTCCGGGGCCTGCCACCCTGACGCCCCTGCTGGGCAGAGGCCTTGCTTAGAGAAGGCTTGGTCTGATTTCCACAATGGTCCTGTTTCAGTACCATCTCATCCCCGTTCCCAAAGTGGAGCCTACTCTCATGAGTCCATTTTAACTCCTAGTGACCCTGTATTGGGTTTCTAAAACTTTACATCTTTTCAGGAGTAGAAAGCCTTGTCTATTTCCCCCAGGAACAGCTGGTGGTTTTGAACTGCTGGCTTTGTAGTTAGCAGTCTGAATTGTAATCCACTGTGCCACCCGGTCTCCTTTCCCAAGGGAGTCAGGCCCATTTTAAACTTTAACTCGAAATTTTATCGGATGTACCTCTGTGCGCCCTGGGCATGCGTAGGGTTCCATGTCCCGCCCCTTTGCTGTGTTCACTCCCGTGGTTGCCAACGGATGAGAACAGGTAGGCCCTCACCTGACTAAAAGAGCCTATCATTAACAATCAGTGTGATTGTCTACCTTGCAAATCCAAGAGACCCAACCAGCTAGAAGTGGGCAGAGTGTGGGAGACTCTTCCTAGACATTTAGGTTTGAAACCAGATGAAGGGGCAGGCCTGTTCTCAGGTGGGGAGGGGAGACCAGAGTAAAGTGTAAACCTGTGGTTCATCCAAAGAATTCAGGAGGTCCTTGAACTTGGGTGGGGAAATGTGGTATCTTGGTTTTCACTAACCTCTAACCACTAACCTCTAACTACATTTCCTTCCATCTTGAATGGTATTAGTATTCCTAGTTCCTATGACAGTGTCATCAATTGAAAACACTGTTTTCAAATCACAACACAGTTATGGTGGCTGTAAACCTACAGGATAGACTGGCATTGCCCCCTAGGGTTTCCTAGGTTGTCACCTTCAGGGAACTAGACTATCTGTCCCCTGAGCCATCCTGGGTGGGTTTTGAACCACTGATCTCTCACTTAGCTGCCAAGAGTTGCCCAGTGCAACAACGGAGCTCCTTCCGGATACGGTGGATGGCTCACCACTTCAACGTTACAGCAGTTATTGAACCCATGGCTACTTCTTGTTTTAACGTGCTAATAAGTCCATCTGAGTACTATCTAATCACAATTGAGACAAAGCATTCTGTGATCCCCCTTGTCCTTGCCAGGACATGGGTCCCACTTTCTGCATTTAAAGACACTCCTCTGAAAAGGGGTCCGCAGGTGTCCCCAGAGGTCAAAGAACCAGGTCATTCAGGGGAAGGCCTTGCTTGGACAATGGCAGCAGCACCGTTCTCCTGCAGCACCCAATGTTCTCTGCAGCTGCTACTGAGCCCTCTGCCCAGCTGGCTTCCGTGTCAGTCCCCCTCCCAGGGCTTTCTGACATCCCTGGTGCACTTGCAGCTAGATCCAGGCACTACCTGTGGAGTCTGGAACTAAGGTTGCAGCCTGTCCCAGCTTCACCCAGCAGGCAGAGTGAGCCTGCCTCTGTGGGTTTGGGCACCTCCAGGGCCATGCTTTCCATCCTGCAGTTGACCACTTCCCTTCCTGTGGGGACAGCTGGGCCTTGGCTCTGGGAGAATGCAAAAGGCGGAAGTGGGGACAGAGAAGTGGATGGGCACAGGGACGCTGTTGATTTCCCAGTTACTCAGCTGTCTGAGCCTGCAGGCGCCTTGCCCGGTGACAAGTGTACCTGAGAGTACTGCACAAGACAAGACCGGGGACCCCTGTCAGACCCTGGAGCTATAGTCAGAGGTCATGGCTAGCTCTAGGACTTAGTGCAAACCATGACTTCCTAATTCAGAATCATGTAGCACATGGGGAAAAGCAAAGCCTAGGGTTCAAATCCTGCCTCCGTCCCTTCCTTTGTTGGCTGGGTAGCCTTTCATTACGAGGTGCCGGGCACTGAGCATACAGAGATGAGCTGAGAGCTCCTGCCTCATACTCGTAGGTGGGGGAGTTGACATTATAAACTGCAGCGGGTATTAGGAATGAAATGAGCAGGGGGGTTATGTGAGGGTAGCAATGAGGAAGGTTGGAGAATGACTCAGAAGAGATGAGGCTCCAGTCAATAATAAGAGCTAAGCTAGAGCCAACCATGGACAAAGGGACACCTAAGCAGGAGGCACAGAACATGTAAAGAGCCCGAGAGGGGAGAGCGTGGTCTGACAAAGTGAGAGGAGCCAGAAATACAGAAACATGGTAGGAAGGGAGGGGGTGCGGCCAAGGCCCACAGGAGGGCCTGGCATTTAGACAAAGTGGGAGAATCCAGGGGAGTGACAGGAACTAGTCTGTTCCACCCCCACCCTGGGTTCTTTAGCAGTTCCTCCCTAGCCTGCATGCTCTACGCAAATCTGCATTTTCTCTTGTGAACTTGCCCAAATTAATTGATCATTCATTAGCTCTTTATACATTTACTTTCTTTCCATCTTTCCTTATGGGTGCTGTCAGGCACCTCTTTGTATATAAATCTTAATATGACTGTCTTGCTATTTCCCTTGAAGAGGGAGCACTGGTGGGGCTGTCAGGGAAGCACAGGACCACTAACTACAAGGTTGTGGGGAAAGGTGAGGCCCATCCATGTTTCAGCATGAATCAGCACTTGTCCTTCTTACATCCCCTCACAGAAGGGTCACAAGGAGGAGACAAGCCAGTCAGGGTGCAGGATAGCACCTACAGAACAAACAACTTTCCTCTAGTTCTTTAATGCTTCCTCCCCCCACTATCATGATCCCAATTCTACCTTACAAATCTGGCCAGAGCATGTACACGGGTACATATAAGAGCTGGAAACACAGGGAATCCAGGACAGATAAACCCCCCAGGACCAATAATGAGAGTAGTGATACCAGGAGGGTAAGGATATGGTGAGAGAAGGGGGAACCAATCATAGTGATCTACATATAACCCCCTCCTTGGGGGACGGACAACAGAAAAGTGGTTGAAAGGAGACACTAGTCTGTGTAAGACTTTAAAAAAATTATAAATTATTAAGGATTCACAAGGGAGGCTGGGGAAGGGAGGGAAAAAAATGAGGAGCTGATACCAAGGGCTCAAGTAGAAAGAAAATGTTTTAAGAATGATGATGGCAACAAATGTACAAATGTGCGTGACACAATGGATGTATGTATGGATTGTGTTAAGAGCTGAACGAAGCCCCAATAAAATGATTTTTAAAAAACCAAACTTGTCCTTTTTATGGCTAAGTAGCATTCTATTCTATGGCTCCCCTACATTGTTTACCCAGCCCCCTTGCAGTCGTCTGGGTAGCACCAGCATACAGCGCTGACACTGTAAGGGGTGGCGACCAAGGGTCAGGGCCAAGCTGGAGCATGCCAATTTAGAGGTTGAGCAGTCGGAGGAAACAGGGGAGACAGAATGAGGAGCCAGGGAGCTGATGCTTGGAAGGCGAGAGAAGAGTTGTTTCCAGAAAGAGGGAATGCAAGATGCCCCCAGGAGTGGGCTGAAGAATGCAGATGGCTAGAGACCATTGGCGGAAAGAATGAAGACTCATGGAAGGGGCTGTGGTTGCAGGAGCTGACATGCTGCACTCGAGTCCAGCCTGGCCCAACACCGTGCATGGGATTTAAGAACTGCCATTTTTCAGCTATGCCAGGCACTGGTCCCCATCCCACAGATGTAACTGAATTACCCAGAACCAATTTCAAGGCTGGTGAGAGGCAGAGCAAGACCATCAACTGCTCTAACTGCATGATCCTTGAATTCCTTTTTACCTATCAGGGACAGTGGGTGGTCATGATTTGTGTTTACTGGAGTGAAACTCCATTGACCAAAAGGAGGGCCGGAGACGCTAGGAACACTCCCTCATCGTGGTCAGCAACACCTCACACTTAGGGATTCAGCAGCAGCACCTTGTTCCACCTGCTGGTTACTCTAAGAAACAATTCCCAACAATGTGCTTGGGCCAGCCTGGCCAGCTGGCGAGGATCCAACTACACCATCCCAACATGGGTTCAGTGGCAGACCTGGGAGAGATGCCGGGATCAGCTGAGCCTAAATCAGCCTAAGTGATTCAATCCCCCTTTTGCTATTGTGCCTCAATAGCAAGGCCTTTCAATCTCTTCTTCCAGCCACTGGGGCCTCCAAGCGTTTCAGCCACTGCCCTTTTTGCAAGTCGACCTGAGTTGGTTTCTACTGCTTGTTGCGGGAGAAAATCAGGGAAGATGAAGAAAATGATGTATGGCCTAATGCTCTGGCCAATGTGACCTGGGAAAAGACTTCTGGAAGTTTCTGCCTTCCTCCCCAGGAGTCTCGCTTCTTCTGTGGACATAGTCTGGATGTAAGGCCTGATGCTGTCACCACTACCCAGTTCCCTGAGGAGGAGGGTCGTTAGAGACCAGGTGGTCCCTGATGTTCTGGAGGACTCTGTTCACCAGTCCCACGCCCACAGTTCCAGTTTTGGGAGCTGTTACTATCCATGACTGCCTGGGTCAAGGCTTCAGTTACTGCTCAGAACCTCCAGACCCTGTCCATGCCACTCCTGGAATCAGCACTCCAACTTTCTTGTTGGAACCAACCCTGTGTATGTGCTCCTTAGTGCTTCTGCTCACATGTTCATAGAGGGCAGTTACAGATACTCTTCAGACATAGCCAAACACCTTGTGAGACTGGCTGTCTGGGTATGAAGGCTTAGGACTGCCGTCTCCTGGGACAACTCAGTCATCTTGAATAATGCTGTTATCTCCACAGGAGAGGGAGGGACCAGACTTCAACCCAGCATATGAAGCAAGGAACCACTAGAGGTTTGTGGGGCCAGCCCCCAATCCAAACCACGTGGGTACCCCATACACCCCACCCCAGAAGAATGCACTTCAGAGGACAGCACTGAAGCTATATTTCAGGAGCAAATGAAGAGCGAAGGATAGAGTGGAACACACCCCGGCCCACCTAGTCCTGAGGACAATATTCTGGCTCAGAGCAGTCAACGCACAGAGGATCACAGGCCTGGCCCCATCCCAAGACACAACAGCAACATCCCACATTGACACACAGCACTAAAGGGGATAGCACTGGGGACAGAGTGGGAGATGTGCCTGATCTGACCCCACTACAGTGAAATACTAAGGGTGTGTACAGTGGAGCAGCAAGGGGAGCAAAGCAACAATGTCCCCGAGGAATGCCAAAGGGGTATATGGGGTGGGGCGTGGCCCACAATGGACTAGACTGGAAGAGACTCAAGGTCAACAGACAGACCTGCAACTGTTGGAGGGCTTTTCAGTGTTTGCTGTTGGTTTTTCTTTTTCTGTTGTTGATTTATTTTTTGTCTTGTTTTGCTTTGCATTGTTTTTGTGCATATTATTGTCTATGCATGTTTATCTGGACAAGATAGGCAGAATGAACAATCAGTGGAGAGAACAATGGGACTGACAGTTGTGGGGGGGACGACACGGGAGGGAGGGGAAGGAAGTGGTGCCAACAAACCAAGGGACAAGGGAAGAGTAAGTGATCTAAATTTGGTGGTGAGGAGGGCATAGCCTGCTTGGGGGGGTGGGGGGTAGGGGCTTGATTAAGGGCAATGTAGCCAAGAGGAATTACCAAAACCTGAATGAAGGACACTGGGCCTCCACTAAGTACTCCCTCAATGCAAGAACAATTTGTTCTACTAACACAGCACTCTGTGATGTTTACCTTCCCAGACACAATCCCTAAAGGCAAAATGGAAGCATAAGCAAATGTGGTGAAGAAAGCTGATGGTGCCCACCTATCAAAAGATAGTGTCTGAAGTCTTAAAGGCTTAAAGAGAAACAAGCATCCATCTAGCTGAGAAGCAAAAAATCCCGCATGGAAGAAATACAGCAGGTGTCAATGGGATCAGGTATCAAAAGTTCCAAAACAAACGATTATATTTATGTGAAAGAGGGGTGTGGGAGTAGAGCCCCAAAGCCCATCAGTAGTCAATTGGACACCCCTTGTCAGAAGGGCCACAAGGAAGAACCAGTCAGGGTACAGTATAGCACTGAGGAAGCACACAACCTTCCTCTAATTCTTTAATGCTTCCTCCCTGCCCCCACTACTGCAACCCCATTTCTATCTTACAAATCTGGGTAGACCAGAACACCTATACTGGTGCAGATAAGAGCTTGCAACACAGGGAATCCAAAACAGATAAACCCCTCAGGACCAATAAGGGGAGCAGTGATACTAGGATAAGGGGGAGAGGGGCCGGGAGTAAGGAAGAACCAATCGCAATGATTGACATATGCCCCCCGCTTCCTAGGGGGGCAGCAGAAAAGTGGGTGAAATGAGACATGAAAAATTACAAGTTTATAAATAATACCAGGGGTTCAAGTAGAAGTGTTTTGAAAAAGATGACAAAAAAGATAACATATGTACAGATGTGTTTGACACAATGGATATATGTATGGATTGTGGTAAATGCTGTAAGGCCCCCAATAAAATTTAAAAAAAAAAAGGATAGTAAGAAGAGTTTTCAAGGCAAGGAAACAGCTAGAACATAGATCCCAAGGCAGAAATCATCTCAATATGAAGGGACAGAAGGAAATGAAGGTCTGGGGGAGGAGATGAGCCAGCCAGGGTAAAAAGTAGCAACGATGAAAAATACAACTTTCCTCTAGTTCCTAAATGCTTCCTCTTCCCCCACCTCCCCTCCAGTCCAACTATCATGATCCCAATTCTACCTTGCAAGTCTGGCTCGACCAGAGGATGTACACTGGTACAGATAGGAACTGGAAACACACGGAATCCAGGGCAGATGATCCTTCAGGACCAGTGGTGAGAGTGGTGATACTGGGAAGGTAGAGGGAGGGTGGGTTGGAAAGGGGGAACCGATTACAAGGATCTACATGTGACCTCCTCCCTGGGGAACGGACAACAGAAAAGTGGGTGAAGGGAGATGTTGGACAGGTCAAGATAAGGCAAAATAATAATTTATAAATTATCAAAGGTTCATGAGGGAGTGGGGAGAGGGAGGGGGCAGAAAATGAGGACCTGATGCCAGGGGCTTACGTGGAGAGCAAATGTTTTGAGAATGAAGGCAATGAATGTACAAATGTGCTTTATACAATTGATGTATGCATGGATTGTGATAAGAGTTGTATGAGCCCCTGATAAAACGATTAAAAAAAAAAAAGAAATGAAGGTCAATGGCAAACAGGATAATGACAGAGGGAATGTGTGTTGTCTCCTTCTGGAAAGAATTGTGACAAGTTAGCATGTATCTCAAACCTTTGCTGTCTCTGAATTCCATTTAACTTTTGGTAAAAAATCTCAGAAACCTTTTACTTTTGCCCTATAATCTGACTAAATGTGCAGCATGGTTATATAATGACCATATTTCTGATTAATAAAAAAATTAAGAACCAAAAAGAGAAAAAGTTTATGTTATGCATTTTAATGAAGCAAGTAGCATCTGAGGCCTTAAAAGTGTGTTAGTCTGGGTACATTAGAGAAACAAATCTACTGAAACCCATATGTATAAGAAACAGTTTTATATAAATGGTCTAAGTACACATCAAGAAAACATCCCAACCCAGTGCTGCCCAAGCCCACAAATCCAACATTAGCCCACATGTCCAACACCAATCCACAAAGTCCTCTTCCATCCCACAAAACACACACAATGATGCCGACTGCAGGAGGAAAGCCGAATCAGTGAACATGTAAACATCTCAGTGCTGGCAGGGGTCTCCACATGGGTGCTCCAGCACCCAGGGCTGCATCGGGATAGGTCCATGTGGCTTCTCCTCAGGGAGGTCTTGCAGGAAGTGAGTTTTGCGAGCTAAAGCAGGGAACTGGCTAAGGCAGCTGCATTCTGGTCTGACCGTGAGAGAGCAAAAGACTCGAGAACTAGAAAGGCGAGCCTCACTGAGCCATTTATCTCTCCACCCTTCAATTAACCCCATTGTGTTTATCGGCCATGTTGGCACAATAAACTTTGACTATCTCAGTGTGTGAGCAGCCAACCAAGATATAGCGATAGGTCTCTACTCATCAGGATCAAAGAAGAAAAATGGAAACCCAAGTCTTGTAGAAGAAACAGGTCTATCGGGCTGATAGCCTACAGGAGACACAGTCTCATCTACCATGAGACCAGGAGAACTAGTTGGTGCCAGCTACCCATAGTGACTATGCTTAACAAGGTCACTGTTAAATAGACCCTGATGGGTTGGAAGAAAAATGCAAACCAGAACTCAAATTCTTAAAAAGGCTACACTTACTTGACCAGTTGAAAGTAAAAACCTGAGATATGCTCTAAACTTTAAATAAAAACTATGCAGTGGGTACCTTTTAGTGAAGTAGCAGATTGGCACAGAAGGGGCTACTATGGCTAGAGCTCCATTCAGAAAACAGTATGAGATCAAAAGGTCAACACTGATTCTAAAGCAATGAGAAGATACAGCGTTGGGGAAATTAGAGAATTGGAAATGGAGCAATCAGAACGCAATAAAGGAGTGTTGACACCTTTTGGAAAATGTTCACTAAAGTTACTAAATTTGTATAGAAATTGTCAAATAGGAACCTAATTTGCTATGCAAGCTTGCAACGACAACAACAAAAAAGCAGACCCACTTTTTTTTAAAGTGTGACTCCCTCCTCTCCTAGCTGCGGGGGTGGGTACATGACCCCAGTGGAGCCAATGAGAGACAGAGTGACAGCCAAGGGCCAGCCATCACTCATGATGGGATGGGACTCAGGGAGACTGGTAGCAGTTTCCATGGAGGAGCTGCTCTGGGCAGCTGAGGCCTCTCTGCTCGCAAGGCCCTTCAGTCTCTTCTCGCAGCCAATGCCTTTTTGCAAGTTGACCTGAGCTGGTTTACTGCTTGTTGTGGGAGAAAATTGGGGAAAACCCCGTTGTTGCTGCAGAGGTGCCATGCTGCATGGGTGTCTTGGTCCCCTAAAGTGGCCACAATCAAATACCCCACCAGTGGGGGCTTCAAAGACCAGGCATTTATTTCTCAGAGTTTTGGAGACCAGAAAGTTCAGATCAGGGTCTCAGCCCTATTGTTTTCTCCATGAGAAAGGAATAGTTCTCCATGGCCGGCTCCTCGTTTCTGCTGGCCACCAGTGTCCCTTGGCTGTGTACAGATGCATCTGCCTCCGCTATCATGTGGTGCTCGCTCTTCTTCCTGTGGGACTTGATCTGTGTTTGTCTTCCTCTTTCGGAAGATACCCGTCAAGCGGGATCAGGAGCCATCCTCTTGCAATAGGACTTCCTTTGCTTTGCTGAGAGGAGACCCTGCAAAGAAAAACCCTAAAGCCCCCAACAAGGTCACTTTCACTGGGTTAAAGGTTAGGACTTCAATACACAATCCACTTTGATCCAGCTTGGTCCACAACAGCTTGTGGAGAGTGGGGAGGCAGAGGTGTGAACAGTCAACTTAATATAAAGCAGAAGAATGAAATGGACAGCGGTAGTGACCACGATGAGAAAACAACAGCCACTCTTATGGCGTCAGGCACTGATTGCAGCAGACACATTAAGCTCATCTCATTACATCCTCACGACCGTCTGTGTGAGGTGAGGGAGCGGACTCAAGTAAGTTAGGATTAAGTTCGGCTATAACTCATTGCCCTCAAGCTGATTCTGACTCATCAGCTATAAAGGAAGTCCCAGAGCGCAGAGGCATAAACAAGGCAGGAAGAGGCCTGGTGGCGATGGCTTCAACACTGAGCTAACCAAAAGACTGGCTGCTCTGGAGGAGAGAGATAAGTGTTTCTGTCCCAAAGGCCTCTGGAACAGGTCTACTCCGTCCTGTAGGGTAACGAGTTACAATGACTTGATGACAGGGGGGCTAGACAAGTCACACACAGAAATCAAGAGGCATCAAGTCCAGAGCTAGTGGGATGGCCTACAGAACTTATGGACCCAACCTTCCAGTACACCACTCTGCCATGTCTAGTGGGGTCAATCTACCGCATCACTAGCATTCAAGGTAGGATTTAGGAAGGGGAGAACAAGAGGCTTTTCCCAAAGCAGCCTGCTGGCACTGCTCACCTCCCAGGGTAAGCATTTATTCCCATGGGTCATCAGCCACAAGGGATGATGGGAAATGTGGACTTTACTTTGGCGCCACATGCCCAGCTACAAGGTCTGCTGTTGTTAAAGCACGTCGAGTAGCACGCACATGAGAAAAACAAGGCTGAGACGCCAAGTCAGCTGTCCAATGTCGGTGCCAAGCTGCGAAGCAGCAGAGGGCTCCAGCTGCCAGGACTGGTTAGAGGCACCAAGGAGAGCAGTCACGGGAAATGTGAGGAGCCAGGAAGGTTTTCTGGGAGAGGTTTTCCTCCTGGGTTAGGACAAAGGGAAAGCACATCTCCAAATTCCAAGGGAGATTCCTTTGGGTAGTGGGGAGGCAGAGGTGTAAACAGTCCTTTCACTTCCACTGAGGGTTAGTTTGTGTTCTGGAGGCGTCCATAGCTCTTCCTCAGAGGGTGCGGGCAATATGTTTCAGCAGGTCCCCTCCAGGGGGCTGTCAGTCTGCCCCTCCTCTTAGGCCAGCTGGCTGGGGTGAGCTAGGCCAGGCCAGTGAAGCTAAAGCTCCACGTGGGACCCCCATCTGACAAAGGTGGTCAGCTGAGTCTCATGGCTCCGAGGGCAGGTGTGTCTATACTGACGGGCAGCATGAAGCAGCTGGCCGGCTGGGAGCCAAGCGTCAGCAGAGCAGAGCCCTCAGCTGAAGAGACAGGAAGCTAGGAAGCTCATCTGAGATTTGTCTTCGACTGGCCCACAGTGACCCTGTTCAGGTCACATGGCAGTCACTGCCGAGCAGTTTCACTGTTCTTCCTGTCACACCTAAAGATTGCTGCCTAATATAGGCAGAGGTGCCAGGCTTGGTTTTGTCACCGGCTCGGGGTTGTGCGTGTTTTAGTAGGGTAGGCCTCTGGAAGTGCTGCTCCGTGAACCGCTGCCATCTCACTCACTCGGATACGCAACTTGAAGGGAGCTCATGTCCATGCTGGGCTCTCTGGTGGCTGGGCTCGGGGATCACTAGCGTGCTTCTCAACTGCTTTAGGAACCTCCCATGGGCAAGCACCCAATTTCAGGACCAATGGCATTTTCCTAAGAACTTTTTGAGGCCTCCTTGCATATGAAATTTGCAGTCAAAGAAAGAGAGAGGTACCTGCATAAGAAGCTGCTCCCCCTGGGGAGCCTGGCCTGCAGGAAGAGGTGAGAAGGTTACCTGTGCTAGCTCAGAGTGCTTGGGTTTCAGAGATGCGATTGACAAGCAGCACACTTATTCAAGTAGAGAGGTAAGAACTCAGAGCCAAAGCACCCAGTCCTAGTTTTGTAACTGATATGAGACTGTAAACTTACGTGTTCTACTATTCTACGCTTAGCTCCAAGTTCCTGATGGATCTTTGTAGAATCTCCTAGCAGGGCCTTTGACAAGCCCATTCTATTTTTGGTTACTAACAACATGATGATAGAGGATGGGGTCCTCTATGAACTGTCTTATACCTGCTATCCAAAGTTACCTGGATGTTGTGGCAGGTAGTAGTCCAACGATAGATAAGGAGAGGGTGAAATCTAACATTTATAGCAGTTATCAAGGATCCGGTGAAGCTATGTTCTCAACATTACTAGATCTGATTTTGCCAGCAGCCACGACATAGATTGCTTCTATGCCCATTTTTACAAAGGGAGACACTGAGGCATTGATAATATATCCACAAAATGCTACGAACTATGCAGCCAGAAGAGGCAGTGTGGATTCCCATTTGAGTGGCTGACTGCGAAGCCCACGCTATAACCAATGCCCAGCAATGCCTCTCAGGAGGAACAGCTTGGACAGGTTGTCTGTGTAGGAGCCAGGCAAAAAGACTACAGGATTCCTAAACTCATGACAGAAATGGCATCTCTGTAATGTCTATGAGAACTATCTTGAGAAGGGTAGGGGAGTCTGGGAGTAACTAATGAAGGTGGGAGCGGGGAAGGGGCACTGGAGCGGATCCTGACTGAACAGCTCTCTTTGGGCAAATCCACCATGAGGTGAGAGGATGCTCTAGGACGGAACTATTTAATTCTGATATGTAAATTATGTGCCAATAAAACTAGTGAACAAAATACTGACAGAGTAAAACAAACCTAGAGCTCACAGAGTGCTATTAGACCAAAAACACTAGCTGAGCATAGTTAGTAGAAACCCTTACAATATTGAATTTGTTTTCCTATGTTATTTACATGAAATGCCTCCTTATTAAAAGGAAAGCTTAAATTGAACCTCATCATCTTTGTGGTTTGGCTCTTAGAAACTATTAACAAGGACAGTTCCCTGATGGTTGAAGATGCTTCGTCTATTTGGCCATGAACGTGAACACGATTGTGCCTAACAGAAATACGAAAGCTATTACCAATGGGATTTTCATCATCCTTAGCAAAGAAAGCATGACTAATTCGTAACAAGAGTGCAGAAATACTATTTTAAATCACAAGCCTGAGAGAGGGAGGGAACAGAATTCCAGGCCCAAGAGCATATCTTTGTATTTTAGAAACCCTCTGTTGAATTTAGTAGTAATCATGAGAATGACCAGTTCTAAGACAATGATGTTTTAGGTTGAAACCATCTCTTATTCCTAACTCTCTATGGGAAACTGATGAAGCTATAAATCCTTTCCTAGGACCGATTCACACATGCACTGTCTAAGGCTTCACAGTGAGTTCAGAGACCCAGATTGAGAATCCCAGGGGCTGAACCACAGGACAGGTCCTGATGAGCCTTTGCCACCAGGTCTCAACAGGGCTACACACACCACAATACAGCAGCTTTACTCTCTGGTGTGGAAGCCAAGGTGTTCCATGAATTTCTGAGGAAGGAAAATGGCACTATAAATCAACAGGGGCCCTTAGAATAAAGAACAGTAAGCCCAGCATCCAAAAACCATGCTCTGTGTAAACTCAGCTTAAAAAGATTCAGTTCTACCCTGTACATTTGAGGGTGGCCCTGAGCCAGTCTTGATGGCAATGGGTGTTTCTTTTTGGCTTAATTTTAAGACTGATAATTCCCGTTGGAAGTGGGTCCTGTAAAAGTCACGCTGCTGGGCATCTGAATCCCAATGGCTCTAGGTTTTAGCAAAAACCCTCGGCATTTTGCTGTTTTATGAAGGAAACTTACCATATTGAGGATTATGTGCAATATGATTTTTGTGGTGCATATAATCCTATTTATATGAAGTTCACACAATGGCAACATTGAGCAGATTGTTCGGGGACAGGGCACCCATGAGTCTGAGCAAGAGAATGGTAAGTCTCACCTGGAGATAGCAGTACACAGGGGGAGGGGAGGGACAGGGAAGGTAAGGACTCCCGACGGAGAGGCTCCGTCAACATCAGTGACATTCTATTTCTTAGGGCAGGCAAAGGGCACATCAGGGTTTGTTTTGACTTTTCATTTGTGTTACGGTATGTCACAAAACACAGAAGAGTGCCTATGTACAACCCTTGTGGAAAGTGGTGTGGTCCCATTTCAAATGAGAACAGAAATCCCATGAGCCAGCAATACCTCTGGTTGGGTATATACCTTAAAAAATAAGGGCTGTCACACGAACAGACGTAAGTATTCCCATGTTCATCACAGAACTGTTCACAACAGCAAGATGTTAGAAACACCCAAACGCCCATCAGCAGAAGAGTGGACTGAGAGACTGTGGTCCACACGATGGAAGACTATGCACTGCTGAAAAACGATGAAAGCACAAAGCACCTCACAACATGGGTGGACCTGGAGTGAAGTTAGTCAATTATAATAGGCCAAATATTGTGAGATCTTACTTTTAAGGATAAAATCTGAGACAAAAACTTGCATATCAAAAAGAAAACACTTTGCAGGTGGCCCAAGAGAGGGAGGGCAAGGGTGGGACAAATGAAGCCACAAATTAGAAGGTTGACAAATATTGTCTCCAGTGAACAGGAAGATGGATTCCTAAAAGGGAGAAACCATGGAGGTGCAAGAGTGGGAGAATGTGAGTGGGGAGGGTGATGAGAAGGTTGAAATGTTGAACAGAGTTGAAGGTCTGAAATATAAGCTCTCCCCACCTTAAATAAAGGACCTAAAGTATGTAATATGTAACAAAGTATATCAAATTAAATCACACATGCAACACAAAAATGGTGGCTTGCTGTTGTGAAAGCCCTCCCATGACACCTGACTAGAATTCACAGAATGCTTTCCTGATGCAAGGGGAAGAAATGAAAACCAGATGACCACTCTGAACAGGGTCACTTGTATGGCTTTTAACACGGAGAGGGCCTAGATGCCGTTTCTTAGCTATTTAGGCCTTAGACAAAAGCACACCGCCTGAAAGATTCTAATAGAAGGCTGCATCAGCATCTTTACCAAAGCTGATGCAGAATAAAGACCTCTAAGTTTACCAGCCCAGCTTTTCCTTGAAGCAGGGGTTTCCTTGGGGCACAAGTAGGTTGGAAGAGGGGAGCAGTACAACAGTTTGATTTCACTCCTTTTACTAAGAAGCCGTGGAGACGGTCAAACCAGTTTGAACACGGTCTCTGAGGAATCCTAGCTTTTCAAGTTGGGAAGAGTAGGAGTATGGCCCTTCTCAACCTATTCTTTCCAGTTTGAAATTAACGGATGTTGTCCTGGGTGTAATTGGAGATACTGCTTTTGTGACATTAAAAGTGGGGGGCATGCATTATAACCCATATGAGCATCAATAAACACTTTGCAAATGCAGCAAATCTTCTGACTGCCTGCTTGCCGGCCCGCCTTGTGCTGGGCCCACTGCCATGAGGAAACATCCATAGGTTACACACCAATGAGGGGGGCCCGGGGAGACCTGAAATCCAGCCAAATCAAGTTGAAATTGGGAAAGCTCCGCCACACTGGACACTCCCGTATACTGTTCACACACACAAGGCAATATTTACGCCTATGAGCTGTTCATCACGGCGTATTCCAGTGGTTCTCAGCCCTCCTAATGCTGCCACCCTTTCCTACAGTGCCTCATGCTGTGGTGACCCCCCCCAAACCAGAACATTACTTTCGTTGCTACTTTAGAACTGGAATTTTGCTACTGTGATGAATTGAGCGACCCCTGTGAAAGGGTTGTTTGATCCCCAAAGGGTCGTGACCCACAGGTTGAGAACAACTTATAATGTGCCCCTCCAGGACAGAGTGGAACTGCTCCATGGGGTTTTTAAGACTTAGCTTTCTCCGGAAGCAGACTGTGACATCTTTTCCCACCGCAGAGTGGCAGGTGGGTTTGAATTGTTGACCTTGCAGTTAGCAGCCCAATTCTTACCTAACAGGGCCAGGTGCCTGTTCCTGACATTACTACACGTAGAATGGAAAACCCCACTAGGTGCTTCTGGATGGGTAAGGCAAACGTGGGAAGTGGCACTTGGCCGCTGGTAACCAACAGGTAGAGAGTCAGCTTCCTCTGAAGGCGGAGGTGCTGAGCAAGTCCCCAGGTGGCTAAGGAACTTCCCCCAGCCTCCCGCTCTCTGCCACACCTACCTAAACTTGCCAGAGTTTTCTCGCACAGGCCAAGCAGCCTGTTTGTCCAAGAACATAGCGGCTGGCTCACTGTTCTCTTCTTCCTCACCAGTTGAACAACTGGTGTGTGGGATGGTCCTCTGATACTGTGCTAATCGGAGAGCTAGAAGAAACGAGGCAGATGCATCTTTAAATGGCTTTTAAAAAGTCTCCTTCCAGAGTTGCACTCAAATACACATCTTGGCGTGATTTATTAAAATCAGTATCCATTCAAAGCTAATACTGTCAAATGAATGGATCTTTTGGTATATAACCATTTGAATTGCATACCCTTACCCCCCCAAAAATAGTTCAATTGGGATAAGCCAATCACTGCCCCTAATTTGACATTGGGCTTGTTCCTATGGGTGAGGTCTTCATTGCATTTATACATGATTCTAGGCAAATTGCTTTTATACTT
Source organism: Tenrec ecaudatus (assembly GCF_050624435.1). Classification (NCBI taxonomy): domain Eukaryota; kingdom Metazoa; phylum Chordata; class Mammalia; order Afrosoricida; family Tenrecidae; genus Tenrec; species Tenrec ecaudatus. Next base: position 7,514,971 of record NC_134545.1, read on the forward strand.
AAGACGGGAGGAAAAGCAAGTTGGGTTTTGGGTGACCCTACCACCCGAATCAAGGGCCTGGTAGCACATAAAAACCCCTCAGTTTCTGCACTGAACGTGGCGGCTGAGGGCAGCAATGGCATTCCATACAAATCTCAAGTTTTGTGAGTGCTTCAAGACGGATTATTTTCAGAGTTACTTAAGATCACTGTCATACCAAGTAATCTTCACTACTCTCTATTTCTGAAGTAGTTTTACAAACTTGTAATAGTTCAGAGGACACTCCTTCCTAGACTCAGTAGGTAACACTCAGTATTTTCCTTTTCAATCTCTGCAAGCATCCCTGGAGTTCTTTCTGTAACAAAATAAACCACTTCCATTAACTATATTCTTAGTATTTTCATTTCAACCAATGCAATTTCTAGAAAAATGTGTACATATAGAATTATCATAATCAAAATGCTTACCTGTCCTTCAAAGAATCCGAGTATTTGCCATAAACCCAACTGCTTGGGCCTTGCTCCAGCTGACACTGTTGGTTAACGGATGGCAGTAGTTGCTCCAATCACGCAATCCTGAGTCGAGTACTAAGGCAGGGATACTAGGGATTCTGTGCAAGTAGACCTTGTCCTGCAGTCTTGGACTAAGGCCGAACTTGATTGTCCATCCTCACTTTCACTCTTGACGTGTCATTCAGATGGACTTCTTTTTGTACCCGGACCAATGCTGCTTCACGTAAACGAGTTCCTTCATACTGGCAGTGGTTTTAAGTCCCAGAAATGCTTTTTGGTGCCACATGACAGCTAATGTGTATCAACAACTTACTAGTAAGTAACGACAACAAAAAACTCATTGCTGGCAACTTCCAGCAACCCATTATAGGGCTTCTGAGACCTAAGTCTTTATCAGGACAGCTCCATCCTTCTCCCTGGCAGCAGCCAGTGAGTCTGAGCCACAGTTAATTGCCCAATGCTTCGTTCACAGCACTACCACGGCTCCTTATTAAACCATTTCGTGTGTGCGGGGAAGGGAGAGGCCAATTCTCTCAACTCCTATTGTAAGAGAAAACCAACGCCTGGGGCAGGTTATCCTCTTCTTGTCTGAATTTATGCAAGGGGAAAAAGTGGAGAAGCATCCTCGCAAAAGACTCAATGAGAAAAGGGGCAGCACAGAACACCTCACACCTACTTTCACCACCTGTTGAGTAAGAGCTCTTCTCTATCACCTTCTGTTGATCCAAAATGTGAGCAAAACACCCCTCTCCTCTTACAGATCCTGCCCTATATACTAGTCAGGAAGGACTGGGAGCATGACATCCATGTCCCCAATACCTCAAGTCATGTGTTCACTCACATAGCACTTCCTGCAAGGATTCTCTGCCCCTGCCAACATGTGCTTACCAGCAGACCTTTCTTCTTTTCAGCAAATCAAGTTCCTTTTCAACCTCCTCCAAGCATGGTCCCGCAACGGGAAGCTTGATTCTCTTCCTTTCCGTAGTCTGGCACCTCCATAATTTGCTTCTTGTTACCCATCCCTACTCCGTGATGCTTTCACTCTCAAAGCCCAGCACGAGGTTATGGCGCGACGCTGGTTTTCATGCTGGCCGCAGCAGGTGACGCCAATTCAGCGGCACCACACATATAGCTTGTTTTCCCCTAGTGTCAAGGATTTACCACAGAAAGTTGTAACAGGAAGGCTCCCAGGGTCAGAGCAGCAAGCGCACTGCAGATCAGGACTGTGCTCTGCCTGCCCATCCGTCACCTGCTCCACACTGCCTCCCAGCACCCCAAGGGAAGCTAGTGCACAACAGAAGACAGGCTCGTCCCCCACCCTTCCTACTGGACTCAACATTCACAGGCACCCAACACACTGTGACAAATACAACCCAGCACAACACTGTGCTCCATTTGAGTCTGACAGCCGGAAGTGACGCACTGTGCCTTAAGAACGCGGGCTAACACAAACCAAGTGGCTTTTCTGCTAAATTCATCTGATCTCAGCAAGCAGCTCGGATACAAACTGTGTCATAAGGATGTGAGCAAATCCCTCCTCCTTCAATAGTAGAGTCCTTGCCTGTAACAGCACAGCTCAACCACACTCTCTCTCTAGACTTCTAGAATGTAACTACGTCCAGGTTATAGTTCAAAGACTATGAGCAGCCATGTTACTCTAATCATCTTTGGATGTTTTTTAAAAAGACTGTTGGAAGGAAGACAAATCCAAAGCGAGACCGTGTGGTTTCCAGAGCAATTTATTCATTAAAACCTATTCAAGATGCCATCAACAGTTCTCCTGTGTGTATTGTGCTGATAAACAGACACTGAGAGGATTGAACAAGATCTGCATTTAATCAGTCTGACTTCATTTTCACCACATGGTATTATACACGGTCATCTGTTGAAACATTTAACAGATCTTAGTTTAAAAAAGTCATAGATACTGTGAGCTCTGTATAAAGTGGTGGATAGTTAGTTCCTTCGTTTTGACTGAGAAGCCTCAACTTCACCGCAGAATAAAGAATGTAGGCCACATAAAGCATAACCGGTCACTCGTAAAGAACAGTATTGTTTCTATAATTGGAAGCTTTCTGAATGGACGGGTTCAGGCCTGATGCAACTGTAAAAAGATGACTTAGTGAATAGACTATATGGAAATTGTACAAAATGTTAACTTCAATTATTAATAGCTTAAGTAGCACTCTCTTACTAATGGCTATTCAAAATAAAAAAAAAACCTGTTTTCAATTCCCTAAAGGTGGCAGGTGCACAGAGCCACAACACCTTATAATTAGGGTCGTGTCAATACGTATTTCAACAGAAACTTTGGCTTTAGGAAAGAGTCACAAACAGTTAAAATAATGGCTTTAATTGTCATTGTAAGTATATGGTAAGGGAAACGTGTGCTTTAATTAAATATACATCATCATACCAGAGATGCTGGCAAGGTTGAAGGTTATTCCTAATATGTTGATAGCCATAAAAACCAGTTTGTACATGAAAAGACAATGAAGAAAAAAGTAATCCCTTTGAAACAAATTAAAAACAAAACAAGTTCACAGTGGTTTATATCAACAGTATGCATTTTATGACAATGACATAGATTCATGTACAGATTCAGAGCACCCTAGGGCTCTCTTTATGCCCTAAAGAAAACGCATTTACATTATGCACGGGTTGTACTGAATTGGGGGTGGGGGAAAATCAACTGTCTCTGCACCCTTAAGACAGGCCAAACTGTCCTGGGTGTAAGCAGCTTTAACGCCATTATTCAAGGTGTTTGCAAAAGGACTAGAGAATTTAAAAACCAAACAAATTCTTTGTCTTGGGAGTGGAGAGGGGCTTTCATTTGCTGCTATAACCAGCAAATGATGTTCAGTCATCAAAAATGGGGGGAGGGCCCACTAACACAGATCTATTTGAGCAAGCTGACCAGTACACATTGCAGTTTCAGAAAGGAAAGTTATATACTCTATGGTACAAGTCCCAACTAGGCAGTGTCAAAAGGACATCTATTTCTTGGCTTGCTTTGTGATCATACCCCTTGGCGGTGTGACGGGTCTAGTGGCATTCGGCTTCTTTTTCTCTGCCGGCTTTAAAATCTGTAAAGAGTCAAAGGGCAAGCAGGTTACAAAATGTAATCATTCCCCAAACCTAAAGTTCCTTAAACTTCACTCAAATCTTTGATTCAAAAAGATTTCTTGACTATTTAAGTACTCTAGGAATTCTGAAAGCCTCTCTAACCTGTCAGCATAAACTATGCTGAAAAGTGACCATTTGGGTTGTAAACGTTACGAAGACTAACATTATGATGACCCGGGAAAACTCTTTTCCTACGGCTTAAAAGGAAAACTCTTTTCCTACGGCTTAAAAGGAAAACTCTTTACAGTCTGTACCTGGGAGCATCTTCAGGTCACTGCTATGACTGGGGGAGATGTCTTGAGAGTGGTGTCTTTCAAAATCACGGGGGATCCCGTGAGCCTCAGGAAGCTGTCAGTTCTCCATGATAGCTGCCAACAACTGTTTTACTTTATCTCACTAATACCTACCACATGAATTCAGCAGCTGCATTTCTGTTTATGGCAGAGTTGGCTTGATGTTGTACAAATCTAACCATCATCAGAGAATGAGGAAGAATAAGCTGCCCTGCACACAGGTTGTGCAGAAACTGGACCAGAGAGAAATGGTGGCAGACACGAGTCACCACACAGAGCATCCAATACATCTCACATGTGAGCAGTGACTTCATTTCTAGTAGAACATCACCGGTGGCCTATGGTTTTAGATTTGTTGTTAAGAGCCACAAGCATGTGAAATGAGTGATCTTTCCATATTTAAGTGATGTAAAAATTAGGTAATCTCAACACTAAGGTACAGCCTATGGTATTTACAAGAGGTTACAAAGAGTTAGTGGAAGACTAAGTTCATTTTTTAATCCCATTAAGGGAAAACAGAAATTGAGCTTACATTACATAAATGAAAGAAACAATCAATGAGGCAAGAGAGCTCAGACGATGCAGGAGACGAGGGCGAAGACACCCATACCTGAAAAGAGCACATCAGCGTCTCATCCACACTCATCATGGCACCAGCATTGTCAAACTCTCCACAGTAATTGGGGGCCGAAAACAGAGTGACCAACTGCCTCTTGGCAAAAAATTCATATCCATCTTCAACCACCTTGGGGAAGAAAGGTTTTCATTATAAGCCCGTGCAGTCTGTAGTGGAATAAGAAGCCTTCTATTTCCCAATGCACCTGACACCCTGCTAAGTCACACCCAGAAACTCTCGATATAATAGCCAATACCTAGCCACCAAAACCAACAAGGAGAATCTGTGCTCACACACATGCTCGTAAGGGTTCATGTAAAATTCAAAATCAATACCTGATGGGCTCTACAAATAAGATCCAGATCATGCTTATGAAGAAATTTTGCAACCACTTCCGCACCAAATGTGAAGGACACTCCTCTGTCGTTTTCACCCCAGCCTAAGACGTCTTTATCAGGGTCAGACCACAAAAGATCACAAAGGAGACCTTGATCGGGTACATCAGTTGGTCGCATAATTCGCCGAATCTGCTCCATAGATTGAAGATCTGGTGACAAACCTATTAACCAGAGAGAGGGAGGAGAAAAGAGCAAAGCCTTTAAAAAGGAACAACACTAAGAACTACAATTCACAATAACTTAGCCAGTGGACATGGTTACTCGATAGTCGTGCTTGACAAAGTCGGCAACACTGCCCCGTGGGAGAAGATGGAATAGTCCAGGGGCTGCAATCTTGGATTATGGATATAGTATAAGTTTTTAATTGCTGGAGGGGAGGAGTAAGGTTTTTTCCCCCTGAAAAGGGGGCAGTAGGTCAAATAAGTTTGAGAACGGAGGTTCTTCAGAAAACTGTAAAATTAACAGTGACACTTAAGACCACTGTTGCAGTGTCCGTCCCACAGCTGACCATGTGAATCTCAGGTAATGCACAGGCACATCCAGTTCAGATCTGTCAGACCAGCTCAGGTGCTGGCTTTCATCTGAGTTAAAACACTGTACTCACTATAACCCATTACATCTAGGGGACAGGGATCTGATCACAGGGACAACCACAGTACATTATGCTGGCTCTTTTAAAAAAAATAAAAACAATCCCATGGAAGCCATTTATTGTGGTTCTGTGAGAATATAGCAGTAATGAAAACAGTATGAGCATGTTTCGGAGCTACATTCATAATAAAGAACACTTTAAAAAGGGGGAGTGGGGAGCTCCATGGCAGCGATGTTATCTCCTCTTAGCATGATCCGTCCCAGTTGTTTTTCTGGACTTTGTTTTAGAATGAATCTCTGCTGCATCATCGAATACAAGGTTCATATACTCAGCAAGACCCATGGCACAGCCCTCTATCTGCATATTCACTTGCTCACGAGCCACACCGGAATCTGGGATCTTTCTCTGTTAGCTTTGTCTTGGGGCCTGAATTTTCTACTCCTGACCAACAGTGCTGCACCATCACTGTCTGCATTTTCTGGCCCTGGTCATGGTTCACCATTGTGAACTGTGTTGGCTCTTTGATAGCTGCTAATTCTGACCACAGAGGGAAAGAAACCTTCCACTGCAGTTGCTGTTTTAATTACTGTACAAAGAACAGCCTCTGAACATAGTCACATTCCAATTCCAATGTACAGGTAGAAAACTGTACCCTTCGAACTAAAGGTCCAAGTTAGAAACATTCCTGAGACACCCAGAAACAAATTCCCAGAAAGTAAACTCCTGTCACTTTCAAGCCAACAGGCCTGTGTTACAAGCAGACCAATTGTTGCTCATTTTCCACTGAAAAGATTTAATACTCTATTTTAAAATCTTACAGTCTAGAGTTCCTGCTTTATAATTCCTTACTTCAAACAACCTTTATCCAAACTATCTGGGTTGTGTCCGAGTAGACCTGTGATGAGAGGTACTGACAAAGATGAACCTGGCCCTGGAGGTCATCAGCAATGTCCCAATGTCCACCCTTCAGAGGGGATGAAGGTCTGCTAGCAATCAGCCTCAGCTCACATACCTCCATGACAGCAGAATATTTTCTCATCCACGATGGCGGCTATCGGCAAACAGTTAAAGCAGTCTGTAAACGTTTTCCAGAGTTTAATATTGTATCTTCTTTTACCTACAAACATTTTAGGGTGGTCAACAAGATTGTGGTTCCATGTTTTTCTTCAGGTGAGTCTCCCCAAAACCAAGATTCTGATTACCTTATAAACTATGTGGAAACCACTTTAAAAAATTATACCCCGCCCCCAGCTATTTAGAAAACATGGACTTGATATTTGGAGATACTTTAAAAAAATTCTATATGAATTAGAAATCAGAGTCCCAGGCATAATAATCATTAAGATTTATCATCAAACACAGTAATATTTTGTTGTATGAACTTTGAAATCTAGTCTGTTGTACTGCACGATTTCAACTGATACTTAAGCGCCCTCATTCTGAAGTGAATTAGCAAACAATTTATTCATGTGCTGTTACCATCTTCCTTTTGGGGCAACCTCTGAGAGTTGAGACTCATCTGCCCTCCCTCCCCTCTCCCCAGATAACCTAATGACCCCCAAGCTTCCCCCAGCCACTCAGCAGGAAGCACCGTATCCCAGGCACAGAGAGACCGGCTCTTGCAGGGACCAGAAGCTGCTCCTCACAGGCTGCACATACGCAGGAGCGCCCCCTCAATGACAAGGTTGGCCCATGTACTTCATGTATTCTGGAATATGGTTCTGATTCGGACAGAAGCACCATCAACCAACCTTTAAGACACTGTTTTACAAGAAATTGTGTTCTCAAGTAAAAACCTATTTCCCAAGCCACTGAAATACCAATATATCCAAATTGGTTGGTCTCCTATAGCCCACCATGTCAGAAAACCTGAGAGCCAAAGCAAAGCCATAGTGGACCAGGAATGTGTCCTCTGGCCAGGGTCTTAGAGGGACATTTAACACTTCAATGGCGCTCAACTCCTTTGAAGGAGAACAGGTTCTTGAAAGAGGTGTCCCAAACCAGGCCTTCTCCCGGCTGCAAATCCAGCAGGGCAGGAGGTCGAAACAGCACGTTTCCCTTCAGAGGATGACCAGTCTTGTCTGCTGTTTTCTGAAGTTTCTGGTTTCTGTTTATCTGGGCATCACTCTTCCCACAGTTCAGATTCTGCTTGCATTCTGGAAAGGCCTCATAATACCCTCTGTCTGAAATCTTCCTTCACTGGAAGGTTCTAGAAACATAACAGAATCCCTCCCTATAAAGGGCTGCAGGGAACAAACCTGTATATGCCCCAACCCCTTCCCAGTAGTGTCCAATTTACAGCAATTATTGCAAGAAATATAAGCCAGGATCCAGATGGGCTTGGCACCTGGTGCCCTCAGATTTTCCTTACTGCCTGCCCCAGGACAGCTTTTTCCTTTGTATGTGCCATGGCTGCCTAACTTCTTGCTATCTTGAAATTGGCTTTGCTCCTTGATTTTTCTGCCACACAAACACACTCCAGCTTTTCTTGCTTATTCCTGTTATCCATACCAGCTCCTCCATCACCAGTTAGGATTTCTGCTCCTGTTGCTTCCTGGACCCCTTACTTTTTCTTCTTTCTAATCTCCTCCCTTAAAGGCCCTTCAAACATCCAAGAACTTCTGGATCCAGAAGGGTGTAGTCTGAGTAACTGCCAAACCCTGAGACTCAGAACCAGCAGCCCTAGAGCAGTTCTCGAGGACTACCAGCTCTGCTCTCAGGGCCAGGCAGTCACGTCGTCAGTACCCTCCCACAGAAACCTCAGTCTCTCCACCATCAGTCACGAAGCTCACAGTGAAGAGCTACATACAGGAGTGACACCAAAGGCACACATTCCTTGAACACACCTTTAAACAATCCTCTTTTTAATGATCAGTGATCTTTTAAAAGAGAAAAGTCTGCAAATGACCAATTTAAAGTCACCTCTGCCCAAGAAGTTATGCCTGATTGATTGGGGGCGGGGGGCATGGGAGAAAATCTTAGACACCCATGGGGCAGTTCTACCCTGCTCTAGCCGATAGGGTTGCTGTGAGTCAGCACTGACTTGGTGGCAGTGCATTTGGTATTTTGGTTTGGGCTGGTGGGGGCAGCACCAGATGACCCCGCAGGCAGAATCAGAGGTCATGGGAGTCACGTATGGATGTGTGTATCTTTTTAAGGCTTCTGTATTAAATGAAAACCAAGGCTCATGGTGTCTCATTGGGATGAGTGTATCAGTCACTGGAAGCAAGGATGAGTGATACTTTAACCCCTTCTAAAAAGCAGCAGCTGTAGCAAACATGACGAAAGTGACCAAAAATCCCTGCCTAAGGAATAGCCCCCACGTAGGAGTATTTATCTAAAAACCCATCTCTGTCCAGAATCTCCCTCGTGACTCCTCCTACTTCATCTTCCAATGGCATGTATCTTTTTTTATCAGCTAGATGGCAAGGTCTCAGGGCCCAGATCAAACAAATATCGATACAGATGTAGAAAAGGCTGGTGACTGGAGGGTCAAGTCTATGACTGCAATCCCTTCCCCTTTCCACATTACGCCCCTAGCAAATGAGCTGGTTGAAAGGTGTCACAGGGTAGGAGGTCAGCTCCGGGTGGCCACTGGGACAATGGTCTGTTGGTCTAGTTATAACCACATTAATAAGTACTAGAAGCCATAGCCCCAACCTCCCACTGCCTGACATCTGAATGCTCTTCTGGCATAGAAAGCAGGCTGAGCAAAGATTGAAAACATTTTTGAGACTAATATAGAGTTATATAAGATAATAAATACGGTATAACTAAAATGTTTACTAATCACTAGCTAAATGTGTAGTCGCATTAATAAAAAATGGGTCATAAAACAGTGTTACATAAACAATTGTGTCTCTCTATTCTCCTACATTCTTTGCCATAAGGGGAAAATTTTTCAAAAGCCAATTAATTATACACGTCAGGCCTTTATTCCATGGAAAGCCCCAAAAGGCAAATCTATAAACAAAAAACAGATTAGCAGTAACCCAGAGTGTGGTGAGATCTGCACAACTCCAGATATTTACTACATCCATGGGATTGCACGTGGAGACAGGTTAATTTACGGAGTGAAATCATAACACAACAAGCTGTTAACACCACACTGTCTACTTGACCAGGTTCTTGGGAGTTGAACTAAGAATAAGAACAGCTAAGTTGCCTATATTCATTCATAGGAATTACCTTACAGAAAAACCACCACTGTGGTCACCGCCTTCTATCTGGCATGTACCTCATACAAGAGTCCAGGATAGGCCAAGATTAACACCCTTAGATCTAAAGTAAGATAACAGGGGAGCAATAGGGGTGCCAACACAGCGTCTGAATGCCCACAAACCCAAACCACAGAAGAGTGTGACAGGGCTTTTGACAGAGTATCCTAATAATTCTTCTTTAGATGTGGAAAGTACTTACATTCATCATAAAATCCATAAATTCTATTGATGCTGGCACATTCATGGTTCCCTCTGAGAAGAAAAAAGTTCTCCGGGTATTTTATTTTGTAGGCCAGTAAGAGGCAGATAGTCTCCAAGGACTGCTTCCCCCGGTCTACGTAGTCCCCAAGAAATAGGTAGTTGCTTTCTGGTGGGAAACCACCGTACTCAAAGAGTCGAAGCAAATCATAGTACTGCCCATGGATGTCACCTAGAAGCAAGAGTTTTGTTAATTGTTTCCATATTTTATATCAAAGCTTTGGAAGAGGCATGCTTTACACCTTCACTGAACAATGGCATTAAATCTCAAACACACACACAAAAACCCCACCCCAAACCCATGGTCATCTTGTCAATTCTGACTCCCAGCAACCCTGCAAAGGCAGAATTGAGCTGTCCTTCATAGGTTTCCACAGCTGTCTCTACGGATCTCTACGGACGCAGGAGAACACATCTTTTTTTCCACAGAGCTACTGCTAGGTTTGAACCACTGACCTTACAGTTAGCAACTGAGTGCTCAACCACTATACCATCAGGGGTCCTTAAGCCTTCATTTGGAAGTTAGCAGTTAGTACTTCCAACCATCTATATCGTACTGGATCAGAATTGACTTGATGGCAATGAGAGACAGGCATCCTATTTAGTTCAACTGAGCATAATAAAATGGGTACATGTACATCCAGTGCCCATATAAGTTTATTCTGTGGAAAGGTGCATTCATGTCTTCCTGCCAGAGAACACGGCTTTCCTTCAAGTTAGCAGAGCAGTATCAGATCTCCAACAGCTTCAGTCACAGGTAGTGTCATCAGACAGGCTATCCCCCACTCAGCCCTGCCTGGACACGTCTGAGCATAGGCCGGCATAGTGCAGCCACCAGCATGTTTGGTTTTGAGGTTCCCCCTTTAAATAATAACCAAGAGCATTTTATTTTTTTAATTATGTATATATCTGTTTACATTTAAGCTTTAGCATTGTAGTCAAATGTGCTAGGAGGAATTATCAAAACCAGCGTTGCTTCAAGATTAAATATAATTTCTACACCTTGAGATCTTTTCTTAGCTCTATACTCTTGGTTTCATTTCTTTCTTCTACTATTTTTCACTGTCTTTTAGGGAATCTATTTTTTAAATAAAATCGGAAGCATGTCTAAAAAAAATTGGTCCATTTAAATATACTTATTCTACAGCTAGACTTACTCGACTTAATCTGAAGCAGTTCTAGCTTATTCATGAATAGTACAAGGTTGTCATCAACGGATCCCATGAACCAATGAATCAACATGCAGGTACCCAAGAGCCAGCACTTACCACATATTTTGAGTGGCGCTTCAAGTTCCAGCAGGATAGGCTGACTGAGAAAGATCTCCCGAGACTTTAAGCACAGACCCCTGATTTCATTCTCCTGGAGTTGGACATTCTTCCCAGGCTTGGACCCTCTCACTGCAGCAGAGAAAAGTCCCAATCAGTCAGAAAAAGAACAGAATTTTATAAGCAGTGTTAACATTCCTGAAAAACCGTGGGTCTCCACCTTCCTCAGGCTGCGACCTACCTTTTCATACAGTTCCTCATGTTGTGGTAATCCCCCAACCATCACATTATTTTTGCTGCTACTTCATCATTGTCATTTTGCTACTGTGAGGAATCGGGCGACCCCTATGAAAGGGTCGTTTGACCCCCCCCCCCCAAGAGTCGTGACCCACAGGTTGAGAACCACTGGTGAAAAGGCAGGCTTAAGATGAAAGAAGGGCAAACTTGGTTTAATATGGCTTCTCCCTGGTTCAGTTTTCAAGATTCTAAGAACACGGTTTGCTTGCTTACTTCAATTCCCGAGATTAGTCAGCTCCAGCTTCTACAACGAGCAAAGCTCCCTTAGTGTTCTGATTAAAGTGCACCAACTGGTAAGAAAGGTCTTCCTTTTATCTAGGGCTCCCTAGGGTATTGGCTAGAACCTGCCCCTCTGCACCTCAGTGCCCCCCAGCTCTTTGCCTGCCAGACTCACTCTCCCCAGCTTTTGATGTGAATTAGCATCTACACAGCAGCAAAGAGATTTTATTAGTCCTAAGAAATCTTTGTTCTGAAACGTACAAACTATATAGGCTCAAACCCCCCTCCCCACCAGCAACCACACGTTTTTCAAAGGACTGATGTCATAATTTCCATTCCATCAAAAAATGATGCTAGCTCATTGCATTGCTTCTGTGGCACAGCTGCAGGACCTGACCTGCAGGTGCCGGGAGGGGTAGGGGTGCGGGCGGCACAGGGGGAGGGGTGTGCTTGCGCTTCAGTCATATTAACAGGAAAGCCTCCCACAGCACGGGGTTCACTGAACCAGAGTAGATTTCTCTGCTCACTGTGGGGTAAAGAGGTAGAGTCCTGTACATTATCAGTACATAGGTTACATCTTACTAGGTAGGTAGTAGTAGGAAGCAAGGAAGAAAATTTGTTTTGATTCCAGTTTTATAAGTCTAGTCATCCAAACATTGAATTACAATGAATTGTTAAATTTACACCTTGTTTTTAGGTAAGTAATTCCTTCCCCAAACTAGCAATAGAGAATTGTTTGACAACATGAGGCTTGATTATTCCCCATTTGCAAGGTCTTAATGCTTTGCTTTATACAAAAGATCTTGATATACAGGTATTCTCAAGTTTTGTTTGTATTTAAATTGTAAAGTCACTTTGGCCTAATAGCTGAATAAAAACAATTTAACCTAACCTATACCTGGTTTATAGTTAACTTTGGCTTGTAGTTATTTTGAGTAACATCAGTGTAAGAAGAATCACTCCAGTTTAAAACAAACCAAAAAACCTGATGTTGGTGAGAATTTTCTCCCCTAAGGAACAACAACAAAAACCAAACTCACCGCCCTCAAGTCGATTCTAACTCACAGTGACACTATTATAGAACAGCCTAGAACTGTCCCTGTAGGTTTCCAAGACTAACTCTTTACAATGGTGGTTAAGTCTCGTCTTTTCTTGTGCAGAGCCGCTGGTTTTGAACTGCTGACCTTGTTGGTTAGCACCAAGGCATATCAAATTTGGGAATTACTGACTGAGGTGAAGTCACCTACAGGCAGGAATAGGCCAAATTTTGAGGAAATAAGTTTTGAGTTGAAGGAGAAAAGGTGTGAGGGAGGGGATGGGATTGAAGCCTACCACTTAAAAGGAAAAGATGGGTTCCATAGCCTTGGGTCATGCCAAGAGATCCAAGTTCACGCAAATGAACTAAAAGACTGATCAAATGACACAAAAGGAAAAACAGGGTGATAATCTTAGAAGAAATAAAATGAAATTCAATTGAGTATACACAAAAAGTTCTCCCACCAGAAAGCAAAACAAACCCTCTCTCTCTCTCTCTCTCTCTCTCTCTCTCTCTCTCTCTCTCTCTCTCTCTCTCTCTCTCTCACACACACACACACACACACACACGAAACATGCTTGATGAAAAAGACACGGGCTGCCCACTTCACTAGGCAGAAAACCTCATTGGTAACGACCACAATTCAGCAGCTTGCCCAGCAGGGGATTCTGAGAAGGGCTGGTTCTAAGCCACCCTTCTGCAGCAAAGTGGATGAGGAGCAACTCTGCGTCTTTCAGGAGACTTCTCAATAAACTGGCTCACACCTGCCTAAGGAGGTCATGAAGATTTTAACATTTGTCAGAAGAATTTCTTTTAGAGCTATTATTTCTTGATTTCCTAGTCGCTGCATGTTCCTATTCAAACAGAGGACAAAAGGAAAAAGCACATTAAAAGAATTTATGGGAGGGGAGGTGGGGTAGAAAGAGGGAACCCATTACAAGGAAATACATATAACCTCCTCCCTGGGGGATGGGCAACAGAAAAGTGGGTGAAGGGAGACACCGGGCAATGTAAGATAAGATAAAACAATAATCTATAAATTATCAAGGGTTCATGAGGAAGTGGGGAGTGGGAAAGAAAAATGAGGAGCTGATTCCAGGAGCCCAAGCGAGAATTTTGAGAATGATGAGGGCACCAAATGTATAAGTGTGCTTTACACAATTGATGTATGTGTGGATTGTAATAAGAGTTGTATGAGCCCCAATAAAATGATTTTTTAAAAAGAATTAAAATTACCATTGGATACACCTAATATCGGTAGTAAGAAGGGAGTTAGGACAAATGGTTTCTCAAGAAAACTTGGGAGAGCAGCACTCATTGAAAAACAGCAACAAGCAGGTTTCTTCCATTAGCTCAAGGAACAAACTTATCAAAATGTAAGTTCACTCAAATCACCTCACTAACAGGTCTTCATTCAACGGGTCATGCTTTCTTTCTCCTTGGAGATCCCATTCACCACCCCCACCACCCCCATGGACCACACTTTGCACCAGAACTAGCCCAGTGAGGAGGCCCTGCAGAGCACCAACTGATGCCCCCAGCCAACATCTAGTGGGCAGATGCTCAAAACAAAAAGCCAACCAACCTCATGGCCATGAGATCATGCTGACTCAGCGAGACCCTATGGGACAAGGCAGGATGAACTGCCCAAGACAGTGTGGCTCAAGATGGACTCACCCTCGAGGACTGCTGACTTGTGCCATTAGAATCAAACGCCCATTCCAGATGAATGAAATTTTATCAGGGACAAAAGCAAAACAGAGAAACAAGTTCTGTGCCTTCAAATGACAAAGTAACAGTGCCGTTTTTCATTGTCTGGCACATTTCCCTATTTGTCATGTCAAAACTTAAAAGCTACTCAAGTTTCAAACTGATAGAAGAAAAAAAGAGATAACAAAATGTTTTCCTTTTACATTTTAAAGTTACACTGGAAACTGTTCCATCAATGAAACTGTCACTTCAACAAAGAGGGAAATCAATACCACAGCCAAGGACTTTTCCCTCAAACGTATAAAAATTCAAGGATAAGCCACTAAACAGCTAAAGTTTGGGTTTTTTTGTCCGTCTAAGAGCTCAAAAGGCAGTCAGTTACACAGTAAGACTTTCACGTGCATGCTCAATAATCATTATTATTCAAGGGATCAAATATTATCAAGTAATTTCTCTTTTTAATAACTTTTGGGGAAGCTCTTACAGATATAACATTCCATAATTCAAACAGATCACGCATAGTTGTACGATTGCTACTACAATCATTTCAAAACACTTTCTTACTTCTTGAACTCTTGGGTATCAGTCCCCCCCTTTGTATCAAGTAATTTCTAGCATAAGCTGTACTCCCTGGTCTTAAGAAATTTATAGGCTAAGATTGTGAGTGGTTCGGCGACTTTGTCCAAGGTCAGAGAGCTTAAAAAGAGGCCATTAAGGTCTCAAGTGAAAAATGTTTTGGAAACAATGATGGCAACAACATATGTACAAATATGCTCCATACAATCGATGTATGGAATGTTGTAAGAGCCCCCAATAAAATGACTTTTAAAATGTTAATGAAAATTATGAAATACCTGACTAGAAAACTGTCATAATTTTTTTAAAAAGCGGCCATTAGGCCTCAACTCCAGGTTTTTCTTGGTCTAGGTACTAAATGTACATGTCAACATTCAACAAAATTATTTCTGAACCCCTACTACGTACCAGACCCTACACAAAAAGCTGGGCACACCTGGCAAGAGGAGGAACAAGAACTTTTTCCTCATCGAGCTCATATTCTAATGAGGAAAACAAAAGATTCCAACTATTAAAGTGTTATAGATGGTCAAGACTAGAAGAACTATCTTCACAAAAATGAGAGTAAGTCTACCTGCAATACCCAAATGTACTAGAACCCACAGAACAAGCTGGGGAGACCCTGGAAAAAGCATTCTCTGCTCTGTAAAAATGAGTGGTCATGGTGCTGACTGACTTGTGGTGACCCATGTGTCTGAGTAGAACTGTACTCCAGGTCCTTCTTCTGCTGCCTGTGTGTGGACCCCAATTCCCACGACAAGTTCAGCTGGTGGCACATTAACTGTCTGTCCCATAAAGCTCAGTCCATGCTGAGAGGGTAAAAGCCCTGGGGGCTTTGTGATCAGCAGGAGAGAGAAATGAAACTGCCAGTGGGCATGGAGAAATCCCAGTGAGCCCTCTCTCCAGATGGGATCTTTCTCAGCTACCAGGTATTGCATGGAAATAGGTGGTTGGCATTTTGGACATAAGGCTAATGATTAATATATTAAAATTATCAACAGAGACACCAAGCATGAGCTTTTCAATAGCAATCTTTATCTGGCTGGAAAGATCCAGAAATACGCTGAGAAGGGTTAACAGCAAAGGCTGCCTCACAGAAAAACTGGATGTTTCTGGGAAATCACTAATCTGAGTACATTATAAAAGCTTACATGCAATTGTATTGAAAACAAATGAATACATCCATGCCTCAGGAGCACACACATGGGTAGGTTCCAAAGACCAGGTCATGAAGTAAAGTCCAATGGCTACATCATGCCCTAAGTGCCAAACCACTAAAACTCTCTCAACCCAGCGAAGCTGACATATAACCTTCATCACCACAGCCAATGCTATTCTTTCCTGTTTCTTAGTTCCTCACGGCCAGGTGTATACATCATTAACACACAAAACAGTGAAATTAGAGTTTTTACTCTTGTTGCAAATGTTAAATGTCTAAGGATAATATGAGAGGAATAGATGTACAAACATAAAATAACCAATGTGTTTAATTCAGTATCTGCAACCCAGGTTTTTCTCAGAAGCCACAGTAACTTTTCCTGAATTTGACAAAAGCAAAGCAGCGGTGAACACTGGTAAGGAACAATTAAGACTACACTGGGACGGCTAGGAAGGTTTCTCCTTGCCACATAAACCAAACACCTGGCCTCGGAGTAGATTCTGATTTTAAGTCTGCAGGGCAGAACTGCCACCGCAGCCCACCCCCACAGGTTTCCAGAGCTGTAATCTTGACTGAAGCAGACACAGCTCTCTCCCACTGGGCAGCTGGTGGGTTCAAATTGCCAACCTTCTGGATTGAAGCCAAGAACTTAACCTGTGTCACTACGGCTCCTTCCTTAATACCAAAAAAACCCAAACAAGCCCAGGGGTTGTTCCAACCAGAGACTCTAGGACAGAGCACAACTGCTCCTTAGGGTTTCTCCGGCGGTTCTCCCAGAGAAGGACCATCGGGCACAATGCTTGGCCCACTGTGCCAACGCAGTTAAGAATGCATGTTCAAGGAACAGCAGAGGCACACAAAACCTCAACTTCTATAATGAACCGACGGCACAGGACGCACGCATAAAAATAAGCCCAACTATCTTACTGCAGTAATTACTCAGTCAGTAACTAAGAATATGCCAAATCACATTAGTTTCAATGACAGCACCGTTAACTTTCTGATATTTGACAGACTTAGGAAATACCTCAACATGAAAAACCAACAATCAGTGAAGACTAGCAATGTTAAAATTTTCTTATGAAGGGCATGTGGGCATTTCTAAAGGACAGTAGATGGCCACCAATTCCTAAGGTGTTTATTCTCTCATAAACCAAACTCACTGCCATCGGGTCAATGTCCATTCATAGGGATCCTACAGGACCGGGTAGAACTGCTCCTGTGAGTTTCTGAGACGGTCACTCTTTGCAGGAGTAGAAAGCCCCACCTTTCTCTTGAGGAGCTGGCCGGTCATTTCTAACTGCGGCCTTCTCAGTGAGCAGCCCGGCACTAGAGCTCCTCAAACTCTCGACTGCAAGGGCAAAGCTGGCTTATGGGGGGGACTCTAACAACACACTTCAATAAGACACCACTCTGATCAGTCTCTACCAGACTCTGCTTTTTGAGTGGTTTCCACCTCCTTACAAGCGTAACATCACCCAACCAACCTCCAGATGAGGGCCAGCAGTGCATGCCATGGCAATGGGCCAAGTGGCTGGGAGATTCCCGAAAAACCATCAAGAACCCCAAGTAAAACATCGGTTTACTCGAGCATGCTGCAAACACAGGGTTTAATCCTGAAGCAAAAATTCAGTAAGTGGGAAGACGTGGGTAAGCAATGCTGCATTGTGGAAACTGTAATCAACCACATGAAACAAAAGTGTTACGTATGAATTGTTGAATGGAAAACTGATCTGCTCCATACACCTTCACCCAGTTCACAAAATTAAACTCTGTAAACACCAGGGCAACATAATTACCTATTACTCTTGACTAGGACTTTCTGGTCCTCCACCCCCACCCATCTGTACAGCGATTGACACCTAAACGTTCTTTCACATTTCAAGCTGACTAACATCCTTATTTGTAGCAAATTCCCTGACATCTGGGGACAGTAGTCCTCACCTAGCCAAGCTGACTGACACATGATGTTTCATAACAGGTCACACAGGTCACAACAGGCCTAGTTTTCAGGACAGAGCATTCTCACCACCTCTGCTCTTAGGAACCAGAATGGCATCCCTGACCTCATTCATTTACCATGCTACAGACAAAACGCAGAATACACACAGACTTTATTCCTTTCAATCGGAGGTGTAAAAGGGCCCACCAAACTTAAAAGCTGCAGATCATCTGTTTTTCAGAAGAGATCTTGGGAGCGCTGGAGTGGGGGAGGGGAGAGGCTTCACAACAGACTCCTCGGTCAGGGAGGGAGTTATAAATGCGTAACTGCCCCTCCCTATCCATAAAATCAACACCATCTTCATTCAAAAGAATACTCACACAAGTTAGTAAACTTTCCACAGGATAGGGCAGAGGGCACATTTAAATCACTAAAGCGAAAGCAAGCAACCTAGCAGTGCTTGGCCAGAGAGCTAGTCAGAAACAGCCTCCATTAGGGCCTAGACTGTGGCATCAGGCAAAGCGCTGGGCTGGCTGTTGTTGAGTGAGGTCTTCAGAACACAGTTCCAAACCCACAGGCTATCACACCCACGCAACAGCTTTTCCCCAAATCCCCCCAAGGGGCCCGGTTATGTAATCAGTGCATATCACTTATCCTAAGGATCTTTTGTCATCAGTAAAGCAGAGTGCAGATAAACAGGGTGAGCCTCAGAAGTGATGCCTGGCTTCAGGCAAAGCTGTAGGGACGGTATAGAGATGGGGTTTGGGTTTTGCTTTGCATACTAACCATCTTTCTTCTCAGCTAACTTGCACAGGCCTTGAATTTAAAAATCGGTCAATTTTGAACATGTAAGAAAACTAACAAGGCTGCAAAATCCACTTTCCCTCCACTTTCTGATACGCTGAACTCTTAATGAAAAGTTTAAGGGAAAAGGCTTTCGAAACAGTACAAAAACTATCAATATATTTTGCCAACACCTTCCAACTTAAAATGTACACCATCTCCTCAACAGATCTTCAACTGTTTCTCTATAAATTTAATACTCATGAGAAAGGAATTTGAGGAGGAGAGGGGCTAAAGGGGAGCTGCTAACAAGGAGTACAAGAAGATGTTTTGAAACTGTAGCAATTGTACAAGACTATTTGATGTGACTGAACGATGGAATGCCATCTGTATTATTTCCCAATAAAATGGCTTTGAGAGAGGGGGGGAAAAAAGTTATTTACAACTATTGTGCAGTGAGCCTATTTCTCCAGGAGCCTTAGTGTAATGGGCTAGGAGCGGAGCTGTTCGACCCACCAGCTCGCTCGCTCTCTCTCTCAAGTAGAGAGCCAAAGCTGCGCTTTGGGGAAAGATTCACAGCTTCAGAAACCTTATTAGGCAGTTCTACTCTGTCCTCCTGGGCTGCTATGGGTTGGAATAAAGAGTTGGGTTTGGGGGGTTGTTTTGTGTTTTAGCCTATCCCCCCTCTCCCCAAGCATTAAAGTGCTCTACTTTATTAATACACTTCAAGAAATAAGATGAAGAGATCACAATCTTGTGAATAGGGTTTTGAGCAAGCCACAGCATCAAAACTTAAATTAACTTGGAATTCTAATGTCTCTAATCCATGTGAGAAATAAAGTCACTCTCATATAGCCACACACCTGCTACACAAATGTGTATAAGTTAATTTTTAAAATGAAAGTGCAATTGCTGGCTCACACAAATCGGAGGAACTGCATTAACTAATACAAAAAGTATATAGTGATCCTAAGTGGACAGGCACAGAGTGGAAGTGTCCCAGAGTTCCTTCCTGGAAGCACTTGGGGACAAGTCTCTCCAGCGGAGCACTGAACAGCCGTGCCACCAGGCCTCTTATGCTAGTGCTCCAAGGGGGAGGAAGTCGCTGATTTGAGAATGGGTGTTTTCAGGCATTGTACATTAATGACTTACTTCAAAAGACAAGTAAACCCTACAAACCTGTCCCCTATCTAGATTCCACTCACTCGCAATTTTTTTACTGGGAGGTGTTGTGGAAGGCAGAATCAAGCCCCAAACCGGTTGCAACTCAGCGGTCAAATCCAGAGAATAAATAACTCATCTCTTTGCTCCAAAGTCTAAGATAAGGCACTTATATCTATTATTGGGCCCACTTCAGACCCCACCAAAAATGCTGTTCAGTTTTGCTTTCCCTTTAAAATCTGTGCCTTACCCTCTCCCTCATTAATAGCAATCCACTGCCAAGCACCTCGAGTTAAACTAAAGCCTGGCATTAACCTGTGCTTATCCCTGGGACGCTTCCTTCACACATTGGGGTCACCTAGAAAAGGTGACAGTTGGATATGGAGTTTCTGCTCCCTGCTTGTAAACCTAGTTGTCATTTACTGCGTGACCTTGGGAATGGGATTTCGCCTCCCTGTGCCTCGGGTTTTTCAGGAGGCGGAGAGGAATCACAGTGGGACTTACCTGGCCAGCCTGTGGGGAGAATTAAGCGAACCCGAGTACAAAGCTCCCAGAAAGCCCGCCACAGAGGCAGCGCTTGTCAGAGTGTGTGCGAGTTGCGCCGTGTTGGATGATGGAGGCAAAGCGGAGCCGGAGCCCGGCCCATTTGAAAGATTACAATGAGACTTGGTCACCACAGACGCTTTCCTGCTCGGCTGGATGCTGGCTCGGGGAAAGCCCGCCGACAAAGCTCGGGATACGGACAAGTTAAAAGGATTCCTGGGGCCGGGGACGGCGGTACTCTTCAGAAAGGGACGTTCGTCCCCCAAGTCCCAAGACATGACCCTCCCGACCCCAGCTCCGCTAAGTGAAAAAGGAAAGTAAGCAAGATGGGAAAACGGGTCCCCAAAGCCAGTGGAACCCACACTCCCCAGGCAAACTGCTTTACGGGCGGACGAGTAGCAAAAACTCCGAAGCCAAGTCCGGAGCTCACTGTGCTGGGGGGACTGCAAAAGACTGGACCGGTTTGCTGGGGCCCGGGGGTCGCGGCGAGAGACGTGAGGGAGGGGAGTGGAGTTTCCGAATTCCAGGCCAGGAGGGCGCCTGCAGCCTTGTGCAATGAATGAGCCGAGCGGAGCCGCGGGCTGGGCCAAGTTCGGGACCCCGGCCCGGCTGCCCTCCCCAGCGCTGCAAGCCCAACCGGCCTCCCAATCTGCTCTGAGGGCTGCTCAGCGCCGTGGAGTCACCTCCCCGAGGGCGCCTGCCGCCCCCCTCACCTTCCAGCAGCCGTTGGATGATGCTGTCGATGTTGAGTTTATCTATATCCGCCATCGCCGTCCCACCGCCTACCCTCCCGCAGCGGCGCCGCCGCCGGCTCGCGCCCGGGACTCACACCTCCTTCCCACGCCACGAGCACAGAGGCGGTGGTGGCGGCGGTGGCAGCAGCCGCGGCGGGTCCCCCCCAGCCGCCCCGCTCCCTGCTTCCTCCTTCACTCCCCACTGGAACCACGAGAAGAACAAAATGGCCGCCGACTCCTCAGCCAGCCTCGGGCGGCGGACGGATGCGCGCGGGGGAGTGCAGCGGTCGGACCGGGACTTCTTTATGGGCCATAGGGCTCGAGGGAGAGGGCGGGGCCCGGGCTCTGGAAATGGGCGTGGCTAGAGCTCGAGAAGGGGGAGGAGACCGTTGAGCGTAACTGCAACCTCGCGCGGATCCTTCCGCCAAACGGGTCGAGCAAATAGGCCCGCTGGTGAGTGAGAGAGTGAGTTGTGAAGTTGCACGCGGGAACTGGAGTTGCTGTGGGGAGAGCCCTGGCGGGAAGCTCTGAGGTTTGCTGCCACCGCGAGGCTGTGTTCTTTGGGGTCAAGAGTTTGCAGACCTGGCCATGTGAAAGCCCAGCAGGAGCTTGTATGGGGTCCTGGAATTCATCCTTCAAAAATAAAAATGCTGTGGGAACGGGGAGGGGGCTGGGGTTGGAGAAAGAGAATCGTCGGGAGATTTGTGCTGACTTCTTTTGCACTCCAATTAATTGGGATTTCCCTCTCCCAGAGAAATCAAACTATTGTCGATTATTTCTTCGAAGTAGGACGATTGCATCTTATTTTTTCTGTGCACTTTGGGGACTTTTATATCTGTTTTAAAAGATGTTTCAGAATCTCACACGCACACCCCGAGTCATCCTTCTTTAGATTATTTTTCCTGTTCTCGGCAAGTTATATAACGCCCGGAATGATTACCCTGATTCTAGCCGGAGCAAAGTTGAAGAAGCGCGTGCACTCCAGATAAAGGGAGAGTTTGCACGTTTCGCGCATCAGAGCGGAGGTCGGAAAAGAAGACTTTCACGGGGTCTCCTTCTCCACGAGACCCAGAAATTGTGGCACCTCCGGGGCTCCAGGATTCGCAAGTGCAGCCGACACTTCAAAAAACATTCTTTCCCTGCAGCGTATGACCGTTGCGAAGCCCTTGTCCTCCTCCGAGAGATTCACTTTATTTCTCAAGGCATGCATGCAGGCTCCACCAAATGCCATCCCCAAATGTGATGATGCCACCTGGGCACAGTTTTGGAAGCGCCCCTCCCTCCGTTCTCCTGGGGTCCAGGCCCCTAGGACCCCGGGCTCTTTGCCCCCTTCCTGCAGGTACTGGGGAGTTAGGCTGCAGGACTTTACCGACACCAGTTTACACCGCCACCCACCACCCCCGCTGTGGGACTTTCTGCTACAAGTCACATAAGAGTGTCGCTTGTCAGTCTAGAGCACTGAGCCCAGTTGGTGACATTCGGAGTCAGGGACCAGCTGGCTGTGGAGGGCAGAGTGTCTCACGCCCAGCCCACAGACCCCGGGCTCCTCCAGGGCAGGGAGCGTCCTGGCATAGGCAATGAGCGCAGGAATCTGGAAGACAGCCTTCATTAGGCAAACATTTATAGAGCACCTAGCTCTGTGTCAGGCATTGTTCTGGGGGGTGGGGGTGGGGTGGGGGAAGCAGGGGGGAGCCAGAGAGACAAAAGTCTTTCTCCCCAGGAGTCAGCTAGCCAGCCAGACAGATAATAAACAAAGTCGCGAATAAAAAGATCAGCTTCTGACAAGTACTCGAAGCACAAACGCTGCCCTTGTGCTTTTCAAACTCTGTGCCAAAATGTAGTGACTCCCCAGGCCAGTCCTGAGACTGGTGTGCCATTCCTCTCACTCACCTATGGGGTTACAGATGAAGAAACTGAGGCCCCAAGAAGCAGGGACATTTGCTGGAGGTCAAGCAGCTAAGAAGTTAAAGAGCCAGGGCAGGCTGCCAAGAAAGCCCTTCCTCACAGTCAGTTAAGCCTCACTGTGACCCCTGGCACTTAGCAACCTCTGGGGCACGCTGGCTGCTCAATAACTGGAGAACCCAATGGAATGATTTCAATGAGCATCAAGTCACAATCATGAGGCAGAGTGGCAGGTGTGGTAGTCTCTGTCAACATCAATGTGTTGGAGGGCTTCAGATGGGGCTGGCACTCAGGGAAGGTCTCTGTCTACATACCCATCTCAGCGTGGGCAACTCCCCTCCAGAGTCTAGTCCTGAGGCACGTACTTAAGTGAATTAGCTGGTCCCAAACTGGACCTCCAGGGGGAGGTCCTGGCAAGGGGCACACCAAGGGGAGGAAAGGCCTGACTCCCTGTTGGTCTTCCATGCCAACCCACACCCCAGGCTGAGGCAAGAATTTTCCAGAGAAGCTACTGCCTAATACAATAGAACGCCCCTTCCTCTTTCTAGGCCAGTTTGCTTATCTGCGAAATGAGGAGAGTAGATTCTCATTGACTTTCTTCACCCTCCTGTCCTGCTGAGGAGGGTGGGGAGCTGGTGGGATTCTGGTTCCTGACCCTCTGGAGTCAGCCAAGGCAGACCAGTGCCTACAGTTTAAGCATGTGATTGACGTGAACTGTTGTCACTGTGGAAGGAGCCCTGGTGACCCTGTGGGTTAAGCATCAGCGAGGAAGCTGTCTGCCCCAGAAAGACATGCAGCCTTGGAAACCCTCTCGCAGTTCTACTCAACTATGGGGCTGCAAGGTAAGCAGTTTGAAACCACCAGCTGCACCCCAGGAGACAGACAGGGCTTTCTATTCCTGCAAAGAGTTACGCTCTGGAAAGTCACAGGGGCATAGAGTTGCTAGGACAGTGACTTGTGGCAGAGAATTTGTTCTTTTCCCTGGTATGGGGTTCCTATGTGTCTAAATCTACTTGTCGACAACGAGTTTTTATTATTACTATTAACACCACTGGGCTGTCAGTTTGTTGTACTCTGGTGGCTTGCACACTGACCGACCTTTGATGAAGCCTGATGTCCTTTTCCAGGGACGGTCTCTCCCGACAACGTGTCCAAAGTAGGAGAGATGAAGTCTCGCCATCCTGGCTTCTTAAGGAGCACTCCGGTTGTACTTCTTCCAAGACAGATTTGTTTATTCTTCTGGCCGTCCTCTGTGTTTTCAATATTCTTTGCCAGTACCCTCATCCAAATGCATCCATTTTTCTTCAGTTAGAAGAATAACATGCTCTACTTTATCCTCCAGCCACCCACCCTTTGGTGATAGGGAAAAACTTATCATTAATTTTTTTAAACTAAACTTTTTGTCTTATAATAATTTCAGATTTACAGAAAAGTTGCAACTTAGTGCAGAGAGTTCCCATAGGTCCTTCTTCCTGGTTTCTCTCAATGGGAATATCTTCCTCCAAAGTGGCACTGTGGGTTAGGCGTTAGGTTATTAGCTGCAAGGTTGGTGGTTCAAACCCACCAGCCCTGGCCTTAGGAGAAAGATGACCTGTCCCTTCCCATTGTCCTACAAAAGTCCCTTGTGACTCAGAATTGACTCAATGGTGGTGAATTTTGGGTGTCTTCTTTTGTGTTTAATTATATAACATCAAGAACCAGAGAGAATTTCCTCCTAAGTAAGATTCATTTCTCAAATATCTTTTTTGGTGGAAACAATAACCAGATTAGCCATTTACAGGGATGGCGCAAGCTCGAACTTTCCACAACTTGAACAGCAAAGTTCAAAAATAATCTGCTAGGGGGGAGAGGGGGCGGAGTTGGGGGGGACCAATCACAACGATCACCGTGTGGCCCCCATCTCTGGGGGATGGACAGCAGAAGGGTGGGTGAAATGGGACAGCAGTTGGTGTAAAACATGAAAATATATATATAGATCATTAGGGAGTTGTGGGGGAGGGAAGGGGAAGGAGGAGCTGATGTCAGGGGCTCAAGTAGAAAGAACATGTTTTGAAAAAGATGATGGAAACATATGTAAAGATGTGTTTGACAAAATGGATATATATATGGATTGTGATAAGAACTGTAAGAGCCCCCAATTAAATGAAATAAAAATTTAAAAAAATAATAATCTGCTCGGTGTTTGTAACTTTGCTTGATTGATCCATATGGGAACTGAAAATACAAATTGAAAAACACCTGTGTCTGTAGAAAGTGGGCGGCCACAAAAGGGCGAGGCTTCAGTCTCACAGAATACACAGTGCTTGTGTGAGTGCATTGTATTTGCATAAAATGCCATGACCAGGGCTCCAAAGAAAGTTCGTGAAACCATCAGTAAAGCTAAGAGAAAAACTGGGAGATGATGGAGTTCACGAAAGAAATCATTTGGAGATTTGTATCAGGTTGCCGCTTGTCTGATTTGGCAGCTGAATAAAATGTAGCTAAGTCGACATTATCAACATTGTTGAACAACAAAATAATGTGATTAATGCAACTAATGTAGCAGAAGGTGTGAATTCGTTAGCCACGAAACAGAGAATCCAGACCATGGAAGAAACTGAATGTTACAATTAATTTATATCAATCAGAAACTCGATGGTAATGGCGTATCTGAGACCGGGAAATTTGAGGAGGCTAAAAGCCTCCTTAAAATACTGGGGAAAATGAATTTATAAGTGAAATGTGGGGGTCTTGGAACCAAGTATTTGCTTTTCCATTATTTCTTATGGGAAAACTATGCTCAGTTCTCGAATATTCGGTGTTGGAACATGAGTTTGGGAAGAATTGAGTTAGGCAACAGAGGTATCACTGTGCCTAGGGGCATGGCTGGGGAGGTTTGGGGGAAAATGGAGAGCAAACAACAATGACTACGAGAAGACAATGTTCTGAACTTGATTGTGGTGGTGACTGCACAGCCCTTCTTAATATGACTGAATGGTTAAATTACACGATAGGTGAAGAAGATGCCAATAAAGCTATTTTCAAAAAAGATACCTTTGGTGGCCATGGGGGAGACTGCACTGTGGGTAGGCAGGAGTGGAAGCTGTGAGATCAGGGAGGAGATTATTGAACAACGTGACTTCTCTACTCTGAGCCTCAGTTTCTTCCTCTGAAAAATGGAGATGAGCTCACTCACCTGGGAAGGCTGTTGTAGGTTTTATTTTTCCAGTGTTTGGGATGTTAATAAGTAATCATAGGGATGCTAATATTGAGGATAATAATAATAACAACTAGCATTTCTTAAGTGTACATGGTACACCAACCTCCGCGCCTATGGCCTTTCTTGCACAGTCAGGTCTAATGTCAACACCATTTTAGGAGCTAGCTTTTGAGAAGGAGGAAAGGTTAAGTGTTTGAATCTACCTACAGCCCCCAGGGAGGGAGATCTGACAAACTTCTCCTTAGGTTACAACCTAAGAACCCCTAAGGGAAGTTCACCTCTGCCCCAGAGAGTCCGCATGTGTCTGAATTGACTCAAGAACAAACAGCAACAACTATTTCTAGCTCATCTGGAGAGGGACAGAATCTAAATTCAAGCCCAGGGTATCAGCCTTCCTACTTCCAAATTGAGGAGTCAAGTTCTTGGGGGTGGGGAGGTGGGGTCAGAGAGCAGATTCTTTGGACTGAACCATTCCCCAAAGTCCCAGCAGGAGACTTCAAGGAAGGGCATTGAGATGGGTGGGCAAGATCTCTCGAACCATCCTTGACCCTTGCCAAGTCCATGCTGGCCGTGGGTGCGCCTTCCTTTGAGAAAGCCCCAAACGCAATTCCGTCTGGGCTTACCCAACAGAGAAATTAGGATGATGATCGTCTTGCCACATGTTCTTTCGTTTCGCAAAATGACTCAGTGTGCAGTCAGGAAAACAACAAGCTATCCCGGGAGCGGGGAGTGTGGGTTGCGTTGTCATTTGGAATCGGTCCAGCCAAAGGGAGGCTCGCTGTGGCCTGGGATTCCTCAACCTCAGCCCGGCTGACCTTGCGGGCCAGATGTGTCTCTGACCTTGCGGGCTGTTTAACAGCATCTCTGGCCTCTGCTCACGAGGTGCCAGTACATCCCCCATCCCCTACCAGCTCCCAACTATCAAAAATGTCTCCAGACATTGCCAAAAGTCTCATGGCCTGTTTGAGATCCACTGCTTTGGAGCACTTGGAGACTATAGGGAAGTGGCTTTGGCCTCACTCTCCTCTCCTGTCACTCTTTACCCTGTGCATAAATGCTTTGCTTAATTCCTGCTTTACAGAGAAATTGTTTAGGGACACCCCCTTTTGTTCCTTAGGTAAGCTTGCCCCTTGTACCCCACGCTTTCTTTGACTGTCAACATTCGCAAGAGTAAAGCAGCGGCCATTGAGTGGATTCTGACTCACGGAGACCCCGGGTATGCAGAGTGGAACTGCTTCATGGGGGGTTCGAAGCCGTCACCTTTGGAAGCAGATCACCAGGCCTGTCTTTCAAAGGACCTCTGGCTCGGTTTGAACTGCCAACCATTTGGCTAGTAGCTGAGCCCTTAACCATTCCTGTCACCTGTTGAGCACCTTAACCACTGTGCACACCAGCGCTCCATTGCACCAATGAAAACAAAACAAAAAAACTCACCACCATCCAGTTGATTGCACCGCATCACAGGAATCCTGTAAAACTTTACATGAGTAGACAGCTGTGAGGCCTAATCCAAAACCAAAAAATCCACTGCCATCCAGTCTATTATAATTCAAAACTATGCTTTGTAGGGTTTAGGAGGTGGTAAATCTTTTTTTAATAAGTCATACATCCATTGTATCAAGGACATTTGTTCATAGTCTGCCATCATCATTTTGAAAACATTTTTTTTATTTAAAACATTTTCTTTTTACTGGAGCCCTTGGTATCAGCTCCTCTTTTTTTTCCCTCCCTCCCTCCCCCACCCTCCCACCCTCATGACCCCTTGATAAGTTATAAATTATCATTATTTTCATATCCTACACCGTCTGCTGTCTCCCTTCACCCACATTTCTGTTGTTCGTTCCCCCTTGGGGGGGTAGTTATACATCAATCATTGTGATCCGTTTCCCCTTTCTCCCCCCACTGTCCCCCCTTCTCATGGTATTGCTACCCCCATTATTGTTCCTGATGGGTTTATCTGCCCTGGATTCTGTGTGTCCAGAGCGCTTCTCTGTACCCACGTACATGCTCCAGTCTAGCCGGATTTGTAAGATAGAACTGGGGTCATGATAGTGGGGGGAGGAAGCATGAAAGAACTAGAGGAGAACCAGTGGAGGGGCCGGCCCCAATCCCAACTACTATGTGGACACCTCCCCCTCCCCCCCAGAATTTATTTCAAAGGACAGCATTGAATCTGCAGTTCCAGGAGAGGGATATATCTGATGGGAGCACATGGAAACAGATGAAGGGAGGAGAAGAGAGTGGAGCACATCCTGGCCCACCAGGCCCTGAGGACGATGTTCCCAATTAGAGCAGCCAGTCCACAGAGAGGACCACATGGCGGGCCCCACTATGAGACATGATGTCTCTGACTGACCCATAGCTCTACAGAGGACAACACCGGACACACAGTGTGGGAATTGCGCCTGTTCTGATCCCACCACTCCCAGGTAAAATACTAAGGGGGTGCAACAGAACAGCAAGGGAACGGAGCGGCGAGGTCCCCAGGGAATGCTGAAGATGGACTTTGGGGCCAGGGCGTGGTATCTCAACAGACTGGACTGGAAAACACTCCTAAAGGCCAACAAACAGTCCTTGAACTAGCTACAAGCTTTTCTTTCTTGTTTTGTTTGTTTGTTTTCATTGGTTTGTTGTTGTTTTGTTGTATTTTGTTGCTTGGTTTTGCTCTGTCTTGTTTTTATGCATATTATTATCTCTGCAGGTCTGTCTAAATAAGATAGTCTGCATGAACAATCTGGAGGAGAAAACAATGGGACTGACAGTTCTGGGGGAATATGGAAGAGGAGAGTTGGGGGGAAAGGTAGTGGTGTTAACAAACCCAGGGACAGGAGTACAGCAAGTGATCCAAATCGGTGGGTGTAGGAGGGTGTAGGAGGCCTGGTAGGGCGTGATTAAGGGTAATGTAACAAAGAGAAATTACTGAACCCCAAATGAAGACTGAGCATGATAGTGGGACAAGAGAAAAGTCCAAGGAAATAGAGGAAAGACTTAGGAGACAAAGGGCATTTAAAGAGGTCTAAATAAAGGCATGTACATATGCAAATATATTTATATATGAGGATGGGGAAATAGATCTATGTGCATATATTTATAGATTTAGTATGAAGGTAGCAGAAGAACATTGGACCTCCACTCAAGTACACCCTCAATGCAAGAATACTTCTATTAAATTGGCATTCTATGATGTTCACCTTCCCGACACAACCTCTGAAGACAAAGTGGGTGAATAAGCAAATATGGTGAAGAAAGCTGATGGTGCCTGGCTATCAAAAGATATAGCATCTGGGGTCTTAAAGGCTTGAGGGTAAACAAACAGCCATCTAGCTTACAAGCAACAAAGCCCACAGGGAAGAAGCACACCAACCTCTGCAATCAAGAGGTGTCGAAGGGATCAGGTATCAGGCATCATCAGAACAAAAAAGTTATCATAGTGAATGAGAGGGTGGCAATGCAGAGTGGAGACCCAAAGCCCATTTGAAGGCCACTGGACATCCCCTTACAGAAGGGTCTGGGGAGGAGACGAGCTAGTCAGGGTGTGATGGAGCAACAATGAAACATACAACTTTCCTCTAGTTCCTAAATGCTTCCTCCTCCCCCACTATCATGCTCCCAATTCTACCGGTACAGATAGAACCTGGAAACGCAGGGAATCCAGGGTGGATGATTCCTTCAGGACCAGTGGTGTGAGTGGCGATACTGGGAGGGTAGAGGGAGAGTGGGTTGGAAAGGGGGAACCAATTACAAGGATCTACATGTGACCTCCTCCCTGGGGGACGGACAACAGAAAAGTGGGTGAAGGGAGATGTTGGACAGGGAAAGATATGACAAAATAATAATTTATAAATTATCAAGGGTTCATGAGGGAGGCGGGAGAGAGGGGGAAAAAATGAGGACCTGATGCCAGGGGCTTAGGTGGAGAGCAAATGTTTTGAGAATGATGAGGGCAATGAATGTGCAGATGTGCTTTACACAAGTGATGTCTGTCTGGATTGTGATAAGAGTTGTATGAGCCCCAATAAAACGATTAAAAGAAAGAAGTGACCAGAAGAACTGAAACGTGGTGTTTTGTCAATAATGCGCCCTGTGCAGTGTGGCAAGGATGAAACACACAACTCTTCTCTAGTTCTTCAATGCTTCCTCCACACCCCACCCCCGTGACTGATTGTCATGATCCCAACTCTACCTTACAAATCCAGCTAGACCAGAGGATGTACATTGGTACAGACAGGAACCGGAAACACAGGGAACCCAGGGTGGATGATCCCTTCAGAACCAGTGGTGAGAGCTGTGATACCGGGAGGGTGGAGGCAAGGTGGGGTAGAAAGGGGGAGCTGGTCACAAGGATCTGCATGTAACCTCCTCCCTGGGGGATGGAGAACAGAAAAGTGGGTGAAAGGAGACATCAGACAGTGTAAGATATGACAGAATAATAATTTATAAATTATCGAGGGCACATGAGAGAGAGGGGAGTGGGAAGGAAGGGGAAAAATGAGCTGAGACAAAGGGCTCAAATAGAAAGCAAGTGTTTTGAGAATGATGAGGGCAACAAATGTACAAATGTGCTAGACACAATGGATGGATGGATGGATTGTGATAAGAGTTGTATGAGCCCCCAATAAAATGATTATTTAAAAAAAAATAAAATCATGCACCCTGGCTGGCTCGTCTAGGGGGCTGTAAATCTTTACCAGAACAGAGTCTCATCTTTCTTTGGGTTTGAGCCAAAGACAGATCTTACAGTTCACAGCCCAGGGCTGACCTGACAGCGCCAACAGGGCTCTCTCTCGAGGCCTAATTGATGTTGTTCCGTGCCATCAAGTCAGTCTGACTCATAATGATCTATAGACAACAGAATTCAACATTGCCCGGCCCTGCACCATCTTCACAATTGTTGTTCTCATGTTTGAGTCCATTGTTCAGCCACTGTGTCAGCTCATCTTGTCGAGGGCCTAAGTAGCTATATTTTATTTGGTTCTGACTCATAGTGTCCCTATAGAACAGGGAAGAACTGCCTCTTTGGGTTTCAGAGACTAGTACTGTACCCAAACCAACAAACTCACTGCCATTGAGTCACTGCCAACTCGTAGAGACCCTGTAGGGCAGCATAGAACTGCCCCTATTGTTCAGGG
Organism: Tenrec ecaudatus; assembly: GCF_050624435.1. NCBI lineage: Eukaryota > Metazoa > Chordata > Mammalia > Afrosoricida > Tenrecidae > Tenrec > Tenrec ecaudatus. Next base: position 7,546,623 of record NC_134545.1, read on the forward strand.
TAGACTGGGTAGAACTGCCCCTGTGAATTTCCAAGACTGTGACTCTTGACTGGAGTAGCTAGCCCATCTTTCTAAGAAGAGCAGCTCGCGGTTTTAAAAGACTGACATTACAGATAACAGTGGAATGCGTAACCACTAGGCCCCCAGGGGAGTAGAAAACCTCCTCTGTCTTCCAAGCAGCCCCTGGTGGTTTCAAACTGCTGACTTTTTCAGTTAGCAGTGCAACACATAACTTTGACGCTACCAGGCTCCTTGACCTCTGTCCTCGTGCATGGCTGTGCGTTGGAGTTGACTTCCAACAGTGGGTTATTAAGAGTGGTATTTTCCCAGGTTTTATTTTTCGGCAGAGTGGGGGCGGAGAACCATGATCTTGTCTAAGAAAGTTATTTTACATCATAATACTGCACACAGATACACAGATGTGCAACCTAAGCCAACGTTTCCTTAGACAACGCTGACCTTTCTTGGTGTGATCCACTCTGACGCTTATTTATTTTGGTCCTATGAAAACCTGTCCTATTATTATTTTTAAAATACTGGTTGTGATCTTCTAAAATGGACTTTACAACCTACTAAAAGGATGTCCATAGTCGTTTGAAAAATAGTGATTTAGGAATATGCACACCCATGTATTACAGCTATAAAGACATGGACAAGAAACAGACACCATAGTCTAGAAGTGTGTTTCTCAGAGATGGACCTGGGGAGGAGGCAGTGAGGGAAGAGATTGGCAGGGGCTCATTGGGGTGTGCCATTTTCTTTCTAAGGACTTTATTTCCTAAGTTGGAAGGTGAATATGTATGAGTATGCTAGATGGCTTTCTTTTTTTTCCCCTTAAATTATTTTATTGGGGTTCATACAACTCTTCTCACAATCCATCCATACATCCACCGTGTCAAGCACTCAAGCACATTTGTACGTTTGTTGCCATCATCATTCTCAAAACATTTGCTTTCTACTTGAGCCCTTGGTATCAGCTCCTCATTTCCCCATTCCCTTCCCGCTCCTCCCTCCCTCATGAACCCTTCATAATTTATAAATTATTATTTTGTCGTGTCTTACACTGTCCGACATCTCCCTTCACCCACTTTTCTGTTGTCCATCCCTCAGGGAGGAGGTTATATGTAGATCCTTGTGATAGGTTCCCCCTTTCTACCTACCCTCCCTCTACCCTCCTGGTATCGCCCACTCCCAGCACTGGTCCTGAAGGGTTCATCTGTCCTGGATTCCCTGTGTTTCCAGTTCCTATCTGTACCAGTGTACATCCTCTGGTCTAGCCAGATTTGTAAGGTAGAATTGGGATCATAATAGTGTGGGGTAGGAGGGGGGAAGCATTTAGGAACTAGAGGGTGCTACACTGCACCCTGACTGGTTCATCTCCTACCCAAAACTTTCTTAAAAATAAACTTTATTGAAATACATATTCATTTCCCAGGGCTGCTATAACAAATTACCACAAACTAGGTAGCTTAAAATACTAGACTTTCATATTCTCACAGTTCTGGACTCCAGAAATTTGAGATTAATATGTTGGTAAGATTGATTCTTTCTGACTATATGGGATCAAAAAGACAACCAAACCCACTGCCATTGAGTCTAATTAGGCCCACAGGGATCCGACATCGAGCTTCCAAGGATGTAGATCTCTATGGAAGCAGAAAGTCTCATTGTTATCCCAAAGAGTGGCTGGTGGGTTTGAACTGCTGACCTTGTGGTTAGCAGTCCAACAACAACTCTTAGAGAGGAAACTTAGAGGGCAGTGAGTATGCTAATTGGGGAAGAACAATTGGGAGGAGTGTGAAAAATACCAAATTCTCTGCCATAGAGTACAATTTGACTCATAGTGACTCTGTAGGAGTCCTTATGGTGTAGTGGACTACGCGGTGGCCTGCTAGCCTGGAGATCAGCAGTTCAAAACCATTAGCCACTCCATAGCAGAAAGACGAGGCTTTCTCCTCTTGTAAAGAGTTACAGTCTCATAAACCCACAGCTTTACGCTGTCCTATAGGGTCGCTACGGGAACTGGGAAGAGGATGAAGACGATTGTCCAACTTGAAGAATGTCGTTTATGGAGAGGCTGTTGAAATGGTATATGTTCTGCTGTGTATATTCTCAACAGCAAATATATATATATATTTTTTTCCTTTTTTTACATTTTATTAGGGACTCATACAACTCTTATCACAATCCATACATATACATACATCAATTGTATAAAGCACATCCATACATTCCCTGCCTCAATCATTTTCAAAGCATTTGCTCTCCACTTAAGCCCTTTGCATCAGGTCCTCTTTTTTTTCCCTCCCTCCCCGCTCCCCCCTCCCTCATGTGCCCTTGGCAATTTATACATCGTTATTTTGTCATATCTTGCCCTATCCGGAGTCTCCCTTCCCCCCCTTCTCTGCTGTCCCTCTCCCAGGGAAGAGGTCACATGTGGATCCTTGTAATCAGTTCCCCCTTTTCAACCCACTCACTCTCCACTCTCCCAGCATCGTCCCTCACACCCTTGGTCCTGAAGGTATCATCCAGCCCTCATATGTACCAGTGTACAGCCTCTGCCCTATCCAGCCCTGCAAGGTAGAATTCGGATCATGGTAGTTGGGGGGAGGAAACATCCAGGATCTGGGGGAAAGCTGTGTTCTTCATCGGTACTACCTCGCACCCTAATTAACCCATCTCCTCTCCTAAACCCCTCTATGAGGGGATCTCCATTGGCCAACACTTGGGCCTTGGGTCTCCACTCTGCACTTCCCCCTTCATTTAATATGGTATATATATACATATATACATATACATATTCACACATATACACATACATACACACACATATCTTTTTTTTTTTTTGCATGATGCCTTATACCTGGTCCCTTGGCACCTCGTGATTGCACTGGCCGGTGTGCTTCTTCCATGTGGGCTTTTTTGCTTCTGAGCTAGATGGCCGCTTGTTTATCTTCAAGCCTTTAAGACCCCAGACACTATCTCTTTTGATAGCCGGGCACCATCAGCTTTCTTCACCACATTTGCTTATGCACCCATTTGTCTTCAGCGATCCTATCATGGAGGTGTGCAGTCAATGATATGATTTTTTGTTCTTTGATGCCTGGTAACTGATCCCTTCGGGACCACTCGATCACACAGGCTGGTGTGTTCTTCCATGTGGACTTTGTTGCTTCTGAGCTAGATGGCCGCTTGTTTATCTTCAAGCCTTTAAGACCCCAGTCACTATCTCTTTTGATAGCCGGGCACCATCAGCTTTCTTCACCACATTTACTTGTTCACCCACTTTGGCTCCAGCCGTTGTGTCGGGAGAGTGAGCATCATAGAGTTCCAATTTAATAAAAGAAGGTATTCATGCATTGAGGGAGTGTTTGAGTAGAGGCCCAAGGTCCTTCCGCCACCTTAATACTTAACCTATAAATATAGACACATAGATCTATTTCCCCATCCTCCTATATATATTTATATGTACATGTCTTTGTCTAGACCTCCATAAATGCCCTTTGACTCCTAGCTCTTTCCTCCATCTCCCTTGACTTTCCTCCTGCCCTACTACCATGCTTTGTCACCACCTGGGCTAGAGTATACCTCTTCTCTAAGCAACCTTACCCTTGATCATTTCCCACCCGGCCTGCCACTCCCCCCTCTCTACCATTTGGGGTCCCATGTTTTTCCCTTGTCCCTGTGTTTGTTAACACCACTTCCTTACCCCCCCTACCCCCACCCCAAGTCCCCCCGGAACTGTCGGTCCCGTTGTTTTTCCTCCAGATAGTTCATCCAGCCTGTCCTATTCAGACAGACCTGTGGAGACACTAACATGCACGAAAACAAGACAGAGGAAAACAAAGCAACAGTATACAACCAGACAACAAAACAACAAAAACAAACCACTGACAAAGAACAGAACAAAACAGTTCACAAGAGAAAAGCTTGTAGTTAGTTCAGGGATCTTTGCTGGCCCTTAGGAGCGTTTTCCAGTCCAGTCTGTTGGGGCACCACGCCCTGGCCCCAAAGTCCACTTTTAGCATTCCCTGGGGACCTTGCCACTCCATTCCCTTGCTGTTCCGCTGCACTCCCCCAGTGATTTGTCTCGGTGTGGTGGGATCAGGTCAGGTGCAATTCCCACACTGTGTCTCCGGTGCAGTCCCCTGTATCGCCCATAGTCACTGATTGGCATCATTTCTCATAGTGGGGCCAATATATATATTTTTTAAAAATTGGTTGCGTTGGAAGATTCTGAGAGTCTGTTCCAGCCTTGCTTTTCTGGTGGCTTCCCACGATCGCTGCTTGGCTGGTAGCTGCACCGCTCTAATCTCTGCTTCTGTCCTCGCATGGACATCCCCGCAGCCCTCTTTGTCTCGGTTTCTCCCTGCCTTTTCTTAGGTGGACACCAATTATATTGGCTGGACGCCCTCCCCGCTCCATCCAGCACGACCTCTGTTTCCAAGCAAGGTCGTGGTCAGAAGTGCCAGAGGTTACAACGTTAACCTACTGTCAACAGTTCAACTCAGCAAGGTATACATGCTGATTGTGGCTGTGGTCGAGTTTATGTTGACACAAAACGGCCCTATGTGACAGGGTAGAATGGCATCATGGAGTTTCCTGGGCTGTTCTCACGAAGGGAGGAGGTCACAGATCTTTCTCCCATGGAGCTGCTGGGTGGATTTGAACCACCGTCCTTTCTGGTGGCAGCAGGGCTCCTTGGTGTCATTTAAATACAGTAAAACACCCCCGTTTCAAGTTCAATGAATTTTAGAAAATGTACAACCCCATGTAACCACCACCCAATCAAGATAGACAGTTATTTCCATCACCCCCAAAAGGCCCTTCATATCCCAATGCAGTTGATCTCTTCCCAATACTCAAGCCCTAACACCAGGTAACCGCTGTCTCACTCCCTGTCCCTTAGATGGGTCTTTCCTGGACTTTATTTATACAAATGGGATCTCAGTCTCTGGCTTCTTCTACTTAGCAAAATGCCTTGTTTATCCAAGGAGCTATTGATGGACATTTGGGTTATTTCCATCTTTTGGATTATCTTTTGGTTTTGTTTGTTAGTGCCTGAAATACCTTATTAAAGTAATACGTACACAATTAGAGATGGCTTAGAAAGATAAGTAATAAAATGTCCCCCTGGCAGCATACTCCACCCCCTATTAATCTGGCACCTTTTCCTGGTGGGATCCCCAGCCATGCTTTCACCCTGTTTTGGAAACCCACGGCGCACTGTACATGGGGGAAGCTGAGGCTCCGTGATCCGTCGTCCTGAGAGACCATCTCGCTTCTTACACTGTGCTAGCCTTTCCTCCTAGGAAACATCGATCAAAATTGAGCTGTGAGCTCAGCTTGGCACACTTCCTGTTCATGTTAGATTTGTGTGCCCTAGACCTTGGCCCCCAATGGCCTCCCTTATGGAGGATTCCAGCTACACACTGATGGTTTCTGGAATGGGGGCTTCCCACCGGGCTTCAGCTCTGCCTGGGCACAGCCCAGCAGGGCCGTTCTATGCAACCCCGGACCTGGGTGGTGCAAGGGTTAGTGAAGCACATGATCACAACGTGAAAGGTAGAGGTGCTATCACCCAGACCAAATGAACTGAGAGCGAGGTGGAGGAAGGTGTCCCGAAGGAAATGGAGCTGCTGTTCCTTGAGGAAGGGTGAAAAGATGAAGGGGGGGGTGGTGGAGACAAACTACAGTGGTCCAATCAAGGCCCTGCCCGGGGCTAGCACACAGCATATGGCTTAAGCCCAGCGTAAAGGGCGAGACTGGCCTCTTTTCTCTAAGCTCGAACCTGGCCAGCCTCGGCTGAGTCAGAAAATTGCTTTCTGTTCCGGCCTGGCGTCTCCTGCTAAAACATGGACCCATCAGGCTCTAAATGCCCAGCTGCTTAATTAATGGGCCTGACAAGAAGATAGGCAGGTCTGCTTTGAGCCAAGTGGGGCTCAATGAGGACCGGGGAAAAGGGGAGGGGAAGAAGCTTGATCCCCTTGTATCAGGACCGAGGACCCCTCCCTTGCTGTCACCAGCTCCAGACTCAATGTGACATTGATGGATGCCGCTATCCCAGCTTCTCTGTGTGACTAGAGGTCTTTGGAAAGAACTGGAGGCCTTTGGGAGGTGCTAGAGGCCAGATGAAAGCACCCTGGTGGCACTGTAGAATACGCGCTGGGCTGCTAACTGCAAGGTTGGCAGTTTAAAACCCCCAGGCTCTCCACAGGAGGAAGATGAGGCTCTCGGCTTCTATAATGATGCATCATCTCAGGAACTGCAGGTAGGCTCACTATGAGTTGGAATCCACTCAAGGACAGTGGGTTTGGGCTTTCGAGATGGGATGGAGGAGGACTGGCAGCAGAATGGTTAACTGGTAGTAGGTTGTTGGTTAAAACCCACTAGCTGCTCAGTACAGGGAAAAGATGTGATTTGATGGAGGTGAAGAGATTATAGCCTGATAGGGATACGGGGTGGGGGGGTGAGGGGACGGTGGGGGGAGAAAGGGGGAACCGATCACAATGATCTACATATAATCCCCTCCCAGGGGGATGGACAACAGAAAAGTGGGTGAAGGGAGACATCGATCAATGTAAGACAGAAATTATAATTTATAAATTATCAAGGGTCTGTGAGGGAGGGAGGGTGGGGAAGGGAGGGGAAACATGAACTGGTACCAAGGGCTCAAGTAGAAAGAAAATGTTTTGAAAGTGATGATGGCAACAAATGTACAAATGTGCTGGATACAATGGATGTATGGATAGATGGTGATAAGAGTTGTACGAACCCCCAATAAAATGATTTTTTAAAAATTACAGCATGAGAAACCTCATGGGGCAGTTCTGCTCTTGTTCCGTGGGGTCATGATGAGTTCAGACTGACTGGAGGACACTGAACCGCAGCAAAGACCAAGACAGAGTGTTGACACTTCTTTCGAATCTCCCAACAGACAGTCAACTTCCTGCTTGCTTGGGAAACGGAACACACAACAATCATAGCCAATATCAAGTGCACACTTGACCCTTAGAGATGCTTCTCTAAGCACTTTGCATGCATCTTTCTTCTTTTTTAATAATGATTTAAAAAATTTTAGGAGTTTCTGGTGACACGCTTTTTCAAAAGTAAAATGTATCTATATCTATACCTATATATTTTTAAACTGTGTTTTCGGTGAAAGTTTAATTAGGTCCTCTTTAATTAGGTCCTTGGGTGACGATTTCTAACAAATTGCTCTGTGACATTAGCTGTATATACATATTTTTTGTTTTGTTTTGTTTTTATTAGCTGTATATTTTCCACAATGTGACAGCATTCTCTATTCCTTTCCATTTCATATAATGGAGTTATTGTTAAGAATCTGCGCAGCCAAAGGAGCATGAATTCAATCGTCTCTCCGTGAACAGCTGAAGGATGCTGAGGACCTTCCTCATGTTGCCCAGCCATGCTTACCCGCCCTTTCTGAATTGCTCCTCCCCGTTGACATAAACTCATTGCCCCTAAGAATTCTGTCCAGTCTTTCCAGCTGATGCTGTCAGCTGATGTCAGCAACTGCTCTTTTTCTAGTTTGTCATTTTTGTGAATGTAACTACCACACAAAATTTTGCCAGGCCAACTTTTCACAGGTGTACAACTTCTTCACAGCGACAAGAATCGGTTATGCAGCTCTGCCCTTAACCAGTGTGGTTTTCCCATCCCTGTTAGTCCCCCTTTCCTCCCTTCCCTCACCTCTGATAACTGCTAATAAGCTGGAGTCTCCATACATTTGCCTTGTCTTCTTATAGATGTGAGGTCTTACAAGATTTGTCCTTTTGGGTTGACTTACTTCACTCAACATGTCTCTAAGCCCCATTCACTCGATAGCATGTACCAAGCCTTCATTTCTCCTATTAACTGAGTAATAATCATGATTTTTCAAGATCAGGGACCTGAGGCCCAGAGAGGTTAAGTGACTTGCCGAAGGTCACACTGTCAGTGGTAGAAAAGGGACATGAATCTTATCTGACTCTACGACAGAATCTGTGTGCTGTCCTGTAACCCTTACGTGGTTGAGCTAGAACTCAAGACTCCTGTCTCTTGTCTGAGTGTACTACCAGACGCTTTCAGATTAGTTAGAGATAAACTGATTTTTAGCAAGGAGCCTTGGTGGTGTTGTGTTGGGCGGTCAGCCGAAAGATCAGCTGTTTGACAGCTTCAAACAGGAGCAAGATCAGGGTCTCTGCTCCCAATACAGATTTACAGCCTCGGAATCCCCAGGGCCAGATCGTTCTCCTCTATCCTATAGACTAACTCTGTGGCCTGAGCTTGGTTCCGCTCTTAGGAAAATAGCGTGGAACCACCCCTAGCCCCCACCACTTTCCTGTGGCCTCAAGAACTGTTTTCTAGAGAACCAGTGGGAGGTTCAGAAATGCAGTAGAATGTCGTGGCTGCTGAGTGGATGCCAGCGTCCAGTGACCACGAGTAAAATAGAACAAACCCTTCCCAGGCAGGACGCATCTCTGGATTCAGGGAACAGGTTGGGAGAGCTTCTCATTTCGCTGACTGCAGTGGTTGTGTGGGCAGTGATCAGGAAGTGGGGGTGGCAACACCGCCGACTTGAGCTTCATCAGTAATGCCCACATCCTTTTTTTTTTTTTTTCTATCGAGAGAGTCTTCAGGTTGGAGGGGGCTTTGAAAAATTCATGGAAAAAATGGAATGAAAGTAAAGGGTAAATTCCCACAAGCCATTTCATATTACTCATGTAAATATTAAACAAGTAAATAAAGGTCAGTAAAGAAAGAGAGAGAGAGAGAGCATAACACAAGCATTTCAAGGGAAAGCAGGGCGTTTGGGGGGACCGTGAGTGTGGATGCTGGTACGGGCTGCCGCACTCAAACCCTGACCCCGCTGTGTAGCCTTGGGCACGTGTTCATGCTTCCTGGGCCTCGTGTGTTATCTGTAAAAGGGGGGTCACGGGGATCTACATCCCAGGTTTTATGAGGATCCAAGGAGTGCCTGCCTGTCAGGTGTGGGATGGTGTCTAGCACAAAGTCAGTGCTCGAAAAGTGTCATTCACTGTTGTTATTTCACTTACCTAGGTTGGCATGGGGATGAGGAGTCAGGAAACTGTTGGTGAAATGGATTCACCATGAACTGGCTGTGGGAACAAGGAGCCCTGCAGGAGACGTGATGACGAGGTGGGCTGCTAACCCCAAGGTCAGCAGTTCGAAACCACTAGCCACTCCCTGGGAGAAAGATGGGGATTTCAACTGCAATCGAGAGTGACAGTCTCAGAAGCTCATAGGGCCAATTCTACCCTGTCCTATAGGGGTCACTGTGAGTCTTTCGATGGCAGTGTGGGAATCAAGTCTCAGTTTTAGACTAATATTAGTGAACAACTTCCCAAGATTCCTCTGAAGTCACTGGCTGCCAGTGAGTCGATTCCAACTCACAGTGACTCCATAGGACAGAGCTGGCACCAACTCGGTAGCACTTAACAACAGGACAGAGTAGAACTGCCCCTGTGGGCTTCCGAGGCGCTAAGTCTTTACAGGAGCAGAAAGTCTCTTCTTTCTCCTGCAGAGTGGTTTCAAACTGCTGACCTTGTGGTCACAGCCAATGTGTCACTCCCTTCGTCCCCAGGGCTCCTTTCTCTGAAGTAAGTACTTTCATTGTCCCTGTTCCACAGATAAGAACACTAGGGCTTGGAGAACTAAAAAGGCCACAGAGCTTCTAAGTCTGGGGGAGGGATTTGAACCCAAGGTTGTCTGTTTGAGGCAAAAGCCAGAAAGTATAGCCACTGCACTGTCCTCTCCTGAAGTCTTTTACTGGCTTCGCTGGTCACTGAGTCAACAGCAGTGTTGCATGATGGGAACGGACCTTCTGGGCCCCAGAGTTTGCAGACCGAGTTCTTCATCTGTGAAATGGGCCAAGAATCACAGGAATGGTACCAGCTGCCACCGGGACCAGTTGATTCATGGTGGTCTCCTGTGTGTCAAGAGTAAAGCTGTCCTATGGGGTGTTCAGGCCTTTCTTCCGTGGTGTCTCTGAGTGGATTCTAACTCCGACCTCGCGGGGAACAGCGAGGAGCTGGACTGTTTGCTCATCCCACGCAGGGCCTGGGGGAGAATGCAGTGTCCTGTGTCTGAATATTTATTTCCTGCTTTCTCCAAGGGCGTCCTCATTTTGCTTTGTCTTTCCAAACACCTCCCTCATGGGATCACCGGACAGCAGCAGGTCTTTGAGAAGCTTTAGACAGCACCGAGTTTCCAAGGGTTATTACATGAGAGGTGGGGAAGCAGGAAGGGGGGCGGGGAGAGAAATCTGAGCCAGATTATGTTAAGAATAAAAGTGGGGCTCTGGGGGGGACGGGTCACTTTTGCTCAGGTCCTCATGAGGGAGCCGGGCCTGGGTACATGGCGGCACACGTGTGATTTCTCACATGGATGTACTGTTGGAGATGGCCAGTATTCCCGGGGACACCAGGAAGCCTTTCCATTCTCCAGCGGTTCTGTCTGAATAGATTACACATCTGGAGGCTGGACTCCTCCAGGTGACATTCCACTTCAAAGTCACAGCCAGGGGAGCTCTGGGGGAGAGAAAATGGGAGGAAACAGGACAAGGAGGGTGTGGATGGGCTGGTGGGGCCAAAGAGATGATGAGAAAAGGCAGAGAGGGACTGAGAGACAAAGATGGAGAGAGGCTGAGAGAGTGGGAGAGAGAAACAGAGAGACAGACACAGAAAGACAGAGACAGGCAGAGAGAGAGACAGAATCAGGAAGAGACTTACTTAGACACTAAGACATAGACAGACAGAAAGATAGATCAAAGAGAGACAGACACACATCCTAGTGAAGATCGAGAGGAAGAGACGTGGAAAGCACAACCAAACTCCCTGCTGTGGAGTCGACTCAGGTTGACTCAGAGCGACCCTGTTAGGACAGGATAGAACAAACTGCCCCTGGGGGAGTCTCCAAGACTCACTCTTTTTTTAAAAAAAAATAATTTTATTGGGGGCTCGTACAGCTCTTATCACAATCCACCCATCTACCCAACCATTGTGTCAAGCAGATTTGTACATTGGTCGCCATCATCACTTCCAAAGCATTTTCTTTCTCCTTAAGCCCTTGGTATTAGCTCCTCTTTTTTTAAAATTTCCCTCCTCCCCTCCCTCCTCCTCCCTTGAGACTAACACTTGACTGGAGTGGAAACCCTGTATTTCTCCCAAGCAGCAGCTGGCGGTTTTGAAAGACTGGCCTTGAGGTTAGCAGGCCAACGTGTCATCTCTATGCCACCAGGGATCCAAGAAGACACAGATACAGTGCTAAATTCATGTTGAGAGAGAGAGAGAGAGACACCCCTCGGGGAGAGAGGTGGGATGATATCTGAGGCAGAGAGACGGCCGAGAGAGTCCGACACATACACATAAAAGAGAGAGAGAGAGAGAGAGAGAGAGAGAGAGAGAGAGAGAGAGAGAGAGAGAGAGAGAGAGAGCCAAAGAGCGTGAGGCCCATATTCAGAGACACCGAGGGCAAGAAAGAGAAATACTCCCAGAGGGAGATGCCAAAGAGATAGAGACCGAGGAGAGAAGTCTAGAGATAGAGACACAGAGCTTGAAGCAGAGGAAGGCAGACAGACGCGGGGGACAGAGACACACACACACACACAGACAGGAAGCAGCAGAGACCGAGAAAGGCAGAGAGGGGAAGCAAAGAGAGCCATACGGAGGAAGAAAACGAGCCGCCAAACAAACGTTCTGCCCAGAAGTCGGAGGAATCCGAATGGATTAGTCCTGATGGTAAGACAGTAGTCCCTTCAGAGGGAAGAATGACTGAGCTTTTAAAACAATTTGCTAGGTAACTGTTCCCCAAACTGAGAATTCTTTCATCGTGTCTCTTTTTTCCTCCGAACATCAGAACTTCCCCAGGAACACAAAAGACAGCGTGGACCGTCAATCTGCTTTCTATAAACATTTGGCACCAGCAGTTTCTTTTGATCAAGGAAAAAAAAAATTTCCAGGCATGAGTGAGGCTGCTGCTGCTTCTTCTTCTTCTTTTTAATAGATATCAAAGTTTATTAGTGGCTACTAGGGTCAGTGTAGAGAAAGTGGGGGGTGGAGGGTAGGGGTGATGGAAAAACTACATGGATCATGGAATGTTAACTTGCAAACAGATTTTTGTAATTGCTGTCAGGCTTAACCCTATAAATATCTGAATAGGCAAAGTTGTGTGATAGAAATACAAGGGGGCTCCACAAAGTCTGTGGGAAACTTCCCTTATGTTCAAATGTATTTGCAGTCATCGCTGGGGCTATTTCCGGCTGCTGCTGGTTCCTTTGCTGGCCTGCTCTTCCACCTGTGTGACCAGGACCAGGGCCTTCTTGAAACTTGCAGGACTCAGAGGTAATTGGGATGTATGGCTACGGTGGATTCTGCTTTGTTCTTAATTTTCTCCAGGTCACAGTCAAGCTGTTTGGTCATCTCGGGAGAGCTTAAGTCAGGTTGACTCTTGCTTTGAGCTGAAGAGGTGCAAGGAGTCTCAGGGAGGAGGCACCGCTGGGTACACTGACTACACAGTGCCTAATGAAGCTTCTTTGATGAATGTGGTGGGGTACTGAAGTGCAGCCTACCACGTAGAAGGTTCTAGAACACATTACCCTGCTATGCTCACAGTAAGTGACCGACAGTGACTTGCTGAGCACTCTGTGAGGAGGAGTTCCGAGACAGAGTGCTGGGACCCATTGTTGAGGTTTGCCAGGCTCTGGAAAGGAGCAACAGTAGTGGGTCTTGCCATTCCTGGGGTAGAATCTAGAACTCTCATGTGTCATGGGCAGGAATACACATCAAGACCTATGTACCATATCTCTAAATATGGAAATCAAGCTATACTCTTGCTCTTGGCCCCACAACTCACTTCCAAGATGGAGTCCAGGTTCCCCCTGGCAACCCACTAGTAAAAGAAAAGAGCTCATTCTGAACTGGCCATGCCACCTGCAGTCCCTGAGTTGTGGCTGGAGACGGGGAGTGCCTTTAAAAAAATCATTTTATTAGGGGCTCATGCAACTCTTATCACAATCCATATATACATCAACTGTGCAAAGCACATCCGTACATTCATTACCCTCATCATTCTCAAAACATTTGCTCTCCACTTAAGCCCCCAACATCAGCTGCTCATTTTCCCCCCTCCCTCCCCACTTCCCCGTTCCTCATGAACCCTTGATAAGTTATAAATTATGATTTTGTCATGTCTTGCACTGTCCGACGTCTCCCTTCACTGTCCATCCCACAAGGAGGAGGTTATTTGTAGATCCTTGTAATCGGTTCCCCCTTTCCACCCCACCCTGCCTCCATCCTCCCAGTATCGCCACTCTCACCACTGGTCCTGAAGGGATCATCCGCCCTGGATTCCCTGTGTTTCCAGTTCCCATCTGTACCATGTACATCCTCTGGTCTAGCCAGATTTGTAAGGTAAAATTGGGATCATGATAGTGGATAGGAGAGGAAGCATTTAGGAACTAGAGGAAAGTTGTATGTTTCATTGTTTCTACACTGCACCATAACTAGCTCATCTCCTCCCCGCGACCCTTCCGTAAGGGGATGTCCAGTAGCCTACAGATGGGCCTTTGGTAAAGTGACCAGATTTTAACATTGGTAAAGCGGGACACCAGCGGGACACCATTGATAAAACTCATATCCTGGAAAAATATCCACATGGCAGCCTAAAACCATATACCCTAGCTTGTCATGTATTCTTTCCAAAAATTGGGACTTTTTAAAAACGCCATGGGAGACGGGAAAATTTGTTAAAAATCGGGACTGTCCCGCCCAAAGCGGGACGTCTGGTCACCCTTGGGTCTCCACCCTGCACTCCCTCTCATTCACAATGATATGATTTTTTGTTCTGATGATGCCTGGTACCTGATCCCTTCGACACCTCATGATCACACAGGCTGGTGTGCTTCTTCCATGTGGGCTTCATTGATTCTGAGTTAGATGACTGCTTGTTTATCTTCAAGCCTTTAAGACATCAGATATTATATCTTTTGATAGCTGGGCACCATCAGCTTTCTTCACCACATTTGCATATGCACCCATTTGTCTTCAGCAATAGGATCAGGGAGGTGAGCATACAATGATATGAGTTTTTGTTCTTTGATGCCTGATAACTGATCCCTTCGGCACCTCGTGATCACATGGGCTGGTACCTCGGTAGTGCCTCACTATTGACCAGAAGATTGGTGGTCTGGCCCCACCCATAGATACCTTAGAAGACAGTTCTGGCTCTTGGAAGGTCACAGCCTTGGAAACCTAGTGGAGCAGCCCCACTCTGTCGTGGTCCTATGCATGGAGTCTCCGGGTGCCCGAATCAACTGACAGCAACAATGAAAACCAGATGGGCCAGGCTGAAACTGGGCCTAGTCTTGGGATTCCCAAGTGGTGCGTGGACTTTCAGAAACCTGGGATGAGGACTTACCCAGGCAAACTAACTCAGAATTTCCAGCTCATTCTAAACACCTCCAAAATGGGAGCGTAGTTATCTGGAGAGCCCAGTTAGACTTTGAGCTGAAGCAGACCATCGACCCTGCGGGCCCACCTCAGTGTCTGCCGTGCAGTAGATGCTCAGTAAACATTTGTTGGACGGAGAAATGAAGCTTTTAGATACGCTTCTTTCTACATGAGCAAATTCAAGTCAATATACCTGCCAGAAAGATAAACTTTTCTGTTGCTACTTAATCCCATCAAGCTTAGAATTGTTTGATGTTCATATTTTCCTGATTTAAAAATATTTAGGTTCATCCATATTTATTCCTGGTCTGGCCTGTTGCTAAGTTCAATCCCTGCCATCGAGTCAATGCCGACTTCTCGTGACCCTATAGGTCAGGGTAGAACTGCCCTTGTGAGTTTCCCAGACTGTAACATTTAAAAAAATCATTTTATTGGGGGGGTCATCATACAACTGTTATCACAATCCATACATACATCCATTGTGTCAAGCACATTTGTACATTTGTTGCCATCATCATTCTCAAGACATTTGCTTTCTACTTGGGCTCTTGGTATCAGCTCCACAATTTTTTTACTCTCCCCACCATGAAGCCTTGATAATTTCTAAATTATTATTATTTTGTCATGTCTTACACTGGCCGGCGTCTCCCTTCACCCACTTTTCTGTTGTCCGTCCCCCAGGCAGGAGGTTATATATAGATCCTTGTAATCGGTTCCCCCCTCTACCCCACCTTCCCTCCACCCTCCCAGTATCGCCACTCGCACCACTGGTCCTGAAGGGATCCTGGATTCCCTATGTTTCCAGTTCCAATCTGTACCAGTGTCCATCCTCTGGTCTAGCCTGAATTGTAAGGTAAATTGGGATCATGATAGTAGGGGGAAGGAAGCATTTAAGAACTAGAGGAAAGTTATATGCTCTATTGTTGCTACATTGCACCCTGACAGGCTTGCCCAGACTGTAACTCTGTGTGGGAGTAGAAAGTCCTGTCTTTCTTGTGGAGCGGCTGGTGGTTTCAAACTGCTGACCTAGTGGTTAGTAGCCTACTTCATAATCACTCCACCACCAGGCCTCCTTTGTGCTAAGCTCAGGGATGCAGAAATTAGTCACAGCCAGTCCCTGACTTCAGGGAGTTCGAGGTTGAATGAGTGAGAGGGACAAGGGTTGATGGGTGAGAGGGTGACAGGATCGTCCGAGGTATTTCTAGAGCATTTAACCCAGCTTGGGGAGGTGCAGGGAGGCCTCCTGGAGGAGGTGACACTGCACGGAGTCTTAAATGATTCGAAGTTAAGTAGGTGGAGAAGCATCGAGGATAATGGGAGAGGGTGTGTTTCAGGCAGGAAGAGAGACCAGCCAGGGTGAAGGCTTGAAGCGTGTCACCGGATGACACACTGGAGAAACTGTGTGTTTGGAATGAAGGGTGGGACTGCCGAAGAGCTGGGAAGCTTTGTGTTCTAAGCTTAAGAATCTGAAATTAAAAAATAACGAAAGAATCCGAACTATCTGTATGTGTCGATGTGACTATCCGTGTACTAACATGAGGAGGCTTCAAAAGTTCATAGAAACATGGTATTATCTCTTAATTCTACCCCCCCCACACACACACAATATTTGTTTGAAGCCCTCTCAAAAAGATAAAGACTTCACAATTGCTTCTGCTTGTGTCTGCTTGTTGTAATGTATTCAGATCCACCCTAGAAGGTAGAAGTCCTCCCCTCTGGCCCCCAGCCCAGAGGAAAATGTTGGAAAAGGAGGCTAAGAAGGTTGCACTGCTTGAAGAACCTCGTCGATGTCACGGAGTGGCACGTGGGGACAAATGCTCAACTGGTGGACAGTCTGCTGGGTCTGCTCTCAACAACAACAACAAAATAAGGAGATAAAACAAAAGTTCTGGGCAAGTCACACACACACACACACACACGGTACCCCACTCACCTAGGGGATAAACTCAGATAATATTTTATTATGTATTTTCTCTTCCTTTAAAAAATGTTACATACAACTCTTACACACAATTAAATGGCTCATTCTTAAGTACAGCTTGATATATATGTATATATTTACCTATTTTGACACCCACATAATCCCCGTTAAGAACAAGATAAAGAGGGAGGGGGAAGAGGAGCTGAGATCAAGGAGTTCAGGAAGGAAGAGTGTGTTTCGAAACTGATTGTGGTAGCAATTGTACAATGCGGCTTGATGTCATTAAACCATGGAATGATATATATCTATCTGTATTAGATCCCAATAAAATGGTTTTAAAAAAACAAAAAAGAAAACCAATGCTCCATTAGAAAGCAAATGTTTTGAGAACGATGATGGCAACAAATGTACAAATGTGCTTGACACAATGGATGGATGCATGGATTGTGATATAAGAGTTGTACAAGCCCCCAATAAAATGATTTTTTTAAAAAGAAAAACCTTACCAGCAAGCTTGGGTTACTTGTTCTAGATTTCTTTAAAATTTCAATCTCAACAATCATGTATATTTACACATGTATGATAATATGCAACATAATTTATGTAAATTTAATGCAAGTGTTGTTTTTCAGTGACATCCTTCTTAACTCATTAACCCGCGATTATGCTTTTCTTCCTGTAATATGCTTATTTCATGATGTCTTTCCTAAGAACAAGAAATAAAACATGATTCGATTCATTCATTTGGCCGACAAGTACTTTTGGGGGCGTATTCAATAAGCTCAGCTGTGTGTCATTGAAGGGGTTTAAAGCCAGGAGTGACATAAAAAGAAGTGAGTTCTAAGGTAGAACATTCTGGAAGAAACAAGTGTCCTCTCATCCCTTGGATGGAAGGAGGGAGTTAAAGCAGTTCTTCAAGGTTAGTGGCAACTGCATATTCCTTTTCAATTTTAGGGATTTATTTTTGAAGAGGGCTACCTTCACGTGAACAGCCTACCTTCCATCCTGCTCCTCAACCACTCAGGGCCCCTCGGGAGGGCCCACCTCTGTTCCCAGTGTCCTGAACATTCCCCCCCTGGGACACCAGCAGTTTACACAAGTGTGGATGTTACTTTTAAAAATTCTTTTTCAGGGTCTGGGGTCTTGTTGCTGTTGTTGCTAACTGCAGATGAATCCAACTGCCCTCATGGAGTTTTAAAAAAGCTGTCATGTTTACAGGAAGAAATCCCTAGTGACACAGGGAGTTAGGCATTGGGCTGCTCAGTGGTTCAAACCCACTTGCTGCGCCTCAGGAGGAAGATGAGGCCGCCTACTTCCGTAAGGATTCACAGCTTCCGAAGTCTTGTGGAGCCGTGGCAGTCTGTCCTATACAGCAGTGCTGGGAGTCAGAATGGCCTCAACCGCAGTGGTTTTCATCTCGACGCAGCTGATTGCCAGGCTTTCTCCTGGGGAAGGCGCTCAAGTGGCCTAGTGGGCGCTCAAGGCCAGTAGTTCAAACCCACCAGCCACTCGAGGGACAAAGACGAGGCTGCCTGCTCCTGTAAAGATTTATCAGGCTGTCTGTCCTGGAGGGTGGCTCTGAGTCAGCATGGACTCGAAGGCAGTGGGGTTGATTTCATTTTTCCTTCCCCGCCCCCCCACCCCGGGAGCTGCCAGATAGGTTCGAACGACCACTGTGTCATTTAATAACTCAGCCTTTGCTCGATGCACCACGAAGTTGCCTTCATCCGGTCTTACTAACTAAAGGCCTCCTATAAAGGCCACTCATGCTCATAACTAAAAAGCAACCTCCTCCTTTTTGACCTACGGTGATATTCCACAGGCTGGAAAGGCAGCGCTGGTGGCCCTGGGGTCTGTTACTCTCTGCCAGATTTCCTTCTGCCCAGTTGACATCTGGGTGCCGGGTGGGAGGCAGCTGCCTTCTCAGACATTTCCAACCTTCCCAAATTTCTCCTGGGAGACCTCTTGTGATCCTGAGGCGGCCCTCACCCCCTCTGTGATTTTAAGAAGCTGCCTGGCTTGTTGTGGGTCCTTTCCCCCTTGTTCCGGTGGCCAAGTAGGTCACCAGTTGGCCTCAGGGGCCTCCAGTCCCTGTATTGTCTCCCACCCACACAGCTGCTCCACCGCTGGCTCAGAGCCCTGGGGGCTGCGTCTGGATTCTCTGGGGGTGGCTTTGGGCCTTGTGATGCTACTGTGTTTCTGCACATCCTCCTCGGGGTCTCTACCCTTCTGAAGGAGGTGTTTCCATCTCCCCAGGTCTTCCCTGAAGAATGCTGCTCTCTTCCACCGGCACCCAGTCAAAATGGCAACTCCAGCTGCCACGGGGCTGACGTTGGATTCCCTTTCACTGTTGGCCGAGTGCTGGCAATGGGGTCGCCTCTTGCAGGTTCGTATTGGACTCTCACAGCCATGCACCACAATGGGTATTGGGCCCATTTTACCGATGAGGCCACGGAGGCCTGGCAAGGAGAACTGACTTGCTCCAAGTTGGAGCTGTGAAATGGCAGAGCCTGAATGTAGACGCACAGACACCAGCCCTCTGGGTTCCCTTTGTACCCGTGTAGGTAAATGCGAGTGAGTCAACACCCGGTCGGTGTGTGCTGAACAAATGGGGGTGGGGTGGGGATGAGGGAAGGATTCTGAGGAGTAATTCCAAAGCATGTTTTCACGTCTGGCACGGATCTGGGGACAAGGGACAGCAAGGTAGAGCCAACAGAGCTGAAATTCCGGTGCGGCAGGCAGTCCAAACAAATCAGCACACAAAACACAAAATACAACAAGATACTTAGAGAGTGGCAAACAGGATGGAGGGATTCTAATCAGCGGAGGTCAGAGGAAATGGCTGGGTGGGGCAGAGGGCAGTGGGCTAACTTTCCATAGGGGGGGTCTCTCGGGGTGGGAGGGGGTGACATTCGGGCTGAGATTTGAATGGAAAGAAGGAGGTGCCACCCGAGCAGGGTTGGGAGACGGTTCCAGGTAGAGCAACAGCAACGGCCCTGGGGCTGGACCACGCTCCGAGGGTTTCGGGAGCAGAAAGATGCCCGTGGGCCTAGGGTAGTCTCAAAGAGGACAAGCGTGAATTAAACCTAACTCACCGCCACCGAGTCTAGGCTGTCCGATGAGTCTACAACTCTTTCAGGGAGCGGAAAGCCTGGTCTTTTTCCCTTGGAGCAGCTGCTGGTGGCTCTGAACTGCTGCCCTTTGTGGACCGTGTCACCCAGTGTGTAACCCCTACTCCACGTTCAGGAGTTAGGCAGGGGCCTTGTCAACCACAGAAAGACTCAGCAAGGGGTCAGGCAAGGATGGAGAAGAGCATCATGCACCGTAACCCAGAGGATCGGCGAAAAAGAAGCAGCCAATTATAGGCCCCAACAGAGCAGCGGTTGTGAAGGCGGCCGGGGATCAGGCAAGGATTCCTTCTGTTCTCTAAAGGGTCATGAGGAATCGGAGCTGACCTGGAAACACTTCACAACAGCGGCGACCCTCATTCCCTACGGCTGCTGTAACAAATCACCCCCACTCGTTGCACATTCAAAGGAGGCGCTGCCCAGTCCTGCGCCACCCCCACGGTTGCTTGCAGCTCAGAATCTTGGGATCCATCGAATTTTCATGGGCTGATTTCAGAAGCCGACTGCCAGGCCTTTCTCCTGAGGTTGGCTTTGTCGGGAAATCCTAGGGAAATCTGTTCGGCAGCATAACAGCATGCAGACCTCCCTGGGTCGACCTCCACGGGTGGGTGTGCATGAGTTGCCTTGGGCTGGAAGGAAACCAGGGTTCCCCACGTGGGGGGTCAGACTTCTGCCACTGGACCCCACTCCCTCAGATTGTCCCAGTGAGTTGGGAAAAGGGTACAGGACCCAGGAAGGTGGGCAGAAGACAGAGACTGATGAGACGTCCCATACTGTTGGTAGGAAAGCCACAGGCTGGATGGGATCTTGTGAGGCGCAAGTGTAGACAGTCAGCTACTGGAGACAGGAGAGGGAGGGAGATAGTCACAGACCAGGTGGCAGCAGGGAACTGGCTCTCAGAAGGGTGACCTGAACAAGCCCAGACCCGGAAGGCCCTGTTGAGGAAGCTTCACCTTAGACAGTGTCTCAGCTTGGTCGTTATCTGGATTTGTTGTTGATCAAACATCTTCTTTCTTCAAGAGCTTCAACGGCCTGGTTGGGGGACCCAGGGAACCTCAGCTCCTCCCTAGGGACCTTGGCCAGGCACTTGCCACAACTGGGTCAGTGCGGATCTCCCCTGAGGGAGGACACCAGAGTCCTCTGCTTTCAGGCATTCCGGGCTTTTCCTAATTGGGTCTCCATGTGCTGTTTAATGTTCCGTGTAAACTGGTCATTAGTGCAGACGCTGGCCTAGACTCTGGCAAGGATGCTTCATCGGACGACTTCCTGGACACGCCTGGAGGCTCACGTGTGTGCACATCCACTTGGAGAGAGGTCATGGTGGTCAGTGGGCCCGTGGGTTCAGTGAGCAACTTGGACAAGGCCGGAATTCAAAAGGGAGGCAGGCTTGAGCAGGACTAACTTTTGGAAGGACAGGTGGGAATTCCACAGGCAGTGAGAAGGAGGAGGGAGACGTGGGGAAAGTGAGTGAGTGGCTCTCAAGGTACAGCCACCAGTTAACTCTCCCGCAGTCCAGCCCTGCTGTCGCAATGCTTAAAGCACTCAGAGGCTGATCCATGGGTGGTGTTGGGGGGGGGGTGGGGGGGAGCAGGGGTTGACCCTACTGATCTCTGATCTTATTCTAATGAGCTTGGTCCAGGCTGCTTGGAGTCACCTTGTTACCCCACATTCCTCAGTGGGAGAGATTGCTGTGATTCACTAGTAATAGCTGTCCCAGGTGTGAGACGTTGAGTATAGCCCAAGTGCCTACGTGATTGCAACCTGCCTTACCCTTCCCTCAGGACCCTCCCAAACCAAACCCAAGATCGAGCTTTCTGCCATCTGCCAGTTTGGACTCGTGGAGACCCCATGAGACAGAGCAGAACTGACCCTGTGGGTTTCTGAGGCTGTAAAGCTTAATGGGGTCTCTCCCTAGGAATGACTGGTGGGTGGTTTTGATTTGCTAAGGTAGCATTCCAATATGTCATCCAGGGCTGCCCCCAGGATGCTCTCCAACACTTACTACCTGCCCTATGAGGGCACCATGAGCATCCCCGGAGGAGCCAGGCTGGCCCGTGGCAGCCTGCATTGCTTCCTTACCAGCACTGACACCACCTTTTTGTCTTTGCTAATGTTAATTATTGGGTGGCGGAGATCGGTTTAGATATGAAGAGTGACCCAGTTCTGGCCATTGGGACATAAAACATCTGTTCCTGGGGACTCTGGGTTCTAACTTTAAATAAATGTGTGAAGCGATTCCCACCCCTCCCACTTCCTTCGGAGGTGGTTGTGTGAGGTGGCTTGGAGCATTTACAAACCCTCTTTGGACCGAGAGGAGACATGTCGAAGGACAAAGGATGGTGGAGCAGAAAAATGGTTCCTCAATGAAGGTGCTAAGCCATGAACCAACTGGGGAACCACCTGTGGTGGTCACCTAATCTGGTGTCAATTTTAGAAGATTACGAGTGAAGGGATGGAGTCTAGTCTGTCAATCAGATCATAGCCAATGAGGCTTCTGTGTGGGCATGGTCTTCTCCTGAGAATTCTGGGAAATCTGGTATTTCCTTCTTGGAGGTGGGAGACTCTCTGACACTCCCTGGAAGATATAGCAGCTGACAAGACATGGACCCACCCCGATGTAGAGGCCCCTGCCAGCCCTGAGATGTTTCCAATGTCACTGTACCCAATCCACTCAGTGGACTGTGATCTTCTACATTCGGCATCATTGCATGTGTTTCATGAGTCTGAAGAGGACTTTATAGTTGGTATCAGACATATGGGCTAATATTGGACTTATGGACTTGATCTGGACTGGGCTGGGATGCTTTCTCAATGTTCAGTTGCTCTGGTATACAAATCTCTTTCTGATACACATCTACCCAGACTCACACACCACCAATGGCCAAAATATCTTGTTACATAAATAACAAACCTGCAAAGTCTGCTCCCACAAAGATTTATAGTCTCCGAAGCCTTAGGGAGCAGTTCTACTCTGCCCCAGAAGGTTGCTGAGAGTCAGAATTGCCTCGATGACAAGGAGTCTGGGTTGGGCAGAGTTTAATTCGAGGTGCCCTGATGGGGCAGTGGAGTAACCATTAGATAGATAACTCAAAGGTTGGTGGTTCAAACTCCCTAGGCTTTCTGCCACAGGAGAGAGAGGAGGCTGTGTGCTCTAGTAGAGATGTACAGTCTTGGAAACCCTACGGAGCCATCCTGGGGTTCACTAGGAGTGGGAATCCAGACTCTGATGGCAGTGGGTTCGGTGTGGGTGTGGGTTGTTTCATTCATGTCAGCGTTCCCGTTCTTGTACTTGTAGTCATAGGCAGCCTGGGAAACACTGAGCCTTCCTCATAAGCATAGGCCAGGGTAGAATTTTTGGAATCATGGGGGAGACATGATATCAATTTAGGGGGTCATGGTGAACATGAAGGAAAAATATCACAAATGATATGAGACGACAGGACACAGACGAAGGATAAATCCTGTCTTATAAAGACTCTTATTCGAATTATGCATGTCTTACATTAGGGTCACTGGGAAGCCACTTTGGAGGCAGAGCTCACCCTGTGGGAGACGTCTAAGGGATTGTCCTTTAAGATCAACTGTGGAAGAGAGAAGGAACTCTGCTGGTGTAGTGGTTATGCACTGGGCTGTTAACTGCACCTGCAAGGTCTGCAGTTCAAATCCACCAGCTGCTCTGAGGGAGAAAGACAGAGCTCTCTATTCCAGAAAAGTTAGTCTTGGAAACTCACAGGGGCAGTTCTACCCTGTCTTATAGTGTCACTCTGAGTCGGCTCAATGGCAGTGAATTTTGTTTGGTGGAAGGGAAGGGAAGGAGGCAGGACAAGACTTCCTGTGGGTCCCCCAGGAGCTGTGGGTCAATGATAATCTTGACTCACCCCCCGAGAACCTAGGAGTTACAGTGGTCCTTCAGAACTGCCCCCAAGTGTACCAAGATCGCCTTTCTACTCCATCTCAACTCGTGGGTGGGGAAACATCCTGGGAAAGAGGTATAACATAAGGCAAGGTGACAGCACTCCCAGCAATGGGGCCACCTGTCTTTCTTTGATGGGGCCCTGAGTGGACAGAGCATTTCAAGGCTATCATAATGTGTGTATGTACATTTGAACCAGCTTATGATGCACATATGATTATATGTTTGGCTACTACACTAACCTCGAGGTTACTAGTTCTAAACCGCCAGTTGTTCTTTAGGGAAAAGATGAGGCTTTCCACTCCCACAAGGAGTTGCAGGCTTGGAAACCCACAGGGACAGTTCTGACCTGTCCTATAGGGTCACTGTGAGTCGGCATTGACCGCATGGCAGTGAGTGAGGTTTGCACATGGACTCCACCTCCTGTGAGTGCGTTCTGACCCTTGAACAGCAAGGTGAAAACCCTGACCTTCAGGAAGTGTGCTTGGCCGTGGATGGCTTCCACTCCCCTAGACCGCCCAGGGAGGGGCAGCCCCACCTTCAGGGACTTGCCGGGTGTGCCCTTGATGGAAACTGGGGTACTAGGTTCCCACCATGAGTCCTGGCACCATAGTGGCTATCTGTTGGGCTGCTAACCCCAAGGCAAGCATCTTAAAACCTTGGGTAGGGGGTGGTGGAGGAGGGGGGGAAATGAGGCTTTCTACTCCTTTAAAGAATTACAGTTTTCAAAATTTACAGGGGGCAGTTCTAATCTGTCGTATAGGGTTGATATGACTCAGAATTAACTTGATGGCAGAGAGGGATGTTTGTTTTTTTTTAGGGTGGGGGAGTGAGAGAGAGAGAGTGAGTGAGAGTGAGTGAGAGGGAGGAAGTGAGTGAGAGAGAGTGAGTGAATGTATGAGAGAGTGAGTGAGAGGGTGGAGGAGTGAGTAAGGGAGTGAGAGTGAGTGAGAGGGTGGGGGGAGTGAGTAAGGGAGTGAGAGTGAGTGAGAGGGTGGGAAAGTGAGTGAGTGAGAGGGTGGAGGAGTGAGTAAGGGAGTGAGAGTGAGTGAGAGGGTGGGGGAGTGAGTAAGGGAGTGAGAGTGAGTGAGAGGGTGGGGGAGTGAGTAAGGGAGTGAGAGTGAGTGAGAGGGTGGAGGAGTGAGTAAGGGAGTGAGAGTGAGTGAGAGGGTGGAGGAGTGAGTAAGGGAGTGAGAGTGAGTGAGAGGGTGGGGGAGTGAGTAAGGGAGTGAGAGTGAGTGAGAGGGTGGGGGAGTGAGTAAGGGAGTGAGAGTGAGTGAGAGGGTGGGAAAGTGAGTGAGTGAGAGGGTGGAGGAGTGAGTAAGGGAGTGAGAGTGAGTGAGAGGGTGGGGGAGTGAGTAAGGGAGTGAGAGTGAGTGAGAGGGTGGGGGAGTGAGTAAGGGAGTGAGAGTGAGTGAGAGGGTGGAGGAGTGAGTAAGGGAGTGAGAGTGAGTGAGAGGGTGGAGGAGTGAGTAAGGGAGTGAGAGTGAGTGAGAGGGTGGGGGAGTGAGTAAGGGAGTGAGAGTGAGTGAGAGGGTGGGGGAGTGAGTAAGGGAGTGAGAGTGAGTGAGAGGGTGGAGGAGTGAGTAAGGGAGTGAGAGTGAGTGAGAGGGTGGGGGAGTGAGTAAGGGAGTGAGAGTGAGTGAGAGGGTGGGGGAGTGAGTAAGGGAGTGAGAGTGAGTGAGAGGGTGGGGGAGTGAGTAAGGGAGTGAGAGTGAGTGAGAGGGTGGAGGAGTGAGTAAGGGAGTGAGAGTGAGTGAGAGGGTGGGGGAGTGAGTAAGGGAGTGAGAGTGAGTGAGAGGGTGGAGGAGTGAGTAAGGGAGTGAGAGTGAGTGAGAGGGTGGAGGAGTGAGTAAGGGAGTGAGAGTGAGTGAGAGGGTGGGGGAGTGAGTAAGGGAGTGAGAGTGAGTGAGAGGGTGGGGGAGTGAGTAAGGGAGTGAGAGTGAGTGAGAGGGTGGGGGGAGTGAGTAAGGGAGTGAGAGTGAGTGAGAGGGTGGGGGAGTGAGTAAGGGAGTGAGAGTGAGTGAGAGGGTGGGGGAGTGAGTAAGGGAGTGAGAGTGAGTGAGAGGGTGGGGGAGTGAGTAAGGGAGTGAGAGTGAGTGAGAGGGTGGAGGAGTGAGTAAGGGAGTGAGAGTGAGTGAGAGGGTGGGGGAGTGAGTAAGGGAGTGAGAGTGAGTGAGAGGGTGGGGGAGTGAGTAAGGGAGTGAGAGTGAGTGAGAGGGTGGGGGAGTGAGTAAGGGAGTGAGAGTGAGTGAGAGGGTGGAGGAGTGAGTAAGGGAGTGAGAGTGAGTGAGAGGGTGGGGGGAGTGAGTAAGGGAGTGAGAGTGAGTGAGAGGGTGGGGGAGTGAGTAAGGGAGTGAGAGTGAGTGAGAGGGTGGGGGAGTGAGTAAGGGAGTGAGAGTGAGTGAGAGGGTGGGGGGAGTGAGAGAGAGTGAGTGAGAGGGTGGGAAAGTGAGTGAGTGAGTGAGAGGGTGGGGGGAGTGAATGAGAAAGAGTGAGTCGAGAGGGATTTTTTAAAAGAGATTTTGCATGGTCGTGAGTCACACCCTGACTGCCTTGGTCAGAGCGCCCTGAATGAATCTTGTAAACGTTTCTAATCTACCAAACCCAAACCCAAACCAAAAACACACACCAGCAAAACTCTAATCCACAGCAGTGTGCACGGCCATTGCCCTGTTCACACCTCTGTGTGTCACCTGCAACTGCGAGAAATGTTCTGCTGCCCACTTGTGGCTACTTTCCTTTTGTTCTCCATGTCCTGCTTAAGACACTGCATGGCTGTGACTCACTGAGCATCACCATGACTACATGCTGATGGTCCCCCTCGTTCAAACCCCTACAGGGGTGGGGTTTTTTTGTCCTATTGAAAACTTAGTAAATATATATATAAATGATCATTTATATGCATTATACATTATAAACTATAAATTATCATTGAATCTGGGGTCTTTCCCCTAGAAAAATTGCATACGACTTCTCAGGGTGAAATCATTTCCCTCTGACAGAAAAGTCGCAAGAACCGTTCAAAGGATCCATGTGAGTTGTAAGCAAGATGTGGGAACAAGACTTCCGAGTTCTCGAGCCCTGTTGAAGCAGACTCAATTTTATCATACACGCACTACAGGCTGCGGTGACGGTTTCCAAAGGTTCAAAGCAGAGTTGTGACTGCTGATGACTCCTTGAATCCTGCTTGGAGTTATCAAACGGACCCCTCCAGCTT
Source organism: Tenrec ecaudatus (assembly GCF_050624435.1). Taxonomy (NCBI): domain Eukaryota; kingdom Metazoa; phylum Chordata; class Mammalia; order Afrosoricida; family Tenrecidae; genus Tenrec; species Tenrec ecaudatus. The sequence goes on from NC_134545.1 coordinate 7,573,276, forward strand.
TCTCCATCGGTGTACATAAGACTGAGAAGGAGCCGTCAGTTGGAAAGTAGATGTCAAAATAAGGAATGATAGAATTCTTTGAGGTGCTCACTAATGTGTTAGGTCCTTAGTGTATCTTATGGGTTAGTTAGGTAGGCTACCGTAGAGCTGGGAATTGTCCATTAACGCATGCCCAGAGAGCCAGGCTACGGAAACAAAGGAGCGGCACTGCACATGCTCAGCGGTTCAGGCTTCCCGCCTGTAGGCATGGGTGGGTGCTGAACCTGGATTGGCCCACCTAGGCCAGGTGAATTCAATTCAGCCAATGGGGTCGATCAGGGGTCGTTCACCACGCCTCCACGTGGAATCCTTGAAAAGGCAGGAGCCCAGAGTCCAGCGACACTTTTCTGCGTGACACCGAGCAGCTTTCGCCAGGCTTCCTGTTTGGGAGGAGTCCTATGGGTGCCGTGTAAACCTGAAACTTTTTCTCTCATAAAACTCACTTGGATCGCGAACCAGGCTTCAACGTGAATTCTTTCTCACAGGGAGCCAAGGACCGAGGTATAGATCTAGCTCCAGAGAGATCTAACAGATTTTTTGGGTAGAATGTCTTGCATCTTAAGAACGATAGCCCATCTGTATGTAATATGTGATTAGTTTTGCTAGGCGTGGCCATTACATCATCACCTGTCAATTTGAGGAAGGGGTGGAGTCTAGTCTGTCAATCAGGTGATAGCCAATGAGGTCTCTGTGTGGGGATGGCCTTCTCCAGAGGATTCTGGGAACTCCTGTCTTCCTCCCTGGAGGCGGGACACACTCTCTCTGCTACACCTTCCTGTTGAGCAGCCCAGTGTGTCACCACTATACCACCAGGGCTCCCCAAGTGGGACGGAGTGTTGCAAACACGGTGGGCTGCCAAAAGAACAAACACATCTGTCTTGGAAGAGCACAACCAGGATGCTCCTTAGAATTAAGGTTGGTGAGACTGTCTCATGTACTTTGGACATGTTATCAGGAGAGGCCAGTGCCTGCAAAGGGACATCATGCTTGGTAAAGTGGAAGGCAGCCAAAAGGAAGAAAGCCCTAGATATGATGGACGGACGGACACAGTGGCTGCAACAATGGGCTCAGACCTCAGCACAATGGTGAGGATGGTGCAGGGCTGGGTGGTGCTTTGTTCTGTTGTACAGAGGGTCGCTAGGAGTGGGACCTGACGGGACAGCACCTGACAGCAGCAGCAACAACAGTCAACGGGGCTTCCTTCCAGCAACTGAGGCTGTTTGGTGGGTGCTTGGATGATCCCAAGTGATATTCCTACCCTTTCCTCTAGTGTGTTAGTCCGGGTTGACTATCACAACAAATCCAGAGACACTCATGTGTATAAGAAAGAGCTTTATAGACAAGACCAATTGTCTATTGAGAAAACATCCCAGCCCAACCCAGATCAAGTCCGTAAGTCCGATATCAGCCCCTATGTCCGATACCAATCTGTTCTGTGACCTTGACATTTTGGAAACATTCAGTAGGATATTCCTCGGTTTCTATTTGTCTGGGGAACTTGAATTGTTAAGGTCTCCAGTGACCTTGGACCCTTTAAAAGGTTTGGACAGCCCCATCTAAGGCACAGATGTTCACAAGTCTTAGCTCTCAATCATGCAGATGCCCAATGGATAATTAAAAAGGAAAAAAATAAAAGAAAAGCACACTTGGTGGGGCACCGGATTTAGCTCCTCAGTATGGTTTTAAGTTTGGGATTTTTCTTTTTAAATACTTGATTCGCTTGAAATTCAAATCCGAGAGATTTCTTTAATTGCCTGCTTTGCTAAGCTGGCTGAGTCTTAAGGGATCCTGCTGGGCTTTTAATTTCTCTGACTTTGATCCTTTGGCCAGGTGGCTAGGGTTCTGGCAGGGCTGGTGAGCTGGCTGCTGGTTTGGGAGTGGGAAGTGGGCTGGTGGGAGGAGAGGTCAAGGCTGGACGGGGATAAAAAGAGCAAAGGTGTCCTTGGGCAGGCAGTGCACTGGGCGCTCTGGGTAGATTTCCTCGTCCACACTTCATCCAGACGTGTGTGGAGGGAAATGCCATTGGTCTCATTTTGCAGATGTGGTGACAGATGTAAACAGCTGACTACAGTCGTCTCTCATTGCTTAGTCAGGAAGTGGCTGAGCTGGGATTTGCACCCCAGAAAGGGCTGATTCCAAAGCTCTTTCCTGAAACGCCTGCCCTCCCCCCTACCTCCGCCAGATGACAAAGCAAACAAGGTCAGAAAGCTCCAGAAACAAGCAAAGTCTGAGGACAAGGAGCAGGCAGTTTGAGCCAGTCGCTGTCTTGAAGTGAGGCTGTGTGTGACCACATTGGGTGTCTGTCCCAGGGTTCGGAGGTGGTCGGACACAGACTGGTAGCAGAGGGCCTGGGTTCAAATCTGCTTCTGCCTACCAGCTGTGTGACAGTGGACAGTGCTGGTGTCTTCTGATGTGCCCCCCCACCCCCCCCAGATCCACTTCCTTCCACCTGCTCTGCCCTGGAGGCTGGCTCCCTGGCTGGCTGCCTCACAGGCTCTCGTGCCTCTGATTCTGGGGAGAAATGGGTGGTGGGAGGAGTGGAGAGTGGTTTGTGGTATTCGCTTCCCAGCTCCTGCATTTGTCTAATGAAGGTCACATCGTCAACCAGGCAGGACCGCTGCTCTGGGCGGGTTCTGGGAGCCACCTGTGCCCTTTCAGCTTTAGGGCTCGGTTGCTATCAGCTCCCTAGCATTGCCAGCTCCTGGTGACCGCACGGTCGCTGTCGGGTCCAGGGAAGTGCCCATGCAGATGCCAATCATCCCTTATTAAATTCTCCCTATTTCACTAATGTCACCAAGTGGAAGAAGAGGGAGGCCAGGAAGCGTTTTTGCCTTGACCTCAGAAGGAGGAGCAGAAGAAACAGCGTGTGCAAAGTGATCGTACCCCAGTTGTTGTTAGGGGCCACTGGGTCTGTTCCAGCTCACAGGAAGAAGCACGGCCTGGGCCCTGCACCGCCCTCACAATGCTTGTGTTTGAGCCCATTGTTGCAGCCACGGGTCAACTCACCTCGTGAAAGGTCTCTTTGCCCTGACCTTCAACTTCACCACGCATGATGCCCCTTATCCAGGGACTGGTCTTTCCTGATAATGCATCCACAGGACGTGAGACAAAGTATGGCCAGCCTCATTTCTCAGGAGCCTTGTGGCTGTGCTTCTTCCAAGACAGGTGCGTGTGTTCTTCTGGCAGACCCAGGTCCTTTCAGCACGTCGCTGGAATGCTTATCGTGAAGCACTTTCAGTACCTTTTACTGAGTGCTTATTATGATCTACCCAAAACAAAACAGAAACATCCCCACCCGTTGCGGATCCTGACTCAGAGTGAGCCTGTAAGGGCAGGGCAGAACTGCCCCACAGGGTTTCCAACGCTGTCATTTCTGTGGTGGCCGACGGCCACGTCTCTCTCCCACAGAGTGGCTGTTAGCTTCGCACTGCGGACCTTGCAGTTGGCAGCTGAGTGTTTTAGCACAATGTCAACAGAGCTCTTTACTTTATGCCGGTGGTTCTCAACCTTCCGAACACCATGACCCTTTCATGCAGTTCCTCGTGTGGTGGTGACCCCCCAACCATAAAATGATTTTTTTTGAAATTTCTTTTTTTTTTTTTACATTTTATTAGGGGCTCATACAACTCTTATCGTGATCCATACATATACATACATCAATTGCATAAAGCACATCCGTACATTCTTTGCCCTCATCATTTTCAAAGCATTTGCTCTCCACTTAAGCCCTTTGCATCAGGTCCTCTTTTTTTTCCCCCTCCCTCCCCTTCCTCATGAGCCCTTGATAATTTATAGATTGTTATTTTGTCATATCTTGCCCTATCCGGAGTCTCCCTTCCCCCCCTTCTCTGCCGTTCATCTCCCAGGGAGGAGGTACATGTGGATCCTTGTAATCAGTTCCCCCTTACCAACCCACTCACCCTCTACTCTCCCAGCATCGCCCCTCACACCCCTGGTCCTGAAGGCATCATCCACCCATATAAAATGATTTTTATTGCTACTCCATCACTGTCATTTTGCTACTGTGATGAATCAGGCGACCCCCATGAAAGGGTCGTTTGACCCCCAAAAGGGCTGTGACCCACCCATGGGTTGAGAACCGCTGCTCTAGATGCTGCCCACTGTCTGGGGCAGGAAGGCACTAGGAGTGTGTGGCCAGAGTGGGAATTCATGAAACAGCAGGGCAGGGGCCAGTCATCTTGGCTGTGAGCTTGGAGCCATGAGTCCCTGGGTGCCTTGGCCTGGCTGGGAGATGGGCTGGCAGTGAGGTGTGCTGCTCTGATACCAATGTCCAGGATCCCTGTTCTCATCACTGCACTTTCCTGACCTCATCACCTTGGCAGAGTGCTTAGTCTGTTTGTGCCTCCACCTTTCCTTCTGTAACACGGGGATACCCAAGCCCATTATGGGCTCACAGTGTGCTTGTGAGGATTAGGTGGATTAATGTGCCAAAGTACTCCAGACACCATCTGGCATATAATAAGTGTGACGTCAGTGTTCACGATCACCACCCCCTTGTCTTATTATCTATTTAACACCCATGGGCGAGTGATGCTGATGGAAGGCGCTCCGACCCTGCTGCCTGAGCTCACCCAGGTGCCCTGCTGGTCTCAGCGGATCCATTTGAACCTCCATCTTCATGTGCCACATGGGGACCTTTTCGCCACTCGGCCTGACTGTGAGGAGTCCACATCCTTACAGTGGGGGATTGAGCCAAGAGCTCACCATCTCCAGGAGGGCCAGGCGAGGGCCAGTTCCCCAACATCATCTGCAAGAACACCCCCAACTCTTTGTTCACTGGGTGCCTTTATTGAGCACCTACTGCGTGCCGGGCACCATTCTGGGTGCTAGACAAGAGCCAGGAACACAAGAGACAAGGTCCCTGCCCTCATATAGCTCACGTGCAATCCAGGGTGCCAGGAAGCAGGCAAGTAAGTGACAGACCACTAGATGATCACAGAGACTAACAATGGCCGTGCAAACGAACAAAGTGACAGTGGGCAAGAGGGTGTGTGTGTGTGTGTGTGTGTGTGTGTGTGTGAGAGAGAGAGAGAGAGAAAATTTGAGGCAGAAGGCTCAAGGAAGTGCCTCTTCTGGAATGCTCTGGGAAGCTCAGGTAAAATCCCCTAGGAATGTGTTGCTGATACTCCCATCATTCCTCTAACCTGTTTCCTCTTAGTAACCCCCATGATCCTCCAGATCTAGTCTGTACCCCGCAGCCAGCAAGGTCTTTCCAAATTGGATCCAGTCACCCGCTGGCTTCTCGCATTGCCAGCACGGGGCTTTTCTCCACACTACAGTACCCCACCTCCTCCCTGGTCTGCCCCTTTCCACCCCAGCCTCAGTTCCAGTCACTCTCCCTCCCACGTGGGGCCCAGCCAGCTGGGCCAGGGCTGCCGGCTCTAGCCTGCCCTTCCCAATCCTGTTTACCTCCTCTACGCCCACTCTCCCATCTCTGCTCGAATGTCTCTTCCTCTGGGAAGCTTTCGGTAACCAGGTCAGATGCCCAGGTCCAAGCTGCCTTCAACTCCTGGGACTTTTCCTACTTTATACATACCACAGGTAGTCGCTGGTTTATGGCCGAGGGATCTGGTTACTGTGAATGGCCCTTAGAACCATTCTTTAATGTTTGGACATCTTGCATTAATAACGAAGGGCCCCTGGTGGTCGAGTGGTTCAGCGATCAGTTTCTAACTGAAAGGTCAATGGTTCGAACCGCCAGCGACGGTGGGAGAAAGCTGTGGCTGTCCACTTCTGTGAAGCCTTGGAAAACCCTGTGGGTCAGTTTTAGTCCCACAGGGTCACTATGAGGCAGGATAGACTTGATGGCGGTGAATTTGATTTGTCTTCTCATTAAGGTCTGAAATGACAGAGACAGCAGGGGCATTGGAGGCTGCAGTGCCAAGACCAGGAGGCAGAGCAGAGGAGCAGCGTGGAGACCACAGGCAGAGCAGCCTTCCTGGCCTACAGAAGCAGAGGCTAAGGGACCATGTAGCTTAGCTGGGAGGCTAAGGATCTGAGAGAGATGCCTGAGCGTGGCTCAGAAGAGATGCTGATAACAGAGAACTGCGTCCTCACCATTCATAGCAACCTTATGTGCAGCAGAGCAAAGCGCTGCCTGGTCCTGCATCCTTCCCACAATTGTTCTTATGTTCGGGCCCGTCCTTGGAGCCTTTTTTTCCATTCATCTTGTCCGGGGCCTTCCTCCTTTCCGCTGACCCTCCACTTTACCAAGCACGATGTCCTTCTCCAGGGACTGGTTTCTCCTGATAACAGGTTCAAAGTCAATGAAAAAAGTCTCATTTGTGCTGACTGTACATCTTCCAAGACATCTGTTTGGTCCTTTTGGCGGTCCATGTTCTGTTAATACCCTCTACCAGCACGATCATGCAAAGGCATCGATTCTTCTTTGGTCTTCCTCAGGCAATGTCCAGCTTTCGTATGCATAGACGGTAACTGAAAACACCAGGGCTGGGGTTAGGGGTACCTTAGTCCCCAACATAACAGCCTTGCTTTTCAACTCTTTAAAGAGGTCCTGTGCAGCAGATGTACCCAGTGCAATACATCGCTTGATATCTCTTCACTAATACTTCCATGAGCGTTGATTATGGATCCAAGAAAGATAAAGTCTTTGACAACTTGAATCTCTTCTCCATGAATCATGTTGGTCCAGTGTGGGGGCAATCAGACCCGATTATCTGTCCCACCCTGCTAATAAGGACAGTGGATTGAGTCCCTAAAGGAGAGCCCAGAGACAAGATCAAGCCAACTCAAGGAGGATCAAGGTTAGACTACCATCTTGACCTAGGATCTGCCCATTTTGTCACATGCATACCCCCAGTCCCTCCCCTTTCTATTTTGTGTACACCCCTAGGTCATCCCCTTTCGGTCACATGTAAGCCTATTGGACAGCCTCTTCCTATTACGACATGGTTACCTGTAAGCAGGGGGGCTTGCATGCTCCCTACGTGTATATAGGCCTTGATTAGAAATGTACTTGTTTTCTCTCCTCTCTCTCTCTGCGCAGGCCTGGCTGCTGAGATCGTGGCCGTCCCGGAGGTAAGCGTGCTACCATGGAATGTGTCTGCCTCCTTTAGTCTCTCTCCGATCTGTCCCGTCTTCCATGCCTTTCCTATAATCTTTTATATGTCATCGCCATACAATGGCGCCGACGGACCCTGCGGCTGTCAGAGGCTGGCTTACTCTGACAGTCCAGCTGTGGGAATCTTTGTTTTCTTTGCACTGAGTTGTACCCCGCACTGAAGGCTGCACCTGCATCAGCAAGTGCCTCAAGCCCTCCTCGCCGTCAGCAAGCAGTCATCGATGAGCTTCCCTAGTCAACCTCTGTGATTGTGAGGCCTGTCTGTGAGCTCTGTGGAACCCTGCACTGTGTGACGGGACCCAGCAGAGAAGCCGAGTGCTGGGGGATGGGTGGCTGGTGCTAGGGCAGGGTCAGGAAAGTGGGAGGGTGCAGGCACGACTGACCCCAGCTTCGTGGGAACCATCCTTGGGCAGATGTGGAGTCGGACCCCCCTGCCTCCTTGTATAGCCAGAGGAGGTCAGACGGGGGCCTTGGAGCCATTTCCTCACTGGCTCTGTACCAACCGACAGACTCGGAATCTCTGGCTCCTGGACTCCGACACCTTCTTTGCTGTTGTTGTCTTGGGGACACCTTCATTTTTAAGAGATATTTTAATCATCTGGTGCAGGCACACTGGGATTCCTAGGTTGTACAAATGGCTCACACACTCGGTTGCCAGCCAGACGGTTGGAGGCCCTCATTTACCCAGGGGTGCCTCAGAAGAAAGGTGTGGTGATCTGCTTCTGAGAAATCTAGCCTTGGAAAACCCTGTGGAGCACAATTCTCCACAGACACACCCGGGCCCCTAGGAGTCAGAATCAGCTCGATGACAGCAACAGGCCTGGTTGGATCCTTTTACATCTTGAGACCCCCTACCTCAACCGAGACTCATGCAAGTGGGGCTCCTAGGGGGAAACAGAAAAAGCAATAAAATAAAAATGTCTTCAAGAATAAACTTGCCCTGCTCCCAAGAAAGGGATTTCCTGTCAAATTTAGAGTCTGAGCACCGCCCCCTGCCCCAGAAAGGTCCACGATTGTAGTCCTGTCCTGGGGTTCCCTCAATTTACAGTTCTCACCTTTTTTTCTCTCCCACCCCTGTTGACTCCTTTCCGACCCCACCATGGTCCAAGGCAGGGCTGATCCAGCTTCACTCTGAGTCCCCAAACAGGTGTGAGAAGCAAAGCAGTGTTGTAAGGCTACTCAAGGGCTTGCTTTGGCCTCTGACCTCCTCCTAAGAGCACAAATTGTTCTACAGACTTTGGCTCACTTTCTGGGGGTGAATGAGAGCATCACTTTACCTCTGACTGCTCTTTGGGCATGAACAACGGCTCCTCGTGGCCTCTCTGAGCAACCATCTTGTCATTAGGGAGTGGCCCACCTCTCCCCAAATCAGCGAGCCTCGGTTGAATCTGGGCATGTGCCTACTGTGCCCAGAAAGCCGTGCTGTCATTTTCTTCCCTCTCATGGGTGACCTGGATCTTTTAATAACCATCAAACACTCACCCATTTACTCAGCTCTTTTCACTCATTCAAGCTCAACAGTTCAAAACCACCAGCCTCTCCATGGGGGCAAAACCAAGGTGTTCTACTTCTGTGAAAAGTGACAGTCTCAGAAACTCAGAGAGACAGTTCTACCTTGTCCTCCAGGATGGTCCTAGCATCTCAATGGCAGTGAGTTTTGTGTGTGTTCCACTCGTTGATGAACTGAATTCTAACAACAGTCTCTTATTGCCCCCAATTCACAGACGAGAACATTGGAGCCTGGAGACCTGTGCCCAAGACAGTGTGACTAGTTGTCGCCCAGGATCTGTTCTTCCCTCATGTAAAGGAAAAGAATGCATTTTTTAACAGGGAGCAAGGCTGCCCGGAATTTCCCAGCCTCCCATGTGTGTGGGTGTGGGCATCTGCCTTAATTCGGTCTAAGGGTGGGGATTTGGCTGTGACTCTGGAGAAGTCTCTTATCTATCCCCTTAATTAAGCACCGATTGTAGGCTGGGCATTTCCATGCACACCATCCCCTGGAATCCTTGTGATGGGACTAAGAACACTAAGGCTCACAGTTGGGCAGGGACCTTCCCAGGGCTGCACAGTCAGTAGGTTGTAGAGTTTGGGTCGAAACTCTGGGCTCCATTGTATTTACTTGGATCTGCCCTTGACCCCAATTGGCTTTTGAAGAGGTGACTGAGTCATCCCTCTCCCTGCTGCAGCCCTGCTCTCCGCCTGCAGTCCCAGGGGGTCCTTCCCTGGAATGCTGACGCTGGTCCTTCTCTTACTCCTCTGCCCAGGCTGCAGCTGGCATCTGGATGGGGGTTGGTTGCTTAGCAACATGGATGCAGATTCTGTCCTGAGCCCAGAGAACCATCTTGAGCATTTGGGATGTAGGAGCTTTCAGGGAGAATAGGTCCCAGGAGGACCTGCGGGGGGAGGGTCTTAGTCTGGGTGGGGAGGAACAGCTGTGCCCCCTGCGTTAGACTGGAGATGAGGAACTCTTGGGAAGGGGAAGGCTCAACTGCAGGGGACAGTTCAGGAGAATGGAACAAAGTGTCCTGGCGACTATTAGAATGATGTGATTATCATAACCGCAGTTATGCTTCTTGAGAGCTAACTGTGCAGTCCCTAAATGGTACCAATGGCTCAGGTGGTGGGCTGCTAACCCACCGGCTGGAGTTCAAGTTCAATGAGAGACGTTCTTCCCAAATACCAGCCACTGAAAACCCCATGGAGCACAGTCTTTTGCATCATGAGCAGGAACCAACTCAGCGGCAACTGTGGGCCAGGCACTGTGTTAGGTGCTTTGGATTCCACAACCCATCCCAAACCCAGAGCAGTAGTTACAAGTCTTAGGTCCCACTTTGCAAACAAGGAAAACTGAGGTTCATAGACGTTAATTGACTTGTCGTGCAGCAGGAAAGGGGAGGAACTGGGCTTCAAACCCAGGCCTCTTGGACGCCCCCCATGACAGTTCACCCCCATTCCCTTACAGCCCTGACTAGGCACTTGCTGGAGAGATCCTAACCTGTGGCATTGGGAGAAAGTCTGGGCCTCAGAAAAGGAAAGTTGGGCTTCATGCCTTCAGGTGAGCTTCTCAACCAGTGGGACCTCAGGTTTACGAACCTGGGACCATTTGGGAGAGCTGCCGTGTGGCTGAGCCTTGGGGAGGGTGAGAAAAATACGGAGCCCAGCAGACAATGGATTGACAAACGGTAGGGAAGCAGAAATGGGTGACCAGTGACCAGCATTCACCTAGGAGAACCAGAATGCCTGGGGAAGAATCCTGGCTCTGCCACTTGCTCACTGTGTGTCCCTGGGCAAGCCCCTATTCCTTGCCGCGCCTCAGTTTTCCCTTCTTAAGCTTGGGCTGCTTCCTAGACTTGTCCTGTGGGCTGAGTGCATTCTCGCAATTGCCTCCAACAGTGTTTGGCATGGAGCCCCAAGCACTCTACGCAAACGTTTGCTATGAAGAGAGTATACTTTGTCGCATGTGCTTTGAACACGTCATCAGGAGGAACCAGTCCCTGGACAAGGATATCATGCTCGGTCCATTGGCGGGTCAGCAACAAAGAGGGAAATTTTGAACAAAAAAGATCGAGTGACACAGTGACTACAACAATGGGCTTAAAGATAAGAAGGATGGGGGGATGGCTCAGGACCCGGCAGTGTTTTGTTCGGTGATGTAAGGGGGCCGGTGTCATCATGAGTTGGGTTTGGCTGGACAACAACCCAACAGCTGCCTCCATCGTTGTCAGATCTTTCCATCTTTCAAGGGCAGCAGATATGGGCGTGGAAGTCTCAATCCTCATATTCATTCATGGCCCACCCCCACACAGGGTTTACTCTGTGCAGACACTGTCCCAAATACCTTAAGTACCGCCGTAACATTCCGAGTGGGCTGATGTTCGGTGGTACAAGTTACAGCTCATCTGGGATAAGTGTGTCCCACTTGGAGGCAAAGATGCTGCCCTCTGATATCCCTCCCACACCAGTTACAGCTGAGGCTACCTAGAAGCGGTCGAGAGGAAGCGCACGCAGCTCCTCCACTGTTCGCTTGTGTGGGAGAGACGGTTGTTCATGGCAGCTGAGCTGATTCTGACTCATAGCAACCTCTTGTGATGAATGGGGTCCAGCTGCCCCACAGGGTTTTCTCAGCAGCACTCTGCTGAAGCAAATCGTCCTCCTGCAGATCCACTGCGAGCGTTCAAAGCACCAAGAGGTGTCCAGGCACATGCCATTCGCATCGAAGCCCACCGATGCGGGCAGAGAGTCGGTAAAGGGGCTCCAGGGGGTCCAGGCAGAGTATCAGCAGTGCTCACAGCACCTCATCAGTCCGCCTCGCAGGCTAGCGGTGTCACGTGGCTGTTCATGTCTGCACGGGGTGCTTGGGAATGGAGCCTCTTGATTTATTTTAACTGGGGGTGGGGGTGTAGATTTCAGAGATGAGCACTCAGTAAATCGCCATGCTCAATAAAAATAGGAAAAGGCCTGGAGGAAGGAGAGAGAGGGGACGTCAGGGAGGCAGACGGCAGAACCTGCCATGCCAACATTTCAATGTCCCCTTGAAGCAGAGGCCAGACAGAGATGGTCTTGCTTCAGAGCGCCGAGCGGCCTGGCGGGTACATAGCCTGCTCCGGGCACCGGGTCTCTGCTGCTGCCTCCAGATGGGCTGCCATTTGTCTTCAGGGCCTCCGGGGTCATGCCGTGACCTGTGCAGTCTGGCGTGCAAGGCCTGGACTGGAGAGGTCAGCTCCTTCCTTCCTCCTTCTCTCCCCCCCTGCCCTGCTCCCTGTGGTCCCCCTGCTCTGGCCTCCCCCAGCAGGGTGGGCCTGGGCCAGGGGGTAGTCGGTGTACAGGGAGACAGGCCTCTAGCTATGTTCTTTTTCCAGAAGATGGAACCGTTTGGCGCACCTCCTGGTGCTAAATTGAAATGAATGCTGGCTGCACTCCCAGGCTGCTCTCCCTCACCCCTCACAAAGGACAGTCTCTGCACCTCTGAACCCAGGAAGGTCACTTAGTTGTCAGCAGGAGGTTGTGACAGGCAAGACCCCAGAAGGCAACTAGCATCCAACTCAGATGGGTCAAGGAACTTTAAAGAAAGGACTCTGAACGGAGGTCTGGGCAGGGCATAGGAACAAAGAAGGGAGGTTGAGGCACCGAGAGAGTAGCAACAAGGTAAGTCACTGCCACATTTGTAGACGAGGCAGGTCTGGTAGCAGCTAGAGTTGGGGTGTATGACCACCTAGACAGGAACTGCAATGGTGGAGGTACCACCAGACACCCCGTCTTCATTACCTAGTGCTGCCACAACAATTAATACCACGAGTGAGTGGCTTTAAAGAACAGTTATGTTCTTAGTTCATAACACTAACAATACTTCCCTCTTATTTATGGCAACCTCATGTGTGCGCCACAGAGTTTTCAGTGACACCCACCCCCTTTTTTTTTTTTAGATTACCTGTCTTCCAAGATGCCTTTGGGTATAGATTTCAAGATCTAAGGAAACATACTGACTTAGATTACAGGCAATGCAGAACTAGTGTGGGTTTCAGGCATGGTATCATCAGGGTGTTAGCTTCATTGTTCTACATGTCTCTCTAAGCTCTTCCCTCCGTCATTGATTCTTCATGGTTACCAGGAGGCTGCCAACAGGAACAAGACAGCACATTTTCTTTCTCATAAGCAGGAAGCCAGTGACCATATCTCTCCTCTAACCCTAGATGTTAAATCCTACCTCTTTGTCTGGTTAGGCCACTATCCATTTTGTGTCTATTCCTGGACCAGTTTCAGTCTCTAAGAAAACAGCATCCCTGCATTGAGTTAAACCTCAGTGCTCAGTTCAGTCATTGACAAGGAGGTAGATGGCTATGAGTGGCTAAGACTAGTCAAGATCCACTTTAAAGGGTGTGTGATGTGGTCCTGGTCATTTTGACTAATGGAGGAGGGATGGTTCCTGAACAAATTGGGATAGGTGAAGCAGTGCTCAAGCTCTCCAGTGGTAATTGAAAGTCTGTGGGTTCAAACCCACTGACAGCTCTGAGGGAGAAAGACCTATCTATGATTTGCTTCCATAAAGATTACAGTATAGAAAACACTCTGGGACAGTTCTAATCTGTCACATGGGATCTGCATGCATCAAAATTGAGTCGTCATTCAAAGCTGCCAGTGGTGGGATAAGGTTCATATCCATATGCTTATAAAGAAGACTTCATAGCTGGACCGACAGACAGCATCCTGATTAACAGAACAGACTGATGTTGTCAAGGATTTCATTTTGCTTGGACCCATCATCAGTGCTCATGGAAGCAGCAGTCAACCATGGGACTGAGCAAATTTGCTGCACAAGACCTCTTGGAAGTGCTGAAGAACAGAAGGAGCACTTTGAGGGTCCAGGTGCATCTGACCCAAGCCATGGCCTTTTCCATGGCCTCATGTGCATATGCAAGGTAGACCATAACAAAGGGAGACAAGAAGAACCGACACAGCTGAATCACAGTTTTGGCGAAGAATATTGGCCAAAAGAACAAGCACATCTAAGTTGGAAGAAGTACAGCCAGAGGGCTGCTTAGAAGTAAAGATAAGGAGACTTAATCTCATATACGTTGGACACGTTATCAGGAGAGACAGTCCATGGCCAAGGCCATCATGCTAGAGGGTCAATGCAAAAGAGGAAGACCATCAAGGACATGAATGGACCCAGTACCTGCAACAATGTCGGTTCAAGTATAACAGGAATTTCAAGCATGGTGCCGGACCGGACAATGTTCTCTTCTGTTGTGCATCCCCTCATGATGAGTAGAAACCAACCCAACCAAACCTAATAGCAACCCGAAGACCAGTAAAAACAGACAGACTCGACAGCACGGAACAACGAGAGGCATGAGGAAGAGGAACAGATGCTGGGAAGGCAAATTATAAATAATAACAACATTGTATTCATCTGGGTGGGTTTCTGATCCTTACAACCACAGAGGCTCTTGGACAAGCAGCCTCCTGGGTCTGTGTCCAAATGCCTTCGCCCAACTCCTGTGCAGTGTGCCTCTGACTTCTGCCTGTTTCATAAGCTCTTCTTGCCAAAATTTCTCACGGATGGCTCATCACTTTGGCAAGCTAGCATCTCCCTCTGCGCCAAGCCCCACTGGTGGAAGCTGATGATCCCGTTAGCAGAACTGATTCTGGCATGTTCTAATGAAAAAACCTTGTGCTTCTCTGCTTGGGGGCTGCTGAGGTCTGCATCCCTAAAGGCAGAGGGAGTGAATTCTTCTGCGGAAGGTCTATTTTTAACAAGTCCTGAACTTAATTGTACTTAATCATTTTCCAGTCGTTGACACTTGAAATGTGTGAGTCACTGGGCTATGTAGGGAGCTGACTGCGGCAGCGTCCCTTTAAATTTCAAAGAGATGGCAGAAATCAGCTCCCAGAAGAGCAGCCGGCTTGCAGCTCTGATTTCATTCTGGATTGAGAAAAAAGCATGCCATTCTAGAGCCAGCCAGCCCTGTGCCCAGACCCTGGCTCGCCCGCTTTCTAGTTGGGTGATCCTACGATAATCACTGTTTCTCAAAAACCTCAGTTTCCTCATCTGTGGCATGGGGTGGTAATATTTGTCCCAAAGAGCTTTGTGTGGATTCTTTGGATCGAAGCCCTGATGTGAGACTGTTCACAATCCCATTCCCACTTGGCATGACTCTTGGTGTGTTTCTGCTCAGTGAGATTAGTGTGCTTGACTTTGATGTGTGGCCCAGGTGCCACGTGTTACAAATAGACTTGGATCGCACTCTGACTTCCCTTGAGGCTACACCAACATCAGGAGCAGCACAGGCTTCTGTTCTTCTCAGTGGTAGTGTGGTGGGTATCAGGTGCCGCAAGTCGATTCCAACTCATAGCCTACCCAACACACAATAGAATAAAACACTGCCTGGTCCTGGACCATCATCACCATTTCTGGTGTCTAGGAGCCCACTGTTGCCGCGACCGTGCCAATCCACCTGCTTGTCGGTCTTCCTGGTCTTCGCTGACCCTCCACTTTACCAAGCATGCTGTCCTTTTCCATGCCGACAATGGGTCCCAAAGTCTTGACATCCTCACTTCTAAAGACCCTTCTGGCTACACTTTCTTCCAAGAGAGATCTGTTTGTTCTTCCGGCCGACCACGGTACTTTCAATGTTCTTCGGCAACACCGTATTTCAATCATGGTGTTTATATGTAGGGTGCACCACATGACCGTCCTAACATGAGGCATCTGGTAAGTTTCACAGCTTGGGAATCAGGGGTTAGAATTCAGAGCTAGTCGGTAAAAACAGAGATGGCATGGAGTCAAAATTACTCCAGATGAATGTTTCTAGAATCATTCTCTTTCAGCCTTGGAATGAATGTGTATGTTTCTTCAATTTAGCCCTTCATCGGAGGAAGGCGAATGGGCTGGTGTTTGGGGGTCATTTGTATGAAAAATGTTGAGTTTTAAACCACCAAAATCGGTAGAGCCAGGATTCAGAGAGAGGATGATGGGTCATCTCTACATTGCTAATGGTACTCTCCCCCCTCTCCCCTCCCTGCTCCCCTTCTTTCTTTCCCCCACAGCACAAAGACCTGGGCTCCTTTGAATTAAACACGTAGTAGCTGTGTACCCAGTGGGGTTGTGGTGAGGAAGGCTGAGTGGGTGTGAGTGAGGGGTGAGGAGAGAGATGCTGGAGGGGACTGTGAGTGGAGAGTGAGCAGAGAGGAGGCCAGGGGCTGAATGGCCTCGAGAGCGTTGTCTGAGTGGGTAAATGACTCAGTTTTAAAAGAGGTCCAAGAGTGAGGTCAAGAGGCTGTTTGCTTAGCAGACTGGGAGTTCCTCGCAGCTGCTCCCCTCCTTTCTGCGGCCCTCCAAGAGAGAACTCTTTGTCTGTTGGGGTCATAAGGCCACTGTTCCGGGGGTTCTAGAAGGTCGGGGCGAGGCGCTCCGCGGCCGGCCGCACCGTGTGCAGCCCCCCCCCCCCTGGCCCCGCCGACTCCCCCTACTCCGTTGGAGCAGCGTGCTGCGCGGCCTGGTAAGTCTCGCTCTTGGCTGCTGCTCCACAGCGCCCCTGCCACGGAGGACCATGTGGGCAAAACCCGAGTGGGGTTGCTGCTTCCACTCCATCCGTGCCTTTAGCCCGAAAATACCATAGTTCCCCTCCGTCAAACATGAACAAATGGCAGAGTATAAAATGATGCAAAGAAATCCAACACGCTAAAAAAAAATTCCCTATCACAATTCCAATTTTATTATTTTTTGAAATTGGGATTGTTATGGAGTGGGGGTGGGGGTAGGATTCTGATTTGAGCTAAGCAGTTATTTACCACCAGGCTGCGCACCCCAGCTTCAACTTTTACAGCTCCTACCCCAGCTGGATTTGACATTTTTTAATACATTGCTGCCTGCCAGAGTGGCCTTTGCACAGTGCTTCCTGTTGGAGCTTTTCTGTCAAAATTTAGCAGCAGAGGATGCTAATTCAGTATTAGCCTGTAAAAGTAATCTCTGTGGGAGGAAAGCTTAGTCAATCGATCACTATCTGTCAAAAGTTTACCACGTGCCCTATGCTGTCCATGCTGGGGTGGCTACACTGAGGCACAGGGCCAGGCCGGGCGGGCAGTTCCCCACTGGTCCTGACCCGGGCCTCTGGATGTCTCAGAAACACAACTCATTTGCTTGCAAGGGATAGAAAATTCACCTTAGATGGTTTTACTGGAATATATGAAGGGACTGCAAAAATCTCGTGGGAAAGATAATGGAACATTTCCATAAACTCTTTGAAGCACCTTCCTATGGATTCATGTAAATGCATATAACTCGGATGTCTCTTCAGGCATGGCTTGATCCAGGCAGTGGATGATGTCCCCAAGATTCAGTCACTATTCCTCTGTTCCTTGATCTTGATTGGCTGTCTTCTCGGGCTTAGTGCAAGATGGCTGCCAGCTACTGCCAGCCTCATTCATCCAAATTCAACGGTATCAGAAAGAAGGGTCCGAGTGTTCAGGGTTAAATCCCTCCAGTTGTTTTGCTGGACTTGGAACGGGCCGAGTTCTGTCCTCATTGTGGTGGCATAGTGGTTCCGTGTCGGGCTGCTGCGTGAGACAGGGTTCTCTAGCGAAAAAAACCCAGAACACTAATAATTTTATATATATTTATATAGATAGATATATAACATAAGAAATAAACAGTAAATTAAATTATAAAGCAGTACAAATTGCTCAGTGCATTTCACTCCCATGAAACAGTTGTGAGACACTGGCAGTCTTTCAAGTCTTGAGGGCCACCGGGTAGTCCTCTGTAGAGCAATTCAGGCTATTTGGGCACAGCCAGCAAACAGCAAGGCAGGTCAGCCAGATGACAGGGTCTGACAGTCCCCAGCTCAAGAGATGTAAATTCCAATAGTGTGGCAAAGCAGGTCTTGAAGGAACCTCAAAATACAGCGACACAGTCCACGGGTTAGGCATCCCACAGGTAGTGCAGCTTGCAAACTGAGGCAAAGAACAAGCAAGGCAGCCGCACACTGGTCTGACAAGAAAGGCGAGGCTCACTGAGCCATTTATCTCTCTGCCCTTCAATTAATCCCACATGTGTTATCGGCCAGGTTGGCACAATAAACTAACTACCTCAGCTGCTAAGGTCAGCAGTTTGAAAGCACCAGCCGGCTCCTTGAGAAAACTGGAATTCTCTACCCCTGTAAAAGGTTACAGTCTTGGAAGCTCACAATTCTACCCTGCCTTACAGGGTTGCCAGTCCAAATTGACTCCAAGGTAGGTGAGTTTAGCTTGGAGTTTTGTCCACACCTCAGAACTTGTTAATTCAATGCAGGGGCGGGATTATGCAGATTAGCCAGGGACGTGACATTCTGATTGGCCCACTAGGGTCACATGCTCAGATCCAAGCTTTCCAGGAGCGGGGGAGGCGGTGCTGCCCCAAGGAAATTCTGCATAGAGAAATACTGGGTTACCTGTCACACCTTCATAAACATTCCTATGCTCACCTGTCAGCAAGTGGAATATAACATACCGCACTGACGATTGTTTACTGAACACTTCGTATGCGCTAGGCACCTTACACCTGAGGAAATCAGGCCCTCAGAACTGAAGGGATTTGCTCGAGGTTAGTCAGTTGTTGGTGAGATATTTGAGCAGAGAGCAAGTGATTTCCACACTCAATGTTTCTGGGTTGTTGTTGTTGTTTTAAGCCGCGTACAGCAGGACCTCTGAGTGGGTTGCAAAGTGGGGTGCAGTGGGTCCCCTCTGAGTACACACGGCCAGATGAAGGCATGTTATGAGGGTATAAAAATGCCCCCCAGGACCACGGGCTCCAGCCTTAAATGGGGGAGCCCACCCGCAACTGAAACCGAAATTGGGCAAGTTTTGCTTTCGCCCCATTTTGGGAACCGGGAGAAAGAGGAACCTTGCTACTCAGGTTAACGGTTACAGTCTTGGAAATGAACAGGGGGAACTCTACGCTCTTCGATTGGGTCAACTCGATGGCAGTGAGTTTGGTTTAGGTTGTATTTGGGAACACAGGGAGCAGAAGGGTAACTGGCACTCCAGAACAATCTGCCCAGTTCCTATTAATAAATCAGACAAACATTGCTGCTTAAAAAAAAAAAGTGCCTCTTTTCCCACCCGGGCAGCCATCTGCCATGTCCTCCTCATGTGCCAAGCTGAGGGAGGAAGAAAGGAATCCGAGAAGGTGGAGGAGGGAGGACGTGACATAGGACAGCACACAAGTTCTCTTCCTTTGACCCCCGTGGACAGGACATTGCAGAGAGAAAGAAGCAGTCACAGAGAAAGAAGCTTTCACTGAGCAGAACACGAGTCCGTCAAGATGCCGACGGTAATAATAGCTCCAGTGTAAGGGGCGCGGCAGTGGGTCCAAGTCGTATTGCCTCACTCAATCCTCACGACACGTCTAGGCATACCCATTTCTCTTTTTTTTAATCAGTTTATTAGGGGCTCATACAACTCTTATCACAATCCATACGTACATCAGTTGTGTAAAGCACAGCTGTACATTCATTGCCCTCATCATTCTCAAAACATTTGCTCTCCACTTAAGCCCCTGGTATCAGCTCCTCATTTTCCCCCTCCCTCCCTGCTTCCCCCGCATACCCATTTTTAAGGGACAGGAGACACAGCGATGGGATGGTAGGTGGCTTGCCCAAAGTCACAGTTCCCATAAACGGCAGAGCCTGTACTTGAACCCAGGACTCCAAAGAATACCCTCTTACCTCACCTAGCAAGGCTGCCTCTTCAGTACACGAAATGGGGCCCAGCTTCCTCCCACTGGGGCCACCCTGTGGGATAGCTTTTCTATGTAACAGAGTTGATCTTACTCAAGGGTGCTCTCCCACCTTCTCGCCCCTGGAGCTGACATGTGGCTTTCCTCAGTCACCTAACCAATAGCCTTTTGTCTCTCTCAACCAAAGAAGCACCGGAGAAAAGGCTCAGATGATGCCCAGGAAGTTTCAGAGAAGGCCAGAGAGCAACAGGTGGAGATGGAGCTTAAGAAACTAAGGCAGCAGTTCCGGAAAATGGTGGACAGCCGGAAGGCCTTTAACTTCCGCTCCCAGCAGAAGATCATGAACCAGTGGTAGGTGACGGCCAGAATTTTGTCCTGAGTGAACTGGGGGGACATTTTGGGTTTGGGGTCATGGTGCTTGCCTTCCCCTGTGGGGCCACCTCTTCCCTGATTTATTTTTAAATTGTATTGTGGTAACAATACCTAACTCTTGCCAGTGCATATGCCAGCGCCATCGTTTCCATGTTGTGCAGCCTTCATCACTGTGTATTTCCATCACCCCAAACTAGAGCTGGGTGTACATTGAGCCATAATTTACCTGTGCTCCCTCGGCACCCCTGGTGACCTGCTCTCCTTTCTGTGTCTGTGTGCCTGCCTCTTCTAGATGGTTCATGTGAGCAGAGTCGCCTGGCTTCTTTCACTTAGCGTAATGGTTTAAGATTCATCTATGTTGTAACATGTATCAGAATTTGTTCCTCTTTATAGGCTGACGAACATGCTGTGGTTTGGATAGACTGCATTTCGTTGCTCTTGCGCCTCAGTGGACAGTAACCAGCTGAGTTGACAGCTGCTCATGGCAATCCCATGTGTGTCAGAGGAGAGCTGGGCTCTCATGGCTGGACTTCTCAGACTATTATCTAAGGGGCCTCTTGACGGCCAACCTTACAGTTCACAAGGGAGCATGCCACCCATTCGCACCACCCAGTGACATCACACCATCAACCTCAGTTTACAAGTATCTGAGGCTCAGTCTTCACTTCTTTGGAGGAAGGAAGTTCTGAACCCAATCTGGGGACCTGTGGTCTTCTGTCTAAAGACATTGGTTTCAAGAGAAGGACACTTCAGATCAGATGCCTTGCATCTGAAGTTCTCTGCCCTTCAAAGCTTGGAACATTTGGGTTCTAGCCCTTTACAGGGAAAAGTTTGCCAGGGCCTACCGCTTTCTGCCTCCACTCCCAACCCCCACCCCCAGGATGTTCATGGCCATTCATTCTAGAGTGGTCCTTCTAACACATGATTGTGCATTCAAGTCTTTTGACCGTATTAAAAAGCAGGTCCTGAGTCAATAGGACCTGAGACTTTGCATTTCTAGAAGCTTTCAGAGGATGCTAGTGGCTGGTGGGCAAAGGGCACTGAACTGTGGGGCTGTTTCCTGCCGTTCAATTGTGCAGGCTCTCAAGCCTTTTCTTCACAATCCTCCTCTTTGCCCACCGTTCCCCTTTCTTGCCCATTCCCTCCTCATCTCTTTTCCAGAAGAGATTGGGGAAGAGGAAAGAGGAGACTCCTGCCAGTCATTTGAGCAAACAACGGGTGGAGGCGCCAGGGGACCTCACCGCCACCCAGGTTTCTGCAAACTTGAAAAAAAATCCTGTCTGATATGTGTTCCCCCTCATTCCCAGAGCTAATTGGCTGTCCGGTCTGGAGGGAGGTCCGCAGAGGCAGAGGCTGGGGGGGCTCCAGCCACATCTAGGGAATGGGTTTTGACAGGCCCCGTTGCAAATTGTTCCTCAGGAAAGCAGGCCCTCTCAGAGAAGGGTGGAGCTGTGGAAACGGTCCCAAACTAGGCCTCGGGTGGGGTTGTGGTTGTGTTGGCCTGCTTACCCCCATATCGAAACCACCGGCCACTCAATGGGAGAAAGGTGAGGCTTTCTACTCCGGTAAAGAGTGACAGCCTCTGAGACCCACAGAGGCAGTTCTACCCGGTCCTGTAGGGGCGTCGCTATGAGTTGACATTGACTCAATGGCAGTGTGTTGGTTTTGTTGGGTTTTGTGTGTGTTCTTTTGCAGGCAGTTGTAGTTTCAGGGATCAAAGGCTTGCCCTCCATGAAGGAGCCCTGGTGGGTAACAAATTGGGCTGCTCTGTTGGAGAAAGACAAGGTTGTCTGAAGGAGAAAGATTATAGTCGTAGAAACCTGACACAGGGTCACAATGAGTCGCATCCAATTGATGGCAGTGAGTTTGTTTGTTTGTTTGTTTGTTTGTTTATGCAGGACACCAGAGGTTCTTTTCCTAACCAATGCACTTCAGGTGCAGATCCCATCTGTTCGTGGAGGCTTGTGGATTTCTATGAGGCCAAATAGGCTTGAGTGGAGCTTCCAGATTAAGAGGGACTAGGAAGACAGGATGGAGCCTCAGTGGCATCGTGAGTGGCCAGCTGGGTTGCAAACCACAGGTCAAGCAGTTCAAAATGACCAACTGCTCTGTGGGACCAATATGAGGCTTTCTACTCTTCTAAAGATGTACAGTGTCAGGGTGGTTCTCTTCTGGCCTGTGTCTGTATGAGTTAGAACTGACTCCCTGGCAGTACAACTGAGAGGGTTTAAAAAAAAAATCATTTTATCGGGGGATCATACAACTGTTATCACAATCCATCCATCCATCCATCCATCCATCCATTGTGTCAAGCACATTTGTACATATGTTGCCATCATCATTCTCAAAACATTTGCTTTCTACTTGAGCCCTTGGTAGCAGCGCCTCATTTTTCCCCTCCCTCCCGCTTCCCCTCCTCATGAACCCTTGATAATTTATAAATTATTATTATTTTGTCATATCTTACACCATCTGACATCTCCCTTCAACCACTTCTCTGTTGTCCGTCCCCCAGGGAGGAGGTTACATGTAGATCCTTGTAATCTGTTCCCCCTTTCTCCCTCACCTTCCCTCCACCCTCCTGCAATTGAGAGTTTTGGTTTGTTTGAAGAAAGTGTGGAGGTCTGGTGGTGTAGTGGGTTATGCATATGATATTCTCACCCCAATATCCGCCGTTTGAAACCATCAGCCGATCCACAGGAGAAAGCTAGGGCAGTTGGCTTTCTGTACAGCCTTAGAAACCCTATGAGAAGGTTCTACACTGTCCTATTGGGTCTCTGCGAGTCGGAATCAACTTGGTGGCGTTATTTTTTGAGCTTCATTTCCCACCAGCTCTTTGAAGTCCCCTCATCAACTTGGCTCCTTGCCGCTCTTCTGTCTTCCTCCCCGAATCTCCTTGCTTGATCTGCTCTTTTACGCCAGAAAGGATCATGAGCTTGAAAGCGCTCTCAGGAACCACACAAAGCAAGCCTAGTTCCCAGTGGGGCCATAGCAGCAGGCAGAGGGATCTGGGTTTATGACACAGATTTTGGGGGCTGGGGGAGAGACAAGGAAGACTGGAGGAGGAGGCTCACCTCAGGGCACTGCTTCTCCCCCTCTGCCCTCCCCATCCCCCTCTGCCCTCCCCATCCCCCTCTGCCCTCCCCATCCCCCTCTGCCCTCCCCATCCCCCTCTGCCCTCCCCATCCCCCTCTGCCCTCCCCATCCCCCCAGCAAGAAGATCAAGACCTTGCAGGAGGAGCATGATGAGATCAACCTGCTTCTGGGGCTCATCAAATCCTCTAAGAACCTGAATCTGAATGAGAAGAACTACATGGAGCTGCGCTTCCTGCAGCAAACCCAGGAGGACTACGAGACCCTGAATCAGTCCCTGAAGACGCTGCTGGCGGAGCTGGAGGAGAAGGTGGGGCGAGTCTGTTCCCGCTCCGGCAGCCCTGTAGGACTGAGTAGAGCTGCCCCATGGGATTCCGGGGCTGTCATCTTTAGGGGAGCTCGTGAGTTCAAACAGCTGACCCTTTAATTAGCAGCCACCGGCTTTAATCGTGGTGCCACCAAGGCGCCTCAACACCCACAAGGCCTGTACGATGAAGTAGCTTCCGAAAGTCCAGGGGAAAATGGAACTAAACTATAATGGAATATAGATAGAAACACATATTTATATAGATATAAATGTTCCCATGGGCTTCCGGAAGCCCCTCTCCTACGTGAATTGGCATGCGTGCAGTGGAGTTGATTCTGACCCACCGCGACTGCCACGTCAGAGTAGAACTGCGCCCTTGACCGGGAGGAGCCAGTCACGTTTCCCTTCTGCAGAGCCACCGGTGGGTTCACTCCTTTTGGTCGGCAGCTGAGCGCTTAACCACTGCACTACCAGGACTCCTTATCTATAATTACCCCCCCCCCCCAATAGCAAACCAGCCCAAAGAACACCCAGTGGTGTTTTGATAAAGGCCAACTCCCCAGGAGCCTTGCCCACTCCCTCCTCTCCCCTCTCCACCTGCTCCCCTGCCCCTCCCTCTCCATGCTATGTCCTCCTCACTGGCGGCCTCCTCCTCCTTGGGGCCCACTGTGCTGTCTCTGGAAGTCCTGCCTGTGCACCTGCCCCGCCCTCAGTCTGGGATGTTCCTCTCCCTAGTTATCCTTCAAGGTCTCATCTCAAATGTCCCAGCATGTGTCCAGAATGCCTTCTCTCTCCTCTCCCCTAAGACTCACCCCACTTTATGAACTTCAGACCTAGTCCTGCACCCTCCCCTTTCCTTGCCCCAAGTCCTAGAGAGTCAGCTTTCTGAGGGTGGGGACCGTCTCCGTCCTGATGACTGTCACACTCTTGTCTTCTGGCACAGAGAGGGTGTTTAAGAAACATTGGGGCATGAGGGATGGGATGAATAATTGGTTGATGAATACAGGCATGAATGAGAAAGGAGGTGATCCAGGAAAATTGAATAAAGGATGGGATACAAGTCCTTAGAAGCATGCGGAAAAGGTCCCTAATTTGGAGTCCTCAAAAGAATCTCCACATCAAACCCTCTTCATCCCGATTTAATTCCAAAATGGGCAGATTCCAGAACCTCTCCCCTGACTCCAGGCCCAATACAGTGTCCACAGCCCCACCCTTGCAAGAGGTCACTGAAGGCTGGGACATCCTCACCAGGCCCCACCTGGCTTTACAAAGTAATCAAGAAGCCAACGGGGAAAACGGCAAGGTGCTTGGGCAAGACAGTTTTCTGCCAGCTGCCGCCTTTCAGCCAAATTACTCTCCGCATCATGGAAGCGGTGTTGACACCCAGACACCCAGGGAATCTGGATCTGAATGTACTCCCGGGAGTCATGGTGGACACGCTGATGCTACAGCTCTGCTTGGACACGGAACTGATTGATGCCTGAGGACTTGGGTCAGTTGTAGCCTGGTGGGGACACTGCCCTTGGTAAAATGAGGACCCGTCACAAGTCGAGTCCATCATTGAGCCTGTGGGGGTTGTGTTGAGGCTGCCTAGGAAGAATGGGGAGCTTGACTTTGTATATCAGGGCTAATGAAGCTCTTTATCCTAACCTTGAGGGAATTTGGGGCCTGGGGTGTTCTGGCTAATGTCCAAACCCTGGCTCCTAGCAGTTGTAAATGAAATCCATTTCCCTCTCCAGTTGGGTGCTACTCGCCCATTTCCACACCGCCTGGCAGTCAGAGCGGCCTCAGTCTTTGTTGGAGAACGCGTTTGGCTGCAAGTAACGGAATTTTTTGACTAAAAGCAGCTGAGGGAATGAAAGTTCTCACGGCATAAGAGATCTCTCTGGAACTCGGCCATGCCAGGGATGACTTAGCCGCTCTAAAAAGATGGGCTGGTCTTTTTCTGAAAGAGTCTCTTGGCCCTCCCCTCCTGATCACGAAGTGGCTGTCAAAGCTCCGTTGGCATCCATGCCTCACAGAATCGCGTTCAAGGATACGAACAAGGGCAACGTTACACGGTAGTGTCTTATTAGGAGGAGAGAATATTTCACAAACGACCTCAGCAGGTTTCCCCGCGTTGGAAAGTTACACGTAAGAGCAGACACTCTATATTGATTGCGCCATGTTTATCCTAACTAGCTCAGATGATGTCGAATCAAACAGACGTACCAGACAGAAATGCAAACTTCATGTCTAGGAAAAGAAAGGACATAGCAGTTTGGGGTTTGAATACACTTCAGTGAGTAAACTGTAGGATCGCACCCACACAGTTGTTAAGACAGCTGAGGTTATTTTAGTTTTTCATTACCCCCTCTCTCTTTCCAGATTTCTCAGGTAGAACAAAAAGTTATAAACCAAAAGCAGATCTTCACCAAAATGCAAGAGGCCAATAACCCCCGGAAACTGCAAAAACAGATCCACATTCTGGAAACCCGTTTGAATCTTGTACGTATGCTGTTCTCCCCAGCTTCGCAAGCAGCTGAGTTGCTGGGGGTGAAGAACGATGCCATCCCAGCCAGGGACAGAACATGCTCATTTCATGGGTCGGCTCCAGAAAAAGGCAGGATTGACTATTGGTGTGCACACACAGCCCAGGCAGCGGTCTAGAATTTACCACCTGCTCTGCTCTATCCAAGGAATTCTGATGGCCGTGTGGGTTAGGCGTTTTGCTGCTGACCACAAGGTCAGCAGTTCCAACCCACCAGCTTGATCAGAGGGGAAAAGATGAGGCTGTCTACTCCTGTAAAGATGCCCAGCCTCTGAAACCCTGTATCGGGGGTCTCTGAATCAGAGTGCTCTCCCCACTCTGGATGGCTCGTCGTTGTCACTCAGCTTGCCTTTCTTTTCCTTATTTTCTGGAACCGCAGAACAGTGTGTTGTCCCACCTCCCCAACATGCTCTGCGTTAGTTCCCTCTCCCCAAACTCCTGCTGGTTTTCAGAAGCGGAGGAAAAACAGCCCTCTGAGAAAGGATTCCTTGCCCTGCCGCTCGCCCTGTGGAACCTGCTCACACTTCTGCTGGGACGGACCCATTTGCCAGGGGGCGGATTCTGATTCCTAGCGCCCCTAGAGGACGGAGTAGAACTGCCCCATGAGGTTTCAGAAGCTGTCCCTCTGAGCAGGGCCAAACAGCCTCCTCTTGTGGTGTGGCTCACGCTCTGCCCTCCAAGCGACTCCCCTGTGCGGTTTCAAGACGGTAACTGTTCTCAGGAGTAGACGGCCCCATCTTTCTCCCAAGGAGCGGCTGATGGTTTCGAACTGCCGGCCCCGAGCATGACAGACCAGTGCATAAGCACTGCACAGGTGGGTCTGAACACCTAACTCACAGTGCCACCAGGACTTTGCTCCTCTGCTAAAATGAGACCCTCTTTGGTGGTTGTGATGTTGCCTCTCAGAAAACTTCAGACATATATGCACGTGTATATTTCCTGATGACCCTCCATCCACGGTGACTTTTGCGTGAAGCAGCATTCTCTAAATTAAGAACTGGCTTAAAACAAACAAAAAAAACAAACAAACAAAAAGGATTTTGTTGGTCATAAACAAGACAAAACACCCCACTGCCATAAAGTTCCTCTTGCCCCTTAGCAACTTCCTACAGAGTTTCGAAGATGATAACCTTTTCTGAGAGCAGACTCATTTTTCTCCCACAGAGTGACTGGTAGGTTTGAACAGGCAACCTTGCAGTTATCAGCCCAATATCTCATGCAAATTCAGGGGTGAAAATGGGACCTTAAAGGCATAGCTGGATTTAGGTGGTCTAGGTATGTCTTTAGGACATTTTTTCTATCCATGTCACCTCTGAGTGGATTTCATTTGGGGGCAGTACCCATGGGAAGGTGGGCTAAATAGCTCTAGTCTTCCATCTTTACAAACATTAGGTGTGTGTGTGGGAGGGGGGGAAGCTAATAATGAGTACAAGAATGAAGAAAATTTCTAAAAGTAATTGTGGCGATTTCACAACTGTTTTTAATATATTCAAACCATTGAATATATGTTTAATACACATTTTGATCCACCCAGTTACAACCTCTAGGCGGGCGAAGGCCCAGGATCCTGCTCTGCAATTAGTTACCCCGGTGGGGTCAGGAGTCCCCTCAGTTAGAAACTGAGCCTCCGAGTTGGTGCTCAGCAAACTCCTGTGAGTCCAGTGATTGAAGCAATGAATGCAGGTATGGATGGCTGCTGTTTGAGGTTTGCTGCTTGGCTCTAGTTCTGTTCAGAGTCCCTCTTTCTTGCGTGCCCTCAGCAGTCTGTGTCTCCCCTGGAAGCTCGCCATTCCATGCTAACTTGTCGTTGTGCCATTATTCCTGTTGTTGGCGGTGCCATCTGGTCTCGTCCCACTCCTAGCGGCCCTCTGCACAACGGAACGAAGCACTGGCTGGCCCTGCACCATCCCCACAACCGTCCATTTCCTCTTTGACTTTGAAAATTTATTATGAATTGGAAGTTAATACCTGTGTCATTCCACAGTTCAGTCACATACAGCAGAATTGTACCATTGCTACCACAGTCAGTTTCCAAGCATTTGTTTTCTTTCTGGATTCCTTGACTCGTCTCCCTTTAACCCCACGGAAGAACTTGTTCTTACGTTGGAGCCAATTGTGGCAGCCACTGGGTCCATCTCTCTCGTCAAGGGCCTTCCTCTTTTTTGCTGCCCCTCCACCTTACCAAGAATGGTGTCCTTCTGCAGGGACTGGTCTCTCCTTTTAAGAGTCATAGTTTTGCCATCCTTGCCTCTAAGGATCATTCTGGCTGTACGTTTTCCAAGACGGATCTGTTTGTTCTTTTGGCAGTCCATGATAGTTTGAATATTCTTTCTCAGCACCATAGTTGAATGCATCGATTTTTCTTCTGCTTCCTTATTCAATGTCCAACTTAGAAAAAATTGAAATGGTTTTATGAGCACTTCATCCACCTGTCGTACAATTCACTGATTCAATTGTATCACGTAGAGTTGTACAATTATCACCACATTCTGTTCTAGAACATATTCTTCTTCCTGTACACATAGTTATTAATGTCTTCTTTTCTACCTTCACACACACACTCCGATCTTGTGTGTGATTGAGTTGAACTTCCCCACAGGGACTTTTCCTAGGCTGTAATCTTTCAGGAAGCAGATCACCAGGACTTTTCCCGCAGAACTGCTGATGGGTTTAAAGCGCTGACCCTTTAATCAGCCAAGCACTCAGCCATTGTACCCTCAGGGGTTACCTGAGGGTACCCCCAGTCTTAGCCCAGCAGAAGCCCAGATTGCAATGCAGCTTGAAAACCTTGGCTCAAATTGAAGCCTATAATCTTAGGATTGTGTGTGTAGTTATTTCTTTTAAGTGTATGAGAGGTGGCAGAAAATCACCTTTCATTTTTTTAAAAAACTAAGACAAATTTATTAAGACATGCAGAAAAAAGTAGAGGGAATAAAAGGAACTCCCACATACCCATCACTTAGATGTAGCAATTGTTAATGTTTTTCTATAACTGTATCACTCTTCCCCCAAAGGTATTTTAAGGCAAATCACAGACATCATGACATGGCACCCCTAAATACTTCAGTTTGCATCATTAAAAAAAAATCTGCCCTAACGACATGATCTTACAAAATTAACAGCACAGTCTGTCCCGCAGGTCACCGTCCACTTTGACAATATGTTGACCACCAATGCCAAGCTCCGGAAAGAGATTGAGGACCTCCGGTTCGAGAAAGCCGCTTATGACCATGTCTACCAGGAGCTGCACAGACGCCTGTCCGTGCAGAAGAAAACCATGAATGTGGCCATCGAGCAGTCTGCTCAGGCTTACGAGCAGAGGTGGGGTAGGGGAGAGACACCCCACCCCAAAGATACTGCTGGACCCCTGGCTGAGTGTCTAGTTTCTTAGCCTGAGGCACCTCTGCCCTTGTGCTTAAGTGGTGAAGGCATGCCAGTACCACCGCAATATTCCTGAGCTCCACCTAAGTACCAGCCTTGGTGTGCTAAGCATTATTTTAAAACACTTGATTGTGGTACATACGAAAACACGCTCCCTTCTTTAAAAAAAATCTTTGAAGAAGATACCCAAGTCTTTCTTTTGAGGCGCCTCTGGGTGAGTGCAAACGATCACACTTTTGGTTAGTTATGCTAAACTTATTCTCCCGGCTTCCCAGAGGCCACGAGTCTCCGTGAAAGTAAAAAAGTAAAGCATTTTTTAGTGGCAAAAAGGGGAAACCAGAGTCAAGAAGCTCTTGACAACTCGCTCCTTGCTCATTTAGGAAGGCTTGTAAAGACAAGCAGAAGGGCACAGTTAAAATGCCCGTGATTGGTTGGTATTGACAGAGACTAGAGGTGGGCTAGAACATGGTTACGGAAAAGCACAGGGCTTTG
This sequence comes from Tenrec ecaudatus, assembly GCF_050624435.1. Taxonomy (NCBI): domain Eukaryota; kingdom Metazoa; phylum Chordata; class Mammalia; order Afrosoricida; family Tenrecidae; genus Tenrec; species Tenrec ecaudatus. The sequence continues at coordinate 7,602,806 of NC_134545.1, forward strand.
TAAGGGCCCAGGCACAGGTTACAAAAACACCGGAACAAAGAGGGCATTTCCTGAGACTCAGTTGACCATAAAATCATGTGTTTTATAACTGCACTAGTTGAATACCTTTTTTTTTTTGGCATTAACCATTCTTAACTATGAACTCAATTTCTTAGAACTTGTGGATCAGCAGAATAGGGTGAGGAAAACTGCATTTTCTGTCAACTTGCTTGTTTACAGGTCATAAGTACATTGTACATTTTACGGAAGCGATAGGCTCCATTGTGTGACAAAAGGGAACCGATGACAAGGATCTCCCCATGACCTCCTCCCTGGGGGACGGACAACAGAAAAGTGGGCGAAGGGAGACATTGGACAGTGTAAGACATGACTAAATAATAATAACTTATAAATTATCAGGGTTCATGAGGGAGGGGGGAACGGGGAAAGTGGGGGGAAATGAGGAGCTGATACCAAGGGCTCAAGTAGAAAGCAAATGTATTGAGAATGATGATGGCAACAAATACAAATGTGCTTGACACAATGGATGGATGTATGGATTGTGATAAGAGTTGTATGAATCCCTAATAAAATGTTTAAATAAATAACTAAAAGGATTAAATCCATTAATTAAAATGCAAAATGAAGCCTCTAAAGACAAAAGAGAGAATTAGCGTAGACCTTAGATGTCTCAGTCATGACGAGAGTCATTGTTTTAACATGTCGCCCCCCCCTTTGATTTAGAATTTGATGATCACACTTCAGAGTATCATAATTTGGTTGATCTTGGCTTCGCTTTGCCAAGCTTAGTTCCATTTGCAGAGTGGGTGGCTTTTTAGATTCATTTTTCTATGAAGGAATATATCTTCCCTGCAGGATTTGGTTGTGTAAGGCGCCCTTTCCTGCTCTGCCTCAGTGATCATGTGCGGTGAGGAGACACACAGAGCAAGACTGGGGGACACGAACACCTTGACCAAGCGAGGCTCCTAACTAGAGCACAAAACCAGACTGCTCTGGGCAGGTGACCTTCCAACTACAGCATCGGCTGCTTAATAGGAGACATGGTTTGGGTGAAGAGTCTAGAAGTACACTGAATTGTGCATTTTATAATTCCGAATATAGTGATAAAAGAAGAATTAACACTGATTCATCACAGACTATAGAGGATAGCCAAGTGATAATATTCTTTAGGAAATAGTTGCTGAAAATATTTAAGGAATTGAGGGAAGAGGAACTTGTTTCAGGATATTCATGTGCAATCAGGTGGCCTTCTGGTGCATATAAATAAATAAATAGGTATATATATATATATATATATATATATATATATATATATATATATCCTGTTCTAGCTCTAGCAATTAGGTGAATGTATTTGCTGGCTGTTTTTTGAGTGATTAAAAAAAAGAAGAAGAAATTATTTTATCGGGGGCTCTTACAGATATTATAACAAACCATAAATCAACTATATCAAGCAAACTTGTACATATGTTGCCGTCATCATTTTCAAAACATTCTCTTTCTACTTGAGCCCTTGGTATCAGCTCCTCCTTTTTCCCTGACCCCCGCTCCCACCCTCGTGAACCCTTGATAAGTTATATATTATTATTATTTCATATCTTACACCGCTGTGTCTATTCACCCATGTTTCTGTTGTTCATCCTCCTTGGGGGGAGGCGGTGGGCTATACCTCCATCATTGCTATCGACTCCCCCTTTCTCCCTCCCCACTCTACCCCCCCTATACCCTCATGATGTTGCTATTCCCGTTACTGTTTCTGAGGGGTTTATCTGTTCTGGCTTCTGTGTGTCGAAAGCTCTTATCTGTACCAATGTATATACTCTGGTCTAGCAGGATTTGTGAGGTAAGAACTGGGGTGTTTGAGTGACTTTGACAAAGGTGTTTTATACACACACTGCACCACCAGGACTTCTGACAGTCTACTCTCACTGCCATCGAGTGGATTCAGATCACGGCAATTCTACAGGGCAGAGTGGAGCTGCCCCTTTGAGTTTCCAAATCTGTCAATCTTTACGGGAGCAGGGAACCTCATCTTTCTCCCTCGGTGTGGCTAGTAGGTTTGAACTGCTGACCTTGCAGTTAGCAGCCAAACACAAAATGCGAACAGGGCTACTTTGGGTGGTAGTAAGGATTAAGCACTACTAGCTTATGTGAGGGCGTGCCTGGGACCTGGTAATGGACAAGTGGTGCTGATGATGTTGATGGGAGAGCAATTTCCTGGGTATGGTCTAGTGCTTGTAGCTGGTGGTGTTTAGGTAAGCAGAATTCTTGCCCACCGTGAATGTCCATGGTCTTAAAAGGTGATGGTAGTGGTAGAAGTGCCCACCAACAGAAGAATGGATAAGCAAAATGTGGTCTAGCCATGCAATGGAATATTACTCAACCATTCATAGAATAGAGGTTCTAATACATGCGAAGACCTGGATGAACCGTGAAGCGACGTTGAGTGAAGTTATTGTTGTTGTTACTTGCAACAAGTGAATTCAGACTCCTGGTGGCGCCATGTGTACAGAGTGGAAGTGTGATCCTTAGAGTCTCCTTTGGGCAGCAGAACGCAGGCTTCTCTTCCGAGATGCTCTGAGTAGGTTCAAAAAACCAACCTCCCAGTCAAGTGCTTAGCTGTTTGCACAACCCAGGGGCTCTCAAGTGAAATTAATTAGACACGAGTGGATAAATATTGTGTGATCTGGCTGCCAGGAACTATCCAAAGAGGCAAACTCATTGAGATTCAGGGTCACCTTGGGGGAGGAGGAATGAGAAAGGAGGATCAAAAAGAAGGAAGTGGCAGTCTTTGGTTGGGCAGGGAGAAAGGTGGACAGAGGAGACCCGTGGACGCTCAGACACTGCTGTGTCCCTCCTGCCCAGGCTGGAAGCCATGGCTCGGATGGCCGCCATGAAGGACCGCCAGCAGAAGGACATCTCTCAGTACAACCTGGAGATCCGGGAGTTGGAGCGCGTCTACGCCCATGAGAACAAGCTCAAGTCCTTCCTGCTTGTCAAGCTGAATGACCGCACCGAGTTCGAGGAGCAGGCCAGAAAGGAAGAAGGTACCCTCTCTGGGCTCTGGTGGCATAGTGTTTGTGAGTTGGGCATTTCACAATTAGCAGCTGCTCCTCAGGAGAAAGATGAAGCTTTCTACTCCAATGAAGAGCAACAGCCTGAGAAACCCAAAGGGGCATTCTAGCCTGTCCGACAGGGCCTCTGTGAGTCGAAATCGACTTGGTGACAGTGAACTTGGCTTTGCGTCTGGGTGCCACCAGTCTATTTTGATGCATCACAATCCCATGTGAGATAACAGAACCAACACATAGGGTTTTCTTTCTATTTTTTTAAATCATTTTATTGGGAGCTTATACAAGTCTTATCACCATCCATCCATCCATCCATCCATCCATCCATCCATCCATCCATCCATCCATCCATCCATCCATTGTGTCAAGCACACTTGTACATTTGATGCCCTCATCATTCTCAAAGCATTTGCTTTCTACTTGAGCCCTTGGTATCAGCTCCTCATTCCCCCCCTCCCTTCCTGCTCCCCCTCCCTCATGAACCCTTGATAGTTTATGAATTCTCATTATTTTGTCATATCTTACACTGTCCAACGTCTCCCTTCACCCACTTTTCTGTTGCCCATTCCCCAGGGAGGAGGCTATATGTAGATCCTTGTAATCGGTTGCCCATTTCTATCCCACCTTCCCTCCACCCTCCCAGTATCGCCACTCTCACCACTGGTCCTGAAGGGATCATCTGTCCTGGATTCCTTGTGTTTCCAGTTCCTATCTGTATCAGTGTACAGTCTCTGGTCTAGCCAGATTTGTAAGGTACAATTGGGATCATGATAGTTGGGTCAGGAGGAGAAGCATTTAGGAACTAGAGGAAAGCTGTGTTTCATCATTGCTACACTGCACCCTGACTGGCCCCTCTCCTCCCTATGATGCTTCTGTAAGGGGATGTCCAGTTGCCTACAGATGGGTCTTGGGTCCCCAGTCTGCACTCTCCCTCATTCACGATGATATGATTTTAACACATAGGGTTTTCTCAGCTGTGATCTTTATGGAAAGGGATCCTAGTTAGGGGTGCACTCAATCACTCACTGAAAGCTTGGTGGTTCAAATGTACCAGCTGCTCCATGGAGAAACCTGTGGCAGTGAAAAAGCACAGAGAGTTGTGCACACCCAGTCTTGGAAGCCCTCTGGGGACCATTCTGTGAGGTCACTCTAAGTCATGGCCATGGGTTTCGGTTGGAATCTTTGTGAGAGCAGATCATCAGGTCTTGAACCACCCACCTTTCAGTGAGTAGCCAAGGGCAAAGCCACTGCACCACCAGGATTGCTACCAGGAATATAAGAAATGGGTAATGACGGGATCAAGGGAACAACAAGTGATCCACATCAGTGCCAAGGAGGGTGTAAGAGGTCTGGCAGGGCTGGATCAAGGGCAGTGTAACTGAGAGGAATTCCTAAAACCCAAATGAAGGCAGAACATGATAGTGGGACAAGAGGAAAGTACAAAGAAACAGAGGAAAGAACTAGGAGGCAAAGGATAGTCATAGAGATTTAAATATAGGCATATACAGATGTAAATATATTTATATACAAGGAGGGACTAGATCTATGTACTTATATTTATATACAAGGAGGGAATAGATCTATATACTTATATGGACAGTGGCCCCCTGCTCAAGTACTCCCTCAACACAAGAACACTTTTTTCTAACAATTTGGCAGCCTGAGATGCTCACCTTCCTGGCATGATCGCTGAAGACCATGGATGCACAAGCAAATGTGGTGAAGAAAGCTGATGGTGCCGGCTATCAAAAGATATAGCGTCTGGGGTCTTAAAGGCTTGAAGATAAGCAGGCGGCCATCTAGCTAAGAAACCACAAAGCCCACATGGAAAAAGCACACCAGCCTACCCCAACATGATAGCTGAAGACATAGCGGGTACATAAGCAAATGCGGTGAAGAAAGCTGATGGTGCCCAGCTGTTAAAAGATATAGAATCTGGGGTCTTCTAGGTGGGAAGATAAACAAGGGTCCATCTAACTAAGAAACAACAAAGCCCACATGGAAGAAGCACACCAGCCTGTGAGATCACAAGGCATCGAAGGGATCAGGTATCCTGCATCAAAGACAAAAAAATAATAATAATAAAATCATAGCATTGTGAATGAGGGGGAGTGTGGAGTGGGGACCCAGGGGCCATCTGTGGGAAAGTGGACATCCCCTTGCAGAGGGCTGCGGGGAGGTGATGAGCCAGTCAGGGTTTAGTGTAGCAATGATGAAATATACAATTTTCCTGTAGTTCTTGAATGCTTCCTCCCCCCACTATCATGATCCCAATTCTACCTTACAAATCTGGCTGGACCAGAGGATGTACACTGGTACAGACAGGAACTAGAAATACAGGGAATCTAGGACAGGCAAACACCACAGGACCAGTGTGAGAGTGGCAATACTGGGAGGGTAGAGAGAAAGTGAGGGAGATAGGGGGAACAGATTACAAGGTCTACATATAACCTCCTCCCCGGGGGAAGTGGATGAAGGGAGACGTCGGATGGTGTAAGATATGACAAAACGATAATAATTTATAAATTATCAAGGGTTCATGGGGGAGAGGGGAAGCAGGGAGGGAGGGGAAACATGAGGAGCTGATACCAAGGGCTCAAGTAGAAAGCAAATGTTTTGAGAATGATGATGGCAACATATGTACAAATATGTTTGACACAATGGATGTATGTATGGATTGTGATGAGTTGTATGAGCCTCTAATAAAAAAGAAAGAAAAAGAAATGGGTAATGAAATGTTTGTGCCATGCAGAGCTAGGCAAAGTTTCCATCTCATGGAAGATTCCAGCTCCCTGCCCGAGGCATGAACTGTCTGCCTGGTGCTGCTCTGCATGGCGGTGTCCTGCTCACTGTGGCTGGGTGTTCCCTTTCTAGCCCTCAAGGCCAAGAAGCATGGGAAGAAGCACAAAGGGGAGAGTTTCGAGAGCTACGAGGTGGCCCACCTCCGGCTGCTGAAGCTGTCTGAGAACGGGAACCTGGACCAGCTCATTGCCGAGTTCCTGGCCAAGGAGGAGAAGAACTTTGCCCGGTTCACCTATGTCACAGAGCTCAACAATGACATGGAGATGATGCACAAGAAGACCGAGAGGATCCAGGTCTGCATTCCCCTGGGCTCCTTGGGCCGGGGATGCCCACCCCTGTGCCCCTAAACCGTCTTTCCACAACATCCCTGCCCCAAGTGGCAGCCTTGGGATGCTCCATCAGGTGCGCCACCGAAAAGGGTGTCAAGGTCGAGTCTGTTTGAGAAACTCAGCTGTATTCCCCAGTGTCTCCTGACATTGTAGCTTTTCTGAAATTGATGCATATGTTGAAGGTGGCCATGCCTCCACCACCCCCCAAAGTGGCATTTAAGCCATGGCAAGTGTATTATTTATACAGTGAGCTCTGGTGGTGGAGTGGATTATGTGTTGGGCTGCTAACTGGAAGGTCAGCCGTTCGAGCCACCAGCTGTTCTGGGGGAGAAAGATGAGGCTTTCTATTTCAGTCAAGACTCACATAGTCAGAAACCCATGGGGACAGCTCTACTATGTCCTAGAGCAGGGCTCCTCAAACTTTTTCAACAGGGGGCCAGTTCACTGTCCTTCAAACCCGTTGGAGGGCTGGACTATAGTTTTAAAAGAACTATGAACAAATTCCTATGCACACTGCACATATCTTATTTTGAAGTAAAAAAAACCCAAATAGGGTAAAACCACCCGGCGGGCTGGAAAATGTCCTGGGCAGGCCGCATGTGGCCCTGCAGGCCATAGTTTGAGGATGCCTGTATAGGGTTACTATGAGTTGGAATGTACTCAATGGTAGTGAGTTTGGTTTAGGAGTTTTGGCTATAACATAAACCACCGGAGGGGCGGGGGCGGCTTTCACAAATACAAGTGACTTTTCTCACAGTTCAGAAGGCCAGGAGTCCCAATTCAGGGCACCAGCTCTGGAGGAAAGGTTTTTCTTTCCTGGACTCTGGGGAAGGCCCTTGGCTCTTCAGCTTCTATCCCTAGGCTCCTTAGCTCTCCTCACATGGTAGGGCCTCAGTCTCCTCCCCAGCTCCGCCTCCCAATATGTGTTTAATCTCTCTACAGCCGCTGTGTAACCCTCAGCGCCACCAGGGTGAGTGTGCAGGCAGGGAGGCTTCTCAGCACCACTGACCTTGGCCTTTCTTGGCCATCACCAGGATGGGGCCCTACTGTGTGTCAGAACCGGAGGGTCTGATAAAAGATAACCACCTTCCTGCCCTTTCTGATCTCCGTTTGCCATCTGTGGAATGGCATACTAGCACTTTAGAGGGAATTCCTAAACTTTCACTAGTGAGCTGCAGACACTGTTTGCTTAAACCTAGGCCAGGAGGAAAATGCACAACCCGGGCGAGTTGACTGGGACTCACATGGGCCCCGTAGCATAGGGTAGAATTTCCCTGCAGGCTTCCGAGAGTGGCACTGTTCACAGGAGCAGAAAGCCATGAGGGAAAACTACGCTAAACACAAGTGGCATTGCTTGCCGGCCTTTTAGCTAAGATCAAGTGTCGTGAAACAAGCGGCGTGGTCCTGGATGAAGGTGGGATGGGGCTGTGGTGGGGATGTCTGGGACCCTTACTTATTTGCTGTCAGTGCCCACTGCAGTTAATGAGAAAACAAATAAAAAATTAAAAAAAACAAAACAGGACGAGGATTCTAACATCGTATTTCACCCCCAGCTAAGGGGATGGGGCCATACCCCAAGAGGTCTGACGGAAGCCAGCCTTCTTTTGCTTGCCCCACCCTTAGGCCAGGGGTGGGGAGGAGGGAGGAATGAAGAAATTCTGAAGTAGTTGCCAATATTCAAACAACAGGAGATTGCACCTGAAAGTCTTCATGTCTAATTTTCTATGAAAATGAGGCATGTCTGCCCTAAGTCACCTTTGTGAGAAGCTGGCTGCAGCTGCCCCTGTAAAGAGGTCCCAGTCCCCCCACCACCCTGTTCACCTGCAGCCCCGTACATTCCTTTCCTGCTTCCCTATGGGGGGCCTTTGAGCCTACAGGGCCCTTTGAGCCGACTGCCTTCCGTTCAGCGTGCCACCACTGTCCTCTGGTAGCCATCTTCGGTACTGCAGGGAAGGTCTTTGCGGCAGTCGGAAAGCAGGACCAGGTGGGGCTGGGAGTGGGCAGGGCCCTGAACTTTTATTGTTCAGGAGGGAGCACTTTCCTAATCCCAATGGGAGGATGAGGATCAGCTGTACCAGAAGGTTGTACAGACGCCCCCAGTGTGGAAGAATCTCATCACTTTGACATAGCATTACCCCTCCCCCCAAAAAGGATCCCCTTTCCTTTAGTAGATTCTGATCCATAGTGACCCTGTAGGACAGTGGAACTGCCCCAGGGGATTTTAAAGCTACAATCTTTCTGGAAGCAGATGACCAGCTGTTTCTCCTTGGGGATCACTGGGTGGGGTCAAACTGCCACCAGTTAGCCGTTGTTGCACCTTTCCCAGGCCTGCAGTCCCCGATTCTCTGAGCACGGGCCAGGGATCAGCATTTTAAACATAGTGCTACTCGAGATCCCTTCCCTAATTATAGGGCAATTTTATGACTACAATGGATATAACCGATTTCCACTAGTAACGATGTAGGTTCTTTTAATTAGGGGGGATCGAAAGCAATTCATTGGACAGCCATATTTGCTGACCTGCCCTCTTTCCTTACACAGGACACATTCTCAGAGGTGATGTTGTCAAGGAGTGTGTGTGCCTTTATTTTCAGACATGTTGCCCTAGCTGGCAGTGCTCAAATTTGGCTGTCAAGCAGCAGCAGCAGCAGCAGCAGCAGCAGCAGCAGCAGCAGCAGCAGCAGCAGCAGCAGCAGCAGCAGGGGTCCCAGGGAACTTGTCAGAAATGCCAAACTGGGCCCAACCTAGAGCTGCCAAGTCACAGGCCCTCCGGGGGTTTCTGATAAGAACCCTCTGCTGCAGAGCCCCAGTGTCTAATCCACACCCACTCACCTACTCACTCAGCACTGACTCGGAGAGACCCTAAACGACAGGGCAGAATTGTCCTGTGCGTGTCCAAGACTGTAACTGTTTATGGGAGTAGAAAGCGCCGTCTTCCCCGGTGGAGTGGCTGGTGGTATTGAACTGCTGACTTTGCAGATTGCAGCTGAACATTTAACGACTCTGCCACCAGGACTCCCTCACAGCACCTATTAACCACCTCCAGATGAAGTACGACTTTGTTTTTCTACCCTCTCAGTTACTGTGTTGTGCTGATGCTGACTTGGCGGCCACCCCTCCTTGGCCAGCGTAGAACTGTGCTCCACAGCGACCCCAGTGACGGATTTATGGGAGGAAGTTCTCCAGGCCTTTCTTCCTAATTGCCTCTAGGTAGACATGAGCTGCTTACCTTTTGGTTAGCAGCTGAGCGAGTTTGCTGTAGGCACCTCCCAGACAGACCCACACCGTTGATTCAGTCTGTTAGTCACAGTGACCCTGTAGATCGGAGTCAAACTGGTTCATAGGGGTTCCAGACCATAAAGCTTTATGGGGTCGACCCAGTGGCTCCTCATTAAAATTAAATTAAAAATTCAAACGAGCCCCTCCAGGGAACTAGCCACGTTTGAAGCTCAACGTACACACAGGTGGCGATGATAGTGGGGAGGGCAGTGAGAACATTTCCACTCCTGCCGAAAATTCTACTGATTGTTCTCTTCTGGAAAATTGAAAGAGGAACCACATAACCTCACCCTCCTGTTAATTAAGAAACATTCGGAAGGACCTCCATAGGCATGATTGGGGGCCCAGGGATTCTGGAGCTCTGCTTGACACCTCCATTGTCTCCTTGAGGCACCGGCTTATTTTGAGAGTGTGCTGGGGGCAGGGAGCGCTCATTGCCCCTTCTCACCCTAACAGAACGAGATCATCGACTTGCAGTCCCGGCAGAAATCATTCCACGAGGACCATTGTTCCACCCTGAAACAACTAGAGGTAAGAGCAGGGCAGGGTGAGAGGGATGTAGGTGGCAGGGGTCTATCTGTTTGCCTGCCTGCTGGCCTGTCAAGAGCAGGAAGATGTTTATTCTCTTAGCGGCCACGGGCCTAGCTGTGTTTGTACATGTCCCAGGCAGCCTCTGGACCAGGTCTTGCTGCAGAATTTTGTCCTTAGGAGTTCTCAGTCCTTTGGAAAGCCCTTCTTGCTTCTCTGCCAGGTCCTTGGACTGGCTTCTACAAGACCTGTCTCCCTAGCTGTCTTTTTCTCTCTGTCCCCGGGACCTGGCTGTGCCCTGTTGTCTGTCAGGAATAGTTATTGGGAGCATTGCTTGTGCGGCTACCACCTGCCAGGCACTGGGTCAAGTGCTTCATTTACACCATTGTAGTTTACCCTTACAACAATCCTGTGGGGATCTCTCCATTTTACAGAGGAGGAAACTGAGGTTCAAGAAATAAAGTCACTTGACCCATATCATGGAGCTCAGAGAGCATATGAACATTGGAATGCATGCAGCTGCTACAAAAATCCATTGCCAATGAGTCGATTCTGACCCCTTAGGACAGAGTCAAGCCTCCCCAGAGGGCTTCCAAGGCTGTAATCTTTGCAGATGCAGACTGCAACATCTTTGTCCTACTGAGTTGGAACCATTGATCGTTGGGTTATCAGCCAAATGCCTTAACCACTGTGCCACCACAGCTTCTTGGGACCAAAGTAACAGTGACTTGAGCAAGTTAGAAGTTTGTTTTGTTCATTGACTTTGTTAAGAAATAAGTCTGGAGAGGGACACCCCAGAGCCAGTGACAAACCAGAGTTTTAGTATGAAGTCAAAGGAGAGAATGGGTGGGGCGTAGCACTGTCTGCCAGGGACGTGGACCTAGAGAGTCAGACTCCGAAGTCCTGCCCTCAGTGCATAGTTCCTAGCCCTGCCTCTGTGTTCCTGGCTGGGTTCTCTCTGGCTTGTCTTCCTGGATAAGCACCTCGTGCCTGGTGATGGGTTTGCGGTGCCGTTCTCTAGAGCACCACTAGGTGGCAGCAAAGTTTGTGCTCAGCCAGGTGCCTGCCAGGGGCCCTGGGCACAGGCTTCAATGAGACTTTTCAGACCCTTTCTTGGGACTGGGCCGCCTGGTGCTGTGAATCATAGGGTTTTGAAGGTCTAAGGAGGAGCAGTTTGGGGAGGCTGGCTGGGCAAATCCATTTCTGCCTGTGCGCCCCCCCCTCACCCCCAACCCCAGTCCCATCAGAATTGCTCCTTGGCTTCAGCAGGAATTGGGGGCCGGGTGTGTGTGTGTGTGTGTGTGTGTGTGTGTGTGAGGCTCCTGTTTTCAAATGCATTCATGCAGGCTGGCTTTGTCTGAATAGCAGTACCCCTCCCCACCTTCCACCCCTACTCCCACCCACCATGTTTACTGGCCCTAGTTTCCTAACAAGGCCATGGTGAGACCAGGTGTTTTACTCACTTGCCTCATCAACAAGTACCCAAACAGCTCGGGCTACAGCTCTCTGAGCTGACTATTCCTCATCTAAAGACTGGAGTGATGGTGGGGTTGAGCTGAGATGATATGGTAGCATATACAGTGTTTGGAACATCGACGATGGTGGACACCTCACCCCTAAACAAAATACAGCCCAAATCAACCCCTCATAGGGGCCCTATCGTGGGGAATTGCCCCTGTGGATTTCTGAGGCTCTTTACAAGAGCAGACGGTCTGGACAGGCGAGTGGATGGAGGGTTTGAACTATTGATCTTGTTAACAGCCCAATGCTGCCTTAGACAATTGCTCTACCAGGCTCTTTTGTACACAGAACCAACCCCCAAAAGCCAAACTTGCTGCCGTTTTGAGTCAATGCCGACTCATTACGTCCCTAAAGGACAAGGTGGTACTGCCCTTGTGAGTTTCCGAGACAGAAACTCTTCACAGGACTAGAAAGCCCCATCTTTCGACCTCACGCTGGCTGGTGGTCTCAAACTGCTGACCTTACAGTTAGCATACCAAGGAGTAGCCACTATGCCACCAGGGCTCTTGCGTACATACACATACCAGAAGTTACTGTTTCTGTCACATCAGGATGACATGTGACCTTTTAAAGAACTGTGTGGTTTCTTGTGAGGAATTTAAATTTTATTTCTTTTATGTTCTGAGAACTGCCTGTCCCAGTAGGCAGCAGGAGGAAGCCACTGGGCGTGGTGTTCAAAAACTAGGTTCAAGTCCTGCTTTCCTATTTGGGCGATGATGTGTCGCAGAGCCCCAGTTTCTCCAGCCAGACATTTCTTTTCTCTCATTCATTAACAATGCTAATCGAGGCCTTTTCCTGTGGTCTCCCATCCCCTCAGACTGAGGCCCTGGTCCCAGAGGGTCCCCAAACCCCCTTTCCACTGCCAGCCCCGCTGGTGGGCTGAGCCCAGGCCTCCAGCCCAGCTGACCCTGTGGGGACGGGAACCGGGCTCTGCCGGCAGGAGAAGCTGAAGAAGACCACGGAGGAAGCAGACTTGTACGAGAACAACTACAAGGAGATCAGCAAGACCTTAGAGAACCTCAGGAACTCGGTGGAGGCTCTGTTCACGAAGATCAACTGTGATGCCACCAAGGTCCTGGTGCAGCTGGGGGAGACGGGCAAGATCACCAACTCCAACCTTCCGCAGTATTTCTGTGAGTTGAGCAGGGTGCTGGGAGGCCCTTGGCTGGCATTTCCAGGGTGTTCTGTGACAAGGCATGGCAGCGGTGGCGGCTCATTCTTTTGGAGGCAGGAGACCTGATGTGACACTTGGGGGCCCTGAAGCCAGCTAGGCTGGGTGCAAATGCCAATTGGAGTGTAAGCCAGTATTATTCAACCATGCTTCGTCCTCCTTCCTTTCCTAGGGATTTGTTTCAGACACTTTTTCTCATGGCCCCTCCCGAAATCTCAATACCAGAGAGATGTTGTGCTGATTGCTTAGGTACTGCTTGGCTAGCTGTACTTTGTCCTCATAAGCAACACATCCTATCCCCTAGGGCTGATGGTGGAGACCCTGGATGCTGCAGAGGGTTAAGTGCTTAACTGAGTAAAAGGTTGGAGGTTCAAATCCACCCCGGGGTGGAACACAGTTCTAGTCTGATATGCATGGAGTGGCCTGGAGTTGGAATTGCCTCCACAGTAACTAATAGGGGTGTATGATATTGCCCTTTTCCCCCTAATTAAGAATACCTGGAGTAACTTTATCATTTTAGGTGCTAACCCTCTGTTGGTGAGTGGACTTCGATTCACAGTGACCCCGAAGGACAGAGTAGAACTGCCCCATAATGTTTCCAAGGCCATGGTCACATCTTTCGACCTTGGAGTAGCTGGTGGAGTTGAACCACTGACCTTTGGATGAGCTCTCAACCACTGTGCCATGGGGCTGCTTTTTACAAGTGTTAAGTGAAACACCATTGTTTCCTGTGCCTCTCCAGCAGAGGCACACTTCCCACAATCCCCCAGGGTGGGGTGGGGTAGGGGCCCGCCTGCCCTGGGCCACCACCTTCGTCCTACTGTGTCTCTCCAGCCATCATTGAAAAGAAGACCAATGACTTGCTGCTGTTAGAGGCTTGCAAACGGGTCTTCGATATGGAAGGGGCAGAGACCGAGGTCCCACCAACCTTCGCCAACCCTTTCTGGGGTGGCTCAGCCCTCCTCAAGACGTCAGAGGGCATCAAGGTCTTACCGCCTGTATTGGCATTGGAGGCCGTCAGCGAGAAGCTGGATGAAGGTTCGTTTCTACCCTCCCTCACCTGTGCACCTGCTGGGTGGCGTTACCTTCAGGCCTGGGGACGCCATCCCCAAGCACCTAAGGTGGGGCTGCACGCGGGCCACCATTTCCCCCATCAGCCCCGTTGGGTACCACCTTGGCCGTGGCCATGTGATGGGGTCCGAGTGGGGACCTTTCTCCTTGGGACGCCACTAGTGACCCAGCCACATGTCCTGCCTGCCCAAAGCTTAGATATCCTGGCTTTATTAATATTATTTTCAATCACAATGACTTTGTGACCATTTGAAATGAGCTTTCAAATATCTAAATGTTATCAGTTGTTGAAGAACCAGCCACGCTAGGTTCTCGGATCCCATCTGTCACCCTGTGCCCTTGTATCTTATGCCATCCTTAATCCTTTTGGCTGCTATGACCGCAGCCACACTTGGGCCCTCGGCCTTGGGCAGTCGGGAAGGGGCCCTCACATTCACTGCAAGTATGGTCCTTGGGGAGGACGCACTGATCTCCCTGTGTCTGCAGTGGATCAGCCACTGGACCACGGGAGCCTTCGGCAGCTGGTGCTGGACAACTTAAAATTGAAGGAGGCTCGGATCTCGCGCCTGGAGAGTGACACGAGAAGGAAAAACTAGCAGGCTGGGGCGGTCGGCGTGGCACCACCAACCAGTGAGAGTAAACTATCGTTCTGTAACTGCACTGCCTTGGCCAGCTCTGTGCTAGAGGACTTGGTGCTGGGAGCCCCCTTGGGGAGGGTGGAGAGCCAAGGGTCAGAGCAGAGGTCCAGCTGGGAGAAGGGCTGTTGTTATTTTTGAGCTTTGAACACTTGCTCTGGTCTGACTCCTCCTGCCACCTGCACCTCTCTGTGGTCTCAGAAGCCACTCCCAGATCCCACGTGGGCTCTTTATCTTAAGTGCGTCCTGGGTTCCTTGGATTCTGGGAACTCTTGAACATGTAAAGAGTACCAGATATCCACTCCCTCTTCTTCCAGAATGTCCTGGAACTGTCTCACTCCGAGGCATAGTGGGGGAGGGCGGGAGGGAGCAGTTTCAACCCCAACCTGAGGGCTAATCATGTGCCTTAGGCTTGTCCATCAGAGCACCACACCTACCAGCCCGCAGTGATTGGTTCAGGCTTGTTTCAGGGGCCCTGGAGAAGGCACATGAGGCCTTGTGCTGGGATTTGTTTGGCTCTGGAGAGAGCGCTGAGTACTCTTTCCACTAGGGGTGCTGAGGGGATAGTCAGGAACTGGCAGCAGAGCAACATGAATGAAGACAGAGGTGAAGAGGCCTCTCTAGGTCTGATGGCACTATCTGAGCTCCTGGATCCAGCTGTGCCTGAAGCCCTGGGGCTCCTTAATTGTGTCAGCCAGTTAAGTTTGAATTCTTGCAACCAAGAGAGGCTGGTGGATTTCAACAACGATGGGCAGTCCGAATCTAGAGTCCACTCAGGCCCAGGTCCACTTCCTGCACCCCGCAGCCAGATCCAGAAATCATTGCACATCCCTCCCCGAATGAGTCAGATAACTTCTTAAAAGGAAATCAGAAATCAATCTCCACGGATTGATGAGCGTGAATTTTGAAAAGCGAGTCCTCCGTTCAGCATGTGAGGGTCCTCCTTCCCTCTATTTATTCTGGGGTCAGTCTGCTAATGCCCATATGAGCATCATGCCTGGAGGGGAGGCTGTCCCGGAAGGAGGCCAGGTTCTCAATGTGCGTGAGCTCTTTGGGAAGGACTGTGACCATGCAGCTCACGTTCTAGTCCAAGGTGCCTCTCCCTGAATGGCTGCTGGGGGTTGTTACACATAAAGAGTCAGGGGTTCAGTAAGAACGACCCCAGGGCCCCGGCCAGCTCACACTGCCTTAGTGGGAATGAGCACATGGCCTCCCTTTCTTATGGCGCTTCTCCCTGCCAGGAAAACAGCACAATTCAGTGCACAGCCTCCGGTTTATTTGACCTTGGCCTCTGGGTGGGTAGCCATCTGCGAGCATGGGTCAGCCACCAAGCGGCCCTGATGGAGGTGGGCCAGGTGGGGGAAGGGGGTGTGATCCTGCTGGGCAGCGCGAGAGGCAAACAGAGACTCTGCTCCCCGGAAGTCGGAAGTCGAGCCCAGGGAGGGAGGTCCCCTAGTCCTTCTCTTCTCCGTGTGTGATGATATGCACCAGGTTCTTGTAGTCCAAGTTGCCAGTCACATCAGGGGGGAATGCGGCGAACATCTGGTCAATCTGCAACGCACCAGAAGACATGCTGGGGACAACGAGAGGGGCGAGGCAGGCCCAGCCGGGCTGGGGCAGGTGGTGGGCATCGATACGGATGGATCACCTAGACCACCTCTGAGAAAGGGCTTGTCCTTACGTTTCGGAGAGGGCATCAGTCAAGGTCAGTGTCTTCCTGGGGCAGCCCACAAGGCAGGGATGGGTGGTACAGGGTTGTACAGGCCTGGCCACCACAGGGACTCTCCAGAGAGCAGGCCGTTCTGACTTCCCAGGGCTTCCATCTCTTCCCACTGTTCCCTTTTGAGCCTTTGCCCTGCCTCCCCGCATTGTTGATCCCCAGGGTCCCTAAATAAACACCCGCGTGTGTGTCCCGGGGAGGAGTCCAACCTCTGACCACAGGCAGAGCGTGTAAACTCAGGTGTCCAGAGGGGCCGGGCAGGTCATGTCACTCACGATCTAGTCATAATGTTAGCTTGCCCTCAGGGAAGTGGCCCCTTCTTCCAGACACATTATTGCTGCCTGTGGAGGGCTTCAAAAAGTTCATGGAAAAATTCTGAGATTTCCCGTCCCGCCCCCAGTTCTGTGAACTTTGTAAAGGCATCCCCAGAGATAGTGGTTTAAAAAAAGACCGAACAAGACACTTTACTGCCACCTCTTGGACAACCAGCGCAACAATTTATCAATCCAAGAGTCGGGTACCAGAAAGGCATCCCTGAGAGGTGCACAACCTACATCACAGTACATGGCTTTCTCAGCCGAAGCTCTAAATACGTCTAGGAGATTTCCACAGAGTGGCCGCGAGGGAAGTACCTGATGGGTCTGGGTTTAAATCTAAGAAAAAAAAATTCAGTCCTGTTGCCAGTCCAACTCCCAGTGGCCCTGTAGGAAAGAGCAGAGCTGCCCCATGGGCTTCCCAAGGCCATCATCTTTACAGGAGTGAATGGCCTCACCTTTCTGCCACAGAGCAGCTGCATGGTTCAAACCCCACCAGCCTTCTGCTTAGCAGCCAGGCCCTTAGCCAAGGGTCCACCAGGGTACCTTGGAATCAAATCTCTGCTCAGCATTGCAGCACCATGATTTTAAGGCAAGTGATATTACTTTCCTGAGACTCAGCCTCCCCAGCTGGAAATGAAACTACTACCAGCCCTTACGTCACGGAGTGGCTGAGAGCATGAAATCAGGGCTCTGTAAGCAGCCCCCAGCTCTCCCAGTGTGAGGCCAGGGGAGCCCCCTTGAGGCGAGACTAGGGGATTTCTGGGGTCCTCTCACCTCTTCCTTGGAGAACCTCTCTGCCTGGGTGGTCAGCATTTCCTGAACGCTACAGAGAAAGAGAGGAAGGGGTGTTGGTGCCAGTGGGGCTGGAGGAGCAGGGCGCCCACCCCTCCTCCACAGGCCCCACCACTCACTAATTAGCCTTCAGCACCCCTTTGCCTTCGGGGTCAAACACCTTGAACGCGTTGAGGATGGTCTCCTCTGGGTCTGCTCCTGAAAGGGAACCGGGACTCCGATGTTGCTAAGCTGAGTGGTTTTAGGCAAGTGCCTGTCTCTGAGCCTCAGTTTCCTCATCCATGGATTGGGTATAGTAATCGAGTCCACCTGACAGTACTGTTCAGTGGGGTCTAAACTCACTGCCATTGAGTCGATTCTTACTGATGGCAACCTTACAGGACACAGTCAAATTGCCCCTTTCAGTTTCTGAGAGTGTACATCTTTATGGGAGCAGACGGCGTCATCCTCCTCATCCTCACCAGCCTCATTCTTGGGTGGTGGGGTCCAAGAGCTGACCTTGTAGAAAGCAGCTCATATTACATGGGGGTCAGACATGCAAGTGGTTGGGTCTGGCTTAGGGAAACGTGGAGCAATGCTAGCTGATAGTATTATTTTCCCATCACACTTCTGCTCCCCTGAAGGTGAGATTCGGCCAACCCCTGTAAGGTCTGTTCTTGCAGAGTTTCTGTTAACACCACAGATGCAGACACACAGACACAGGCAGGCGCAGGCAGGCCCGGCCTTACCTTTCAGTTTCTCTCCGAACATGGTTAGGAACACGGTAAAGTTAATTGGACCTGGAGCCTCTTTGATCATCTCATCAATTTCTTCATTTTTCACGTTCACACGCCCTGAAGCAAGAAACACAGCCAGTGGTCCTTAACTGGGAGAGAAAGGGCCAATAGGATACTGGCAATTGCCTTCCTGGCAACTAGTGTAGGGAAACCAAACCAGGAGCCCTGGTGGGGTAGTGCTGACTCCGTGCCGCTAGTAGCAAGGTCAGTAGTTCAAAGCCACCAGTGCTGCTCAGGAGAAAAAGGAGTTCCAGTCGAAACTCACAGGGGCAGTTCCTTGTCTTATTGGGTCGCTATGAGTCAACATCAACTCAATGGCAGTGAATTTGGCTTGGGTTTGAGGGTAGGGAATAGTCAGATGGGTAGGGTCAAGGGCACACAGGGGAAGATCATCTTAACAGTATTGTTCAAAATCCCCAGAAACGGGTACCGATCAAATACCCAAAACGTAGAGGGTTAGTTATTCAGGAGATGGCAGCTTTACAACTGGGAACACTTTATGGATACATTTCTAATCCAGCGGGAAATGCACATACTATAAACAAGCCGTTCTCAGGTGGAGGTGGGGGAGCGCGATCAGAAAGGGGAGAACTTTTTCATATGATTTCTGCTCTCAGAGATTATAGGGGATTCTGCTCCCACCTCCAATCAGCCCATTTAGCACCTTCGTGCAGATGAGAAAAAGCCACCCCTCACTAAGAAGACAGTTATGTTCTAAATATAAAAGTCCACAGTGACTACAAGGGTAGCCGGAGTCCTGGAAAGTTGTGCAGTGTGCGACCTCCACCACTATTCATGGTGGCCCTGGGCTCCTAGAGACGGGGGTGGGGGGGCAGGTTGGACTTCTGTTATTTGCCAAAGCTCCGTGCACTCATTTCCTCACTCACAATGTTGATATCAAAATGTGAGAAATGTTTCCTTGAAGCACGCAAACAGAACCCCAGATACATCAAAAACAGCTAGAGCACAAAGGGATGAAACGTTAAGGGTAGAGCGGGGCTTTATGGGGTGGTTTCCCCTTTCTACATTTCTGAGTTTTCCAAATTATTTGTGTGTGTGTGTGTGAGCTGGTATGACCTTCAAAATCACACAGATGCTATTTAACCGAAAAAGAAAAGCTATTTGTCTTCAGGGCGAATGTCTTGGGAAACGACCAGCTCTTGAATGTGCCTGGTGGCCCCACCGCTCCCCCTGCACAAGCAGGAGATGAGGAGATTCTTGGGGTGGGGGCTGGGGGGGGCAGGACGCACCGAGAGCTGCGAAGGTGTCCCTCAGGTCGTTCTTGTCAATGAAGCCATCTCTGTTCTGGTCCATGATGGTGAAAGCCTGCGAAAGAAGATGGGAAGATAGGGGCAGCGGGGAAGGGGAGGCAGGTTAACCCAGGAGAACTATGGCAGGGGCTCCCCCGGGCTGGACCCCGGGCTGGGGGGATTGAGTGGGATCTTCAGGCAGCCTTGTAGGACATTAGCTAAAAAAATCAAAGACTGAAAACCATCTGGCCCCTGGTCAAAAACCTTAAGCTTTACCCAGGACCACACGAAGATGCTGTTGCTGGATGCCCTAGAGTCAGCTCTGACTCAGCGACCTCAGGTGTTCAGAGCAGAACTGCTAGGGAGCAGTGTGCCAGGCTTACATGAAGGAAAGGAGCCAGGCCCGATGGGCCGGGTGTGGTATGTGTCAGTTTCTGGGACATGTCCAGGATGAGCAAATCCACAGAGCGAGGCGATCAGTGGTTTTGCCTAAGGACTGGAAGACTGAGCTGTGGTGGCGTCCGTGTAAGCTGAAGGGTGAAGACGCCGTCCGTGGGCCCTCGCTGCAATGCTCACCTCCTTAAATTCCTGGATCTGGGTCTGCTCGAACATGGAGAAGACATTGGAGTTGGCGCCCTCTGCTCTCTTCTTGGCTTTCTTGGGTGCCTGGGAAAGTCCGAGGATGGAATGAGTCCGAGGGCACAATGAGACAACCGAGTCAAGTGAGTTCACCTGGCGGAACGACCCACACACTCGGAACACTCAGGGATTAGAGGACACAAAGTAAAGTTTCTCCAGAGCAGCCTGGTATCTCTCCAGAGACGGAGGCCACAGGGTGCAGGAAACAGCCTGGACAGGAGCTGGACTCTGCTTTGATCCAGGCATGTTTTCACAGAAAGTGATAACACCCAGCAGAGAATTGATTAGGGGGAAGAAAGAGCCATGCTCACTGGGAGGAAATGGCAATTTTCAGGGTGTTAAAACCCAACAGCCCAACATTCCCTTGACCCAAAGGGTCGCAATGTCTCCTCTGTCCCCACCTCATGTCTCCTCCACCTTTAAATGATAGCAGCTAGCACTTAGACGCATCCAGCGCAGTGTCCTAAGTACTTCATACAGTTTCATTCCATCCTCACACCTGCTCTGTCAAATAGATGATGCTCCTCTTATTTTAAGAAGCATCGGCGAAGGCTCAGGGAGGCTAAGTCACTTGCCCAAAGTCACACAGCCTTGCAAAGATGGAGCTGGAGTTGAACCTACAGTACTGGCATAGAATATTGACTCTGCCACGGATGGCCAGACGAACCCACAGATCTATCTTGGAGGAAGTGCAGCCAGAAGGCTTCTTAGAAATGGGAGTGGTGAGACTCCATCTCATGGACTCTGGATGTGTTCTCAGAGGGACTGGTCCCGGGCTTGATGGTAGAGAGAGGGAGGCGGTGAAGAAGACCTTTGAGAAGATGGACTGGCACGGTGGCTGCAGCAATGGGCTCCCACACACTTAACAGCAAGTCCGGCTGCGGACTTCCTTCCCTTAACTGCTGTCCAACACTGGCCTGCCCTTAGGTGTGGCCTGCCTGGTTTGGGACACCCAACTGAAACAACACAGGAGAAAGATTTTCTATTTGCGAGTTCAAAAGGTGAACACACAAAAACTCCCCCCCACCACCACCAGCTGCCTGAGCAAGAGCACAGAATTAGAGCGTGATCCTTAAAAGTGCTCGATCCCATCGGTGAGCCCTGGGAGTTATTGATTCTGCAAGAGGTCAGCAGGCAAGCCAGAAAAAAGCCCGCTCTTTGGTTCTGCTTCTGCTTCTGCGAGTCCCGCCTGATGCTATGGGAGGCTTATAATGGCATTGATTGGGTTTCTTTTGGGGGCATGCAGCAAACCCTGTTTGTCCCACAAGGGCCTGGGGTCCCTGGCCAGCGTTCTGCTCCTTTGCATGTAGGTAGCATTTCCTCTGCCCTCCCCCCCAGCGTCACTACTCACCATGGCGAAGAGGACAGAGTGACCCCAACACTACCTCAGCTCCCAGGCAGAACTCCACTGGCTGCGTGGCTCTCCTCAGCCCAGGAACAATAAATACTTCCTCTCGGGGTTTAAAAATAACCCCATGACCACTTTTGGCAGTAATAGGTGAGGCAGACGCCACCTAAGGTCCCTTCCACACCCCCTCCCACACACACCCCATGCCTTTCTTCTGAAATAATGGCAGCTCGCTCATTGCTGGGTGACACGTGAGACCCGAGAAGGCACTCAAGGGCAAAGAGGCTGCTGCTAGGTTGCAGGGGGAGATGCTGCAGGCTCTGGGCAGCGCGGAGCCACACTTGTGCTTGTCAGTTTGGGGATGGAAAATGTCAGAGGTGCAGGGCCCTGCAGTCTGTGGTCTTCAGGCTCCAGGCCCACCCCAGGGCCTTTGCACCCCTGTCCATTCAACTTGGAGTGCTATCCTCCCAGTTGGTCCATCCACTCCCTCCCTCCCTCCCTCCTGCAAGCCTTTGCTCAAATGCCACTTTGAGGGTGAAGCCTCTTGACCACCACCCCACAACACTCACAGCCTCCCTGCTGCCCTCCAAGCTCACGCTGTGCCCTTTCTCTGCAGGAACAGGGCAGTAGGCTGGAGGGAGGCATGGCTAGAGAGGCAGCTAATTCAACCACTGCTGATTCCCACACCTAACAACCCTGCAGGACAGAGTGGAGGTGCTCCTTAGGGCTTTCCAAGGCTAGAAATCTTTACTGGAGCCCTGGACGGGCTGGTGGGTTTGCATCACCCACCTAGTGGCTAGCACTCCAGCCCCTCACCCGCTGTGCCCCCAGACCACCGTTAGATGAATCACCTGCAGACCAACAAGTGGGTGGTTTAAGGTCACTCAGAAGCACCTTGGAAGAAAGGGCTGGCAACTTCTACGGAGAAGAGAAAGCCATTGACACCCATGGGGAGTATGTGAGCAATAGTCAGAATCGGCCTGGCACCTCTTATCCTGAATCTTTAATAACGACAATGGTGTTTCCAAAAATTTTTGAAAAGCTGTCTTTTCTTGCCCATTCACTCAAACGTATGCACGCACGTACACACACACACACACACACACACACACACACACATATTCGTGCTCACATGAACAGATGCACAAACCAAAAGGAGTTTTTCTGAACCCACCAGCATGCGTGTTTCCCTGGTTAATGGGCACAGCGTGGGTTTTTGCTAACACCCAAGTGAGCGGTCAGCACAATGGCCGTGCATGGGGAGGGTGGAGCGCTCCCACACCCCTGTCCCTGGGAAGGTTCTGGGATTAGGATGTGGGTAGGGCTTTTTGTTCCACTGGGGCTGGGGGAGCACGGCTCCAGGAAGTGGGTAGGGGCTCAATAAGGAGGTGGGGCCTCTAGCCAGCAGTGATTGTTCAGAGCCTCTGTTTTAAGTGTGGAAAGCAGAACGCATGGTGGTGCGACGGTTATTACTGCGCTCGCGACGCCCGACGATGACCATGTGAGGCCACCCTGAGTGCCTTGGAAGAGAAGCCTGGTGGTCTATTTCCAACAAGGAAGCCATTGAAAACCCTAAGGAGTACAGTTCCCCGGGGTACCGTGGGGTCACCGTGCGTCTGAAGGACCCAACAGTCACGGGTGTGGACGTCGAGGGGAAATATATTTCCGGGTCAGCTTCCGCCGGGGAGAGGGGCCGGCGGCGGTGGGCAAGTGGATGAAAAACGCTCCCCCAGGGGCTTCCGACGGGCGGCCATTGTTTGTCGCAGGCAGGGCCAGAGAGCATCTGCTTTATCCCCCCAGCAGGCCGTCTACACCTAAGATGATTTTGGCAACCCGAGGCCCACTGTCCTGAAGCAAAGAAAAGATAAAACAAAAACCTCCCGCCCGAAGGGCTTGGAAGCCTGAAACAACGCCAATCCAAACTTCTAGAACAGCCAGAAAATAAGTCGAGTATATCAGGCTCCGATTGGCCCTGTAACACAGGACCACATATTTAGAGGCTTTAGAACAACACAGATGTATTATTTTGCAATCCAAGAGGTCAGATAAGCATCTCTGGTGGCGCAGGGGGTCACGGGTTGGGCTGCTAACTGCGGGGGTGGGCAGTGTGCACCCACCACTCAATCGGAAGGAACAAGGACGCCTCCATCAGCTTCAGTGGGTTTTCAGCCTCCAATGCCCTGGGAAGGGGGGTGGGAGAGGGGAGCAGGTCTTCCTTGCCCTGTAGGGTCACTCTGAGTTCAAGTGGAGATCAAAGGGTAAAGTGGAGGGCAGTGAACAGACCCTCCAGGAGGTGGATTGGCCACCACCAGGGGCTCAGCCTTCGCTGTGAGGATGGGCACCGGACTGGGCAGGGTTTTCTAAGGTTGTGCAGAGGGTGC
Organism: Tenrec ecaudatus; assembly: GCF_050624435.1. NCBI lineage: Eukaryota > Metazoa > Chordata > Mammalia > Afrosoricida > Tenrecidae > Tenrec > Tenrec ecaudatus. Next base: position 7,626,436 of record NC_134545.1, read on the forward strand.
TGTGAGTCAAATGGACTGGAGGATACTTCTCAACAAGTACAAGGGGTTGGGAAAACAAAAAACATGCTCCCAGCTCCTGCCTTCGTTGGCTGGAGGCCTCTGACGCCAGCTTCTCCCCGTCCACGTTACAGGGGCTCTTTCGAGGACTGGCCCTCTGGGATCATTGAGACTAATCACCCTCCCTCAAGGTCCTTAATCACATCTGCCAAGCCCATTTGGTCAGGTGGGGTGACATTCTCATAGGTTCTGGGACTTGGACTTAGGTGCTAAGCCATAGTAATTGCAACAATAAATGTACATGTGCTACAATTCATTGAGCTGGGCACTCCAAAAAGTCAATTTTACTTAATGATAGTTAAAAATAAAATTACCCGTTGAGCGTTTGAAGAGAAGGGATAAGGAGAAAGAAAAGAAAGGATCGACACATGATCTACAGGTGCGCTGTGCTTGAGGCAAGTTGGTCATTATCGTGACCAAATTCTAAAATGTCCAGTAGCTCAGATGCACTCTTGTGCCCTTAGCAGCGTCGAGTACAGAGTTAATCTGGTGGCCGGCGATACTTGGAGCCGAGCCCTGCGAGGACTAGAGGAACGTAAGCTGGTCTATCTGGCCAACTCGTGGAATGTCCCTCTAAGTGGGGTGGTGAAGTCAGCTGTCTCCTGAAAGAACAAAGGCACATGGGACCCTGCCAGCTCAAAGCCAGGTGGCTGATGGGCTCTGTCACCAAGTGATACTGCCTATCTCCTCCTGTCAGGGCCCCCAGGCCTCAGTGAACGCCGCCAAGCAGGGAGGTGGCTTTTCCAGAAATTGCTTTAAAATTGAAAGTTGAGTGGACAGGGGCCCTGTGCCCAGCAGAGATGGGTCAACAGCACTGCTGGTCACCCACTGGGCACAGAGTGTGACTTGGGCAAGTAATGGCAGCGCCCTGTGCCTCTGTTTTCTCTTCTGTGGTATGGGGATAGAGGTTTGAATGAGTCATTCATTCTTGGAAAGTGGTAGGATATTGCTGGGTATGCACTAGGTGCTCAGTCAATGTCCGCTAGTATTCCAGTCCGCTGGCCAGCATGTCCAGGGAGACAGGATGGAAGTGACCCGTGGAGATTAGTTTATTTTCTCCCTGTCCCTATCCTTTTCCCACGGATGATATCACTATCCTCTTAGGCACCGGGACCCAAATCCTCAGCTCTCTTTGATTCTGCCCTGTTGGTGACAAACTCTGTTTATTCTGCCCCTATACTGTCTTGCACATCCATTTCTCCAAGACTATCACAGTTCCGACCCCTAGTTGATTTTGGTCTTCCCTTTCTCTGGCCTATCCACCCCCACCCATCACACACTCCACCCCACCCTTCCCCCAGGCCCAATTCCAATAATGACCTGCACTTTCTCTAGAAACCTTAGTGAGTCCCTGCTACTGGTTACCTTTCCAGTTTCATGGTCTACTCCCATCTCCTCCTCACTTTTCTGCCCTCTCCCTCATAGCATCTTGGGAGCAGCTGCTGGGCAGTCCCAGATACTCACTGGTACTCCTCAATGAATGCCTGGTGGTAGAGATGAGAGCTGGCTGCGTTACAGTAGACATGGGCTGGGTTAGAGTACCCAAGGGCTGGGTCCTGGAGGCAATGCTAACATTGGGCTGGATCCTTGTGGGTTAGTGGTAAGGACTGAGAGAAGCAGGGCCACCCACTGAGGTCACCACTCAGCACCTGTACCATGGGCTCACCAAACTGAGAGCACAAAAGAAATGCACGAGTCCTCCTTATCTTAAACTTCCCCTGGGCCAGGCACTGTTGCTGAGTGCTTTGACCTTCATCTGACTTAGTCCTCACATCAGCCTTAAACAGAAGAGATTAACATTAGACCCATTCCCCAGAGGAGGGCACTGAGGATCAGTGAAGAGCAGTCACTTGTCAAGACCCAACTAGTGCTGCCAGAGCTGGGATTTGAACCTAGGCTGTCTGAGACTACCATCTTCATTTTTTTCTTGCTGTTTTCTGGACTTGACAGGAAAAAATGAGGCAGTCAACTTCCCATAAAGATTTACAGAGTTGGAAGCCCTCTGGGCAGTTCTACTCTGTCCTGAAGAGTCACACTGAATTGGAATCAACTTGTTGGAATCAATTTGATGGCAGTGGGTAGCTGACATAGGGGTCTCCGTCCTGGCTCTTGCTATCTCCAAAGACCCAGTCCCGGGCAACCAGACAGCTTTGGTATTGTAGCCCTTGGTCGTTTGCCTCCTTGTGTGGGGCACAGAGGCCCCCCAGACTGTCCCTGGTTTTTGCCATTGTCCTTGAGATGCCCGCCACCCACCTACGCCCGCCTGCCCTGTGGCCCAGCTGTCTCGGTGGCATTCCTGGCCTTTGCATTGTACCCCCTGTGATCTCTACATACCAACAGCAGCTGCTGTCCCCACAGGCTCTCCCTGCCCTGTCTGCCTGTGGGAGCCCCTTTGTGGAAGAATGTGGCACGGTGACAGCCCAGCCTGGTCACCCCTGCCCCAGTGTGGAGCTATATAAAGGCCACACTCTTGATTTACTAGTCATCTGACCCACCATTCTTGGGTGAAGGACCTTTGGACCTTTCAACAGGTCTGCAGCTAGCCCTTGAGCTTTGCAGGGACGGCCCCATGTCCCTTCCCCAGTGCAGACAGCAACACGGAGTTTTGATTCTGGGATAGCTCTCTCAGCCTTGACACCCTGGATATTTGGGATTGGACCATTCTTTGTGTGGGACTGTCCTGAACATTGTAGGATGTTGAGCAGCATCCCTGGACCCCCTCCACTTGATGCCACCCTATTGTGACAATCCAAGGTATCCCAGGGATCTCCAAATGCTTTCTAGGGGAAGAGTTGGGCCTGGGTAAGGACCGCTGTTCTGGCTCACTTTGGGTTCACGGTCCCTGACTCCCAGACCAAGGGCTCCCAGGAACAGCCCTCTTCTCCTTCCTATCAATGGCCACAATTGCTGTTTGCATTTGTCGGTCTTATCAATGATTCCTTGGCTGGAGTGGGAGCTTGGCCTTGCAAGGTCTGCTTTGCTCAATATGGCTTTTCCCCAACACTCAGTATGGAGTCTGACACTTAGTAGGGCCTCAGTAAATATTTGTTGCACAGTGGAATGATCCCCCCCTATGGCAGCATTCATTGCATTCTGCCTTGTCCTCTTGTTAGTCTATCTCCTCTTCTAGAACCTTCCACCGCTGGCTCCTATTTCTTTGGATCTTGGTTCTGGCACACAGCTGGTGACTTGTTCCGTAGAATGGAATTCACCAGGATCCAAGGATGGCTCTGGAGGATGCCCAGTGGGATAGGCCTGGGCAAAAGTTCCTTATGCACAGTGAGTGTCTCCAGGGACAGAAGTGACTGAATCATTCTCATTCCCCACCACCCGACCCCAACTCAGGGTGCAAATTCTGCCCAAGACTCTCTAGATCCACCTCCTTTGGGAATGAATCCTGGGAAGGCATGGCTGATCAACAGCATCAGGATGATCACTCCAGGAATCTTTTTTATTTGACTGTGGACTTCACTGTTTATCTCCTACCCAATCATGCTAGAGAGAGCTAGGATTCCATGTCCTCTTCCCTGCCAACTGTACCTGGCTGCTGTGATTGATTAACATTGTCTGCCATGGGTACTAGACAAAGGGTGGTGGCATACATGCCATGCATTTTCTAGTGTCCTTTGAGAAATAGGACAGAAACGAAGTTCTAGGGCCATGCATGGTGAGAACAGGAACAATCTGGGGGCGGGGAGGTGTTGGGGCCAACAAAGGATCAATTCTATTTCTCCAGGAAACACTTCAGTTGGCCCCCTTCTCCTGGGTGAGTTTGGACACAGGAATAGGAGCCTGAAGGATTCAGGGAGAGGGTGTGCTAACATCTCCATATCCTGGCCAAGGACCAAGGCATTTCATAGGGACAAAAATAGGCAGGAGAGAGGAGAAAGACAAAGAGGGATGGATTAAGGAGTCTGTTCTGGAATGAAGGTGTGAGGCCAGCGAAAGACTCTGAGGTGAGTCATGGTTTCACAAAGGGAACAGGCTTCGGGGATGGGTCTGGGTGCTGCCAGGTGCCATGCCCGGAGACCGTCCTCAAGGTGAGCAGGCAAATAAGTTTTTGTGCCAGTGCAGTCGCCAGGCCCAGGAGCAGGAGAGTGGATTGGTCCAGAGTTGTTCAGCAGCTCGACACGCCTGGAGGGCCTGTGGCATTTCTGAGATTTATGGACTCTCTTCTCAATGGTCCCAAGGTGGCAGCTGCAGTCTCAGGAGCATGTGCTCACTTCTCCCCACTCAAAGCAGAGGATAGCCGGGGTCAGCGGCCCTCCTCTAGACCAAACCTGACCTATGTCCTTGCAGATCGACCGCTCTCTGCCCAATTCCTGAACACAGCTATGTTCTGTGAGCAAGGGAAAAGATGCCCAAGAGATTTGGGCTAGGCAATGAATCAAAACCAAAAAAGAAACCACCGTTGTGGGGTTGGTGACCCTACAGGACAGGGGAGAACTGCCTCAGAAGGTCTCTAAGACTGCAGCTCTTTATGGGAGCAACAGCCTCTTCTTTCTCCTGAGGGGCAACTGGTGGGTTCACAGGGCTGACCTCTGGGCCAGCAACCCAATGCTTAACTCACTGTACCACCAGAGCCCTGACAAATCCTTCAAGCCCCCCAAACCAAACCCATTGCCATCTCAAGTTGATTCTGACTGAGTGATCCCATGCAGGGTTCTAAGACTGGAAATCTTCAAGGAGCAGAAAGCCTCATCTTTCTGTCAAGGAGCAGCTGGTGGGTTTGAACCGCTGACCTTGTGGTTAGCAGCTCAATGCCTGACCCACAGTCCACCAAGGGACACAAAATGTTCTGCAATCTACAGTTCTGCAATGAATCGCTTCCATAGCTGTAGGGCTTTTCAGAGTCGTTAGCAATCACGATGACTGTTAATGGAGCACTTTTTAGTTGCTGGACCCCGTACTCCAAATCAAACCAAACTCACTGCTATCGGGTCAATGCTGCCTCATAGTGACACCCCTGTGGGTTTGTGAGACTGGAACTATTTACTGGAGTAGAAAGCCCAGACTTTCTCCTGAGAAAGTGGTGCTTTTGAACTGCCGACCATGAGGATCGCAGCCCAAATTGTAACCACGACACCACCAGGGCTCCCGGCACTGTACTAAGTGTTTCATAAACATCATCTCGTTTGATCCGCACACAGGCAGAGCTCAGAGACATTTCAGGCTCAGAGACAGACCACTGCAACAAAGTGAGTCACACCAATGTTTGGGTTCCCCAGTGCCTATGAAGTAACGGGTACACCGACGGTGGTCTATGCAGTGTACACGGTGTGCAATTGCAGGTTAGAAAGGCTTGGACTGTCATGAGATGGACTCAAATGGGACAGGCACACAGTGAGCTGGAGTGACTTGGAGAAATGGCGCCGACAGACTCACTGGACGCAGGGCTGCCCCACACTTTCCATTCGTAAAAAAAAAACGCAGCATCTGCCAAGTGCGAGACAGCGAGGTTGGTCAGTGTGCATTGCTGTGTTGGGCAAAGGAAGTGGAAGCCAAGAGCCAGGACAGAGTCAGGACTCTGACACTGACCGCAGAGCAGAGTGACTGAAAGGAACAATCGACTGTACCTCGCTGAAAGTTGGAGACTTCTCACCTCTCTTGCCATCCTTGCCTCTTCCAAGGAGACCCTTTTCAATACCAGAAGAAGAATTCTGCTTCAACACGGTGCACTCAGTGTGACTTCCTCAAATCGAAGACTACTCCATTCTTCTTTTCCACAGCACCCAGCTCTTTCAGAACACTGACCCACCATGTATAATTCCATACCAGGGGCTTAAAAATGTTTGTGGAAAGTGAACGAAAACATCACAGAGTTTTTCCACAAACTCTTTGCAGTGTCCTTACATTTGTATGTTGGATTAAAAATCACATTTACCATATACACCCCTCCACTAGAATATCAGCTTAGTGAGACTGAGATTTTTGTTGTTCACTCCTGTACAAGTGTTGCGCTCCTAACGAAGGTCAGAGGTTCAAACCCACCAGCCACTCTGGGAAGAAGATGAGGCGGTCCGATTTTGTACAGATTGACAATCTCAGAGATCCTTTTTGGGTTGCCCTGAGTCAGAATGGACTCCGTGACAGTGGGTTTGGTTTGGGTGTGTTATCCTGCCATGCTGAAAGTGCCCGGTCAAAACGGAGAGCCGGTGCACAAATGCCACTTGACCATACACTTCCTCTTTCTGGGATTAGCCCTGCATGGTTAATCTAAAGTCTGGGTAGGACGCTGGGTTTGAAAGCCTGTTTCTGTAAGGTGGGTTGGATAAAAGGATAAATGCTAAGTGCAAGCGCATGCCTGCGTGTGTGGGGACACACACACACACACACACACACACACACACACACACACGAAAAAGCCTGGCTTTCCCAGGAGTTCCACAAAGATCCCCAAGCACTTAGCCTTACTTTGTCAAGGTCGGTCTTGGCCAACTTTTTCAACAGGAGAAATTCGTCTCCTCCCTCTGCCTGATTAGGGGTACCAGGGGGCGGGTACTAGTTTCTATTCAGCTTGTCTTCAGACTGAAAGGTCCCCACAAACCCCAACACACAGAGAAAATACGTGCCGCCCCCAACCAGCCATTTTTTCTATGTTCCTTTCCAAATTCCCAGGTTTAAATGTTTTGGGGTGGGGATGGGGAGGGAATAATGGGACAACTGAGTTTCTATACTGCAGTTCTTCCAACTTGCCAGAAGAGGGCGATGGTACCTAGGGCTCAGTAAGGCCAAGTCTTCTCGCTGGCAAACCAAAGCAAAAATCTGGAAAGAGAGAGAGACATCTTTTCTCACACCTGTCCCTTGCCAGGCCTGCCAGACCCACTTCACCAGGGCTGGAAGAGGTGGAGGACGCCTGGGGAGAGGCGTTTGAGGCTGAGACCCTGGGGTGGGACCATGCATGACCGGTCTGCTACAGTAAGATCCCTCAACTCTGGAACCTGAGGTAAGACTGGCACATGTCAGAGCAGGAAAACACAAATGAAAGGGGGTTCCAAAGAGCTTGAGGAGATAAATAATTACCTCCTGATTTCATTTTTACACAGACGTTGTGAAGCGTCCTTGTATGTTCCACTAAAACATGCAGTAGAAAACAGGTCAGACTGCTCCCGGCCAAAGGTGGGACACATGTGGAGCTCTAGAAACACAAGGCTGAGTCCTGGCTCTCAAAGGGCTCACTGTACTTCGGTGTTAGTCCTAAAAAGTGACAAGCAGCCTACATCTAATACAGAAGAGTTGGATATTGAAAAATAAAGAGATCAAATACAATAAATAACTGTAGCTATTATTCTGATGTCGACTTCTGTCATTCACACTTTCAATTACACGTAGGTGAGGGAACTTCAAAAAGTTTGTGGAAAAGTGGAAGGAAAAGCTAATGGAATTTTTTTCCTATGAATTTTTGAAGCCTTTTGTCCTTATTGTTACAGATTGAAGTGTGTGTCTCCCCTTTGCCCCTCTCACATATCTGTGAGAGTCCTAACCCCTGGTACCTGTGAATGTGCCTGTGTTTGGAAATGCGGTCTTTGAAGATAAGATCACTTAATTTGAGGTCAGACCAGGGTAGGGTGGGTGCCAATCCAATGTAAACCAGTGTCTTTATAAAAGAGAAGAAGAGAAACAGACAGGGAAGACCCTATGGGCAATTCTATGCTGTCCTCGTTGTTATGAGTTGGAATGGACTCAATAGCAGTGGGGTTTTGGATTTCTCTTTATGGGAGGAGATTATCACTTTAAATATGATGGGAAATCACCCTGACTTTGACCAAGGTCGGGGGATGATTGACTGAGAGGAACACAGATGAGAAGTATGACAGAGAAGAGAACAACCGCACTACTAGCTGCTGCGAAAGGACTCTTCCCTGGGCCAAGCCCAGGGTTTGTAGACATGATAGAACCCCACAGGGACTCTAGCAGGATCACGTTTATCTGCAAGTCACAAACAGCAAAACAAAATGCTGTCTACTCTTCAACGTAATAAAGGTCAGGACAGGCAGCCCACCGCTATGCAGGGCATCAATGAAGCCATCAGTTCCTGTTAGCACATTTTAGCTTCCCTTTTGGCCCCAGGACAGCTGATGGGTGCAGCTCCAGACCGGAGACCCACATCCCAGTAACAAGCACTCGCTGGAAAGGACAAAGGGTAAAGGGATTTTCCCCAGTAAGAACCTTCCAAGGACCTCCCACCTCTCTCTAGGTGGCCACCTTCCACTCTCCCAGGGGGCTGTTAGCTACACAGGACCAGCATGACAATATCCAGAGAACTACAGAGTAGATTCTTCCAGGAAGAGGCTGGCTTCTAGGGGCATCGTTTGACCGTCTCCCAGGGGAAGGCAGAGGAACGGGAAGCCACAGGAATGAGGGAAGCAGATGCCCCTGCAGGAGCCCAGTCCCATCCATGTAAGGCAGGCTCCAAATGGCAGCGGGCTGAGGCGTGTTCAGAAAGCACCTGCAGGTACAGGCCAGGGGCCGTGACTCTCCCATGACGACACGCTCAGCCACAAGACCTCCATGGGTGTTCTCTGTATGCTCAGAGACCCTTGGGGATGGAGACAGCTGTGGGTTCCATAGGAGCTGTTGCGAAGAACCAAGAAAAGCTGTTCTTTTCTTTCTCCATGTGGCTGTTAGAGCCACATCCGGGCCTTTTGGTAGCGGTGCCAGAGAGGTATCTCAGACGTTTTCTAGTAGAAGTAACCCATGCTCAAACCCAGAAGAAAAATTGGAACACACAGATGACTATAAGGAAGAAAAAAGCAATCCGGAGTTCCAGCACCTAGATAGGAAGCCTGGCTAAGGTTCTTTTCTGACTCCTAATGGATTCAGGCACACACACGCCCCGCCCCCATATTGCATATACTGCTTATCCGTCTGCATTTTCCCCATTTAAAATATGTCATGAACACTCTGCATGTTGATAAATATAACCGAAACCCATCCCCTTTAAAGGCTATATTTATTATATTTATTTATACATCTCCTTTTAATGGGCAGCACTTTGAGGTCTAAGGGTGCCTGACCCCATGCAATTGGTATTTTCAATAACCTCAAGTGCATGTGAAAGCTGGATAATGAATAAAGACGACCGGAGAAGGATTCATGACTTTGAATTATGGTGTTGGTGAAGAATATGGAAAGTTTCACGGGCTTCCAGAACTACTGACACGTCTCTCTGGAAAGAAGTACCGCTAGTGTGCTCCTTTGAAGAGACGGTGAGACTTTTTTGTCGCGTGTACTGTGGCCATGTGATCAGGAGGCCAGTTCTTGGAATAGGACCTCATGCTCGGTATAGTAAAGGCTCAGCAAGAACGAGGAAGCCCCTCAACGAGATGGACTGAAGTAGTGGCTGCAATCGTGGGCTCAAAGTACCAGTTGTGAGGATGGCGCATGTAGGGCAGTGGCGGGTAGTGGTTGGCCCTGAAGTGGGAGGGGCTGCTATGAGTCGGAACTGCACTTAACAACAAATGACAGCAAGTGGATTGAAGTATTCGTCAGATGATGAACCATTCTCTTTTGCTTTCTTTGTGCCTATCTGACTACCTCTTTAGGATTCATTCCTAGTAGTGCAATTTGGGGGTTATGGCACTAAAAACAAAATGATTTGATGTACAGAACCAAACTGCCTTCCTGAAAGATGCTAATTTATCCCAACACTCTCCAACAGTCTATGATTATCCCAAGCTCTCCCTAAAACTGGTGTGTCTCTCCTTTTTAAATATTTATTCAAAAAGTTCTATCTCGCCTTCATGTTTCTCTCATTTTAGAGAGAAAATGTATTTTCAAGATGTCTTTTAGCCATTTTTACTTCTCCTTCCCTTTTTTGAATTTTATATTTCTATCATTTACCTATTTAAGAAGGCAAATTTTTAAGAGAGAGAGAGAGATTAAGTCAGTCTCTGGGTGGTGCAAATGGTTAACTCACCACCCTATCAAAAGACCGGAGGTTTGGATCAATCAGAGTGCCTTCAAAGAACATCTGGGCAATCATTTTTCAAAAATCAGCCATTGAAAACCTTGGGGAACCGAATTCTTTCAACTCTGACACACATGGGGTCTCCAAGAGTCGGAATCAACCAGAAGGCAATTGATTCACTCACTCACTGCCATTGAGTCGATTCTAACTAAGTAATCCTATAGGATAGAATAGAACTGCCTTTGTGGGTTTCCGAGGCTATAAGTCGTTATGGGAGTAGAAAGCCTCGTCTTTCTCCAACAGAGTCGCTGGTGGATCTGAACTCCTGACCTTTGGGTTAGTAGCTTAAAAAGCAGCCCACTGTGCCACCATATATTCATATACACACAGACATAAAGTTTATGGGAAAATCCTGGGTTGAGAATGATGATGGAAACAAAAGTACAAAGGTGCTTGACACAATGAATGTATGTATGGATTGTGATAAGAATCATACGAGCCCCCAATAAAATGCTTTTAAAAAATCCCATATCTTTTCATTCTTCTCCACAAACTTTTCGAAGCCCCCTCATATGTGGATGATTTAAAAAGGACAATATTCATCACATACCAGACCCACTGCTCGACTCACAGCAACCTTAGATAGGGTTTCTATGGCAGAAAGATGACCAGCCTCATCTTTCTGCCATGGAGTGATTGGTGGATTTGAACTGCTGGACTTCTGGTTAGCAGTCCAATGTCTACCTGACAGCACCACTAGGGGGCCTTAAATGTGAGCATGGCAAGATTTGGTCTCACATACTTTGGGAATGTTATCAGGAAAGACTAGTCCCTGGAAAAAGCACATCATACTTGGTGAAGTGGCGGGGGAGAAAGCAAGAGGAAGACTCAATGAGACGGATTGACGCAGACATAACAATTGTGATAACAGCACAAGAGCAGTGTTTCGTTCTGTTGTAAGTAGGGTCACTGTGAGTCAGAACTCACTCAACCCAACACAATATACACTGCACATATGTGCTCTGTCATATACATTGTAAATACTTACCCCCAATTTTCTATTTCTGCGGGTCAGAAGTCTGAAATGAATGAAGTTCAACACATACACATACACACACACACACACACACACACACACTTTTTTAAGGGCTCATGCTTTTGGAATTGTATTTGAAAGCCACAAAAAAAATTGTACTTGAAAGCCACAAAATCTTTCTCTTTCTTCAGGAAGTTTTCTAGTTTTAGATTTTACATTAGGTTTATTTTGAGTGCAAGCAGTCCCTGGCTCACTGCGTGGTTCCCTTCTAACAATTCCTTCCATTCTGATGTCAGTTGAATACCTCTGTCTCTCAAAAATGTTTTCATTACTATGGTAATTTATCATCAGTATCTCTATAACTTTAATTTTTACTTGTCTTTGGGGATTGGAAACATTATATATAAATGTAAAGATGTATTTTAATGCAAATGTACTCTGATGATGAAGAGTTGGACAATGCTGGCATTTTGTCCACGGTGGTAAGAATGCCACTTGTGGAAAGTTCTAGATCATCTGAATTATTGTTGAATTAAGTCTGGAAGTGGGCATAGTATTTCTAGTCAGAAAACTAGTGAGAGTTGTGTGTTTGGTCCTTTTTTGTTGTTGTTGTTGTTCTTCATATATTTCACTGAAGCCCTTGATATAGTTTAGAAAAGAACTCCAGTTGATTAACTCACTTGCTACCAGCGAGTTGATTCTGACTCAGCGATCCTGTAGGACAGAGAAGAACTCCTTTGTGGGTTTCTGAGACTGTAAATCCATAGGAGCCCTGGTGGTACAGTGGTTATTTATTTAGGTAGAGTGGTTATGAGTTGGGCTGTAACTCTCTTGCACAGAAGTTTGAAACCACCAGCAGCTCTTGGAAACATGGGCTTTCTATTCCTGTAAATAGTTGGTCTTAGAAACCCACAGGGGCTTGCTAGGATTCAGCATTGATTCAACAGCAGTGAAATTGGTTTTGTTTTTCAATCCTTTTACTGTAAATTTCCCCCCCCCACAACTTATTTCCTTTCTTTTCCTCATTATATCTCCTTTAATTCAGAGTTCTTGCAATATGGATGACTTTTCCATTGGTCTCATCCATCATAGTATCCCAATCAAATGCTTGGAGTGTGTTCGCATAACTCATCATTTTTTTCCTGTTTTCCCTGCATGTGTTTTGCCATAACTTCCTCTCAGGAAGATGTAATGTTTCACATATGGCAGTGTTTTAACAGTAGATTATAAAAATGAACATCTGCAAGTGAACACCTGAAAATGATAATGTCAGCAAATTACATGCTACAACACTGCCTGTAGTACATCTTACTAGGGAGAAGATGTACGTTCCCCAAGTCAGAACAAAACGAGCCCTCACTGTAACTTCAACTGTTCGGGACTTCCTGTATATGGGAACAGGGATAGGAGGCGTGCTCTCACCATGTTCAGCACCACACTAGCAGTGATTGCCAGTTCAGGAAGGCAAGGGAAATAAATAAAAGGCATTAAGATTGGCAAAGAAGAAGTCAAATTGCCTTCATTTGTAGATGATATGGTCATTTGTGCAGAAAATCTGATGATATCTGAAAAAAAAGCTACAAAAACTAGTCAGTGAATTTAGAAAGGTTTCAGAATGCAAGATCATTCTACAAAAATCAATTGCATTTCTAGATGCAGACAATGAGCAATTGGAAAATGAAAATTAATATATATATACCATTAACACGAGCATCAAAAATAAATACTTAGCTCCCTAAATCTAACATAAGATGCGTACGACTCATCAAAAACTACAAAACACTGCTATAAGAAAAAAAAGGTCTAAATACATGGAGAGGTATATCTTATTCAAGGGCAGAGTGACTCAATTTTGTTGCGATGTCAATTCTTGTCAAATTGGACTACAGATTTAAGGCAATCCTAACCAAAATTCCAGCAAGGATTTTTTGGGTAGACATTAACAAGTTGATTCTAAAATTCGTATGTAAATGCCAAAGAACCTAGATGACCCAAAGCAATGTTGAAAGAGATGAACAAAGTTGGAGAGCTAATACTAAATTGATTTTAAGTCTTATTATGACGCTTCAATCCAGTGTTGAAGACAAGTTGGTATTGGCATAAAGGAAGACAAATAGGTGAATAGAATAGAGTCCATAAATAAGTTACACTTAAAGGATCAACTGATGTCCAACAAAGATGCAAAGGCAATTTACTAGGGGAACAGAGTGTTTTTGCCCATTTAAATTGGGTTGTTTGTTTTACAGTAAAACTGAGTCTGCTTTGAAAATTGCGTTTTGAGAGTATCAATAAATATCAATAAATACTGGATACTAGTTCTTTATAAGATATATGTTCTTCATCTATTTTCTCCTAGTATGTAGCATCTTGTCTTTTCATTTTCTTAACAGCATCTACGAAGAGCAGACATTTAAAATTTTTTTGAAGTTCAATTTATCTTTTGTTTTACCTGATTTGTGTCTTTGTGTCCTACATAAGAAATTTTTTATTAACTCGGCCCACTGACATTTTCTCCTGTATCACACGTTCTAGAAGTTTTATTGTTCTAGGCTTTGCATTTAGGTCTATGATCTATTTTAAATTAAATTTTGTGTAGAGAGCTAAGTATGGATTGAGGTGCTTTGTTTTTGCATACAGATATCCAATTGTTCTAGTGCCATTTGTTCAAAAGGCTATCTCCCCCACCCACCTGAATTGCCTTTACATCTTTGTTGAAAATCAATGGGCCATATGTGAGAGTGGGTCTATTTCTGGCCTCTTTATTCTGTTCCATTGATCTATGTGTCTATTCTTTCACCAATACCACGCTGTCCTGATCACTGTGGCTTTATCGTAAGTCTTGAAATCAGGTAATAAAAGTCTGAGGTCCTTTCTCAGTTTGACAGTAACAGCTCCCCCCCCAGTCTGGAGAGGCTTGTAGGAAAACAGGGAGCGATTTTGGTTTCAGGTTCATTGCTCTTTTCTATCTAATAGTTTCTTCTGTAGTTCATCTCTCTCTTGAATTTTGTCACAGGTAGCCAGAGGTAACTGTCAATTATTCTGCTATCTTACTGAGTTCATTACACACATTTTCTCTCTCTCTTTTTTTTAAACTTTTATTTATTTATTTGGTTTGTTTTAAACGTTTTATTAGGGGCTCATACAACTCTTATCACAGTCCATACATATACATACATCAATTGTATAAAGCACATCCATACATTCCCCGCCCCAATCATTCTCAAAGCATTTGCTCTCCACTTAAGCCCTTTGCATCAGGTCCTCCATTTTCTCTTTTTCATGTGACTGAAATTGACAAACTTTCTGCCCTTGTGTAACAAAGATCCCTTTTCATCCAGTTCCCAAGAACATTCTTCTTACTTGAAATCATCATGACATTTTTTTTTTAGTATCCTCAAATCCCTGGGAAGGCCTCTGATGTATGATTCTGGCTTGGGGAAGTGGGGTCTTGTGTGTTTCTAGTAAACTGGTGGCTGGAGCTAGAACAACTGTCACCTCTCTTTCTTCCCATGTAATCTAAGGGCCTCGCTATGTGACCTCTGGGCACAGGGTACCTTGAGCTTCCTCCCAGGATGGCTGTGTAAGGCCATCGGATTGCTTAAGTGATGGTTGAAGACATCAGGGGTGAAGATTCTAGACCACAAGAGGTACCATCTTTTATGACCTAGCCTTGGAAATCACATAGTGCCACTCCCAGCCTCTTTAGGCAATCCCAAGCTACCAAGGTCAAGGGGAAGGGCCACTGAGTCCATCGCTTGATGGGGCAGTGGCAAGTTTCTAGATGAGAAATGGAACATATTTTTACGGCCATCCTTAGAAAACACAATCTAGCATAGTAAGGGGATCTCTCACTTAAGGGAAATCTTTCTTTATGCTTAGTTACAAACTCTCATGTATGATATTCAATGCATTTCCTTATTTTATTTTGTGAGGCTTTCTCTGGGGATCTAGATAGCATAACAAGTAGCATGCCAGAAGTGTCTCACATTGTCTTGTGAGAACTGACTGTTTAGTTTTCAGAAATTTTGCAAACTAGTAGTTGAGCACAGCAGTGAATCAAAGTTAAATGATAGGGTCTCACACATGAATAGATCTAATTAAAAACAAAAGTAACAAATGCTCAATACTTACCACTTCTTAATGTTTTATGTATTTTGCCATCTACCTATGATCCTCAGGTTAAATGGTCTATTGTATCTGTGTGGTGGGACTACTCTACAATGGGATGCCATTGTGTCTTTCCAACACCACTCAAAGACTTTGTATTGTAGCTTGAATGCAGTTTGGTGGGAGTATTTACACCACAGAAATTGGCAAACATTACAAATCAGCGTTTTGTTTGATTGACTATCTAGACTTAAATAAGAGATGGAGAAAGATGTTAATAATGCACATTAAACATGTGTTGTGTATTCCTTAGTATTCAAAAAATATTAGGCTCTCTGTGTGGACCTGGATCCTGAATCCTTAAGTCATGACTGAGGTTTTAAATGATGAGAAAACCAGAGGAAAAAATGGTCCAAGACCATATATGAGAAACTGATACCAGGTCTTTTCCAGGGAATTCAAGCTTCCCAAGTTTTTTTTTTCTTTTCACTCTATTTATATAAGATATGCAGGACAAACAATACCAAGGAGAAAACAATAGGACCAGAGGTTCTGCTGGGTGGAGGTTGCGGGGAGACAAGGGATTGGACAGGGTGGGGAGCCAACAAATTCAGGAATAAGGGAACAACAAGAGATCCAAAATTGATGGCAAGGAGGCCTGGTGGGGTTTGATCAAGTACAATGTATCCAAAAGGTATTACTGAGAGCTGAATGGAGGGTGAGCATGACAGTGGGGCAGTGGGAAGGTGAAAGGCAATAGAGGAAAGAAATAGGAAGCAAAAGCTATTTATAGAGGTATAGCTATAGGCGTGCATATATGTAAATATATTAGTTTATAATGAGAGAGATAGAGGCCAATGTACATATATTTATATGTTCAGTATTAAGATAGCAGATGGACTTTGGGCCTCTATTCAAGGTCTCCCTAAACACAAGAACAGTTTATTTTAATAATCTGGTACTCTTTGATACTCACCTTCACAACATGATCGCTGAAGACAAATTGGTGCATAAGCAAATGTGGTGAAGAAAGTGGATGGTGCCGGCTATCAAAAGATATAACATCTGGGGTCTAAAAAGCTTGAGGTTAAACAAGCAGCCATCTAGCAGGGAAGCAATAAAGCCCACATGTAAGAAGCACACCAGCCTGTGTGATCATGAAGTATTGACAGGATCAAGTATCAAATGATCCAAAACAAACAATTATATGTATATGAAAGAGGGGGATTGGAGACACAAAGCCCACCTGTAGATAATTGGACATCCCTCCACAGAAGGGTTATAAGGAAAGGACAATTCAACCAGGGTGCAGTATAACACCGATGAAACAAACATCATTGCTCTAGTTCCTGAATGCTCCCCTGCCACCCCCACTACCATGACCCCAGTTCTACCTTACAAACCTGGGTAGACTGGAGTATACACATTGGTACATTGACACATGGAATTCAGGACAGATAAAACCCTAAGGAACAGTAGTGGGAGTAGTGATATCTTGAGGGTAGGGGATGGTGGGGGCCGGCAGGGAGGGGGAGAAAGAGAGAACTCATCACAAGATTGGATATATTTCCCCCTTCCCAGGGGGACAAATAACAGAAATGTGGGTGAAGGGAGACAATGGACAGTGTAAGACATGAAAAATGACAATAATATATCATTGATCAAGAATTCACGAGGGTGGGAGGGTGGGGGAAGGAGGGGAAAAAGAGGAGCTGATACCAAGGGCTCAAGTAGCAAGAACATGTTTTGGAAATGTTGATGGCATCATATGTGTGCTTAATACATATGTGTGCTTAATACAGTTGAATGATGGACTGTAATAAGATTTGTAAAAGCCCCCCAACAAAATGATTAACAACACAAAATATTAGATCGTTCACATATAGTTCCTGGAGTCTTAAAGACTTGCAAATGTTCATTCAAGGTATAACAATTGGTCTTTATTGACCTCCAGCACAGAGCAAGGAGAGTCAGGATTATTAGGAAAAGGAATGTGTGGTTAATTGCCTCCACAAACATCTGCTTCCTTTGCCACGAGATCAGAATTGGATGGTGCCTGCCTACCATTACTGAACATGTTGATCAAAAGTTCCGTATAAGGATCTTAAACAAAAGGGGCAAAATGTAGGGAAGAATTTAAAATTCTCAAGGAATCCAGGTTCTCTGGAGCCATGGAGGGTTGGATGAACTTCTGTAACTACTGTCCTGAAAGAATATTTAAAACCAAGCAATGTTGCCATTGTTGTTAGATGCCATTGAATCGGTTCCAACTCATGGTGAGCCTACACACAACTGAATGAAACACCGCCTGGTCCTGGACCATCTGATGAATGTTCCTACGGCTGAACCCATCGCTGCAGCCACTGTGTCCACCTCCTCGAGGACTTCCTCTTTTTTGCTGTCCCTCCACTTAATCGAGCATGATGTCCTCTCCAAGGACTGGTATGTCTTGTTAATATGTCCAAATGTATGTACGGTGAAATCTTGTCACCCTTGCCTCTAAAGAGCATTCTGGCCATACTTCTTCTAAGGCAGATTTGTTTGTTTTTGACAGTCTTTGGTACTGTCAATATTCCTTGCCAGGAGCACAATTTAGCTTAATTAGAAAATAATATCTGCCTTGAGTATTGTACCCGCTTAAGATCTATCTGTACTGGACCAAATTGACAATGACAACTTGAAAGGTTAGATAGGGCAATTAGGGGACAGTGAGTTTATATTAAAGGGGGAAGAGCAACTCCCCCGTTAGGAAAAGGAGGGTTAGAATAGTTACACAGCTCAGAGACTTCAACCAATGCTTCTGAATTGATGTGGAATTGGTGTATATTTTGTTGTGTATGTTCTCAACAGCAACAACATAAAAAATGAACTATATTTAAAATGTTAGTTATAGTTCAAAAACAAAAAAAATTTGCACACATCACTGATGGAGCAGTGGAGTTCCAACCTATGTCTTCATTGTATCTTTTTTGTCTTACTCTTTACTGTAATCGAAACTATCAACTAACAATCATCCCAGAACTACCCTTGTGGCTGGGATGCAACTCTATGAATGAACTAATGGTTGGTTTGTAATCGTCGATGGACTACAGATCCAAGGCCAAATAAACAGACCAAATCCATTGCCATCTAGTTGATTCTGGCTCATATCGACCCAATAGAGGGTTTTTGAGACTGTAAATCTTTACAGGAACAGACAGCCTCATCTTTCATCCTCAGAGTGGCTGGCGAATTAGAACCAAAGACCTGTGATTGGCAGTCCAGTTCTTACCTCCAAAGAACCACCAGGATGCCTTACAGGTACAAGAGTTTGTAAAATATCAATACAATCAATTCACTTTGTTACAATTTTATTATTGCTCGTACATGGTGTGCTACACATCTCTTTAAGAAACAGATCAAACCCATTGAGTCAACTCGGACTCATAATGACCCTAGTAGGGTTTTGGAGACTGAAAATTATTACAGGAATAGCCAACTTTGATTCTCGCTCAGAGAGGCTGGTGGGTTTGAACCACAGGCCTTGTGGTTAGCAGCCTGACACTTATCCCATACCATCAGCAGGGCTCCTGATACATCTTTTAATTCAGGAAAATTCAGTATAAATGTATATAGACACGTGCTGTGTTAGTCTGGGTAGATTAGAGAAACAAATTCATAAATATGCATATGGATATAAGGGAGAGGTTTATATACAAGAGGAATTGAACACTGAGAAAACATCCCAGCCCAGTCCAGTCCAAGGCCATGTGTCTGATATTAGCCCATATGTCCGATACCAATCTATAAATTCCTCTTCAGATTCGCGAAACACATGCAATGAAGCTAAATGCAGGAAGATCACAAGCCAGTGGGTAGAAAGTCTTTGGGTCCAGTGGCGTTGTAAGCATCTCAGTGCTGGCAGGGGTCTCGCTGTGGCTTCTCCAGCTTCTGAGGTCTGGTGGTGTCCCTGTGACTTGTCTTCTGCAATGTCCCCCAGGGAGTAGCAGAGAGAGAAGTGTCTTCCACCTCCAAGGAGGAAGTTCCAGATTCCCCAGAATTCTCAGGAGAAGGCCATGCCAACACAGAAGTCTCATTGGCTATCTCCAGATTGACAGGCTAGACTCCACCCCTACACTCTTCATCCTTAAATTGACACCAGATTAGGTGACTACCACACATGCCAACATTTTCTTAAGGAGCGTTGACACAATAGGGCAGTTCTATTTTGCCCTATACAGTTGCTATGAGGCAGAATCCACTCGATAGCTTTGTTTTTATGGTTTCTACTAACCAACCACTGATCAAAACCTAACAATTACAGCAGTGGTTCTTAACCGTCCTGATGCCACGACCCTTTCATACAGTTCCTCATGTTGTGGTGACCCCAACCATAACATTATTTTCATTGCTACTTCATCACTGTCCTTTTACTACTGTTATGAATTGTCATGCAAGTATCTGATATGCAGGATGTATTTTCATTGTTACAAATTGAACATCATTAAACATAATTAAAGCATAGTGAGTAATCACAAGACAATACATAATTATATATTGTGAAATATTTATGTGTTTTCCCATGGTCTTACGCGACCCCTGTAAGAGGGTCGTTCGACCCTCAGAGGGGTTGCGACCCACAGACTGAGAACTGCTGAATTACAGGAAGGCAGTTTTCACTTTCTGAGTGTTAAGTGGGTGCCAGGCAGTCATCATAGGTAACATTCTTGAGTTGTAGCTCTGCACCGGGGCAGATCTATGCCCTCTGCAGGCCTTATCCCATTGATTCCTCACAATAGCCTGGTGGGATGGGTACGCCTGTTATCTCCATTTTCAAGATCCACAACCTGCAGCACAAATAGAGTGTCTTTCCTAAGGTCACACAGCTGGGGAATGACAGAGCCTGGGTTGAAAGTCCAGGAGACTGGATTCAGAACTTGTGAGCTCACCTCTTAATGCTGCTTCTCCAAGGGCAGCACACCAAGTGCCCTGCAGAGTCATAACACACTGTAATGACTCTAGTCATGAGAACAATAACGGGGGTAAACTGAACTACAAATGGCCAAGTGCTTACTTGGTACCAAGTTCTGTGGTTTCCATGAACCGAATGTCCTCGAGTAACTTCCCACTCATAACCACCCCACGTGCAACAGAACGGAACACTGCCTGTCCTGCACCAATTGCTGTGAAGTTTGAGCCCATTTGTTGCAGCCACTAGGTCAATCCATTTCATGGAAGGTTTTCCTCGTTCTTGCTGCCCTTCCACTTGGCCTCCACTTCTCCAGGGACTGGTCTCTCCTGACAATATGGCCAGAGTACATGAAATAACACCTCACATATCTCTTTATGTCTCTAATGATCTAATTTCTACCGTGACATACATGTTATAGGAGGAGAAACTGAGATCCACAAAGATGGAAGTCAGTCTGAGCAACTGGCGCTTGGGATGTGAACCTAGGTCTGTTTGAATTTAAGGCTTCAGGTCTTTTACATACATTTTTGTCCCAGTCAGCTTGTTCAGAAATGATTAGCTTCCCCAATCGGAAGCTGGAAAGATTATGGAACATGGCTCAAAACCTCGTCACTGACCTTGACTAGGTGTTCTGACTGTGTCTCTTGTTGGACCATTTGCCTGTCAGGGTGCTTCTGGAGTTGAGGCCAGGCTTGGCCCAAGGACTTCTTGTAAGTCCTGCGGTTTTCACAGTCCAGCAAGGGCCTTCTGTCCCTTTCTTAGCCCGCTTCTGTGTGTGAGGAGCTGTGGAATCCGTGGGGTATCAGTGGAGCTGGTGAGGGAGCGAGGCAGTGAGGCAGAGCGCGGCGGGCACAGGCCTTTATTAATTAAGGCAAGATGCTTAGGAGGGCGTAAACCACTGAGGACGCAGCGTGCCACCTCATGTTTCTGGGTCACTTTGCCAGTGATGCCCCAAAGCGGTAGCACCTCGGTCTGTTGCCTCCTGACAAGCAAAAGTGAGTCCTGGGGCCAGCCGGGAGGTGCCCCTGCTTGGCTCACAAAAGAAAGAACTCCCTTTACAAGGATCGTGGGGCAAACTTTGATGGGCGTGCCAGCTGGTGGCTCTGGAGCCAGGCTGCTGGTTCCAATCACCACTCCACCTGGTACCAGTTGGGAGACCTTAAGTGAACTTGTTGACCTTCAGTGCCTCAGGAGCCTCCCCAGTGAAATGGGAGGCTTGAACATTTGGTGTGAGGCCAGATGGTGCCAACAATGAACAACTGATGGGTGCTCGGTTTTGTCTCAGTGACCCTGTGTATCTGGGAATTGCCCCAGAGGGGTCTCTAGGCTGTAATCTGAATGGAAGCCAACTGCCAGGTCTTGTTCTGGAAGAGTCAGTCAGCCACTGGGTGGGTTCAGACTGCCAACCTCTCAGTAGGCGGCCGGCCCAATGCTTACCCATTGTTCCACAGACTGTATGAATAGAGAATAGGGTTCTGAGTCCTGGGTGCCTCAGTGTACCACAAATCCACATTTGATCTAAATGCCAGTGGGGCTGGGGGGGGGGTGCTCTCTGCCCTCAGTAACCTGGGCAACAGTGTTGGTTCCATTAGTTCCTACAGGATTAAAACACCAAACCAAACCAACCCACGACCCAAAGCCACTGCTGTCGAGTGATTCTGAGTCTGCTCATCAGTCGAATGGAACAAGGAAGTCTGATTGGGTCCCCAGGCTGGGAAACTTTATGGCAGCCAAATGCCACACAGCTTTTGGCAGGAGCTGCTGGTGCGTTCAACGCTGATGTTTAGGTTAGCAGTTGAGCACTCCACCACTGCGCTATCGGGGCTCCTTCCAGAGTTCAAAGCTCGGTGTCTTCCTCAGTGGGCTTCCTCCTGGGCCTTATTTTCCTCAAGCTCTATTTCAGTTCCTTTACGTGTCAAACTGGGTGCTGAGCTCATCTTCCTTGAGCGCTCTTCTGGGGACTCCAAGCACTTCCAGAGCGAAGTGTTTATGGCATCCCAGCATGCACTGCACTCTCTCTGAGCAACAGGGTCCTCCCCAAACAGCTAGGCTCACAAGGTCCTCCTGTCACAGTGGGCAATTTCAGCATAGTTTCTTCTGCCTATCAACATTCATTTGCCTCCTGGTTATGTCAGAAACAGCCATGGTTCAAGGGCATGTTGCGCTTTGCCCTTGGGGAGCTCACATTATAGTGAGAGAAGGCTATTAATCAGAGGCATGAGAATCAAGGTACAATTGCTGGTGTGCTGAAAGAGGGTGGATGACAGTGAAGGGCAAAGCATATGGGGTTGGGTGGGTAGGAGGGCATTTCAGACAGAGCTTCTAGGGTGGGAGGCAATCCCATGCACCTGTTCCTAGAGTGAGTGAAAGGGTGGAGGAGTCAGGTGGGAGAGGCCAAATGGACCCATATCTTGGGGGTCCAGTAGGCTGTTTCATTCAGATTTAAGAAGAAGTGACTGGAGAGCTTGCAACTTGAGGATTCGTTCAAATCTGTTGATGGCAGCAGCTTAGATCATGTGGAGACAGGGGAGATGGAGGTGAGATGCTGTGAGGGATTCCAAAGAAGTACAGTAAGCAAGACTTGGAAAGAGAGTAGGTGAGGAAGGTATTAAAGATGCTGCCTCCAGTTTTGATGCTTGCCTCTTCAAGGAAACAAGGACAGCACCAGGGGAATCTGGAAAAGTTTTTGTGAGGTCTTTCAGTAGTGGTTTCATAAAAAAGCAAAGCTTCCATCCCACAATCAAGATCTGGCTTTTGGGAGTCCTGGAAAGTTCACTGGATTAATTGGACTTCAGTACAATTATCTTAATTTACAGCATCAGGTAAAAAAAATCTATAAATGTCAAGACATGAAATGCAAGAATGTAATAGGGGTTGTCATCGAGGCCACAGCATCTGCCATGTTCATCCCCGGTCGCCAAAGAAGTATTTGACTAATGAGCGTGGGAGGGAGACCGGGATGGGACCTGCGGCCCAGGCAGAAAGGGGCAGCTATCATGCGTGTGCTGGGCAGTCCCCGGGCCAGTTCCAAACACTTGATTCACTATTTTAATACTTGATTCTACTATATATTAATCAAAATACTACAGATGCAGTCATCAAAATCCAAGCATTGGTTTAGCCTCCACAAGCCAAAAAGGCCTGCCTTGAGCACTGTGCTCTTCTAAGAACTATCTACAGGGGAGCAAATGGCCAGCAGGAGCAATGAGTGTATGTTAGTGAGGGGAGAACCAACCACCTGAGGTATTCTCAGGTGAGAATGGTTGCATGACTCAAAGACTATCAGCAGTGGCACTGAATTGTCTGAATAGATGTAGAAAATGTTGGATGGGCGTGTGCTTTGCTGTGTATAGACTCAACAGCAACAAAAAGTTCATATAATTTATGAAGAATGGTTGAAAAGTCAAGCAGCCCTGGATTTGCTATGGATTACATGCACATGGCTTGCAAGGAACAGGAACCTAAAGGGCTATTGCCCTAAACGGCAAGGGTTCATTTCAATATTTTCTATAGTTGTTCACAATCAGAGGCCCAGAGCCTTGTTAGCCTTGCGCCTCTCTTGACTTGTGCCCACCAATTAATTGAACTTTTTGACTCCTCCTGCCACCCCTCCCCCCCACAAAAAATAGGCCCAGAGGTGAGCAGTTGGTTAAGTGGCTCAACCACATCAGGACAGAGGTTTCTTTCAGTCTCTTGGTGTTTCTCTTATGATCACAGGACGGCTGCCCCAGCTCCTCAAGTTACCAATTGAAGCCCTGTTCCAGGCAGCGGGGGTGTAGTAGGCTCTCAAACAGAGTGACAGCCTCAGAGGCACTATAGAGTTGCTATGAGTTGGAATCAACCTGCCGGCAGTGGAGTTGGTTGGTTTACAGAAGAGCATGAGGAAAGGGATCAGGGTGGGGTTGAGGGAAACAGTTGTTAGTGTGTGCGCTGGTCTTCTTCCAACCCTCTTACCATGAATTGCCACTTTCCTGACACAACCACTTTCACATTCTCAGTGATCTCCATTCTTTTCTAAAGGAAATGTTATTTCTTGATTCTCCTTCTGTAGTAGTTACATAATCTGGTGTGAACTTGACATTATTGAGAGGGAAGGGGTAAATATCAAAGTAGCAGACAAACATTGGGCCTCTAGTCAAGTACTCCCTCAACACAAGAACACTTTGTTCTAATAACCTGGCATTCCCTGATGCTCACCTTCCTGACAGGATCGCTGAAGACAAAAATGGGTGCATAGCAACTGTGGTGAAGAAAGCTGGTGGTGCCTGACCATCAAAAGATATAGTGTCTAGGGTCAAAGGCTGGAAGATAAACAAGCAGCCATCTACCTGAGAAGCAACAAAGTCCACATGGAAGAAGAACACCAGCCAGTGTGATAATGAGTTGGTGATGGAATTAGGTATCATGCATCAAAGACCCAGAAAGTCATATTAATATGAATGAGGGGGAGTGCGGAGTGGGGACCCAAAGCCCATCTGTAGATAATTGGACAACCCTTACAGAAGTTGTGGAGAGGAGAGAAGCCAATTAGGGTGCAGTATATGGCACTGATGAAACATGCAACTTTTCTCTAGTTCTTCAATGCTATCGTGATACCAATGCTACCTTAAAAATCTGGCTAGAGCAGAGTGTGTACATGGGTACAGATAAGAGTTGGAGACACAGGGAATCCAGGACAGATAAACCCCCAGGACCAATAATGAGAGTAGTGATACCAGGAGGGTCAGGGGAAGGTGGGGGAAGAAAGGGGGAACTGATCACAATGATCTACATATAACCCCCTCCAAAGGGATGGACAACAGAAACGTGGGTGAAAGGAGACATCAGTCAGTGTAAGACATGAAAAAATGATAATAATTTATAAATTATCAAGGGTGAGGGAGGGAGGAAAAAGAAATGAGAAGTGATTACCAAGGGCTCAAGTAGAAAGAAAAGGTTTTGAAAATGATGATGGCAACAAATGTACAAATGCGCTTGACACAATGTACATATGTATGTATTGTGGTAAGAGCTGTATGAGCCCCCAATAAAATGATTACAAACAAAAGAGTGAAGGGGTGGAGCTTAGCTTGTCAATCAGGTCGCAGCTTGATGACCTCATTTGGAGGCGCAATGGAGATAAACAGCTCACTGGAGGCCAGACACACTCACTCTCTGCTTGACATTCCTGTTGACAAGCCACATGCAGCTACACGTGGATGGAGCCAGAGCCCTGGAGCTGGGGAGCCACGTGGAGACCCATGCCAGCGCTGAGATGCTTCCACCGCCACTGGGTCCACAAGACTTTCCACCCACTGGCCTGTGATCTTCCTGCATTCGGCATCATTGCATGTGTTGTGTGAGTCTGAAGAGGGATTTACAGACTGGTATCGGACATATGGGCTAATATCAGACTTATGGACTTGATCTGGACTGGGCTAGGATGTTTTCTTAACATACAATTGCTCTTTGATATACAGTTATCTCTTACACACATATGAGTCTCCCTGGTTTTGTTTCTGTAGTCTACCCGGACTAACATACCCCTCCCCTATACTTACTGCCTTTCAGTTAGGAAAGGTAAGGGTTTATCTTTTCTAAATCTACCCCCACCTACTGTATTAGTCTCACACACACACACATACAGCCTACCTATGTCATATTCCAAGCACAATTTGGGTACTATTTAATTTTTTCCCTATTTTATTTTTACAAGTTTAAAAAATATTAACTTGGCACAACCTCAGCTAGGTGACCACGGTTAAAGTCAACAGTGATAAATCATGTTAATAGTACGTGCCTTTGATAAGGTGTGAAGAAACTGTTATTTTTCTTTGTGGTGTCTTCCCTAAAATCCATAATCACAGTGTAACCAGGAGAAAACATCGGAAAAACCATAGTTGAGGAGCAACTGACAAAATACCTGCTCTGTATGCCTCAAAACTGGCAGATCATAAAAAACGAGGAAGGTTTAAGAAATCATCACAGCCATGAAGAACCTGAGGAAAGATAGTGAAATTTAGCATACAGTCCCGGATGGGATCCTGGAACAGAAAAGGACATTAGGTGATAAGAAGTCTGAATAAATTAGTCCCTGGCTGCTGTGCCCATGGAGTCAAATTAACAGCCATGTGCTTAACCCCTGTGCCACCAGGACGTCTCAAACTATGTAGTTAATCATTATGCATCAGTTGTTTCAGTATTGATCTATTAATTATAATAAAATCATCATATAAGTATAAATTATTAATAATAGGAAACATTGGCTGTGGGGTATGTGGGAACTCTCTATTAATCTTCTCGATTTTTCTGTACATGTAGGATTGTTTAGAAAAGAAAATCTAAGCTTGCCAACAATGTAAATAATGTGCGTGGCACCCTTGTGTGGAAGATAATGGATGCAAATATGGTAGAAAGAACCCTAAAGAGAGAACTGGTAGCAAGAGACAGTGGCATTAGTTGACTACAGTGGGGCTTGGATACCCCAGGGAGCTAAGAGTGTGACACTGGACAGAGAAGGCCCCACACAAGTAGGGGCCAGAAGCTGAGGGCAAGAAGAAGCTGTCTTAGTCTGTGAATCACAACCTGACTTGTTCTTCATGCTTTCAAGTTCATCCTGAACCCGAGCTGTATCCTTTGACTTCACAAGTAAGCCATTTAACTGTTGAAAAAGAAAATCTACTGAATATTAAATCAATATTCAATGTTGATTTATATTATTCAGAACTGGGCCACCTTGTGTATAATAAGTACACTTCTTTCTTACACAACATTTTGAGTTACCCAGAATTCTCCTCTTTTGGTTTTCCTAGCTTTTTGTGTTCTTGTCCATAGCTCCTCCTCAGACACTCTTCTGTAGTATAAATCTCTCATTTCATTCCAGCACATTGAGTAATTTGCCAGTTTAATTTTTAGCTCCAAGAATATTGTTCCCTGAATATTTCTTGGATTAGAAGGTAGCAGGTCTTTTATTTCTTTCTTTAAAAAATATATGCATATATATTTAATTTATAGTTCATGGTTGGGGAATGACTCATGGATTTCATCAGAGAAGGATCAGTACTGATAGCGCATCTCATTTCACTGCTATTGAGTTGATTCTGACTCTTAGTGACCTTTCCAAGGAGCCCTGGTGGGGTAGTGGGTTGCACGTTGGGCTGCTAACCTCAAGGTCATTACTTTGAAACCACCAGCTTGGGTGAAAAACGAGGCTTTCAACTCTCATAAAGCATCACAGTCTCAGAAACCCACAGGGGCAGTTCTAGCCTATCCTCCAGGGCTGCTGGGAGTCGGAATGGACTCAATGGCAGTGAGTTCTGAGTGTCACTGGCAGGCTCTTTCTCTCTAGTCACCTGGCTCTTCTCTTGTGGGTCAGGGCTAGGAAGTTAACAAGACATGGGACTTTCCTGGAAAGTTGGGAGTGACTCAGTTTAAAACAGTTAGGCTGACCAACAACAAAAATAACAATCACTGTAGCTGCTATTTCTTGAGCACCATCTTGGTGCCAAGCACTTACATGTGATCTGGGGAGCATCTCAGTAGAGCATAGATTTGCTTCAATGAGGTGCCCAGGATCGTTGTTTAGCCCTGCCAACTTTATTCCTTTACTTACTTGTCTGGCACCCTGTACTTAGTTGATTAGTGTGTCCCACTCCCTCAAAAAAAAAATATCATGTCTACCTGGAACCTGTGAGTGTGATCTGTTTTTGGAAATAGGATCTTTGCAGATGTGATCAAGTTAAGATGAGCTCACACTGGGTTAGGGTCCTAATTCCAATAGGAGTGGTGACCTTCTAAGAAAAGGGAAATTGAGACACAGGAGACATAGGAAAGAAGGTCACATGACAACAGAGGCAGGCATTGCGTGTTGCATGTACAAGACAATGAATGCCCAGAATGGCAGGCAACCACCAGAAGTAAGAGAAAGGCTTGGGACACAGTTTCCCCTAGAGCCAATATCTTGATTTTCAACTTCTATTATTCAGAACTATGAAAGAATACATTTCTGTTGTTTTACATCACCCACTCTTGGTATGGAAGCCCTAGAAAGTGAATACACTCCTTAAAGCCATCTATATTTGGGACCTCTTTGGCCTCTCTCTCCCAGGAAACTTTGACCCTCCACTTCACAAAGGGAAGGTCCTCTGGCCACACCAGTCCCTGTGGCCTCCAGTGGCAACTTAAAAACACTCAGCTTGCAGGACACTGCCCTGAGATCCCTCTTCTTTCAGCATGTTGGGTGTGATGATAATGTCAAGAGGGGTCACGCATTCGAGGTGGGAAGCTTTCCAGCCCCAAAGAGGGGATTAGAAGTTGCAGTTCTGAGTGCCAAAGTTGTCACAGGGATTGGCTTCTCTCACAATTATTACCTCTAAGGTTCCTGCTTCTATTAACGAACTCTAGTGGCACAGAGGTGAAGCACTGAGCTGCTAACCGAAAGACTAGTGGTTCAAATCCATTGGCCTCTCCTCAGCAGACAGATATGGCTATGTGCTTCCATAAAGATTTGTGGCTGTGGTAACCATATGGGGCAGTTCTCTTCTGTTCTCCGGGTCAGTATGAGTTGGAATTGACTCAGTGGCAGCAGGCTTGGGCTGTCATCTCCAGTGAATCTGGCACTTTAACAGGTATCAGAATATGTAGCCAGTTACACACCTTTGCCATCAGGTGTTTCCATTCGGTCATGGCCCAGTTTCCTGCAGCCGGCATCAAATGTCATCCTACCGCAATCTATGGACTTTTATTGAGCGTCAGCTATGTGCCAAGCCATGAGTGTGATGTTCTCATTTCTCTACCTTCAGTCATCTAAGTTGCTTTTGCACTTTTTGGAACTTCCATCTGTACTACTTTGGACACTATTTTTCCTGAAAGAGGCCCCTTTTAAAATTGCAATGTGTTTTTTGAGAAGTAAGTTCAGATCACTGATCTAGTGGAAAACCAAATCAATTGCAATCAGCAGAGTTCACACATCCAATTCCAACCCCTAGCGACTCTACAGGGCAGAGTGGAGGATTGTCCAGGCTGTCGCATCTTTCTCTCACTGAATGGCTGATGGGTTCAAACTACCAACCTCTTGGTTAGCAGCCACATGCTTAACACACTGCACTACCAAGCAGGTCCCCCCGCACAACTACCCCCCCAAAAAAACTAAACCCATTGCCATTGAGTTGATTCTGACTCACAGCGTTTTCAAGAACCTTTAATGGGAACAGACGGCCTCATTCCTGCTCCCGCTTTTCTCTCCCTCATTCTTCCCTCTGTCCATCATTCTGATTTTTTTTTTTTGCATTCTCCCTCCTCTGAAGCCCAGGCTTCTCTTTAGCACCCCGGCCCCAAATGGCTACTCCATAGGCCCCCAAATTTCCTTCTTTAAGGTCACAGCGCAGCGTCAGCACAAACAAACTCAGACTCGTGGCGATAGCACGTGTGTCAGAGAACTGTGCTGCATAGGATGTACTCAATCAAGCCGTGTTTCAGAGACACCTCCGCCTGCCCACCAAGAACTAACCTGTCAGTCAGCTGCCAGCGTGCACCCTGACCCTTCCACCATTCAAGATCCTTCCGCGCGCACCCTGACCCTTCCACCATTCAAGATCCTTCCGCACATCTAGTTGTGCCTCAGAATGCCGATCCCTGGAAGGAAGCATCTGATTGGTCCAGAGAACGCAAGGCTCTGGCGTGAGCCAATCAGATGTGACGAAGCAGAGCACGTGATGAGTCCAGCCCTGTCTTCTCGCGGAGGAAGAAGTTGAAGAACCGGCGCCTTCTCGAACTACCAACTAGTGACTTTCCTTGAAAATGAAGCCTCTGTTAGGGCATTTATGAGGTGGAAGTGTGAACACAGTCTTCCTAGAGGGAGAAAATGGTTAGCATTTAGGGAAAAAAAGAAAAGAGCGAGAGACAAGCAACTGTGTTCTTCTGAGGAGACAAGCCTGCCGGAGCCAAGCCACGCTCCCTGGCTCCCGACTCCCGGGCCTGAGATAACATTTATTTGGGCGCTGGCATCACACATGTGCCGCATGACGGATTGCTGGACGTTGACAGCATGGCTCCGATACTAAAAACATATGACTCCATATGGAACGCCGTGGTGTGGTGTGGGAATCCTGGACGGCTCCCGGCTGCAGATGGCCATGTATAATTCACGGGATTTGTAAGACTGCATCTGCTCCGTTGCTCATTCTTCAGTTGTCAGACAGACATAATCCCGAGCCTCTTATTTTATAACACCGCGCTGCCAAAGGGAGCGGGGCGGGGAGGCGGCGAGGCCCTAGCCGCTGCCAGGCGCCCTCAGATAATTTGGGGACGAACATTAGGCGGCGTGTCAGCGGGGACAGAAGCGGTCCTCACAGGAAGCTGGAACCCGGGCCTGGTTCCCGAGCCCTGCAGGGGAGGACCGGTTCCTGAGGAAGCTTCTAGAAGACTTCCTGTTTCCGACTTGCCTCATCCCTGGCCCTCACCGTGGTAAGTTGGCTCAGCCTAGGGTAGCCTTGTGGCCGCGCCAGCAGGGCACACGCGAGGATCTTTAGGCTTTTTAATGTTGGCGACGTTGGCCTCCCTTGCAAATGGTCTCATGTTGGCAGATTGTGGCGTTCTGGGGTGCCAAGAGTTTGGATTTGACTGCACTTCCTTTGAAGCTTCCCCTGACTACTTCGCCTCGGCAGGTACCTGTAGCAGGTCAGCTGCTGTTCAGTAGGTGGCTGGTTGGAACGCACCGAGGGGCTCAACACAAACAGGCCTGTCGATTTGTTCCCATAAAGATGACAGCCAAGAAAACTCAATGGGGCAGTTCAATTGGACTCTGTCACATGGAGTTGCTGGGAAATCGACTCGAGGCACCCCACAGTAGCAACCCCGCTGGCTCCCGGGCCCACTGTACACAGTGTAAGTACAAAACAAGGGTTTGCTCGCCGTGCCAGCCCAAGAGCTTTCTCTAGATGCCAGAGCATGGGGTCCATGTGAGGGTTAGGCTAGTGCCAAGGGAGAGGACTACTCAGAGCAATTCTTAACCAACAAGACACAAGAGTTGGTAAATAAGTTGGTGAACACCCCTGTGAGGCATCTTTGAGATGAGCTTTGGAGAATTGTGAAGAGGGTACCCTGGGTGCGGGGCTGGGAGCAGTTTGAGGCCCAGTTTTCCATAATCTAAAGCCAGCTTATTCCTCCTTCTTCCCTGCCTAACTTCCCAGATCTCTACTGGGACCTCTTCCCCTATTTTGAATTTTCCTTTCAATAAGAAAAATAGATAACATCACCTTCCTTTCTTTTTTAATCATTTTATTGGGGGCTCGTACAACCCTTATCACAATCCATTCATCCATCCATGTGTCAAGCACATTTGTACAGTTGTTGCCATCATCATTCTCAATACATTTGCTTTCTACTTGAGCCCTTGGTATCAGCTCCTCATTTTTCCCCCTCCTTCCCCACTCCCTCCTCCCTCATAAACCCTTGATAATTTATAAATTGTTATTATTTTGTCATATCTTACACTGCCAGAAATCTCCCTTCACCCACTTTTCTGTTGTTCATCCCCCAAGGAGGTTACATGTAGATCCTTGTAATCAGTTCCCCCTTTCTACCCCACCTTTGCTCCACCATCCTGGTATCGCCACTCTCACCACTGGTCCTGAAGGGATCATTTGTCCTGGATTCCCTTGTGTTTCCAGTTCCTTTCTGTACCAATGTACATCCTCTGGCCTAGCCAGATTTGTAAGGTAGAATTGGGATCATAATAGTGGGGTGAGGAAGCATTTAAGAACTAGAGGAAAGTTGTATGTTTCATTGTTGCTACACTGCACTCTGACTGGCTCATCTCCTTTCTGCGACCCTTCTGTAAGGGGATGTCCAGTTGCCCACAGATGGGCTTTGGGTCCCCAGTCTGCACTCCCCCAGCCTTTCTTTCTTAAAACACCAACAAAAAACTATGGTGAATTAAGTGAAGATTTACAGCACAGGCAATCAGTTTTCCTTTCAACAATTTATACCCATTTTGTTTCAACTTACCCATTACAATTTCCTCAATCTACCATCACTTATCCCATTTCCTCCTGGTGTTTCCTGTTTCTATTTCTCCTTCTTTTCCAACCCTTTGTACTTAGTCCTTGGGTAAATGCTGCACTTTTGATCTTTTTGTTTTGTTTTTAAGCAATTTTTATTAATTGTAAATTAGGTCGAGGGGTTTGCATTCCAGATCTGCCTTTTTGATCTTAAGGGGATGATGATAATAACCCAAGGATGCTGCATTGCAGGCCTGAAAGGTGACTAAGGGCAACAATCTTGATGGTCCCACCTGTCTTGATCTAACCAGTCTCTTTTATGATTTTGAGTTCTGTTTCTTTGTTTCCTTCTTTCCTTCATCCCTTCTCTTGTTCTTTATTTCCTTCCTACTGTCCTTCCTTCCCTCCTACCCTCTCTCCTGTCTTTCTCACCTTTCTTGATGTGTATTTTCTATAACTTTGCTGCTTCTCCACACCTCCATTATTGAATAGACCTGGAATGCCCTTCTTCTCATGAATAGTCTCAAATTAACCTCTAGTGGTCTTCATTATTATTTTGAATTGGAGACACTTCCCCCAGGTCCACTTTCTCTGAAATCCTTGCCTCAGAGTTTGCTCTAAAAAAATCAAACAAAAAACCAAAAGCAAGCCAAACTTACTGTCATCGAGTCAATTCTGACTCATAGTGGCCCTATGGGACAGGGTAGAACTGGCCCTATGAGCTTCTGAGACTCTTAACTCCTTATGGGATAAAAAAACCCCATCTTTCTCCAGAGGAACCACTGGTGGTTTTGAACTGCTGACCTTATGGTTAGCAGGCCAACACATAACCATGACGCTACCAGGGTGTTTGCTTTTAGGGACTCCAAAATAAATCAGAGATGCTCCTTCCTGTTCCTTTGGGCCCCAAAAGTTTTGTTAGGTGGAAGGTGTGGAGTCAGTCTTCCTAGTAATAGGAAAGAGTGTTAAAAACATTTGTTAACATCTAGAAAAATAGACCAGTTTCTACACTTCTGAGAAGACAAGCCTGCTGGAGCCAGTGTGCTCACCAGGTCACCACCACCTGTTTTTGTCTGTTTCCCTGTTATTCTGAGTTTGTTTGCTCTACTCTTCATGGAGCCACAGCACCTATTTGACTGCCACTGAGTCAGTTCCAACTCGTAACAACTCTTTATTGAGTAAATTCCAACTCGTAACAACTCTTCATAGGGTTTGAGACTGTAAATCTTTACAGAAGTAGACAGCTTCATCTTTCTCCCAAGGAGCAGCTGGCAATCTTGAACTGCTGACCTTGTGATTAGAAGCCCAACACCTAATGCACAGCACCACCAGGACTCCAGTAGGTGCTTAAAAATTTGTTGTGGCTGCTCCACTTACCAAGTATAAGATCTTGGATAAAGCACTTCATGCCTTTTATCCGTATCCATCCATTTCCTTGTTTATGACAAGTAGACAAGTGGTGAATGTGAAATAAAAGAATGATGTAGGAAAATCTTAGTACATTGCGAAATGCTGTAAGTAAAGCCTCTATTAAGTCAGTTTCCAAAAGTGTCCCATGTCACTGGTTTATGTGAGTAATCTCAGATGGGACTCTATCCAGAAGTAATTTTAATTGAACAATTGTGTTTGTTTAATTTAACTCAACCTAATGCAAACTCCCTGTCATCGAATCACTTCTGACTCCTATCACCCTGTAGGTCAAAGTAGAGCTAACTTCCCCTGTGGGTTTCTGAGACTGTAACTCTTCAGGAGTAGAAAGTTTTATCTTTCTCCCATGGTTTGTCTCGTGTGTGAACTGCTGACCTTGCAGCGAGCAGCCCAAAGTGTAACCACCATGCCATGTCACTAGGGCTCCTTAGTTGAATTAAATTAGGAAGGGAGTGAAAAGTACAAATTCAAGTTATTAGTTAGAAATGTATTTGGCTGTAAATAACGGAAAACTCAACCAAAGTGGCTTCAATGAGTAAGGGGTTATTGTTTTTCAACTAACAAGATTTTTTCCAAAACCAAAAAACCAAACTCACTGCCATCAAGTCAATGCTGACTCATAGTGACCCCCTGTGGGCTTTCGAGACTGTTCACAGGAGTAGAAAACCCAGTCTTACTCTCAAGGAGCTGTTGGTGG
Organism: Tenrec ecaudatus; assembly: GCF_050624435.1. Taxonomy (NCBI): domain Eukaryota; kingdom Metazoa; phylum Chordata; class Mammalia; order Afrosoricida; family Tenrecidae; genus Tenrec; species Tenrec ecaudatus. Next base: position 7,660,600 of record NC_134545.1, read on the forward strand.
TTTCAAACTGCAAACCATATGGATCACAATCCAACACTTAACCAGTACACCACCAGGGCTCCTTAACAAAAATTTTAAGACATCACTAATTGAAGATTGGTGAGCTCTCCAGGGATGTTATCAGAGACCCAGGCTCCTCCCTTCCTGATCTGCATTCTTAACCTCAGCCTTATTATCTGTAAGGCCCCTTATCTGCCTGCAGGCATTGCATCTACATTCCAGGCAGAAAGAAAGGAAAGAAAAAGCATTATCAACCACATCAGTCCATCACCATTCTCACTTTTTACATTTGGAAAGCAAAAAATGCCCTGGGAACTTTACCCAACAGACTGTTGCTCCCATTTCATTGGTTAAACCTGAGTTTCCTGCCTCCTCTAATATATAAGAAAGTGGTTTTAATGGGCACACTGCTAAGGATACCATGATTTCAGAAAAAAGCTCAATAAAGTTTTAAAGAAAATTATCAAGCAGACAATAATACTGTTGGTACCAGTTTTTAGAAAATTCTGTTGTACTTTGTACTATTCCTTTGTTTTTGATGTAATTAAAAGGGTTGGTTTTTTTTCCTATTCCACTTGTGAACCTCTTGAACTAGGGTTACGCTTGCATTCAGCTTTGTATCCCAAGAATCCAGCACAGTGGCTAGCACCATGCTGGAGGAACACACGGTACTGTTCATTCTTTTATTTGTTTGTTAATTTGTTATTCATTCTTTTCTGAAGTTGGCCAAACTTTTTGCTCCAAGTTTTTAGGTATTTAAAAAAGTGAATCAAAAGCATTATACTGGCTGAATGAGGTTTTATACAAAAGAGTTCATACTGGGTGATTCCATTCCTATGAAGTTCTTGTAACCTCTGATAATAAAATCAGAGCAGTAGAATGGTGGAAAGAATGTAGGTATTGATGGGGAATGGACATGAGAAAACTTTCTGGGTTTTAGTGATTAGCTGGCTCTTGATGGGCATTTGGGTTATATGGTTAAGGCCTTAGTAAAAACTTAGGAAACAGTATACTAAAGATTTGTGCAGTACACAATGTTAATGTCACTCACTTAGAAAATGAAAATAGAAACTGAAGACTGCTGAATGATATTTTAGTCAAGGTGTTTTAAGAATGATGTGTATAGTGGCTGCAATTTATTGTGAAATAGGAAAAAAGATTTGTAGATAAACAGAAGGATGGGGGGCAGAAGGCTATATGATAAGACAAGCAAACTAGTTGCCATGATGTCACCTCTGACTTGTGAAGATTCCATAGGTGTCAGAGCAGAACTGGACTCTGTAGGGTTTTCAATGACCATTTTGTGGAAGTAGGTCATCAGGTCTTTCTTTCAAGGCACTCCTGGGTGAGTTGGAAGCTCCAACCTTTCAGTTAGCAGCCAAGAGGATTAACTGTGTGCACCATCCAAACCAGCAACTAACCCAACCACTGCCATTGAGTAGATTCCAACTTATAGAAACTCTACAGGGCAGAGTGGAGCGGATCCACAGGGTTTCTAGGGCTATAAATCTTTATGGGAACAAACTGCCTCAACTTTCTCCCACAGAGTGGTTGCTGGGCTAGAACCCCAACCTTTTAGTTAGAAACCTAACACTTAACTGGCTTCCCCACAAACACTTCTTTTATACCACCCAGAGATTCCCAAATGATATAATATTACAGAGGGATAGATAAATGGAAAATTTTATAATAAAATGGTAGAAGAAAGGCTTGAAGGTAAACATGTGGCCATCTAGCGCAGAAGCAGCAAAGCCCACATGGAAGAAGCACACCAGCCTGTGCGATCACAAGGTGTCAAAGGGATCAGGGATCAGGCATCAAAGAACAAAACATCATATCATTGTAATTGAAGGGTAGTTCGGAGTGGGGAGCCAAAGCCCATCTGTAGGCAACCGGACGTCCCCTTATGGAAGGATCACGGGGAGGAGACCAGCCAGTCAGGGTGCAGTGTAGCAACGATGAAACATACAACTTTCCTCTAATTCCTAAATGCTTCCTCCCCACTCACTATCATGATCCCAAGTCTACCTTATAAATCCGGCTAGAGCAGAGGATGTACACAGGTACAGATAGGAACTGGAAACAGGGAATCCAGGGCAGATGATCCCTTCAGGACCAGTGGTGAGAGTGGCGATACTGGGAAGGTGGAGGGAGGGTGGGGTACACAGGGGAACCGATTACAGGGATCTACATATAATCTCCTCCTTGGGGGTTGAACAACAGAAAAGTGGGTGAAGGGAGATGTTGGACAGTGTAAGATATGACAAAATAATAATTTATAAATTATCCAGGGTTCATGAAGGAGGGAGAAGTTGGGAGGGAGGGGGAAAAATAAGGAGCTAATGCCAGGGGCTTACATGGAGAGCAAATGTTTTGAGAATGATGAGGGCAATGAATGTACAAATGTGCTTTATACAATTGATGTATGTACAGATTATGATAAGAGTTATATGAGCTCCCAATAAAATGATTAATAAAAATAAATAAGTAAAACGGTAGAAGACAATGACCTAAAGACCTAAAACTACAAGAACAAAAATAAGATGAAGACTGACTGAGTGACTAGCACGGCACTTGATCGAAAAAAAAAATTAATCTCAACCGTCTCCTGCCTGGACAATCCCCATTTTGACTTTTAGAAGTGATTTGACAGTGTTCTTACAAGAAACCCACTGCCCATAGCCATCGGTGTGGGTTTCAACTTATAGTGAGTGAGAGTAGAACTGCCTCTTTTGGGTTTCTGAGCCTGTAATTTTTTTCAATTGTTTTATTAGAGGCTCATACAACTCTTATCACAATCTAGACATACATCAGTTGTGTAAAGCACATTTGTACATTCATTGCCTTCATCCTTCTCAAAACATTTGCTCTCCATTTATGCCCCTGGCATAGAGCCTATACATTTTTATGAGAGCAGAAAGCCTCATCTTTTTCCTGAGGGGCATCTAGTAGGTTTGAACTGCTGATCTTGCAATTAGCAACCTAACTCATAACTCACTATGCCAGCAGGGCTAGAGGGTGACAACTGGAACCAGGAAAAGGAGCTAGGCTAACCTTTCCAGAGGCCCTTCTCTGTGCCCAGCATACAGTTTACATGCAGCCAATCAGGCAGATCGTTCTCTGCAAGCACCAAACACCGACTCATGTTGGTTTAAGCAGCAAAGAAGCAAAGAAAGGGCAGGAAAGAGCCACAGGCAACAGGAGAAATAGTCTCAGAAGAGAAGAAAGGTTAAAGGGAGATGAGGGACCTAGTCCCTAGAACCATGTTGGTGAGTCCCTGCTACTCAAACCACGGGACCACAGGTAACTAACTGGTACTGCCCATGGCCTGGGAGTTGGTGAGACTTCCTTTGCTGGGACCACTAGAGAAGAGGCTTACAGCCTGACTTCTTTGTACCTCCCATTCCACCGCCCCTGTACCCCCATCATGGCATGGTACCAGGGAATTTCATTGGTCGAGCTGAGGTCCTATGACTGCTCAGCCACAGGGAGACTTTGCTCCTGCTGTCATTCATTCATTCAGCAGGTAGGAATGTGAGTTTCTTGAGCTTCAGAATATATTTAACTAAGCTGCTATTGTTTGATGCAAGTTCTTACTAGGGTCGCTTGTTACTGAGATAAAGTAAGTAACTTCTAGTTGTTGTTAGGTGTTGTTGAGTCTATTCTGACTCTTAGTGACCTCATGTGACAGAATGGAACCATCGCTGAGGGTTTTCTAGGCTGTAATTTTCACCGGAAGGAGCACTGGTGGCACTGTGAGTTAAGCATTGGGCTGCTAACTGCTAGGTCAGCTGTTTAAACCATCTGTGGGAGAAAGATGAGGTATTCTGTTCCATGAAGATATTGGGTCTCTATGAGTCAGAATCAATCGTGTGGTAATAGGTTGGTTGATTTGGGTAAATTGGAATTGACTCTGTGGCGGTGGCATCGGCTTGTTTTTATTTTTTTAATTAATCATTTTATTGGAGGGCTTTTATAGATCATCATTCAATTATATTAAGCAGACTTGTACATATGTTACCATAAACATTTCCAAAACATTTTCTTGCTACTTGAGCCCTTGGTATCAGCTCCTCTTTTTTACCCTCCTTCCCCCATCTTCCTACCATCGTGAATCCTTGATTAATTATATATTATTGTTGTTATTTCATGTCTTACACTGTCTGTTGTCTTCCTTTACCCACATTTCTGTTATTCATCCCCCTGGGGGGTCAGCTATATATCCAACCTTGTGATGGGTTCCTCATTTCTCCCCCACCCCCACTGTCCCCCTACCCTCATGATATTGATACTCCCACCAGTGTTCCTGAGGGTTTTATTTGTCCTGAATTCCATGTGTTAAGAGCTTTTATATGTACCAATATGTATACTCTGATCTACCCAGATGTTTAAGGTAGAACTGGGTCATGGTAGTGGGGGGATGCAGGGGGCAGCATTCAGGAACTAGAGGAATGATGTGTGTTTCATAGGTGCTATTCTGCACCATGGTTGAATCATTTACTCCTTGTAACCCTTCTGTGGGGAGATGTCCAATTATCTACAGATGGGCTTTGGGTCTCCCCTCCAACACCCCTCTTTCACATCAATATAATTGTTTTGGATCTTTTGATACCCGATCCATGATCCCATTGACACCTCATTATCACACAGGCTGGTGTACTTCTTCCATGTGGGCTTATTTGCTTCCCTGCTAAAAGGCTGCTTATTTAACGTCAAGCTTTTAAAACGTAGATGCTATATCTTTTGATAGCCGGCACCATCCACTTTCTCCACCACATTTGCTTAAGCATCCGTTTTGGCTTTAGTGATCATGTTGGGAAGATGAGTATCAAAGAGTGCTGGTGGACTTGGTTTGCGTGGAATCGACGCAGGCGCAGTTTGCAGAGACTTTCTCCCACAGAGCCACCAGGTGGGTTGGAACTGTCAGCTTTTCGGTTACCAGCTGAGCCTTTAATGCTTGCACTAGCAAGCAAGTAAGGCTGAAGCAGCCTGGGTATTTTAGGATCCAGCCTCAGAAGTCACACACTGTCACTTCTTTCACATTCTGCTGGTGGACACAGTCACAAGCCCATGGAAATTCCAGGAGAGGAGACTCTGCCTTTGATGGGGGAGGTGTCAAAGGATTTGTGATCAGTTGCAAAGCCACCACACCCATCAAGAAAAACTTTATCCTGTATTCTACCCAGCCTGCCCCTCATCTCTGCATCCACAAAGAGAAAGTTGCAGTTAGAGAACCCCAGAGGTGCAGTGGTAAAGCATTTGTCGGTTAACCAAAAGGTGGTTAGTTTGAACTTATCAGTCTGCCTCCTTGGGAGAAAGATGGAGCAGTCTGTTTCTGTGATGTTGACAGCTTTAGAAATCCCAGGGGGCTTTTCTGACTTTCCGGGTCACTGAGTATCAGAATCCATTTGATAGCAGTGGCTTTGGCCTTTTTGGTTTGTTCCACCACTCACTTTTACCTCAGGCAGTGAGGGTGTCCTTTGCCACCCTCACTTTTGTGGGAGCTGTTTATCCCACTGGATAGCTGCTTGTCATACTGCCTCACCCCCTTCCAGGGCCTTATCTCAGTCCCTGAACTTTTGACTTTGAGTGCACTCACTGTCCACCCTTCCTGACCCAGTCCAGGCCCCCAACCCCCTTCTTTCAGTCTTGGGGCTGAGCCGACCATCTTATTTGGGGACAATGGAAGCCTTTGCCATCTTTTGTCTTTTGCCTTCCCTGGTGGGCCGCTGTCTGTACGAGAATCCAGATGACCCTTGAGGGCCATGCTGGCAATTCCCTCTAAGGATCTCTTCCGACCAACCTCTCCTGGAAGACACGGGGGTAATGCGGGGCTGCACAAAGAGAAGAATGTTATCGCGCTGCACCAGGACGAGCCAGGCTTGGCTCGGTTGCAGAAAACACACTTCACTCATGCAGAACACGCCAAATTGAAAAGATCGTGGGTTAATCAAATCCCTTTCTCCTCTGTTTTTATCAAACTCAAGAGGGGCTGGCCTATTAATTAGAAACGCTTTTTCATGTAAAACATGGGCGCTTTGGAGATAAGGAAGGAAGACCCTTGATTCAACAGTCACAATGATGTTTCAGTTCTTTCATTACAAGGTGCCACATTCATTGCCAGCCCCATGGACACAGCCCAGACCTCCCCTCGCGCTCCTGGAAAAACTCCCAGAGACTCAGAAAGTTTCAGTGCCAGCAGACAAGGGCCCGATCGTTTCTTTCACTGAAGACCAGATGCATTGAAGACCCCTCACTTCTGTACTCGCCACCAGCCTCATGTGGCTATTCAAAGGACAGCTAATTGCAGTGAAATGAAGTGAACAATTCCATTTCTCAGTCCCACTAGCCACATTTCGAATGCTTAATAGTGCATTTGTGGCTCGTGGCTACAGCAGCACACCAAAGCGTGCTTCCATTGCCTTGTAACCTTTTACTGGGCAGTGCTGCTGCTTTCAACAAGTCTATACAAACCTCCTGTCTGTCATTTGAGAGAAACTAGAAAACAAAGTTAGGGTGACCCTGTGTGACCACCCCAATCCACTAGAAAACAAAACCCAATATTATTTCTATAGTGGTACTTGGTCAAGGTGGTGGGATGTATGTCAGGAGCTCCTGGCAGCTGTGATGCTTTATTACCCTGGGAGTCTGAGAGCGAATGACTCTACTGCAGAAGAAAGCAAGTGGAGGGAGAAGGGTCCTTGTGACATCATAGCTTTCATGGATCCAGCTGTGTCTGATGAAAGGACTTCCCCTGTTTCCCAGTCACATGTGACAATAACTATTCTTTCCATGCTCAGGGCAGTTTGAATAGACTTTCTGTCACTTAAAACCATGGGTTCTGATTAATAAATGTTCTGAGGATGGTCTTCCCCTGACAAAGAATTAAGAATCTATTTTTTTCTTCGATGGACACATTTTTGTTTCCAAACTATTATGCATATTCACTCTATGTGACATGAAGTTTTCAATGCCACCTGTGCCCAGCTGCTTCTACCTTGCTAGAAGGGATTGGAACAGGTAGTCACCTGAACTAGATATGCCAGTTCCCTAGCTATACCAATCAGAATCTTTCTCGAGAATTTCAATAAGTCAAAACAAAGGTTGATTGAATTGTTAGTGGAGTCATGTCAATGGGGAGTATTAGATGGAAAGTTTCTGCCCGCAGCTGCTGAAAACCCTAGAGCTGATCTGATTTCCTCTTTCTGAGATTGGTGTCCTTCTCATAAATTTTCAAGTAGGTGTCTCTTCCTGGTAGTAGATATGCCTTGGTTAGAAGAATAGCAAAAGCCTCTGAAAGATGTTTTATTTGGGCCAAGCCATTCTACTTCTAAGAATCCATTCCGAGAACATAATCAAAGTATATGTACAAAGACTTAGCTATGAGGATATTGAATGCAGTGCTCTCTCTCCTGTAAGAAGATGGGAAGAGCCTACACACAATACCAGAGGTTCAGTTAAATACAGCCTGACACATAATAGGCACTCAGTCAATACTTGGTGGAGGAATGTAAGAAATACTAGCTAAGCATAAAATTTTGTTGGAGAAATAGACTCATTAAAATGAACTACAGCTGTGATATAGTAAGTGGAAAAATGTTAAGAAATGGTGTAGACTGTCTGATCTCATTAAAAGAAGAGAACCTCTATATGTTTTCATCTGCAAATGGTTTGAAAGAATCATTAGCACCAAGGTGTTAATAGTAATAGCTTCTGAGTAGGTGGAACTGTAGGCTTTTTTTTTTTCAAGCTTTCTTCTTTTTATTTGCTTAATTTTTGTTTTGCTTTTTTTGTGTGTGATGAGAATGGATCTTATCACAAGGTGATACCTATCTCCTCTCAGACTTAAGACAGGCAAATGGTGATGCTTATATCAAAACAATATTGTTGATATTTTTCTTGTTAGATGCTGTCTAGTCGGTTCCAATTCATACTGACCCTATATACAATAAAATGAAATAATACTGCCCAGTATTGTACCAGCCTCACAATTGTGTTTGAGTCCATTGTTGCAGCCACTGTGTCAATCTGTCTCATTGAGGATCTTTCTCTTTTCTGCTGACCTTCCACTTTACCAAGCATGTCCTCTTTCCAGGAACTTGTCTCTCCTGATACCATGTCCAAAGTATGTGAGATGATGTCTTGCCCATCCTTGCTTCTAAGGAGCATTATGGTTATACTTCCTTCTAGATATATTTGTTTATTCTTCTGGCCATTCAGGGTATTTTAAGTAGTATTCTCTAACACCATAATTCAAATGCATCAATTCTGTGATTTTCCTTATTCATTGTCCAACTTGCACATGCATATGAGGCGATTGAAAATACCATGGCTTGGGTAAAGCACACGCTAGTTCTCAAAGTGAGAACTTCAGTAATTTAAAGAGGTTTTGTGCACAGATTTTCCCAATGCAATGGGTCATTTTACACCTTGGCATTTTTTCCCTAGGACTGCCAAGCCAAAGTACCAGCAAGTGGGTGACTTTAAACAATGGACATTTCTTGTCTCACTGTTGTGGCAGCAAATCAATGTGTAGGCTGGGTCTTGGTGCCCCTGATGGCTCTAGAACATAGGTTCCCAAAGTTATTTGACCTATGGCTCCCTTTTTAGAAAAAGAAAATCAAACTTAGTGCCCCTTGACAATTAAAAAGTTTTTAATACTATACACTATATTTTATACTATAGTATAAATATATGTATATTTATACTATAGTCCATAAACCCAGATAAAATATAGGTATCTGCTTTTACAGCCTCCTTGGATCATTCCAGTGCTCCCCCCACTCAGGGAAACACTGCTCTGGCAGCAGATCTCTTCTTATCTCTCCCTCTCAACTTCTGGTAGCCCTCAGGTGCTCCATGGCTTGTTCACACTTGGTCATAGGGCTGCCTCCCTTCTGTCTATGTTTGTGTATTTTCCCTTCTTTTTTTTGGCTTAAGGTTTTTTATTTGTTTTGTTTTTTTTTTCTTACAGTTTTATTGGCACATAAGCCACATATCATACAATTCAATAGTTCAATTATCTCAAGAAGAATTGTGCAATCATTACCACAATCAATTTTAGAACATTTTCTTTTTTCTGTATGGTTAAATCACTGTTAAAATGAGTTGTGTAATCACAATCAGTTCCAGTGTTCCCTCCTACTTCTGAATACATTGTTTGCTTCCCAAATTCCCTCACGCTCCCTATCTCCTGAGGCAGTTTTTATTTCTATGCATATATTCCTTCTGTGCTTCACGAACTGGAAAATCCAATGGACACAATAAAAAAAACAAATAAAGTGGTCAGGATAAAATAATAGTAATATAAAAATACAAATAATGAATAAGAAAGAAAAGACCACCATCAGTAGTTTAAAAACTGGGGAAAATTTTCTGTCACGGAACAAGCAGGAACTGCTTGCACCTTGCCTCTTTTTTAAGAACATCACACAGGTTGGATTAGGACCCATCCTACTCCAGTGTGACTTCATGTTAGTGAAATACCATGCTCAAAGTCCCTATTTCCAAATAAGGTCACGTTCCCTGATCCTGTGGGTTAGGACTTCAACATATCTTTTTTTTTTTGCGGGGTGGGGGGGGGGGTGGGGGGCGCACAATTCAATCTATAATAGCCTTCAAATAAATTTCACTCTGGGTCCTCCTCCCACTCACAACAAGAATTTCCACTTAATTTTGATGGCGATGATAGGAACTGCACTCCCAGGGCCAGGGTCTTGCTCCCCTCCCTGCCCTCCCCACCATATGTGCTTCAGGAATTAGGTTACTTTCAGGGATTGAAGGATTACAAGGAGCCCTGGTGGAGCTGTGGGTTCAACATTGGGCTGCTAAATGCAAAGTTCAAGCTCACCAGCTGCTCATCTGGGGAAAGTTAAGCCTGTCTGCCCCTGAAAAGATCTACAGCCTTGGAAACCCTATGTAGAGTTGCTATGTATTAGAACGGACTCAGTGGCAGTGGACTTGGTTTTGTTTTGTTTTAGGAGTTACAAGGACCCCTGGTGGTACTTTGGATTAAGCCCTGGGCTTCTAACTGCAAGGTCAGTTGTTCAAGTCCACCAACAACTCCTGGAGAGATACATGAGGTGATCTGTTCCTGTAAAGATTTGCAGTCTCAGAAACTCTAAGGAGCAGGTCTATTCTGTCCTATAGGGTCACTGTGTGTCAGAATTGACTCAATGGCAGTACATTTTTTGGTTTTTAGGAGTTGAAGAGCAGAGACTTTAGATTCAAATTCCTGATTTACCACTTATTGTCCTTGTTAGACTTGGAGCCCTGGTGGCATAGTGGTTTCATGTTGGTCAGCTGTTCAAAACCATCAGCCACTCTACAAGAGTAAGGTGAGGCTTTCTACTTCTGTAAAGTGTTACAGTTTCAGAACTTCACAGGGGCCTTGTCCTGTAGGGTCACTATAAGCTGAAATTAACTCGATGACTGTGAGTTTGGTTTAGGTCTGGATGTCGTCAGGTGCCTTCAAGTTGGTTCATGGGGACCCTCTCTCTGAACAATAGAACACAACACTGCACTATCCTGTGCCTTTCTTGCTCACAATAGTTGCCATGTTTGAGCCCATTTACTAGTTTACATGTAATTCCGAACAAGTTATAGAGCTTACACAGGCCTTAGTTTCTTAAACTGGAAAATGGGGATGATAAATACATATATCCTAAAATGTAGCTGGAAGCTCCAGTGAGCTGATACAGGTAACTGAACAGGGCAGGTGACAGGCAGGCCTCAGCCAACAGTGTTGCTGCTATTTGCGAGTCAGTCTGAATGGGAGCTGAATGCCTGCTTGAAACAACTCCCACCTTCTATTTGAATTTAAAGGGTCTTCAGTGACCAATAAATACTGAATGCAAAATGTTGTCCTCCTCATCAGTTTACTCCCCAAATCAGGAATTTATTTGGAATGGAGTAGAAAGGTATATTTTAGTTTTCCCATTCAGTGAAGTGATGTTTATTCATTATCTACTATAGCCACGTGCTGGAAAGAGATTAGAAACACACTGGGAATGAGACCCACCCCCAACCTCATAGAGTGGATGTCTCAGTGAGAGATGTGGTCATTACAAGTTGAAAATAGCTGCGTGACCATTGCTTCCCCAGGACACATGGTAACCCTAAGGAAAGCAGCTAACCTCCACTGGGGTCGGGGGTGGGTGGAAATGAAGGAAGTAATCCTGGGAGAAGTTGCATTAGCTCTAAGGTTTGAAACATCAAGCGAAATTAGCCAGTGATAGAAGGAGAAATTGCGTCAGAGAAGGACTTTCAGCCCAGCCTAAGTATGGAAGAAATGATGGTACCCAAGAGAAGCCACTCTAAACAGTGAGATGAATACAAAGGAGCTCTACAATAGATGGCAATTTCCCCCATGTTTGATGCATTTGCGGGGGAAAGGTAATGATTTCTATTATTTCAGACATTTGGAGCATTTGCTTTGCTGGTGTACTGTATGCCGGCTGCCCTCAGAGTGGCTGGAAGAGTGTTCTGCACAGAGGGAACAGCAAGCACAGGGGCTCAGAGGCAGTGTGGGCATGGCTTCACTGAGGACTTTTCACTCTTCAGAGGGAGAGTGGTCAGATGTGAAGTTGGACAGGTAAGCAGGGCCTGGTCACAAAGACCTTTGGAGGTCTCTAGGAGGAGTTCCATTTGATCTTCAAGTCATCTCAAGGGTTTTATGTGGGGAATGACATGCTGCAGTATTGTTAAGAAGACCTTTCAGATTTATCAAAATGAGATATTATTAGTCACAGTGGCTAGGAAAATTGCTTAAAAAAACCCAAAAAACCTGCAGGCATGGTTTTTTAACTTGACAGTGTTTCGCAGACACTCTGGAGCGTGTGTGTGTGTTTAATTCATTATGCTGACACTGACTATCAAACCCCATTCCCTTGAGCTCAGCTGTGTTGTAGCTGAAACTTGCTCAGTATGTTTATGCCACACAGTACCCAATTTTCCAAATCTCTGCAAATTTGCCCTTAACAGTAAAATACTGGGTACAGAGTATCTTCCCACTCCACCCAAATTATCCCCCTTGGCATGTGCTAACAGCCTGGTGCTGTGATGTGGTTCTGATGGAAACGACTGGAGCCGTGTCTTTGCAGGCTTTCTGCGGGAGTTTTCAGCTTTCACCTGTTGATACCCCAGGTAGGGGTCCGTGGGTAGCCTGCTCTCTGAACAGGTGGGAAAGGTTGGTTTGGGATGCATGAACAGATATCTCCAAAATCCCAACAATTTACAACTGCAAAGGTTTACTTCTCGCTCCTGCTACTTGCCAATCATGGGTTGCCTGACACTCTTTTCCATGCTGTCTTCTTGTTGGGACTCAGGCCAATGGAATCACTTCTTTCTGGAACATCTTGGCTCTTGTGGCAGAAGGAAATGAGAACGTCAAACCAGGTGCTAGATCTTGAAACTTCTGGTGAAAAGAAAACGACTCATCATCTTTCCTAGCTTTTACTCTCCCTCTATGCATCCACTGTCTTTTAGACATTTCTCAGTCATACCCAGAATAGCTACAATGATAATAACACTAATTAGAGTGTCTCCCAGTTATTGAGGGCCACTGTGTCCCAGACGTTATGTGAGATTTAGGTGCCTCATCCATTAACCCTATGTGACAGGTGCTCTTATTATCACCGTTTCAAAGACTAGAAAATCAAAGCACAGAAATCACCTAAAACCACACAGCTAGTGTATGGGGAAGGGGCCCTGGTGGCACAATGGTTAAGCACTTGGCCGCTAACAGAAGGGTTGGGATTTGAACATACTCAGAGGCTCTGTGGGACAAAGAACTGGTGATCTGTTTCCAGAAAGATTATAGGCAAGAAAACTCAAGGGGGAAGTTCTACTCTGTAACACGCGGGGTTGAAATGGACTCTATGGCACCTACCGTCAATAGCTAGCTGTCAATGCGGGGAGTTGGGATCTGAGCCTAGGCAAGCGTACATCAGAGCACACACTCTCACCATCCGTGCCTTTGTTTCTTTTTCTTTTTTTTATTAACTCCTCCTTACCCCACACCCATTGTTCACATCATTTATAGCATCTATCGCCTGCTCTGCAGTTCCTCTGTGTCAAACATCATTTTTTCTTGCCTGGATGAATGCAGTGTCCTCTTAGCTGGTTTTCTAGCCTTCTGGCTGTGTCTTATCTTGGACACACCACCATATTTCTTTTTGGGAAGCATGGGTTTGACCATGTTCCTCTTCTGTTCAGAAAACTTTAATGGCTCCCACTGCCTATTGAAACCAATGAAGAAACAAACTGTCATTTGGCACCAAGACTTCCACCATCTGAGGGAATCTCAACTTGTTCTCCTTACGTTGCAGTTAGGTTGTGCTAATTGTGTTGAGAACATTCTTTACATTATTACAGATGGGATATTCTCACCCCCAAATTCCTATTGAATTGCTTTTTGGCTGTTATTTGAATGAGGCTTAGCTTCCCTTCTGTAGTGTGAACTCAAAGGGGCATGATATTTTAAAGACCATTGCTGTCAAGCTGATTCTGACTCATAATGACCCTATCAGACAGGGTGAAAGAAAGAGCCCTGTAGGTTTTCAAGGCAGTTCATCTTTGTGGATGCAAACTACTGTGTACGAGGGGCTTCAAAATGATGCTGACAGAATTCCATTATTTCTTAATTCTGTTTGTTTTCCATGAGATTTTTGAAGCTCCCTTGTATTTTCCCTGTGGAAAAGCTGGTGGGTTTGAACCACAAACTTTTGGTTAGCAATGCTTAACCACTATGCCACCAAGTCTCCTGTGGTGATAGGGACACAATATAAAGGTAGCCTAACGGTGATTCTTGATAATAAGTGGATAGAACCAAAGAACAATACTTTCTATCATTAAAGCAAAGTTAATAGTACAAGGACAACAGAAAAGGGAGAAATTTTAGTAATTACTGGTACTGAAAAAGGGACTAGCTCCATGACTTAAAAAAAGTTTTTTAATCTAACACATGTAAAGAACATATGCCTTCAGCTCAGTGAATTTTCACAAATGCATACACCATTTAGGTTAGGATGTAGAGCATTTCCAGAAGACTCCCTTAAGCTCTTTGCTCATCACCATCTACTCCTTCTATATAGAGGGACTATTATTTTGACTTGTTTTACTCTTCACACAAATGAATTCATACAGTGTCTAACTTGTTTCACTCAGCTTGTCTCTTTCCCACAGTTCTAATCATAGAAGCATACTATAATTTGCACGAACTGAAAATAAATGTCATCATTAAAATGATGCTTTTTTGTTTTGTTTTAACTAAAAAAGAGCATTGTGGACTCAAACAAGCCTAGAACCTTGAATTTCTCCCCCTGTTTGATGAAGATGCAATCATGAGAGGATCCCCAAGTCTAGCCCTAATCTAATCTCAGGCTCCACTGGTTGATTGGGTCCACGGGTGGTGTAGCACACAGGTTGAGGCAGAGAAGTAGCTAAAGCAGCAGTATGCTGGTCCAAACACCAGGGAGGAAGAGAGACAGGGGTGGGCCTTGCAGAGCCATTTATCTCTTTGCCCTCCAACCATACTGTGACCTGATTCATCCCACATGTTCCTATTGGCCAGGTTGGCACAATAAACTAATCTCATGGCTACAATGAACTCAAAGGTAACAATGATGGTCAGGATGGTGCAGGTTTAGGCCGTGTTTCTTTCTCTTCTACACAGGGTTGCTATGAGTCAGAATTGATAGCACCTAATAACATATATAAAAAAATACATCAGCTACTTTTACTTGTACAATTCAGCAATATTCATTACATTGACCATGTTGTATAACTATCATCACTATTTCTAAACATTTTTTATTACCTGTAACAAATTCAGTACCCATTAAGCAGTACATCGTATTTCTCCTTCCTACCCATGCCTGGTCAACACTAATTAGCTTTCAGAAAGGAAGATACTCAGATCACCACCACCCAGGTCAAGAAACAGAAACTGACAGTATCCTACTGTATGTAACCCTTTCTTTTATTTTTCCCCCTCTCTTCATCCCCTTGCTGCCACCCCCTTCCCCAGTCTCTCATAGCCTTTAAAGTTGGCTTCTTTTGGTGTGAAAACCATTATATTTTTTATTTTTCAGTTTTTCTTTTATTGAGACATGTTGAGGTGCATCATTCCAGGGAATGTCCATTCTAATGTTCTAGGCTGAAAACAGTCTTTCTTGATTTTTTAAGATAATAGTGGTCTCATACAACATTTGTCCTTATGAGATTGACTAACTTTGCTAAGCATACTTATCTTTCAAATTCACTCATGTTATGAGGTGCTTGACAGCTTCATCATTACTTTTTAGGTGTGCATAGTATTCCACATAAATACTCATTTAGCCATTCCCTCTCAGACAGGTATTTTAGTTGTTTCTATCTTTCTGGATAGCACTGTCATAAACATAGGTGTGCATAGCTGTTTGTATTTTGTGCTATAATTCTTGTGATACATACAGAGTAGAGAGATTGCTGAGTCACATGGTATTTCTATTTCTATTTGTTGAAGGAAGCACCATAGGGCTTTCCACAGTGGCCGTACAGTTCTGCAACCCCACCAAACTCTACATCCTCCCCAGAATTTGTTATTTTCTGTGTTTTTTAGTTTTATCAGTGCCCGTGCGAGGTGGCATCTCATCATTGTTTTAATTTGCATTGGTCTTATAGCTAATGATTGTGAGCATTTCTTCTTGATGGTTAGCAACCTGGATGTCATCTTTGGTGAATTGTCTATTCGTGTCTTCTGCTCATTTTTAAATTGGATTACTTGTATTTTTCTTATTTAAGTGCCATAGATTTTCAAGATTAGCCCTTTATACCCTATATCATTACCAATTAAGAAAAATTAATCTGTGGATTCTCTTTGTACTCTTTTGTTGAAGTCTTTTGATGTACACAAATGCCATAGATTTAGTAGGTCCAGTCTTCTATTCCATCTTCTATAGTGTGGGTGTTTTTCACTATGTTTGGTAATGTGTTTATGCCTTGTATTATTGTTGTTGCTAGGTGCCATCAAGTTGGTTCCAATCCATAGCGACCTTAAGCATAAGCAGAAGGAAACACTGCCTGGTCCTGTGCCATCCCCACAATTATTCCTATTTTTTAGCACATTTTTGCAGCCACTGTGTTGAGGTCTTCCTCTTTGTCACTGCCCCTCTACTTTAACACACACGATGTCCTCCTCCAGGGACCGGACTCTTCTGAGAATATGTCTAAAGTATGTAAGGTGAAGTCTTACCATCCTTGCCTTTAAGGAGCACTCTAGTCATACTTGTTTCAAGAAAGGTTTGCTTGTCTTTTTAGTACTTCATGGTACTCTCAATATTCTTCAACAGCACCACAATTCAAATGTGTCAATTCTTCCTTTTAAAAAAATCATTTTATTGGGGCTCATACAACTCTTATCACAATCCATTCATACATCAGTTGTATCAAGCACATTTGTACATTTATTGCCCTCAAAATTTTCAAAACATTTGCTTTTCACTTAAGCCCTTAGCATCAGCTCCTCATTTTCCCCCCTCCTTCCCCGCTCCCCCCTCCCTTATGAACCCATGACAATTTATAAATTATTATTTTGTCATATCTTACACCGTCCGATGTCTCCTTTCACTCACTTTTCTGTTGTACATTTCCCAGGGAGGAGGTTATATGTAGATACGTGTAATGGGTTCCCCCTTTCCACCCTATCCTCCCTCTACCCTCCCGGTATCGCCACTCTCAGTGCTAGTCTTGAAGGGATCATCTGTCCTGGATTCCCTGTGTTTCCCGTTCGTATCTGTACCAGTGTACATCCTCTGGTCTAGCCAGATTTTTAAGGTAGAATTGGGATCATGATATGTGTGTGTGGGGTGGGAAGCATTAAGGAACTAGAGAAAAGTTGTATGTTTCATCGTTGCTACACTGCACCCTGGTTGGATCATCTCTTCCTCGCGACCCTTCCATAAGGGGATGTCCAGTTGCCTACAGATGGGTCTTGGATCCTCAATCTCTCCCTCCCCCCCCCCATTAAGAATGATTCGAGTCTTTGTTCTTTGATGCCTGATACCTGATCCCTCGACACATCGTGATCACGCAGGCTGATGTGCTTTTTTCATGTGGGCTTTGTTGCTTCTGAGCTAGATGGCCGCTTGTTTACCTTCAAGCCTTTAAGACCCCAGATGCTATATCTTTTGATAGCCGGCCACCATCAGCTTTCTTCACCACGTTTACTTATGCACCCATTTTGTCTTCAGCGATCATGTCAGGAAGGTGAGCATCATGGAATTCCACTTTACTAGAACAAAGTGTTTTTGCATTGAGGGAGTACTTGAGTGGAGGCCCAAAGTCCATCTGCTACCTTAATACTAAACCTATAAATATATGCACATAGATCTATTTCCCCATCTTCATATATAAATATATTTACATTTGTAAATTCATTTATTTAGACCTCTATAAATGCCCTTTGCCTCCTAGCTCTTTCCTCTATTTCCTTTGACTTTCCTCTTGTCCTTCTATCATGCTCAGCCTTCATTTGGGAATTCTTCCTTATTCAATATTAACTTTCACATGGATAAGAGGCAATGGAAAATATCATGGCTTGGATGAGTCTCACCGTAGTCCTAAAAATAATATCCTTGCTTTTAACATTTTAAAAGGTCTTGTGTAGCAGATTTACACAATGCAGCTTGTCTTTTGATCTCTTGACTACTACTTCCATGAGCATTGATTGTAGATCCAAGCAAAATAAAATCCTCGACAACTTCAACCTTTTCTCCATTTATCATGATGTCATCTATTGGTTCAGTTGTGAGGATTTTGATCTTCTATATATCAAGTCATAATCCATACTGAAGGCTACCATCATTGATCTTCATTAAATGCTTCAAGTCTTCTTTACTTTCAGCAAGCCTGGTTGTGTTGTCTGAATGTTGTTAATAAGCCTTCCACCAATCCTGATGCCAAATTCGTCTTCATATAATGCATCTTCTCTGATTATTTGCTCAGCATACAGATTGAATAATTGTAGTGAGAGGATAAAACCCTGAAACACGTCTTTCCTGATTTTAAACATTTATAGTTGTACGAATTTCCTTCACCTGGATTCCCAATTCACGTGGCCTTGGCAGAGGAAGGAGACTAGCCTGTAGTGAGGATCAGGTATGAGCCGTGCGATAGAGCACAGCGGCCTTTAGCACATGAATCCCCGCCAGAGGTCCCTGACCAGTCAAAGCTGCTGTGGTGCCCCACCCTCACAGAAGGCCATTTGTCAGCTCCTGCTACCCAGCTCTTTCTTACGTGTAAATAACAGTATTTCAGCATTGAAATTATTGAGAAAGGAGCAAGTTCAATGGCTGGGTTGGTATTTCAGATAATTGTGTGTGATTGTCCCTGGAGGATAATTACCGGCCTTGACAGAAACAGCTTGTTTCTGCTGGTCTGGACGCCGGCCTGCATGATCTGGCCTCCACATAGGAGAGTTGTCTCTGTTCAGGGTTGGGCCTGATCACCAAGTGGTCACTAACAGTAGCATCATATACAATGGAACAAGTGCTGCCTGGTTCTATACCCTCTTCAATACCAATTTCACTTTAGACCACTGTGACCCATAGGGTTTTCATTGGCTGATTTTTGGAAGCAGATCTCCAGGCCTTTCTTCTTAGATTCTCTCAGTCTGGAAGCTCCACTGAAACCTGTTTAGCATCCTAGCAACATGCAAGCCTTCACTGGCCGGCAGTTGGTGTCAGCACATAATATTCATTGGCTGGGAATTGAACCTGGGTCTCCCCCCTGGAAGGTGAGAATTCTGCCAGGGAACCACTGCTGCCTTCATGCAGACACTAAGTTTGGTAAAGTAGAGGGGCAATGAAAAGAGGGAAGACCCCATGGCTGCTGCAACAATGGATCCAGGCATAGGAACCATTGTGAGGATGGCACAGTACCTAACGGTGTTTTGCTCTATTGTGCATAAGGTTGCTATGAGTCTGAACTGACTCAATGGCACTTAACAGCAACAAGAATCACAACAACAAGAGCTTGTTGAGTGGAAGAGAGAGAAAAGGCCAAAGAAGAATGTGGAATTGGTCCAAAGGAGGAAGAAGGCAGGTGGGGAGAGAAAATGGAGAAAATTCCTACAGGACTAGAGACAGGTCAGTCCTTACTATGAACCTTTGTTCCCACATCTGTAAGATGGACATCAAGGAGCCCTATTCCCCAGTTCTGTATCCACTGACAATATTTATTGTCTCTAAAAGGCATTGGGGGCTGGAAACCCTGCGTATTAGTCTGGGTAGACTAGAGAAACAAATTCATGGACACTCATATGTGTATAGGAAAGAACTTTATATATAAGAGCAATTGAATATTGAGAAAACATCTCAGCCCAGTCCAGATCAAGTCCATAAGTCCGATATTCGTCCATATGTTCGATACCAATCTATAAAGTCCTCTTCAGACTCACAAAACACATTCAATGACACTGAGTGCAGGAAGATCACAGGCCAATGGGTGGGAAGTCTTGTGGGTCCAGTGGCAATGTAAGCATCTCAGGGCTGTCAGGGGTCTCCACATGGCTTCTCCAGCTCCAGAGGTCTGGCTCCATCAGCCTCTCTCCATGTGTCTTCTCCACAGGGATGTCTCACAGGGAGTGAGCATGTGTCCCGCCTCCAGTGAGCTATTTATCTCCTTAGTGCCTCAAAATGAGGTCATCAAGCTACTGCCTGATTGACAGGCTAACCTCAACACCTTCACTCTGAATCCTGAAATTGACACCAGATTATGTAACTACTGCACCCTGGTAGAAAGGCTTCAAGATATTTTTCCCCTTTACTGGGTGTCAAGTTGTCTTTCCTAGATGTTTATTTCTTAGCTCCATAAAACTGTTTACATGATTCTTGATCATGAATAGTGTGCCATAAAATTCACCAGGTTAATAGAGACAATGCTGCAGATTCTAAAAATAATTAGCTGCCATTTATTTTTTATATGACCAAATAGTTGGACAACTTTTCTGCAAATGGTTCCAGAACATAGAGAAGCCTAGTTCTTTGACCTTCCCATTCATGCACTTTTGATTTTAACTCACTTCCTGGTTGAATAGATTGCCTCTTCAAAGTAGTTTTTTTCAAAAATGTAATATGTATCCAGACCACATGAGGGCAAACTAAAAGGGAATGAGAAAGAGAGAGAGAGAACCTCATCATGGCCCACCAAGCCCTGGGAACAACATCTGTGGTTGGAGCAACCAATGCACAGTGAGGACTGTAGAGCCAGCTCCACCATGAGACATAATGTTCTTTCACTGATGCATAGCACTACAGGGAACAGCACTAGAGACGCTGTGCAGAAAGTGTGCTCAGTGTGACGCACACAAAGCGGGGTGAAACGGGAAGAGAGTGCAACAGGGCAGTAAGGGGAGCAAAGTAACAAAGTCTCCAAGGAATCCTGAAAATAGACTTCTGACTCAGGGCATAGGGCTTGGCACCTCATCAAACTCCAATGGAACACACTCATAAGAGTCAGCAGACAGACCTCAATTATCATCTTTTCTTTCACTCTGTGTTTATCTATATAACATAGGCAGGACAAACAATCCTAGGGAGAAAACAACGGGACCAGTGGTCTCTGGGGGACATGGGAGAGGAAGGGGCAGGGAGGGGGATCAGGGAGCCAACAGACTCAGGGATAAGGCAACAACAAGAGAGCTCAAATTGATGGCAAGGAGGGTATATAATGCCTGGTGGGGTTTGATCAAGTGCAGTGTATCTGAGACAAATTACTGAGAGCTGAATGGAGGGTGAGCATGATTGTGGCATAGAAGGAAGGTGAAAGGAAATAGAGGAAAGAACTAGGAGGCAAAAGCTATTCATAGAAGTATAGCTATATGTAAATAGAGACATGTATATATATATATAAATATATTCATTTATAATGTAAGGGATAGAGGCCAATGCACATATATTTATATGTTAAGTGTTAAGATAGCAGACAGACTTTGGGCTTCTACTCAAGGCCTCCCTAAACACAAGAACACTTTGTTCTGATAACCTGGCACTCTTTGATATTCACCTTCCCAACATGATCGCTGAAAACAAAATGGGTGCTTAAGCAAATGTGGTGAAGAAAACTGATGGTGCTGGGCTATTAAAAGATATAGCATCTGGGGTCTTAAGGGCTTGAAGTTAAACAGACAGCCATCTAATAAGGAAGCAATAAAGCCCACATGCAAGGAGCACACCAGCTTGTGTGATCATGAGGTGTCAACAGGATCAGGTATCAGTTATCAAAAGATCCAAAACAAACAATTATATCCATGTGAAAAAGGGGGTTGGAGTGGAGACCCAAAGTCCATCTGTAGATAATTGGACATCTCCCCACAGAAGAGCTACAAGGAAGGGACGATTCAACCAGGACACAGTATAGCACCTGTGAAACACACTTCATTCTTCTAGTTCCTGAATATTTCTTTCCATCTCCCTCCCCTCCACTACCATGATCCAGTTCTGCCTTAAAAATCTGACTGGAATACAAACATTGGTACAGGTAAGAGCTCTCGACACATGGAATTCAGTACAGATAAAACCCTCAGGAACCGTATTAGGGAAGGGGGAGCAGGGGTTGAGGGGGAAGGGGAAAAATAGGGAACCATCACAAGGTTGGATATATAGCACCCCCTCCCAGGGGGACACATAACAGCAATGTGGGTAAAAGGAGACAATGGACAGTGTAAGACATGAAAGAACAATAATAATATATAATTGATCAAGGATTCACTAGGGCAGGAGGGTCAGGGAGGGAGGGTGGGGAAATGGATCTGATACCAAGGGCTCAAGTAGCAAGAAAATGTTTTAGAAATGTTGATAGCAGCATATGTACAAGTGTGCTTAATACAATTGAATGATAGATTGCCATAAAATTTGTAAGGACCCCCCCAGCAAAATGATTAATAATAATAATAAAGTTATATATGTGTACATTCTCTCAATCCTTATATTAATTTGAAAATATCTTTTGATTGTTTACATCCATGGGTAATAAATTGAGTCTAAAGCTAACAAGTCACATAATTTCCCTCTTATAATTCAGAGGATGCAGAAACTAGAAACCTAGAAACTAGGTTTTTCTTTTTCTCAAATAACCTGTATTTTTTAACCTGGATGCTTGCTGGATTTTCCCTTCTAATATTTTCAAGCTTGTTATACTCCACATTATTTATTTTGATTTCCTGCAAGGTGAGTCCTTCACGATAACCCTCCCTGCTTGGCATTTAAATTATAGCATTGTGATTCCGGTTTCTCTTTTGTTTTTAATCTGTCTACACTGTTCCTAACGTGCCCTGATGGCAGGATGGGTTGGGCTCGAAGCTGCTAATAGTCAGGTTGGTGGTTCAAACTCATCAACTAATCCTCTGGAGAAAGAAGAGGTTCTGCTCCTGTTGAAGATTTATAGTCCTGGAAACACTTGGATTTCTTATAATTGAATTGATAGCAGCGAATTTTGACATATGCTATCCCTAGAAATTTCTGCTTCTGTTTTTATTGAAATAGTATTTGTTTATATTCTATTATATATGAAAAACACATTTTTTTTCTTCTGGGACATGTAGCAAAATTTTTTTTTCAGAGGTAGGTTCTTTTTGGGAAGATATTTCCTTGCCTTCATCACATGGTTGTTGTTGTTTCTTTTAATTTCTCCTGCTCATATTTTCTGTTTATTTATTCATCCTTGCATAAATTAGTTGTCTTCTAGGCTTTGTGTTTGTCAATAGATAGCATGTGTAAATGGTCCTTGGTACCATTTGTCCAATAAGGTGCTGGCCATTCCCACCCTCACCCCCATCACTCTCTTCTTAGAGCAGAAAAACTGGTTTGTAACCAGAGCCAGTGTTAATCGGGTCTTCATCTACTGCACTCTGTGGGACAGAGGAATTGCAATCTCTTCGGTTCCCTACAAAATGGACCCCTATCCAGTGGAGGGAACTCTCCCTCTACAGCTCCTCACCCTCAGGTTATCTAAGTGGTACACACTCTGTGTTTCAATCTTTGGTTTGGGGTGAGGAACAGGTTGAGTATTTTCCTGCCTCCCTTTGGCCTGGAGGAGTGCCCTATTTCATGAGCTAAAACTTGAATAGGCCCCTGATTGTTTATCTCCACCCAGCTCCATCTGCCTTATGTTTATGGAAATTACTCCCAGATCCTGGCAGTGGGTGTCTGTCACTCTTGGATGTCGGCTCTCTGAGTTTTCATCTCTTTCTGTCTCCTTAGGTATTTTAGTGGAAAGCTGGGAAAATATGTCTCAGGGGCTGCTACCCTGATGCCAATTAAATCACCCACATTCAGTCTCTTCCTTTTACAGTTTCACCTACTTTTTTTCACTCATTCATTAATACAACTTGTTCGTTCAAAAAACATCTGTTGAGCAGCTTCATTGTGTTGCGTACTATTCTGTACACCAGGAATAAGAAGGTAAATCAGAGCTACTGCTTGCCTCTGACACAGTGAGTTGCCCTTGTTAGATGCTGTTAATTGGTTCTGACTCACAGTGACCATATGTGCAACAGAACGAAACACAGCCTAATCCTGTGCCATCCTCGCAATATTCCCTGTGCTTGAGCCCATTGTTGCAGGCATTGTGCCAATTTATCTTGTGAGGGAGCTGCTGCTGCTGCTTCTTCTTTTTTTTTTTTTTGCTGACCCTCTAACCCTCTACTTTACCATCAACCATGATACTCTTTTCCAGGCGCTGGTCCTCCTGATAACATTTCCAAATGACTATCATTTTGGCTGTATAGATTTGTTCATTCTTCTAGAAGTCTGTGATATGTTCAATATTCTTTGCCAGCAACATACCGCATATATTCATGTATAAGCCGAGTTTTTCAGCACAAAAAATGTGCTGTAAAACTGGGGTTCAGTTTATACACTGGTCAATGGTACCCCAGTGAGGTGTAACATCTCGTGGGTGATTGCCGTTCCTCCACTGTTCATTCAAAGCCCCGCTGACACTGCAGGGCTTTGAATGTTTGTTTACTCACATCTAACCAATCAGAGCCATCCTATGACGTGGACGGTTCCAATTCGCAGAAGCACCCGTAGTGATTCACTTAGCTTGCAGCTGAACTGGTAAGGCTGTGTCTGGCTGCGTTCAGTCTCTCCCCTCTGGTCTCTGTTAATTCACATCCTACATTTCCCACCCTAGGCTTATACTTGAGTCAATCAGTTTTTCTGGTTTCCCAGGTAATAATTATGTACCTCGGCTTATACTCAGGTTGGCTTATATTCGAGTATATACGGGTAATTCAAACATATCAGCCCTTCTTCAGTTTCCCATATTAAATTGTTCAGTTTAGTACACATATGAGGTCATTGAAAATACCATGGCTTGAGTCAGGCATACTTTAGTCTTCAAAGTTACACTTGCATTTTAAAGAGTTCTTTAAAGAGTTGTTTCTTGACTGCTGCTTTCATGGGCTTTGGTTGTAGACCCAACTCACTGTCAGTTGATTACAACTCAGTCACCCTGGAGGACAGAATAAAATTTTCCTTCATATCATTGTAAATGAGGGGTAGTGCAGATTGGGGACCCACAGCCCGTATGTAGGTAATGGGACATCCAATTATGAAGGGTCGTGGGGAGGAGACGAACCAGTCAGGGTGCAGTGTAGCAACAATGAAACATACAATTTTCCTCTAGTTCTTAAATGCTTCCTCACCCCCACTATCATGATCCCAATTCTACCTTACGAATCTGGCTAGACCAGAGGATGTGCACTGGTACATATAGGAACTGGAAACACAGCGAATCCAGGACAGATGATCCCTTCAGGACCAGTGCTGAGGGTAGCGATACCGGAAGGTGGAAAGAAGCTGGGGTAGAAAGGGGGAACCGATTACATATAACCTCCTCCCTAGGGGACAGACAACAGAGAAGTGGGTGAAGAGAGGGAGATGTTGGATAGTGTGAGACATGACAAAATAATAATAATTTATAAATGATCTAGGATTCACGAGGGAGGGGGAACAAAGAGAGAGGGGGGAAATGAGCTGATACCAAGGGCTTAAGTGGAGAGTAAATGTTTTGAGAATGATGAGGGCAGGGCTATGAATGTACAAATGTGCTTGACACATTGGATGTATGTCTGGATTGTGATAAGAGTTGTATGAGCCCCCAATAAAATGATTTAAAATTTTTTTCCCGTTTAAGTTTTGGAGACTTTAAGTTTTGGGCGGAGGAGACAGTCTTGCCTTTCTCCAGAGGAGCAGGCTAGTGGGTTAGCAACTCAGTAGATAACCTACCAGGCCACCAAGGTTCCTGTTGATTGTGGCTCAAGTAAAATGAAATCCTCATCAACTTCAATCTTTTCTCCCTTTATCCTGAGGTTGATAATTGGACCAGTTGTGAGGATTTTTGTTTTCTTTATATTGAGGTATAATTCACACTGAAAGCTATAGTCTTTAATCTTTATCAGTAAGTGCTTCAAGTCCTCTTCATTTTCACAAGCAAGGATATTAATGAGTCTTCCTCACATCTTGATGCCATGTTTTCTTCATATTTTCTATTTTTTGTATTATTTGTTCAGTATACAGGTGGAATAAGTGTGATGAAAAAGTACAACCTTAATATACACTTTTCCTGATTTTAAATCGTACAGCATTGACCAGTAAGACTGAGCATTGCTTATGGATCCAAGCAAGACGAAATCCTTGACAACTTTCATCTTGTTTCTTTTTAGCATGGTGTTACCTACTGGCCCAGTTGTGAGAATGTTGGTCTTCTTTACATTGAATTGTAATCTATAAAGAAGACTACAATTAAAATAATTTTATTGGGGGTTCGTATAACTCTTATCACAATGCATACATCCATCCATTGTGTGAAGCACATTTGTATGTTTGTTGCCATCATCATTCTCAAAACATTTTCTTTCTACTTGAGCCTTTGGTATCAGCTTCTCAGTTTTCCCCTTCCCTCCCCCACTTACCTTCCCTCCCTCATGAACCCTTTATAATTAATAAATTATTATTATTTTGTCATGTCTTACCCTGTCCAGTGTCTCCCTTAACCCACTTTTCTGTTGTCCATCTCCCAGGGAGGGGGTTATATGTACAGACCATTGTAGTCAGTTCCCCTTATCTCTCCAACTTTCTCCTTCCCCTTCTGGTATTGCTACTCTCATTATTGGCCCTGAGGGGGTTTATCTGTCGTGGATTCCCTGTGTTTCCAGCTCTTATCTGTTCCAGTGTACATGTTCTGGTCTAGCCGTATTTGTAAGGAAGAACTGGGATCCTGATAGTGGTGGGGAGGAAGCATTAAAGAAGTAGAAGAAAGTTGTATGTTTCATTGTTGCTATACTGCATCCTGACTGGCTTGTCTCCTTCCCACAATCCTTCTGTAAGGGGATGTCCAGTTGCCTACAGATGGGTACAGTCCCCCTCATTTGCAATGATATGATTTCTTGTTCTGGGTCTTTGATACCTGATACCAGATTCTATCGACATCTCGTGATCACACAGGCTGGTGGGCTTCTTCTATGTGGGCTTTGTTGCTTCTTAGCTAGATGGCCGCTTGTTTACCTTCAAGTCTTTAAGACCCCAAACACTATACCTTTAAATAAGGGCTACAGTTCTTAATCTTCATCAGGAAGTGCCTCAAGTTCTCACTTTCAGCAAGCAAGGTTGTGTCATCTGCATATCACAGGTTGTTAGTAAGCTTTCCTCCAATCCTGAAGCTGTATTCTTCTTCATATAAAACAGCTTCTCCGATTACTACTCAGCATACAGATCAAATACATACGGTGAGAGGGAATCACTCTGATTCACACCTATCCTGATTTTAAACCATACAGTACTCCCTTCTGTGTTCACACACTGTTTTTTGATCCATGTACAAGTTCCACATGGGCACAAACAGGTGTCTTTCCTAAGGCTTTCCATAGTTTGTTTCCCTCCTCCAACCGTTTTATTGGCACATCATTTACATATCATACAATTGAGTAGTTCAATCATTTAGTCATATCATGGGTAATTGTGCAATCACCACCACATCCATCCTAGAGCATTCCCTCCACCCATGGTTGAATCACCCCCAAAATGAACCGTGCAATCAAAACAGTTCCAGTGCACCCTCCCTCCTCCTTCTTTCATTATTTACTTCTGAACTCCTCTCTTCCTCCCTATTGCCCATTCCCCACCCCTACATTCCCTATAACACCTTGTATCAGTTATTATCATTATACATCCACTCCTCTTGTGCTTCACAGCTAGGAAACCCAACAGAAAATGGAAAACAAATCACACTAAGGTGGTAAAATAAGATCATATTAGTATAAAGACAAAAATACAAATAATCTATCAGTGGGAGAAGGCCACGTCAACATTCAAAAAGCCAGAGAAGAAATTTCTGTCATGGACTAAGAGATGCTTGCACCCAGTACAAATTCAGGTCAAGTCTATAGGGAGGTCGACTGAACGAGTATTGAGTTTGACTCAGCATAATCACAATGACAATGGTCTCTGCCTGCTAGTATGGCTGTGCAGGACTCTTGCCTTCAGCTACAGTGGATCTGCAGCGGCTCAGTCTGACTATGCACTCTGCAGATGGGTTTTAGGCTCCCACTGCCCTCCATTGCCTTATACAAATTGAGTGTTCTTAATTTTAGCTCTGATACTTTTCTCTTCACCATATTTGAATTTTGTATTTGTCATCTTTGGATCACACAGCTGGTGTGCTTCTTCTGTGTGGACTTATTTGATTCTTCGCTTAGATGGCTGCTTGTTTGAATACAAACTTTAAGACCCCCAGTGTCTGTTTTGATGGATAGCCTGGCACCATCTACTTTCTTCACCACACTTTCTTGTAGCATCCTTATCTTCAGTGATCATTTCATAAAGGTGAATCTTGAGCAGGGCCATAATGTAAGAACTAATTGCTCTTAAGTTGGAGCTAGGATTTAGTAAGAGCCCATAGTGTGTTATGATTCACACAGTTGAATGCCTTGGCATAGTCAATGAAACACAAGGAACCATCATTCTGGTATTCACTATTTTGAACCTAGATTCATCTGATATCAGCAATGATATCCTTATTCATGTCCTCTCCTGAATGTAAGCTGAACCTCTGGTAGCTTCCTGTCAATGTACTGCTGTAACTGTCGAATGATTTTTAGCAAACTTTGACTTGCATGTGATATCAGTGATATCATTTTATATTTTGAGCATTCTGTTGAGTCACCTTTCTTTGGAATGGGTACAAATATGGATCTCTCAGTTGACCAAGTAGCTGTCTTCCAAATTTCCGGGACTAGGAAAGTAAGTGCTTCCATTGTTTCATCAGCTTGTGTAAACATTTCAATTGGTATTCCATTAATTCCTAGAGCCTTGTTTGGGCTAATGCTTTTAGTGTGGTTTGAAATTCTTCCTTCAGGACCATTGGTGCTTGCTCATATGCTACCTCCTGAAATGGTGAGATATTGATGAGTTCCTTTGGTGCAGTGATTTTGTGTATATTTCCATCTTCTTTTGATGCCTCCTGCATCATTCAATATTTTCTCCATAGAATCTCTCAATATTTCAACTCAAGGCTTGAATTTTTCCTTCAGTTCTTTCAGTTTAACATATGCTGAGCATGCTCTTCCTTTTTGGTTTTCTAACTTTAGGGCTGTGTACATTTCACTATAATCTTTGACTTGTCTTCTAGAGCTGCCTTTTGAAACTTTCTATTCAACTCTTTGATTTCATCATTTCTTCCATTTGCTTTAGGTACTCTGCGATTAAGAGCAAGTTTCAGAGTCTCTTCTGACATCCATATTGATTTTTTCTTTCTTTCCTGTCTTCTTAATGGCCTTTTGTTTTTGTCATGAATGATGTTCTTGATGTCCTCCCCCAACTCATTAGGTCTTCTGTCATTAGTATTCAATGCAGAAATCTGTTCTTGAGACCTTCTTTAAATTTAGGTGGGGTAGACTCATGGTTGTATTTTGGTTTTTGTGGACTTGTTTTAATTTTTTTCAGCTTTAGCCTGACCTTACATAGAAGCAATTGATGGTCTGTCCCACAGTCAGCCTCTGGTCTGGTTGTAGCTGCTGATATTGAGCTTCTCCATTGTCTCTTTCTGCAGACATAGCCATTTTGATTTCTGTATATTTCCCCTGGAGAAGTTCATGCATGTAGTAGCCTTTTGTGTGGTTGGAAAAAGGTATTTGCTGTGGATAAGTCACTAGTCTTGAAAAATTCTGTCATTCAATCCCAAGTTTTGTTTTTATCACCAAGACTATATTTTCCAACTACTGGTCCTTCCTCTCTGTTTCCAACTTTTGCATTCCAATCACCAATAACTATCAATGCATCTTGATTACATATTTGATCAATTTCAGACTGAAGATATTGGTAGATTCTTGAGTTTCTTCATCACTAGCTTTTGTGGTTACTGCATAAATTTGAATAATGCCTGTATGCTTTTGGATTTCCTTGAAGGTGATAGATATAATCCTATAACATAGTACTGTACTTCAAAGTTGGTTTTGCAGTGTCCTTTTAGAAAACGAATGCAATGCCATTCCTCTTGATTATGTCATTCCTGCCATAGTAAATCTTAAGATTTTCTGATTCAAAATGACCAATACCAGTCCATTTCAGCTCACTAAAGCCTGTTAGCGATCTGTATGTATTTTGTTCCATTGTTTTACTTTCAATTTTCCCAGATCCATGCTTCGTATGTTCCAAGTTCTGATTATTAGATTTTTTTTACAGCTATTCCTTCTTACCTTGAGTTGTGCCCCCTCAGCCCATGAAGTTCCTGAAGGCTGTGGTTGACTCTACTTTGAGAAAACAGCTCCTTCTCGAATAAGGCTTCTGGCACTATTTCCTACAATATTCTGTTTCCATTCATTAGGCCGTCAGTATCAGACAATGTTTCAAAGCTATGATAAGATTTTCAGCAGTTCCATCCTCTGAAGTGGGCAGCAGGTCCCTTCTGGTAGCCCTGCTGGCTTTTGAAATACCATTGGCATAGTTTCCAGCATCACAGCAACACCAAAGCCACCACAGTATGACAAACTGACAGACAAGCAAGTTGTGATTTTTTTAAAAAGTCAAATGACATAATGTAGAAAATGAATGCATATGAAAAGAGAATACTGTTCCACTTAACAAACAAAAGTGGGCAAAACATGTGCTAGGTGTGCACAAAGGACAAGCAACTGGCCACTAAATGTAGAAAGAGTTTCAATTGCCCTCATCATCCATGTTGTGGGGTGCACACCATCACAAACTGTCATCTTTCTGAGACTACAAAGTGAGCGGCTCTGGAGATAGGGCTTGGTAAGAATGTGTGGCTAGGGACCCCGTCCACCCCTGATGGGTTCTAAATCAGAGTGACTTTTTGGAATAGAAATTTGGCAATATCCATCCACATTTTCCAATGATCTTATCTTTTTCTAAAAAAAAAAATCTTTTTGCATGTGTTACATAATATGTACCAGAATACTTATCCTGTCTACATTATTCCTATGTGCAATTCAGTGATGTTCATCACGTTGTTCAACCCGGACCGTGAACTGTTCCCAAGTTTTCCTATCACCCTTAACAGAAGTTCAGGGGTCCTCTAAGGAATGAAGTCCCCATTTCTGACCTCTCTCCTGGTGCCCGCGGTCACCACTAGTAGTAACCTGTGGTCTCTGTAGATTGACCTAGGCTGGATCTTGTTCTTGCAGCACTATTGGCTTGGGGATTCCACTTTCACAAATTTCTCTTGCAACTAGATACACTCACATGTGTAAAGTTCAAGGATAGCTATTGCTCTACAGTTTCTATTAGCCAAAAATAGAAAATAAGAAATAAATAATTGAAATGTGAAATGACCATCCTATTGAGGATTAGTTCAATTCATGAACAGATAAGCAGTGAATGCATGAGATCCACCTGAGCTGACTTGGATGATGCCCATGACATAGAGAATTGCATGAATAGAGAGGCAAACTACATAATTTTATAATTCCATTTTCATTTTCCAGATGATATGTCTATTATAAGCAGATGTACACAGAGAAAGAAATGTTGGGAAAAAAAGAAAACCCAAACAGTGTCTATGTTCCTGTAGCATCAGCAGGGGCCGGGCATCCTTTCTCTCCCTTTTATACAATTTGTAATGTTTAAAGCTTTTCACATTGGTCCTACATCACCCATAACACACTCCTTCTCCCCTTTACCTAGAGATCAGTTTTGCTAAAAAGTTGATGTTCCATTAGGATCTTTTGTATCAGCATATCAATATTTATATCAGTACCTGTTTGTATTTCTATTCTTTCCACAAGAATACATCTGTAAAATGTATATAATGGAAGGATCGACTTTGTGCAGTCCTTTCCCCTTTAACACTACTCTGGGCACATTTCCATTTCACTGCCCATTGAGCCTCCTTTTACTTGGCTCAGCACTTGGCACACCATCATGTGAGGGCACCATAGTCAATTTCACCAGGCACACTTTGATAGGCATTTGGGCTGGCTCCAATTTGGGGACCTTATGTTGTGAACGATTTTTGTCAACCAAACTGCATTCATCAGGTAATAATTCATTCATTTCCCTATTTTTTATTCATCAAAGACAACCTGCTGACCTGCACTTCTGATTAGTAGGAGACCCCTGTAACTGAGAGCACCCCAGCCAGAAGTAGAGAAGCAGAGTATCTGAAGGAGCTGGGGTGGCCTTGAAGAAAGCAAATATGGGAATTCCTTTTCTGTGCTAGACTTTTGGCTTTTTAAACACAGGAGTGAGTGAACTCAGTGAACCCCCAAATAAAGAGGGGGTGGGTATGACAATAGTAGTGGGGTAAATCTGGTACAGAAGACTCTTTAAAGTGTTGAAGCGTGTGGATATCACTCTGGGGACTGTGGTGCATCTGACCCAAGCCATAGCATCCTCCATCACTTCATATGCATGTGAAAGATGTACAGTGAATAAGGAAGACTGCAGAAAAAGTGATGCATTGGAATTATGATGCCGGCAAAGAATATTGAAAGTACCGTGTATTTTCCTAAGGACAGACACATCTGTCTTGGAAGAAGTACAGCCAGAATGCTCCTCAGAAGCAAGGATGGCAATACTTCACCTCGTGTACTTTGGACATGTTATTTGGAGAGACCAGTTTCTGGAAAAGGACAGGGTGCTTAGTCCAGGGTCAACAAAAAAGAGGAAGACTTTCAGTGAGATGGACTGACACAGTGGCTGCAACACAGGGTTCTCACTGAACAATGATTGTATGGATAGTGCAGGACTGGGCAGTGTTGTTTTGTTGTGCATAGGGTCTATTTGAGTCAGAGTCTACTCCGCAGCACCTAACAACAAATAGCTCATTCGATTATCCTTTATCTGAAGCCTGTGGAGGAAGGTGCACTTCGGAGCCTGTTTGGCTCTTGGAAAGGCATTGGGGTAGATGTGTTTCTGCTAACACTAATAGGATTCTTGAGGTGGCACCCTATAATCAGATACATCAATATTTGTATAGTGAAAGGTGTACAGATTCCCGTAAAGTGGGATAAGTAAAAACCTCATATCTGTTCAGGTCAGGTTTTGCTACTAAACATGTACCCAGAAAACCTCACAGGTTTGAGAACAATTTGAACTTGCGAATTGTGGAGAAGGGATTGTGGATCTGTGGACCTGTATCAGTTTTAATTTTTTCCTGTGTTAAAAAGAAATTAAAATGAGCAGTATGATCATCAGATGCATAGAGATGGAAAGCATACTTATTGGTGCTTGCCAGGGGCTGGGGAGAGAGAGGAGGGGCAACTGTTTAATGGGCCCGAGGCATTCTCTGGGGTGACGAAAAACTTCAACCCCAGAGTGAGGTGATTGTGTCACATCACAAATGCACTTGATGCCCCTGGATT
Source organism: Tenrec ecaudatus (assembly GCF_050624435.1). Classification (NCBI taxonomy): domain Eukaryota; kingdom Metazoa; phylum Chordata; class Mammalia; order Afrosoricida; family Tenrecidae; genus Tenrec; species Tenrec ecaudatus. The sequence continues at coordinate 7,693,463 of NC_134545.1, forward strand.
GTTCACTTTCAAATGGCGAAGTGCACATTAAAACCGGTGACTTTCACTTCAGTTACACACACCCCCAGAAAATTAAATGGGTCCTTGAGAGAAAATGAACTGCAAGACTAGTTTCCTTCTTCCATCTCAGTCTTGGAAAGTACGCAGCCAAGAGGGAAGATGACACTGAGTCCTAGTCCTCTAGGCCAGGAATCCACACCCTCCCCTCGTATGGACTTCCAGGCCTCCTCCAGCACACTTTCTCCTTCCCCAGAGCCCTGTTGCAGGAGGATGATTCCCAAACCCGTGCCTGTGCCCAGCTCCAGTGAGGATGTGCTTCCCAGCAGCCCCTGCGGCTAATGCTCTTCTCCATGCCAGGATGCAGATGAAATTAACTCAGGGCCCAGCATGAAGTCCCCACTCCCCGCCCTTGGGCCCAAGTCAGCGATTGCCTCTAGGAGGGCCTGATGCTAATTCTTTCCCCAATATATAAAACCAGGTGCTTCCAGGAACTGTAAATATGAATCTACTTTAGGCTTTTAGAGTTACTGTGGAATTGAATACTCATAAAAGATACTTCTTCCACTGAGATTTATGCCCTCCACGCATCCTTTCCCCCAGTTCCCAACCGATAAAAAAACCGTATTTTACCAAAATATATCTCACATCAGCCGTCCTGGAACACCTCACTAAATGACTATATTTATTGGGAAATGATTCACATTAATTTCAGGCATCATCCAAATATTATATTTATGACAGACCAGGCGAGCACTGGCAATGGCTCCTGCCTCAATTCTTGGCATGCGCTCTCTGTTTCTGCAAATACAGATTGTAAACATTGCCGTGAGAAATAGAGCCATAAAGCCCAAATAGATTATCTTTGGGAAATCTGTTCATTTTAATCCAAGAAGACCACCAAGAGGTTTCGCCTGAGGTCTTGGGAGTATTGCTTATTCCAGCCCCCACTGTAAGAGGCAAGGCAATATCTTCTTGTTTGGAAAGACCTACAGACAGAACAAGGCTAGGTGAACAAACCCTGTGAAGAGACTAGCTGCGCACTGTGCAGTCAGAGAAACTAAAGGCCAGAAGTCCAGAGAGGAGAAAAGGTGGAGGCAGGTTTGTTCAGCAAGTCCATTTTGGGTGGCCTGACCCTGTGAGAGACTGGTATAGTCCCAGACACCATCAAATTGATTCTGACTCATGGCCACTCCATGTGTTTCAGTGTAGTGCTATGCTCCACACAGTTTTCAACAACTGATTTTTGGGAATAGCCCACCAGGCCTTTCTTCTAAGGTACCCCTGGGGGTAGACTCAAACTTCCAACCTTTTGACTTGCACCTGAGCACGTTAACAGATTGCACCACTCAGGGTTTGTACCCAGAGCTTCTCTCAGTTTGAACCAGCTGGAGGAAATGTACAAATGGACTTGACACAATGGATGGAGGTATAGATTGTGATAGGAGTTGTACGAGCCCCCAATAGAATGATTTAAAAAAGGAAAAGAACAGTCCATCGTGGTTCTTGGCTCCAGAGATTGGCACAGAAAAGGGTAGGACTCAACAACTCAGTTGAAGAAAACCCTCTAGGAATTTTGTTGGAATTTGGAGCAAGGAAAAAAGAAACACTTAAAAAAAATAATTTTGTTGGGGGCTCATGCAATTCTTATCACTATCCATACATCCATCCACTGTGTCAGCGCATATGTACATTTGTTGCCATCATCATTCTCAAAACATTTGCCTTCCACTTGAACCCTTAATATCAGCTGCTCGTTTTCCCCCTCCCTCCCCACTCCCCCCTACCTCATGAACCCTTCATAATTCATAAATTGTTAGGATTTTGTCATATGTTACACTGTCCGACGTCTCCCCCTGCCCTCTTCTCTGCTATCCATCCCCCAGGGAGGAGGCTATATGTAGCTTCTTGTAATCAGTTCCCCCTTTCTATCCCATGTTCATTCCACCCTCCAGGCATCACCACTCTCACCACTGGACCTGGAGGAGTTATCTGTCCTGGATTCCCTGTGTTTCCAGTTGCTTTCTGTACCAATGTATATCCTCTGGTCTAACCAGATTTGTAAGGTAGAATTGGGATCATGCTAGTGGGGGAGAGGAAGTATTTAAGAACTAGAGGAAAGTTATAAGTTTCTTCGTTGCTACACTGCACCCTGACTGGCTCATCTCCTCCCGACAACCTTTCAGTAAGGGGGTGTCCGGTTGGCTGCCGATGGGCTTTGAGTGTCCACTCTGCACTCACACATTTACAGGGATAGGATTTTTTTGTTCCTTGATGCTTGATACCTGGTCCCTTCAACAGCTCGTGGTCATACAGGCTGGTGTGTTTCTTCCATGTGGGCCTTGTTGCTTCTGAACTAGATGGCCACTTGCTTATCTTTGAGCCTCCAAGACCCCAGATGCTATATCTTTTGATAGCCGGGAACCATCTGCTTTCACCACACTTGCTTATGCACACATTTGTCTTCATTGATCATATCAGGAAGGTGGGCACCACTGATATGATTTTTAGTTCTTTGATGTCTGATAACTAGTCCTTTCTACACCTCATGGTCAGGCAGACTGGTGTGAAGAAGCACTCTTTTGACAAGGGTTTTTGAGAGAATGAGAGACAAGCTTGGGTGACGGGAAGCCATTTGTCACCAACTGAGAGAACCTGCCTGAAAATGAAGACCATAGAAGAAAACAGCCAGGAGAGAAGAACAGCTAGATTGTTGATGATGATAAAGATTATGACAATAATACGAATACTAGTAATAGCTGGGTCTCATGACCTGATTGCCTTTGTCAAACTGTGCTCTAAAGGTTATGCCGTAGTGATTCACGTGGCCCTCACAACAACCATGAGTAACACTTACAGTGATAGGACCCTTTAGTAATCCGACAAACCCATGTGCATTGGTCAGCACACTCCTGAAGCCTGGCTTACTGTCTGTGATCAAGATAATTTCTTGAGCAAATGACCACTCATTTCATGAGGGTGGTGAACGCTAGGCGAGGACCATACTAGGAGCGAGGAGTAGAAAGGGGAAAGCCAGCCCTGCTCTGATGCTAAACAGAAAAGGGAAATGGTGGAACAAACATTTTGGCAGAAGCTAGTGTAGCAAGTACCAGGGGTTTGGGAATGCAGCAGAGGACCACTTGGTGCATTTTACAAGGGCAGGAACGACTCCTTGCAAGAGGTGACCCTGGCACTCCAGTCTGGAAAGATGATACAAGGTGAACCATATGGGGAAGCATGCAAAGTCCTGGACATGTCCCAGGAAATAAAACAAATCCAAATAATAGCTCCCTCGTATTGAGCAACCCATTAAGGGCCAGCCCCAGTGAAAAGCACAAAAAGGCAAGATCCGGTCTAATTCCTCCAACAACTTCAGGAGAAAAGTGTTAGAGTGACCTCTGATTTTCAGAGAGGAAACCTTGCCCCACAAAGTTAAGAGCACAGTTTGAAGCTGATTGGCCCAGGTTTGAATCCTGTCATGGATGCCGTGTTACTTGGGATGGATGATGTTTCCTCTCTGGGTCTTGTTTTCCATGTGAAGATAATCGTAGCACCTGCATTACTTTCAGCTGCTGTGAAGGTCACAGGAATTGCTGCAGATAAAATATTCTTTTAGCATGCTCAGGCTGTTGTCATTGTTCAGTAAATTTTGAGTGAGTGGGTGAATGAAGGAAATTCAAGGAACTATAGTAAATTGTCTAAGGCTACACAGCAAGTAAGGACAAGGCCAGCAGTCTGACTCTGGATTCCGAGCCTCTGTCCTTTTGTGATATAGATGTATAACACAACATTCTCCATGTGTGCAATTTAATGGCATCAAGGACATTAATCATGTTGTACAACCATCACCAATACTGGTTGCCAAAATTTCCATTCAATAAACAGAAACTCATTTCTTTCTAAACAAAGACTCTCCCTCTCACCTTTCTTTCAATTCCCAGCAACTACTAATAAACTTTAGCTGACATATACATGGTCTTGCCTGTTCTAGATATCTCATATGAATGAGATCAGACAATATTTGTACTTCCATGTGTGTCTGGTTTCATTCAACATAGTAATGTTCAATGTTTGTAAATGTTGAAGCATGTATCAGAACTTTATCTTTGTTTTTGGTGGAGTAATATTCCATGGTATGTATGTACTATATTTCACTTATTCATTCATCTCTTGATTGGTTTTGAGGTTGTTCCCAACTTTAAACTATTATGAATAATATTGTAATGAATGTTGGTGTACAACAATAGATATGAAGACCAAAGAATTAGAACTGAGAACCCAGGAATATAACCAAGCACCTATAGACACCTAATTTTTAATAAAGAATTAAAACATTATTAAATAGACAAGAGACAGCCTTATCAACAAACAGTGCAGCACAAACTGGATCTTCACCTGCAAAAGAATGAAACAAAACCCATACCTCATAGCTGTGCAAAAGACCAAAATATAAATCACACAATTAGAAAGACTATCAATGGGGAAAAAAGGGACACACTTAGGGACCCTAATATAAGGCATAAACATGATACTGAGCATAATGAAAAATATCCACACTGTAGAAGACAAAATAACTAGAACCTACTAAAAATACAACATTATGCACATCAAAAGGCTTTATCAAAAGAGTCTACAGATAACATACAAATTAGGAGAAAATATTCAGTAAAAATACATCAGATCAAGGGCTAATCTCCAAAATCTATAGAAAGCTCCAACATCTTAACAAGAAAAATACGAATAACCCAATCAAAAATGGGCACAAGTTATATCTCCACAGGGAAAGTGGGACCAGACTTCAACCCAGTGCCGAAAGGTGTGAATGCAATATCCCGGCATGGAGTAGGGAACCAGTGGAGAGGTATGGGAGGCTGGCCCCAGCACCAAAAATTAAGTGGATTCCTGCCCCTCCCCCAAGAAGAATTTGTTTCAAAGGACGACATTGATTCTGCAGCTCCAGGAGAGGGACATATCTGATCCGAGCACACGGGAGCAGATGAAGGGGGAGGAGGAGAGAGTGGAGCACAACCTGGCCCACCAGGCCGTGAGGATGATGTTCCTGAGTAGAGCAGCCAGTCCACAGAGAGGACAATATGGCTGGCCCCACTATGAGACATGATGCCCCTCAGTGACCAATGGCGCTACAGGGGACAGCACCGGAGACACAGTGTGCGAATTGGACCTGACCTTATCCCACCACACCGAGGCAAAGCACTGGGGGAGTGCAGCAGAACAGCAAGGGAATGGAGCGGGAAGGTCCCCAGGGAATGCTGAAAGTGGGCTTTGGGGCCAGGGCGTGGTGCCCCAACAGACTGGACTGGAAAACACTCCTAAGGGCCAACAAACGATCCTTGAACTAACTACAAGCTTTTCTTTCTTGATGTGTTTTGTTTTGTCCTTTGTCAGTGGTTTGTTGCTGCTGTTTTGTTGTCTGGTTGTATACTGTTGCTTTGTTTTCCTCTGTCTTGTTTTTGTGCATGTTATTATCTTCACAGGTCTGTCTAAATAAGACAGGCTGGATGAACTATCTGGAGGAAAAACAATGGGACCGACAGTTCCGGGGGTATTTAGGATAGGGGTGTGTGGGGTGGGTGGGTAATGAAGTGGTGTTAACAAACTCAGGGACAAGGGAACAACATGGGACCCAAATTGGTGGTGAGGGGGGAGTAGCAGGCCTGGTAGGGAATGATCAAGGGTAAGGTTACATAAAGAAGAGATATAGCTGTAACCCAGGTGGGGACGGAGAATGGTAGTGGGGCAGGACGAAAGTCAAGGGAGATGGAGGAAAGAGCTAGGAGTCAAAGGGCATTTATAGAGGTCTAGACAAAGACATGTACATGCAAATATATATGAGGATGAGAAAATAGATCTATGTGTCTATATTTATAGGTTTAGTATTAAGGTGGCAGAAGGACCTCGGGTCTCTACTCAAGCACTCCCTCAATGCATGAATACTTTCTTCTATTAAATTGGCACTCTATGATGCTCACCCTCCCGACACAACTGCTGAAGCCAAAGTGGGTGAACAAGTAAATGTGAAGAAAGCTGATGGTGCCCGACTATCAAAAGAGATAGTGTCTGGGGTCTTAAAGGCTTGAAGATAAACAAGCGGCCATGTAGCTCAGAAGCAACAAAGCCCACATGGAAGAACACACCAGCCTGTGTGATCACGTGGTCCCGAAGGGATCAGTTATCAGGCACCAAAGAACAAAAAATCATATCATTGGCTGCACACATCCATGATATGATTGCCGAGGACAAACAGGTACATAAGCAAATGTGGCGAAGAAAGCTGATGGTGCCCGGCTATCAAAAGAGATAGTGTCTGGGGTCTTAAAGGTTTGAAGGTGAACAAGCGGCCATCTAGCTCAGAAGCAACAGAGCCCACATGGAAGAAGCACACCAGCCTGTGCGATCACGAGGTGCCAAAGGGATCAGGTATAAGGCATCATCCAAAAAAAAAAATAAATACCATAGTGAATGAAGGGGAAAGTGCAGAGTGGAGACCCAAAGCCCATTTGTCGGCCACTGGAGATCCCCTCACAGAGGGGTCTAGGGGAGAAGATGAGTCAGTCAGGGTGTGATGTAGTACCGATGAAGAATACAGCTTTCCCCCAGATCCTGGATGCTTCCTCACCCCCCAACTACCATGATCCGAATTCTACCTTGCAAGACTGGATAGAGCAGAGGTTATACACTGGTGCAGATAGGAGCTGGAGGCACAGGGAATCCAGGGTGGATGATCCCTTCAGGACCAGGGGTGTGAGGGGCGATACTGGGAGAGTAGAGGGTGAGTGGGTTGGAAAAGGGGAACTGATTACAAGGATCTACATAAGACATCCTCCCTGGTGGATGGACAACAGAGAAGGGGGTGAAGGGAGACGCTGGATAGGGCAAGATATGACAAAATAATAATGTATAAATTATCAAGGGCTCATGAAGGAGGGGGGAGCGGGGAGGGAGGGAAATAAAAAGGACCTGATGCAAACGGCTTAAGTGGAGAGCAAATGCTTTGAAAATGATTAGGGCAAAGAATGTACAGATGTGCTTTATACAGTTGATGTATGTATATGTATGGATTGTGATAAGAGTTGTATGAGCCCCTAATAAAATGTTTAAAAAAATGGGCACAAGACATGAATAGCCAATTTACCAAAGATGACACCCAGGTGCCCAATCAATAGCAATAAGAGAAATAGAAATGAAACCAACAATGAGATAACACCTCACATAGACACTTTTGGCAAAATGCAATAAAACATAAAATAATAAATGCTGAAGAAGATGTGGAGAGATAGGAACACTTTTACATTGCTGGTGGGTCTGTAGAATTGTACATCTTCTGTGGAAATCAATGTGACACTTCCTTAAAATACGAGTACCTATGACCTAGCACCTAACAATTTGATGAACAAAAGTTTTAAATTTTTTTAGAGATTTAAAATGTTTTAATGTCTTTTGTCTTTTGCTATCTTTACTTTTGTTATTATATAATCCATTCTTGAAGCTAGGTCTGACAACATTGCTTCTAACTTGTTCTCAGAATTTTATGATTGCTCTTTGCAAATTTAATTCTTTAATCCATTTTGAAATGTTTTGTTTATTTGGGTATGATGTAAGGCATTTCTTCTGTTTCATTTTTCTGCATATGGAAATCCAATTTTGCCAGTACAATTTATTGAAGAGACTATTTTTTCTCCCATTGAAAGCACGTAGCACCCTTGTAAAAAAAATCCCTTCATCATAAATGTATGCATTTATTTCTGTATGTAAAGTCTATTCCACTGGTCTATGTGTCTACTGTTATACTAGTACCAGGCTGTTTTGATTACTGTAGCTATATAGTATGTTTTAAAATCTGGAAGTACTTGTTCTCCCACTTTGTTCTTTCCTTTCAACAATTTTTTGGCTGTTTGAAAACTATTACCATTCCATAAAAAGTTGAGGATTGATTTTCTTTGGTGGGGCGCGGGGCGTATTTCTGGAAAGAAGGCTGTTGGAGTTTTGTTCAGGATATAGATCATTTTGGGAGTATTGCCATCATAATATTAAGTCTTGCAACCCATGAACATGGAACATCTTTCCATTACTTTAAATCTCCTTTCATCTTTTTCAGGAGACTTATCCCTAAGGATTTTAATCTTTTACATACTATTATAAATGGAATTGTCTCCCTAATTTGTCCTTCAGATTTTTCATTGTTGTGTACAGAAACATCACTCTTTTTTTCTTGTTGACCTCACATGATGAACCTCTGCTCAATTTGTCCACCAGCTAAGAATTTTTCTTGTTATTTCTTTGGAATTTTCTGTATATATGATCACATCTCCCATGAATAGCTATTATTTTCCAATCTGGCTGTAGTTTATTTCTTTTTCTTATTGTTCTGCTACAACTTCTAATGCAATACTGAGGGGAAGTAGTTAGAATGGGCATCCTTTTCAGGAAAATGCTCTCAGTCTTTCTCCATTACATATAGCATTGACTCTTGCTTTTCATATATTTGAATCACATTGTGGAGTTCCCGGTCCCCCAACCCTGCAATTTTCTCTAGGGCTTTCATCAAGAAAGGGTGCTAAATTTTATCAAAAACTTTTTGGTGGGGCAAGGTTTTCATAGAGCTGGTCACATGGTTCTATTGATGTGGTGTTTTATGTTGATTGATTTCTAGCATTAAACCATACCTGCATTCCTGGAATGAATTCCACTTGGTTATGGCATATGATTCTTAGTTTGCTGTTGGATTACGTTTGTATTTTGTTGAGGATTTTTTGCATCTATGTTTTAAGAGACATTGGCCTATTGTTTTCCTTTCTTGTGGTGTCTTGGTCTGATTTGAGGATCAGGGTTATTATTGCTACATAGGATGAATTATGGAGCGTCCTTTCTTTAATACCCTTATAGAGTTACAGTCTAGAAAACCCATAGGAGCTTCTACCCTGTGTTATAGGGTGGCTGTGAGTCAAAATCAACTTGATGACAGTGAGTATATCTTTTGGAAACAATGAAACAGTATAGGTGTCAATGCATCTATAAATATTTGGTGTAAGGCCCATTGAAGCCATCTGGTCTAGGAGTTTTTTTGTTGGGAGGATTTTTATTACGGATTTGATCTCTTCACTTGCTATGGGTCTGTTGAAACTCACACTTTCTTTTAGGTCAGTTTGTGTAGCTAAGAATGTGTCCATTTCATCTAGGCTATCCATTTTGTTGCCGTACAGTTTTTTGTAATATTTTTCCATGATCCTCTTTATTTCTAAAGAGTCAGTTGTAATGTTTTTCGGTAGGGTATTCAGTATATGTCTGATAAGTCTATATGGTTCTACTGCCATTCAGGCTCTATATTTCCTTGCTGATCTTTCTAAATATTCTGTCCAATACTGAAAGTAGTGTATCAAAGCCTTCAACTATTTATCCCTTTAATTCTCTCAGTGTTTGCTATATATGTTTAGATGCTCTACTATATTTGGTTGAACATATACTTATGATTGGTAAATCTTATTGATTTATTGACCATTAAATCACTATATAATATCCATCATTATCTCATGTAATAGTTTTTATCTTAAAGTCTAATTTGTCTGATATTATTTTTGCCACTCCAGCTCTTTTTTGGTTAAAAAATAATTTTTTTCACCCTTTCACTTTCTATTTGCATCTTTGAATTTAAGGTGTATCTTTTTTTAAATCATTTTACTGGGGTCTCATACAACTCATCACAACCTATACATTGTGTCAAGCATGTTTGTACATTTGTTGCCATCATCATTCTCAAAACATTTGCTTTCTACTTGAGCCCTTGCTATCAGCTTCTCATTTTGCCCCTCCCTCCCCACCTCCCTCCCTCACAAACCCTTGATAGTTTATAAATTATTATTATTATTTTTGTCATGTCTTATACTGTCCGACATCTCTCTTCACCCACTTTTTTGCTGTGCATTCCCAGGGAGTGGGTTCTGTGTAGATCCTTGTAATCGGTCCCCCCTTTCTACCCCAACTTCCCTCCACCTTCCTAGTATCGCCACTCTCACCACTGGTCCTGAGGGGTTCATCTGTCCTGGATTCCCCATGTTCTCAGTTCTTATCTGTACCAGTGTACATCCTCTGGTCTAGCCTGGTTTGTAAGGTAAAATTGGGATCATGATAGTTGGTGGGGGTGGGGAGAGGAAGCATTTAAGAACTGGAGGAAAGTTGCATATTTCATCGTTGCTACACTGCACCCTGACTGTCTCATCTCTTCCCCGCAACCTTTCTGTAAGGGGACGTCCAGTTGCCTACAGATTGGCTTTGGGTCCCCACTCCGCACTCCCCGTCATTCACAATGATATGATTTTTTGTTATTTGATGCCTGATATCTGATCCCTTCGACACCTCATGATCACACAGGCTGGTGTGCTTCCTCCATGTGGGCTTTGTTGCTGCTGAGCTAGATGGCCACTTGTTTACCTTCAAGTCTTTAAAGACTCCAGACGCTATATCTTTTGATAGCCAGTCACCATCAGCTTTCTTCACATTTCCTTATTCACATGTGTCTTCATGTCAGGAAAGTGAGCATCATGAATGCCAGTTTAATAGAACAAAGTATTCTTGCATCGAGGGAGTACTTGAGTGGAGGCCCAATGTCCATCTGCTACCTTAATACTAAACTTATAAATATATGCACATAGATATATTTCCCCATCCTCATATATAAATATATTTACATATGTACATGCCTGTATTTAGACCGCTATAAATGCCCTTTGTTTCCTAGTTATTTCCTCTATTTCCTTTTACATTCCTCTTGTCCCAGTATCATGCTCAGCCTTCATTTGGGTTTCAGTAATTCCTCTTGGTTACATTGCCCTTGATCAAACCCTACCAGGCCTATTACACCCTCCTTGCCATCAGTTTTGGATCCCTTATTGTTCCCTAGTCCCTGGGTTTGTTAACACCCAATTCCTTTCCCCTAAGATGTATCTCTTATGAACAGGATACGTTGGATCATGGGTTTTTGTTGTTGTTGTTGCTGTGTTTTAATCTCTGCCTTGGAGCACTTAGTCCATTTACATTTATCGTAATTACTGATAGGAAATGACTGACTTTGACCACTTCTTTATTTTGTGTGTATGTCTTAGGCCTTCTTCATCTTTGTCCATTACTACGGCTGGCTTTTGGGTTTTGTTTGATTATTGTTTCAACCTTTTTGTTTCCCTTCTCCTTTTTGTATGTTTCCAATATACATGATGATACATTTAACAGCCTAAAGCATCTCAACTTAATGATACAAGAGATTCTGCTATTCCTTCCCTCAAAACAAAACAAAAATCCTAAAAAACAAACTCACTGCCATGGATTCCATGCCGACTCATAGTAGCCCTATGGGACAGGGAGAAGCTGTCTCTCTGGGTTTCTGAGATTCTAACTCTTTATGGGATTAGAAAGCCCCATTTTTCTCCTGAGGAGCAGCTGGTGATTTCGAACTGCTGACCACCTTATTGTTAGCAGTGCAACATGTAACCACTCTGCCGCCAGGGCTCCTCTCCCTACCTCCAGCCCCTCATTTTTATTTGTCCATCTTTCTTGCCCCTTCCTGCCTTCTGAATTTTGTGTTTTGGACAAATCATGTTCTTTGTCTTAGGTTGAGTTCTCTAGAGAAGTAAAATCAGAATTTTACATATAAAAGGGGACTTTAAAAATTCATGGGAAAATTCCATTGTCTTTTAATTTCACATTTTTCCATGAACTTTTTTGAAGCCCACCTTTAGAGTGTGTGTGTGTGTAATAGAGAGACAGAGACAGAGAGACAAACAGAAAAAGAGAGAAGGGGATCTGTGGTGGTGAGGGGGGAGAGGGATGTATTTCAAAGAAATGGCTCAGTGAGCTACACAGGGTGGTAGACTGGCAAGCCCTAAGTTCATGGGTTAGACGTTAGACCAGAGGCTTCTCCTGATTGACTGTAGGGACTGATGAGCTCACAACCATCAGTGATAGATGGTTTCATTTTCTCAACCACCACACAAACACTTGTTTTTAGTTGTGTTATTTTTCTCCATAATCTTAGCCATCCTGACCCGTGTGAAATGGTGTTTAATTGTGGTTTTTATTTTCATCTTCCTATTGATTAATGATGTTGAGTATCTTTTCATGTGGTTATTGGCCATTTGTATTTCTTCTCTACTTGAATTTTCTCCTTCTCTACTTGAGATGTCTGCTTGAAAACTTTGATAATCTTTATTGGGCTGTTTGTCTTTTTGCCATTAAGTTGTGGTTCTATATCTAGTTTAGGTAGCAATCCCTGATCTGCTATAGTTCCCAAAACATATTTCCCAGGCTGTAGGTTGTCCCTTCACTTCTTTACTTTGTTGTTAAAGCCCTTTGTTTTAAGCAAATGTTTATTTATTTATTTAAAAGTCCAGTTTATCTCTTTTGTCTTCTGTTGCTAGTGCTTTTGATGCCATATATAAGAATTCATTGTAAAAACTAAGTCCCCTCTCAAAAACAAAACAAAACATAAAAAACAGGTTCTGAAGCAATACCCTTGTATTTTCTTCTAGGAGTTTTATGGTTTTTGTTATTACATTCATTTTGAATTAACTTTGAGGTATGTTGTCCCAATACCATCTATTAGAGGCCAAGCCTCCATTTTTTACTGTATTTGTTTTATTTAATGTCTGTGGTTTAATAAAGCAGAGCCATGAGCAAAGTCATGATCCCTGACACTGGCAGGGAGCAGACACTCACTCTGGGATCGGCAGCGGCCTAATTACTTTCTAGGAATTGTCCCCTAACTCAGTCTTCACCAAACCCGAAGTACGTCCTAGTACTTTCTCCATTTTACAGATGAGGAAACAGTTTAGAGTAGCTATGAAACTTGCCCAAGAGACACAGTTAGCAAGTAGCCATGTAACGATTGAATTTAGCTCTGTATGTATCATTGTTAGTACTGTACCATAACCATAATCCACTATTATTAGCACTCATTTTCTACTTTTCTTCAAATTAGCTCGTTTTCTTTCTTTTTTTTAACTTTAAATATAGGTATGTGAAAAGGAAACTTCATGGTGCTGTTGCAAATGGAACACGAGTTTTCCTTCACAGAAATAGCATGTAACAAAAATAAATGCATAAATATTAAATTTTCAAAAATGCTTTTGATGTTCCACTTGGCACAGCCTGATGGTGTCTCCCCCACAGACTTATTTCAAATTAACACGGGAGAAAATGACAGTGGAGAAACCTGGTGGACAGGACTGTGAGCCAGAGATCTCAGTTACAGCACCAGACTCAATAAGCAGGTGTGATCAGGCATCTCCTAACCTGAGGCACCGAGAAGGACACAGCATCCCTTTGCTATCATCCCTCCCTGTTCAAAGTGTGCTGCCTGAATCTAACTGCATGGAGACACCAGGCAAGCCCAGACCCAGCGATGGTGTGCAAAATGACCTCTTAAAAATCACCAAGGTCGAGAAAGATGAAGAGGCCGAGGATTAGTTTCCAGGGAAAGGAGAGTAAAGGGAAGACACTAGCTTCAGTGAGTGATCCTGGGCTGGTTCCTAGACCAGAAGATAATTGCTATAAAATACAGCCTTGGGGACAACTGGCGATGTCTAAAGTATAGCTTCTAAGATTCAGATGTGGTACTTAGAGCTACATCAATATTAAGTTTATTGAATTTGACCATTGCACGCTGCTTCTGTAAGATGCCTTTGTTCTTAGGAGTTAACGCTGAACTATGTGTATAGCTCAGAGATGGTTCTGGAAAAGAAATAGTATGGGAGAGAGGAAGGGAGGAAGAAAGAGCTCAAGAGTACAAATATGCTCAACTGCCAACATTCGGAGAATCTAGAGGAAGAGCATCAGAGAGTTTATTGAAGCCTTCTTGCAATTATCTAGATCCCACCCCCCCAAAAAAATTAAGTGTTTTTGTTTTGTTTTTTAGATGCCCATTTGTGGAGAACAAAAGCAGCCCACCCATCACCAGGGGTAAATGTCTCTCACTGGGGGAAGGCTATGAGCCAAAATGTGTCTTAGAGGCAAGGATAGTAAGAATTTGTCTCATGCACTTTGGACATGTTATCAGGAGAAACCCATCTCTGGAGAAGGACCTCATACTTTGTAAAGTAGAGGGACAGCGAAAAAGAGAAAGGCCCTCGATGAGAGGGATTGACACAGTGACTGCAACAATGGACTCAAACAAAAGAACAATCGCAAGGATGGCGCAGACCAGACAGTGCTTCATTCGGTTGTATAAAGGGTCACTATGAGTCAGAACCAACTTGACAGGCACCTAACCACAACAACGAGTAGACTATCTACTCATTCCCCTGGTTGAGATTAGTGACCTACCTTATATCTTAAAGGTGCTAAAAGTCATGTAGCCACAAATGTGTCAAATTCTTTTTTATTGGGTATATGCATGCATGTATGGGGATGGTTTGCTATAAGTTGTTCTATCCCTGCTCTATTCTCAGCATTGTGCTGAGTGCCCTAGGACTGCCTGCTATTATATCCATTTCATTGATGAAGAATCTGAGACTCTAAGAGGTGATATTATTTACTCAAAAGTAGCAAATAGGAAGAAACACAGTTAGTATTAGAAAACCCTTCCATATTGCTACCATATGGAAAATGTAACCATTGTCATTGAAAAATACGTATATACAAAATTAAAACCCATGCTATTGAGTTGACTCCAACTCATAGTGATTCTTTATAGGGTTTTCGATGCTATAAATCTTTACAGGAGCAGGTAGCTTCACTTTTCTCCCAAGGAGTGACTAATGGATTTGAACTGCTAACCTTGTGATTAGTAGCCTGTGTTAGGCTGGGTTGACTAGAAAAACAAATTCACATATGTGTGTAAGAGAGTTACTTTGCGTTAAGAAGTAATTATATATCTAAGTAAACATCCCAGCCCAGTCCAGATCAAATCCATAAGTCCAGTGCTAGTTCTTCAGGCTGATACTAATCCATAAGTCCCCCTTCAGGCACATGCAATGATACAGAATGCAGTAACATCACTGGCCAGTGAGTGCAAAGTCTTGTGGAGCCAATGGTGGTGGAAGTATCACAGAGTTCTCACAGGTCTCAGCGTGCCTCTGGAAGCTGACCGTGTGGCTTGCCAGCAGGAAGATGAAGCAGAGAGGGGCGGGGGTATGTGTGTGTGAGGTTCCCAGGACCCTCTTTATGAGGAGGTTATGTCCACCAGGAGACACCATCAGGCTGTGACCTGATCGACAGGCTACACTCCAGCCCTACACTTCACATTGACACAAAATTATGTAACTACCACATAGCCCAATACCTATCTCACCACCAGTGTTCTTAAACAATATATATAGAAATTGTGAAATGGAAGCCTAATTTTGCTGTGTACACTTTCACCTAAAATACAATATTAAAATGTCATTTAAAAGAAAGGAAAACTCTCCAGCACAACTGTCTTGGGACCCACAGAGTGATTACTGGAGGGAATCTGGTAGCTGAGAGCAGAGCCTCTGGGTGCAAATCCCAGCTCTGTGTCTGGGTAGCTGTGTGATGTGGGTGGGGTTTAAATGAACCAGGGCTTAGAATGTGTGATGGATGCCTAGGAGAAGCAAAGGCCTGTCCAAGGACACGCAGAAAGTGACACTCCCAGTGCTTGAACCTCACTAACCATCCCAGCAGTCACCCTGTTTCCTGTGAGCTAGGGTCTAACTCACTTCCTGCTTCTAGTCCCCATATGTCCCATATCACAGTTTTCCATCCAGTAAAAGGTTCCCAAACTTATTTGGCCTACCACTCCTCCTTCGGGGGTGGGGGGAGAATCAATGCCCCTAGAAATTAAAAACCTTTGTACTGTAACCCACTATCCAGGATACAAGCTAGGTATCTGCTTTGGCAGCCCTCCTGAATGGTTCCAGTGCCCCCAGAGGGTGGTGTCATCACGTTGGGAAACACCGCTTTCAGCTGCCCCTGCAGTACTGCAGGTGGTTCCACAACTAAGCTGCCGTTGCCCGAGTTGGGAGGGGTTTTCACAAGCCTAGGAGCTCAGCAGATATTTTCTCTGGGTCCTTCTCTTGAACCTTGGGCTCATACCCCACACCCAGGTCATCAGGGAAGCAAAGAGAACCTTAACAACTGAGGGGGGCTTATCTGCTGCTGAACGCATCGTGTCCACTTACTCCATGTGACCGTTGTTCCTCAGGCTCACCTACCTGCCTTCCTGGGCAGCGCGAAAGCCGGTGAGTGAGGTCTTTACTCAGCAAAGGAGAGTAAAACAACAACAACAACAGGGTCGGAATCCATTTCAGCCCAACTGGTATTTTACACAATTGGATACGTTTGACTAAACTAATACATATGTATGGGGACTGGTGCATTTCCATTCAAACCAATGTAAATTACCTTTGACCAATATATTTTCCTGGAAATCAATGCATTTTAACACAAGATAATATTTATGAAATTGAATTTTTTATTGAAGCTAATGCAATTCTACTCTATTTTATGCATTTTTATTAAACTAATGCATTTTAAATTAATCCATTGTATATTAAGTACAACAGACACTGGTACTTACAGTAAAATAATATATGCCCACTGAAATCAATACAGTTTCCAAACCTGGTGTTTTCCATTTAACTGAAGGATGTCAAGCACACACAGCATGTGGACGTGAAAGTGTGTCTTTTTCTTTTTTCCTCCCAAGGATTATTATCATTTAAAAGCTATGCCTCGGGATATGGCCAGAGGCACAAGGATTTAGCATGAATTTGCCCTTATAAGAGTTACCTCACTCAAGCACCCTGAGTTGACCTATTTTTTTTTACCAAAGGACCAAAGATTCTTCATCATGGGATATGATACAGGTCACTTGTCACTACTAATACAATACCAAAGTTTGCAAACAACTTACTTAAACAATAAAAAAAAAGAAAGCTCTCTCAAGTGCATCCATCAAGCACTGATTTGGGTATTGCTATGAAGGTCTTCTGTAGGTGTGGTTCACAGTTTTGATCAGTTGGTTTTAAGTAAAGGAAATGGCTGGTTACAAAGTGGGTGGGCTTTGTACAATAAGTGGAAGGTCATAAGAGCAAAAATTGAGATTTTCTAAAGAAAAAAATGATGCCACAAGACTGCCCCAGTTTCTAGCCTGCCCTGTGAATTACAGACTTGCCAGCTAATTGCATGAGCTAGTTTCTTAAAATATCTATGAATCTATGCATCCACCTACCTACCCACTTGCCCATCTACCTACTTTCCTCCTACCAATCCTTTCATCAACCCATTGGCGCTGTTTCTCTGGAGCACTCTGACCTGATTCACCCTCCCTCCAAAATGTCCAATGTTAAGATTCTCTGATATCTGTCATTCACCTATTGGTTTAGTTCCACTTAGGCTGAGTTTCCTCATCTGTAAAATGGGAAGGATGCTACAGTTGTAAGAGGAAAACGTTAACTCATGCAAAGACTGACACAGAGTACAGGCTCAATAACCATGAGCTGCTCTGAGTGGTAACCATAATATAACTGTTACTACTCTAGAATCAACTAAAGTCCTTCCACGTGTCTGTCCACCTATAAGCCAGCTTCCCCAGTAGTGGCTACCTGCCCCAGGGAGATATTTAGACCATCAAAAGTCTTAAGTTTTGTTGAGCATCTATTTTATTAATTTATTCATAGCATGGAAATCAGATACTCGTGTAAAAATCCTAGCTTCACATCCTAGCTGTGTAATCTTGGGAAAATCACTTGGCTTCTCTGAGCCTCAGGGTCCTCATTTGGAAACTGGGGATGATAATGCTGCCTCAGAGACTAGCTTGAGGGTGGAATGAGGTTATGCACACAGGGCACTCTACAGCCCCCTACATCTCTCTTTCCAGCTGCCACTTTTTCTCTTGCCGTGCACTGAAATAAATAAGGAGAAATGAAGGCAATCTTCTGCAGTCTCCATGCTATTCTTTCTCCAGAGACAGATGGAGAGAGGAAGGGAGTGCAGGGAGGTTAGTGGTGGAGTTGGAAATTTCTTGTCTGAAATAAAAGCAGTATCAAAGTTGGAGGAAAAGATAGGGAAAAAATATCTTGCATTAATATTCGGATACAGCTTCCAGAATTCAAGCTTGTCAAGGGCTACAATTCAACAAATAGACATTGGTTTCCTGCACAGTGCCCAGGGGTTAGCAGATACCTTGTAGCAGATAACAGGATGCTCGTTGCTCTAAAGTGATCCTCCACGTCTTTGCCTTTCAGATGCAAAGTAAATCAAATCTCAGGTTGGGAAGAGTGCACTGGGATCCTTAGGTGAGGAGGACCAGGAGTGAGGGGACGAGATGGATGTCATTTAGCCCGTGGGCCCCTCCATCCACTTGACTCTCACTGAGTGATGGGTGAGTTCAGAAGATAAAAATTCATAGTTTGGATCTGGCTGCAGACCTCCAGCAAGTGCTTTTTTCATCCTTTCGGGGCCTAAGTTCATCCATCAGTAAAATTAAGATGATAGGAACCAAAGGCTTCTTTTGCCCGTGTCCCTCTCTTCTTCTGGTGAAAGCATCTTTTTGGGGTTTTGAGATTTGGCCAGCTTATGGTCTTAAGCTCTACCCCCTCCCAACCCCGTCAATGAGCATGGACCGCACCAGCAGAGTCATTGTGATTGGTTTAGATATAGTCATGTGGCCTAATCTGACCGCGTAAGAATCGTCCCTAGGATTTCTGATGGAATTTTGGAGAAAGAGGTCTTCTCTGTCCCCTGGAGAGGCTAAACTGGGAAGATGGAAGCATGGCCTGCTGGCAATCACCTTTGCTACTCTGAGGTGAGAAACTTGTCTGAGAATGAAGACAACACAGAAGGAAACAGGTCCTAGAGGAGAGAAAAGACAATTTCAACATCACAGGCTCTTCACCAGCTGTTCTTGAAGCCCCATGGGCTATACATGTTCCAGTTAAATAAACCAATACATCCTTTATGGTTTAAGCCAGTTTGAGTTGGATTTTTGCCACTTTTATGACCTGAAGCAAAGTTTTTCACCTGTGTTGCCCTTGTCTGATTCTCGTAGGTCTGACCCATTCTGCAAGGTGTGCTCCTGCAAGAGTGAAGAGAATTGTGACTTGTCTTAGCTCGATGGCTGATTGCCCACTTGACCCTCACTCCAGCCCTATGAGGTAGGTGGGCAGCTATTGTTATTTAGTGGGTCCGAAGACTCTGCTGGTTCTCTTCTTTGCTGGGTTAAATAGTGCCCCACTCAAGCTCAAATCTGTCCCAGAAACTCAGAATATGACCTTGTTTGGAAGTAGGGTCATTGCCATTGTAATTTGCTAAAATGAGGCCTTTGATGGATTGAATTGCATTCCTGAAAGTGTTGGGTTCAAATTCTAACCCCAGTATCTGTGAATCTGACCCTGCTTGGAAACAGGGTCTTTGAAGATGTTAAGACAATATAAAGTCCTACTAGAGTAGTGTGAGGCCTAATTCTATATGGCTGGTGTCCTTATAGAAGAGGAGATGATATGCAGAGAAACAGAGGAAGGATGGCCTCGAGATATTGCTGCTGCATGTGAGGGATCACCTGGGGCTCCAGCAACTAGAAGAGAGGCCTGGGAACAGATCCCTTCTTGAGATACCTTAAGAGGAGTTGAATGGCTGACCCCCTGATCTCAGACTCACAGCCCTAGAGTGTGGGACAACACATTTCTGTCATCAGCCATCAAAGTGGTGTCATTTTGTTACTGCAGCCTTGGGGAACCAATACAAGGGAGCAGCATGGTGTTTTGTTTTGTTTTTAATGGACTGACCCATGTCTTTGGAAGAGAGATCCAGAGGCAGAGACACAGTGAGAATGGTAGGATAGAGATTGGAGTGATGCATCCAGGAATGCTGGTAACCCTAAAAGCTAAAAGAAGGCATGGAAATGATGGTACTTTAGAGCCCTTGGAGGGAACTGGGCCCTGCCAACACTTTGATTTTGGACTTCTCACCTCCAGAACTGAGAAACAATACATATATGTTGTTTTAAATCACCCAAACTAAATTACTCAAACGCACTGCCATTGAGGCAAGTCCAGCTATCAGGGAGCCTCTGTGGGGTTTCTGGGACTGTTCATCTTTGGGGGAACAGATGGCTTCATCTTTCTCCTTCAGAGAAGCTGTTGGTTTGAAAACTGTTGACCCTGCAGTTAGCAGCCCAATGCTTAACCTGCAGCGCCACCAACATGCCTTAAGCTACCCAGACTAAGCCGTTGCTTCAGTGGGAAATTGAACCATCTTCCAGTTAGGGAAGAGCTGGATTGGCTAAAAGTAATCCCATCCTCCCTCACAGGGACTGATTCCAGAAAGGTCATGACCTTTCTGGCCAATGAGTTATGAGGAGAAATCTGCTGGGTAGAGCTTCTAGGAAAAGTCTCTTGAGACTTACAGAACTTCCTGTGGACCTGCCATCTGTTGCCACTATGGCCATCATGTTTTCCCTGGAGAAGGGACCCTGAGGTCTAATCAGTGAACAAAGGTGAGGGGTTGAGCTGCCAAGTCATTCAGAGCTCGGCCCACATCACAGCTCTCTGCTCTGTGAGATGATCTGCGTCATTTGCATTCAATTTAGAGTCAAGATTTCTTTTACTTAAACCATCTTGCCTATTACCCTCCCATATATAAAGGAAAGAAATAACGTTCACAAAGGAGAAGTAGCTGCCTCTAAGACATTGTCAACCAGCTTGAGAAAATGAAAGGAAATGTACTGACTAGAGTAAGTGCAGAGTGCAGCCTGGAGAGACCTGTCTCAGCTAGTGACTGGATAAACAAGCTGTGTCCCCCGTGCTGTGGAATAGGGGACAAACTGAAGCCAGTTCAAAAGACTGCATTCTATACGAGTTCACTTATATGAGTTTTTTTAAATGACAAAACTGAAGGAACAGTGGTTGCCAGGAGCTGGGTGGAGGAAGCAAGACACTGGCAAGGAGTATGAAGAAATGTGTGTGTGTGTGTGTGTGTGTGTGTGTGTGTGTGTGTGTGTGTGTAAGAGAGAGAGATCTAGATTGTGGTGTGGTTACATGACCGTATGTGTTGTTAGAACTCAGAAGCAACCATTTTTAAAAGATGGCCGTTACTATATGCATATTATACTTTAAAAAATTAATCAAAGAGTTTGATTTCAGGCATGGTTGGATCCAGTATTTCTGCCATCTCTCAAATTCTCTTTCCCCAACCTTGGCTTCACTGCCAGTGTGCTCTCCCCAACAGTGACAGAGTCAGACTTGGGCAGTGCCAGGTTTTCTCCTCCTAGCTTAGCAACTTCAACAGGAGGGAGAGCCTCTTTGCCAATAGCAGTTGCCATCAAGTGCATTCCAGCTCATGGAAACCCCATCTGTGTCAGAGTAGAGCTGTGCTCCATAAGGCTTCAGATTCAGACTCATTCATGGTGGACAGGTTATGTAACTTGCCCAAGGTCCCGTAAGTGCTGAGAGGCAGAAGCCGGGGTTCAAACTACATCCAGTTGAACCAATGGCTTCATCCTCTCCATGAGGAAGAAGACAACCATGCTTTCCTTCTGAAGGAAGTCTGGGTGGACTCTGACCTTCAAACTCTGGGTTAAAGTGCATTCACCGTAAGACTCCTCTTTTCTGGCAACTCACTGCCATTGAGTTAATGCCAACTCATAGTGACCCTATAGGACAGGGAAGAACTGCACCTGTGGGTTTCCAAGACTGTAATTCTTTACAGGAGTAGAAAACCTAGTCTTTCTCTTGCAGAGTTGCGAGTGGTTTTGTACTGCTGATCTTGAAGTTATAGCCCAATGTATAGCCTCTAGGCTACCAAACTTCCTTTAGCCAATAGTTCCTATGAAAGTCCCAAAGTTGAGTCTCATTGGCTTGCCTGGATGTGTGATGTTAGCCCTCAACCAATCTGATGATTGGCCTGACCTGGATAACAGCCCCACTCCTAGAACTGGGGAAAGAGCCTTATTCAAACACCATGGACTGAAGGAGAGGAACAATGATTCACAAAGAAAACCAAGAAATGAAACTATTGTTAACAGCCCCTAGACTCAATCTCTTAGCATGGAACAGCCCAGCCCCGATCCTCTGCCTGACAATCATACATGCACTACATTTGCATTTCCTCCAGCACAGCCCACGTAGGTACAACACACACCCAGCATCCCATCCCTGGGTTTTCATAAAAACCCAAGTCCACGAAGTAGCAACTGCAATGTTTTTCAATCACACAGCAAAGATATTTAAAAATATCACCCATATGTGTTTTAAATACAGGCAAATAGCTGGCAAGGCAGCCGCCTTCACACTCGCGCGTGCCATTCTGAGTTATAATCTTCTCGCTTCCAACTCTCAAAATCACATGTTGAAGGCCAGACAAGCCCAGAATGCTGCTAATGATGCGCATCTTTCCAGAATGTTCCCAACAGTTAGTGGAGAAACACCCAAAACACCGAGAAGGAATTGAAGGGCTCCTGGGTTTCAGCTACCCCTGGTGGGGTAGAGGGCTATGCCTTGAACTGCTAACCACAAGGTCAGCAGGTTGAACCCACCAGATGCGCTGAGGGAGAAAGATGAAGTTGTTTGCTGCTGTAAAGATTTAAAGTCTCAGAAACCCAAAGGGGCAGTTCTACTCTGTCTTACCGTGTCATTGTGAGTTGACATCGACTCAATAGCATTGAGTTTGGGGGTTTCAGCAGAATTGTTTGTTCTCCTCTGTTAATATATAAGTGGAACCAGTTAGTTCATTTTCAAATTCTTTTATTGTGATACATACACACACAAAGCATTTGTCATTTCAACAGTTTTGACATAACCCAATTCAGTGACATTTTCATCTCTCTTGATTCTCTGGTTCCATATTTCTCCATCACCCTAACAGAAAGCTCAGTGTCCCTGTGCGATGGCTTACATTTTCCCCTTCCTCTTGCCTCAGTTCACCACTTGTGAGCTTTAGACTCTATTCATTTGCCTGTTCTAGACTTCATATGTGTGGGATTTTGTGATAAGTTTCTTTGATTCTGCATAATGCTTTCAAAGTCCTTCCATGATGTAGTATGTGTCAGGGCCTAATTTCTCTCCATGACAGAGTAATATCCCATTGCATATACATACCACATTCCATTTACCAAGATGTCTCTTGCTGGTTGTTTCCACCTCTTGGCTGTTAGGAATGATGCTCAGTGAACATTGGTGTTCACATATCTGTTTACCTTCCTGATTTCAGTTCTTTTGAGTATATACCAAGAGGAAATTTTGCTGAACCATAGGGTAATTTTTTATTGAGCTACTTGAGGAATTTCTAAGCCATTTTCTACAAAGACTGTCCTATTTTGCAATCCCACCAGCAATAAACGAGGGTCCCAATTTCTCTCCATACTCATCAATACCTGTGGTTCTGAATCAAGCCGTTTTTAGTGACTTCAGATCCAGCCTCCTTCATGAAACACTCTCTCCACCCCACGCTTTTCTATCACTGCCATCTCCTGATGGCCCACCATGCTCTATCTGTCTGGCAGTGAGTTCTTTAAGGAGCAGCCTTGTTTGTATGTACTCTTGTAACTTAAGGATCCCTGCATTTTCTCCTCTTTCAGGTTCATACTTTCCATTAACATCCAAAACAATATCCTTCTGCTCTAACTGGCTAAACATATAGTAGATATTCTTTATACCATACAAGAAGTGCAGAGATAGGTGAATCTAAGTTTGGTGTGATTAGTGGTTATGCGACTTCAATGTTTAATTCTGCCATCCTTTGTGTGGCCTTGACCTTCAGCCCGTTTCCCCACAAGGCCCCCAAATGACTGCCATCGCACCACGCATCACCGATAAGCCCAAAAACATCCATAAAGAAACCTTCCATAGAAGCCCCTACATCTCATTGGCCAGAACTAAGTCACATTCGTCCTGCTAAGCCAACCACATACAGGACTTTTGACTAATCAAAACTAGCTCTGAAAGCATCATCCTCCCTTTCCCCTGCATAACCACAGTGTTCATTGAAGTGTCCTCAACACTTCCCCCAATGACCAGGCTCTATCCTCAGAGCTTCAAGCACAGGCTGGAGAGGATTTGATAAAAGCCAAGTTTTACATCTTGTGCAGCCCTCTTGTAGTACATGATTGGATTGTACTTTTTTTTTGGGGGGGGGTATGTCATTTCTGGGTAGAACACCTTTCATTGACAAGATATGACTCATTGTAGTTCCCTTTACCCTTCTGTGGCACTCGCTGTCCTGGTTTCTTGAGTGAGGTTGATATGGTAGAGCCCTTAGTTGACCCATACGGACAAGTAGCAAGAACAAGAAACATGTGTTGTATTAGGATACTGTGGTTTGGCGATTGCTACTGCAGCATAACCCAGCCCATTACCTTAACCATTCATAATATCATCTCTGCCCTACTCCCTTTTCTCTCTTCCTTCTTTCCTATCTTCTACCATCAGTCACTTAATCCATTCATCCTTTCATCCACTTAGCAGACTTTCTCCCTCCTTCTCTTCCTGTCCCCCGTCTTTCTTTAACAACTATTTCCTGAGTACCTACTATGTGCCAATCGACAGAATTCTGTGATGTTGGCACTTGATTTTAGGTGATTTTGTGCTGTGTAATCATGCAATTGGCCCCACGAGAGTCTGTTTTGTGTCCTTTGGACCATGACTTCCATAAGCACAGAAACTATAAGGAGATATTTATTGCTGTATAGTAAATTCTTGTTTCCTGAGACGATCATGCCTTATAAAGTTGCCACAAACACTGAATTAGTGAACTTCGAGTCACTGCTTTTATGAGAAATGTACTGTTAGGTTCCTATGAGCCTCTCTGGCCACAACATTTCCATCCAATCATTAAAGATCAATGCATACGGTCGTGTTTCTGTTTGATGGCACTTGATTACATATATATTGTTCATTCATTAATGGCCAAAGCATTATAACTCACACACGAAACCAAAATTACCTAACATGTATGTTCTTTGTAAAGCACACCACAGCTTTCTTGCTCTTAGTTAGGGGCACGAGACAGCACTTTAGCACTTCACTGGGAGAGCATCTTACACAGAAAATCATGGGCGGAAAGCACACAAATGCAAACAACAGGGTACTAAATAAACCGAGAAAAGAGTACTGCCCACAGTTGGAGAGCTGAAACAAGAAGGCAGAGCCTGGCCTTGTTCAATCCCAACTGAAAACATGTGTTGGGGGACTCAATTTTTGGCCACCTTGAACATGCCCACAACGAACTGTAAAAATGCCATGAGTATCAGTTTTGGGGGGTGTAAGTGCATTTAAGCAAATGGGAAAGTTTGCTATGATGTTGTTAGGTGCCCTTGAGTCATTTCTGATTCATAGCGCCCTATGTGCAATAGAAGGAAACACAGCCAGGCTCTGTGCCATCCTCCCGATTGTTCTTTTGTTTGAGCCCATTGTTGCAGCCACGGTGTCAGTTCATCTTGTCAAGGGCCTTCCTCTTTTTCATTTGCAATGATAGACTGCAAATCATTAGGAGCAACTGTATCTCCAATCCCAAGTACGCAGTGGATTTAATAAATACTTTGCTGGCTGATGAACCGTGCTTTATGAACATAGTTTTGCGAACATACTGGCATTTCCAGTAGACTCAGAGCTTCAGTCTAACCTTGCTGGAATCTGGAAGAAGTCTGGAATTCTGGGAACTCTGGAACCCTTCATTGTGTCTACCGAGTTGCTGAGATGCTAGTATGTAAAGGGCTATGTCTGCTTTCAACCCAGGCACCACTTTGTAAATGTGGGTTGACCACAAGGATGAGCAAACATCAGGGGAGTAGCTGCTTCTCCTTTGCCCTCCTCAACATCCACATTTTTTGAAACCTCAAGGCATTTTGCTTTAAGAAAACTGACAGGAAAATGGAAACTTATTAAAACATCACTAATGATTGCTGCCTACCATGTATCTGATGTCTTTTTATGTCTTTGCTACCTGACTTTATACTTTATTATGATCTAGCATTGTGTTGGGCTGCTAACCACAAGGTCAGCAGTTTGAAACCACCATCTGCTCTGTGGGAGAAAGATGGGGCTTTCTTCTCCAGCAAAGAGTTACAGTCTTGGAAACCCACAGGGGCAGTTTTACCTTGCGCAATTACAGAATTGCTATGAGTCAGCATTGACTTGATGGCAGTGAGTTTGGTTTTATTTTGGTTATTTTGGATATAAGAAGAAATAAAGAATAGCATTATAATATATATATATACCTACCACCCAGCTTAAAAAAAATAAAAGATTACCAGTTAGAGTCCTCCTGTATGGTCCTACCCAGTCTTACTTCTTTCCTCCTACCTCCCCACCAGAGGTCATTTCTATCCTGAATTTAATGTTTATCTTTCCTATGAAATTACACTTTTTTGAAACATAGGCATGTATACTTAAAAATACACAGTATAGTCTTGCTTGCTTTTACATTTATATAAATAGTATTTGCACTATCTGTGTTCTTCAGAACTTCTATCTTCACTCAGCATCGTTGTGTGAGAACCCTGTATCTTTTATAGACAGTGTGTCCATGTCTCCTGATCACTAGGACAGGGACTCTTGCTGGGCATAGTCCTAGGGATATATCGATGGGAGCTATGACAGTTATAACTTCAACTATATTAGATGAAGCTGATTGTTTTCTAAGGTGGATGTACCAATTACACTCCCACCAGCAGTGTGGGAGGGTTCCATTTGCTCTGTATCCATGTCAACACTTGCTATTGTCAGGCTTTACAAATTGGGCCAATTGGGTGGATATAAAATGGCAGCTCATTAAAATTTTAATTTGGGTTTCTCCTAATTATTAATTAGGCTGAGCAGTTATTACTCTATTTATTGGCCATTTGAGTTTTCTCTTCTGTGAAGTTCCTGTCTGTGGCTGTGACATTGACCTCAAAAGGGATCTCTTTAGGCTGGGCCACTATTGCAATAGTTAAGTCTTTGTTTCTTTTTAGATCAGCTTGCCATAGGAGATGGCATTCAAGACCTTAACAAAGAAGAGAAGGGAGCGGCTTAGGGGAACACTGGGTCAAGGGAAGTAGGATTCCTTTCTAATTGCCCCTAAAGCCAGCATTTCGTGATGGAGCTCTTCATGGCTTATGTTTGAGAAGAACTCATGCTTTCCAGTCACATCACATCCCTGCGTGGTGTGAAGCTTCATGCTGCCAACACTGGGTTAAGCAGGCTGCAACACTCCCTCCACCTTTACAGCTATGTAAGGGAGGCCTCAAAGGTGCTAGGTGACTTTCCCAGAACCATATGGCATCATGACGTTGACTGGCTGGGGTGTAAGACCTTTTGAGAGTCCACAATCTAGAATCCACCAGGAAGACTGGTGGGAACACAGAGGACCTCTCTGGTGGGCAGAGGTGGTGCTAAGAGGCTGTAGGTAGTCCCCACAAGACTGTGACAGAAACCCAGGCCTGATAGCAGCGAGCTTGCTGTGTTAGGCCAGGAGGGCTCATCCAGCCGAAAGCACCACCCCCAGGTGTCCTTTGTTGTGTGGTTTGAGTGGACTTGAGATTGGTAAAGCTGCTGACTCAGGACTGACTCAGGAAGTACAGGAAGGAGCACATAGCCTGCCAGTGGGGCAGCCTCAGATCCAGATGCTGCAGCGACAAACAGCCCGAGCTGCCCAGCATTCCAGACCAGCAATGCTTGTTTCTTTTTTTTTCTCTTTTTAAATCATTTTATTGGGGGTTCGTAAAACTCTTATCACAATCCATATATTCATCCATTGTGTCAAGCACATTTGTGCATTTGTTGCCATCATCGTTCTCAAAACATTTTTTTCTACTTGAGCCCTTGGTATCAGCTCCTCATTTTTCCCCTCCCTCTCAGCCCCACTCCATCACGAACCCTTGATAATTTATAAATTATTGTTATTTTGTCATGTCTTACACTGTCCGACATCTCCCTTCACCCACTTTTCTGTTGTCCGTCCCCCAGGGAGTGGGTTGTATGTAGATCCTTGTGATCAGTTCCCCCTTTCTACACCACCTTCCCCTTCCCCTCCTGGTATCACTACTCTCATTATTGTTCCTGAGGGGTTTATCTGTCCTGGATGCCCTGTGTTTTCAGTTCCTATCTGTACCAGTGTACATCCTCTGTTCTAGCCAGATTTGTGAAGTAGAATTGGGATTGTGATAGTGGGGGGTGGGTAGGGGAGAGGGAAGCATTAAAGAACTAGAGGAAAGTTATATGTTTCATCGGTACTATACTGCGCCTTCACTGGCTCATTTCCTCCCCATGACCCTTCTGTAAGGGGATGCCCAGTTGCCTACAGATGGGCTTTGGGTCTCCACTCCACACTTCCCCTCATTCACAATATGATTTTTTGTTCTTTGTTGCCTGATACCCCATCCCATCAATACCCCATGATCACACAGGTTGGTGTTCTTCTTCCATGTGGGCTTGGTTGCTTCCCAGCTAGATGGCCGCTTGTTTAACTTCAAGCCTTTAAGACCCCAGTGCTATATCTTCTAATAGCCTGACACCATCAGCTTTCTTTATCACATTTGCTTATACACCTGCTTTGTCTTCAGTAATGGTGTCGGGAAGGTGAGCATCATGGAATGCCAGTTTAATAGAACAAAGTGTTCTTGCATTGAGGGAATACTTGAGTGGAGGCCCAATGTCCTTCTGCTACCTTAATACTAAATATATATATATATATGCACTTAGATCAATTTCCCCATCATCACACATATGCACATGCATGTATTTAGACCTCTATAAATGCTTTTCCTCCTAGTTTGTTCCTCTATTTACTTTCCTCTTATCCCACTATCATGCTCAGCCTTCATTTGGGTTTCAGTAATTCCTCTAGGTTACATTGCCCTTGATCAAGCCCTACCAGGCCTCCTATACCCTCCTTGCCATCAATTTTGGATCACTTGTTGCTCCCTTGTCCCTGGGTTTAATACCCACTTCTTTTCCCCTGCCTCCCCCTCCCCCATACCCCCCCCCAACCATTGGTTCCGTCGTTATCTCCTCCATGTTATTTATCCTGCCTATCTTATCTAGATAGACCTGCAGAGATAATAGGCACAAAAAACAAGACAGAGCAAAACAAAACAACAAAACAGCAACACAAGGACCAAAAAAGAGCCTGTAAATAGTTCAAGGTCTGATTGTTGACCTTTATAGGAGTGTCTTCTGGTCGAGTCTGATGGGGTGCCACACCCTGGCCTCAAAGTCTATTTTTGGTATTTCCTCGGGACTTCCTTGCTGTTCTGTTGTACACCCTTAGTATTTTGCCTCGGTGTGGTGGGGTCAGATTAGGCTAAATTCCCACATTGTCTCCAGTGTTGTACCCCATAGGGCTATAGATCAGTGAGGGATGTCTTGTCTCGTAGCGGGGCCAGCCATATGGTCCTCTCTGTGCATTGGCTGCCCTGAGCAGGGACATTGTCCTCAAGGAGTGGTGGGCCAGGATGCACTTCACTCTGCCTTCTCCCCCTTCATTTGCTCCTGTGTGCTCTGGTCACACATGTCCCTTTCCCTGAGTTGTAGCTTCAGTGCTGGCCTCTGAAGTAAATTCTTCATTGGGGAGGGGGAGCTGTCCATATAGTTGGGATTGGGGCCGGCCCCTCAGACTTCTCTATTGGTTCACTGCTTTATGCAGCAATGCTTGTTTCTTACCTCAGAACAATCCTATTCCTGACTGGTGGGGCTTTCCTGCACAGAACCATGGGCCCCTCCTCACCCTTGCATTTCTAAGCCCACTCTCGTGGGACCAGTATGTGTTCCCAGACAGGCTATTTCCATGGCCAAAAGCAAAGGGACAAGAAGGCAAGTAGAACGCACATGATCTCTTGAGACTCAGACCCAGAACTGACATGACAGCACTCCCACCTCATTCTACTGCTCAAAGCAGATCACATGGCTAAACCCAGGCTCAAAAGGGCCAATTCACAGTGGGAAGATCATCACAACACCACATAGCATGACATTTGAATACAAGGAACGATCAAGAATGGAGCCCATGACATCATCTGCAACCAAAAACTATATCATTGGGTTAACTCGGTACTTAAGGCGACCCATGTGGGTCAGAGCAGGGTTGTTTCCAATGGCTGAGTTTTTGACAGTGGGTTGCCAGCTCTCCTACAGAGGTACATCTGAGTAGATTTGCACATCCAGCCTTTTGACTAGCAGCTAAGTGGTTTGCATCACGGGAGACTCCATCATCTACCATGGAACCAAAACTGCTCACGGCTGTCAAGTCAATGCCAGGTAAACTGCCCTGTGAGTTTCCAAAACTTTAACTCTTTTTTAAAAGAGATTTTATTGGGTGCTCTTAAAGATTTTATAACAATCCATACATCAATTGTATCAAACACATTTGTACATATGTTGCCACCATCATTTTCTAAACATTTTCTTTCTGCTTGAGCCCTTGATATTAGTTCCTCTTTTTTCCCCTCCTTCCCCCACCCTCCCACCCTTGTGAACCCTTAATAAATTGTTATTATTTTCATATCTACACTGACCGCTGTCTCCTCTCACCCATGTTTCTGTTGTTCTTCCCTTTTGGAGGGAGGGTGTTATATGTCGATCACTCAGTCAGTTCCCCTTTTTCTTTCCCTTCTCCCCCTACCTTCTCCCTACCCTCTTGGTACCACTACTCCCATTTCTGTTCCTGAGGTGTTTATTTGACCTGGATTCCCTGTGTCAAGAGCTCTTATCATTACCAGTATACATGCTCCCGTCTAGCCAGATTTGTAAGGTAGACCCGGGGTCATGATATCAGGGGTGAGGAAGCCTCAAGGAACCAAAGGAATATTGCATGTTTTGTCGGTGCTATACCGCACACACCCTGGCTGCCTCATCCCTTCCTTGTGACCCTTCTGTGAGAGGATGCAAGACTTTAACTTTTCATGGGAGTAGAAAGCACCTTCTTTCTCCCAAGGAGCAACTGGTTGTTTCAAACTGCTGACCCTGTGGATCACAGCCCAACTCAAAACCACTACGCCACCAGGACTCCATTCATCTACCACTGATAGTCATTACTCTTCACATTTTCTGTTGAGGAAGCTGATGTCCAGAGAGGTGGACTGCCTAGAGTGAGGTCACCCAGCCAGGTTACTATAGAGCTCAGGATCAAACCCACAGGGCCCACTCCTCACTGAACCAGGCCATACCGAGACACAACGCCACCATTGCTGGGATCATTTGGCAGCCGCTTCCCAGCGACCGACTTTTAAATAAAGTGTGGAATGCACAGTTCCCCATGCCTAATCTCTCTCTTACGTTGGATGCCTGTCTGGGCTACCATCTGTCGCTGTACTCTGCAGCGTCACTTCAGCAGTGGGGCGAGGCCTCTCCAGTCAGGTTCCCTCCACCTTCTTGCCACTTAGCAACATCCGGCAGATGCAAGTTTTCTGATGCAGGCACCCACAATTAGCAGATGCTCTTTAATTAGCATAATTCCCACCACTTTTATTGCCTCCCTGAGATTATCTTGATTCCCCAGCGCTCCGGGATATATTAAATACTTACTTGGTCACTTGCCTCCCTAAAAATTAAGAGAAAACATATGAGACAGCCGGAGACTCTTGTGGTGGGGAACTTGTCCTCTGAAGCCAGGCTTAGAGCTAAAAGAATCTTCTCGACTTAGGAAGGGCTGGGAGGTCAACACAGTCCAGACAGCCCAGTGGAGGTGGGAAAAGAGAGAAAGTCTCCAAGCTCTGGGATTAGCCTGCTGGGACTTGAATTCACTCTCGGCCCCATGATGGTGGGAAAGTTGCATCTCCTCTCTATGCCTCAGGTCCTCATCTGTGAAGTAGGCATGATGAGAACAATGTGAACCTCATGGGGATGATTTCAGAGGCATCACTAAGGTTGGTGTTACCTGTGTAGTAATTTATGGTGTGGGAATACTCCTTCATAGACCAAGACCATCTTCTCTACAGGTCACAAAGAATCCTTAGTAATGTGTATTACCAATTTAATCATAGACTAATGTGTGATAGATTAGTTGTAAAGTGCTTTAATGTAATATTTCTTAGTTCTAGGAGTACTAACAAAATTATTTTGTAAAACCTTTCTATATTGAATTACAACATTATTAGTTACAACATTATTAGTAACTGGGCAGAAGCCTTTTAAAATTTTTTCTGCCTTAATTACTAGTACGTTCTCCAAAAAGGTTTAAGAAATGCTAATTAGCATAATATGAGGGCCAAACACCAGACCGTTTTACAAAATCAGTGACTACTAAAACCCTGGCAACAGCAAAAGCAAAAACATGTGTCTGTAACTCATGGGGATGAGACCACGGGATCTGAAGTATCATCAGAACTGGGTAAGAATGACAGATCTGACCTGAGGGCATTAGGTTTAAAAATAAATTAGCATAAATGTTTAGCCCCGCAGGCACATTGATACATGGAAACTGAGCTTACCAAAATGTTTTCATAAATAAGTATGGGTGTATGTCATTGAATGGCCATGATGGTCATTGTTAGGTGCTATTGAGTCCGCTTGACTAGTGGCGACCCTGTGCACAATGGAATGAAACCCTGCCCGACCCCCACCCTCCTCGCAATTGTTCTTAGCTGGAGCCCATCAATGCAGCCACTGTGTCATTCCATTCCATGGAGGGTCTTCCCCTTTTTTGGCTGACCCTCTATTTTACCAAGCATGATGTCCTTCTTCAGGGACTGGTCTCTCTGGACAACCTGTCTGCAATGTTGTTGTTAGGTGCTGTGGAGTCCGTTCTGACCTTATGTTGTGCATAGCAACCCTATGCACTACAGAACAATACACTGCCCAGTCCTGTGCCATCCTCACAATTGTTCTTACACTTGAGCCATTGTTGCAGCCATGGTGTCAATCCACTTCCTTAAGGGCCTTTCTCTCCTTCACTGGCCCTCTCCTTTACCAAACACGCTGGCCTTCTCCAGGGACTAGTCTTGGTCAAACTGTGTAAGGCAAAGTCTTGCTCTTCTGCTTCTGAGGAGCATTCTGGCTGTACTTCTTCTCCAGCAGATTGGTTGATCCTTTTAGCAGTCTGTGGTACTTTTAGTATTCTTCTCTGGTCTTCTTAATTGAGTGTCCAACTCCCACATGCATATGAGGCAATCGAAAATACCATGTCCACAATACATTTTGGGAAATAGATGTCATGTGATGTGAACATTTGCAAACACCATGGGAGCCCACCTCTAGTTGTCCTCATCATGGTTGCCACATCTGCTGTTGAAGCTGGAGGAGCAGGTGGTGGCATCTAGTGACTGAGAGGGTGGCAGAGCATGTTCTGCCTCCTCAAGCAGCAGGAGCAGTCCAGGTCTTCAGACCATACTGCTGTCTGCAGGCCTGCTGGACAGCACCCAACCTGAGAGCTTGTGCCCAGCCATGTGCTCTGCCTCTCCTGCCTGTATCCCTCCATGGACCAGTGCTGCCGGCCTAGCTTTGGAGGCTGTAAAACCCTGAGGGGATACTAATAAGAAAGGAGAGCTGCGTTCCCTTAGGAACAAAGGAAGGAAGGCAGACTTTATGGGACTATGGATATATATGTAGTTGGTGTTGTTTGAACAGTGCATACCTGCACAGGGGTATTTTTATACATTTTTGTTGAAACACTGCACAAAAATTTTATAGACAGTCCTCTTGTTCTCACCTCCCTGCCAGGTGTGGGTGGTCTAAACCCCTTAGTGGCATCATTGTTTGTTTAGAAGGTAAATGAGTTTAAGTTTTATAAAGTGCTGGGAACCGTGCCTGGCAGGGAGGGATTGAATATAATGACTTAAGGAATGATCATATTGGACTCCTGAGGCTGGCTCAGCTCTCATCTACCTTCCAGATATCACTTGTTCCTCCGAAGAGCATGCTGAGGGTCGCAGCCTGCCACCTCAGCACACCCACTGTGCCAGGTCCATCGCCTGCATGAGCTCGGTGAATACTCACTAGAACCCTAAGAAGTTCCCATTGTACAGGTGGGGAAACTGAGGCTCAGAGTGATGAATGACTTGCCCAAGGTCATATGTAAAATGTCAGAGTGTGGATTCCATCAGAATTGGAACCCGAGTCCTCTGACTCCAGCTCTGCCTCTTGTCACTCCTAAACTCTCCCTGGTCCCTTGCAGGAGAGAGAAGCCCAGCAAAAGCAGCAGACTTGGCACCTGGGGGTGCCTGTCCTTTGCTTCTTTTAGTCATACCTGAGAACGTAGCCCCTGGTTGCAGGAGGACACACTGAGGCTGAGAGGTGAGGTAGTTTTTACAAGTGAGCAAACGGCGGAGCAGGAGTTCAAACCCTTGTCCCTGGGTCCAGTGCTCTTTTTCTTGCATTTGCCTCAGGGAACTGGCTGCCTGAGGATGGGAACAGAAGAGAAGGTTGCCCTAAGAGGCCACTCACTATCCTGGCTCAGAGCCCTCCCCTGGCTCCAGGGGCACCCCTGTCAAAGGAGGTGCGGCCTATACACTGAGTGTCCACTAGGTGGGGCTTTCAACAAAGTCCAGAGACCCCAGGAGAGACCTCACAGCTTAACCCTGGGGGGTAGAGACAGGCACACATACCTTCATATAACTACACAGGACTAAGGATGCATACCCATGTGTACATACGGCTGTGCAGACATGTATATGAGCACACACGCGGGGCCTGAAACATCTGTTTGGTTTGTGTGTGTGTGTGTGTGTGTGTGTGCGCACTGACATGCAAGTGTGCACGTACATGTATGCTAACATGTACACGTGAGCATATGCAGAAGAAGGTAGAGGTACACCATGTGAGTGACGGCATGGCAGGAGTAGATGTGTATGTATCTGTACAGATGCGTGCATGTGCCCATGTCTGTAAATAGGTTCCTGTGAGAGTGTTTTTAGGAGAGAGTAAGCACATAGGTGCCCTTGGCCCTAGGGCCTCAGAATCTTTGAGGTCTCTTTTCCTGAAGACTCACCTGGTGAACTGGTGAGGATGTAGGTTCTGGGTTAAAATGCACTCTCTCTGGGTAGAAAGGCAAATTCTCAGCAGGGGTGGATCCACTAATACACCTTTGGAAAGCAAATGACCTCCAGGCCTCTCTGCTTGGGATGTTAGCAGAATCCCCTGGTTGACTCCAAGGATTGGGAGCAGGGAGGACTGGGTCAAATTGGGAGACTTTGTTCCCCCAGATACTGAGTTCATTAGCTCACGGATGTTTCTGGAATGGTGAACCACCCTTCAAAGGAGAACTTCTATAACCTTCCTCCTGTCCCCTCACAGCTCTGGATAGTGTGGCTGGAGACTGTGGGTGTCAGGGAGTATCAGCTTTGGGTTCCAGTCCTGACTTAGCCCCTCACTGGTTGTGAAGAGGTGTGTGCCCAGGAGAGGAGTAGGGCCAGCTGAGGAAGGGAAGGGGTCAGAAGAAGAGTTAAGAGCTTGAGCCTCAGAATCAAATGGAGCCCTATGCGTCTCCACTTCTATTACTCCCAGGCTGGGTGACCTTGAGCAGGTCACTTGCTCTCTCCAAGCCCTTGCTGTGTCAGCTGCTAACAAGAGGAAGTGGCAATGCCTGGCTCCTAGTGCTGTCAAGGAGAGACTAGGTGGTAGGACCATGGGGAAAGAGACCGCAGATGGTGCTGGCAGCATTATTCTCCCATCACGTGGGGCCAAGAGTTGCTGCACCGGGAGCTCCACAGAGCTGATGGCGCCGTAGCTTTGCGGGGAGTAGCTGTGGTGAGGCACACACAGCCCCTGCTCTTGGTCTTTTCTCAGATGGCATTTTCTGGAAGCACATTCATTCCTTTCTCTCCAGCCTTCGGTACAGCAGCAGGAAAAGCTGAAGGGGGTTGCAAGCCTTTCTCATTTGCTCACCTCCTTGCCAGGTTATGCCCAGCCATTCTCCACCTGCATGAACTTAGTCAAGTTACTCCACCTCCTCGAGCCTCAGTTTATTCATCTTTAAAATGGAGACACAGATACCTAACTAGTTGAGAAATTTAAAGGAAATGCTGGAGGAAACATGGGGTGGGGGAGTGAAGGCTATTATGAGAATTTCAATGATGATAGAAATTCAAGTGTAAACATTTCTACCTCCCCTGAGGTCTTAAAGGAGAAAGAATTGTGGGGTTTTAAAAATCACTTTATTGGGGGCTCTTACAGCTCTTAGCACAATCCATACATGCATTCATTGTGTCAAGCACGTTTGTACATATGTTGCCATCATCATTTTCAAAACATTTTCTTTCTACTTGAGCCCTTGATATGAGCTCCACGGGTAGTTGTTTTTTAGTTTTGTTTTCAGCTTGGCTATTGGGCCTGCCTTTTATGGACAAAGAAATGGAAGAACCTTAAATTTAAAGAAGATGAAAGAGCAGTGAGAAGGGGGGGGGGGAAGGAAAAGGAGGGGAGCTTGGAAGACAGGGAGAAGGAGCTGGGGAAGACAGAGCAAAGAATGAGAAGGTGGCCTTGTAGACTGAGGGGAGAGGAATTAAAATTAAGAGTGGAGTGCCTGTTTTAATGAAGGGCTTGGGAAAGAAAGAAAAGTAATTTGAAGGCATTGTTATGGATTAAATTACCTCCCACCCCCAAATATGTGTCTAAGTTTTAATCCCTATACCTGTAAATATCACCCTGTTTGGAAAAGAGGGTTTTATTTTGTTATGTTAATAAAGTAATACCAGATAGGGTGGGTTCTAAACCTAATCACCTCAGTTATAAAAAGATCAGACAGAGAGACACACATGGGGGAGGGGAGAGACAGATGTCACAGGATTGTGACAAGCAAAGGAGTTCCCAGGGTGGCTGGCAGAGGCTCACAGAAGGACTCCAAGGGGACAGGGCCCTGGTTGGGACTTGTGGCTACTAGAACTGTGAGAAAATCCACATCTGTGCTCTAACGTCAGCCACACCGGGGAGGGGGAGGGCTGTGTGTGTCACTTTAAGACTACTGCAGTGGCAGTGATTGTCTTTGATCTTCATAGAGGCTTTTAAGGCTGAGTTTGTGAAGTTCTGTTTGCAGGAAGGTTGCTGGTGTTCAGTTCTTCTCAGGGCATTGGAAAAGTCCACTGCTATCCTCGAGTGCTCATGGCCCAAGGATGGATAGAAGATTAGGTGTTCCTATGGACAAGAAACCAAGTGGGACTGCTCAGGTCAGACATATGGATCTGGGAGAGCCAAGCAATGTTGGTTTCTGAAGATTTGGGTTGCTATCTGTTTTGCATATTCAAAGCTAAGATGGATGGTGGCTTCATGTCTTGGGGCCAACTTCTCTGTGGCCCCATGAAGCTATATGCGAGTTCAGAGCAAGGTCCTAGGAATTCTAGTTAGTAAATGTTTCTAAATCTTCTGGAAGTTGCTAAGTGCCAAGTGAAATTCCATTCTGGGGTTTCTAAAAGGGAGAACTGAGCACAACGATCGACATATAACCCCCTCCCAGGGGGACAGACAATAGAAAAGTAGGTGAAGGGAGACAGTGTAAGACATGTAAAACAATTATATAAATTATTAAGGGTTCATGAGGGCGGGAGAGTGTGGGAGGGGGAAACATGAGGAGCTGATACCAAGGGTGCAAGTAGAAAGAAAATGTTTTGAAAATTAAGAGTGGAGTGGTTACTTTAATGAAGGGTTTAAATGATGTTACCATATTATGGTAACATATGCACAAATGTGCTCGACACCATGGATGAATGTATGGATTAGGATAAGAGCTGTAAGAGCCCCCAATAAAATGATTTTAAAAAATAGGTGTGGCAGGCTAAAGTTGACTTACCAAGGATGTAATTTTTGATTCATATGTTCAAAGGGAACTTGTTGACTTTCTTTCTTTACATCCACAAAATGGAGTTGTATCCACCTGGACTTGAATTTTTTTATGTGGTGGGAGGTAGAGATCTAATTATATTCCTTGCCATGTGGATAATCAGTTGGCCTAGTATTATATTGAAAATGCCATCCAACATTTCCCACTGATCTATAGTGGCAGATCTGCTATATATTTGTGTGAGTCTGTTTCTAGGCTTTTAATTTTGTTCCTTTCGTCTGTCTGTCCCTCTGCCAATCCCTTACTCTCTTGCCTTGTTTTAGAATAAATCTTGGCATCAGACTGAAAAGTCCCTCCACTTTATTGTTATTCTGCAAGCTTGCTTTGGCTATTCTGGGCCCTGGTGCTTCCATAAAAATTTTAAGATGGACTTGTCAAGTTATGCTAAAATAAAACATAGGATTTTAACTGGAATTTCACTGAATTTATGGAATAATTTGTGAAAATAAATGACATCTTTATCATATTAAGCCTTCCAGTCCATGAACATGGGATGTCTCTCCATATTCAAGTCTTTATTTAGAGACATCTCAGTTGAATATGGCATTCATTCTGTGTTGTATGTATATTTAGGGCCCCAGGGGAAACAGACCTCATGTCTACCAAATGAAGATCTCTGTTGATAAAAGTGTATCCATAAATTAAGATATGGATATAAAAAGTATAAGAGGTCTCTTAAGTAATTTTCTGTAACTGATGTTTAACCATTTGATATTTAGTTAAATTTTTAATACATTTTAAAGAATGATGGGGTTGTACTATAGTTAGTATTTTATACATTTCTTATGCAACAGGGGTTGAAGCAAAACAGTTAAGAGGATGGCGAAGGCTCAAACAGTGTTTGGTTCTATTGGACATAGTGTGGCTATGAGTTGGAATCAATTCAGTGGCACCTAACAAAAACATGTTCACATTGCCATGTCCCAGGCATCACTTCAGCACAGGTAGGTAGTCTTCATTTTCCTTAGCATTGAGTAGAATCCCAAGGTAGGTGTATCATCTAGGATCCCAACAGGAAACAATGAAAAAGCTACACTCAGCTGGGAGTTTTAAATGAGGACACTATTTACAGAAGGGTGGGCATGGGAAGTGATATCCACTCCAGACCTGAAGGAGCAGGGGGAGGGGATAGAGTTTCTGGGGCCCAGTGAGAGCAGGAACTGAGGGAGAGGGACAGCTGAACAAGGCTATAGCGGGAGAGGGTCCAAGTAGGGAGGGAGATGGGGAATAAATATCCCAACCTTTCTCTCCTCCTATGGGCTCATCTTCTGACAGGCTCTCCTATTGGCTAAACTCAATAGGCAGTCAGAAAGCAAGGAAGCTTGGGAAATGTAGTTCACAGGAATTACCCTCCAGGGACACTGCGCAGGTGGAAAGTAAAAGGGGGCAGGAATAAAGGAGAGTAATCAGCATAGTATGAATACAGCATTGTTTACTTTACCAGTTCTTGTCACTGGAGGGGAATCAAGCCAGCGGAACTGTCCCTCTTGTGTTGTTCATTTCCTGTTTGATTGGCTGTTGAGAGTGGGCACCTGGTTAAGCCTCCAGCACTTGTTCTCTGGACATCTGCTTCCCACCCACCCCCACCCCCAGGTTCAAGTGCAAAAAGCCCCAGGCTTGCTGTGAGTGAACTCAGGCATTGGTTCTATCCATTCCCCAGCCCTGTGATCCAGCCGCTTTCTTTCTCTGGACGTCAGTCTTCCCATCTGTACTTGGGGAATAGCGTGCTGGCCCTGTTTAGTTGAGGCCAACGATAATAAGCTATAGAGCAGCCGTTCTCAACCTGTGGGTTGCGACCCCTCTTGGGGATTGAACGACCCTTTCACGG
This sequence comes from Tenrec ecaudatus, assembly GCF_050624435.1. NCBI lineage: Eukaryota > Metazoa > Chordata > Mammalia > Afrosoricida > Tenrecidae > Tenrec > Tenrec ecaudatus. The sequence goes on from NC_134545.1 coordinate 7,732,992, forward strand.
GGGTCCCCCGATTCATAACAGTAGCAAAAGTACAGTGATGAAGTAGCAATGAGAGTAATTTTATGGTTAGGGGGTCATCACCACATGAGAGGGTCGCAGCATGAGGAAGGTTGAGAACCACTGCTGTAGAGAGATGCTGTTGTGGTAGTTGGGTGTTTAATTGACTCAGCTGCACAGTGACCCATGTGATGGAGCAGAAGTGTTTTCTTTCTTTTTTTTTTTTTAGTTCTTTTTTTTTAAATTTTTTATTTTATTTTAACAATTTATTGGGGCTGATACAATTCTTTTCACAGTTCATACATATACATACATCAATTGTATAAAGCACATCTGTACAGTCTTTGCCCTAATCATTTTTTTCTCTTTTCTTCTTTTACATTTTATTAGGGACTCAAACAACTCTTACCACAATCCATACATACACATACATCAATTGTATAAAGCACATCCATACATTCCCTGCCCCAATCATTCTCAAGGCATTTGCTCTCCACTTAAGCCCCTTGCATCAGGTCAGAAGTGTTTTCTTGGCTCTAATATTTAATGGAAGCAGATCACCCAAGTCTTTCTCTCATGGAGACACTGAGTAGGTTAGAAACCTCCAGCCTTTCTGTTCACAGCCAGCTGCCAGGGCTCCTAAGACACAGATGTGAAATGTTAGATGTGTGTGTTACATGCATAGTGTTCTATATAGATGAACTCAGCACAATGTGTTTTTAGTGTCACCATTACTCAGATGGGCAAAGCAACTTCCCCCAGGTCACAGAGCTGGAATTCGCAGCCATTGTGGCTCCAGGAGCTCACTCTCAACTACCATGCTATGCTAATAATTTCTCTCTGTGGAGCAGCCAACCACCAAGCCCCGGTGTCAGGGGCCCCTGCGCGTCTGGACACCTGGGCTCCCTTGGGCTGCTCTATCAGAAGCAGGCCTGACAAGGCACTTCTGGGGAGACTCACCTTTGGTTAGCAGCTGAGCCAGCATGTTAGCCATCAACATCACCCAGGGATTCCAGACTACTCAGGTGTTTAATAAGAGAAGCAGTCACCTGGCCAACCTCCAGAAGCCCACACTCCCACGCAGCGCCAGCCGGACATGCCACACCTTCACTCCTCTCCTGCCGTGGTAGTTCACCCTCCTAGATGAATGGGCACTGGTGGCTGCCTCTCTCCTAGGCTGGCAGCTGTGGTGGGTGGGCAATGCAGAGCTACCAGAGGAGGACAGTTTCTTTTGTTTCAGCTTTGATGCTGGAGATTTCGCATATCATTATGTGTGTGGCTAAGGACCTGCCATGATCTTCCCCTGCATTCTTACACAGTTTATAAATTTCCTAGAGGACCCCAGCTCTGTCCACTCCTGCTTTCAGGATAGGCTGTCCCAAGGTGCTCTTAACTTCCTCCTGGGGGTCTCCTTTCCCATTGTAATGTTTTAGGTTTCAGACATCTGTATAGGCACTTGTGTTTGTGGGGGAAATGTGTGCTATGAAAAACAGCGTTGCACAATAACCCCCCACCCCCACCCCAGCCACCTCTTTAGTTCCTAAATCCAAGGCCCATTGTTTGCTGGAGATGTCTGCATTTCCTGGCTTCCCATCTATCACCGAGGACCACCATAAAAATATCATTTCCCCAGCTAACTCTGTTTAAGGGGTAAACACTTAACAGCTTAATTCATTATTGCTGAGTCTGGGATGGTAACAGATGCCTTTGGAATCGAAGCCCCCACATGTAATAAGGTACAGTATCACAACAGGCTGGGAACATGGTGGGGTGAGACGGCTGAAATTTATTTTGCGAATAAAGCAATAAGCCACTAAGCAAAGCTAATATGTTTCAGCCCAGACAGAAAGACACGATCATTCAGTATTTATGTAGCAACCAGCTCCTCCATGGCACTGCAAGTTCCTACCATTAAAATTGTCAGAATTCTTCAGAGACCCACTGCATTAAGTCATTTAAAAATATCACAGACTTAAAACAATCTGAATTATTGGATTTTCTCCCTGCTCCTCGGTAAGTATGTTTGCTGTGGCAATTTCCTGCTGGGTCAAAGGTGCAGCCTACAGCAGTTGGGGAAAACAGAGAAAAGTTCCATGCAGAATTTTGATTATAAGCCCACCAGCCCCTAACAGCTTAAACAAAGTCAGATAAAAATTTATGCTTTTCTTCTGACTCTTTATTTTGCTATACTTTCAGATTTCCAGAAATGTTGCAAAGAAAATACACATAATTTTTGTGCACACTTTACATTGATATGACATGCCAACATTATGCCACATTTGCTCTATCATTTTCTCGATGTAGCTAGAAATACATATATAGATATATACACATTATTTTTGTTTGAACTGTCTCAGAGTGAGTTGCAGACATCATGTCTGTCCATTTACCAGTAAATACGTCAATGACTATTTTGTTACATATTGTGCAACAAACTACATCAAAATATATAATGTAACCCAAGGTTCCATTAAATTTGATGTCTTCAGCATATAACTCCAGATATGAAGTTTACGTATCCAACATGTGACTTCATAGAAATTTTATATCCAGACCAGTTGATCAACATCAAGAAATTGACATAATTATGGTTGTAGCTAATCCGCTTACTGAATTTTCCCCTAAAATTGCCATTGTTAATGTGTTTTATAAGAAAAGAAAACCCCTGATCATGCGTTTTAAGCAGTTGTCAGGTGTCTTTAGCTTCCCTTAATCTGAAACAGTGCCTTGATTTTTTGGTGGGTTTCGTGTGACATGGACTTTTTTAAGGCACACACACTGTTTATTCTGCAGAATTTTTTCCTCCATTTGAGCTTGTCTGATATTTCTTCACAATTAGATTGAAGAATGCAAAAAAAAGAATGCTGCAGAATTGATGCTGTGTCCTTCTCACATAGCAAATCAGAAGGTACCTAATGTCACTTATGTCCCTTTACTGCAGAGTCAGATATAAATTAAAAATAATCTTTCATTTGATAAAAACTTTGGCTTGTTTTTAAAAATGGCTTTGAAGGGTTTCACACGTCAGATTTTTAATTTCAGGTACATTTAAAAAACAGACTCAAAGAAGTTTTTCTGTTTTAAAATTTTTATTTATTTTTTGTTTTTTTCAAACAATCTACAGATGCACAAGGGAGCTTCAAGTTTTACAGATACAGGAGAAAATATAGCCTTAAAAAATGCAATGTGATAGTTAGGAAATTTCTCTAAATTCACTTTGTAGAATGAGAGCTGTAATTTAAACGCGAAGTTATCGGGAGCAGAGATAAACCACACATCACATCACGTGCAATTTAATCTGGCAGGGAAACAGGCCACTCGGAATTGCTAACTAGGCCTAATTCATTACACCACGGTGAACGCTGTACTTTTGGTCTTACAAGTCTTTCAACTCCTGCATTAATATATTTACCCAGGCCTCATGGAAAATGCATGGGGGCGGGCACAGAAATACTGTAGCAGTGTTTAAATCACATTACATTTTCCCAAACTGCTCGAGTGATTGCTCAGGAAGATCACACCTTCTTCTGAAGCGTTTATGAAACAATTATTTACATTACATTAAAAACTTTAATTGCCTTTGAAGCACGTGCTCCGAGACACAAATATTGGAAAATCATCAAAAATATCCATCATGATTCTCTCTCCTTTACAACTCTTTTAAACTTTATCTTTTTTATAACCGTCTGTATTGATCTATTGTCCCAGACCAAGAGTGATGTCAGAAGTGCAGGCTGGGTCATAAAAAGAGAATATAATTTCCATTTGCTGCTCATAAAAGCAAATCTTTTGATCAGAGAAAAAGGGAGGAAATACGTTCCTCTCCCTTTTTGGGGGTGGAAAACTTGGTGGGTGGGATTTGGCCTATGGGCACGCTAGTGAGGGAGAGTGACCCCAGAGTCTGGACAGGAGTAGCTGAGTTTGATAGAAGGGGTGAGATCCGAGTTCCTGGTTGGGCTGGGGGTGTTGGGAGGAGCCAAGGGACTGCTGTCTTGCACCCAGGCAGCACAATGAGCGGGGGCAGGAAAGTAAAACAGGAAAAAAACCTAGCTATTCGTACTGCCCAGGGTTGGAGGCAATGCGAAAGACTCTTCCGCAAAGCAGTCACAGTCAAAGCGCCCAGGACGAGCGATGTGGCTCAGGACAGCGGGCTCTTCCCTGCGGCGAAGGACCCTGCGCACTGCTGTGCAAAGACCCCAACAAAAGCCAGCCGTTTCAGAGGAACAAAGCCTCACCGATTCCGCCAAGGAGACCTCAAAAATAGTCACAACAATGAAAGGGCTGCCGCTGCAAAGTTGTGGGGTGTCCGTTCAACTGGTTAAAGCCCCCCCCCCCAGCAAACAATAACAGGAATCCCTTTTGCAAGACACTTGCTCGCCACCTTTCCCACCCCCTGCCCTGCACACCCTCCCCCTCCAGCACACACACACACATACACACACACACACACACACACACAGCTAATCTAGGAAGAGTCAGTGATACCAAGAAAACTGCGCCCATGCAAAGAGCCCTAAGCTCTGGCCAAGATTCTCCTTTCAGTAATAAATCCAACGATATAATGTCGTGGAAATTGCGCGTGGCAGTGGTGACATTTCCCACGACTCAGTGGCGCCCCCAGGCGGCTCCCACCTGCGCGTCCGCCCGCCGGCGAGTCTACCCAACCCCAAGGGCGGGCTGCGACCCTCGTATCTTTAGCGTAGCTGCGGAAGGAGCGTCGTCAGCCGGAGGCACGTGTTGTGTGTGTGTGTGTGTTCTGGTTGCAAAAGAAAAAAATGCATTGCAAAGTATTAACTTTTTTTTAAAGTATTCAATGCGTGGTAGTGGTGGTAGGGGGGAGAGACAGGTGCCGAGGTGGGGGACGGGCGCCTCGCGCGCCTGCCTTTCCTAGCTTCCCCTCCCCCCTGCCAAACTTCCCTTTGCATTGATCAGCACGTTACGTCAGTATTGATAAGTTTGCAAAAAGCCAAAGTCAAGTGCAATCGCGCGGCACACCGACCCCGGACTTGGGGGGGAGATGCAGCGAGCGCTCCGCAGGCCCGGGAGCCGGCTGCAGGCAGGGCAGCGGCGGCGCCGGCGCTTCTCCGAGAGGCTGCCTCCCCCCCACCCCTCCCCTCCCACCCCATCCTCGGCCGCCTCCCCCAGGCGGGCGCCGAGCTCCCTGCCCGGCGCACTCCGCCCGCGCCCTCCGGGGGTCGGGGGGGCGCAAGGCTCCCGGGCCCGGCGGCGGCGGCGGCGGCGCGGCGGCGCCGAGGGGCAGCGGCTGGCTGGAGGCCGGGGGCGCTCGGGGGCCCTGGGGCAGCAGCGCGCAGGGCCCGGGCGGCCGGCGGCGGCCCCGGGGCTGGGGGGAGTCCAGCCCGGATATTGAGTGCAGCCATTGAGAAAAGCCAAACTCTTGTGTGTGCGTCTCGAATAGCCCCCAAGATGGCCGCCAATGTGGGATCGATGTTTCAATATTGGAAGCGATTTGATCTACGGCGACTCCAGGTTAGTGTGGGCAGCGGCGGCCGTGCGGCCGTGGGGAGCCCCCGGGCGCGCCCTGGGCGCATTAGGGAGGTCCCCCAGCGGGCGGGCGGGCGCCCCAGGGCGGCGGGCGGCGGCTGGCGGGGCTCGCCGGGGCTCGGCTGCCCGCTGCCCATCGATAGGTATTAGGAATTGATCTCGCCGCTGCTCTTTGTTCGGTTCAATCATCGATTAGCCGCCACAACCGTGGAGAAGCGCTAGTGAGCCCTCGGCCGGGGAGCGGGCCAGCGGCCAGCGGCGGGCGCGGTGCGTGGAAGCAGGGGCCGTGGCCCCGCGCTGGGGGCTGCCGCCGGGACCCCCACCCGCCCCCCCCTCGCGCCGCACTTTGCGCGCCTCCAACTTCGTGGCGCCGGGTGAGGGCCGCGAAGCGCGCCGCGTGCCTGTCCGCGCCCGGCTGGGGCTCGGCGCGGGAGGGAGGGAGCTGGCGGGCAGGGAGGAGGAGGAGAGTGGAGGAGGAGGAGGTAGCCAGGGTTGGCGAGGAGGCGGCTCCGCGCCCGGCCGCCCGCCAGCACCTCCGCGGCTACCGCTGCCGCTACTGCTGCCTCCCGCCTGGCTGCGCAGCCGGGACGCGCCGCCATCGGGGGCCGCCGCTGCCTTCCCAGTCGCCTATGCAGGCCAACCTCTCCTCCTTGGGCCGGGTTCTCGGGGTTTGTCTTTGCCTCTTCCCTTTACCCCCTTTACGCCCCGTTTGTAGCCTGGGAAACTCTGGATGGAGATAGACCTGGAGCGCGCGCGCAAGTTTGCGCTCTGCCTTGGGGCCAGGGGAATGGGGAGCGGCGCCGAGCAGGTGCCTTCTGGCTTCGGGCCCCCTGGAACTTTTAAATGGAGCTTCTCTAGGCCCCCTCGCTCTCTTTGCCTCCTGTTTGGCCTCCCACAGCTCCCCTCTTTCCCCCCTCTCGCCTTTCTTCTCTTATTTCTCTAGCCTCTCGTCCTTTTCCTGACTTCTGCCTTCCCCAAACCCTGCACTTTCTCTCCATCCCCCTTTCTCTGGGAGTCTGTGGCGATCTCCCTAACCCCATGCTTGGGGGTGCACCCTGCTGAACCTTAGGAGTCAGGGCGAAGAATGGCATTTCAGAGAACGTGTTAGGCAGAACTCTAACCGTCGTCATTTCCCGGGCTGCCTAGGACGTTCTCAGGTACCCTGACAAGCACCCCACCCCATCCCCCAAGTCCTGGAGTCTCTCAAAGTCGCAGCTGCAGCGGCGAGTACTGTGGCCGCGAAAGGATGCAACTCCTGTCAGTGCCATCCACCTTGGCCATGACGCTCGAGAAGCCGAGAGAGCATCAGTTTGGAGCTAAAAAGGGACCCACTTAATTTTTTAAAAAATTTGGTCCTCTTGTAAATCTCATTAAGTTTTTTCGATAAGTCGTTGCAGTTCCCCCTCCTCCTGCTTGCTTCCCAGATCCCCCTCTCTCCCCCCTCTGCTCCCCCTCCCCAAAAGCCATTGAGCTGGAGAGAAAATCGGGGCACTCAGGCATGCAGTTAATAACTGCTAACGCCTAGCAATCCCATGTCCTCACTTGAGTTGGGGCTACAGTTCGGTGGCTGGCTGAGGTGGGCAGGGCTGTGTGCTCTGCTGTGCTGGTTTAAATGACACGAAAGTGGCCTTTCTGAGAGGGTGGGGGGAGAGAGAGAGAGAGAGAGAGAGAGAGAGAGAGAGAGAGAGAGAGAGAGAGAGAGAGAGAGAGAGAGAGAGAGAGAGAGAGAGAGAGAGAGAGAGAGAGAGAGAGAGAGAGAGAGAGAGAGAGAGAGAGAGAGAGAGAGAGAGAGAGAGAGAGAAGGAACTATCAGTGTAGCTTGGGCAGCCACATTGGGCTTGGCACGGAGGCCCCTGGTAATCGTATTCCCTGCTAATGTTTGTAAATGAGACCCGGGCGCGGCTGGGGGACAGCGTCTTTATTTATGATTGATGTTCTGTAACATAAGGAATGACAAGAACGTGGCAGACAAGAGGAGAGGAACCAGAAGGGCTGGCGAAAGCCCTTTGCTGGCTCCTATTGTTATTCTGGGCTGGAGAGAATTTCTGCGGTGAGATTTACAGCGCTGGTATTTGCTCCCGGTTGGCAGGAATGTCAGTTAACACAATTTCCATTAGATAACTCGTTTTCCGTCTCGGAGCTGAGGGGAGCTGAGACTGGGTGCTGAGGGGTGGGTGCAGCTCCCTGGGGGCTGATTTCTAAGCTGTGGCGGTGGGTGGGGGTGTTGGGCCTCACTCTCTTCATTCTGTTCAGGGGCCTTTTGTGGAGCTGTTGAGGGCACCCCAACCCTGGTTCCAACTGAACCCCCCTTGATCTGGGAGCCCTTTGTTAGGGCTTTTGAGGCTGAGATGGAAAAGCATATTGGAGGGGGAAGATATAGGAGGGAGGCTAGTTGGTTCAGATGATGGGGAGCCGGGCTGTGACCCCCTCCAGCATATATATGTAGGGGGGCTGTTTAACAGGACAATGGTTGGTGTGTCTGGCACAAAATGAGAAGGCTCTCAAGAAAGAGGGGTAAGCTCATTTGCATCGATATTAAATTGGTGGGGGGGTGTCCCTGTGGGAGCCGGGGGAGTTTGAAAGGCTGTGTGTACTTCTAGAGAGCAGAGAAATAAACCTGCCAGCCTGGGTGGCCACAGCAGCATGTTAAGTCAGGCTCCCATATCTGCCACCCCTCCACCCACCCTGAAATCTTCATGTGCCCAGCTGGCCCACCACACTCCTCAAGTCTCCCTGATGACATTTTTGTGGGAAACGGGTGATGAGCCTCTTCTGCTTGGAACCATCTCACACATGAGCGTTAACGACTCCTTTGCCACACTTTTTTTTTCTTTGTTTTGGGCCCCTTTCCTGCTTTCATCTTCACCAGAAAAGAAAACTTAGGCAGCTTTGCCCTCCACCCCAGGCCCTGTGCAGCTGAGAGCTTGGGTTCCCTCCTCATTTGGCCCAGCTGTTTGGGAGGAGGAGGAGGAGGAGGAGGTGGCAAGTGACTTTAATTCTTGGTGGTTCAGGTTGAGTGGTTCAGAACAGCCTCCTTGCTGAGCTTTAAAGTGGCCGAGGCAGCAAGGCAGCAGAAGTCCCCAGGCCAGACCACATTGTTGATAGCCCCCCTGTCCTGACAAGAAAGGTGACCTTGTGCCAGCCTGGCGCCTGGGCCTCCGGAAGTATCTGTGTGTCAAATACGGAAGCAATCTGGTTGTTGTTTCTTAATGTGCTGCCTCTGAACACAGCGGGGCTGTTTTCTTAGGCTGGAACTCAGTCAGGCCCCTGGATGTCTTGTGTCAAGATGCTCTGAGAGATGGTACCTGCCTGCGGAACCCCTGAGGCTGCATACCCCTTTCTCTCTTTCCTTCCTCTGCTGCTAGCTGCCCAGGAAATGAGAAGAAATAAAATTCTATCCAAGGATAATGCTGGGCATATTTCATTTGGTTATAAGATTGCTTTATGGTGAACATTACAAATGCAGTATTTTTTTATGACTTTCCTATGTATAATCCCTGTAGCCCGAGTCATACCTTTATGATTTTCTTTTCTGCTTCATTTTGCCACTTTTTTAATGTTCAGCCTCCATGCTGGCCCCTACTCTTCCCCACCCCTCCACCCAAGGAGGATGAATCATGCTGATGGATGTTGAGGGACCCAGTCCCCAGCCAGCTCTGCGTTCTGGGTGAAAAGGCTGGTGGGCTGGTCCCATTCAGGATTTGGAGGAAGAGGCCACTCGCATCAGGAAGGAAGTCCTGAGCAGCTTGTTCATGGAGTCTGGACAAACTTCTGGGAAGGTTCAGTTTCTTGGCACTTGGGAGTGAGCTGGTGCTTGGTGGAATGTTTTTCAAAGTTTAGAAAGGAGCGTGGATGTGATTAAAATATTATAACCTTATGATATTCTGAAGTGCATAAATTTTACATATCAGCCACGGAGAGTTTAGACATCCATTAGAGGCTCTGACAGCTTGACTTATCTAAATGTGCTATCATTTAACAATGTGTCAAAATCCCTCTTTCTATAGATGACGGCAGTAAATAAGCTATCAGCCCTGTTGGTGGAATCCTAACTTTGGAAACTTCACTGTAATCCTAACCGCATGGCTTAGGGTGGGGTGGGGGAGTGGGTGCAAACAGGACCAGACCAGGCCTGGCCCAGGCCCAAGATCCAGGTTGGTACTATGTGGTGGAAGGTGGGGACAGGGCAAGGGGGCCACCAGAGGGGGAGTGGGCAGTTCCTAGCTGCAGCTCTGTGAATAAGGCAGCCTCCTGCCATGTTCCCCTGCCCTGCCCCCACACATACACATACACAAGCTTGCTTTTAAGTCCAACCTCAGGGTGACCCCATTCCATCTGCCTAACCAGCTCTTGGAACCCACACCCGAAGGAACCCTCAAGCAGGTGAGGTGAATTTATTTAAAGAGCTCACACGTCTTTTCTTGCTATCCCAGAATCGGGGTTTCTCCCCCCAGACAGTGATTGCTTTCTAAAGACTAGCGCTGTCTTTTGAGGGCTAGCAGTGAAGAGAGCAGAGCCACATCCTTTGCTGCTTCTGCTGTTGGGAGGCCTGACAATGTCTTTGATTAATACCTGAATTCACTGTAGAAAATGGAGAAGCCATGGATGAGCCTCCAGAAGAAAATAAGCATCTCAGTGGGTTATTTCAGAGGAGCGCGGCGCTATTTTGACCAGAGGGAACAGCTTTTCTGATGGTGGTGTTTTTTTCTTTCTTTCTTTCTTTTTTTTTAATGCTCCTGTTAAAAAGAGGGATTCTATCTTCGAACTTGACATTCTGTCGTGTAACCTTTTCTTCCGGCAGATGGGATTTCAAACGTGAACACCTTGGCTAGTGCTAAATTTGGTCTTGGATGATGAGGGCCAAGGCTGCCCAGAATCTGTGGTTTTTCTGAGCTCATCCCTGAACGAGTTAGAGTTCTGGCAGCTTCCCAGCCATCTAATGCAGCAGCCACACCTGGCAGAGGTGCAGAGTGGGAAGGGGGCCAGGGGAGGGGTGTATGTGACCTGCCTTTATTTCTTCCTGGCCTTGAACTTGAGTCTTTTGCTCAATTTTTCTCTCCAGGGACTGTTCTTTATTTATGATGGTGACTTGGGTCACAGGCATTGGGGACAGTGAATGTGGTTGGCTGAAGTGAAGGGACTAGGGGTTCTAGTCTACATGGCCACCGGCCCTCCTGCCATCTCAAGTCTTCTGTTTCTTAATCTATCAAATGGTGCTGCTCTGCCCATCTGGTTTGCCACACACTGGGTCGGTGTACAGGCCAAGGGAGTGGACAGGCTGTGGATCCGTTGGATGTGACCTCCTGACCTGGTGGGGTGGAGATGGGAGTGCTGTTGATCTGTAGAGCAATATTTTTGAGACAAGAAGTATGTCTAAGGTGAAGTTACTTGATTTCTAAGCCTTGATGAACCCTTCGAAAAAAATGGTTTGTTTTGTAAGATGTGGATATTTCCTGTCATGTTTTGATTCAAACCCAAATTCCTATTTCTTGATGACCAGATCCCACAAAATCTGCCCTTTCCTCATTCTCTCTGACCTGGTCTCCTACATGACCCCCTTTTCCTTCCAGCGGTGTGAGCCTTCTTTCTGTTCCTCAACCGCATCAAGCAGGCTCAGACCTCAGGGCTTTGCCTTTGCTATTCCTTCTGCCTGGAAGGTTTTTCCTCTTAATGGTTCCACGGACCCAGCAGTCATTTTCCAGAGGTTTTGACTGAAGAACTCTTGGGGTGTGATGTTTCTCCAAACTCTCTGGGAAATATGGTGACATGGTCAGAGGCAGTGATTGTTTCTGGAGTCACATAGTAAATCCTTCAGGCTTGGTGGGCCACAGGGTTTCTGTTGGAACCTTTCCACTCTAATTCTTCATACATGAAAGCAGCTGGAAATGAATGAATGGGTGTGGTTGTGCTCCAATATTTTATTTGCAAAACCAAGTTGGCAGGTCAGATTTGGCCCACAAGCCTTAGTTTGCTCACCTCTGATCTACATAAGGAGTCTTGGCTGTATAGTGGTTAACCGAAAGGGTGACATTTTATAACTACCAGCTGCCCCTTGTGAGAAAGATGAGACTTTCTACTTCTGTAAAGAGTTACAGTCTCAGACACCCACGAGGGCAATTCTACCTAGACCTATAGGTATCAGTTCAATGGCAGTGAGTTTGGTTTTTGGTTTGGAGCTACATGATGGCGGCTCTATAGTCCGTGGCATGGCTGACATTTTTACTTTCAATGCGGAATATTCTAGTGGATCAAACTTAATCTTTCCCTTACTAAAAAAACCCTCCAAACTCAATGCTGCTGAGTTGATTCCAACTCCTAGTGACCCTTCAGGTCAGGGTAGAACTGCCCCTGTGGGTTTCTGAGACTGTGAATCCTTACAGGAGTAGAGAGTCGTACCTTTCTCCTGAGGAATGGCTGGTAGTTTTGAACGGCTGACCTCGAGGTTAGCAGCCCAATGAATAATCCACTACACCAGGCTCCTTTCCTGTACTAGCTGTGTGGTTTTAGACAAGTCACTTAACCTCTCTGAGCCTTAGTCTCCTTAGTGTTAGCCTCCACTTTCTAGGTTGTTGGTGATGGCCAGCACCCTCTGTATGTGCCAGTCAGTGCTGGGCACATAGGACCGCACTATGTCCTGCTGGGGATGTTTTCAGGAAGCTGGAGAGAGGTGAGAAAACCGTGGTGGTGGCAGTTCCTGTACCCTGTTGGCCTTGTTGGCAGCTCCAGAGATTTCCTTTTTTCCACTGGGGTTTGTTATTATTAATGTAGTTCTAATATCACATGTAATGCCATGTCTTTTTGGAGCTCCAACCACAGAAGCAGCATACTGGGGCTGTGTCTGGTCCATAGCAGTGTCTGTCTAAATTTGTGCAATATTTTAAAAAGCTATTATATAAAAGATGTTGCCTGAAAAATCCAGATCTTCAATGTCCCTTAAACACAGAAGCCCTAGGCACACTGGTAAGGGATGGCATCATGGAAAGGGCAACAGAGGCTCCAAGAAGGGACTACAGCAGAGGGAACTGTCAGTGCAAAGGCCCAGGGGGCGGTCAGGCCTCAAGGCTGCCAGGCTTCTCTGTGACTGCCTCTCCTTAAATGCCTGGTGCTGCTGGGAGAGGTTGATTTTCAGGAAAAGGCCCTGCCTGGGGTCACTGCCTCCTAAAGGCCTGTGGGTAAGAAAGAAGACACAGAGCTCCAGGTCTCCCTCTCCCAGGAGCTCATTCCCCACAAATGGGCTTGTGGCTGACCCCTTCTCCCTTCCTGGTGTCCTCCCGCTTCCCAGCCTCTGCTGTCCCTCTGTTCAGCCTAATGAAACAGCAATTCCAGGATAAGCATTCATCATTAAAAAGAAAGAAAGAAAGAAGCAGAGAGAGAGAGAGAGAGACAGAGAAAGAAAATCAATCCTTCAGCTTCTTTGGGCTGAACTGGTCGTCTGCCCAAGACGCCGGGAGCCGAGCAGTGCTTAAGACTCCTGGTGCCGCCGTCGCTCAGGCCAGACGGGGTAAACGGCTCCCCGGGAACCATTATGGTCGATTGACTTGTCCAGCCGGCTGCTTGGAGTGTGGGTGCTGCGGACCGAGAGACCGCAGGGGTCATTGGGCTGCCTGGCCGAACAGATTACTCCTGATTGCTCCGAGTGGGATGGTCACTCAGAGGCATTGTTACTGGGGACACCTCCTTGTGGGACCAGTTGTCCCAGGGGGTGTGGTATAGTCAGCACACCCACCACAGAGCTATTTAGTGTGGACCCTGAAGCCAAGCAGGCGGTTCAAATTCCAACTCTGCCATTTACCACTGGCGTGACCTTGGACATGCCATATATACTCGTGTATAAGCCGAGATTTTCAGCACATTTTTAAATGCAGTTTTTGTGGTAAAAATAGTTGCCTCGGCTGATATTCGGGTCAGCTTATCCTTAAGTATATACAGTAAGTTCTCTGAGTGCAGGTTTTCTCATATCCTAAATCAGGCATCTCAAACTACAGCTCGCGGGCCACAAGCGGCCTGTCGAGGACATTTATCCAGCCCACCGGGTGTTTTTGCCGTTTGCTTTTTACTTCAAAATAAAATATGTGCAGTGTGCATAGGAATTTGTTCATGTTTTTTTTTTAACTATAGTGCGGCCCTCCAATGAGTCTGAAGGACTGTGAACTGGCCCCTGTTTAAAAAGTTTGAGGACCCCTGTCCTAAATGAAGATATTAGTAGTGTCTAATCATTCTGTTGTACATAAGGTCACTATGAGTCACCTCACTATGGGGTGACACAAGGTCACCTACTTGATGGCATCTATCAACAACAACAACCTCATTAATAGGCCAGCCATCTGTCATTTTATTGTACTGTGGTGGCTTGGGTGTTGCAATGATATGCCACTGGTATTTCAGGGTCACCCATGTCAACAGGTTTTAAAGGAGTGTAAGACTTAGGCAGACTAGGGACTTGCTCACCAAGACCTGGCGATCTAGTCCTAGAATTTAGCCAATGAAAACTCTGAATCACAACTGGATCTGTCCAGTGTAGTACTGGAAGATAAGCCCCTGGGATGAACGGCACTCGGAATCACAATGCACAGCAGCAGACCAACAGCTATAAAGATTAGGTGGCCTCTTGGTTGCCAGACACGAGCCACCTTAATGGTGGCTAATGAGCACTCCCTCATGATGGCTGTGGGGAAGATCAGGGCATCAATGCACTTGAATTCTCAGAGCCTTGCCCACACCTAGGGACGCAAGGAAAGTGTTAACAAGAATAGTAATTACTATTATCTTCCATCCCCAAATGGATACTCTTCATGAATGGGCTAATTCATACATATATAAATATCAATAATAAAGAATAGGATCGATAATTATATGCTGGCAATACAATGGTGAATGGGATTGGCAAGGTGCCAGCTCTCGTTGGGCCCAGGGACAATGAAGAAGTTAGAGGTATCTCTCAGCAGGTGGCCAAGGAACTAAGTACTTATATAGAGGCCAAGGGAGGCATCCTGGAAGAAGTGACCCATTAGGTGAGAACTGAAGGATCTGGTCAGGGAAACGTGTCTCAGCAGAGGGAATAGCATCTGCTAAGACCCTGAGATGAGTGGGAGAATGATAAGGCTTGACAGGTTATTGCACCTGTCCCATCCTCACTCTTACCATCCATCAAATAGGAATAAGGATGAAAAAGAGCCCTTCCAGCAAAGGGCTCGGCATGCACATGGCCCCCTGGGCGTGTCCTCTTCATGGAAACTTTCTGCCCAACACCACGAGGGCCTGGGTTTCACTTTGTTTTTTTAACAAGATATTGGGCCCACCTTGGATCTGTCATCCTTTTTTCTCCCCCCTGAGACTTAACTTTCTTATCTGTACAATAATAGCACATATCTATGTCAGTAATGAGCATGTCCCTTCAGCCAAAAGGGTGTTAGCCAGGGCTCTAGCAGCTATGCTCTGAAATCCATTCCACAGGCTGCCCCCAACCAGAGACTGGGCAGGTCTGGGATTGTATGGGAGCCCCATTTCTAGGAAACTTGGAATTCCTCTGACAGTCAACTAAAATTGCATAATAGAAGTTTTCTAGGTTAACCGGAGACAGACTCATATTTGGTAAAGTAGAGGGGCTGTGAAAAAGTGGAATGCCCTCAAAGAGATGGATTGACACTGTGGTTGCCGCATTGGACTCAGGCATAGGAACATTTGTGGGGATGGTGCAGGACCGGGCAGTATTTTACTCTGTTGTGCATAAGGTTGCTATGGGTTGGAACAGACTCAATGACACTAACAACAAAAACCACAGGTTGCTCAGCAGGGTGGGATGCTTCACCCAAAGTCTTTCATCCTTACCTCTCTTGTTTATTTCTCTTTATTCCTTCACCTTCAATTACCCCCTTCCCCCAAAACTGACCTTCATCAAGTGCCCTTTTAGCCCTGCCTCCCCTCTTGCTCTCTTTCATCTCCTACCACTCTTACCCCACCTTTTATTCCAGCCATTCTCATCTCCTACCTGTTTCTCAGACTCACTAAGCTTGCTCCATTGAGGGGCCTTTGCCTCTGTTCCTTCCGTTTGGGACTCTCTTTCCCCAGACATCTCTTAGCTCCTTTCCTCCTTCTGATTAGTCCTCTACTGAAATATCCCCTCTTCAGAGACCTTTCCTGACCTTTCTTTCTAAAATAGCCTCCTTTCAGCTCATCTGGCTTTGTTTTCCTTCCTAGCACTTACTTTATTTGATAGTATATGCTTAATAAACCTTTGAATGACTGAACAAATGATGCTTCAGGAAAGTGTGATGAAGGGGTACACCTTGACTCCACTTTGTGGGCATACCCGGAGGGCCCCTGTCCTTCCTATCTCCCATCAGGGGTCCCCCAATCCTAGTCATTGCAGGCCACTCCCTCATGCCTGGAATTGGGCCCTAGGCTCCAGACTGCTGGTGAGGAAGGCTTTATCTTTAGCTCAGTTGCTCTCGCTTTAGAAACTGGTGACCTCAATTTCAGCTTGGGAGGTGGCTCCCTTCCTAATTAATAAGCCCATTAATTAATTGCCGGCAGGCTGTGGGCCATTAGCGATGGTTTTGTGGCCTCAGTCACAGAGCGCCTGAATCAGGTCCCTGAGGCTGGTGGGAGGCTGGGGGTGGGGGGAGACCCACAACTCTGCCGCAAGATGGCCAGTTAGTGTTTAGGGACCCAGATACACTGGCGCCTGGGTCCTTTACCTGCCTGGTAGGCCCAGTGGCAGCAGTGCTCAGAGCTTTCCTTCTCAGCATTGCCTGGGACCTTTCAGGTGTTTTAAAATTATGGTAAAAAATATATATATATATTTTAATCACTGACACTAATTATACTCACTATATTGTGCAACCCATATCTTCATCTCTTTACAAAATATTTCACACACCCACTCCCACCACAAACATAACTCTATGCAGTAGCTCCCCACCTCCAAGGCCACCCCCCATCAGTCTCGAATTTTCCTGTCTGTATGCTTTTGCCTGTTCTAAAGACTTCATCATTGTTCTTCTGTGACTGACGTATTTCACCCAGGGTCTACTGATGTCATCACATGTACCTGAACTGGGCTCCCTTTGAATGGCTGAATAGTATTCCCTTGTATGGGCATACCATGTTTTGTCTGTCCATTCATCTCTTAATGGACATGGTGATACCCAGTTTTCTTTCTCTCTCTTTTCTCTTAATGTGAATTGTGCTGTTGTGAACTTTGCTGGGCAACGATGAGTTTGAGTCCCGGCTTTTAAGTCTTTTGAGTCTTACCTTGGAGTGGGATTTGGGAGTCATGATAATTTGCTATGAGTCAAAGACAACAACAACGAGTTAGTTCTCTGCTTCATTTTCAAAGAATTCCCCATTTTACGTTTGCATCTGTCATGCATGAGGGTGGGACCCAGATGGAAGGGTGGAAATCAAATCTGCTTTTCTCTTTCTGCAGAGCCTCCTTGAGTGTCAGAGATTGATCGTGTCAGTGGCTATAGCAGTGAACAAAGAGACTGAGTTCCTGCCCTCATGAAGCTTCTATTTTTATCAACATTTAGAGCTGATAGGAACCCTGGTGGTGTCATGGTCAGCAGTTTGAAACCACTAGTCTCTCTGTGGGAGAAAGACAAGGCTTTCCATTCCCATAGAGTTAAGCCTCAGAAACCCACAGGGGCAGTTTACCCTACTCTATAGGGTTGCTGTGAGCCAGAATCAGCATGATGACAAGGTTTTTGAGATGATAGTACTTTTTCTTCAAGGACTGCCTTAGAAGCAGAGTAACAACTCAAGAACACTTAGCTCAGGACCAGGTTTATTGTAAGGGTTTCCTATATGGCAGTGCTGATTTTGGTGATGTGAGGGCATTTCCTTCTGATCTCTAGTAGCCTTCTGAAGCTGGCTTTGGAGCTAGTTGATCCTCAGTTGTTTGAATCCCAGTTTTGTTGCTTCCCAATTGGGAGGCCTTAGGCAACTCACTACATTCCTACGCTTCAGTTTCCTCATCTGTAAAGTGGGGATGAAATATGGGCATTGCGAGGATTTGAAGAGGTGAGCCTGGAAGTCCTCAGACAGGCTCTGAAACATGCCCTGTGGACAAGAGCCTCGTCTGCCTCATCTCAACAGAGATGACCAAATACCCAGAACTGGGGGAAGCCTGGAGAATTGTTTACAGCACTGGCTGCTCAAGTATCTGAGAGAGAAATTCGCCCAAACTCCAGCCAGGTGCAGGGACCCCCAGTGGACCCTCAAAGCACAGGAATCTGGAGATGGGCCTTTTCAGTTGGGCTCAGAGCCAGCAGCTAGCAGCCAGGAAAACTGCTTCTCATCCAGAAGCATTGAACAGTCAGGCCACCCCAGGACCAGTTGGCTGGCATCTTAGCAAGGCCAGGTGTGACTTTTGCAGGTGCCATGGACTCTGATGGCAATTCTTAGGGAGACCTGGGGTCTCTCAGGCCAGAACTTTAACAAATAGTTATTGGCCCTTGATTGCCTGTCAGATAGTGCCCAAAGCCCTTTACAAATATGACCTCACATAGTATCTACAGCAACACCAGTATTGGTTGTTTTTTTTTTAAGGAACGGAGAAGTCTAGCTGTCCCCAATGGATATCCAAGCACACTGAGGCACAGCAAGGTCACCTCAAGGCCATTTTGCTAGCAAGGGGGAGCTCGGACTCTAACCCAGCCTCTGAGTCTTGGCCGCTCATATTCCTGCTCTTGGCTCACTAGATGCCCCTCCCAGGGTTAGTTCCTCCACTGCTGCCCTCCAGGCCAGGGATTTTGCTATCAGCTTTCACTGTGCTTATATATGTTTTTTTATTTTCTTTAAAAAAAAAAAACTCTTAAAATACTTGAACACCGCCAGCTTTCAGATGAATCAGAGCCCAGAGCCCAAAAGTCATCTGGTGGGAGGGTTTTATGAGTAACATAAGAAAAGCTGCCATTGCCCAGCCTGGAAGGTGAATGCCCGCTGGCCATCCATCCGAGCAGCCGCCTTGGTTGGAAGTTGAGTGGCTCATGGTGTAGGGTGTGCGTTCTGCAAGACGGAATTCTCGGCCGGGCTGATAATAAGCAGGTATTGATTGCTGCTGTGGTCATTATCAAGATTTATTTAGTCAATATGGCCGCCCCGGTCAATAAATTGTGGCGTTGATAAAGAAGGAAGGAGATAGACTTGTAGGCTTTATTAAAAAAAGTTTTTTAGATTTTCTAACAGCAGAGTCCAGCCTTCCCCCTCCCAACACTCCCTTTCTAGTCCCACTGATTTTCACTGATTTGATGCTGTCCCCTGCATCTGATCCACGCTGTCATGGTGGGAAGTGCCCTTATTGTCCTGGTTTCCAGGAGCAATGCCCGGTGGGGGTGGGGTGGGGGGTGCAAGGCGTGGCTGGAGTAGCCTGTAGAATTCTCTATATTTTTATGTTGTGTTTCCCTGGAGGGGGCCGGCCTCCTTCTTTCAGCTTTTCAGCACTCCCACTCATTTAATTCTCAACACAACCCTCTGAGGTAGGTCACTCCATTTTCTGGATGTGGAAACTGACACATCAGATACTTTGTAGGACTCGAACGCAGACAGCCTGGCCTTTATGTGGAACCTGTCATTCATTCAGCAATAGCAAATCCTCCTGTGTGCTCTGTATAGAGAGGGTCAGAGCAAACCAGTCAATGTGTGATTACAGAAGTGGCAAAGAGGAGGGAAGAAATGGCCAGAAGGTGGGGATGGAGCTGGAAAAAGTGCTGGTAAGAGCCTCACTGAGCAGGTGCCATTGAAGCTGAGACCTGGCTGAGGGGAAGCTAGCCAGCTAGCCAGAGTGCAAGGAGAAGGGTTTATAGCAGAGGAAGCAGCCTGGAGGCAGGAAGAAGGCTGGCACATTTGAGACCCTGAAAGAGGGGAGATGATGAGGCGGGGGCTGGGGGTGTTGATTTGGTAAGATTTTGATTTCGGGGAGGCAAGAAGAAAACACAGAATTCAAAGTAGGGGAGAAACTGGTTCTAGTTCACATTGGATTCCCGCTGGGCTTAGCTGGAGTAGGAACATTGAAGGATGGGGGGGTGAGGGAGTGGGGAAGTTTGGAAAATGTGAAAGAGTTTCTCTGACAAACCAAATGTGGTTATCTCTGCTCAAAGCAAGGCTTAGTGGTGGGAAATGTTTGGCTACCAAGCTTTTGGGGGACTGGCTTCATTTAGCAGGGAAAGGAAAAGGTTACCTTGGGGACATGCTTGGCACCTCCCAATGAGGTGGCCCTTGTGCTTCCTGGGGAAGCACATGGCTGTAGGTGGCACCCTGGTGTGGGTTTGGGAGAGTTCGTTAGGCTATGTCCTGGGAAGGGCTTCTGTGGGCCTCTTTTCCAGGTGCTGCTCATTATGAAGGGCCATGAACAGATGAAGGTGGCCAAGATGGTATAGACACCAGAGCTCAGGCCACAGGAAGTGCTATGTTTCAAGGGGGCATGTCTTGGCCTTCATGTATGGACAGGCTGTGGGGTGGAATAAGGATTAGATGTCTCCTGGAGGATCAGATGAGCTATGGGTTGGATTAGAAAATAAAGATCTCTTTTTATCCTTTATTTTTGTCCACTCTGTGAGCATCTGTGCACTAAAGTCCAGCAGAATCTGGGTCATTATCTACCTATCAGCCATTCACTCATCCACACTCATCTTAAAATTCATTAATCCACTTTTCTATCTGTATCCATCTACTCAGCAATTCATCTAGGTATCTGTATTCTTATTTCTACTGATTCCATCCGTCTACCCACCCACCCACCCACTCATCCACCCATGCATGTATGCATCCATGCATCCATGCATCCATCCAAACATGCATCCATCCATCCATCCATCCATCCATCCATCCATCCATCCATCCATCCATCCATCCAACCATCCATCCATCCATCCATCCATCCATCCATCCATCCATCCATCCATCCATCCATCCATCCATCCATCCATCCATCCACTTAACCACTTAGAAACCATCCCATCTGTCCATTCCGTTCACATATCCATATGCCCAACAAATCTTTCTTCCTCCATGCCTGAATTTATTTAGCCAACATTTAATGCCAGCCTGGACCCAGACTTCTCCAAATTACTGTGTGCCTCTCTCAAAACTGATACCCCCCTGTCCTCCCCTCCACATTGCTTATGTGCTTCTACCAAAACTGCCTCCCCGCTGCCCCCCGCCACACACACACTCACACAGTCCCATCTCGGGTAGCTCCACTCACATCTGTAGGATAGAAACCTGAGGAGTCCAGAGCGCCCCTCTCCCCTGTGCCCCTCATGTCCAATCCATTCCTGAATCCTAATATTTTGCTGCACCTGCCATTTCTGCCATAAGCACTCTGGCCTCAGTCTCCATGGTTGATCCCTGGATTTGATCCCCAGGTGACCTTCTCCTCTGTGGGACACATGACAGCTAGCGAGATGACTACAAATCAAAGAACCATTTCCAATGGCTCCCTGTTGTTCTTGGGGATCCTAAGTCCAGCATGGACTGACTCTGCCTTCTGTTCTTGATCTTGAGCCACACTCTTTGTGCCCAAGTGGGCTGTCATTTCCCCAGAACCATGGATACTCCTCCCACCTTCAAATCTCCTTGACTTTCAGAGCTTACTCAGATGCCACTCCTGGAGAAGGTTCCCTGAGATTGTATAGCCTCTGGGTGCAGACAGTTTGCCCCGCTGAGGGTCTGAGGATTAGTGGCTAACCTGCTCAATCTAAGAACTCTGAGTTCCTTGAGGGCAGGACGCAATGTGTGCCCAGAACCCAGCAGAGGGTTGAGCACAGGACTGGCTTTTAGAAGTAGATCTCCAGACCATTCTTCCTAGTCTGTCCTAGTTTGGAAGATTCACTGACTCCTGGTTAGCATCATAGGAACACTCAAGCCTGCTCGGATAGATGGATGGTGGCTGCACAAGACACACAGGTGGGGAGTCAGACCCAAGTTTCCCTCAGGGAAGGCAAACATTCAATCCCCGAGTCCCTGAGCCTGTGGTAGGTCTCCCACAAGTATCAGTCAAATGAGCAAACGGCCGTTCCTGACTGTGTTTCTGTATCTACATATGCATGCCATGCTTCTTCTTGCATGGGTCTGCAGGTCTTTGCATGTGTATGTGTTGGCACCCCTATGTATCCTTCAGTATATGTGCATATTTCTCCTTGTGTGTGCATCTTCGTGTCTTCCTGTATGCGACCTTGTCTTTGAAGGTGTGTCTATGCATCTGCGTGTCCATGTGTGGTGGCATTGACCTTGTGTGAGGTTCTTAGTGTGTTTCTGTATGTATGTTGTATGTGTATGTCTATTTTGTGAGACATTTGAATGTGTGCTGTATGTCATCTGCACCTGTGTGTGCGCCTTCACATGTGTGCCCAGCTGTGTCTGTTCATGGGTGTGTGCATTTCCACGGGTGTGTCCCGCTGTGTCTGTGTGCACCCTTGCTACTGAGTATCTTGGTGTAGCATTTAATGATTTGCCCAAAGCTAAATGTGCCCTCCCCTCCTGAGTATTGATCCTTCTGTGGTGGAGATGATGAGGGGTAAGGTGGGGCCAATGGTGGGTGCAGCCTATTCAGACCTGGCCTCTGCTCCCACTGTATTTTTCCTCCCACATCCCAGTGTGATTCTTTTGAGGGAAAGACCTCATGTTTACCCTATTTGCCAGCTCCTGGGCCCATGCCCTCTTGTATCATGCCTCAGTTTCCACATCTGTGAAAGGAGGATAGCAACAATTGACATGTTGTAAGGCTGTAGTGGGGGGATGTACGATCAGCCACATGTAGGGTTGGAGCATTCTGGTTGCTGGCTTCCAAGCTTGCTGCCTGTTCCCTCTGGCTGTGGCATAGAGGCATATGACTCAGAGAGGCTCTGCCCTCAAGGGGTCTCTTTCAACTTCTTCTGGGGCCTTCCGAGCCCTGCGCATGCTCACCCACTTGTGCCCAGAGGAAGACCCCTCGCACTTCCCTGCACAAATGCAATTTAGCCTGAAGTTTCTGGACTCAGTCAGCTTTTTTCTCTTTGTCCACACCCCGACATCTCATGTACCCGTCAAACTGCCTCCCTCCCTCATGTTGCTCAGTGTTTGCACCTGTGCTTCCCTGTGCAGTTCCACTTGTCCCCTGCTTGCCCCAGCCCTCCTCCCCTAATTCCACACTGGCCGCGTCCCTTCTGTCTTCTGCTTGGGCTTCCATGACTTGGGTAGCTTTCTCCCAGGTGCCTTCCCAGTTCCTTGTTGGCATCCCTGTCTGATGGTGAGCTCATTATCCGCACCCGTGAGCTCATTATCTGCATCGTAGCTGCAGGGTCTGGGGTGGTGACTGGCCCGGTGAGACTCTCAAGCAAGAGCCCGTCACCTTCGAGTCGTTCAATTCATACTGTCATCTAGGCCTTTTCAGTGAACTCACCAACCCCTGAATCTGGGAATGTTCAGGTCAAAAATGGAAAATTCCTAGTTTCTCCCTGGGGCCTGCCCTTCCTGCAGGGTAGCTGTGGAACTCACCTGGCTCACAGGTGTGGGTTTGCCAGTTTGCCCGCTTCACTGAGCCCCTTTCTCTCTTGATCCACTGCTGCCTCCCCATGTGTGAGTGCACCCTCTTTCCAGGGTCAGTCTGTCTTCACTAGCTTCACTGTGGCAGCTCCAGACAATGGGAAGTTTTCATGGTCATTTGTGATTTTTGTAAGCCCCTGTTGAGGGTGACCCTGGATGCTCAAAATCAGTGTTTCCAGTACTGTCAGTTGCTTCATAGAGTTCTCCTGATGCCCAATGGTGGTGGTGGGGTGGTCAGTGCTGACTGGCACTCCTGACACACAGCGACCCCATGTATCACAGAGGGAACCACTGCCTGGTCCTGCACCTGCCTCATCCTTGTTGCCAGGCTTGAATCCATTGCTGTCCCTACTCTGTCAGCCCAACTCCTGGAGGGAGGGTCTTCCTTTTTTTTTTTTTTTTTTACCACTCTTTCCTAAGCAGGATGTCCCCGTCTAACTGTTCCCTCATTATACTAACACATCCCAAGTACAGGAGGTGAAGCCTCACTTCTCAGGAGCATTCTGGCTGCACGTCCTTTCAGCTGGAGTTGCTTGTTCTTCTGGCAGCCCGTGGTGTGTCCTCTGCCCTTTGCCAGCATCTCCAGCAGACATTGTTAATGTTTCTCCATTTTTCAAAGGAGGAAGCTGAGGCACAGAGAAGTTAGTGATTTGCCCACAGTCACACAACAGAGAATGGAGTGTGTCTGTAGGCTCTCCTGCCTCTTGCTCTTCTTGTCCTCCCCACAGCAGAAGTAACTTACATATGCATGATTGGGAAGGGGCATTATCTATCCAGGCAGGATTACATTGTATTGGCTTCATGTGACGTTTTAACTTCATAATGGATTCACAGTGGACAGTGCTGGCTGGCAGCCATAATGTCTGGCTGTGAGCCTGGAGAAGCCTCTGGGATGAGGGCACCTCAGGGACCAAGGTTATAGCTGGTCACTTTGCAGGAGACCAGGGGCATGGGTCAGCCCTGTTCTCTTCACATCTGGGGCAGCTGGACATGGGCTTGCGTGGGCCAGCAGCCTGGTAGCCTCACTGAAAGGCTCCGTCTCTCAGCGGCCTTCTCAGCCTCCAGCAGCAAGGGGTTGGTCCCATGGCCCATGGCCTACTTTGTGAAATTCATCTCTGGAAAAAAAAATCTCAGAGCAGAACTGAACAGAGCATCTTGATGTCTTATGGTGGGCGAGGCCTGTTGAGGCCTTCTGTCTCCCCAGGGAGGGGAGGCAAGAAACCCACTTGGCTGCCAAGGTGGGGTGTCCAAAGATGGCAGCCCTGCCACCCATGCAGCCCCAGAGCCATCCAGATGCTTCACTGCCCTAGGTGGTCCTTGGAGTGGGTCAGGGCTGGCCTGTCCACCCTGCTTGCAAGTGGGTTTCAGCTAGAGCATAAATTGTTTACATGGGATATATCAATGGATCACCCTAATTAAGCACCTTACTAAGAAGAATAAAACCACTTTGGTGGAATCTGGGTACATCTGAGCCTAGTTCTACTGGGGCCCAGTCACAGCTGGGCAGGCTTCTCAGTTGCTGGCGGACTGAGTGAGTGAATGTGTGTGTGTGTGTGTAAACATATCAGTTATTTCTTGTTCTGTAACAAATGACCCCAAAAATGTGGTGGGGTAAAACAGTTGGTTCAGTATACATATAGATTTTGTGAGTCAGGAATTAGAAATGAGTTCAGCTCATGGAATGGCTTGTCCCCACTCCCTGGTATCTGGGGCTTCAGTTGGGAAGATTTCAAAGTCTATGGGTCATTTGACATCATGCATGACTGGTGGTGAATACTAGATGTCGACTGAAACCTTAGCCATCTGCTGGGGCACGTACTAGCCCCTGGATGGGCTCCTTTGGGCTTTCTCACAGTATGGTAGCTGGACTCCCAAGAGTGAGCATCCCGAAGGAGCAATGTGGAGTGAATGGCATTTTCATTACTAGTGACACTGGCTGGTGCATAGTGTCACTCAAATGTACTATGCTGGTTGAGGCAGTTACACCATCGCTGAATGGGAGGAACGTCAAGGTAACACTCTAAGAGCATGTGTGTGATGAGAGATATGGTAGTGGCTGTCTTTGTGAAAAAACAAAGCAACAATCTGCTGCAGCAAGAGCCAAGGTGGTGATGGTGTAATGCAAGGGTGATTGCTTGAGACTGTGAGAGGATTGGAAGTGACTGAGCAGGGAATTTGTGTGAGAGGAAGTGGCTGAGTAGGGAGTGGATGTGTTGAGGTTGTGTGGAGAGAGAACGTGTGTGTAGTGTGTCAGTGAGGATGACAGGAGATTGTGTGAGGATAATGAGTGTGACAGGAAGTGGCCAAGTGGTGAGAGGAAGGTGTGTGAGGACAGTGAGTATGACAGAGATGTCTGCGTGAGGGGTAGTGGGTGTGACGAGAAGTGGCTGAACAAGGAGGTCAAGGTTCGCCATATTGGGAGTGAACCTGATGGTGATAGTGCCCAAGACTGCACCTTCTTCCTCAAGTTGGTCCCTGAAAGGACTTGGGGTAAACAGGTCAATTCCAGCATGTGGCGAAAACCTCAGGGAGGCTGAGCCAGGGCCCTTGTTATGTAGGTCCCCTTTTGTTTACTGCCTCAGCCTCCACCATCTTTTTCTCTTCCTCCGGGCCCCAGGCTCCCCCACTCCCACCAGCAGCCCCCTCATCTTCCAGAAAGAGCGACTCCCACCTCAACAGCCTGGAAGCACTCCAGCTACCGTACTTTTCTTCAAATAAAAGCAGCTAATTAACATTATTCTTTAATTATTGCCTTTATCAACAAGGGGTCTGATTTGTACCAGCAGGATAGTTGCTTTCCCTTAAACTACCCAAGTGAATGCTTCAGTTCCTGGTGCTTTTGAAATGAATTTGATGTCATCTGCCCAGAGTCACTTAATGGGGACGCCTGGGTAATGACTGAACGCTTTAACTCCGTTAGCAGCCCTGGAAGCATGTAATTTGGCCCCTCAGGCAACAGCACTTTTGAAATCTCTGGATAGTTTTGAACTCTCTGTTCTTAATTAAATATGCAATTTTTCACGGTAACCAGGTTAATTCTTTTGTGTTGTGTTGTAATACTGTTAGGAATTTTTATAGTTCTTATTAAACATTATTCAGGCATTGTGAATTCCATAATTAAAAAAAATGAAAAGAACAAAGCTTGATTCACTCCTTTCTTGTCCCTGGCTAATTTATCAAATGAATTTTGCAAATTTTTCTTTCTGTCCCCAGACAGTGTGGCAAGTGTTTTAAAGGGGAAGGATTTAATTGCCCTGTAGGGATGGGCTGGTTATGAAGGATTTGACTGTTTGATTAGTAAACCCAGTTGGGAATGGTCTAATGCTCCATGATCTTAAAAACTGTCTGATTGCACCCTCTCCAAGGATGCCTCTCTCTTCCTTACGTAGAGCGTCAACTTCACACAACTGTGATTACTAGGCAGTGAGGAAGGGGAGGGGAAAGATCTGACTTTACTTTAAATTGGGGATCTTGGGAGACTTTTTTTCTCCCCACTTCCCTGGCTGGGAGGAAGGGTGACAACAGGGGAAAGAAAGAGGAGAGAGCGAGGGAGCTAGGAAAGAGATTGTATGTATAGTTCTCAAATTTCAGGTACAATAGAAGGCCTTCCCAGCTGCAGGGAGGGTGGGGCCTAAGGGATATTTTTCTGTACCTTTGCAGGTAAGTGGCCACACTGGCACCTGAGCTGAGTTTCTGGGCCCCTTGCAGGGTTTCTAGGGCAGAGGGGGGAGGAGGGCCACTTTCCCTGTCCAGAATTCAGCTTGGTCACAGACCTTCCACTGTACTGACTCTGCCCTCGCCATGCTGGGTGTTGGCCCCCAACATCTCTGATAAGACCAGGGGCTCCCTTGTCGAGATAATTCTGTTAGGTTTCTTAGGTG
Organism: Tenrec ecaudatus; assembly: GCF_050624435.1. NCBI lineage: Eukaryota > Metazoa > Chordata > Mammalia > Afrosoricida > Tenrecidae > Tenrec > Tenrec ecaudatus. The sequence goes on from NC_134545.1 coordinate 7,759,895, forward strand.
GGTAGTACCTTGGTTCTTGGCTTCTCATGCTGAAGCCTGGTTTGTGATCCAAGTGGGTTTTTATAAAGGACGGAAGAAATTTCAGGTTTTATAGTCTCAAAAGAGTACACGCTATTTCAGAGAGTGTGCCAAACTGTGCGAAAACCGTGATGGGCTCACCACTGAACACGGGCCACTTCATGGGACTGCACACTCACACGTGGTGGCCTGACGCCAGAGAGACTGCGGCGGCTTGGCTGAGTGAGAGCAAGAGTAGGGTAAAAGAGAGGAGAGAATCCTCTCAGACCTGTTACTGACTGCGAGTGGGGTCAAAAAGAGTAAGTGAGAAGAGAGGCTGAGGGCCTCCAATAGGCCCGGAGCAGGCACCTCCTTACCTGCTTCTGACCAGGAGCAGAGTAAAAAGAGCAACCTTTCTTCAGCCAGGATATTTAAAGCATCTGGCTGGAGAGGAGTGGTTGATGGTATTGGTTGACCCTATGGCGGACTTAAGCCTACCTGGACCTAGTTTGGGCCACCCAGGTCTAGCATCCATCTGACTTGGGGGTGGGGGGGCTGGAGGGGGGTGGGACGGGGAGGCTGAATTGGAGCATGCCCAGTTAAAGTCTTTGTGGGTGGCTAATGCTCAATTGCTTTTTCTTCCCAACTCCTGTGGGGGGGCCTTGTGCAGGCATGGGAGGGACAACCCCTGTCCCGATCCTAGACATCTAACAATTTCAGACAAAGAGAGCTAAGGAGGGGTTGGGCCACTGACTGCTTCTCAGTTTTCCCAGTTGAACAAATAGGGCAAATGATTCCCAGCAGCTTCTTACCTTCCCAGACCTCACCTCTCCACTTAGCTTCCTCTATCCGATGGGTGCAGGAGAAGATGGCAGGGCTGGACCGTACAGAGGCTGCTGGGTGAAGTGAGGAGATAGGATTTCTGCCTAAAATATAAATCCTTAGACTTGAAGAATGGTTCTCAACCTCCCTAATGCTGGTGACCCCCCCAACCATAAAATTATTTTTGTTGCTATGTCATCACTGTCACTTTGTTACTGTTATGAATCGGGCAACCCCTGTGAAAGGGTCACTCAACCCCCAAAGGGGTCGAGACCCACAGGTTGAGAAACATTGCTAGAGACTGGAGGCGGTGGGGAGGTCCTGGCCCAGGGTGGGGGGAGCAGAAGGAGCTTCTGTGCTAGAAGGTGGCCTTCCTCCTCTGCCTGCCTTGATTTGGGGTCCTCAGCTCTGGGATACTCCTCACCTTGGGGTGATCCCTTACCTGACCTAAGAGGAGGTAGAGGCTGGGACTCTGAGCTGAGGCTGAAAGGTGGGGCTCCTTCCTCCCTTCAGGGGCATTCAGGAGGCAGCTAGCAGGCAGGGTGAACTGGCCTCCCAGCTTTTCAAGATCTGCCTTTAAGAGCAACCTTTGCATCTGTAAGCATAGGAAAGCAGTGTAAAATCACTGGTGGGGCTCACAAACCATGTCTACTCACAAAGGGCAGGCTGACCTGTGGGCCATGGCTCTCCAATACTCCCTCTACTACCCCACTCCCCTTACACACACACACACACACACACACACACACACACACACGCACACACACTATGGAGAAGAGCCAGCACAGGAACTGTTTCAGGTGGTAGGGAGAGTCCTACCCCCATTTCTCAGATGGGGGAGCTTGAGGCTCAGAGAGGTGAAGCCTGGGGTGTGAACACAGGGCCTCCAACCTTGACTCATGAGATCTTGTTGGCAGGCTGTGGAGGTCTGTACCAGAGGCGTTGCCTGGAAGTCTTCGTCAGAGGTGGCAGGGACTTTTGTTAGGTCACATAGCAGCATTCTTGCTTGAGGTTCAAACTCCGGAGTCACTGACTCTAAGTGCCGCCTTCAGTGAATTTCATTTTAAAAGTAGAATCGGGTCATGACTTCTCCACTGAAAATGTCCCAGTGGCTTTCAGGATAAAGTCCAGACTTCGATTGGTTTTCTGAGTCCATGGTGAGTGCTTTCTGTCAGGGTCACCTAGGGGACACGTTTCAGCAGAGCTTCCTGAATATGACCAGGAAGAAGAGCCTGGCAATCTGCTCCTGAAGATTAGTCAGTGACAGCCCTTTGACACAACAGAAGAGTGTCTGATTGTTTGCTGGAGGGTGGGCTGGAAGGCCTTACCCAAGAGCCTCAACATGAACTGATTGACCTACGATCGTTGAGATGGCCCGGGACTGGATGACATTCTCTTGGGATTGTACACGGGGTTCCCAAAAGTTGGAGGATTCTGGCTTTTAGCAACAAAGACACCGTCCCTCCCAGAAGAAGGAGGAAACCTTCAGAAAGGAAGTTCAAAGTGACAGCTGCCACTTCTCCATGCCCACCAAGGATCTCCGGCCACTCTGTAGCTCCTTCCTGTGCTTGGTGTAAGGGTTTTGCCCACCGTGAGCATGTGTGTATGGGGTGCTCTTCCTGCCAGCCACGGGATTGAAGCTGCCTTCTCAGCCAGCCATTTGGAGGAAGGACAAGCCTGTGCCCCCAACCCATGTCCCCCGGATATCTGTATGCACAGTACCCCGACTTCCTGGCTGTTTGGGCTGTGGATTGTTGGGGAACAAAGAGATGCTGAGGCAAGCATTAGGAGAGTGGGTGGGGAGGGAATTCCACAGCTGGAAGGAAAAAGGGATGTAAATGTTTTGTGGTTTGAAAGTCAGGTGGCCACATCATTGGAGGGTTTTGAAAACCAGGCCATGATGATGCTGGGACCATGGTCCTGTTGGTGTCCCAGTGGCTTCCTTCCCCCTGCATCACCATTGTGTGCACCATCTTTCTGAAGCACTGTCCCTTCATCACACCTTTTCTGTCAGAAGTCAACGGCTCTGTCTCTTCAGTCAGCCCTGGTGCTGGGCATCTTGATGTGTTTTCTTTTTAAAATGCTGCTGTGAAGGAAAAACTATCCCTCTGGCTTGATGTATTCAGACTCATTTGAAAGGGCAAATTCTCAGCAGTGAGGGACGAAGGAAGGGCCTCCTGGTTAAGAATGTGGCCAAGAACAAGGCTTTAGAGTGAAGCTGACCAGGGTTTGAGCTGCGACCTTGCTGAGACTTCAGCCAGTGCCCCAGCCTGCGCTCTGAAATGGGCCTCCTGTCGCCTCCCCCAGAGTGAGGCTTGTCAAAATACGATTCATCGTCAATTTCTAGACTATAGTCAGAGCTGAGTATACAGTTAAACACAGCAGCCACAGAAAACCAATTGTGATTCAAGTCGACTCCAATTCTCGGAGACCCATGTGTTAGAGTAGGGCTGCGCCCCATAGGGTTTGAGTGGCTGATTTTCCTGAAGTAGATGGTCAGGCCTTTCTTCCTAGGTACCTCTGGGTGAACTCGAACATCCAACCCTCTTTGAATTGTACCACTCAGGGCCACTGATATCCAGTGCCTGCTCATTTAATCCTCTTGGAATGATTGTGACTGCTTCTCAGGTTGCGCTGGTGTGACATTCCAGTTGGGGACTCTTGTGTAGCACTATGGATATTTGTGGGTGCATATAGGAGGTCTTTTGTAGTGGCTAAGTGTTGGGCTGCTAACTTAAAGGTCACCAGTTTGAAACTCCAAACTACTCCGAGGGAGAAAGACGAGGCATTCTGCTCCTGTAAAGAGTTACTATCTTAGAAACCTACGGGGGCAGTTCTACTCTGTCCTATAGAATTGCTAGGAGACGGAATCGATTTGATGACTGCGAGTTTGGTTTGTTTTTGGAGTGTGTGTGTGAGCGCACACAGGCACACACACTCATCTAAACCAAGGGGAGGTCTCCAGACCTCCTTGATTGAGGGTCCATGAGCATTTTATTGTGATTATATATTTATCTGGTGTTTGTTCACCATGTGAACATGGTGCAATAAATGGAAAGAGGCCATGCAGGAAAAGGACTGGGAAACTGCTGGACTAACTGGAGGGAGGCAGCCAGCCAGTGCTTGAGGATGAGGAGTCAGGAGAGGCTCTAGTGAGGGGGGCACTCATTCATTCAGTCCCTCAAGCACTCATTCGTTCACTGAATGCTTGTCTAGTACCTCCTGTGTGAGGTCCGGGCCTATGGGTGTGGTGGTGGAGGAGGCAGGCAGGCTCCCTGCCCTCTTGACCCGCTGTTGGTCTCCACGGTGCTTAGAAATAAGATTCCTTAGGAGACCAATCTTAATCACATAATCACACAGATGTAAAATGGCAAACCCTGCCAAGGGCTGTCGAGATTAGCTGGGCACAATAAGACTATGGAAAGGGGACCAGGTTTAGTTGGGAATCCAATGAAGGGGGATCCTAGAGTTAGCCAGGTAAAGAGTGGGCTCAGTAGACCTGACAGAAGCTGTAGCATCACATACAAAGGACCTGGTCTGAGAGGCCTGCTTACTTATTCCAGGAGGTGCAGGGTGCCTAGTGTGGCTGGAGCACAGGGTCCTGGGCCAAGGGCTAGGTGTGGCTGGGGAGTGCCGGCCGCGGTGAGGTCCTTCTCCTGAACAGAGAAGAATTGCAACTCAGAAACGTGGGGGGATGAGGAGGAGGATTGGTGTGACTTTGGGGGCCTAGAGCCCAGGGTGAGGGAAGTAGCCGGATAAGTTCCCATGTTATTCCCAGGTTTGCAGAAAACCCATGGAGGGAAGGGATGGAATGGAGCTGGAGGATGGGGTGGGAGGATTGAAAGAGGCTGGTGGAGGCAGGTGGGAGTGGGGCCGCATGGAGATGTCACAGTAGGGCCAGGATCAACCTGGACAGGTGGGAAGAGGTGGGTCTTCCCTCAAGGAAATGTATGCTTTCTTTTTGCCATTCACTGTTTGTCTAGGGGCTTGTGAAAAAGAGATAATGCTAAAAACAAAACAAAACCAAAAAACCCCACCAAAAAGCAAAAACAATTCCAGCATTGCTCTAGGGCGCAGCCTGAGGGAACAAGTATTTTTTTCTCCAATCTTGGTGTATGTGTGCACGCGAGCAGGGGGCATGCCTGCCCACCCAAGAGAGTGCATCTGTGCATGAGAAATACTGTGCTTCAATCCAGGCCAGGGCTGCATAAAAGGCTCTGGGCCTTGGGGGTTGTTGGAGGAGCAGCCATTGCACATCCTCAGAGAAGGCTGGCACCTGAAAAAGTGGTGTGGCTCTGCTCCTCATGTGCTCTATGCCACTTGCAGGGCGCAGGGGGTGCTCCCTAAGGCTCAGGCAGGCTGCTCTCTGGGTGGCCGTTCTGAATGAGCTGGTGGGAGGCAGGGCGTCCAGGGGATTTGGGGGGCAGCTCCTGCATAGTGATAGTCTGAGCCTCACATGTTCTTATTAGCATCGTAACCACTCTAAAGTACTGATTCATTACCAGTCTCCGAGCTGCAGACTGAGGCAATGGGGTTTAATAGTTCCATATGACCCTTTCTGGGCTGTTGAGTAAATATTGCTCATTCTGAAAAATTGGGGAAATGTGTATTTATGCTGGTGATAGGCCAGACACCATTCAAGCAGGTAAGTGGCATCCGGGCTGTCACTGGCAAAGATGGGGAGAGGATATCCTCCCTGGCCTTGGAAATATTCTCTTGGCATGGCGGTTGGGATTGGGAAAGAGACTGTGTCCCGGAATCAGGACACAAGGCCCCATTTAAACTTTGAAAGTGTGAGTTTGTTTAAATCCCACAACAGCATGCTATGATGGCATCACTTTTACCCTCTCCATTATACAGCATGAGTGGACACCATGCGTTGGGCAGCAACTAGCCAGGGGAAAAGAGGAAGACCCTTGTTTTGTGTGCAAGAAATGCCAGCTACCATTGGGAAGAGAGGTTTGTGCTTGGATCCACCTAGCTCCAGAATCTTAGACTTGGAAAATCTGATGAAAACCTTGGGCCTCTTAAGACATGTTATATAAACACAGCCTTTTCCTCCTGAACATTTGATTGTGTTTCACAGCAAATTACTTTTCCACTAAACAATTCTTACTCAGGTGGGCTCCAAGACACCGGTTGCTGTCCTCACAATGTCTCAGCAAGCTCCTTCCCCAATTCCATCATCTAGTTTCCCTGCTCCCTGCCTTCTCATCTTACCAATTTGGTTTCCTGGCATTGATTGTTCTAAGGAGTGCATTCCTCACGCATCTCGTTTATATTATAGGTCAATCTATTATTTGGCTCACAGGTGACCTCAGGGAGTGGCTTCAGTTCCAGGCCAAAAGGGCATCTATGAGCTAGAGTCTTGGGGGTTTCCTCCAATTCTTTCAGCAAGTATGGTCCTTTTTTTTTTTTTAATGAATTTGAATTTTGTTCTGTGTTGTCTCCCATTCTAACTGGGATCTCTTATTAAATCTCTGGTCAGAAGGATTGGTAGTGCGGTGTCAGGCACCATCTATTTTTCCTCTTGAACTAGAGGAGACAGTGCTTCATGTGTTTCTCCTCACTCTCCTTTGCTTTGCTCCAGATGGGAAGAGACCCATAGCTGTATCTTAGATGGCCACTGGCAAGTGCTACTCATCAAATTAGGAGGTAGAAAACATTGTCTTTACAAACTATGTTTTGCCAGTGGACTTGGATGTCCCCCCAAGAAGTTAGTCCTTACCCTACAAACCCAGTAACTCAGTCCCAGGGGATGTTTGGGACATGTGTAAGAAATTTCCATCATTGTACTCCTATTGGCTGTCTTATGTGCAGCAAATACAAGTATGTCTATAGCAATGCCCACAACTGTACCCTATAGACCCTCCCACACCTCTTTGGCACACATATCTACCTCTGTAACCACTCACACAGTTTGGGTTGCTATTGCTGTTGTAAAGAATTGTATGTTGTTGTTGTTGTTAGGTGCCCTTGAGTTGATTCTGGCTCATAGTGCCAACATGCACAATAGAATGAAACACTACCTGGCACTGCATCATCCTGACAATTATATGTTTGAGCCATTGTGTCAATCTGTTTTGTTGAAGGTTTTCTTTTCTTGGACCCTCTACTTTACCAAGCATGATGTTCTTCTTCAGGGACTTGCCCCTCTTGAAAACATGCCCAACATATGTGAGACCAAATCTTACCATCCTGACTTCTAATGAGCATTTTGACTGTATTTCTTTCTACACAGATTTGTTTATTTTTCTGCCAGTCTGCATAATATTCAATATCCTTCATCAACACCAAATTTCAATTCTTTAGTTCTTATTTATTGTCCAGGTTTCATATGCATATAAGGTGATTGAAAAGACTGTAGCTTGGGCCAGGCATTCCTAGTCCTCAAAGCAACTTTTTTTGCTCTAACACTTTAAAGAGATCTTTTTTGCAGCAGATTTGCCCAAATGAAATTTGTTATTTGATTTCTTGACTACTCCTTCCATGAGTGTTGATTATGAATTCTAGTAACATGAGATCCTTGACAACTTTAATCTCTTATCCATTTAGCATGATGTTGCTTATTGGTCCAGTTGTGAGGATTTTTGCTTTCTCTATGATGAACTGTTAATCCACACTGAAGACTAGTCTTTGATCTTCATTACTGAGTGCTTCAAGTCCTCTTTGTTTTCAGCTAGTTAGACTGTTCCATCTGCGTATGGAAGTTGTTAATGAGCCTTCTGCCAGTCCTAATGCTGCAGTCTTCATATAGTTCAGCTTCTCTGATCATTTGCTTAGCCTACATTGAATAGGAGTAGCAAAAAGATAGAACCGTGATGCATAACTTTTCTGATTTTTAAGCCATACAATATCCCTTGTTCTTTTGGAATCTGGCTTGCATAGCTGCAATCATTTAAAAATTTATCTTCAGCAAAAGTTTACTTGCATGTGATATTCGTGGCACTCTGATAATTTCTTCATTCTGTTGAATCATCTTTCTTTGGAATGGACTAAAATAGGGATCTCTTTCTGTCAGTGGCCAGGGAGTCAACTACCTTGACTTTTGGCGTGGAAGCATGATCATCCCCAATGCTGCTATGGTTTGGTGTTCTGTCAATTTCTGGAGACTGGCTTTTCACCAGTGCTTTCAGTGAAGCTTGACCTTCTTACTTGGTTGTATGCTATCTCCAGAATTATATATTTCACAGCAGTTGTCCATTATTCTGGTGTACATCTCAGTGTCTTCATTCACCTTGGTCATGTTGTGTTGACACCCCCAATATTATGTATCGCCTTTCCCAGAATTGACAAGATTTGACTGATAGCACTGTTTGGTAAGTGTTGTACCAGGTTGGTATTTCAAACCCACCATCTGCTCCATGGATTTACAGTCTTAAAAACCTGTGTGGGGTTATTATGAGTTGGAATCCGATCGATGGCAAGGGGTTTGGTTTTTGTACTACTTAGCAAGTGATTACCAAAGGTGGTATCATATGATATTTTCCCTTTATGATTGACTTACTTAATGCCGCATAATGTCTTCCATTCATTTTATAAGAATTTTCGTGGACTCTTCATTATTCTTTAATATGTAGTATTCCATTGCAGTATGGATTGTACATTGTAGTATGTATCACATTTTTAAAAATCTATTATCTGCTGATGGACACTTTAATGGTTACTATCTTCTTGCCATTTATGAATAATGCCGCAGTGAACACGTCTATTCATATCACTGCTTTTTTTTCTCTAGGATATACAAGGGGGTAGCAAGAAAGCCTGGAATTTTTTTTGGTCAAAGCTATGTATTTAATTTTTTTTAACCAAACAACCTTTTCACCTTCAAAATACTCTCCATTACACTTCATTCATAAGTCAAATCTGTGATTCCATTCTTGGAAACATTTTTCAAATCATCTGCTTGGATGGCTGATAGCACCTTCACCTTCCTCATTTTTTTCTTCAGCTCTTCTACATCCTCAAATTGTTGTCCTTTCATGCCCCTCTGTGTTTGCAGAAACAAAACGAAGTCACATGGAGCAAGGTCAGCTGAGGAAGGTGTGTGGGGCAAGAGAAGCATGCTGGTTTTTTGCCAAAAACTGGCACACTGAGATGGCTGTGTGAGAAGGTTTATTGACATGATGGCAAAACCAGTCCCTGTCTGCCACAAATCAGGCCTTTTTTGTTGCACATTACAAAGTCTTTTCAGAACCTCTAAATAGAAAGCTTGATTAACAGTCTGACCTGGTGGAATGAACTCCAAATGCACTATCTCCCTGACATCCAAAAACCAAATGAGCATTGTCTTGATCTTTGATTTCACTTGATGGGCCTTTTTTGGGCAAGGGAAGTGGAGTCTTCCACTGGCTTGATTGATGTTCGTTATTGAGGTTGTAAGAATAGAACTATGTCTCCTCACCAATAATGACCTTGGGGAAAAAAAGTCTGGGTCACTTCGGAGCTGTTCTTTCCAAGCATAGCGTGTTTCCTCTTGGTGCTCTTTTTCCTGGTCAGTCAGTAGCCAAGGCACAAATTTCACAGGGACCTTTTTCATTCCTAAACCTTCGTTAAAATTCACTGAATTGAGCTCCAAGATGATCCAGATAAATTACCCATCTCTTCAATGTCCCTTGTTGGTCTTCCAGCACAAATGCACGAATTTTGTCAACATTTTTGTCCATTCGGGAAGTTGACAGATGTCCAGAATGAGGTTTATCATCAATCCATATTTCACCTTATTTGAAATGAGAAAACCACTCATACACTTGAATTTTTCCCATACCGCTGTGCTTGTAAGCTGTGTTCAACGTCACAAGTTTCTGTAGCATTTTTTTTCTGAGCAGGAAACAAAATTTCACAGCCACACACTGTTCTTTTAAATCAGCCATCACAAAAAAATGCACTGTGACCAGAGAACCTTCCCAGGCGATGCCACTGGGTACGCTCATTCAGAGCAAGTTGCTGGCTGCTTGCCTAGTGGGAAAATGAGTACTATGAAAGCTCTGCCTAGCAGAGCTTTTTTCAGTTTGTTTTTTTTGGCGGGGGGAGATGTACCCCCTTGTATTCTGGGAGTGGGGTTGCTAGACCATGGGGTATTGCTATATCTAGCTTTAAAAAAAATTTTATTAGGGGCTCATACAACTCTTATCACAATCCATACATACACATATATCAATTGTATAAAGCACATCTGCACATTCCCTGCTATATCTAGCTTTTTAAGGAAGCAGACACATAGCATTTTGCACACATTTTCAGGAGGCTGTTGGATTCTTGAAATGTATCCCCAATGCATGAATGCCTTCTCCCTGGGGGTGGAAATGGAAGCACAGACTTTGTAACATTGTAGAACTGGGCTTCAGCTCTAGGCCTGGGTTTTATCTGGGCTCTGTCTCACATTTCCTGTGTAAAGTTGGGAAAATGAGCCTTAGTCTTGTACATACTGACCACTAGTTCCTCACCGAGAAAGGACTGGTCTGTGTAAAGTGTTTAACCCAATGCCTGGAACATAGTAGGCCTTCGGTAAATAAATGTCATCATCATCATTTCTCTTGGTTGGCAACCTAAGAATCTGTCTCTTAGTGTTGGTTTATAATCCTTATATAATAATTTTGTGATCTGAAGTTTTTGCAGCTCATCTTTGGACTTGTGTTGGAGGATTCTCATACAGGACACATTGCTTTCTCATGTATCTTACAATTTCTGGTTGAGAGCTCATCTTCCATTGGATTGTATCTCTGAGAATTTTGTGTGGCCAGGGTTGACCCAAGAGCAGAAACTGCGTGTAAAAGACCAGAGAATAAATATTTATGGCTATGAAGGCTACTGTCCCTGACACAATTCAACACTGCTGCTGTTTGTACGAAAGCAGCCATTCATAGCAAGTAAGCAAATGCATGTGGCTGGATTTGGCCTGAGTCTCACCCTCTTCTAGACAGATCTTATATTTGCTTTTGCTTCATGTCCAGGGATATTGCTCCATTCCAGGCGAATGATTTTATTTTTTATTTTAATGTCTTGGCTGAGAGCAGTAGACCTCAAAGTGTAGTCCCAGCACCAGCAGCACCTACCTTCCCTGGGAACTTGTTAGACATACAGATGTCTGGGCCTCACCCTAGTCTTGCTGAATCAGGAATTCCTGCAGGATCAGCAGATGATTCTGATGCATAGTCAAGTGTGAGAACTGGTTTGGAGGTTCCAAGATTCTAATGGTCTATAAAATTGAACTGTAGACCCACTTGAGGCAGACCAATAGCTAGGAAACCTCAGGGACGGCTGCTTTGGGGTTTTACGATTTAAAGGCAAGATGAAACAACCTCATCTTCTTCCTGTATTAGTGGACAGAAGTGTTCTGACACCACCCCGCCCGTGTTCACGAGCGTGAAGCCCTCTTAGTTACCAAGATGGGCACCCAACCCACCCCTTTCTTGCCGAAGGCACTGAAGCATTCATGCACATACTTGGCAGTCTGATTTTGAGTTTCCTCTTCCGCTTCGGCCTTTGGGAATGTCTTACTTTCTTAGTGAGCTGACCTAGATATTGAAAGGGATGCTGGTATATTTTATCCAGTGTTTCTGGGTGTCTGTAGTGCGAGCAGTTTCAGGTTATATTGTCTACCATTTTAATAGATGCAGAAAGCCTCTTGCTTTAGTGAAATGCCAAGTCTCTCCTTTAAAATGTCTGGCAGCCTCTGCTTCTTTGGTGACACATGTCACTTAGCCTGTGGTCAGAACTCATTTAGTCAATTATAGGCACCAGAAGCCAAACATCTTCTGGGGGGGGGGGATCTCTCTGCCCAGGCCTTGAATCTAGGTTGGCCAGCTTTTGCTGAGTTCCTACTGACACTGGGCTTCTGGGTTAAGGATGATGGGGCTCAGCTTTGCTCTAAGTGACAAGTGCCTGTGCTTGAGGGTACCAGGGGAGCTTCTTCTGTCTCAGCAGAAAGGAACTCTATTCCTTTAAGTGTTTTCTCTGGGAGTCAGAATGGGGTCAAGGTTAAGAGCACTGGTTTTGAAGTCCACTGGAATCAGGTTCCCAGCTGGACTCTGCCCCTTATAGGCTGTGTGGTCTTAGGTGAGGGCCTGCACCTCCCTGAGCTCCACCTTCCTCAACTGTAAGGTTGGATTGACAAGGTTGCTGTAGCATCCAACAACCTGACAGGCATTTATTTGGTTGAGCCTGTCTGAGCTTAGCACTCAGTGGACATCCTTGTGTGTGTCTTGAACAGCTAAGGTGAGTTCCCTTCTTGTGGTAATGGCCTTGGAGAAGATGGCAGGGGAGGAGGGCAGATTCTCAGGTGCTCTCTGAATGGTGAGACCAGACAGACAGTAAGGTAGGGCCCATTGTTCACTGCCTGCAGCAGATATTTTTTGGAAGCCCTGGTGACTTAATGGGTTATTCATTGGGCTGCTATCTGTAGGGTGGACAGTTCAAATTCACCAGTTGCTCTTTGGCTGTCTAATCCTGTCAAGATTTATAGTCTTGGAAACCCTATGGCATAGGTCTAGTCTATCATCTAAGGACCCTATGAAGCAGAGTCAACTCAATGGCAGTAGATTTTTTCTTTATTTGTTCATTTCTTTCCCTGCTCCCCGCCCCCCTTGGATTATTTCTTCATGCTTCTTTCCACCTCCCTCAGCTGTGTGGTGCAACCCATGGATGAAGGAAAGCTGCCAGTGATAAGGATAACTCCATTCTCTTGACTCTATTCAGTGGTCTAAAGGAAAGTCATATCACTTACACTAAGCCAGTCATATCTTTTGGGGCTTTTTCCCCAATTGAGCAGAGAGAGGAGTCTCTGTTCTTTCTCTAGCCAAGGTGTTAAAGGAAGACACAAAGGCAGGCAGGCTGGGGTTGCCTAGATTGAATTAAAGACAACCTCATGGGGACAGAGGGTCACCAGCCTATAAGGAGAGACTGAGCCAGGGTATGGAAAGAGTAAGAACTCTTCTTTGTCTCTGAAGCCAACTTCTTCTCTTCCTCCTTCCTCATCCTCCTCTTCTTAAATCAGAAACTTCCCCTAGAGTTTGTCACCTCTCTCACTGGAAAGTTCTGAAAGCTCTTGGCTACTCCATTAGATATGCCCAGATTTCAACAGAGGTAAAGGGCAAGCACTTGCATGTGCACGTGCGCGCACGCACGCGCACACACACATCACTCCCGCCCAGTGGCCTGGGGATGGCCTTTCAGTAGATACAGCTTGTGCTTCATTGTTTGATAAAGGTCATGTTGAGGATGAGGGAGCAGAGGAAGGCCATCCAGTATGCTAGGACACAACCCTGCACAGAAACCCACTGCCTGTGGGAGTTCAAGTATCCTCCTCCCACAGGAGCCTTTGGAGGGGGGCTGGGCAGTGCCCAGGCCACCTTTAGGTCAATCACCCAGAGAAATAGTACCATGCAGAAATTTGAGCAGATATGGGCTTTCTTGTTCTTGGGTGGGTGAGGGGTGTCTCAGTTTCACTCCTTCCCAGCAGGACTCCCCCTCCTACCCACTCCCCTGGAGGTCTGCTTCTTGTGTATGGATTTAATCCATCTTTGAAAAGTTCCCATAGATACCTGAAAAGTCTCCTGCATCTCCCAAACCCACTGCACCTGATGACGGTGAGCACAATTCTCTCCTTTTATCTCTCTCTCTCTCTTTTTTTTTTTTTGGCTTTAACAAACAAATTTATTCTCTCACAGTTTGGGAAGCTGAAAGTCCAAATTTAGGGTGCCAGCTCTAGAGGAAGCTTGCTTTCTGTGTCGGCTCTGGGGGCAGGCCCTTGTCTTCTTTCAGCATTTGCAGGCCCAGTGCTCCCTGGAGATCCCCATGTGTCTGGGCATCAGTCTTTCCCTGGGTCTAGACAAGTCCTAGTCCAGGGTCCCCACATCCACTCCTGGCTCTTCTTTCTCAATGATGTTAAGCTGCTCTCTCTCCCCTGATCTTTGATCTCAGAAAACAGACTCAAAAATATTATCTCATGTACAATGTACTCAAATGACCGCTTTTTCTCCTTTAGCCAGAATTGCTCCCCACCCCCTACCCCTTCCTGTTCCTCTTTGCTATGCTCTGGGGTTGACTGCCTGGAACCAAAATAACTCCCACAGCACATAGGGAGACGTGCTTCCTGCAGATGAATGGCACTGCATGAAAAGCCGGTGAGGCCCGCTGGTCTCTGTCCTTTGAAGACGCTTGTCAGCAAGCAGCATGGTGAAGTGTCAGGTGTCACTTGGGTGACTGGAGATGTCTGCGTCAGGGAGTTGTTCTCCAGAAAGCCTTCAGCCCAACCTTGGAGCTCTTTGGGGACTCTGGAGTAGCATCCATTTTCTAAAGAGATTAAAGGCATCACTGGCCTGATCATCTGGCACTTTCTGCTATGTTCCCAGGGGTCCCTGCTGCAGTGACTGCAGCCCACCTGCTCTGCCTTTCCTGCTCCCACTCAGTGCCTCCTTGGGATCTGGGGGCTCCAGGCCAACCCCAGGGAGAAGAGAGGAGTGATAGCAACGTCCCAGGGCTGTCCTGTGGGAGGTGGCATCTGACAGTGAAAATAAATGACTTTACGTTCAGACATGGTTGGCATGGGTTCAGATTCCTGCCTAGCCACCTTCACTGAGCCAATCCTGTTCCCACTTGGAACTTCAGCTTTTCCATCTGTAAAATGGGGTTGTTGGATTTAGTGAAGACAACAAATATAGGTAAAGTATTTCTCTGCATAGCACCCCAGCTCATAGTAGATACTCAAGAAATGTTACTTTCCCACATTCGCCCTTGCTGCCCTGGCCCCCACAGCCCCTTCACCAGCCGTGTTGAAGTCAGTGCAGCCTCCAAGAGGCAGCGTGCTTTCCCGCCTCCAAGATGTTTTCCTTGCCCACAATAGCTGTCCACACTTGATCCAACCAGCAGACTCCTCTTCATCTGTCAAAACCCAATGTGGGCATCACCTCTTTTTGTCTTCCTAGTTGGCATCCTCTCCACTTCAAGACTAGCCACAGCTAGTTTTATTTATAGAGCAGTGGTTTGTCCACATCTCTCTCCGAGTTTGTTTGTTTTTATCAAGAGCAAGTCCCCTTTCCGCTGGTCCTCTCATCTCTTGTACAGCTCGCTCCCTCTCTGTTCCTCTCTGTGTCCAGCTCCATGGAGGCATGGCATCAGTGTTATGAATGGGTGGAGCTAGCTAGGCATAAAGCAAGAGCAAGTGTGGGGAAGGGCTGAACAGCCTGGCCTGCTCCCTGGGTTGGACCCATAAAATGCCTGATAGCTGACTGGCAGTGGCCCTTGGGTCTGCCAGTTTTCAGTCCCTGGTTTTATTCACATCCTCTTCTTACATCCCCAAATATTATGAACTCCTTGAGGGCAAGGCCTCTACTCCCCTCTCCAATGGTCCCTGGGTTGCAAGGCCAGCAGACTTTTGAGAAATGAATCAGTGCATTTGCGGTCAGACTCCTCATTCATTAAAACAGTAAGGCGTGTTCAATCATGGCCACTGCAGGAAGTACAGATAAGCAAAAAGAGAGAACTAAATCCCATCCACGCTTGACATACATCTCTATCAGAGTTTCCTCAGACCTTCTGTCCAAATGTGACAAACATACGGAAAGAGACCCAGATCCTAAGTGTACCGATGAACCGTCACAAACAATATGCTCGGTGTAAGTTTCACCCAGGTCAAGAAGTAGAGCCCCAGTCCCCCTTCCCTGGACCCGGGTGGTCCCTGCCAGCCCCACCCACCAAGGGTGATTGCCAGCCTGGTTTTAACCACACAGACTGCATTGCGTGGTTTTGAACTCGATGCACATGGAAACACATGTTGTATTCTTTTGTCTCTGAATTACTTGGCCGACACTCTGCTCGTGGGACTGGTATGTGTTGCGTGCAGATGCAGCGCATCCATCCTCATTGCTGGCTCGTACTGTTTTGTGTGTGTGCCGCCATCCACCCATCTACTCTCCTGCTGATGGACACCTGGGCACTTTCCAATTGGAATGTGGCTGGATGAATGTCCCGTGGTACACGTAGTTTTCTTGGGTATGTGACAGGTACATGAGGGCCCTTCAAAGAGTTCTAAAAAAATCACTGCAATCGATTTGATGCCAACTCGACTCACAGCAACCCTATAGCACAGGGTAGAACTGTCCCGGTGAGGTTCTGAGACTGTGACTGTTTGCGGGAGTATAAAATCCTGTCTTTCTCTGGTGGAGCTGGCTGGTAGTTTTGAACTGCTGACATTGAAAAATGGGGTTCAAAGACAATGAAATTTCTCTTGGAGCTCTTTGCAGCCCCTTTCTATACTTGGCATGTGTGGTATGTCAGTCGTAGCACTCTGGACAACCCGATAGCTTTACCGTGGGCTCTGTCCTGTGTAGTGTAGGGTGCACCCCTGGCCTCTACCTACTGGAGACAGTAACACACACACACACACCACCACCACCACCAAGTTGTGACAATCAAAAATGTTTCCAGAGACTGACTACTCTCAGAGCGAGGCGGAGTCATCCATGCTTGGAACCCACGGGCAACTCTGGGAGAATGGAATTGCTGGGTCAGAGGAAAGCACATGTTCAGCTTGAGCAGATGTTGCCAAGCAAAAGTGTACACTTTCACCAGCTGTTTGTGACCTCTAGTCATTTTAAAGCCATGTTTGCCTGGTTTACACATACAAGTTATAGTGATGGAACCATGCTGTAAACATTATTCCACTGAACACCGGACACCCTGAGTCTAGTTTTCTATGCCTTCATCTCTTCTGAGATTCTTCTTAACATAGACAGGTGTGGCGTCTGCACTGGGCTCTGGGCTCCGCTACATTCTAGCTGGGTGACTGCTCCTGACTGGGTTCCAGTTCCTCACAGGACAGAGACTCTCACAGTGTCTGCACCTGCCGGTCAGAGGGAAAATGACCCTGAGCTGAGATCTGAGAGGCTCAGGGAGCAGGACCTGGTACAAAGCCAAGTGTCAAACTGTATGCTGTTACTGGTTTTAATAGTCATACTCTATTCTCGAATGTGGACAGACAGTGGTTTTAGGTCAGATATTCTATGGTGTCCATTGGTAGATTTTATTTAAAAAGAAAAGACCACAGAGACCCCAAAACCCCAGTTTGAATTGGAGAATGATCTATCTATGCTGTTTATCGGAAGTCACGTTTACCTGGGTGCCTGTCTTGTACTTGATGAACCCTCTAATTCTGATCTTCCTTTTCTGAGAAGACCCCGATAAACATCCGGGGGAACTGAATCCCTGTGGACATATTATCATTTAGAAGCAGACTGTTCATTTGAATTACCTGGGACCTTGGGGAACCCCATCCTCTGGGGCTTAGTGGAGACTTAGCTTGTTACCAGCGTCCAGGTGATTTTGAGGTGAGACTTTAAGCTAAACTTTTCGAGTGGAAAATGCCGGGGATGGGAGCAGGTACCATCTTGGTGATGAGTGGGTGGCAGTGGGATAGGGAAAGGTTCCTTCCACTTCCCTGCCAGGCCTGCTCTCATGGGTGACTAAAACAAAAGGTCCTGGCTTGGCCTGGCCTGGCTGGTGCTGTTTCTGCTGGGGTCTTTAGCTCTGGGCTGCCGGGCCTTGCAGGAACCAGTAGCTGGACTTTGGCAGCAGGAAGGGAGGTGGGGGTTGAGGGCCCGCGGACCAATGTCATTGATTTCTGTCTGGAGTTCTTGGAAGGCCTGTCAGGAGGAAAACAGGCAACGGGTAAACAGCTGACGCCAGCCAGAGGTGCGGAGGGCCTGACTCGCCAGTCCTGCCGCCAAACACCCTACAGCTTTGGGCACCAGCACAGTGGGGGCCACGGCACCCCTCAGGCCCAGCTGAGGCTTCCTGAGAGCAACTGGCTGGCCAACATGAGACTTTCCTGCTGCCAGGAGGTAAGCTTGATCTTGGCCAAGGGATGGACACTCAGAACTGCTGGCCTCGAGGACTCATAGTTCATTCATTTCATCCTCGGGAACCTTCTAGAACCAGAAGGTCTGGGTCTAGGGGCAGAGATGGCCATGCCAGCCCCTGGTCTGCCTGCAGGAACAGCTTGCTCTTTACTTGGAGGTGGGGGCAGATCCTATTTCTTTTCAGTCCCAGCACTGCCAGGCAACCCTGGATCAGTTAAGCTGTGGTCAGCTGAGCAGGCTGACCCTGACTGCACAGAATAGCTGAGAAATGGCAGTCAGGGTCAATATGAGTAGGACAGGGCCTCCATAGGGTGGTTCGGCTTTGATGAGAGACCAGAGGGGCTATAGACTGACACCTAAGTTCTTATTTAAGAGAAGAGCGCTGGTAGTCTTTAAGAGTTTGTTGGATGGGGAGTCGGACCTCCTGTGGTTGAGCCGAAGTTTAGATGTGGTGGGCCTGTGGCTTTCCCTTGCAACCTAGGGCCTCTCAGCTTGGGCAGCATTTGTATGTAGGGTGGGAGATGCTCACCATCTTTTAATGTCCATTTGCTATCAATTCCAACTCACTGCAACCCTACAGGGTGCATTGGAACTGCTTCCTAAGGTTTCTAAGGCTACAGATCTCTGGGAGCAGATAGCCCCAGTTTTCTCTCGTGGAGTGGTTGGTGGATTTGAACCTCGGACCCTGCCATTAGCAGCCTAACACTTAGCCTGCTTGTACTAGGCGCTGGTGTTTTCTGGAGGAGAATTCATTTAGCAAAGAAATATATGTGCTTATTGTAGGCCAGGCACTATTCCAGACTAGGGGCCAGGATAGTGACTAAGCCAGTCAGGCCTTGGCCCATTGTGGGAGGAAGCCAGGGTCCAGGGTAGTGGTGTGATCATCACAAGGTTGCCTAGCAAGAGGTCCCTTAGATGTTTAACTCTCCCTAGTAAATGAGCCAAGTTGTTTTCATTTGATCAAATGGGAAATGGACTCAGAATAATACTAACGATTATGTTTGTCATCACCAGCATTGAGATCTTACTAAGTGTCAGGCATAGTTTCATCAAGTAGGTCTCATTTTTATCATCCCATTTTAAAGTGGAGAAAACAGAGGCTTCGAGGAAGCAGATTTGTTTCTCTAAGGTCACATCGTGAGTAAGTGACAGAGCTGGGATTTGAACCCAGGAGTGTGGCTTTCAAACTGGACTACATGTCCTGAATGTCATTTTGGAGAGGTGGGTTGTCATAAAGACCAGGCATTCTGGGGCTGGAAGTGTGCAGTTAAGGAAGAACCTAATTCTCCACTAACTTCCTCTTCCTTAAAAGTGCAGAACCCTTGACATAGCAATAACAATAATAATATTAATTACCCCAACAACAGCTGTTGTTTGTTGGGCACATGTTAATTCTCAGGTCCCATCCCCCACATTGGAGAATAGGAACTACATAGATGTCTTTTGATCCCCATTTGATGCATGAGGAAGCCGAGGCTGAGAGAAGTTGTGTCATCTGCCGGAGTTCCCTGCAGCTAGGAAGTGGCTGAGGCAGGATTTGAACTCTCTGCAGCTGCAGAGTCCACAAAACCTCAGTGGTTTTCCCAGTAGTTGCTCCCAGGAGCTGGAGACTGCCTGTACACTTTTCTGGAGGCTCCCAGATGATCAGAATAAGGAAGTGGTTCATCCTAGCCCACTCCTCCTCCCCCAGCTCCTTTGAGTGTCTCTTCTTCCTGCAGCCCTTCCTGGGACTCCTATAGCCTTCCAGCCTAAGTCCTCTCTGCAAATCAGGTCAGCTGGTGAACACAAGCCCCCAAATAAGAATGGCAAGTGCAGCCTGGCTGCTTCTGGATGTCCTGCTTGTTTAGCAGGATGGAAACTTGGGGTGGTGGTGGTGTGTGTGTGACAACACACACCCTTAAAAAACAAAAACCTTTATTTACTCTGCTGTTGGTTTTATAAGATATGACTCTTAGTGGGGCCTTACTTCAAGGTCAGAGAGTCTAGAAGTTGGTGAGAAAGCCTGTCGTTCACTCCTCATGATTTCCCCCCATCTCCTATTTAAGCAGTCCCATTGCAACAGAGTGTGCAGCCCCAGGAGGTGAACTGTGTGGACTCAATGTATTACCTGTTCCTAACTGTTTGCAGAATGCAGACATGCCTCCCTCCTCGCCTTTGTTTATCTTTTCCTTTTCTAGAGTTCAAGGAAAATAATTGATTAACTTGGGAATTAGAAATAAGATCATAGCCAAACCATGAAGCCCCCGAGGCCCACACCAGCCTGCCCACCCTGCTCCAGGGAGTTGAGAGAGGCCTCTGGTGGGCAAAGTAATGTATTCACAGTCATGACACTCAGACCCGGCTGTCTTTGACCCCAGCCTCTGGGGACCAACAGGGCCATGCCACCGACCTGGACCTCCTGGACTGCCGCCCTGGTCTAAATCCATCAGGCTGCTGGTCCCACCCTTGGACCACTGAATAATTTACAGCCCCTTGGAATGGCAAGGAGTGGGTCACCGGAGTTCATGGGTTAATAACAGGTTTGGTTTTCGATGTCAGCAGCTCTCTTGATAACGTATGAAAGAATCCTATTCTGTTGATTAGATTTTGAAATGGATCAATTTTTAATCAGCCAAACACCTGACTCACTCAATAAGAGTTGCATTGTGGAGACAGGATGGAGGCGGCTTTATTTACAAGAGTGTTTGTTTTTTGGGGGCCATACGCAAATTCCCACCCAGATGCCTCCTCCTGCAAGAAATTGACCGGATTATCTCTACCTCAAATGGCACCGTTTGATTCACCTTCTGATTAGTTGGGAAATCCATGGGTCTGTTTAAGAGATAAGAACAGCCGCTAAAGGTCTGATTTAGTCATCCATGGTTATTGATGGGAAAAGCATTTATTTGCCAATGAAGAAATTTTGCTTAATGTAATGGGAAGGGAGAGCGGAGGAGACAAAGGAGCTCAGGCGGGACCTGGGGGTGGCAAAGGCACTTCAGGTCTACCCTCTGAGATTACCAAGACAGCAGTGTGGAAATGGGTGACTGAGTGGATGGGACACACAGAAAGGCTGGGGGGTGTCACTTTGGCATGTTATTTATTCATTCAACAAACATGCGGGCCCACACTGGCTACCAGGTACCATACTAGGCCTCAGTGAGATGAAAGGGTTCTGCCCGCTGGAAGCTTATATTCAAGTGCAAGAGCCAGACAGCAAGGAAAGAACAAAATCTGTCATGAGAAGCTTGACAGGCGTTGCCAGAAAGCTTAGAAGAAACAAGAAGCCAAACCAATTGCTGTAGAGTCACTTCTTACTCCTGGGGACCCCATGTGTGTCAGGGGGAACTACACACCAGGGGATCTCAGGGCTGATGGTTTGGAAGCAGACTGCGAGGGTTTTCGTCCAAGGTTCCTCCTGCACGTTAGTGTAGTAGTGTAGTGGAATGTGTTGTAACGTTTGTGCACCTGGATGCACTCAAAAACCTCATTCCAGTGTCGCAGGTAAGGAGGTGGACAGGAGGCCCAGAGGCTGTCCTATAACACCTCGGAGGACCCACATAACATCAGGTGGCCAGAGGGAGTTAACTTGCAGACCGAATTTGTTTTCTGGCAGGTAGATGGATACATAATAAGGGAGGGGTCGATAGGAGAGGAGGCCGCAGGTAAGCAGGTCAGAGCAGGCAGGGGAGGAGCTAGGACTTCTCTGACAGCACCGTGGGAGCCATGGGAAGCTTTGCACTGGGTAAGACCACTCTGAGGAGAGGGGCCTGGGGGCTGGGAGACCACTGAGAGGTCTACTGCAGCCATCCTAGAGAATGGGGACAGGGACTGGCAGCATGGAGGAGCAGTGGGCAGATAGGGAATGCTGACCTTTCACCAGGTGCCTCAGGAAAAGGAAGTGGTAACTGGGGATAGCTGTGGCAGCAAGCATGCCGGAAGGTGGTCCCTGTGGAATGAAGGGCTTCTTTGTGGCAGAGAATCATCTGTCTGTGTACTGTGTTTCTGGGCTTTTCCTCTAATAGAAAGACCCGGGAACAGCCAAACACAGAAGTCAGTGACGTGGACTTTGGGATCAGATAGATATGGAGACTTGGGATCTCAGTCTTGCTGTTACAAGCTGGTGACCACAGATAAAGTGCTCTTTGCACTTAAATAATTTTTGGTATCGAACTTTCTAGAATGATTCATAAGAAGCTACCCACGGTGGTTGCCCTTGGGAAGGGGGCTTCTGGTGAGTGGGGCCATGACTTTCTTTCCCAAACCCTGGAGTAGCACCTGGATTTACACCTCAGGTGCATGCTGTCCAGTAAAAACTTTTCACACCATGGGCGGTGCACATTCGCAGCAAGGCCTAGCCTTGCCAACTCATTTTACAGATAAGGTTTAGAAAGGGGCAGCCACTTGCTCACGACCACAAGTTGATGCACAATGGAGATACAGCCCCCTTTCTCCCGCCCAGATCCCCCTCTCCCCAGCTCTCCATGGTTTCCTTGTCCACTTTGGTGGGTTTGGTGGGTCTTGGAGGAGGCAAACTTTCCTGCATGAGTAGTGATTTCTCATTCCCTAGTGCTCTGCTCCCAAGAATCATCGACTAGGCAGTTTTATTTATTAGCTTAATCGTTGCACATCCCTCAGCAGTGCTGTTTTCACACCTGCTCTTGTCCAGAGACAAAAAGGCCGGTGCAAACGTGTGTGTGTTTGTGTGTGTTTCCAAGAGTGTTCCATGGCATGTTGTCTCTGCCTTGGCTTTGGGACAGGGAGAAGGACCCCGAACTTTTGAGCTCTCTATGGTGACAAGCACCTGGATCCAGATGTGACACATGAGGGATCTCAGTGGAGTCACTTGCTCTACTCTGAGATTCTGTGGGTTCTGGTCATGGCTCATCTCCTTGCTTGCCTTGTGGCCTTGGACAAATCACTCTGTTCTCCTAGAAAGGGAAAGAGAGTCATGTTTAGCCTCCTGTTCTGTGAGCAAGTGCGGAGCACACTCCAGGGCTTTTCGTGTACTGTCCTCATGTGTTGGCGTGGCCCACTCCTTCATGGTTTGCGGGAGAAGATGAGGCAGTTCCTGTCTTGGAAACCCACAGGGTAGCTCTACTCTGTCCTATCGGATCTTTGTGAGTCAAAATCTACTCAACGGCAGTGAATGAGTGAGTGAGTGGCTATGGGAACATTCTGAAAGTAGAGTTGGCGGGTAGGCTCCAGGGACAATCTTCGGCACGCCGTCAGCTTCCCTGGTGGGCGACTGCAGTGATGGTGGCACTGCTCCACTGGGTTCCTCTTGCTACTGTCCACTCGGGGCGACAAAATGGGATAAGCACTGGGCTTCTAATAGAAAGGTGGCTGTTGATTCGAGTCCACCAGCTGCTCCACAGGGGAAAGATAAGGCTGCCTGTCCAATAAAGATTGACTGTCTCAGAAACTCTAAGGTGGAGTTCTAGTTCTGTTCACTCTGAGTCAAAACTGACTCAGTGGCAGTGGGTTTGGTTTGGGTTTTTTGTCCTCTGGAAGTGTCCAGACAAGATTAGCAAGTGTCTACTCCCGAGATTCCAGCTCTTTCAAGAGTGTCTCTAATTCTTCCAAAGCTCATTTGGTTTTTATTTATGTAAATTAATGTTTATACATAGACATATATATTAAGAGCGAAAGACCATTGATAATTATTGTAACAGGGCAACAGCCGGGGCACCTTGGGGACATGAACCACTGTGAGCAACAGGGACAGCTGGATGCTGGTTGTGGATAGAGAAATGTGGACCTCCCCTATGGGACAGAGGTTTGTTCTCTAGTCTAGGCCTGGGCCTTGTAGGACCCCAAGTGGGCAGGCCAGCCTTATGTTTGTTCTTTAATTCCACTCAGTATCCATTAATCAACACATTTTTATAAAATAACCTTACTGTGGTAAATGACTACAGAAAAAAAGTTTCCATTTTATCCTTTTTTCTGTGTGATATTTAGTGACACCATGTTGTGAACCATCTATACTCTCCAATTGCAGACTATTCATGGCTCCAAATAGAAGCTCTACAGCCTTCAAACAGTAGCTCCGTCTCCCCTTCCAGTCCCAGCCACCACTGATGAGCCTTTGACCAGAGCCCCAGCCTAGTCTAGAGACAACCAATCCAGCAGGGCCTAGTGATAAGCAGCAGAAACTGCCTCTGCCTCCTGCCAGATGCTGTCACCCACAAGGAGAGTCTGATGCTGGTCGCCCCAAAGCATGACAGAAACTTAGGATAGTTGATAAGGCACAGGGAGAGAGCCCGCCTAAAGGAGTCCTATTGGCACAGTGGTTAAACTCACAAACCAAAACATCAGGAGTTCAAACCCACCAGCCACTCCACAGGTGCAAAAAGAAGCAGTCTGCTAGTGTTAAGATTTACAGCCTCAGAAACCCTATGACGCCATTTTACTCGGTTCCTGCAGAGTTGCTGTGAGTTGGAATAGGCTGCAAGGCACTAAATTTAGGGGCTACAGGGGGTTGGAGCTGTGACAGTAGTCAGTCACTGTCCACTGTGTAGCCCAAAGACAGAGTAATGGCAGATTAGTCAACTTAGTCTCTGCCCTGCCCAGTTCTCTAGAACCTTCCAGTGTGTTCTGGTATGCGTTCACCTACCAACAATGGCATCGCTGTGCCTGGAACTTTTTTACAGAACCACAAGTTGCCACTCTGCCTGAGAGGAGGGCAGGCCAGCAGTGCTGGGAAGCCACCCTCAAGCTGGGGACTTGGTGTGCACAGGTGTCAGCTCCTACATCCCTCGAGAGTTGGGTCCAAGGCCTGTTTTGTTTTACTCGCTTCTTGGTGGGCATTAGTGGAAACTTCTCAATGAGTTTCTTTTAAGGAGAATTGTAAGTGTTCGTGTTTGAGAGTGTATTATTATTATTTTAAAATCATTTTACTGGGGGCTCGTACAACTCTTATCGCAATCCATCCATCCATGGTGTCAAGCACATTTGTACATTTGTTGCCATCATCATTCTCAAAACATTTTCTTCCTACTTGAGCCCTTGGTATCAGCTCCTCATTTTCCTTCCTCCCTCCCCACCCCCCAAGAGTATATTATCTTATCCCTTCCAACTGTCCCCTGGAAGGACAGTCGGAAGCATCTGGGTAGACAGCAGGCTGCCATGGGGTGTGTGTGTGTGTCACACGGCAGGTGTGCACCCACATTCTGGGCACCTGTGCACACCCTATGATGAAGGGGTGCAGGTGAGAAGGGCAAAGCAGCAAATCACAGGGTAAGGAAAACCCAGGGGACACAGGCCCATCCAAACCAATGGCTAATGCCTAGAATGGCTTGCTCTGGGGGATGTGAAACTTGCGGAGGAAGAAGCATATGAATGAATTAAGCATTCCTTGAACACTTAAGGAGCTCTGGTGGTGCAGTGGGTAAGCACTCATTTTCTCACCAGGAGAGAGACATGGCTGCCTGCTTCCAAAAAGATTGAACCCCTGCCATCTAGCTGATTCTCATCCAGTGACCCTATAGGACAGAGGAGACCTGTCTCTCAGGGTTACCAAAGGAGCCTGGGTTTGCACAGGTGAATGTACTTGGTGTGAATCAAAAGGTCATTGCCTCAATCCAAGAGCCACTCTATGCAAGAAAGATGGGGCAACCTGCTGCCTCAAGATGTACAGCCTTGGAAAGAAAACCTCTGGGATAAGTTTCTCTGGCTCAGAAATGATTGGATAGCAATGCGTTTGGTCTTGTTTGGGGTTTGAGCAGGTACTGTGCACTGGGACCCTCTCTGGGCTCTGTTTTGGGGACAGGGATGGCTCATCTTGGACAGTTACAAGTCAGTGTTTCTCTCCTGGCCTATACAAAAGGCTTCCTGTCCCCTCTTCCTCCAGTTGCTGCCCAGTCCATTCATTTCCAGGGTAGCAGATGGAGGGGCCCAGACACCCCACCCGCTGTAGCAGTTGCTAACCTGTGGATATTTCGAGAGTTTGAGCCCCACTGGAGAGAGCCAACTTCACTTTCTTTAAAAAAAAAAAAACAAATTAAAAAGATTTTTTTTTTTTCTAGATCGGACCACAGGCTATTACGGAAATAGTAAACAGGAGGCAGAGGCAGGGCATAAGTGGTCTGTTTTAATTAGAACATTAAAGTATTTTAACGCTTACACTTTATATTTTTGTGAACTTGATTATATAGCATTTTAAATACCTGTGAACGTTTTAAGGACTCTCAGCGATGAATTATTTGCAATTTCACAGGAAACTTCTATTTTAAAAGCAAAACGGTCGGAGAGTGGCTGTGAAGGCTTCGCGACAGCGGCAGCGCTGTATAATGAGAAGCCACGTGGAGGGTGGGTTGGCAGCCGGCCCGCCAAGCCCGCTGTCACTCAGGCCCCAGTCCCCCCTTGCCCTCCCATCTGGAGAGGCCCTGATGCGTATGGGGATTTGCGAAGGTCTTTAGGCCCAAGGGCTCTGCACACCCCTCCCACATCAAGACCTGGTGGCTCTTCCTCTCAGTTGTGTCTCAAGGGTATCAGTGTGTCCCCATTCACTGCCACCTGGACGGTCATAATAGCCTCCTGCCAGGGCTCCTGGCTTCAGCTTTTGCCCTGTTCTAGTCTGCTTGCATCTTCCACCCAGCACCCAAAGGAGTCTCCTTAAAACTCAAATCTCTTTGCTGCCCCCTTTCCAGAAGTTTCTACTATGGTGAAAGGAGAAGGGCCTACCAGATCTGTAGGCTGAACCTGGGCCGGCCTTTGTGTTCACCAGCCCCACCAGCCTTCCTCTATACCCTGAGTGTCTGTTGAGCATCTACTATGGGCCAAGCCTCGTGTAGGCACTCATGAGACAACTGTAAGGGAGCCAGGCAGAAGCCCTGCCTTCCTGGAGCTGACCTTCTTAGTCAGGGGGAGGCAGGTAGTAAAGGAAGAAAGAAACGGACTGTCAGGTGTGACGAGGATGATAACGGAATGAAAGCATTAGGAAAGGTGACCTTTAAAGACCTGAATAGCATGAGGGAACCCATTAGGGGTGTCTGGAGTTGACTCAGACTGGGTTCTGAGAGCTGACTGTACACACTTCATCCCATCTCCTTGTCCAGTGATATCACACACATCTGTAGATGGTCAGAAAACTTGCGCTTATACCACGGAGATGGGCAAATGCCATGGATTAGAAGTACTTCCCCACCTCCCTGTCCGGAGAGCTGGCTGTTAAATATGTATCAGCACCCACTGGAGTAAGCCTTGCTGGTGGTGGGGTGTGGAAGGATGTTCCAGGTATTCTTTGGAATGGGAATGGGCTGAGACAGGTTGAAGAACATTATAGAAGTGCCTGTGGGTGGAGCTTGGTGAGGGAGGGAGAGAATGGGAGGAGGCAACATCAGAGGAAGTCTTTAATTGCTTTTAGAATCTGAAATCTTTTTTTTCTGGACTGTGCTCAGGGCTCTTGCACATGCTGTTGCCTCTGCCTAAGCTGTGCTTCTCCTGACTGGTTCCTTCAGCTCCTGTCCCATCTCCTCAGGGAAGCTTTTTGTAGCAGAGCACATTCTTCTCAATTCCCCCTAAATTAGCACTCTTTGGCTCCCAGCCAATTTTCCATTGGATATTGATCCATTTACTTGGGTCCGGGGTGTGTTTGGGAACCCTACGAAAGGCCTCTCCAGGACAGGTACCAGTGGATTGTGGCATGGGTGGGCATTGGTAGGGAACCTCCTCAGCCTGGTATTGCATTGAGAGATGTTTTGAATGGTGTGAGGTCAGGGATCAGGAACCGAAGCAGCTGGTGGAGAAGCAGAGACTCTTCCAAATACCCAGTCAGATCTAGATCCCTAATTCTAACATCCCTTCCAGTTGGCCTGGAAGCAATGTAGTGGCAAGTCTGGCCACTCTAATAACAGCCACAGTGATTACTCACAGATGCCAAGCCCACCAGCAAGAAATAGCAAGCTCTCTGCGCTTCCAGAAGATGAGGACATTGTTGCTGTTAGGTGCTGTGGTTCTGCCTTAGAGTGACCCGTGCAACAGAGCAAAACACTGCCTGCTCCTGTTCCATCCTCACAACCATTGTTTTGTTTGAGCCCCTTGTTGCAGTCACTGTCCATCCATCTGGTCAGAGATCTTCATCTTTTATGCTAGCCCTCAACTTTATCAAGCATAGTATCTTTCTCCAGGGACTGGTCACACCTTTTAACATGTTCAAAGCATGTGAGATGAAGTCACATCACGCTTGTTTCTAAGGAGCATTCTGGCTGTACTTCTTTCAAGACATTTATTTTTTCTACTGGTAGTCCATGGTTCTTTCAATATTCTTCACCAATACCATAATTCTTTTTTTTAAAATCACTTTATTGGGGCCTCGTATAACTCTTATCACAATCCATCCATCCATCCATTGCCAATACACTAATTCAAAGGCATCGATTCTTCTTTGGTTTTCCTTATTGATTGTAGAGCTTTCACAGGCATCTTAGGTGACTGAAAAGACCGGGGTGTAGGTATGCTGTACCTTTGTCCTCAAAGTGACTTCCTTGCTCTTTAACACAAATTTTGTGTAGTGGATTTACACAATGCAATGCATCTTTTGATTTCTTGGTTGCTGCTTCCATGAGCATCAATCCATTTACTTGGATTGTGGATCCAAGTAAAATGAAATCCTTGACAACTGCAATCTTTTCTCCAATTATCATGGTGACATTAGAGGCTCAGTAAGAAGCCCTAGTGGCAAAATGGTTACATGCTTGGCTGCTATCTGAGAGTTTGCCCTTTTGAAGAACCCACTAAAGGATCCACAGGAGGAAAAACAAATCTAGCCATCTGATGGAAAGATTCCGTAAAGATTTATTTATTTATTTATTTATTTTTTATTTTAACAATTTATTGGGGCTCATACAATTCTTTTCACAGTTCATATATATACATACATCAATTGTATAAAGCACATCTGTACAGTCTTTGCCCTAATCATTTTTTTCTCTTTTCTTCTTTTACATTTTATTAGGGACTCATACAACTCTTACCACAATCCATACATAAACATACATCAATTGTATAAAGCACATCCATACATTCCCTGCCCCAATCATTCTCAAGGCATTTGCTCTCCACTTAAGCCCCTTGCATCAGGTCCTCTTTTTTTCCCCCTCCTCCCTCCCCCTTCCCCCCTCCCTCATATGCCCTTGGTAATTTATACATCGTTGTTTTGTCATATCTTGCCCTATCCGGAGTCTCCCTTCCCCCCTTCTCTGCTGTCCCTCTCCCAGGGAAGAGGTCACATGTGGATCCTTGTAATCAGTTCCCTCTTTCCAACCCACTCACCCTCCACTCTCCCAGCATCGTCCCTCACACCCTTGGTCCTGAAGGTATCATCCACCCTGGATTCCCTGTACCTCCAACCCTCGTATGCACCAGTGTACAGCCTCTGTCCTATCCAGCCCTGCAAGGTAGAATTCGGATCATGGTAGTTGGGGGGAGGAAGCATCCAGGATCCGGGGGAAAGCTGTGTTCTTCATCGATACTACCTCACAAAATTTTATTGGCACATAATTTACATATCGTATAATTCAATAGTTCAATCGTTCAATCATATCAATTCTAGAACATCCCCTCACGATTCTGTAAAGATTATAGCCCAAGCAACCCTACCTGGAATCTTTCATCTTTCCTGTCCCGTCACTGTGAGTCGCAGTGAACTCCACAGCCCCCAGCACCAACAGCAAGAAGTTACACATTCCTATGATGTCATGGTTGGCATTGTTATTACCATGAAAGCAACAGGGTGTTAGGAGTTTGGCATGTAAGATGGCATTAATTTCATTGATGGACAAAGTCATCAGCTCCCAACGCCTGGGCCCACATGGCCTGCAGCAAGTCGAGGAGGGAACTATGTTGACAGAAGGGAAACTGGTTCGGCTGATCGGATTCTCTTTTTAAAATGTTGAGAGCTTAGAAGCTATCGATTGAGGAGATCAACATTTAGGTCTTTCATAGTTAATGAGGAACTGTCCAATTCAGGGCCTTTAATGAGGTGTGCGGCCGACCAGAGAAGGATGTTTATCCAGAAGAGGAGCGGGTGCTCTTTAGGTCATCAAATCCACTTCCTCTGTCCTCAAGGGTTCGAGGGCCTACCTCTCTATGGGATGTCCTGTGATAGGCTGCATCTTCAGTAAAGCGGGGGTCATGCAGCCGTTATCAAAGGAGACAGGAAATTCTTAGAATGACCCCAGACAAGGTTAAACTCTTTAAAAAAAAAAAAAAAAAGAGCGTGGAGCAAAGATGCTTCAGAAAGCCTAGGAAATGGAGGCACTGCTGGCTCGTTCCACTCTCACCAGCGCCTTCCCAGAGAAAACACCCTGAGTGAAAAGACCCCACGCACAGCTCCCCTGCCCGGGGATGTGTCCCCTCATCCGGAGGCGCCCCAGGTTTAACTCGAAGGTAATGCATTTCCTTGAGAAAATGTCCCCAGCTTGCGGGAGCGACGACTAATTTTATCTTCCATCAGAGAACGCTCTTCACTGCGTGGAATTTGCTGTAAGCCATCTGTTTCATGACTCCATTTCATTTTAGCCTGCCTTGGTTCACCGCTGCTTCCTCCACGCCGAGACACATAGTAGGTGCTCCATCAACAAGTGTTGAATGAATAAATAAATGAATGAAACTAGATGCCTGTGTGAGTTCACAAACCAAGCATTGCCCCCTGGAGAAACGAGAACTTCGTGTCACACAGCAACACCGGTGCCTGAATCTTCCTGAGGCTGTCCTGATGTCCTTCCACAGGGGGAGGTTAGACTATCATGACAAATCCATGCCGTGGCACACTACTAGACGAGAAAAAAGAATATATTGTCATTCCAAGCCACAAACTGACCGAATCGTGACAGAATTAGGGTGGGGAGTGAAAAAGCCACCTGCAGAGTTTCTACTGCAGTGTATGGCTGCAGTTAGGTATTGCATTTTTGAGAGGACAGGTTGCAGAAGTGGTGAATGGGTACCTGCCCAGGGATGGGGAGGAGAGGGAGGCGTGGTTATGAAAAGACAGCATGAGGGGCCAAGTGGGATGGGGGCTGCTCTGTAACTGGGTAGAACCCGAGTCCCTATCCTGGTCAGGGCCACTCACCTTCCTAGAGTTTCGGCAGGATGTTTTCCAAGGTTGCCTCCCCCCCACCCCCCACACCTCCTTGTTTCAGCAACTCTACCATCCCCGCAAATGGAAAGTTTAAATTAATGTTAACAGAGAAAGGAAAGACGAAGGACTGCAAGGACTTCATTAAATACTTAAAATATGGTACACAGAACTCCTACTATGTGCCATTACCTCCGGTCTTCCCAGCGACTGTATGGATGAAGCACGTGACTGGGGTTTCGCCCTTCCACAGGGAAGGTGGCCTGAGTCCCCAGGTGTGGAGACTGGGTATAGCAGGAAGTTCAAGGTACTCCCAAGCGCTCATTGACTGTGGCTCTGATGGAGTACGTGGGCATGCTGTGAGGATGCCTGAAGCAGATAGTGGCCGATGCTGAGACTGTGCGGGGCCTGGGCCTGGGCTTCCCATGTGGCTCCTCCTGAGTGAGTCCTGACCTCAGGAGGCACGGAGACCCCTGTCCCCACCTCCTATACCTTCTGGATGTGCAGTATTTGGTACTGGTGTTCCCATTTACAAGCAGCATGACAGAGGTACAGCGAGGCAAAGAGACTGGGAGCAGTGGGGTAGTAGGGCTGATAGCCTCCGTGTTCCTTTTAGTTCTCAGGATCTGTGGCAATGGTCACAGATCATTTTGTGTAACACGTGGCTCATATCACCCTCTGCCCGGGATGTAGTAGACAGTAGACCAAGTCCAGGCATGATAGATTGAGTCCTTGATCTGCAGATCATGGAGACTGTGGCCTTGGCAAGTAATGATGAAGAATATATTGGCTAACACATTATAGAGAATTATTACCAGTCTTGCTTCTCATGTGAGCTGTAGGATATCTACAGAACAGAGAAGGTTATGTCCATTCACAGAAGAAGAGACTGAGGGCCAGAGTAGCTGGTATTTAATTGACAGGCACACTTCTTGTACATAGTGGAGCTTTTAATGGAGGAAGAAAGGAAGGGTCAGAGTGGCTGAGTATCTAATTGGTGGTCATGTTCCCTGTAAAAGACAGAGCTTGGGTTAGCAGTGGTTCTCAACCTGGGGGTTGTGACCCCTTTGGGGGTCAAACGACCCTTTCACAGGGATTTCCCAATTCATAACAGTAGCAAAATTACAGTTATCAAATAGCAATAAAAATAATTTTATGATTGAACCTTACCACAACATGAAGAACTGTATTAAAGGGTCGCATCACCTGATGTGGCATCTTTTCTCAGCTCTGAATGGGGCTGTAGGGGGCTCTGGAACCCCGACTCTTCCGGTTCACACACTTCATCCAGAGGTACTGGCTGCTCCTCCCAGCTAACCACTGATGCCTGAACCTGTCTTGAAAGGGCGTGGGCTTCAGCCTCTGCTAACAGCAGCTCCCAGCCAACAACTGAGGGACCCAGAGTAGAGACCTCCGTGGTGTTCATGGAAGGGAGGGGGTCGATATTTGGACATATGTCTAATATTCATTTCTTCTAGGACTTCATAGAGCAGGTGGTTTCCTAGAGGGTGAGGCCAACTTCCTTTCAGAACAGCAGTAGTAATACTAAGCACATGTTGCACTTAGTAAGTTCTGAATCTCATCCGCTCAAGCTGTGTGCAATGGTGGATGAGTGCCCCTGGTTTATAGATGCCGAGGCAGAGACTCAGAGCTCAGGGCCTCCTGAGCTGTAAAGGCAAAGAGCCCAGTTTCCAGTCCTACATTCTCCCTGGTATTCTGTGCAGGCTCTGCAAGCAGAGCAGGCCTGAAGCTGTGCATGGGTCTGTGTGCGCCCACAGCGCAGTGGGCAAAGCCTCTGGGAGCCCCACTGCTAATGACTGCACCTATGGGAGTGGCCAGAACGGCAGACAGGGCACCAGGAAGCTGTGACCCTATGCTTCCCAACCTCGGGAAAGGAAGCACGCCCTGCCTGCTGGCTCCAGCCATTCCAAGAGAAAAGCAGCAGGTGCTGGCAGAGTGCACTTTCTGTAAATGGAGCTCTGCGGCCCACCGACTGCCAGCCCAGAGTGCTGAGCAGGGGATGCGCAGGGAAGCTGAGCCCCCTGCTTGAATTACCTGCTCTGGCGTGACACCTGGGGCCTTCGGTCTTCTGGACCCAAGGACACAGTGGCTGTTGATTCCCAGAGCAGGGCTGCCTGGGCTGCGTAGGTTCCCTGTATGAGGCAACACCTGTGCTGAGAACTGGAGGTGGAGGGAGATGGAGGAAGGGTGTTCCAGGGAGAAGGAACAGCAAGTGCGAGGTCTCAGAGGTGAGAGGTGTAGATACGTGTGATTGGGCAGCGTGCATGCGTAATGTGGCTAGAAAGAGCCTGGACTTCATCTTGAAGGGATTTGAGCGGGGAGGGATGCAGGCATACAGAAACTGTGTGGAGGGGGCCCCAGAGGTCCCCAGTGGCTGCTGTGGCATTTTGGCGCCGTGTGGCCGTAGACTGACCGAGAAGTGGGCTTGTGTAAAACATTGTGGGTGCAGGACTGATAGGTTTCCCTTGTGATCTCTGTGCCTCGGTCTCACTGTCTACACAATGGGGAGCAGGACTACCTCCCCCAGCTCTTGGCACAGTGATGAGGGTCGAACATCTTGGTGCAAACAGAGCTCCTCCACCCCACCTGAGGCCACCAACATTCCTGGGGGGGGGACGGGCTTTGGTGCTACAGAGAGGCCCCTCCCCTCATTTCAAATGCACCCCAACCTGGTCAGCTGCTGTTTTTCTTTCTTCAGCTTATGGTTCACTCCTCTTTCTGTCCTCTCCTGTCCCCCTCTTATCTCTCTCCTGTCCCTCTGAGGAACGGCTTATCACCAAACAGCAGGCTCCAAAGCAGACGCAGCATTTATGGAGCACCTACTGTGTGCCTCTTGTGCCGTCTCCTCTAATTGTGGAGTGCCAGTACAGGGCAGTGGAGTGCCACAGACATACTTCCATTCCTAGCTAAAGGGCACCTTGGTGAGGAACTTCAACCTCCTGCAGCTTCACCTTCCACATTTGAGGAGCAGGGCATTCGGTAGACCCGCCCCAAAGGGTGGCCAATAGGAGTTGGCAAGCCCACAGCAGCCAGGCCCTGCCTAGTCCCTGGTGTAGAGAGGCGCCTGACAGAAGCAGCAAGCCCTGGGAGCTTGGCCTCCTTGTTCCCCTCAGGGGAGGGGAGTGAGATTCACAGCCTGGATGCTGCCACCAAAGTGGCTTTCCTGACTCAGCTAGGCCCTTCCACGAAGGCCTGCAGATCACACAGATGGGTCACCACTGGCAAAGGTCAAGTAACCGCTGATATGCAGCAGGCTGTGTCAATCTCCACCATGGCCAGAGCCCTGCTGGCCATGCCCCATGCTGATGGACAGGACAATGACTGCCCAGATGGGGCCATTCAGGTCACCAAGTCCTGCGTGCCTACCTGGCATGGCTATTGCACTGTCCCACCCACCCAGCCTGGAACCTTTGAAAAGCCCAGGCAAGTGCTGTTTTCCTGTCCAGGTGCTTTTGCAGAGGCGCTCCTGTAGAAAACTGGTGTGAAGCCTTCTCAGCAGGCCTTGGGGGATCCCTCTGTGGGGGGGGGGGTGTGTGTGGCTTTCCAACCTTAGGGAAGAGGGGAGGAAGGACCTCAGTGTGAGTGCTCAGTGTGCCCCTGACTGGAGACCTGAGGATTTCTGAGTCTGCTGTGAGCTTTGCTGTGAGCCGAGAGAGGGTGGAGCCAGGGCTCTGAGTATCCCTGAGTCCAGACAGTGGTTTTAGCCCTTTTCTCCCTAGTCTCTGGGCCCCTCTCGGTGACAGGGGTTAAGAACACCTTCCTTGATATGAGGTGGTGGTTCGGCACCTCAGGGCTGTCCATCCTAGGGGCTGACGAGCCAGGTCTCCTTGTACAGATGGAGCCTCTGAGCGGGAGGGGGCTGGGCGCTGAAACCACAGGGCAAAATCAGGTCGGATCTGCCAGCTCCAAACCCAGCCCTGAGTCCTGCCAGCAATTGGGCGGGCACCTGTCCTTTTAACAATAAAGCCAACTACAGATGGGAATTCAGAAGCTACACATCACCATGGCCCTGTGGGGGAGAGAGACTGCCACCATCCCCATTGTACAGGTGAACTCTCAGAGGCAGGTTTAAATGACTGGCCTATGGCCACACACAGTGGACAGAAGTGGAGCTGAGATTCACACGCAGGTACACTGCTCTGAGCTCCCTCTCCCTCCCTGAGGTGCCCCTCCCTGGACCTCAGTTTCCTCATCAGTGCGATGACATGCTCTCTGGGTTCCCGGCTCACAGGACCCTCAGGCCATGGAGTTGTGCTTGTGTGCTGTGGAAGGTTACATAAGCCAGCTCACCTGGAGGCGGGGCCATCTCAGCTCCGGATCCTGCGCCCCTTGCACCATGGAGAGCTGAGATTTTTACAGACAGCAACTGTGTGCAGGGTGCCGCGAAAGAGAGAGAGAGAGAGAGAGTGAGTTTGTGTGTGTGTGTGTGTGTGTGTTTGCAACAAATATTTTATAATAGACAAGCCTCGTCTGCCACTTCTAAAAGTAGTGGGGAAAAAAAAGGCATTTTGAGAAAGTAAAAATAACCCGGGACCTAAGTCACTGGATCACTGGAGTTGCCGATGGAGCTCGGTCAGAACCCCTGCTTTGAGCGATGCTTTCCAGCCCTGCCCCGTAGTCCAGCCAACCCGTGCAGGACCAGGAGTTTGGGAGTGGCACCCCAGGCTTTGCAGTGTGTGTGTGTGGTGGTGGGGGTGCTGTGTCTCAGTGGTTGGTCTTCAGATGAAGTAGCTGTCAGACAACCCCCCCAAGAAAAAAAAATACCCCTTCCTCCTTCTCTCTCCTTTTCAAGTGACAGTTGATAATTTTGCTCTAGCGATGGACACCTTAGAGCTTTTATTTCTTGGAGGCCAAACATTGATGTTGTGTGAAATGGGAGCTTGGCGGAGTCTTTGTGTGGATCTTGAGCCTCCTGAAAAATTTATTTACTGTGACTGTGATCCGCAGGAGCGAATTGATGTTTATCTATAGTCGTTCATGCCAGCAAGGAGGGGGAAAATGCATAGCTGCACTTTCCCCGGCAGCCTTGTGAGGCTGTTTAAATGACTGTCTAATAGTGAACTCCCGACAGCAGCCCGGCAGCCTGACGGACAGGGTGCAGTGTATTATTAACCATAAGCAGGCTTAATCTTTCCCCCATGTTTTTAGAGGAAGCTCTGTAACCTTCTGGCCGAGGAATTCATGAGAGCCAGGTATTTGAAGCTAAGCAAAATTATCCTGGTGGTTCCAGTGGCAGAATCAATAGTGCCGAGCACCGCATGAAAGAGGGAAAGCAGGGGTGCGGCTGGGCCTGGTCTGAGCTGCTGGCTGCCTTGCTGGGTCTGCAAGGGCAGAGTGGACCAGTCAGGGGCCACCCAGGAGGTGAGGGCTGAGCCTGCAGCCTGCCTTTCTGACCAGGTGAGTAACTTTTGCTGTAGCCTAGAGCTGGGGTTATGTAGGGGGTTTGTGTATGTGTGTATGGGGGTGCTTTGCTGGGGGCCAGGGAACTGAGATGTCAATCTATCCAGCCTGTGGAGACATCACAGTGTAAGCAATAGAAATGGTATATTGCAGTTGTTCAATGTCACCCTTGCCCCATTAGATGGGATATTCTATGTGGCTGTCTTGTGTAACCTGCATGGCTGGGGGGTGGGGCAGGAGGGCCCCCCGATTGCTGAGAGAAGGCACACTCTACTTGTTGTGAACTCCTCCCTGATCCTCTTCTTGCCCCTCATTGCCCCTGAGTGCCTGTCTTCTTAAGAAGCAGCAGAAGAAGCACAGGAGTCACCTCACCGCAGTCTCATCCCTGAGTTTGGAGGAGGGACAGGGTGGCGGGGAGGGCAGGGATTTTAAGGCAGAGAGGCTTGGGATCAAGTTCTGGGCTGCCACCCCTATGGGGTTATTTTTTTCTCTCTGCGGTCCCAGGGACTTGTCTGCTTGACACACTGTCACCCCTTTTCAGGGTGCCACAGCAGCTCTAGTGGGTGCAGTCAGTGGGGTGTGCCATAAAGCGCCTGGCACAATATGCACCCTGCAGATCTCCTTGGCACCTGAGTCTGCCCTGCGTGCATCTGAGCTGCCTTCCGCCAGGGCTCAGGGCCAGCACAGTCTCACGTCTGCATAGCAGATAGGTTGGTAGTGGGTCAGGGGCTCCTCGGTGAGCGGTGGCCCATCGTCCAGAGGACAAGCCCCAGTCTTGCCAAGTGCACAGAGCAGTGTCATGAGGCATCTAAAATAGACCCACTGTGGGACAGGGTGGACAGGCTAAGGGCAGCACGAGGGGCAGCGGTGCTGGCTGCTCCCTTTTGTGAGGCGGGTGAGGAGTCCCCCTAACTGCCCTAGTGGAATCTCCATGTGTTCCCTACTCCCTCCATCCTTACCTCCCCTTCTCCCAGGACCCAGTTGGATTTGTCACATAATGGCCCACATGGATGGAGCAGAGGCAGGAGGCTAGGCTCTATGCTGGACACTCCTTATAGATGTAGAAATGGGTCCAGAAAGGTGAAGTCCTTTGCCAGAGGTCACATAGCCCACCCCCCAACTCCCTCCTCTGACCACACTTTCCACTGCATCTGTTACTGCAGCATTCTGCCCCGGGATGCCCCTCTCTGTGAATGGAGGAAGCTCTGAGTTGGGGGGAGGGAGCACTCCCTAGTCCCCCACCTCCCACCCCTGCAAAGGTTCTGGCCTCAGGGTTCGAGCTTCTTGTCTCAAGATTAACAGTATTAAATCCTGAATGCAGGTCTTCCCCACCCTTGGGCAGAGCACAGCACCGTGGGGTCCCTCACTGGGTTCTTTCTGTCCTCTTCCAAGGGTCCCATCAAGTACGCCAAGCCCTCTCACCCCCAGTATGAGTTTCAACAGGAGCTCTGTTCTAGATGTTTCCAGAAGGTCATTTAGATCATGTAGCCTGCAGATACACACAGGCCGCCTGAGACCTCAAAGGTGGGCTTAGAGTGAGAACCATGCTGCCCCAGGCTGAGTGTCAGGGTAGGGTCCTGGGTGCTCAGGTGCCTATTTTGGATAAAACGTTTTATCATGAGGGAGTCCCTTGCCCCTTACCCCAGTGCTCACGGGATGACCCCCCGCCCACAAGACCTCTGGGTCAGAGTCCAAAGTCTGCTATGGCTACTGGAAGTTGGGAAGCAAAAGAGCTTGGATCATTCCTTTTGGTTTTGTTAGAAAACACTGAGCAGAGTGCTTGGAGCAAAAGGCTCCAGGTAGCAGAGGGAGCTGACAGCGATTGCATCTGTGATTTCTTCCAGCGGGCCTGGGAGCCCAGAGAAAGAAGATGGGCCTCCTGCTCTCTGGGGGCTCATCCAGAGAGGAAACCACCCATGGTCGGGCAGTGTGGTGGGCTTCCTAGCAGGGGTGCCACAGTCTGCAGAAGCTGAGCCAGGAACTGCTGAGGGATCCCCTACCAAGCTGTGAAGGATGAGTTTGCCAAGCACCCGGAACAGTGTGGGCCCTGGCCCTGGGGCTGAGAGTGGGGACTCCAGCGCGCTGCACGTCTTTGTCTCAGGGATGGAGGTGTGCTTGAAGCCACTGATGGATATCAGGTCAGGACAGGCCTCCTGGGCACTACCAAGACCTTAAACTTTTCTTGGAGTTTCCAGGTGAGGGGTTAGGTGTTCCTTCTGAGAGCTCAGGAAACCATGGAGGGTTAAACCCAAGTGTCAATGAACGCAAGGTGCACCCTGGCTAGTATAAAGAGGAGGAGGACTGTGGGGGTAAGGGCGGAATGAGGGTGGGCAGGCACTGAAGCAGCTGTGGACCACCTGCAGACCTTGCGCCCACCCAGTTCAGTCTGGGCTCTGGGCCTGCGGCATCTCAGAGCATAACAGTGATGTGTGAGGAGGTGGGATGGCACAAGAGCCACCTGCTCCACTCACCCGGAGCAGCGCAGGAGCGGGGCCTGTGAGCAGGTCTGCTTCCCTCCATGGGCCTGGCCTTACATGCCTGTCCCTCCTCTTCCTCAAAGCTCTCTCATGTGAGTCTAGGGGTAGGGGTGGGGGGACAACTGGGATTCAAATGAGAGCCATTAGGTATGAGCCATTTGTCCCCCCCACCATCCCTTGCTCGTTTGTTCATTTGTTGCTTCAGCCAGCCAGCCAGCTGCCACATACCTAGTGCAGGCTGCTGAGTGAGCCCTGGAGCAGGGACTGGGCCAGACAGCTTGAGGCCCTCAGGGCACTGTTAAAAGCAGTCTAGAAAGAACTATCCAGGATGTGGGGTCCAGGATTGGGCCAGGGGAGCTGGAGAGGCTCAGTGCAGCCTGGCCGTGGAGTAAAGAGGGAGCCATTTGAGCTGGGAACCCTGGGCTCCCAACCAGGTGCTCTCTGTGACCCTGCAGCACTGCTGGTGAGGCCAGGCAGAAGGGAACAGTGTGGGAAGAGGCTCAGAGGAAATCACCTTCCAGGGAGGTCAGGTTTGGCCAGAGCTGGGGCTGTACCACATCCATAGAGTCTAGGCCTCTGACCCCCTGAAACAGCTCACTTTGCATTCCCAGTCAGGGATTCTATTTGTTTTGTCCCCTAAATCCTTGGCAAGTCCAGAACTGGGGTCCAGCTGGAGTGGTAAGGTGAGATGGGAGTGTGCGGGCAGGATTCATGGTCAGGTGGAGGAGAGCATTCTGTGCAGGCCGAGCCCCCACAGGTCTGGTAGACCCTCCTGTCAGCTTGCCGGATGGAGTCCTGTAGAGATCCCAATTAGGAGAGATTGAGCACCTCGTCTAGGTTCTCTGAGCTAGATTTGGGGCTCCCTGTCTCACTAACCCATCCAAATTCTTTACATGTGATGTAAAATCACATCCAGGTGGCTGGCAGACCCCGGGATCCATCCCTGTTGGGTAGGGGTAAGGCTCTGAGATCCCTTGCCCCTCGCTGCCCAGCATGGTGGCCCAGGAGTTGAGGGATTGTCTGGTTGGATCGAGAGCCAAAGAGGTAATGCTAATGTCTTTTAAAATTAGAATGAAAATGTTTATTGCAGAGAGCAGAACCTGCGTCAGTGCGGAGTCCTGTGGGAAGGGGACTGGTTTATCGCAGCCTTTCGGTTTTATTTTTGCACATTCGCTTTTTATTTGCTGGCGGTGCTGCTGACAGGCCCTCTGAGCAGCTCTGGCTGCCAGGCTGGGCTGGGGGGTTCAGCGAAGCACCTGTGTCTGAACACTCCTGGCCTTGGGGTCGTCGGTGAGAGGGCGGCAGCATTCTGGGTGAATGTCCAGTGACTGAGGCACCTCCTCCCCCAGGTATGGGCAGCATGGGTTTGGGGTAGATGATGTGGAGGAGTGAAAGCAGGAGTGGGTGATGGGTGTCTGGTCCATGGGGACCTGCATGGCTCTCTGGATCATGGCTGTTGGAGTTGGTCGTGTGCAGGCTTGGGCATGGGTCTGCTGCTTGCTCTCTTTGTGCCTGTGGGTCTATCTATGTCTGACTGTGTGTGACTGTGGGAGGTGTCCTTGGGTCAGGACTGGTTGCAGGTCAGGGGCTGTTTCTGTGGAGCCCCGTGGATCTTTTCCTGTCAGTGTGTGGCTGCATGTGAGGATCCCGGGAGGGGCACTACCATGTGATTACGGGGCAGTTCTGTGTGGGTGAGGACACCCAAGCATGTTTGAATAGGTGAGGACATGAGTGTGAGTGTATGTATATGTATAGTATGTTGTGTGTGTGAGCATGTTATGTTTTATGTAGAGCATGTGGTGCACGAGAGCATATTTGGTATGTGATGTATGTACATTGAGTACAGGGATCTGTGAGAGTGTGTTGACTGTGTGTTGTTGGTGTTGAGTGGATACTGTGTGTGTTGAACTGGTGTTGAATATACTGAGTGCACTTGGTGTGTGAGGGTGTTGAATGTGTCTTGCATGTTACAACATGTGTGTGTATCATACGCATGAGTATGTCTTCTGCATGTGAGGGTGTGTGTATGTGAGCGTGTATGTAGCCTGTGCAAGCATGCCGTGTGCTGTGTGTAAGAGCACCTACTATAAGGGTAAGTGGCTGTGAGCCTGTGTGGAGGAGGCTCAGGCAGCCCCCAAAGCCCCTTCTCGGATATCTCAGCCTGCCAAGAACAAGGCTTCCCCCTGGACCCCACTCTTCTTGACCTGGCTGAGAGAGTCTCAGATGGTGGTAGCCTTTTTTTACCCCATTCCTCTCCAGTCTGAGAGCTTTTGCTAAGCTTTACATTTTGTTGTTTGGATGATAAAAAACAGCAGGTGGGTTTTGTTGTTGTTGTTGTTTTTAAGGGAGTCTGCCTTTCAAATATGAGTTTATTTAATGATATGTAATATGGTTTGGGAGAAGCCCTTGGCGCAGTTGTGAAAGCTCTCGGCTGCTAACTAAAAGGCTGGCAGATCAAAGCTGCCAGCGGATCTGTGGGAGAAAGATGAGGCTCTCATCTGCATAAAGATGGCAGCCTTGGACACCCCAGAGGCCAGCTTTACTCCGTTCTCTAGGAGCCCTGGGAATCAGAATCAACGCCCGGCAGTAGGCTTAATGTATTTCTTCAAGTTGCACCTGCTTCTGGTTAATGGGAACCCCTGATCTGAGCAGGGCGGGTACCTCAGCTCTGGCCACAGTCCTAGTGATGGGCAGGGCTCCCAGAAGGCTTTACTACAATGCCTTGAGCCCTGCCACCTGCTGGGTGTGGTCTGGCCACAGTCTCACTTCTGAAGTAGACGACCCACACTCTGCAGGTAACCTGGTAGCTTCTCTTCAGGGTTCTGTACCCGCATCATGACCCTGGCCTGTCAGGCTCACTCCCCATCATGGGGACTTGTCAGCAGAATGGGGTGGCTGAGTAGAAACCAGGTACTGGAGCCAGCTGCAACACCTGTTGAGCTGCTCGGTGCCTCAGTCTATTCACCTGCACAATGGGAGTCTTGTCTGCCAACTGCAGGGCTGTCTTACTGCATTCATTCATTTCCCTGGGG
The DNA here is from genome assembly GCF_050624435.1 of Tenrec ecaudatus. Classification (NCBI taxonomy): domain Eukaryota; kingdom Metazoa; phylum Chordata; class Mammalia; order Afrosoricida; family Tenrecidae; genus Tenrec; species Tenrec ecaudatus. Next base: position 7,801,557 of record NC_134545.1, read on the forward strand.
TGGGGGCTTTCTGGAGCCCAAATCCTGGAGCCAGCGGTTCCTCGCCGTGCATGAGCTAGGGCAAGTCATTTCACTGGTGCCTCCTCTTCCTTCCTATCAAAAAGGGCTAATAATAGGACCGACTGTTTGGGGTGTTGCTAAGGTTAAATTTCTTACTTTACATAAAAGGTTAGCGTAAGTGCTGTAGGGCGTGAGCTTTTAGTGTTATTTCTGGAATGCTCGAACCTGGATTAAAATGTCTGTCAGCGTACAGTTTTATCCTTTTCTGTTTAATTCACAATGAAAACTCCAGCCTCTCTGTGCCACCATACCTGCTCGATGCTAGGCACCCAGTGGCAGTGACTGGGCACTGTGGCTTGGGTTGTGGGGTGGGAGGCCAGCATGGGCTGGTGTCCACCCACCATGGCGAATGCCATGCCCATCTGTCCTCCAACCCCTTGGTGAGGTGGGCATAGGCTCAGGTTCAGATACTGGGTGGGAGCCAGCCGAAGAGTGAGCCACCTGGCAGCCCTCTGGCACCGGCAGACCCTGTCAGATCCTACTGGGGTGGCTGTACACCCCCCACCAAAAAACTGTTTTGTGCCCTTGTCAAAAGCCACTGACCACCCCTGCCCTCAGCATTAGCAACAGACAGAAAACAGGGTGGTGTTTCCCCTGAGACTGGAGCCACCTAGTGCCCCACCCCCACCCCTGCCCAGCCCACCTCACTCTGCAGGTGAAGTCCTTGGTGCCGACCAGCCATGAGTTAAAACATTTCCCACGCAGGTGTCTCCTCTCGCTCTCATGCAAGAAGGAAGCCAATTTATTCTTATTTGACAGAGAAAGAAGCTGAGGCCTGGAGAAGTTTGGGAGTAGTCCAAAGATGGGTGTTTCCTCCTTTTGCTGGGTGGCTTTGAGCAACTTACCCAACCTCTCTGAACACCCCATAGTGTTGGAGCAAGCATTGTTAGGGACAGTGTAGTTAAAGCATTTAGTCTGGCATGTAGCAAGTGCTCAAAAAAAAAAAGTGATTGTCTCTGCCTTGACTGTTGTTACATCTTTTTGCCAGTCTATCAGATGAGCTTGAAGTTGATGCTGTGATGTCTATAAAACCAAACCTAACCCAATGCTGTCGAGCTGATTCTACCCCCCACCAACCCTGTGAGACAGAATAAGACTGCTTTGTAGAGTGCCCGAGGCTGTAATATTTATGGAAGCAGAATGTCACATCTTTTTCCTGAGAGTGGCTGGTGGCCTCGACCAGTGACCCAACGCTTAAGCCACTGTAACACCGTGACACCTTGATGTCTATGGTGCAAGGTTATTTTTAGTAGGAGAAACCCGTTTTACTGTGATTGCCCTCAGAAGAGAAGGTGACACTCATTGTGGAGGGAGGCCTTAGCCTCCCATGTGCCGAGGGGTCCCTTCTTTCCACTGCGAGGGATAGAAGCGCCTTGGATTTTTGCCTGAGGCCCCAGTCCTGCAACCATTCTGATGTTCTGAGCAAAAGATCTCGTATGCAATAGTTGCTCAGTAAATGCTCGTTGGGTGGAAGGATCGCATTCCTGAACCCACGATAGCTAAGGGGGGGTGACGTACCACTGTAGGAAGAAGAAGATCTCCACTGGGGTATCAGTAAGGCCCCCTGGGGGTGCCTGCAACGCTTCCTTGGGTTAATCCCCTGGGGTTCCCGCCTGCCTGGTGAATCAAAGCTGGTAGGAGACAGGGTGTAGATTTGAGTCCGAGAGTACGACCTTGAGGGACACATGTGTACATCGGTTGTAGGGAGAACTTCATTTGCTCATTCATTCATTTACTCATTCATTCATTCCGTGGCTTCTGTGCTGAGTACCGGTATGGCAGGGTGACGCCCTGTGGGGTCAAATGAAAGTGAGAGACAATTGGTGAGCAGGTGGGTCCCGAGATGACTTTCCTGTGACAGGCAGGAAACCTGGGTTACTCTTTGGTTGTGTGTGAGAGAAACTCAACTAGAAATAGCCGTTTACACAATGGCAGAGGCTGTTTTAAACAACAAAAAGAACATTTTCCAAAGGATTTAAACAGACATTTCACCAGAGAGGGCAATCCGATGGCCTCTACGCAGGGGAAAAGCAGCGCCCACTGGTGGTCCCCAGGCTGGGGAAGGGAAGGACGTGGGTTGCAGATGCTGGTTAAGTGCAGGGTCCTTTTGGAGAGATGATGATGTCTTGAAACAAGATGGGGTTGGTGCTGGCGCAACATTGGCAATGTATGAAGCACCACGGAATTGTTTATTTCCACCTGCTTCATTTCAGGTGATACAAGTGTCATCACAATAAAGAAATAAGGACCCAGATGCTACAGTGAAGGTCTGGGGAGGGGTCCCCTGGGCCCAGGGTCTGGCAGAGAAGAACCCGTCACCACCCCCACCCCCTACCCTGCTCCTGGGGCCCTTGCCTGCAAACATGTGCCATCTGCTTCTCTCCCTGGCAGTCTTATTTATTTCTGCCTCCTCAGAATATTTGGGGGTGATTAAAAGGAGATGTTCTTTTAACTCTAATGAAATGGGGTTTAGGGGTTTTGGAATGTTCGGCTGGGGCCTCGGGGCCCAATGCCAGTTGATTTGATAATCGAGTTGATCGGCAATGCGTATTGATTTTTCTGCTCCTCCCAGGAAGGGGCTGACTGGAGGAGGTGACTCAGCCAATGGGAGATGTGGTGAGATTCAGGAGAGGGATACTGTGGGGAGCTTGGTGTGTGCGTGCATGTGTGTGTGTGTGGGTGTGTGTCCACATGTGTGTACACTTGCACACATACATGTACAATCACACACCGATCTGCCTCTCCCTCCATGGTTGTAATTCACAGCCCTAGGAAGCTGGGCAATGCAAATTACTACCTCTTCAGCCTACTCTTCCCAGCACACTGAGGACTTGCGAGCCATGAAGACCTGAGTTTGAAGCTGCCTTTGTCACCTTCTGGCTAGGTGACTTCTTGTAAGTGTCTTCCCCTCTCTGTGACTCACTTATCTGCAAAGTGGGGAGAACTGCAGTGATGGTGTTACTCTTAGCTTGTAACTTCTCCTCAGGGCTGCTGGGTGGACAGCGTGATGGATGATGTGCTGGGGCAGAGCCATCACGGGACAACACCGCCTTCAACCCAAAGTAGCCTCATCAAGAGCAACTACACTCTAGATACCATCTTCCCGTCTTGAGCACCAGCTATGTGCCAGGCACTGGGCCAAGTGTTTACTCATATCATCATCTCACTCGAAGCTCACTTCTCTCCCATTTTCAGATGAGCAAACAGGCTTTGTGGAACATCTGCCAGGTGCTCCATCCTGACCCCTACCCAGCACCCAGTGAGACCCTGGCTAAGCCCATAGACCTCTCCAACCTGTTTACGTGACATGAGTTGTCAAAGCTCTCAGGCAGCTGGAATGTTCTCCCCAAAGAAGACTTTTTTTTTTTTACAAACATCCTTCTCCCAAAATTCCCCACCTCATTTGGTAGGGTGAGCATGTCCTGTCAATGCCACTAAACACTCTCCTTCCTGTGCTTCCAGCTGGGTGCCTTTGTTGCCCAGAGGAGCATCTGGGCACTATGGCCTGACCCTGGGAAGACCCCCTCCCCAACATTCCACCCTCACCCTCCATTTCCCAGGCCTCCAGCTCAAGGAGGTAGGGAGTTATGGAGGAGGCATCTGCCCTGGCAGGGAACATGCCTGCTTTTGGAGGTGGGGGAGTGCTGGATATTAAAGGTGTGGTGTGGGACTTGCACATGCAGTGATGAACTGGAAACACATACACAGATGGAAGCGAGTAAACGCAGTTATCACAGACTCCCTTGGAGCCAGGGAGTGCCATGAGAAAGGCAGGGAGGTGCAGAAGCTTTTAGCAAGCCGGAAATATTGGCTGTGCAGTGTGCTCAGATACAGGCATGTCCAAGGCAGTGGAGGTCTCTACTCCTGGGGAACTCACCTGAACAGACACTGTGTGCATGGTCCACACACTGCCAGGAATCCTTGTCAAGCTCCCGCCCCGCTCAGGGGTGTTCAGCCTGTACCCAGTGTCATATGGATGTCAACAGTTATAGAAGGTTCCAGAGGCATGGCATGAAAGGGGTCTTAGTAGTAGTAGCCACCATCTATCAAACATTTAAGGAGCCCTGGTGACACTGTGGGTTGGGCACTGGGCTGCAACCCACACGTTGGTGGTCCAAACCCACCTGCATCTCTGTGAGAGCTAGATGAGGCTATCTGTTCCTTAAAGATCTAGGGCCTCAGAAAACCCTACAAAGGATCAGTATGAGTCTAATTGACTCGATGGCAGTGCATTTGGTTTGGATTTTGGTACCAGCCCCATCCTGCACTGGTCCTTACAGGATATGGGGAAACTGAGGCAGAGAGGTCAGACATCTGCCAAAGGTCTCTAAGAAAGTGGCTGAAGTGGGATCTGAACTCAGGAATGCCTGACTTTAAACAGCTATACTTGAATGCTTCCTGGCTCACCCAACCCCTTTGATTTGCAGATGGGGAAACTGAGATCTAGAGAGGAGCAGGGACTCTCTGGCCATTCAGAGAACTAGGGACTTCCCATTCCTGCATCATTAGTTGAGCGGTAGGCGTTACATTGTGCTGATACACTCAGAAACCCAAGGAACAAATACAAGTGACTAAAAAGCCAGCTGTAACTCAATGCCAACCTCCAAGTAAATTGATGAGTACATTCTTATGAGCAAATTCCATTCCTTGTTGTATCAGGAGGAGTTTGGGGGTCAGAGCAGAATTAAGTCTCGAACAGGACTCCTTAGCGCAGGAGACTGCTTTCACTTCAGCCCTGTTTGGGGCAATGTTCCTGTTCCTGACCTGTAGATGCTTGTCCTGGTTGTCACCCTAATTTAGAGAGAACTGGTAGACAGGCTTACCAGGGGCGCCGGTAGGAGATTGAAGTGAGCTCCTAGGAGACCCATCAATTGCCTAAAACTTGGCATCTGGTAGAGAGATTTCCCCTACCTTGTGGGATAGTAGGGCCTGCCCAGAACTGGGTGTCCAGAGACCAGGTTCTACCGCAAAGGCTCCAAGACCAACAACTTCCTGTTTTGTTTTGGGGTTGTTTTTTTTTTTTTTGTTTGTTTGCCATTCATTTTTAATCTCTAAGAAAGATATTAACCAAGATTCCTTTCATGTGTTCAGGTCAACACATCTCATGTTTATGGGATTGCATTCAGTTGGAAAGAGTTCTGGGATCAATGAGCTATGTCTGCCATGGGTGCAGGAGTAGCTGTTGTGGTGTGGCACCATTCATTCAGTTATTCATTACTTGGGCATTTTTTGAGTGTCAGTTATGTGGCTGGCACTGGAAACAGCAGGACATAAAGCAGGCGTAAACTCTGCCCCATGGAGATTGTGTCTGATCGTGAAGATAGCTGAGAGTTTTACCCTGAGATATATGCTGAGTGGGCAGGTAAATGGGCTACATACAAATGAATATGGAATTATAAATAAAGATAAAAAAACTCACCTCAGCAAATAATAGGATGGTAGAAAGAAAATTATGTATAAGGAAACCTCACAGGACAGGGAGAGTGACTACAATTAGCAAAGACACCACAGGTGAATCTACTGATAAGTTTTATGAAATAAGATAGTGGAAGGAACCTCCAAGGGAGGGTGGTTAGGGAAGGCTTCATATTCAATTTCTGTACATTTTTATGTTTAAATTTTTCATTTTGCCCCTCCCCCTTCAACTACCATGATCCGAATTCTACCTTGCAAGTCTGCATAGAGCAGAGGATGCACACTGGTACAGAAAGGAGCTGGAGGCACAGGAAATCCAGGGCGGATGATACCTTCAGGACCAGGGGTGTGAGTGGTGATACTGGGAGGGTAGAGGGAGAGGTGGTTGGAAAGATGGAACCGACTACAAGGATCTATGAGTGACCTCCTCCCTGGGGGACGGACAACAGAAAAGGGGGTGAAGGGAGACATCGGACAGGGCAAGATATTACATAATCATGATTTATAAATTATCAAGGGCTCATAAGGGAAGGGGAACGGGGAGGGAGGGGAAAGAAAGAGGACCTGATGCAAAGGGCTTAATTGGAGAGCAAATGCTTTGAAAATTATGAGGGCAAAGAATGTGTAGATGTGCTTTACACAATTGATGTATGTACGGATTGTGATAAGAGTTGTATGAGCCCCTAATAAAATGTTAAAAAAAAAAAGAAAAAATGAAAAAAAATTTACATTTTGAAATAATTTCAAAATTACAAAGAGTTGCAAAAAAAATGATAAAGACTTCTTCTTATTCTCTTCACCTGGATTCCTGAAAAGGTAAGATCTGATATAGTCACAGAACAATGGTAGAATCAGGAAATTGACACTAATAAAAATATTATGATCTACTGACCTCACTCAAGTTCACCACTTGCCCTTTTTCTGGTCTGCCGCTGAGTCCATTGGTGAAGCCATGGTGTCAGTGCATCACATAAAGGATCTCCCTCTTTGCGTACTCTTTTTTTTTTTTTTTAATCAAGCAAGATGTCCTCCAGGGGCAGGTCTCTCCTGTTAACATGTCTAAAGTACATGAAACAAAGTCTGGCCATCTTTACTTCTATAAAGATTCTGACTGTACTTCTTCATAGACAGATATGTTCATTCCGCTGCCAGCCCAATCATGGTACTTTCAATATTCTTCACCAACACCATCATTCAAAGGTATCCATTCTCCTCTGGTCGTCCTTATTCATTCTCCAGCTTTCACATGCATATGAAGATACCATGGCATGGATCAGGCACACTAGTTCTCAAAGTGACATCTTTGCTCTTTAACACTTTAACGAAGCCTTTGCAACTGATCTGCCCCATAAAGCTACTTTTAGTGGACACATTCTGCTATAAGGAAACACTTTCCCTGCTCCCTCATTTATTTATCTACGTACTTATTATCTCAGGATAGACACATGGATTCATATTTTATCCCATGGGTTATTATGTTAGGAATCCCCAAGACTATCCCCAGGCTCATTGATTTGATAGAAGGACTCAGAACTCAGAAAAGCCATTGAAGCCCTTGTGGCATGAGCTTCTAATTGTCGTCTGTGGAGCTACAAGGACAGTACTCAAGGTAATTCTCTTAGCAATGATGTGTTTGGCAAAGCATAGGGAATATTGTCAACCAGGGAAGCTCACTCTGAGAGTCTAGAGTTTTTATTGGAGTCAGCACTCCCATTCCTACCCCAAGGTCATGCTGGCCCAAAGCTCCAGGCACAAGAAAACAGTCAGATTCATTGTAAATCACGTTGTTAGCATAAGCAGCCTTTAATAGGGATTACAACTCAAGGTAAAGATAACAAAAATCCTCACAACTGGACAAATAGCTAACATCAGGCTAAAAGAAGAAAATATTGAAGTTGTCAAGGATTTTGTCTCATTTGGATCTACAATCGATGCTCATGGAAGCACAGTCAAGAGATCAAGTGACACGTTGCATTAAGTAATTGTGCTGCACAAGACCTCTTTAAAGTGTTGAAAAGCAAGGATGTTGCTTTGAGGACTAAGGTGCACCTGACCCAAGCCATGTTATTTTCAATTTTCTCATATGCATGTGAAAGTTGGACATTGACTAACAAAGACTGAAGAAGAATCGATGCCTTTGAATTATGATGTTGGCAACAAATATTGAAAGTACCATGGACTGCCCAAAAGCTCTTACTTTCTCTTCAAAGTAAAGATCATGAGACTTCATCTCTCACACTTTGGATATGTTACCTGGAGAGACATCATGGAGAAGAACATCATGCTTGGTAAAGTGGAGGGGCAGGGAAAGAGAGGAAAGCCTTCAGCACGATGGATTGACATAATGGCTGCAACAAGGAGGGGCCGAAACATAAGAACAATTGTGAGGATGGTGTGGGACCGGGCAGTGTTTCCTTCTGTTGTTCACAGAAGTTGGAACTGACTCGATGGCACCTAACAACAACAAGCTGGCCTAGCCCAAGGCCCCGGGTTTACAAAGACTCTTAGATAGGGTATTCCCAGGGTGCAGAGATTGTCTCCCAGCAGCCACAAAGGCCAGTCCTGAAGATTTTCACATTGTGCAGGATTTGGACAACCCAGGTCTGCTATGTTAACCCTTCATTACACATTTGTAATCTGTTTAATTTTATTTTAAGGCTGCCCGTAAGTGGTTCCAGATAAACTACTGGCCTAAAGGTTGGTGGTTTGAATCCACAAGCAGGCACTGTGGAAAAAAGGCCTTGGCAGTCTGCTTCCATAGAATTATAGCCAAGAACCTCCTGAGGTAGTTAGTTTATTGTGCCAACCTGGGTGAATAAACACATGTGGGGTTAATTGAAGGATTGAGGGATAAATGGCTTGCTGAGCCTCGCCTTTCTAGTTCTCGGGTCTCTTGCTATGTGATGGTGAGACCAGGGTGCGGCTGCCTTAGCTGGTTCCCTGCTTCAGCTGGCAAGGCTCCCTTCCTGCAAGACATTTCCAAGGAGAAGCCACATGGACCTACCCTGATGCAGCCCTGGTGCTGGAGCAGCCGTGTGGAGGCCCCTGCCAGTGCTGAGATGCATACACATTCACTGACTCGGCTTTCCTCCTGCAGTCGGCATCATTGTGTCTGTTTTGTGAGATGGAGGAGGACTTTGTGGATTGGTGTCAGACATATGGGACTTGTGGGTATGGGTAGCACTGGGTTGGGATGTTTTCTTGATGTGCACTTAACCTTTTTTTTCTTTTAAAAACACCTTTTTATTGGCATATTACATATCATGTTATTGAATTATTCAATCATATTAAGAGTTGTACAGTAATCACCACAACCAGTTTCAAAACAGTTCCTTCATTTAAAAAAATCATTTTATTAGGGGCTCATACAACTCTTACCAAAATCCATACATACATCCATTGTGTAAAGCACATTTGTACATTCATTTCACTCCTAATTCTCAAAACATTTGCTCTCTACTTAAGCCCCTGGCATCAGCTCCTCATTTTTCCCCTACCTCCCAGCTCCCCCTCCCTCACGAACCCTTGATAATTTATAACACATGGGGTCTCCTTCCATGAGAATTGACGGCAGCAGGTTTGCTTTGGTTTGGATGAGGCTGAATCCCCAGAGGATGAAGGAAGGCTTTGGGCCTGAGCAGAGGCTGAGGCAGGAAGTGGGAGAAAGCCGGTGGGTGGGATGGGCAGATGTTGGAGGACATAGTTTAGGAGGAGAAGGCGGAGAAGGTGGCAGAGGCCCATCACACAAGGGCCTCGTGGACAATGGGAAGATGGTTAGCCTTTTCTTTCAGCAGTGGGGAGCCACCAACAGGTTTGGATTCAGTGTAGGGGAGCAGTAGACCATGTTGTCTTAGCTTCCCAAGGGCAAATGTCACTGTTTTGTTCACTACTGAAGATCAGTGCCCTGCTTATAGTAGATCCTCAGAAAATGCTTACTGACTCATTTCTCTTAAAACCTTCATCAAACGTATCAGCAGTATAGAGATTAACATAATGAATCTCTTCATCCTCTTTTCTCTGTCCCTCTGCCTCTGTCTCCCTCCCTGCTTCTCTCTCTCCATTTCTCTCCTCGATTCATCTCCCTCCCCCTTCTCTCTGTTTACTCCTCTGTCTTATTCCTACTTTGTCCTCTCTCCCTTTCTCTTGATGAAATGTGATGTCATTCAACATACTCCTGCACACTGGCTTGGTCAGTTGCTGGTTGGGTATTGCTGGCAAGACCCCATCACGGGTGACAGCAAGTTCTTCCATCTGGAAGCTCCCAGGTCTGGTTGTCTCTGTGTGATGCCGAGATTGATCAGTGGGCTCAGGACCTGCCAGCCCTATCAGTCCATTGTCAAGCACCCCATCAGCTCCTCACCATTGGCTTTGTGCCCACTGAGAATCATGGCCGGCCCCATTAATTCATTAAGGGTTGCAAAATGTTCAAGTGTTGATCCTATCCTTCCTTCTCTCTGTCTAAGCTGGAGAATTCCTATACTGTGAAAGCACTGCTCATTAATTATTTGGTTACTCTGAAGTCAAGTGTCTCCAAGAATGGCAGAATCCTCATTACTGCCCAGACTCACCTGTCTCTGGCCTATGGAGACTTTTCATTCACATCAGCTCCCAATGCTCAATGGAGCCCAGGCTCCTGGTATGCGGAACTGTATTTAGAGAGTTTAGTGTGGCAGCTGACATCCGGAAGCATGCAGCAGGGGGCATTTTCAATGTACCTGAGCCAATGGGAGAGGGTGGGGGAACGGGAGGAAGTTGAGCAGGTGATTTTGAACTGGTATACCAAATGTCTCCATCCTTTCCCAAATTTCTTTGATGGTGTAGTGGGCTAAGCATTGGCTGCTAACTGGTAAGGTCGAAACACACCCACCAGCCACTCTGCGGGAGAAAGTGGAGGTTGTCTGTTCTGTAAAAAATACACAGTCTCGGAAACCCTGTAGGGTCGCTGTGGGTTGGAATCGACTCAGTGGCGATGGGTGGGGGTTTAGGAACCATTTGGAATTCTTCAGTGGTTTAAAAGTCCACTTAAAGGCACCTCAGAAGAAAGAGCCAGTGATCTACTTCCCCCAAATCAGCCAGTGAGAGCCCCATGGAGCACAGTTCTACTTGGACACAGAGGGGGCACCATGAGTCAGAACTGACTCCATAGCATCTGGTTTTGAAGAAACATTTATTCCCTGGAACTCCCCTTCATCACTTCGTCGTCATTTCCGAAAAGGAGCTGGTTCTACCACCACTTCAGCCCCTTACTTTGTGGGTCTCTCTGGAAAGGCCTTTGAGGTCAGAACCACCCTGAAAGAGAGAGCCACTTTGTGATCCTTTGGTCCTAGTTTGGTGCTTTGGTCCTTTGGCCCGCTAAGCTTCAGAGGGAGCCCTGGTGGCATAGTGATTACGAGTTATGCTGATAGCCTCATCGTTGGCTTCTAGAAACCACCTTTCTTCTTGGGAGAAAGATGGGGCTTTCTATTCCCATAAACAGTTAATAGTCTCGGAAAAACACAGGGGGGTCACTATGAATCGGCATCCACTCAATGGCAATGACAGTTAAGAAGCTTTGTGATACGCCTTAAAAATGGGGTGGTCACTGCTGAGTGAATTTTTAGCATCTTCTGGGGGGAACAGCAAGGGAGTTCTCCACGGGACCTTTCCTTACCCATCCAATCCAGGCCAGACAAATGACAAGTAATATCCCTGCACCAAAGCAACTTAAAAATTAATATGAGCCTCCAAGTGATACCCCTACCTGTATCCGAGCAGCTCGCATGCCTGTGTTTCAGATTAAAACTCACATTTCATTTTTATATGCTGTGCTTAATCCAATAATGATTTCATGTTACAAATAGCAATAATATCTTTCAGCATAGTTAATCAGAATAGACTTAATGCTGTCACTATTTATTAACCTTTGTTGAAAAGCAAGAAGTTTCCCTCTAATCTGTGATTGTTGAGCTTGTCAGGCGCTATCAAGTGAAAAAACAGTTTTGGCATTCATTAAAACGGTGCGATTCCTGAAATGACAATTGCAGCTGGATGGTATTTGGTGCATGAAATCTTTGTTGCAGTCATGGGATAACTGAGAGGGCTAACGTCTGAGTTCTCTGGTGCTGCTATAACAGAAATACCACAAGGGGATGGCTTTAACAAACAGACAGTTATTCTCTCGATGCTTTAGGAGGCCAGATGCCTGAACTCGGGGTGCCAGGGCTAGAGGAGGCTTTCTCTCTCCATGAGCTTTGAAGGACAATGTGTCAAAGGTAGGTCCCAGTCTCCTTTCAACATCTGTGGGCCTGGTGTTCCTTGGAGAGCTCCGTGTGTCTTGACATCAGTCTTCCCCTGGGTCTAGAGGGTTCTCGGCACAGACGACCTGAGTCCAAAGGGTGTGCTCCATTCCTGGCTCTTTCTTGGTGATGCTGAGGTTCCCCCCGACCTCTCTTTCTGCTTTCTTCTCTCTTTTTTTGTCTCTTATAGGGTGCCCATGAGTCAGCATCAACTCGATGGCAGTGAGTAGGTAAAGATAAAAGGTCTGACTCAAGCAAGGATGGGATTTAAGTAAGGGCATGACTTGATTAAGGCAGTGACTTAAGTAAAGGTGAGACTTGAGTTATGCCCTCTTACAATGCTGTCATTTAGATGTTACCTACCCTGATCCTGCCTCATTTACATATAGAGTTTAGGATTTATGACACCACAAAATGGAGGATAATTACATCAGATCACAAAACAGAGAACAGCCATATAATACTGGGAATCCTGGCCTAGACAAGTTGGCCCGTATTGGTAGGGACCATAATTCAATTCACGACAGCTAGGAAAGAGCAAAGTGGGAACCCTCTCATTCAAAACTATTTTCCTCCTTGAACTTCTCTTGGATAATGAAGCTGATCTTAAGAATTAAAAGAGACAGAGGATAGGGTTGAGATGACGGGAGGAGTTGGGCCCCTTCATGAGTCTTGCCAAAGAGATTCATGGGTAGGGGCTTAAGACCTGTGCTGGATGAAGAAATGGATGAGCTGAAGTTCAGATGAAAGAATCCATCACAGTAACCTGGTAGCTAGCTATCAGGTATGAAAGTGAGCTTCAGATTTCCATTTCTGTGGGAACCTTGTTAGCAAGTGACCTCAACCACTGCCCCTCAAACTTGAGTGTGCATGAGAATCAGGGAGGAGAGTGGACATGCAAGAGTGGAGGCGGGGAAAGGAAGTGGGTGTTAACAAACCCAGGGACAAGGGAACAGCAAGTGATCTAAAATTGATGGTGAGGAGGGCGTAGAATGCCTGGTAGGAGTTGATCAAAGGCAATGTTACCAAGAGGAATTACTGAAACCTGAATGAAGGCCAAACATAATAGTCAAATAGTGGGACAAGAGGAAGATAAAAGGAAATAGAGGAAAGAACTAGGAGGCAAAGGGCATTCATAGAGGTCTAAATAAAGGCATGCACATATGTAAATCTATTTATATATGAGGATGGGGAAATAGATCTATGAGCATATATTTATAGGTTTAGGATTAAGGTAGCAGATGGACATTGGGCCTCTACTCAAGTACTCCTTCAATGCAAGAATACTTTGTTCTATTAAACTGGAGTTCCATGATGCTCACCTTTCCTTTTTTTTTTTTTGAAAATTAATTGAGATATTTAATAGACAGTGCAAACCATAATTTCATCTGAATATAAATGTGGGCATGTTTCCAATGAGTGATCTATCAGTTATCACAAACAGCAACAAGGACCTTCGACCTATGTTAGAAAGAGAATAGCAGAGACCAAGCTCTAACCACTGTGTCCGACCCGAGGGGAAGCCATCCGTTTCCGTCAGTCAGTGGTAGGAGGGGCGGCCGGGGCAGGGCGGAGAACATGGAGCCGGCACATGGATGGTAGGCGGAATCCGGACCACCAGGAAACCAACCTCAGCTGCATCGCAGCGAAGGGGAAGGAAGGACAAGCCCATGGCTTAAGATCGGCGTCCCAGCCAGCCCACACAAGTCTTACAGAGAGTGTGCGTGTGACACCGGTCGGCGGGCTTCCAGGGTCATAGGCTACGCTTGTCCATCATTTCGACAGCCTCCGGTCAACCCCTTCCATTGCGGGTTCAGCAGTAGCGTTAGCGTAGTCCAGAAGCTCAAGGTTGGATTTGCAAATACAGTTTATTTTACAGAAATTCAACATTATAAACAGCAGGCACCTCCCACCCCGCCGCCCGCCCCGCTGGGTGCAGGCCATGCGATGCAGAGTGAGCAGTGATGTGGCGTGGGAGCGCAATTCAGAGCGATGGCAACCTGCCTGCACCATGTCCTGCCTGCCCTGCACACACATGCGCCTGCCCGCTGCCGCAGGCCACCAGTCTGTCTGGGCCTAGCCCGGGGCTGGACCGGTTACATGGACCCAGCCCAGGACTCCAATTCCTTCATGTCGTCGTCTTCCTCTTCCTTCTTCTTGGTTTGTTTCGATGGGAGGGTGACGGGAACATTTGGTAGGGGGACTGTTTCGGGTCCACTGATTTCCAGCAAATTCTTATCTAGTTCCTCCTGTTCTAGTTCCTCTAATTCTGCCATGAGTTCATCCTCGTCAAACTCCTCTCCGAAGCCGACGGGCTTGGAAATCGCTGTTGAGATCTCCTCTGCAAGTTCCTGCTGGTCAGCAATGTCCTGCATCAACTCATCTACCTTATCGATGTCCATGTTATCGTGGGCAGCCTTCATGGCCTTGGCAGCGTAGCCCATGTTCTTGAGCACCTCGGTGTTGGTATTGGCGTTCTCCAGGGCCTCCCGCTGGAACTCGATGGTGGACAGCGTGCCATCCATCTGCGCCAGCTGCTTCTCGTACCTCTTCTTGCGCTTGAGCGCCTGCAGGGCGGCGCGTTTGTTTTTGGTGCCGTGCTTCTTGGCGGCGGTCAGCTCCTGCTCGATCTTCTTCTCCAGGAACTCTTGCTTCTTGCTTAGCATTTCCTCCGTGTCCCGCAGCCGCTGGATGGCCTCTTGGGGGGTCGGGCCGCCCTTGCCGGCCTTACCCCCTCCGGCCCCGAACAGTTTCCCGAACACCGACATGGTGACGCGCCGGCCTGCGCCGCCCGTTTCGGCTCGGCTGGCTCGGCTGGCTCCGGCTCCGGCGCCCGCTCCTGGCACCGCCGCTCCCCGCCGCCGCAGGCCTCTCCACCGCCTCCGCCCTGCAGCTGGCGATGCTCACCTTTCCAACAAAATCACTGAAGACAAAGAGGGTGCATAAGCAAATGTGAAGAAAGCTGATGGTGCCGGGCTATCAAAAGATATAGCGTCTGGGTCTTAAAGGCTTGAAAGTAAACAAGCGGCATGTAGCTCAGAAGCCACAAAGCCCACATAGAAGAGGCACACCAGCCTGTGAGATCACGAGGTGTCGAAGGGATTAGGTATCAGGCATCAAAGAACAAAAAAAAAATCAAATCATTGTGAATGAGGGAGAGTGCAGATTGGGGGCCCAAGACCCATCTGTAGGCAACTGGATATTCCCTTACAGAAGGGTCTTGGGGAGAAGATGAGTCAGTCAGGGTGCAGTGTAGCAACGATGAAACATACAACTTTCCTCTAGTTCCTAAATGCTTCCTCCTCCCCCTACCCTACCCCACCCCACTATCATGATCCCAATTTTACCTTACAAATCTAGCTAGACCAAAGCATGTACACTGGTACAAATAAGAACTGGAAACAGGGAATCCAGGACAGATGATCCCTTCAGGACCAGTGCTGAGAGTGATGAATACCGGGAGGGTGGAGGAGGATAGGGTGGAAAGGGAGAACCCATTATAAGGATCTACATATAACCTCCTCCCTGGGGGATGGACAACAGAAAAGTGGGTGTAAGATATGACAAAATAATAATAATTAATAAATTATCGAGGGGGAGGAAAATGGAGGGAGGGGGAAAATGAGCTGATATCTATGGCTCAAGTAGAGAGCAAATGTTTGAGAATGATGATGGCAACAAATGTACAAATGTGCTTGACACAATGGATGGATGTGTGGATTGTGATAGAATTGTATGAGCCCCCAATAAAGTGATTAAAAAATTTTTAAAGCCCTATCTAAAGCATTAAAACAAAGTATCTTTTCTTTAAAAACTTTGTCTTAGATTTAGTAAACTTCAGACAATCTAAAAGCTGTCAAATAGAGGACTAATGAAATAAATTGACACTGATTTATAAAATGGAATGTATAGTTATTCAAATGGTACCATAGAATAAGATTTAATTTGGTGTAAGATATTCACAAAATATAGGTAAGGGAAGAAAGCACTTTCAAAAACTTACAGACAATGACTCCATTTTTGTTAAAAATGTTTCATGCAGAGAAAAGTAGATGGTTTCTCTGGGTGATGGTGCCATATGGAATTTCCATGTTCTTTCTATGTTTTGTGAAATTTCTAAATGCTTTCTGATCTACACGACTTACTTTGTAATAAGACAGATAATAAAATAAAATAATCTAGAGAGAAACTGGAATCATCATCCCTTGCTGATGGGATTGCTAAAGGGTTCAACTGCCATGGAAACCAAGGTGGCATTTCCTAAAAAAGTTTGGACCAGCAATTCCAGTCCTACGTGTACGCCCCAGTTTTTTCATCATGGAATCAAACAGATGTGTTCATTAGAGCATTAGTCACAATTGCCAAAAGGTGACAACAAACAATTGCATCCACAGATGAGTGACTGATAAAACATGCTGTATACACACATTACTCAACCATAAGAAGATTGAAGATCTGATGCATGTTGCCATGAAACCTGATGCATAGCTGAACCCTGAACCACAACACTATGTGGACTGAGTCAGATCAACCTTGTGTCATTTCGCTTATATGAAACTAGAACAGGCAAATGCATATTGTTTTGGGTTGGATCGTAACCCGTATCCCAGTGGATGTAATTCCATTTGGAAATAGGGTTGTTTTTTTTTTGTTATATTGATGAGACTGTATCTGTGTGTTGTGTTGTTGGGTGCCTTCCAGTTGGCTCCAACTCATTGTGATGCCATACACAACAGCACAAAACACTGCCCAGTCCATATGCCATCCTCCCAGTTACGGTCATGTTTGAGCCCATTCTTGCAGCCACTGTGTCAGTCCATCTCATTGAGGAGCCTCATCTTTTTTGGTGACCCTCTACTTCACCAGTATGTCTTTTCCCAGGGACTAGTACCTCCCTAGTTGAACCCTGATGGTGTAGTGGTTATTTGTAGGGTTGCGATCCACATGGTTGGCGGATCGAAACTACCAGCAGCTCCTCAGGATAAAGACTGGACTTTCTACTCCTGTAAACAGTTAGTCTCAGAAACCCACAAGGGATCACTGTGAGTCAGCATTGACTCTATGGCAGTGAGTGAGATGAAATCTCGCCACACTCCTTTCTAAGGAGCATTCTGGCTATATCTCTCCCAAGACAGGTTTGCTTGTTCTTTTGTCAGTCATGGTACTTCAGTATTCTTTGCCAGCACCGTAATTCAAATGCACTGATTCTCCTTCAGTCTTCCTTATTCAGTGTTCAATGTCCACATGCCTAAGGGGCTATTGAAAATACCATTGCTTGGGTCAGGTGTGTATATCAGTGTAGGGTATGTTTTGCACTGAAACCATGTTTGAGCTCCAAAAAGAGCTGAGTAGGCATAGAGAGAGTGAGTAGAGTAGGGGAAAGACAGGAAGATGCCACGTAGTGATCTTCAAAGATCACTGCGAAGAATCTAAGAGGAGCTGAGACAAGGATCTTCCCACCTGCTCCCCTTCTCCCCCCAGAGTGGGTATATAGAGAGAGCTTTCTCCTAGAGCCTGTGCCTTGAATTTGAACTTGTAGCCCCTGAACTTGTGGTACTTCTGTTACAGCAGCACTAGGAAACTAAGATACCTGGAAGCCAAGTGGTTCCCCGGGGTGGGTTCTTGAGGGGATGGGAAGGAATTGCTGAAGGAGGACTGAGTTTCTGTTAAGAGCTGTGGCAGAAATTAGTGATGTGTCGTGGTGATGGTTTTACATCAAGGTGACCATGTAAAACAATTATGAGATGGCCAACATTTTGTTTTATGTATTTATTCACAATTTTTAAAAGTATGTAAGCCAAAGTGTCCTGAGGTTTGGTCTTTCTAACAAAGTTGAAGGTGAGGCTGATGCTGGCAGTTTGGGGGCTCCACTTGGACTAACCCCGAGGGCTTCATGGGTTTGCCTTTTCTGAAAGGTGCCAGCACTCTGACTGGGCCAGTGGCCATTCATCTACACTAGTAGCCTCATTGGGAGGCTCTGTTGTGTTATGTTTTTGTCTCAGGGTGGCAGGTCTGGTGTTGACGCATGGGGCAAGCCATCAGAAGGCATTTGTCTTCATCTCTCAGTAGAGTTGGCATTGATCCTTCCTCAGGGCCAGCTCTCAGAAACATCCTTCTGAGCCTGCCCTTCTCCATCTTTGGGGTACACATCACACTGACCACCCATGGCCCTTGTGGGAATGTAGATGCTGGTTGGGATGGGGTCCTTGAGTCTCTGTTTTTCACAAACTTGCAGGTATTGCTGATTCTGCTGAAAGCAGATGCACTTGGAGTAGGAAGCTCTGTCAAACGTGAAACCCCAGCATCTTAGTTGGCCAGTTCCTTGACCTCTCTGTACTGCAATTGCAGAATTTAGTCTTCCTACGTCTGTCAATTTCCCCAAAGGAAAATTGACCTTGAAATAATTTTTTTTTAAACCCAAAGCTTTCAACTTGAAATTGAGTTCTCCAAAGGGAACCAGCTCTCCCTGGAGGCATTCCTTGCTCTCTGTCTCCTAGAAGAACCCCCAGGTATATTTCTCAGGAAACCCCTGTTGAGTCTTTATCTCCTAAAAGTGGTAGAAAAATCTAATCCAGGAAAGTGGCCCTGGTGCTGGGAGGAATATCCCACTAAGCCAATACAGATATTTTCCAGTGTTGGATGGAAATGGCCCAGGTCGATGGTCAACTGACCTAGCGCTCCAGGAAGGGAAGTTTACTTCAACTTGGAGCAGCTTCGTGAATTTTACCCATGTGAGTGGGAAGTGAGCAGGTGCTGTAAATATTTTGGAAGCAAGAAGCAGTCTGTGGGGGGTAGGGTGGTGGCAGTGGTGGTGATGCTCTGCTGGGTAATAGAGGCTACTGCAGAAAGGAATTTTAAAATCAGCCGAGGCATAGTTTGACTATTTGGAACATCTGGAATTAATGAACCAGCTTCTTACAGTGCAGAAATCAATGTTTTCCACATTAATTGCATGATGCCGAAACCCCCGCTCTTTATTTCTAACTCACAGAGCCACGGCCTAAGAAATCTCTCTTAAGCAGTGTTCTGGATCTTGAGTATTTCATTAATCCACTGGGACTGAGGAAAGGAATTCCCCTCAGCCCCCCGGAGCCCATGGCCATGGGGACACTCGGGACAAGCTGTGTACTCTGAGGACCCACAGGGGCAGGTCCTTGAAAACCAGCAGCAGAACACTTCCTCCGAAAGAGCTGTTCTCTGTCTTGAGTTTCAGCTCCCAAGAGATTCCCACCTGCCGTTTTCTTTCCGCTAAAATTGTTAGGAAAGTCTGTTTTTCAGCTGGCTACACAAGCCCTGGCTCTCCTGTCTTTTCCATGGAACTGCCCTTTCTGAATGTGGACTGCTTTTATCCCAGATGGAGCTTGGTCACGAGGCCCTGGGGCATCGGACAGCATCAGTTGACTCCTCAGAGCTACTTTGGACAGCCTACTCCCACGAGGAACCCAAGAGCTATTAATGCTGCTGTCATTAGGTGCCATTGAGTCAGTTCTGATGCACAACCAAACAAAACACTGCCCCATCCTGTGCCACCCTCACAATTGTTATGTTTGAGCCCATTATTTGAGCCACTGTATCAATCCAAGGAACTCTGGTAGCTTAGAGAACTACATGTTGGGCTGATAACCACAAGGTCTGTGGTTCAAACCCACTGCTCTGTGGAGGAAAGATAAGATTTTGTGTTCCTGTAAAGACTTATAGTCTTGGATATCCACAGAGGCAGTTCTACTGTGTCTTAAAGGGTTACTATGAGTGGGAATCATCTCAATGGCAGTGAATTTTGGTGAGTGTTAATCCTTCTCATTGAGCGTCTTCCTCTTTTTTTTGCTAACTCTGTACTCTACCAAGTATGGTATCCTTACCCAGGGACTGGTCCCTCCTGATAACATGCCCAAAGTACATGAGATAAAGTCTGGCCGTCCTCGAATCTAAGAGAAACTAGCTAGGGTCAAAGGGAAGGGAAGGGAAGGGAAGGCAGAGAGAACACCATGAACAAAAGTCTATAGTCCTGGGCCCTGAATCTCCTGCTACCTGAAGCGGAGGAGGGTCAGGGAGCTTGATTGGACAAAGATTGGTCGCTGGGGAGAAGCTTGGAAAGGTGTTTTGAGACTGTGGGGGCGCTTAGTGATATGTTTATAAGGAGAGGGAGAGGTGGCAGATGCAGGTTTGGTGCCTTGTTTATATACAGTTTTAAAAAGGGGAGTGGGAAGGAATAGGGGTGCTGTACACAGCGCTGTGAGTTTGATGGCAGTGTAGAACAATGCCATCACCTCTCCAAACCCCTTTGTGCTGCTCCTTTCTACTCAGCCCTTTCCCTGTCCCCTGCACCTGGAAACTACTGAGGCATTCTCTACTCTATAGCTTTGCCTTTTCCTAAATGCAATGGAACCATGTAGTGAGTCGCCATAGCTTCTCTCATTGAGCACAATGCATTTGAGATTCATCCACGTTGGTGTATATGTATCAGTTGTTGTTCTTTTTTATTGTTGAGTGGGCTTCCAATGTGTTTATATTCATTTGTTTATCTGTTCAACAGTTGGATGTTTGCATGTTTGCAGTTTGGGGCAGTTAGGAATAAAATTGCTAGAAACATTTTTATACAGGTTTTTTTTTATGTGACCATAGTTTTTATCTCTTTAAGCCTAAAAGTGGAACTTCTTAGATGTTTGTTGTTGTTAAGTTGATATTTAAATTTTTAAGAAACTGTCAAACTTTTTTTCTAAACTGGCTGTATGAATTTACAATTCTACAAACTGTACGAGTGTTCCAGGTGCTCCACGTGCTACCCAGCACTTGTCCGTGTCAGTTCCTTTTTTCCTTTCTATTTTAGCCATCCTAATAGGTGTGTGAGGAGGCCTGCTGGCTCAGTGGTTAAGATGGAAGGTGTGAACCTATAACCACTCCATGGGAGAAAGGTATAGTAGTTTGCTTCCACAAACAAACCCTATGGTCAGTTCTAGTCTGTCCTTAGGTGACGTTAGTCTGAATTGATGGCAACAGGTTTGTTTTTTGGTTCATAGGCACGTAGTGGTATCATATTTTGGCTTCATTTGCACTTCCCTAAAGACTAATAATTTGAGCATCCTTTCCTGTGCTTGTCATCTGTATGTTTGTTTTTGTGATTTCTTTGTTCAAGTATTTCGCCCATTTTTTAATTGAGTTGTTTATTCAGTATTTTATTTTCTGTTTAGGTGAAAGTTTACACAGTGATTTGGGTTCCCATTAAACAGTCTTTATACAGATATTATACCTTGATGCTGGTTATGGTTTTCACCGTTGATCTAACCCCCCCTCCGTTCCCCCACCCCTTCTTGCTATCTCATCTTCTGCTTTTGGGTGTTTGGCCTCATATAATCCCCATGTTTAAGGAAAACTCACGGGTGGTATTGTGTATTTTACAATCTTGTCTGTCATTTGGCTGAAAGGGAGCCTCCAGGAGTGGTTTTAGTTTCAAGTTAAAAGAGTGTCTTAGTCTTGGAGCTGTGTACAGTCTGTGTCCGTCCAGTAAATCTGACCTATTTTATGAATTTAACTTTTACTCTACATTTTTCTCCCTTTCTAGGTGGGACCTTCTTTTGGTCCCTGGTCAGAGTGGTAGGCAGTGGTAACCGGGGATAGTTTGGGTCTCAGGTTACAAAGGCCATGCATAGTTGGTATAGGTTATTAGGCCTGTGAACTAGTTTCTTCATTGAGTCTTTGGTTTCCTTCTTTCTCTTTTTACTCTAGATAAATTGCTGTTGTTAAGTGTGTTAGGCTCCAACTCAGAGCAACACTATGTACAACAGAACGAAACAACTGTAGAGACCAACATAGGTATCTTAGATGGTCTTTTAAGACCCTAGGCACTACTGGCTAAAGTGTGTAGCTTTATCAACTTTATGAACTATGTTATGCCAGTTGACTAAGGTATCCCATAAGACTGTTGTCCTAAACAATTCAACCCTGTAAACCAATCCCACAAGTTTGGATCTGTCTAAGAAGTCTCTTTAATTGTGCCCAAGTTGTTTGCTTTTTTTAAAGTCTTAAGCTTTGAGAGTTCTGTGTATTCTGGAGTCTTCTGTCAGTTATATGAGTTGCAAATATTTTCTCTCAGTCTGTAACTTGTCTTTTTATTTTTCTTAAACTGAAGGATTTTTTAGTAAAGACTATTCCATATCAATTTTAGAAACTGCTTTTCAATTTCTGCGGACAAACAAAATGCTGGCTGCAATGGTGCAAAGTTTCAACTCGGTTACGCTCCTCCTCACTCACCATACTCTTGTTCTGTGTGCCTTGTTGCCCCTCAAAAATCCACATTCATTTCTTCTTCAAGTTGTGCCCTCTGTCTAGAGTGGACACGTTTCTTCCTACATCTAGTCTAAGAAATATTTTCCTATGTTCAAATCACAAGCATATTCTCCTATATTTTATTGTAGAAGCTTTGCTGCTTTAGCATTTACATTTGGAGTGTGGTGTGAGTCAGGGGTTGATGTTAATTTTGGATATCCAGTTGTCCCATAGCCATTTGATAAAACGGTTTTCCATTTCCATTAGATTGCATTGGTGCCTTGGGTAAGTGGTGGTGGTAGGGAGGGTGCAAAAATAAAAATTTTTAACAATATTGAATCCTCCACTTGGTGAACATAGTATGTCTCCATTTTCTTTCCCCTACTCTTTACCTGGTTTACTCTTACTCATTTTTTAGGTGTCAGCTTAGTATCATTTCAAGGAAGCCTACTCTGCCCTCTGACTAGATCACATAGCTTCTGGTGCCCCTTCTTACTATCGGCGCTAATCATAATCGAAATAATTACTGGTGTGATGATCTGTTTTGTGTCTTTCTCTCCCATGGAACCACAGGTTCCAGAAGGTAAGGACAAGCTCCACCTTGTTTATTGCTCTTTCCCCAGTGCCCTGGGGAGACTGACACACCGTAGATTCTCAATAGTTTTATAAATGAACAAATTGGTGAATGGATGGCCGCTTGTTTTTGTTTTGTTTTGCAATAGGCCTGCAGGTTGCTGACTGTTGTAATTTACGGTTCAGTGCATACCTTGCTTCTCTGCTTGCTAAGGAGAAACTGAGGCCTGATTCTCCCACCTCTTTCTTGGCTTTCTGCCTAAGGCTTACTTCCTGCTGACATGCAGTGTCTGTTGAGATCACCTATTCACTTGACAGGTAGATATGTGTCACTGTGATTAAAAAAAAAATGAATCTGTACATCTACAGAGAATTTGGGGGTAATGATTATAACTGATGTGATTTATTTAGGTGGGAGTAGGGGTTGGAAAGGTGTTGTTTTTGTGGCGTCCGTCAGAGCATTTTAAAAACCAGTGGCAGAATCTTGATTGGATTAGGCTTATAATTAGAAAATGCCAAATCCTGCAAAGTGCTTGAGAAGCAGTGAGGACAAAGTGATGAAATTATGAGCTTACATTTTTTTTTCTTTTCTGTAAAGTGTAAGGAGTTGGTGGTTTAGGGGTATTTTGTTGTTAACTGATTTTTTAATTTGTGGATTTTACTTGGATATGCATACAATTTTCAATCTGCATTTTGCTCAGAAGTCAACATAAAGGGACAAGTGTTAATTGCCTTTATGAGATTGACTGACTTTGCTGAGCATAAGATCTTCCAAATTTGTCCATGTTATGAGGTGTTTGACAGGTTAAAAATATACAAATCATAAAAATGTACTCCAACAATGAAGAGGAGTTGGACAAGGTTGGCATTTTCTCAGTTGAGACTATAACTCCATTCTTAGAATGTTCTGGATCCTCTGGATTATCTCTGGGAATAGGGATGGCAATTTAAGTCAGAAAATTATTTAAAATTGTATCTGTATTGTCCTTTCCTTTTTGTCTTCATATGTTTCAATGTAACATCATAGTCCACCACTTACCTGTCTGTTTGCCATACTATGTTTGATGGTGCGTTACTGTGATGCTGGAAGCTATGTCACTGGTATTTCAAATACCAGCAGGGTCACTTGTGGTGGACAGGTTTCAGAGGAGCTAAGAACAGACTAGCAAGAAGGAAGAGGCTATCCACTTCTAAGGAATTATCCACTGGAAACCTGTGAATAGCAGGGGACCATTGTTTACTATAGTGCCAGAAGATGAGCCCCTCGTGTTGGAAGCCACTCAAAATATGACTGGGGAAGAGCTGCCTCCTTAAATTAGAGTAGACTTTCATGACATGAACAGAGCGAAGCTTTCGTGACCTTCATTAGCTGATGGGGCATGATGCAAAATGAGAAATCTGAATGTGGAATGTATGAAGTATGAATCTAGGAAAATTAGAAGCCATCAAAAACTCTGATGCCATCTTCTTCTTCCTATAGTCCAGCTTCTCAAATTACTTGCTTCACACACAGACTGGAAAAAGAGGAAGATCTCCAATAAAATGAATTGGCTCAGTGGCTGCAACAAGGCGCTAAAATACAGCAATGATTGTGAGGGTGGCAAGGGAACAGGCAGTGTTTCTGTTGTATTTTGGGTTGCTGTGAGTCAGAGCCGACTTGAGGCTCTCTACGGTCACGAACTTTTCACCGCCTCCTAAATTTGCTTGTGTACAGATCAAATAATTATAGGGAGAGGATACAACTCTTAGGATACATCTCTCCTGATTTGAAATGATGCAGCATTCCCTGTTCTGTTCACACAACACCATCTTGAGCACAAAGAAATGTTCTGGAATTCCCATTCTTCTCATGATTTGTTATGATCCACATAGTCCAATGCCTTGCCTAGTCAACAAATCACAAGTAAATATCTTTCTGGTGTTCTCTGCTTTCAGCCAAAATGCATCTGACATCAACAATGATATTCCTTGTTCCACTAACTTCTAACTCTAGCCTGAACCTCTGGCAGTGCCTTGTCAATGTACTGCTGCAACCATTGTTGTATGATCTTCAGCAAAATTTTACTTGCATGTGATATCAATTATATTGTCCTATAATTTGAGCATTCTGTTGAGTCATCTTTCTTTGGAATGTGTACAAATGTGGATCTCTTCCAGGCAGTTGGCCACGTAGTTGTCTTCTAAATTTCCTGGCATTGACGAATAAGTGCTTCTATTGCTTCATCGGTTTGTTGGAACATTTCAATTTGTACTCCATCAATTTTGTGGCTGATGCTTTCAGTGCAGCTTAGACTTCTTCCTTCAGTACCATTGGTTCTTGCTGCTACCTCTTGAAATGGTTGAATGTTGACTAGTTCTTTTTTGGGTCAGTGACTGTATTCTTTCCATCGTCTCTTGATGCTTCCTGCATCATTCATTCAATATTTTTCCTATCAAATCTTTCAATGTTGTAACTTGAGGCTTGAAATTTTCTTTAGTTCTTTCAGTTCAAGATATGCTGAAAGTGTTCTTTTTGGTTTTCTAAATTGAGGTATTTGCAAATTTTATTATACTAGTTTACTTTGTCTTCTTGAGCTGCTTTTTAAAGTTTTCTGATTAGCACTTTGATTTCATTTCTTCCATTTGCCTTACTGACTCTACAATTAAGAGGAAATTTTAGAGTCTTTTCTGACATTCACTTTAGTCTTTTCTTTCCTGTCTTTTTAATGGTCTCTTTCTTCATGATGATATTCTTTTTCTTAAGGTGTGATGTTCTTAATGTCATCCCACAGCTCCTCAGGTCCTCTGCCATTATTGTTTAATGCATCAAATCTGTTCTTGAGATGCTATAGAAATTTGGGTGGGACAGACTCAAGGTTGATGTTTGCTCTTGTGAACTTGTTTTCATTTTCTTTCACTTCAATCTGAGCTTACATGTGAGCAATTGATGGTCTGTTCCACAGCCAGCTCCTGGCCTGGTTTTAGCAGCTGATATTGAGCTTATCTATTGCCCCTTCCAGGTGTAATCAATTTGATTTCATATCTAGTCACTATTTGAGTTATTGGAAAAGATATTTGCTATGAACAGGTCATTGGTCTTTCAGAATTCTTTCATTTGATCTCCAGTGTTGTTTCTATCACCAAGACCATATTTTCCAACTACTATTCCTCTTTGTTTCCAAATTTTGCATCCCAATCGTCAATAATTACAATGCCTCATGATTGCATGTTTGACCAATTTCTGACTGAAGATGTTCATAGAATTCAACTTCTGCATCACTAGCTTTTATGGTTGGTGCATAAATTATATAATAATAGTTGTATTGATTGGTTTTCCTTGTATGTGGCTAGACATTATCTTATCACAGCAGCATTGCACTTCAAAATAGATCTTGAAAGGTCCCTTTGGACATTTTATCGGAAGTCTTCCTCATTCACTGTTCAGCTTTCACATACCTATGGGGCAATTGAAAATACCATGACATGGGTCAGGTCCACCTGATTCCTCAAAGTGACATGTTTGGTTTTTAACACTTTAATTTATCATATTACCTGGATGAAATGCTTGTAGTGTGTTCACAAAACTTTGCAGTTTGTTCCAAATCGCCCTTTAAAAATCTATTTCTGAAAATAATAATAATTTATCAAGGGGTCATTAGGGGAGGAGGAAGGAAAAAAAGAGGAGCTGATACCAAGGGTTCAAATAGAAAGTTAATGTTTAGAAAATAATGATGGCAGCATATGTAAAATATGCTCGATACAATTGATGTTTGGATTGTTATTAGAGCTGTAAGAACCCCCAATAAAGTGATCTTTTAATTAAAAAAATACCACCAAAAACTATTTCCCAGGAAGATGCAATGTTCTGGAAATGCTGAAGAATATACTATAAGTCTGCCAGAAATCACATCATATTACCATGCCTCCAGCTATTGCAGCTATTGCCTGGGCAAACATAGTCCATAGGTAATATGCCTTGAAAGTGGTGGTTTTATCTTGATCCATAGGTCGAATCATAGCTGTTGCATTGAGAGGGAGAGGGGAAAGTACAATTTATTATAATCATACATTGGCTGGCAGAGACTACCTTTACCAGTTATATTTTCTTCTACTTACCAATGAGTCAATATTAGTTAAAAATTTCCCATTAGTACTATATGATCTATGTTGAGGAAAGGGTGGGGTATTTTAATTTGTGGTTTGTGGGTTTGGAGAATGTTGAAAAATGAATAGTAGCATTTTCCATTTCTTTAACAATGTGTCAGTTAGTATAGGCTACATTATACTGATTTAAGAAAAGACCTCTACA
Organism: Tenrec ecaudatus; assembly: GCF_050624435.1. Taxonomy (NCBI): domain Eukaryota; kingdom Metazoa; phylum Chordata; class Mammalia; order Afrosoricida; family Tenrecidae; genus Tenrec; species Tenrec ecaudatus. The sequence continues at coordinate 7,828,431 of NC_134545.1, forward strand.
TTTCAATAGCTTAACTCACCAAAGGCACGTTTCTTACTTTTTTTGCATACCCACTAAACATGTATACATCACATGTATATTCTTGCTGGGTGGTGGGCTTTGCTCTCTGTTGTAACTCAGGGACCTAGGCTGTTAACGCAGTGACCAGTTCTAACATTGCCATTCACCATGCTAGAAGGATGGTGAGCTTTAAAGATCTCTGCCAACAATCCAACATACTATCCTGGAAGTGATAGATCACTTCTGTTTTCATTTCTTGGCCAAAGTTAGTCATATGATTTCACTCAAGCATAGGGAACCAAAAAGTGTAATCCTGCTTTGTGCTTGAAAGAGGAAGAACCAGAAACCATTTTGGCCAACACCATTAATGACCTTCACAAACACCCATTAAACAAGTAGGAATCGGATCCTACAATAGTCCTGTAAAAAAATATTGAGAGTGAACATAATGACATTTGAGCTCACAAGTGTCCCCACTGAGTAGATACTAAAAATTATCTCCAATTTTCAGATGAGAAAACTGAGGTTCAGAGAGGTCAACCTGTGTCCAGGGTTACATGGTTAGGAAGTGGTAGAACTGGTATTTATACCCACGCTGTCTTTACTTATGCAACTCAAATTATAACAATCCCATTTAATAGACAAGAAATCTAAGACTCAGGGAAGCCAACTGAAATGCTCAAGATCACCCAGCTAGAAGGCAGCAAGACCCACTTTCTCCACCTTCTTCCAGTATTGCTCTCTTAAAGCTGGGACACCTTCCTTTTCAGTGACTTGATAATTGCCCACCTCTCTCCCACTTTAGTTTGCTGTGCAGGTGAAAGATGGTCCCTGGATGTCTGAGCCCAATTCCTGTCCTTCTGAGTCCCTGGAGTTAGTACCATGCTAGAACTGATTATTAAACACCCAGGAATTTTCCAAGCCACTTATTAATCACAGACATTATTAAAAATTAAATGACATAAACTTATATTTAGAGACATTAGATTTTTTAAATATAACACTCACAGCTCATCACTTCCTAGTTATTTCACTGTATTTTATCATCATAGGCTCTTTAGAGTCTTCTCATCCAGTGCATTTGTATGGTGGAAATATTAGATAATAGTGTGTACAGAACACCTCTTTCTCAGTCGGTTTCCAGTGAATTCTTGTTGGTAGGTTGAAATGACCATGGTGAGAGTATTTACATCACAGAAATTGGCAAGCAATACAAATCAGATCTCTCTTAAAAAAACAAACAAACCCCTAGAACAGTGATTCTCAACCTGTGAGTTGCGACTCCTTTGGGGTCGCCTGATTCATAACAGTGGCAAAATTACAGTGATGAAATCACAACGAAAATAATGTTATGTGGGGTGGGGGTCACCACCACATGAGGAACTGTATGAAAGGCTTTAGGAAGGTTGAGAACCGCTGCCCTAGAAAGCCAGTTGTTAAACAACCAGGACCACCTGGCCTTCTCAGAGGATACAGCTGGTTCTAGGTCCAGGCCAGCTTCTTGGAGGCTGCTGGATGAACTTTTCAGCATTCATCCTTGAAAACTTAATGTCAGGCTCATGTTTTTCCTTTAAATTACTGGTCTTTGACTGTGGCTGCCCAATGGAATCACCTGAGAACCCTTCAAACAAACAAACAAAAAAGATACTGACTCCAGGATACCCTGCCTCAAGGATCTTTTATAATATGTCTGAGGTGTGGCTTGAACATCAAGATTAAAAACGAAACAAAAAAAATTCCACCTATAACTAAAGTTGAGAGGCAAACCTCTAAGGAAACCCAAATGTGCAAAACCAAAACCAAACACAAAACCCTTGAGTTGACAAAGGAAGTAGATCAGGGGCTTGGTGGCTTAATTCAAAGAAAGCTTTCACAGTTTTTCCAGCAGCCTTCTACAGAGAACACTGTAGGGCAGAGGTCAGCAAACTCTTTTTGTGAAGATCAGATACTAAGTATTTTTGACTTTGTGTGCCATGCAGTCTTTGCCCCTGGATTACAAAAGCAGCCCTAGACAATACATAAAGAATGTGCCTGTTTGGGTTTCCAATAAAAACTTTATTTACAAAATGGTTGGGCTGTATTTAGTTATGCTTGGCCAACCCTTGCCTTTAGTGTTTCTTTAAATAGCGACTATTTCTGTGCAGGGATGGTGGGTTTTTCCTCCCAGAATCTATGCACACAATCTATATGACTGTCTCCACTGAGCTGACTGACTGACTGGCTCAAAAGAGGTCTGTAGAATGTCACTCTTACCCTCACATTCTTTAGACATTTGAAACTCTTCCCCTTACTTTGAGGGTAAAGATGTTGATTGCACCTGACTACCAATGAGTCAATATTAGTTAAAAATTTCCCATTAGTACTATATGATCTATGTTGAGGAAAGGGTGGGGTATTTTAATTTGTGGTTTGTGGGTTTGGAGAATGTTGAAAAATGAATAGTAGCATTTTCCATTTCTTTAACAATGTGTCAGTTAGTATAGGCTACATTATACTGATTTAAGAAAAGACCTCTACATTTCAATAGCTTAACTCACCAAAGGCATGTTTCTTACTTTTTTTGCATACCCACTAAACATGTATACATCACATGTATATTCTTGCTGGGTGGTGGGCTTTGCTCTCTGTTGAGAGAGCAACACTGGAAGTTCTTGGAAGGCAAGGATTCCCTCAGCTTCTTCTCCTGGTCTGGTAGTGTCTGACCCTTTGGCTTCATTTAGCAAATATTTGCTGGATGAACGAATTTATTAAATCAGTAGCATCATTGTTATTATTAGCTACTGTCAAATTGACCACTGGCTTATGGTGACCCTCGGCATGGCACCCTGGAACATGGCATGTTGAATCCTGCGCCATCCCCAGGACTAGGGACATATCAGGCCATTGTGATCCGTAGGATTTTGGCTGGTTTTCTCTTTTTCCTAAGACTTTGTATGGTGAATGAGGTTGGCGAGTAAATCCCCAGGTTTGCAGTCACCAGTTCATGCACGGTTTGTTCCAACTCATCCATTTGTAAGTAAGACCCTCTCTGTACCATCACATATTCCAACTTTGCCCCTGTGTTTCCTGTTTCTGTTCCTAATCTCCTAACCCTCTGAGCTTTGTCCTTGTGTAATTGCTCCCCTTTTGATCTTGAAAGTTTGATTATGCTGCCACAGTTCCAGACCTGTAGAGTCACGGCTGTCTCTTTACCATCAGTAAGCCAAGCCTGGTCGCTAACGATTTTGAACTTTTGCCTCCCACTCTGTCCCAAACCTTCTAATGTGATCCTTTACAGAGCTGTTGATAGGGGTAGTGGACATCATCTAGTTCTTCTAGTCTCAGGGTTGTGAGGATTGATATTTGTGTGAACTCATTGTGCCCATGTGTCTTTTGATTTTCATCACCCTTCTTTCTCCTGGATAATGAAAGACTGCTTTTAAGACCTCAGTCAACACTAGAAGACTGTAGAGCAGGGGTCCTCAAACTATGGCCCGTGGGCCACATGTGGCCCACTGAAGACATTTATCTGGCCCGTTAGGTGTTTTTGCCCGTTTTGTTTTTTTTACTTCAAAATTAGATATGTGCAGTGTGCATAGGAATTTGTTCGTACTTATTTTTTAAAACTATAGTCCGGCCCTCCAACGGTCTGAGGGACAGTGAACTGACCCCCTGTTTAAAAAGTTTGAGAACTCCTGCTGTATAACATTGCCATTGTGAACTATGTTATGCCATTAGAACTTGGAGCGACCCCCCCCCACCTCCCCAAGACTATGGTCCTGATCCCCCAGGCACTCAGGATCCCATTTTCAGAAGTAAATCACCAGACCTTTCTTCCTAGCATGTCTCAGTCTGAAACCTGTTCAGCATCATAACAACACGCAACCACTACTGACAGGTGGGTGGTGGCTCTGGGAGAGGCCCACTGGCTCGGAATGGAACCTGAGTCTCCCCCATTGTCCTTACTGAGCAGGATGTATAACTCCTCATGCACCACCTGGGAGCCCCACAGCGCCCCCATCCTACACCCCCCCACACACACACACTGTAGAGAAGTCCCTTGCTTGGGAGTCCTCCTCTGATCTCCAGAGGGCCAGGGACCTTCTCCACTTGTGCATACATTGATGAAGGTTCCAGTGCTTTGATCTTGGATGTTGTCTGGCACGTAGCAGGTGCTCAGGAAACACATGCTGACTAGGTGGGAGAAAGGATGGCACACTAGGGCTTAGGTATGATCCCCGTGCCTTCTGAAGGGCTCACTCCAGCTCCATAGGCTGTGAGTTAAATCATGTTGCCTTCCACTCAAAACCACCGCCGTGCAGTTTGGTGTCTGCAGTGGACATCACGCCACCAGATAGCCCCAGAGATCTCCTTGGCCTGTGTCACCCCAGACGCACGGACCCAGGTTGGATTGTGCAAGACTTGCAAATGGAGGGAAGTCTAGCTCTTACCCCCGCCCCATTTCTACCCAGGGCACAGAGGGGCCCCTTCCTTCTGTGTTGATCTTCTTTGACACCTCCTCTCTGGAGTCCTGGGGAGTAAGGAAGGGAGTGACCACACAAAATCTGGTCTGATTTAAACCTCTTTAAAGTCCCTGGCTGCTGGAGATTAGCTCAGGGAAACTCTGCGGAGGTCTGCTTTGATTTGCAATTTGAGATAAATGTGGGAAACGTGTTTTTGCTTCCTAGGAGAGGATTATGTTGCTTTGTAAGTCGGGTCATTGTCACTTTTGATTTTAGTACACTTACTTCTGTCTCCGGAACTGCACAAAAACCAAGTCATACTGAGACCGGCCCAAGAAGTCCTGCTGCCCCGGAGGCCCAGTGCGTTTTGGTTTCTTACCCTCACCCCCACCCCCAGCCCAGCTGCAGGTTCCCACCTGGCGATTAAGGTTTTCACTTGGGGCCGCAGCAACACTGGGGGTTTATTTCAGACCTGGTTAACCCACCTTATTTTAAAAAACAACCTGGTACCTTATAGTGGGGGTGGGAGTGGGGGTGGGGTGATACCATGTTGATTTCATGTGAAATTGATCCCTTGCACCAAACCAAAGCCCACTGCTATCAAGTGGATTCCAACTCACAGAGATCCTGTATAGGATTTTCTGAGACTATACATCTTTACAGGAACATACAGCCTCTTTTTCCTCCAAAAAGAGGTTTGAAATGCTGATCTTTCGGTTAACAGCCCAATGCTTAACCCACCACCAGGGCTTCATCAGGAGCCACTGCACAGATACCCTGAAACATCATCACCCAATAGAGCTTAACAAGGGTAGTGGTGAAGCTGGTCAAATTTTAGATTTATGAGACATAGTCAGGAGATTGAACTGGGAGGCAACTGATGAGGTGAACATACATCCTAACAACCAGTTAGAATCCAGCTGCTGTTGAGTCTAGTCTAACACATGGCTCCAGTCCGCATCATAGTGGGACTGTTCTCCACAGGGTTTCCTGCAGCTGATTTTTTTTGGAGGATCACCAGGCCTTTCCTCAGAGGCACCTCCTGGTGAACTCAACCTGCTAGCCTTTCAGTTCACAGCCAAGCACCCAGAGACTGCCCTACGCACAGTAACTTTGCCTCCTGCCCCACTTACTATCTCTGTTAGTTGCTCTGTGGAGAGAGGCTGGATTTCAAGATACTCTGAATTACAACAGGATAGGTTAAATTGTAAATCATGAAGGACACATGAATATAGCTCCCCTTACATCGAGAGGTATTCGAGTTAGGTCTTGTCTTGGGAAACTCTCAGTGGGGACCCTGGGTGAACCCCTTCTGCCCAGTCTTAAAACATGTGTGCTTCTCAGGGCACTACAGGCCCCTCAGAAACAAAGCAATCTGTTTCCACAGCTAATATCAACCCCATATCTACCCCCCCCATGCCCCTCCTTCCTCACTGCCCACCACTACAGTAGTCCTGTTGGAAGCCTGGGCGGCTGCCTAGAACACTCAGTGATCTGATATAGCCATTTATAGAGAAGATTACAGCCCATCCACTAGGGACTGCTAAAAAGCCTTTCACAATAACTCTTGAAAGTCTGATGCCTTTAATCCTTAACTTTAATTTAAAATAAAGAAATCTTCTCAACTCATATTCCATTTTCCATATTCTTGCCCCTCCACCCACACCCTCTCTTACAAATCTTTTAATTCCTAACCCCCTCCCTTCCATTATTGAAGAATAAGACTCTTTACAAGTGACTCTGGGAGCAAGGATGGGCTAAGCTGATTTAATTTCTTGCAAGGATGTTTTTATAGAAGAAAATCAAGTCAACACTCAGGAGTATACAGCCCTTTACTGAGCTGGGGAGAATTAATCAGCCTGGAAAGTTCAGAATAGAAAGGAGGGGCTGATGGGGAGGGAAGTTTCATCAAGCCCAACTGCTCTGGGAGATGCAAAGATAAAAGGGCCTCCCTCTCCCGGCTCCTTAAACATTGGCCAGCAGTGGGGTCAAGAGTTTTTTCGTTTTTTTTTTTTTTCTCGTTTGTTGTTATGGAAAGCCATACAGATAATTAATGCTGTTGAAAGAAGATTGTTCTGTTGGCGTCTGCGAGGCTGGCCCCCCAGTCTGGGATCTTCTGGAAAGAAACAAGTCAGGGAAAAAGTTCTCCACCGAGGGAGAGCCTGCCAATTTACACAAGCGATAAATAACATCCAGGGACAAGCAGTCGCTGGTGCGGCCCAGGCGGCTGCTGTGGTTCGATAGGGGGACCCAAGTCAGTGCAGACAGGGGACTTCAAAACTGGTGTGGAGCAACCCCCACCTAGCCCCACCCATGGCCCTTCTTTTAAAATCATGATTATAAAAGAATGGAATTTGCCGCAGAAGCCAGGGAAGGTTAACACACAGACTGATGGTTGCAGCTTTTCTTTCTTCCCAGACGGACGCCTCCCTGTCTTTAATTTCATGGGCAGGAAATGTCCCCCTCCATCTTGGGTTTCAGATGCTGCCTTAAGCTCCCCGCCTGGGCTGACTCAGGCCTGAAGGGAGGGATATAAACTGACAAAGCTGAGCAACACCTGCCCTCCCCTCCAAGTGACCCTGGGGCTGGGCCATCCTCAGAAGACCCTGAGGGGGCGGAGCTCTCCTGCTCCCCTTTTACATCGGAGGAAACTGAGGCTCAGAGAGTGAAGCTCACTTAGGGGGCACACATCAGAGCAGGGGTTAGAACCCAGGCATTTCAAACTCCAGAAAGGACACTTTTGTTTTCTTTTTTTTAATATTTTTTTGACACTTTTGTTTTCATTGGGTTGAGATTCCCGTAGCACAAAATCAGCCATTAAAGCGTGCACCGTTCCATGACATTGGGTACCTGCACCATGTTGTGCACCCACCGCCTCTGTACGCTTTCAAAACATTTCTATCCCCCGCACACTGACTTGACCCCATTAAGCAATCCTCCCACAACTGTGAACCCCCACTTATCCCTCTGGGTTTGCCCTTGAATTCTGTAGAAGTGGCCGTGCACTATGGCTCCGGGACCAGCCTTCCTCTGATAGGCATCCTGGTTTCTTTACGAGTCAGCAATGTAGCCTGGACTGATGCTTCCTTCTTTTCTATGCCAAATACCGTTCCCTTGCTTCGTAGCTGTGCATGAAGGTTTCAGCTACTGCTTCCTCCGAAGTGGCAGCCACGACCTTCTCAAGCATAGGAACAAGTGTGAGGACGTGGCAGGAACGGGGCAGTGTTTTGTTGTGCCCAGGGTCGCCGTGAGACCGAATGGACCCAATAGCAATTAATGATGATATCTACAACAACGACTATTTCCTCGTATGGCTTCGCCCCACATTGCTTGCTTTCTTTGGCAACGGGCACTTGAAAATGGCTAAAATGATCGCCGTTCTGTGGTGTGTATTTGGCTGCGGTTAGAAAGGATGCGCCAAGGTGGCTGTTGCTCTTGGTGTAGATGGAGGAAAGACGGGGCCTGCGCTGGTCTCACACCCTGGTGAAGACTTGTCCCCCTAAGTGAGGTGGGAGCAGATTGCGACCACAATAGTCCCCTCACCTGGGTCTATACCCGCTGTGGCTCCTTCAGCAAATGTCTTAACCTGTCTGAGGATCTGACAAAGGGCAGTATGGGTCGGCTGTGTGAAAGGTTCTGGCCTGAGTTATAGAAATATGTGGGGTGGGGCTCCAGCTGTCGGGACCCCCATACCCCTCCCCTAGCAGCAGCCACTGCCAGACCCACCGACAGGAGGGGCTGGGCATAGGGACCAGCAGATGCCAGTCTCGCCCTGCGCACAGATGTAGCTGCCAATTTCTGACGGAGAGAAGCAAGCTGGGAGGCGCTCACTTCATTGATAATTAAATTCAAATTAAGAGAGATTTGCATTTATCAAAAGCCTGTTTGACAAGGTGTCACTGTTCCCATCCAGCACCCAGGCACTGGGGAGCCAGCAAGGAGAGGTGCAGCTCTGTGGGGGCGGGTGGAGGAGGACAGCAGAGAGGGGCCTACCAGCCTGTCACTATTGTAAAGGTCCCCGGCTCGGTGGCACAGAGTGATATGCTGTGTGACTATGGCCAGGCTGCACAACCTTTCTGAGCCTCAGTTCCCTCAGAGCAGCCCCAGAGTCTCCCTCTCAGGATGAACCACTGCCCACCATTCAGTTAGGCAAGGAGCTCCAATCCCTGCTGCTGATACCCTTCTCAAGCCTCTGGGGATGCAGTCGGAGGCCCTCCCAGAACCCTGCACCAGATGATGCACATCCCTCCCCCCCCCCCCACCCAACCATGGATGATAGTCATGGCTGCCCCTTCTCTAGGGCATTCCCAACCCCCAGGAGCTGCCGGACCCGGGTCCTGAGAAGCCACACTCCACCTTACCCTGCCACCTCCCTGTCTCAAGGTCCCTCTTTGGGACACCCCTGGAGAAATCCCTGTCACAGGCTGTACTTCTAGGGAACCCACTCAGCAGTTTCTGCTGGTCCAGCCTGGTGCCAGATTTGTGGGAGGAGAAGGGGTGGAGTTTAGGTAGTAGGAGAGTGTTTAGCAGGGTTGGTGCCACAAACCAACAACTGCTGGGCACAACCTGGTGGCCCAGTGGTTAAAGCACTTGACTGCTAACCAGAAGGTGACTGCTAAGAAGAAAGATGGGGCAGTCTGCTTCTGCAATGATTTACAGCAAACAAATGGAAAACCCAATAGGTTTGATTTAGGTTTTTATCATATGCCAGACACTGAGCTGTGCTTTTATTCCATCTGTGCAAACAGCCCTCCCCCATGGGTGCTGGGACAATGGCTGACTTGCAGGCATGGAAACTGAGGCTGAGAGAGGCTGGCTGCCAGCCCAGGGTCTCCCAGGGCAGCCCTGAGCACAAAGCCTGGGCTCAGATGGCCTCCTTGATGGTGCCGGTGTCCTTGTGTTTAGCTACAAGCCTCCTTCCAGCCCAGCCTAGGGAGCAGCTAGTGGAGTTGTAGGGGTCCAGCCGAGTTACCTCCCACCCAGGTGAGGAGATCTGAGAGCCTGAGAAACATGCTGGAGTTGGGGACAAGTGTGGCCACCCTTTCACTCCCCACCTCTGGCTCTGTTTGCTCCTCCAGCCACAGTGGAAGATCGTTATGGTGAGCTGCATGGAGTTGGCTCACAACCTCTGAAAGAAGGGCCGTGGTGGTCCAGTAGGTTAAGTTTTGGGCTGCCCAGTAGGAGGTCACTAGTTCAAACCTGTCAGCTGCTCTGAGGAGAAAGAGGTGATAGTCTGCTTCTGTAAGGATTCACTGTCTTAGGAACCCCACAGGGCAGTGGGTTAGGTGGCTTAATCCCCATAGATATTTCTCTGAAGGAGGTGAAACAGCCAAGTTAGACTTCAGAAGGATTAGTCTACCCAGTGAGCCTGGGCAGTTAGTAAAATTCTCCTCCCCAGGAGGCCCCCAACAGCCCACAAAAAAAGGTTCCTAAGCTATCTTAAGTTGGCTGAAAAATGGGCTTGTGTTCCGAAATAATGGTCATTGTGGTTGAGGTGGTAGTTACCTGAGATGGTTGTGTTTCTGGCACGGAGCCTTCGGAGGATGTTTTTTCTAGGACCCAGCCCACGGGTTCCTTTTCCTTCAGGGCCTTCTCTGTCATGGCCAACAAGATAACAGAAAGCCCCTCGGCCATTGGATTGATTCTGACTTGTACCAACCCCATAGGATGGAATAGAACTACCTCTCAGTGTCCCTGAGGCTGTAAATTGCCGCGGGAACAGATTCAGCGTTCTCCTGTGTAACAGCTGGTGGCTTTGAACCTGTGACCTTGCAAGTTAGCATCTTACCATGTAACCCACGATACCACCAGTGTTCCTTTGTCCTGAGAAAGATAATGATGAAATCAGACAGATTGAGCTTCAGATCCCAACTCTGTCCCGGCTGTTAAACTTTGGGTAAATCACTGAATCTCTCTGAGCCTCCATTTCCTCATTTGTCAGATGGAAATATCAGTATGTACCTTGTAGAGTACCAGGGGGACTCAATTCAACCTCATCACACTGGGGTGAAGTACTTCCCTTCTGCAAGCCTCAGTTTCCCCTATATGTAAAATGAGGGTGGACCATTCCATCACCTTGGGTAAACAAAATGATAATAAAGATGACTAACTTTTATCTTTGGTCCCATGCAAAGCATCATCTGTGTATCTAAGCACCTAAGAATAGGTGAGGTACCTATATTATCCCCAGGTTACAGGTGAAATAAACCGAGACTCAGAGAAGTGTGTAACTTTCTCCCAGGTCACACAGTATGTGGCTGAGAGGGAGTTTGAAGCTTACTCTACAGTTTCCAAGTCTGTGCCCTTGAACTCCCAAGGCCAAGATCGGCGTGCCTTGCCTAGCACTGCAAGCATTCCTCCCAGGTGAGTTGGTGATCCTGATTACTGATGGTGGGGAAAGCCTCCGGAATTCTCTCAGGCTGGCCCCGCTTCGGGCCAGGCAGCTGGAATGTAGAATGGATTTCCTGGTGAGCTTTATCCCGGATTCATAAATTTCCGTCAGATGTCCAAATATGAAGGATTATGCTGAGTGGAGCCACATGCAAAGGACAGCCCTCCCACCCCAAGCCAGAGGGTTGCGTTTATACACACATGTGCTCCTATCTTGGGATCTTGGGAGCAAGGCGGGATATTGCAAAGTACTGTGCGATGGCATAAAACATCGTCTCCATTTAATCCATCTATCTAGTGTTCCATCTAATTACTATATTAGAAAAGTCTTCAGACCATGTATTGAACATTATAAATGGGAATAAAATGATTCTGGTAATGGCTTAATAAAACAGGTGAGGTAGCTCCGTCTGTCTGCCCGTATCCTTGGACCATAGCCAGATTGATTCGTCAGGGAAGGGGGAAGGAAAAAAAAAAGAAAGAAAGAAACGGGCTTGTGCTATTGCACTTTGGAGATTGTCTCCATTAGGGACCTTTGATTTTATTCTTGTTTTTCCTTATGAGCAGTGGTTATCGGTTCCTTTTGTTAACAGCAAAATATGTAGAACTGATGGAAAAACTGACAGCAGCCGTTTCATATTTTATAAAGCTGCTGCCGGCACGTAATTTGCCGGTCGGGATGAAGCGAGGAAGCCTGCAACTCCTGGTGAATTTGCAGCTGATGTCTGCAGCCTCGCCTCGTCTGAGGACTGTACAGCCCCGGCCTGCTGGGACTGGGCTGCTGTCGGGGAAGTATACTGAGGTTGAGGCCAAGAGTTGCCCATCAATTTTGGGGGACCAGAGCTACTGTAGAAGGGAGCTCGCTGGGTGGTTTGTGTATCAAATCCCCACTTCTCTGCGTGCCTGGAGAGATATTTGCTTTCTCAGTGTCTTTGGGGGGGTGGGGCAGGGTGGGGATTCCTAAGTAGATCCCCAAATGACTTCCCTCCTTCTCTCTTCCCTCCAAATGCGCAGTGTACTGGTAGCTTAGTCCCAAGTCCCTGATGCCCTTTCTTTAAAAGCTTTCATTGTCACCGAGACTCACAGGACCCTGCCTAAGGGTACTCCTGAGTCAGGCAGACCCCATGGCTGCCTGGTGTCAAGGAAGAAGCTCCACCCTGAAGAAGTGACACTCCCCAAGTGCCCTGTGTATTTCCAGCCTCAAAGTCTCATTTCTTGCTCCATGTAGACAGATCCGTGGGTGTCGGAGGTTAAATTCCAGCGCACCAAAGAGGTGCCCATCTTTCATGGAGCCCTGGCATTCGCACCAGGCGTCATCTGCGTTGTCATGGCGACATGGGCCCAGGACCCCAGAGACGGGGAGTGCAGAATTAATGGCAGTCCCGAGTAAAGGATTCCTGTCTTGGCGAGGTTGATGGATTACATTGATGTACCATTTGTCATACTGTAATTGTTCTGGCAAATGTAATACCCACTAGTATAAACATTGTACTGCTTTGCTAATAAAACCCAAAATAGGAAGAGAAAGGATGATGCAGTGTTATGCTCACTTAAAGAGACAATGCCTCTTTTCCAAGTTGGAGCCCACTTCTTCTTCTGGAGACCTGGGCTCCCAGGCCTTCTCCAGAGGTGTGCATGTACGCATGTGCACTCGAAGCAGCTGTCTGCTGCTCCCTTGCCTTCATGCTTGGTGAAGGGCTCTGGGCTGGGGGTCCATGCACAGATTCTTACCCGGTGCTCATGGCACTCAGTTTTCCGCTCTCTCAGTAATCTCTCATGACTTCCCTCTTGGGAGTTTCACCCTGTTGGGCTGGGCACTGACTAGTGGCAGCCCAAAGACACTTGGCATTTCCCTGGTTCTTGCTTGGCATCCTCCATGGAGTTTGTTGACTCGGCATTGAGGTTCAACTCTGATACGGCTGTTGTCCCACTGAAGACGTCCCTGACCCACATCTCTGAGGCCTGCTTGCCCCTAGGAATGCTCCACTTCCTGGTGCCTGAATCACTTTTTGAGCCCTGTGGGAACATGCGGTCCTGGCAGGCCAGGGTTGGGCCCTGTATGACTCCTTCTCTCCACCCCATTATGCTCAGAGCAGTGCTTGGGACATAGAAAGCGCTTAATAAAACCTTGATGAATAGCTGACTTACCAGCTTCCCACTGGGCATCTTGAAAGGCCTAAAGGTATCTTGAAATGACCTCATTTGCTTCTGTCTCAGCATTTCAGAACTCCAAGTGCCTACCCTGCCACTCCTTGCCCATTTTTTTCTGAGCCTGTCCATTTTCTCCCCACTGGGCCCTTGCCACGACTGCTTTTTTTTTTCTCTCGACCTACAATACTCTTCTTAGCAGATTAACGCCACACTCAAATGGCACTTTTTCCTGAGAGCCTTCCCTGACCACTCACCTGCCTCCACAGAAGCTCAGCACATTCCTGCTCCTGGCCTTCACTGAGCCATCCTGGGGTCACATTTCCATCCTGTCCCAACTTGAAGTTCCTGAGTGCCTCTACGATGAGTGAATGCATGCCTGGATAGATGAAGTAGCCTGTCCTTTCTTTCCATTGCTACTCCCACCCCCCTTTCCCAGGGTGGGTATGTCAGAGGCATCAGGTGAGGTTGACATTTCTGGGTCCTCCAAAGATCTGGGTTAGGATCATTGCCTGCTTACAGGGGATGTGTGAGCTGTGGCATCAGCTGTCAACTATCACTGAGCGGGGCTGCCATGAAGCTGGACCGCAGGACTCTGCCTGTACTTTTTCCTGTGGTGGGTGTCTTGGCTGATCCCACCTCCTTTCCCCTGGGATGAACAGAGTAGAGTCTTCTGTTGGGGTCACAAAAAAAGAATGGCGTGAGAGGAGGGTCCTACCCTCCATCTTCTTAAATCTCTCCTCCAGACCTTGGGTTGACTTCCAGCTCTTCTGAAAGGCCTTCAGAATCATGAACATTTATCCTTTGAGCCTCTCCAGCCACTTTCCCTGAGGTTGTCAGGATAGAAGGACCTGAGCAGGTCTTTGATTTTCTGTAATGTTTGTCCGGATTTTGCTTAGCTTCTTTCTGTGTCTTAGCCCACAGTTTTCCCTTCCTCTATTTAAGCCCTCTGCCCTTGTGGGAGCCAGCCAGTGCCTCCAGTGTGTCATCTGAGGTCCTGTTTATATTAGGAATATAGATAGTCAGCTGCAACTAGCTGAAAACCAGTAGAACTGGCTGAAACTCATGGGAGTTTCTCTTCCTCATATGACCAAGTTCAGAGGTAGGCGAACCTTCTTGTCTTTCCATCCCACCATCGTGGTACAATGTTGTTCATGCCAACCTGCTAGAGTTTTGTTTCTGTTAGGAATGCATTCGGCTGCAAAGAACAGGAAATCCTAGCAACTGTGATTTAAACTCCTGGGTCTCTTTTTTTTTTATACCTCAAAGCTCAGAGGTAGGCAATCCTTTGTCATTCCATTCGGCCATCGTGGGATGTTGGCTGTCATCTTCTTAGCTGCCCAATGGTCTCATGTCTACAGTTCAGGCAGGAATTCGAGGGGAGGTCAAAGGTTTTCTTCTAGTGAGGTTTTTGCCTTTTCATTAGAAAAGAGAAACCTTCCTCAGAGCCTTCAGTTTTCATCTCCTTGTCCATAACTGTCCTTGGGCTGCTCATAGCTGTAAGGGAGGCTGGGAAATCTAGTCCTTCCAATTGTCCGTTTCTGTGATCAATATGTAATGTTTGTCCTGAGTGTATTCTGTTCTGATCCCATTTTACAGAAGAATGAGCCAAGTCAGAATGGGTCAGTACCAAGTCCAGCGCTGTGATAGCCAGGGTTTGGGTTGTAGTATCAGACTCCTCCTGGGTTTGAACCCCAGCTGCATCACTGACAATTTGTGTGACCATCGTACAGTTGTTTCATCCTTCCAGAGACTCAGTTTCCCCTTCTGCAAAATGAGCTAATCATAAAAGCTGACAAGTGAGTTAGATGAGCTGATGGTTTGAAATTATTTTCAGAGTGCCCAGGATATGATTACAGCCTACTGGTTGCTGTGTATGCTTAGTCTCTGCTGGAGCTTAAACCCAGATCTGATGGATCACTGGCCTGGTCATGGGGTACAAGGGTCACAGCATCAGCTCCACCCACCTGGGAAGGCAGCCAGCTCAGAGCAGCACACACACAAAAATATGCTATCCATGCTCCCTGGATTGACTCACTTGGCTTTGTGGCCAATCCTCCGCAGAGCAGGCCCCTGGTTGCTTCAGCCAAAGGTAAAGACAGACAGACTGATGAGTCCAAGAAGGTTTTGTGCCCAGCAGACCTTCGTAAGTAAGGACTTGCATGGTCCCAGTCCCCAAACACAGGGTCTGACATGTTGGCCAGGTCCTTCAGCTTTCTCTGATGAAAATATGAGGGGGTACCCTCCCCCAAAAAATAGGAAATTGAGGACTTGCCCAAGATTTATTCATTCAGTTTGAACTTTCTAACCCTTGAAATTTCTTTTTTTTAATCATTTTATTGGGGGCTTGTACAACTCTTATCACAATCCATCCATACATCCATTGTGTCTAGCACATTTGTACATTGGTTGCCCTCATCATTCTCAAAACATTTTCTTTCTACTTGATCCCTTGGTATCAGCTCCTCATTTTATACTCCTCCCTCCTGGGCAGAGCTTTCATAGTATGCATGATCCTCTCACAAGCATCGACCAGCTTGCTCTGAGTTAGTGCACCCAGTGGCATCACTTGGGAATGTTCTTTCTGGTCACAGTGAATTTTTTTGTAAAAGCAGTTTCACTCAAAGCTCATTTTTTTGTGATGGCTGATTTAAGAGGAAAATGTGCAGCTGTGAGATTTTTTTTCCTGCTCAGGAAAAATGCCGCAGAAACTGTTGTGATGTTGAACACAGCTTACAAGAACATGTAAGTGCGATAGGAAAAACTCAAGTGTACAAGTGGTTTTCTCATTTCAAAAATGGTGAAATGTTGATTGATGACAAACCTTGTTCTGGACTTCCGTCAACTTCCTGAATGGACAAAAATGTCGACTCATAGTGTATTTGGAGTTCATCCCACCAGGTCAGACTGTTAATCAAGCTTTCTATTTAGAGGTTCTGAAACGATAGTGTAACTGTGTGTGACAAAAAAGGCCTGATTTGTGACAGATGGGGGACTGGTTTTGCCACTCTGACAATGCACCTGTTCATGCAGCCATCACACATTCTCCAGTTTGGGGCACAAAAAAACATACCTCTTTTGCCCCACATACCTGACTCACTTGACCTCTCTGCCTGTGACCTCTTTGTGTTTCCTCGAAGGAAGAGGGACATGAAATGATGGTGATTTGATGACGTAGAAGAGGTGAAGAAAAAAGTGAAGGAGGTGCTGTCAGCCATTCATACAGATGAGTTTGAAAGATGTTTCCAAGAATGGAATCACATAGTTGACAAATGTGTTAAGTGTAGTGGAGAGTACTTTGAAGGGAATAAGGTTGTTTTAAAAAAACAAAAACAACGTTAAGTATCTAGCCAGGGGAGGGGATTCCGGGTTTTTAGGGGTAACCCCTCATGCTGCTTCTGTTAGGACTCCAACTAGTAATAATAAGTAGTGCCACCACATCGCGGCATCAGTTATCTCATGTAATCCAACGCCGAATCTGAGCAGTACGTACTTTTAACATCAGCAAGTGACTGGGCAGAGCCTTGAACACAGATCTGTCTCTGTCCAAGACCTACTCCCTCAGTTGCACTACAAAGCAAGGTCTCCTAATCTTGACACTATTGGTATTTTGGGGTCCAATGTCTTGGTTTGGAGGGACTGTCCTGTGCACTATAGGGTGTTAGCAGCACCTCGAACTTCTATCCCACTAGATGACAAAAAGCTCTGTTGATTCAGAATATCTCTAGACATTGCCAAATGTCTGGTGGGGGCCGTGGGCGGGGAGCACTGTGCCCCTGACTAAGAACCATGATTTGAAGGAGGCTCCTGGCAAAGTACATTCTTACTGAAGTGGGCACCCTAACCCCCAACTGACAGATTTCCTTGCTGCTGCTTGTTGGTGGGAACTCACATCCCAAAGACTCACTAGTTCAAAGTGGACCAGGGCTGTGCTCAAGAGAGCGTTGGAGAGAATAGGTGCCATGAAGACCCTCTGCCTGTGGGAAGGAGCGCCCCACCTCCCAAACCCCTGACCCTTAAGATGCCCTGTCATCTGCAAGCCTCCGTCTTGGAGGGAAGCCTGGGCCCCTACTCCCTGGAGTTTAAATGCTGTTCCCATCTGTCAGAAGGTTCATCTGAGCAAACTAGTCCTATCCCGGCCCTGGGTAAGACCTGGCCCCCACACTGTGGAATTGTAGACAGCCATTCAAGGAGCCAGGACACCTTGTTGGGTGACTCAAGCAAGGGGGAGAATGTGATCCCATGTTTGAGAGCAGCTTACCTGTGAGTGGACAGGTTTGTTGACAGGGAGAGAAGAGCCCAAAAGGGTGTGTTCCACAGGTTTTGCTCACTGTCCTGTGAGCTTCCAGGGCCCTGGAAGAGGGGGTAGGGGTGTTAGTTGCCCTTGAGCTTGGACCCTTTCCATGCTCACTGGGATGAGACATTGTCCAGTCCTACACCATCCTCATGACCTGTTACAGACTGACCCACAGGGCTTTCTTTATATTTCATTTTTTTAAAAATCTTTTCATTGTCAGTCGGGTGAAGCTTTACAGAGCAGATCATCAGTTTTCCATTCAACAATCCATACACGTTCTGATTCAACTCTTCCATTGTGATCCCCTCAGTGTCCCCTCCCCTGTCCCACTTCCTCCCTGTGTTTCCTGTTTCCATGCCTCCTTCTTTCCTAACCCTCTGAGGTTGCTCACAAAGGCCAGTGCTGCCCTTTTGCTCTCGATGGCTTGTTTATTCTAAGATGCATGTACCTCTCTAAAGTTACTGTTTCCCCAAACAGACCTGTCTAAGGAGCCACGGTGGCGCTGCTGGGTGAGCACAGAGCTGCTGACCTAGTACAAAGTCATTCGTTCAGTTTCACTAGCTGCTCTGTGGAAGAAAGAGGAGACTGTCTGCCCCTGTCTAGATGTACAGCCTCAGAAACCCATAGGGGTGCTGATGCGTCTGAGTGGACTGTATGGCAGTGGGCTGGATGCTGTTGTTGGGTGCCATCGAGTCAGTTCCCACTCATAGCGACTCTGTGCACAACAGAAAGAAACATTACCCAGCCCTGCACCATCCTCACAATTGTTCATATGTTTGAAGCCTCCATTGACAGATGGGCCAGTGAGGCCTGTGGGTGGGGTGCACTGCCTGGGAATCGAATGCAGGTCTCCCACATGGGTGGCAAGACTTCAAGCACTGAACCACCAAGGCCCTAGCACATAGTAGGTGCTTAATCAACATTTGTTTAATGGCTGAATGCAAAGTAGCAAGATGCAGCTGCCAACTTGTTCTTTGTGTGCTTTCTGCCATTTGAATTTTTTTATAATGAGCATATATTAACTTTGTGGTTATGAAAAAAAATAATCCTCTCTCCAGAAAAGGAATCTCTTTTTTCAAAAAGGGAGTCGTTAAAAAAAAGATAGAAAGGAATGTGCCTTTGAACTTGCTTAGCTCCTCCTTCTGCAGCTCTCAAAGCCCACGTGCCTAGCTCACCAAAGCGGGGTAAAGAAACGAGGCTGGTGTTTTATGGGCCTTGTTCATTCAGGCGTTGATAAGATCCGGCTCCTGAAGAAAGTGGCTCCTTTATTTATTCCTCTCACTGTGGTTTTTTCCCTTGGGCTTTTTGTTGTTGTTGTTGGGTGGGGAGGGGAGGGAGGACCAACAGCCAAGGAAGTGTGGATGGGGGGAGGAAGTTAGGGGGTAGGCAGAAGGCAGAGAGGGATGGACCAAATGACCTCTGGTTGAGGAGAAGTCTTCCCACGTCTATGATTTCCTCCTCTCCTGGCTGTGAGATAGGTGCACAACACTGGGAAGGGGCTGAGGGTGGCAGTGGGGCTGGGGGGAGGGGGCAGGTGGTAAACCATGGAGATAAGGGAGGAACTACAGGGCTGTGCCCTCAGTGCAAGGGAGGTGGGATAAGAACACTTTTTCTCTCTCTCGCTCTCTCACGCACACACACACTTCTGATTTTGAAATATTCCAAAGGGCTTTGAGTTTGTACAATTGCATCTCAAATGTTTTTTAAAGTTTACGACTGACCCGATTCCTAGGAAAAGATAAACACCCTGCCGGTGTTTGGAGTCGTATGTAATTTTTATCTCTTGACCTTTAAATGTAAGCGGCAGTGAAATGAAGAACTATTGCAGTCATTTACCACTCCGGCTGTACTAACTGGTTCCTGCCTGCGAACCGTGGTTTTAAATTGGCTAATGCAGAATACTTGCAGAGCTAATAATAATTCAGATTACTCCTGTCAGCTATTCCGGTTTCATGGGTAATTTAGTAGTTGAATAAATTTTTAAAAAAATTCATTCGTTACCATGCACTGTTATGAATCAGTAGATGGTTTACCATTGGCAGCAGTAACTGTAAGAAGATTTAAATTGCTACTGAAAAGGATTTGAGTGAAGGTAATGTTTTATAATGTTCTAAGCCATATGCACTACTTTCAGGCCTCATCAGTTTTACATTGATTCCTAGTGAAGTGTTTAATTGCATCATGAATGCAATATAATTCAGTTCTTTCTGCTAATATGGTATATATCTCAAAGTGATATACAGAACTGACAGGGAGAATTCGCCGTTTCTTCCGGATTTCGGAGGGCAGCAAGGATTGGGCGCCTCCTGGATGCTTGGAGGGCAGCCGGCTGGGGGGAGCTGGGGCCTGGCATCATCTCTTAGAGGCCTGGGGGTCTGTGGTTGGGCCTTTGTGAGGGGCAGACCATGCCTGTCCCTGGCTCTTGGTGCTGGTGGTGTTTTTGATGTGTCTGGCCATTTCATCAGCTGCTTCCCAGTGGTTGGTGAGGACTTCCTGTTTCCCTTTGTTCAGTCATTTGGTGAGCAGTGTTTACTGAGCACCTATGGTTTGAGGAGGCACGCAGAGACCCAGGTATGCAACTTAAGGGAGGCTTGCCTGTGCCCAGCCATTGATGTGGCTACAGATGACATAGGCCTCGATGAAGAGGATTCAAGAAGGGCTGAAATCCCAGGAGGTTTGACCTGGCTGAGGTGGCCAGACATGGGGGTTCAGACAGACATGACAAACTGGAGGACATGTACCCCTCTTGAGGGACAGCAGCCCTGCCTCTCTACCCAGTGTTGCATAGACTGGGTGCTGCGGGACTTTATAATTCTCGCATGATCCTGGAAATCAAGACTTTTGTGCAAAGACATCCATTTTTAAAGGGGAAAAAATGCACATACTCTTCCAGCCAAACTGAACATGTCTGTGGCCTGCCCAAGGGCCACCTGTTTGTAGTGCTTGATTCTGCTGTTAAAGCAGAAATCCATCAGTGCCAGAACAGTGTGTATGTGTGGCAGAGGTGATCAGGCACAAGCAGCCCTGGGGGTTCTGTGCGGAGGGAGACGTCTACCCGACACCTGTCATTCCCGAGTGGAGACAAGCTGCTGTGGCCCAGGCCTGGCCCCCTGAAACATAAACAGACAGAGGGTTGGTATGACCTTGGGGTTGTAAATGGCAGGGCGAGTGGTGTGTATCAGATGGTCGGAAACCTTACAGCGGTAAGGCAACATATTAGCACTGTCCAAAGCCATCAAGGCAATTCCAACTCATAGTGCCTCATATAGTATGTTTCCAAGACTTTAAATCTTTTCTGGCACAGCCTCATCTTTCTCCTGAGCAGCACCTGATGGGTTTGAACTGCTGACCTTGTGATTAACAGCCTAATACTTAACACCACAGCACCACCAGGGCTCCTTAGACACTGTCCTAGTTGCTGAAAATACAGTTGTGACCAAGACATAAAATGTCTGCCATAAAATAGAGCTTCTGTTCCAGTGGGGGAGACAGACCACGTGCCAAAATGTAATTGTGTTAGTTGCTGACACGTTCTTTCTGACCCACAGCAGCTCCATGTTTGCAAAGTAGACCTGCTACATCAGGTTTATAAGGCTAGGACTTTTGGGAAGCAGATGACCAGACCTGTTTTCCAAGGTAGGTTTGAACCACCAACCTTTCAGGTATCAGCCAAGTGCCACTCAGAGATTCTGAGTATATCATTCAGATCACAGACTAACTTCTGCTATGTCACCGACAGCCCGGTGTGCCTCACCTACAGAGCAGTTCTCTTTGCCGACATATGCTACACCACAGAGGCACTGAGGAGCCAGACTGACAAAAATGCACAGTGTATGACCAATGCCACTTACATGAAATATCTAGCATAGGCAAGTGCCTGGGGACCAGAGCTATTCGTGATGAACAGGGTGGGATGGGGTTGTTTTACCTTATGAAGCTGGTGAGAATCGCACACAGTATCAGCAGTGACACAGAATTATGCACTTTCACTGTGAAAGTGACAACACAGTCTTACCTATGTTTTCTCATGGAAATGTGTTTTAGAAACAAAAAACCAGGCTTGTTAATAGTGTGGGGTGGGGGCAGGAGGTAGTTGTGGTGGAGGTGCCTGGTGTGGTAGTGGGGGGGGGGGCGTCTCAGCAAAGGGACTGAGAAAGTGGGGCCACTCGCAGCGTAATCAGGTGGCCTTCTCAATCCAGCCCCTGAGTGATGTCAACATCGGACACGTTTGTCGCACCAGGTCTTCCAATCAGAGCCGTGTGTTCTCTTGCATCTGATTGTCACAGCCACGAGACAGAAGCCAGGGCACGGGCTCCCCCTCCACCCGGCGCCCTCCAAGTAATCAGAGTCTTATTTTCATCCCCACTTTCAAGGAAGGCCAGCGGGCCACCTTGGTGATCACCGTAACCTTGACGCCAAGGAATAATTTATCCATGCCCCTGGATGAGGAGATTGCACAGTATTATTTATGAAGGCGAGACGAGGAGTCATAATTCTGGGCCTGCATTGTGGTCATGATGGGGGCACGCAGAGGAGTCCTGAAAATAAGAAGGGACTTTATGCCCCAAGAGATGGAAGGGTAGGCAAGCGAGGAGCATGGGATCCTGCTAGAGAGATCCCAGTAAACAGAATCTTCCCCAAATGCTGGGAGGCCAGCAGGAGAGGGGGTTGTTGAACCTCAGTTTGCTGAGGGAGAGGCGAGGTAGGACCTTGGCTTAGAGAGGACTCAGAGACTATGGGGCACAGTGGCTACAGGGCCTGGCTCTGGAGCTGGCCAGCCTTGGGTTGAATCCAGGCTCTGATGTTTTCTCTGTGGCATGTGACATTGGCCCACGGTTTTTCCATCGGTATAATGGGAACAATAACACCCACCCCAGGGGTCACCTCAGAACTAACATGAGGTGATTCTGGCGAATTGCAGTTGTCTAAGTCACCCCAATTGTGACTAAGAAATAGCTTAGCAGCTCTCTTCCTCCGTAGCTGTGTGACCTTGGGGACACCACTTCACCTCTCTGAGATAGGTATTAAAGCTGTTCCTACAACATCAGGTCATCTCAAAGGCTGAATGAGTGAATGTAAGAAAAGGCTTTAGGATATGACTCACCCAGTAGTGATGTTGGCTGTTGATATTATTTCCCGGGTAACACTTCTGAGAAGCCAAGCTCTTCCCAGCCTCAGTTGGACTAGAGGGTGCTGGCTGTCCGCTGAGGCTGTGTTGACTCATTTCACTCAAATATCCAAGTGCGTATGCTTTCCTTTTCATTCAGAGACATGCTTCTGAGCACTGGGAAGTCCCCAGTAAGGTGATGGAACGTGTGTCCCCAGGGGAACCACCCTATCATCTGTCTGCCACCCAGGGAATAGCAAACCCACACATCCCTGGTTACCTGGCTCATGGAGCCCCAAGCACCCAGTCCTGAAAGCACCCCTGTGCTCACTCTTGCTCACTGGCCCGGAAAGTTCAGCCCAGCAAATCTTTTGCAGCCTCTCAGCAATTTGTGGTTCTACCGAATTAGCGTTCGGTATTGAATTAGTATTCATTTTCTCTAATATGATATAAAAGTATAATCACATTAGTGACTTTTATAGCACATTAGATTATACATTTGGAACACGTCTCCGCCTGAAACAGCTTTAAAAAAAGCCAAACAACAACAAAAAGACCCAGCCAGCAACAATAACCGGCGAGCCGTCCTTGCTTGCTCACCAACCCTGGCTTTTCCAGCTGGGCTGCAGCAACCTGGATAGAAAATTCTCTGCTGCCTGCCGCCTGGTCCCCACAGAGAAAGAATTTTCATTCCATGGCCCTGATTCGTGAAGCATTGAATTTAAGACCTTAATAGTCGTTCCAAATGAATGTTTCTTTAATCCCGGGGCAGAAATGGAGGCGGTGGTTGAGATGTAATTAATAGCACTAATTACCCTTCTCTCTCTCTCTCCATCCCCTTTCCTCTTGCCCTTATCCTCACTCACTAAGAAACCTGACAGGAGCATCAAGATATTTCATCTTGTGCTCCAAGTTGTCCCTGAGCAGAGAAACTAGTCACCCAGCCCAGAACGCACCCCCTCCTGGGATCCCAGCTTTGGAATATTTTTTCTCTATATCCCAATGGTCCCTCCAATTCTTAGACTCCTGAGCTTTCACTAGCTGAGATTTTCCTAAATTCTTCTATGTATCATGGTGACTTCACAGTGACCTGTCTTTCCTGAGCATCTTTCTCTGCAGTGACAGCCTCACCGACGCACTGGTTCAAACAGCTCCTCACAGGCTCCCCGCGGTCCTTGCCATCAAATATCTAAAACATGAGCATCTCTGTTAGCTCTGTCAGACCCAAACCTCAGCCTTCCAGAGCCCTTTACTGTAATGAGCAAATGTATCTATAATAAAAGTAAACTGGCCAACTAAATGCAAGCAAAATGCATATATTTATACACTGTTTTCTTCCAAAGTACCTGGAGATGGGTAGACCAGCCAGTGTCAGGACAGGATCTGAAAGTTGGTTGTGTCTTGCATGCTAGTGCAGAGAGTTCAGCAGTAGCTTCCTGGAGCACCATGCTAAGAAGGAGTCTTAGATCACACTCAGGGTCAGAAGAGAGAGTCTGTTTAATCCTCCAACATTGTGGAGCCCCCTCTGTGATCCAGCCATGGTTCTAGGCACTGGGAGCCCAGCCAGGATCTAGTAGGAGGAACTCCTCCCCAGAGGAGCTCTCATTCCAGCTAGAGAGGCCGGGAGCAGATGTGAGCAAGGGCAGCTCCCGCAGGGCTCACCAGCCACAGCATGGAGATGGGGCCCAATTCTAATCGCAATGGGAGGCCACTGGAGGATTCTCAATAGGGAAGTGTTAGAGTCTGGTTCATGCTTTTAAAAGACTAAAGCTGTAGAAAGATCACCCCAGGTGGTGTGTGGAGAATTGATGGGAGTGAGGCAGGAGGAGAAGCTGGGTGACCAGAGTCAAGGCTATTGCAGGTGTCTAAGCAACCTGAGATGGGTAATGATTGTTTGGACTCTACTTCAGAGTTCCAACAGATCGAATTTACTGATGGGTTGGACTGTGGGGTAGGCATGGTGACCATGGCAATGTCTGCCATGGAAGTGGGAGGTGGCAGTGGCCATATGCATGCTACACATTTGCCATCTCTGCCTTGTAAGTCATTTGAGGCTGAGGGAAGGGAGTTGGGGGTGGATGGGGGGGTGGGTGGGGTGGAGCCAAGGGTCACCCAGGGATGGGAACTTGTGGCTTTGACAACACTGTGCATATTCCGAAAGGGCACTTGTAGTTTCTGGAAACTTTAAACAAAAAGACCAGCCAGGCACAGATGGTGAGGTGCCACGTTGTCCCAGCCCGAGACCATCCTAGGACCAGTAATAAGCAGCTAGGCCCTCCAGAAGATGTGAACATCATACCAGCCCGCCCCAACCCCCCATCCCCCACACACAGATACACAAAGAACTGGCAGGATTCTGGAGGGCCAACCTCAGCATAGGATGGGTCCAAAGGAAAGTGCAGGTGGCCATCAATAGCTCAGGTAATAGAAAAATTCTTTACAATTATGTCAGGGGAAAACAGGATCAGAGACAATCTCTTTCCCACTCTGCTGTGAATAGGAGGGGTGCTAGGGTGGCAGTGGGGGTCAGGACACCTAATATAGCAGACAACCAGCTGGCAACACCTTTGGCTTTTGCTTGTTAGCAGGTATTGTCTTCTAAACTGCTGTCTTTTCAAAGACCAGCCATAGTCAGACCCTTGCAGTTGTGTGTTTCCTCTGGATGAGGCAGCAGGAAGACAGCCTGCCACTGGGGAAGGAACAGGACTTGGAGAGGGATCAAGCAGGCATGGCAGCAACACAGAGTATGAGAAGACAGCCATTCAGAGGGACCTGTGAAACTTGAGAGTGATTTTTTTTAAGTCCCTCAGCAGTACTGAAGTTTTATGAGATCATGGCATTGGACAGGGCTGTACCTGTCATGCATAACTTTCTGTTTTACAAAGGTGGTAATGGTGAGGGAGGCAATATGAAGAGCACCGTTATGATCGTGGGCCAGCCACTGTAGTTTCTTTTCTAGGAAGAATCTTTAAAAAAAAAACTTTATCTGAGCCACAGTCCCCAGAGCCACCAGAGTGACTTCAGGTCTGACACCTGGCCCCCTCCAGGCTTCACCTTGACATATGAACAGTCTAGCCACCAAGAGATTGGGACACTGCAGCAAGTCCCCCATGAGCCTGTTTTCCCCTGAGACCTGGAGAGGTTCTGTGCAGTTCCCGCTCCTCAACCCCAGCCTCCACACCAGGAGAGGTGGGGACAGTACCTCTGAGGCTGGGGCTGACCCTGTTTTGGAGAACAGCCATTAAATATATATATATAAATTTTTTCAACCCTGTTTTGGAGAACAGCCATTAAGAGATATATATATATATATATAATTTTCAATGTGTTTTCCTGTAAGCAATATCCAGGTGATCTCAGCATTCAGACATGAAAGAAGACCATTAAGTGAATGATCCAGCTTCAAACCATGGGGACATCCAGCCCACTCACACTGTGTGACTCATTTCTCGTGTGTCCTTTGAACCCACAGGCAAGCATGCACTTGACACTGCCTTCTTATACTTGATCAACCACCCCATGCGTACTGACAGTGAGTTGATCTTGGCACCCAGTGACCCTAGAGGACAGGGTAGAACTTCCCTTGCCGGTTTCTGAGGCTGTAGCTCTTTTTATAAGGGAGTGTTGCCATCTTAAGCCTCCCAATCTATGAACAAAATTTCTTATTTAAGTCCCTTAATTTCTTTTTCTTTTTTGGAAACCACCATCTATGTCACAAAAGAATCCAAGTTTGTTGCAGTTTTACTTTCCCTCCCTTTATAGCCTCTCAGACCAATGTCTAGATCTGATGGATGAAGAGCCTGGAGGGTTTTTAAGGCTGTGACCCTTCTCTCTCTGTCTCTCAAAAATGCAGCTTTATTTATTAGCTTGTTTTTATTTATGTATTTTTCCTTTTGTTTGTTGAATCTAAAACACAAACTAGTGACAGTGTCCCATTAACCATTCTGTGTAGGTGGTTCTATTTTTCTCTTCTCTTTTCCCCATCCTCCCTGCTTTCTATCTTACTTCCTGTCCCTTCCCTCTCCCCCAACCCCTGTCAACCTAGGCCTTATCTTTAAAGTCTTATCCTTTGGTATGAAAATCATTTTTCTTTCTTTTTCCTTTGTAATCATAACTTTACTGAGCATAATATTCTCTTTTTTTGTCCACTTTTTAATGTGTTTGAATTTTTAAAGGATGCATAATATTTCATTGTGTGAATGGAATATTCCATTGTATGAATGTACCAGTTTGTGTTCCTCTATAGAAAGTGATTTTGATTGTTTCTATTTTTTGCTATTATAGAAATTGCTGCAATAAATATAAGTGTACATATGTCTATTCTTGCTTTGTTCTTTATTTTTTAATCATTTTTATTGGGGGCTCGTACGGCTCTTATCACAGTCCATCCATCCATCCATTGTGTCAAGCACATTTGTACATATGTTGTCATCATCATCTTCAAAACATTTTCTTTCTACTTGATCCCTTGGTATCAGCTCCTTATTTTTCCCCTCCCTCCCCTACCCTTTGTTCTTTATCTCTTTAGTGTGTATACCAAGCAGAGACATTGCAGGATCATACGGTCTTTATATTTGCATTTGTTGAAGGAAGCTCCATACTGATTTCCATTGTGGTATGCAATCCTACAATCCTACCAACAATGAGCCTTCCAGCCTCTGCAAATCCTCTCCAGCATTTATTATTTTCTGTCTTTCTTTTTTTAACTTTGTAAAGAGTGTAGGTATGAGGTGATAGTTCATTGTTGCTTTCCTTTGTATTTCTCTGATGGCTTGTGAACTTGAACATTTCTTCATATGATTGTTGGCCACCTGGATGTCATCTTTAGTAAATCGTCTGCTTATGTCTTGTGCTCATTTTTTAATTGGGTTATTTATATTGTGCTTATTAATGTGATATAGATTTTTGAAATTAGCCCTATATCTGAAAAATCATTGCTAAATATTTTTCCCTGTCCGTGGGTTCTCTTTGTGCTCTTTTCGTGAAGTCTTTTGATGTGTACAAATACTGTATTTTTTTTGCGGTCCCAGCCCTCTGTTTTGCTCCTATAGTGTGAATAGTTTTCGTTATGCTCAATAGTGTATTATGCCATGTATTAGAGCCCTTAAGTGTATCCCCCTTTTTTCCCCATTGATGGTCTTTATGGTTCTAGGGTTTATATTTAGATCTTTAATCCATCTTGAGTTCATTTTTGTACGTGGTGTGAGGTCCTGTTTCATCCATCTGTGGAAATCCAATTTTTCAAGCACCATTTATTGAAAAAGCTGTCTTTTCCTCACTTAATGTGTTTTAGTCCTTTATCAAAGATCAGGTGCCTGTAGATACTTGGTTGTATTTCTCAATTCTAATCCATTGGTCTTCATGTCTACTGTTATACAAATACCAAGCTGTTTGGATTACTGTGGCTATATAGTAAGTTTTAAAATCTATAAGTGAAAGGCCTTCTACTTTAGTTTTGTTTGTTTTTTAAATAATGTTTTATTTATCCTAGGTTTCATTTCTTTTCATATAAAATAGATGATTAATTTTTTCATTTCTTTGAAGAATTGTGTTGGGATTTAGATTAGAATTGCTTTGAATTTATAAAGTGTTTTGGACAATATTGACATTTTCATTATATTTAGTTTTCCATTCATTTAAGTTGCTTTTAGTTTCTTGTAGAAGTATTTTGACATTTTCTTTGTATAAATCTTTTGTCTCTCTGGCAAGATTTATTCCTATATATTTTCTCTTTAGGTAGTCATTGTAATAGTATTGTTCTTGTCCTTATTGGTGTCCTCTTATTTAATATACAAGAATCCAAGTGATTTCTGTATGTTGAGCTTATATCTTGCTACATTGCCAATTTTTTTCCCAATTAGTTCCAGCAATTTTTCAATTGAATTTTTGAGGTTTTCTATATATAGGATCATATCATCTTCAAATAAAAAGAATTTCGTTTCTTCGGTGCCAATGTGGATGCCTTTAATATTTTTTTGATGTCTTATAGCTCTGGCTAAGACTTCCAGGATTATATTAAATAAGAGTGAGATTGTAACTCTTTAAGAGAGTAGAAATCCATATCTTTTTCCTGGGAGTTTTTGAGATACTAACTCTTTAAAGAATTGGAAAACCTTGTCTTTCTCCCATGGCATGGTGGTTTTGAACTGCTGACCATGTGGTTAGCAGCCCAGCATGTAACCACTATACCAGCAGGGCTCCTTTTTTAATACATGATAATAAGGGGTTATTCCTCTCTTTGATACTTGTTGAGTGTCTAGTGGGTGCTGGGTACTAGGTCAGCAGCCATAAATAAAAGAAGGTTTCCAGGCATGCTGGGGTGAGCAGTGTACTGGGGAAAGGGAGGAACAGTTAGTAAGTTTGGAAACAAATAGAATTCAAGAGTCACAAACTATCAGCCATGATTAGCAGTCCAGTGTGTCTGTCACCCACTATGCCACCAAGTCTCCTTTGTAAGTCATAGCAAGAGGCAAGTACGCAGAGGCTTGAGTAGAGAACAGTGTTTGGGTGTGAGGTGTGTACCTCCATTGGCTGTGTGTTTGTGAGGTATGTGTCTGTATCAACTTGTTTATGTATGAGGGGTGTGTGTGTGTGTTTGCATGTGTGGTGTGTATCTGTGTGTGTGTGTGTGTGAGAGAGAGAGAGAGAGAGAGAGAGAGAGAGAGAGAGAGAGAGAGAGAGAGAGAGAGAATCCCACTATGGGTGTCTGGGTGTGTTCCTGGATCTGTGTGCATAGCTCTGGATATCTAGGTGTCTGTGTTCTGTAACATGGGGTGTCTGTGCCTTTTCACCTGTTTGTCTGTGTTAATGTGGGTTGCGTGTGTGCATCGTCGCCTATGGGTGCATATGGCATATATTGGGATGTTGGTTTGGGATTGGCAGACAGGGTGCAGGTTATACAGGGCAGAGGCCCCCAGGGAGACACACTTTGGGGTTGCCTCCAGAATTGTGCCACAGGGAGTGGGACGACTGGAGAAGACTGAGCAGGGGCAGTTGACTGATGCTGACTGAGCCCTGGGAGTGAATGGAGTCAACAATGAGGCCTCCAGGCCCTGGCTGAGTCTTTGGAAGGGGGTCCTTAAAGGGGAGCAGCAAAAGCAGGCTGGCACCCTGGAACACTATGATGCCTGCTACCTTCCAGGGGACATGATGGGGCTGTGCAGCTGCTACTCAGATCTGTGGGCTGGAAGCCAGACTGCTGAGACCCTCTGAGGACCTTACCTTGTCCAGGCCTCATAGGCCTGGGCCTCGGGCCAGAGCTTTAATCACTAGAAGGACATTTCAGGAGAGCCAAGTCGCCTCTCTGGGCACTAAGGGACATTGCCTCTGGGGAGCTGGCCAAAACCAAGCCAGAACCACAGCAGCCAGCCAACCTATGAAGCTGTGGGGGTGAGTGTTTTTTTGCAAGGCTAGTCCCCCAGCTTTGAGGCCCTGGGATACTGGGTTACCTCCCCAGAGGCTGAAAGGAGCCTCCCGTAGGCCCATCACATCTCCTTTTGCTCAGACAGGAGCCCCCCTGTCTTTCATTGCACAGTAGTAACTGGTGCATGGCACCCGAGCCCTTCCCTCTGTTCATGCTCAGCAGCAAGCCTGAGGGCCGTCACACTCCCTCCCACTACTAGAGGGGACAGTGGTGGGTGGTAATGCCTAACTCTCACACTTCTTGCCACCCACTGGTGTTGAAGCCACCTTTTAGAGTCACAGCTACCCTTCACTGTGTGAACCCATTTTACTGAGCCAGAAACTAAGGCCCGGAGAGAGGACGTGCCTTGCTGAAAGCCATATAGTTGACCACCAGCAGCATCATGATTTGAAACCAGGCCTGTGGAACTCTGTCTGGTGTGGGGTGTGCTCCGGGCTGCCAGCCCTCTGCCTCATTCCGTGGTCAGCCAGGCTCCGTGTCCCTACAGCATGAAGTGTTCTAATGGCCGGCTGAGGGCACAGGGTGGGACTCGTCCCCATGGACTGCCCAGGCAAGGCTGTGCAAACTAATAAACACCAGAGTCTGGGGGCTTCTCAGAGCAGCCTCCCAATGTGAATCGGGCAGAGGGAGCTCTGTGTGAGAGCCCTGACTTGCCTTGGTGTGTGTGTGTGTGTGTGTGTGTGTGTGTGTGTGTGTGTGTGTGTTCGTTTTCTCTTAGAGCTGATGTTGGACAATCATGGCTGTGTGTGTGTGTGTGTGTGTGTGTGTGTGTGTGTGTGAGAGAGAGAGTTCGTTTTCTCTTAGAGCTGATGTTGGACAATCATGGCCTGGTTTAGGAACCTACCACTGGAGCTTGCACAGGAGCCAAGTGGACTAGCAGAGCTGCTGCCAGCACAGGACTTGGGACCACACTACTGAGTTGAATGCCACCTCTGCTGCTTACTCCCTGCATGATCTTGAATGTGAATTCTTTTAACCTCGCTGTGCCTCACTTTCCCATCTTGTTGGATTCTTGTAAGAAGCAAAAGTGTGCTTACTACTGTGTCTGACAGACAGTACATACCCAGTGAATGTCAGTTAAAAATTATTATTATTATTGTCATCAAGAATGGAGATTGAGGAACCCTGGTGGCATAGTGGTTACTTGTTGGTGCAAGGTCAGCAGGTCGAAACTACCAGCCTCTCCTCAGGAGAAAGACGGGCTTGCTACTCTCAAAAAGAGTTAGTCTTGGAAACTCACAGGGGCAGTTCTACCGTGTCCTATAGAGTCACTATGAATCTGAATTGGCTTGATGACAATGAGTTTGGAAAATGGGGGTTGGAGTACATTTTCTGTGAAGGCCCTGATAGTAACTATTTTATGTTCTCTACTCAGTCTCCATGTGCCATGGCAGGAAGGTAGCTGTAGACAGCATGTCAATGAATGGGCATGATTGTATCCCAACTAACCTGTGGCTTCCATATTAGCCTTGGGGGGAGAATAGTGCTCCTCCTGGGAGGATTGGGAGCCAGTAACTGCCAGCAGCTACTCCAAGATTACTAGGCGGAGCTGGTGTGGTAGGAGAGGAAGAGAGCAGCTCAGAGGGAAGCTGAACCCAAACCCTGTCAATATTTGAGTTGCTCGATCCATCCATGCCTGAAGTTGCCCCTACCCAATGCAGATATATAAGCGTGTGGCTGGTGCTTTTATGTTTAAACTGCATTGAGTTGGGATTCTGTCACATGCATCCTAAAGAATCCTGAATAATATAGGCCTATCCCAGTTCAAAGCCCTGGTGGCAATGGGCTAAGGTCAGAGGTTTAACCCCCCCCGCCCGTCCGTGGGAGAAAGATGAGGCAATCTGCTTCTGTAAAGACTAACAGCTTTTGAAGCCCTGTGGAGAAGATGTCCTCTGTCCAACCTGGTTGCTCTGCACCAGAATCTACCTCGGTTGTTGAACTCAATTTGTTCAAAATTCATGTTTGAACACCGAAAAGTTTGAGAACTGAACATATTTTTCCCATAGACATAATGGAAAACCAAGTAATTGGTTCTGAGGTCCAAAAACGAAGCTTGTTATTTCACTATGAACATGGTGAAGGGTAACCCAGCAGTGGCTTAGTATCTCTTCTTTTCCTAACTCCAAGTTCAGTCCTGTCACCTTGGGAACCTGAAGTTGCTGACATTGACCCAGGGGGGAATACTTATCACCATGGAAATGCTACAGATCGGAACTTGTTCTTTTTCTCCAGGGAGCTGGCTGTTAAATATTTACCTGCACTACTGGTTAACTGGCATAATGTATTTAAATTGCCCAGTGCTTGGTGGTGATTGCTGTTGTCGTTCCCAAACCAAAACTCATTGCTGTTGAGTCAATGCTGACTCATAGCGACCCTATAGAACTGGGTGGAAATGCCTGTGAGTTTCCACGGCTCTTAGCTCTCTCTGTCTTTCTCCCCCAGAGTGACTGGTGGTTTTGAACTGCCAGCCTTGTGGTTATCAGCCCAACATATAGCCACTAGGCCACCAGGGCTCCTGCTGCAGTTGTTATGTGCTGTCAAATGGGTTTGGACTCATAGCAGCCCTGTGTACAACAGAACGAAATGCCACCCAAGCTTGCACCACCCTCACAATCAGTCCTTTGTTTGAGCCCATTGTTGTAGCCACTGTGTCAGTCCATCTCTTTGAAAGGCATTTCCTTTTTTGCTGAACCTATACTTTACAAAGAATGATGTCATTCTCCAAAGGTTGTTCCTTTCTGATGACATGTCCAAAGCCATTCTTAATTCTACGGACCTTTTTGGATGTACTTCTTCCAAGATAGATTAGACTCTTCTTCTGATGGCCTATGATATCTCTACTATTCTTCACCAACACCCTAATTCAAAGGCATTAGTTCTTCCATCTTCCTTAACCCTTGTCCAGTTTTCACCTACATAGGAGGTGATTGAAATTGCCATGGCTTGGGCCAGGCTCACTGAGGTCCTCAACGTGACATCTTCTCTTTTAAACTCTTTAAAGGGATCTTCTGGGTAAGATTTGCCCAGTGCAGTAAGTCGTTTTAGTCTCAGAATGCCGCTTCCATGGGAATTGACTGCTGATCCAAGAAAAATGAAATGCCTGATGACTCCACCTTTACTTCATTTATCAGTGATGTTACTCATTGACTCCATTGTGAGTGTTTTTGTTTTCTTGCTGTTGAAGTGTAATCCATACTAAATCTGTAGTCTTTGATCTTCATCGATAAGTGCTTCAAGTTCTCTTTGCTCTCAGTAATCAAGGTTGAGTTGCCTGCATGATAGGTTGTTAATGAATTTTCCTCTAGTCTTGATGCTACAATATCCTTCATGCAGTCCATCTTCTCAGATTATGTGCTCAGGTATAAATTGAATAAATATGGCAAGAGGATACAACCCTGACACACACACCTTTCCTGATTTTAGAGTAGTGGGTTACCTGTTGGGCTGCTCACTGCAAAGTCAGCAGTTCAAATCCAGCAATGGCTTTGGTTTGGGGTTTGGTTTTGTTCTGTTCAAACGACTACCTCTTGGTCTGTGTCAGGTTCCACATGAGCACAATTAAGTATTCTGGTATTCCCATTCTTGCAATGTTGCCTATAATTTGTTCATGATCCAACTGTCAAATGTTTTTGCATAATCCATAAAGCACTGGCAAACATTCTAAAGTACTTCGTATACACGATCACATTTAACCCTCCCAACAGCTGTAACTGTGCCATAGGCACTGTTATTCACCTACGTGTGGATGTGCACCAGGGTACTGGGGCGCTCAGTGACTTCCCCCAGGTAACACAGCTGCTTAGCGGAGGAGCCAGGTTTTGAACCCTCACATATCGACTTCACTCATCAGGGGCTCCATGGAAGTTAAAGGTGAAGAGAGCAGGTATTGGAGTATGTGTGGTATGGCTGACCCTCCACTCCCACCCTGAATCTTCCATGGGAGGATCAGGGAGGGCAGTGGGCAAGGCAGCAAGTCCTGTGGGCGTCATCTGCTGGTCTGATTTTCCAGGACGTGTGCTGGTCTGGTGTGTTCTGCTTGGCGAGGGGACGTCTCGGTTGGAAGTGAATTTTGGCTGTTCGCCTCCTGGCAGTCGGCACTTGACTGCCACATGGCGTGCCGGTTGGAGATGGTGGGAATTATTCGGCAGGCTTGCCTAGGATGGCTTGGAATGGAGTGTGGCGAGGCGAGTGGGTGGGGGCTCTGCCAGTCTTCCAGACAGGCTGGCAGAGAGCTGGAGGGCTGTCACTGAGCAGTGATGCCCTCAGCTTCCTGGGTACTTGCCCTGGCTGCCTGTCCCTGCACTTTGCTTTCTGCTGAGATTTCAGAAGCCTCAGGGATGACAGCTGGTTTGGCAGCAGCAAAGCTTTGCCTCCCATCCGCTTGCCACCTCCACCCTCTCTCTGTTCCCTCAGCAGCACAACGTTTGGGGCCTTTCGCTTCCACTATGCCCAATCTCCTTCAGGATGGACTTCAGACTCCTTGGTTTGGCTTCACATCCTCTAGTGATATGACAGCCACCTCCTAGTCCTGTGACTCGTCTCCACAAGTAGGCAGCGAGCTTCTCAAAAGGCAGGGACTAGACCGGGTTCACCATTTTCCTTTTTTTTCTTTTTAAATCATTTTATTGCGGGCTCATACAACTCTTATCACAATTCATACATGCATCCAATATGTCAAGCATATTTGTACATTTGTTGCCATCATCGTTATCAAAACATTTCTTTCTACTTGAGCTCTTAGTATCAGCTCATTTTCCCCTTCCCTCCCTCACTCTTCCTCCCTCATGAACTCTTGATAATTTATTAATTATTTTTTCATGTCTTACACTGTGCGATGTCTCCCTTCACGCACTTTTCTGTTGGTCTTCACCTAGAGAGGGGGTTATGTGTAGATCATTGTGATAGGTTGTCCTTGCCCCTTCCTCCCCCCACCTTCCCCTTTCCCTCCTGGTATCACTACTCTCATTATTGGTCCTGAGAGGTTTATCTGTCCTGGATTCCCTGTGTTTCCTGGCCTTATCTGTACCACTGTATATCCTCTGATCTAGCTGGATTTGTAAGGTAGAATGGGATCATGATGGGGGGGTCGGGGGGAGGAAGCATTAAAGCACTAGAGGAAAGTTGTATGTTTCATCTTTGCTGCACTGCACCCTGACTTGTCTCTTCCCCGTGACCCTTCTTTAAGGTGGTGTCCCGTTGCCTACTGATGAGCTTTGGGTCTCCACTCCTCACTCCTCCCCATTCACAATGATATTATTTTTTGTTCTTTGATGCCTGATACCTGATCCCATCGACACCTCATGATCACACAGGCTGGTATGCTTCTTCCACGTGGGCTTTGTTGCTTCTGAGCTAGATGGCCACTTATTTATCTTTAAGCCTTTAAGACCTCAGACACTATCTTTTGGTAGCCAGACACCATCACCTTTCTTCACCACATTTGCTCATGCACCTGCTTTGTCTTCAGCAATTGTGTCGGGAAGGTGAGCATCCTGGAATCAGGCTCACCATTTTCATTTTCCATCATGCCTCACCCAGAATTCATTCAGAAGTTGGACCAGGTGGCTGACAGCGCAGCGGATTTTCCTTGGAGTCTGCAGTCTTCACTGCTTCATCTTTGGGAAGATTTGCCAGTTGCCAGGCACAGTCCTACTTCTGTCTTCATTGTTACCACTTTTTTCATTTCCATCTCTTTGAAGAGTCTACCCTGGGCTATGAGAGTTACCTTGGCTAATGTGGGGAAATAGATTGCCAGGACTTTCCGCATAGCCTGCCTTAGTCTGAAGGCAAGGATGGCAACCCTTCACCTGACACGTCATCAGGAATGACCAACTACTAGAAAAGCACAATTTGTTGGATAAAGTGTAGGGTGGTGAAAATGAGAGAAACCCTCAGTGAGATGGACTGCCGTGGCAGCTGCCACACGGCCTCAGTCCTGCCACTGTCCACGAAGATGACCCAGGTCTTTTCTGTTTTCCGTGGGAGTGTCATGAGTCTGCTGGCCTCAACAACCCCTCTCTTTTACTCCCCACTGAAACCCTGCTAGGCAGGGCCTGTTCCACCCTGTTTTCACAGAGGAGGAAACGGAGGCACCGAGATTAAATTGCATGCCCAAGATCTTCCAGCCAGGACACAGCAGAGATGAAATTTAACTTCACCCACCAGCCCACAGCCCACTCTGACTTGAGTGGGGTTTCCCTTAATCCCTTTGGTGAGAGCATGCTCCCACCCCCACCTGTGGCCTTGTCCGCACAATATGGCCTCCTCAGTTTGCTGGCGCCTCATACCCTGCTGGCTCTGCCACGCCCACAGGCAATGAATTGACCTGGAAAATGCTGGCCCTGCATCGTCACACCAGCGATGTGTGTGTAACGGAGACCTGGGTGCCAGAAGGCATAAGAGAACATCCTCTTTATCTCTCCTAGTTTCCAAGACTGCTTGTATGTTTAGGGCAAGAGTCTGTATTCTGTGCAAGTGTTCTTGGGAACAGGACCTTGCCCACCTTGGCCTTCCTGGCACCTCCTCTCAGGACCCCTCTCAGCATCTCTGCTCTCCAATCTGAGGAAAGGCAGTTGCTTCCAAAGGGGACCTCCCTCTGCCTCCAGGCCTCACTGACAGTCAGACAGTTGAGGGGGCCCAGTGGCCCTAGAAACAGACAAACGCCCTGTGCGGATGTTGAGCGGAGAGTCGGCTTGTGTTAGCAATTTCCCATCAGCCGGTGTCACATGAGTACTGTATTGTATTAGCTGTTGTTTTCACTAATGTGATGAGAACGTTGCTAATCTGAGAAGACTCTTGCATTGTATTAGGGAAAACAAATATTAATGTGACTCGATGCTAACTGGCTAATAAGAAGCTAAGTTGCTAATATGACATGATGGATCAGTGGGAGACATTTGGGTCAGGTTCTTGAACTTTTCTGGAATGTTCAGTGTGGGGGCAGTTAAAATGGCAGAAGCCCCTCGTTACAATTCCTTAGTGAGTTGAGGCCACATCCCATGCCCAGGGGAGGAGGGGCAGGTACACCAGCACTCTTGTAACTCAAAGACAGCAGATCTGTGTTGGGAGTTTTTGTCCAGCCCCAGCTCCTCATCCTCATGGTGAACCAGACTCCAGGACAGGTCTCCCTCACTTTCCCCTTGATGGTTTTTGCTGAGAAAGAAGACGCCTCCTCATTTGGGGGCAGTTGCCATATGGGCTCCACAGTCTGTGCTCCGCGTCACGTTAATATGTGATTAAAGGGGTCTTAAAATGTTCATTAGTCCCCCTCTGGTATATAATAGTGCTTTTGGATTTAGAACAGAATATTATTTACTCATTAGCTGATAATAGACCCTGGGTACACGGCCGTATGTATGGAGACAATTACCAGTGTGTGGATTAAACACAGAAAGCTGGTTCCATGGGCACAGCTGGTGGTGGACAGTGTGGCCCAGTGGCCACAGGGGTAGCCCCCAATGACCTAAGAGGAGAACAGGGGGCCTGCTCAAGACTGTCCCTGGCAACCTGCTGTGGACAGAGTGGATTCCAGGTTCGGGGGAGCCCTTGATTGCCCTAATGGGAAGAGCACAAGAATGTAGAACTTTGAGTGCATCCCTCCAAGAAAAGAGATTCCCACAATAGCAGTGCCTGGTGGCACGGTGGTGGTAATGTGGCCGTAAGAGCCCCTAGGAGGTGCAGGGGGTCAACACTCAGCTATTGACTGTAAGGCCAGCAGTGTGAGCTTATGCAGAGGGGCCCCAAAAGAAAGGCCTGGCCACCCACTTCCTCACACTCAGCTGCTAAAATCTCTAGGCCACTGGGAGTCGGGATTGATGGGAACTGGTGCCACCAGCAACACCAGTATTGTATCACTCTCAAGAGGATGGGCTGAGGTCACTCACCCAGGACACATGGCGGCCAGAGCCAAAGGCGAGCTTGAGTTTTCTGCTGACTAATGAGATCTGACTTCCTTTCACAGCCCCTCTGCAGAAAGGCCTCACGGACTCCAGGCCTCCCTGTCCCCAGTGGGAAGAGGATATTTAACACCCTCTGACATTCACTGTATTGGAAAAACTTAAAAGAGCAGGTCATCTCGCCCTGGATCAGGGGCCTCTGGCCTGCTGGGTGGTGGCTGTGGGGGCCGAGGAGGGGTTGAGGAAGGTGAGGGCAGAGTGGCAGCATCATCAATAGGATGGGCTTCACCCAGGAAACAGGTCCCTGGGTGAAATCTCTAGAAGGAAGTGGCAAATTTAGGCCCGCACGGGGGGTCAGTATGTCTTGTCGAGGTTGGGGGATCATGCCAGAAGAGGCAGTCAGAGGGAATCTACTATCATTCCACTGGGGTATCTAAAACAGGATTAAAAACTAATAACAGTTGCCACCAAGTTGATTCTGACTCCCGGGACCCTGTGTGCTTCAGAGGCGAGATCTGTGCTCCCTACAAGCTTCCAGGATTGTGCTCTTTTAGGACTAGGTAGACTGAACCGTGGGTGGATTGAACTGCCAAACTTGCAGTGTGTGGTCAGGCACCTAACTGTGAGCACCACTCCTGGGCCTCTCTGCGTTGGGTGATGGCATTGAGATCAGAAGGAAGGGACAGGGGCTAGAGACAGCGCAGGGTTGACCCTGGGCGACTTGTCGGTGAAAAGCAGCAGCTGGAGCAGCGCAGGGAGACAGACGGAATACAGAGAGAGTTGGGGACAGTCTGGAGCTCAGCCTTGGCACAGGCACTCATCCTGCCCCCTTCTAATCTGTGGCTGGAGGGGCGGATGCTAACCTGTGGTTGGAGGGGCAGATGCTCAAACAGCTTAGTATGGTGTGTTGCACTTTGCAGACATGTGGTACAGGTGACCTTCAAAAGAACAGACTCTCCAAACTTACCCCAACACTCAGTATCATCTGTTTGTCCAGGACGTGCGGACGGCAAGTTGAGCGAGGCATATACTGGAGGAGGTTGGGAAGCGTCAGGCCAGCCTCTAGGCTTCTGTCGTGTGCAGGGAGACCTCAGCAGGACCCACAGGCAGTGAGTGGGTGGTCTGACCCAGGGTGGGAACTCGTGATGCCCTCTCTGAGGAATCGAGAGCCAGCTTGTAATGCCACAAGGAGGTGGTGGCACCAGTGCCACCAAGAGAAGTCCAACATCACCTTGGTCTGTGGCCCAAGTGAAGAAAAGGACTCTTGGGTGGTCGTTTGGTTGGGTCCCTTTCTGCCTCCCCAGGGAGGGTGCCAGGAAAGAGCAGGCACAGCACTTCCCCTCCCTTCCCTTCCCCTCCCATCCCCCCACCTCCAGGAGGCCAAGGAATCCTCCCCAAGGGGTGTGCAGCTCACTGGGTGCAGGAGTGTGGGCGTGTTTTAATAAAACTCACCATGAGCCAGATATCAATTTCTGTCAGGGAGACACGCAGAGCATCTGAACCAGAACTAAATAAAAATAAACATTAAACAATTATTGGAATTTAGGTTTATTTAAAAAATCAGCAGGGTTGAGGGAACAAGCCACCCATTAGTGAGGCAGAACTCTTGGGCCTTTTAACAACCCGCTGGGTCCTGGCTGCCAGGAAGGTTTGGGCCGAACGAGCTGTGGAAAATTCCAGATCCTACTGATCAAAGATGAGATGGGAACAGGCCAATCATATTGTTGTAGCTGCTTGGGGTGCTGGCCAGGGCCACTGCCATTTGTCTGTATGGACATGTCATTGCTTGGAAGGGGGCTTGGGGGCATAGGCTGTCTCCCCATCCCAGGCAAAGCTCTCTGCCTACTGCGTCTTCCTCCTCCCTTCCCCCCTCCATGGATATCCATGGTCCAAGAAGAACCTGAGGCTCTTCAGCCCAATCAATGCAAAGAACTGGTGAGCGTCCTTCGACTTTTCAGTAACAATTGATCTTCCCAGAACTGATAGCATTTGGAAAGCGTAAGTAAGGCAAGCAACAGCAAGCCAGGTGCCCGCTTCAGGAGAATCTAATTGCTTCGAGTTATAGAAAGAGAAATTATTTCCCTTTGAACCTTTTAGTGCCAAGAAGAACCCAGTAAACCTCCTCAGAGCATCAAGAAGCTTCCAGGGTATATGTAGCACAGCCTCGGCCTCTCCACCCAAGACTGGGCCGAAGAGGAAATTTTCTGCTGGACTTGGTTTTGGACTTGGTTTTTCCGTGGACACTCTCTGCACAGCCTATCGATGGTAGGCCAGAGGAGAGGTTTGCTATTCTTCTTGGGGTGGTGGTGCCTCCTGCGGCTGCTTCCTAGCTGGCTGGGGTGATCCTTAGAGACCAGATGGGGATGTTCTACAGAGAAGGGGGGTTCCTGAGGAGCCCTTCCTTCATGAGCACCAGTGCCACTAGAGTTTACCGGTTTGTTCACTCAGTTGTGATGGCCACCCTGTCCTTGCCGGCGTGCTGCCCTCATGGATGGAGCGTTTCGGACAGCTGGCCTCACTCAGACAGTTGGTCATTCCATCCACACAGTAAGGAGAGGGACTTGGGTGTGTGTGAGAGGAGACCCTGACCTTATCCTGGGGCTCTGGCCTTGAAGAAGCCCTGTCTGCACTGAAGGGTTGCAGAAGGGTGGCACTAAGCTAGGCTGGAGGCTCTCGGACTCAAGGGCGCATCCGTGGAAAAGTCGCTGAAACACCCACCCCTCCAGAATCCTGCAACTCTGCAGGTCTAGGCTGGGACCTGAGTTCCAGCCTTCTGACAAGTCCCAGGTGATTGAAGCTGCTGGCCCAGGGGCCATGCCTTGGGAACCACCAACCTGGACAAAGAAGAGGGCATTCAGGTGGCAAGAGATGCAGGGCACAGGCACCAGGCTGGGAGGCGCTGGCAGTCTACAGGAAGGGCCAGGAGTGCTGGAGCAGAGTGAGGGCATGTGGGAGATGATGTAGCAGGGGAGGCTGAGCTGGGCTGAGGACATTACCTGGTAGGGGGGTTGGCTAAAAGTGTGGTAAGCAGTAGCCCGTCGGTCTCTGGTTTGTGTCTTGAAAGAAGTCTGTCTCTGGCTGCCAGGGGAACATGGGGTGGTAGGAGAATCATGGGGAGCCCCGAACCCCACGAGAAAGCACTTTGGGCATCCAGGTGGAGTCAGCAGTGTCTCAGCCAGGTTGGTGTCAGGGGGCCAGGAGATGTATGAACATGTTTGGGTCTAGGAACACTCCCTCAACCCTCTCCCACCCCACCCCCCACACTTCCAGTTTCCTGAAAGCTTTTCTGATTCGTTTGGGTCCATCCAGAAACCCAGTTTCTTGACAGAAGGAGCCATGTGTCAACATCCGCAGTATTGGTTCCTTAAGGCAGCACACAACTCTGCCTATCCCTGATTAGATAAACTATACATGGAAACAGGTGCCTTCCTGTCCCCCCAATTGTGGTGAGCCAGAGTCCACGTTGGACCTGAGCTAATCAGAAAGCTTTCTAGAAACAGGGAGCGGGTTGGGGTGAGTTGGGGTGGGGAGAGTGTTCCTGGACTCACACACTCTCTGCTTTCGGCTTCATATCCACTGCCACCAACCTGGCCCAGCTGCCTCGGACTCCACCTGTGTCTGAGCAGAACTCCACTCCATCAGGTGGACTCCACCACAAGGCTCCTCCAACAAATGGTGGTTGTGTGCTGTCAGGTCAGTTCCAGCTCATATGCCCTGGAGGACAGAGCAGAACCACCCCCTTGGAGTCTCCCAGGAGGCTTCTGGACAGTAGTAGGGAGGTGGGCTTCTGCACAGTGACCCCCCTCGTCATAATTAGCTGCTGGTGAGCATGTAGCATTTTACCAGCATTCTATTATTCCATTGGCCAAATACTCTGGGAGAGAAGTGGCACTTACCCATTTCACATAGGGGGGAACGGAGGCTCTGCGACAGTCTTGGGTCCACCCAACAGGGGTGAGGGTGGGGGTGGGGCTTCCCAGCCAGGCCTCAATCACCCTCCTAGTGAGCAGGCAAAGGGAACTGTGTGCCCCTCCCTGGAAGCCATATGCACAGCCTTCCCCAAGATGGCAGGGCCAGCCGACCAGGAGTCTTCAGTAGAAACAGAAAATGCTCACGCCTCAGCAGTTTTCTGTTTTCACCTCAAACAAAATGTGGGGATTGGTGGGGCGGCGGGGGTGGAGGGTGCGGGGAGTGATGCATTTCCAGAAAATTCTGCCACAGCATGAGGAAGAGGAGTTGCAACGTCGTCTAAATTGTCTCTGAAAGCAGCTTCCCACACACGCGGAAGCTGAGGGGGCCGTACCGGGATGCAGCATCTTAGAATCAGTCTATAATGCAATCAATTTTGTATATCCCTGGTGAAACAGCAACATTTATTTAACGTCTTTTATAGAGCAGCTGAGTTTTATCACAAATCACATTCCATTTCTATTCAGCTGGGACTCCTTGAAGGCTAAAATGCACTTACTTTTCTCCGAGGAAATTTACCAATTCCTCAATAAAGACCCATTTGCCTCTGTATGTAAAATTGACACATTTATTGAATATTAAACATTTAGGGTTCCCCTCCCCGCCCTTGCACACACCTTCCCCACTCCCCAGGATGCTGTGCGGTCATTAGAGAAGCTTCCTCGAAGGGTCAAGAAGCACACTGCCGATGTTGAAATCCAGGCCTTTTCCAGCCAACAGGAGATGATCAAGGTGCACCCTACCTGTCTGAGTGACACCTAGCACTGCTAGTGCTCCCTGGGCTCTTTGTGGGCTGCATCCTGGGTCCCAAGGCAGCCTCACAGTGGGTTCGCAACCAAAGTCCATTTCTCCACATATGTAACCTTTGCTGTAGGCAGGGGCTGCCTCCTCTGGCATTTAATTGTGCTCATTAACAGGAGGGCTTATTAATGAAGGGAGTTTTCTTTTATCCACGTTACTGAATGGCCGGGGACGTCAATTCAAGTGTACGCTGGGAACTGCGCCTTTTCACTCTTGATTGTGGTGGCTTGTTTTCTTTAAAGACAAAACGTAGAAGCAGGGGCCTGGGTAACTTGTTCAACATGTTTTTGTGCCGAACTGCTGAACTTAAGTCTCAAGTGCTGGGTCAGAGCAGGGACACGTGGGCTGGAGCGTCCCCTACCCCACCCTGGGCTGCCAGCCATGCTTTAAGAAGGCAGAAAAATCTATGACTTTTGAACCAGTGCTGGAATCAGAAGAACTAGGGTTCAAATCCTGACTTCCACACCAGCGATTTTGTGACCTCAGTAACAAAGTATCTCAGTAACAGTACTTCCTAGAGCCTCCATTTCCCGGCCTATAAAATGAGGGAAAACCACCAAGCTCACATCGCAGGATTGCTGGCAGGATTAAACGATAAGCACTCACGGAAGGTTCTAGAAGGGATCTTCCACTTTGTGGTTATTCTCTTCGGGGACCTTTGCAACCAGAATTGCCACTGGCTGGTTTGGCTAGGACATGAAAGACCACTGTTTCCAGCCCAGCCCACCCCCATCCTTGGTCCAGCCTTGAATGCCTCTCCACAGAACCCATGAGCTGACCAGTTTGTGCAAGAATAGACTGAGGGCCTCCTTCTGCTGGCCTTTGCTCACGGATGTGTGTTCCACTCCATCAAAGGTGTGAGGATGCTCCTCCCCCCAACAAGTCTTCTTCCCGCACCACGTAGAGCCGATTTCTCAACCTCAAACCAGTGGCACCTGGGACTGACAGTTCTTTTTTGTGCGGCTTTAGCAGCATCCTGGACCAGTAGCACCCCCAAGTATCTCTAGATGTTGTCAAGTGTCCCCCAGAAGGCAAGCCTCACACCTGAGTGAGAGCCCCTGTTAGGGGTCTTCTTCATCTCTGTGGGTTTTCTAGGGCTGCTGTCACAAAGTACCACAAGTGGGGTGTCTGAGAGAAACCAGAAATGCATTATCCCTGAGCTCTGGAGGCTAGGAGTCTGGATTTATGGTGTCATCAGCCTTGCTCTGTGCAGATCTGCAGGGAGATCCTTCCTTGCCCTTTCAGGCTTCTGGTGACCCAAGTATCCCTGAGTTTGTGGCAGCGTCACCCCACCTGTGCCTGTACCTGGTCATTTTCCTTCTGTGTCTCGGCTCTTCTCAGAAGGACCTGGCCCTACTCCAGTATGACCTCATGTTAATGAAAACGTGCTGCAAAGACCCTATTTCCAGATAAGGTCACACTGACAGGTGCTGGTGGCTAGGACTTCAACCTATCTTTGTATCGGGACACAATTCAACCCCTAACACCACCTTAGATTCCTTTAGCCAGACCTGAGCTGCTCTCTTGCCCCCATCCCTGTCCCTTCTGGCACACCAGCATCTCCATGGTTTTGCCTCCAAAACATGTTTGGTTCCTGCTGGAAGCAGGGCACCTGTTACCTGACACAAACTAACCCTGCCAGTATCCCCAAGAAACCTGCCCACTTTCTCTGCAGCCATGTCAGAGAGCCAGAGGCAGATTCCAGCCACACTGGGAAGAGGCCAGGGCTTATTCACTACAATCTCCATTTGGAGAACAGAGGCAAGGAGTCTGAAGGCATGTGGTCACTTTCTTCCGACCAGGAAGGAGCCTGATTGGAGCTGGCGAGAGCACTCTGGCTTTGCCACAGATGGTCCAAGAACCACACTTCTCTGAGTATCTGTTTTTGCATCTGAACAATGGGTATAAACAGAGTCACCTGCTATTGGCATAAGCAATGGATCCATAAATTACAACTTGTTTTTGTCTCTGGGTGGTGCAAAGATGAAGGCACTTGGCTAGTAACTGAAAGATGGGGTGTTCGAGCCCACCTGGGGTGCCTCAAAAGAACACCTGGCAATCCACTTCTGGAAAATCAGCCTTTGGAAATCCTCTGGACACAGTTCTTTCCTGACCCACATGGACCACCTTGAGGGCCAAATGTTTTGGGAGAGTTTTAGGATATCTGTTATCACTGTTGTGGTGGCTTATGTCTACAGAGAAGTCCAGACTCAAGGAACGAGAGGCAGTGGCCCAAGCTCACGCTGCAGGTTCGGGTGAGAAGACTGGGCCCAGCATCAGCTTCCC
The DNA here is from genome assembly GCF_050624435.1 of Tenrec ecaudatus. NCBI lineage: Eukaryota > Metazoa > Chordata > Mammalia > Afrosoricida > Tenrecidae > Tenrec > Tenrec ecaudatus. The sequence continues at coordinate 7,873,189 of NC_134545.1, forward strand.
TGAGGGCCCCAGGGTTCTCAGCACGGGCTGTGCATGCAGAGCAAGGGTTTGGAAGATGACCTATTGCGTGTGACTCTCATCGCATTAACGGCCTGAGGCTTTGCCAGAATCGCCTCTTCTTCTCTCTTCCATTTTAAGAACCAGCCAGTGTCATAAATCTTGCCCCGCTATCTGGGCAGTGCATCTTGGCGGGAGTGGATGATGAATCCGATGTGCGGTGGCCTCTCAGCTCGGAGACCCTGCGCAGATCTGTATTTTGGCAGACAGCCTCTCGGCCTGGCAAGTTTATAATTTGCTCTCGGTTTGACAAGCCCAGCCCGCCAGCAGGGTTTGTCTTCTCCATGACTTCCTTGGCTCCAGGGTGGGTACATGACCCTCTTCCCTTTACAGCCAGATGCCATCCAGTTGAGCCTAACTTATGGGGCTGTGGGTCCCAGGACCTTATTGGGAGGACACAGGGGGCTGAGGGTCCCAGGACTTCCTTGGAGGGGCGCGGGGTGGAACTGTGTGTCCCAGGGTTTTCCCGGAGAAAAGGAGTCATAGCTGAGTTGGAAGATGAGTGGGCATTTACCAGGCCCAGAGAAACGTCCAGACTCTGAGACCGAGAGGGACATCATGGAAACTGGTGGTCAGCACAGAGGGAAGCGCGAGGGGTCTACTGACACACCCTGGAGAGGACCTTGTGGGGTCCCCCTTGCACAGTGCCCTGTGGGATCTTTGCATTTTGGAGGTTTCCTCAGTAGTACGGAGAACATACTGGAAGGGGAACACTTGGAAGCTGGTGAGGAGGCATGTGGCCCCTCATCATCACGAAGCTCCAGGGAGGCCTCTTGGACACGCAAACAGCCCCCACGGGGTCAAGGACCTCCCCTCTTCCGCCTCAGCTTCCTCTTCTGTAGAATGGGCATCTTGATCATACTCATCCCGGAGGTGTCCTGTGAACCCTGACCTTGTCAGGCACGTGCCTGTGAGAGACACAGACTTGCTTCAGGCCCGTCCCCCAGCAAGCCCCTTGGTGAGTTACCATGGGGAGTCTGCTGACTGGTCAGTGGGTGACTAGTGGGTCTGGGTTGTTTCGAGGGCTGAGCATGTCAGATGATGCCTGGTGCAGAGTCAAGGTCTCCAGAGCTTCATGTCTCACGGGAGTGATTCTCAGGGAGCTGTAATGCCCTCCAGCCTTCCCCTCTACCTTGTATTATCAACACCATCACCCCCCAGACTCCCATGTGGCCCCACCCCCAAGGCCACTGAGCTTAGCACTGGCCCATCACCCTCTGACCCAGCCGTGCTTGACCTTGACCCTCTGACTCCAGGTGGGGGGCAGACTCTTCAGGACCCCTCACTGGGCCTTGACTGTGGGGCATCATCTCCCAGCCTCACACAGGCCTGGAGGTTGGTTCCATCAGCCCCTGGAACAGATGGGGGCTCTGAGACACAGAGGGGTGCTGTCCGTGTTCTCTCTGGAGCTTCCAGCCTGCTCTTCATGGCAGATCATCCACCTCCATCCTTTCTCCCTCCTCTGCTTCCAAGAAGCCCACAGTGCCATCTCCTACCGCATCTTATGAGGAGAAGAGACCCTTCACAAAGGGGCGGACCCTGGGACAGAGCAGCTCTCTGCAGACCTCCGCTGGAGAAACCATGACATGTGACGTTCAAGTCTTGGTCCAAGTGGGCCGTTAGCCACCAATGATCCCTGCCAGAGAGAAAGAAGGTGGACTTTCAAACTCAGCCATGCTGTGGCCTCTGTGGACATGGGAAAACCAGGAGAGGAGCAGAGGGAGCCCTGGCCTGGGAAAGCCGGGCAGTGCTGGGCACATTCCCTGTGGTCTTCTACCAGGCTGTCTTCAACCTACCTGATGGGATCTGAACAAAGGGCCCAAGAGGGACTGGTGGCATGTGTCTGCAGCCGAAGTGGCTCATCGCTGGGGAGACCCCAGTCCTTCCTCACACAGCCTTTCTGGATTCTGGGGGAATCCAGACTCCTCCCAGCCATCAAGAAGGCTCCTGGGCGGGGCTCCTTGGTGTTATTGAAGGAAAGAGACAGACCAGACCCCTTTCTGTAAAATCACCTCCCCGGCTCCTCCTTTATGGGTGAGGGAAAGTGCTTAAAATGCTTAGAGGGAATAAACAGCTTTTAATGAAGTTACATTGCCACATAATGGGTATCATAAAATTGCCTTCATACTACAGGGTCCCAGGATGGCATTTATTATCGACTGCGCCAGAACGGTCTTTGCCGAGCTCCGGCGGCTGCAGAGAGAAGAATGCAGAAGTCTCCTTAAATTACCTGATTGAAATAACGGGCGGAATATTCCGCGGGGCCGCCGCGTGCCAGGGAAGCCGCCTTTGGGGTGGTCTGTCAGAGGCGGTTTGCGCGTTCTGAAGAACACAGGAGTTTCATTGCAGCAAAACAGATGTTCATCTTGTTTCTCCATCGGCTGTTTGATGAGAAATTTATTGCTCTTCCGCTGGGCCGGAGCCCCTCTCGGCTGTGGAGTCTATTAGGCAAGCCAGCAGCTGGCGGGAAGCCAAGGTGAGGCTGTTTTGATGAAACCCATGAAAAGCCTTGGTTTGAAGGCGCCAGCGATAATGCACCGGCTAGACTCTCCTGATTGGGCGATTGATTGGCCTGATTTGATTTATTGATCAATACCCTCAAATTTGGCGTCTGAGAAGCTGCACTAATCTTTAACCGTTGTGAGCATCTCTACCTGCTGGAGAATTAGAGGCTGATAAGGAATGTCTGAAAGGAGTCGGAGCTTATCTTAATCACACACCGGGCCCCAGCACCGCCTGCCCGCCTACCCAGCCTCTGCGCCGCGCCCCGTAGCCGGGCCGCTCAGCGCAGATCTATACATTGATGGAATTCAAAGCCTCCAGCATCGATTACCGTTATAACAAACAGTGGTGCACAGAATGTCTGATTATTTTTAGACAAAGATTCTGTTCTCTCATCAGCAATTTTGCTGAGGCTGTCACTGTGTCAGATGTCTGCTGTTGATTGCAATTAGATGCAATACAAAACAAAATTAAACTATCTGTATCCTTAGTCTTATTTCCAGTTATTAAATCGCTCTCTTTGTCTGCCGCTTCCTCATGATATCTACAGCTGGATGAACTACGTGGTTGGCAGGAGAGATTCCTGGATTCAGGGGGGGTGGGGTGGGGGTGTAAGCACCAGCCGGCTCACTGGATTCTGTCTGGTGGGGTACTGTAATCCTGGGGGGAGAGAAGTTAAATGGGCTTGTGGTGGACCCAAAGGCTTGATTCAAATGTATCAGCATGTGTGGGGACAGGGGGAGGGTGTGCTGAAACCCCGCCAGCCCTGTGGATCGCCTCTTAAGCTCTTTGTGCTCCATACTCCCGTCCACAGCAGGCAGAATCTATCTACCCAGGCACTGGTCCCCATCCCAAGGGGGAGGAACATCCAAACAGCTGGAGCGCCAAGGTCAGCGCCACTTGCAAAAATTAATTCCTCCAAACGGAGACTGCACTTGGGACCCCTTGGCACTAAATCACCTGCAGAGTGGGCTCCTGGTACCTGGAGGTGTGGATGAATCAGGCATTCCCTCCTGCACATGGCCTGGCTGCTGGGCTCCTGGCAGGGGGCTCACTCATTCATCATCTTGACGCTCTCCACTCCTGTAGCTCTCTTGCCTCAGAGCATTAGCCCCGTGTCCTTGATGGTGGAACAGCTGTAAATGAGAGAGCGTCTATGGGTGGCCAAGTCCTACGATCCCTGACACGATGGGCTGGAGAGGAGGGAGCCTTGCATCCACCAAGGGAGCTGGTAGAGGAGACACCAAGCTTCCTGAGGGCAGGGAAAACTCAATCTGGTTCACCATTTGTCAACTGACTGGGCCGAACATTTCCATAAGCACTTTCCTGGTTCCATCCACCAGTTATCTTCAGAGTCTGGTGCTAATTATATTTGCTTGATAGATGCGGAAACAAAGCTTCAAGTGATGAAGGTCACTCAGCTAAGAACTGGTGAGCCTGGAAATCAAACTCAGGTTGGTTTCTGGAATCTTAACCAAAGGAGAATGGTCAATATGTGTTTGTTGAATGGATGGATGGATAAAAAAATTATTCCTGGGCATTCTATGTAGACTCACTTAAGTTCCTGAACAGCCAGAGAAGAATGGAGCCAGGCCAGCTCTCCAGTGGAGAAAGAGGAAACTGAAAGGTTAAGATCTTAGCAGCCTCAATGAACAGGACTGGCTTTTTGAAAGGCAGGGTCTGCTCCAGCCCACATAACTCATGGTTTAGAGGTCAAATTCTGAAGCCAGGTAGACCTTGGTTCGAATCGCAAGGCCAATCACTTCTTTGCTCTGTATGACCTTTGGCAAAGGGCTCTTCATATCGTCCTTTCTTGCTACCTCATTCTTGAAATGACTGTAGGGACAAAATGAGAGAGTGACTGGCAGTGCTTACTGGTCTCAGGGCATCCAGGGACACCTAGCATCCCTGACTGGCATTTGTGACTAACAGACTCATTTGGCCCAGGCCAGGGCAAAGAGGTGTCATATGACCCCGCCTGAAGAGACTCAACATCATCCTTGCCACCCCTTGTCACCCTTGTCTGGACACACTCCAATTGTCCATGTTCCATTTCCTGTAGCCTTTCACATCCCTGCCATCCAAACATCTTATAATCATGAGCATCTCTTCTGCCTTGGAGGAGAAAAGCAACTCCTCATGTAGCTCATACATGAGAATGGCATAGTTAAAGCAACTCCTTGGAGGATACGTTGGAAAGATCCATCAAACATACTCCTACCCTGCAATAGGCCCTGTTATCCTGTAGATATGCCCACTCATGGCCCCCGAGAGGAATAGATACAGCAGTGATAGTCAGAGCAGAGCCTGGGACTGACCTAAGTGCCCACGAGTGGGGGGATGAGAAGTAACCCAACTGCGCCAAGGGTGGTGGGGACCAGATACAGAAAACAAGGCACAGCCACACAGACAAATCCTCTGCAGCTGTGAACAAGAAGGTGCTTGCTCTTTATGGCCTGATAAAAAATAGGCCCCGGTGGCTTAGTGGTTATATGTTGGGCTGCGATCCACAGGGTGAACAGTTTGAAACCACCAGCCCCTCCAAGGGAGAAACACAAGACTTTCTACTCCTGTTAACAGTTAGTCTTGGAAACTCGTGGGAGCCGTTCTATTCATAGGGTCACTATAAGTCAACATCAACTCAATGGCAGTGAATTTGTTTTTTGAGGATATGGTGTGTGTATATATATATATAGTGTGTGTATATATGTATATAATGTTTATATAATATATGTACACACGCAAACACAGTATATAGTGGGTAGCATAGAGGAAGAAAAAAATACACTCACGTATCCTCTTGAATACAAATGGAATGTCTTTGAAAGGACAGAGAATAATATGGTGGATACCTCTGGAGAAAGAAGTTTTGTTTTTTCCCCCCAACTTCTTATTGTGATTTGGGTGAAAGTTGATAGCGCAAATCAGTTTTGCATCGAACAATTCCTACACATTTTGTTTGCGACATTGATTGCAATCCCCACAGTGGAGCAGTGCTCTCCCCACTTAATCCTGGTGTTTCCTGTTTCCGTTTGTCCTTCTTCCCTGTCGCTTCCTGCCTTCAGAGCTTTATCACACAATGACTGCTCTCCTTTTGATCTCATATGACTAATTGTTCTAAGGGGTACATCCCTCTTAGATATATTAGTATTATTGTTCACCTTGTAAATCCGTTGTTTGTCTGGAAGTTGAACCAGAGGGGTAAGTTCAGTTCCAGGCTTGAAAGGTATCTAAAGGCCATTGTCCTGGGGGTTCCAGCAGTCTCTGTCAGACCGGTACAGGACTTTTATATGATTTTGAGGTTTGTTCTATTTTGACCCCTTTCAGAGTAGTTGTCCATGGAAGTTAGCTGTGCACCATCTAATTCTTCTGGTCTCAGAGCCATAGAGGCTCGGGTTTACACAGTCCATTAGTTTTCTGGATTAATTGCTGTCTTTGGCTTTCTTGCTTTGCTTCCTCCCTTTCTTCCCCTTGGCTCCAGATGGGAAGAGGTGAGACTTACATCTTAGATTGCTGCTCAGGAGTTTTTGCGGCCCCAGCAGCTAACAGAGAATGTAGAACTCAACAAAGTAGAATGTAGAATATTATCTTTGTGGACTATGTTGTGCCAGTTGACCTTGATGTCACCCTGAGACTATGATTCTGAACCCCTAGGCCCAGCAACTCACTCCCTCAAGATGTGGTTATGGCTAAGAATTTTTTTAATAACTTTTCTCCCTGTGTGCCTAATTATGGGTATATTTGCAGTACATATAAATGCATATGTGGAAATGTTCTTTCTATCAAACCTATTTATGGGTATAGTCCCATCTGCCTTTCCACATTTGTTTAGCCTGTGTGTCTATCGATATATCCACTCATAGATTATTGTTATTACTGTTGTTGCAGGATTGTGTATGTAATCAAAAACCAAACTCACTGCCATTGGGTTGGTTGATTACAACTCATAGCAACCCTGCCCTATGGGACAGAGTAGAACTGCCTCTGTGTGTTTCTGAATCTGTAAGTCTTCATGGGCACAGAAAAGCTCATCTCTCTCCCAAGAAGTGGCTGCTGGATTTGAACCTGTGACCTTGTGCTTATGCTTAATCCATAAATCCACTACACTACCAGGACTCCTTTGAGTCTGTAATCATACTGAAGAAATACGCTTTATTCTTTGACATTTTTATTGAGAATTGTGTGAAAGTTTACAGGGTTTGCACAGTTTTCCATTCAACAGTTCCTCCACATTTTGCTCCGTGCCACTGATTGTCATCCCTGCAATGTAATAGCACTCTTTCCACTTCCACCCTGTTTCCTAGTTTCTTAAAAAAGAAAAAACTTTTTAAAAGGAAAAATGTTATAATGCTAAATCTTTTTGTGCTGTTGTCATTTTTAATCATATGCACATGGTACTTTAGCAGTATAAACATTTGACTACTCTGAAACACTGGTTTAATGCATAGGTTCTCAAATTTATTTGGACGACTGCCCCCTTTACAGAAAAATAATTGTTCAACGCCTTCCGACAATTAAAAACTGTTGTGCTATAGCCCATAATTCAGGATAAAGGGTGTATACCACCCCCACCCCCCATTGTCCCAGAGCCTCTGGAGGGCAGTGTCGCTCACTTTCGGAAACACTGGTCTAAGGGAAAGAGCTTGAATTCTAAGGGTCAGATCTGAAAACAAATAGTATCCCTAATACCTGGCTGGGTGACTTTAAAGTGAATATCTATAAAATGTATGTGCAGTCTTGCAGTAGAAATGCAACATTTCTAATAACAATATCTTTGTGGTTCATACAATTTTGGTAAATTCAGCTTACCTACAAGGCTAAAACGCTATGCTGTTTACCTTTTGAACCTTCTCGTGAGCGCGTGTCAGAGCCGTCACTGGCCCCCAATTGCAATACCACGTTGAATTGCATGGCTTTAAGCTGTTTCCTTGCTGCCAGTGTTCATGAGGCACCAATTTTGTCAAGTCTTCTGGTGTTTCATCTGCTGTATATGTGATCATTGGTATTTGTGAACCTGTATCAATAACTCTTTTGAGAATGAAACTAATTAAAAGACAGGGGGCGGGGTGGAATCAAAACAGAACTTTGTGTTAGTCTGGGTTGACTAGAGAAACAAATTCATAAACACTCATGTGTATAAGAAAGAGCTTTATATACAAGAGCAGTTGAATATTGAGAAAATATCCCAGCCCATATGTCCAATACCAATCTATAGTCTTCTTCAGACTCACGAAAAACATGCAATGATGCTAAATGCAGTAAGATCACAGGCCCACTGGGTGGTAGGTATTGTGGATCCAGTGGTGTAAGCATCGCAGCACTGGCAGAGGTATCCACATGGCTTCTCCAGGTCAAGGGCTCTCGCTGCCATCAGCATAGTTTCATGTGTCTTGTCAGTAGAATGTCTCAGGAAGTGAGCCCAGAAAGAGAGAGAGCGTCTCCTGCCTCCATAGAGGAATCCAGAAGTTCCCAGAATCTTCAGGAGAAGGCCATGCCCATACAGAAGCCTCATTGGCTGTAACCTGATCGACAGGCTAGACTCCACCCCTTTGCTCTTAATCCTCAAATTGACACCAGATTATGTAACTGCCACAGACTCATAAATTTATGGATAATGTTGTAATTCAATGTCAAAAGACTTTATCAAATAATCTTATGGTTGGTATTCATATAAAACTTAAAACACCAAGCCCATTGCCATCGAGGTGGTTCCTACTCACGTCAACCCTATAAGACAGAGTAGAATCGCCCCGTAAGGCTTCCGGAATATCATCTTTAGGGAAGCAGACTGCTTCATCTTTCTCCTGCAGAGCAACTGGGGGAATCCAGATCCATCTGTCAGCAGCTGAGTGCTTAATCATTGCAACACCAGAGCTTCTAGTATCCTTGTAATTTACATATTTGTCACATGTTAATCTGTGGTTATAATTGATAACAAGCATCACTGAGGAGTCTGAATGGTCTGGTAGGGGAGGGGCCAACAGTGAGGGGCAGCACTAGGAGTTGCCACACTGGATGACACCACCCCTAGTGACCCTGGTGGAGACTGCAGTCTGACACGGTGCAGGGGAAGCCTAACCTGGCTGTGTCTACCCATGTTGCTTAGCGCTTGTTGCTACCAGCCATGAGGGGCTGTTTATAACAGTGCTAGGCCCTGAGCTGCCCTGGGGACATGCCACATTCAGGGTGGCCCCTGAACCCATTAGCCTTGGAAGGCTCCGTAATGGATCCCTCTCCAGAGGCCTGGTTTCTGCGGTCAGGACTCCATAATGGGGCCAGGTCACCAGCCAGGCCCAGAGGGACAAAGTGGGGCTAGAGGGGCTGGATCGACCTGCTGCTTGATGGGGGGATGGGGGCGTCTGGGCTGTGTTCTTTCTCACGCTCCCTTGTCTCTCTCTCTCTCTCTCTCTCTCTCTCTCACTTCTTTCTTTCTCGATCTTTCCGTTCTCTTGCCTATCCCTCACACTCTGCTCTTCCTTGCCTACTCTTCCAGGCCCTCTTGTCTCTCCCTGTCTCTGAACCCCTCTGTCCCTCTCTTGATTGCTGGCTCCCTTTCACTCTTGTTTTGCTCTCTCTCTCTCTCTCTTCCCCACACACACATCCATTATCTCATGGTTTCCCTCTGTGCAATCAGATGACACTTTGAGGGACCCACTCTGCCTTTTGGAGACCAGGCCCTGCCCTTTTGAAGAGATGTCCCAGGATGGGAGAGGGGCTCTCGGGACACTGTCAGGAAGGGTAAAGGCTCCCAGAACGGCACACAGAAGTCTTATCTGGGCCTGTGCAGTGACTGAGCAGTGATAGGGGGCTTCCTGGTGCTTTCACACCGAGACCTGCAGCATGTTCCTGGCAGAGTTCAGGGCAGAGGCTGCATGGGAATGAGCATGGTTGCTGGGGAGAGGAGGTGAGCTTCCACACTACAAGGAGGCTCCCCGTGAGGGAGTTTGGAGCCAGAGCCCCTGGGTTTGCTATGTGACCTCCCAGGAGTCACCTGTCATCTGTGGGACTTCATTTTTTCTTGGAAGGCGGAGTTGGTGACAGTCACTGTGAAAACAAAGTGTGCTAACATGTGGACACTCCCCAAGAGCTCTCAGTCCTCCCTGTCCATGGAGCTGGTGGAGGGACCCAGTCAGGCCCTCCCCTTCTCCTGTCCAGATCCCTGTCGTGGATCCCATCATCCCAAGGAAAGCCCTGCAGGGCGTCCCTCCATCTGTCCTCTTGGCTCACCTGGCACCACCCAGCCAGGGAGACACGCCAGCTGCCTTGTTCAGTAAAAGCTCACTTCTCCAGCCCCGTTTGGTCTTTGACTATGAGACCTCTCCACATCCTCTTCCCTCCTCTTAGGGTAGAGATATGGGTGGGAGTTGGCCTGTCTGACCAGACAGTGGGTCAGCTCAGGGGCAGTCAGCCAGTCATCTGAGCAGAGCCTGCCAACACAGGACTCTGACCAGAAGTCCAGAAATTGTCCACCTGTCGAGATAATGCAGGCTAGTTAGTGACTGCTTCACCACTGGACTTAGCTCCCAGGAGCCATCTGAGTGGGAACTGACAGTGGTAAAAGGAGCTATGGGGAGACAAGACCAGGAACCTGGACTATTGTGCTGGCTGTGTGGCCCCATACAGTCATGCCCTCCCTTTGAACCCCCTGCTGATGCAGCAGTAAAATGGACTGCTGTGAAGGGTGCAGGCCCAGCGAGAGCCTTGGCCACTTGCTTCCCTGGTAACTAACTCTTCGCGGCTGGTCTTTGACTCGGTCCAGTAGCATCAGAAGCTGTGTTTATGAACATGGGCTAGGCAATCTGGGGTTGAATGCCAGCTTTGCCATTAGTTAGCTGTGTGTCCTCAGGCAAGTGAGTTGGCCTCTCTGTGCTTCTGCTTTCAACCAATACTATCAGCTCTCAGGGTTGTTGTGAGGAGTGAATGGAGCCATGTGACAAGCTGGTGGAACCGTGCTTGGCTGCACTCAGTGCTGTTGAGGATGTGTTCCGCAGAATGACCAGGTGTCCTGAGGATCGGGTGACTCCGTTGTCAGGGTTCCCTCACTGTTGTGGCACGGTGTACACAGGAACTCCAGCCCAATGCCAGTCCCTCCACTAGATTACAAGAATCTGCAAAGCTTAGGGGTCTGCTTCCTTCATTCTTTCCTGCTCACTAACTAGAACGCCTCTGTCAAGGAGCATCTCCTTCTCTCTCTGCTGCCTGGTACCCTAGACTAGTTCCATGCTGGCAGAACACTGACCAAGCCTTTCTTCCCCTTTACCTGGGCTGCGTGGTACCTGGGCAGATACTCAGGAGAGGCAGAACACCTCTTGAGCCTGCCCTGTCCTTGATGAGGCTTCAGAGCTACGCATGGCTCACTGCCATGCTCCCCAGGGTCAGAGGAGGGCTTTTGGTTTGGTTTCTGCATGATTATGTACTCACAGATTTCAACTCATCACAGTTTGGGTTTTTCTTTCTTGATGCTCCATTGTCCTGCCTCCAGCCCCCAAGAGTCCCCTTCAGGTTGTAGTTTGCCCAGGATTCGTTTCCACAGAGACACAGTGCAGGTGGCAGAACAGATGTCAGCAACGTGGAGCCTGGGGCACTCTGAGGTTTCGGGACTTCCCCAGACTCTGTGATTTATGGGTGGCCAAGTCAGGGTTCAATTCTAAGTGTGAGAGTTGGGTGGAGATTTGATGGAGGGCCAGGCATAGCTCCTGGTTCTACTCTTTGCTGACAATACGCCGAGCCTCCTGGGGTGTCAGTTTCTGAGTCTATAAAATGGGCTTAGTGACAGTAGCAATCCTTTTGCACATGCTTTGCGCATGGAAGTGATCAAACCATGCAAAATTATCTCATTAGCAACCCTGTCATCATGATCCCTTTCACTGGGCGTCAAGAAGATGCGGCATGGGGACACAGCCAAGTTCGCAGTGAAAGGCCAATCCATTAATATCCTATCTTGCTGGAGAAGGTAGTATTCTGGGGTCTCTAGACCATGTCCACTCTCTCAGCTGGGACAGGCTTTTCAAAGGTCCTTTTCTCTCTTTTTTTAAAAATAATTTCATTGGGGGTTCATAGAACTTTTATCGCAATCCATACTTCTATCCATTGTGTCAAGCACATGTACATATATTGCCATCTTCATTTTCAGAACATTTTCTTTCTACTTGAGTCCTTGGTATCAGCTTCTCATTTTTCCTCCCTCACTCCTCTACCCTCCCTCCTTCATGAACCCTTGATAATTTATAAATTATTATTATTATTATTTCATGTCTTATACTGACCGGTGTCTCCACCCACTTTTCTGTTGTCCAGACCCCTGGGAGGGGGTTATGTGTAGATCATTGTGATTGGTTCCCTCTTTCTACCCGCACTTTCCCCTTACCCTCCTGGTATGACTACTCTCAATATTGGTGCTGAGGGGTTTATCTGTCCTAGATTCTCTTTGTTTCTGCCTTTAATCTGTACCCATGCACATGCTCTGGTCTAGCCAGATTTGTAAGGTAGAATTGGGGTCATGATAGTGAGGGCAGGTGGGGTATTAAAGAACTATAGGAAAGTTGTATGTTTCATTGGTGCTATACTGTACCCTGACTGGCTCATCTCCTCCCCGAGACCCTTCTGTAAGGGGATATACAATTGCCTACATATGGGCTTTGCTTCTCCAGTCCACACTCCCCCTCATTCACAATGATTTGATTTTTTTGTTCTGGGTCTTTGATACCTGATCCTATCGACACCTCATGATCACACAGGCTTGTGTGCTTCTTCCATCTGGGCTTTGTTGCTTTTCAACTGGATGACTGCTTGTTTATTTTCAAGCCTTTAAGACCCTAGACACTATATCTTTTGATAGCCGGGCACCGTCAGCTTTCTTCACCACATTTGCTTATGCTCCCACTTTATCTTCAGCGATCATGTCAGAAAGGTGAGCCTCACAGAATACCAGGTTAATAGAACAAAGTGTTTTTGCATTGAGGGCATGCTTGAGTGGAGACCCAATGTCCATCTGCTACCTTAATACTAAATCTGTAAATAGATGTTCATAGATCTATTTCCTCATCATCATATAGAAATATATTTACATATGTACATGCCTGTATTGAGACCTCTATAAATGCCTTTTGTTTCCTAGTTCTTTCCTCTATATCCTTAAAGATCCTTTTCAAAATCCCTACTTAGGACCCTGGTGGTGTAGTGGTTACAAGTTGGACTGCGATCCTCATGATTGGCAGTTCAAAACCACCACCAGCTCCTCAGGAGAAAGACTTGGCTTTCTACTCCCATAAAGAGTTACAGTCACGGAAATCCACATGGTGTGGGGGGCGGGGCACTAAGAGCCAGCATTGACTCAATGGCAGTGAGTTTGGTGTTTTTTGGACCCAGGTCATACTTTGTAATGAAACTTTTTATACTGCAACCTAACTTGGAAAAAAGAGTGAAAATCAGTCTTTTAAATAAATGTTGTCCAACACCTTGGAGGGCATCTGAGGCCTCTGCCAGCCATTTCTGGTCCTGTGGGGGGAAGGGTGGCAGGAGACCCTCCCAGGCCCTTCACTGAACCTCACCAGCCCTACTTTGCCACAGGAGGGCCGCTTTGAGTCAGTTGAGGGGTTCAGAGATGGGCTTTGAGCTGTCCCACAACTAAAATCTACTCTGCCCTTAAACAGCCCCCCTCCTCTCATCCCCCGAGTGTCCAGATCTGAACAAGGGCAGCCTAGCACCAGAGGGTTGCTTTGCAAACACATTGTTTAGCCTGTGAGCCCACCTCTTGCCTGGTTCCTTCAGTAATGTTTCTTGAACACTTCTCTGAATGGATGTGACTAGTTGAAAGTACCCACACCATGAGATCGGGGAGAGAGTGGTGAAGTTGTAGGAAAGGATTGGGGAGAGGGGGGTGGCGGGGAGGCACGATGTGTGCCAGGCTGTGTGATGGGGTGGGGCACAGCTGAGAACAGGACAAACTGGACCCTGCCTGCCATCAGGGATGAGAGGGGAGATTTCAAGAAACAAGCAAATAGACCTGTCTAGCTAGCCTGCAGGGAGCTGCAGGGCAAGATGGACTAAGAGCAGACTAAGGACTCCATTTAGGCACAGAGGCCAGGGAAGCCTTGGGGGTGTGCAGTTATAGGAGGTCCAGGCAAAGTCCACAGCAGATGCAAAGGTCCTGAGGCTGCCAAGTGCTAGAACTGAGGATAAAGGAGGGAGTAAGGACTGAGAGCTGGGCAGGGCCAGACCAGGCTCAGCTCACTGACCTTCAAGAGACCCTGGATTTAACCTTAAGAGTGATGGAAGTCCTGAAGCATTTTAGGCCAGGGACTGATGGGGCCGGATTCATGTTGTTAAAGTACCCGTGGGTGCTGTTGCAGAGCCAATGGCTGGAGGAGAGGGGCTGCATAAGACCAAGATTCAAGAGTATTTTGGACAGAAGGCTAAGAGCCGGCCCTGCCTCCCTGCCACTCCCTCCACCCCAATAATACTCTACCCACTTCATCTCTCCTCTGCTCTTGAATTCTCATGCTAGAGATACATTTTGTAGGTCAAACATCCATTCAGAAAAGGACACCAATTACCATAGAGTTATCAACCACACCCAGGTCAAGAGTCAGACTATCTCTAGCCACCCAGGAGCATCCATTGTCCCCAGCCCTCCTGTCATCCCCACCCCCACCTCCCAAACACAGCCATTCAGTTCCTGACATCTAACAGGGCAGACCCATCTTCCCCATCTTGTACTTGACAGGCCAGGAATCACGCCTCGTGTGCTCCTTTGCATCTGGCATTTTGTATGATGTATCAATATCTTTGAGTGTTGTTGTCATTCATTCATGCTTGTTGCCCTACCATCGTATTCCATTGGGTAAATAGATCACAAATTTATTTATCCATTCTACTGTTAATGGGCAGTTGGGCTGTTTCCAGTTTGGGCCTATTATGATTAGTGCTTCTCTGAGCCTACTGGACCAGTGCTTCCCATTCTTTAATGGACTCATTAATCACCTCTCTGTTGTGGATGTTGTTGCCATGGAGTTGATTCCGACTCACGGTGGCCCCGTGTGTAAGAGGAGAGCTGTACTTGATCAGGCTTTCCAAGGCTGCTCTTTCAAAGATCTCAAGTTGGACGTGAGCGGCCAGTCTTTGGGGTATTAGCCAAGTGTGTAAACCATTGTGCCATCTAAAGAGTATAAAACCATTGTGCCATCTCCTAAGAGCCCTGCAAACTAAAGATCTAGATTGCATTTCTCATATGTTTCTGGGTGATGCCTGTGCTGCTTGGCCTAGGACTATAATTTGGACAAAAAAACCTCAGAGTTAAACTTGCTGCCATTGAGTCGATAAGTGACTCTATAGGGCAGGGTAGAACTGCCCCTGTGAGCTGCTGGTGCTTAGAAACTGCTGGCCTTTCGGATCGCAGCCCAACTGGTAACCATATCACCAGGGCTCCTCTGGCTGTGCACAGCAAGACCTTTTTTTTTTTTTTTTTTTGTAGACAACAAAGCCTGTTTTATTGCTTGGGGTGAAAGCAGCAGAGATGGGGCCTGGGGACAGAGGTGGCAAAAGCACTTGCCTTGGTGTCCCTGGGTTCTGGGCCTCGGCACCTGGACCTGCTGGCCATTGGCTTGTAGGCTGGGCCCTCACTGAAGTCAAGTGCCCTCAATCCTGGGAGCCGGGTCTCTCCTCCTCCTCACAGTGGCCCGGGGGACTGCCTGGAGACTGGTCTTGGACACGGGGTGTGACACTGGGCTCCACAGTGGGGCGAGGCCTTTAGGAGGTCTTCTTGGCAGAGGCTACCCCCTTCTTTCTGGGGGCCTTCAGCAGTGCCAGCTTCTTGGGCAGACTGCTGTTGGCCTTCATCATGACGTCATGTTCAATCTTTTTCCGGATGCCAACCTCCAGGTCCTTCTTGAGCTTTCGCTGCTGCACCACGCGCGCCTTCTTGGGGGCGATGACCCGGCCGCCCTTCCTCGGGCCCCGGATCTGCTCCGAGGCGGCTGCCGACGCCGCTGCCTTGCTCTTGGCCGACTTGTGCGCCTGGAACTTGCGCTGACCCTGCGCCATGGCCCCGTGTGCACCGGCGGGGGCCCTTTTTTTTTTTTTTTTACAGCAAGACCATATTTTGATGAGCCTATTTCTCCTGGGAAAATGCCACAAGAAGGCACAGGCACAGCTTTAGCAGACACTGCCAAGTTTACCCGGATGCCAACTGACTTGCCCACCAGAAGTGTATGAGAGTTCCAATTGTGCCCTATCTTCACCAACCCCTGGAACTATGTCTTTTTCATTTTACCCGTGTTTTAATGGGGACACAGAGGTATCTGGTTGTGCGTTAAATGTGTATTTCCCAGATAACTTAGGAGCCTTGGTGGTATAGTGGTTACATGTTGGGCTGGCAGCTTCGAGGTCAGCAGTTTGGAACCATAGAGCTATTCCGAGGGAGAAAGATGGGACTTTCTACTCCCATAAAGAGTTAGTCTCAGAAACTCTTAGGGGCAGTTCTACCCTGTCCTGTAGGGTCCATATGAGTCGACATCAACTCAAAGTGAATGAGGCTGGACATCTCTTCATGTGCTTTTTTGGTGGTTTTAATGTCTATTTTGGAGAAGTATCTATTTGGGTGCTTGCTCATTTTTTAGTTGGTTTGAGTTCTTTATATATTCTGGATATAAACCTGGGTCAGATACATGGCTACCAATATCTTTTCCCATTCGGTAGGCTGCCCCTTTACTTTTAGTTGTTGTTTCACTTTTTATTGTGAGTTAGGTGGGGGTTTCCAGATCATCAATAACTTAAACAACTTATCAAACCTCCCAGTAGCTTGCCCTGCCCCGTCTTCCCCGCCACTCCCGCTCATGTTTGCTTTTCTCCCTCTTGTAGGATATACTCTTCCTCCTCTTCACCTGAGTTAGCACCTGTCTGCCCTCTAGCCTATGGCTTCCCCTTCCTTCCTTTTCCCTCCCACCCCTAATAATCATCAAAATCTGTTTCTTT
Source organism: Tenrec ecaudatus (assembly GCF_050624435.1). NCBI lineage: Eukaryota > Metazoa > Chordata > Mammalia > Afrosoricida > Tenrecidae > Tenrec > Tenrec ecaudatus. The sequence goes on from NC_134545.1 coordinate 7,889,719, forward strand.
TGGCCTAAAAACCTTTATCTTGATTTTTGCCTCTTCATATCGATGAAGTCCATTGATACACAAAAGATTTTTATCTTGATGAAGTCCAGTGTACCTGGTTTTCCTTTTGTTTCTCCTGCCGTTGGTATTTTATCTGAGAATCCATGGTAAATGGAGGTGGGGGCTGGCGGGGCGGGTGGTGTGGACCACAGATCCTGGAGCATTACCCCTAGGTTTTCTTCTATCCACTTGAGTTAATTTTCATAAATGATGTGAGGCAGAGGTCCAGCTTTATTCTTCTGCCTGTGAAGATCCAGTTGTCTCAGCCTCTTTTGTTAAAGAATTACTTGTTCTTTTTAATGCAACAGTTCTTGTTTGGGGACTTGGTTTTTTGGTGCTGTTGAGTTGGTTTCTACACATAGTGACCCTGTATGTGACAGAATGCAACATTGCCCGGTCCTGGGCCATCCTCAGTCATTTCTATGGCTGAGCCCGTTGTTGCAGCGACTTGTGTCGCTCATTGAGGGACATCTCATTGTGTCCTTCTCATTGAGGGCCTTTTCTTTTGTCTGACACTCCACTTTCCTTTCTCAAGGGTCTGGTCTCTCCTGATAACAGGCCTAAAGCACATGAGACCAAATCGTATGACTTTCTTGTTGGTTCCCGGGGTGGGGATGGCCTTCACATTCTAGAGGGCAGGGGCCGAGTCTCAAGAGGGTGATGATCATGGTGGCCATCAATGGAGTACTCACTATGTACCAAGCTGTCATTTCATCCCCAGCAGCTCCCAAGCTGCTTGAGTCAGGCTCACTCAGGAGAAGCCCCTAGCCAAAGCGTCTACAGGGAGGCAGTGGCGTAGGTGGGATTCGGTCCCAGCATCACTTTGCTGCAGTGCTACAGCCCTCTCTTCTCCCCAGCATATATGCCCCTGCCCTCCAGTCACCAATCAGCTCTGAGGCCATGTGGGCAGTGCCATGCCCGTGCCTTTGATAGAGTAAACCCCAGTGACCCTTGGTCTCTGCCTCAACCCCAGAAAGGGAGCCTCATCCGCCCCACACTGTGTCATATCCTACATTGGGTCTGACACATGGAAGGGGCCAATGAAAATTAGTCAAATCAGCAGTTTTCCAGGGGCAGTCTGGTCACCGTGGGGACCCCTGAGGCCTTTTCAGGGACCCAAATGAAAACTTACTACCAAATCATAGCCAGTGCCAACTCACAGTGACCCTATAGGACAGGTAGGACTGCCCCTGTGAGAGTCCAAGACTGTAACTCTTTATAGGAGTAGAAAGCCCCTCTTTTTCCCAAGGCACAGCTAGTGGTTCCAAACTGCCGATCTTGTGGATTGCAGCCCAACATGTAACCACCAGCCCACAGTAATGTCATTGTTTCCATAATAATGCTATGGTGTTATTTTTCTTTTCACTCATAGTCTTTCACAAGTGCATGACAGAATTTTCTGGAAGTTGCATAATATATAAGGATGTCATTGCTCTGATAGTGTGTAGTCTTGTGCTTTAAATTTTTTCTTGGCTTTCACTTTGAATGTGGTAAATACTCCATAGGCAAGCCCTCAGTCTTTTAAGAGGGGAAAAAGGATATAGAGACCATAAAGTTTGAGAACTGTTATGCTAAATGAGGAAGTAAGTGATTGAGTGAATGGGATGGATGGATGGATGGATGGATGGATGGATGGATGGATGGATGGATGGATGGATGGATGGATGGAGAGTGTGCTAAGGAGTTTGGACCGACTTGGGGGAAAGCATCCTGGTGATCATTTTGAAAGTGGATTCAAGGGAGGGAGGATAGATATAGGCGTTCAGGAGAGAATGGGGTTTGGAAAATTCTCACTTCCTATGGGTACCCCCACATACCCCAAGCCCTGACCAGCTCCTGCAAAGACTTTTTGACTCAGCAGAAGTGCTCAGCCCTCTGCTGACAGACTGTACCAAGGTGTTTTCCAGAGCGAAACAATTTGAAATAATTAGAACTTTACAAAATGTCTTTAAACACACTGGTGATGGGGCTAAGAAAACACTTGTGAAGTGTAATCAGTTATTAGCAGCTGATCAATTATCCTCATGGATAGCTGGTGGGGTAGGGGGAGAGGAGAGGCAATAATAAGCCCCTTGATTAACTAATTTGAATATCTTTGGAGAACAAATTCCGGAATTTCTTTCCATTTTCTCCCCGCTATTGTAATGATCCACACATCTGCTGGGTAAATGCAGTCTGGGAATGGTAATGAGCGCTCCACTGTGAACGGCCCCTTGTTCCCTCCAGGAGGCGGAGGGAACTGGGACTGTGGGTAGTGGGCAGTGGCCAGCCACGCCAGTGGAGCCTGGGGAGTGGAAGGTGCATGGTTCCTGGCAGCTCGGCCATGTCTCCAAACTGCTAACTCCCTTAAAGTGTGGTGGGCAGGAGGAGGCTGACTCCCTCGCTCAGGTACAGTGGTTCTCAACCTGTGGGGCCCTTTAGGGGTTAAACGACCCTTTCACAGGGGTCGCCCGATTCATAACAGTAGCAAAATGACAATTAGGAAGTAGCAACGGAAATAATTTCATGGTTGGGAGGGGGGGTCACGACAACATGAGGAACTGTATGAAAGGGTCGTGGCGTTAGGAAGATTGAGAACCACTGCTCCATGGTCAGCTGGACCTGGGGCAGCTCTGGAAGTGAACAGTAGAGGAAACCCATGTGCCGAACAGCTCGTGGTCTGGGGCATTCTCCCCATGCTCTGTAATTGACAAATTAATAAAAGGAGTCACAGTCTGTATGAACAATGTCCCCAGGAATCCCATATTCCACAGTGACCTCATGGTTAAGATGCCTTGGCTGGATTCCAGCCCTCCCACCTCAGCTGTGTGGCCTAAGGCAAATCACTTGACATCTCTGTCCCTCCCTGCTCCTTGGATAAGAACGGTACCACCTCCCAGGGCTGCTGTCACGCAGGCATATCCCAGGCGCCATGTAAACACAAGCCCGTGTAATTAGCAGACCAGCCCCAAGTTTGCAAACTGGCAGGCCAGGGTCCAAATCCTCCAGGAAATCTGTTTTGTTTGGCACAAACTGCATTGTAAAAAATTTTTTTTTGAATTTTGTGCCAACCATTAAAAATTAAGATATTTTCGTATTGAAATTTTGGATTTAGAGAGAAAAATAAATCTAGATGTAGCTTTCTCTGGAGAGGGAGAACCTTTGGCTTCACTGAGCCCAATATCTCGAATGGGCACCCACTGGCCACGCCCACCCTGCCCCCTCATTCAGCTGCTGGCCCAGGAGGCTAGCCAGAAACAGCTCAGTCTGGCCTCCTGTTGCCCACAGCACCTAACCAACCAGAGGAGCTCACACCAAATGGCACGGATGTGCATTCCTGTGGGAAGTTGATTTCTGGGGCTGTTTCTAGAAAATTCTTAATGCTCAGGTGTTCTTGGCTTAGAGAGAAGGCAACAAATTCTAGCCATGATAGCATTTCCCCTTGAAGTCCCCAGAGTGCCCCCCAACTCCTTGCTGACCCAACAGCCATCAGAAGACAGTCCCATGTTTGCTCTCCACGTCCCCATACCCCTACACGCAGCGCGCAGAAACACTCACCCTGAACGGCCAGCCTGAGGCCCAAGGCACCAGAGACACCATGTCCTGCCCCAGAACCCATGACCACCGTTCTCCTCCATCCTGCAGGGCCAGGCCTACTTTTTTTTTTTTTTTTCAGTTTGAAGTCAATCTAAACGCATGTCTAAAACCACCTTAAAATGCCTTCCTGAGGAGCTGATATTAAGGGCTCAAGAAGGCAAATGTTTTGAGAATGATGATGGCAAAAAATGTACAAATGTGCTTGACACAATGGATATATGTATGGGTTGTGATTTGCATGAGCCGCCAATAAAAGGATTTTTTTTTAAATGCCTTCCCCACCCCTCCCACCCAACAGCTTCTCCCAGCCCCCACTCAATTGTTCCATCTCTTAAAAATGGCTTAACCAATTTGGGTTATTTTTAGAAAAATGCCTGGCTTGTTGGCTGACAACCTGTATTCTAAGTTTCAACCTCATAGGGGAAAGACAGAGTTTTAAAAACCTTGGAATGAAAGAAAAAAATAGACACAAAACATTGCCTTAGAATACAAATCATCTGAAACTGACCTGGCAGGTTGAGGCCAGCAGGGTGTCAGTCAGCAAGGTAGAACTGTGGACAGCCACCTGCTCAGGGTGTCCAGACACAGGACATAGTTTGATCTCTGGAATTTCCTCTGTCACTGGCCGGGCAGGCGGCGGCATCTTCTTGGTGGACTGAAAGGCAGGATAAACTGGCCTGGGGTTTGAGCCCAGATTCCATCACCTGAAAGCCCCTTTGTTGGAGACTTAACCTCCTCTGAGCCCTGCCCTCCACTTTGCCATTTGGGAGGTGGGAACACTCACTAGTAGCCACCTCGGATCAAAAGCCGCCAACAAGACCTGCACCCAGACACTGCTTCCTTAAGTGTGCATTAGGCCAGCAGGCCTGAGGCGCTGGCAAGGTCTACAGGTTGAAAAAAGAAAGCTAGCATGAGCTTTCTGAGGGGCTGCTGGACATGGCCTCGCTCACCTCCTGGGTTCTGTGGCAACTTGCTTTTGATCAGCTTTGTGGAGAGACAGCTCACAACCCCAGAAACTTCACCCCGTGTAAGAGTACAAGGGAGCCCTGGGGGGTGCTGTAGTTCAGCTTGGCTGCTAACCAAAAGATCAGCAGTTCCAACCCACCAGCCCCTCCTCCAGAGAGAAAGATGTGGCGGTCACCTCTGGGGTCAGCTCTGTTTTGATTGACAGCCTGGAAAACCCACGGGGGCAGGTCTACCCTGTCCTACAGGGTTGCTCTGCATCAGCATGAACTTGGTGGTGGTGGGTGTGGCTTTGGGGGTTCAGGGTCGGGTGCAATTCATGGTGTTTAGTAGGGTGGCTGCTGGAGTCCACACGCTTCACTGCTTTCAGTGCCACCGCTTCCAGGTCTCAATGTCCAACCTCTCCAGCTGAAACGAGGCTTGTGAAGCATTGTCCTCATTTTACAGGTATAGAAACTGAGGCTTTGGCAGTAGGACCTTCCAGCTAAAGGCAGGCAGAGGCAGGATTTGAACCCAGCCTGGCTCCTAAACATTTTGCACTCAGTGCTAGGAAAATGTATCAGGCTCCTCACGAGTACTGGTGTTGCTGTGGGTTGGTGTGTTAGTCTGGGTAGACTAGAGAAACAAATTCATAAACACGCATATGGATATAAGGGAGAGGTTTATATACAAGAGGAATTGAACATTGAGAAAACATCCCAACCCAGTCCAGTCCACGGCCATAGTCTGATATTAGCCCATATGTCCGATACCAATTTAAAAAGTCCTCTTCAGACTCATGAAACACATGCAATGAAGCCAAATGCAAGATGATCACATGCCAGTGGGTAGAAAGTCTTTGGGTCCAATGGCATTGTAAGCATCTTAGTGCTGACAGGGGTCTCTCTGTGGCTTCTCCAGCTTCCAAGATCTGGTTGTGTCCATGTGGCTTGTCTTCTTGCAATGTCTCTCCCAAGACAGAGAAGTGTCTTCCACCTCCAAGGAGGAAGTTCCAGATTTCCCAGAATGCTCAGGAGAAGGTCATGCCCACAGAAGTCTCATTGGCTATCTCCAGATAGACAGCCTAGACTCTACCCCTACATTCTTAATCCTTAAATTGACACCACATTAGGTGACTACCACAGTTAGCCATTGGTTGGCTAACTGCAACATCAGCAGTTTAAACCCACCATGTGCGTGCTGAGGGAGAAAGATGTGCCTGTCTGCTCTGGTAAAGATCGAAAGCCTTGGAAACCCCATATAGAGTCTCTATGATTTCTAATCGATTCCCTGGCAGTGTGTCGGGTGGAACATTATTGTGTCAGGTCTCTAAGTTGATGAGATGGGCAAGGAGAAAGGAGGGGTCCCCTGGCCCTGATATAGGACTGACCCAGAACCTCATCTGATTGGTTCTCCTGCTCAGTGAGTGACTCTCCCTCAGATCCACCCCCATTTCTGCCTGTGTGCGCCCTCCTCTCCCATCTAGACTGCATGTAGCGGCAGTTGGCATTGCTGCTCTCCCAGACTCATTCTCCAGCTGTATTTTTTTAGTTTCTTTTAGTCCATCACAATAGAACACCCAACTCTACAGGTCGTGTGTGTGTGTGTGTGTGTTCATGTCCACACTCAGCAAGAAAGTCTGAAGCAAAGGTAGCTCCCCTCTATTAGCCACCACCACTTTTATTCTGTGTCTGTCTTGCTCTCACAAATGGGCAAAGATTATATTGATAATGGGAAGGGGCGCTCACGAAACCCCAAGAGATAGAGATAAACACCCCCTATGGCTGAGCAAAGTATCCTGCCTGTGCTGGTGTAGGAGCTGGATGCAGGGAGGCATCTGACTGCTGGGGCAGGGTGGTACTGCTGCTGGTAGGCGCCTCTGCCCTGAACTTTCTTACCTGTGCCAAGCAGGCAGCCTGGGCCCTGGGTCACTATACTCAGCTCGGTGGGAAATCTACATCCACGTTGACGGCGTAAGATTTTATAAAACACAGGCAGATAGAAAAGGATGTTGCTACAAAGGAAATAGTTCTCTCCGCCCCTCTTCCTGGGTGGTCGCAAACCTCCAACCTTCCATCCGGTTAGCAACTGAGAGCGTTCACTCAGGGATCTGGGGCTTCCATGGCTGCCAAGAAACGTGAGCCCCTCCTCTACCCCATGCCCCATCTGGCTCTCGTTCACTTCACCCTTTGTCCTCACAGACCTCAGACCCACTCCATCACCCAGTAGCCCCTACTGTACTTCAGACGGCCAGCCATGCCCAGCACAGCCAGGGGAACTGCCACCACCCATGTTCCAGCTTCTGCCTTTTTTCATGGCCCGACCTGCTCCGACGCCTTCCTCGGAAGCTATGCCCATGCCCTGCTAATGCTTTTCTCAGGACAAGGCTCGGCCTGGAGACCTCCTTCTCCCTGACTGAGTGCCCGAGGGAGGCTCTTGGCCACTCCCTTCCCCAGGACAGAGTCGTCAGTGGCCACCGGTTCCTGGGGGCCCCACGTACAGCAGAACTGAACACCACTCCATGCGATTGCTGGTCAGACTGTGGTGGCCCAAAGGGATGACACCGGCTGATTTTGGAAACCTGCTGACAGCCTGAGCAGCACACAACCTGCACTGATACGTGAGGTCCATTGGCTGGGGATTGAACCTAGCTCCCTCCGTGCATTCTTACCCATCAGAACTGGGCACCTGTCCCCTTAGGCCCTCCCCCCCACCCTCCCCATGCTCCTGAACCTTTTGGTTATTGTGGTAAAACATACACATCATAAAATTTGCAATTGTAACCTTTTTCGCGTGTAAATAGAGTCTGGCGGTGTCCATTACAGTCCCAGTGTTGTATAGTCGTCGCCACTAGTTACTTCCTACATGTTTTCAGACCCTCAAACAGGAACCCCAAACCATCACTCCCTGACTTCCCCTTCCCCACAGTCTCTGGCTACCTGGAATCCTTTTTCTGTCTCTGTGCACTTCCCTATTCTAGATGTTGCCTGTAAGGCCCAATAAACTTTCTAGAGCCTCCTGAGTTCCCCCAGGCCCCCTTCCCACCTGCCTTCCTCAGCCCCATGATCAAAAAATCACCTCCTGTGTATGAGCTTGGTTCTTCCTCAACCATAACGCTGTGAAGTAGGTGAGGTTATCACCCCACTTTATCATTTATTTATTTATTTGGGGTGGGTTTTCTTCAATATTTTTTCTTTTTAAAATTTTTTTTATTAAAAGATCATTTTATTGGGGACTCATACAACTCTGGCAATCCATACATCAATTGTATCAAGCATATTTACATATGTTGTCATCATTCTTTTCTAGACATTTACTTTCTATTGAGCCCTTGCTATCGGTTCCTCATTTTCCCCTCCCTCCCCCAACCATTGATAAATTATAAATTATTAGTTTCGTATCTTACACCAACTGCTATCTCCCTTCTCCCATGGTTTCTATTGTTTGTCCTCCTGGAAGGTGGGGGTCTGGTTATGTGTTAGTCATTGCAGTCAGTTCCCCCTTCCTCCCATCCTCTACCTACCTTCTCACCCTTCTGGTGTCACTATTCCCATTCCTGCTCCTGGATTTCATGTGTCGTGAGTTCTTATCTCTTACATCTGTGCACATGCTCCGGTCTAGTCCAAAGTGAGAGGCATCACTGGGGTCATGCTAGTGGGGGATGAGGAAGTATATTAGTCTGGGTACTTTAGAGAAACAAATCCACAGAAACTCATGTATGAGAGAATTTTATATATAGGTAAAGTGTGCATCAAGAAAACATCCCAACCCAGTGCTGCCCAAACCTACAAGCCCGACATTAACCCATTAACCTATATGTCCAACACCAATCCACAAAGTCCTCCTCCATCTCACAAAACAGAGGCAATGATGCCGACTGCAGGAGGAAAGCCAAGTCAGTGAATGTGTAAGCATCTGAGCGCTGGCAGGGGTCTCCACATGGGTGCTCTAGCACCCAGGGTTGCATCGGGGCGGGTCCATGTGGCTTCTCCTTGGGGATGTCTTGTAGGAAGTCAGTCTTGCAAGCTGAAGCAGGGAGCTGCTAAGCCAGCTGCACCCTGGTGCGACCATCACAAAGCAAGAGACCCGAGAACTCGAAAGGCGCGGCTCACCAAGCCATTTATGCCTCCGCCTTTCAATTAATCCCACATATGTTTATAAGCTAGGTTGGCACAATAAACTAGCTAACTCAGGAAGCCTCAAGGAACCAGAGGACTATTGTGTGTTTCGTTGGTCCGTTACTGTGCCCTTGTTGACTCATCCCTTCCCTGTGACCCCTCTGTGAGGGGACGTCTCATTGTCAATAGATAGGCTTTGGGTTTCTGCTCCAACCTCCCCCACCCCTTGTTCTTAACAATATTGTTTGTTTGTTTGTTTGTTTTTTATGGGTCTTCTGATGCCTGTTACTCGGTCCCAATGACACCTCATGATCACACAGGCTGGTGTGCTTCTTCCATGTGGGCTTGTTGCTTCTCTGCTAGATGGCCACTTGTTTAACTTCAAGCCTTTAAGACCCCAGATGCTGTATCTTTTGATAGCCAAGCATCTGCTTTCTTCACCACATTTGCTTATGCACCCATTTTGTCTTCAGCAATCGCGCCAGAGGGTGAGCATCACAGAATGTCAGTTTGTTAGAACAAAGTGTTCTTGCATTGAGGGATGGTATGAGCAGAGGTTTGAAACCCATCCACTACCTCAGTGTTATTATCCCACTTTAAAGCTGACAGTGGGGGCACAGAGAACTTAAAGTAACTTGCCAAAAGTCACACAACTAGCTCCGGTGGAGCTAGACTGCAAACTCAAGGGCGATGTCATGTATGCACTCCACTCTATAGCAGCTTTTCACACTCCAGATGTTAAATTAGGCCCTTTCCTTGCATTCAGTCTCAGCGAATCGAGAAAACAACGCAGAAAAATCCATCATATCTCTATGCCCATTTGACAGATCAGGACCCCGAAGCTCCAAATGGATTCTAGAAAGGTGGTAAAAGTGTGGCGAACTTCAGCAACAGCGCGGCGAAGTGGAGAAGGGTGGGGCAGGTTTCCCAGCTCAGCTCTGCTCCTGCCTTGCTGTGTGATCTTGGCCAAATGTTAGGGCCTCTCTGAGCCATCTGCAAACGTAAGGAGAGCCTCCAGTCTCCCAGAAGGTGAGCTGAACCAAGAAGCCAACCTATGGTAAGCCCTCGGTTCCTGTGTTCTGGGGAGTAGACACCACTGTGGCCCCGGGTGTGTGCCCGGCACAGAGTGGGTGCTCAGTAAACACATGATGAGCAGCAGGGCATAAGGAAGTACAGAGCACCTCTTGGTCCAGCTCACCCAGCAGCCTGGATGGCACACCGGGGATCCCTTACCCGGCACCTGCCCGAAATGCCCCTGCCTTGTCTTCCCTGTGCCCCTGAGGTTTTTTAGCTCTGGAAACTCGGAGGTAGATGGCAGCAGTCAGGGCCAGGAGGAAGTGATCAGATGTGACTCTAGCGAGATAATGAGGTGTTTGATTGGCATCCTCTCTCAAGGACACCACCTCCAGGTCCCACGGCAGCAGCAGCAGCGGTCTTGTTTTCCTGCCCAATGCTTCCTGGGAGTGTGGGTGGAGGATTGCCCCAAAGTAGAGCAAGTGCTAGTATATGTGGGACAGGGTCACCAGGGTCGAGAGCCCAGCTTTCATTTGTTCATTTATGGATGCATCTATTCCACAAATACTGGCACCTACTATGTGCCCATCCTTGAGGATCCAGCAATGACCTAGAGAGATAAAGCCCCTTCTGCTCTCCTGGGCTCAGGGAGATGGTAGTGTGCACAGAGAAAGTGACTCACATGACACGTGTTCTGAGAGGCATCAGCAGAGTGGGATGAGCAAGGGAGAGAGGACACATTGGCACCTTCGAATAGGACGGTGGGCTAGGTGTTTGTGAGCAGGCATTGCTAGTGTGAGGCTCGAGGAGGAAAGGAAACCACCTTGCAAAGACCTTGCAGCAGTAGTGTGCTGAATACAGCCCAGTGTCAGCCAGGAAGCCTCATGTGGCATCCTTCTCGGGTTTTACCCTGTGGGGCAGGAATGATGCTACAGAGGTGCATAGAACATGGGGTCCTGAGGCCAAGGTGCACTGGACACGGAGGTGGGAGACATAGAAGGCTTGTGCGCGGAGGAGGTTCAGGATCTGGCTTAGGCTTAACAGCAGCCTCTGGCCACTGGGTGGGGAAGGGACTACAGAGGGGCCAAGGAGGAGGCCCCTACAGTCTACCAGGGGTCCTCAAACTTTTTGAACAGGGGGCCAGTTCACTGTCCCTCAGACCCATTGGAGGGCCAGACTATAGTTTATTAAAAAAAAACTATGAACAAATTACTATGCACACTGCACATATCTTATTTTGAAGTAAAAAAAACAAATGGGGCAAAAACACCCGGCGGGCAGATAAATGTCCTTGGTGGGCCGCATGTGGCCCACAGGCCGTAGTTTGAGGACCCCTGGTCTAGACCAACGGTGACAGTGACTTCACCCAGGTTAGCGGCAGCAGAGGGCAAAAAATGCTGGATCAAACCAACAGGATTTGCTGGTGAGCACTGTGTCTCAGACACTCCCATGATGTCCCAACTATGTCACATGACATAGTTCCTTGGCACCACCCTCCCCTGGGCCCCCTGCAAGCATCTCAAAAGGTGGTTAGGCCTTAACTCCACTTTATAGGAGGTCAGGGTCCAATCAAATGCTGTCCCTTCTACCTCAGCACTAAGATTCCTTTTCAAGACTAAGACCTCAAGCTTAATAGTGTGTCTAAATATGTATACGTGGAAAGGAAAAGGGGACTTGCCTAGAATCTAAGATCAGCTCTCAAACCAGCTGCTGTCCAGCTGATACCAACTCACAGTCACACACACACACACACACACACACACACGCCGCCCCATGCTTCACAGGGCTTTCCCCCCTGCTTTGGGGGAAGGAGATCACTAGATCTTTCTTCCAAAGCATCTCTGGGTGGACTCAAACCTCCGCCTTTCTGTTGAGCAACTGAGTGAGTTCATGGCTTGCGAGGACCACCAGAGGACCGGCGAGTGTTCCCAGAGAAGGCACTTCTCCCCCAACCCTGCTGAGGGCGGTCAAGGAAATTCCCATTCGTCTGGAAATCATGGCTTCAAAGTTACTGGCGGCCTCTGGGCACACATCCAAGCCTTGACACTGGGGTCCAAGTTTGAGATGCCCACCGACCAGCCCAGCTGAGGGAACACAGTGACCAAAGAGGCTTCTACTCTTCAGCTTGGCTGGCTGAAACAGTTTCTCATAGACACGCCCCTTGCCCCGGCCTTGGATAATTGGCCCAATACATCTTTGGCATCTGGAATTTACATACAGCGCAGGGAGTGATGGATGGCTCTGGTCACCCGGGCTGTCTCTCAGCCTTGGCTCAGTTATCCATCTCCTCAGGCTGCAGAGCCATCCGTCTTGTCTTGTCTCCTTGCTCCTGGCAGGCCTGCATGTGCCCTCCCATCCCAGGTCCCCCCCTAGCGCCGCCTCTGCAGCCTCACTAAAGGCAATGCTCCCAGCAAGCCCCACTACAGATGGAGCAAACACCTTGGCTCAGAGTCTCCCCTGAGGTCACCCTCCCTGTGGTGTCAACCTGGGCTGACAGCAAAGCCCCGGGGAGGCCCTGGGTGCACATGTGACCAGGACAGCCCAGGACCTGACAGAGTTTCTCTTGGTTGTGCATGAGGTTGCCATGAGAGACTCCTGCCCTAGGGGATTGCTGGTCTTGTCCTTTCTCATCCCTTATTGTTGATGAGGACCCTGTCTCTGCCTATATCCACTAACAGTTGTTAGTCACTCCACAAATATTTAATGAATGCCTAAAAAACCTGTTGCCATAGAGTCATTTCCGACTCATAGCCTATTGTGTTCTAGGAGGCAGAGGTGGTACCCCAAAGAAGTCTCACCCTCCATTTGGAGGCCTGAGTTCCATTCCCAGCCAGGAAACTTCTTATGCAGCCACCCTACATCTGTCAGGGGTGGTTGGTGCTAAACACATGTCAGCGTCGCATCCATACTAAAAATCATGAGTAATCATGGCCTGGTTAACTACTTCTGATAATTAGTCAGTCCTAATCACGTGGTGACACAGGTCCAATCTGCAAAGATTTTTGGCATGGCACAGGACCGGCAGGGTTTCGTTTGGTTGTGCACAAGACTGCCATCAGTTGAGGACCAACTTGACAGAAGCTCATAGCAATCACGTTATGTGTTAGCAACATTTCTAGACACTTGGGATATAAGAGGGGGTGGGAAAGATCAAAATCCCTGCTTGCCCCCTTGCAGCTTTTTTCTAGGAAATAAAATAAATAAGAAGAATGTAAGGGGACTTTGAAAATCTTGTGTAAATTGAAAAATAATGGATTTTTTCCTACTAATTTTTTATAGGCCCCACATATATGTAGTGTGTTTGATAGGGACACATCTTAAGGGGAAGAAATCTAAAGATAGGAGCAGGCAGGCCTATTAGAGGCGGTGGCAGTAATTCCTTTGCCTGGGATGTCTGCCTTCTTGTTTGACAAGTAGATGTCCCCATCGTGGTGACTTATTTTTCTCAATCATAGCAAGTCACCCTGCTGTGTGTGTCCTCGAAGCATTTTATTCATCTTGCTCTTATTGCCCCCAGGCACACAATGTTAGAACTGACCTGCCTGTCTCTTCACTGCATTGCGGGCGCCTCAAGGATGGGGACTGTGTAATTGGTTTCTATAGACCAGTGTTTACACTGTGCCTGGCACAAAACTGGGGCTCAGTGATATTTAGATGGCCAATAGAGTGAGGATAGATGAATAGATGGATAGATAGATGAGTGGGTAGGTGGGGATGGATTGATGTATGTCCCAGATTGCTTCTCTGTGTAGTTATGTGAGTGCTTTGTTGTTGCTGTTGTTCGCTGATACCGAGTAAATTCTGACCCATAGTAACCCTATATACAACAGAACAAAACATGATCCAGTCTTGCTCCATCCTGACAATAGTTCCTGTGCTTGAACCCATTGTTTCAGCCACTGTGTCAATCCATCGCATTGAGGGCAGCCTCTTAATCACTCCCCCTCTACTTTACTAAGCAGGATGCCCTTCTCTAGGGGTCTTTCCTGACATGTCCAAAGCATGTGAGAAAAAGCCTCACCACCCTTGCCTCTAATGATCCTTCTTGCTGTACTTCTTCCAAGACAAATAAATTATTGTGTCTTCCTTATTCAGTGTCCAACTTTCACATGCATATGAGGTGATCGAAAGTACCGTGGCTTTTGGTGCTTATTATTGTCTCTGCATGTCTATCTAGATAAGATAGGTGAGATAAATGATCCAGAGGACTGATGGTGCGGGGAGACATGGGAGAGGGGAAGGCAGGGGAAAGGAAGTGGGTGTTAACAAACTCAGGGACAAGGGAACAACAAGTGATCTAAAATCGATGACGAGGAGGTAGGACTTGATCAAGGACAATGTAACCGAGAGAAATTACTGAAACCCAAATGAAGGCTGAGCATGATAGTGGGATAAGAGGAAAGTAAAAGGAAATAGAGTAAAGAATTAGAAGGCAAAGGGCATTTATAGAGGTCTAAATACAGGCAGGTACATATGTAAACATTTATATATGAAGATGGGGAAATAGATCTATGTGCATATATTTATAGGTTTAGTATTAAGGCAGCAGATGGACATTGGACCTCCACTCAAGTACTTCCTCAATGCAAGAACACTTTGTTCTATTAAATTGGCATTCCATGATGCACGCTTTCCTGACATGCTCGCTGAAGAGGAACATGTGCATAAGCAAATGTGGTGAAGAAAACTGATGGTGCCGAGCTATCAAAAGATACCGTATCTGGGGTCTTAGAGGCTCAAAGGTAAACAAGTGGCCATCTAGCTCAGAAGCAACAAAGCCCACATGGAAGAAGCACACCAGTCTGTGCAATCAGGAGGGGTCAAAGGGATCAGATATTTGGCATCAAAAAACAAAAAATCCTATCATTGTAAATGAGGGACAGTGCTAGGGTTTTATGTACATCTGCTTAGTCAATAAAACCCTAGCAAAATATCTTTCTAGTATTCTCTGCTTTAAGCCAAGATCCATCTGACATCAGCAATGATATCCCTTGTTCCACATCCTCTTCTGAATCCAACCTGAACTTCTGGCAGTTCCCTGCCAATGTACTGCTGCAATCTTTGTTGGATGCTTTTCAGCAAAATTTTACTTGTATGTGATATCAATGATATTGTTCTATAGTTTGACCATTCTGTTGGGTTACCTTTATTTGGAATGAGCACAAATATGGATCTCTTCCAGTCAGTTGGCCAAGTAGCCATCTTCCAAATTTCCTGGCATAGACAAGTGAGTGCTTCCAGTGCTTCATTGGCTTGATGAAACATATCCATTGGGGTCCCATCAATTCCTCGAAGCCTTGTTTTGTGCTAATACTTTCAGTGCAACTTGAACGTCTTGCTGCAGTACCGTTGCTTCTTGCTCATGTGCTAGCTCTTGAAATGGTAAAAGAGTTCCTTTTGGTATAGTGACTCTGTGTATACTTTCTGTCTTTTTTTTTTAGCATTTTATTTTTTTAACAATTTATTAGGGGCTCATTACAACTCTTATCACAGTTCATACATGTACATACATCAATTGTATAAAGCACATCTGTACATTCTTTGCCCTAATCATTTTTTTCTCCTCTTTTCTTTTTTTACATTTTATTAGGGACTCATACAACTCTTATCACAATCCATACATATACATACATCAGTTGTATAAAGCACATCCATGCATTCCCTGCCCCAATACTTTCTGTCTTCTTTTGAAGTTTCCTACATCATTCAGTATTTTGCTCATACAGTCTTTCAATATTGCACCTCAAGGTTTGGCTTTTTCTTCAGTGCTTTCATTTTAAGATATACTGTGTTCTTCCTTTTGGGTTTTCTAGCTCTAGTGCTGTATCATTTCATTATACTATTTTACTTTGTCTTCTTGCGTTATCCTTTGAAATTTCCTGTGTTCTTCTCTTTGACTTCATCATTTCTTCCGTTTGCTATACTTGCTATAACTAAGAGTAGACTTCAGCGTCTTTTCTGACAATCACTTTGATCTTTTCTTTCTCTTTGTCTTTTTAGTGACCTTTTGCTTTCTTCATGAATGATATTCACAGTGCCCTCCCACAGCATCTCAAGGCTTCTGTCATTAGTGTTTGCTGCATTACATGTGTTCTTGAGATGTTCTCGAAATTCAGCTGGGTAGACTCCAGGTCACATTTTGGCTTTTCATTTTCTTCAGCTTTAATCTTAACTTACATATAAGCAATTGATGGTCTTTTCCACCACTAAACCCTGGCCTGGTTTTAGCTGCTGATACAGAGCTTCTCTATCGTCTCGTCCCACAGATGTAGTCAATTTGATTTCTGAGTAGTCCATTTGGAGAAGTCCATGTGCATAGTCGTTGTTTGTGTTTTTTGAAAAGGTATTTGCAGTAAAGACATCATTGGTCTTGAAAAATTCTATCATGTGATCTCCAGCTGCGTTTCTCTCACCAAGACCTTATTTTCCAACTAGTGTTCTTACCTCTTTGTTTCCAGCTTTTGCATTCCAGTTGCCAATAATTATCAATACATTTTGATTGCATGATTAATCAATTTTAAACTGGAGATGTTGGTTGAATTCTTCAATTTCTCCATCACTAGCTTTTATAGTTGGTGCATAAATCTGAATAATAGTTGTAGTGATTGTATTTCCTTGAAGGAAATTATATATAATCCAATCACAGACTGCATTGTACTTGAAGACAAACCTTGAATGTCTTTTTATGACAGTGAATGCAATGCTATTGCTCTTGATTAGGTCATTCCTAGAACAGTAAATCTTATGATTTTATATTTCAAAATGGCTAATACCAGTCCATTTCAACTCACTAATGCCTAGGATATCAATCTTTGCATGTTCCATTTCATTTTTTTCACTTCCAATTTTCTGAGATTCGTATTTTGTACATTCTGAGTTCTGATTGTTGATGGATGCTTGCAGCACTTTTTTCTCATTTTGAGTTGTGCTCCATCAGCAAGTGAAGATCCCGAAGGCTTTACTCCCACAGATTTTACTCCATTCATGTCTCCAGGGTCAACTCTCCTTAGAGAAGGCAGCTTCTCCTCGGTCGTATTTTGAGTGCCGTCTGGCCCCACCCTCTGGCTCTGTCTCTGTTCTGCTTGCATTCATTAGGTCGTCAGTATGTGGCAATGTTTCGATGCTATGTATAAGGTTTGCAATGGCTACTTCCTTTGACGTACACAGTCAATTCCTTCTCTGGTCTGTTCTGAGTCTGGAAGGTACAATGAAACCTGTTCACTTTGGCTGAGCCTGCTGGCATTTGAAATACCAGTGACATCGCTTTCAGCATCACACAACATACAAGCCACTACATACTGACAGACAAGTGGTACAGGCAGAGCTCTGTATTTGTTTGGGAGTTGGTGGCTGTATTGGAACTCAGAATCGCTGTTCATCCTGGTTTTCCAGATCCGATCTGCACCCTCAACTCTCACTCATCCAGATGATGTACAACATAAAGTATGTAGTTCAATGTCTGACTCATGGCAGCCCCCTGTGTGCCAAGTAGAACTGTTTCATAAGATATTCAAGGCTGTGACCTTTCCAAAACCTGCCTTCCAAGGAGCCTCTGGGTTGGTGCAAACCACCAACCTTTTGGCTAAGAGTTCATTACTTAGTCATTAACTCTGCTGTTCTGTTGTTTTCTATGGGGAACTTATGCGTCCGATATCATTTGAAGAAAGGGTTCTGAGATTTTCAAAATGCAGTCTGGTGGTACATATCAGAAAGGATAAATGGGCATAGGGAAGAAGCCCAGACTGTGGGAAGTGGAAAGCTAGATCCAGGAAGCTTTCCTGGAGCAGGAGACCCAAAGGATGAGTTAGATTCAATGCAAAAACAGAATGAGGTTGACCAGACTGAAAGAACAGAGTGTGTGTTGGCCTGGATTTTGGAACCTGGGAGCATTTGGATCCCTGCAAGGAATTTCATCTGTCTAGGAATGAAACAAGCCGAGCAGGGAAGATGGCAGAAGTGCCCCATTTGCCATAGGGCAATGGTATGTCATAGACCAGGGGGATGCTAAGGAAGGCTTTCTTTCTCTTCTCAGAGTCATCATGTCCCTAGCCTCTACCGCTCAACAATTACTGCATCCTTTTTAGAAAGAAGCTCTTATTGGAGTTGGTATTGAGGGGAGATGTCTGACTTGGGGACATCGGTTGGAGCTAGCCTGTGCTCGGGGAGCATGCATGCTCCCGCTGTGTCTTACATGTGTTCTCTCCCTATGGAACACAGCACCTGGCTCACGACTTCGTACATAGTCTGTTTGGTGCCAGCGTTAGAATAATGGCTACCCTTAGGGGGCGCTTTCTGAAATGCCAAAATGTTCTGTACCTTGAGCTGGCTGTTGCTTAAAATTAACCCAAACCCACTGTCATGGAGCCGAGACTGACTCAAAATCCAAAGTGTAAATCCCTGTGGGACTATGCAGGCTTATCTTTCTCCCTGGGAGTGACTGGTGAGTTTGCCTTGCTGGCCTTGTGGTTCACAGCCCAATGCCTGTCACACAGCGTCACCAGGCTCCATGGCTGGTGGCTGTACCATTAGTTATCTAAAATTTGCTGAGTTTAAAAATGGACTTAAAGCTTCTCAGATCTCAATCAAACAGGGACAAAGAGAAGTCCATTTAAAGCTAAATATTGCGTCAAGGCAGAATGTGTATGGGGCCCCAATTCTGCAGGCACACACGAGTGGTTAAAGTCTTGGCAGTGAGGAAGTATGCAGTCTTGAAGACTCCCAGGTTCTGAGATTCTGAGGGCTCTGGAGGTCTAAGATCCAGGACGACCACCATAATGTCCAAATAATGTTCACTTGCTGGGCAGTATGCACTCCTGTGGGGGTGATCCACGAGGGCCCAGCTCCTCCTGCAGCACCCTGGTCCACTCTGGCCCCATCCCAGGCGCCTCTCTCTCCGGGCATTGGCCTGAGCCTCAGCTGCATCAATCATCTGCTTCAAGCTCATTAAAATTATTTCTTTTTAGTTGCAAATGGGCTGTTTATGATGATCATTATTTGAATGGTCTGCGCCGGGCTCCGGGCTGTCTGTCTGCTGCTGACGGCTGGTTAATCAGATGAGTCTCCTCCCGGCCTGGGTCCGGCCCAGAGTCTAGCCTGTGTAAATCACGGCTCCCTGGGGCCACTGGGGAGGAAAGGAGAGGTTCTCCGTACTATGTGTGTGGTAGTGGGGGTTGGGGGTGGGGGCCTTGGTATCTGGATGCTTGTGTCTAAAACTCAGAGCCCGCTGTCTTGCACCTCCTGAAGGAGTTCTTGCTGTTCTTTCAGAAACTACCCAGCACCAGCCATGGTCATGGTGACCATGTGACCAGTGTGTTCATGTTAAAAGGCTGCTATATATTCTGTATCTGTTCCTCATGCTTTGTTGATGCTCAGAGAGCCTTTCTTTCAGGATGTCAGGATGGGAGGGTATGGTTTTGAAGGTCTTCATGTGTGAGAAAAAAATCTTGACAATCTTTTGTCAATCCCTTTTATTTTTTAATTCACTTGCTTGAAGTTGTCTTGTTGTTGTTATTTTTTCCCTTTCCTTTTTACTGTACTGAGAAGTCCACACCCTTGAGGAGGTGCTATATATGATGCTTTCCTTACTTACATTGTTCAAAACAGGTCCCCTGAACCAGTTCAGCCAATAGGGAGGTAGGGCAGAAGCAGTGACAGTGGGGGCCGTCAGAAATGTGCCTTCCTAATTCTCCAAGGACATAAACCACACCTGAATTATTAGAACTGACTGTCATTTATTTCTTAGCCACGGCATGACTCGCCTTATGGACATATTAATGTGTGAACTGAGATGATATATGTGAGATGCTTAGCACAGTGCCAAGAATATGGGAGGCTCTTGGTAAATACGAGGCACAGTTTATTTGGTCATGTTTTTTATTGTGATGTAACAGATATGTAACAGAATACAATTATTATTTACTATTTCAGGAGCCCTGGTAGCACAGTGGGTTAAGCTTTGGGCTGCTAGCCAAAAGGTCAGAGGTTCAAGCCCACTAACACACTACTGTTGCTACTTTCGGTAGGAGTCGTATGTGGACCATATACCGACAGTAATGTTGCAAGTAGGCATAGCACACTTAGGAAAATAACACGGGGAGGTGGTGTGATTAGCCAAAAAAAAAAAAAAGGTTGTTTGCATGAAAGATGGTAAATATGGTAAGAATTCAAGCTTGAAGGATAAGCAGAGATGTGAACAAAGTTGGGATGAAGAAACCATGTCAGTGAGATCCCTGCCCCTAGGTGCTGAGCAGAAAGACTGTGCCAGACACCCAGAGCTTGGCTGCCAGTGGGCCGAAGCCCTTGCCTTACCTTGGCCCCATCTGCAGTGTAGCTGCAGCAGAGAGCCAGCCTGCCCAATTTGCCCCTGCCAGCAGCCAAGGAAGTATGGGTGTCAGAAGCCAGGCCAGTCTCAGGGATCTATGTTCACAGGGACAGCACAGCTGGCTGCTGGACAATGCTGCCCTGAGTGTCTCTTTCCTGGGTTGAATGACTTAAACAAGGGGTCGACATCCAGCCCCCACTGGGTCTATTGGTTGTTGGGCGGAGAAGGATACAATGTCCCAGGACCCAAAACCTAGTGTCAGAGTCATGGGCATCCAGACATGAGTGAATGCCAACCCAAGCCACAGTGCCGTTGGTCCTGCAAAAAAATGAAACATCGCAGCCCTGTCATCAAGACTGACTGGAAGAGCCCAGGAAAGTCGAGCACATGCCCTCTGCCATGACCAGCCAGGGGAGGGCCCATCCCCCTGGCTGACTCCACTAGCTGTTTCCTCCCCGCCTCCTCTGACTTTGATCACATCTATGGCTGCAAACATAGATCTGCTCTCTCCGACTCCAACCCCTACCTGCTGTCACGCAGTCTTTAGTTGTGGTTGGTTGTGGTTTCCTCATTGGAAACGGTGATTATTTTTTAAGTGATGATAAAGCAGAAGTCTCCCCTTTTTTCTTCCGTCAACTTGGCAACCTGTCAGAAACATTTTCTCTCTCCTCTCTCATGGGCCTTGTATCTCACCGACTCATAGTTCTCTGGGGATTTGGACTGGTGGGGGTGTGGAAGGGTGGCCTTTGTAAAACAGTACATTCCTTGCCGCTAGCAGGAAGGTTGACGATTTGGGGCCCACCCATATGTATCGTGGGAGAAAGGACTGGCAAGCGCTTGTCACGCAGGTGACAGCCAAGAAAGCCCTATGGAGCTCAGCTCTCGGATGGAACACCTGGGGTTCATGTGTCCAAGGCAACGCTGCCCTAGCTTCCACCTAGAATGAATTTCAGCACCGCGGAGAGCGCCCCGCAGCTAGTTTTTTACCTGGTCTATTTCAGTTGTGGGGTTTCAGCTTCCACCTACTTCTCTCTCATGTTAAGTCTCTAGTCCCACCCCGATTTCTCCAAAATACCCTCAAGGCCAGAGGCACCCACTCCAGGATTGGGGTCCGCTCTACCATCTCCAATTGGCACAAGGTTTGGGGTGCCCTGGCGAACTGCTGCTGAGCGGCAGCCGTGATATAAGGCAATTACCCTGCGTTTTGTGTCTTTGAGGGGGAAAGCATTTGCAGTGGCTTAATAGTACTTTTATTTCATTACCTAATGGTAAAAATGTTTCATTGTGTGTGCGAGATGAATGTGTATTAGCAGTGACAAATAGGCCCTTTCAGCTCGGTGCCGGGTCTCATCGTACATATGTTAAAGAGTTCACCCTAGAAATACACTCCCGCATCTGCGTGTATGTTTTTAATAAATCTGATTGCAGGAATTTATTGCATCACCAGATTTAGGGGATTATGGAGCTTGATGACTGCAAATATAACAGGGTGATATATACAGAAAGGCTGCTTGAATTATGGTCCGGGGGGTGAGGGGGGGAACCATTTCAGGATGGTGCAAGAAAGCAGTGGACCACATAAACAGAGCATATCTTGAATTATGCAAATGAAATCCATGACAACTAATAGTGAATTGTGCTCCCCAAGTGAAAGTGCCTGCGTTACAGTGAAGAAAGCAGAATAAAAGGCGATCAAACATACAGGCACAGCCAGCTGACATCGTCGTATGGGAGCCGGGAGCATCCCCCTTTTCAGCCCCAGCACCCTCTCTCCACCCCCACCCCCTCCACGTCCTATGAAAACCTGGTCTGCCACCTTCCTCGCACACAAGGCAGGCAAAGTGCCTTCCGATTCATCTCTTTTGAATCCAAGAGCCTTCTAAGAAATATTTCTTATCGTTGAAGTGAGCTTCAGATGATTTACTGCAGGATACACAAAAGGTCAGCCTGCTTCTTATTGGCACCTTCATTTTTCCAAAATCTACTGAAATTAAAAAGCCATCTATATCTTAAAAGGCGTATTTATGAACCCTTAAGTGTAAGTAACTCATAGTTGGAACGGTTCCCACCTCTGATATATGAAAGCTGTCGGCAGCACTTTCGTGCACTATAATATGCCCATACAATATGCCGCACTTTACTATTTTGACATGGTTTGGAGATGTTTTCGGCAGTTACTGACAAGCTTATGCCATTACTCCTTTTGGAAATTTAAGAGGTGGGGCTGGGGGAGGGAGGTGGGAAGTGGAGAGAGGAAAGAAAAAAAGTCACTCCACCCAACTTTATGGGAGATTATTGATCTGGCCCAACTTCCAACGAGAAAAAAATTTTTTAAAGCTGCCCTGGATTTTTTGTTCAGTTGCTTCCACAGTTTCGTAAATTATTCATTTGTGCCAAGAGTCAATATCCTGTCTTTTCTGAGCTTTGTAAGTTAAGAAAACTTGTTCGGAACGCTGTTTTGTATGATGATTAAAAAGGAAAAGGAGGGAGAAAAAAATCTTTTTCTTTTCTCTCTCTCTCTCTCTTTTTTTTTATATTGTTCCAGAAGGAGCTTAATTCGGTCGCTTCTGAGCTGTCTGCGCGGCAGGAGGAGAGCGAACATTCTCATAAACATTTAATTGAACTCCGCCGGGAATTTAAGAAAAATGTACCTGAGGTAGAGTATATTTGCTGTTATAGAATTAACTCAGTAGGAATGCAGATTTTTCTCTGTTCAAACTATATTTTGAAAACCGTAGACATAAGTGACTTACAAGAAAAGAAGCTAATTAGCCGCCAAGAAGAATTACATCCCCCCCCCTCCAAGCTTGGGTGATTCTTGGGGTGGCAGTGCTCAACGGTGCCATCGAAAGTTGGGAGTGGGACACCTCCCCACTAAAGCAATCGTTGAGGGCTCTGTGAGATACCCATCTCCCCCACGCTCGTCTCGAAATCAAGTGTGTGGCCTTGATGACAGAGGCAGTTTGTCCAGAGTTCTTGATTTTAGTTTGCTTTTCCCCTGGCGCCTGGGAGATGGTGGCAGCAGACTCCCTCCGCTCACTGCCATCTTTCCCGCCCTCACCCCACATCTCAGGAGTTCAGTCTCTCATCCCCCTGCATGCTTCTTGGCCCCATTTTTCCTTTCCTGTGGACTCCTTGCGACCGCAGCCACCAGCTTTGTCTCTCCTGGCTGCCGTGAGAGTGGTGCAGACAGTGCCCAGTACCCCCACAATGTAAGAGACTCCCTCTAATTGTAAAGGATTACCAGAAATAGAAGCCTTTCCCCAAGAGGTAAGAGACCACACCACCCCCACCCAACCAGGGAAAGAAGTGAGGCTAGAAGGGACATGTCTCAGTTCTTTATAGGGTGAAACCATGAATTTCACTCCTTGCTCCATCAGGCCCCCTGCTGCTTCTCAGAATTAAAAAGTAGTGGGAATAAAGGCCAAAGGGGGAAATACAGCCCTCTGCTTCCATGTCACTTCAGCAGAGATGCACGCATCCTTAGCCAGAGGTCTTGAGCTTGGTCCTCCTTCAAAGCCAGCTGTGTGTCCGTCTCGGGCCAGCAGAGGGTGAACATCTGAGCCCTCTACCTGCTTGGGTGCCCTAACCCCCGAAGGATGGTGGGACAGGGGCTGGTAATCAGGAGGTCCGTGCATGGATAGCATGCATTGCATGAGTTATGCTCTGCCCGGCCCAGCAGAATCTCCGGCTTTCCTGCTTTTGGGGGTGGACGGGGCTGGCCAGCCATTGGGGTTCACCAGGCTCACAAGCACAGAAGGGGTTAGGCTCTTATCTGTGAAATCCTTCTGGTGCAATCCATAAATACCATGGGTTCTTCAATGCAGGAGAGGGATGGGACCTAGCTAAGACTCACTGGAGGCTTAGAAAGGGTGTGTGTGGAGAAGAGGGTTTCTGAGCACACCGGGGCTTCAGGAAGATCCATTGACACAGTGGTTGGAGCCCAGAGGGTGGACTGAAACTGAACATCTCTCTCTTCCCCTCAGGAATTGCAGCAAAATGTCTCTCTAGAGCTCTGCCTCTGGCAAGCAAGGATGGCATGACCCCAGATTGGGACAGCACCCCTACCCCCCACCCCATCACTTCCTCTCTCAGTCCCAATGCAGTGGACTTTTCCCCCAGGCCACATGGGATGCCCCAGGTGATGAGGAAAATCCAGGCCAGGTTTTTAGACTCCAAGTACAGCTTACATAATTTTAATACCGCATAATTATACAATTATGTAATTAGGAGGAATAAGTTTCCATTCCTATTATAGTTGCGCCTCTGAAAATTCTCGTTTTTGGAACTAGACTCTCCTGATGGCAAGAGCTGTGCCCGAGCTTTATTTAAGAACCTTGTCTGGCTGGTACCCAAGGTGCCTCCTACTTCTGGCTTTGCTTAATTTCTCCCAGGGGTGAGGCAGTCTGAGCCCTGGGCATCTGGCAATGGTCATCATTGGCCTCGAGCCTGAGACCCAGTGCCAGCTGTCCCACTCACTCACAATTCGATCTTTAAGCAAGGCACTACCCGACCTGGGCCTCAGTCTCCCCATCTGTAAACCCAGGGGACTAAGGCCCCTTCCAGCACTCACCTTTTCTGAACCATGGTTGGAGGTTTTTTAATGACATGTATTGTTTAGTCTGTAAAGTCTTGCAGACTTCACAATCAATAGCCCAACATTTAACATCTCAAATTTCACCGGAGAAGTAGGATTTCTGATATCTTCTAACAGATGAGTGGGTCTTGCAATGTAGATTCTCCATGCCCAAGTGACAGTCATCAGCTCACACTAAGTAGCTGCTGCCCCCTTTAAACAGCACGAGTGTCCTCCTGAGACCTGCCATGGGGTCTCCTTACCTGCCTCCCCCATGTCCACTTCCTGCCCAGCTTCACAACCTCTGACCTAGGTCCTCATCCAGTTCCTTCCACCATTGCTCAAGCCAAATATCCACAGTGCCTTGTGCCCAGATTCACCTAGGGCACTCACCCTCCTCATGCCCCTCTGGAAGTACCCCCTTACAGATCAATGTACCCGACACTCTGAGAAGCCCAAAGGACAGGTATCAATGAGGTAGGGTACCTGGAACCCAGAAGAGGCATCTCTTCCAGAGGCAGAAGCAACAGCCTATTTTCACTATTAGAGATGTACTTCCTTAGCTTAACAGCTAGGTTCTTTCTCCCAGGTCTAGTTTCTGTCCTGCTTGTCTTCCCTGCTTCCTCTCACCTCACCCTCTCTAGCCCCCTCAACTCCTCTTTCACAGAGATTTATTTCTTAGGGCCCATATGGCTGATAGTGGTTGGATGAGTCTAAAGTCATCTCATGGGGAAATGATTCAGGGCTTGGATCTTGGGACCATTTGACCCTAAAAGGCTTCCTCTTTCACATCCTGGAGGAAGAAGAGAACGGGTGGAAGTCAATGAGGACTTTCCTTAAAGGTGATGACCACTAGGTCATTTGCAGAAGGCAGGAAATTTGGATCTTGAAGACCTTTGTTCTGAAGCCTGCCCACTTTCATTAGCTCATCAAATGGTCAGGGAGCTCTTCTGTGGCTTTCCACGGGATGGCCCAGATCAAGACCCTAGAATACTGACTGCACAGTCTAGTGAGACACTCACAGAAGTGAAGGCGGCTACAAAACAAGGAACAGCCTTTACTGCAAAGGTGGACGCTGGGCTCTCAGGTGGCACACAGAAGGTGCAACTTGTGAGCAAGGCTGGAAGGATAGAAGGTATTCCCAAAGGGAGTCTCTTGACTTGGCACTGAGCATGGAGAAGGGGTCCACCTCTCCAGCTGCCAGTGGCAATGTCAAGCTAAACCTCCAGCATAGCTTTTTTTCCAGAGAGTTCCATGATGGACCACCCATTCCAGAAGATATATTACATAAGAGAGTGCTTGTGGTCAACTCCCTTCCTAAGGGTCATTGGCCTGTTAAAAGACTCCGAAAGCCCTGCTTGATTTGATGTTTTCCAATCTGATTTGGCTCCCAGCTGTGTGTGTGTGTGTGTGTGTGTGTGTGTGTGTGTGTGTGTGTGTCCCTTAGGAAAATCCTTGGAGGCAGGTCCCTCAAGACACTCTTGAGAAAGGGCTCAAATAGAAAGAAAATGTTTTGGAAATGATGATGATGGCAACATATGTACAAATGTGCTTGATACAATCAGTGTGTGGGTTGTTATAAGAGCTGTAAGAGCCTCCAATAAAATCATTTATTAAAAAATTTTTAATTAAAAAAACACACTTGGTAAACTCTGCTCTGGGGGAGAGTGTTGTGTTGAGCTGCAGGCAAGGGGCCGTGGGGGTCTCCTACCTGGCACTTGTGAACTCTTCGCTGATCTCTTTTTCAGGAAATCAGAGAGATGGTGGCTCCTGTATTAAAAAGCTTCCAGGCTGAGGTAAGACGCAAGGCCCACGGCATGTCCCAGAAGTGCCTCTCTCCCATCCCAGCAGAGCTGCCAGAGGAAGCCGACAGCTTCTGGACGCTTGCTCAGAGCTTCCCGGCTCCTATTGTGAGCTCTGCCCATTTCCTCTGGTCAGTTCGTTGTGGCATCTTCATGCCAAAAAATATTCTCTATTCTGTTTGGTGGATCCCAGGAAAGCCCCCTCCACCTAGACTGGATGCAGCCTGGCAGCAGCTCTGCTGCATGTCAGATCTTTGAGCTTGAACAGCCCCCTTCACCTTCCAGGCGTGGTTTCCCATGTCCAGAATGAGAGCCTTGTATTGTGGGACCTTTGCTCTCCTTCAGCATTCTGCTGGGTGATGGTTCTCTAAGGCAGCCTTGCAGATGAGGACAGGCACTAGCCCGCCCTGAAATTCTTTCTACCAGCCTACCCTCTGAGTGTAAAACTAACATTTTCCGCATTCTTTCACGCCCCCCCCCCCCCGCCGTTCCTCTGGAGCAGCTGAGCAGTGGCCCTTAGCACACTTTGTCACTAGCCTTCCCCTAGGTTGTCTCTTTGCTGGACTTTGCTACCAGGCCTCTGAGATAATGCACTTGTCCAGTTGGCACAGGAGGCCGGGTAGAGAAAGACTTGACTCATAGTAGGTCAGGTCGGGGAAGCAGAAGGGACGTCCTTTTTCTGCAAGGCACTCTTGTCTCCTCTGGGGCTCAGCCAGAGGCCCTGGGAGGACCAGCCTTCTAGGGCTGGCTAGTGGGAATGGGTTTGAAGTCTGCGTTCCGCCAAGTTCCCCATTCCTTTAAATCTGTCCCTTTGGAGCCGCAGAAGCGCATGAGACCATCTTAAAGTAAACAATAACTGGGTTTGCACAAATGCCGCTGATTTCCATATTTTTCATCCCATCTTTTTATTACCAAGCTGACGGGTGCGCTTATTTATTTATAGGGCCATCCAGTAGTGATTCATTTGGGTGTGAGGTGCTGGGGCTGAGGCGGGGATGAGGAAGAGCGAAAACGAGGGTGGAGTTGTGTTTTCAAGGCGTTGTGTTTTTTTAGAAAAGAGATTCTCAACTGCCATGAAGGATGGACGAGGAGCCCCCAGCTGCCCTCAGCCCAGCCCAAAGCAGGGCAGTGAGCTGTTGCCTAGGGTGGCACTCTCTCAGTCAGGCTCTTGTATGGCTTTAGGTTTGGTGCAACAGAGCCTCACTTAGCCTCTTGGAACCTCCATGTCCCAATCTGCTAAATGGGCATAAGGATCCCCTCTGTTGTTTTCAGGAGCAAGTGAAGTAGAAGGCAGGGAAAGGGCCTGATTTAATGGCCAGCGCATGGAGAGCTGCAGAGTGGAGTACTAGACTCTGGGTCAGCCTGGTTTTTCAGCCTCGCTGTGGGACCATAGGCACGTTACTCAACCTCTCTGTGCCTGCATTTCCTCAGCTGTGAAATGAAGTCAAAATGAGGCCCACTCCAGAGGGTGGTGACTGAAGAGGAACAAAGTTAATCCCCAGTAGCGCTATGCATGTGACAAGTCAGGGTGTTCTGTTACTTCTTGGTGTGATCTCCAATACTTTGCTTTGGTTTGGTTTTGCCTGTGTCGGAACTTGCCTATTGCTGAACTTGCTGTTTGGGATTTTTATCCAAAAGAAAGGGTCTTTCTGAGGGCCCATCCTTTACGCTGCTTCCCTCTTGCAATCCGCCAGACTCCAGGCTCGAGCCAAGGGTTCTCAAGTGGATGTTACTCATTGCACAGAAATCTCCCCTGTGGCAGACACCATCCACTCTCATGGAAAGCAGCCCACCATCCAACCTTCCCTGCACCCCAGAGCAAGTCTCTTGTTGAAATCTAACATGTTCAGGTTTAGACCAGATTGTTCCTCCCGCTGCCTTGGTATGGCTAGAACCGTCTTTTTATCTTTTAAAATTATTTATATATATATTGGTGAGTGTGTGTGTGTGTGTGTGTGTGTGTGTGTGTGTGTGTGTGTGTGTGTAGGAGAGGAAGTGAGTTTGCCCTGCTATGAATCAGGAAAGCTTCCCTCCCGCCTTGATTATGTAAAGGACAGTTTGATTTCCCCTGCTCGGGGGGGGGGAACAAAGACAGCCAGAGAAGGTGGCTTGATGGAGACAGCTTGAGACAGCTTGAAATGGCCAAAGTTTGAATATCCTTGCGCACAGAGAAAAGAGCAAGCCGAAAGCCCCGCTAATTACAAAAGTTGCTTTATGAAAGATAATTCAAAGCAATAATTTAGCAAACATAATCAAGTCGCACAGATGGGGTTGTTGATGGATGGATTGCAACATGCAATTAGCAGTTCTCGCAGTTACATATCATTAACCCTCCGAGCACAAAAATTATTTTCTCATTATTAGTTGAAAAGGTAAAATTAAGCTGACTAGACAGTAAAGGAACAAACTACAATTAATTACCTTCATTTATTACAGTCATTATTTTAAACTTATTTTTACTTGGAGAGAGAGATGAAAACATCTAAATTAAAAGTTTTGTTATGCTAAATCGGAGGTGAAACTTTTCTAAGACGAGTGTGCTGGCCCAGCCAGGAAGCTGCCAGCACCCACATCTCCAAATTGGCTTTTCTCTCCCTCCTCCTCCCCGCAAAGGAACTGGATGAGGCCCCAGTGGCAGAAAGCCCTCTGGAGTTGGCCCCACATGGAGGCATCCACCTTGGTCCAGTCAAAACATGACGGCTTGTGACCAGGCAGCAAGCAGCCTTGGCTCTGACACCCCCACCCCCCCAGAGGTAATCAGCAAAGTGTGGGGTCAGGCAGTCACGGTCTGATTCCCACCCCAACACTGGGAGTTCCCATGACCTTGGAAAGTCTCTTCATGCCTCCATATCACAGCTTCCTCCTCTGTGGCATAAAGATCAATGAGATTCTGTGTGTCAAGTGGCCAGCATGTCATGTGAGTGAGTTTGATTGCAGGGAGGCTGGGCAGACCCTTACTCTGCCCACCCCTCTGTCTTCCCTGATGGTGGTTCCTGTGCCCGCCAACTCCACAGCCTCCAGCCTTGGTTGGATGAGTGAATGACTCAATCAATCAATATGACTCTAGTCAGGGCAGTTACCCTTCACTGTGCCACCTGGAAAATGTAGTGGTGACACTTCGTTCTCCTGGTCAGAGATGTCAGATATCATAACTTGCCGTGGTTTGAGGCATCCCAGAGCCTGCACTGCAGCTCCTGTGGCATGACACACTTCTGAAGGGTTAGAAAGGAGGCCAAGGGGCCAGTGATGAAGTGGCATATTATATCATTAGTTGAGTCCATGAAATCTTGTGTTTATTATACAAATGTATATCGAGGACCTACTACATACCAGGTGGTGTTCTAGATGACGAGAAACCTGGTCATCTTCCTGATCCCTCTTCATATGAGAGAGAAACCAGTCTTTGTGAGGACACCCCCTCCCCCCTTGGAAGGACTTCCCAAGGAAATCAGGGCCATTCTTCTACTCAGAGCCATGAAAGATAATACATTTGTTGTTTAGAGCCCTGAATTTGAGGGTGGTTGGTTACACAATAGACAGACAAGCAAGTTAGAACCTGCCATGTGTGCAACGTGTCTGCTCTCTCTTCTCCCCTTTACTCCCAGCAATCCTCTGCTCCTCTGCCTTCTCTGCCTTCTCTCATTTCTTCTCCAGCCCCTCACCACTCTCCTTGCCTCAGCAGATTTTAGCCTTCTTAAGGCATTTTCTCCCAACACCAACGTACTCAGCTCCATCTTTTTGCCCGAGTACAGCCTCTTGCCACTCCTAATTGCATGGGGAGGTGACAGGTGCCTCTTGGCAGATGTCAATGTGCACATAGCCTCTGAGCTCCCGAGCTGGTCTCCAAGGACCTAGTTGAAAAGGGTCAACAACTGTGAACTTTTGTCTCCTCCCCTTTGTGTTCCCTATGATGGTGTTGGGTGCATAGAGACAGCCCCCAGCAGCTAGGGGCAATGAGGGTAGACCCCGAGGTCCTGGTTGTTGAAGAGCACATAACTGAAATTGACTTGCAGACAGGAATCATCAAGAAAGCACGAGACAGTCTTGCTGCAGCTTCTGTTGGGGGATTCCTGGCAAAGTATGAGTCCGTGCCCTCTAGCATGAGGTGTGAGGCCCTCTGCCTCGGTGGGCATGGGTTGAACTAGTGAATAACTCAGCCAGCCCTGCTGGCAGGTAGAGTTTCCCCCCAGGCAGTAATGTTCCACTGTGGCACCTGAAAAGTGAGGTGGTGATATTTGGTTGGCCTCAGTGTATGTGGACTTCGAGGGTACCCTCCTGGTCAGAGACTCAAGACATTGTGCCCTGCTGCAGTCAAGGCATTCCAGAACCTTCCCCCCCCGCCTAGGTGCTACCACCTTACCCTAAACCCCCCTCACTTTCAGGTAGGCAGAGTGCTGAGTTCCTTTTCTCCCCAAACTCCACCTGCCAGGGTCCTGGTGGCTGATCGGATCCAGGTCAGATGGCAACGAAGGCTACCCCACGGTCAGTAAATCACCATGTGTGGCAGTAAAGGTGGCCCCCATCTGGGGAAGGGAAATCTCCTGAAGTGACTGGTGTGTTGTGCTTCCTATTGATCACTTTATGATTTCATCACTATGAGGGAGGTGGTATATGATCATCCCCTTCTTCTAGATGAGGAAACTGAGGCCGAGGGCGGAGAGCATCTGTGGAAGCAAGGAGAGAACCAAAGGGCACAGGAAGATGGGCAACTCTTGTCTCCTTGGGTGGAAGGCCCTCAAGACAGAAATTCTCAGATGAGCCCCTCGATTAGCCTTGGGCACACACATTTGCTGATACCTCTGCCTGGAATGTTTTTCCTTTCAGCAGCACCTCTCAGGTGACACGTACTCGGGGCCAGGGAAGGGCTCCCTGTCACCTCCAGCCCTGTTAAACGTGGACCCTGTGTCAGCTACTGGCACAGCCCCTTCTACTGACCCAGAGTGGCACTCACCATAGTTTGATTTCCTGTAATGCTTAAAGGTAATGGAAGACAGGACAGTCATCATAAGGATTGACTGTGGCCTCCAGGGAGATGGGAGCCATGGGAGAATTTAGAGCAAGGGATGGACAGGATTTGACTTGGGTTTTAACTTTGGAGGCTAATCTCATGGTAGGAAGCCCCTGGTCTTGCAATGAGGACGCAGGAGAGAGGCCTGTGCCCCCCATGCCTCCCACTTCAGCTGCTGCCCACTTCTCCCTTCAGGGTCTAAACCAGCGACTCCTTGCTCTGAGGTTTCCCAGCTTCCTGCTCTCCCCACACACACTGATAGGTGAGACAGGGGAAGGGGACCTCACAGAGGACAAGACAGTGTAGGGTCATCCCACATTCTTGAGGCCAAGCTGCCTCAGGTGGCCATGAAGATCTCCTCACGGGTGTGGAGGCTCTGCACGCCACCATGCCAGGCCCTGAGCACCCACCCAGCCCCTTGAGATGCCCCAGTTTGTTCTGAGTCCCCCTCTGGCCTCTGCCTGCCACGTGGAAATTTCATGACAGTCTGCCTTTAGATATCTATTTTTATTTTTGGCTTTTAACATTTGCTTTCCAGCTGTCTTTCGTTGCATAATTCTCTCCTGCCCCAAACCACCCTCTCGCTGGCACCCCCACCCTGGGGTTACCTCTCTGTATAAGAACCCTCCCCCAGTCTCTAGGCCACCCAGGGATTAGACAGGGTTGTGATGACAGCAAGGTGAGGAGATGAGCCCCTGAGGGAGGAAGGATGCAGTGGGTATGGGCCCTGGAGCCACCATGGCATGGGCTACCATCCCAGCCCACCTGCTGCCCAGCTGTGTGTCCCTGGACAAGTCACTTAACTTCTCTGAGCTTCGGTGTCCTCAGTTTTTAAATAGGACTCACATGATAGGGTGATCAATGAGGGTCTGGAAAAGCCTGGCAACATAGCCCAGCCCATAGGAAGGGCTCGTGGCTTTGTCTGCACCCCTGGAGGACATGCTAAGATGCCATCCTAACATCTACTCCCCATGGAGCCCTAGTGGTGCAGTGGGTTAGGCATTGGGCAACTGACGGGAAGGCTGGTGATTCGAACCCACCATTTGCTCCATGACAGACTGCCTCTGGTTCCAGCCTTGGAGTGCTGCGAAGCAGTCCTGTTCTAAAGGGCTTATCACCCAGACATTTGCTATGAGACAGAAAGGAGTTTGATGGCAGTGGGTTGTTGCTGTTGTTGTTTTGGTTTTTTTTAAGAGCCCTTAAGCCAATTGACAAAGGAGCCCTGGTGGTATAGTGGTTACCTTTTGAGCTGTTATCTTCAAGGTCAGCAGTTCAAAACCAGCAGCCACTCCTCGGGAGAAAGATGAGGCTTTCTATTCCCACAGAGAGTTACAGTCTTGGAAACCCACAGGGCAATTTCACTCTACCCGATAGGATCACTATGAGTCCAAATTACTCCATAGCAGTGAGTGAGTGAGTGAGTGAGTGAGTGAGTGAGTGAGTGAGTGAGTGAGTGAAAGAAATCAGTTACCAGGGTCAGCAGTTTGACTCCACCAGCTCCTCTTGAGAGAGATGAGTCCTGCTCCCGTGCAGATTGACAGCCTTGAACACCCAGGTAGCAGTTCTGCTCTGCCCTATAGAGTCGTTATGAATCAGAATAAGCTCCATAGCGGTTGGTTGAGAAGAAACCAGTTGGTTCCAAGCATGTCAGAGTAGAACTGCTCTCCATAGGGCTTTCAAGGGCTGGGTTTTTTGAAATCGACTGTCAGACCTTTCTTCCAAGGCACCTATGGTCAACTCGGAGCACCAGCCTTTCAATTGGGTACCCATTTCTCAGCTCAGGTCACTGAACCTCAGCACCCCACACAAGGGAGGGAAGGTGGCACAGGCAGGACACCAGGCAGCAGAGCTCATGTTACACTTAACAATGCCACCTTGGTCCCCTCTCAGGCTCCTCCCTCAGCAGCAGGGAGAGGTGAGTACTGCTGGCCTCATCCCAGCACAAGTGATGAATGCACACAGACAGGTGCAGTCCCCACCACTCTCCCTGGAGATACAGACCCTCCGCCATGTGGGCTGGCTGGAACCTTCGAGATACTTGAGGTGCAGGGGGGAGACGAGGATATAGGTGTTGGCCTCTCTGCGGGCCTGAACAGAGGGCCTGAGAATGGTTAGGGCTGGCCAGGACACCGTAACTCCCCAGCCTTGTGTCTTTTAAAAAAAATAATTTTATTAGGGGCTCATACAACTCTTATCATAATCCATACATATATCAATTATGTAAAGCACATTTGTACATTCATTACCCTCATCATTCTCAAAACATTTGCTCTCCACTTAGCCCCGGGCATCAGCTCCTCACTTTTTCCCTTCCCTCCCCACTCCCCCCTCCCTCATGAACCCTTGATAATTTATAAATTATTATTTTGTCATATCTTGCCCTGTCCAACATCTCCCTTCACCCACTTTTCTGTTGTCCATCCCCCAGGGAGGAGGTTATATGTAGATCCTTGTAATCAGTTCCCCCTTTCCACCCCACCCTCCAGGTATTGCCACTCTCATCACTGGTCCTATAGGGATCATCCACCTTAAGATGCATCTTTGCTGAGCCCTGTTTTCAGACAGCCTGCCTAGGAGCTCAACACTTCAGGTGCAGTGCAGCGAGTGCAGGAGCAATGGGTTCGACAGTGGCTGCCGACCTGCAGCTTGAGTTGGCTCTTCCCCCTCCTTGCCTACTGCACAGACAGGCACATCGGACACCCTTCTCTGTGATGATATCATCACTAAGACCTTCTATCTGGAGAAGTCCCTGGGTGGGTGGTACAAATGGTTCGCAACTGGGCTGCTATGCAAAAGGCCGGCAGTTCAAATCCACCCACAGGCACCTTAGAAGAAAAATAACCCATTGAAAGCTCTGTGGAGCACAGTTATGCACAGACACACACAGGGCCACCCGGAGGGCAGCCAGTGCCCCCTGGTGGGAGCCTTCTTAGCCACAGGTAACCAATCCTCGCTCCTGGGCTCGCCCCCAACCACAAGGGGTAAAATCTGGAAGGAGCTCGCACATCCTTCTGAATTAATACTAAGAGCCCACCAAAGCGTCATTGAGCCTGTCACGCTGTATTACAACCAAATTAAGAAGCAGCAGCAATCCTCTTTCGTTCGTATCATCTGCCTTATAAAGTAAATTATTAATGCTCTTTTTCCCCCCAGTTAGGCAGTTATTTGCAGTGGTTCCGGGTATTTCTCATTAGAAATAACATCATCTAAAGAACGATATTGATTGATTTTTTTAATCTTGGAATCATGGACGTGAACCACATATTTATATGACATTCCCTTTAACTAGAATTCTCATGCTTTATTTTTATATTATTGATCTTTTTGACACGAATTGCTTTTTGGCCTTGTGCGAACATTGTAAGCTTTCCGCCTGCAGAGGAATGGGCCGGCGTGGGGGCCTGAGCTGGGAAGAGTGATCGCTCCCTCCACGTGGTGGTAACATTCCCGCACATTTAACGACAATTAGTCTGGGCTGGCGCCATGTTCGGCTTTCGAGTATGAAAATTTACAAGCCTTTTAATGGACTGTTACTGGAGGCCATGCGGGGCCGCCTGGCAGAGAGATAAGGCCGCAGGCGTGTATCCGTCTCCTGCTGCTGGTGGTGGATGGTCTCTGAGCACTGGCTCCCCATGGGGAAGTGGGGGGAATATGACACTTGGTGGGAGGTGAAACCCATCATGTGAGCACAGACATCTTCTGAGCACCTACTATGCATCACACTTTGTGCTGGGACTAGGTGGTGAGCTTTTATCATTATTTAGTCATGTTCAGGAAGCAGTTGAGCACCTACTGTGTACCTGGAAGCACGATGGCTGCTCAGGGTACAAGGGCAAGGGTGGGCACAGAGGATTCATGCATAGCCATCTGCTGCTGCCGGGTAGGAGAAGCACAAGCCTTAGCCTCACACAGGCCCAGGTTCAAGTCCCAGCTCCACCCTTTGCCAGGTTCTTCAGTAACGCTCGTTTGTTTTAGGTTGTTTGTTTGTTTTTTACCCTTGTTACACTGTCTGTAAAATGGGGATAGAAACAGTACCTTCTCTCCCCGAGACTGGAGACGGGCATCAGAATTGTTCAGCATGGTCACCGGCTGACCTTGAGTCAACCTCTCCCTGTTCTCTGCAGAATCAAATGGTCCAGGGTCACTTCCACACCCGGCTCTTTTGCTGTGATTCACCCATGTCCTTGGAGTCAGGGAAGCTGACTTGCTCCTGAGGCTATCCCTGCAGCTGGGGCTCCTGGAGGCCTCCCTCCCAGGCAGCTGGTATCCCATCCCCACCTTGAGGTTTCCCCTGTGCTGCTGGCACTGTGCACCTTACCCAGAGCACACACACATACCCTGCTCCCCTGGGCAGTCCCACCGAGTCCTGTGTTCCCAGCATTCACTGGCACCTTCTGTGTAGACACAAACCCGAGGGGACTCCCAAGAAGTATGTAGAAGTACAAGCAGTGTTTTCAAGTGGATTCTGGCTCATAGCGACCTTAGATAGGATTTCTGGGACTATACACCATTATGGTGGCAGACAGTCTCATCGTTCACTTGCAGAGCAGCTGGTGGCTTTGAACCACTGACCTGGTGGTCAGCAGCCCAGCTTGCCCAACAGCACCAGAGGCAGTGCATGCCACACTCACTCAGTGTGGAGATGCAGACCTTCCACCTGCAGTCATGCTATGACAGACACCCCATTAGGAGGACGTGGCCTGTGAACCCACGTAGAGTGGACACATTTGAGTCCTAGCATGGGTAGAAGGGATAGCCAGGTAAAGGGGAAAATGCCCCTTACCAGCATGTTCAAATTTTCAGAGGTGGAACTAGGAGGGGCAGAAAGCTGGCAAGAGGCCAGCATGTTGGCCTGAGCACCCAGACCCTGTCCTCTGCCCTGCTGCACAGCCCCTCCCTGAGCCAGGCTTCCCCTGCACAGCTGCCTCCCCAGCCTTGCCACCCTCCAAGGCTGCCTCTTCCATTCCCTCCCCGCCCAGGAGCCCACACTGCAACAGCCCACTCTATCATTTATTTCCCACAACTGCCCTGCAGTGAAGTCCCTCCCGGCAGAAGCACAACATAATAACACTTAATTAAAATGCATAAACCCCAAGAAGAGCAGAGCTCAGTGAAGATGACAATTGGCCAAATCTATATCCCAGAACAAGTGCAGGCCAGGACCCAGGTGGAGGAGGGCCTGGGAGTGGGAACAGGGAGTCTCCATATCTCAAGCACCTGTTTGGTAGCACACATGGACTGGTTATCCACCATCTGGAATGCCGTGGAATATTCGAGAGAATGCTAAAAGAAAGTACTTGTGTTTCTTTGACAAAGAGGAACCATTCAGGTTACGATATCAAGAGCCTATCACTGGGAAGCAGAAGAGTTGGGATTTGAACCCAGGTCTTGTCTGCTCACGCCTGTGCAAAGACAGTGAACATGGGTGGCCTGACCATACCAGGGTTACCTTCTCAGGCCCCTTTGCATTCAAGTGTTGGTTGATGGGGGCAGGCAGGGCAAGGCTTTTGCTCCATACACTCACTCAGGGACTCAGGAGCTGCTTTGTCCTGTGCACTTGGTGTATATGTGCCAAGCATTCTTCTAAGCACTGCGCATTTATCAACTTACTTAATCCTCACTCCCTCGGAGGCCAGGACTATAATAAGCCTACTGTACAGATGAGATGAGTCAACTGAGGCACAAAGACCACACCACTGGGAGGCAGAGAAAGCCCCTTACTGCCATCAACTTGATTTCAACTCATAGCCATTTCCAAGGCTGTAAATGATTGCAGGAGCGGATAAACTCATTATTCTCCCTCAGCGTGATTTGTGAGTTTGAACCACTGACCTTTGGTTAGCCAACCAATGCTTAATCAACAGTGCCACCAGGACCCCAGGAAATTCCATTTACTCTGCTCACATTTGTGTGGAAGGCAGCTGGTTCTGCTCTGAGTCCCTTTGGAATACTGGTCCAACCCTTGACCCCATGGCCTGTGGGTGGATGGAGAGAAGAGTCTTAATGAGGTCTGGGGACCAAGAGGTCGAGGCCCGATTGCCATTGGCCCTAGACAGGTGCCTGGGAGATTATATTTATATCCCATGTGCTAGCGTGGAACCTGGGTTCCTAGTCTGAATCTGCCCCTTTAAATACCCTTTGAGTTATTGTGTGGTTTTTTGTCATTGTTCTTTATTTATTTTGGGTTTCTTTTCCATGATCATTGCAAAAATAATGATCCCCAAAATGAAAAACCCCAAAGCATTGTTTTATGGTGTTCTGTTTCCAAGACAAGGAGGCATCACTGTGTCCACCCCCTCCCACTGTGTCCAGATGGTGTGGTCCAGAATTATGTGGACCAGAGGGCACGTGA
Source organism: Tenrec ecaudatus (assembly GCF_050624435.1). Classification (NCBI taxonomy): domain Eukaryota; kingdom Metazoa; phylum Chordata; class Mammalia; order Afrosoricida; family Tenrecidae; genus Tenrec; species Tenrec ecaudatus. The sequence goes on from NC_134545.1 coordinate 7,927,467, forward strand.
TGGTGGTATGAGGATCCCCAGCATCTCCATCTGTGACCTTTGCCCTTCTCCCAGAATGCTATTCTACCTTAAAACTTCTAGCAAGTCTTCAATTTGTGTCCTTAAAGACTGTCCTTAAAGCGTGTCCTTAAAGACTGCCCCCAATCTAGTCTGAGCTGCGAGCTTTTCTGATCCTCCAGGTTCCGATCCCTTCTAGGTCTCCTGGTCCTGTCTCTGCCTCTCTCAAGAACAGCTCAGGCATGCCAGAATTGAGTGCCCCTGGTTCCAGATTTGTTTGCCCAGCATGCCTCCCTGCTTCCTCAAGAGCATCCAGTTGTCCCTGGAATGGAGTCTTGACCAGGGCAGAGCCCTCTGTGGGTGCTCTGCCCGCCTCAACCCACCTGCATTCTCCCCCCACGGTGCATCCTCTGCACCTCCTGGAAAGCATGCTTTCGCCACCTCAGGGACATCACATCTGCTCCTCCCTCCCCCACCTGTAGTGTCCAACTGAGAACGTTCCTCCACCTCGCCCGGCAATGTTTGGGGCCAGATAAGTCTTTATTGTGGAGCTGCCCCGTGCATTACTGCTTCCGTGGCTTCCTTCCACACACCAGCTGTGCCACCGCCCGAGTTGTGACAACCAAAAATGTCTTGGGGTATTGTCCATCGTTACCAGGGTGCAAAACTATACCCCCTGCTGGGAGCACTGACCTTCCTCCTTTGGGTGTTGAAACCATCTCAGGAAGGCCTTCAGTGACACCCCGTCACTCTCATAGACCCTCCACAATGCTACGCGCAGCATGTAATTATGTATTTGTTTGCCTTATTATGCCAGTAATGTTTTTCCCTCCCACTTAACCAAAGAAAGGAGGAGGTGCTTTGTGGACTTTATGTTCCCAGGTCCCTCACGGTGCCTGGCACACAATAGGGCTGGATAAATATTTATTAAACGAGTGTTGATGCATAATAAGATTGGCAAACATCCCTGCAGTCGTCCCTGTGTGCCAGGCAGTACTCTGAGGGCTTCACAGATGGCCAGGTCAGGATTTCTCGTGACCATCCTATACAACAGTTGCTGTTACACACCTGGCAGGTAGGTCCTGACTGAGCGACCCCGTGCACCACAGAACAAAACCCCTCCAGATCCCATGTCAGCCTCGCCATGAGAGTTATCGTTGAGGCCCCTGTTGCAACCACTGTGTCAATCCCCCTAATGGAGGCGCTTCCTCTTTGTTTGCTGACCTTCCAATCAACCAGGCATGATGGTCTCCCCCAGGGGCTGGTCCCCCCTGAGCACGTGTCCAAAGTGCATGAGACAAAGTCTCCCCACCCTTGCTTCTAAGGATAATTCTGACTCTACTTCTTCCAAGAAACTTGTATTCATTCTTCTAGAAATCCATATTGCATTACTCAATATGCCTCACCAGCACCGCAATTCAGAAGCATCAGCTCCTCAATCCTCCTTGTTCCTTGTCCAGCCTTGACATGCTAGGGTGTGATTAAAAATACCATGGCTCATGTTAGGCAGCACTTTTGCTTTTCAAGACCTCAAAGAGGTCCTGATGTGATACATTATTTGATTTCCAGGTGGCTGCTTTTGTGGGCATTCATGGTGGATCCAAGAAAAGTGTAATCTTTGACAACTTTGTTCTCCATTTAACAGTGGTGTCTGTTGTCTATTATAGTTGTGTGGATTGTTGCTCTCTTGGCAAACATTGGTCTGCTAACCGCAAGGCCGGTGGTTCAAATCTATCAGCTGTTCTGCAGGAGAAAGATGAGACTGCCTCAGAAACCCTGTAGATTGGCATCACCTCCATTGCAGTGGGTACAAAGGAGATACTGTTATCATCAGCACCCTGCAGATGACAAGGAGACCCGGGGAGGTTGGTTAACTTGCCCAGTTACACAGCTGGTGAGAATCAGATAAAATTTGAACCCCAAAATAACTCTATGTGTATATATTTATAGGTCTAGTATTAAAGCAGCACATGGACATTGGGCCTCTACTCAAGTACTTCCTCAATGCAAGAACACTTTGTTCTAGTAAACTAGCATTCTATGATGCTCACTTTCCCAACACGATCACCAAAGACAAAGTGGGTGAATAAGCAAATATGATGAAGAAAGCTGATGGTGCCTGGCTATAAAAAGATATAGTGTCTGGAATCTTAAAGGCTTGAACATAAACAAGCAACCATGTAGCTAAGAGGCAATAAAGCCCACATGGGAGAAGCACACCAGCTTGTATGATCACAAGGTGTCAATAGAATCAAGTATCAGGCATCAAAGAACAAAAAAAATCATTGTGAATGAGTGGGGAATTCGGAGTGGAGACCCAAAGCCCATCTGTAGGCAACTGGACATCCCCTTACCGAAGGGTCTCGGGGAGAAGACGAGCCAATCAGGGTGCAGTATAGCACTGATGAAACATACAAATTTCCTCTAATTCCCTAATGCTTCCTCTCCGCCCCCCACCCCCTCCCCCCAACCCACTGTCATGATCCCAATTCTACCTTACAAATCCGGCTAGACCAGAGGATATACAGTGGTACAGATTAGAGCTGGAAACACAGGGAATCCAGGACAGATAAACCCCTCAGGACCAATAATGAGAGCAGTGATACCAGGAGGGTAAGGGAAAGGTCGGGGAGAAGGGAGGAACCGATCACAACGATCTAATATAACCCCTCCCTGGGGGAAAGACAGCAGAAAAGTAGATGGAGACATCAGACAGTGTAAGACATGAAAAAATAGTAACATAAATTATCAAAGGTTTGTGAGGAAGGAGGGACAGGGAGGAAGGGGAAAAAATGAAGAGTTGATACCAAGGGCTCAAGTAGAAAGAAGATGTTTTGAAAATGATGATGGCAACAAACATAAATGTGCTTGACACAATGGATGGATGGATGGTGATTAGAGTTGTACGAACCCCCAATAAAATGCTTTTCTTTTTAAATTTGCACCCCACCAGCCTGGCTCCAGAGTCCTTATACACACTGTTGTTTATTAAGCACCTATTGTGTACTTCGCTCTGGGGACATAGCAAGAAACAAGAACTGTAGAGTCCTGGGTTGGTATAGTTCCAGAAAGATATAATTTTTTTAAATTCACTGCCATAGAGTCAATTCCAACTCATAGCTACCCTATAGGACAAGGCAAAACTACCCCTGTGGGTTTCCAAGACTATAACTCCTTACTGGAATAGAAAGCCTCATCTTTCTCTCACTGAGCACCTGGTGGTTTCGAACTGCTGACCTTGCAGTTAGCAGAGCAACACAAGAAGGCAAGGAGGCTCATCGGGCACAGAGAGGCATGACTACTGAGCAAGTTCACATAGTTAGTTGTCAGTGGAACACCCTTCGCACCGTGTCCACGTCCACGGGGCAGGGACACTTTGACAATTTAACCAGTCAATTATAATAATATTTTTCTCTCTGAATGTTTAATAAAAAATTTTTTTTAAAACATTGGCTTGCTAAGGTATAATCATGGCTCAGAGGCCAACCTGACATTAGTTATTAATTAGGCCATTATGCATTCTACAGTGATAATTGCTTTGCTGCAAAGTCACCGAGCATGAAACGGACCCGGCACGGAAACGCACGCCATCTATCAATCTGAGTAGTCACAGCCCGGTTGCGCTTTCTCACCTTGAGTCGGGCGTGCGCCATGGCGGGAGACCAAAAGAAATTAATGAGACATCGATAGGCGAGCGTGGCACTAGGACAATGTTTAAGTGAAGTTGACCAGCTCCAGGGGCCACTTCTCTTTGATCTCACAGCCAGTGGAAATCCTCTCATCTTCTCCTCTTCCCCTCCCCCGCCCCTGCCTTGATATTTAGGGGGGAGAAAAGGCCACCTCCTGCCATCTGTTTGCCTTGCCTGTTGCTTCTGCAGTGAATGGGGCTGGGGAGCAATGACTCGGCAGGGACTGCCCTGGCAATCGGGGTCTGGGGCATCTCAGTTTGTCTGCCACCCTCCATCAGAGGGAAGGAGACATCTAACCTTACTGTCACCCTTGAGCCCCCGAGTGGGAGGTGTCAGTGGCAACCACACCTGGCAGTTGGTCTTAAGAGAATACCATTTGGCTACTAGAGGTAAAGACTTGTCTAGCTAGCTTAAACCTTCCCTAGCAGTCCCAGGTGTCTGTGCTCCACAGGGCTCTCAGTGACTGTTTTTTCAGTAGATCACCAGGCTTTTCTTCCTAGGTACCTGTGGGTGAACGTACACCCCCCCACCATTTTTGTCAGTTATAGTCAAGCATGTTAGCCATGGGCACCACCTGGGTGGGACTCCCAAGTAGCTTTCCCCAAAGGTAATTTCTATAATATCAGTTGTGATAATATTTGTAGGATGCCTACTACATGCTATATGAGATTACTTTAGTGGTAAAGTGGTTAAAGGGCTTGACTGCTAACCGAAAGGTCAGCAGTTCAAGCCATCAACTGCTCCTTCAGATAAGGATGTGGCAGTCTGCTTCCATAAAGACTCACAGTCTTAGAAATCCTATAGGACACTTCTACTCTGTCCTATAGTGTGCCATCTTAGACTGCATTTTCTAAAGAAAGAGAAAGACATTTCAAGAAAATGGCATGCACAGTTGTAGAAGCAAACAAGTCCAAGTCTAGGCAAGCTTCAAGTCTGTGGGTCAGATATTTAGGCTGGAGGCTTCTGACACCAGTAGCTGTTGAACCCAAGATCAACAGGAAGACAATAGGCTTCTGGTGCAGAGGTAAACGAACCCATGGTCGGTAGGTCAGATGGCAGGCCACAAATGCCTCCAGGATCAGAGAGCAGTGTGGCAAGCCATTGGGACAAGTTCAAAGAACCAGAGGTTGATGAGCCAGATGCACGATTCAGACCCAGGAAAAAGCAAACCACCTTTTCCGCAGCGTCCACCTATATTGGAAATAGGCCACGCTTTTGAGAAAATGTCTTTCAATTGATTGGATCTGGACTATGATGTGAGTATGAGTATTGCCTCCCACCCTAATCTTACAACTGATGGGCTGCTTATAGCAGATCCTTTATGGAGGTGATTACATTGTGTTGGGTCACCCACCTCCTAGGAGATTATTAGGTCTTAGCTGCAAACCACTATGAATTCTGGCCCAGCCAAGTTGACTCAAAACCTTAACTATCAGTCACTATGCGTCAGAATTGGGTTTTGATTACCTTCCAGATATACAGATTATGCCATTTAGAACTCATAGCAGTCCTATGAGGGACGGACTGGTAACTTCTGTTTTACTGGGGTGCATGTCAGTGAGGTGGCTTGTCTGAGATCCCACTCCACTAGTGGTGGAAATGGAGTTTGAACCAAGTGATCCCACCAAAGTCAAGAGAAAGTACAGCAGGTTTTCCCAGCAGATGTGGCAGAGAACCAGGCGACCAACCCACAAGCAAGGTGAAGTGCCTCTCTTGCCTGTCTCTCTCGTTCTGCGTCCTCCGCAGGTGGCCGCCATGGTGGAAAGAGGTCAACCCACAACGGTCACTTCAGCTCCCAAGTGTATGCCACAGGCACTCATTTTAAAACAGATATCCCAATATCAACAGTCCCTAACTCAAATCCCTGGTATAAAATGAACCAGTGCCCTAACTTGAAACCATTGTCTAGTCAGCTGTGTCGGGAGGATTGCTCAGTGTCAACAGGGTTGCCTGTGGGGAGAAGAAGGGTTCTGAGTCCCTCCTTGTGACTTTGTGTGAAAGCATAGAGACAGTGTAAAATTTGAATTGGAACCAAAAGAACTGAAAGCAGGAACTCAGCTATCTCTTTCCACAAAAGGCCCACTGCCGCTGAGTCCTTCTGACTCCTAGTGAACCTATATAGGGTTTCAAAAGCTGTGAGTTTATGTGGGAACAAATAGCTTCAACTTTCTCCCAAGGTCGGAGCACTTGATGAGTATGAACTGCTGACTTTGATGTGAGCAGCCCAACACTTATTGGCCATCACCAAAACAGATGTAGTCGATTTGACTCCTGTGAACTCCTTCTGGCAAGGTCCACGTGTATAGTTACAGTTTTATGTTGGAAAAACATATATTTGCAAGTAATACATCATGGGTCTTACAAAATTCTGTCATGCTATATCCAGCGCCACTTCTATCACCAAGGCTCTGTTTCCCAACTACCCATCCTTCTTTGTTTCCAACGTTTGTGTTCTTTTGTTGTTCGGTACATCGAGTCAGTTTTGACTCACTTGTGTACAACAGAATGAACCCCACTGGGTTCTGCGCATCCTCACAGTTGTTCTTAGGTTTGAGCCCCTAGTTGCAGCCATTATGTCAATCCATCCCATGGACGGCCTTCCTCTTTATCGCTGGCCCTCCATTTTACCAAGCATGATGTCCTTCTCCCGGGACTGACCTCTCCTGATAACAGGGCCCAAGTACATGAGAGAAAGTCTTCACTATCCTTGCCTCGGAGAAGCATTCTGGCTGTACTTCACCAGGACTGATCAATACATCTTGATTGCATGTTTGATCGATTTCAAACTGAAGATGTTGCTAGAATTCTTGATGTCTTCATCCTTGGCTTCAGTGGTTGATGTGTATCTTTGAATAATTGTTGTATTAACTGGACTGCATTGTAATTCAAGGTAGATCTTGATTTTTTTTTTTTGGACTGTGAACATGATCCCATTCCTCTTGACATAAACATATGATCATCTTACTCAAAATGACCGCTGCAGTCCATTTCAGCTAACCAGTGCCTAGTATATCAATCTTTGTGTTCCATTTCATGGTTGATGGCTTCCAATTTCTCTGCAACCCTACTTTATATATTCCATGTTCTAATTATTAATGGATGTTTTCAGCTGGGTTTTGTTGTTGTTTTTCCCATTTGGGGGTTATGCCACATCAGCAAATGAAAATCCTGGAGGCTTTGCTCCATCTACCTCATTAAGATCTACTCTACTTTGAGGTGGTAGCTCTCCCCCAGTTGTATTTTGAGTGCCTTCCAACTTGAGTGGGGCTCACCTGGACTCTGTGAGTCAACAGTCTGCTGTTATACATGAGGTTCCCAGGATCTAATTTTTCAGATCTGCCTCTTCGTTGTCTTTTCTTAATCTGGAAGCTCCACTGAAGCCTGTTCCTCCAGAAAAACAATTGCCAAAACTTCCTGAACTGACCTCTCTGCCTTGAATTTCACTGGTTTAAAATATCCCCTCAGAAGCCACTGTCTTGATGGAGCCCTTTATTGGAAGGCACCCAAATACGACAAATGTATTATTGAGAGAATGTGTGTGCAGCCCGTCCGCCAGTCACAGAGACTTGTTTCAACGTGTTGTGTTTGCAATCAACCCAAGCATGTACTATTTGGAACCCTAGCACCAATGCGTTTGGGGTTTTTTTGTACTTATCCTTGTGTGGTCTCACATATCTAAAATATCTAGAATAGGCAACTGCTTAGAGACAGCAAGCAGACAAGTGGTGATCAGGGGATGAGAAAGAGGAGAGTAAAGTATTCATGGCACAGAGTTTCTGTTTGGGGTGATGGAAAGTTTGGGGAATTATTGGTAGTGGAAGTTGCATAACATTGGGAGTGTAATTAATGGCACTGAACTGCACATTTGAAAATGGCAACTTGTATGTTTTGAAATGTGGAATTGAAAAGCCTTTCGATGGTGTATACTATACCCTCAGTGTTACTTCTCCCTCTGGCTTTCCCCCTTCACCTGGCTACAATGAAGTTCCCAAAGAACCTAAAGACATTTGAGTTTTTGTTCATCAGAGTTGTGGAGTGATTCGTTATCAAATTAGGATGGGGTTTTGAGTAGACAAGCACTTATCTCAAGATTTTGAGACTAGGTTGCTTCCAGTTCTTGTCCATTGAAGCCAGACATAGACACCATCTTATTTCATTCAGCACCACGCTCAGATTTTCTGTGAAGGAAAGTCAGATCAAGAAGCTCTGCTCCTGTGATTGAGAGTGTCTCAATCCAAACAGGGTGCTGACCAATACTGGATAACCGCTTTTCACATTGGCCCCCTTATGGCCATCCACCCCCTCTTCCTGTCTGGCCAAGCCCCCGAGGAACAGGCCCCCAAACGGCAATCTGCTGCTTCTATGACATTGGTTATCAGATTTTGTGATGGTCAGCCTCTTTGGATCCCTCCTTACAGATGAGTTTTTACATTAGAATGTTTCTGACAGTGTAGCAAAATCAACTTTCCATCCCACAAACTCCTAGAAAGTTAATCTCATGAACTGACTCCTTCAAGTTTGAAGTAGAACTTGGACAACGTCTCTTTTCCAGAATCTCCCTTTTCAGAGCACAAGGTAAGGAGACCCGATATTTTGAAAGGCAACAAAAAATACTCTGCTTTCCCACTCACAGATTTTTTTTTCTCACTTGATGAGTGCAAATAAAAATCATTCAGCATTCTGAAAAATATGTATTGGGCATCTGCTACATGCCAGATGTTCAAAATGCTGTTCTGAGCAGTGAGTAGAACATTGAACACAGCAGGGTATGCCAACTCCCTAATCGCCTCCCCTGCCTTTGGTCAAGGGCCTGCTCAAATGATGCTCGGCCAAACCCCATTCATTCATTAGCTCATTGAATATTGGCAGCAAGCTTGTGATTCAGACCTCCACTATTACTGTCCCCATTTTACAGATCAGGCAACTCTGACTCAGAAGGAGCTGACTACTTTTCTCAAGTCTTAAAACTAGGAAGTAATAGAACTGAACCCAGATGATCTCCCGCTAGAATCTAGACCAAAAATTGGCAAACTATAGCCCATGGACTGACTCCTATTCCTACTTATTTTTGTAAAAAAAAGTTTTATTGGCACACGACCAGGCCCCACTTGTTTATGTCCTGTCTGTGACTGCCTCCAAATTACAAGGGCAGAACTGAATAGGTACAGCAGAGACCCTGTGGTCCAAAAGCTGGAACTATATACTTCCTGGCCTCTTAAGAAAAAGTTTGCACCTGGGCTTAGGTCTGTAGAGGAACAGTACCACTGGGGAGGTGCCCATACCTTGGAATAACCACCCATTTGAGATTAAATAGGGTAGCGCTTACCCAAGGGTTAGGGAAGAAGGAGGGATGGAAACAGGAAGGAGATGGGAGAAGTGATGTCAATCATGGGGTTTCCCATTAATGACATGAAACAAAATCTGTATGAAGTGCAGAATAGGAATCTGTAAATCGTCACTCAATTCACAATAAAACATCGAATAAGATGTTCGCTGATCCTTGTTCTAATCAGAGACTCATACCTTTCAGGTGGTCAAATGTGGCTCCCAGCTCAGGTATCCTCCCACAATCACTTCTCCTTACTGTCTTCTCTCCTCCCTCCCACCTTTTTCTCTCACCCTCCTCTCTCCCTTCTCCTTGACTCTTTACTGTAGAAAAGTTCCCATGTGCAGAGGTGAAAAGAAGCCCATGCTGAGCCGTGTGGGCCTGATTTCTACTGTGATTCACCCCAATCACCTCTCTCCTACCCCTCGCTTATTTTTAAGATAATCCTCACTCTTGGATCATTTCCCCTAGAAACATTTTAGTATTTCACCCTAAAAGATAAAGAAATCTCCTTTTCAATAATGATTAAAAACACCTTCCGCAACTTTCTCCCCTCCCCCGCCCCCCCCCCATTTTTTATTGTGAATGGGCTGATGGTTTAAAAGAGCAGAAGCATTTTCCATTCAATAACTCACACGTTTTGTTTCATGCCATTGAATGGAATCCCCATGACGTGACTTCACTTAATCCACTCCCTCCTGTGCTTCCTGTTTCCATTCATTCTCTCCTAACCCTTCTGAACTTTGTCCACAGGTAACTGCTGCCCTTTTGATATCAAGTGATTGCTTATTCTAAGGAGCATGTGCCTCCCTAGTTTTATTGTTCCTCTTGGAGACCTGTCTATTGTTTGGCTGAAAATATCCGTAAAGATGAGTTCAGGTCCAGACCAGAAGAGTCATAGACTCAAGGTTTCCATTAGTCTCTGTCCAACCAGGAAGCCTTGCCTTTTTATGATTTTTAGTTTTCTCCCACTCTCTCCAGGACCTTCTTCTTCTTCTTTTTTTTTAGGGGTTTTCCAGGAAAACCAGAAAACCTGCTAGACAAATTCTAAAAGAGCTGTAACACTCTCCAGGACCTTCTAATGTGTCCCTTTGAAGAGCCATTGGTAGTAGTAGCTGGGCACCAGCTAGTTCTTCTGGTCTCAGGGTCATGGCGGCTGATGCTTGAGAAGCCTATTAGTCTTTTGGACTAATTGTTTCCACGTGACTTCTGTTTTCCTCACTCTTTTCCATCCAGATGGGGAGAAACCAATAATGGCGTCTTTGATAGCCACTCACCACGTTTAAGACCTCAGTCACTATTCACCACAGCGAGATGTAAAACATGGTCTTTATGGACTATGTTATGCCCTTTGACCTTCATGTCCTCTACAACTATGGTCCTGAGCCTCTAGGTTTGGTGACTCATTCTTGCAAGTGTTGGTTATGTCTAAGAGGTTTTCATAACTTTGTTCCCTGTATGCTTCACCACATTCATGGATATATTTGCAGCATAGGTAAATATACATACATGTAGACATATCCTCCATCAAATCGGTATATGTGCATGGATAGATCCCCACTCTCCCTCCCACACCTGTTCAGCCTGCATCCACTTGTAGATCACCATTATTGCCAGATTGTGTACATAACAGTATTTACCCCTGTTATCTTTATATCTTGCACTAGCATTTGTTGTTTTCTGTTATCATGAACTTTGCTTTTAAGGCTGGGGTGAGGTGATATCCCATTGTCATTTTGGTTTGTTTCTTAAGATCATCAAATCAAATATCCCATCGATGCCTTTGTTGTCTTTTTTTTAATCATTTTATTGGAGGCTCCTCCAGCTCTTATAATATTCCATACATCAATTGTATCAAGCATATTTGTACATATGTTGCCATTATCATTTTCCAAACATTTACTTTCTATTTGAGTCTTGGTATCAGCTTTTTTTCCCCCTCCCTCTTCCCCTCCCCCACACTCATGAACCCTTGATAATTTATAAATTATTTTTATTTTCATATTTCACACCATCTGCTGTCTCCCTTCACCCACATTTCTGTTGTTCATCCCCCTGGGTGGAGGAGTTGTACGCCAATCAGTTTCCCCCCCCACCCCCCCTACCCTCATGGTATCACTACTCTCATTATTGGCCCTGAAGGTTTTATCTGTCCTGGATCCTGTGTGTCGAGAGCTCTTATCTGTACCAGTGTACATACTCAGGTCTAGCCAAATTTGTAAGATAGAACTGGTCATGATAGTGGGGGGGGGGGGGGGAGCATTAAAGAGCTAGAGGAATGTTGTACGTGTCCTCGGCGCTATACTGCACCCTGGCTGGCTCATCCCTTCCTTGTGACCCTTCTGTGAGGGGATGTCCAATTGTCTACAGATGGGCTTTGGGTCTCCATTCTGACCACCCTCATTCACATCAAAATGATTCCTTGCTTTGGGTCTTCTGATCCCTAATCCCATTGACACCTCGTGATCACATGGGTTGGTGTGCTTCTTCCATGTGGGCTTTGTTGCTTGCTTCCCTGCTGGATGGCCACTTGTTTTGTATGTCTTAAGGAGAGTGACCATCTGTCTTGGGTTAGCCTTGGATTAAAGGGTTCCTTTGATTTTGAACTTTGAGGGATAGCCTCAAAGTTCTTATAAAATGTTGAGTACAAAAAACAAAAAGTCCTGGGCATCCAGAACAAGCTAGTCACCCAGTGTCTTAAGTCTATTCTAACTCATAGCCTCCTTCTCCATCTTTTCTTCCCTTGAAATTTACACTGGAAAGTACCTGGCATCTTTCCCGTGGATACTTCCAGAGCCCAGAGGTTTCAGGTGGCATCCATGTGGTGGTCTTTAACTTGTTCCTCCCTCTGGCACTGCCAGTAGCTCAATGGTTGGCTTTGGAACTTTGGTCCAATTCAAGTTTAATATTCTTGGCAAGTCTGGCTTTTACCATCAGGCAGCTGTCTCCAGTCAAGTTCAGAGTGGGTTGGCTGTCAGCTGGAGACAGGGACCAGCCTGAGCAGGCACAAGCAGTGGTGGCTGTCGGACACCTCCCTCAGATAGTGAGCACTCATCACTAATAATGGTAGAAGGAAAGTGCTGTCGCCGGCCGATGTCATCAAGCCACCCTGAGGGATCCCCTCACACGTGGTGATTCTCGCGTTTCCCACCGGATACATGCCTCCCTTGTTCCATGAAAACCCAAACCTTCAGCTGGGAGGCACCGGATTGTCCAGAGGGCTTCCTCAAGGGCTGCCTGCCTTTGAGAAACAGAGAAATAAATAAGGTTCCCCCATCCTCCATCCACCCTTCTTCCCAACCAATGGAAGCCCCCTTCTCCCCCAGAGCACAGCAGCATGCACTTTCAACCCGGAGCAAGCTGTCTGTGGCATTGTTCCCTGTAAATCACGTGCCTCCCATGTTTGGTCAGACGGGGTGGTGGAAAGCAGAGTGGGGAACAAAGAAATTGAAAGGGTGACGCTGGTGTGTTGCGTCGGGTGCTAGGGGAAGGGGCTGGGGTAGAGGAAAGGGACCTGGCTCATAGCAATCCTGAAGAACAAGGTAGAGCTGCGTCTGTGGTTTTCCGAGAATGTGACTCTTTATGGGAACACAATGCCTTATCTTTCTCCTTTGGAGCAGATGGTGGTGGTTTCGAACTGCTGACCAAGGTGTAAGCCCTACAGCACTGCAACCCTTTTTCCACTCCTGGTGGTTACTATTTGTGTCCTGGGACCTGGCAAGAGTCCCCAGCAGAGCAGAGGAAATGTTGGATTCAGGGAGCCTTTTCATCCCCCAAAACCAAAGCCTGGCAGGTAGGATACATGAGCAGCAAGGAGGAGTGGGCACTGAGGCCAACCCGGGAGTCTGTGTTCTGCCCTGCACCCAGCGCAGAGAGATGACAGCACTCTGTTCTCCCAGTGCATTGCAGGGCCTGAGAACCAAAACAAAAACCTGTCTCCAAACGCCTGCCCTGCCCACTTTCCTATATGTGTGACCTGGAGCAACTTTCTTGACCTCTCTGTACCTCAGTTTCCTCATCTGGGAAATAGAGGTGATAACTGCATCTCCCATTCCTGTGCTGAAGAGGTTTGTACAGTGAACTCCGAGTGCAGTCATACTGGGAATGCAAAATCCCCTGGGGTAGAAGTATATACACCACATCAGAGCCTGCACCAGGCGATGCTCCATGGACACATGCTCTCTGCGACGTCCTTTTCAGCTCTGTGCAGTGTGTCTCAAGACAGCCATGAGAGCTGCAGGCAGGCGCTTGAACACCCCTCTATCTGAGCTCAGCTCCCTGAAGCAGGCTCCAGAGTCATAGGGCTGGGAGTGATTCACAGGGTTTCTCCGCTGCGCTGCTGCATGGCCTTGGCATCCCCAAGTCTCTCTGTGCCTCTGTTTGCACATCTGAGCATTTTTAGAGGGATTAAAGGTGACAGTGCATAACAAGTGCTGAGTGCACAGGGCGACCAACAGATGGTGCTTCATAGACACGATCCTTGTTCTTTGTTATTGTACAAAGTACTAGGTTGAGATGACTACAAGACCTGGTGGCATAGTGCTGCTGACTGAAAGATTGGCAATTTGAACCCACCAGTTGCTCCCCAGGAGAAAGATGAGGCAGCCTGCTTCTACAGAGATTCTAGCCTTGAAGAGCACATGGGGTAGTCCCTTCCACTCTTCCCTCTAGGGTCGGTATGAGTTACAGTTGTTGTCAGATGAGTAAAGAGGTTTGTAGATCCCGGGGTAAGAAAGGGAAGAAGGAAAGCCTTTGAGGAGAGAGCAGAGAGGAGGTGGTGGTGTATTCTGCAGGAGCACAGGCCAGAGGGCGGCTTCAAGGAGGAGGTGACCTTGGCTCACCAAGGCAGGGGATTGGTGGGGGATAGAGAGAGTTGCTGTAATTTTCTTAGAAATATTTTTGCCTGGAGTAACAGGGGAAAGAGTTAGGAAAAGGAGCCGAATAGGGAACACGTAGCCAACGGCCTCCTTTCTAGGAGAACTGAAGGTGCTCGGCTTCCATTATCAAAGACGCCACTGAAGAATCCTGATCAAAAGAGGAAGAATGTCAAACAGAATCTCACATGCTCACAGACTCTTTGCTTCCCGAAGCCAGGGAGGGCGGGTGAGCCCCTAAAACTATTGCCTTGAGATCATCTTTACCCCTTTTAACCAAAAACACCCCTGAGGAGATTGCCCATACGCCACAAAATGAAATGTGTGTAAATTGTTGAGAAGGAAACTAATTTGCTGTGCGAAGTTCATTCTGATCCACATTACAGTATTTTAAATGAGAAGAAAAAGAAAAGAATTCCCAGAACTATTTCCTGAAGGCGTCTTGAAACCCAACAGTAGTTTAGCGTAACTAGTGAAAATGTCAGCCTTGTCCTATGGAATCAGACCAACCACAGATGCTCAGCCGGGCAAGAGCCAGTCCCTGGGGGAGGAGCAGCACAGAAAGGGAGAGTGGGCGTGGTGGGACTACTCACAGAGCACAGTCAATCTTGCTAATGGGACATTAGAAATTGTTGACATGTTGTTCTTTTGCTGTAAATACTCTCAGCAACAACAAAATGAATGCATATATGTATATATGTGTGTATGTGTACACACGTACTCAAATTCGAACCAAACTCACTGCCGTCAAGTCAATGTTGGCTCATAATGACCCTGTAGGACAGGGCGAACTGTCACTGTGTGTTTCTCAGACCGTCACTCTTTAGAAGCAGACAGCCTCATCTTCTTCCCCAGGTGCAGCTAGGGAGGTCAAACTGCTGACCTGGCTGTTAGCAGCCCAGCGCTTAACTCACTGTACCACCAGGCCTCCCATATGTATACAGAGGGGCTTCGGAAAGTTCATGGGAAAATCCCATTCTTTTTGAAGACCTCTATGGAGCAGCTCTAGTCTATCTCATGGGTAAGTCCAAATCGATTCCGTGGCACCCAGCAGTGACCCTTTCCGAATCCAGGTGGAAAACTCCCAGGGAGAGTTTGGTCTCCTTTGGAAAGGCAGGGCTCTGGGGGCATAGCCTAGGGTGTGGGAGCAGGGTGAGCCTTGATGGGGGTGAGAGCCCAGTAGGTGTGAGAAATAGAAGTATCCCGCGTGTACCGCTGTCCTGGCTATGTAGAATGCACAGAGGGGCCGGACATGGCAGGGCTGTTTTCTTTCTCCTTCCTGGTCCCTCCCAGCTCCCAAGGCTCCTGCCTTTCCAGGCTCTCTGTCCTCATCCAGCTAATCTTTCCTCTGTGCCCGACTCTGTGTCCTCTCCTCTTCTGGCCGGGACACCAGTCACAATGGATTAGGACCCACCCTACTCCAATATGGCCTCCTGTTAAGTAATTATATCCACAAAGACCACATTTCCACAGAAAGCCCCCACCACAGGTTCTGGGAGTTCGGACTTCAGCACATCTTTCTGGGGAACAATTCTCATTCCTCCTTCACCACTACACTTACAGACGAGGTGCACCCACAATCTGGACCAGAGAAATTGACCCTGAATGCTTGTGGGGACCACACAGACCCTCTCGTGTGTGTGTGTGTGTGTGTGTGTGTGTGTGTGAGGGGGGACCCTCGGGCACCCCCAGCCATGGTTGTCAGGTAGACATGCAGTCCCGCAGTGGCCAGGGCTTCTGATTTCCCAAGAGAAAGCAGCAATCTGGAACGCTCCTGCCTTTTAAACGCTAGCGCAATACAAATGCACATATTTTCATGCTCACCGTGCTTTACTGGGGCGTCATTTACATACAGTAAAATGCACAAATCCTAAGTGCATAACTTGATGAATTTTGATGGCTCCAGTGTTTTTACAGCACTGAGGGGTCCAAGAAAATGTGTCTGTGGGTGCATCTGGGCCTGGATCTCAGCCTCTGCTCTAATGCCTTGGCTGTGAAGCCTGCACGAATTACAGTGTCCGCAGGGCCTGGCAGGGTGGGGGAGGCGTTGGTAACACCCCAGCCACCTGTGTGATCCCATTGCTCGCACAGTCACAAGCACACACCCGGGGAGCCTGACCTCGTGGGGCCTGAGTTCTGACTCAGCCACTTTCTGTGTGCCTTTGGGCAAGTCTCTACCTCTCTGATGGTTTCTCCAGGGTTGATGGCCATTCAGCCTCATGAGGGTGCTGTACAGACTAGGTGCATTAACATGGTGGGTGTTTAAAACAGTGTCTGGCACATAGCAAGTGGTTTTGTACGGGGATCCTCATTTTTGTCTCATTATTTTAATAGACTTTATTCTTTAGAGCGTGTTGAGGCTTGCAGAACAGACAGAACCGGCTGCTGTCTGGTTGAGCTCACCTCTTGGAGCCCCGCCCCGGCCCCTTGAGGGTCAGAGGACAGCCATGCCCCCTTGCTTCCCCGCAGTGGAGTCTTTCAAAATCGTCGCCTGGGAGTTTCTTCCACAGCTCCTCTGGGTGGACTCAAAACTCCAGCCTTTCCGTGAGCTGCCAAGTTTGTTTGCTGCCCGAGCACTCAGCAACACCAGATGTACAGGGAATTCCCACGTGAGGCCTGACACACACCCGGTCTCCCCCGTGATGAACAGCGGGCATCGGTGAATGTGTTGTTATGGTCGATGAAGCCAGCATTTCTGTGAGGTGACGTCCACACGTTGGTGTGGAAGAATGGATACCTGTCCAATGTACTGGAAGTGTTCCACGAACTTTTTGAAGCCCCCTCATACACGATTTGGTGCCAGAACCCCATCTCCGTGGTGGCACACCTGGTGTGCTCTCAACCATTAGGCTGGCATCCACCTCCCTCCAACTCCGCCCCAAGTCTGGGAGGAGGACACTGGGGAAAACCCTGGAAGCAGTGCTGTTTGGTAAGCAGCAGAGTGCCCGGGAGCTGGACGCGACTTAGCGCCGCAGGGTTTCACGCTGAGTGTGGCTCCACCCGTGAGTTTTGATGAATGCACAAGGTCGCACAGCCACCAGGGCCGAACCAGGCGGAAGCGTTTCAGCATCCCCGGTGTTGTTGTCTTTCAGGGACCTTTGTACAGCCACCCATGGCAAAGACCCGCTGTGGCTCCTCAGGGTCCTCTGGTCGGCTTCCTCCCCCACTCGGAACACTGCAGTGACGAAGGGATGTTTCAGGGTGAGCTGGTGTCTGTTCTAAAGCACCCCAAATTGAAAACCTCGAACAAACCTCGGGAGGTGAGGTCACTCGGGTTTCCAGCTACAAATCTCCTGCCACTCAGGGCTCAGAATCCTCCAAGACCAGTTCCTACCGTACTCGGACCCTCCCTTGTGGACCCCAAACAAGAACTACCCCCCACTCCTGCCTTGGGTCACCCCGAGAATGTTTTGAGGCTCCGATGTGCTCGTTTCCATGAAGGTCTTTTTGTACAGCTATAAAAAGCTCTCAAGGAAAGTGGGAAGGTATTATGATTATAATCAGGCAGAACTAAGCTCTTGGCAAAAGGGGACTGGGGCTGGGGATGCGGCACAAAGTAGATGCAGGGGGATCTGTCTGGGACTCGTCCCCCTGGGATAAGGCAGCTGGAAGGTCAAGTGACAGAGGTCCTGGGTAGGGGGTCGGGTATGGGAGGGGCAGAGCTGAGGACAGCCTCCCATTCCCGAGGTGCCACCTGCCCCCACCCTCACCCCTAAAGGTCGCCACCTTCTTGGTGTCACCAGCACACACACACACACAGAAAACTGGCCACAGAGGGGTCCAGCACCCAGGAAAAGGAGCCTGAGTGGCAGCTTCCTGCATCAGCGCCCCTCCAGCCTGCCACCCACCGGCTCCTGGCCGCTGCTCGCGAGCACACACAGAGTAATTGATTGCTTCCTGGCTTGTGCTATAAGCAACGCCTTGATGAGGTGGTTTTTGTTTTTTTATTAAATACCCCCAGAGCAAAATTTATTTGTAAAACACTAAAGAAAGCCTCCTGTCCCTTTTATGCCGAGAGCCCTCGGAAGAGAGGCGAAATTGTGTGTTGGCTGCTAAAAAAAAAGCTCCAGCTTATGCAATTTTAACAATAGAAAAATGATGTGTGTGCCCCGGTGCGTGCCCGCTCGCAGGAAAACAGGCAGCCTGCTCAGGTGGCTGGTGAATTACTAATGAGTGGTTCCCCTTTGTTTTGAGTGACAAGCCATTTAAATTCAGTCTTATGTGGAGACCTGCAGGAAAAAAGGGAAAAACTACCCCCCATAAGAGAGAGGGAGCACGGGCAGAGAGAGAGAGGGAGTAGAATAAAGAGGGAAAGGCTTCCTTTTTGAACTGAGAGATTATCCGCGTTGCTGCTGAGCAGAGGTGAGGAGTTAGAACTTCATTTGATAATTATAAAATCAGTAGTTTGTGATTGGACGTAATTGACGATTACACTGCTGCTCCTAGCAGGCCTGCCAGCCCCCGGCTTGTGGAACCTTTTCTTCCTGCTCCGCTTGTGAGCACGTCGCCCCAGAATATCAGGGTGCCTGACAGCGGTGCATGGGGGTCTGAGTGTAGTTGGAGAAGAAAGTGTTCATTAGTGCCGACATTTGGAAACACTCGCTCTCTGCCTTATTTTTAGCCTGAGAATAATTGCAAATATTAGAATCAAATTGCACCGTGTTGCCCAGCTCCCGCCCGACCTCCTGCTCTCTCCAAGCAGACCTGCCTCTCCGGCCTCAAGTGGAACCTGAGTGGACCCTCTCCGCCTTGATGGGTCTTTGGTTAACTTCAGGGTGGCCAGCCGGGGTGGTGTACGGAGAGGAGAGTGTCTCTCTGTCTTTCTGCTTAACTAAATTGAAATCATTGCACAGCTGGGTTAGAAGCAGCTCCCCTTCCCAGGAACGCCACAAGCATTCATTCTCTCGACGTTCTAGAAGGCGGTCTGGGTACAAGGCCTGGCTTCCTCTGAGGGCGCTAGGGGAAGGTCCCGACTGGTGTCCTGTGGCTGCTGGTGATCGTGGCTGTTTCCCAATGTGCCCATTGTCACCTCAGTCTCTGCTGAGGTCATCACCACTGACTGCCATCTCTGTCCTCTCTCCAGAAAGCCACCATTCTCATTGAACAAGGCTCACCCACTCACTGGGCTACCTAGGAGAGGTCATCCCCTTGTTTAAAGGGCAAGCTCAGAGAGTCACTTAAATCCCTTCCTTAGCTCCTTCTTGGGTCCATTGACTCTGCTTCAACTGACAGTCCACCCCTTCCCCAGCCCTGTTCTGGCCAGAAGGGAGGAGGACGTCATAGTAGCAGCCATTTGACAAGTTCAATTGTTCCGGCCCCAACCTGGGGAGCCAGCCTCGACCCCTGCCTTCCTCTTACTTACTCCAGTCAGTGTCCCCAAGGCGCAGGTCCAGTGACTGGCCTTCAGAATATATCCTAGCTCCCCATCAGGGCCTCCTCCCTACTCCAAGCCAGCTTCATCTCCTGCCCAGACCTTTGCAGTACCCACTCCTTGGTCTCCCTGATTCCACCAGTCCCCTCAGTCCAGCCAGCGTTGTTAGTTGCATTTGTTAGGGGCCATGGGATAAGTTCTGACTCATAGTTACCCCACATACAAAAGAACAAAGAATTCCCCAGCTCGGTGCCTCACCATCATTGCCAAGTTCGAGCCCATTGTTGCAGCCCCGGTGTCATCTATCTCATAGAGGGTCTTTCTCTCCTTTTGCTAACCCTCCACTTTACCAAGCGTGATGTCCTGCTCCATGGTCCCTCCTGATCGCCTATCCAAATACGTGAGACAAAGTCTCGCCATCCTCAAGTCTAAGGAACATTTTGGCTGTACTGATTCCAAGACAGGTGGGTTTGTTGTTTGGCCTGCCTGTGGTATATTGAGTATTCTTTAGCCATACCATATTTCAGAGGCTTCAGTTCTTCCTCTGCCTTCCTTATTCATTGCCCAGCTTTCACATACCGCGAAATTCTTGAAAACAGCATGGCTTTTTAACACTTGAAAGAGGTCTTTTGCAGCAAATTTTCCCACTGCCATCAATGCATCTTGATTTCTTAGCTGCTGCTCCCATGGGCATTGTTTGTGGATCCAAGTACAATGAAATCCTGGAAAACTTCACTCTTCTCTGTGTTTATCCTGATGTTGCTTACTGGTTCAATTGTGAGGATTTTGTTTTCTTTGTGTTGAGGCATAATCCATCCTGAAGGCTGTAATCTGAGCTGCATCAGCAAGTGCTTCAATCTTCTTTGCTCCAGCAAGCAAATTTATATCATCTGCATATCGCCGGTTACGTTAATTAGCCATCCTCTAATCCTGATGCTGAAGTCTTCTTCTTATAGTTCAGCTTCTCCAATTATTTCCTCAACATGTACATTGCATAATTTTGGTGAAAGGAAACAGCCCTGACACCTACCTTTTCCTGGTTTTAGACCATTGCAATAGATCCCCTGTTCTGTTTCAACAACTTCTTGATCTACATACAGGTTCCACATGAGCACAAGTAAGTATTCTAGAATTCCCATTCTTTGCAAGTTTATCCATAATTTTTTGTGATCCACATAATCAAATGACTTTACATGACCAATTAAATCCAAGTAAACACCCTTCTGGTATTCTCTGCTCTCAGCCAAGATCTCTCCGACGTCAACAAGTATATCCCTTCTTCCATGCCCTCTTCTGAATCCAGTTTGAGCTTCTGGCAGTTCCCTGTCAATGTATTACTGCAACTGTTTTTAACTATGTTCAGTAAAATTTTATTTTCAGATGATATCAGTAATATTGCTCGGTAATGCCCACATTCTGTTGGGTCACTTTTCTTTGGAATGGCCCCAAGGATGGATGACTCTCAGTTGGTTGACTAGGTCTTCCAAATTTCTTGACATAAACAAGTGAGCATTTCCAGCATGGTATCTGATTGTTGAAACATCTCGGTTGGGATTCCTTTAACTCCTGAGGCTCTGGTTGTTATTTCAGTTCTTGTTGTTTTGCCCAGTACCTTCAGTGCCGCTTGGACTGCTTTCACACCCTTGGTTCTTAATGGCATGCTCCTCTTGAATGGTTGAACCTCGATCCATTCTTTTTGATACAGTGATTCTGTGTATTCCTTCCATTTCCTTTTTCTTCTTTTAAAGAAAATGTTGAGTTGGCATCTTCTTCACATATCATATAATTTAAGCATTCAGTCATAGAAGAGTTGGGCAATCACCACCATGATCCAGTTCAGAACATTGTCTTCTGTGCTCATTGTTACTGGCTCCCCATTTCGCCCATCCTCCCCTGCCATGCCCCTAGGTAATTTTCCATCCAGTAACTGTCTCTATAGCTTTTCCTATCCTGGATTTCATACACAGAAAATCATGCAAAGCACAAACAGGAAGCAAAAAGAAAAACTAACAACGACTAGATAAAACATAGAAAAGCCTCAATCGAAAACAAAACATTTTTTAATGAAACAATTTTAAAATGGCCCAAAGGGAGACTTATGACCAGGCAGAGCATGTTGTAAAGGCGATTATGGCAGATGTAGTCTGGTTAAAATGTAATGCCTTCTCATTGATGTCCCTTTTGATCCTTCCAGCTCCTTTTTGATACTTCCTGGGTCATTAAATATTTTGTCCATAATGTCCTTCAATATTGCAACTTCTTTTTTTCTCTTAACTTTTCCTTGTGATTTAGGTGTTGAATTTTTCACCGGTTCTTTCTGCTTGAGACATGCTAAGTGTGTTCTTCCCTCTTCGTCTTTAGCTCCGGGTCATTGCACACTCCGTTATTCCGCTTTACTCGGTCTTCTCCAGCTTCCCCTTGGAATCTTCTGCTCAGCTGCTGTACGTTAAGGGCCTGCTTCAATGACTCTTTTAACCTCTGCTTTGTGCTTTTCTTTCTTTCCTGTCATTTTTTTAAAACATTTTATTAGGGGCTCATACAACTCTTATCGCAATCCTTACATATACATACATCATTGTATAAAGCACATCTGTACAGTCTTTGCCCTAATCATTTTTTCTCCTCTTTTCTTTTTTTACATTTTATTAGGTGCTCATACAACTCTTATCGCAATCCTTACATATACATACATCATTGTATAAAGCACATCCGTACATTCTTTGCCCTAATCATTTTCAAAGCATTTGCTCTCCACTTAAGCCCTCCGCATCAGCTCCTCTTTTTTTCCTCTCCCTCCCCACTCCCCCCACCCTCTTTCCTGTCATTTTAATGACCTTTTTCCTACCTCATCTTTTATGTCGTTCCGCAATTCAACTGGTCTTCGGTCATTAATGGCCAAAGCATCAGATCTGTCTTTGAGATGGTCTCTAAATCCAGGTCGTACTTTGGCACTCGTGGTCCTGTTTGAATATTCTTCAACTACAACCTGAACTTGCATACGAGCAAGCAGAACTTGCTCCCATGCCACAGTCGTCCCCGGCCTTGTTCTGACGACGGATGCTACTGAGCTTTTCCGGAGTCTCCTTCCACAGATGTAGGCAATTTGATTCCATCTGGTGAGTTCCACATGTGTAGTCACTGTTTGTGTTGCATGAAAAAAAAATGGTGTTGGAAATGAACATTCATCGGTCTTGCAAATAAGTCATTGGTCTTGCAAATTTCGATCACGTGATCATCGGCGCCCTTTGTATCACCAAGGCCACACTTTCCAGCTACCGTTCTTTTGCCTTTGTTCCCAACTTTTGCATTCCAATCACCAGTAATTATTGATAAATCTTCATTGTATGTTTGATCAATTTCAGACTGCAGACATTGGTGATTTTTTCATAATCTCTTCGTCTTTTGGCATTCGTGGTTGGTGCATACATTTGAGTAATAGTTGTATGAACTGGCCTTGCTTGTCCTGTCACTGACAGCATTGCACTCAGGACTGAGCTTTACATTTTCTTTTTGATGAGGAATGCAAACATCTCTCATCTTCAATTTGTCATTCTTTTTTGGGGGGGCCATTTTATTGGGGGCTCATACAACTCTTATCATAATCCATCCATACATCCATTGTGTCAAGCACATTTGTACATTTGTTGCCATCATCATTCTCAAAACATTTGCTTTCTATTTGAGCCCTTGTTATCAGCTCCTCATTTTTCCCCTCCCTTCCCCACCTTCCCTTCCTCATGAACTCTTGATCATTTATAAATTATTATTATCTTGTCATGTCTTACACTGACCGATGTCTCCCTTCACCTACTTTTCTATTGTCCATCCCAATTTGTCATTCTTGACCTTGTAGACCATATGATTGTTGGATTTTAAAATGTCCAAGACCAGTCTATTTCAGCTCACCAGTGCCTAGGATATTGAGTTTTCTGTGTTCCCTTTCATCTTTGATGACTTCCATTTTTCCTAAATCTGTTCTATGTACATTCCACAGTTCTGTTAGTAGAGGGTGTGTACAGCGCTTTTGTCTCATTTAGAGTCGTGTGCCCATCACCAAATGGAGGTCTCAGAAGCTTTGCTTCATCCACATCAGTCAGGTCAGCTCTACTTTGAGGAGGCAGCTCTCCCTCAGGTGTGTTCTGAGTGTCTTTCATCCCGAGGGCTCATCTGCAGACAATGTTCTGCTGCCAGAGTGATCCTAAACTGTGTGTCAGTTCGTGCCCCTCTGCTCAAAGCCCTCTTGTGACTCCTTATCCCACACAGAGGAAATCCCCAGGGTCTTACTGTGGCCCGCAGAGTTCAGCCCTGACTCCCTCCCCTCCTCCTCTTCCTCACCTTCTCCAGCCACACTGGCCTCCTTGCTGTTGCTCAGATAAGCTGAACACCTTCCACCCCAGGGCCTTTGCACCAGCTGGGAACACTCCTGATCTCCACATACTGCCTCCCACCCCTCCTGCGAGTCTGCAAGCGTCTCCCTCTCAAGAGACCTCGCTTGCTCTGCAACGCCCACTCCTAGGCTCCTCCCTGCTTGATGTTCCGCCCTTGCACTTGTTCACATACCCACATTCTCTACCCTCACACGATTGCCACCTCTGCCACTGGAAGTGTCAGCCCCACCAGGCAAGGCTTTGATACTGAGTGTTCAGAACAGTGCCCACCCTTAGGACACGCTCCACTGAAATCTGCTAAGAAGATGGATTCGTGGGACATGTCTGACAGGGCACACAGTGTTAGCAGTTCACGGACATAATTTTGGTCTGTTTTGTAATGCCAGGTCTGCCCTGCAAATGCTGAGCCTGAGGGTG
This sequence comes from Tenrec ecaudatus, assembly GCF_050624435.1. Lineage (NCBI taxonomy): Eukaryota > Metazoa > Chordata > Mammalia > Afrosoricida > Tenrecidae > Tenrec > Tenrec ecaudatus. The sequence goes on from NC_134545.1 coordinate 7,951,529, forward strand.
AGGGTAGGGAGGAAGCGCTGAGATAACACCACCCCAGCCCATCAGCATCCCATGTGGATGGACACTGTGAGTTCAGAGGTGTCAGTCCTCGCTGAGGACTATGCAAAGCATACCTTCAAATAAGACTCAAGTTCAAATCAGATGTCTAGTGCGTTTCCTGGTATCTCTGAGCCAGAACTCCCACTTCAGCCAGTCCATCTTTAGTCTTAGGAGCACCCCAAGGATGACACACAAACAGCGACCCTTGTCCCTCAGCGGACATTGAGCACCTACTGTGCTGGCTCCTGAGGGTAGGATCCAGGACTTCTCTGGGGACCCCCTCCCCTGGTGACCCTCCAAGAGATGTCTCTCATCTCAGAAGGCCAAGAGGACCTCAGCCTGCTGCCCCATGCATGCAGAGCCAGGAGCCCAGATTAACAACATCTACCAAAAACAAAAGCCAAACTCATTTCTTATTTAAGCCCCAGCATTAAATTGTAATTCCCATTTGCTCAGCCACATCAATGATTCAGGGCAGAGAGGGGCTGGGTACTCACCTGGGAAGGGAACTCTGGCTGGTGGCCCACAGCGATACCGGTGGCCATGACGTGTGGGCCCTGGGGCAAAGACTGCCACTCCTCCCTGCCGGCCCACTCGCCCCCTCCAGAATTCAGAGTTTCACCCACCAGCAAGCCAGTCCAGACAAAGTTGGGTCAGATGGAATCCCACCTCCCAATGCTTCTGTGCCTGTGTCTTTGTCTGTGGAATGAGGCTAGTGAGTTCCCTTCCTCTAAGGGTCATGAGGATTTGATGAGTTAAGATCACACACTTAGCACAGAGTCCAATCTCAATAGTTGCCATTACTATGGACAATAGTAAGGTTCACATCGGCCCCAAAAGGTATCTATTATTATCCCTATATTACAGATAGTAAGAAACCAGAATGCTACTATCCAGAAAAGGATCTTTGGAGTAAGTGAGCCTTCTGGGTAGTCTAGCCAAACCTCCCTCATGTGCAGATACTTTACAGTCTATAGGCATATGGTAATTCACTTGGATGCCTCCCGTGATGGGAAGCTCATTACCTTATAAGGCAGCCCATTTTGAGTCAAGTTGAACCTCCTTGAATTTTCACCCTCCACCCCTGGTCCACCCCCACTTCTGGAATCTTTATGGTCCAGAATACATAAATTCCAGGCAACATAACAGCCAGAAAGTTCTTCAGCTTCATAGGGAACTCTCCTCGGGTAGGTCCCCTGAGTGGTCTCCTTTCCCACTCACCTTCCCCTTTAGCCTTCATGGCATCTTAGATCAGACATTCACTGGCTGGTTATCTTGACTGCACCCTCTTCTAACTTCTAACTCTACCGTAGATGGACAGGGCCGGTCACCTCCCCACCAGCTCTGCCCCATGGCCCCAGAGTCCACCCTTCTACCATGTACCCATGCCCTCTTACTCTTGTTACCCTCTCATTTCATGTCCCCCACTCTTAGCACCACACCCCAACTCTAGGCTCCCCCTCCACTCTGAGCCCCTGTCCCATGCTGCCCTCCTTAATGCTCCCCTCCTCTACGCCTCCAACTCTCCATAACCCCCTTACTCTCCAGGAGCCCCCCTCACTCCCTATGACCCCTTTCCTCTCTATGCTACAGGCCCCAGAGGGAGAGCCAGGCTTCCAGGACACCTCTCCCAGTCGACACCTCTGTCTCTGCATCTCACCCAGCTTCCCTCCCTGCAGCCCCTGATTTCTTCCAGCATCCCGCCATTTCAGGAACCCAAGACCCCATTGCAGGGGGGCCTGTTCTCAAAGTATGCCCCCACGGGACCCAGAATCCAGGTGTATTCCCTGAAGAAAACTATTCTGTGGCCAAATACATATCGGGATACCCCAGGTTAAAGTGAGCTTCAGATCCTCAGAGATAGATTTCACTGGCAGATTTTGAGAGTGAGCACATTTGCCGGGAAGGCCCCTGTTTCTCGCACACCGGCTCAGATTCTAGGGTCCAGCTCGAGGACCACCCCTGGAGGTCTACCACCAACAATCCTGGCTTCCTCAGTGGAATGGGCAGTGAGGGGCTCAGGTCTCAGACTGCTGGGTGGGTTCTGTCCGCAGAGACCAGACTCGGCAAGTTTCCGATTGCTGTCACCGGACCTGACTGGAAGCAGCCCTCCAAAAGCAACAGACAGGGGTTGGCACCACATACTCACACAACTGAGAGGCACGTGGCCTCAGAGACCCTTAGATTTGCCATTTTCAACTGCCTGACAGACCCGAGCTAGACGCCTCAAAGGACCTTTTCCCTTTGAGGGTCTGCCCAGCTCCCCACCCGTTGTTCTCACACTCGGGGACCAGCAGGTGGTATAAATGTCTTGTGCTCCGTCAGACGCCGAGCTATTTCTGATAGTGACCTTCTTAAGAGTGTCTCTAGCTGGCCGCCGCCACCTTCTCCCCCTCCTCTTTCCCCAGATGGCCTTCAGAGATCTGCCACCAGGCGGATCCCTGGTTCTGACACTTTCCCCCTGCCCGTCTGTAGGGGGGAGGACAGCCGGGAGGCAGAACCCCACAGCCTTTAGGTTCACCTGCTCTGGGGGCCAGGATTGCAGGTCCTGGGAGAGATATGGTCGGAGCAAGGACTGTCCGCTCTATTGGAAACATAGGGTGCGGCCATGTATTAGACACTCCGCTTCTTAGGCTAAGATTGTTTTCCCCGCTGATGGATGAACAAACTGAGGCCGAGAGATACTTCCTGTCATTAGACCCCACCCTAAATGACACCCTCAGGAATGTAGGACCTTCTGAAAGCAGCCCAGAGCCATTGCTCTAAGATGCAATGGAAGAAGCTAGGACATCACCACCACCACCCCCAACACCCCCCCCCCCCCCAGGGAAGAATCTTGGAGAGCCATGACAACTATGGGAAGCCTGACACATGAAGGGATTCGAACTGGGTGCCAGTCCATAATGTTTTTCCAATTGTGCTTTGGCAAACATTGTCCAGCCATTAGATGACCCTCTAATTTGCATTAACAAACCTCTTCCCAAAAGGGCCAGGTAGTAAATATCTCAGGGTCTGCAGTCCACAGTGTGAGTCTGTCAGCACTACTCAACTCTGCCACTATCACAACATGGCTGTGTTTCATTAAAGCTTTATTTACACAGACAGGTGGAGGGCCATATTTGGCCCAAGGACTCCACACAGTCCCTTGGTCTAGTTCAAGAATGTTCACTAAAGAAGACTGCAAGTCCCATATATAATTTAAATTTCCTGTAGCTACATCCAAAAAAGTAAAAAGAAACAGATAAATGTGCGTTTAATAATGTGTTTCCTTTCAGCACATAATTGTTAAAATTTGAGAGACTTGACATTCAAAGTCTTCAAAATCCTGTGCTTCTCACTTAGAGCCCAGCTCAGTGTGGAAGAGCCCCTGTGACTAGCAGCTAGCACCTTGACAGCATAGTTTCTGGTGGGACAGATGAGCTCTGTGAAGGTCAAGCAGCAGGGGCTGGGGGCAAGGCTAGGGAGCAGTGAAGATATTTTTTAGGCACCCACCCCTATGCCTGCCAAGAATTCCTTAAAAACCACTGGAACATTCTCTACCCATCTCCAAATTCCAGCTGCCACGTGCGCTCAGCATGGATGGCTGGGAAATGGGGCCTTTGCTGTTCCACCAGCCTGCCTTTGACATTTCTCTGCTGTGCTCCTGTGGCTTCCATGGGGCCCCTGGGCAGCTCAACAGTCTCTGTCCTGTGCAGCCCCCCAACTGTGCCCTTGTAGGTCTGAGTGGCTGGCCCCACTGACTGGGGAGGTGTTCTTCCCAGAGGAAAGGGGGTCTGTGCCTGGGTTCAGAACAGCAATCAGAACCCACCCCTTTCCCCAGACATGCTGAGTCCTGGCGCTGAGTGACCTTGGGCACGCTGTGTAGCCTATTTCCTCGTCTGTCTACAAGGATGAGAACAGTCCCCTGAGCTCAGTTGGCACGTCCACGTACAGTGGTCTTCATTACGACCAACAGTGGCTGCATATGGTCAGTGTTCTATGTCGTACGCATGAGTACTCTTGTAGCTGCGAGGCCCTGCAAGTTCCGAATAAGTCTCCCTCCTAGCAGCAGACTCCAGTGTTTGCTTCAAGTTGGTTCCATGCCACCAATAGTCTCTTGAGCAGGAACTGGGTCCTGTCCATCTCAGCAAGAATAAAAATCTGCCCCCACCTAGAGATTATTTTCCCTTTGCCTAGATTCTAGAACATTCTTTTTCACCCCCGCACTTTGCTGTTGCTTCTCCGAGAATCAGTTTCTGATGGTCCACCCAGCCTGTACCCCACTGCCACAGCCTTGAAGACCCTTGCATGTGTCCTTTGAAATGGTCAGCTCCAGCCATTAAAGAATTATCCGGGGACTTCGGTTTTGTGTTGGTCTCCCACTGGACTGTAAGTCTCACGACACAAAGACAGTGTTGAGGAAGTGCGTGTCTACTAAACAAGAGACCAGTTCTCAGAATAACCAGAAGAAGCTTTCCTAACTGACTGTGATTAAAATCATATGTTCTGCATCCATACCAAAAAGGAAACAAATTCTCTGCCATCGAGTTAATGCTGACTCATAATGACCCTATAGGACAGGGTAGAACTGCCCCGGTGGCTCTCTGAGACTGTGACTTTTTACAGGCGTAGAAAGCTATAATCTTTCTCCCGTAGGGCTGGTTGGTGGCTTAGAACTGCTGGCCTTGCAGTTAGCAGCCCAACTCATAACCATTATACCACGAGGGCTCCCTGATTCACATTCTCCACACCTATTCTCAACATACTCTAACTGGGCCTTGCTGACCCTTCACGCCACATTGACCATCAGAAGGAAAATGCATCTGCCGATGTAACGTCACATTTTCTGGTCGCCACAGTTTTACCAAGTTTTTAAAACAAAAAACAGAATAAGAAGTTATGGTGAAATGAATTTTGATGATATATTTAATTTCACCCAGTACATCCCAAACACTATCATTTTGATGTGTCCTCAGTAGAAAGCCAGTGTAGTCGACAGAATACATTATTAATTATGAATGAAAAAGTGGTCTTCCTGCCGAGTCTCTGAAATCTGGTGTGTATTTGACACTGGCTGCACATCTCAATTGGAACTTGCCACACTTGGAGTCAGTAAATACAGGCGACTCACAGCGGCCACATTGGGCAGCACATACTTAGAGGAGACGCCTTCTTTTTTCCCAGGCTGCATTGCTGTGGAGGAGCAGGCGGGTCTCCTCGGGCAGGCTTTGTAATAACATAGAGAGAGTGTAGCTCTCGCCCAGCACTTGGCAGAGCCTGCCCCGCTACCCAGGCAAGAAGGCGGGGGTTGGACATAACAAGACACGAATGTGGCTACAGTCTAGTGATGCTCCAGGGAGACTTTTCAAAGGGCTTTCCCACAGCCGACGCTCCCAACATCCTTTGAAGGGCTTGTCTTGTTGTTTTGTTGTATTGAGGGTCTTCATTTTCACTGATGGGGAGCACGGCTTTACGGTGCATGACGTCCATCTCCAGGCACTGCCCTCTTGAAGGCATGCCGTGTTAACACCCCCATGTGACAGGTGGGGATGGCAGTCAATTTGGACTCCTCATGGCCCTGGGGACCATGTATGTCTCTAAGGGAGCAGGTGACCAGCTCCTTCCCCCGCAGAGCCGCCGGTTGGGTTTGACTTTCCAGCCTTGCCCTTCCTCAGCAGCTGTGCTCCTTTCACTGCACCGCAGATGGGAAAATAGAGCCACTGCCACTTGAAGTGGCCTTCCTGTCTGGGGACATGCAGCTAGTAAGTGGCGGAGCAGGGATTTGAACCCAGGAAACCTGGCTCCTCACCTGTGCTGGGAGCCCCCTGGGTCAGCTGGCCAAGCGAACAGTCACCTCAGGAAGGCCCCTGCTGACAGGGAGTAAAGCAGAGGAGCCAAGACAGGGCCTTGCACAGGCTCTCAAAGCAACACATCGCACTGCCATTGAGTCAGTGCTGACTCACAGAGTAGGACAGGGCAGAACTTCCCCGGTGAGTTTCTGAGACTGTCCCTCTGTACAGGAGTAGAAAGCCCTGTCTGTCTTCCTCAGAGTGGCTTGTAGATTCGAACTGCCGACCATGCGATCACAGCCCAACTCGTAGCCCACAACACCACCAGGGCCTCCTCCACAGGACCTCTCACGGATGCAAATCACCAGGGTTTGTCATCCAGCCACCAGCTGAGCACCTACTGTGTGCCAGCTTTCATGCTAGGTGGAGAATTTTATAACAGATCACCCTCTTTCTTCCTCATAACCCTAAATGCCCCAAAGCCTAAAACCACCAAACCTACTGCTATCCAACCAATTCCATCTCAGTGACCCTATAGGACAGTTTCCTAGACTATGACCCTTTAGGGAAGCAGGTCACCGCATCTTTGTCCCTGGGAGCGGCTGATGTGTTCCAACCATCCACCTCTTGGTTCGTAGCTGAGCGCCCTCACCGTTGTGCCACCAGGGCCCCTTCTAACTCAGAGAGAGAGAGGTCAGGAAATAGATGGGCCAAGGTTTTTCAGGAAGCGAGCATCTGAGAGGTGTGCTGTTGCCAAGAAGAATAGTCTGCCCCGCCCGACGAGGGCCCGTAGCCAAGGAAGTGCCTCGGCATTTGTAGGATGATTTGTGGAGATAGTGGCCTGTGGGTGTCAGGAGCTGGCGAGGACCAGCTTCAAAGGGGTTGGACCACCAAGAGCAAAATGCCAGCATCCTGGAGGCTGCAGGGACACCAAGCAGTGGGAGAGACTCAGCCTCTGTGGAGGGCTGGTCCATGGGCATCTAGCCAGTTCCGTTCTCCCTGGCCACAGCACACTCCGTGAACAAGAGAATGATTGCGTGAGCTGGCTATCCAGTCAGTCAGGTAGTCCTCCAGTCCGGTGTGCCAGGAACAGGTTCAGGCAACTCTCTTGTCCTCTATGTGTTGAAGCTGCGTGATACCATATAAAAAAAACAAACAAGCAACCTTTCACTTTTGCATTTTATTTTCAGGAATAAGATGTATTGCTCAGAAGGGTTCCATTTCCCCCCAGAACATATCAGATTTTAACTTAGGCCGGGTTTTTTCTCTTGTTGTTTCCAAAGGTGGTGGCCCTGAGCAAGAGGAGCCAAGAGGCAGAGGCGGCTTTCCTGAGCGTGTACAAGCAGTTAATTGACGCCCCAGGTAAGAGACCCTCTGGATCATTAATGACAAGCAATGGCCATCAGGATTGTTGCATTGGGATCGGGGCATCATGTCTAAATCCTGGGAGACGCCTGGCTCTCTGTGGGTGGAAGGGTAAGGCTCAGTCTGGTGAAATGGGTCTCTCTGCTGCTCATCCAGTTTTCCCCCACTGCCTTCTGACATCACCTGGGGAGCCTGTTTTGGATAGTCTCCTGGTGAGTTCTCCGACCTAGGCTTCCTTAGAGAGCCAAGTGTTCTACCTGCTCGAGCCCCATCTACCTCTGCAAAGGCTGGAAGATGGCCAGGGATCTCTGCTAGCAGAGGTGTTGGGGAGAGGCTGCCAATGTTTTCCCCTCATTGTTCAACCAACTTCAAAAACCTCATGGAACAAACGCCAATCCCAAATGAGCAGGTGCATCCTAATTCCAGTTACAGCCAATGCACTCAGCTCACTGCCATCAAGTCAGTGCGGCTCATGGTGACCCTATAGGACAGAGCAGAGCTGCTCCTGTGGGCTTCTGAAACTGTAGCTCTTTGCAGGAGCAGAAAGCCTCGTCTTACTTCCACAGAGCAGCTGGTGTCTGGAACGACTGACCTTGCAGTTAGCAGCCCAATAAAAAAATGAATAAATGGTGGAAACGACTCAAGTGCCCAGCAGGCTAGAGAAGATGCGGTCTGTCCACCTTAAAAGGGCCAGGTTTCTGATGCAAGCCAGTACACGGGTGAAACATGCAAGCATGCCAAGTGAGAGAAGCCAGACAGCAAATATCGTGTATTCATGAAATGTCCAGAAAGCAAGGGTTTGATTTGCCAGAAGCTGGTGGGGGTCAGCGTGAGGGATACAGAGTTAATGCTTTAATGGGTCTAGGATTTGCCTTTTGAGGGGATGGAATGTTCTGGTACATTTAGATCGAAGTGATGGTTGCAGAACACAGTGAAGGAAAGAAAAGCCACTTTAAAGTGACTAATTTTATGTTTAGTGGATTTCCCCTCAGTTAAAGAACTTTTTTTCATTTAAAAGACCAGCTGCTGAAGCTGCCTCTGTACAACTAGAAGTCTCATTGTATTTGATTGCTGGGTTTGGAGGTTTAGGGCCATGGTTTCAAGGGACATCCTAGTTGAATGGCCCAATCTCCTGTTTAGTGTTTCTCTTCTGCCTCCTTGTCTATTATATGGGGTCTTAAAAACTTGCAGAAAGCCATCCAAGCCGTCTCATTTCATCTGGAGCAACAGAGAAGGAGGCTATACACGTGTGGCGAGTTGCCTCCAGGCACAGCCGATGGACCAAGAGACTAGATGGTGCCCAGCTACTATTACTGAACATGTCGATCAAAGACTCCAGGGAGGAGACTTCTGAAGCCATGGAGGCTGAATGCGCCCTCAAACTCTGCCTCCGAGATCATCATTAAACCCGAAACCAAAAGCATCCCCGGAAGACCACTTAACACCAAACACTCGCTTCACTAGTAAAGAATGTCAGCCTGGAGCAGTGTGCTCTTTTATAAACTTACCTGGGTGGGATTCGCTAACAAAAATAACTCAGACCATTAGACGGGACCCTTAGGGGACAGTGAACACCTGCTAAAGGGGAAAAAGGAGGGTGGGAAAGGGTGCACACCTCCGAAAAGGTCCCGCATGCCACTGCAGTGCGCGCGTCCAATGGCTGGACTGCTATTTGTTTTTCTGGACGTGTCCTCGACACCAGTGGGTCTGTTGGTGCCACCATTTGAGAGCATCAGCTCTACACGGCTCATGTAGGTCCGTCTGGTCTAGAAAGCGGTGAACAAAAGTTCCCTTGCTGTCGTCTCACTTGTTGGCCCAGAAACAGGAGCCACCCCCAGAGGGGAAGTGATCTGCCATCGAGTCGATGCCAACTCATAGCAACTCTAAGACAGGTTAGAACGGTCCCTGTGAATTTCCAAGGTTGTAACTCTAGGGGGAGTAGAAACCTCATTGTTCTCTCACTGAGCAGAGCAGCTGGTGGTTTTGAACTACGGATCTTGAAATTAGCAGCCCAACTCATATCCACTACTCCACCAGGGCTCCTCAAAGACTATAGGACAGAGCAGGATTGTCCCCTAAGGAACCCATGGTGGTCAATCTTTCTGGGAGCCTGTCACCTCATCTTTCTCCCAAGGAGCAGCCAGTGTAGTCCAACTGCTGACCTTGTGAGATGCTGACACACTGGGGCCCCTTTGCCGAGCCCTCCAACTGCTTCCGAATGATAATGATCCCATAGCACAAAGTAGAACTGCCTCTGTGGGTTTCCTAAGCTGGAAGTCTTCACAGGGGTAGAAAACCTTACCTTCCTCCTGCAAGCACTGGGTGAGTTTGAACTTCCCACCATGGGGTTAGCAGCTCTGCACATAACCCACCCGACCACCAGAGCTCCTTATTTCACCAGCTATGGAGAACGTTTCCATGTGATGTCAAGGTCACCCATGGGGGTCTTTGTATTTGATTCCAAGGTCACCTGGGGGCGTCTTTGTATTTAGGTGGGAACGTTCCTTGTTCCCTCACCTTGGGCAACAATAGTAAGCAGAGTAGTGTCCTCCCAGGATTCATGGCTGCCTGAAACCTCCGAACTGGGTCTTATATGGGGGTAGGGCCTTTTCAGGATGTTGAGATAAAAGCACTCTGGGTTGAAGGTCATGACATGTAGAGGCAAAGTTCCGCGGAGACCCAGGGAAGGCAGCCAAGTGCAGGAGGATGAACAGCCAAGGACCACCCAGAACCCCCAGAAGCAAGAAGAGACCAACAGTCTCTCCCAGGAGCCTTCAGGCCCTGACTCTGGGTGCTATCTTCCGGAGACACTGGGGAAGCACGGTGCTTCCTTACACAGCCCTAAGGGAGTCAGACAGCATCTTCTCCTCGGAGAGCTCTCTGCTGGGCAAGCAGGGGAGTCTCACTCACTGCTCCTCAGAGTGCAGTCCCTGGCCTAGCAGCAGAGCCTCCTGTGGGAGCTGGTGAGAAGGCAGACTCGAAGATTCGGCTCCTTGCCTACTGACTCGACTCGGAATCTTCATTGTATCTTCAAGCCAACTAGGGGGTGTTCAGCCACCTTACAGTTAGAGAAATGCAGGCTAATTGGTAACAAGTACCATGGGCATGGTAGAGGGGGGCAGGTCCGGTGCCCTGGGAGACCCAGCCTAGGTTCCCAGAGGATCCAAGTCCCAACCTGTGCGTTTCCTGTGGTTGCTGTGACGAATGGCCATGAGGGACTATGGCAGCAGGAATGTCCTCTCTCGAGTCTGTGAGACCTCGGCATCCCCACAGGACTGCAGCCTCTCCAGGAACCCTGGGGAGAAGCCTTCCTTGCTTGCATCCTAGCACGCCTTGGCTCGTGGCCACATCACTCCCATCTCTGTCTCTGGCACAAATCCCTCTCTGCCTTTCTCTCATTAGGACCCTTGTCACTAGGTTTAGCATCCACCCAAGTCCTTCAATGCCATCTACAAAGACCTTTTATTTTTCCCCAAGGGAAGACCACATGCTCAGGGTCGGGCGAGTTGTTTTGAGATCACTGTCTATCCTGCTGCAGTGACTTCCTGCTGGCCCTGATCTCGTGGCCTCAGGAGCTCAGCATGTGTTCTCTCTTCAAGGAATGGCTTGGCCGTGGGAATGTGGTCCGAGCTGATGGGGAAAACCCAGGGAGGCATCCCTCAAGCTTGAGGTCCACGCTTTGTTGGTAGTAAGGGTCCCTGACACCCTCCCCTGGACCAGGCTCTCAGGTGATCCATTGTTGCCGATAATGTTGCCCTTCTCATCAGTGCTGTCCTGCTGGCACAGTGGTTCAGTACTTGCTTGCTAACAAAGAGGTGGCTGAGAGAAAGATGGGCCTGTGTGCTGCCATTAGCATTGCAACAGGACAACATGCAGAAATGCCACAGGGCATTCTACTCTGGCATACATGGTCTCTGTGGGTTGGAATCGACTCTATGGCAGTGAGTTTGGATTTGGGGCTTTCAGTGCTTGGTGACCACAATGTCAGCAGCAAGCAATGTTGAAGGGTGACGCAGCACAGATGCAGGGATTCTTCCTGGAGGCCCCCAACCCCGTCCTCCACAGAGCTCTGCAGTACCACACCTGGGCTTCAGGGGCAGCACTCAGAGGGCTGTGTTTCTAGGCTTTGGGGCCAGACTCGGGTTCAAACCACTCACTCTGTGACCCCAGACAAGTTACTTCCCTTTCCTGAGCCCCCGTCTTGTCGTCATGAGTTGGAAATAACACTCGAGGCTGCTTCACACAGTCTGGGGGCTGAGTAGCCTGGTCCACTCAGAATGTGCATGGTAGGTGCTTAGTGAAGAGTTAGCGACCCTCATCACTTTCATGTATGAGTCTGGCTTCCCCAGGAGATGGAAAACCTTACAAGTCTGGGACTGGATCTTACTACTAAAGTGTATCTTGAGAACCCAGGACACAGCTGTTAACTGCCACGGAATCACCTCTACAGACACACACACACACACACACACACACACACACACACACACACTCACACAGCCTCGAGGTACTCCCAGCGCTCCAGAGTGGAACTGTCCCATAGGGTGTTCTTGTCTGTAATCTGCGCAAAGGCAGATCCTCAGGCCTTTCCACAGAGACATCTGGAGGGCTCCAAGCACCTACCTTTCATGTACCAGCCCATCATGAACTGCCTGTGACACCCAGTGTCCTCGCCTACTCCGTACCAACCAACAGCCCACCGCACAGCCCCCAGGTCAAGTCCGACCCACTTTGACCCAGTGTACGGTTTCTGAGATGCTAAGTCTCTGGAGTCGCCTGCCTTGTCTTTCTCCCAAGGAGTGGCTGGCAAGTTTCAGTCGCCAACCTTGTGGTTAGCAGTCCAATGCCTGTCTACTGGATGAATTAGAAAGGAGACTGGAGACTGGCAGTTTCCTAGGGTGCCTTGTCCCACGTATCTGTGGCAGGCAAGGCCCTTGCCAGACCTGGGACAACCCACCCATGGGTGCAGACTCAGGTCTCACCCTTGGTAGCTTGGCAGAGTTGGCCAGGTCCTGATTATCAGCTCACTTGTCATCGCAAACCCAGGGAGCCCCTGTGTGTGGAGGTGGGGAGGCCGAGTTCAGGAAAACGGGCACTCAGCTCCCAGATGGAAAAGGGGGCACTCATCTGGGGCTCCCTCTCAAGCTCATCTTCCCAGGGCCAGGACTGGTGAAGCGCGTTCACGAGAGCGCCCAGGTTGGCGTGGAACTTTCTGGAAGGCTTGCATACGCTAGGAACAGGGAGGTCTTTCTAAGCCCGGTGCTGACTCCAGGAGTCTGGCTTTCCAGCTCTCCTTCCCAGAAAATGCGAGGGGGCGGGTGAGTGGTCCCCAGCTGTCACCAATTCAGAGAATGAGGAGCGTTAACGGATGGAGGCGCACCATACAAACGGCCCCGGTAGGGCCTCTAATTCATTTTTGAGACATTTAAGAATAACAAAATGTTTTAATGATTTCTTAGGGGAATTGGGAAGACATATTTTTGTTCTCATTAAATTTTATTCCCCAACACGAGAACCAAATGTCAGATGTGTTTGGGGCGCTTCGAGCTTTGCCACTCTGTCCCTCTTCCCTGCCCCAGCCACCGCTGCCGCCACCACCACCAGCACTGCCACCCCTCGTAAAAATGATGCTCCTGATGCAACGAGGCAGGATGCGCTTGCTCCTGTTTGTCTATTTCTTGACAGGCGAATTATTTGTCAAACTCCTCCGCTCCCCACCCCCAGCCCCCGACCCCTCCGAAGCCACACAAGTCCTGATTCAACAATTTTGTTCTGAGTGACTGCTGCCAACACAAATCTTTGGCGGAGAAAGCAATACAGCGTGATGGCTCAGCAAGTATTTTGATAAGTGTGCAGCCTGTATGTCTGTAATTACGAAAGAAAACCGTAAATCTTTTGGATATTGTTCACACAGATGTGGCGTGAAGTGAGAGAAAGAAAAAAAAGCAGTAAAACGTGTTAAAAGCATAATTAATGTCATTGTTGTCGAGGATGATTTGATTTAAACCTCTCTGACTTGCATGTCGGGGATGGCTGGCTGCTTGATCGTGCTCACAGAGTCACTAGGTACCGACCTGGGCTTCCGAGAGCCAACCTTTTAAGTGAGTGATTCGTTAAAAGGCAGGGGAAAACTCCAAGGGGGAAAACCCCACACAAGGAAGGAGTGAGGGTGGGGGCAGGCGGATGACACTGCTCCTGAGGGAGAAGGGAGAGGAGGAGGGAGAGGTGAGTGTCTTTTCCTTGTTGCCCTTCTGCTCTTAAAAACCCAATTGCAGCCCCCACGCTTCCTGCAGCCGGGCGAGGGTGGTCAGCAGGGTGATTGGGCTCTTGAGCATGGCTTCAGGCTCCCAGATACCCACCGAGTTGCTCTGGAGCTGTGGGCCCTGCCTTCTCTGAGCTCGAGTTTCTGAGTCTGTAGAAAGGGGATAATAACGGGGCGATGTGAGGGGACAGTGCACAGTGCATGAAGCTTTGTTGCAGCAGCTGCCATCAGGCGCTGAGCACGGGAGCTTGAAGCGTCACAAGCATCTGCCGTTGATGGTGCGAGATCGATTCATTGTCTCGGACTGAGGTTTTTAGGGGACGGGTGACTGTGTCTGTGGACAAGGAAACCTCCCTACAGTGTTTCTGTTTTTCACATGGCTCCCTGCCTTATGAAAGTAGTATGTGCATTCTGTGGAAAGTTTGGAGAACCCAGCTAGACAGGAAACGCTGCCTGCCAGGAAAGCCTTGCTAGCATTTTGTTGTTGTTCTTCCTGACCTTTTTTCCAAGCAGTTTTTTCAAACCGTTTGTCCTTTCAGCATGGACCAGTCTGAATCCTGCTTCCTCTCACCTGCCCTGGGCATCTCTGTGCCCTCTTAAGACTTGCACATCCTGAAACGCTGGGGTGTGCCCTGTCTGACGGTCTGTGCTGTAGCTGGATCGTCCCTTAGCCAGTACCATCTCCAAGATTAGTCATGTTCAGGTGCTTGGGCCCCACAACTTACTGGTGTTGTACTATAGTGCTGAGGGTGAGGAAGAAAACTGGGGGGAAGGTAATATAAGCACCACCATTGGTCAGAAAGAATAATTAATATACATATATATAGCTAATATATGCTGTACTCCTTTATTTACAAAAACAAACAAACCTCAAACTCAACTGCCAACTCAGAGCAACCCTAAAGGACAGAGTAGAGCCGCCCCTTAGGGTTTCCAAAGCTGCACACCTCTACCGGAGCAGATGTCTCAGCTTTCTCTCTCTCTCGAGGAGTGAGCGGTAGATTCTGACTGCTGACCTTGTGGCCCTGCAGTTACTCGAAATCATCTTTTCCTGTGTCATGAACTCTTCACCTTTGTTTTCCTTTTGTACATTGCTGGTCTATATCCTGGTCCATTTTTCCTTCAGAAGTTAGATTCCTTTCTTACTGCTTTGTAGATCGTCTGTAAATATTAGCAATGTCCTGGTTTACACAGCTCTCTCCAATGTGCCTTTTGCTTTTTTAATGTTGCTCATGGTGTCATGCATATCTGGTGCACAGTGCGCAGTCGGGGAAAAATGCTTGTATCAAGAAGGGAATTTGATCAGTCTTTGCTGTATGACTTCTGGGCTTCGAGTCATATTTTAAAGCCTTTTCTCACCTCAGAGTTAAAGGGTTTTTTTTTTAGTGCTTTGAGGACCTTAACTTTTAAAAATTTAGAATTTCAAACCATCTAGAATTTCTATCGAGGGAAGTAATGAGAAAGTTTTTTATGGTTTTGTCTAATGTGACAAAGCGGGCTGCTAACCCAAGGTCAACAGTTCAAACTCATTGGCTGCTTCAAGGGAGAAAGATGAGGCTTTCTGCTACCGTAAGGATTTAGTCTCCAAAACCCACAGGGGCAGTTCTACTGTCTTAGGGGGTCACTTTGAGTCAGAATTGACTCAATGATAATGAATTGAGTTCCAAATGTCTAGCCAGTCACTCTAGTGCCACCTAGTGGGAAAGAGGCCTTCACTGAGAGAAGAAACCAAGTCGTTCGTGTAATTAGGAATTTCTCCCTTTTCCTCACGTCCTCCCTTAGCCCTGGCATAGGCCTCTATTGAGTCGGTCCTGTGGGGACCAGAGAAAATACCAAAGGATAACGTGAAAGAGGATTTAACAAAGAGTAAAGCTAATTAAGTTTCTGAGGTCAGGTATCCCGGCAGTGGTAGCTAATGGCAGGAGGCATCATCCCACTATTTTCTCCATTCTCCGCCAGAGCGCCATTTGTTCGGCCTGGAGAGAGGATTGAACTCCAGGAGTTCATGCCCAGCAGGCACGCACTAGATGGCCGCTTCCTTTGAGAAAGACACGCATTTCCACGGTAGCTTTCCGCTGCCGAGTTCTCTGCACACCTACTCTGTGCCTAACCCCATGGAAGCCTGATTCCTAGTACAGCCCTGCCCCTAAGGCTGTCAGACCCATGACCAAAGGCCAATGACAGAGAAGATACACAGAAGGGAACGGTCAGGCCACCTTGGGCCTCAGGGAGGGCTTCATTTGAAGAGGGTTTTAAAGAGGGGGGCTCAGGAAAAAGACCAAGCTTTCTGCTCCAGTAAGGAGTTACAGTCTCAGGGGTAGGTCTGCTCTGTGCCGTAGGGACGCTATGCGTTGCTGGCTTAGACTTGATGGCAGTGCGTTTGGTTGGGTTCAAGAGGGCTGGCCTGGAGTGTTGCCTGGGGCTCAGGCAGGGTACTCAGCCCCCTACAGACAAATTCCCAGATCCCCATGAGCCCCTTGAGAGTAAATGCCATCATTCAACCCCCCTTCTGCAGGCTCAGAGAGGTCAAGTCACTTGCCCAAGGACACACAGCAGAGAAGTAGTGGCACCTACTCCAGACCCTCAAGTCTTCCTGGTCCAGGGCATTTTGATTTCTGGTAACAGAGAGCAGAGTTACTAATTGGGTGGTGTGGTGGGGTCAGACAGACAGGGAGATGGTGGGAGGAGCACCAAGGAGTAAAGGAAGGACTGAACTCTAGCCTGAAAAACCCTCCTTCCTACAGGGCGGGGCCAATCTCATTCTGCTGTTTCCCCCCCACCCCACCCCCAGTGTCTCACTGGCTCTCTCTGAGCCCCACTTTCCTCCAGTGTGAAAGATGAGTGATGAGCCAGCCAGAGGGCAGATTCAGTGAGTGGAAGGGGACACTCAGCAAGGGGCTATGTCCCAGCATGCTCTGAACCCACACTGTGTGCCCTGCTCCTGCCCCAGCGAGAGGGACATGGCCCCTCCCCCACCCAGAGGGACACAGCTCCTGCCTCCCCACCCCAGAGCCACACAGTGAGCAGGGCAGACATGGCTCCCATCCTTGTGGGGTTCCCAGTCCAGCTCCTTGCACGTAAACCTGATTTTTATTACCATGCACATTGCGGTTCCCTGACTCTACCTGGCATCAGCTTTCCCCCTCTCATGATCATTGTTGCTATTTATTATTATTATTATTACCAGGACCACCCAGTCCATGCAGGGAGACCCTCATCCCTGACCCCTTCGTCTCTGCTAAGCTGGGAGGCCCCCCGACACAGTCGGCACTGAAGATAGAGGGTGGTCCCACAGCTCTTGGCTCCCTGCAAGGGCTTCACAGCCCATCTGCTGCAGGAAAGTTAAGATTAAAGGATCAAAGTTAGTCTCACTGCTGCCGCCCAGAGCCCAAGCCTGCCACCCCCGCGGGCGCCCGGAGTCAGGGCCCAGATGGGCGCGGGCTTCTGTCTCGGATATTTTGGAGGGGTGCGTGCATACTTCTGCATATATGTGTTTCTAAACAGCCTTTCGGACAGCCTTTCCGGCTCTGGCTTTCCTTAAAAAGCTCCAAATGCCACTTTCCTTCAGATGGACACAGTAGGAGGCTGGCGACAGCTTTTCCTGCATTCCCAGCCCCAACCCCCCCCCCCCAGCCCCGAAGATGCTTTTTAAAAGACAGAAGAAATGGCTGCAGCATCAGCTAGCGGTGGCAGGTGGCGTCGACACTGTGGGACCTGCCTGCCCACCAGGCCTTTGAAAACCTGGATGTGGCTATGAACGGTCACATGTCCGTTGGCATGCCTGTCCTCCACGGGTTCTGGCCCACCACAGACCGCAGACAAAGTCGTCACCTACTACACACTTGCTGCGTGAAGCACCCGGTGATGGCTGCGCACCCGAGGCAGGTCCTTTCCCCGTCCGTGCCAGCCCCTCCCAGTGTGCCCGCCTCGGATGGGTCCCGATTTGGTCTTCTATGTTCACCAACACACTCGGCCACAAGCAAGGGTTTGCGCTGTTAAAGTGCAGCTGATTTGGGGGCCCCTGTTTTGAGTTGAGTGGTATTTTTAAATTCAAGTTGGAGCTAAGGTTGTTTGATTGCCGCTGCCAGTGCCTGACTCTTTCTCGACTGCCTGTTATTGCAGGAGTTGGGGGCAGGGTGCTGGGAGCATGCAGCTCCAGGTGGTCATGTTTTGGTGGAAGTGCCGAGCCAGGCACCACATGGACACCCAGCTTCAGGTACGAGCTCTGGGTCTCCTGACAATGGCTTTGAAGCTTGCTGGGCCCTGGCAGGGGCCCACGATGCCCAGGGAGGTTGGAAGCTTGGCAGGGGCCTGGCAGAGAGAGTGGCTTAGGTGTACCTGGACACACCAAGGGCATCGGTGCATGATGCAGGGCATGACAGGTGCTCCCTTCTGATTCCTTCCAGGTGAAGTGTGAGTGTTGCTAACACCTAAGACACTGCATCTTCCTGATTACCCACAGGGCTCAGCCCTCTGAAATACAGCCGTCTCCCTGTGTGTGACTTGGTATTTACTCTTGTGGCTAGATCACCTTCCGTATGTGAAACAGGAACCCAGTTTTTCGTGTACATGAGTGAAACAAAATTGCTACTGAAATGTTTAAAAAAATTTTTAAGTAATCTTGGGTGGCTTGTGGCTACAGCAGGAGTGACCCAACAAATGCCCCAATCAGTGTCTGGCGATGTGTCACACTGGCTTGGGAGGAGACCTGGTGGGCTGCTAACCAAGAGGTCGGTGGTTCAGACCCACCTGCTGCTCTCCAGCAGAAAAAGGAGTCAGGTTTTTTTTTGTTTGCTTTTTGTTTTGTTTTCATAAAAAGTATAAAAGCCCTGGGAAGCAGTTCTTCCCTGTCCTGTAGGGTCGCTGTGCACCAGAATCAACTTGGCGAGTGAGGGTTGGTTTGCTTTGGCTTGGGAGAGTGGCCTGGGTTGAAACCCCAGCTCTATCCCTGTAGCTCAGTGACCCTCAAGTTGTTTTCCTTTGCCTCATCTGAAAAATGGGGGTCCCTTTGTTTCCTAGGTCGGTTGTAACAACTTCCCACAAACCAGAGCCTAAAAGCAATAGTGTTTCTGATCCTACCATTCGGGAGGGTCCTCTCACGGCTGAGAAGGAGCTTTGCCTACCTCTTCCTTGCTCCTGATGGTTGCCCGCCAAGCCTGTGCCTTCACTGGCTTGTAGACAGCTGGCTGCAGTCTCCGCCTGTCTCCAGCTGATCCCTCCTCTGTGTGTGTCTGTGGCCAGATTATCCTCTTCTCCTAAAGACAGCAGTCACTGGATCAGGACCTGCCCTGAACCCTGGTGGTGTCATGGATGACCAGGTGGGCTGCTCACTGCAAGGTCAGCAGTTCAAACCCACTAGCTTCTCCTGGAGATGGCAGTCTTAGAAACCCGAGAGCACAGCTCTGCTCCACCCTGGGGGCGGTAGGGGGCTTCTGTGAGTTGGAATCCACTCGAGGACAGTGGCTTTGGGGTTTGAACCAATTGACCAACTTCATCTTAACTGGATCCAATGTTCTGGAAAAGCCACAGTCACGGTGCCTGGGTTAGGACTGAACCATGCGCCCCACAACTGGCGGGAGCAGCAGCAGCTTCACTGAGAGGTCTTTGCTCTGTCTCGAGGGAGAGGGTGAGTTGCAGTTGACTCTGAAGAGTGAGTTTCCTTGAATAGGGGTCTCATTGGGCCCATTCCTTCCCACCCCTCCTCACCACTTCGGGGCCCCCACCTGCTCCAGGATGGGTGCGTGCTGGAACTGGAGGGTGAAGACCAGAAACTCGTGCTCAGTGCACCCACTCAGAGCCAGACATCACCCTCAGCTGTAGCACCAGACCAGGCTGCAGAGAGGGGAGGCAAATCCCCCTCCCTCCCACCCCCTATACTCCACCCACACACACCCCTCACACCCCGCCTTCATCTGTAAAACAGTCTGGTGATCCTGAAGGCTGATGAAGGGGCCAGAGGGGTGGGTTTAACGTGGGGATTGAGTCAAGGAAATCAGTTGCCCTTCCTTGGTCTCTGGAATGTTCTCCCTTATCCCCCAGCTGGCTCCCTTAGCTCCTCAGTTCTCTGTTCCAACAGCCACCTCCTCAGGGTGGCCCTCTCTGCCCACGCAGCCTCAGGTGTCCCCATCCCTCACACTCACACCGGTCCATGCACCACCCCGCCTTGTGCTTCTTCTCAGTCCCAGAATCTGCCAGGCCCTTGTCCCGGCTCTCTCCCCTAGATAGTCACCCCAAGAAGGAAGACCCAGAATCTGTCCTGGCAGCACGCTTTCAGGAAGGATGTGGCAATGGGAGACACTGTGTCTAACACAAAGTGGGTGCCCACCAAATGTGTAGACAATAGACGAAGGTAGTGGCCATGTGTGAGTTTGCTGCTGCTGAAGCTGCTGGAACAAGTGACCACAGACTCTGTGGCCTGAAGCTCTGGTTCTGGTGGTCGGAAGTCCAAAACGGGTCACTCTGGGTTTACATCCAATTGTGTGGCAGGGTTGGGTTCCTTCTCAAGCCTCTTAGGGCAGAAGCTGCTTCCTTGCCTGTTCCAGATTCAGGATTCTAGAGGCTGCCTACATTCCGTGGCTCGTGGCCTCTCCCTCCGTCTCCCAAACCAGCACTCAGCATCGCCCATGTTCTGCTAACTGACCCGCTTCCGTTTGCAATCACAGTTGTCACAGCATACAGGAGCCCCGATGGAGTAGTGGTTACACGCTGGGCTGGCAACCTCAAGGTCAGCAGTTGGAAACCTCCAGGCGCTCCTCAGGAGAAAGACAGGGCTCTAGACTCCTGTAAAGAGGTACAGTCTTGGAAAACCCACAGGGGCAAGTCTACCCTGTCCTTTGGGTTCACCATGATTCAGAACTGACTCGTTGGCAGTGGGTTTGTGAGTCTTTGTTTTTGTTTTGGGGGGTTTTGGCCACATCATATAATCACAGATTCCAAGGATTTGTGCACTTGGGCCTCTTTGGGGACAAGTATTCTGCCTGCTACAGAAACATTCCCGTGGAATAACCCGGTGGGCCCCCACTGGTTTTGTCTTTGATCATACTTTTTAAGCAACCCATATCTATTTAGCACCTACTGTATCAATGGTCAGGGCCTCAGGGGAGAAGAGGCAGGACTCCGGTATGTAAAAACAAACCTCCCCCGCCCCATGACTGACAGGTACTCAGGAAAAAAAAAACAAAGAAACGATCCTAGACATTGTAAAGGTTTATTGTCCATTCACACAGCCAGGGAAGTTGAACTCATGCCTGTGGTAATGTCTCAGGACCAAGTCCACAGGCATCCCTTTCCCTCTGTGTAACTTAGCGGAGTGTTCCGAATGTCTGCAGGCTTGCTACTGAGCGCTTTCTGCCCTAACAGAACCCCTGGCGAGGCTGCCCAGGGCTTGCTCAGGGCCTCTGTGGGCCTCTTGCCAACTGGGGAGGCAGGAAGAAATGAGTTGCCAGCACACCAGCACACCATGAGATCTGGGCGCTCCCTGCTGTGCGCTGGAGGTGGAAATACAGAGGAATGTGCCAGGCGAAGTACAGCAGTGACCAGACTCAACCCCCAACCGCTTCCTTCAGAGCCGGAGAGGATTGCATAGGCAGGAGGATCAGAGCCCTAACCTGCAGCTTCCTCGTTGGGAATGGATTTGGCTCCCAAGAACACTGCTGAAAAGGTGCATCAGGAAAGACGTTAGACTTCATTGAGAACTTCCTTCCCAGCAAACCTGAAGGCTTAGCAGCTCCTGCCTCCTCTCAGTTTGGATCTCCGTCTTCATCATCATCAGTACTTCTTCCTGTCTGTCTCTTGAACCATGAGCACTTCTTCCCACCATTGCCCCCACCAATTCACCTAAGTCAGCACCCTGTTTCCTGAACCACTTCTGTGACCTCTCTGGCCCCCTCTTTAGTGCATTTTGTGCACCTGCAACTTGTGTGAGTCTCTTAAAAGGTAAATTGCATGTCACTTTCTAGTGCCCTAGGAGCTCTGCTGATGTCGTGGTTAGGAGTTGGGCTGCTAACCGTAAGGTCAGTGGTTCAAAACCACCAGCCACCCTGAGGAAGAACGCTGAAGCACCCACTCCTGTAAAGAGTTATTGTCTTAAGCCTACAGGGGCATTTCTGCCCTGTTCTATGGGGTTGCTGTAGTCAGAATCGACTCAATGGGTTTGTTTTGTTTTGTTGAGAGAGTTACAAAGGCAAAAAGCCTCTTTTTCCTGCAGAGCAGCTAGTGAGTTTTGAACCAATGACACTTGTGGCTAGTAGCTTGTGCTTATCCCACAATGCCACCAGAGTTCCTCAGCTGTAACACTCACTCACTCACTCACTGCCCTTGTGTTTGTCCGGGTGGACAAGAGAAACACATTCATAGATACTCATATGAATATAAGAAAGAGCTTTAGATAAAAGAGCAATTGTATATTGAGAAAACTTCCCAGTCCAGATCAAGTTCATAAGTCAAATATTAGCCCACCTGTCCAATACCAGTCTATAAAGTCCTCTTCAGATTCACTCAACACATGCAATGATGCCAGATGCCAGATCATCACAGGGCAGTGGGTGGACAGTCTTGTGGATCCAGTGGCAGTGGAAGTATCTCAGTGCTCCAGGGCTCTGGCTCCATCAATGTAGCTCCATGTGGCCTGTCAGCAGGAATGTCTCACAGAGAAAGAGTGTGTATCCCATTTCCAGGGAGGAAGGCAGGAGTTCCCAGAATCCTCAGAAGAAGATCATGCCTATACAGAGGCCTCATTGGCTGTGACCTGATTGACAGGCTAGAGTCCACCCGTTCACTCAAGTTGACAGGAGACTATGTAACTGCCACAGCCACTGAGTCATTTCTGACGCATAATAACCCTAGAGGGTAGACTAGAGTCACCCCAGTGGGTTTCTGAGGTTGTACAGCTTTAGGGGAGCAGAAAAGACTCATCTTTCTCCTGTGGAGCAGCTGGTGGTTTCAAACGGTTGGCCTTGGAGTTTAGCAGCCCAGTGCCTAGCCCACTGTGCCACACCAGGGCTCCTGTGAGCTACACGAGCACCGTCCAGATCATACTTTATACCCAGGGGCCACGGCGGGGACCTTTGTGCTTTTATTTTTTCCATGTGCCATTTAAATCCTCTGATAGTTATTCCTGGGAGGCATTGTTGTTGTGGGCCCTGGGTCTATCCTGACTCCTGGGGACCTATAGAACACAGTAGAGCTGCCCCATAGGGTTCCTACAGGGCCATCAGTTCGCCCACCCTTTCCTTCCACGGAGCCTGCTGGTGGGCTTGAGCCCCTGGCCTGCCGCTCGCAGCTTGGCACTTCACCATGGTGCCCCTGAGTATCCTTTCCTAGAAGTAGGGACTGTGACGGTGCTCCCCACTGTAGATGGGAAAGCTGAGGCGCCAAGTCCCACATGAACTTCATCGCTGTGTTCTACGCTGTCCCAGAAAATACTGAGGAAAACACCAAGCCATGTGAAGTGTGCACCAACCCAATTCCTTCCCATCACCCCGGGACAGAACACGAGAGGCAGTAGGGGATGGTATGCAGGGTCTCAGAGCAGAGCAAACCCCCAGTACCAGTCCCCAGGAGTGGGGGTGACATCCTTAATCACCCATTGTACACAGCCAGCCAACCCCGAGCCAGTTCTTCCCTACCTCCTTGGGACCAGGGAGAGCCCCCGTGGCCCCCCAGAGCTGCCCCGCTCCCTGTTTATCTAACTTCCCTGACCTAGCGAGTGCCCGTCGCCTCTTTATTCCCATCTAAAAAACCAGGACACAATAGGAAGCGTTTCCTTGAACTTATTAAAAAATCCAGACTTGTAAATTAATTTGTTCGTGTTGTACAAAGGCAGTGCAGATGGACTCATTAGCATGCACACAACAAATAATTATAGATGAATTTTTAGCTGGCCCGCCTAATGCGCTTGCTGGGTTAATTATGTCAATGTATAATTACATCAGCCCGGGGAGACATAATGGCATACCCCGCTGAGCAGGCCCAGCCTAATGACGGGCGTGGGGGAGTGCTGACAGAGGAAAGCACACTGGTGCACCTGCTTACCTCGGCACAAACGCCTGTGGTCCGAGCCGCCCATCACCTAGAGTCTAGGTCCTACACCGGCGGTTCTCAACCTGTGGGTCTTGACCCCTTTGGGGGTTGAACGACTCTTTCACAGGGGTCGCCTGATTCATAACAGTAGTAAAATGACAGTGATGAAGTAGCAACGAAAATAATTTTATGGTTGGGGGGTCACGACCACATGAGGAACTGTAGGAAAGTGTCATGGCGTTAGGAAGGTTGAAAACCACTGTCCTAGACAAACAGGTAGGAAAAGGGAAATGAAAAGGCCAGGTGGCCTTGTTCCCTCCAGACCTGAAGGCCCGTGTACAGGCACAGTCTCATCACTCCCATCAACTAATCTTCCTGGGTCTAACTGTAGGCCAGGCTTCAGGCTCAGTACAGGGTCCAGTGGGGAGCCGACTCAGATGCCAAGCCCCCAGGGCTCCCAGTGGGGTTGCAGACCAGCAGATGCCAAGTGGGTGGACTTGTAAATAAATTTAAGTCATAACAGAGGGATGCTGGAAAGGGAAAGTGCAGGCAGTGGAGGGAGCTCAAGTCAGAGACTGGCCAATCCTGGAAGGCTTCCTGGAAGAGGTGCAGTAGAGACTCAATGTGAAAGAGGAGGAAGCAGTGACTCACTGGCAGTAACCAGGGAGGAAAGGTTGTTCCAGTTTGAGGCTCCTCCCTGCCCCAGGGATCTGAGAGGGGTGGGTTCTTGACTGAACCTGCAAGAAGGCCAGTGGGTCTGGGGCTCAGAGAGGCAGGGGCAATGAGAGCTCTCATTCACTCTGAGCTCACCAGGTGCCATGCCCAACACTTAAGTGGACCCTTGTCCTGGTCGCCTACAGTCACTGTTTGTACAGAGAAGCCCAGAGAAGCCGATTCCTTCCTATGGTCACATAGCAATCCTAAGAATCAAGACTGGATTAGAGCCCCTCCTCTGTGTCCGACCCCACAGTCCCTCCCCTCAACCTGCTGCCTTCGACCTAGAGGGGTGCCCAGATCCAAGGCAACCGCACTTGTGGACAGGGCAGCGGAAAAGACCGAGGCCCCATGCCACCTCCTGCAGCCCCTGTGGGTGCATGTTCACAACACTGGGGCAGTAAGCCTTTGTTTGGGTCTGTGTCCCGGCTCGATCCTCCAACATGCTGCCTGGCCTCCATGAGGATCCTCCATCCCCTCAACTGTGAAGATGGGTAATCCTAGCCGGTCTCCAACTATGTTGTTTGTCAGGCACCTCCTCATCTGAGGTTTTGCCACCTGAGATGTTGCCCCTGGCCATGGAATCATCAGGTGTCACCTGTACCTGCCCTAAGCCAGTGTCCTGCCAGAATCAGGGCAGAGCTCGAGCTCCAGCTGGGGAGAGGGCTAGGCATTGGAGGGAGACCCCAGGCTGCCTGAAAGACCTGCAGAGCTCACCCCCAGGCAGCTGGGTAATCAGGAGGCGGCCGACATAGCAGGGTGTGTTTCACACCCCAGAAGAGCCACCATTTCGTTGTCACCGTGTGTCACCGACAAAGGCGTGCTAGTCTGGTCCATTGAGCCAGGCTATGGCAAGAAGGTTCTGAGGACAGTCCTCCTGTGGCCGCCGTAGACGGCTTCCTCAAAGGGCCGTACCAGAGCAGAGCCAAGCAGCTTCCTTCGCCAGTGCCCTGGGGGGATTTGAACCTTTCTGTGAGCTGAGCTTGTTCTCTGTCTACACCACCCAGAAAAGGCAGGTCTTGCCATCGTTCCTGTTATTCTTGACTGGGCAGAATGGCTCCCTTGGAGGGACCCAGCAGGCCCTGCAGCCTCACCCCCACCCTCTCCCCTCTGCAGACCCCGTGCCTGTGTGTGAGGCAGCTCGCAGCATAGACGACAGACTGCAGGCCCCAGGCTTCGATCCCAGTGGGCAGGCCCGGCGAGACCCGCACGCTTCCTGGAGAAGACACCCTGAGCTCCTCTGCCCCAAAGGTACTGAGGAGCCGGGGGCTGGGCTGGGACCTCTCCCACAGACCAACGGGCTGTGTATCTGTGGCCACTAGGGGTGGGGCGGGTGGCCAGGCATTGACTTTATCCCCTGAGATTGGTCAGGGGTTAAAGAAACACTGCTACTGACCCAGATGAACCCCCAAATCTCAGGGCCTTAATAGAGTTGAAGAGCAGGGAGGTTACAGACTGCTTCATGCAGTCACTCAGGGACCCAGGCTGCGGAGGTCCTTCCATCCACAACACGAGCATGCCTGGCATTACCACGAATGTTAACCACCAGCCAACAGAAAGAGAAAGTGGAGGGCAGTGTGTGTGTCTGTGTGTGTGTGTGTGTGTGTGTGTGTGTGTGTCTGTGTCTGTGTATGAGTGCAGTGTTGGGGAGCCGAGTATAGAGTCCAGGGCTAGAAAGGCACATGTCACTCTCACCCATTGGCCAAAACTCAATCCAGCTGCAGGGCACTCTGGGAAATGTAGTTTTCCTGTGTTCCCAGGAGGTGGGCAGTGAGTAAGTACAGAGCATGGTCTCAGCCACCGACACTGGAAAGAGACTAGCAGGGTCTCTGTGAGTTAGAGTCGGTTCTGTGGCAATTGTGTGGCAGCTGGTGTCAGATTCCAGACACTGTCCCTTGTCAGTCCTCTAAGTCCAACTAACAGCCCCCCAACCCCCACCGCGAGGTCTCCTGAAATGCACGCACACAGGCACGCCGAGTAACAGGAGTGCAGAAACCGCCTGGCTGGACGTCTCCAATCAGGCAAACCCTGTACATGTGCACCTTGCCCTCTCTCGGCATCACCTTTACAAGGCCCCATCTCACAGATGGGCAAACTGAGTCAGCACCATCAGGGCCATAGACAAAGAACTCCTGACCTCAAGGTCACCCATCACACTTCATCTTCCTGTCAGTATCATGACCCCTACTCCTGGAATCTGCCCAGCACCTGAGTGAAGGATGGCTCAGCCCCCTTCAGCCCTCAGAGATGCCCTCCATGAACTTCCCAGCTTGGCCCCCACCCTCTCATGCCAAGGGCCAGTGGGCTTTAATATCGAGCTATAACAGAGGTTACAGGTGACCCCTCAGCACCTGACCTCCTGCATCACCATAGGCAGAACCCAGGCTCTGGCCCCACCAATCCCCAGCTCTTCCTGCCTGGCCATCCCAGGGTTCCCGGAGAGAGCTCAGGGTTCACCCTTTCCCTCCACCATGAGCTCAGGGCCACTGTGCCTTGGCCCCACAGTGTGGATTCCGCCCACTTGGTCCATCAGAACCGTGACCATCCCAGCACCACATAGCCCGCTGACGAGTCCAACAGCAGAAGCTGGATCAACAAAGCAGATGGACAGGTGCCCTGCAGCATGGTCCCGCCGTACAGAGGGCTGGGGCCTGCTGTCTTGGGCTCAGCCTGGGCAGTGTGCTGCTGCATCGGGAAGCCAGGTACAGAGCCAAGCTTGTCTGACCTGCTCCTGTGGTAGATCCTCAGAGATAGATAGCAGGCTCACGGTGGCCAGGGGTAAGGCAGGAGATGGGGTGCGACTGCTGATGGGCACAAGATTCCTTTTAGGGGGACAGAAACACTCTGGGACGAGGCAGAGGTGGCAGTTACAATACTCAATGCCACTGAGTGATACATGTCAGATGTCCGAAATGGTAACTCTCAAGTTATGTCTGCTTTTTTGACAATTAAATGATGAAAACTAGCAGCGAGTGGAGGCAGCAAGAGTGGGTCTGGGGTCAGAGGAAGCCTCTGGGGATCTGCCCGAAGTCCCACTGCTGCACTGCCCAGCCATCCCCCTGGGCCGTGGAGCCTCCCAGCAGGCTACTTTTCCCTCTTTCCTCCCACAGAGCAGCGAGAGGGGACCCCAGCCGTGCCCACACTGACTGAGGGCAGCCGCCTCCCAGGCCTGCCCGGCAAAGCCCTCCTGACAGAAACCTTGCTGCAGAGAAATGAGGCGGAGAAACAAAAGTGAGTGAGGGGCCCGAGTTGACTGCCCAAGCTGATGCAGACACAGGTTGGGGTGGTGGGGGCGGACCAGGCTTGTGTGGCCAGTCCTGGACAGGTCACGACACCCTTTGACCTCAGTGCCTCAGTGTCCCCATCTGGAAAGCGGTCAGTTTAATGTGGGTGTCCACACCTCCCTGCTGAGAAAAAGAAGTAAGACAGGACCTGTGTGAGCATAAGGAACCCTGGCGGCGGTGTAGTGGGTGACAGCTTGGCCTGCTAACCACAAGGTCAGCAGTTCAAACCCACTAGCTGCTCCAAGAAAGATGAGGCTGCTCCTTAAAGACATAGAGCCTCTTAACCCCCGAGGAGCAAGTCCACTCTGTCCTGCAGGGTGACTGTGCATTGGATGAACTCAGCAGCTAGGACCAGTGGTTGCTTAGCTTCTAGCTGGCCTGACACCTGGACAGTGACAGTCAAAGCCTAGACAGCATCAGAATAGTCTAATGGCACTGACCACATGTATCCCTTCATTCATTCGCTTCTTACTGCTTTCGTTCATGCCACCTATTTATGAAGCACCTCCTGTGTGCCAGGCCCTGCTGTAGGCTCAGGGGGCACAGCATCAAGCAAAGCAGATAGCAGCTCTGGCCTCCTGGAGTTTCCTTTCTAGTGAAGGTGACCCACATGGACACCAGGCATGAAACACGCGTGTGGTGTGAGATGGTGACATGGTGGTGGAGAAAGCACAGCAGGGCAGAGGGCACAAGGTGGGGGGGGTGGGGTGCTGCATTTTGAAACCGGGCATTGGAGAGACCTCCTCCGAAGGCCCGTGAAGGCTAGAGGAGGTGGGAGGATGACTACTCATGGACAAGGGGGTTGCAGACACGAGACAACCAGGGTAAAGGCCCAAGGTGGGCGCATGCCCGGTGTGTTCAGCAGCAAAGAGGAGAGTGGGGCAGGGGCAGGAGCTCAGAGGTGAAGGGGGCTCCTTCCTGGAAGCTACAGAGCATGGCATAAACCACCTCTGGTCCTTTCCCTCCTGAGAAGCTTGAAGTGCATCCTGAGCCCCAGCGGAGAACTCCAAACTCCAGCCACTCATCCCGGGGGCACGGGGGGGGGGGGGGGGGGGGGGACCGGAGCTGACAATTCTGAAAAACATACCATGACATTCCCACTGAAGCAAGTCCCTTCAGAAACCCCATTTATGGAAGAGAAAACTGAAGCCCAACCAGATGAGGTGGCTTACTGGATGTGCCTGAAACTCCAGTGGCCACCACAAGGCCACCTAGCCAGCAGCTGCAGGAGCAGCTTGTCAGAGCCTCACCAAGTTCATCCTTGAGTTAGCACTCGACTCCACCTCACCGCTCCTCATAGAATGGGAGAAAACACGTGGCCCCACGGCCACTCTGCTTAGCACTGCGACATGGGCGGAGTGCGGGCCGCTTAGATGTCGTTGGTCCACCCGCCATAAGAAGGGGTGCAGCCAGCACACACTCCATCCCTGCTGAGCGCCAAAAGCATGCTGGGGAGCTGAGAAGCCAGGCATGAAAGGCCAAGGAGCAGGAGGGTCTGTCTCTATGAAAAGCCCAGGCCAGGGTGCAGACACAGGAAGGAGAGGGGTGGGATCGGGAGTGGAAACAAGGGGATCCAGAGAAGGGCCTAGTGGGGCCAGGATTTCCCCAGAATTTCCCCTGACTGTAGGTTGCTTGACCACGACAAGTGCCACTGCACTGCCCATGGTCGTGGTTAGCTTTGTGTGACACAAGCCACCTCCGGCAGGGCTGTCAAATACCTGTATTCCCCACAAAGTGGGGTCGGGATCAGGGCCCAGGCCCGGGCATCTGGAGGTGACGTGAGTGGCCTTTCCCTCCACAGGGGCCTTCAAGAAGTTCAGATCACTCTGGCGGCCAGACTGGGGGAGGCCGAGGAGAAGATCAAGGTTCTGCATTCAGGTATGTAGCGGGTCGCCACGGCCCTCGATCGGCGCCCTGCCCGGCAGACCAGGAAGGCGACGTGAGAACTCAGCTTTGTTCTAGGACCAGATGTCAAGGAAAGGACTTAAGGAAGGGGGCAGACCCACCTCACTCCGCAGGCACGAGGCCACCAGTGCCCAGCAGCTGCATCACTGTGGAGAGAGGGTCCTGGGCCAAATCTGCAAACTCAGCGTCTACAGGGGCCAAACATCAGTGAAAAACTCACTTAGGCAGCCGGATTAGGGAAGGCAATAGGGAGGGGTGGGGCCTGGGGCAAACCAGATTGCTCAGACCTTGATGGCCACAGCTCAGTCAGTCAGGGAACTCTCTGTGGCCAGTCCCTTCAGCTTCCCACATACCTGGAATTTCACGGAAATTTTATGATATAAAACGTGTCTGTGGACAGCTTTGCTCCCTCTCCATCCCACCCCCACTCCAAGTCAGGACCTCAGGGAAGTTGTATCTGTGAGTGACTCAGTGTTGGGGGCTCAGGGCCCCAGGCCCTAGAGAGGACAGCACCCCCGC
Organism: Tenrec ecaudatus; assembly: GCF_050624435.1. NCBI lineage: Eukaryota > Metazoa > Chordata > Mammalia > Afrosoricida > Tenrecidae > Tenrec > Tenrec ecaudatus. The sequence continues at coordinate 7,981,405 of NC_134545.1, forward strand.
TCCACCAAGACACCTTAGCTTTACAGACTCAGAATATTCCGGTCTGCCTTCCTTGCTGGCCTCTTCATCCGCCCACCAGCTCAGTCCTCAGGGTGCGGGAGTGGGGGCAGTGGGGTGGGGGGCTCACCAGCCTCCTGTCTTCCCCAGCGTTAAAGGCAACACAGACAGAGCTGTTGGAGCTGCGGCGGAAGTACGATGAGGAGGCTGCTTCCAAGTAAGTGAGCACCACGCTGTCGTCAGGCCCCTGGCTCCCCTCGCTTCTGCTCCCCATCTTCTGCACCTGCACCCTGAGCCATAAGAGACATGCCAGGACCAGAGCTCTCCCTCACCCAAGCCCCTGCTACCCCATGACTGAAGGGCACACAGTAAATGCCATGATGGGAAGAATCAGGGAGGGCCTCGCTGTGGAGGTAGCACCAGCCAAAAGAGGAGAAGCAGGTGGTGATGTGGAAGGCCAGGCAGGGGACACAAGAGCAGTCACAGTGGTGGTCATGCAGTACCTCGTGGCTGTGGGTCCTCCCATGTCCCTTGGGCCTCCTGGGTCACTGCCACCTCTAGACAGACAGGTAAGGGAGACAAACAAGGCCAGTCCCAGCCCTTCCCCACCACACTGGCAATCTTGAAGGAGCCCCTGGGAACAGGAGAGGGAGGCCAGGTGCTGCCACTGGAGGTACCTCTCTGGGAGGGGACCCAGTAGCGTGACCCCTGGATGACAGGCCTGCCTGAAGGGCTAGTGCTGAAGCACTACCCCATTCCCCGCCACCTGGGGTCTTCTCCCCTGCCTGGATTCTCTCCTGAAGTACCATTTGCAGACCCCTTGACTCAGGCAGGGAATGAGATGTCTGGATGGGGGTGGCCCTGCAGCCGCCAGCAGCCCCTTCAGGCCTGGTCTCTGTGTCTCAGGGCAGACGAAGTGGGCCTGATCATGACCAACCTGGAGAAAGCCAATCAGGTGAGGCCACCTGGGGACCCACGGGGCTTATTCTGTCCAGGGTGGGGAGGTCTCCTAAAGGGCCAGGGAAGGGCTCAGCGTTTTCTGACCTGTATGTAAGGAGCCCTAGTGACACAAGGGTTAAGCAATTGGCGGCTAACCAGAACATCAGCCCTCTGAACCCACCAACCCATCTGCGGGAGAAAGCGGTGACCGTCAGCTTCCATGATGACCGTGGCCTGGGAAGCACTCTGGGGCAGTTCGAATCTGCCCGGTAGGGTTGCTTTGAGTCGGGATGAGCCAACCTTGGTTTGGTTTTACATGTGAGGTGCGGGGACCCAGAGCTGCCCAGGGCTGGGAGAGCAATGGACAGGCGAGGGGCTCCTGGCCCATACTACAGGGTCTGAGACTTCATCTGTGAGGAAGGGGCATGGATCTGAGAGGCACAGGAGAGTGAATGGGGTCGGCATAGAGAGGGGGCGGTCCCCAGAGTCCTGCCCCTGGTGGGCCCACAAAGCCTCCCTAGGTCACTCAAGCCAGCCCAGTGACAGAACTCTGTTAACTGGTGTGAGGGGATCGCACGCAGGGGGAGGGCAAGCCAGAGGCTGCTTCTCTCTCTTCCCGTCCCCCCTATGGCCTCCTCCACCTTTCACGAACTGCCAGTCACAGGAGACCTGGCCTTCCTCCCCGGGGTCTCAGCTGGGATCATTATGCTCATAGCCACAGCATCTACGTCCTGCTGGTCGATCTTCTGGGTCCACCCATCCAGCCTCTGATACCCACCTGACCTCTGCCCACCCCAGCTGTGTCAGGAGCAGATCCAGGGCTGGAAGGGGCCCTTACCTTAGCAGGGGACCAACCGTCCTGCCTGCCCTCCCCAGGGTCTGGTCTTTACAGCCAAGACTAAGGCCAGGCGCGCTCACCCACTAACCGCACTCTCCCCATCATACCCCCAGCGAGCTGAGGCTGCGCAGCGGGAGGTGGAGAGTCTTCGGGAACAACTGGCCTCAGTCAACAGCTCCATCCGCCTTGCCTGCTGCTCCCCCCAGGGACCCAGCGGGGTAAGGGACCTCAGGATGAAGGCTGGGGTTGGCTGTGTGGTGAGTGTGATGTGTGAGGGTCTCCGTGAGCACACCATGGCAGAGCACTGGCCCACCGAGATCGGAGGGGAGCGTAAACAGAAGAATCAGTATAACTTGTTTCACCAGCTTAGAGTATAAATACCACCCCTGTCCTTTTAATTTTCCAAGTAATGGCTCAATCTGCATATCCTGGTGGAGAGAAAGTCCACCCCCTACTCCTTCCCAGACTCCTGGGAACCCCAGAACTTACTCAGGGCCCAGAGAATCAGGCCTCTCACAGGTGCCCAGCAGAGAGAAAGAAACTGGGTGACTTTGAGCAGTACAGCTGCGGTGAAGTTCAAGAGGCCACCACCAGGTGGCCCTGTTGAACACTGGCATCACAAAGCCTGGTGGATGGATGTCTGGGACCAGCAAACAAACGGTGATGCCATTGCTAGACTCTGTCCCAGCAAGCCTGCACTGGGGCTTCATCCCAAGAGCTGGAGTTTAACTCTCTTGCTCTGCCAACTGTTCCCAAGACATGCCAGGGTGAAAAGGGGGGGAAAAAGGCATGCCAGGGTGACTGGTCCCCAAGGGGGCTTCCCACCCCAGCCACATGCTCTAAAGACCCAGGCCTCAGCAATGCTGAGGGCACCGGGCTACGCCTTGCGAGGTCCCCCTGATTAGTGCCCATGTTTCTGTGTCGGAATATTGGTCTGTGTCTCTCTGAGCATGTCTGATTCCATGTGTGTCGCTGTGTGACCTTTGTGCCTGTTTCCTACCTAGCCAGATTGTGGAGAGGCTACCACATAAAGTACCGGAAGGAAGCCTTGGCTCAGTGTGTGCCGAGAGTGAATATCTGCCAGGAGGCATGAGGGGGCCGGGGGAATTCCCGTGTATCCGGAGATATTTTTGCCCATGTGCACATGGGACTTGAGCACACACGTCTGTGTCCGTGTGCATGTGGGTAGTTCTCTGTGTTTGTGTGCATGAGCGGGGTAGGTACATGTGTCCTTGTGTGGGTGAGGCAGTGTCTGGGTCCCAGGAGGTCATGTGCATGTGTCCATGTGCCTGGGCGTCTGCACGATGGAGAGAGGACCCAGGAGAGAAGGGGTGTGGGAGAAACAGAGCAAGCGCTCTTGAGGACGCCACTGAGAAGAGTCTGCCAGTGGTTCTTAATTAACCCCCATGGAACCCGGCAAAGGCCTGGGCTAATCAGCCGCAGGGAGCTGGGCTGGCTTGGTGGGGGTGAGCTTTTCTGAGCCCAACAGTGGCGCTCGATGCTAATTAATTTAATGTATTAATGGCATCCGCTTCCTGTTTTAATTGGCATTTATCTCCCTGGAAGAATAGCTGGGGCTGGTGGTGGTATTTGTTGTGTGGATTTTTTTTTCCCCCCCTGATGCTTCTTAGATTCATTTTAACAAAACTGAGCCTGAGACCAGTCTGCCTTTAGGTTCCCCTCAAATAGCAGCCTGTCCTACTTCCTGCAGGACCCAGGCGCCGTTCCCAACTGCTGGAAGGGCTGTGGGGTGTGGGGCTGGGGGAAGATCTGGAGGAAGGAACCCCCACCACCACCACCACCAAATGTAACCTTTGGCTCCAAGGTCCAAGTCTAGCCCCGAGGGTCATCTGCTGCCTGGGATGTGCTGTCCCCCTCGGGTAGGACCGACTGGTTTGGAAAGCCTGCCCTTTACACAACTGGTTCTCTGTGTTGCGAAGGCCCAGTCTCTGACACCTCCGCACACAGCTAGCAACTCCTTTTGTTCTTAATAAACATTCTCATTGGCGTGGAGCCTACACAAGGAAAAATGTGCATAGCATAGGGTCTAGATTTCCACAACCTGGGTACTGCAAACACGTGGTACCCAGCCTTCCGATGAGCAAACTGGATAGTCCCAGCCTCCTGGCAAGAGCTCTCCTTCTGGGGTCCGTCAGCTACTCCCTGAGGCCAACCACCAGCCTGACTCCCGCCAGCACGGGGGCTTCTGTTGCTCTGCGTTATCAGAAGAGTCGTCCATGCTGTGTTGTGGATATCTGTGGATTCCCCCTTTTCTTTGCTGTGTAGTAGTCTGCAGTATGACTCTACTTGATTTGCCCATTCTGTTGAGAGGCATTTGGGTACTTCCAGTTTCGGGCTGTGACAGAGAGGCGGCTGTGACCACATTTCTCTTGGGCATATAACAAGCAGCGAAGTTGCTGGGAGGCTGGTGTTCAGCATTAGGCAATTACTCCAAGCGATCTTCCAAATCACTGGTTTGTTCTGAGCTGCATCGCAGTTTAGATGTGGATGTCCCTCCAGCAAAACTTCCCTGGCCACTCCCCTTCCTCTGGAGTGAATGGCAGGAGAGCAGAGCCGACTGGAGGCTGATGAGAACCGCCTGAGTCACTAAGCTGAGCCCTGGTGGGTGAGGGGCCCAGATCTGCTGTCCCTGCCTCAAGCCCTCCAGTTCAAAGCCCACCTCTGCCCCTCAGGACAAGGTGAACTTTGGGCTGTGCTCAGGCCCCCGGCTGGAGGCCGCACTGGCCTCCAAGGACAGGGAGATCCTGCGGCTGCTGAAGGACATGCAGCACCTCCAGAACTCTCTGCAGGAGCTGGAGGAGAGCTCCGCCAACCAGATTGCAGATCTGGAGCGGCAGCTCACAGCCAAGTCCGAGGCCATAGAGGTGAGCCCTGGGGGGGAGGGTTCAGTGGGGGCTGGGACCTCGAGAGCCCAGGTGGGCCCTCCCAACCTCGCCATCTTTCTCTGCTCTTCCAGAAACTGGAGGAGAAGCTCCAGGCGCAGTCTGACTATGAAGAAATTAAAACCGAACTGAGGTATGGTGCAGAGGGGGCTCCCCTGGTGGTGGGGGGCTGCGAGGCAAGACAGGGAGGGCCTGGAGCGCTCGCCATCCTCCAGCTGTTACCCATGGGCATCCTTGGTCTCAGCTCACTGTCCCTGGCCCCCTTCCCTCCAGAGCTGCCTGTCAGAGCCTGTGCGGTGGCCCACTTGCTGGACCTCTGGGGTTCAGCCCTGGAGACAAGCACTCACCACACAAGCTAAATCCGGCCAGAGTGGAAGCTGGTCTGCCAGCATCCCTCCCACGACCTCTAACCCCTCATTCTCCATCCCCTAGGGCCGACAACAAAAATACCTCAGAGTCTGGGAGTTCTCATCCCAGAAACGGAGAGTCCAAACTCAAGGAGTTGCCAGACCCGTTCCCTCTGCCAGTCTCTGCCCCGCTGTCTCTGCCGACTTGGCTCTTTCCGAGTCGGCAGCCCTGGGCAACTCCTTGGTTTCCAGAAGCTTCCCTACCCCACGTCCCGACTTGCCCCACAAGGCTGTTTCCATGTGTGCCCTTCTCTTTTCTGAGATCCCACCAGAGAAGATAGGGTTTGGGGACCTACCCTGCTCTGGCCTGACCTCCTGTCTGAGAACGCCCGCCAAGACAAGAGCCATTTCCCCAAACATGGTCCCATGCCCGCTGCAGGGCTCAGGATCGCAACGTGGCTCCTTTAGGGGGATACAAGTCGACCCACAGCCCCCAGTAACAAACCTGTGACTTCATTCAAGTTGGCTGTCACCATGGGAGTCTGGTGACATATAGGAGGAGTAGGCAATGGGGACAGTCGTTCTCAGCAGGCAGATAGAATGCGTCATGCCAGGCGTCTGAGCCCCGCGGGGACGGCTGACCTCGAGCGCTTTGTCCACAGCATCCTGAAAGCTATGAAGCTGGCCTCCAGCCACTGCAGCCTTCCACAGGTAAGTGCCCCCCGCCAAAGGCCTTGGCAGGCAGGCTGCCAGAGCCTTCTGCTGGCTGTGTTCACTCCAGGGGCCACCTGTCTCCTCAGGGCCTGGCCAAGCCAGAGGACTCCCTGCTCATGGCCAAGGAGGCCTTCTTCCCCGCCCAGAAGTTCCTGCTGGAGAAGCCTGGCCTCCTGACCAGCCCTGGTAAGTGTGGGGAGCCTCCTGTGAGGGTTGGGACCAGAGCCTCCTTCGGATCAAGCCCAGTGCTGTCCCAGGTACTGACTGTGTCTCAGGCAGCATATGCCTTCTGCTCTAGCCCCCACTGGGCTCCACACACCAAGTCTCAGTGAACTCTATGGGGGTGGGGGGCTGGGAAGCAGAGATGTCACAGGGTCCAGTGAGGGAGCCTCTGTATCTCCCTTCCCTGCATAGCAGACCTCTGGGAAGGGCCGGCAGACCCCTCTGTTCTGAGGCCCTGGAGGTGGGCCTCTGGCCTTCTGTTCCTTTGGCTGAGCTGGGTGGGTGCAGGCCTGTGCATTGCCGCTGCCCCACCCCGTGCTGGCACTTAGCAAATGCTCCAATGGTCATGCTGATGGGGACCAGGGCTCTTGTGATGGCTGTCAGAGGGAGGGGCTCTGAGAAGTGGCTGTGAGCCAGCTTGAAGGAAAGGCCTGGGGTCCAGGAAGGGCCAGTCAGAGACAGCCCAAATCTGCTTACCCAGCGCACCCCATGTCCTCCCACCCCGCCCCTTCCTCTCCCTCTCTCTATGCCCCCCTCACCCATTCCATGTCTCCTGTCTTTCTTTCCCTTCTCTCTCCATCTCTGATTGTCTCTGTCTCTTGTTGTCTCCCAATCTCTTCTGCTATCTCTCGTTTGTCTGTCTCTCTCTCTCTCTCTCTCTCTCTCTTTCTCTTCTGTCTCTCTCACTCTTTCTCACATCTCTCTCACCCTCTCATCTCACTCACTGCCTCTCACTCACTGTCTCTGCCGCCCACCCCACCCGCCTGTCCCTCCCCGGCCCATCTAGAGGAGGACCCTTCGGAGGACGATTCCATCAAGGACTCACTAGGCACGGAACAGCCCTACCCCTCCCCTCAGCAGCTCCCGCCGCCACTGGGGCCGGAAGACCCTCTGTCCCCCAGCCCTGGCCAGCCCCTGCTGGGCCCTAGCTTGGGCCCAGATGGTCCTCGGACTTTCTCCCTGTCGCCTTTCCCCAGCCTGGGGACTGGGGAGCGCCTGGCCGGAGACACGCTGCTCCCCAAGCACCTGGTGCCCCCGGCCACCTTCAAAGGGGAGGCTGGTGGCCTGCTGCTGTTCTCCCCGGCCTTCTACAGCACCAAGCCCCCCACCGCCCCTGCCACGCCTGGCCCGGGTCCCGAGCCACCAGGGGCTCCCGAACCAGCTGAGGTTGGCGGAGGCCCGGCGGTGGCCGCAGCGGGGACGGAGGAGGAGCAGCTGGACACAGCCGAGATCGCCTTCCAGGTGAAGGAGCAGCTGCTCAAGCACAACATCGGGCAGCGGGTGTTTGGCCACTACGTGCTGGGACTGTCCCAGGGCTCGGTCAGCGAGATCCTGGCCCGGCCCAAGCCCTGGCGCAAGCTGACGGTGAAGGGCAAGGAGCCCTTCGTCAAGATGAAGCAGTTCCTGTCGGACGAACAAAACGTGCTGGCCCTGCGGACCATCCAGGTGCGGCAGCGAGGTAGGCCCGCCCCCACCGGCCTGGAGGAGCCCAGCTAGCTGCGCGCACGTGCAGCTCCAGTCTTGTTTACCCTCCCTCCCGGGGCTCCGCCTAGCCTCTGCACCTCTGCACCGCCGGCTCACGTTGGGGCAACTCAGGCCCCCCGGCTATGCCTGAGCACCTCTGAGCCACAGTGTACCCTTCATAAGATGGCCTGAGCAATCACCAACAACACCACCAGGCTGGGTCTCCAAAGGGACCCCTGGCTGAGGCCCTGACTCCCACCCGAGGGACCTCCAGTACCTGACCTGTGCATCCCCATGCCTGCATGTCCCCTGCGGGCCACTCAGGGCTGAGGGTGGTGAGTCCCGACTCGCAGTAACTGCCCCGGGGACTCTCCAGACCACCGCCAGTGTCACTGGTTCCCGGAGCTACAGCCTCAGTGCAGGTCAGTTTTTTGTCACTCAGACTAGGTGCCCCTGCCTGCTCCAGGCACATCCACCGCCCACTCCTCACTCCAGGACCCCCTCAGAACAGGGGGATGGACCCCCACCCCCAACTGCCTTCTCACCTCCCCCAGGCAGCATCACGCCGAGAATCCGCACACCTGAGACAGGTTCTGATGACGCCATCAAGAGCATCCTGGAGCAGGCTAAGAAAGAGATCGAGTCACAGAAGGGGGGTGAGTGGCCGGGGTGGGGCCTCGTCCACCTTTGTCCACCTCAGGAGGGCCCTCGTCAGATCTGCTCCCCTCCCAGCCTGGGGAGCTGTAGAGAAGAAAGAGGCTGGTTCAGCCTCTCCAAAAGGGGAGCCATAAGGAGGTCAAACGAAGGCTGTGCAGCAGGCTGGAGACTGCTGGATTAGCGCGTTCCAGAACATCGCCCTTCTCAGAGATCTCAACTTTAACCAGAGTGTGGTCACTGATGAGTAAGAGTCACACTGGAGTAACTGTCACGCGGGAGTAATGTCCACACAGGAATGATGATCACTGTGCAGTAATAGTTACGCAGGAGTACTGGTCACCAGGAGTCACTGTCACACAGGCAGCTGAGCCTCCCTGTACCTGACTGCCAGTCTCTCTGCCCCTCTCGAAGCTCCCACTGTCTGGTTCCCAGGTGGCAACTGTTCTCTCCTGCCCCTCCCACAGCACAACCAGCCGGGGGACCCATGGCTGCAGGAACAGGTCGCCACCATAGTCGCAGAGGTCAGAAGCCAAAGTCAGCCTCACTGCGGCAGTGCAAGTGGGAGAGACTTCAGGGAGCAGATCCTCTAGAGAGAGGTTGCCCACATCACTTGGCTCGTGGCTCCTTCCCTAAAGCTGGCAGCCCAGCAGCTTGCAACCTCTCTCTTTCTCTCTCCTCCTCTGCTCCGTGGTCACATCCCCTTGCCTGCCTCTGAGAAGAGCCCTGGACAAGGTGTCTTCAATGGGTTTGCGGCAAACTTCCATTATCTTCCGATCCTATTTTCCCACCAACTTCTTAGGGCCTCCTCGTATTACATAAGGACCCACCTAGGGAAATCCACATTTCAAGACCCCTAAAACTTAGTCATTTGTCTGAAGCCCCTTGTGCTCACTGCCTCCATTCCCTATCTTTAAAATGGGAACGTTGCTGGTTGATCCTCTCCTGGTTGTGTGAGGATCACTGGAGACCTTGCCCAGTGAGCCCCTCAGCCCACACCGCCACTGTTTCTTCTCTGTTGCACATCTGCTGAGGCAGCTATCCCTCCCACTGGCCTGGGGACTTCTTGAAACCAGGGACCCAGTCACATTTCTGCAGCCAGCACCAGGCCTGAGCTCAGGAACTGGGCTTCTGGGCTCCTTCCCTGCTCTGTCTTCCAGTATCTGCTGCCCCCTGGTGGCACCTCTCAGAACAGGTGTCCCAATACCCAAGCCACTTCTGTTGATAGTCACTGTTTCCCAGAGAGTTCCTGAAATACTGTACAGCCCCCTACGCAACCCCCAGCAGACCTCAGTTCTCCTGCCCTGGTCCCTGGCAGCGGTGGAGGGAGGCTTGAACTGCTTCCCTACCTCATGGAGTCCCTGGGAGCTGGCTGTGTGCAGGCTCATCTCTTTCCAGCCAGCTCCTGTGGGGGGGGGACAGATACCTGCCCATCTTAATCTTGTTCTAGCATTCCTTTGTATTTTAGGTTTGTTTGTTTTTTAAAGAAGTACCGTTAGGTATTTGTGTCTATTATACAGTGTGTCATCTTCTGGGACTTGCTTCCGGCAGTCAGTGTACAGTTATGAAGATTGACATGTGGTTTCACACAAGACTTCCCTTTTTGCTTCAGTGTCATAGTCCATTGTGTGCCCGTGCCACTGATTATCTCATCCAAGCCTTGACTTTCTGATTAGAATGGGTGACTGAGCATTTTTTATTATGGCATAGATAAAAAACACACCTTAAAACAACTAAAAAATATATTTTATGATGAATTAGGTGAAGATTTACATACAAGGCAGATCGTAATTTTAGATTTAACAATTCATACACATTCTGATTTAACTCATCCATTGCAATCCCCTCCCTGTACTGCTTATTCTACTTTCTCCCTGTGTTCCTTGTTTGGTTCTAAACCTGAAGTGTTAAGACCAACCCCTCAGGACCCATATTGAGTGTAGCAATACCAGGAGGGGAAGGGGAAGGTGAGGGAGAAAGATTATCTACATATAATCCCCTCCCAGGGGGGTGGGCAACAGAAAAGTGGGTGAAGGGAGACATTGGTCAGTGTAAGACATGAAAAAATAATAATAATTTATAAATTATCAAGGGTTAGGGAAGGAGGGCGGTAAAGAAGAGAGGAGAAAAAGTGAGCTAATGCCAAGGGCTCAAGTAGGAAGAAAATGTTTTGAAAATGATGATGGCAACAAATGCACAAATGTGCTTGACACAATGGATGGATAGATTGTGATAAGAGTTAGAGTGGGTTGGAAAGAGGGAACCGATTACAGGATCTACATTTTACCTCCTTCCTAGGGGATGGACAACAGAAAAGGGGGTGAAGGGAGACGTGGGACAGGGCAAGATATGACAAAATAATAATTTATAAATTATCAAGGGCACATGAGGGAGGGGGTAGGAGGAGGGAGGGGGAAACAAAGAGGACCTGATGCAAAGGGCTTACGTGGAGAGCAAGTGCTTTGAAGTTGATGAGGGCAAAGAATGTACAGATGTGCTTTACACAGTTGATATATGTATGGATTGTGATAAGAATTGTATGAGTCCCTAATAAAATGTTTTTTAAAAAAGTTATACGAGCCCCCAATAAAAAATTTTTAACACTTTTTTTAATGTTAAGGCCATGCGCTTGGAGGCCCACCAATCTCTATCTGATCAGTAAATCTGTTCTCTTATGATTTTGAGTTCCACTCCACGTTTCTCCTACTCTACCCAGGACCTTCTAAGGCAGTGGTTCTCAACCTTCCTAATGCCTCGACCCTTAAATACAGTTCCTCATGCTGTGGTGACCCTCCAACCATAAAATTATTTTCATTGCTACTTCATAACTATAATTTTGCTACTGTTGTGAATTGGGTGACCCTGTGACAGGGTCGTGTGACCCCCCCCCCAAAAGGTTCAAGCCCCCAGTTGGAGAACTGCTATTCTAATGGGACCCCGTTCAGAGCAGTTGGTAGTGGTAGTGGGAGTCATCTAGTGTGCTGGTGTCAGGGTGTGGAGACTGATGTCTGTGTGATGCAGTGTCCTTTGGACTAATAGCTGCCCCTCTTTCCGTTTGGGTCACTCTTCTTTCCTCAGAATAGCGAGAGACCAATGGCACCTTAGCGGCTGTTTGCCAGCCTTTAAGGCCCCAGCTGCTTCTTACAAGACACATTCTTTGTAAATGCTACGTGTGTTCTCCACGTCTGCCGAACTCACTGTCAGCTCAACTCTTAAAGGGTGCCTGATCGATCGTCTGCCATGTAGTTAGATGACCTATTCCTGAATCAGTTCGTATGGACGGACACAGAGGCTGCCTGAGATGTGTCATAATACAAATAAGACTTGAACAGCGTCTCACCTCATGCTCTCATCTGACAATGACCCGGCCTCTTTCTTGTCCTCCCCCAGGTGAGCCCAAAAACTCAGTGGTCCCGTTGAGCATTGCCAATGGCACAACTTCTGCCAGCACCTCAGAAGATGCCATCAAGAACATTCTGGAACAAGCTCGCCGCGAGATGCAAGCGCAGCAGCAGGCCCTGCTAGAGATCGAGACTGGCCCCCGGGGCCACTTGGTGCCCCCCTCATCCCCGGAGCGGCCCTCGCTGACTGCCGTGAGCCAGAACGGAGCTCCAGCCTACGTCAAGCAGGAGGAGGCTGGCGTTGGCAGTGGCGGGGGCGGCAGCAGTGGGACAAGCAGCAGCGCCACACAGACATCCCTCACGGTCCTCTCCCCTGCCGCCTTCGTGCAGAGCATCATCCGGAAGGTCAAGTCCGAGATTGGTGACGCCGGCTACTTCGACCACCACTGGGCCTCAGACCGAGGCCTGCTCAGCCGCCCCTACGCCTCTGTCTCGCCCTCCCTCTCCTCCTCCTCCTCCAGCTACTCCAGCCAGCCCAACGGACGGGCCTGGCCCCGAGGAGAAGAGGCACCCACAGCCCCTGAGGACGATGCGGCTGGGGGCGAGGATGAGCTCCCCAGGGTGGGCGAGCTGAAGGCTGAGGGGGGCAACCCCGAGGTGGGAAGTGGCGGGCGACTGGCCTACTACCCGGCATATGTCCCCCGTACCCTGAAGCCCACCGTGCCGCCTCTGACCCCTGAGCAGTACGAGCTCTACATGTACCGCGAGGTGGACACGCTGGAGCTGACGCGCCAGGTCAAGGAGAAGCTCGCCAAGAATGGAATCTGCCAGAGGATCTTCGGGGAGAAGGTAAGTTAGCGGGGGAAGATGGGGAATGGCTGGAGGGCACTTTGTCTAGGAGAGCCGAGCTCTGAGAGCAGGGTGTGAGAGTGAGGACAAGCAAAAGCAGGATCTAAACCCAAGCCTAAAAACCTACTTCCCTGCTCCTTGCTGTCTGAGCAGCACTGCAAAATGCTTCCACAGTTTCCTAAATAGTGCTCACGTCTCTTCCTCTCTCCCTCGGTGCCTTGTAAGCCCACCCCAGGCCCTTAACATATCACTCAAGGTCCAGCCCCCACCACCCCAAGGGTTAGAGGCTGGGGACCCTGCAGCTCCTATTCAGTAGTTCCTACATCAGCCTCGCAGACAGAAGACCGGTCAGCCACCCAGACAGGGCAGTGACTTCAAGGGAGGCCATGATAGGCTGAAGTGTTTGGGGAAGCAGAGCAGGCTTTAGGGACATAGAGGCCAGGCAGGACTTGACATGATTGGAACTGCAAGGACCTGGGACACACAGGACAGAGGAAAGTGTCCTGGGCCTTCCAGGACCCTGTGCATCTGGAGGGCCTGGGCAGTCAGTGTCCCAGGGACCTGCAGACCTAGCCCTCCTGCCTGGGCCCTCCGCAGGTGCTGGGCCTGTCACAGGGCAGCGTGAGTGACATGCTGTCCCGCCCGAAGCCATGGAGCAAGCTGACACAGAAGGGGCGCGAGCCCTTCATCCGCATGCAGTTGTGGCTCTCGGACCAACTAGGCCAGGCTGCAGCCCCAGCCAGCACAGCCCAGGGTGAGTGCACCAGCCCCACTGCTCCCCAAACTCCTGCCACCAGCTTCGAAATCTGGGTCACCCCCTCTCCCAGGTACCAGGACCCGGGTGGAGCTTCCAGGGGCTGCCAGAGCACCCTGAACCAGTGTCGACCTCTCGCCCTACAGCCTCTCCGGGGACCCCGAGCTTGGAGTATGGGGGCGCGGTGTGGGATGACAGCACTGAGGTATTGGGACACCCCTAGCATCTCCACCTCCAGGGCGCAGCACCACAGTGTGCCCCTCTGTGAGGTGGGGGGCCCATGGGTGCATGGGACTCACGGATCTCAGGCTGCCGAAGGAGCCATGGCAGCAGAAGGGCCACGCACTGGTGCTGTATGATTCCAGAGGCTTAAGTGTTTCATCCTGCAGGTCACCTCCTTGTTAGTCCCCCAGACACGCCCAAGGCCACCAGGGCCCTCCAGAGATAGGGCTCTGGCCCAAGCTGTTCCTTTTCATTATTTCCTTTCTTTACTTTTTTAACAGTTTTATTGGCATTTTATCCACATATCCTTTTTATTATTTCTCTGAAACGGACCAGGAGCACTCACTTCTGTTCCATCTGGAGAGGCTTTGGGGCACCGGGAGCTGAGGCCTTCTTTTCCATATATTTCTCTGTGGAATTGTTTATAATTTCATAGTCTTTGGAATAGTTTATAACTTAATGTTTTAGTTTTTAAAAACTCAGCCCCATGAGATGGTTGTTGAGAGTTAAAGGAAGCTGCTGTAATTGCCCTGGTGGCTCAGTGGGTTAAGTGCTTGGCTATGAACCTTTGTCAGTGGTTCAAACCCAGTCCCTGTACGGGAGAGAGGTGAAGCAGTCAGCTCCCGTAAGGAATTACAACCTTGGGAACCCCTGGGGCACTTCTCCTGTGTCTCCTCAGGTCGCTATGGGTGGGTTTGGTTTGGGGGGTTGATTCCAACAGTGGCTGCCTTGGCAGTAACTCTCTCTGTGCCTGTCCAAGTGCTTGAAAGGCTGGAGGACTCCTCTCCACTTGCTCCTGCCATCTTGGAGTGGGAGGATTTGAGACAGGTGCGTAGAAGTCAACAGAGCAGGTTGGGGACAGTGCTCCTGGGGAAGGGCCAGCCAACAGACACATTACCAGTTTGGGAAGGACTGTGGAATGGAGGTGACCAGAACACTCTGAAAGCAGGGGCCTGGTGAGCCGAGAGGGCTGCAGCTGTGCCTGGGGTTGGGATGACCCACTAGACCCAGAGTCAGGTCATGCGGGCCTAAGGAGACTGGGCAGACTTCCCCCACCCCCACCGTCTGGCCAGTGAGGGTGGCCCCACACACATACGTTGGCTGCTGGCTGATCAGAGACCTGTGCCAGTGTCAGGGTGAGCCAGGACCCCTGACCAGCTGCCTGCCACTGACTCCAGGTAACTAGCAATGTACACCGAGGCCCACCAGTATCCCAGGTACTTCTAACCCTGCTCCCAGCTCCCTCCTCCCCTCATTCATCCTCTCTCCACCCATCCTCTCCCCTCCCTTCTGCTCCCCTTTCCCCCTCTCCTTCTCCCCCTCTGCTTCTCTTCCTCTCAGCCTCTCTCCCCCAAGTCTTTGGTGTGGAGTTTCTCTTTGGCCCCCTCTCTTCCTCACTGCCTGTCTCCTTCCAGCTCTCTACGGTGGCCTGGGTCTGAGGGTCTCCCATGTCAGGACTCTCCGTGTGCAATCAGGGAAATCCTAGGCAAACCAGATGAGGTCACTGCTCTCTCGGTCTTCTCCCCCCGACCCCCTGCCCACACCCCCTCCAGCGTTCATGCCGAGCCTTTCATGAGTGCAGTCCTCTGGGCACAGCTGACCTCTTGAGCTGCCAAACGTTGAGTCCAAAGCCATTCTCAAAGTCTGAAGAGCCAATGAGGCTGGAGTGCTGGCTGGGTGGACAGGATGGGACAGAGGCAGTTTGCTATCACCAATCACCTGGACCTCTGGTCCCTCCCACCCTCCTACCAGTGATGGGGGCACAGACAATTATCCCAGAGGCAGATGACTTCAGAGACCCTCAGGCCCCCTCCAACTAACACCTGGCCCCTCTCAGGGTAGACGCTCCATAGGACTATCCACGGATGCGTCTTCCGAGGTCAGCGATCAGGCCTTCTTTCTTCTGCAGTATCTTGTAGGTAGCATTCACACGCATTAACCATTTGTGCCACCCAGCTCCAAAAAACTCACTGCCACCAAGTCGATTCGGACTCACCGCAACCCTATAGAACAGGGTAGAACTGCCCCTGTGGGTTTCCAAGACCAGAACTCTTTACAGGAGTGGAAAACCTCATCTTTCTCCCATGGAACAGCTGGTGGCTTCAAACTGCTGACCTTGCAGTTCACAGCCCAACATAGGTTTACTCTGCCACCAGGACTCCTCTGACCACCCAGTGCTCAGTAAAAGGAAACTGTATTAATTACAATCATCATCATCATTACAGTTGCCATCACTTGGTAAGGGGGACCTGGCCCAAATGAGAAATTGCCGTAAAATGTAAGAGTTTGTGGCCAAAGGGCTATTAAACCCCGAAGGGGTGTACTTCAGGAAAGGGCATTTGGGACTGGGTCTTGAAGGATGCATAAGAGTTTAACGTTAGGAGGAAGTCCTTCAAGGCAGCAAGTACCCTGGTAGAGTGAGACCTGTGATACCAGTTCTGTCAGGTGGGGAGGTCTAAGAGTTCACTGGGATTTTCCTCATTCAAGCGGGCAGCGAGGGGCCACTGAAAATTCTGGAGCCCCAGAGTGATCTACCAAGTGTGAGCCCACTTGACTTCCACAAGGAGAGAACTCATCCTGAGCCGTGTCCCTTCTGGAAGCAGTCCTTACTGTGTTCTGGGTCTCCTTTCGCTCCCTGGTTGTCCTTGTTTGAAGCATATTACAGCGAATTGCCAGCAGGTTGGCAGTAGCGTGCTTGGAGGAAAAGGCGCCGTTTTCTAATTTGCTGAAAGGTATGGTCTGGGCAGTGCTCAGATTCCCTGCCAGGCTCCCCAACCTCGTGGTGCCCTCCTCCGTGAACTACCAGGAGCTCTGCTCACGCTGGAGGTCAGTGGGTGACTCTGGACACTTCAGGAGGTGCAGCTTCAATCTGCTGACTGAGCACATGGCTGTCTGATGAAATCCACTCACTGGCCGAAGGGTGGGTGTTTGCACCACCAGTCCCACCTACCAGATGCTCAGACTGAGGCTTGGAAGGCCACGGCTGTTGGCAACCAAGTAGCTCCATGGCTTGCTTCCCACTTGTGGAATCCCAAGAGACAGGCAGCTTTTCTTTATTTTGCCCTGTTTCTGCCTCTGTCCAAGCAGAAGGGATTCCTGCTGATCAGCTCCATCTGTTGATAGCTTCAACGGGCTTGGTTTCTGTAGCAAAAGGTTGTGAAGGGCCCTTGGACACATCTCTAGAATTTGCACAGCAGAATTTCCCAAGTGTTTAAGTTCTGAATTCATTTTCACCATGTCTCTTTTCCCTCCCACACTGACTGTAAGGAGCAAGGAGAAACTGTTGTGTCTCTTTAAGATCTTGCTCTGTGTGTTAGTCTAGGTTGACTAGAGAAACAAATTCATAGGCACTCGTGTATAAGAAAGGGCTTTATATGCAAGAGCAATTGCATATTGAGAAAACATCCCAGCCCAGTCCAGATCAAGTCCATATGTCTGATACCAATCTATAATTCTTCTTCAGACTCATAGAGCACATGCAATGATGCTGAATGCAGGAAGATTACAGGCCGAGTGGGTGGAAAGTCTTATGGATCCAGTGGTGGAAGCATCTCAGCGCTGGCAGGGGTCTCCACATGGTTTCTTCAGCGCCAGGACTCTAGTGTAGCTCCATGTGTCTTCTCCACAGGAATGTCTCGCAGGGAGTAAGCGTGTGTACCCCCTCCAGTGAGCTATTTATCTCCTTAGTACCTCCAAATGAGGTCGTCAAGCTACAACCTGATTGACAGGCTAGACTCCACCCCTCTACTCTCTAGTCTCGGACTGACAGCAGATTATGTAACTACCACACTCTGGAAATCTCCACTGTGTGCTATCTAGTCCATCCCGTAAAAGTTCTACTTTCCACCAGACGTTTGACATCCTCCAGTAAGATGTTAGCAGTGCATGGAAAACACTGCCTTCCCTACAGTATCCAATCAGATGTGCATCATGTCCTTCGGGGCCCCATTTCTAATTGCCCCCTTCCCGGCAGGAAAGGCGTTCGATGCAGCCCTCACTTCTTCCTAAGCCTGGAGGCATCCTGAATGCCCATAGCTCTAGCAACTGTCTCTTCAAGGCATCTTACTCTGAAACACTGCAAAAGTTCCCCAAAAGTCTAGCCATCACCCAGTTCCAAAACCATGTCCACAAGTTAGGTGGTTCTTAGAGCAGCAGCCGGCTTCTCTGACCCAACCCGGTTCCTGGGTGCTGCTGCTGTAGCAGAAATACCATCTTCAACCATAGGCCAGCTCGCTCACCGACTCCCTTGACTAGGCTCCATGCTTTTGGCGTGAGGATCACAGGAAAGATGCTATGTCCTTCTCAGCTGGCACGGACTGTCGGCCCCACGTATGGGTGTTGTCCATGGGGCTCACCCAGCGAAGATGTTGTCTGCCTGTTCCCGCTACTACACAGTCACTGTAATGAGTAATTGTCTTCTTCTAGTTGGAAGACGCTTGGAGACTGCAGATGCTCTGCTCCTTATCAAAGTCTCTTCCTCGCTCGTGCATCCATGATGATGCCTAGCTGAGATACATACATTTTTTGGTTTTATTGCTCATTGCTGCTGAGAACATCTCCAGCAGACCATGCGGCAGCTCAGCTGCCCCTGTGTTTGCACTTCAGTGACGTGATTCTATCCCCCTTTCCTGAGTCGGCTCTCCCCACTTAGCGTAAACCCTCCCCCACCCCCAGCATCCTGTCTCATCTTTCTAGATGCTGTGGTCCGTTTGGCCCCGTAGAAGTGGTTCTCAGAAGACCCCATGCTCAAATCCTGCCTGAGATTGCCAAGTGGGCTATTGCCAACTCTTGACTCCACTGCCTAAGCCTGCTGGCCCTGTGTAGGTCTGTCTGAGCCAAATGGGAGTAAACTCTCTCTCTTGTCTCTTTGTGGCCCACAGCCAGTCCCACCGAGCCAAGGTCCTCACCATCCCCACCCCCTAGCCCCACGGAGCCCGAGAAGAACTCCCAGGAGCCCCTGAGCCTGTCCCTGGAGAGCAGCAAGGAGAACCAGCAGCCGGAGGGCCGCTCTAGCTCCTCACTGGCTGGGAAGACATCCTTGGGCAGCACTGGCGGCATCCAGGAGATTGTGGCCATGTCCCCCGAACTGGACACATACTCCATCACAAAGCGGGTTAAGGAGGTCCTCACGGACAACAACCTAGGTACGGACAGACGTCGGGCTCCGCCACGCCACTTCCCACCTGCCGGCTCCAGGAGCACCAGTGCAGCATCTGAATCTAACCAGAATCCTGGGGTAGCAAAGAAAGGGGAAGGGGCATACCGGAGGTGGCCCCAAGTCTGAGATGATTTCCAGCCCTCTGCCTAGCTTTCAGGTTTTCCTTGGGAGGGGTGGGGCTTAGAGAGCCCCAGTGACCAAAGTTTCCCCTAGGTTCCCCCTGGGTGCTAAGGGCCTTTCCCTGCTTGGAGTCCACACTCCTCTGAGCCTGGAGCGCAGGGGGTAGTAGCCCAACAGCCCCAATGCCTCACCATTTAAAACCATGAAACTGTGTGACTGAGGCAGTCGGGTACTGCAGTAGGGGAGGTGGTGGTGGCCGTCAACAGGTAAAATCTACTCCCCGTTTCCCAACCACACGCCATCGTTTTTAAGTGGCTTTCATACCTTCCGAATACATACAAGAACACTTACACACCTGACCTTTTCCCCTTCATAAACAGAAAGGCAGCCTGGTAGTACAGTGGGTAGGCACTTGTCCCGCTAGCAGAGAGATCTTCGATTCAGACCCACCAGCTACAGCACCAGAGAAAGACGTAGCTGTCTGCTCCCATGAAGAGCCCCAGGCTTGGAAACCCTATGGGGGCAGTTCTACTCTGCCCTACAGGGTCTATCGCTGCAAGTCGGATCCGCCTGGCGAGGGTGGGTTTAGTTCATTAAACAGGGGTCCTCAAACTTTTTAAACGGGGCCAGTTCACTGTCCCTCAGACATGCTGGAGGGCCGGACTATAGTTTAAAAAAAAACTATGAACAAATTCCTATGCACACTGCACATATCTTATTTTGAAGTCAAAAAACAATTGGGGCAAAAACACCTGGCGGGCCGGATAAATGTCCTCAGCGGGTCGTATGTGGCCCGCGGGCCGTAGTTTGAGACTGTCTAGGTTAATAGAAGGATGTGCACACACTCGTTGCAACTCGGACGTCCTGCCATGGTGGGAGGGAGGCTCACCTTCCTCAGCTTCCTGGCTGCTCCAGGATATGGATGCACTTCAGCTTTGGGCTCAGCTGAGGGGCCTGCTGGCTGTCCCCGATTCCCCACTGTCTTCCTCTGTGGCCCTGGGCCAGCACACTGGGGCCGAGGGAATGGGCAGGTACACTGTACTGGGCTCTGCCCCATTACCCTCCATTCAGGTGAGACCCAGGCATACACCTGACCTCTAGACAGTTTCTACAGCTTCTGTTCTTGTGCCCCCAGAGGGAAGAACCTCTTAGAGTAAACACGTGTTTTGGGGGGTGGTATTCTGACTTGCCCCAAAAAACAGCTCTTATGCACACAGGTCTCCTTCAGAGTCACATGGGACCCAGTTCCTCCTGTCTCTGGCCTTCTCTCTGGGTTAGCAGGGACGAGACCCAGGGGCTTCTGGGGTGACTCTGCCAGCCCGGGATAATAGGCTGCCTGCCTCCCCTGTCCCCAGGGCAGCGGCTTTTCGGAGAGAGTATTCTGGGCCTGACCCAGGGCTCTGTGTCTGACCTGCTGTCCCGGCCCAAACCCTGGCATAAGCTGAGCCTGAAGGGCCGGGAGCCCTTCGTCCGCATGCAGCTGTGGCTCAATGACCCGAACAACGTGGACAAGCTACGGGACATGAAGAAGCTGGAGAAGAAGGGTGAGCCTGGGCAGGGGTGGCCCCCAGCACTGGGCATCTGGCCTCCCATTTGCCCACTGGAAGCAAATCCAATTTAAGCATTCAACTCTGGGCCCCAGGGATCCGTGCTGAGCCCTGGTGTCTTTTCCTCCTGCCCCCAAAGGCTGTTCTAGGATCGGGTGGCACTCCTGATGGTCCGAGGGTCCTGTGATGGCAGCCAGTTCTGGGTGCCCCTGCAGGGGGCACCCTGCACACATACTGCATGTGTTCACAGCAGTCCCACTACAGTGGCAGGCCAGGCAGGGCCAGCGGCCCAGCAGAGGAATGCCCCGGAAGATGGGGGATGAGCTGAAGGCAGAAAGGACAAGATTATGGGGATGGGCCCCAGTTTGGCCCTGGGTATGGGGTTCTAAGAGGAGTTGGGTGATGAGGGGCTCAGCCCCTGTGACCACACCCACCTGCCTTGGGGCCCCTGCTCCCCTGGGGACCCAAATGGGTGCAACCCTGGGCCTCTGGTCAGAGGGTCCCACTCAGATTGGCCCATCCTTACACCCCCACCCCAGCCTACCTGAAGCGCAGGTATGGCCTCATCAGCGCCGGCTCCGACAGTGAGTCCCCAGCCACACGCTCCGAGTGCCCCAGTCCCTGCCTGCAGCCCCAGGACCTGAGCCTCCTGCAGATCAAGAAGCCACGAGTGGTGCTGGCGCCCGAGGAGAAGGAGGCGCTGCGGAAGGCCTACCAGCTGGAGCCCTACCCCTCCCAGCAGACCATCGAGCTCCTCTCCTTCCAGCTCAACCTCAAGACCAACACCGTCATCAACTGGTTCCACAACTACAGGTGGGGGCCGGGCAGGGCGGGGGGGGCCCGCGGGCAGGCCGCTTCAGAGTACCCTCAGCAGGCAACTGGCTCTGTGGGGCTTCTCATGGCTGTGCTCGGAGGATTTGTTGGGCCAGCGTTTTCACTACCTGGAATATAGTGAGTGGTAGGTATGGATGCCATTCCTGTTATTTCTGTCTCACCCAGTGTGCCATGTTTCTGCCTCTAAGAAGGTATGGGTGACAGTGTTGGGGGCCCAGACCTCACTACCCACAGAGCTCGAGGTTAAAATTCCCAGGGCACCCTCTCAGGTGCCCGCACCTTGGGGAATGAGCCCGATTCCTCCGCCATGGATGCCCCACCCATTCCCCCTCCTTCCTTTCCCTGCTCTGGCAGGAAGTTCATCGAGGGGTGGGGTAGGAAAGTGGGCAAGTGGTTCCTGAGGGGTCCGCTGAAGGCCACTGGGAGTCAGAATTGCCTTTCACCTCTCCAACCTTCCTGGGTTATTCGGCAAACAGTTAAGAGGGTCCAACCCATTCAATCTTTCCTGCTCTGGAATGTAATCCAAGAGCCTCATCTTCCCTGACAGCAGGAAGGTCACTGAAGGGGCAGGAGAATGAGTACTGGTGGAATTCAGCTTTATCCTTGTGTGTCACAGTGACCGGGCCAGTTGCTTCCTTTGGCCTCAGTGTCCCATTCTAGGCTGATGTTGAAAGCCGTGGAGACTTGCAGCCACATGAATCTGATTGTGACTTAGAGCAATGTTCGCGGACGGTGCTGTGCAGGAGAAATAGGAGACACTGAGGTCATGGACCCTTTTTTCCCCAGTCGCCACCTTAAAAAAAGTAAAAAGGAACAGAGCAGTAAACTGTCATGTACACATCTCAAACACTGTCCTTTAAGTATAGGATTAATAGAAAAACTTACCAATGGCACATGATTTGGGGCAAGTTCAAAGCCTACCAAATACAGTGTATTTTACTCTTACAATACAAATCAGTGTGGTTTACAATTGTTTCACGTTCGCACGAGCTGAGTGGCCAGTGGTTCCTGTACTGGATAGATCGTGAGCTTTGGGACCCAAGGGTCTCGGGTTCAAATCCCAGCTCAGCCACTTCCTGCCTGTTTGTTCTGTGTGTTGGGGTTGTTGAGAGGTCTTGCCCAAGAAGATACATGGAGTAAGCAGGTAGAGAGCCCCCTCCACCTGGGGTGGGGGAGTCTGTGGGCAGAGCCAGGGCCTGCAGGGACCCTGCACCACCGCAGGCTCACGCCTGTCTCTGCCCCAGGTCCCGAATGCGCAGGGAGATGTTGGTGGAGGGGACCCAGGATGAGCCAGACCTCGACCCAAGCGGGGGCTCCGGTGTTCCGCCGCCAGGCCACTCCCACGCAGACCCCACCCCAGAGACCCCTCCCTCCGAAGCTGAGGACCAGAAGCCCACAGTGAAGGAACTGGAGCTTCGGGAAAGCTCGGAAGGAAGCGCCACGCCCCTGACCGCCCAGGACAAGGCCCAAGTGCAGATCAAGCAGGAGCAGACAGAGGAGGACGCGGAGGAAGGGGACGGCAGCCAGTCCCAGGACTTAGGGGAGCCTGACAAGGGCCAGGAGCCCCCCAAAGAGGAGCATCCCAGCCCTTCAGACAGCGATGAACTCCTAAAGGCGGCCCCGGAGCCCCTCCTCCCGGGCGGGGCTAGCACAGACTGCCCCTCCGCGCCTGCTCCCCAGGAGAACCCTGGCCGGGAGCAGCTGCACCCAGACCCGCTCAGCTTTAAGTCGGCCTCGGAGTCCTCACGCTGCAGCCTGGAGGTGTCCCTGAACTCGCCCTCGGCCGCCTCCTCCCCGGGCCTCATGATGTCCGTGTCGCCCGTCCCCTCCTCCTCAGCGCCCATCTCTCCCTCCCCAACCGGAGCCCCCCCTGCCAAAGTGCCGAGTGCCAGCCCCAGTGCCGACACAGCCGGGGCCTTGCACCCCAGCGCCAAGGTGAACCCCAATTTGCAGCGGCGGCACGAGAAGATGGCCAACCTGAACAGCATCATCTACCGGCTGGAGAGGGCCGCCAATCGCGAGGAAGCCCTGGAGTGGGAGTTCTGAAGGGCCGGGTGGGGGAGGGGAAAGATCCTCGGGACCACCCTCCGTTCTCGCTCATCCTCTCAGAGAGGATGGGGCCAAGCTCAAACATCACACTGCGGACAGCGAAGTGATTCCGTTTACGTGCTTTGGTTGTCACCCACGTTTGACAAGGTTACGAGGGAGTGGATGGGGCAGATGCCACTGCCTCTGCTTTTTGGCACCGCCCCCTCCCCCCCGCACCCAGGTGCACCTGGGACCCAGCCCCTCCTCCCAACCCTGACCTGTCTGCGGGAATGGAGGCACATTGGCGGCCCATTTTCACCTGAAAGCTCCAAACTCTTTTAGAAAAAAAATAAATATTTATAGACCTCTTTTAGATATTTTAATAAAGGATCCTTTGGAATTTATTCCCAGCCGATGCTGTTTTGATATTACAGAGAGTTATAAAATCAGGATGCTGTCACAACTGTTGCGAAGTATACACTGAAGTTGTGTTGTTTTTGCCACTAGATGAGATTAAAAGAAGACAATTATTCAAAGCCATCACGGGACACTCTTAAGACTGACCAAAATTTAGATAACCTTTGAACCACGGATTGCCCGCCCCGACCCCCCACCTTGTCTGTGAGACACAGTGCATTGCTACTGCCCTTCCGGAAACCGCGCGGAAAAGAAAATAGTCCGAAAGACTCTAAACGAAGACCCTGGTGCGTAGGGGGCGTGCTTCATTGTGGGGTCTGCTTTGCTACCTTGGTAACACAGAACGCCCCGTGCCCCTGTCACTGCTGTAGACATGTGGACTGTGGGCTCCGCCACGAGACAGACGTGGCATGGTCCAGAACAAACTGCGTACACACCCTCCAGTTAAACCCACCCCCACGGGAATCAGAGGCTCGGGTGTACCAGAGCAAGCCTGTGGCCGCTGTTCCCGTCTTGTGCTGCAGGAAAGTGGCAGCGCTGGACATCACACTGGACAGCCTGGACCACCAGGGCTAAGCAGGTAAACTGCCCAGATGAGGGACCCGACTCCCTTTCTTTCTCACGGTTGCATCTCACAAGCTGGCCCAGCTGCTGCTACTGCTGCTGCTGCTCTGGACACGAACAGGACTCAGAGTCCATGTGGAACCAAGTGAAGCCAAGTTCACGGCACACCCACCACCACCACCCCTCCAACCCCGATTTCTTGCTTTCCAAGGCACGTTTGGCAGCACAGGTCCGGCGACCCCATTTCAGAGTTAAACTCCCCTCCTCCTGGGCACCCTTCTGAAAGCTTCCCCAACCCCTATCCCTGGCTGCGAAGCTCTTGGTTCTTTCTTTTTCTTCGTCAAATGTTCCTCCCTGGGAATGGCTGCGCTGGGCGATGCCCAGCCTAAGCCCGAAGGACAAGCAGGAGGTGACCAAAAATCAATCGGTAGCGTTCCAGTGTGCAGGCAGGAGAGAGATGGTGGACAGGGGCGGGGTTGGGGGGTCTCCACGCAGCAAGCAAACCCAATAAAACCAGAAAGTGGTGGGGGAGGGGGGCAGATGAGGACCACTACAGAAAGGGCTGAAGCTTTCACCCCAGTCAGCCCCCAGGCAAACCCTGTCGGAGACCCGCCCTTTCCACCTCCCAGGCTATGCATTGAAGAGTTTTCCACTCGCTACGTTTTTATCCAGATGAAGGTATTTTTATATTTTGACAATAGGAAAATCCGTGACCAATGTTCATGGAATACTCAAATCTGGAACAAAAGGACCGTCTCCTTCCGGTCACCACAGCCCTGTCGCACTCAGGACAAGCGTGGGGGACACACCACTTTTTACTGTTGACACTCTCCCAGCGTTGAAACCCAGGCTTCCAGGTGGACTGGAGTCTTGGGGAGCTCAGACTGGCTTTAGTGTGATAGGGCTTGATGAAGCACTTAGTGTCCAGCCTTTGAACCCGGGAATCCTGTTGTACTGAAAGCAGACAGACCTGCGAACGGGGGTAAAATGAAATCCACAAAACCGTTTCTATGAGAGATTGATGAACTTTGTTTAAGCTTTTAAAAAAAAAAGGAACAAGTTCTGTAAACCAGTGGATAAACACAGAATTGTATAATAATGTTTGGGTGTCTGACTTGCTTTGTTGGGGAGTTGGGTTGCAGACTGGTGGGTTGGGGGCAGATATTTTTCATTGGTTTACCCACATCACATGAAATCCCAACTATTGTAAATCACAAGATGTGGCCACTTGGACAGAGTCCTTATTCTCATGGGATCACAGCTAGCCCAGGAGCAGCCGCCCCCCTTAAGAAGGCCACAACCTCCTAACCAGCTGAGGCCTCGCCTATGCCACCTGCCTGGCCCCTGTAGACATCTGCGTGGGCTGGTCAGCATGGGGTTCCAGCAGAGGACAGTGGGAAGATTGGAACTCATTCTTCCCCGGATGCAGTAGGCTCTGGGGCCTGGCACGAAGGAGCCAGGATTGTCCCTGCCCCCAAATCTGTGGCCATAGGCCAGGCCCCTACTATTCACTCACCAGCTTGCTAGTTACAGATGGTTGAGGCCCCCACTTGCTGATGGAACCAAGTCAGGGGGGCTTCCTATGACCTGCACCACTTTCCCAGGTGCGTGACCCAGCCCCTTGTTTCCTCCCCTAGAAAACAGCCCCAGGACAGCAGCCAGCCCACAGGGCATTTGGAAGGGCGGGGCCATATGTGCCCACAACCAGGGCTCCATGACTGTGCTCTCAGAAACAACCGGCTTCTCTCAGCTGACACTGGTGAGTCTGTGCGTCTGGCTGCAGCAAGCTCAGGCGTCACTCACCCTGAGCCATGGCCATAGGGAGCTCCCAGGCAGACTTTCCCATTCTGTCTGGAAACTTCCTGCCATAGGACCTAAACCAGCCCTTGCCTCCTCTGGGTCAGGATGACAGATGCCTCTGAGCCTGCAGGACAGGCCCTGGGAACCTAGGCCCCCACCGATCCTGAGGTAGTAACTGGGTGACATTCCAGGGGGTCTGGCCTTTCCTGAAGGAGACCTGGGGCTGCAGTGGTTAAACACTTAGCTACTAACTGCATGGCTGGCAGTTCGAACCCACTGGTGGTTCTCTAGGACAAAGAAGAGGCAGACTGCTTCTGTCAGACCATAGCCTCAGAAGCCCTGTGATGCAGCGCTGCTCAGTTCTGCGGGTCGCTCTGAGTGGGTACTTGGGGTGTTCCTTTTCAGGGTGTCCTAGTTACACTGTAGATTAAGCGTTGGGCTGTTAACCACCAGGCCAGTAACCCACCAGACCATGTGTGAAAGCTGGGACGTTCTTCTCCCCTAGAGACTTCCAGCCTCAGAGACCCAAAAGGGCAGTCTGACTCTGCCCTCCAGAGTCACTGCAAGTCAGAATAGACTTGGTGGCAGTGAGTTTGGTTTTGGGTTTTGATGGGGCCACCAGCTCCACTGCCTCAAGAATGATGACCAGCCCTCACCTGCTTTTCACGCTGACAGGCCGTGGCCACTGGGGCAGGGTTACTGTCCACTGCCAAGGAACCAGGCGTCCCTGCCGGTTGCCAGTGCTGCTAAAGTCACCCTGCCAAGCCCTAGAGTGATGGAGACTGGTGGGGACCACCACCTAGAGGAGCCAGCTGAGTGACCTTGACCAAGGGGACTCTACCTCAGGACTGCCAGGCAATCCCCCAAGGAGCTCACCTTGAACTCAGTCTAGTCTAGGCTTGAATCTCCACTGTTGGTGATGGCATGTCCCTTCAGTGAGGCTCAGTTTCCTTGTCTGTAAACTGGACATGATCTACATCCTATTTACCTGTGTGTCCCACCCATCGAGTCTTCAGTTTATCATTGAGCCCCCAATTAACAATTCCCAAGATTCTGGTTGGCTCAGCTTCTGTGTTATTTGTTATTTACTCCTATTAAAACAACAACAACTTGTATGGATTGTTACAAGAGCTGTAAGAGCCCCAATGAAATGATTTTTAAATAAATTTTAAAAAATAACTCAGTACTGTCGATCCTCTAGGACAGGGCAGAACTGCCCCCTGTGGGTTTCCAAGACTGTAGTGCTCTGTGGTAGTTGAAGGCCTCATCTTCCTGCCATTACTCCCAAACTTTAGTGACTGCAGACAATTATTATTAATTATTATTTTAAATCACCTTATTGGGGGCTCATACAACTCTTATCACAATCCATACATCCATTGTGTCAAGCACAATTGTACATTTGTTCCTATCATCATTCTCAAAACATTTTCTTTCTACTTGAGCCCTTGGTATTAATTTCTCATATTTTCCCCTCCCTCCCCCACAAATGATTATTATTATTAGGGAGTCCATATAGGGCCTCTGTAAGTCAACATTGACACACAATGGCAGTGAGTTATTTTGTTTGTTTGCTTGTTTTAGATCGCTCCTCAGGAGAAAGGTGAGACTGTCCGCTTCTATAAAGATTTATAACCTCAGAAACCCACGGGGCCAGTTCTCCTCTGTCCTACTTGGTTGCTATGTCAAATAGACTTGAGGGCGGTGTGTGAGTTTGGTTTCTAGTTAGCGACACAAATGGTTAAGCACTGAATTACTAGCTGAGAGGCTGGAGGTTCAAATCTACCCATGTGCCTGGGAGCCATGTCTGGTGATCATTCCCCCAAAGTCACCACCCTGAAAACTCTTTGGCGTTCTACTGTCTGTACACCGGTTCCCCACAAATGGGAGCTGACTCTTGGCAGCTTAGAGCAACAGCACTGTCCCTCTCTCCATCTCGGCGGGGGAGGAATCGGGGAGTGGCTTAAGTGTGCACTTCTGGCTCCAGAACCTCTCTGAAGGTGACAGCCGATGCTGTCGGCCAAGGCTGCAATCATGTGAAGGCTGTCTTCCAGGACGCTCACTCACACGGCTGGCAAGTCAAGCCTGGCTATTCGCTGTGGACTTCAGCTCTTCCCCTAGTGGACTGCACACAGCTGCTGGGGCATCCATGCAATTTGGCGGCTGACACCCACCTCCTGCCCCATCCCTAGTGGAGGCAAAAACGACAGTATCTTTTATGACCTAGATTCAGAAGTCACAGAGTTACTTCCATAGCATTCCATGGGTCATTTAGGTCTACCATGATTGAGCACGGGAGGGGAGTGGACAAGAGGCATGCTTACCACTGGTGGCTGTCTTGGCTCCTAGCTATCATACTACCAAACCCATGAGAATGAAATAAGCCTTCTGTAGGCCAAACTCCAAAACCAGCCTCATTGCCATTGGGTGGATTCCGACTCACAACGACATACAGAGCAGACCCTCCCCCATGGGTGCTCTGTGCGTTTCCTACTCTGCTCACAGTGCCATGTCCTGGGTCCTCCCCTGACCTAAACCAATCCCAGTGTCTTCATGTTGACCCCCTCTGAGAGACCCTTTGTGGTGGGGCAGAACCGTCCCATATGGTTTCCAAGGCTGCCAATCTTTTTGGAAGCAAACTGCACATCTTTCTCCCAGGCAGTGGCTGGTGGGTTTGAAACACCAACCTTTCAGTGACCAGCCAAGCACTTAACCACGGCACCCACCCTGGTTCCTTTTCATCCCAACCTAATGACCCGGAATCCCTGGAGCCAGAATCCAGTCATTTTCATTTTTTATTGTTATTTTATTATTAATTACTTTATTAGGGGGCTCTTACAAATCTTGTAACAATCCATCATCCAGTTGTATTAAGCACACTTGTACATATGTTGCCATCAACGTTTCCAAAACATGTTCTCTTTACTTGAGCCCTTGGTATCAGCTCCTCTTTTTCCTCTCCCTCCCCCACCTTCCCACACTCGTGAATCCTTGATGAATGATATATTATTATTTCATGTCTTACACTGTCCGTTGTCTCCCTTCACCCACATTCCTGTTATCCATCCCCCTGGGGGGGTGGGCTATATAGCCCACCTATATAAAAATTTTTAATTTTTCAAATGAAACATGCGGGTGATTCCCATGCAAACATACATCTCAGAAAATGGGACAGAATTCATTTCATTTTGGGAAAGGAGCTGGAACGCCACGGGTGCTGTCGCCGTCACGTATCGCAATCTCTTAAAGAGATTAGGGGATCCAGAGGGATCCTGTGAAACCCAATGGCAGGAAGTCCCACCGGTCAGGCTTCGGGTGGGAGCTGCAGAGTCCGGCTTGATCTGTTCAGTCCGGTCTTTCTCCCAGGTTTGCTTGCTTGGCTCTCTCACACCATAGCCACCTCAAAATGGCCACTGAGTCACTGAGCCCCTAATTCCCAGGACTCTGGTTGGCTCAGCTTTTGTCAGGAAACCAACTCTAGTCCAAGTCGCTGCCTTTGGAGAGGGGACACGTGGGCTGAGACAGGGCAGAGGAGGCTGGTCGGACGTGAGGGGACATGTTGGCGAGGCTGACTAACCTCCTCAGCCGCCACACGGGAGAAGCATCGACAGAAGGGTCCTGTCCCTGGACAATGAGAGGGTGCCTCTAGCCAGAGCTTTCAAAACTTGTGCCTGCCAGGACCCCCTGTACCTGAACGGCCAAGCTGCTGCTGTGGAGAGAGGCAGGTCAAAAGGGGCACCTGTTCTTCCAATTTTTGTTCCCGGTCTCATCTCCCTAGGGGTGCTGTAGCTCAGATACCACAGGGAGTGACTTCAAAGGACAGGCATTGATGGCCCCATCATTTGGGAGGCTAGAAGTCCGAAGGTTAGCTCAACACTGTGGGAGTTAGATAATGCTTCCCTGGTATCCGCCCCACGTGTGTGTGTGTGTGTGTGTGTGTGTGTGTTGTAATCATTGTAACTCAGACGTGATTAGGACCCACCCTCCCAAAGTGATCACAACCACAGGTACTTCAAATCAAGACTCACTGCCATCGATTCTGACTCAGCGTACCTGCTAAGACAGGGTAGAACTACTCTTGTGAGCTTCTGAGACTGTGAACTCTTTATGGGGATGGTACGTCTCCACTTTCTCCTTCAGAGCCTCTGGGGGATTCAAAGTGCTGACCTGGTGGCTAGCAGCCCATGTGTAACCAGGCTCCTTACCCCAGGTACAGGGACCAGGATTTCAGTGCCCATATTTCAGAGGAGTTTCACCCATACTCACTGCCACTGCGACCCTCCAGGACAGGACAGAGCCCTCCTTGTGAGTTTCTGAGACTGAAACTCCCTGTGGGAGTAGGAAGCCCGGCCTTCCCTGTGGATTGCAGCCCACTGCATACTCACTGTGCTTTCCCTTGAGGAAAGATGGATGGTTTCCAGGGGAGGCTGAGAAGCAGCAGCCCCTCTCCTCCCTCAGAGGCTCCTTCTCTCACCCTAGCCTGCACCCACTGAGCCAACAGCAGCCCTGCAGCTAATGACCCTGGGGCAGCCTCTCTGGGTAGAAGGACCAAAGGTTACCCATTAGAAAGTCACAGAAAAGTCCACTCAACGCTTTAAACAGGGCCTTTTATGACCTCAGATAACAAGAGGCAGAGCAGGCTCCTGAGTTGGTTGATTCCGAAGCTCAAGGACATTTTCAAGTGTGTGCTGAACTCAGTGTGGGAGGGTTTCCTGAGGGACCTACCCACCCACGATGGCCACCACAGCTCCAGAGTCCCTCGCCACTCCCTTCACAGAACAAAGGGGCTACGTCTTCCATCTCATTGGCCACGGTCTTGCAGCCGTACTTTAGAGCACACGAGAGGAGAGCCTGCTTTGCTGGCTGAAGTTTAGCCGGCCCCTGCAAGGCAAATGGGGGCCCCAGCTGATGGAATCTGACTCGCTGCTAGGGGTAGATGGGTGTTGGGCAGCCAAACCCATCACCTCTGTTCCACAGGACCCCTGAGGGTCTCGCCCCAACTTCCCTACGCCCCGTGGCTTCTGTGGATATGCCTTACACCCAGACAGCTATCCCCAGGACTGACTGGGTGAAGACAAAGATTCTCTACCTCGTTACCCTGCACCCTGTGTCCTAAACTCCACCCCGTTCTCAACCTGTGGGTCTCGACCCCTTTGGGGGGGTCAAACAACCCTTTCACAGGGATCGCCTGATTCATCGCAGTAGCAAATGACAGTGATGAAGTAGCAACAAAAATAATTTTCTGGTTGGGGTTCCCCACCACATGAGGAACTGCATGAAAGGGTGGTGGCATGAGGAAGGTGAACCAGTTTGGGGGGTACACCACACTTTGGTATGGGCCACCTCTCCCTGCCCCATCTACAGCCCCCACCCACTGACAAGTTACCTTGATTGGCACATCTCAGCCCCAAGAGGTCTGCCACCTGCGAGGTGGCCCTTTCTCCCTTTGAAAACTTTTTTTTGTGTGTGATTGGATTGAACATTCACAGGGTAAATCGGTTTCACACTGAGTAATTTATATACACTTTCACGTGGTCCATCACACACCCCACAAGGTACCAGCGTCCTCCCCGTTCCTGCGCTGTTTCCCATTTCCACGTGTCCTTCTTTCTGCTCTCTTCCTAATTCCTGAGGGCAGGCCCGGCCCAAATGCCGCTCCTTTGTGCTCGCAGGGTTTGATTGCTAAGGGTTACCAGCCGCCAAGGTTCAGCAGGTAAGTCTCTTGTTTGGCTGAATTTGAGCCACAGGGTGAGTTCAGTTCCGGGCTTGAAGAGTGTCCAAAGGCCATCATCTCAAGTGTCCCACTGTCTCGATTCAGCCAGGGATCCCGATTTTGAGTTTGGCTCCACCTGTTTCTCCACTCAACCCGGGACTCTATCCTAAGGCACCACGTCATTCTGGCCACTAAGGTTGTTTGGACGAATGGTTGTCATGCACCTTTGGCTTTTGTCCTTCTTCTTTGCTCTGCATGGGGAGAAACCAATCGCTGGTCTCTAGTGAGTCACTCACAAGCTTTTAAGAGCCCAGTGACGTCAACTCACCAAAGCTGGATGGACAGCATTGCTTTTATGGACTCTTCTACCAACTGGACCTGGTGTCCCTGAGACTCTCCTCTCTCTAGATTCACGGGCACAGTGCCGTTCCATTTGCCTTCCTGCCCGTCAGGCTTGCATGTCCATGCATCCATCTGCAGTGCTCCCCCACACCCCTTCTCTCCCCCGCTCTTTGGGCTGTGGGGACTGAGGTCGCTCACGAGGGCTACCAGCCATGCTCTGTCTCAGCCTGTGTGGAGAGCCATGTACTTCCCCCAGCCCCACCTGCTGCCAGGGCGCTGCCAGGAGAAGTGGTGGGGATTACTCAGCGCACAATGGGCTCTCACGAGAGGAATTTGCAGGGTTTTCCATTTGTTCTCTAGCCTGAGACGAGACGGATGGTTGCTCTGTCTGAGCCACAGTTTCCTGAACGTGCTTGATTTTTCCAGGCTGACAAGGGTTGCTTGTGACCCAAGCTCAGAGCCTGTCACGCTGGATGATCCTGAGCCAGCCCCTCCTGGGAGTCCCATTAGCCCAAGGAAGAAACTCCGAGTCAGCTCTGGCAGGAACATAGCAGCTGAGTGGGTCTATCTCGCTGACACTTAAAGCAGGAAAAACTCAAGTGCAGGCTCACTCATGCGCTCTGAATTTGAGTTGCTGCCAGAATTCTCACCACCGCCCCAAGGTAGCCACCCCAAATCATCTCTGATCTAATGTCCCCCCAGACTCTCAGGCCTTCTGTCCTCATTTGACTGAAAACCCCTCCCCACCCCACCTGAAAAGGCAAGGTGCCAACTCTATATCCACTTACACCTCGCAGAAGGCTCTCTCCTTTTACCACCCCATCCCTGCCCTGACACTTCCTAGCTGTGGGGCATGAGCAGATTTTTCAACTGCTCCAAGGCTCGGTTTTGTCATCTGTAAAGTGTGGCTGAGCCCTGCCCTACGCACAATGTGCGGGAATGTGCCCACCCTGGGAGCTATTCTGAAAGCACTGGGCTGGGCCCTTGCTGGGCTGCTCCTGGTTCTGCAATGCAAACCAAGTGGAGACTGTGATGGGGGTAGAGAGAAAATGACACAATGGCCACTCTTGACGAACCTGTTTATTTCAGCCCTTCAGCCACCCCCATCCAACCTGTGCTTTAGGGTGGCGCGAGCATACTGTGCCCCTGCTGAGACCAGGGCCAACATACTGTCAGTTTGTAAACCAGGACTGGGGCTCTGCCTCACGCTCAGGCCAGAGCAGAGGATTCTGAGAAGGAAGGATTCAGAAACGTACCGAGACCCTGGAAGTCAAGTTAGGCCAGGATTCCTCCTGAGGCCATTCTGGGTCTGTGAGCCAGGCTTTCTGCCCCGTCTCCTGGAGGCAGCACCCACCACCCCCATGGATAGCAGGGACCAAGAAGAGTGAAACAAGAAATAAAAACACCTTAAATGTCTTAAAAATCAACTTAAAACTACAGACCCGCCCACTGAACCAGCAGTGAGCAAGTGAAGCTTTGATGGTGGACACATCTGTGCCCCCCGCCCCCCTGCCCTCCACACCAGGGTCTCCAGAGAGCACAGGAAGGAGGCCCTGAAACTGCCTCTGGAGCAGTCAAGGTTAGAGTGGTGTCCTCAGAGGGTCCTGGAGTGGGACCCTGAGGACTGTAAACATGACTCAGCAGGAGGGCCAGGGCACCCCAACCCCAGATCTCCTTGGCCAAGTGGGCACTGTGGTGAGAGCAGAGCGGTCAAACCCGTCAGCCGCTGGGCCTCAGTCTCCCCATCAGAAACAAGGGATGGGGGGCTGTCTGTGGGCCCTGACCTGGCTGTGACCGAGGCGCGAGAGAGTTCTAGAAGCCATATAGGCTTTTGGTGCCTGTTTCCACGACTGGGTCAGCACCTGGGCCTTTCCTGGCAGTGAAATTAGCCTCAGCTGCTGCTCCCTGGATGAACCTGTCAGTAAGCCCTGGGGAGCCAACTCAGGCTACAGCCGCCCAGACTGCCCAGCTGGGTCGGGAGGAAGTGGGCCAGCTCCCTGGGAGGCCCCGCCCCAGGCTGAGCAGAAGAGGAACGTGACTGAAGGGGTCATCAGGAAAGGTGTGGGAGGTTCCATGGGGACACAGGCATGGCCTGCCAGGTACACCTACTCAGGCCAAGGGGGACATGGGGGTGGGGAGGGATCTGGGCAAAGTCCAGACTACGCTCCATTCCAGGCCAGGAGTCTGGGCACAAGGCCATCTCAACTTTACGTTCACAAACCAAAACCTGGGCCTGCCCACGGCTGAGGCCTCTTTTGGCACTCCTTCAGCGCCCGCTGCTGCTGCAGAAGCCAGGCCAACTTCTGGGTTGGGGCCGGAACCAGAAGAGGTCAGGCGCCTCCAGGGTCAGGGCGGACCAGCCCCATTCTCCTAATCAAGCTCCAGGTCAGCCAGGTAGTCACCAACAATGAGCCTTTGCTGGGTAATCGGGGCCAGGTAGCCTGGCACCCTTGGAGGCCCTCCGCCAGCCCCTCAGCCACGTGGGATCTCATGCCCAGCCTGGCTTCTCTTCAGATCCGACCCCCATGGGCCCCTTTTAGCCACGCCACGCGCCCTCCCAATCCAGCACTTTTCTCAGAGTCCAGTCTGCTGGGCCATCTCCGCGCTGGCCTTGACATCGTCCCCTGGGGGGACCAGCCCCGCGGTCTCTCAGGGCTGGGCCCGGTTGCGGAGCCACTGACTCCGCAGCGCCTGGACCTCCTGGCCGTACCACTCGTGCAGCTGCGCGAAGGAGGCCCGGTCCAGGGGCTCCCTGGGCGCCGAGGGCCGCCGGCGGGGCGGCAGCGGCGGGGGCCCCGGGCGCGCGTCCGGGCCCGCAGGCAGCTCAGCGCTCCAGACGGCGCAGCCGTTCTCCCTGGGCAGGAGCGCGCGGGGCCGGCGGGGCGCGGGCGGGCAGCCCCCCGCGCGCATGGCGGCCAGCTGCTGCTCCAGCTCGCGCACCACGAGGCGCAGGTAGTCGAAGCTGGCGCGGGACAGCGCCTTCACCCAGCCCTCGAGCGCGGCCTGGCTCTCGGCGGCGAGCACGTAGGTGCGCGCCCGCGCGCCCGCGAAGCGCACGGCGAAGGCGAACTCCTCGGCGGCGTCGGCCAGCTCCACGGTGCAGCCCTCCAGCACGATGACGCCCACCGGCTCGCGGCTGCCGGGCTCCTCGAAGTAGAACAGCATGTTGCCGCGCAGCACGAACCAGCGCCGGTGGTAGGTGGCGTGCCGCCCGCCCTTCTTGTACAGGAAGCCCGCGTTGTCGGCCGGCGCGTCGCACGTGGCGTAGAAGGCCAGGCTGCGCTCGTTCAGTTTCATGGCGGCGCCTGCGGGGAACGGGGGCTGCCCCCCACCCCCCACCGCCCCCGAGCCTTGATGCACGTGGCCTCCGCGCGCGGCGACCTCCCAGCCACCCTGCTGGGCCACACAGATGAGGAAACCCAGGCTCAGGGGCAAGCTCACGCTGCTCCCAAGGCGCAGGGTGGGGACTCGAACCCGGGCTGGGACCTGGCCTCCTTCCAGAGTAAGCAGGGCGGAGACTTGAGCCCAGGCCTCCTTTCAGGAGCCTGCTGCTTCCATTATCCCCAGGCCAGCCCTCTGGCCTCATCACCACTAACCGCTCCCAGCTGGACTGAGTCTGCACCTTGTTTTTTTTTCCTTTCTTTTTACCTTTAATTTTAATAGTTGGGTTTCGTTTTGTTGTTGTTTTATTGTATTTTTTTCTAACCTGCCACTTCGCTCTGGTTTGCCGGAAACACGTCAGAAGTTTATAGGAACATCATTCATCCATCGAGGATGTATCAAGCACCTACTGTGTGCCAGGCGCTGCTTTAGGTAGGCCTTGGGGACACGGCAGTGCACATGCCCCCAGCCCTCATGGGGAGGTCTCACTCACTAGTGGCAGGGACAGGGGAGACAGACCACCCACAAGGAACACGTTGACAAATGAAATGCAAGTCTGTCAGAAAGCCTTACGTGTCATCGAGGCAAAAATTGGGCAGGGAACGAGATGGGGCGTGTTGGGGGGGGGGAGTGAAGACATTGGTAATTTTAACAGGGTGGCCAGGAGGGGCCCCCGTGAGATGGTGATCCTGAACTGAGACTTAAGGAAGGGAAGGAGGTAGCCTCAAAGGCAGAGAAGACCAGGCCGAGGGAGCAGGGTGGGAAGGCCCACAGACAGAGCAGCCAGAAGCCAAGAGGAAGGGGGGAGAGAGCCGGAGATGTGGGAGTTAGGCTGAGAAGTGATGAGGTCACCCACTTAAGGGTGGAGGGCCCAGGGTTGGGCCTGACTGACAGGATAGGATGGGTCAGCCTGTGCCCATAGAACTTGGAGGTTGTAACTTTACACACTTGGTCATTTCTTCATATCCTCACCCCCCACCAGGTAGGACGTCTCAGGAGGTGACACATGGGTCCCTCTGGGGACTTCCTTGGCCATTCCCAGGACCCACACGTGTTTCCATTTTAGAACTTCCCCCTGTGCAGGGCAGCCCAGTGAGAAAACTCCTTGGTATGCAGTAGGTCTACTCTATGCATGGTTATTCCCCAGCTGGGTGGTACCTTCCTCAAGACCAGGAGGAATGAGGTCTGGCTGGTGGCCCTCCTGAGAGATGGCCCCAGTTGAGCCAGGCTGCCTGACCCAGGGCGGAGGGGCAACTGGGACCAATCAAAGGTTCTATTTCCTCACTACCTCACCTCATCCACCTGTCCTGAGACTGACCTGTCCCCGTCCAGCAAGGGTGCTCACGGGGTCTAGTCTCTGCGTGGCCACTCTGAGCCTCAGTTTCCTCTCATGCAAAGTGGGACTGATGCATCCCACACCCCACCCCACCCCAACCCCTCCAACCAGTTGCTCACAGGGACCTCCCACCCCACCTTCCCCAAAGCCCTCCTACCTCTCAGACCACTTTACGTCTCCGCCCTCTGCTCCTCTTCAGTCTCTGCCCCCTCCTCTCTGGGTTCAAATCTCAGCTCGGCAGCCTCTGGGCTAGGTGACGCTGGGCAAGTTGTTAGCCAATCTGGGCCTGGGTCTCTGCATCTGTGAAGCAGACGAACCAGACCAAAGCCAGGCTTGCAGTGCAGCCGTGTCAGGACTGTGGAAGGTATGAGTGTGCTGTCGGCCCCACTCAGCAGTGGGAAGTGTCGCTCCTCCCCCCCCCCCCCCAGCTCTCTTGCTGCAGCAAACGGCCCTTGGCCTCCTCCTCACCCCACACTTGGTCACTCATCAAGTCCCCAGGTGGCTCCCCATTCTGGGCCCATCACTGCTGGTCTGGAGAACTGCAGGAGCCTCTGCCTAGCCTCCCTAGCCTCCCCACAGGCTCCCTCCCTGCCCATGGCTCCCCAGTACCATAGGGTGAGGTCTGATGTCTGCGAGATCCTCCAGCCTCACTTGGGATCTGGACTTTTTGCGGGGGAAGTGGGGCTCTGGCCTTTACTGAGGTGGTTTCCATCCTCTGAGAGCCTCCTCCAGGAAGCCTCCCCTGACTTCCCAGACTGGTTAGGTACTGTCTCTGGGCTCCCACAGTCCCCTG
This sequence comes from Tenrec ecaudatus, assembly GCF_050624435.1. Lineage (NCBI taxonomy): Eukaryota > Metazoa > Chordata > Mammalia > Afrosoricida > Tenrecidae > Tenrec > Tenrec ecaudatus. The sequence continues at coordinate 8,018,682 of NC_134545.1, forward strand.
GGTGCTCTGCTTGCCTGAACAATCACCCTGACTTGTTCCCACATGGGCCTCCATGCAGGCTGCAAGTTCCAGGAAGCAGGGGCTGGTCCTATCCAGGCTAAAGTGCTCAATCCACTTCCCACATTCCCACAGGGGCTTCACAAAGAAGCCGAGCCTCAAGTCCCTAATGAAGCAGGGACATACCCACTGGGTGATGAGGTCCCACGGGGCTCAGGAGCCAGAAGGAGATGGGGCTCAGAGCAGGGTCAAGGAGGAGAGGCACTGGCACAGGCCAGAGACGTGGCCAGAATGGGCAGAGGGGGTTGTTGATGGTCTACCACTCCAGGGTCAGCAGTGAGTCTCGACAGCCTTCTGGATCAGTGCTTCGATCTCACTGCTGCACGCCACTCTGAATGCTAAGGGCCCACAGAACCACAGGTCCTGTGCTCTCAACCTCGGGTTCCCCATTCTGCTCAGTGTGGAATTTAGGACTCACCACAGCCTCCTAGCCTTTCCCCCTTGGCTCCCCTTCTAGCCACATGGGCCCCCCTCAGGTCTCAAACACCCCAGATGTACCTACCGTACTTCAGAGCCTTCCCCGGCCCTCCCCACCACTTCCCATCTTCCGATCTCAGGGCAGCCATCACCCCAGCCCCAAATTACCTGGGTGGTTGTGTGGGCCTGCTCCAGGAGGGTAGGCAGCCTTTGAATCGCAGTGCCTGGCACATAGTAGTTGCTCAAATACCTGTTGAATGCATCAAACAATACCTCCTTACTCTTTGTTTCTTTTTTTTAACTTCTATTTTTATTTTTTACATTATTTTATTGGAGGCTCATGCACCTCTTATCACAATCCATACATCCATCCATTGTGTCACGCACATTTGTACATATGTTGCCCTAATCATTCTCAAAACATTTTCTACTTGAGCCCTTGGTATCAGCTTATTTCCCGCCTCCCCCACCCTCCCTCATGAACCTTTGATAATTAAAAAAAAATTTTTTTTTCCATGCAAGGAGTTACCTTCTTAAATGTCTCGACAGTCCATGAGAGGTGGGGAGCGGAGTCCCTCAATGAATCGATATTGAAACTGAGGCCCAGAGAGATTACGTAACTCGCCCAAAGTCACAACGCTGGGCCCACCGCCCCTTGCTCTGGAAGAAGGCGGAGCTTCCAGTGGAGCATCCCCCAGTCAGCACCCTCTCAATCTCCCAGATGGGGCAGTTTGGCTCAAGGTCAGTGCCATAGACAGGGACCAGCTCTGCCCATGGTCTGTGCCTCCTCCAGCCCCAGGGCAGGAAGCTGCTGGGACCTGCATGGGTTCTAGCCTCTTCCTCGCCCAGATGCTATTAGGGAGGGCTGCCCAGCTTATCTCCCTGCTGTTTCCCAAGAAGCTCCAGTCTGCTGCTGATTCAACAGCCCTAGCCAGGCAGGAAGCTGGAAGGGGTCAGCTGCCAAGGCCAAGTCCCTGCCTCCACCACCTCCATGCTAGAAGACCTTGGCCATGTCCCCTTCACCCTCCTGAGCCTTGGTCTCCTCATCTGTCCAACAACGGGCTGTGGCAGGGACGGGCTGCCCAGCAGGCAAGGTAAGCATGGGCTTTCTTTGGCAATCTTACTAATCTGTAGTGAATGGTTTGGTAGTTGTTCCACCCCCCGAGGTTTTTTGATGTGGTGACACACATGAAACTGTTCACCACAGATTAGTAAGTGAGCACAAGTGAGCCCATGCTCACCTGGCTTACTGGGCAGTTCCGTGTCCCTGGCGGGCACTCTTGGTGTGAAAAGCAGCTCCACTTCCATAGTGAGGGCTGTGGGGCCTGCCAGCCAGGGTGAGAAGCAGGCTCTTCGATGTGGTGTAAAGATGTGGCATTGTCCCCTACAGATTAATGGTAAGCACAAGTGAGCCGGAGTTGACTCTGCTCACTGGGTTATCCCATGCAGGGCTATGACAACGGCCAGACAGGTTTGTCTTTGTGAGTGGGAACCATCGTCCCCACCTGCCCGGCAGTCTGAAAGGCAAATCATCACCCCCTGGTCTATCGCCTGGGATTATGGGGAAACTGAGGCACGACATTCAGGGGGGAAGGGCTCAAGGAATGTCCTGTCTTGGGTTCAGTCCAGCCACATCCCACCCCTGTCTCCCTAAGGGGCCAGTGGGTGGAGCAGGAAGGTGTGGCAGGCACAGGCTGAAAAAAAAACATGCTGAAAACCCATAGGCAGCCTGACACACACACACACACACCCCCTCAACTGCTGGAGCCAGTGACCGAGACCCCAAGAGCGCTGTCTGGGGCTCTGGCAGGCCCAGTGCCCATCGCAGACTGGGTCTCCCTCCGTGCTGGCCAGCGCCGCCCCTGCCCTCTGCCCTTTGTGTGGGAGATCTGGAGCTCTTTCGCATGGATGGTCAACTGCAGAATGGGGGGGTACCCGGCGAGGGCTTGCTGTCAGTGATCGTCCGCCCCCCCCCATAAGCAAGGTCCCTTGGTGGTCCGGGGACAAGTCTACCCCGGCAGCGGGGGCCCCTCCTGGGGACGTTACCACTGGAGTGGAATCGCAAACGGACGGTCCCCTGTAGAGGGTTCTCCCGGCGGTGGCCGCGGACCCAGGCCCGTGGCGGCCCGATCCCGACCCTGGGCCAGGTGCCCGCAGTGGTCCCGCCGCGGGCCCGGCCTTACCTCGCTGGCTGCGCAGGCCTACAGTGGCGGCAGGTGTGGGCCGGGGGGCGGCACGGCCATGGCCCAGGACCCGCTCCGCGGCGGGGACGGCGGCGGCGCTTTGTCTCCCGGCGGCCAAGCAGGCGCAGCCGCGGGAGAGCGATCCCGGACGGAAGCAGGCGGGGCAGCTGGACCGTCCGCGGCCCTCGGGCTGGCCCCTTTAACCCTTCCCAGCCCGCTCGTGCAGGCCCCGCCCCCGCGTTTGTTTTGCTCCTGGATTGGGCCCTTCAAGGTCGCTACGCCCCGGGATTCGCCTCGCTCCTTCGGGCCCGCTTCCAAAGCCGCTCTTAAAGGGACCGAGACCGATTTCCGAGGATCCCGTGCTCTGCCCAGGGAACCTTTGATTCAAAGTCCCAAAGTATCCACAGCAAGGTCAGACCGACCCACGCAAGGTCATGAGTTCGAAGCCACCAACCGCTCCCCAGGAGAAAGATGGGCTTTCTCTTCCGAACATCAAGAGTTAGAGGCTCTGACACCCCCAGGGGCAATTCTCCCCTGTGCTGCAGGGTTGCTCTGAGTCCCAGGGCACTCGCTAGCAGGGGGTGGCCTTGAGGAGTTGCCAGATTTAGCATTAGTGAACTCAATTTAATTACAAAAATACCTGCGCCTGAAATAGGAATTTGTAAAAAACAAATTTGGAGCATCCCGACAAAGCCCATCCAAGGCTGTCTTGGTCAGCCTACCGGGCAGGCCAGATGAAAAGCTTGTCTTTTGTAGTTTGGGAGACTCCGGTTGAGTTCCCCCGTCCCTAAACCAGTGTGAATGAACCTTAGGGACAATGGTGCGTGCAGTCTGACCAGCCATCCCACGGCATGTTGCTGTTGGGTGAAACACCGACGGGCTGCCCCATCCTCACAAGTGTTCCTGTGCCTGCGCCCATCCATGGAGGCCCTTCCTCTTTCTTGCCACCCCTCCCCTTCACCAAACATGACGTTCCTTCTCCGGCCACTGGTCTCCCCTGACAGTATGTCAAAGTAGGTCTGACTAAGTCTTGCCATCCTTGCCTCTAAGGAGCACTCGGGCCTTACTTCTCCCAATACAGATCAATACTCTGAATATTTCTTCTCCAGCACCACAGTTCAAATGCATCTGTGCCTCTTTGGGCTTCCTCATTCGCTGTCCCAACTTTCACACGCTCATGATGCAATGGAGAATTCCATGGCTTTAGTCCTTAAAGTCACACGTTTGCGCTCCGTTCCTCTCAGGGTCCTGTGCAGCAGACTTGCCTAATGCAGTGCTTCTGTTGATCTGCTGACTGCTGCTTCCAGGAGCACTGCTTGTGGGCACAAGCAAGACAAAATCCTTAACAACGTCAACCTTTTCTCCATTTCTTATGGCCTTACCTTTGGATCCAGTTGTGAGGATTTGGGTCTTCCTGGCGCTGAGTTGGAATGGATACTGAAGGGTTACACTCCTTGACCTTCATCAGCAAGTGCTTCAAGTCGTCCTCGTTTTCAGCAAGCAAGGTTACATCATCTGCATATCACAGGTTGTTAATAAAACTTCCTCCAACCCTGGTGCCACACTCTTCTTCATAGGGTCCAGCTTCTCTGATTTGCGCAGCATATAGACTGAACAAGTATAGTGAGAGTATACAACCCCGACGCATACGTCTCCTCATCTTAAACTATGCGGGGTTCCCTTACCCTGTTCCCACAACTGCTTCTGGATCCATGTACAATTCCGAATGAGCACAATGAAGTGCTCTGGAATTCCCGCTCTCAAGGTTATCCGCAGTTTATTATGGACCACACAGTGGACTGCCTGTGTGCAGTCAATGAAACATAAGCAGATATCAGTCTGGTGTTCTCTGCTTTGAGCCAGGATCCATCTGACATCAGCAATGACGTCCCATGTACCCTGTCCTCACCTGAATCTGGCCTGAACTTCTGGGAGCTCTCTGTCACTGTGCTGCTGCAACCGTTGCTGGATGATCTTTAGCGAAATTTTACTTGTGTGAAATATCAATGATACCATTCTGTTGTTTGAGCATTGGTTGCTTTTCTTTGGCATGGGCACAAACCTGGATCTTTTTCAGTCAGTGGGTTAGATAGCTGTCTTCCAAATTTCCAGGCCATAGACGAGTGAGTGCCTCCTGTGCGTTTCAGTTTTCCGAAACATTCCAGTGGGTTTCCCATCAATTCCAGGGCCTGTTTTGGGCCAATCCACGGAGCGCAGTTTGAACTTTTTTCCTTCTTCACCACTGGTTCTTGCTCGTGTGCTACCTCCTGAGATGGTGGCCTGTCGGCTCGTTCTCTGCGGCCCAGTGGCTCTGTGTGTTCCTTCCATCTTCTCAACGCTTCCAGTATTCCGAGTCTCAGTGATCCTATAGGACAGGGTAGAACTGGATAGCTCTCGGTGCTCCCATGCTGTTTCCTAGGCTGTAATCTTGAAGGGAGTCAACCTTTTCTCGCTCAGAGGTGCTAGTGGATTCAGACCCCAGACCTTTCCATTAGCAGCCAGTGGGTCTCCATTCTCCCCCACCCCCTGCCCCCCTGGTCAGGGCTCAGATATCAAGTCCCATGGCACACAGTAGGTGCCCTCCCCCTTCCACCACCCTCTGAATCACATCACCACCCACTTTGGGATTGTGGGGCAGGGCTTGGGGGACGGGGAGAGCCAGGGCAGACCAGGTTTACCTACTAATCCAACAGCCTCTCACTCAGTCCTACCATGGGCCAGGCCACCCTGCACCCACAGGCCACAGCCCTGGGTGGGACACATACTCCCAGCAACATTCCTGTGTGACCCCTGAGAGGAACTGAGTTTGCTACCTCCTGCTGTGCCACTAGGGCCAAGGGCAGGGGCTTAAACTGAGGTGGCCAAGGGGAACTGGGAGTGCTGGGTTCCAGTGAGGAGGCAGGTTAGGAGTCCCCTTTGGGGGACCAGCCGTCACCTCTATGTAGTTCCAAAAGTCCTGTCCTTGTCCCAGAAGGAGCATCTGTACCGCTGAGCCGTTGCACTGCTGTTTGGGCTTTTAGCTGCCATCGAGTCAGACTGACTCCCGGCACCCTCGCGTCTACCAGGCAGAAGCGCCGGACGCCCGGGGTCTCATCTTCACTGTCAGCCGCAGATGTTAGAAGCCACTGTGTGCCTATCAGGCCGGTTCATCTCACTGAAGGTTCCTTCCTTTTTGCTTTCCAAGCATGCTGCCCTTTCTCAGTGAGTGGGTCCTTCCTGATGACCTGCCCAAAGCAAGTGAGATGAAGCCTTGCTGTCCTCGTTTCTAAGGAGCATGCTGTTTGGGGGTAACGCCGGTCCAAGACCGGGAACCCCTGTTCTGCCGATTGGTTTCCCACTCCCGACATTGCCTGTTAATGCAGTGACTCCGTGTGCAGGCTTTAGGGTCTGGCTGCTTTCACGCAACGTGCTATTGAGCCGTGTCTTCATGGTAGCCTGAATGTGTGCCTTGTTCTTTTCATGGCTGTGCAATATTCTGCTGTGTGCAGTGCCATGGGGTGTTTCTCCAATCATCCACTGAGGGACATTGGCCGGTCCCCACCTTTTGGCCTTTGGAGTGTCGGAGGGTAGGGAGGAGCCAAGTGTCTTTGGCGTTGGGACCAGAGGGGGCTGGAGAAGGTATGGTGAGTCAGGACGAGAAGAGGAATTTAGGGACCAGAACTGGGTCACAGCTGCCTATACAAAGCCTGCTGACTTTACCTCCTAACCAGGTCAGGAACCCCAACTTCTCCATCTCTACCACTGGCCACCCCACCCCCAAGCCAGATCTGCAGCAGCAGCAGCAGCCCCTGGGGTCTTCCTGCTGATGCTCTGAGCCTTGCACCCGAGTCCCTTCTCCTCTGAGCACCTGGGGATGCTCTTTTTTTTTCCCCCAGGCTGAGCCTTCACTTCAGCCTTTTTTTTTTTTTAAACATTTTATTAGGGACTCATACAACTCTTACCACAATCCATACATATACATACATCAATTGTATAAAGCACATCCGTACATTCTTTGTCCTAATCATTTTCAAAGCATTTGCTCTCCACTTAAGCTCTTTGCATCAGGTCCTCTTTTTTCCTCTCCCTCCCTGCTCCCCCCTCCCTCTGGAGCCCTTGATAATTTATGAATTATTATTTTGTCATATCTTGCCCTATCCGGCGTCTCCCTTCACCCCCTTTTCTGTTGTCCGTCCCCCAGGGAGGAGGTCACATGTAGATCCTTGTAATCGGTTCCCCCTTTCCACCCCACTCACACTCTACCCTCCCAGTATCACCCCTCACACCCCTGGTCCTGAAGGTATCGTCCACCCTGGATTCCCTGTGCCTCCAGCTCCCATATGCACCAGTGAACAACCTCTTGCCCTATCCAGACTTGCACCCAGGGATGCTCTTAGAGCAGGAACCAAACTGTGTCCCTCTCTTGCTCAACACCTTTCCATAGCTCCCTATTACCTCTGCCCATGAGCCACCAGGCCCTGCTTATCCTGCTCAGCTGCATCCACCTGGCTCCCTCTGTTCCCAGAATTCCGGACCTTTGGTCTTCCTTTTGGGGTGGATTTTCCCACCCCGCACCCCTCATCTGTGCCCCTTACTCATCCTTTAAGTCATCTCAGTCTTCTTCCGATCCCACCAAGGCAGGTGCCTGTGCATTCCCCTATCATTCACTCTGGTGGTCTCATGGTTACACGGGGGGTTGCTATCCACCAGCTGCTCCATGGGAGAAACCACCAGCTGCTCCATGGGAGAAATATAGGGCTTTCTACTCCCATAAAGAGTTACAGTCTCGGAACCCCACAGGGGCAACTCCCTAGAGAGGGTCTCCATGAGTCAGAATCGACTCAATGGCTGCAAGCTTGTTTTTTTGTTTATCATTCCTTCTTTCAAGGAGCATTTAATGAGCAAAAATCACTCCAGAGGACTGGCGCAGGTTCTTCCCTCTCAGCACCCCATAGCGCCATCTCCCCGCGGCTTTGACCCCTGCAGGCTCCCCAACAGGAAGCAACCATATTCACTTGCTGGAAGCTGTTCAGTGGCACCCCCTTCAGGTAGTGCCCAGAACAGCAGCCACACCTGCCATGCCTCAGCCAGATCTGTGCACCACCAGGCAGTGCCCACAGACCCAGCCCTTTGCTTCCAGATCTTTCTACCACCCACCCACACACACACACACTTTGCTGTCTCAAGGGCCCAGCTGTGGGGCCAGCTCATGGGAGGCCGGTGGGCAGGTCTGGGCCAAGGCCATTTCCTTCCCCCACAGCTGCCCTACCCCAGGAAAGGGCTGGACCAACCACCCCCAAAACGGAACTGAAATTGCCTTCTGCCACAGACAGGCCAGCCCCTAGCCATCCTCCGGGGAGGGACCCAGCAGGGAGTGGGCTGGCAGTGGGGAGAGTCAGTGGTCCCCCCACTTCAGGGGGTTAATCAGGGTCCCATATGCACCTGAGCCTGAGGGCCTAGGTGTGAGCACTTTTTTCTGAAGGTACTGCCAGCTTGTCCCAGAGCCGCAAAAGGAGGCTCCAGAGTCCTGCTTGAAAAGTGGCACTGTCCCCTGCCCCTATTGCACCTCCAAGACCCCCAAATACTGCCCCCTGAGGCACTCTGTTCCCTGGCCCTGAAGATGTACTGGCAGCGTCCACAGCATCCTCCCCACGGACACCTGCAAGGGAGAGGCCCCAAAGCTCAGGAAGGGTGAGGAGTATGAAACCTGGCCCGCTGACCACCAAAGCCCATGCCGCTAAGCACTGGGAAACCCTGCTTCCCTTCCCTTCTGCTAAACGCTGGGCCCCTCAAAACTCTCCCGTTCAGTATCTCTTGACAAAACCCCCAAGCTCACCATCCTTATTAAGTCACTCCTGGTGACCCAATAGGTCAGGGTGGAATGGACCCCTGGGAGTGTCCGAGACTAACTGTTACCGGGAGTAGAAAACCCTGCCTTTCTCCGAGGAGCGGCTGGCAGTTTTGAACTGCCGAACTTTTGTATCGCAGCCCAATGTATAACCACTGCCCCATCAGGGCTCCTACCTCTCCCGATAAGGGCCTAGCAGATCCCGCAATGAAAACCCTTCCCTGAAAGGAACAGGGCCTCGTTTGTCCCAGACTCAGGACTGTCTTCCATCAGCCCCCTGTTGAGGCAGAGCTGAGGGCCTGTGTTAGTCTGGGTACTTTAGAGAAATAACTTTTTAAAAACTCATGTATAAGAGAGTTTTATATAAAGGTTAAATGTGCATCAAGAAAACATCCCAGCCCAGTGCTGCCCAAGTCCACAAGCCCAACATTAACCCATATGGCCGACACCAATCCACAAAGTCCTCCTCCATCTCACAAAACACACAATATGACACCGACTGCAGGAGGAAAGCCAAGTCAGTGAGTGTGTAAGCATCTCAGCGCTGGCAGGGGTCTCCACACGGCTGCTCTAGCACCCAAGGCTGCATAAGGGTAGGTCCATACAGCTTCTCCTTGGGGATATCTTGCAGGAAGTGAGCCTTGCCAGCTGAAGCAGGGAACTGGCTAAGGCAGCTGCATCTTGGTCTGACCATCACAAAGCAAGGGACCTAAGAACTAGAAAGGTGAAGCTCACCAAACCATTTATCTCTCTGCCCTTCAATTAACCCCAGAGGTGTTTATCGGCCAGGTTGGCACAATAAACTTTAACTATATCAGAGCCCACCAGGACTCCAGAGGCTGGGTGAGTCAGAATCCTTGAAGTGGCCACCGACAATCTTTTTCATTTTTTAATCATTTTATTGGGGGCTCTTACAACTTGTTACAAAACATACATCAATTGTATCCAACATATCCCATCGTTCTTTTCTAGACATTTACCTTCCATTGAGCCCTTAGGATCAGCTCTTTATTTCCTGCTCCCCACCCCCAACCCTCGTGGCCCCCTGATTGTTAATTATTTTCAAATCTCACACCAACCACTGTGTCCCTTCCCATCTGGTTTCTATTGTTCTTCACCCTGGTTGGGGGTGTGTGGTTATGTGCCATTCATTGCAATTGGTGCCTCCCTCCCTTTCCCCCTACCCCTTTGGTATCTCTGTTCCCATTCCTGTTCCTGGGTTCCATACGTTGTGAGTTTGATCTCTTACCTATACCTATGGACATTTGCCACCAGCAGTCTTTATGGAAGCAACTGCCACGTCTTTCACCTGAAAAACAGCCCAGTGGCTCTCCAACACCTGCCAACCTTCGGGTTAGCAGGAGTGTTTAACTAGTGTGCCACCAAGGTCTGCCCTCAGCGTGGACATCGGATGGCACGTGTTTGGGGACTGAAAGGAAGCGGGGGTCTGGTGGGAAGGGTCCCTGAGCCACATCTAGGATTGCAGAAAGGCAGGGCCAAGAGGGGTGTCTGCTGTCCCCTCTGCCAGGAAGCCAGCCCCACCCTCACCCCACCCCACCCCCAGACAGGAACAAGGTACCCCACTTGGGGCTGGAAAGGAATGGGCTTCATGTGCACAAGGGAATCCCAAGCCTGGCTCAGCCACTTGTAAAGCTGTGTGCCCCTAAGCAAGTCATTCCGCCTCTCAGTGCCTTTCTGTCAAACAGGGAATCGATACTCTGCTCCTCATGAGGGGTTATTTCAAGAATGCTATCTGGTCTTCTGGTGTTGCTATTGACTAAGCATTGGGCTGTTACCTGCAAAGTTGCCTGTTCAAACCCACCAGCCACTCCTAGGAAAAAAGACGAGGCTGCCTGCTCCCCAGAAGGTTTAGTGTCTTGGAAACCCTGCATCCGACCAATATGAATTGGGATGGACCTGAAGCCAGGCGGCATTTAACAGATAAAACGGAGAGGTGCGCTGGCTTACTTAAAGCCACACAGGGAACTTGAACCCAGAGGTCTGGAGCCCGACTGGGTAATCATATCGGACCCCCAGAACAGCACCGGCCCCCAAAAGTGCTCAACCAAGCCCCACCGCTGCTTCCTTTTGCTCAGAAGTTTGGATCGGCAGTCCAGGCAACATTTTAAAATTGTAGAGAAAAATTGAAAAACAGATAAATGATTACCTAGGAAAGGTGGTGATTTGGGGTTAAGCGAATGAAATGGGAACCCGAAACCTCAAGGGAAAACTTTTATCTTTAAAATGTTTCAGTATTTTTAAGAAGTGAAAGGTTTCGAAATGGCGCCAATAAACAGAAATGAAAAGGTTGGTTCCAGCTCGACTTTGGAATCTGCGTAGCTGTGTGACCCTGTGCTAGGAACTTGGCCTCTCTGAACCGCGTCTTGCTGGGTGCCATCCAGTGGGCTCCGTCCCACAGAGACCCTGCACACAGCAGGAGGAGACACTGTCCTGTCCGTCCTTCCGGGGCTGTCCCCATGACTGCTGGAGCTGGAGCCCCTGTTTAGAAGCATTCTCAGGTTCCTTATCAATGCAGCCGCCGCTCCCAACATTCTCATTCTCTATTGATTTAAAGGTTTACTTGCTCATAGATAAGGAGCCTGGGTGGTGCATCAAGTCAGTCAGCTGATCTCTGAGAGGAAGGGATGAGACTGTCTGCTCTGAAAAGATTTACAGTCTGGGAACCCTCTACCGGGATGTTATGAGCCGGGGGCATCGTCCACTTTCTGGCAGTGGACTTTGGGAAGGCTGGCCATACCTGTCCCTCCCAGCTCGAGGATGGACACTGCTCTGTAAAGCTCACCAGCCTGCAGTGGCTCCGCACCAGGGGTCCGGCAAGCCCCAGGCCCTGGGCAACGGCTCCCAGGAATGGAATGACCATTGGTAGAGTCATGGGGCACGTGGCAGGAGTTTGTCTGTTAGCAAGTGGCCAAAAGCCACACACAAACAGGATTCCGTCGGAGAAGGAAAGGACCGGCTCACCTGGCGGCGGAGTCCAGGAGGACTGCTTTCAGGCATGGCTGGATCTAGGTGCCAGGGCATTTTCAGCAGGGCTGTCTCCATCTCTCAGTTTTCCTCCAAGTGAGTTCATTCTCAGGCCAGATGGCCCTAGACACTCCAATCTCCCAGTGCAAAACCAGGAGTGTGAGGCCTTATCTAGCTGGCCTGCTCCAGGCTGGCCTGAAGCCTGGTCAGCTTGGGGTGTGACCTGCTCAAACACGAAGCAATCCCAGGGGACATGTTTTTTGTTTTGTTTTTTTTAAACTTGGGAAATCAAGTGCTGTGGTGTAGTGGGTTAGGCATTGGACTTCTAAGCACAATAACAGCAGTTCAATCCTACAAGCCACCCTGAGGGAGAAAGATGAGGCTGTTGGCCCTCACAAAGATAAGACAGCCTGAGAACCCCACAGAGGCAGTTCTACTCTGTCCTGCATGGTCCCCATGCATCAGTATGGCCTCATGGCAGCGAGCTTGGGGTTTTCTCTGCAACCCTCACCAGAAGGAGCCCTGTTGGTGGCAGGGTTAATGTACTCCCCAGCTCCCCTGGAGATCTGCCACCATCAAGAACACAGCCCCAGAAGCACTATGGGACAGTTTCTACGTGGTCTCACCTGACTCCACTGAGTCAGAATTGACTCAGTAGCACCTGATCACCACAGAATCCGAGGACATCAGCTAGCCCCAGCCCCGGTGACACTCCACACCCAGATCAGCAGCAGGAAGCCCAGCTGGAGGACAGGACAGGGCTCAGCTACTCTGCACATCCCTCCACCCTCAGCTCCCAGCATCAGCACCTGACTCTCCTCTCCCTGACCCCGTGCTGCCTCAGAGAGCTGTGACTTCTTCAAGGACGCACACCGGACATCTGGCCCCAGAGTCCTGCTCAGTAAAGCGTGCTGTTAGGGGACTGGGTGGCTAACCGAAAGGGTGAGTGTTGCCGTCACCCCACCCCGCAACCAGAGGCACCTCGGAAGAAAGGCGTGGTGATCTATCCCCGAAAAGCTCCACGGCACAGTTGACACACATGAGGTTGCCTTCTGTCCAGTCTCCCGAAGGACGGCTCCTGTGGGTTGGAAGGAGCTCCAGTCCGGCCTGGGGCACTGGAGCCTAGATTCTCGGAAGAGCTTCCATCCTATAGTTCAAAGTGCTGCCGGCCCAGAAGCCCTTCAGGGACCTGGGGATGGGGGAGGGGAGGGGCAGCAGGTCCCCCGGTGCCCTCTGCTCCAGTCATGGATGTCAATTGTGTCCCCCCAGAAATGTGCTGAAGTCCTATCCTGGGTCTATGCACATGACCTTGTTTAGAAATAGGGTCTCTGAAACTATTATCAGGTGAGCTGAGGTCATACTGGAGCAGGGCGGGGCCCTTATCGACCAGTCCCTTAGAAGAGGCGCAGACAGACACAGGCTACCAGGGAGGAGGGCTGAGGAGTGGCAGGAGCCACCAGGAGTGGGAGGATTCAAGGAAGGAGCCTTGGAGGCAGCCTCGCCCTGCCCTCTCCTGCAGTTGGACTATTGCCCTGCCCTGAGGGGCTGGCTGGCTGTGGCTGCCCCTCACCCAGTTGGTGGACTTTGTCCCTGAAGCCTCAGGAATCAGTGAAGCAGCACAGACTTCCTCCCTTTGCCCTGACCCAGTGTGGGTTGACCACTCTCCAGAGGGCCAGTCAAGCTCCTCCACTCACCTGAGCCCACTGCAGTCACCTGATGCCAGCCATTGTGCCGCACTCAGGTGAGGGGTGGACCCCAGGGTTTCGGGGAGGAACTTCTTGGCTTCCAACAGCCCATCTTGGGGTGACCAGATTTTAGCGGCAAACCAGTGGGACACCATTGGTAAAACTCATATCCTGGCGAAATAGCCACATGGCAGCCGAAAACCGTATACCCTAGCTTGTCGTGCATTCTTTCCAAAAATCGGGACTTTTTTAAAAGGCGGGAAAAGTTGTTAAAAATTGGGACTTGTGGTCACCTTAATTTGGGGTCAAGAGCAGACTGGAGGAATATAGAAAGGGCATGTTCTCCAATCCCTGCCCCCCGATCCCAAACACTTTTTATTAGGGGCTCATACAACTCTTAATCACAATCCATACATATACATACATCAATTGTATAAAGCACATCTGTACATTCTTTGCCCTAATCATTTTCTTTCTTTTTTTTCCTTTTCTCTTTTTACACTTTATTAGGGGCTCATACAACTCTTATCACAATCCATACATATACATACATCAATTGTATAAAGCACATTCCCTGCCCCAATCATTCTCAAAGCATTTGCTCTCCACTTAAGCCCTTTGCATCAGGTCCTCTTTTTTTTCCCCCTCCCTCCCCCAAAAACTTTTCATGTAGAAAAAAACCCCAAGCTCACTACCATTGAGTCGGTTCTGCCCCCAGCAGCCCTACCAAGAGTCCCTGCTAAGACTGTCAATCTTCATGGATGCAGACAGCTTCATCTTTCTCCTCCGGAGCAGCTGGCAGGTTTGAACCTGAAGAGCAGAGCAGTGCAGTGCTCACCCACAGTGCACATAGCGCTTGGTGAAATATAGGGTAGGCACCCTGGTGGTGGTGTGGTGAAACACTAGGCAACTAACACAAAGGTTGGTGGTTCAAACCACCAGCCACTCCCTGCGGGAAAGGTGAGGCTGTCTGCTTCTGTACCGACTTATAGCCCTGGAAACTCAGTGGCGCTGTTCCACTCTGTCCTAGAGAGTCACATGAGTGGGGAGCCCATTCGATGGCAGTGAGGTTTGAGAACGAAGAGGGTCCTCGGTCATATCATTGTGAATGGGGGAATGTACGGAGTGGAGACCCAAAGCCCATCTGTAGGCGATGGGACATCCTCTTACGGAAGGGTCACGGGGAAGAGATGAGTTAGTCAGGGTGCAGTGTAGCAGTGATGAAACATACAACTTTCCTCTAGTTCTTAAATGCTTCCCCCCCCCCCACTATCATGATCCCATTTCTACCTTGCAAGTCTGGCTAGACCAGAGGATGTACACTGGTACACTTGGGAACTGGAAACACAGGGAATCCAGGCCTGATGATCCCTTTAGGACCTGTGGTGAGAGTGGTGATACCGGGAGGGTGGAGGGAAGGTGGGGTAGAAAGGGGGAACCTATTACAAGGATCTACATATAACCTCCTCCCTGGGGGACGGACAACAGAAAAGTGGGTGAAGGGAGATGTCGGACAGTGAAGATATGACAAAATAATAATTTATAAATTATCAAGGGTTCATGAGGGAGGGGAGCGGGGAGGCAGGGGGAAAAATGAGGAGCTGATGCAGGGGCTTAAGTGGAGAGCAAATGTTTTGAGAATGATAAGGACAATGAATGGAGAAATGTCCGATGGATGTGTGTATGGATTGTGATAAGAATTATATAAGCCCCAATAAAATGATTTTAAAAAATAAGGGGATCCTGAAAACAGAGGAAGACTCTCAAGAAGATGAAGTAACAATGGTGATGACAATGTGTTTGCCTCTGACCACCACCACCAGGCCCCAAGCTGGTGCTTTAGCTCCTGGAGTCGGGCCTCTCACTTGGGAAGCCTCTGGGAAGTTTGCAGGGAATCTGGGAGACCTGGGAGGACCACCCAAGGCCGCCAGGGGGCACCAGAGCCCTGCACGACCCAGCAGATGCTGTGGCGCTGTTATCCCTTAATTACAGGGATTGTCAACCAAGAGTGTCTGTGAGGCCTCAAGCCACTGAGTCACTTCCCCTCGGAAACCAGATCCCCATCCTCAGCATTGCGGAAGTGAGGGGGCAGTAGCAGTCTCCCAGGCGGGGCTGGGGGCCCTTGGGGTGCAGCTGGGATGTGTGCCCACCATTGACTCTGCCCCCGCCCCCCCCCCCCCTGCTTTTTTCTAACCAAGATCAGAACTGTGGAGCTAGGACACAGCTCCTGCCTGCCTGTCACTGAGCTAGCATGGCAGCTGTGTGGCTGGTGCAGGCCACTTCCCTGTGCCTCAGTCTCTGTCATGTCGGAGACATCTTTGCATGGTGGTTGGGAAGATAGAACAGCCAATCCCAGGCGGGAGCCATTGTAACCCACACCGAAACCCACTGCCGTATTGCATTCCGAGGCAGAGTGACCTACACAGAACGAGTGAGACACATCTTTTTACAAGGGCAGACGGCCTCCGCTTTCTCCCTCTCAGCAGCTGGTGGCTTTGAACCAATGAAATTTCAGTAGGCTGCCCAGTGTCCAACCCAGAGGTTCTCCACCTTCCTAATGCTTAATCCTTTCAAAAAAGTCCTCATGTGGTGGTGACCTCCAAACATAGTCATTTTCGTTGCTACTTCATCACTGTCATCTTGCTACTGTCTGTGATGAATCGTCATGTCAATATGATATGCAGGATGTATTTTCATTGTTACACCTTGAACGTAATTAAAGCACAGTGATGAATCACAGAAACACTATGTAATTCTATATTCTTAAATATTTGTTTCTAACGACAGATAAATGAAATTTTGTCTTGAAGCATAGTGTTCATGCCGGTACTCGTATGTGGACGTATCTGTATGTGGGCAGATCAGATAGAGGAGCGGTGGGGGTCTTGGTTCCTAAAACCATCAGAAATAGTGGTTTCCGATGGTCTTAGGGGACCCCTGTGAAAGGAGTTTCAGGTTGAGAACTGCTGGTGCAACCAATGCTTCCAAGGCTCCTGCCTGGCACCAAGGCTCTACCAATGAATGATCCATTCTCTGAGGGCAGTGAGCTACATTTGGGCCGCTAATCCCAGCGTCAGCAGCTCAAAGCTACCAGCAGCTCTGCAGGAGAAAAATGAGGCTTTCTAGACCTGTAAGGAGTTAGCCTCACAAACCCACAGGGACCCTTCTGCCCAGTCCCAGAGGGCTGATAATGAGTCCGTGAGTTTGGGTTTGGTTTTCATGATGGCGGTGACCATTTACCATTTGTAAATGTGGCCTAGAGCCGCCACTGCCTAGTAACCACTGATCCTCCCATGAGGGCTCATTCGGTTTTAATGAGCATTCAGTACAATGGGGAATCCAGATGCAGATATGATAGTTGCATCTCAAGGAGCTCTTGTGGGGCTCTGGGGTAGACACCGGAATGCTAACTGCAAGGTTAGTTGTACAGTCTTGGAATCCTCTACCGCAGCGGTTCTCAACCTGTGGGTGGTGGAGACTCCTTCGGAGGTCAAACGATCGTTTCTCAGGGGTCGCCTAAGACCACCAGAAAACACATAAATACTTCACAATATATAATTATGTATCGTTTTGTAAATCACTATGCTTTAATTGTGTTTAGTGATGTCCAATTTGTAACAATGAAAATACAGCCTGCCTAGCAGATATGTACAGGAGAATTCACAACAGTAGCAAAATGACAGTGATGAAGCAGCAACGGAAATAATTGTATGGTTGGGAGTCCCCACCACATGAGGACCTGTATGAAAGGGTCGCGGCGTGAGGAAGGTGGAGAACCGCTGCTCTGTATGGCTGCTGTGAGTCTGAATAGGCTGGATGGTAGTGAGTTCGTGGGTTAGCCACATTTCAAGGGCTTGGTTGGGACGACCGTGTTAGACACCACAACCACCACATTTTCAGCTTTGCAGAAAGTTCTATAGGTTGGTGGCGGCATAAAGCTAGGCCTGGAACTGAGTAAGTCTCTGAAACTGTTAGTCCCATTGTCATAACTACCAGATCTATTAGCACTTGTAATTATAGAACTATTATTATTTTAATACCAATTATCATCTTATATTATTATTACTAGCTTGTGACTATTAAGGAATGTTGCTATTAGGCTTGTTAACTATTACTATACTTATTACTTATCCTGTTAATATCTTGGTGTTTTATATTTGTTCTGTATCCTTTTTTAAAAAAAATTATTTATTTATTTACATTTTATTAGGGGCTCATACAACTCTTATCACAATCCATACATATACATATACATACATCAATTGTATAAAGCACATCCGTACATTCTTTGCCCTAATCATTTTCTTTTTTGTTATGTATCCTATAATAGCTAATAACTTGCTATTAATCAGATCAGTTAATCATTCATTGTTACTATACTGTATGTACAGTTAGTAAGTTTTTTAATCCATTTTATTAGGGGCTCGTGCAGCTCTTATCACAGTCCATCCAGCCATCCATCCATTGTGTCGAGCACATTTGTACATATGCTGCCATCATCATTTTCAAAACATTTTCTTTCTGCTTGAGCCCTTGGTATCAGCTCCTCATTTTTCCCCTCCCTTCACCCTCCCTCATGGACCCTTGATAATTTATATTGTTATTTTTTCATGTCTTACACTGACCAATGTCTCCCTTCACCCACTTTCTGTTGTCCGTGCCCCAGAGAAGGGGGTTATATGTAGATCCTTGTGATTGGTTTTTAGAAAGTCTTCCATTCTTTTTTTCTGGATGCTTTTTTTTTTTTTTCATACTGTGACTTAGGTGGGGAGTGTGCATTTTGACCATTAACTCTGAAGGTTTCTAGAATGGTTTTGGTCATGGTGGGAGGACTCCTCATTTTCTATCGCTGCTTCCCCAGTAGCCTCTGAGAGCCAACTTGATCCTTCTTTTAGTTTGGGAAGGAAAAAGGGCAATGGGGCTGTTTCCTCAAATCAGTTGTGGGAATTCTAATAAAGTTCTCATCTTACAATGTTTTGGGGAAGGGGAAACTGATTGACATACAACCACACACCCACACAACCCTGCCAGGGGAAAGAACAGTGGAAACCATGGGTGAAGGGAGACAGTGGTCAGTGTGAGACATGGAAATAATCATTTATAATCTATCAAGGGGTCACGAGGGATGGGAGGAAGAGGAGCTGATACCAAGAGCTCAGTAGAAAGTAACTGTCCAGAAAAGAATGATAGCAACATATGTACAAATATGCCTGATACAATTGTGTGGATTGTAATAAGCATTGTAAGAGCTCTCAATAAAATGATTTTTAAAAATATTTGGGGGTGCACTTAGATGACAGTTTACAGTTTTATACTCAACAGTCCATATTTTGTCCCAGTCACCCATGGCCATCCCCTCAATGTACCCTCACTTGACTGGCTTGGCGCTCTTGTGTTTCCTGTTTCCTGACCCTCTCAAATCTGTCCTTTGGCTTTTAAATGGTTGATTATATTAACAAGGAAGTGGGTGAGTTCAGTGCCAGACCTGAAGGGGGCGAGGACTAAGAGCTGTAAATTTGGGGTCCCACCAGTATCTTATCTGTCCAGTAAGCCTCCTGGTCTGTTTTATAATTTGGGGGTTCTGATCCATGTTTTTCTCCCATTCTATTCAAGACCTTCTAATGTGATGCATTACAGAGCGGTTGGTGTAGTATTGAATAAAATTCTTTTCTCTGTCTGTCTGTCTGTCTGTCTGTCTCTCTCCCCTGGGACCTGTGGAGTGGGAAGTGCACGCTACAAGCCAGCAAAGCCCACATCACAGATGAAACTGATTCTGGGCACAGTGGGCCCAAATCTGGGGCAAGGTGATGTCTGAGGATTGTCTTTTCTCAAAAAAAAAAAAAAAACCCTCAAAACTCACGGCCGTCGCGTCGATGCCTGACTCCTAGAGCCCTGGGTAGAACTGCCCTCAAGAGATTCCAAGACTCATTCTTCAAGGGAGTAGAAAGCTCCATCTTTCTCCCGCAGAGCGACCGGTGGTTTTGAACTGTTAACCTTGCAGTTTGCAGCAGCCCAAGGCATAGCCACTATACCACGGGGCTGAGAGAGCGGGCAAGGGGAAGCGAAGGTTTGGGGATTAGGAAGAGCACGGAAACCAGGAACCGGGCTCCGGAAAAACCGAGCCCGGCAGGAAAGCGGTCGGTGGGGGCCCGCCAGGAAATCTGGCGCGAGAGAAGACTCGAACTGTGATTAAAAAGGGGAAGAACCACAAGTCCCCATTTAAGTCAGCAGAACTGCCGTCTGGGCAGCGAGAGGGAAAGTGCTTGTGGCTGGCAGATTTCAGCAACCGATTGGCAGCAGCTGTGACGGGGGCCAGGCTGCTCCGTGCAGCCTCCTGGCGGTGGGGTGACTGCAGGCACGGAGGCGCGCTCGCTCTGGGCCTCAGTCTCCCCAGGTGGCATCTTCAGGTTAGGCCCCCTCAGACCCTGTTATGCCCGGGGGTAGGCGTCTCAGCTCAGAGGCCTCCCTGAGCCTGTATCGTCTTTCTAACAATTGTGCCCTTTCTATCCTTGTCCCCTGTGACCCGTCCCTAAAATGACAGCTCCAGGAGGCTGGCGGTATTGCCGACGTGTGCACTGCTCTGTCCCCAGGACGGAAAACTGTGCCTGGAGCAGAGTTTTTGTTGGGGGGCGGGTGGGTACTCAGCACAACAGGATGAAACACCCCCGGCCCCAGCGCCTTCTTCACCATCCTTCCGAAGTTCTGGTCCATTGTTGCAGCTCAGCAGGGATTCAGTGTATCTTTATCTCCGACGCTTCGCGGAGGCTCCTTCAAGGTCATGGGAGCCTCCCAGCCCCCCTCCCCCACCCCCCGTGCAGGTGGAATCAGGAAACTCCCACCTTTTGGGGGAATCCCTTCCTGCAGCTGCTGGAGGAAGGGCCTGTTTATCAAACACTCTCGTCGGGCTTCCTGGGCCGGCCCGAACTGCTTCACCAGCAGAACTCATTTCACTCCCAGAGCCACCCCGCGGGCGGGGGCCTGTTCTTCCCACTTCACAGTGGAGGACATTGAGGTACGGAGGAGGGTTTGGCCAGGTCGGGGAATGGAGGGAGCCGTACCTCGCTGTCTAGGAAAGGGTGAGGTGGCCCCTCCAAGCCGGGGGCGTGGGCGACTGGCTTCCTGTAGGGGGAGGGGAGGAGGGCGGACGTCCCCGCCCTCCCGGGTGCCGGGGAGCGGCCGGCCGAGAGCAACCTGGAGCGGACTAGGGGTTCCCCCGCTGTCAGCCTGCCGCCTCCCAAGGCAGAGTTTGCTGTTTTTGTTGTTCGTTGCCCTGGCGTCAGTGTGCTACAGGGTCCCTTCTGCTGTAATTTTAACGAAAGCCGATAGCCAGGACCTTTCTTCCTTCGTGCCCCGAAAGCAGCCAGGGATAGAGAGTGGGAGGGTCAGAAGGCATGGCGGCCAGTGATCCGGGAGGGCTTTGGGAGGAATCTGCAGCCCTCCTGGAGTCGGAGTTTCGGGCACAGGTGGTGTACAGGGGCGGCGACGTGGTCGGAGCAGAGGCTGGGAATGCGGAGCCCGAGTTGCCGGCCTTGCCGAGTTGGGGCCAGGTGGGGCTGGGCTCGCTCTCGGCGATGATGAAAGTGGCCGCAGCTATTGCACTGACGCCCGGGCGCTCGGCGATAAGGCCTAGCGGAGGGAGTGGGCAGGCGCGCCCCCTCCAGGTCAAGCCACTCGGCCTGTAGACCACGCCCTTCTCCGGGTTCCACCCCTCGGCGGGAGGCACCCCCACCCCTCCCTGGCCGTCTCTCGCAGCGAAATGGGAGGGCAAGCTGTGGGCGGGGCTTGGAAAGGCCCCGCCCCTCGCCGGATTGCCGCTCGGGGCGCCAGCGGGGGAGGAGTCAAGTGAATGGGCGGGGCCTAACATGACCCCGCCCCCAGCGTCCGCGTCGTGCCCGCCCCTCTGGCCGAGTCTCCTGCAGGCGGGCGTGCTGAGGCGGGGCCCGCGGTGGTCCCGCCCCCACCCCGCCCCCGCGGCCGCCCTCCCGTGGCGCTGCGCTCCAGCCGCGCTTCCTCTTTACATAACGGCGCGGGGCGGCATGGGCTCGGGCCACCGCCTCCGCCCGGCCGCCCGCCCGGACTGTCGCGGCCCGCGGGGGCGACGGCGGCGGCAGCAAAGTTTCGTCGGCGGCGGCCCGGGGGCGCATCCTCCCGCAACTGTCATGCGCTGGCAGCGGAAATGATGAGACGCTGGCCATTTTCCGAGCCCGGGTTTCCTGCCTGAGCCCGTGCGAGCGAGCCGCGAGCGAGCCGCCGGCGCGCGGGAGAGGACGCGCCCGGGGCGGGGGCCCGCCCGCCCCCTCGGACTTTGGGCGGCCGGGGGCGCGCGACGCCATGGGCCGGCCAGGCCCGGACCCCCTCTCTCTCAGGTAAGCTCGCCCCTCCCGGCGCTGGGAGGGCTTCAAAGTGGGGAGAGGAGGCCTGGAGCCAGGTCCTCTCAGCCTCTGCGCACCTCCACAGCAGCCCTCTGTATTGCCTGCAGCTGGCGGCCGAGGGGGTGTGTGTGTAGGGGGCCCCTTCCTCGGCTCCTGCGGCACCCCACCTACACACGTGTTGGGAGGTGCTGGGGTAGCTGAGGGAGGCGGGGCGGGGACTGGCCACCTATAAAGTCTCCCTGCCCCCAAGGACAGCACTGCCCTCGACTCGTGCCTGGTAAGGAGGGGTCGAGGGTCACTTGATACCTTGGAAAGTGAAAGTAGTCAAACTGAGAACGGGGGTGGGGGGGCCCTTCGAGGGAGAGCTGCTGCAGGCCCCTCCCCGCTCCCCCAGGACAAGCCATGTGGCTCAGAGGGTAGTGGCCTGATGCTGGAAGCCCCTTTCCCCACTCTGGCCTGTGGGTTGAGTCAGGCCAGGTGTCCCTACTGCCAGATATGAAGGTTCGCCACGCTTTAAAGGACGCAAAGCCGGGGTCTCCTTGGGCTGGGCCCTCAGAATGCGACCTGGGATTCTTAGGGAATCTCCTTTCCTCGCTCCCTTCGCCCCCTCCCCACTGTGGTCAGCGCTTCAGGGTATTTCTGAGACCTCGAAAGTCTGCCGCGCGCAGCCCCCCTTCCGTCCCTCAGGCCTTGGGGGCTTTTTTGGGGGGAGGCTACATTTGAGGAACTGGGCTGAGGGCATGCCTGCTTGTCCGCTCCTTTTTTTCTTTCGTTTCCTCTTTCTCTCGTTTCTCTTCCCTTTACCCTGGCCGCGTTGATGTAGGTGAGGAGGTCACTGCCTGCAGCTGGGGGCCCCCGGGAGGGGCTTGGCGTGGGAGGAAGTGAAATCGGGCGGGGGCTCCAGGGCAGAGGGCCAAGGGCCACCTTTGGAGGAGGAGTGGCTGAGAGCTGAGAGGAGCATCCCCAATAGCCCCCAGCTCCTGGTCCTCGGGCCATTTCATTTCATCCTGGGGCCCCCATTTCCAGCCCCGCCACCGCGCAGCGCCTCAAGGGACAAAGGCTCTCCGGGTCCGGATTTCCCATCCCTGACCCGGTGGTGGGAGCGGAAGCGGCTCACAAGCCTCCCAGGGATCTGGAGAGGCTGGAGACCCAGCCCTGAGGGAGGCAGAGAGGCTTCCTGGGCTGGCTGGGGTCAGGGGACAGAGGCCAGGGCCCTGGGGGAACTTGGACCGGTTTTTAACATGCTCTGGCTTTGCCTTTTCCCACAACCCCCTGGGGTGTAGCGGGGAGAAAGCCTTCTGAGCCAAAGGGTGAACATTCCTAGAACTTCCAAGTCCTCTATGAGCCTCAACTGGTTGTATGTAGGGCCTTGCCTGCAGGATCAGCAACTGGGGTCTGAGGGCTGCAGGGCTCAGCAATGGCTCAGGAGGGTTCTGGAGGCCTGAGTGTGAATCTCAACCAACCTCTTTCTAGTGGAGGGCTTGGTTAATGTGACCAGCTTGAGCCTCAGTTTCCCTCTTTGTAAAACAGAGTTGCAGCAGTGTGTGGTGGAGTTGTAATGAGCCTGGCACAGAGACTAGGTCCAAGGACAGGTGATGGAGATTATTCCTTTAATCTTTTCTTTTTACTGTGCAAATAAACATGTAACCAAACATACACTTGACCAGGCACTTCTCCAATCAAACCTTTGGGTGCCCAAGTGATACCGACTAGTTACACCTGACCAGGACCAAGCAGGTCCACACCATGGGGTTTCCCAGGCTGTCATCTCCACGGAAGCAGTCACCTCTTTCTCCCAGAGCAACTGGTGGGCTGGAACCCTGACCTTTTTGACAAAACCAAGAAACCAAATTCACTGCCATCCAGTCAATTCTGACTCTTTGCACTCCCTATCGAACCTGGTAGAACTGTCCCTGTGGGTTTCTAAAACTAACTCTTGGCAGGAGTAGAAAGCAGAGTTATTGGTGGTTTTGAACTGCCAACCTCAGAGCTAGCAGCCCAGCACATAAACCATTATGCCACCAGGGCTCCGGATCTGTTTTAGGCAGCTGATGCCTGACCACTGTCCTACAAGGACTCTTTTCTACCTGTGTAAGTCAGTGATTCTAGGAGCCCTGGGCCACAGAGGTTATGAGTTGGCCTGTGATCAGGAAGATTGGCAGTTTGGAACCACCAGCCGCTCTGAGGGAGAAAGACCAGGCTTTCTATCCCCATAAACGGTTACAGTCTCGTAAACTCACAAGAGCAGTTGTACTCTGTCCTATAGGGTCTCTAAGTTGGCATCGACTCGCTGGCCGTTTAGTTGACTGGGGGACAGGGACGATGGCGTGATAGTCGCTGTGGAATGTTCCTTGTCAGTGGGCCTGGAGTACCAGCAGCGAGTACTGAAGAGTGAGGTGAGGCCCTTACTCACCAGGCCTCAGTTTCCTCTCTGCCAAATGTGCGTGATAATGGCTGCCATAGGATTATTAGGATCGGTTGCTCTTACTGTGGTGGTGTGCTGTTTCTTCCTTGTTTTCTCCCTGACTCCTCGATCTCCTAAACTTTGGACTTGTGCCCTCTCTGATAGACCTTTCCAGAACAAATCCAAGGCTATAGAACCAACAGCTGCAGATAACGGTGGCAGACTGGGACAGGCAGCTGCTGGGTGGCCCCACAGCAGAGCATGCCAGCCCGTGGGGACCCTCAGAGATCTGGGTCCAGCTATACCACCTCAAATGCACCCCACCTCTAGGGGTTCAGGGCAAGAGTAAGAGGGGTATGGAAAAGTGGGGGTGTTGGCACTTGGAGGGGCCCCTCCCCGAGCATGCTGGGGCTCTGAGGGGGCTCCTTGGGGGCCCAGCAGGGATGGCACCCCCTTCTTGAGGGTCTTTGTAACATCACTGTCAGCCCCTGTATTGACCACTTAACCTCTCTGAGCCAATGTAGTTGGTGTCTGTGCAAGAGTTGAGCAGTTGTTTTCGTGGGCTGCTGGTGCTGCTGCTGCAGCTGCAGAGAACTCTGGTGGTGCAGTGGTTATGCATTGGACTGCGATCCACAAGGTCAGCAGTTCAAAACCCCCAGCAGCTCTGCAAGACACAGGTCTTTCTACTCCCAAGAAGTTAGCTCAGAAACGCACAGAGCAGTTTTATCCTGCCCTATAAGCTTGCAATGAGTTGGCATCGACTCTATGGCAGCGAGCAGTGCGTTCAAGAGCTGCCGTGGGCCTGGGTGAGGGTGCCGTGAAGAGCTAACCAACCGCCCTTGCCCAGAGGAGAAGGTGGGGCCTGTGGAGCCTCTACTTCTCTTTGGAGAACCCAGCGGGGTGGTCAGGTGCCTGGCACAATGCAAGGACTTGAGCCGGGCTGGCTGTCAGGACCATGTCTGTGTGAGCTTCAGGGTCTCTGAGCTCGATCCTCTTCCCGAGGGCATGGGGGAAATACACCCCTCACGGTAGGGTAGGTCCTGGAGAAGAACCGCCAGGAGATTCTGAACAGCTGTTTCGAATGCCCACGTTTCCTGGGAAAGGGGGCCTCGGTGACCCCAAGGAGAGCACATCTGTGGGGACAGGGGTGCAGACAACGGCCTCCATGTGACAGGGGAGGAAGCTGGCTGTCTGGGAGATTTGCATGCAGTCCGTCCGGTGCACTCACAGCAGGCTCCATTCCCACCTCCCCACCCTCCCTGAAGAAACTGAGGCTGCCCAGGGGAAGTGACTCAGCTGAGGTCACTCGCTGAGTCAGTCCTGATTGGACCCAGGAGCCCTGCACCCCAGCCCTCAGCCTGCCAGGGCCTGAGTTCTCTGGGGATTGGACAGGCCCAAGGCCACAGCCTTGCTCCTGTAGCCTGATTGGCCAGTGTTCTTTCAATGAGGACTTGAGGGTCCTCAATGCAGCAGAGAAGGGGGAAAGAGGGGGCGGCTGGGGCACTTCTCTTAGAGAGCAGGTTCTCCTGGCGTCCCCCCCTGGCCCCACCCTGTCCGGAAACCCAGCCGCTGAGCAGATGGCTGGAAGATTTTTCCTCCCACGCCACCCTCTCAGGGGTCGGCCAGGGGGGGCCGAGCCGAGGGCTTCCTCTTGAGCCAGGCCTGGAGCCCCTGGGGGCCCATCCGGATGTGCGCCCCCCCCCTGTCAGCTGCGGGGGAGGGTTGGGAGGGAAGGCCGCTGCTGCCCAGGACACTGGTCCCCAGGGAGAACTGGGAGGGAGGAAGTCTGTGCCCAGCTGAGCTGGGAGCTGACTCATGGGTGCTGCTGGGGGCCCCACTGGGGGAACTGGACAGGAAAGAGGACCTTTGACGAGGAGCCTTCTCCCCACCTTAGGAGATCCTCTGTAGGGCAGTGGGAGGCGCCCTTCTCAAGCTGGCCTGGCCCCCTGCTGGGGTGGGTGTTATGCAGGAGAGGCTTCCCTCCTGGGGGCTTGACCGGCACTTCCCAGCACGGAGTGGTCCCAGCAGCCTAGCTGGTGCAGTGCCGGGCACAGCAAGCTGGAGGACATTTGTTCTGGCCTACTGGGCTGCCTGACAATGTCCCTGGGGCACCAGGTGACCCCAGAGCTGGGCACACAGCACTCACAGCAGCCCCTTTGTTACGTTCCATCAGGAATGGCCTGGCAGGGCAGTGCAGGGCAGTAGTACCCCACCCCCACCCCACCCTCAAGCCATCTTGGGCTGGGCTCTGAGCTCCTTCAGTGGCTGGTGCTAGGCTACCTGGTGGCCTCCCTGGAAGAGGCAGCTCCCTCCCACACAGCTGTGCACTGGGGGAGGGGAGACCCCTCCCCTGCAGTGGTGAACTGCCTTCTCTCTGAACCTCAGCTGGGGAGAACAGTGGAAGCTGGGTGCTTAAAGATGTCCCTCCTGCACGGTGTCGATGGGGAAGGGAGGATAAGGTCCATACCAGCTTATTTTAACTTTAATTCCAATGTACTATTATGAGTGTAATTAATAATTGCTTCCTGCCCAGAGTTACTCAGCCCCCCATCCCCCAGGCTGGCATCATCAGATCAATTGCTCTTAATTTTATTTACCACAATTTAAAACATCCTCCCCAGTAAGGATTCTTTTTTGTTTCCCCTTCTGATTTTGGATCTGGAATTAGTCATGTGGCTGCCGTACGCTGTCAAGGGGTTAAAACAGTGTCTTTAAGTTCCATGAAAAACCATCCTCCTGGTCCTGCAGGTGGGAGCCCCACGGCTTCTCTGCACCCGCGTCTGATCATGAAAAAGGAAACCCAGAGCCCCCATTCCTGTCCCTGAATTGCAGTAAGTTAGCTAGCGGTGGTGGCTGAGAATGAGGTGCCCAGCTGTTCCAGCCCTCACATGTTCCTACTGGCAGGCTGGAGGGCTCCCTGGAGTGGGTGTGCCGGGTGGGGGTTGGGGGAGACTCTGGGACCCTGGGATGTTGTCTGGCCCCCACCCCTACCCCAGCTGAGTCCTTGGAGGGGTGTGGGATTAGCTGAATCCCTGTGTGGGTGGAGGGGTCTGGGGATTCTAGTGGGGTACCCATGACATTGTTCTGGTGCCTCACCCAGCTGTGGGACTTTGGGGGATACCGGAGACCCCCTTCCAGGCTACAGGGAGCAGCTTCTGCTCTCCCTCCTGCCGAGGTCCCAGAAAGACTGTTCCCTCCTGGCTGCTCCCCCTCTACCCCCTGTTTGGAGACAGAGCTCCAATGGGGCTGGGGACAGAGACATCCCAGTTCGCCCTCCCCACTCACACCCCCAGCATCTTCCTGGGTCATAGTTGCTGCAGCTGAGAACGTCTCAGCCCCTGGTCCCAGGCTGCCCATAGAATCCAGCCTGTGCCTGGCACAGACAAACCAGAAGATCCCCTCCCCAGTGGCGTCTCCTAGACTGTCTTTACACTGCGCCAGTCTCTCTCTGGTGAAACAGCTGGGAGGTTAGAGCTTCCCGTGTAGGAGTTCCCATCCCAACACTTAATCCATCATGCCACCAGGGCCCCATGGCACATAGTAAGTGCTCAATAAACAGAGGCCTGGAAAGGAGGGGCTGCCTTCCTTTGGCCTGAATGCCTGCCTGGCACAGCCCCCTCCTCTCCCTGGCCACAGCTGGCTGCCCCATGCTCCGCCTGGCCATTTCCTGCCTGGCCTGCCTGAGAAGGCCTTTTGTCAGGGCTCCCGTGATACCCACTCCCCCTGGGGAGCAGGCCTGGCACACCCCAGTGCTGGCAGCCCCAGTGCTGGCAGACAGGAGAGGATCCAGCCAGCGTCAAGAGGATGCCTTCAGGCCATTTGACAGATAAGAGCACGGAGGCTCAGAGAGGGAAGCCCTCACATCCACACTGCAGAGTGAGTGGGTGCCAGAAACAGGGCTGGAACCCACATCTGGGCCCTGGCTGCCCCATGCAGAGGCATCCAGAGTAGTCTCATTGACTTCCTCAGGGCCCCAAGTCTTTGACCAGAGTTGAGAGCGTCAGACCACCCTGTCCGACCCCAGGAAGTTGTCAGTTTATACAAGTAATGTTTCTGGAGCCCAGGAAGGAAGGGAGATGTCTCTAGGTTGTGGAGGTGGGGGCAGGCACAAGCCCCAGGTCGGAGGGGATGGGTAATATCACCACGTTTAGCGAGTTTAGAGGCTGCTAACCCATGAGGTCAGCAGTTCAAAACCGCCAGCCACTCCACAGGAAAAAGGTGAGGCTTTCAGCTCCCTTAAAGAATTACAGCCTCTTAAAAAAAAAATATATCAGCCTCAGAAACCAATAGTGCCAGTTCCCCTTGTCCTTTTGACTCGATGGCGGTGAAGGAGCTGTGTTATAATCTCAACTCTGCCCCCGGGTGACTGTGTTGCCCTCTTTCCTGCTCTGTGAAATGGTCACGCTTGTCCTGCATGCAAAGTGTAGCATAGAAAACCCCAACAAAAGCCCTTAATAAAAGAAAGGCCGTGGTTTTTGCTATGGGTTTGGGAGTATTTTACAGATCGGCGAGAGCCTGTCGAATTCAGAGCTGGGTAGCAGTCCAGGATCCTGCACTTGGGACTGGGAAAGCTGGGTGAAGGGCGTCGTGAGGAGGCCCCAGCTATAGCCAGGGCAGTGAACACATCACCCATGGGTGCAGCTGTTCTTAGGAAGGCTCCGGCCAGGGTCTAGACCTGGGTGAGGGGCCTGGGGTCGCTGACATACAGGGGTTGGTAGGAGTTCTGGCACGGGTGGGCAGAGGCCCCTGGGGTGCTCAAAAGTAGGCTGGCCCTGCTAGAGGTGGCCACTGGAGAGTGCTGACCATTACAGGCTGCTCAGCAAGCATTCTGGAGCTCCTGCTGTATGCCAGGGCCTTGTCGGAAACTGGTGGCTCATGAAAGTGTTTCAAGGACTGCCTAATGGATGCTCTCTGCCATTGAGCTGGATACATTCAGGCCCAGCAGGCAAGGGGCCGGCTCGTGAGAAGCCCCTGGGGCAGCCAGCATGGTGGACAGGGCAGACCTGAGAGGGCTGCTGGACAGGACAGGAGCCCAGGGCTGGGTTCTGAGTTCTCCCTGGGCACCACCAGCCCATGGGGATGGGAAAGGGTGTAGGGAGGTCACGGGGTTAACCCAAGGACCCATTCCCCTTCCTTTCCCCCCCTCCCCCGCCCCTCCAGCCAGAGGGGTGGTTTTCCTGTCTTAGCAAGCATGATAGTTGGGCACATGGCCCTCTCCCTGTCCTCTGCCCCACAGCCCCGGCAGACTGCCCTCTCTGTGCCAAGTGCTAACAACTGTGGAACAGGTGCACTCCTGGTTGGTGCCGAGGCTCCCATGGCATCTCACCTGGAGATGGCAGGGCAGCCCTGGTGGTCCTTGTCACTGACGGGGGCTGGATGATGTGGGGTATCGGAGATCACACCCCAACTTCTGGGTTCAAATCTCTGCTTCAAGCAGTTTCAGAGGCACTGTATGCTGAGGTTCGTGTCGTGCTGACCCCTATGGGGCAAAAGAGGAAACAGGCGTATAGGTCGACAGGTGGTGGGGGGCTTGTAGGGGTAGGGGCACCTGGAGGACAGGGCAGCAGCATTGCATTGCTGTCCTGACTCACGGCAGTCCCCTGTGCCAAAGGTGAGAGCCTGTGGGGCTTTCTCAGTCACGCTCTGGGAGCAGCTTGCGAGGCCTGCCTTCTGGGGAGCCTCTGGGTAGGTTTGAACTGCCAGCCTTTAGAGGATGGCCACTGCTGTGTGCCTTCTGGTCCATTCTCGACTCTGGGCGGCCCGTGAAGATTTACTCTCCTCCGCTCCCCGTGAGTGGCTGCTGGGTTCAAACAGCCGGCCTTTTAGTCAGCAGCCCAGTGCTTTGCATGGTGCTACCTGGGCACCTCCTTGCAGAAGCTGTACCCAGTAGACCCTCAGTCATGTTTGGGGGTGGGTTCAGTGAGATGATGGATGGAGCTGGGTTTGCACCCAGACCAGTGTGGGTGACTGCTGTTCACTTGTCCTTGCTCCAGGTCCTGCAGGGGTCCCAGGCAAGACCAAGCTGAGCAGGAAGCAAGAAAAGTGCCTGGCACCCCCCAGCCTGCACCAAGGGCATAGCCTTGTGCCCGGAAAAGAACCGGGGAGGGTGGGCCAGGAGTAGGAGCCCCACTGGGTGGGCAGTTGAGGGTCTTCACCCACCCTGAGACACTGCAGATAATATACGCATTGGGAGCCTTGTTACATGTTTCCTTTTATTTTATTTATTGGATTTATTTCCACTTTCTAATTGAAAATTAGGTGGGGATGTACATTTCAGATGACTAAGTCTTCAACAGTTTAAACTGCTAATCAACCCCGCCCACAAGTTGATCCTTCACCCATTCAATTTCTCTTGTCCCCCTTGTGGCTTACTCTCTGACATTCACCCCGTTTGACCTGGTGCTTTTCTTTTCCCAACCTTGTCCCCGCAGCCTCCAGGCTGTGCCCTTTGGTGTGAGTGTCGGTCTTGTGTGGACCTTCTCACAGTGGTCTCAGAGTAGTTGTGCTTTTGTGATGGCTGCAGGCTCACCACCCGTGCGGGCGGTGCTTTATGGTTTGTCATTGATTTTAGGATCCCATTGGGTGTATGTGCCAGACTGCTTCTACACGTAGATGCGTATCTGGGTGTTTTACTGACACGCCAAGAGTACGCGCTCATTACATTTAAATAGCAGTAACACTAAAAGTAGCTGGCTGTCCAGCCCGCCTGCTGGCAACCCCTCAATACGTCCCAGGAGACTTTGGCCCAGAGGGCCAGGCTTTTCCACCAGGCACCTGTGGGTGAACTGGCACCTCCAGTTTGCAGGGAACATCGAGCTTGCAGACTGTGTCCCCTTCCTGGGCCCCTGCCTGAGCAGCAGTGGCTTTTGTTGCATGAAGTTCTCGAGGTCTGGATATAGCTGTCTTTGGAAATGCCAGGATCCTGGTGCCCATTTTATAGGTGGGAAAACTGAGACTGAGTGACTTGCCCAGGTTCATGTTCTAATAAGTGATAGTGCTAGGATTTCAACCCAGGCCCCAGGCCCTTGTGCTTAACAGAGTTTTCTTGAGAGACATTGCTGACCGGCACAGCTTTCCCCTAGACCCCAGTTCTGGCTCCTACCCAGAAGTCAGATGGTTTTGCTCCCGCTAGACCATGCTTTTCCAGATTTAAATAAACTGGTGCACATTTAAAGGGTGCCCTGGTTGCGCTGCTGGTTGAACGTTGGACTACTAACCTCAAGGCTGTCAGTTCACACCCACCAGCTGCTCCTCTGGAGAAAGTCGAGGCTGTGGCTCGTGTGAAGGTGGATGGCGTCAGCAGGCAGCCTTAACCGCCCAGCTCTGCTCTGACCTGTCATGCTTCAGGGGGCTCTGTGTTGTTCACGGTGCACATGAAAACTGGCAGTTGAGTTTGGTGTACCTGTTTACATATGCAGACCTGTAGTTTGTATTGCTCAGCTGTTTGGGTTTTCACCGATCAGCTTGTCTTGACCATCTCTCCGTGACCTGCTCAGCGAGCCCCTCCAGAAGATACTCATCAAGTTCTCATGTGTTTCACCAGGCGCCTTCTGGTGAACAGTGCCCCGGGTGGTGTAGTGGTTTAGCATTCAGCTGCTAACTGCAAAGTCAGCAGTTGGAAACCACCAGCCACTTCAAGGGAGACAGATGAGGCTTTCTAGGAAACTCACCAGGGCAGTTCTTCCCTGTCCTGTAGGGTCGACATGAGTCAGCATTGACTGGATGGCAGTGAGTTTGCTTACAGTTTTGAATTTAACTTTTCCTAGTGACAGTTTAAGAGTGGAATTACTTAGTACTGTAAAAGGAGCTATCGGATCTGCACTCCATCTTGCCAAATTAGTCTCCATTACCAGCAAGCTTATAGGGAGTGCCTGTTTTTACTGCATCTTCATCAGCACTGGAGATTATAGGTTTTTTTGTTTATCTGGTTTTCACGATGTGCTGACGGCTTATTGTAAGTTGCCATTTGCTTCTTGTGTGCTCACTTATGCCCCCCTCCTTGTGTATTTCAGCCTGGCCGACCCCCCTAGGTCTCCACCATGAACGGGCCCACTCTGCAACCTGCCTCAGCTTCCTCCTCCGCCGCCGCGCCCCCTGCCGCCCCGTCCTCAGCCACACCCGCGGCCTCCTCGCCGCCACGGGGCTGGAGTGAGTTCTGCGAGTTGCATGCAGTGGCCGCGGCTCGAGAACTGGCCCGCCAGTACTGGCTCTTCGCCCGCGACCACCCGCACCACGCGCCCTTGCGCGCCGAGCTCGTCTCGCTGCAATTCACCGACCTGTTCCAGCGCTACTTCTGCCGCGAGGTGCGCGAGGGGCGCGCGCCCCCACCGCCGGCGCGGGACTACCGGGAGACGGGCCGCGGGCCCCCGGCTAAAGCCGAGGCAGGCCCTGCTGAGCCGCCCCCGCGCGCGGCCGGCCCCGGTCTGCCCAAGGCGCGCAGCTCCGAAGAGTTGGCCCCGCCGCGGCCGCCCGGACCTTGCGCACTGCAGCACCTGCGCCGCAGCCTGCTCCACTTCTTCCGCCGCCGCTCGGCCGGGGAGCTGCCTGGCGTGCCCGGAGCCTGTGCTGCCGGCGAGGCAGGCGAGGCCCCGGCCCGGCCCGGCCTGGCGCGGAAGCTCCTGCCCTGGAGCTCGGCCCGGGAGCCGCCAGCCGAAGCCGTCAAGGAGGTGGCGCTGCGCTACAGCCTGGCCGACGAGGCCTCTATGGACAGCGGGGCGCGGTGGCAGCGCGGGCGGCTGGCCCTGCGGCGCGTGGGCGGCCCCGACGGTGGCCTGGACCGGGTGCTGGAGCTCTTCGACCCCCCCAAGGTGAGCTGCCCCAGCTGGCTGCTGTTGGAGCACCCTGTGGCTTGTGTGTGGCACATGGCCACAAAGTGATGAGGGCGAGAAAGCAAAACAAAAACCTCACCGCCCTGAGTCTGTGCTGACTCATAGCGACCCCTCTGTGGGTTTCCAAGACTTAACTGTTGTGAGGGGGTAAAAAGCCCAGTCTTTCACCCACAGCGTTCCTGGTGGTTTCAAACTGCTGACTATGTGGATGGAAGCCCAACAAGTAACCACTACACCACCAGGGCTCCCCACCACCTTATTTATTTATTTTAACTCTTTAGGGTTTTTTAGGTAAACAGTGCAGCAATATAGAAACGTATAGGCTTCTTTATGGGTGCAAACTGCACCATCTTTCTTCCTTAGAGCTGCCAGTGCGTTTGAACTGCTGACTTGGAGGTGAGCAGCCTAATGCTTAACCCATTACACCACCAAGCCTCCATCACTGCCACCCAGGGTCCCTGATGTTAACGTTTTTGCATTGCTGCAGTGCATTTAATTAGCCTTGGCGGTGGCGGCATGGGCAGTAACCACAAGGTGAGCAGTTAAAACGCGCAGTACAACCTCAGAAACCCTCACGGGCAGTGCCACCCTGCCCTACGGGAGCCCGTCAGTCACAGCAACTCAGGGGCAATTGTTGGGTTGCTGACAGAAAGGTTGACAGCTGGGCCCCGCCCCCTGCTCTGCAGGAGCGAGCTGTGGCAGTCTGTGTGGCAGCCTGTGGTGCGGTTCTGCTTTGTCCTGTGGAGTCAATGAGTCACTGTCAGCTCCACGGCAGGTGATGGGTTTGTTTGGGCACGGCACCTCTAGGAGCCCTGGGGGTGCCCGCAGGTACCCACTGGAGTGCTAACTGCTAGGTCAGTAGTTAAAACCCACCAGGTGCTCCTGAGCCAAAAGATGAGGCTGTCTGCTCCCATAAAGATTGACAGCTTCAGAAACTCTTTAGAGCAGCGGTTTTCATCCTGTGGGTCATGACCCCTTTCACAGGGGTCGCCCGATTCATAACAGTTGGAAAATTACAGTGATGAAGCAGCAACGAAAATAATCTTATGGTTCGAGGGGTCACCACAACACGTGGAACTGTATTAAAGGGTCACAGCATTAGGAAGGTTGAGAACCACTGCTCTAGAGGGGCTCCTTAAGTCAGAACCAATTTGATGGCAGTGGATTTTTGTTTTCTTGGGTGGTGCAAATGGTTAAACCCTCAATCACCAGACAAAAAGGTTGGTGATTTAAGCTGCCCAGAGGCATCTCGGAAGAAAGGCCTGGCTATCCTTTGAAAGTTCCCAGCCTTAGAGGCCCTTTAGGGATGGTTTGCCTGAGCACAGGGCTGCCATAGGTTAGAACTGGCCACAGGGCAACAAGAACAGCACAACAGAGTCCCGCCCACAGAGAGGGGTTGTCATCTGTTTCCCCAAGGACCCCTCTAGGAGGTGCTCATGCATAGCTCTCAAGTCTCTGGGGAAAGACCCGGGTTCCCACGACCTTGACAGAGTACGGGGTTCCTGGGACCATCCACAGACTCTGATTTGTATGCAGATGTCACGTGGGCGAGTGGCAGGTTAGTGCAGGCCCCCTGAGAACCCCGACCCAGTGACTGTGGCCAAGGGGAATCATATATTCAGGGGAATTCCACCGCACCCCCCCCCCACGTTTGTGGGGGTTTGGTCGCAGTTTCATTTTCTTTGATCGTTTAAGAATGTCATTCTCCTTTGTGGTGGTCACCATGGTGAACCCGGTGAAAGGCCACGGCAGCCTTGCCCCACCGGGGCTCATCCATGCAAAGGTGACAGGGCCAGCCCTCTGGCACTCAAGGCCTGTCTTGCTTTGTGGTCGGTCCTCCTGTGTGCTAGCGTGAGAGCAAAGCAGTTGGGGTCCCAGCCCTGTGGGGTCACAGTCTTTGTGGAGACTGGTAGCCAGGCCAGCATTCACTCACTCAAAGGTGTGAGGTACTGCTCGTTCAGTGAGGGGTGTCTCTGCTTTGGGGTGATGAAGAACAAAGATGGCCAGAAACGGGTTACTGGCTTTTGCTGGGGACACCACGTGCTTGGCTCAGGTGGGCAGATGCACAGGTGTTGCTGTGGGTCAGACGCCACGCCACGTGCACACTGAACTTGACGGGCAGCTACGTTCCCTGCGGGGCAGCGCCAGAGGCCCGGGCTTGCCTGCCCACCACTGGGACCGAATCTCATCATCATACCCGGGTGCCTGTTGAATTAGTTTCCCTCGGGGCCTTAACAGTGTGTTTCCTGGGTGACACCCCAGGCCCCGCCTTCCCAGGGGGCTAGTGACGTGACAGTGACTTCTCTGTGACTGCTGTTTTTATCGGTTGGGTTGCCTTTTGTCATCTTTTTAGCTGATTTATAGAGTTTGTATTCTGGATGCACTTCCGTTGCCCTAGGGGTTCCGTGAGGGGCACTTTGCAAGTGGCACCTTCAAGGTTCCAGCCACCTAGAGGAGTCTCAGAAGAAAGTCCTGCCGATCACTTTCTGAAAGCCTGGCCACAAAAGGCCCGTGGATCCCGGCTCCACTCTGACGGCCGTGGTCGCCATGAGTCAGAGTGGACTCGCAGTGATTAGTTTTCAGAGTCCAGTGTCCTAGCACCCCTGTGTTGGGGCCATTCTTTGTGTGTCCTGTCTATGCACACTGCCTCCACAGCACTGTCTGGGGCATGCCTTCCTCCCTTCCGGAAGGCTCATCATCGTTAGTATTCTGGCCTTCCTGGTTCAGACTGTGGCCCATCAGGTGTATGGTATGAGGCAAGAGCATAAGCCTTCTTGTGGGCGCACACCCCATTGTTCCAACGTGGTTTGCTGATATGAATGGGGAGGGGTGTTTCTAGACCTCCTACTCGGTTCTGTTGGCCACTGTGTCCATCTTCGTGCCAGCCCCATGCTCTTAACTATGGCTGCTTTGGGCCCAGGTGTTCCCTGAGGAAGAGTTCCTGGGCAGAGGGAGCAGGGAGGGCCAAGGCCCCAAGGTGGGGATGAAGTTAGTGGGTTTCCTACCAAGAATGGTTTAAAAAGAGGCCAAGAGGGCTGCCACAGCGGGGCGGGGGCGGTCGGGAGGGAGAGTACATGGCGTGAGGGGGCTGAGGAACAGGCATTTACCCAGACACAACGGGAAGCTGTTAGAACAGCGCCGATAACAACTGTCTTCTGGGCACTCAAGACCTGAGTCGGCCCCAGCACGCGGGCTTATCTGGGAGTGTCAGCTCTGAAAAACAACTGGGGCCAGGGGTCAGACAGTGGGGATGGGCTGAGCAGAGTTCCCGGCTTCCGGGTGTTGAGGTGGGGGTCTCTGCGGCCTTGGGCGGCACCAATCCCACCTGCTGCTGCCTTGAGCCTGCCCTCTGCCCAGTGAAGGCTGTGGGGCCCGGGGCGGCCCTCCCAAGCTGAGCAACCCTGATGGGGGTCCGTGCCAGCGCTCCCGTGGTGGGGCACTTGGTGTGGGCTGGGTTTCTGCTCTGTTTGAGCTGGAAGGTCACTGGCCTCGGACAGCCAAGTGGGCTTGCCTGGAGTTCGGCTGCCTGGTGACCCCCGCGGGTGTCTGTGAGGGCTGAGACTGAGCCGCTCCTTAAAAACAGAAGGAGAGACAGCTCAGAACAGCCTGTCCGAGAAGGCCCTCAGGCCAGGCCAGGTGGGCCCCAGCCACACCTTCCACCAGCTGTGCCCACCTGGAGGACATTGTCTCCTTCGGCTGGTATGCTGGTGGTGGCGAGGAAGGCTGTGGCCGGAGGACGGGTTTGCTGGGAGCGACATCTAAGATGTCTGTCTGTCTGCCTGCCTGCCTGCCACCTTGAGAAGTCGGGGTCTTGTCCCTGTTCTGTGGCCGAGCAGGTGTCTGGGGAAGGGCC
Organism: Tenrec ecaudatus; assembly: GCF_050624435.1. NCBI lineage: Eukaryota > Metazoa > Chordata > Mammalia > Afrosoricida > Tenrecidae > Tenrec > Tenrec ecaudatus. The sequence goes on from NC_134545.1 coordinate 8,055,293, forward strand.
AGACAAGGGGAGTGGTGCCCTCATCAGCCCTGCCAGGGTTAGGAGTGAGGAAGGGGGATGAGGTCTGGGAGGGGTGGACCTTGGGGCCAGGACTTCGGGCTTTACACTAAGGGTGGGGGGGGGTGTTGGAGGGGGCTGGGCTCCCCAACCGTGGGGGTGGGCTGCAAACAACAGGTCAGGACCCTCAGACCTGTCTTGTCTGTGCTCCCGCCCCCCATTCCAGACTCAAACTCTGAGGTTGCACTCGGGGTGGAGTTTGGTGACCCAGCCATGGCTGGGAGAGGTGCAACAGAGGGGACTGGGTGCAGGACTCCAGGGGGTCCCAGTCCCCCACCCCACACTCCCAACCCATCTGCTTTGAGCTGGCTCTCAGCACCAGCCCCAGGCTGGGCTGTCTCACACAGCAGCTGAAGAAACACAACAGCAAATGTGGAACTCGTTGCCCACATTGAAAACACAAGATGGAGAGCTCTCCATGCAAGTCCAGATTTCTGGTTTCACTTATAACATTGGTGGCTCTGGCCATGCTGGGTGGCTGTGCTGGTTCTCCCCTGGCTTTGCCTGAGCTCCTGCTGGGTGGGTGCAGGGGTAGAGCCCTAGGAAGGGAGGGAGGGCGGGTGGGGTGGGGAGGAGACTCAGCCTGCTTGGGGGGGTGCAGGGGCAGGACAGGCTTCCTTGACTGAGCCCAGATAGGGCTTGAGTGATCCTGCAGCCTCAGGAGGGGCCAAGAGGAAGCTGGGCCTGGGTTTGGGGTAGGGGTGCTGCTGTTAGGCATGTACTAGGGGTGTTTCTCCATACCAGGCACAGCAGCCCGGGACAAATGCGCAAAGAGCCAGGGAGGGAGGTGGAGGACTTGCCCCAGGCCATGCAGTGACCAAGTCTGTAAAACCTGCCCTTGGTGTTGCCAGGCCAGGTTCCTTGAGGCCATCTTACTTAGCACCGTCGTTGTAGAGATGGGGATACTGACGGCCCTGGCTGTAGGACTTGGACCCAGAGCACCCACATTGGGGTCATGCACAAGTGAGGCCCTCACTGAGACCTCGGATCCCTCAGGAGTGGGTGGAGGGGCCGGTGAGGCATGGGGCATAGATGTGACTTGTGAGCCAGCCATAGAGGGCAGTGGTTCAGAGCTGCCCTGCTCTGCCCCCAGGCTGAGTGTCCCTGCCTGTCTCTTTGGCAGGGCTGTGCACCCAGCAGGCCCTGCCCGGGCCAGAGAGCATGAAGTCAGTGCCCCCAAAGGTACACTTCCTGTGGATGAGGGCACCGGGCCAGGCTGTGCAGGTCTCCTCCTGGTGGGCACCCAGCATCCTTGAGGGCTGATGCTCCCAGGTCCAGTGAGGTGGACGGAGCTTGTGGTCTGGTGGGGCGTCCCATCCTTCCCCACCCCCCGCCCCCCACTGTGTGAGAAAGAGGAAGCAGAAAGAAAGGGACATCCGGTGGGGGCCTGGCGGTTTCCTCTCCAGGCAGGAGTGGTGGGGGAGGTGGGTGGGCAGGAAGCGGCCGGGCGGGTGGGTGGGGTAGGGGCCCACCCACACTTGGTCAGGCCTGGGTTTGAGTCAGGCAGTGGGCTCTGGGAGAGAGACCTGCCTGCCCTGAGTGGTGGTGACTGCTGGAGCTGCTGTGCCGCCACGGGCAGAACTCAGCACCGAGCATGCCCAACAGCCCCTTCACCATCCCCACCCTGCCCTTGAATGCTCACCCCACAGGGGAAGCAGCTCAAGGTACTGAGAGGCTGAGACACTCACCCAAAGCTGCGTGGAGCCCAGTGGCATCAGGTTCACCAGGGTGTCATCCCCTCTCCACCCCATAATGGCTGACAGGTGGTGTGCCCTGTCCTGATGGGGTCGCTATGTGTGGGCACCGACTCCATGGCAATGAGCTACTTTTGCTTAATAGTCTATGAACAAGCCTAGGGTGGGTCTGGTGTGCTGTGTTCCCCCCGAGGGGCACAAGGTGGGCACCCTCCCCGGTGGACAATGGCCAGGTCGCCCGCCCACACAGCCTGGCCTGGGTGCAGCTGGAAATCCCCCACCCACTCCTTTGTGAATGGAAAAGGAAACCAGTACACGGAGACAGAGGTCTGTCTCAGAGCTCTGAACCTAGCCCTCCATGGGAAAGGGGGGGCGCCTCAGCTTCCTTCTCAGGGCGCCGCCCCCCTGTCCTATCTCCCCTCTGCAGTGGGGAGGAGGTCACTGACCCCGCCGACTGTTCCACTTCAGTTTGACACCTCCCCCCCCATGACAGTGTATGGGAGTGGTGGTGGCAGCACCAGCCACCTGGACCCCTGGGGACTCCTCCTTCGGAGGCCGGCTGGAACCTTGGCCTCTCTCGAGGGAAACGAATGGGCCCAGCGCTGGGGTTCAGCTCCTCTCCGTCAGCTCCGTGTAATCTAGGAAACCAGTCCCTGCGGGCCGTGTGCGAGCTTCTAGGCTTTTGTATTCACTCAGAGGGAAGCATGCACAGAACCCCGATCACCACCCAAGGGGGTTTCGGGGTGTGTGTCCCACATGCCTTCCAGATGGGGAGGCCACGGGTGGTTAGCAGTTAGTGGGGGTGGCATGGGGACGAAGGAGCAGGCGCGCTTGTCCGTGTTTGTGGTCACAGGCAGGACGCTGCATTGTGCACCTGAACGATGGTGCAGTGGCCAACACCATCCACAAGAGAAGCCATAGGAAGTTTACCTTGAAGCCACCCCCTGCAGTCCCCCCTTGGAGCACCAGCGTTTCCAATTTGGTGGGCGGTTGGTAGGACAGTGTTGTTTCCTTATCTGGTTGCAGGGCCCACCTGGTGTGCATGTACCTTCCAGGAGCATCTGGGAACCCCCTGGGAAAGCGCCCGGCTGTTTTGCACCCCCTCTTGTGACTTAGCTAGGCTTGAGTGGTTTTCTGAACGTTGGAATCCTTCTTCCGAGTCCTTTTCTCTCGCTTCCACCACGTCCACCCCCTCCTCCAGCCGCCGCTGATCTGACCTTCTGCTGCGGCAGATAGACGGCGCTGCCTGGAGACCTGGGCCCTTCGTCCTTAGCCTGGGGTGGGGCTGGGGTCGGGCTTCTGAGGCGCCTCGCTGAGCAGCTTTATTAGGGCAGCATTGATGGTGCAGCGAGCACTGTGGTCTGTTGTCAGAATACCGTCATCTGACAGAGGGACCTGGACACCACCAGCAGTCTTCCCCATCTCCATCCTGCCCCCAGACCCTGACAGTGTTTTAACTGGCTTTCGCTGGATCTTTTGGGATGTCACTTAAATGGATTCACGGCTATTTGCACTAAGCAGAGTTCACAGGGCTCGCCTGCCTGTGTCTCCACACGTGTCCGGCTTCCTGCCTGGTTGTGGCTGAGCCCTCTCGCTGTGCGGCTGGGCCACCTTTTGTTGATCCCCAGCTCTCACCTGGCCAACCACTTTGTGGCTCTTGGGGACAATGTTCTTGCGACCACCTGTGTGCGAGGTTTTGCCTGGACACAGACTGGGCTTGGTTTCACGTGGGCGCACACTTAGGAGTAGGTGGGATGGCCATTGGAGGGGAGGGCTGCTCCATCTGCGTTACATTCCCACCAGCGGTGGATGAGGGCGCTGTCTCACAGCGTTGGCAATGCGCCTGCCTTGCTCTTTCAGTGTGGGTGCTGCAATATCTCACTGTGGTTTTGATTTAACCATTAGCTGGTAGTTGAGCATCTTCCTGTGGGCTCTTGGGCCATTCTGAAGGCTTGGAGTCGGAATCGACTACACAGTTCCCACTCTCACACGTTCCAGAGCCTTCCAGGAGGGCGGGCCCCTTCCTCCATCATGGGAGGTATGTGTGTCTGCACAGTGGTGGGATTGTCTTTTAAGCCTTCCCACTTTCTTGGGGAGCAGCAGTTGGTTATCTGGGCCTTCCTGATTCTGGGCAGAACTCAACATTTCTCTCTCAAAACTGGTTCGCGCAAGTGCAGGGTCCACTTCGCTGTGCAACCACCAGCACCTCAGCTCAGAATGCCACAGCACCCACACAGAACCCCCAAGCTGGGAGCACTCAGTCCCCCTTCTGCTCACCCCCCCCCCCCGCCCTCACTACTTATCTGTATGAATTCTGACTAGTTCCGGGGACATGGATACTTTTTTCTCGTTGGTTTTCAAGCACTCTTGATAGAGCATTTGACATTTCAGTTTATACACCCAACTTTCTGTGCACATGACACTTTCTTTGTCTTCATGATTCATTCTTTGCTTTTGGGGCTTAGAAAGAAAGCCCTTCCCTACGCTGGAGGCAGGTCCTTAATCTAGCGGGCATTTATTCTTACTCCTGGCAGCTGCAGGGAATGACTTCCTGTCGTGTGTGTTTTGACAGCAGTACATGCCTTGTGAAGGCTTGTCCCATAAGGTGTTAACAGTGGAGCTCAGGAGATGCCCGAGTCTCGGCCTCCCTGGTGGCCCCGTGGGGCCTGCTTTCACCCCTCTCAGCCATCATCGTTCCTCCAAGGCCAGTGGTGGCCACCATCAAGGCTCCTGGTGCGGCTGGGACACACTCTTTCTAAACCAACCATAACTTTCCACCTTTTCCCAGGGCTCAGAACAGATGCTGAGCTGGGGTTGTCACGGCATTTAGTCCTAGCTCCAGCCCACATTAGCTAGGCTCAGACTTTCCTAGGCCCTTGTGTGATTGCCAGATTCGTGGGCCCTGTCCTGCTGACATCGTCTTGGGCATCACACACCTGTACACGTAAACCTTAATTCTCGCGGAGGGGAGAGGCCAGCCATCTGGAAGGCTAGCCACAGCCTGGTCATTAGTGCAGTGTTTGTGGGTGGAGGCGGTGCTAGTTAAGCTGATCCCTGGGGAGGAGGGGGGTGATGGTGGTGGTAGAGATGGTGGGACCAGGATGTGGTTGTTCAGGGCGTGGGCTGATTCTTGGCAGCTGGTTTGCAGAAGGCAGTGACTGGGCCCTGACCCTTGGTCAGGACATGCATAGTGAGGCCTCCTGGTTGAGTGGGGTGGGCCTATAGATGGACACTGCTGGGTGTCCAGCTCCGGGGCCTGACTTATCAAAGGGCACACAGGTCCTGGTCAGGGTGGGGGGCATGGCCTGTGAAATGTCAGGTGCCTCTAGGTCAGTGGTTCTCAACCTCCCTAATAATGCCTCAACCCTTTAATACAGTTCATGTTGTGTTGACCCCCCACCCCCAACCATATAAGATTATTTTCATTGCTACTTCCAACACTGTAATTGATGCTGTTATGAATCGGAGGCGATCCCTGTGAAAGAGTCGTTTGACCTCCCATAGGTTGAGAACTGCTGATCCAGGCGAAGGAGGCAGGTGGGGGTACCCCCCGCTCAGTGGGATCAGGCTTTGCAGCTGGGAAGCACCAGTGGTGGTGTCATCCCCTCCTCTCTGGGGAAGGGGGGGGCTCTCTCTGTATGGGGGTGTCTGTCCCTGAGAGTAGGTGGCTCCAGCGTCTGAGAGGGGGCTTTGTGTCCGTTGCTGTGGCTGTTGGGGGGAGTTGTCTGTCTCTGAGAGGGGCTTTGTGTCACTGATTCTGTCGGGGGCTCTGCCACCAGAGCAGGCACCACTAGCCTGTCTACAGAGCCCTGCTCTGGGCATTTCTGCTCATGATGCCCAACAGCAGGTCTCCTGGATAGGGACAGGCAGGTGTGCGCTTGCCCTATTCTCATCGTCACTTGGGGTGGTGGGCACCCCCATTCTGATGGCTGTGTGGAACAGCTGATTGGAATGTCTGTTGACAATGTCCCTTTTTCTCACTCTGGGGAGGCCCTCCATGGCCAGGACACAGTGGAAGCTGACTGACCCTACGGCCTTTCCGGAAACTTCCCATCTCTTCTGTGTGGGAGTGGGAGATTCTGGGACTGACAACAGAGGGGGAGCTCTCTGTGGGCTCAAGTGGCATCAGGCTTGCCCCCATATTCTAGGTGAGGAAATGAGTTCACAGAACAAGTGACCGAAGCAGGTCTCTGGTCAGCTCCAGGCACTGGCTCAGCTGGGACCACTCGCCCATCTGTCCACCTACAAGTGCAGTGGGGGGGGGGTGGTGGGGACCCGGACGTGGGCACATGCAGAGCTACAGCCCAGCTGGCAACAGGGGAAGCAGTGGCATTACCAGGAAGTGGTGGCCCGGCCTGATAAACCAACACTGAGGAGGGTGCCAGAGTGGGCTGACTGGGACTTGGTGGACGGGGGCTCTTGGGAGGAGGGGACATCTTCTGTTGGGATATGCTGTTAAGTTTCTGTCATCACAGGCCCTATGGAGCCTGGCTTCTCCAAGGTGATAGCCTCTCTCTGAATCTACTTGGGGTGGGGTCAGGAGCCTGTGGGTACAGCCGGCCTGGCCAAGTCAAAGGGGGTATTTATAGCCACTTTCTGTGCCCTGCTTTTGTGGAGCCAGGAATTAGGGTAGGTATGGGTCCCAGGACCAGCGCTGTGAGGAGAGGCATGCCACCAATAACCCAAGACAGCTGAGCTCAGCAGGGGGCTTTATTGTTTGCCCCTGCCCCCTCCCTGCCTTCTCACAGGCAGTTGTGTGAGGGACCCAGTTGGGCTGAGCCCTCTTTCCTGTGGTCACCCTGCGTGGTGTCAGGGTCCAGCCCCTGTTGTGTGAGCAGTAAGTGGCATGAGAAAGGGGAACTTACTCCTGACCGCTGGGGTGGGGTGGTGGGCAGTTAAAGCACAGCCAGCCACTTCTCTGGTGAATCTCTGCTCTCACAAGAAGGGCAGGTGGCCGGAAGGAGAGCCGAGAGGGAGGCCGGCCAGCAACTTTCCCTACACCCCCACTGGAAAAGCTGGGAGGAGGAAGCCAGGAACTAGATTGGAGACATTGGGTGGGTACCATGCTCCAGCAAAGGGCAGTAGCCACCACCCCTTCCCCCCCCCCCCCCAAGAAACCTGGAAAGGTGTCAGGGGACTTGTCCCAGCACAGCCTCTGGGAATCTGAGTAGTGAATCTGAGTAGTTCTTTACCTGTGTGCATTCCTGAAATGTGGTCTTGGCCAGGAGGTGGATCCCTCCTGCCCCCAGGCCACAGCTTGCCCTCTGGTGGTGGTGGGGAGCAGTAGGTATGTGTGGGCTAGTCGTGACTGAGTCCAGCACCCCTTTCTTCCCAAGAGCTCCAAGCCCAAACTACAGGCGGCCTGCTCCAGCCTTCAGGAGGTCCGCCGCTGCACCCGCCTGGAGATGCCCGACAACCTCTACACCTTTGTGCTCAAGGTGAGTGGGCATGGTCTCCCTGCCCACCCTCCTACGCCCACCCCCCCAGCCTGGTTACAGAGCCTGTAAGCTGCCCTGCCCCACCAGGTGAAGGATCGAACAGATGTCATCTTTGAGGTGGGGGATGAACAGCAGCTGAATGCATGGATGACTGAGCTCCAGGAGTCTGCTGGCAGAGGGTGAGGCCCAGGCACCAGCAGTCCCAGTCTAGGTGCACCCCCATCTGCCCATTCCTCACCCCCTTTTCCCTGACAGGCCCGAGAGTGACTGTGAGCTGCCCGTGCCCTCAGCTCCAGGCCCCTGCCAAGCCAGCTCCCCTGAGGGAAGCACAGACTCCCTCAACCAAGGTGAGTGCTGACCCTTTGTCCTGGGGGCCTGAGGGGGGGGAAGGGCATGCACCATCCCCACCACCCCTGTCCTTCCTGCCAGGTGCTTCTCCTGGGGGGCTGCTGGACCCAGCCTGTCAGAAAACGGACCACTTCCTGTCATGCTACCCCTGGTTCCACGGCCCCATTTCTCGAGTGAAGGCAGCCCAGCTGGTCCAGCTGCAGGGTCCCGCAGCCCATGGTGTCTTCCTGGTGCGGCAGAGTGAGACCCGGCGCGGCGAGTACGTGCTCACCTTCAACTTCCAGGGCATCGCCAAGGTATGCCGGGCGGGGCGGCCCCAGGCTGGGCACCGCAGGGGTCCGGTCCTGAGTGTGCGCCTGTCTCCTGCAGCACCTGCGCCTGTCCCTGAGCGAGCGCGGCCAGTGCCGAGTGCAGCACCTGCGATTCCCCTCCGTGCTGCACATGCTCCACCACTTCCAGCGCGCGCCCATCCCGCTCGAGTGTGGTGCCGCCTGCGATGTCCGCCTGTCCAGCTACGTGGTTGTCGTCACCCAGCCACCAGGTGGGGCAGGAAGGAAGCTGGTGGACCCAGGGCACACAGGCCTGTGGGCAGGCCGTCACTTACCTTAACAGGGGTCTTCTTCGTCCATTCCTGTCTAGGTTCCTGCCACACAGTCCTGTTCCCGTTCTCCCTGCCCCGCTGGGACTCAGAGCCGGGCCTTCTCCACCTTGGTTCCCCTGCCTGTCCCTGGGGTCCGATCCCTGACACGACCCCCGGCCGCTCCTCACCCCCCGAGCAGATCTTCCACCGGGTGCCTTCACCCGAGGAGCTCGCCGACAGCCTGCGGCTCCTGGAGCCGGGGTCAGAACCACGGGCCCAAGACTCAGACTACGAACTGGACGCGTCCTCTCGGAGACACCTGCGGGCCGTTGACAACCAGTACACACCCCTCTAACGGGCAGCTGCCCCAGGGCCTCCCCAGGAGTCCCACTGCCACCTGGCTTTCTCCTTCATCGTTTACAGATGGAGTCCTGGTCCCCTCACAGCCGCCACTGAAGGGTGAGGCCTAGTGCTTGCAGCGGAAACCTGTTCTCTTGCGGTCCTCAGGAAGCCCAAAACACTAACAGCCCTGGATTCTCACCTGGCTCTCACAGGGGACCACACCTGGCCCTGCTTCTCCTCAGCTTTAGGACAGTGCTCTGTAAGCTGGACAAGCTAAGGTCAAAAATGATTTTTAAACATTTTACCTCAGATTAATTTTTCCCCCCTAAGGATTCAGGTTTCTAAACTCAACTGTTGCTTATTCATTGCACTGTTTAAACTAACCCCTGTGCGATCCACCTCTGCAGCCAGACAGCTATGCAAACCCTCCCTGAAGGGGGCTCACCGCCCCAGCTGAGACACTGGCTTGCTCATCTCTCCTGCACCCTGAGGACAGGCCCCTGTTCTTGTGCAAAGAGGAGCGAAGCATGGATGTCACCCTTTCGGGGAAATTCAGGCAGGGTGGCAAGGGACAGCTCCATCCTGGTGCCTTATGAATAAAAAACTGGATTCTGATTTTAGCAGCTTCATGGTAAGAATTAAATTAATTGGAGGAGTCATGCCCCACCCCACCCCCCAGCTTCTAGTAAGCTCTTTACCTCTAGCCTCTATGGTTTATTAAACTGACCCCCACGTGTGTAGTCTGGGCTGTTCAAAGTGGAAACCTCCCTCTGAGTACAAGACCACCCTGCCCCCCCCCAGGTAGGAGCTGGGGTGTCTTGCAGACGCAGTTGCTGAAGGAATGGGTACACGCCACCTCTACCTACCCTTCACTCGGCACACCATTCCCATAACTAGTGTGGAAGGGACAGCAGCTCAGCCCAGTTGCCCAGCTCGCTGCAGATGAGACGCTTCTAGGAACGGGTGTTGTTTAGCACAGCGTAGTGTTTGTAGACACCCTGTAGTCCCAACCACCACTATAGTCAAGACTTCCACTTCTAGAACTTCCTGAGGATTTGTTTAGGGGTGCACAGTTTCTTATGTATCACTTTAAAAACTACAAGCCCTAGTGCTGTGACAGCAGACCGATCTGAGGCAGTCTGTTTCCTACATGTCGGATAATTGTCCCAAACAGTGCTACTCCACAGCATATGGCCCAAAGGAGCAGTGCCTGGAAAAGCACTCTCCCTCTGCCAAGGCTGAGGAGAAACGAGGCCAGGAGGTTCGCTCTCGCAGTCTGGCCGGCCATGAGAGCGCATCATGCAGCAGCAGCCAGGGCGCTGGCAGCGCGCCACTTGTCAGCCACCTCCAGTGGTAGGTCCAGGCAAACTGGCTGCAAAGCCTTTAAGCTCCGAACCTGTCACACAGAAGTGGATGCCACCCCCCTCGGCTGAAGTATCTAAGAAAATGTGCCCCCTTCCTTCCTGAACGTGTCCTTGTCACCAGCACAGCTCAGACATGTCCTGACAAAGAAAACCCTCACGGCAGGAGGCGAGCCACTAAGTCACTCCATGCCGGACTCTCCCCACCCTGCCAGGCTCCTGCTGGTTCATGTTATGACAGGGAAGAAGCATGCTGGCCAGCCCCCAGCACTGTCACCTCCTTCTGACCCCAGTCAGCTCCTCACACTAACAAGTCACCAGCACCAAAGAATTAAGTTGACTAACCTGCCTTCAATTCTAGACCAGCAATCCATACGGCTTTGTCTGGTAGAAATCTTCTGCCTTGCTTTTGACCATTTCTGGACCGTGTAGGAAGAAGAAATAGCAGTCATTATAATCTTGGGCCAGAGAACACTATTTTTACTCCAGTTTCTTAACCTAAAATCAAGGCCTTGGCCTCTGCCCTGAGGGTGAAACTGAAATCTCGCCTGCCCACTTTCATTTTGGGCTAGGTCAGCTGGAGCAGCACCCCCACTCCCCCAGGGCAGAGGGACCAGACGGTTCTCCACCGCCCCTAACCAAGACTCAAGTGACAGACACATCGTGACAACACAGACGGTGGCTGATATTGTATCTGGCAGACTTCAATGTATTGTTTATGTACTGTACGAGTAACTTATTCTTGAAAAATGCCAATTTTGCTATTGTGTACAAATTGCTCTATGTGAATTAAAAACTACTTTTCAGAACCTTGATTTGATGCCTTGCTCTTTGACAATGGCCTCTATCAAGCCCTCCTGCTCACTGACAGGTGTCTTGAGGTGGGTGCACACAACCAGAAACTGCACCCTCCTTGCTGGTCAGTCTGCCCTCCAGCCTTTTAAGTCTCTCCTGCCCCCTACTGGTACCCAGACCTGTTTCCTGACCCAGACTGGGACCTTCTGCAGAGAAGGGCAGCTCATGGGGTTGGAGGCGTCAGGAGGGCTTGGCCCTGCCCAGCGCTAGGCGCCTTTCTCCTCTAGCAGCAGGCTTCTTTCTGGTCCACCTCAGGAACTGTGCCCCCTTGACTCTGTGGAGACACTGTGAACCAGAACTAAAGGTGAAGAGAGGTTTTTTTTGACAGCTGCCTTCTGGCTCAATGGTCAAGCTCCTGCCACGGGAGCTCACACAAACACACGCTACCTGGGTGCCAGTTTTTAAAACTTTTTTTATTTTTAATTTTTTTTTAGGTTTTTATTTTATATTATCTACAAAGTAAAAGTTTCCCCCCCCACCCCCTTAACTTAAAAGTTGGATCACTGGCCACAGTGATCACCTCATCAAACTTGATTTATAAATAATAATCCGTCAGATGACGGTAAGAATTTACTGAACTTTTTTTTTCAGGTTTAATAAAAGGGCGTTCCAAGTCTTGATTTATGTTATTATAATTTTTTTTTGCAGTAATAGCAGCAAGAATCACTCTTGTTACTTCTTTTGCTAGCTGATGTGTTCATGACTGTCAGAGGATCATTAGAAAATAAATAACTTCCAGTTTCAGCAAGCAGAGCTGGGGTGCTCAAGGGGCTGAACAGCATATGGAATTATGGACTAGCCCACAAGTTCCTAAATGCCGCTATTCGGTCCAATATCTTCCACTGCAGGGTGAACTGTTAGCATTCCTATTGGATGTTACAAGAAATCAACATATATTTTAAGAAACAAAATCAATGAGTTTCTAGTTTTCTGTGCTTCCGGTTGGTAGAAGCAGTAGCAGGGCAGAGGGGATCTGGCCTTTCGCTTCCTCCAGGGCAGCCTTACAGCTGCTGTTGGTGGTGGGCTTGTACTGCAAGAGAAAGAGGTGAACATTGAAGCAGGAGGCTGGCAAGCCCAAGGGAGTCTAGTGTCTGCAGCACGCGCCTGTGAGCCCCTCCCGCTAGCTGAGGCTCATGGCACGGTGCACTCTTACCCTCCCATCTGCACCAGGGTAGATAGCAACACACCAGTCAGCCGTAAAACCATCAAGACTTGCTGCTTGTGGGGTCAGAAAAAGGCCTCACCACACCCCCCCCCCAGGCTAGCCACGCCCTGGCACTGCTCGCAGAGCACAGGTCCCCTGTGTATGAAGCCAGGGCTGCCAGCAACCAGCACACAGCACCTGCACATCCTCAGAGCTCCACTCAGGCTCCGCCCTGGTGACAGCCCCCCACAGGTCCAACTGCCCTGCCAAAGAAGGCCACCTGAGTCCTAGCATGCGCCAGCCACCCAGACCGATGCTGCTGCTTGTCAAGCCGAATCCGGGAGACCACAACACACAGCCGAGGCGCCAGGAGCCTCAGACCCTGACACTGAGCTGACCGCCACGGGCCCTACTGCACGCGCTAGGACGGGTCTTGCTAGCTCTCCGATGTGGGGCGTGAAGCACTGGCCCTGCCTGCCCTTCGCCCTGTGTGAGCAGAATGCTGTGGGTGCCCCGGCGGCCCCTGCACACACACGCCTCACCTGAAGGGTGCGTCATATAGGGGAAAGGCGCTGTTGTCGAGACTGGAATGGGTTGTAGTGCACTTTGAGCGAGGGCGGCCTGGGGACCGCCGGGTGGCTGTGTCGTCATTAGCATCATTGGCGCATGGGCAGTTGGATGAGAAGGAACCATTCCTGACTGTACATGAGCCTGAAACAGAGAGCTCTTTTACGCATACAGGCAACATCTCCGCTTACACAACATGTCAACTCCTTGCTCAGCATGGGGCGCAGGGGGGAGGGCAGTGGTAGGCCGTCAGGCCCGTCTACTCTTGGGGGGCTTTGCCAGGCAGTCCACAGACATGCTTCACCTTCCAGGAGGTCCTGCAAGCTGGGGCGCGGGCACCCAGTGTGAGGGGTTTACTACCTACGGCCCTGCGCCTGCCCAGGGCAGGGCCTCACAAAGATCAGCACTGAGCCACTGGCCGGCCGCCTCTCGACTGAAGACGAGGCAAGATGCAGTGAGGCCTGAGAGCCGCCCTCCCCATAGTCCTGTACTGACAACACCCTATTCTGATGGGAGAACAGGCAGGGCGGCTGGGTTCCCTCCTGGGAGGCACCTCTCCAGGCCACCCTCCCCTGCTTCCTGCCTACTCAGCAGCACAGCTCGAAGATAAGCCTGATGGAGGAGGGGAGTCAGGTGGAAAGGTGGCCAGAACTGTTGGCCTCTGTCACGCAGCCCCTGGCAGGTCGGACTTCCCAACCGGAGGTAGCCTGGTTCCTTCAGCACAAAACACAGCAAGGTTTGAAGCACCCTAGCTTCCCTGTGCTCACACACATACCTCCAAGCCAGCGGTCTCTGCTAGCCCCCACAGGGCCCCTGCACTCTGGAAGTGGGCTCAGCCACACTCCACTGACCACACCAGCACCCCACCCACCACCAAAAGCATGTCACCAATTCCAGCGCCCACGGTGCCCCAAGAGCATCAACCGAGGCCATGCCAAGGATACAACGGGTCAGCTATCGGGTAACTGAAGCCAAATGGCATTCAGTCAGGTGGGTCTAACCTAGACCCAACCTAAGGGAGTCCTATTGAAACTAAAACAAAAAAGCAACCAACCCCATCTTATCCAGTCAGTTCACCCAAAGAGCCCCAGAGAGGGCAAAGGGCAGCCACTCCTGGGGAGGAGGAGGAACCACTGCAAAGACCAGCCCCCCACTGCAGGAGCCCACTACTCTGAGGTGAGTTCACTCTTGCTGCCCAGGCAACTCTGGAGGACGTGTTTGGGCCCCAGAGCTCAATGCACCAGTGCACACGGCCACACCCTTCCAAGTACCTCACACGGCCACCGAAGATGGAGGAAGAGGCAGGAACAACCTTCAGAACCCACCCTCCCTGCCAGGGGTGTATGCGTACGCACATGTGTACAGGGCAACAGAGCTGATACACAAAGCCAAGCAGACACAGGAAGGCGAGGAAGGGGCTGCATTCCAGAGTCAGAGGTATCTGTCAGGTTTCAGTTGGGAAAGGCTCAGGGCTGACCCGCCAGCAACACAACTGAGTCCATCACAAAACCACACGATGGTCAGTGCGGGCCAGACCACGTGCACTGCACAGGCAGAGGGGGTGGGGCGAATGGCATCACACACAGGGTGTTCTAGCTAGGGCGTGTCTGGTTCTGATGCTATAACAACCTCCACAGCCGCCTGGTCTGGACAGAACGCTGGCGAGGGCGAGCTTACCTGAGGTACATGGGCCATGTGGGGTGGGTTGGTGTACGCCGGCTGAACGTGGGAAGGATGGATCGTAAAGACGGTTTGTTGTGCTGTTGGGAAGCTGTTTTGTGGTGACTGCGTATTGGAGGCTGGTGTCATGGAGGGGGGTGTTGGCGCGAGCCCCGCATGGTAGATGGCCGACTGCTGCTGTGGACTGGCCAGATGGAGGGCCTGGGCCGCCTGGTGCTGATGGTGCTGCAGACCAGCCACAGAATGGAGAAAAACATGTTACAGAAAGGCAGGTGGCAGGCACACAACCATCTGAGCTCTGCACGTGAGCACGGCTCCCCAGGGCTACCACCTAATCCAGCTGCCTCTGGCTGGAATGTTTCTGGGGAGCAGGATGCCAGACCTCAGTTCTAGACTCTCACCCAGTGCAGCACCCATGAGTTAATAGACACCAAAGCTGACTCTTAACTATGACGATTAAGATAGAAGTACAAAAAAACACAACCCTCAGATACACTTGACTACAAACCCACACTGGGTGCCATGTGAGACTTTTACCTTGTTTCTGACCCGTGACTACATGCCTGGGAGCCTGGCGGCCGCACAGCTAGCTCTCAGTTACCCAAGGGAGGGAGGCAAGAGGGTGGGTGGCCACGGGTTCCTTCTCACCTGAACAGGACTTGGGGCAGGGTGACTCCCGCCATGCTGACTTTGCTGCTGTCCAGTGGGGGTAGCTGAGGGCTGAGGATGTGGCGTATGTGGGTGCAGGGTGGCGTTGGGGTGTGCATACTGCTGGGCAAGGGAGCCGGTGGAAACTGGTAGAGAAAGGAGAGTGCAGACAGCAAGTGAGCATTCCCATTATCGCGCCTCCGCTGCCCGCTCACAGCAGGGCCAGCATCTAAGGGATGCCCCACCAGTTGCTACACTTGATCCCACCTCTCTCTGTTATTCTTCACTTTTTCTCATGAACGTTTACAAAGTGGATCATAGTTTTACATTTAGTAGTTCACACCTGGCTATTCCACCTTTCTTGAAAAACATGTAAAGCCAATAAATATTAAACTAGCATTTAATATATATAATAATATATTACATAATATATGTAACGTAGCTGTCTACGTTTTACGATAAAATCAAGTTAGTTTGAATTGCTTTTCCAACAGTCACACTTTCTCTGGACAAAAGGCAAGAATTCCTCAAAATCAATCAATCAACCACCCCCCCCCCTCTCTCTCTCTCTCTCTCTCTCACACACACACACACACACACACACACACACACACAGTCAAGGACATCATCTGGCTGACCTCACCATGCTACTGCCCTGCAACCGCCACTGACACCTCAAAGTGGGCTTGTGGGTGGGAGCTGGAAGACCTCTCGTGGAGCCACAACCCTACAAACACCTGTGGCTGATGACAAAAGCCACCCTTGTCAGTGTCCCTCCAGGCCTTCTGCTCTATAGAATCCAGTTGGCACTACTGACTATGCTTTGTGATCAAGAGTCCGCTGTCCACAGAGACTGAACCCAAAAGCCCATCTCAGTAACAGCTATTCCTGGGTACAAAGTAGGGACATCAGGCAGAAATCCAGATCTTCCAAAAAAAAGCACAGTGAGAATCAGGAAGATGAAATGTGTTCATGGCTTCAGGTGATGACCATTCATCCATGACACAAACCTGTCCATGACTGGGCAACGGGCTGGGGACTGTGCTCCTTTTTAGGGAGTGGGAGGGGGGACAGTGCTCTTAAGACACATCTGGAGTAATGCATGACTCCTAGCCTTTACTCAAGAAATCAGTCCTAAAATCCTTTATAAACTGAGCCTACAAGTAACAATTCCAAGAGGTTACACCCGCTGTTGTCCAACGTGTCAGCAAATACAGTCACATGAGTGTGGCAGGAAGAGGCAGACACAGCTGTGGGATCAGGCACCCAAGCTCAGGTGCTCAGCGAGGCCAGCTGGCTGTGTACCCCGTCAATGTGGTGCAGAGGGTTAGGCATGTAAAGCTAAGAGCCACCGGCACTCCAGTCCAACTCCAAACACATCACTTACCAAGGGAGTAGGGTGAGGTAAATGGCCAGTGCTGGAGACACCTGGGCGCCCCACACCAACACCACAGCTGGCTCAACACTCAAAAACTCCTAGTGTAACTCAAACAAAACAGATTCACTAACACACTGGGGAACATTTCCTGACCGTAAGATTCATCCTGCGGTTAGGCTGTTACCTGTCACCAGGTCAGTTTCAAATCACAGCAACCCTGGATAACAAAACGAAACCCTACTCGGCCCTGCACTGTCTCACCAGGTTGGAGCCCACTGTTGCGGCTACTGTGCTAATCAAGCTGAGCTCTCATTGAGGTTCCTCCCTACTCTGTCCAAGTCATCTTTCTATAAGGACTGGCTCACCCGCCCTCCCATTACATGAGCAAAACACACAAGACGAAGTCTTGCTGTTCTAGCTTCTAAGAAACATTCTGACTGTATAGTTCTGTCTTCCTTATTCAATGCCCCACTTTCACATATATATGAGGTGACTGAAAGAAAACAGCATGGCTTGGGCCAGGTGCGCCTTAGCCCTCAAAGTCACATCTTTGTATTTTAACACTGCCATGAAGTCTATCATTTGAATTCTTGACTTCTGCTTCCATGGGAGCTAACTGCAGATCCAAGCAACACAAAATCCTAAAACAACTCCAATCTTTTCTGTTTATCATGATGCTACTTACTGGCCCAGTTGTACTACATAGGTTTTTGTTTTCGTTATATTGAGGTGTAATCCATATTGAAGGCTGTAGTTTTTTATTTTCATCAGAAAGTGTTTCTTCACTGACACCAAGCAAGCTCGTGTTACCTGCATGAGTGAAAGTTGCTAATGCACCTGCCTCCAGTTCTGACACCAAGTTCTTCGTCACAGTCCAGGTTACCGGACGATCAGCCCAGCATGAGTAAGTATGGTGGAAGAATACAAGACCACATCTTTCCTGATGTTCAACCATCTGGGGTCCCCTTGTTGTGTTTCAACAACTGCCTCTTGGTCTGTGTGCAGGCTCCGCCGCACAATGATGTGAACAGTCTACCCTGATGGGAACAGTTGGTGACTGTCCCCCTAGAAGCCGGGAAAACTCATGTGCTAAATGTTTTCTCCAGTGCCAGAGTCCCTGAGTCTGAGGGAAGTCTGTCTCTCCGACCTCACAGGTTTGATTAAAACCCCACCTATCACTATCATATCCAAGTAATTTATTTCAAAACCTTCTGGTCACTGACGGGGTCTAATGGTTTAACATACCAAAAGATCTTCAAACCCATGCCATCTGATCAATTCTGTTCCATAGTGACCCTATAGGGCAGAGTCTACCTGCTTTGTCTTCCTCCCACAGAGCTAACTTTGTGGCTTACAGCCCACTACACTACCAGGACATTTATTAATTCTGAAACCTGACTTTGCTGCTCTTGCACACACACGCGCACACACACGCATGTCACTGAGTATATATCCATTTGAAATTTTTATTAAATAATTTAAACTCAATAGATCAGAAACAACTAGCATCTATGTGAAACTGTGCCAATGCAGTACCGATCTAAGTTTTCAGGAAGACAGACTGGGCTCCTACACAGCACTGGTCCGTGTGTGGGGGCCACTGTGCCGAAAGCAGAGTAGGGAGCAAGTGCCACCGTGCTGGAGTCAGCCAAGATGTCTTACTTTCAAGTCATCAGCATGTAAGCCCCTGCTCCTTGTAGATGAAGCATCTGATATGTGTGGTTTTCAAAATACTAAATACTCAATCCACCACAGGAAAAAGCAACCCCCAAGTCCTAAATTTTATTTACATCTTTTCATAAAGGCAGTACAGAATCTCAGAGCTTGTAAAGTATATTTAAATTTTATGTAAGATCTTCCCCCCCTAAAGTTTACATTTTTACTTGTAATTATCTTCTAAGCAAAGCATTAAGAATATAAAAGATAATGTCTAGGGGGGGTGATCTATGTATATAGTTTATACACTAAGGCTCAGCAGTTAAAGAATAATTATGTCAATAAAGTTTTCTGATCAAATCTCTTATTAAGCTGAGAGCAGAGGCTTAAATAGCCAGCGAAGGGCGGGTCAATAAAGTTTTATAATGAAGTCATTCATCAATTTTAAAAATGTGAAAACTTAGCAGCTCCTTGCTTAGAAAGGAAATTCTTTTGCTGTGCCTTTCCCACTGGTATCTCTGTGACAACAAAGAACTTTGTTCACTTTTCCAGGCTGTACAATGGAATGTTCTAAGCTACACTCTGATTTGCATGCACAGAACAAGCTCTGAGTAATGCAAGCAGTGACTCGACATATGCTTTTAAGACACCTACCCCTTGCCTGCCTCAACACCAGGAAGCCACAAGGCACTGTGACAAGAAAAAAACCAAACAGATGCTACTGTATGAGGGGGCGTCAACAAGTGCACAGAAACATGGAATGGACAGATCATGGAATTTTCCCATGTACTTTTCTGACATAACACTTGGATATACTTCCTGAGCTGCACAGAACTGTAAGGAGGTTTCATTGGAAATATTTTTCTTTTTCATCTTCTAGCTTAACAGAGTTAAAAGCGGGCACCTTGTGCTGGCAGTTGTTTGCCTCTTCAAAAAACAAAAACTGGGTAGCTTAGTGTGGAAAGTGTGAAAGCCATACTTCAATTAACTGTGCTCTGGCCCCCTGAAAGGCAGTGGGACAGGAGGAAACGAAGACTTGGGAGGAACAAGACTCACCAAGGGAAAAGAAGATAGGGCAAGAGAGAGGCTGTGAGGGCTGTGGGACCAGGACAAATGGGCAGTGAGGGCTGGCCAGGGGGTCAGCCTCCTGTTCAGAAGCTGAGTGCACTGCCAAGGGAAGCTATATAACCAAGGGAATGCTCTTATATGTTTGGATTGTGATACTCTGTTAAACCTTTATTCACCCAAATGTAAGCAACCTTCATGAGGCCAGCTGGGTCAAGTCAACCAGATCAATGAAGTATTGCTTCTATCCTAGGAAATGGAAGTCAGGGGCTAGACTGGTCCTGAAACCACCTGTACCCTATGATTCCAACTGCCATCCATGTGCTCCTTGATATAAATGCTTGAAGCTTTAAGGAAGGCCACTGGGCAAATCCTTTTTAACACTGACCAATAAACGGGCTTCGTCTCACTGATGGCAGAGTCCGTCCGGAAGGCAGTGCATTTGATTTTTTAACAGTTTTCTCCTTCAGATGCTGGGTTGCCAGCACTGCAGAACTACATTTAACAAGGGCACGAAACAACCGCCTCCCACCTTCCAATCCAGACAAAGTGGAAGCATGAAGGCAAGCTGAAGAGAGGTCAGAAGAGGGGTCAGAGGCAACTGGACCAAACCTTCCAAGAAGGAAAAGGAAGCAGCCAGTCAAGTTACACACAGCAAGCAGCACACTGTCGGTGCCATCTCTTCCGGGGAGTCAGGTGTCGAGAGTTAATGCTCAGGTGTGATGAGGAAGGATCGCTTAGCTACTTACCAGGACACGGCCTCCAAAACTAGTAACAGAGACAGTAAGATGGTGAGGATAACCAGCCGAGACCTCCATTGAGTACACCAGACAAGCAAGTTATGACATTGTCTTTTAACAGATACAGTCGCATACACAGCGTCCCTTCAATAGACAGCTATACAGCACGACTCCTTTTTAAAGAGCGTCTATATTAAAGGATTACATTTGTTAACATTTCCTAGCACCAAGTAAAAGAGTAAATCAAATGCAGAAACCTTATTGGGAGTAACTTATTTTTGGATACCAAGTCATGGCACAATTAGTGAAAAACTCAGGTCAAAGTGTTTGTAAAATGCTTTCTTAAAGCTGGTCTTAAGGAAAATCATGTATAGACTCATTTCAAGTAACTGAAATTTTAGTCCGGGCAGAACACCTCTAAAATGCACATCATGTCTCACATAGCAACCCATGTTAACCAAGGGTTTCTGTGTGGCTGGACCCTTCTCCAAGTGCCACGGTCCATGGCTGGCCTTGTCTAGGCACTGCCTACAAACAGAGAACACGGACCTGACAAGCTCATTTCCCGAAGAAAGTCCTACTGGCATGTGCACCTGTGCCTGCACCTGGGAGCAACCAGGATGCTCTTCCAGGCAGGGGGCCTCCTGCTACCTGCCCCTCTGGTGGCCATCAGGTCAGTCAGCTGCCCCATGTGAGCAGACACCCCCCGAGGGTGTCCGCTACCTGGGTTCTTGAAGCCTCCATTCACAAAGACTGATGTTTGAAAGTGATTCTCCTGTGGTACATTTCATCAGCCCTCACTTCTGAAAAATCCTGGTAAGGGGAATTTTCTTCTTACCAAGGCATTTTGAAGAAATGAACAAAACCACTACAAAGCTTATGTTGGTATAAATTTTTTCCCCTCTTTAAAAAATGAGCTGTTCAGGCAGTCTCTCTAAAAGAGAATATTAGGCATTTTCAAGAGTCATGTTTGCTTGGTATGCAAAAATTATTTTCTGAAATGTGAATTTTTTTTAACTCCAGCTTTCTTCAGCTGGGTTTAATTTCCTTTTTAAAAAACTCAGAATTACTTAGAGATACATAGATATTGTTTGTAATGATTTTGTCTGGCACAAGGAAAATACTGTTCAACAAGTCTATTCCCTTAACATGTGTTCTTTAAAAAGTGTCTTACTGCACAATGAAAATTAGTATAAAAACCCCAACTCACTGGCAAAGTAGAAAGAAGGGCTTGTCTCCTTGTTGTATGGTAATTTGGGACATGCTGAATTTGGAAAATAGAAAGGTGAATTAGCCTTTAGAGTTGTGCATTTTCCTAATTCTCTGGAAGAGGCTGACATATTAGACAAGTTCTCTGTATTCATGCACAGGTTCACTTTTATCTTAAAAGCGATGACAACTATCTTTAACCCCAGGAGGGTGCTGGGCAGTGCTGGGAGACACTCTGCCTTTGTTCCTGGGTGTCAAGTTCCAAAAGTGGACTTGCTGAGTGAAAGGAGAAACATCCTTATCTGGTCAAAGAGCAACATGGCATGCCATCCAACAGTTTATACATGTGCAACACATGCGAGGCAAGCAGCAGTTGCCAGGGCCAATTCCAATGACCCAAGACAACACTACTTTTGCAAAACATTATTAGTAGAAGTGCTGTTCTGAAGGATGTATATCAATGAACCCAAGAGCTAGAGAAACATAAACTATACTAAGCATGATCATTTCTCACTAAGGTAAGGCTACAAAAAGTGCACACATGTGTTTAAGCACATCTGGAAGGATAAGCAGCCAAAGGTTAGCAGGTGGCAGGACAATAGGAACTTTCTATTTTGGGGGGCAGACTGTTTTATACGTGATCTGCATTAAACTACCCAAAATAAATCACACAAAGGATCTAGCTCATGTTGCTCCTCACAGTTCGGGTTTGTAGACAGAACTTTGTTACTATTAATTTGTAAATGGAAGACCTAGCACCATACAGCAACATAGGAAATCAGACATTTGGAGATCAAAAATCAAAGTAACTTCTTGGAAAGGAGGGGGCAGCAGCAAGGATGAAGGCTTGATGAAGGTTAATGAGATGAAGTGTGTGACCAAACTGGATAAAAGGACAAAGGGCCAATAACTTTTGAAATACCCATCTCCAACTCTAGTAATTGAACTGTTCAGCAGTCTGTTACCATGTTTATGCTAACACCAACATGTTTTTAAAATGATAATGAATCTTTCACTTTGCAGTCACCACTATGCACCAAACCATCTGGGGTGGCCGTAGCAGATGCATGTCAAAAGAGGTGACATAAAGCTGTCGCTAACATGAGGTGTATAGTCTTCTGGCCATATAAAGAATAATAGACAGGGTATCAAATCATAAACATAATTCATATTCAGGGTATTTGGCTGCTTTGAGAAAGTAATGATAAACTGTTAAGGGGGGTGAGTGTAAGGTGACCATTTCCACACAATGGATTTTGTCATCATTTAAAAGAACACACAAACTTGTCTGTCTTGGGTATAATTAGGTTTTCCATTAAATTATTGACGAGTCAATGGAAAGTATGTGTTAGTAGACTTAACTGCAATTTAAGATGGTAAGGAACAAGACCTGCGACTCCCTCATGTTGGGTTTGGTTTGAGTGAGCTGTCCAAAGGGAGAGGGAACCTCGGCAGCCAGGCTAGCCGCTATGCTGGCTGCAACAAGAAGATGGGTCAGTGGCAGGAGAGTGCGCGGGATAATAAGGCCACTCCAGATCTGCTGCACATTGGTTTTGTTTATATTCTCTCTTTACCCACATTCCAATGGACTTCAGGGTCCAAGGCCAAGTGCCTTCTAAATTGCACTGCTGTGAGAAGGTGGTTATAAAAACCACTAGTGCTTCAAATACCCCCGTTACTGTACAGAGTGCTTTTAAATTAATGACTATCCATCCCAAACACAAAGCACAGGGAGGAGTCGTCTGCGGAACATCTCAAGATTCACCACCCTGTCCCCGAGGCACAGGTATGCTCTGAAAGCAGTGGCAATTTTAGCTCAAAAAGTTCAGATCTTAATCCAAGGTGAGCATGCCAGGAAATGGGAGGGAGAAAGTAAATGCACTTTCCGAGTGTTAAATCATGATGTGCTCAACAGGAAGGCTTAAACACTCACAGTGAACTTTTCACCGAGGCCATAAGGCACAGTGGAAAGTTGCTGAAATATCCGCAAGGGGAACTGTGAGGTCCTGCCAAACGCACTTGAGCTCTGGCTCAGTGCCAGTAAGAGGTGAGCTTTACCAAGACTACGAACCTGCCTGGCAGCTTATTTTTATGACTGAATTAAAAATTACAAGAAATGTATTCCAAAATGTAGCAATTATACCATTTTTCATTTGAAATACATAATCTACAATGCAACATATTTTAAAAGGAATAATGTGGAAAATTAAGATTAGACTTTTAAGCACTTATTAAAACACCGCCTTTAGTCATGTAAAATTACCTACCATCAGTGGCCTGCAGAACGGGGGTGTACCTCCGGGAAGAAAGCAGAGCTGGGTTAAGGGTGACACAACAAATGGGGTCCTTGCTGCTGCCCGAGGGCTCCTCCTAGGACTCACCCAGATCATGGGGCCACCGAGCAAGCAAAGGGTGAGGAAGAAATTCAATTTTGCCTAACTACATCTATTTAAGATATCTAAACTAAAAAAACTGCAACAAAAACAAACATAAGACAAAAACTTTTCATTCTTAAGTCACTCAAAAAGTTAAACAAGGTTTGAAGGACACAATGTCCATTTTGTTGCTGTAACTCCACATTCACAGTAGCACATCTAACTAAGTGAGCAAACTTACATTTCACATCTTTGCTCAACAGAAAATACCCACAATGCCATTACAGGAGGGCTCAGACATCTTAATGTAATAGGGACGAAATAGAGAGGAAATCTTAAAAAAAAAAAACAGCCTAGAATATGGACCACCCATCATCAGCTATATTATTCCAGGATAGGAGGGGAAGCCAGGATCTTTCAGCACCTTGGATGGCTGCTAAAATGACCTGCACAAAGTTCTCCATTTGGGCCACAAAATTGTTTGTTTGTTTGTTTTGGGGGTGGTGGTGGTGGTGGCAAGGGGACTTAAAGGGACAGATTTACTATTTTTATATAGGATATCTGATTTCATTTCACCATCCTGTGTAACTGGGTTACATTGAAAGGTATACTTTATTTGGGTTCTATTTAGACTAACATTGGGTAGTTTTGAAGGCCGGCATGAGGCGGGCAGGCAGTAGCACTGTAATGAATGGCAGTAAAAGTCTGGAAGGCCAGGGAACCTGCCCTGAGAGTGAAACACAGTGCCCTCATGCTGAGGCTTGTGCGGGGCAGCTCTTCCCTGCATGCCTTTGGCCGACTATAGCCACACAAGGTAAAGGAAGGAAGGAAGGAGAGACACAGAGGATGGAGGACGTGCTGATCGAGGGGTAGAAGTGAGTGGCCGAGACTGGTGAAGAGAGCAGCAGTGCTAACAAGCCCATCTTATAGACTCTTAACCCTGAGGGTCACCAAAAGCCAGGTTATTCTTAAAGTATCTTTTCTGAACCTTCCAACCATGAATAGGCACACACAGGGAACCAGACAGACAGAGGATTTCCTACCATACATCGCATGTGTCTGCTCATGAGCCCCGTACTGAGTCGCTGAAGACGATACGAGAGCAGGCTGGGCATGTGCTGGGGGAGCCATCATCCGGGCGTTACCCTGAATGACAGGACTATAGACATGAGGGTGCTGCAGCCAAACAAAAAATGAAAAAAGGGTCTACAGTCACCACAGAGTTCAACGGGTTAGTCAGATGCCTCCTCTCCTCTCCAGGGTCCCCGGAAAGCACTTTTGGCCATTGCACTAAAAAGGCCGTTGGCCATAATCCTAACGCCACATATGGCCACAGCACAGCAAACCAGCCCCCCACCCCGGCCCCCAACGACTCCACAGCGAAGATGAACCAACATCCCCAGGGAATAGAGCGAGCCAGGAAACCCCAAGCCTTACCTGAGACTGATAATGTGGCACGTGCTGAACAAGAGGCTGATTTGGAAACTGCTGAGGACTGTAGGCAACGTACTGTGCGGAATAGGCTGGAGGGGTAGCGACAATGGGTGGGCCTGCTGCGGAGGCTGGGTGCATCATGCTGCTCTGGTGGTGCTGGTCCTGCCGCTGCTGGGGCATATTTGGTACTGCAGGAGGAGAGACGACTTAGCACCACCAACTCAGTGTGCCACATGGGGATCAACCAGCCCCACATCAGCCAGTCTTACCACACAGGCTACTCCTTGATTCCTCAGACAACAAACTTGGCTGGCCCCCTAGAGTGCTGAGTGCTCTTCTTGAGGAGTCCCTGTGGGTTTCCCTTTGAGCACTAACCACAACATTAAGATGGGGACTAGAGCCACGTGCATTAAATACACCAAATCATGCTCCTGGTCAGAAAAGACCCAACCTTGATCTCATCTCCATATATAAATACATACATATATAATGTATGTGTGTGTGAGCTCACATGCGCATGCACACACACCCCCTTTACTTACCACCTGAATGCAAAACATCTGTGTAACCCAAGACCCTTCCCCCCTCGATGTCTCTTTACTTCCCCCTACTAGAGGTCTCCATACAACTCCCCATATTTCTCAAGTATACAGCAGGTGTCTGAATGACACACCGTTTTGCCAAGAGTAACATCTCTTCTTCCTGCTGGGTCATACCATTTTGCCAAGAACACAGCTGCCATCTCTTCAAGAATGACTTCCCAGTGCCCCCATCAAGAGCTAGATGCACTGTGTCCCTTCCCTGCACATGGCTATCATTGCGTGTGTACTGGAGTACATTGATGGTGCGAGGCACAGAAAAGAGTAAATAGGGAGCACTCATGAATCTGTGGGGACTGACTGGCTACAGAAGGTATTGCCAATATCCTTAGTTCAGTTTTTGTTTTCAATCTTTTAAACTTGAAGTCAAAATTTTAATGATTTGCTGAACTTTAGTTGGTGTAGTGGGTTCACAAGGTCAGGAGAGTTCAAGTTTACCAGTTACTCTGAGAAAAAAGATGACTCTTGGCTTCTGTAAAGATGTGCAGCCTTGGAAATTCCCAGGAGCAGATCTCCTGTCTTACAGGGCCTCTATGAGCCAGAACCGACTCCATGGCAGTGGGTTGAATCCCCTATTTGATTTTTTTAAATTTTATTTTGAAAACAGTAGGAATAAGGTAAAATATTTTTTTCTGAATTCAATTCTGAGAGTCCACATATCGAAAAAGCAGCTCCTTTTGGTAAAGGGAAAGTTGCCCGAAACTTAGGTAACATTTTGATCAAATACAAGTCTGTCTAATAAGCCAAGTGACTGAGCTGTCCACTCACCACTATGAATGTGAGACTTCAACTGCTGCCTTCACAGATGCACAAGTTTACTGTTTTTATAAAAACTTAAAATAAATCTTACTTATGCTCAAATAATACTAAGCAAAATGGCCCTTTAAATATCGTTTGTACCCCACCCTTTTGGCCTTATTAGGAAACTTTGTAGTTGTCCTTCTAGATCATTCTTCATCCATCATCAGTACAGATAAAAGGGGGCTTCAAAAAGCTCATGAAACTATGAAATAAAAGGATAGTGGAATTTCCCCACCTACTTTTTGAAGCCCCTCATATGTAATACGGAATCATGGTTACAGTAATGGCTTGTGCTGAACCTACCGTAATCACAGTTAAACTGATTAGATAAATCGTAATTCCCACCCCAAACAACTTAGCGTCCCCACTGGGCCATTAAAACCTTTCTTCTACAGCCCACGGTCCAATATGACTTGTAGGCCCCTGCTTTTGTGACCCCTGAGATCAGAGGGCAGTACTGCCCACTGTGGGAAACACTGGCCCAGATGGACCATATTTTAGCCATTTCATATGTGAATGGTTCATAATTGGGGAAAATTCTGTCTCCCAGGGGGGCCATGGGCAGTGCCTGGAGACATTTTTGTTAATCACTGTAGGGGAGGGGGGGGGGGAAAGATCTGTAACTGGCACCTGGTGGAAGAGGCCTTTGGTGCTGCTGGACACCCCCCTGAAACCAACACAAAGAATAACTGTCAACACCAACAGTGCCAAGGCCCGAAAATCCTATCTTAGACTAATTATGTCCTAGATTTTGGCATATTTTCAATTTCCCTCAGAAGCTACAAGCAAAAGGCGGAGCAAAAGGATGGAGGAGGCTTTGTGCAAAAACCCTACTATCATGAAGGGAAGACATATTATACACAAACATGGCAACATTTCAGAACCAAGTATTGGCTCTGCCACCACTTGACAGACATTAGAAATACTCTACTGGGTTCTTGGGGAGGGAGGGGGAAAAAAGAGAAGCTGATACCAAGGGCTCAAGTAGAAAGAAAAGGTTTTGAAAAGAATGATGGCAACATATGTACAAATATGCTTCACACAATAGATTTATGGTTTGTTATAAGACATGACATACCTCACTGATGCATAGCCCTACAGGGGACAACACTGGAGACAGTGTGGGAACTGCACCCAATCTGACCCCATCACAGTAAAGGCATGCAATAAAAAGCAAGAGGAACAGAGTGAGGAAGTCCTGAGGGAATACCAAAGACAGACTTTGGGGCCAGGGTGTGGCACCCCATCAGTCTTGACTGGAAAACACGTCTAAAGGTCAAAAGACCTTGAACTTTTTACAGGCTTTTCTTTTTTGTATCACTGTTTTATTGTTGTTGTTGTTTGTGTTTTGTTGCTTTGTTTTGCTCTGTATTGTTTCTGTGCATATTATCTCTGCTCTGCAGGTCTATCTAGATAAAAGATAGGCTAGAGAAACAATCTGGAGGAGAAAACAAAAGGAGAGAGGAAGGTGGGGGAAAAGAAGTGTCAACAAACCCAGAGACAAGGGAACAACAAGTGATCCAAAATCAGAGGGGAGGAGGATGTAAGAGGCCTGGTAGAGCTTGACCAAGGGCAATGTATAACAGAGGAATTACTGAAACCCAAATGAAGGCTGAGCATGATAGTGGGACAAGAGGAAAGTAAAAGGAAATAGAGAACTCAGAGGCAAAGGGCATTCATAGAGGTCTAAATACAGGTATATACATACGTGAATATATTTATATTTGATGATGGGGAAACAGATTCATGTGAATATATTTATAGGTTTAGTAATAAGGTGGCAGATGGACATTGGGCCTTCACTCAAGTACTCCCTCAATGCAAGAACACTTTGTTCAATTAAACTGGCATTCCATGATGCTCACCTTCCTGACATGATTGCTGAAGACAAAACGGGTACATAAGCAAATGTGGTGAAGAAAGCTGATGGTGCCCAGCTATCAAAAGATACAGCGTCTGGGGTCTTACAGACTTCAAAGAAAAAAAGCGGCCATCTAGCTCAGACGCAACAAAATCCACATGGAAGAAGCACACCAGCCTGTGTGATCATGAGGTGTCGAAGGGATCAGTTATCAGGCATCAAAGAACAAAAAAATTTTATTGTGAATGAGGGGGAGTGCAAGGTGGGGACCCAAAGCCCATCTGTAGACAACTGGACATCCCCTTACAGAAGGGTCTCAGGGAGGAGACAAGCCAGGCGGGGTGCGATGTAGCAATGATGAAACATACAACTCCCCCCCCCCCACCATGCATGATCCCAATTCTACCTTACAAATCTGGCTAGACCAGAGGATGTACACTGGTATAGATAGCAATGGGAAACAGGGAATCAAGGACAGATGAACCCCTCAGGACCAGTGGTGTGAGTGGTAATACCGCGAGGGTAGAGGGAAGGAGGGGTAGAAAGGGGAAACCAATTACAAGGATTAAATATAACCCCCTCCCCTCCCTGGGGGACAGACAGCAGAAAAGTGGGTGAAGGGAGATGTCAGACAGTGGAAGACATGAAAAAATAATAATAGTTTATAAATTATCAAGGGTTCATGGGGAAGGTGGGGAGGGAAGGGGAAAAATGAGGAGCTGATTGATACCAAGGGATCAAGTACAAAGAAAATGCTTTGAGAAAGATGATGGCAACAAATGTACCAATGTGCTGACACAATGGATGGATGGATGGATGGATGGTGATAAGAGTTGTATGAGTCCCCCATAAAATTATTTTAAAAATATATAAGAGAAAAAAGACCCCAATAAAATGATTTTTAAAAACCCCAAACATCTCAAATGATCAGAATTTAGTAACCAAACAGGATATGAAACCGACACACAAAGATGCAATGGGAAAAAAAGATTCCAATTTACATTAACAATTAGAAAAGAACACATCGACTACATAAACTGAGTAAACGAGCATTATGAGAAAGAGTTTTACAATAATATGGAAGAGAGTTTTTTTACACAAGCGGGAAGGTATACTTTGTTCTTAAATAGGAAGTTTCAGCATCATAGAGATATCAATTCTCCCCTACACTTATTTTAAAATTTTAAATGTCAACTGGCACTATCAGCTGTTAAAAGTTAGGAATCCCAACAGACACCAACAAATAAGGAAACACAGAATACCGAGTTGAAACACCTGTGGAAGGAAAGAAAACATGGCATTTTTTGATGACTGGTTTCATACACACACACACACACACACACACACACACACACACAGAGTTAAGTAAATTCTAGGGGAAAAAAATCACACAAGGTAATAGGAAAGCAGGGTTGGTGCTGGAAAACTGAACATGAATTGTGAAAAAGTGACCTCCAATCATCATTCTCAGGTCCTACACAAGAATCACCCTGAAACTGATTGTACACTAAACTTTTAGAAAACAAGAATGTTCAGAACCTGGGAGACAAAGTCTTAGGTTTGAAACACGGCAACACGAATCACACATGAAAATTGTGATAAAGTGGGACATCATAAAAATAAACATCAGTATCCTCAACTTGCCCCCACCCTCATCTCTACTGCCTTTAAAAAATAAAATAAAAATATAGAAAATTCTGGTTAAAAGCATGTCACAATTGGGAACTAAATATTCACAACACTTCCATCTGATAAATGACTGTTATCCAGAATACATAGGAACTATTACAATTCATAGTAAAAGGGGCAAAATTTTAGATAGACATTTTATATAGAAGTATATGCTCATAGCAGTTTAATTTCATAACAATGAAAACCTGGAAATGACCCAAATGCCCACAAACCAGTTAATGAATAAACTAGTTTCAATTTAAAGCAGGATGCTACTCAGAAATACAAAAGAACTGATAGTCAAGAAAACATGAAGCCACCTAAAATTATGATGCTAGATAAAAGAAGACAGAGACACCCCAAACCCCTATCATTCTAGTCTGTCCTACTATCTGTAGGAATTGACCTAACAGTACAGAGACAGAGGAAGTGGAAGAAGGTATGATGAAAATGCTCTGCATCTTGATTAAGGTAGTAGTTACATGATAAATACCGTTGTCAAAAGTAAAAACGTAAGTTTAAAAGAAATACATTTTACAATAATTATAGAATAGTGAAATTGTTAAAATTTTAAGTCATGTGTGTAAGATTCATTTTAATCATTCATTTATTAACAAGAGTAATTCCAAATGGGTTTAAATAATAAAAATTAAGTTTTATAAATTCTGGAAGAATAAAGGATATGAACTATTTCATCAAAATGAAAGCTTTTGTGGTGTAAAGGCTATCATCAAACAGGTGAAAAAGATAAGCCACAGACCAGGAGAAAATATCTGAAAAACATTTATCTGACGGTAGATTTTGTTTCTAGGAAATGAACTCTTACGATTATTCCAGAGAAATAATCCAATAAAATCTAGGTCAAGAATTTGAATGAACATTGTTTCAAAGGATATATACATAAATGGTCAACAAACTTGTGAAAAAGCACCCACTATCACTAGTCATTATGAAAATACAAATTAAAATGATAACGAAGTACCACAGGATGCGATAACCCTGAGGTTAGGCGCCCTCATTTAACACACTGTGCCACCAGGCTCTGTCTATAACCAAGGAAGCCACACCGCACTTACTGCCATGGAGTCAGAGCTGACTTTTAAAGAGACAGCAGCATATATGTGTGGTAGAATAAGGGAAAATTGGAGCCCTCATACTCTACTGTAGGAAACAGAAAATGGTCCAGCCACTTTGGAAAAGTTCTACAGTTCCAACAAAGCATTTCTATTTCCAAGCATATACTGAAGGAAAGGAAAATATGTATCCACATAAAAACTCGTATACTCGTGTCCACAAGCAGCATTATTCACAACAGCCCAAAAGTGAAACACCCAAATGCCCATCAGATGTATGATATGCAGTACGGTCTATCAGAGGGAGACTATTCACCAAGAGAAGGCATGCTAGAGGAACGAAGACTGGACGCTAGGTGAGAGAAGTCCATCACTAACACGGCATCGGTATGTGACTCTGCTTACACAGAATGTCCAGACCAGACTAACAGAGAGAGAGAGAGAGAGAGAGAGGAAGTTGCTGAGTGTGGGAAGGAGAGTGGAAATGGTGCATGAATGCTAAGCGGTGTGTGATTTGGGGCTGAGGGTGATAAAATGTTCTGAAATTGATTGCTGTGATGGCTGCACAGCTCTAAATAGCCTGAAACCCACTGAACTGTCGGCTTTGAATGAGCAACCTTTATGGTATGTGAAACAGGAGGTCGAGGTGAAAAGCACCGTTGTGAAGGTTCCCATTCATACTTAGATGGATGCACACCACGCAAAAACAGGTCTGAACATGTCTGTGATCAGAGGATAGCTACAGATAAGTTCTGGTAACACACATGTCTCAGTCTTATTAGTGTTCCCTCAAAAAAAGGGATACTTTTTGTGCCAGATTAAAAAAAAAAAAAAGACTTTAAGGTGAGAGCTAAAATAAAAATTTTAACAAAACTTGAGTAGCTATTGTCCCAAACCACTGAAGCTTTGCAGTCCATTAATGGAAATGCTGCCGCATATGACAACAGTTTTTAGACTTTGAGAGGTCAGAAAAACCTCAAGATGAGCCAAGATAGGGAAGACCATCAGCCTCTATAAATGAAGAAACTAAAAATCAACTGTTTTTAGAGCAAAATATTAAGAGATGCAGTCATGATAAAATTCTTGCAATGTTAATTTGAGTTGGAAATGTCACTGAATTCTTCATTGTTGAAAAAAAAAGTGATATACACTGATGATTTGGGTGCTATAGCAAAGCATCCTGAAGAACTCATACTCCATGTTATTCACTTATGTCTTCACTACTCCTTCAATCTCAAAGGACAATTTGCATTTTCTTCATTTTGCCATCAAACTACATTGGTCTTATCTAGAGAAGATGCCTATTGGGATGGGTCAAAGCTTGTTTACCATAGCAATGGAAATGCAGAGGTGAGGGTCACAGTGGAATAAGGTCTACTTCCATCAGACTTTCTATCACACCCTAAAGAACAATGATGCCAAGCATCAATCCCCAGAGAATCAGAGGAACCCTTAAAAACCTCCAGATGGGATGGAAGAGGGAGCGCTCCTGTCACACTCCCCCTTCCAATCCGGCTGAACCTGCATCTCATCAATTTATCATGTAAAGGACACAGACAAATTGATCAAAACCTGAAGCTACTGTTTCCTCGACATTTCCTCCACCTAAAACTATACAAATCTGAAGGTGGCGTTTCCATTTCTCTAACCCTTCCCTGAAGAATTTGGTGCTCTTCGACTTCCGCCACATCAAAGAGCAGTTCTGGCACCCTTGAGGGATTCCAATTGTGTTCCTTTTCAATGTTCTGTGAGTTTGAAGAATAAAATAAAAGTCTGAAGTGGCAAGATGAGGGCTGTAGGGTGGATGGGCTAAGGTTTCGCAACTAAATTCTCCTAAGACAGCCCTTGCTGCTCTGGAAGAATGAGAAGGCCCTGATGGAAAAAAAAAATTCCTTGGCACAACTTTCCTAGTTGACTTTTCACCAATGTAATTTTTATTTTTCTTAAAATTTCTTTTTATTAATCCTCCGTGATTGTCCTATGTCCTCTGAGAAAATCTAGATGACCCCCTTGGGATGACCTCAAAACTCAACTCACCCTAACCTTCTGAACTGACATCCACCTTGAATTAAACTGGCCCACCAATCCCCTCCTTGAAGCCACAGCTGTGATTGGAACTTTTTTTGGAAGGCCCTCTAATGAGACTAAGAAAAGTATCATGGAGAGAGAACTTACCTGCAGCCACCCACTGAGCAGAGACCTGCTTCAACAGGGTTGGCTTGGTAAACTCATGAATGTATAACTAGAACCCTAGAAGCAATGCTTTTTTACTTAACTTTCACATTTTATGACCGGCTGCTGTTATGCAGCCATGGTAGGGGAGCTTACCAAATGGCATAATACATTTATTAACATAAAGATCATGTTTTCTTTTTGCGCGTCTGAGCATTTTTTTTCTTTTTGCGTAAGATTATGTTTTATGCGGTCAAAACAAACCAATTTAAAACATATTCTTGACTCAGCTAGGGCAATGTGATTATGCACAATCATTGCATGCTAGCCAGTAACGCCGCTATTTCTGAGAGACACACAACTGGTATGAGGGAAAGAAATGGCATGATTCCTGAAATTATTTTTTAAGTACTTTATCCAAGGAAACACAATGCAGCCAAGCAAATAGGGCAAAATCTTGATAATCACCGAATCTGAATTACAGGCCAAATCACTATCTTGTCACTGCCCACCTTGGATGGTCAGCACATGTTCACAGCTGTTGTTTTTCAAAGTGTCCTTTCCGATCAAGCTACCTGAGTCCCCTCAAGGAGAGAGATTTCTCGTCAGCCAAAATGACAGAGCTTCCTGTAGCGACTGTGCTATTGCAGCTTAGCTTGTTGTCACGGTGGTCTCTTACAGGCTAGCACTGAAATGTCCCCACAGCACAGCTGTACATAATCGTCAAAGACAGCAAGACCTAGGGGGAAGGGGCATAGCTGAACCCCTAAACACACAACACTCACTCAGAATGGCAGGATAAGAAACTATTGTTGTTTTATGTTGAATTTTTCTTTTCCCTTTTCTGGGAGCACGCAGAGAAGGCGCACAGACTGGAGGAAGTCAATAAACTTTTTTTCCCTGAACCTTTCAGGCCCTGACAATATGCTCAAACCTACCACTAGATCATTTTAGGGCACGGTCAAATGTTCTAAAGCAAAGATACAGAATATTGCACTTACAAAAGAGAAGATTGAGAGTTTTCAATTAATACTCACATAATCACAAGTATTTCAACCAACAAAAAATTATTACCCCCACTATCATGATCCCAATTCTACATTACAAATCCGGCTGTACTGGAGGATGTACACTGGTACAGATAGGAAATGGAAACAGAGAATCCAGGACGGATGAACCCCTCAGGACCAGCGGTGGGAGTGGCAATACAGGGAGGGCAGAGGGAAGGTGAGGGAGAAAGGGGGAACAGATTACAAGGATCTACATGTAACCTCCTCCCTGGGGGGTGGACAGCAGAGAAGTGAGGTAAGAGAGGTGTCAGATGGTATTAACATATGACAAAATAATTATAAATTATCAAGGGTTCATGGGGAAGGGGGGAGCGGGGAGGGAGGGGAAAAATGAGGAGCTGATATCAAGAGCTCAAGTAGAAAGCAAATGTTTTGAGAATGATGAGGGAAACAAATGTACAAAAGTGCTTGACACCATGGATGGACGGACGGGTTGTGATAAGAGTTGTACGAGTCCCAAATAAAATGATTTTTAAAAAAGCTTATTAAATTAAGAACTAAATGGGAACCTAAATTGCTGGGTAAACCTCTATCAAAAACACAATAAAATATTATTTAAGAAAAAAAATTAAGAACAGAAAATAATTCTTATGTCAAAAGATTGTAAGACATTGAGAAGTGCACCTTATGAGAGAGAGGGGGGGGAGGGAGGGAGACAGAGAGAAAGAGAAAGAGAGAGAGAGAGAGCGCCACTTTTGCTTAAATGACAGCGATTAATTACTATCAACTTGCTGGACACTCACTGCCATTGAACTGATCTGGACCCACAGTGACCAGACAGGGCAGGGTAGGACTGATCCTTGGAGTTTCTGAGGCTGTGCATATTTTTTCTCCCAGTTTTATTGGCACATAATCCACATCATACAATTTCATTCAATCACGTGAAACTAAATCTTTACTGGAGCAGACAGCCTCATCTAGTCTCACAATTAATAACCACCGTATATACTTGACTATAAGCTGACCCGAGTATCAGTCAAGGCGCCTAATTTTACCACAAAAACTCCATTAAAATGTGCTGGAAAACTCGGCTTATACATGAGTATATACGGTAACTGGATCAGTAAAGAGGATAGTAAAAGGGCATTTTCAACATTAAAAGATTTCCTGTGTATTTAGCCTTTATAAAGAATGTACTGGAACACCCTGTTTTAAAGATGAAGAGACAACCCTCTACTAAGACTTGGATGTTAGTTTGAGGAGACACCTCTGCTTCAACAGAAATTCTGGACTGTATGTTAGTGCAAAATAAAATGGCCAGCAATCTAGTGAGCCTTCTTTTTAAAACTGAATACCCAAACCCTCAGGATTCTACCCCCCCACCCCCAATGAAAAGGCTGTGGACAGCATACTTTACAAAACCCTCAGTTGAGGCCTTGATTCTGACCTACAGTGACCCCAGAGTGGGGGGTAGAAGTGCCCCATGGTTCCCAGTGCACAAATCCTTTCCCCGAGGAGCTGCTGGTGAGTGCCAACCACCACTTTTTGTGAGCAGCTTGTGCACTTAACCACTGTGTCACCAGACTCCTTTAACTGTCATAACCAAGGAGTATTTATTTTTGATTTCTCTTTATAACTCCGCCCCTGAATGCTTCAGCTGTGTTGGGAGACAGGCGAGGATCAATAAGCACGTGTTGGCTGCATGCAAAGTGACAGAGCCCAAGCAGCATGCCGACTGCAAGCACGTGCGGGGTTATTCTCACCTTTACCTGCTCTATAGGCCTTGGCTGGGTTCACAGGCATGGGCGTCATGGGTATTGGGTACAAAGGCTAGAGGGAATTAAAACATTAAAATATGATGGTTAGGCACTTATCACAATAAGAACCTATTTTATCACTCATGAAAAGTTAACTAGGCTTAGAGCAGCTTTTTTGAAAGTCATTAGAAAAACCAGTGAATAAAAAGCAAGCCCACAGGCAAGAACAACAACAGAAAGCCTAAATCAAATTTCTCACGTGGCCCTGACAGCCCTCTCGGGTTTAGGTCCTCATACTTTCAATACTCCTACCACGGCCCCCACCCTCTTCCTAACAGGACTCAGCCCGGTCTCAGCAGCTTGAATCTACAAGGTGCCGAGTGATCCTCACACCCAATGACTCACCTGCACGCCTGGGCTTACTGGGACCGGATACATCATATTTGGTGCAAAACAAACAGGTTGTGTATAGACTGGAGTTGGCTGCTGATGGCCCACCATGGATGGACTCGGTTGTGCTTGAGGCCGAGGTGAAGTTGGGGTTGTAGAAGGCTTTGGCTACAAAAGCAGAAACCGAATCCAACCACTGTAAGAGGAGATGTTTACTGCTACTGCTAAACTACTACTGCAGGTCAGCAGGCTTCCCCAACCCCCTTCCTCTTCATTTGCTTTTAAATGGTCTCTTTCAATGATAAGTGCTTATAGAAAGTAAATGTCCATGTTTCAAATAAAAGGAAAACTGCTTTGGCAGAAAATGAAAGAAAAACACTTCCAATTAATCAATAATACTATTAAAAATGGTGGTAGTAACTTAAGAAATAGAAGTGTTCAAAATAATCAAAACAGTAAATAAATATCTTCTTACAAATTCAAAAGAATGCTTACAAAAATGTGTCTAGGAATCTCAGAGTCCAGTCAAAGATTTGCCTAAGATCACATCTAGTTGATGTCAAACAAACATCTTCTCTATGGCTCAAAAATTACCACATAAGGGAAACACACATCATCAATAGCTGTTTCAGCATGCAACTACTTTTAAAAGGCAACTCTGAAAGATGGACACTACTAATAATCACCCGTGATTTCCCCCCTAGAGTCTTAAATTACCTCAAACAGAGTGACCAACCTACCTGAGAAAAGGACCGAGGATTGAACTCCTTTGCATTGGGGTTCAATGTGGATTTCCTAACTTGCCTAAACGAGAAAGAAACACACAGGGCAGTGATGTCTGTACAGGACTTGGGTCTCTCTCTCTAACACCCCCCACTCGATCCTTCCTTAAAAACAGCAAAGCCTTAGACCTATTAAAAATCATTTTAAAACATATACACACACAATGCACGCTTATCTCCTATTCTGATGAAGAAACTGGCTAGGAGGGTTTTTGTTCTGTTTTGTTTTTAAGACTACGATAAAGGATTGCTTCTGCTAGCCACAGCATACCTGGACGGAGTAAACCCAGAACAATCCTTCCTGCCAGCTCTGTAGTCCTTAGTGTCTGCGAATGTGACAGGGTGGTATGGGTATGCCCCATCTTGGGGAAAACCAAGCCTCTACTAAAATGCTTGCCTCAAACTAAGAAATGGCAGGAGTCTCAGCTTATAAGCAAGCTGCATGCCAAGAACTCAGCTGAGTTGTTTGGAAATCAGAACCCACAAAAAATTGTTGTTAGGTTCTGAGACTAGCCCACAAAAGTCCACTAAATCGCTAATATGCTGATGTACAGCATTAAGTTTATCTAACCAGTAATTAAAACAGCATTTCTAATAAAAGCCATTTTGAGTTTCCATAGAGACATCAGACATGTTTCTCTCTCCTGGGCAGTGGCAGTTCTAAATCTTTGCAGCACAGCAGGGTCCAGGAGGTCACGGCTCCAAAGCTTTAAGAGAACAAGCCTTTCTTAATTCCTGTCTGGCACTTTTACCTTGGGGGGTGGGGGTAGGGTAGTACAAAAGCAGGGCCCAAAGAGAAGAGAGTAGTGCAGTGACTCATTTACTTCTCATGCCACTTGCAAGGGCCACTTAAAAGGCAGTCCCAAGGGTCCAAACTGCTTCTTAGATTAGAAAGACCTGAACACATTAAAGGCATGACCAAAGTTCCCAGATGGAGCCTGCTATATCCCAGGTATACTCACTCTGCTGCGTCTTTCTTCTCTTCTTTGTCATCTTTCTCTGGTTTGCACCCCGGACTGGATGTCTGTACCCCCTGGGACGTGACCTCCGGCCCCCTCTTGTATTCAGAGTTGCTGAGAATCGAAGGGGATGCACTGGGGCTGCTGGGCTTGCTGCTGCCGCTGGTGCAGGTGCTGCTGCTGCTCTCAAGGAAGGACTCCTTAGTGCTGGGCTCAGTTTTGTCTTTGATGGTATCTCTTGATTTTTCTCCCTCTCTATTTTTGTTTAACAGCAGATCCACAGAATCAGAAGCAGAACTCGGCTGTAACTAAAGGAAATAACCACACTTTAATATTTGTAACAGTCTGTGCCGCCAAGTCGGTTCTGACTCATCGTGACCCTGTGTACAACAAAACCAAACACCTCCTCGTCCGGCACTGTCTTCACATTTGTTCCTATGTTTGCACCCACTGACGCACCCATTGCGTCACTCCCAATAACTCTAGTAATTAATTTTTTTATGAGCACCTACAACCAAAATAGTATTACTTGTAAGCATGGAATATATTGGACAATTTTCCCCCCTCATATTTCAAAATGTCTTTGTAAAGTAACAGCTAACAGAAAGTCTCCACTAGACAACCATAGCAATGTAAGCATTTGAATATCCTGGTTTCAAACAATAAATATTTACTGAGTGCCTATCACGTGTTAAGGAGGTGGTAGAATGGGCGATGCATTGGGCTAACGATAAGATAGAGAGGTTCAAACCGATCAGTTGCTCTGTGAGAGGAAGTTGAGCCAGTCTGCTCCCATAAAGATGTACAGCCTTAGAAACTGTAAAGATGTACAGTTTCACTTTGTCTGGCAGGGCGCTGTGAAGTTTTTTTCTGAGTAGCAGGGTTAGTACTTGTGCCTGCTGGGTATTCCTTCTCCCCACCTCCTAAAGCTTGCCTTCTAGATGAGCCCAGACCTTTGACAGCAACATGAGGTACATGCTATGACATCCCTGAGACGAGCCTTTGGGGGAAGGTGTTTAGAAAAGGGAGCAGTGCAAACTGAAGAGCATGTGTAAAGCTCCAAACGAAAGGGAGAAGATGGCTCCACCACGAAAGTGACAAGTTGGGTCAACTGACCAAGGGTGGGGGGGGGGGGGACGACCACGCGGCTGGGACACAGGCTCGGTGCAGGAGTCCGCAGGAGATGGCACACTCACTCACCGAAGTGGGAGATCTGAGTAGACACACAAGTCCATTAGGCCACCTGCAAACCTAGGTGAAAGAGGAAACCCTAAAAGCAAAGCCCTATCAGGAAGAGCAGCAGGCAAAGCAAGGGTGTGAGTTAAGAAAATACCTGCTGGCCTTTGTAAGTCTGCAGACCAGAAGACGTGCTGCCACTGGCTGAAGGCAATATGAAGATGCCGGACTCGACACAAGAAGAAAAACACCAAGGACAGTGGATGGACATGTCAAGAAAGGGAGAAAGAAACACCACTAACAGCACCAGCATGAGCGGCCATGAGCACATGGCAGCTACTGCGCAGAGTGGCGCAGCACACCCAGGAGAAGAAACCCTTGCAGGACATGGGACCCCAAAGGTTAAAGGACATTATGCCTCTTGCACCAAGGCAGGGAAGACCAAAACCAATGGCTTCACCACAGAGATCTTGGCATCAGGGGCCATGCATTGCCAACACTGCTAGAGGATCATCAAGTGCATAAAGGTATAAGCTGATAGGAGCATTTAATTGGACAGTTTCTTCCTGTGTGCACTACACTTCCCTGGGCTCACAACATCTCTACTAGAATTGATGCACATGTACTACACATTTCTGTGTGCCACAGACACCTGGTGTGCTACAGAAGACTTCTAGAATATTTACCAAAAGATTCTGAAAATGAAGGCAAAAAAAAAAAATCACATTCATTACTTGTGACAAACACATGAGTACCTACTAGTGGTCCACACAGTTCTAACTGGTTTACAGATGCAGGTGCTTAGTTGTCCCGTCAACCCTGTAAGATGTTGAGACCACTTTCACAAAAGGGGACACCGAGGCACAAGCTAGGTGGTTAAGCTACATCTCCCTCTCTGTTGTCTTACTAGACTGAAGGGAAACCTTAAGCTTCTTTGGTGACACTGAAAACAAGAAACAAATACCTATCAGCCCTGGACTGCCTATAGTTTGGCAGTAGTAATTACCACTATAAAGTGCAAACTCTGCCAGACCTTGTGTCAACAGCCCACAGGTCCTCAGAGAACATTCTGAAAGAGGTTCTACAATGATCTCGTTTTGGGGTGGGGAAAGTCAGCATCACGTCCCAAAGTCAGACATCTGTATAAGTGTGCAAGCCAAGTTCAAACCAACTCTATTTACCTCACATACCCTCACCACAGACAGGCCAGCAGGTCAAACTGCAGGCAGTTCTTGGACGCAAACTGCAGTGCCTGTGCATAGCAGGATTAGAGCTTACAGACAGTCTTTAAATAAACCACAGGGAACATGTCTCCCCACCTCAGTGAGAGACTAGAGTTTCTGAGTGCATGGTGCCTGGCACCTTGTGTATGTCATAAAGATGGAGCTGGAACGGTCGTGCACGTAGCATTGGCTAGCTCAGGCAGATGCACACAGATGGTCTGGCCTGGCCATCTACTGGCCATGTGACCCTGGGAAGGTATTTCATCCTTTCACGTTAGTTTCCTAATAGACACAACTGGGGATAATCACAGAACCTGCTTGAAAATGCTACTGGAGCAATGAAGGATTTACTATGTAAGTATTTAGAACAGTATCCACTACCCAGGAAAGAAAAATGTAAAGCTGGCACCATCCTTTACCTGAGGAGCTCATCTTCAACTACTCTCTCCCTCTTCTCCCCCTCCCCCTACACACACACACACACACACCCTTAACAACACATTTGATTCCTTAGACTTTAGTAATGAGTAGAAGTCTTAAAGAGAGAGCGTTTTAAACATTAAGGAAAGTTTGCAAAGCACTGTAGACCAATTACAATAACCAAAATGCCTCCTATTAAATGGAAAAGCCTTTAAAACTTATGGGCTCTAATAAAGATGGGCAGACAAACCAGCACTTTCTTTCAGGAGTGGGTCACCCCCTTCGAACTGCTGAAGATCAGCAAGCTCATCAGGAAGTGCAGCTTCAGACAGGTGTCCCATGGCCGTTGGCATGGCAAAGTGGCCATCCAGCAGATAAGACACTGAGCTAGCTTGAGGATTGGCATGTCATCGGTGGAGAAATAAAAGCCGAGAAAGAAACCCTCAAAAGAAACAGGAATTGATTTTCAAGAAGGGTGCAAAGGCAATCCGACAGGAAAGAACAGTCTTTTCCACAGAAGGGGA
Source organism: Tenrec ecaudatus (assembly GCF_050624435.1). Lineage (NCBI taxonomy): Eukaryota > Metazoa > Chordata > Mammalia > Afrosoricida > Tenrecidae > Tenrec > Tenrec ecaudatus. The sequence continues at coordinate 8,096,282 of NC_134545.1, forward strand.
AACAACCAGATAGTCACACGAAGACGTTGGACCCCTGACATCTCACACCACATAAAAAAAATTAATTCAAAATGGAGTTCGTTTAACCTTGTTCGTAACTCTTGTAAGAAAACAGAAAATTTTCAGAATCATGAACCTCAGGGAATGGCTTCTTACTTGACACCAAACACCCAGGAATCAATAGAAAAAGTGCCCTTTAAAAAAAAAAAGTGCTTCCCAGGACACCATCAAGAATGTGAAAAAACAACCACAAAACAGGAGGAAAAAAATTACCCAAATGTCATATATCTAATAAGGGATTGGTATGTACACTGTAAGTACTAAAAACCCTTACTTTAGAAACAGAGACAAATCAAATTTTAGTATATGCTGCCGAAGCAAACACGAGACAAATCAAATTTTAAATGGGCAAAGGATTTGCATATACATGTCTCTAAGAAGATACAAAAATACCAGTAAGCACATTGAAAAGACGCTCAGTATCATCAGCCACCAGGGACATGCAAAGCCAAGCCGCAGTGAGATGCCATTTCACCTCCACTGACAAGCATGGTTATACTCACTCAGAGAGTCAGGCAATTACAAGTGTTTGCAAAGATGTGGAGAAATAAAAGCTACCACACGCTGATGGTGAGAGTATCAAATGGGACAGCCACTGTGGCAGTTCTGCAGAAGTCTAGACAGGGCGTTATTATGTGACCCAGAAAGTCTACTCCTATGTGTGTACCCAAGAGAAGTAAAAGCATGTGTCCCCACACAAAGATGTGGACACAAATAACCACAGCAGCGTGAGTCACAATAGCTGGAAAGTACCAAGCCCTAAATGTGCACCAATTCACAAACAGATAAATGAAATGTGGCATCACCCATACAGTGGAAAAGTATTTGGCAATAAAGCAAAGTACTAGTAGACACTAACAAGGATGATCCTTGAAAACACTGTGTTGAGTGACAGAAGCCAGTCACGAAATAGCACATATTGTGTGACTCTATTGATAAGAAATGTCCAGATAAAGGGCACCGACAGAAAGTCGACTAGTAGTTGGCCAGGCTAGGGATTGTTGGGGAGAAGGGAGGCGAGAGGAGAAATAATGAAGCACAGTCAAAGGGAGCAAGGTCTCTTTCTAGGGGGATGAAAATACTCTGAAATTGATAGTGACGGCTGCACAAGTCTGTGAGCATGCTAAAAACCAATAAAGAGTATTCTTTGAAGCTTACCAAGGAAGAACTGATCACAAGGATCTACATATAACCCCTTCCCAGGGGGAGGGACAACAGAAAAGTGGGTAAAGGGAGACACTGGTCAGTGTAAGACATAACAAAATAATAATTTATAAATTATCAAGGGTTCATGAGGGAGGGAGGGTGGGAAAGGGAGGGAAAAAATAAATGCGCTGACAACAAGGGGTCAAGTAGAAAGAACATGTTTTGAAAATGATGATGGCAACCAATGTACAAATGTGTTTGACACAATGGATGGGTGTACGGGTGGTGTTAAGAGCTGTATGAGTCCCCAATAAGATGATAAAAAATTAATAAAACTTCCCACGATGATAATAAATCCAGTACAAGTATACTCTCAGAGAGGATTTAATGTGAAAACAAAATAACTTGAAAACCCTAAAAAGTGCTGAGGGAAGAAAAAGAACTAAATAGATAAGAAGAATACCTACAGCATGGCAGCACATACACATTACAGGCCATCTACATGCATGGGAGACAAGAGAGCAACAGGCACAAAAGGATGCTGCTGCTGGAATGCTTGACTTGATAAACTGGGTGGTTAATAACATTCATTATTCTTTGTACTGTTCGTGTGTTGAATATCGCTTCAAAATTTAAATGAGCAACCATTATGAGTGTTGAGGCTGAAAAGAAAAGTAGACTCAAGTATGAAAATAGGTGAATTCTGAATGTTGCCATTCAGAATGAAGGCAGAAAGCTAGAAGACAGACTGGGAAAGGGTTGCCTTTGCTTTTGATTCATTCACCTTTGCTGTTCAGTTTCAAGCTGATTTTTGGAGTTTGTCTCAAAACCTAGCCTGGTATCACCAGTATCTTAAGAGTAAACAACTCACGAAAGAATGAAAGAGCTTCAAGGATAGATCCGTGCTCAGTTCCACAAAGATCTTAGTCCAGGCAAAGGATGGAGAAATGAGATTATAGAGGTGTCCATCCTAATCACTACCTTCGAGCTCTAAGAGCAAGCCCTAGATGATCTCAAACACCAGGTCCAAGCTCCCTCCCACCCGCCAACCAGGGGGAGATAACTTGGTCCTGCTCCACTATAATCCAGCTTCATGCAACCCAAAGAATCAGGTGAATGTTCAATGACCACTTACGGGTATGGCAGGAAGCTTTTGAATGTCAAGATTATCATCATCTTCGCTTGATACCTGTTACCATTCTAATGGAACGTCATGATCTTGCTTACCCGACTGAAAGCACAGGCAAAGTGTCCCATAAATGGGGTTCTATGTTTCTGAGTGACTGTTCAACACTCTTTTTAAAATAGGTAATATAAAAATCCTTAGTAGAGCTTAATTTCTTTTATAGTCATTAGTTCAATTATGACACTTACCCTAAAATCATTCTTAAATTTCTTTAAATCATCGATCTGTTTTCTGTGTTCAGAAACAATTGGTGAAATACCTGTAAAATTAAAAATTGTCAGATACAAACTTACTTCTAATCTTTTAGAGATAATTACTCTAACAATGAGTACAAGGAAAAGGAAGTGTTCTAAAACTGATGTGGTAATGATTGTACAACTCTTCTTGATACGATTCAACTAATGAATTATATATGTGGATGAAGTGCCAATATCTGTTTTTTAAAAAACTTAAAACTTTAAAGATGTTTTTAACATAAATCTCTACCTATGAAAATAGGTCTATTAAAAAGTAAAGACACTGTCAACATAGTAATTACAGATTTTGGCATTTGTCAAGCGATGCATTTGAGTATGCGCAGTAATTGAAAAAGTACAGACCAAACACTCCATCCAAGATTAGGCATACTACTTCTCAAATCTGAAATTAAGCCTACTGAGTTTTAAAGTTTCTAACCTTTATTTTCAGCTTTTGAAAAACTAGATGTTGCCTCACTGGGCTTGCTAATTTCTTTATTCCCTGCAGGGGAGTTCTGCCTCTGGTCTTGGAGCCTGGAATCTTTAGCTAAAAGATAAGAAAAAAATTCAATTCTAAGTCAGATAAAAGAGAAGTAAAAATGGAACAATACATTCAACAATTTTGGTTTCCTATCTTTTTGGAAATAAACCCATCTATGGAATAAGAGTCTGTTCTTCTTTGCAGGCATACGAAGCACGGTAGTTGTGCTGCTCAAACAACTCGTTTCACTTATGCAAAAAGTGACCACGTGCTCTGAAATAAGACAACACAGCACTGCCCAGACCTAAGCCCTTAGCACCGGCCCCTTCCCCACCTACAATGAGAGAGGGAGGCCTCCCTCCTGTACGCACCCTCAGTAGACGGGGTGACCGCTCTGTTGGATGCTGGGCTGGCAGGTGCAGGCGAGGCAGCGGGCACAGGCATGGTAACAGCGTCTGTCGGAATGATACCAGCTTGGGGAGAAGCAAGGACTGGCCCGCTGGGAGTATTTCCAATACTGCTCTGTCTAGGAGACCTGGGTCTGTGAGTTTTAGGGGATAACCTTGGAACTAGAACAGAGGGGAAAGTTAACCATTAAATTCTCTGCTCAAACATCCCTTCCTGAAAGCAGAGTGATATTCTCAAAAACCCAGCTGAGTAGGGCTCTTTGGACCCTCCTCAGTGACTCTCAACCCCACCAACCTGTCTGCCTCCCTAGAGTCTTAGGGACAGTGGTAAGAGCTGTCACGAGCACACATATCTGATGAACAGCAATTACTAATACCTGAGTACAACTGGGAATTCCTGAACTCTTAATTCTGAACGCCATGACCAGTCTGACAAGGAAAAGGCAGTATTACAAAAGCTGAGAAGGGGTGGCTGAGGCATGATGACGGCTACTTGTTAAGATAAGGTTAACATTCTCAAGTGCAGAGAGGAAGGGAGACGCAATTAGTAGGTACATATCTTCTGCTCCAAATACGAAGCGAAACCATCTTTCAACAGCGCATTTGTTGCTGTTGAGTTGGCCTGACACAACTAATCTCAAGTGTTCTTTCTCTCAGCATCAAGATCCAGGGCTTGGCAACGAAAGGAAGCAAGGTCTCAGTTTTGCCAGATGGGAAAGATGAGCCAAGCCAAGGTTCATTCATACTCTTCTTAAGTGATTGCTCTGCCTAGTCAGCTAGGTCTGGCGCCATGCTGACCACCAGTCTGCCCACTGCTGCAGGCCAGGCCGGTGTTGAGTCCACTTCTGTCAAGGGCTTCCTTTCTAGTGGTAGTCTCTGTGGAAGTCTAACAACGATGTCACGGCCTTCTTATTCCACTATAAATGCATGTGCAGAGCTTGGAATCAATCGTAAGAGAAAATGCTTCAGTTAAGCAGGTCTTTTATTTTGAAGTCATCAGGAGAAGCTGCTCTTCAACAGGCACCATTTTCCCAGTTAGTTCAGAGCTCTATCCTGTGATGCAGTGCTGGGCGGGCCAAGAACAACTCTGTTCTCCTCTCTGGCTCTATAATCATGTCATTACTCTCAAAATCCAGTTCCAGATCATCTGAGTACGTACTGTCAAGTGAGAAAAAGTACAGCTCAGGAAATAAAGGTTTTAAAATGTGATTTGGGGGGGTTGATCGGAGAACGCAGCTAAGCTAAGCAGCATGAGCCTCCTCAACAAGCCCAAGAGCGAGATGACCCTGGAGGAACTGCAAAAGCGGGAGGAGGAGGAGTTCAACACGGGGCCCCTCTCCGTGCTCACGCAGTCGGTCAAGAACAACACCCAAGTGCTCATCAACTGCCGCAACAAGAAGCTTCTGGGTCGGGTGAAGGCCTTTGACAGGCACTGCAACATGGTGCTGGAGAACGTGAAGGAGATGTGGACCGAGGTCCCCAAGAGCGGCAAGGGCAAGAAGAAGTCCAAGCCCGTCAACAAAGACCGCTACATGTTCCTGCGAGGCGACTCCGTCATCGTGGTGCTGCAGAACCCACTTATCGCTGGCAAATAGGGCCACACCGCCATGCCGGGAAGCCCTGCCCCGCATCTCCCGAAGAATAAATGCCCAGTGTTTGTTGTAAAAAAAAATAATAATAATAATAAAGTAAAGAAAATGTGATTTGGTTGTTAACATAAATGAAGACTACAGAAGAAAATGGCAAGGGCAGAGGAAATCGCAGTGCAATTATGCATGATATAATGCTGAGGAACCACATGTACTGACGGAAACCAGACACGCAGCAGAGCTAAGTTGTTTCTTTGCTTCCGTCTAAAGGTCTTTGTTTCGCTTCACGATCAGCCCTAAAACGAGCACCCTGCCTCTGGTTTCTGGCCCCAAGGGCGCTAAGCCTAGAAGAACAGGAATGTCTAGTAGCCAAGGCCTTAGCCTAACTGGACACTCTTGTGCGCAGATATTTTTCAGCTGCTGTTACTATATTCCTTTAACAAATTGTAGAAAACTTTGACTTCTGCTTTGGTGTGATGCAGAAGTGGAAAAGGTGACACTGAGAGGTACTACGGAAGCCCACTGCACTATAAGCATAGAAAGTATATTCATATTCACAACCACACAGAAATCTGGCCAGAAACCTATACAGCAGACCCAGGTAGGAATTCTTTTGCTGACTGGGAACATGGAAATTGCGAGTGACAGCATAATTTGCTCTATAACATGGTAAACGAACAATGGAGTACGCTCTCCAGGTCCTGGCTATCCCACCATTTGAACTGACTGGCCAACAACACCTCAGGCACCCTGCCTCTACTAGAGCTTGAGCTTAAACCTTGGACAAATGGGCCCGGGTCATTCTACCCCAAGCCAAGTATTACCTACCCCCACTGACCACTGCTGACCAGGTGCCCCCTGCGGGGCTGGTCCTCGCCACTGGAGGAGTAGCTGCTTCACTGGGCACGTTGTGGGGTACAAATTCTAGGCCACTGGAAATAGAACCCCTCCCAGCAGAAACTCTGTGATTTCGAGGGTGTCGCTGAGCCTTTGGGGACATCCTTGGAGGCCCTAAAAGAGGAACAGTGAACATGATATAAATGCAACAGTGTCCATCAGCAGGGAATTTCTAAAACACACACACACACACTCTCTCTCTCTCTCTCTCAACATTAGTTCAGTAACTCATGGATTAAAGAAAACAAAACAAAAAAATCCATTCATCTTTTTGTCCGTACTATTGTGTGGAATGCCACAGTTATAAACAAATTTTATCTCTCTTCATTTTTAAATAAAGGGAAGAATGAAGTTGGTGGCAATCAATCAAGTAATTCAAAGCCACATCCCTAAAAGACTTTATGGATTTGTTCATATTATTTGTACACATATAAAAATAAATATAGTAAAATATAAGAGCTATGATGATAGGATGGGGCTGTTTTTTGACTTTTAATTTCTTCAAATTTCCCACATTCAAAATTAAAAGAGGGGGGAAAAATGATACTTGATGAACGACTGTCAATCCTGACAAATATCTTTACTACTGAAACACCTATGTAAATACTCTTCTTAAATTCTTCAAAATCTTCAGAATATCTACTCCTGCTGCCTTGATGATCCAATGTATGACCCATGGCTTAGAGCAGCTCTCACCTGTAGGCAGTGCAGGCTGCATTGGAGTGTGTGACTTATGAACCCAGATAGTAGAGATCTGAGGTGGATATATGCACTGTATGAATTGCGTGAATTCTACAGCCTTCATTTTGTCACTCGGCAGTGAATTCTTTCTGAAGGAGCCCACAGTGTATTGGAACAAAGATGGAAACGGGACTGAATGGCTCTTGTCCCAGAAACTTGGCAGCAGCACTGGCTCTCAGCACCCAGAGAAAGCAAATTCTCCCTGTGACAGCCAGGGCTGCTCTCCTGCCTGCCACTGACTTCAGGCTAACCTGATCATGTATGGGGATGGATTCACTCATAGACATGATCTCAAAATAGATGCTAATTACATACGGTACATACTAATCTTCAACTGGAGAAGGGTGTCATAGCCAAGAAAGACAAGAATCGGGCACCTGCAGTTAAATATTGGCAGGTCTCAGAGATCCTTCAGGTTCTACTCCAGACCTCCACTATAAGGTGAATGACTATCAACTTAAAAGGTGACCTAGGATTTTTTTAGTTCCCCAGACCTAGACAGATTATGTCTACATTATACTGTGGTCTAATCTAGCAAGCCTGCAACGGCATTAAAAAAAAGTGGTCTGGGATGCAGCGAGAATGGCCAAAATGGGGCACAGAGACACGCGGAGCACATACACTGTTGGAGAAACGGTGGCAAGAGACTCGCTCCATGAAGATCAGAGCACCACAACATGGGGTCAATCTGTTTTGTCCTACCCAAATCCAATGGAAAGGGGCCAAGAATGTTTGATAACACAACTCCATGAATCATATATAACTTCAGCAAACACATTTCTTTAATATAAATGTTGATTAACACAAAATACAATCTCCTGAATTAAAACACTGCATTTAACTAATCATTTTGCTTCTGAAGACGACAATTCAAAAAGGACACCTTTAAATTCAAATCAGTAAAAAAGGAAAAACAAAACACACCATCTCTGAATAACGGTGGTTTACGGCTTTAAGTAAATGTCTGTGTGCACAAGCAGCCCTTTCATGCCCATATGGCACACACACTCCGTCCGATTCAAATAAGAGCCGAGATTTAGCAAGCATACCCCCATGGGGAAACATCACACATTCACAACTGCTGGCACTTCTGAGAAGGACACCAGCTTGAGCCTGAAGGAGACCTGTTGCTTCAGGCTAGACACCTCCGCCCAGGTCACCCTACCCCACCTCATCCCCTCCCCACCTAGGTGATAAGTTATTAGCAGACCACATGGTTTTCTCCAGGAAAGCGGTGTGTGCCAGAAAATTTTACTATCCCAATATAAGCTGTATGGACTGCAATTTTATCGTGTTATCAGATCAAAAGTTCAACATTAATATTCCACACTAATATCAAAAAAGCATTTAAAAAATAAAGCATTACCATACAGAAAATAGCCTTTTAAATTAGAATGTGCCCTGTCCACACCAACTCCGTGTATTTTAGTAGCAGGAATGGTGAGTTTAGTATCATATGCAGAATCAGAATAATAGGATTTTATTCTTATTTTTGGCAAGGGCAAGGGAAAAAAAACCCACCTGGATACAAGTTCATAGAAAGCACTTATTAATACCTTATCGTAGACCCAGGGCTCTCCCAGATGGCAGTAGCCTTCCCCTACAGAACACTGACAACTAACATCCTCAGTCCTCAAGACATTACAGTGGACTGGACTGCGATCTGAGGTGGAGGCTGCAGCCCCAACTCCCACTTGTGCTTTGGCAAAGGAGCTGTCCAGTGCCAAGTTCCTGAGGGAGTCTGAGGCTGCGGGAGGCAGCTCCTCCATCGCCCGGGGCTCACCAAGCGAGAAACAGCCCTGTGGGGCAGGCTTCCCAGAAAAAGTCCAGGAACAGGACCACCAGGCAGAGGCCCACCCTCCTCCCAACTCAAGACCATCATCGCTTCACTCAGCACTGATGACCCCTCTTCTATCAACAAATGGTGAACAGACATAGCTTTAGTCAACTAAAGTTAAAACACGGACATCATATAGGCTAATAAATAATGAAGAGGAAACTTTTGTAATTATAAACTCACATCGGAGCTAAACAAAGACAAACAGAAACATGAACAAATTGTGGAATTGTACCTTCTGAAGACATGCGTTTAGGCACAGTAGAGACAGGAGCTGGAGAACCATGAGCAGAGGGGTGAGACGGGGGTCTGGATGGCCGCGAGGGGGGCCTGGAGGGCGGCCGTGTAGGGGTGGCTGCCCGAGGTGGAAGAGAGTTGGGACCTGACTGGTAGCGAGAAGGTGGGCGAGAGGAAGGAGATGGGCAAGGCGATGGCCAGGGAACACCTGACAGAACAAATGATATGAAGGAAAGTATAAAAACTAAAGAAAAAAATGAGGGAAAAAAGTAAACAGAAAAAAAAGTAAAATGACAAAAATGATTTCTTGTACATTTTAACCCTTTGAGGACAGTCATTTGATTTGTGCTATGTTTTAGCATAACTTAACTGACATAAATTCACATTTTACGTTAACCTCCTTAAAGTTAAGTCTGTTGAAATGAACACACGTTCCCAAAGGGTTAATCAGGATCTACAAACACTAGTGGAGGCAGCAGTTCAGACTTTGCCTGTTCTCCTGGGGCTGGAGCTTTCTCTCAGGAGTCTTTCATGCACGTGGGGACTTCCCACAATAAACCAAAAGGACCTGGCTTTATCTGCTCTGCTATAGTAGCTTTAACTTTTGGAATATAGTAAGCCATGGCGATTGTATCCAGTTGCAAACACCGTGGTCTGTGCTTTTCACCTTGTTTCCACAGACTACCCACTAGGCAAGTCCTACCGTAGGAGAAGCAGAAACACAGGAATGGCAGCGGCTACCACTCACTCAACTCACTCACTGCCTTTTCAGAAACACAGTCTTATTAAACTGGAAAAGCAAAGGGCATCCTTGGCATAATGTATCTCATTACAGGCTTATTTCAGAGACTGCTTAAGAAATAATGTGATTACAGAGCAGTCACCCCACGTTGGGAAAAGGGCAGAACAGCTAACAGTGACAACACCTACCTACCACTTACCTGGGTCTGGGGGTGAGTCTAGGGCTCCTCTCCACAAGTCCACACACTGGAGTATCTATCATCCACTTCCCAGACTCCTTCTTAAATATTTGGTTTTGTATTTACTTTGAAAAGTTGGTTCTTGAACAACTAAAACTCTTTATTTTGTGAGCAAAGAATTCTCATCCCCAAATACTATGTCTAGAAAATACTCAAGTGTGGGTGTTTGGAGAGGAATTCTGGAGAAAAGGCTCGATGAAATTGTAAACTTAGTGTTCTCTATTTGTTTCCAGCTTTTCAAATTGAAGTAGTTAAAACAGAATGTCCATTCTCGTCTGGATGTGGGTAAACATGCTCTGATAGCTGTTAGTGATCACCACATTGTCCCACTACCCATGGGCCTGAGGTCCAAGATCCCTGGGCTCGAATTGTAAAATCCTATGACCTATAGTTAACCTAGGGTTTATGTCTATCTACTAATGACAGATACCTCTTTTAAGTAAGTGGCTAAGTTGAACAGCCACCCTTAGACTAATAGTTATTTTTGTTGAGCTTATTTCTCTCTTCTTCACACAACCCTTGATCAAGTCTTGTATTGCAAGTTAACTCAGATCCTTTCTTGAAGTAAAAAGAAACAGTAGCTAATGAAAATCTGTATGAATCACCAAGCACCTCCACATTAAGTGAGGCTCTTCCATAAAAACAAAGGCTAAATGCTTTGATTATCCAAAACGAGCAACCACTTTAATATAAGGTAAATAGTTACACCAAGTACGTTATCTTTGGGTTACATGTAGCACTTGTTTTTAACACATAACTATTTCTTCATGCTATGTACTGTACATTCAGTGACTTGCACAACATTCTGATATTCACAAAAGCAAATCTGAATTCATTTTAATGTGAAAGCTACTCCACAGAAACCACTCTTTAAGTATTTAGAAAATGATATACTTGATCGATGACATTGACAAATTTGGCTAAAATACTTGCCTCCATTAACTACTCTTTGGTCTGAACCAGAATTCGGGTTGAAATCTGAAGTGTGTGAGGTGGCTCTCGATGGCATGGAGGCCGATCCTTGCTGGCCCATCCTTGGTGAATTCTGTCTCCCACTTCCCCAGGATATGACTTCTCTGTTTCTTTGTCCAGGAGGAATGTATTTATTTTCCCTGAAAATGAGAGAGCCTCTCAATCATTTTATACTCATAGACAACATACTGGGAAGTGATTCAGACAGAAGGGCCGGCCTGCCCTAAAACCTTCCAAACTGGACCTGACCCCCTCCTTCTCCCCCAGACCCATCGGACATCCATGCTGACCCAGTCTCTCTTGCTTCTCACATCCTCCCGCCACCCCAGTACAAAGTTGAGTTGATATCTCTATTCATTCTCATACCACTATGGCTCATTCTAGCATATGTCTTCTTGAAACTTTCTTCTTTCTTGGCTTTCTTCTCTGAGATCTCAGCTCTCGTCTTTTGCCGTCTGCATATGGCTTCACGCTCAGCAATGCTGATAAACCCCATATTTGCACATCAGTCAGTGAGTCTCAACAGTTCACCTGACACTTGAACTCAAATGACCAAACTCCCCCACCTGCCAGTTCGGGTAGACAGGATGCATTTCCTGCTCTGACAGGCAGGTGAGAGGGGTTTCTCACATGTGCATGTTTAAATAAATGCGAGGCTGAGTCTGTAGGATGGTCAAATCGGCTCTGTCCTTGGTCTGGTCACTGTCAGTCTGCTAAGCTTTTCCAGCATCATCCCAGGCCCAGGTGGTCACCAAGTTCTCACACTGGAACTATTTCAATGTCCTAACTAGCATGCTTCAGCTTGGCCTTTCCACCCTAAGGTTCTTTCATGCCACCCCTGCCCCAAGGTACCACCTTTTAAAACTCCAGCATGCAAAATCCTTCTGGTTGGCCCAGCCCATTTCCCAGCCTCAGGTCCTATCACCAGCTGTCAGCACTGTAACTTCAACCTGCACCAGGACAATGACCCTCTCAGAACACCCTGTCATAGCACCACCCCTCTGGGAGGCTTTCTCAGAACTCTCAGGCTACGTCCGTGGCGCTTGCTTGGAATGTTTAGACCTTTGAGCAGGGCAATTCCATTATGTGCGTGCTCCCCCTATGTCCAGCAGTTAGCTATTCTTTAAACACCAGCTGTGAGGCCCTGATTTGAATTTCCTTCTATACCCAACACTTAGCTCCATAGAGCTGACTCTTAAGGACTATTTTCTGTGATTACCACAATCCTCTAGCTAACAGAATCCTAAAGCAGGTCTGTCTGCATTCTCTAGCGGCTAGAGTCTAGCCAAACTATTTCACCAGAGGAGGAGGAGATCGCTTCCTTCAGCACACCTTCCCACACAGAGCTGGTGTTGTGGATCCAAAAGGCGGCACAGAGATTTCCTTTAAGTACCTGGTGTTCATGCTGTGCCCCTCTCGTTCACTGGAATTTCTCTGAACAGCTGTGTATTTTTCTTCCTCACTCCTGTCGTCATTTTCCAGGGCCACCCGAGCTTTGTACTGTGCACTTGATTCGATTTCTTCTGCTAACTGGTTTGCCCTTGCTTCTCGTTTTAAAAATTCTTCAGAGTTATCTCTTTCCAAGGGCACCCTGAGACAGGAGGAGGAAAAAGGGGGTATTCACGGTTCATCTGCCACTATATCATCTACCACTATATCAAAGACGAGAGTGTGCAACACCAGTCAAGCTATAGGAATTAGGGTGATCTATTCATTTGCTTATTAATCAAGATTTAAGATTTAATTTGTTCTGTTATCTTTCCTTGGAACAGTATGACATTTTTAAAAAGTGGTTAAATTTACCAGTCCCCCATAACCTGCTATATATACCCCTCAAAGTTATGTTTTTGAAACTTCAATTAAAAACAAAAATTTAGTTAGAGCCTAGCATTAAGATATAGTCAAACTACATCTGTTCTAATGGTAATTACTCACCCTACATACTAACAAACTAACTCTTTCATATAATTTGTCTGGTTTAAAACCAAAGTGATACACTCATTCAATATTATAATTTAAGTTAATGAAAAATCAAACACAAATGCCCTAAAACAAAAGCAAACTTTAAAAACTTACGTATACGAAGATAAACTGCTATCATACGTAGACACTACACCGTAATTTTCTTCATTATATCGAAACATATCATTGGGGTCCCATCCATTAGACTAGAAGAAAATGAAGCTCAGTTTTTCAAAAAGACAAAGTACTTGTCCCCTTTAATTGAGTTACACATCAATACCATACTATCAATTTTTAACATACTATACCAGACACAGTTAAACGTTTTTTTAATAGGCAAGAACTTCAACATGTTTTAAGGGCAAGCTTTTCATATTTCACCAGACCCTACAGGTTGATACCTAACTACACAAAACAATGAAGTGGAGGGCATTCTAATTGCTACACCAAACAGGCTCCTGTAGATAGGAGTTTTCTCCTCCTTCTACCAGCTTCCCTGTGTTGAGATCACTGGCTCATCAGGTCAGTTGATGGCCAGAAACAAAGACCAGTGTTTGGGGAGGAGGAGCATGGGGGACACAAAGGCTTCGCTGCTGTGTCCCCACAATACCTGATCCCCACTCTCCTCCCCTTTCTGCTGGGAAGGCAGCATGGCAACACTGGATGAAGGCACACCAGCTGGGTCTCAGACCTGGTTCTGTTTCTAGCAGTTGTGGGGTCACAGAAATCCAGGCCTCACTATATTAACTCCATAGGTCTGTGGTCCTACAAGGAATGGCAGAACACCACTACACTCCAAAGCTAGATGGCGATCTACATGTTAGAATTCACCCATCTGGGGTAGAAGGGAACATTAGGGCCTAGCAATCATTCCTCTCTGATCCTCCAACACCCAAGCCTGACAGTGGGAAGGGCCAAGCATATTTGACACTGTCCTGTCATCTGAGTGTGGTCCAGGCAACATCAGCTCGAAAGCCTAAACTTGGCCCTCCTTGCTACTCCACTAAGATCAGGTGGTGAAGTCAGGAAAGCCATTGGTGCGCATGGACAGGGAGTCACAACTACTTAAGAGGGTTTTACAGTTCCCTATCACAAGTTCCATTTTAAAAACCAAACCACATAGAAAGACGTCCAACAAAAAGCAAAAATCTTCCAACCAGTGTATGTAGATGACTGTTACTGACAGCTCTCGGACTTAATTCCAGATGGCTTCTATGCATATGTAAGTATAATCAGCAGTTTTAAGATCTCATTGCTTTGTACTGGCTTTCTAATATATCTTGGGAACCTTTCCACAACGACATGCTGGTCTTCTTCACAGGTAAGTAGGAACTCAACTGTACAGCGGCACCATAAACCTATTTAACTGATGCTCTGCTGGTGGACTTTTATTATGTTTTCAATTCTTCCCTATTAGATACAGCAATGTCATGAACCCTCCCATTAGGTGTCCATGGAAATGTCTTTCACAGGATGAGGGCTAATGTATTCCCAGTATTAGACCTGGACAAACAACAAGCAATGCCTTCAACATCCCACTCAGATTTGTCACACAGGTTTCTCTGTTACCCTCAAACAGTCTTTAACCAACTCAAATTCTGCTGCCTAAACACTCATTTTTGGCAAGCACTTCTGCTTTATTCACATTGCTACATTAAAACCACAGGATTATAAGGATAGTCCCTTTATCAAATGCTTGATTTATACATAGTACGTGCTATGGGAAAAGCTGGAATATGTGACAACAAGCTTACTTTAGATCTCAATTTTAAGACCAAGGAACTTATTTATTGCTTTCATTCAAATGTGAGCAAACTACAGTTTCTTACTTAGGAGTACTCTTCCTCAACAAGAGGCCTAGAATGTCCCAGTTTGACCTCAACTCCAGGGAGACCACAGAATTCACTCGACACTCCCTTGCTTAGGCTGTGGTACTCTGCAGAATACTATGGACAATACTCTCAAAACTGCTCCTCACTCTCCAATTTAAATGTACAAGTTGCTCACTGTGTATTTATTTTAATCATAAAAAGAACCAATTAAGGCATAACCAGGATAATTGACAACATTCCCATTTAACCCCTGCAAGAACATTCTTAATTTACTGCCTGGGGAGAGTAGTGAAATATTTATTTACACATTCAAACTGCTGCTCTAAGTACAGTTAACTAAAATAAGAAACACATAAAACATATCCTTCAATACAAATCATGAGACGGGAAGCCCTGTGCCCAAAGCTAGCTTGCAGAGCCAGACTTACCACGTCGTTCTCCAGAGCCTCCAGCTCCTCGGCAGTGGTGGCGAGTTCACCGGCATCCCATGGCTCCAGGTCCTTTTCCTTGTGTTCTCCGTTCACTTTAGCACTGAGAGCAGAGTCGGTAAAAGCATCTGCAAAGGGCAGTTTCAGATGAAAGATTGTACAACCACACAAATGGCTACACGAACACACATGGGAATTGTCAACAGTCAGGAGTTCTCTTCCCAAAGAATTTTAAGCCACATGAAACAAATTTTAATGTAGTTACATCAAATCCTACTAAAAATAATTACTTTGTTTCAGAAAGTGACCCAGAAAAGTGCTCTCAGTCCATCCAAACAACACGAACTCCATTTAATGGACCCACTGATCACCTAGACCTGCAGCTAAACCTGGAGACTCTTTAGCTTTTGCACACCCAAGTCCATTTGCAATGGTCAATGTCCCACTTTCCCTACAGCCACTCTGCTACCTACAAAACTCAGGTCTACAGCGCCAGCCAGCTCAGACAGTTCAGGGGCACACCTCCCCATGCCCACTCTTCTCACTCCTTTATGGCCTCACCTCCTCGGCTGTCACTTAAGAGTTGTTCAACTGACGGCTGACATTATTAGTTAGGGCTTTAGGAGCCACTTAAATTAAGGTCCACTAGTGAGAAAAGGCTTTGCCGATACAGGCCTGCAGTTTGAAGGGCCAGATCACCAGGACAGCACCTCCCACAGACTGGGGAACTAGTCTGCTGCCCTGGTTCTCATGGGAGTCCTGGTCCCCCACCACTGTGTGCTTCTCCTTGCTGCAAAGCTGCCACCAGCAAGGAGGGAAGGAACAATCAACAGCCTCGCCAGTTCCCCTAAAAAAAGCTCCAGCGGGACTTTTGATCTGGCACTGCTTCTTCAAGGGTAAGTCAGAAAGTATTGCTATAACAACATGCATTGAAATATATGTTTATCGAGATGGGAAGCTGTTATTTCTCCACAGAGCCTCCATCTAGCTCTATACACTTCTGGAGGCCTTGTTTCCTCCTCTCTAACCCTTCACCAAAGAATTCTGTGCTCTTTACACATCATAAGGTTTTGACATCCATGAGGAACTAAAAGTGTGCTCACTTGCAGAATTCGTTGAGATTTAAAAACAAAAAGAAGCCTGAAGCAACAAGATCAGGGTTTTAAAGATTTCTAATAAAATTCTAGCAGGGCAGCCTTTGCTACCCTGAAAAAATGAGAAGGTATATTATGATGAAAACAAACTCCTCAGCTAAACATTCTCAGCCTTTTCTTCATAATGTAGTTTTAAATTTCCCTCAAACTTCTTAACGAACCCCCATGGTTGTCCCATGAATTTTTCTTTTGGGTGGGGGGGGGGGGAGAGGAGACACACCCTATCACGATTATCCCTCTAGAATCCCAAGATTCAGCTGTTATAACCTCTAGAGATGACCTCTCTCTGCCTTGTACCAGCCCCGCAACTCCCTTCAGATAAGGGAGTGTTTTGATTGGATCTTGCTCTAAAGATCATTCGGGTAAATCCAAGGTTCACCTGTGATTATAAATCGGTCATAAAATTGTCCTAAGTTTTTTTTTATCTTGCTAAGGAGCCTCATGGGAAGGCCAGCTTGCTCTTTGTTCTAGTTCATCTTCACACCCCGCTCTTGGCACCCATCTGGCCGAAAGCTTCCTGGCCACTTGAAACAGGAAGCAGTGAGCTATGAGCCATTGCTCCTTCAGTAGCCACCTGTGCCAGTGGTGATTCTAAGATCACTCTTCTTCTACCCATTTCTGGACATCAACTAGAGAATGGCTCTTCAGGGGTAACAGTCTTCCCTCTCTTGGTTCACCACCTTTGAGGTCAGGACTTTCCTTAAAAATTTTAATCCATTTGAAACGTTTTTATGTGGGGCAGCCTTTCTGTAAACTTTGCTCCAAAGCTTCAATGATCTGGGAACATTTTCACTTGAGTTTTGCTAAAAATATGATAATGGCCCTGACTGCAAAATTATTTATTTCCATGGCACAAAAAATCTTTATTATATTTGAAGGCACCCTGAGTCCAATGTAAGTGTATTCCTGAGAGAACTTGTCTACAGGCATCCACTGATGGCAGAGGCATGTTCAAATGTGTTTTGTTTTAAACAAACCCAGACATGTATGAACTGGACCCTAACAGCAATACTTTTTGACTTACATTCAAGGAGCCCTCATAGCACAGCAGCTTAAGCCCTTGGCTGCTAACTGCAGGGGGGGTGGTGGCGGTAAAAAAAAAAACACCACCAACTGCTCTGTGTGAAAAAGGTTCTTACCCTTAAGGTTTCCGTGAGTCAGAATCACGGAAGGTGGTGGGGGTTAGTAGGTTACTCTCTTGTAATGGAGACTACTGTCCCTAGTGGTCAGAGTGATGCCAAAATAAAAGTTCCAAGACTGTAAATTCAGTTATGGCACTGCAAGGCTCCTGCCTCCTCCTCTCATCCCACAGTGGGGGTGAGGGGAATGGGGGAGTGTATGGGCATGTGCGCCCCGGGCAATGGAAGCATTAGTTACCAGCTCCACCTAACAGTTCATCTGAAGCTCACCATTCTAAGAGCCAAGCGCATGCTCAGGAGATGCGTGCAGCAGCAGTCTGAGCTGGGGGAGGGGTGGGGTACAGTCTGGGCTGATGCTCTTGGGAAGGTCCACCAGGCCAACACTGTTTTGTTTTTTTTCCAACACTCCTCTGCAGCTGGAAGCCACTGAAAGCCCTAAATACTGGCCACATTTGACATTCAGCTGAGCACAGACTTACTCTCTGTCTTCTTAACATTACAGGAACTGCAGATAAACGTTTATATTTAAGATCCTGGTAGTGATTTAATCCTAATACTTTGGAAAGGCACACGTTTAAATAAATAAAGCAAAGCATTTACTTAGAACTTTAGCCCTAAAGATAATATATTTTTTTATTCAAGAAATAGAGCTTTATTAAAGCAGCTAGTGATTTTTACAGTCCATATGACTGGACTTTTCCTCTTTGGAGGGTGTAGGGGTGTAGGGTGGGGGACAGTGTGGTGTGTGTCTGTCTCCTGGAGAGTATTTAGGAAGGATTAGGGATTGGACTGTGTTCAAATTAAAGGCTAAAATGTTCAAGAAAAATACCTGAAAGACATTGGCATTAATCTACACAAAGTCAAAAAGGGACTTCTAAACCAGAGGCTTTATTCTGCTGACTACAAGGCAGCCTGGGTTCTGGGGGCACTACTAAGTGGCCTAGGTTCATATGCTACATGTGTATTTCACAGCTTCTGTTAACAGCAGCTGCCTTATGAAGACATTATCTACTCACATGCTATCACTTAGCACTGTGATTCTGTAAGGAATGATATTTCTTGACTTAAATATATGTCTTTTCCACTCAAGTTCCTCTTTAAAGATGATTCAGAGATCCAAGGACTGATTAGTGAGGAGTCAGCACAGAACAGGGGGCATGTGTGTGCATGTGTGTGTGTGTGTGTGTGTGTAAACATCTTGCATCCTTCGGGGCCACTGTGTGTCACTAACTAGAAGAGCAAGAGCCACGTGCTTCACTCTCCAATATTACCAATACTTAATAGTACAAATGCTCAAAGTGTTAGATATTTTATTAACACCCATGTTTAGGCTTTTAACAACCACTGCTGGAGCACCGAGCACATAGTATAATTCTGTGACCAGGATTTATGCAAAGTTCAGAACACTCTGCTGGCTAAAATCTAATTGTATTTTGGGAATTTGCATGCAAATTTTTACAATGCCATATATCAGGATATAGTAATTTCACAATTTATCTATGGCAAGAAACAAAAGCATTATAAGGTCAAGATGCAGAAATATAAAGTGACTATTAAAAAGTATTACCTGTTTCTGAAGGGACTATAGATATAGAAAGAAAAAAAGAAAAATATAAATTATCAGATGAAATAAAGATTTAATCATTGGCTTCACGTTCTGCCGTATAAACATCTAATTTAGACAAGTCTCTAGTCTAGAGATGGAAAAACTAAGTGACAAGGGCATATCATCTCTCCCTCCCTCACTCTTGCCCAGAGGCTAGCCCCACCCCCTAGGTTACCTCCTAGAACCTTCCTTTCCTTCACTCTAGCCCTGTGGCGCCACCTGGAGGCGCACAGGGGAAATTACTTAACTACCTTGTCATTCCCTCCTCTCCACATCAGAGTAGTATACTGCTACCATCTATTGTCTATCTGGACTTGCCTGATGGGCCAGAGTAACAGTGAACTAAGCAAAATGCAAGCAACACACTACAGTAACAGTAGAATATTAACATAATAAATACAAGCATTTTAATAACTTTATAAAAACTATAAAAAGACATGCACAGGTCGAAATTCTATCCATCCTTAACATCAACTTAACTCTAGAGCCCCCTCCAGTGTATGCATGCCAAGTCTTGTCAAAGCCCACACCTGATATCTCCATTAGATAGATGTCTGCACTTTTCATTGGTCAGTGAAGTTTGAGATCAGTAAGAAAACCGGTTTTCATCATAGTGCTGGTTGGCATTTTCTCCCAACTTCTTACAAAATCACAGGCTCACCACACCCAGTCAACTACACTGTGGCAGCTAGCCTGAGCCAACCTCTACACTTACTATCCAGCATCAGCCACGGTCAGGGTCAGGCTGGAAGTCAAGGGACTCCTTCATCACAACTGAGCACCTACTCTGAGGGGCCCGTCCTTTGCCTGTTGGAGCTCTAGGGTTAGTAGTCAGGGACAGGAAGCAAGCAAACCTTTCTTCCAGATTCTCCGGTGATAAGTATTTTCACAGGAAAGAACACAGCCTGAGAAAGAAAAGGTGTCTTTCATAGTGACAGGCACCTCCACCTTCAGGAACCCAGGCAGGGAAGACAGACGGCTCCAGCCAGACTAGAGCAGCAAGAAGAATGTGCCTATGAGCTTTCAGAACAGTCTGCCCAGAAAGTGGAACCGGGGGTTGGAAGGAAGATTACCTTTTAATTTCAAGCTTGTTTATCCTATTTCAAATTCTATATCATGAGCATGCCATATGCTTTATTATTTTAAAAAGGTAAGAGTACAAGAGGGCTTCAAGAGGTGCATGAAAAACGAAATGAAAAGATAATGGAACTTCTCCTGAAAACGGAATTTCTCCACGAACTTTCTGAAGTCTCCATGTGGCACAAAGAATCAAGAGGAGGCGATGCCCACAGGAAGTTGGGGGGTTGGAGGGGGAGTGGGCTAGCAGGGGAAAGGAACATCAAGGCCAAGGGTACAAGCTACCCTCTTTGCAGGTGAAGTCTTGCCAGGAGAGATTCTTAACCCTTTATTGATTGATGGGCTCTTTTTGACATTTGGGGGAAATTGTTTTTAAATATTTAAAACATACAAGAAATCAAAGGAGACCAATTAGAATGAAGCATAGTTGATAACACCTAAAGACTGTGCTACCTAGTCATATATGTACCTGGTTAATAATTGCTGTAACTTCCACAGGGCAGTGAATGGAATTCGATATGTCAAGATCTGCACCACATGTGTAAAAGTGATTGACCACTAACTTGAGTTTCACAGGAGCTACAGCCACAAGTACTGCTCAAACTAGTGGTGTGCTGCCTACACTTATAAGGGAAGAAATGCTAAATTTCACTCACAAGTCAGGAGAATAAATAAGCCTTTCCCACACGTGAATTCACTGAGGCCACGGAGGGGACCAGGGAGGTGGGCTGATGAACCAGCTGGCATGCTGCTGCTGGGATAGAAAAGAGAAAGCACCGAGGAACTGGGCAGCCAGTGAGGTGAGAGCTCGGGGACATCAAGGCCTGCAGCAAACTCTCGAGATTAGGGTAGGGGTAGGAGTGCAATGCTGTGACTTTCCCCAGCCACACCTGTTGGGCTGGCCAGATGAGGGGAGGCGTTTAAGAACCGAGGGCCAGGAAGAGCCAAGGTGGAAGGCCTTGAGGGTTGTGGAGGAGTGAGCACCAAGGAGAGGATGGGAAGGCCCTGGGTGATTTATAACTGAAACAGGCAGGTGATGAAGATGCTAAAGCAGCAGAGCTTAAGGGTCTGAGTTTCCACAGAAATATTGCTCTGGGCTAAAGGACCAATTAAAAAACAAAAGTATGGAGCCTTTCCCATGTACAAACTAATAATTGAAAGTATCAGGTCCTAGCCACAAAACAAAATCAAAACCCAACTCACCAACAATGATTCAATTGTGACTCATTTCATCTGTATAGGCCAAGGTAGTCTTTATGGTAGGAGAAAGCCTCAACTTTCTCCTAAAGAACTACTGGGAGGTTCCTAACTGGTGACCTTGGGGTTAGCAGGCCAAGTAACCCAGACCACCACCAGGGTCTCTCAGCCACAAAACTTAAGTACACGTAAATGGATTCCAAAGGTATGCACAGCTCTGTTCCAAACTCAAGATGGTAAACAACAAAACCAAATACAGGGGGCCCTAATTTCACATATGGCAGAAAACCAGGATCTCTCTCTGAAGCACATGCAAACATACCACCAATGCCACATCCCCCATACCCCACCCCCAATCCTGCAAACAGACAACAGAAGAAAGCATTCCCAGTTGGTAATCTCCTCTTGTCCCGGATGGGTGGCAAAACTGTGAACTGCCAGCAGGTGGCAGTGTTACTGTCCATAACACAACATAGGGCAGGTGGCATGGACAAGCTTCCAAACACCAAAAGAAAGACCAAACACCCAATTTTAAGCAAAATTTAAAATAATTTCTTAGTTTCACAGAAGAGGATGTCACTTTTCCATATGGAGATGAGGGGCCTCTGGAAGTCTGAGGACAGTGGGCTTTGTGACCTACAAGCAGAAATGGGCTTGCTTGTGCTCCAATTAGCATAAAAACCTAGTGCATCTCTAAGATCAAACAAACCCATACCCATTGAAATCAAGTCAATTCTGACTCATTGTGACCCTGTTTGTGGATTTCCAAGATGGTAAATCATTATAGAAGATAATCTCATCTTTCTCCCGAGGAATGGCTGATGGGTTTGAACCACTAGCCTTGCAGGCATCAACTCAATGAATGCTTACCCTACACTGCCACTAGGGCTGCCTAAACCAAAACGAAACTGCCTTCAAGCCGAGTCTTACTCCCAGTGTCCCTATTAGGTCAGAGTCTCTGTGGGTGTCCAAGGCTGCATTCTCACCCAGAGAGCTAGGTGGTTTCAACCACTTTGTTCACTTTGGAGTGAGCAGCCCAATGAGTAACTCATGCCACCCGTGCTTGTTTGGTACCTAACAGTACTAGAAGCTCAAATGGATTCAAGGTGAAGCTGGTTTCATACTTTTCTTAGGCCTAGGTCTGCATTCAGATGTGTATGCCCTTCTGCCACCAGCCACAGTTAAGACAAGGCACTTCCTGTCAAAAGCCTCACGCGGGCTGACAGGCTTCAACCTATCTCTCCCTTCCCTTCTTGTATTAGAATCGTTTAGATCTTTCCAAGCTCACATTTATGACTTTGGGGTTGTTTTTGCATGTCAGAAGGGTGTCAAAATGCCTACTGAAAGCATATGTCTGTTAGAAAAACATGACTTGGTGTTCTAGGAAATCCACAATTTGGTTTTGATTTGGCTAGCAGTAACTGCTTTCTTGAGTGTCTCAGAACCAGGAGGAAATTACTACACCAGGCACCATCTACAGCAACATACATATGGAAAAGGAACAGCCACTAGAAGCAAATGCCTCTAGCCAAGCATGACTGCTCAATCAGTGATTTGAACCTACTAGTCACTCTGCAGCCTAAAAGATCTAAAGGTTAAGAAATCCAAAGGGGCAGTTCTTCCCATCCTTAAGGGTCACTGAGTTAGAATTGATTAGAGGGATTTTCTTTCTGGTATGGGTATATACAGAGACTACGAGTTGGATATTACAAAGCCAGAACACAGCTTTGAGAAGACTGAAAAAGAAAGAAAATCATAAGGGCAAAATTTATACGGAAGGTGTGAGGGCAATTTAGAGCGGCAAGAATGGAATACTTCACAGCAATTTTCATAAAGGCTATGAAAATTTAAAAGTTGTCTTCTTTAAATTATACGGTAAACATTTCAGAACACATTTTATTAAGCAGAAATCAATGGATAAATTCATGTTAAGTGTTTCTGATGTAAGACTGATTCCAAGCTTCTTTAAAAGAAATTTATTCTTTTAAGTTTCTGCGTACAGGTGGTGAAGTTGTGCCATCTTATAGCGAGACTGAAACATTTAATTTTAATAAAGGAATTTGAACTCTGACAGGTCCATTTTGGGGCTCGGAGCATTTGAACTATCTATTGTACCGAACTCACTACCAGCCAGTCAGCATTGACTCATAGCAACCGTATAGAACAAAGTGGAACTTCTGTGGATTTCTGAGGCTTTAAATCTTTATGGGAGAAGAAAGTCTCAGTTTTCTTTTGCAGAGCAACTGGTGGTTACAAATATCTGACCTTGAGAGCTCCTTTTTTGTTGTACAGTAACTCTTATTTCTGGCCGCTTTTTAAGATTTTTAAAAAAATGGAACTGTCTGTTAAGTTCCTAATAAAAGTGAAGTGATACTTAGGGAAAAAATCCAAGTTCATGTAATTTTCACTGCTTAAATATATCTTTGGATTTAGGGGACACCATGTGAAATACAACTTGACCTAGACATTTAGTACAACACAAACTACTTTAAATAAAGCCAGCGTGCACTTCCATCTCAGTCTAGCTGACACTATAAGATTCTGATATTTTATGGGGAAGCACAATGAAGAGTGGTATGTAGCATATATTCTGTATCTCAACAACTAAAGCTGAAGGGGAAAACTGTTGCCATTTTTTTAATCAGCAGGTCAAATACACCCAGAAACAAGTCTAACATCTGATGCACCAAGATGTGTGTTGGCAAGTATAATCAGAAAGGCTGGCTTATATGAAGAGGAATACAGTATTATGATTAGGTTTATTAACAAACATGCTACTGATATGCAGATGACACAACCTTGCTTGCTGAAAAGTGAGGAAGACATATTAAAGCACTTGCTAACGAAGATCAAGGAATGCAGCCTTTGGTGTGGACTACAACGCAATGTAAAGAAAACCAAAAACCTCACAACTGGACTGATTAACAGAGAAAAGACTGAAGTTGTTGAGGACTTCATCTTGCTTGCATTCACAATCAATGCTCATGGAAGCAGCAGTTGCGAAATCAAATGACATATTGCACTTGGGTAAATCTGCTGTGAGACCCCTTTAAAGTGTTGAAAAGCAAGGATGTTACTTTGAGGACCAAGGTACACTTGAGTCAGGCCATGGTATTTTCAATGGCCTCAGTGCATGTGAAAATTGCACTCTGAATAAGGAAGACCAAAGAAGAACTGGTGCGTTTGAATTATAGGGCTAGTGGAGAATATTGAAATTACCATGGAATGCAAAAAAAACCCAAAAAAAACCCAAATTTATCTTGGAAAAGGTACAACCAGAATACATACACCTTAGAGACAAGGATAATGAGAGTTCAACTCATTTACTTTGGACACGTTATCAGGAGAGGTCAGTACCTGGAGAAGGACACCATGCTTGGTAAATCAGAGGGGCAATGAAAAAGAGCCCTCAGCGAGATGGAATGACACTGTGGCTGTGACAATAGGCTCAAATATAACAACTACAAGTCAATTCCAACCCACAGAGCCCCTATTCAGACAGCCTCATTTTTATCTGGTGGAAAGGCTACTGGACTTGAATTTCTGTGGTTGGTGTTGGGTGCTGATGCAAAACCTATGTACAACAGAACAAAACACTGTACCATGCTCTCATTGCCAGTACTGATTTGAATGAGCAAGCAATTTCTTTTCTATTTGCAGTGATAAGAAAAAAAAACTAAGCAGAGACCAATCAGCTACAGCCCTTCACTGCCCTGCAGGATTACAAATGTTAACAAAATCTGCTATTGCTGAGATCCCCCATAACACTGTACAGGGAGACAGAGAAAACTACACAGAAACCAGACCCCAGCTGGGACAGTGGTCTTACTGAAAGGTTCCTGGGCGCAGTGTAATTCTCTAACTTACCCAAGAGTTCTGGGTTTTGTTTAAACCCTCCCACTACCCGCTACCAACGAACTGATTGCCACTCCTATTGACCCTATAGAATAAGGTTTCCAAAACTGTAACTCTGTAACCTCATTATTCTCCTGTGGAGCAGCTGGTGGGTTTGAGCTGCTGATCTGTGATTAAAAGCCCTAACAGCTAATCTACTAGGCCATCAGGGTTCCTGCTGGTAAAGTAGGAAGGCTCACCATCACCAGGAGGTGCTCAGCTTTCTGGTTTGGCCTGACAGCAAGCTGGGAGGTGGTTTCAATCAACTGCTTTCAATCGACATTTCTGAGGAGTGGCCATCTGTAAGGCTTTGTAGTCTATGCACCCAGGGGTGTAGCACATCTTTTAAAATTGGTGGTTCTTTTGGACCAATCTAAGGCTTTTCATTTTTACAATCATATACAGCAATATTTTACTTAGTAATCAATCATTACAAAGTCCTTAACTCAAATTCTGTTCTAGAATTGTTTATAGGTTTTTGTTTTATATTTTTATCTTTAATCCATATACGTTTTATTTTTTGTAATAGTAGGGTTGTACCATATATACTCGTGAATAAGCTGAGTATTGTGCTTATACTCAAGTATATACGCTAATACCCCCCCCCAAAAAAATGTCCCAACACCATTCACTGAATAATCCACTTCTGTTCCAGACCAAAATGATGATCTTTTCCAAATATTAACTAAATACCTAAATAAACTTGGTCTCTTTTGGATACTGTTCTTTGCTCCTATGACAGTTATAGCTCAAATCTTGGACATTTACATTACTCTTTAATATCTGGTAAGGCAAGTCCTCCTTTGTGATTCTTGTTGAAAAATAATTTCAAAATTGATAATACATACAATCTTAGAACTTGTATGGCCATGTTTTGAAGATAAATAACGATATCTGCTCTTTACTTTGAGGAGAACTGGACACTTGAAGGTGTGGGCCTTTTGGTTCTGTTCAGGAGGAAGGACTGGTGCACAGTCCTCTCACTGGGTGGAAATCTGAGGTGTGATTTACAGCTGACACTAGAACACTGGATTTGGACTTGATAGGCAGGGGTAAAATCAGGTACAAGTCTGTCTGAATAGGGGCCCTGTGGGTTGGAATTGACTCGTAGTTGTTATATTTGAGCCTATTGTCACAGCCACAGTGTCATTCCATCTCGCTGAGGGCTCTTTTTCATTGCCCCTCTGATTTACCAAGCATGGTGTCCTTCTCCAGGTACTGACCTCTCCTGATAACGTGTCCAAAGTAAATGAGTTGAACTCTCATTATCCTTGTCTCTAAGGTGTATGTATTCTGGTTGTACCTTTTCCAAGATAAATTTGGGTTGTTTTTTGTTTTTTTTTTTTGCATTCCATGGTAATTTCAATATTCTCCACTAGCCCTATAATTCAAACGCACCAGTTCTTCTTTGGTCTTCCTTATTCAGAGTGCAACTTTCACATGCACTGAGGCCATTGAAAATACCATGGCCTGACTCAAGTGTACCAGCAGGTTTCTGTTTGGTGAAGTCCTCCAAGCATTTCATGGCCTATAATATGTCTACTCATTTCTAGACACTTACATTCTGTTGCTATAGTCAATGTGAGGTTCTCCTTCGATGCTGTCTGCTATCATATGTATCTTGAACCAGACATTTTACTCTTATTAATGCTAAACATTTTATATTGTTTGTCTAATACTGGGTTTTATACTAGAAACTTGATTTGCTTGCTTAAATTTAAAAAAAATAAAGTTATTACTCTGACCTTGAAGACTACATCTTAATACAGAGAGAGACTTCCGGGAAGATGGCGACTGAGTGACACATACCAGTGGGACTCCGCAGAATCCAGCCCAGGAGAGTTGCTTAGAGGGAACTTTAACATAGCTGGAACGCAGGAGGAGCATCATAAAGATAAGTAGGCACAGACCCAAAGTGTTTTGAAGGGCTGTGACATTTTGGCTTACCTCAGTGGAAGCCAGCTGGAACTCGACCCTTGGTCCTGCCACTATCTCTGCCAGAGCCGGGTTCGCATTTGGAGCCCGTAGGGGGGCTTGGTCTCAACACAGCCATAGTCTGGACCCCCTGCCTGAGGGCAGGGATCAGGAATCCAGGGATCGGGCTCAGCTACATTGTTGCTTTTGTTTATATCTCTGCTCCCTGTTCCCCCAAAGTCCTGGAGGTCTCCTCACAGCCATAGCTTGCCAAGACCTCCTCAGGCAAGGAAAGGGATCCAGCTACATTGTTGCTTTTGTTTACATCTCTACTCTCAGTCCAACAGTATTTGAAAATATGCCCCTGCCTCGGGGCAGGGACTAAACCCTTACAGCTCCGTGGGTGGGGAGTAGGACTCAGTTACATAGTTGCTTTTGTTTCCCTCTTCCTTATATTCCTGCACAGTCTAAACTTTTACTTTTTAATTTTTTTCACCTTTGTCACTTTCCTGTTCTCTCACATTCCACTGCTGACCTCAAGACCACTCCCCTTATCCTAGGACATTTAAGCCTGCATCACACACAGCTAGATGGTCTCCACCGTGTATAACTAGCCCTACTTTACCCCCAGGGGACACTGCCCAACTTCTCACCAGGGAATTCCTGCCTGTGTACCTGGGGGCATAAGTTAGCTTGGCCAACACTCATCAACATTCCAAGCTGTTGCAGGAACCTCTGCCCAAAGTCTGCAACACCAATGCAGGCAACCCACCAGCCTCCTGGGGCACTCCCCTGATAGGGAAGCCACAGGAGGATAAAGAGGTAGGTTAATCCCATAGTAAAATTAGTTATAAGCAGTTCGAAGAAACATTCCTACAAGTCTCCCAGGGAGAGCCAGTGCTCTTCGACTCCTGGCTGGAAAATGGCACCTGGCTCCTCTAAAACAACACAACACAAAATGCCATCAGCCCCAAGGACCTCAACAAAAAAACTGGAGAAACAAAAGGCAATTGCAGAAAATATCTCAAACATAACAACATATATATAGAAGCAGACATTGAGCTGCCACAGAGAAATTTTCAGAATGCTGCTTGGATTCATACAGGATATGAGGAAAACAATACAGAAAAAGGATGAAATAATAGAGGAGATAAAGGCCATACACAAAGGGAAATGCAGGAGCTTAGGGAGGACAAAACAGAAATCAGTAGAAGAAACACGGAGCTCTAGAATCGACTGGAGGAATCAGAAAACTGTATCAGGGACTTGGAGGACAGCCAAGCAAAATTTAACAAACATGAACAAAAATCTCTTAAGATCATCAGAGAAGCTGAAGAAAACCTAAGAGCAACGTCTGGGGCTATGGAGTGGAACAACATTAGAATTACTGGCTTACCGGAGGAAGACAAAACAAGTCATCTGCAACAATATTGAGAAAATTCTTGAAGGAAAACTTCCGGAGCTTAATGAATGAAAACCAAGAAACCATTCAGGAGGCTGAAATAACACCAACTAGATTGAATCCCAAGAAGAAGTCACGAAGGCACATAATAGTTAAATTATCCAATTTTGAGGAAAAGGAGAAACTCAAGCGACCAGCTAGGGAAAAACAAGCAATCACATATAAAGTTCCCCACATAAGAATATGCTCAGACCTATGAGCAGAAACGATGAAGAAGAGGGGAGAGTGGGGTAACTATTCCAAAAATTGAAGGAAAACAATCCAAACCCAAGAATACGCTAATCAGCTAAATTATCGATCAGGATAGATGGGGAAGTAAGAGTCTTCCCAGACAAGGAAAAACTCCAAAGAATACGTTAGAAGAAACCCAACCCTACAAAAGATCCCTGCCAACCCAGTGTGGGCTGAAGAATAACTCACCAAGCATAAATAAGAGACCGCCACATAGAACAACCTCACCCAGAGGTCAACAAGAGATAACAGACCCGAAGAGAGCATTGGCTTAAGGATGGAAAGAACTCAAGAATGATACACACACATGCATAACACACTAATGAGAAAGGACAGTAGGAAAACTCCCAACACGAAAGGTATAAGATGACATCACAGCGCCCACAGATGGAGATAATAATCCTGAATATCAATGGCCTGAAGTCAGGCATTAAAAGACTGAGACTAGCAGACTGGCTAAGAAAACACAACCCATCAATCTGTTATCTACAGGAGACACATCTCAAGTCTACAGACAAAAATAGGCTGAGAATCAAAGGCTGGAGAAAGTCATACCAAGAAAACAGCAATTCAAAAAAAATGTAGGGTATGCAATCCTGATCTCGGATAAATTGACCTCAAAGTGCAAACCACAGAGAGTTAAGGAGGGACACTATATAATGTTCAAGGGAATGGTAAAGAAGCACTAAGCAATGTAAACATATATTACCCAAACGAGAGACCCGCGAAATACGTCAACCAAACACTCCAAAAGATTAAAAAAGAAATGACAGCCTCAACAATTATACTGGGTGACTTCAACACACCACTCTCTGAGAAAGACAGATCACAGGGAAAGAAACTCAACAAGGAGGCTAGAGAGCTAAACACCACAATTAGACAATTTGACCTGATAGATATTTACAGAACTTTCCATCCAAGTACAAAAAAATTCACATTCTTTTTCAAGCCTACATGGCACATATTCAAAGCTAGACCACATGCTGGGGCATAAGGCGAATCCACATAGATTTAAGCACATTGAAATCATACAGACCTCTCTCTCTGACCACTGTGCCATAAGGCTGGAAATCAACAAAAGGAAGACAAAGAAAACAAAAGCAAACAATTGGAGAATGAATAACTCTCTACTGCAAAAGGAGCACGTACAGGTACAGATCAGAGATAAAATTTCCTAAATTTCTAGAAACAAACGAGAATGAGCACACGACATACCAAAACTTATGAGATACTACAAAGGCAGTCATCAGAGGAAGGTTCATAGCAATACATGCACACCTGAGAAAGGAAGAGAGAATAATGATTGATATGCTGGCACAAAATTTACAACTAGAGCAGAGTAGGACATCCTACTAATAAAAGCAAAAGAAAATATAAAAACCAGGGCTGAGATTCAGGAGAGGGAAAATAAGAAAACTATGGAAAAAATTAATACTGCTAAAAGTTGGTTCTTTGAAAGGATAAACAGAATCAACCGACCACTGGGAACCTAACCAAAGAAAGGATGGAACAAATTTCAATAGCAAGAATAAGAGATGAAAGAGGGGACATTACAACAGACCCTAATGAAATCAAAAGGATAGTTACACAGTACTATGAAGGAATGTACTCCAATGAATTCAACAATTTGGAAGACATGGACAAATTCTTGGAAAAACAATCCCTCCCTAGACTATCCTCAGTGGACGTCAAGAATCTCAACAGACCCGTAGCAAAAGAAGAAAGAGACAAGGTTATCAAGGGATTACCAACAAACAATCCAGATGGATTCACTGGAGAATTCTCAAGCATTTAGGGAAGAACTAACACCAATCCTACACAAACTCTTCCAGAACATAGAAAAAGATGGCAAACTCACAAATTCCTTCTATGAAGCTAGTATAACTCTGATACCAAAACGGGGCAAGGATCCCATAAGAATCGAGAACTATAGACCAATATTCCTAATGAACATTGATGCAAAAATCCTTAACAAAATAATAGCCAACAGAATACAAAAGTATATAAAACAAATAATTCACCATGACCAAGTGGGATTCATACCAGGGATGCAGCGATGGTTCAACATATGAAAGACCATTAGTATTATTCATCACATTGACATGAAAAACTATAAGAACCACATGATAATATTGACAGATGTAGAAGAAGCATTCGACAACATCCAACACCAATTCCTGTTTAAGACACTTGAGAAGATAGGAATGGAAGGAAAGTTCCTCAAGACAATACAAGCTCTATATGAAAAACCAACAGCCAATGTGGTAGTCAATGGAGAAAAGACTAACACAATCCCAATAAAAAAGAGGACCAGACAAGGATGTCCCTTGTCCCCACTCTTATTTAATATCGTGCTGGAGGTTTTAACTAACAGCATAAGGCAAAGAAGAGACACCAAAGGTATTCGTCTGGGGAAGAAAGAGGTAAAACTATCGTTATTTGCAGATGATATGATTTTATATATGGAAAATCCCAAAAGTTCCACAAGAGGAGTACTGGAAGCAATAGAGGAGATTGGCAGAGTGGCAGGATACAACATCGACAAACAGAAGTCCATCGGACTGTTAAACACATCCAATAAGACCATAGAAAAGGAGATAAAAAAGGTGGTACTCTTCACAATAGTCAAATACAAATTGAAATATCTAGGGATACACCTGACTAAAAGATCAAAAGATCTGTACGGGGAAAACTACAGAATACTATTACAAAAAACCAAGAGTGACCTCAACAAATGGAAGAATATTCCATGCTCGTGG
This sequence comes from Tenrec ecaudatus, assembly GCF_050624435.1. Lineage (NCBI taxonomy): Eukaryota > Metazoa > Chordata > Mammalia > Afrosoricida > Tenrecidae > Tenrec > Tenrec ecaudatus. Next base: position 8,127,706 of record NC_134545.1, read on the forward strand.
ATTGGAAGACTCAATACAGTCAAGATATCCGTTCTGCCAAAGGCACTATATAAGTTTAATGTAATCCCGATATAATTACCCTAATCTTTCTTCAAAGAAATGGAAAAACTGATTACCAACTTCATATGGAGAGGGAAGAAGCCCAGAATTAGCAGAGAACTCCTCAAGAAGGACAGCGTGGGAGGGCTTGCTTTACCTGACTATGGCACATACTGTACAGCCACAGTTGTCAAAACCGCATGGTATATGTACAATGACAGAATACTCAGACCAATGGAAAAGAACTGAAAACCCAGAAATAAAATCATCAGCATACAGACAATTGATCTTTGATAAGGGCCCAAAAAATATCAAATGAGAAGCAGATGTCCTCTTTAACAAGTGGTGCTGGAAAAAATGGATATTTACCTGCAGAAAAATGAAGCAAAATCCTTACCTCACTCCATGCACAAGAATAAACTCAAGGTGGATCACAAACCTTGAAGTTAAACCCCAAACTCTTAGGGCCATCAATGAGAGAATTGGGATCAACTTGAGAACTTTGGCACAGGGAATACATAGGCTATCAGAAATAGGGAAGGACACAAACACAAAGGAGGCACAAACTGACAAATGGGATATACTGAAGATAAAACACCTGTGTACGAGCAAATGCCTTGAGAATGATTGGGGCCGGGAATGTATGGATGTGCTTTATACAATTGATGTATGTATATGTATGGATGGTGATAAGAGTTGTATGAGTCCCTAATAAAATGTAAAAAAAGAAAAGAGGAGAAAAAATGATTAGGGCAAAGACTGTACAGATGTGCTTTATATAATTGATGTATGTATATGTATGAACTGTGATAAGAATTGTATGAGCCCCAATAAATTGTTAAAAAAAAAAAAAAACACCTGTGTACATCGAAAGAATCCACCAAGAGAGTAATAAGAGAGTCCACGGACTGGGAAAACATCGTCAGCAATGACACATCAGAAAAAGGCCTTATTACTAAAATCTACAATACTCTGCTAGCTTCCCAAAAGAAAAAAAACTAATTACCCACTTGAGAGGTGGGCAAAGGACATGAACAGAAGTTTCACAGGGGCAGAAATTCAAATGGCCAACAAACATGAGAAAATGTTCCATATCTTTAGCCATAAGAGAAACGCAAATTAAAACAATGAGGTACCACCTAACACCCTCAAAGGTAGCCCAATTCAAAAAATCAGAAAGCAACAAGTGCTGGAGGGGCTGAGGGGAGACAGGAACTCTCGTCCACTGCTGGAGGATTTGTAAGTATGTACAGCCACTATGGAAATCAATCTGGTGATATCTAAAACAGATGGAAATCGAGTTACCATACAACTCAGGAATCCCCTTACTGGGCATATACCCAGAAGAGGCAAGAAGTAAACCAAGGCCAGACATCTCTGCCCCAATGTTCATTGCGGCACAGTTCACAATTGCAAGGAGTTGGAAGCAACCCAAATTTCCATCAACTGATGATTGGATTAAAAAACTGTGGTATATACATACAATGGAGTACTATGCATCGCCAAAAAGCAGTGATGAACGTATGAAGTACATAGAGGCATGGGAAGAACTAGAGGAAATCATGCTAAGCGAAGTAAGTCAGGCACAAAAAGTCAAGTATGACCTGAGTCCGCTAAGTGGTTAAAAAAAAAAAAACCGCAAAAGGGGCATAGGGAAAAAGTTACGGTATACAAACATTCTTGGGGTGAGGACTATGTAGTATGGCAGGGACCAGATCAAATCCAAATGCACATGGTAGACAACTGGAGAGGAGGTGGGGAAACGGATTTTTAAAAAAGGATGAAAATAAAGAAATGGGTAGCGGGGGCATTGGGTGCTAACCCACCCAAGGGGAGGGTATTGTTTATATCTCCACAGGGAAAGAGGGACCAGACTTCAACCCAGTGCCCCAAGGTGTGAATGCAACATTCCGGCGTGGAGTAGGGAACCAGTGGAGAGGTCTGGGGGGCTGGTCCCAGTCTCAAATACTAAGTGGATGCATGGCCCTCCCACCAGAAGAATTTATTTCAAAGGACTGCATTGAATATGCAGCTCCGGAAGAGGGACATATCTGATAGGAGCACACGGGGGCAGATGAAGGGGGAGTAGGAGAGAGTGGAGCACATCATGGCCCACCAGGCCTTGAGGACAATGACCCCAATTAGAGCAGCCAGTCGACGGAGAGGACCACATGGCCAGGCCCACTGTAAGACATGACGCCCCTCACTGACCAATGGCCCTGTGGAGGACAGCATCGGAGACAGTGTGGGAATTGCGCCTGATCTGAACCCACCACACCCAGCAAAACACTAGGGCTGTGCAGGGGAACAGCAAGGGAATGGAGCGGCAAGGTCCCCAGGGAATGCTGAAGATGGACTTTGGGGCCAGGGCATGGTGCTCAAACAGACTAGACTGGAAAACACTCCTAAAGGCCAACAAATGATCCTTGAACCAACTACAAGCTTTTCTTTCTTGTTGTGTTTTGTTTTGTTCTTTGTCAGTGGTTTGCTGTTGTTATTGTTTTGTTATATATTGTTGCTTGGTTTCACTCTGTCTTGTTTTTGTGCATGTTATTATCTCCACACGTCTGTCTAAATAAGATAGGCTAGATGAACAATCTGGAGCAGAAAACAACGGGACCAACAGTTTCGGTGGGACATGGCACAGGGGGAGGTGAGGGAAAAGGAAGTGGTGTTAACAAACCCAGGGACAAGGGACCAACAAGTGATCCAACTTGGTGGTGAGGTGGGTGTGGGAGGCCTGGTAGGGCATGATCAAGGGTAATGTAACCAAGAGTAATTGCTGAAACCGAGGTGGGGACTGAGCATGATAGTGGGACAGGAGGAAAGTCAAGGGAAATAGAGGAAAGAGCTGGGAGACAAAGGGCATTTATATAGGTCTAGATAAAGACATGTACATACGCAAACATATTTATATATGAGGATGGGGAAATCGATCTATGTGTCTATATTTACAGGTTTAGTATTAAGGTAGTGGAAGGACATTGGGCCTCCACCGAAGTACTCCCTCAATGCAAGAATACTTGTCTTCTAGTAAGTTGGCATTCTATGATGCTCACCTTCCCAACACAACTGCTGAAGACAAAGCGGGTGAATAAGCAAATGTGGTGAAGAAAGCTGATGGTGCCCGGCTATCAAATGCTATAGCCTCTGGGGTCTTAAAGGCTTGAAGGTAAACAAGCGGCCATCTAGCTCAGAAGCAACAAAGTCCACATGGAAGAAGCACATCAGCCTGTGCGATTACGAGGTGTCGAAGGGATCAGGTATAAAGCATCACAGAACAAAAAAAAAAATCTTACTAAGTGAATGAGGGAGTGCAGAGTGGAGACTCAAAGCCCATTTGTCTACCACTAGAGATCCCCTTGCAGAGGGGTCTAGGGGAGGAGAAGAGCCATTCAAGGAGCAATGTAGCAACAATGAAAAATACAACTTTCCTCTAGTTCCTAAATGCTTCCTCCCCACCCCAACTACCATGATCCGAATTCTACCTTGCAAGTCTGGTTAGACCAGAGGATGTACACTGGTACAGATAGGAATTGGAAACACAGGGAATCCAGGGCGGATGATACCTTCAGGATCAATGGTGTGAGTGGCGATGCAGGGAGGGTAGAACGAGAGTGGGTTGGAAAAGAGGGAACCAATTACAACGATCTACATGTGACCTCCTCCCTGGGGGATGGACAACAGAAAAGTGTGCAAAGGGAGATGTCGGACAGGGCAAGATATGACAGAATAATGATTTATAAATTACCAAGGGTTCATGAGGGAGGTGGGAGTGGGGAGGGAGGGGGAAAAGTGAGGACCTGATGCCAGGAGCTTAAGTGGAGAGCAAATGTTTTGAGAATGATGAGGGCAATGAATGTACAAATGTGCTTTACACAATTGATGTATGTATGGATTGTGATAAGAGTTGTATGAGCCCCTAATAAAACAATTAAAAAAAATAAAAATCACTCTTTAACTAATTCCACACACATACACAAAAATAATACAGAGAGAATTTCTGAGTATGTACAAAGAAATAAGACCATTTAATAAATGGAAGATGTAAACATTTCCTCATTTTCCCACCGTGGCCCTCAGACTCTGGTTTAGCCACCATTCATTCATCAGCCCCCACATTAATCAAGGGCCACCTCCCCCACTGATCTCAGAAGGGTCAGCCTTCCACTTCGTACTAGCCCACAGGAAAGTGAGGCAGAGGGAAGACTTTTCAAATAGCTCAAAGAGAAGAGCATTACGCTGTAGAGAAGTAACTGACAGCTGACTCACTAACACCTGGACGCTAATCACACTCACTTCAGAATGAAACCACCACAACACATTAAATACTTTGCAAAAGATTCTAACTTAGAATGTACATTCAAATTCTAGTGACTAGTCTCAACCTTAAGAATTTAACAAATAAAAAAAAGAGGAGCTGATACCAAGGGTTCAATAGAAAGTAAACGTCTAGAAAAAACTGAAGGCAACCTATGTACAAATATGTCTGATTCAATCGATATATGGATTATAAGAGTTGTACGAGCTGCCAATAAAATGATTTTAAAACCACAAAGAATTTGACAGTATTATGGGGCAGTTCTATTCTACAGGGCTGCAATGAGTCAGATTCTACCCCAGGACAACAGGTTTGAGTTGTTGTTGTTTTTAATAACAAGAGAAAACAGAATCCAATAGTAATATTATAGATTTATGAATTCCCTCTTAGAAAGCTGCAAGACTAATAACATTAGTACTATTTCAGATATCCCTGACTCACCCCACAACTGAATAATTCACTGTTACCACTATAACCCCTGGCTCAGAGTGGCCCTGTTGGGCAGAGTAGACAGATCTGTGTCATAGGGTTTCCAAGGCTGTAATCTTTACAGAAGCAGATGGCCACATCCTTTCCCAGCTTTACCAGCACAGTTTTTAAATACTGCAAGCACTACAATGTTGGCTATCTGCAGGAAGAAAAGGACATTTTATATTTAGAGGAAAGGGCATTCATCCTTTAGGAGTGTACTGAAAGGTCTCAAAGATATAACTTTGATCTCCAATTTCTGGGCTTTTAATATAAGTGTCAGATTCTAATTCTAAAGGGGATGGAACAATAAGCTATCCAAATACTTCCGAGGTGCTTTCCAAATTTCAGGAATGCTATTTCTGTTTTAAAACAAAGCATATTGTGTTACCAGATAGCCTGGTACCCAATTCTGTGATGGTCAATATTTTCTCCAAGATGCTATGAAGTAAAAATCACCTAAAATTTCAGTCTTGTTTTTTGGTTCTGACTCAAAGTCAATGTTTACAGCTAAAACAGTGGAAAAGTTAGCACTGTAAGCCCAGTTGGGAAAAATTGTGTGCTCCTAGGCACACGCAAGCCGAACTCCAGAGCCAACCACTGAAAGACTTTCTTCCCCTGCAAACTCCTGAGATGCTCTTAAAGGTATGTCTTAACACTAGCACAAGGAGATGGAAAGCCAGAGCTTGGCTCTCCTCAGCAGCCCAGAGCACCCAATAAGGCAGCCTCCAGAAAAGCAAAGTCTCCATGGGGGAGCCTGACTCAAAGGTCCACGATGGGTGGCTCTAACTTCATGGTGCCTTGTCAAAGTCCAACAGCTGTGCAGAATCATCAGCCCTGATTATAATCACCCTCATAATGCAACTCAGATTGTAATGAGTTAAAATTTGCAGAATTACATATTTGACTATAGATTATGAACAAAAACACACACATGTAAGAATTCTAGAACCAAGTTGAAGATTGCCAAGAAAAGCCTTCGACCTGCTTTTGAACACACAGCACAAGCCACAGCAGTCTCCCCATGGCCCTCCTCATTCAGCACTAAGGGACTCCATTCTAACATGGATGCAGAACTGCTTTTAAAATCTTAAAACATAGCCCCATGCTCTATTTCTCATTACCTCAAAGACCAGAAGGCCCTTTCCAAGGGAGAAAGATAAACACAATAAAAAAAGATCAATTCAAAACTGAAACCCCAAACAATTCTGCTCCAGAGAATCAGTTTATACCCGCATCTCTGAGCCTTTTGCTCCTGGTCCTGTGCTCTGATGTCTTTTCCTATTTACAGTCTCTGGTGGTGCTGTGGGCTGTTAGGCTGCTAAACCTTCAGGTTCAAATCCACCAGCAGTTCTAGAAGAAAAGGACAAGGCTATCTTTCCCACAAATATTTACTTTCCTGAACCCCTATAGAGGTCATGATGAGATGGAATTGACTTGTTGACAAAAAAGGGGGTGGGTTATAAATGAAAGAGGTCCCTGGTGACACAGTGGTTAAGTATTTGGCTGCTACCCAAAAGGTTGGTGGTTGAAACCCACCAGCATGGAAAAAAGATGAGGCTGACTACTTCCATAAAGACTGACAGACTTGGCCCTCTATTGGCCAGGGCTCCTCTGTCCTACAGGGTCATGATGATTCAGAGTAGACTCAAAAGCAATGAGTTTGATTTGAGTTACAGTAATCGAAATTGCCACAGACCATGTGGCACGAGACATTTTCAGGTGTGTAATTAGTAACCTTAACCATGAACCTTGAGAAAATGCTTTAGAAACCACTTTAATGAAACACACAGTATTTATGCTACTAAAAAGACCAAATACTCATCCTCTTAAGTTTTAAATACTATTCAACAAGAATGTATTAAAATTGCCCTTTCTAAAAGATTTCCTTAACCAGACAATTCTAGAAGGCCTAGGCTTAAAAACAAATGATCACTGTAGAGTTTTTGCTTGAATATTCCAATCAACTCTGAGGCACAGTTGGCAAATCAAAACCTACCTCTTCGTGCGTAGCTAGAGTCCATATCCTTAAACTGAACCATAACAAAGTCTGAACACTTGAACAGAATACTCTCCATGATTTCTTCAAGTTTTGGCCCCGAACTGGATTCTGTACTTTTCTCGTGGGCAGCATCAAGTACCAAATCGCACTGAAAATAAAAACATGAGTGAACATTCAAGACAACCTAAAAAATCTCACAGACATTTTAGCACAGTCTTTGTTGTTTTAATATCTTTGTCAAAAATGACCTCTCTCAAGAGAGCCTCATAACCACCTTTTCCCTCACACTACTGTTCGTTCAGTCACCACTTGCCTCTGAGTTGGCCCTTGATGCTGTAGTCACTCTAAAGGGCACTAGTGGTGATCAGAGGGAGAAGGGCAATGGACTCACTCCCCTCTTAGTCCACAATGCTTGAAAAATGACAAATATTTTAATAATCAGGTAGATCATGAACTTTTGATTTCACATTTAACAGCATAGCCAATTATAAGGTGGCTACCCTACATCAGAAACTAAGAGATACAAGCCAGCAAGCCGTGTGAATATGCAGCAGTTGCTTTTCATGTGGGTTTTAGATACAAAAAGGCAGAGTAAACATTACCTTAGGGCTGTATGTCTTAAAAACTCCTTCATATATGCCTCCATTTTTCACTTGTACTTCACATTTGGAGCCCTAAAAACATACAAGTACATTATCAGAGAAATGGCACACTTGCAACACAACCAATGGAGGTGGGGGGAACAGGGGAAGTAAATTTTCATTGCTCATCAGGCTTTACTAAATGTATTAGATGTTTACTAACAGAATTATACATTTTAAAGATATTATGAAGAGGCTGCAAAAAGTTCATGAAATGATGGGATGAAAAAGAATGGAATCTTGCCACAAACTTTTTGAAGACCATGCATAAAAATGCACCGAACTCTCAGAATTCTTCAGAGTTCTAAAAGTTTTAGTTTGCATTTAATATTGAAGCTAAAGATTTCTGACCCCAGCGATATTTGGTGACAAGGAAATAAGGCATTACAGAACTTTAGAAAAATCATGGAAAAATGAAAAGGTAATAGAACTTCCCCAAAAGTTTTTGAACCCTCAAATTGTTTTGTTAATAGGACAATAAGAGGGTTACAGTCTATGCTAAATCACCCTGAATAACGTAACCTAAGAAATGTTACTATGAGAATCATTCACACATATGAGAATGTCAGATGCTGCTTTCTACTGTAAGACCAAGGCAGTTTATTCCCAGTAATTTGATCACTTACAACAACTGATGTAAGAATATGGACCATCCTCATGTTTGCATAGATTCCATCAAATGAAATCTGTAATATGAAAAGATATTATTAGAAAGCAGACTTTATATACACACAGGCATAAACACGTATACGAAAATTAGTATTTCTTTTGTTATAAAACTTTTAGGTAAATAAAAAAACAAAAAGGGTCACAAGGAAGAACCAAGCCAGTCAGAGTGCAGTACAGCACTGACAAAACATACAACTTTCCTCTCGTTCTTTAATGGTTCCTTCTCCCACTATCATGACCCTAATTCTACCTCATAAATATGGCTAGACCAAACGCTGTACATGGGTACAGATAAGAGCTAGAAACACAGGGAATCCAGGACAGATAAACCCCTCAGGACCAATAATGAGAGTAGTGATACCAGGAGAGGAAGGGGAAGGTGGGGGGAGAAAGGGGGAACCAATCACAATGATCTACATATAACCCCCTCCCCAGGGGACGGACAACAGAAAAGTGGGTGAAGGGAGACAGTGGTCGGTGTAAAACATATATGTATAAATTATCAAGGGTCCATCAGGGAGGGAATGAGCTCAAGTAGAAAGAAAATGTTTTGAAAATGGAGCAGGGAGGGCAACGGAAAAAATAAGGAGCTGATGCCAGGGGTTTACATGGAAAACAAATGATTTGAGAATGGTGAGGGTAACGAATGTACAAATATGCTTTATACAATTGATGTATGTATGGATTGTGATGAGTTGTATGAGTCCCCAATGTTTTTTTTTAAAAAAAGAAATGATGATGGAAACACATGTAAAAATGTCCTTGACACATGGATGCATGTAGTGATTGTGATAAGAGCTGTAAGAGCCCCCAATAAAATGATTAAAAACAAAAACCTTTCAGGTAGCCTTAGAATACCTCACATGTATTAAAAAGAGATTTGGTTCATTATAATCTTTCTTCCTTAGAAAACAACAACTCCATTTTTCAAAAGTGAAATCGGTCATTCCAACTATAGAAATCTGGATATAAAAGCAAGATATGGCAAGGGAAAACCACAAGAGCAGACAACAGATCAATGGTTGCTGGAGAGCAGAGAAGGAAAGATTGTCTATAAAATGGTATTAGGGATTTGGGGGCAACAAAACTGTCCTATTCTGGACAGCCACTCCACTCTACGGTACACGTCACACCCTACCTAAATGTGTCCCCTCCCGATTCTCAGGAGGACAGTCTGTCCAAACAATGCACAGGCTCAAAAAACAGTGACAGATTCTCATTTCTTTCTTCTATCATCAGGAACTTACACATTCTGCCCTTCATGCCCAGTTGAATTTCAAGGACAACATTCCAAAATTTAAGACTAGAAGGCCCTATCCAAGGAAGAAAAATAAGAGCAATAAAAAAAAAAAAAAAAGCAAATTATTCCAAAGCCAAACCCTCACAGAACTCTGCAAACTCTAATCCTGATGGTTTACTTATCTTTGGGGATAGTAATCATTTAGATTTACCAAGCAATGTTATTTCAAAATTATGTCCGACAAAACACTATTTATAGATAATTCTGTTTTAAACAGAGAACCATACAGCCTAATTGAAAACATACAGCCTAATATTTTTATACTAAACTATACTGACCAATTAAAGGGTTCTGAGCTAAACAAGATTCTTCTCTTTTTGCATTGACTTCTGGTCTGTGGTTAGAGATCATTTCTGAGTTACCATTTCCCTACCAAAGAAATAAGATTCATATTACTTACCGTAGACTGAGGCAGTCCTTTGCTACTGTTTCGACCTCTGCAAAGATAAAACAGTATGTTCATTCATTTGAGCAGCTATAATATTTCCCCCAAAATTTAGAATAGTATATCATTTCATTCCAGTGATGGGCAGGCTATGGGTGGAGGGCTGCTCCAATATTAAATCTCGAGATGAGCCAAGTACGTCTCTCTTCCCTGTGCTTTGCCTGCTCAGAAACCCAGAGGGAGGAAGGAGAACAAAAGAATGAAACCCTTTTCTAAATCAAATAAATACATTAAAAATAAGAACAGCATATACCAGGATGCGGGGGGGGGGGGGAGAGGGGGGGGAACGACACAACATGAGTTAATGATAATCTTTACCACAAAAGTAACCACACACTTATAAAGAGCTACCCAGGAACAAAACAGAAGTTCTATTTCTGATTTAACTAACACACTTGACTGACAGTAAAGCACCTGCCATTTTTTCTCCACCTCTAAAACTGCTGATGTGCTTACAAGGGCCGAAAACCATTTGAAAATGTTACATAATTTAAAGAATGTTCTAAATAGTAAGGACCTCTGTCAATAACTATGCAACATGTGCCTTTCCTGGTTAAACCCTCCCACTAAAACAATGTAGTATACCAAAAGCGGCTGGAAAGTAATTTCAAGTGCTATTTTCAAGTCAATTTTATTATGTAACATAATGCAACTTTAGGCTTATGCCACTGGAAGAGATTAGGTCCCTTAGAAATCATAAACATTAGTCACGAAAAATACGTTTCTCACAAAAATTAGTTACTTTACAACATGACTGAAACCTCTTCTTATTGAAATAATCACAACACTCAAACTAAGCCACAAATGAACAGTATTCCAAGAGCAGCATAATTCACATCCAACAGATTAAGCAGTCTGATGAGGGGCAGTGCCCACTAAAGAAGCACTGGCTTCCACACCCCAAGCACAGGCCTGACTTGGCCTCCAACTTTATCAGCACCCCAAATGGCTATAGTGCATTCTCTGAAATGTCTTCATTTCCAGGAACCCTGAGTCTTGGATTACGCTTTGGGCTGCCATCTGCAAGGTCAGCAGTATGAAACCACCAACAGCAGTATGAAACCACCACAGGATAAAGTGGGGCTTTCTACTCCTATGAAGAGTTACTGACTAGGAAACCCACAGGAGCAGTTCTACTCTCTCCTACAGGGCTGCTATGAATTGGCATCAACTTGATGGGCAGTGAGTTTTGGGTCTTAAGTTTCCAACAAATTAATTACTATGCTAAGAAAGTCTAAGGCAGACGCTGGGGGAAAAGTCGACAACAAAAATCGACTATGAGAAGAACTAAAAGTTTGATTTAATAACAACAAAGAAACTGTAATAAAATAAATCCAAAGCAAACTATGCAGAAAGAATTAAGTAAGCTCTCACAAAAAAAGACACCATCAATAAAAAGACAGAAATTATAAAAAAAGAACCAAGTGAAAAATCTGGAGTTGAAAAGATATAAGTGAAAATAAAAATTCACTAGAGGGACTCAACAGTCAACAGTAGGTATGAAGTGACAAAAGAAAGAATTCACACTTGTAGAGATTATGTAATTCAGAAAAAATAAAATGCTGAAAAAGGTTCAGAGCTTCAGAACAACATGGAACACCATGTAAGTGTATTGAGATAAGTGTAATGGGAATACCAGGAAGAAAGTGAGGAACAGAAAACATATTCAAAGAAACAATGGCTGAAAACATTTCAAATTTATTGAAAAATATCAACTGACACACCCAGGAAAACGCATGAATTCTGAGTAGGATAAAAACTCTCCCAGTAGTCTTACCATCATAAAAATACTAACAAAGGATCAGGAGAAAATATCAAAAGCAGTAAAAGAAAAATATGGAAATCCCAGGAAGATGAACAACCTGCTTCCTTAAAGGAGTTGTGGTGGCACAGTGGGCTAAGCCCTGGCTGCTAACCACAAACAGTGGTTCAAACCCATTAGCTGCTCTGTGAGAGAAGAAAGAGACTGTCTGCTCCTGTACACAAAAACAGTCTTGGAGACCTTATGGAGCACTTCTGTGCTGTCCTATGGGGATGTTATGAATCAGAATCCACTCAAGGCAGTGGGATTTGGGTTCTACCAACAACAGTGGAGGCCAGAAGGCAATGGAACAACAAAGAGCTTCAAGAAAAATAACTGTCGATCAAGAATCTCACATACCCAACTGCTGAGGCTGTTTATGTACAACCAGACACCTCATGAGATTTAATTCCTTGTTTTCGGTGTTTAGGAGTATGGTTCCATTGACCATCCCAGTAATTTAGTTTAACAGTACATTCAGTACTTGTAACTCCAAACTTCCAAGGTACAAAAATTGGTCTTTACTCACATAGACCAAGAGAGGAAGGAAGAGAGTCAAGAGCAGGGAGGAAAAAAGTGAAATGAGTAGCCAAATGCTTCTACAATCAAAGGGCTTCCTTGCCATGAGCCTAGAACAGGATGATACCACTACAGAGTATTTTGCTATTCTACAGAAGAGCCTGATCAAAATGGGAGTAATGTAGAACAGAATTTTAAAATTTCATGAAATCTAGACTATCTGTAGCAAGAGACTAGCTGAACACCTGAAAATATTGCACTCAGATCTTTAAACTTTAAACCAAAAACATTGCCTAAAGTCTTCTTAATAATATCTCTTATGAGCACTATGCTCTTTCAAGAACTATCTAAATGTAATCGAATTGATAAAAGCAACTCAAAAGATCAGACAGGGCCATCAGGGGACAGTGAGTTTATGTTAATAGAGACCAACAACTCAGCGAAGGTGGGGGAAAGTAACTGCACAATTGGAAGAATTCATCAATGTCAATGAATTGTATGTACATATAGAACTAGTGAACTGGTGATGGTCTGCTTTGCATATTCTCAAGAACAATTAACATTTTAAGTTTAAAAAACAGGCAAATTCAATATCCAGCAAAACTATCTGTCAAAGATGAATGTGAAATGAAGACACTTCCTGATCTGCCTTACAAGAAATAGCACAGGAAGTTCTTTAGGCTGAAAGTGAGTAATGACAGACAATAACTCAAATTCATACACACTAATATAAAAAGGAAAAAAAATCAGTAAAAAGTATGTAATTATAAAAGACTGTTTAAGTCATATTTCTATTGGTAGCAGATTTAAAATCAACTGTAAAACAATATACATGTAATTTACTGTTGGGTCTGGAATACAAAAATGTAGAAACTTTGCCTACAATGGCACTAATGAGATGGGTGGGATTAAAGCTGCACTGTGATAAAGAAACAACTCAAAATGATCAGCTCAAACACACAGGAGCAAATAAGAACAAAAAGGATAAACTAGAAGGGTGACACACTTGGTTTCCTCCTCCTCTAGAAATAGGTGGGAGAAAGATAAGGTTTTCTACTCCCATAAAGATTTCAACTCAAACTCACTTCCACTCCACGGGAGAACAATGGGGCTTTCTTCCGTAAAGAGTTAGTCTTAAACAAAATTTTTTAAAAATTAAGTTAGTCTTGGAAAACCACAGGAGCAGTTCTCTTCTGTCCTATGGGGTCTCTATGAGTCAGAATTGACTTGATGGCAATGAATGAGAGGACAGACTTACATAAAATCACAACAATGCTGGCAATGTGAATAAAATAACACAAATATGAGGATGGGCTTCCGAAAGTCCCTATCATGGGAACTCTACTGGGTGAACTGGACTCTACCCCAAGCATACTTGTAACCCGAGGATTTAAGCCAGAAAACACATTACTGAGGGAGAAGACAGATGTACCAAGAGCAGTATACTGTTGGCTGGCAAACAAACAAGGTCTTAGTCCATCAACTCCCGGTTTTCTATATTTAGACACTCATTTGTTATATTCTGCTTATGCTCATTTACATTAGAGTGTATCTCAAAGATGCATCACAATTGGGACTCATGCGCTCGTGAGTGCTCTCTCTCTAACTCAGCTGTGTTATTTGTTTTTACTATTTTTCGGTAAATAAGTCCAGGGCTGTTGAGCCTACAGGGAAAGAAAATATAGTTAAGAGTTTGGGGGCTAAGGCATATAGAGGGATGGGGGAGATAAGAGGGAGATAATGTCAAGTCCAAGAAGAAAAAGTCTGTTTTGGAAAGCATGTATGATTATGCAAGAAATTGTACAATTGTTTGACATGATTGAACTATACAATAGGACATATGTATTGGCGCCCAAATTAAGTTTGAAAAACAAATAAATAAGATAAAGGTATAGATCCAAGACTAGGTTTGGGGCTTGCCCTAAATCCTAGCCCCAACTTCAAGAACAATTAGTTCTTACATCATAACCCTACTCGATACTCACCTTCATGAAATGATCACTAACGATAAGGGTGCTACAAGCAAAGTGTGGTGAAGAAAGCAGATGGTGCCTGGCTATGAATCAGAACAGTGTCTGGGGACTTATAGGCTTGTATTCAAATAAGCAGTCATCTAAGTAAGGAGTCAATTAAGTCTACACATGGAGGAAGCACACTAGCTTGTGTGACCCAAAGATGACAATTACAAAACTCAAATATGGTGAGAAAAGCATCAGAGCAAAAATTATGAACCAAAAATTAAATGGACAGAACTGGGAGGCTGTGAAAGCCCAAAAACCCATCTGCAGAATATGTGGTCAGACTGGGCCACTGGGAGATCCACTCTAGCCACAGGTAAGAGTCTCAATCAGCCTTACTATCAGGCAAAGATCATGGTAATCTTGATTATGCTGAATCAAACTCGACACTGGATGCAAGTATCTCTTACTGGTTCCATGATAGAAATTTCTTCCCTGGCGTTTTTATTATTGTTGGGGATCTTTTCTTTCTTCTGCATTAACATTTTTGTTAGTATCTTTGTCTGTATACTATTATGTTTTTACCTTTACCGCCTTAGCGTGATTTTGTTTTTATTGTTTTCTGTTGGATCTCCTAGCTAGGAAGCACAGGAGGAGTAGATAGATGCATAATAATTGGTACAAGGAGATACATGGGATACAGGGTTGGGGAGGAAGACAGGGCAGGAAAGGAGATATGGGGAGTAACAAAACGGGATGGGAGAGGGAAAACTAGAACGGAATGTGACTGCATAAATCATCTTAAAGGCAATTTAACCATGGGGGGGGGTTGCTCTAAAATTGAGTAATTGTACAGAAAAGTCTCCATGATGTGATTGAATGATTCAACTATTGAATTATAAGATATGTAAATTACTTGCCAATAAAACTGTTGGGGTGGGGGAGTTTCTATCAAATGGAATTAAAAGGCAATCTTTCCATGAATTTTTAAAGCCCTAAGCATATATAAAAGTTTGTAATTTAACAAAAAGATAAGCAACCCAATTTTATTTTTTAATGGGACTTAAACCGTTAATGAGAGAAAATACATGCCCGTCAAATATATGAAAAATGCTCAACATTATTAACCAGTTTCCACCTACTGCTAAGGAGGTGATTCAGACTCACTACAACCCTGTACAGTGGTAGAGTGTTTTTGAGAAGGCTAGCAGGAGTATTTGCACAACATGAAAGATTCATGAGGGTCAGCAAACTGCAAAGGGCGGAAGTTGGCAAATGTTTTGGTGTGTACATTTTTACCACAATAATAGTATTAAGAATCTGGGGAAATGACAATAATCAAGGCAGTATGGTGCTGTCAAAAGGGCATACACATGGCAAATGGAAGTGATACGGTGATTCAGAAGCAAGCTCTTACATTTACAGTGACTAATTTTGACAAGGGCACCAAGACAATACTTGGGAAAGAATAGTCTATCCTACAAATGGAGCTGGACAACATCTATATGTCCACATGTGAAGGAATGAAATGGGACCCTTGCTCACATTATGAACAAAATGTAACTCAGTATGAACCATAGACCCAAACAGAAAACTCTAAAACGAAAACTAAGACATCAAAAGTATCAGCAGCAAAAGAAAGTCAGTCCGTAGGACTGGATAAAAAATGAAAACCCACGCCCCGATAGATGTGGTGCTGTCAAGCTCTCCCGAGCCAGACCTAAGCTGCGCCAGAGGAGGGACGGACATTCATGGCGAATGGGACCACTCCTCTTGCTCTGTCAGTGGGCCAAAAAAAAAAAAAAACCCATCAAAGACCCAGAACAAAAAATCATATCATTGTGAACGAGGGGGAGTGCAAAGTAGAGGCCCAAAACCCATCTGTAGGCAACCGGACATCCCCTTACAGAAGAGTCACAGGTAGACAAGCCAGTTGGGGTGCAGTAGAGAACCGATGAAACATACAACTTTCCTCGAGTTCTTTAGTGCCTCTCCCCACTATCATGACCCCAATTCTACCTTACAAATCCAGCTAGGCCAGAGCATGTACACGGGTACAGATAAGAGCTGGAAACACAGGGAATCCAGGTCAGATAAACCCCTCAGGACCAATATGGAGAGTAGCTACACCAGGAGGGGGAGGGGAAGGTTTGGGGAGAAAGGGGGAACCAATCACAATGATATACCTATAGCCCCCTCTCAGAGGGATGGACATGAAAAACAATTATAAATTATGAAAGGGTGATGATGGTGAGCTGAAATTAGACAGTGGAGATGGTTGCAACTCCCTTATAAACACACTAAAAACCATGGAACTGTGTATTTTAAAAGAGTGGAAAAATTGTGACATGTGAATTATATCTCAATAAAGTGTATTGATGAAATAAAACTGGATATGAGTGAATACTTGTATACTGTAGCTGATGCAGGGGTTAAGAATTCAGGAGCTAAGGGAAATATTGGCATCAGCCACTCCGTAGGAAAAGAACATGGCAGTCTGCTTTGGTGCAGATTTATAGCCCTGGAAACCCTGTGAAGTAGCAGTTGTATCCTGTCCCTGTAAATTCCATGTGAGTATGATTGACGGGCACAGGGAGTTCATCCCTGTACACTTTGTGTGTTTGTTTGAAATACATTACTAAAAGGTAGACATACACACACCCCACACAACAAGAACCATGCACTCAAATGTTAACTGAATAAATTAGCAACTGAATGAGTACTACCTAAAATAACTTTTTTTAAATGTTCAACAGCTGTGGGAAACTAACACTGAGGGAAACATGACGAGGACTGTATTCCTAACTTTTAACAGAGAGAATCTGGAAAGCTGGTATTCCACACTAGGAAAGCCTCCACTTTGTCAAGTTAGAGGTTAAGTTCAAGTACATTATCCTGCTTTAAATATCATTTCCCCAGATTCTTCCCTAACAGCTATGCTGCCTTGAAGTGAGCACATGGTTGACTGTATCTCCCTACAGAAGCAGACATTGTCCTTTTGCTCTCTCTTCCCGCTGAGACACCCAGCCCCCACTGCACCATCCCCCAATGCAGGTATTATAGGTTTCCTCACCTGTGAGTTCAGGGACCTTAATGTAGACACCATCAACCTTGTGATGCATGTAACTACTGAATATGCATGTCTAAGGCTACCTATAAATGTCCTAAGATAGTAAAAGCTCACTCACTCTCACTTCTCCCAGTTTTGCATGGTCCATCAAGAGGAGCTGAGGTAAGCATGCTACCATAAAATGTGTCTGGCGCCTTTATTTCCTCTATGACTTCACTATAATCTTGATATACTGTTCCCGTACATTTGCACCTTCTGGCCCTTCAGATGTTGGAAGCAAGTTTCCTCTGACAAACAGCAACATAGGAACAATTGTGAGGATGGCACAGGACTGTGCATAGGACCACTGTGGATGGGAACTGACTTGATAGCAACTAACAAGTAGCTTCTGATAAGGTTCACTAGCTACTGCACTGCCAAAGGCTAAGCCAGTAGCAAGGAATGAGAAGAAATGGTAAATGCTGGGGTGAAGTTCAAATCCACCAGCTGCTCCAACAGACAAAAGACCTGATAATGTTCTCCCCAAAGAGGGACAACCCCTGGAACTTACGGGGCAGTCATGTTACAGTCCCTACAGGGGTCACTACTCAGAATCAACTTGACTACTCACAACAATCCACATGCCCACTCTAATGCTGCATCTCTTGGTGTGTCACCAACAGTCCTTTCCTTCCTTGCCAATGTCTCAACCTTGGCAGCATCGTGGGCTTTCTGACAAAAACAGTCCTCTCCTGCAGTGGGGGTATTCTGCATCTTTACCCCCAAATTTTCCACGCGTCTGGAGCAAACCCTGTACTCAGTACTGCCTGGCACATTTATTCAACCTAACCTTCAGCCAAAATGTGTATGTCAAAATAGTATCGTATTTGTGAGAATATGGGCAGAAAGGTGAAATCCTAGTAAACATTAAAGAGAAGTCATTATTACCAACCTAAATTCATTTCTTCCTGAAGTTTATCAATTTAATGAGCTAACCAACCCTGTTGTGCAGTGATTGGACTATTCTGTATCTGCTCTGTCCAATACAACAGCAGCTAACAAATTATGACTACCAAGCCCTTGAAGGATGGCAACTGGAAGCAAGGGCCTGAGTTTTCAATTTTATGTAATTAATAAAATAAAAGCTTACATAGCCACATGTGGCTCATGGCCACCATCCTGGGAAGCACCAAATCTAATGAATATATCTGTTTGTTTCTAAGCCAACAGCGATTTGATATCTATAAAATGTGCTAAATATTTTTAACGGTTTTCAAATGTACTCTCAAAAAGTTATTTTCAACAATTAGTCTTTTTGTATTTACTATGGTGTATGTAGAGTTGATTCTGGTTCCGAGCAGGATGGTACTGCTCCCTGGGTTTCTGAGGCTGGATGCAAACTGCTTTCTGAGACAGGCAGCCTGATTTTTACCCTCGGAGAGGGCTAGTGGATTTGGATCATTGACCTTGTGGTGGGCCATCCAAGCTCCATGTATTTTTATAAGTTACTTGAATTAACAAGTATATGTAAACAATCCAGTAGCATTCTTGGTAAATGAAACACATCAAATAATATAATAAAACATATTTCCATTACTACTTCAAATTGGAAAGGGGGGGAGAAATCCCTGGTGCTGTCACCTCACAATACAGTCATGGAGCTGTGTCTCCATTTTGCAAAGCTTGCTCAGCCAACATACCTCTCAAGCCTGTGCCTCGCCTCACCACTTACCAAGGCAGTCAGCCTGCATGAGCTTCCACTACCACCTCACCATCCACATGGAGGTCTACAGTCAGTAGTTCCCACACCAGCAATTCAGTTTTCCAAAACCAGACTGTCACTACGCACACAGATACACAGTTATTTCCAAGGAGACTTCGAAAAGGCTGTGGAAAAATTCTCAAAGCTCCATTTTCTCATGAACTTTTGGAAGCCCCCCCCCTCATATAATGACACGCCAGCCTAAGTTCAGTGGTAGAATTATCTTCCATGTGAGGGAGACCCAGGCTTCATCATCAGTCACTGCACCTCATGTGCAGACACCATGGAGGGGTGCAGGACCACTATCAACTGGTTTCAAAGGAGTGTCGAAGAAAGGCCTGTCAATCCACTGTGCCCAAATCAGCCAGTGATAATCCTATGTAGTATCATTGAACAGTATATGTACACACTGTTGAAAGAGAAGCTGTTTTGCTGTGTATGCCCTTACAATAATAAACAAACAACCTCAGTAGAAAGCACAAGGATTGACCAGTAGAGTTCAGCTCATTTCCCTCGACACAGGAAGAGGACCACATGCTTCGCCCCACCCCATCTACACAGCTGGCTGCTGATTTTGACCCCAACATGATTGTCACCTTCCCCAATCACTCCCGCCCCCTATCTAAAGTCTCTCAAACCACTACCCCACCACTGGTTTAGCTCTCAATACGAGTGCACTGTCATACTGAACCTCCTCACCCATCTAGTTTGTCATGTGCTGTCTGACTGACTGACTGCTGTTTGCCCAGCCATTCAGACAGAGCCGGTCATGGAGCACCCACAACCCACTGATGATGTAGAGCCCACTCTGAAGCATGGTGATCCTGAAAGACAGAGAACTGCCCCAATAGGGTTTCCAAAGCAGTACATCTCTCACCTTTCCCCCCACAGTATGGCTGAGGGATCAGACAATAAGCCTTTCAGTTAACAGCGGTGCCCTTTTGTCACTGTGCACGGGGGTTCCCTGCTGTCACTGCACAGTGAGGGCCATCGTAGCATTCCCATGGGTCATGGAGGGCACCGACTATACAGCTTCTCTTTAGTGTAAAGACCTGCCATCTAGAGAATGGAAAAGGAAGCAAACACTGCAAACCCAAACCCAGGCCTTTACAGCTAAGTCACCTGGGTTAGTCACTGCTCTTCCCGTTCATTTTTTTATTAGAAGAGCAATTTCTGTGGAACACTGAATGACTACTCACTGAGAAGGTATGCCTTAGGGTAACGATGATTGTGATGCTGGCAAGGAAGCAGTGCTGCATCCTACAGGGCAGGGTCACTCCAAGTCGGAACTGACCCTCCACACCCACCACCCCTGAAGAGATGAGTTACCCGGAGGGGGGGGGGCAGGGTTCAACACCCAATATGAGAGCCTGAACATAGCAAAATTATAGTTATGAAGTAGCAGCAAAAATAATTTTATGGTTGGGGTCACCACAACATGAGGAACTGTATTAAAGGGTCAAGGCATTAGGAAAGTTGAGAACCACTGCCTTACAGGATGGCCATGCAGGGTTAGAACTGACCTAGAAAAAACACACAAATGCCACAGGACCCTGGTAGAGAGGGATTCTGAGGCTCCAATCCAGTAGGCAATCAACAGAACTTTCTGTCATGAAAAGATTTTACATCCATGCTGCCCCAAACGGAATTAGACCAGTGGCACACTGGTAATGGTAAGCACTCGGAAGTGTACCCCATAGGTCACACACCCCCAATCACTATAGGAGGCAGTGCTACATTGTCTCACAGCATCCCTTTAAAGCAAAGGCAATGATTTGTTATTTGTTTTGTCTGAGATGGTGACCGCTAGGATCCCTGGTCGGGTGGTGGGTTTAAAGTATTAGGTTTCTAACTGCAAGGCTGGTGATTCAAACTCGTCCATTACTCTGAGGAAGATGAGACTGTCCACTCCCATATGGTTTTACCATCCTGAAAACCACATGTAGTAGTTCTGCTGTCCTATAGGGTTGCTGTTAGAATCGACTTGATGGCAGTGAGTTTGGTGTGGTTTGTGGCTCTCGGTCACCATCTTGGGCAGAACATTGCAGTCCTTAGCTTGAGTATTTCTAGTGACAAGAAGCTACCTCCCTTCCAAGGCATTCATCTACTGAGCTAATGCTCGAAGAGCCCTCCCTGAGTCACTGATCCTTACCTCCTATAAGCAAAGCCACTGTCATGAAGTTGACTCCAACTCACAGGGAACCTACACAGGGTTTCCAAGATTATAAATCTTTATGAGAGCAGACTCGCTTACTCCCTCAGAGAAGCTGGTGCGTTTAAACCACCAACTTTGCAGTTAGCAGGCCAAGGCTTAACACTCCACACCACCAGGCTTTAAAATGAGTCTTTAAAATATTCATGTCAATGAGGGAGCAAGGAAACTAGATGAAACAAAACTGGCCTGTTACTGAAAACAGCTGAAACTGGGTAACAGATACTATTCTACTCTCACATATATTGTCATTTTTCCATTTAAGAAAAAAAAAGGACTTCTTAGCATTTATTTCAAGTTCACATAATTTCTTCCCTAACCACATGAACTTCACCATCCATCTTCTTGGTTTCAGAAATTGCTCTCTCCCACGAGCCTTCTCTCGCCCTAAGAAGCAAAATTCCCTGTACATACATGTTTCTAAGCAACTGTGCTTTACAGCAACTCTTCTGTGACCGGACTGTCTGCTCCTCCGAGGACCTGCTGACAATTGCTCATCCATCTGCAAGATTCATCTTGACTGTCACAGCTTTTCCCTCAGCCCACTCAGAACAATCATTCATTTTCCCCTTGGTGTTACAGCCTGGGATCTACCCCAAGCTAGGCAATGGGAAAGGAGAGATGTAACCACCCCAGTCTCACAGTTTCAACTTTTACTTTCAGTAAACGCTTGTTTTACTCAATGAATCTACAGGCTACAAGCTCAGTAAGATGATAAGCTATATCAACCTGTATTACATTTCCCAACACCTACTAACATTTCACTTTCAGCCTTACTGTGCTCCAAACACATGCTAACAAAATTTAAATGCACTGTGCCCTTACTCTGCCCTGTGCCAGTCATGAATCAAAGCCAGTGATTCTCAACCATAAAATTATTTTTGTAGCATAACTGTAATTCTGCTACTGTTATGAATCGGGCAATCCCTGTGAGAGGGTCTTTCGGTCCCCCTCCCCCCAAAGGGATCGAGACCCACAGGTTGAGAACTACTGATCTAAGTACTTTCCAGGTAGAATTAATTTCACCAGCATCAGCCCCATTTTAGAGGAAGAAATGCAAATACAAGTGGAATAACTTGCCCAAGGTCACAAACAGAGTGATGCCGGGATGCTAAATACCAATTGCGTGACTTTGGGCAAGTCACTCAAACTTTGACACAATAATTTCATATGCAAGCTCCCAATTCTCTAATGCCGACTGGGGAGATGGGTGGTGGTAAAGTGTGAAAGAAGGAACCCTGGGGGGGGGGCACTTTCCATCAAATAATTGGAGGGAAAATGTGGCTCCTTTTCTTCCTCAGTTTATACAAGTCGTTACAAGGGAGAAATACAAGGCTTTTTACTCCTATAAAAAGTCACCATCAAAAAAAAAAAAGTTACCATCTTGCAAACTCACAGAGGCAGTTCTACCCTGTCCTACCCAGTCAAAATGAGTCGGCTTTGACAGTGAGTTACAGCATGCTACTTTCAGATCAAATCCCCAATTAAGAAAGCTAACTTGTAGGAAACTGGTTATGTTGTACAATTAACAGAAAAGAATGAGGAAGGAAGCAGTTTCTTAAATGATTTGGGCTGGATCCTACAGGATAAATAGGAGGATCTGGAACGGTAGAGCCATGGGGAAAGCCCCACCGGATGCAGAGGCCCGGCAGGGCAGAGGCCTCCACCTGGAATTAAAATGGAGGCTGTGTTGTAAAGAGTGAATGGGAGACAAGGACACAAAGAGCTGTGGACAGTGTCATTTTTATACTTCCTGGAGCTAAGAATGGTTTTTTTAAACATTTTTAAGGCTTTAAAAAATATATACACACACCAAAATATGATAATTTATAAATTATCAAGAGTTCATGGGAAAAGGTGGGGGGAAATGAGGAGCTGATACTAAGGGCTCAAGTAGAAAGAAAATGTTTTGAGAATGATGATGGCCACAAATGTACAAATGTGCTTGACACAATGGATGGATGGATTATGATAGGAGCTGTACAAGCACCCAATAAAATGATTTTTATATCATACACACATACATCATGCAATACTATGAATGAATGCAAAATGTGAGAAATGTAATCAATGCCACTGTGTTGTACATGTAGAAAATACTGAATGAGTCTGTACTGCTGTATATATTCTCAACAATATATACATACCAAGAGGGATACAGAAAAGTCCACGGAAAGATTTGATTCTCTTTGAATTCCAGTTTTCCATGGGTTTTTGATGCCCCCTCACACACACATGTACAGAGACTAAACTAGTGACACTGACACACACACACAGACTAAACTAGCCATCTGGCTAGATTGTGGGAAGCTTGCCTTGTGAAGAGGAACTCAGGCTTGAGAATGAGTGGCTTCTGAGATGAGGGATGACCCATAAGGAGAGTCTGAGAGCAATAGTTGGGTTAGACAAAGCTGGTGAGAAAAGTAACGTGTCAGTAATCTCCTAGCATGCTTATTTTCCCTACAAACAATTGTACCCATGGGAATTTCCCTCAAGCACAGAACAGACGACTAATTCCCAGAACTATGATGTCCCTTCTTTTTGGAGGACTACAGTGCTGAAAAAAGGAAAAGGTGGGCTCTTCCAACTCCTACAGCAATATCACTAAAGTGGTGTTTGTGTTATTACATCAAGCCACAAAAACCTCTTTAACCCACAGCACAGTGCACTACTAGTTAGTGCAAATTAATTATAGGTTACAATCAACTGTCTTGCTCAAATAGGCAGGTGTAGAAAACTAACCACCGTGTATAATATTGCTTACAAATTTTTTAATTAAAAGGGTTAAACAAAGAACTATAAACAAATGTTTGGATCCAAACCGACTTATTGAGAACTGGCAGCACTAAGGAGCCTGGGTAATTGAAACCATTTTATGTCTAGCAATGATGGCTGCATTGTTTCTGCCGTTGCTTTTCATCAACTTTTGTCTGATCAAAAATCTACACTAGAATTATGAGATCATGTTAGTGAGGGAGCAACAACTCAGAAAATGAGGGCGAGGGCAGGAGCAGGTACAACTTCCAGAGTGGATGGCATTTTACACCTATCACACATTTAAATTGCGCAGCTGCCTCACGTTGGTTCCCCTGTACACGCTATGGGTGCTATCCAAGGGGGCTTCTGAAAGTTCGTGGGGGAAAAAAAGGAATGAAAAGATAATAAAATATTCCCACGTTTATATGTGTGTCCTGTTTACACAGCCTCCTTATGTGCTAAAACACAGAAACAACATCACTGAATTAGACACTAAAAACTGTTTAACTTGTCTGTTTTGATGTGTGTATTATCAACAACAAAATAAATTTTTAAAAGCAAAGGCTTTTTGAAGACTTGCATTGCCCTCAAGCTCTTCAACTTGTTGGGACTTGTGTCTTCATTTCTCTTTTACCACTACTTCCTCACCCTTGCAATGGCTGCAGCTCCACCAGTCAGAGAAGCAAGGACTCAGACATATGCAAGTGATGCCTTCAGGGCCCACAATAAGTGCTAATTATCAGGACCTGTCCTCAGGTCACTAAGAGAAAAAACCCTTTTCAACCACTTGGCTGAGAAATGCTAGCTCCAATCTTCAACTGTTCTGTGCCGCTAATCAGAATTCTTATTTACTCACTGACCTTTCCAATTGGGTTTAAAAATATTTTCAGATAATTTTAAAAATCCCTGTAACAAATGCCGATTTCTGATTTTTTCTTCCACTTTCTAATTTCTGCTCAACTCAAAGAAGCTTATTGTAACATTCCTTAATCCACCTTTGTTCCCACATCAACATACCTTTATCTGATATCCAAGTACAGTAGTTGTCATTCCCACGCTGCCTTTTTCTATATAAATACATTTGAGTGGTTCACTAACCTCTCTGGGTGGTTAAATTCCTCACCAGTAAAACCTGGACAGATAGCAGGTTGAATGGCAATCAAATGAGATTAGTTATCTATAAACCCTAACACAATCTGCAGCTTGTCTTGGTGCACTTCCTTTCAAGGAGGCCTGTAACAGGCTCCCACTAACTTAGACCAAGAGGAAGCTTCTGGAACTATCCTGAGTCATCTCCAAAGCATTTAAAGGAATCAGACCCTCAGAAACGTAGCATATCACACTCCTTAATGAAAACCTCACCCAAAAGTCTAGCTCCAAGGTTTTATAAGGTGAAACAACTCAGTATCACAGGGTTAACAGCAATAAAATCAAACCCGCTTTACCGCAACCCTATGGGACTAAATCAAACTACTGCATAGGATTTCCTAGATTATACATGTTTCCAGGAGCAGCCACAGCCTCATCTTTAGCCTGCCGAGCAACTGGTGGCTTTGAGCTGCCAACCATGAAGCTAGCAGTACAATGCTTAATCAGAAAACAACTTTCCTTGGCAGGGCCAACTCATCTGCTTAATAAGAAAGTCAGAGCTCATTTGGTCAATAAATAAGTCATCACTTGTTAACACAAAGTTTTACAAGGCACTTGTCCCTGTCTTCAAGATGCTCTAAGTCTAGAAGTAAAGTAATACAAATTCAGAAGTGTCTTCATTTCAAAATAAATTCAGTCTCAAGTATTACTCCTTATATCACAGAAAGATAAGCCAATGCAAACTTCAGGAAAAAATGCTCAACATTATTAGGCATTAGGGAAATCCAAATTACAACTATGATGAAATACCACAATACACTCACCACAATGACTAAAAGACCAAGACACCACATTGGTGAGACTGTGGATCAGAAATCTCAACTGCTGCTAGTGTAATACAAAATAATAGGAGGCCACTTTAGTCAGCATTATAATTAAATAAGCACTTGCTATATAAGCCAGCAACCTCACTTCTATTTATCTATCTAGCCAAGAGAAATGAAACGAAGTCCACACAAATGTTCAGAGCTGCTTGATTAATAATAACTCAAAACTGGTTAACAGCTCAAAAGTCTTTTAACGTGATGAGCCGGGATAGATGCATATAATGGAATAAAAAGGAAGAAATGACTGTTCAATGCAACAGCATGGATAAATGAAAGCATTATGTTATGTGAAAGGTCATAAAAGGCTACATATTGTATGAGTCCATTTATATGAAAAACTGTCCAGAGCAGTCAGAAATCAGTAATTGCCAGAGCTAAGGGAGAGGGACAGAAGGAAAACAGAAGCAATAAAACTTCATGCAGCAATTCCTTGGTTGTGTGTGTGTGTGTGTGTGTGTGTGTAGGGCGCGTCGTCCCTACATGGGTGTTTGCCAAAACTCAAGACCTGTGCACCAAAAAGGATCTGCCCTTCCCAGTTTTAGAGGCAGCAGACATCTCTCTCCTGGTCAAATTTCATCCCAAGACAAATGTCTCGTACCCTTCCTGGCCCTCCAGCACCCCTGGATGCTCTGAAGGCCCTCAACCCAGTGGACTGTGGGTCTACAGCCCTGTTTGAGAGTCCCAGAAGTAGCACTTTAACTACAGTTCAATTAACCTTTAACTCCAAACCTCCAAGTTCTTGCATTTCATCTATCAATTCTCTTTACCTTTTGTTGATTATTATTCACTGTATAAACATGGTACATTTGCTTTCTATCCTTCTGAATGTCCTGTCCTAAGCCAGCACTTTCTGACCACTTTCAATTAAGAACCTTTCATTTCCACCATAGACCATTGCTTTCTTTGGACTAGCACTGTCCATGCTCACACAGTACACGGTCCATGCTCACGCTTACTGCTGCTGCCTCCACTTGGTGAAGACAGTAGCAGCTTTGGTAACAGCCTTAAGCAAAGCCCAAGCACAGTTAAAGTCAGATTTTTAGGGTGACAGGATGGCTAACTGTGAAAGCATGCCCACGACAGGCCCCACCCCCAGCTTTTTCTCTCCCTCCTGGGGTTACAGCTTCACTTGCTCCTCCCTGAGAGCTCAGGTAAGGTGTGTTTGGAAGTGGTGCAGCTGTGCATCCACTGCCACCCAGGGCCCTGGGCATTGAAGGGCCTACATTTTTCTGGGGCAGATACGTGAAACACTATACAACAGAGGACATGGGTTGTGTGTGGAGGCAAGACCTATCTGTAAGAGGATGAGACAACCAAATGGGCAGCAATGTTGTCGACTTCCTGCAAGGAAAAACACTACATGCTCAGTCAAGAGAGGAGCTGGACTGCCAGGTCAGAGTTTGGACTCAGCCCAACCAGTACTGTACTGAGAGCCATTCCAAATTTCTCAGAAGAGGGACATGAGAAAGAACACGTTGGAGATTAGTCTGGCTATGAGTGTGTGTGTGCAGAGCAACATAAGAGACCAATTGGGAGACATGCTAAGCTACAGTCAGCAAATACCCTCAAGTACCCCTTTTCTCACACACACCCCCAACTAAGGCAGAACGAAACTTCAGAACCTCTACAGAAGGCTCTCGGCCGCCAACCTCCCCGCCCCTCCCCTGACCGTCAGGATTGGCACCCAAGGAGGTGGCCTGCCATAGAGGTAAGGGTGGGCAGCGGGCCAAGCAGAGAATAGGGCAGGGCAGCTGGCAGCAACCCGCACGGGGCCTTCAT
Organism: Tenrec ecaudatus; assembly: GCF_050624435.1. Classification (NCBI taxonomy): domain Eukaryota; kingdom Metazoa; phylum Chordata; class Mammalia; order Afrosoricida; family Tenrecidae; genus Tenrec; species Tenrec ecaudatus. Next base: position 8,155,404 of record NC_134545.1, read on the forward strand.
TCTGGACGCACGCTCTTAAGAGAAAAAGACCAAAGGGCGGCACTCTTCCAGGCATGGGGCAGGAAACAAGCAAAAAGCAGAGTCTCTGCTAACTGGGACCCACAGAGAAGGATTTCCTCTGGCTAGATATAGGGGTCCGGTCCTCTCTTAAGATTACCAAAGACATACAAAATTTTGAAAAGCCTTAAAAAATGGATCATGTATCCCCAGATCATCAGAACCACTACCAAATTTAAGAGCATAGGTTTCTAAACTGAGAGCCAGAATTTAACAAGAATTTCCAAACCAAACACAAAGTCACTGCCATCAAGTTGATGCCAACTCAAAATAACCCTATAGGAGAGGGTAGAACTGACCCCGTAGGTTTCTGAAGCCATAACTCTTTACAAGCATAGAAAGCCTCATCTTTCTCCCTCAGCGACTAGGGATTTCAAACTACTGACCTCGCATTTAGCAGCCCAAAGTATTAGAGTTAGGATCTCACTGACTGAGGGCTTCTTTCCTGTATCCATGAGATACCGAAGCTAAGATTGACTGCATCCCAGAATAATTTGCCTAACGATCGCTCAAACACCTAAGGGCCATGAATACTTTCAAATGAGGACCACAGTAGTGAACAAGCCAAGGTTGTCCCTCGTGGTGTTGAGCTTTCAGTTCCAGGGTGAGCCTGGATTCTAGCCTAGATTGGGGTGGCCAGGTAAAACAGAATGCCCATTTAATTATGCAAGGTACCTTTTTGGTTTAAACAAAGTAGTAATAATTTTCTCTGGACAGGAGGCTAAAGTCTGAATTCAGGGTTCTGACTCTGGTGCAAGGCTTTGCCAGGGGGTGGGAGTGGGAGGGGAGGGGGTGGGCATAGGGGAAGGGCCTTGCCTTTTCAGCTCTATTCTTCAAGTCCTTGGTGATCTCTACCTGGCATCAATCTTTGCTTGGGTTTTTTTGCAGGGGCTTTTTAAACTACACCAACGAAAAGGTATGTTTTTTATATTGCAACATGGTTATCACTGCATTACAAAAACAAGTTTCTTAAAACAATTCTTTCCCTTAACAATGCCTTTAGTCTAATATTTACTATTTTCTCCCTTAACAATGCCAGGTATGCTAGCATTTACCATTCTCCATTTTTCTGAACATGGTCATCATGACCCACAGCAATGATTTCACAACCTAGGAAAAGGTCATGACTTGTGGTTTGAAAAATACTTCTTTGAAAAACAAAGAATTTAACCATGTCTTATGAGTCACCACAAGAGCACGTCAATTAGCTACATTGTATCACACAACACTGGGAGCTAAGGAACACAGGGCTAGAATCCAAGCCCAAACTCCCAGGATGGAATGGCTTTGACCACTGCAGTTTTCTCTTTAAATGTGATTCTCCCATGTCTTAGTTTCCTATCATAGTATTAATATTTGCTGTGTTCATGTTTGCCACTAAAAGTTACTTTTCTAACTTGCCAATAATCTGTCAAAACTCATCTATGATGCAAAAGCAAAAAAAGCTTTGAAAGGCCCTGAAGAACTCCCCTTCCTGTCAGCTGCCCCCACACTTCAGGAAAGTCTTCTCTCTCCCTGATTGCCAAGTATGTTTCATGGATGAAACAAGTTCATCTGTATAAGGGTCCACGACAAATGTTTATGAGCCCCAAAATAAAAATGTAATACTTGGTCAAAAATAAATTAATAATCCCCCCTTCCCAGGATACAACCACTGATTTCTTCCCAATCTAGGGCAAAGTGAAGGGAAAACTAAGGATTTAAGAAGAAATTCATCCACAAGACTAACATCCCACACAAACCAGAGATTTTTCTGCCTGAGACTAGAAGAATTAGATGGTATTTGTCTACCACTACCAACCACTCTGACCCAAGGGCACAATAGAAGGCTCTAGTTAGAATGCTAGAAAAACAACGGACCAAAATTCAATCAATCAATCTCTCTCTCTCTCTCTCTCTCTCTCTCTCTCTCTCTCTCTCTCTCTCTCTCTCTCTCTCTCTCTCACACACACACACACACACACACACACACAGAGAGAGAGAGAGAGAGAGAGAGAGAGAGAGAGAGAGAGAGAGAGAGAGAGAGAGAAACTTACTGACAGAACTGGAGGACACCCCCAAGACTCTTGAACTTAGATGCACTTTTAAGCTGGAATGGAAGCCACTCCTGGAACTCACCTGTCAGTCGGTAATACACTGAACTTAAAAATAAATATCCAATTCCCAGGACCAATGGAGGAAGAGTATGCTCAAGATCTTTGTCTAAAAGTGGCAGAGGTTGAGACAAAAGGCACTGTAGCACGGAGACCATGGCAGAGGAAAAAGGGGACAAAGACGAGGCCAAGGCAAGGAAACAATGAGACTGAACAGAAGAGCAGCACCAAGGCAATGAGACCATAAGGCAGAGTAGTGTAGGTGGGCTTCCTGGCCCAGGGAGGCAGAGCCCAAGGGACCACTTGGGCAAGAGGATGAAGACCAGAGAGAGATGGCAGTTAGATGAAGATAAATGTTGCTGTGGATCAGTAACTATATCCTTACTGTTTACTGATTGATCCTGACTTGTGATAACCTACTACACTTTCCTAACAAGCCCCACAAAATTATGACAAGTAAAATAAAATATCACTCAAGAGGAAGATGTAACTTCATACAATCGCAAAAGCAAAGACGAGCACGCAAGGTGGATCAGGGGAACCAGACGAAGGTAGCAGGCAGGGCTAGAATGACGAGTACTTCCACAATGTGAGGACTGTCCACATGCCACAGAATCATTTATGCACCATTGTTGAATGGGAATCTGATGCATAAAACTTCCATCTGAGATGGACTGAAAGACAAAGAGGAGCTGCAACGATGGCGAGGTGGTTTGTTGTACACAGGGTCGCGATGAATCAGAACAGACTTGATGGCACCTAACAACAACATCCCTTTATTCTCAGAAAGACAAATATACAACACTAGTGGGAGGGAAAAAAACAAACAGGCAGTTATGTTTGCATTTTGAGTCAAACTATTTTACAATTAACTTTTGGATCTATGAATAATAAAATATCCTTTTGGCCTTAAAACCAAAATCTGTCTAGCTCAGAAGCAACAAAGCCCACATGGAAGAAGCGCATCAGCCTGCTGATCACGAGGTGCCGAAGAGATCAGTTATCAGGCATCCAAGAACAAAAAATCGTATCATTGTGTGCTCATCGCTCAGATACGATCGCTGAAGACAAATGGTTGCATAAGCAAATGTGGCGAAGAAAGTCGATGGTATCCGGCTATCAAAAGAGATAGCGTCTGGGGTCTTAAAGGCTTGAAGGTAAATAAGCAGCCATCTAGCTCAGAAGAAACAAAGCCAACATGGAAGAAGCACAACAGCCTGCACAAGCACAAGGTGTCAAAGGGATCAGGTATCAGGCATCATCAGAACAAAAAATCATATCATTGTGAATGAGGGGGGAGTGCAGAGTGGAGACCCAAAGCCCATTTGGAGGCCACTGTTCATCCCCTTACAGAAGGGTCTCATGGAGAAGAGCCAGTCAGGGTGCGATGTAGCAATGATGAAACATACAATTTTCCTCTAGTTCCTAATGTCCGTCCACTATCATGATCCCAATTCTACCTTACAAATCTGACTAGACCAGAGGATGTACACTGGTACAGATAGGAACTGGAAACAGGCAATCCAGGGTGGATGATCCCTTCAGGACCAGTGGTGTGCATGGCAATACTGGGAGGGTGGAGGGAGGGTGGGTTGGAAGGGGGAAACCGATTGTAAGGATCTACATATGGCCTCCTCCCTAGGGGACGAAGAGCAGAAGGGTGGGTGAAGAGAGATGTTGGACAGTACCAAGATATGACAAAATAATAATTTGTAAATTATCAAAGGTTCATTTGGGGGGGGAGGAGAGGGGAAAATGAGCTGATGCGGGGGCTTGGGTGGAGAGCGAACATTTAGAGAATGATGAGGGCAATGAATGTACAAATGCATTTTGCACAATTGATGTATGTATGTATGGATTGTGATAAGAGTTGTATAAGCCCCTAATAAAGCAATTTAAAAAAATCTGGAGCCCTAGTAGCCTAGTGGGTTAAGAGTTGATTACTAGCACAAAGGGCAACAGTTTGAGCTCATCAACCACTCTGCACAAAGCTGTGACCATCTGCTTCTGCACAGATTTACAGTCTCAAAAACTCTAGTGAGCAGTTCTACTCTGTTCTAAAGAGTTCTACTCTGTTCAAAAACTCTATGGAGCAGTTCTACTCTGTTCTAAAGTGTGTCAGAATCCACTCTACAGCAATGGGCTTGGGGTTCTAATAAAACCCAAATCAAGATCCATCTTTAACTTTGGCTGTTCATCTCTTGGCACAAAGACTAAGGAGTTTAAATGATTTATAAAAGAAACATGAAAAGTGGCAATCAAAAATATGTGACTATTAACAACACTTAGATAAGGCTTCCCAAGGTAGTACTTTCAAAGACAGTATATTCTGATGTATTTCATAAAAATAAGTCACATTCACTTGTGATTAAATTAGAAATAAGCTTCAAACCACAGACTGATGTGCTCTATCTACAAAGACTCTATTGTAGAGTTATAATTTATCCAGTTCACAAAATGTAGTTACCTTTTAATCAGGACACGCAATTGGTATCTTAAAGCTACTTGACGCAATTTCAAAGTTTAAAATATAAATGATCTGTAGTTTTTTAAATCATATATACAAAGTTCACATGAATACAATCACACATTAACAGCAAATAAACCCGAGATTATCAGTTATGGCAAATTTTCAAACAACCAAGTCAAGGAATAAACATTTAATTAAGAGTTCACACCACATATGCACTAGGAGGTTTCAAAAGGTTCATGAAAAAAAAATCGGAGGAAAAATGGAGTTGAAAGATAATGGAGTTTTCCCCACAAACTTTCTGAAGCCCCCTTGCACAGAACTGCCTAAAGAAAACACAAAGGACCTTGATTTCCAATGTTAATCAGTCAAACTCAAGGCTATAACATATACTGTATAAAGTATACTGAATGGAGAATATCTGTAGTTAGGTATTCTTTAAATTACCTAGCATGCTCTTGTTTAGGTGTGTTTATATGAAAAGAGTGGTGCAATACAAATGTGAAAATATGAGTCTTCAAAGAGTTCGTGGAATAATTTCATTACCTTTCAATTCTGTTTTTTTCATGAACTTTTTGAAACCTCATTAACTTTTTGAACTCTCATATTGCTCATGGGGTCACTGAGTTTATTATGCTACTTTGGATAAGTCCCCTAATCTCTCAAAGTTTTGATTTTCTTTTCTCTTAAAATAAGATTCTATCACAGAAGGGGGGGGGGAGACTCCAGATAGGGCAAGATATGACAAAATAACAATCTGTGGATTATCAAGGGCTCATGAGGGAGGGGGGAGCGGGGAGGGAGGGAAAAAAAAAAAAGAGGACCTGATGCAGAGGGCTTAAGTGGAGAGCAAATGCTTTGAGAGTGATTAGGGCAAAGAATGCACGGATGTGCTTTATACAATTGATGTATGTATGTGTGGATTGTGAGCCCCTAATAAAATGCAAAAAAAGAAAAGAAAAAAATAAATAAGATTCTATTATGTCATACTGCTCACAAATTTTAGTTTTGGGATATATCACTCACTCTGCTATCGAGTTGATGCCAATTAGCCGGGAAATATATATATATTTCAAAAGATGATCTATGCTGTTGAATTCAAAACAGTATGTATCATAGAGTTTCACTCATACACATGTTTAACATACACAGACGTGTCTAGAAAGGTGAACACACATTTCTAACTGGTTAGGCCCTGGTAATAGCTAAGAGTGATTTAAAATTTTTCATTTTTTCTTTTGCTTTTCCGTACCAGCTTTTCTACAATGACTTAACTTGCTTTTCAAATTATGTGAAACAAAACTTGCAGATGTTGTATAAATAAGGCAACACCTAGATAAAAAGCTGTTTCCCCATTAAACGCAAACATAAATCTCTTCTGGACACTGGTTTCATTTAAAACATTTCTATTGTGGTGAAATAAAGTTCAAGCATATCTCTTATTTCTATTTCACTGTAAGTAACTTAAGATCAAGGACTATTTATTTGTACACCCCAAGGCACCCATGTCTTACAAACTCACAAATCTCTAATGAGCTTTTAAATACAGTTAAGTTCATGAGTCAAGAACCAAACACTTACCCTTTAATATTATGGAAATGTGCCCTCACTTTGAACTAACTGAACCAACCCCAGTTCATAACAAATCCTTCATCACAATCACCTTCCCTTGCTGCTTGTGTGGCTTCTAGATCACTGGAAAAGCTTCCAGCCTTTTCTTGCACTAAAACCCAAAGCGAACCCAACCCACTGAGTAGAACAGAGAAGAACTTCCCCCATACCCACCCCCAATTTGTTTTCAAAGCTGTAATCTTTATGTTAAGACGCCACCTCTTTCTCCTATATGTAAGAACTATGGGTTTGACTCCCACTGCACCGGCAAGGGTTTCACAGAAGCAGTTGGGGAAACTTTTTTCTTTCAAGGGCCATTTGGATATATACAACATCATTCTGGAGTCATACTGGTCAATTAATGAACACACCCCTAGTGTGATGGCTGGAACTGCTTCTCTTTGGTGAAGTGTGTGGTGTGAGCTGCTATTGAGTTCACAGGCCTTATACTGCCCGTAGGACTACGTTGCCCATCCCTGCACTAAATTAAGGCTAAATAAGAACTCTATGCACTTGTTCTGACTTACCTACAAATGCCACTTAAAGACACCCATAAGAACTGATTTTCACAACCCAGGTACTGCCTGACACAGAGAAGTAACCTACAGAACAACCACCTCTGGAGAGGGCAGGTGCTTGGCTAGGCAAAGACCTTAATGGAGAACACTCGACCTTTGCGCTACACAAAATCTGCACCTTCACAAGCAAAAGAAATCAATTTTGGATAGAAAAATATACTTAAGAAATACTTAAATAGTTCAGTATGTACTCATTTAAATATGCTTACAGATATTGAGAAACACTGAGAAATCAAGCTATTCCCAATCCTAACTAAGGTTAATCAAGTTTATAGGTTCAACTGTCTGCATAGCAAAATCAACCACCTTTCAAAGACTTGATACCAGTCTCAAAATCACCCACAAGTAAATTCTCTGGGAAAAACATTCTTACTTTTGAATTTTAACATCTATGATGACAAAAAGATCTCAACAGAAAACTGCATTCTTTTAATCGGGTATACAGTGTTGAAAGTTATGAGCAAATTCCACTTACATTTTAGGAGACCATCCATTGCCATTGCGTCGATCCCAACTAATCATGTTCCTAAAAGGGCAGAACAGACCTGTCCAAAAGGGTTTCCAAGTGCTATGGGGACAGGCAGTCACATCATTTGACTATGAAACAGTTGGTGAGTTCGAACCTCGGATGTTTGGGGTTAGGAATAGAGTGCTTTAAAAACTACTGTGCTAAGAAAAAAAAAAAAAACTACTGTGCTACATGGGTACAGACCACTACAGCATTCTCATAACACTTAAGAATGGTAACAGTCATGGAGAACCCAGACATGCTTAAAAAAAAAAAAAACTACCATACTTTCACTTGAAAGAATATAGTGGCAGATAAGACCTGTTTAATAAATTCTATTTCCATCGTCCATTGAAGTTCAACTAGTTCTAGCTCAGCTCTTGCTTGCTATCAAAATACTATTACTAGCTAGCCAAAATAAATTACAATTCAAGGAGGAAACCCACTAAAAATCTTAAAATCTTTATCAAGGTATTTTTTGGAAATATTTTTATCAAGATATTAAAAACACCTCACAATGGTAACCAGTTCTAACACAGCTGTTGCTAGTTAAGATTTTAATGAAAATTAAAACCTAATACACCTTTTAAGTTGAAACATATGGCTATTAAATAGCTATATCTGATATGAGCTAATATCCCCATGTAAAATTATAACTTTCTAATTAGAAAAACATAGAAAATACAAGTTTACAATGAAGCAAAAAAGAACACCAAAGGTTGCTGGTACCAGGGAGGTGGTTACTATGTTCCAGAAAGCAGAATTTTTAGGCAACTACAGCCTGACTTGTTTGGCAGATAAGCATTTGGATGTTTGTTTTTTGCCTAATCCTTAAAAAGTGTATTTTCCAAGGATCTACATATACCCTCCTCACTGGGGGATGGACAACAGAAAAGTGGGTGAAGGGAGACGTCGGACAGTGTAAGATATGACAAAATAATAATTTATAAATTATCAAGGGTTCATGAGGGAGGGGGAGCAGGGAGGGAGGGAGAAAAATGAGGAGCTGATGCCAGGGGCTTAAGATAAATGTTTTGAGAAGGATGAAGGCAATGAATGTACAAATGTGCTTTACACAATTGATGTCTGTATGGATTGTGATAAGAATTGTATGAGGCCCCTAATAAAAGTTTTAAGTGTATTTTCTTCCTATCTTTGCAATGAACACTACTACTTAGGTAAACGAAACAAGGCCCAAGGAAAAGCATAATATGCTTCCCCTCACCTCTAGTGACCAGTTTAAATGTCAGCATTAACTTTTCAGAGCACTTTAAGGTACTAGCAAACCTAATCCATTACCCTGTTGTTAATCTCCAACTCTTAAGGACCCCCTATAGGACACAGAACTGCCCCCCAAAGGTTCCCCAAGGCTATAAATTTTTATGGACCGCCTCATTTTTCTCCAGCAGAGCCACTGGTGGGTTTGAACTGCAGTTGTGAGCATAACCAACCAGATTAATTATATCAACACACACACAAAAGGATGAGCAAAAGGTGAAACTGTTTAAATGTCAAACATTACATCTCAAGAGGCCACATGGCTGACTAATGCAGGTAAGAAACAAATAACTAACTCCCTCAGCTCCTTCTTCCATGGGGCCAGCCCTAAATCAATTTAATGTTGCAACTCAGTCCCTTCCCTACACCAGCAGTAACTGTAATCTGTACTTCACTACTGCCTTATAACAACAACAAACCACCTCACCGCCATCAATTCAGACTCAGCAACCCTATAGTCAGGGTAAAACTGCCCTTGTGAGTTTCGGAGGCTATAACTCATCTTTCTCCTGCAGTGCAGCTGGTGGTTTCAAACTGCTCACCTTTTGGTAAGCAGCCCAACTTGCAACCACCATGCCACCAGGTTCCTTACTTCCTTATATACAAAAAACCCACTGCCATCCTGTTGATTCCAACACCTCGGAGATCATGCACAGAGTTTCTATAACTGTCCATCTTGACCGGAGCACACAGCCACGCCTTTTCCAGAGGAGGGTGGCTAGTCAGTTCAAACTGCAGAACTTGGTATTGGCAACCCAATGCCTAATCCACAGTACCACCAGGGCTCCTGACGTCATACATCACTTGTTGTTAAGTGTCTCTTGCTTATTCTATCTTCTCACATTACAACTCTTGGTGGATAGCTAAGATGGATCTATCTCAAGGGCCCGCACCAGTACACAGCAGCTCCTTAGTAAACGTGTTTTACATTAATGTAGATGATGTTTTAGGCCCCTCTACATTTTTGTAGAAATTAATATCTACAAAAATTAATCTCTGAAAAAAAAATTAATCTCTGTGCATATTAAGTGGATCAGGATGAACAATTAAATTGCAGCATACTTCCTTGAATTTGAATGCCTCAAGAGAAAGTAGTAGTAGTATTAAGCTGAAAATTACTCATTAAAAATATACACAAATTAAAAAAAAATACAAATTTTTTAAGTATTCAAAAATGTGTGTGTGTGTTGTGTGTGTGTGTGTGTGTGTGTGTGTGTGTGTGTGTATTATTCACATTGAATCCTCAACTCAAAGAAAGTCAACTATGCTACTTAGGGTTAGCATTAGGGTAATAGGGTTAGAAGTAAAGCACTCATTGGCTAATTGTATGACTGGCAATTTGAATCTACAAGTTGCTGCTCCTTCAAAGAGGTGACTTCCCCTAAAAGATTTACAGCTTTGGAACCCTATGGCATTCTACCTTGTACAGTAGGGTCTCTTGAGTTGAAATAGACTCAAGATCACTAGATTTGAATGTTGGTTCACTAAGGATTAGAATTAGGGCAAAAGGACTTGTCGAACATTATTTTTTTAAACTGTGGAAGGGGCTATAAACAGTAAAAAACGTTGGTTAACTGGTGACAATTCTTAGAGTGCTATGAAATCACATAAAAGTTTCAAAAACTAACTTAGTCACATACTAACTGCTAATGAAAAACTTTTATATAAAAGCGGGAAGTTAAAAAGAAAAAAAAAAATCAAAAAAACCTCTCAAACTCACCAGGAATTCCATTCCTGTACTTACCAGGTGGACAGCTCAATATAAGAGAAACCAGTACTAACAGTGATAGTTCTCAAAGCATCCTGACAACACTGTAACATTCCCTAGACGAAAGAAAACCAAACTCAAGTGCTTGGAAAACATCAGGTAACTAACAAAAGCACTTACTGTGTGCACTTGACAGGAAAAAGCACCATTCCCTTTCAACATGCCCTGGTGGTGTTTGACCAACAACAAAGAAGTCATTCTAAAGAGCCACCTCTTGGCATTGGAAGCGAATACACAAGTCTTCTGCGGACAGATTTAGCAAGAGCCATAAAAATCTTGAAGTCCTTTGACCTAGTAATACCACTCCTGGGAACTCTCAGAGGAAAGAATTACACGGAAGCCAAAAAGCCCCATTGAAAAGAAGTTCAAGGCATCACAATGATAATAACCCAAAGTGGAAACCCAAATTCTAACAATTGGAGTAGAAGCTATAAATTAGAGAGATAGCTCTCAATGTTGAGGGGGAAAAACTGGACAAACTAACATCCAATCACTGCAAGTAAGTAAAAATACACTGAAGAGCACTATGGGGTAAAAGGAAACATAAAAGTTAAGGTAAAAATCATTACTTTCAAATTTCAATATTATAGTTACATTCTGTGGGGTGGGGAGGGTGGCGAGACACAACTTCGATCTTCTCAAATCTGACAAAGACAAATAATTTCTGAAGGCCATGAAAACCTATTCACTAATAAAAATATCAAATACACGGAAATGTTCTATTACATTACTTAAGACATGCATACAAATTTCAAGACTTTCAAGGATATCTTGCTATCTCCACGAATGTCAAAGCCAATGCTGCCCTTTTTTCCATCCTCAAGGAATTTATTTCACTGATATATTCAGACCTAAGTGGGATACTGTAACTGATAAACAGAGAACCCAGTAAGAGTTAACTTTATTTTTTTAAAAAAAGCAAATCTACAAAAATATAAACTAAAGATCTGTTTAAGAGTGAAACGTCACATTATATGAATTTCATATTAAGCAAAACTTTCCACATTTGGCAACAAAATAAGAGCTGTGATTTACACTTTGAGCAAAAGGACCTAAAGCAAGGAAGAAATTAAATTAGCTCTAAGTTTTTCTGAAGCCAAGAGACAGAAAAAGATCCGTAGTACTCAAACATTTCATCTTTGATCATTCAACTACTCTGAAGCAAATTCTTTGTTATAATCCAATTTTTAAGCCTAGGGAGAGCCAATGCAACTTAAGTCTTACTCGAAGTTTTTAATTACTTGAACAAAGTGACTATATCTACCACATTTCTACCTAAAGCATCAAAAATAAAACATGAAAATTCTATTTCTCAAATTTCTCACTTATCACAAAAAAGAAAACTCACGGTTACAGGATCCTAAATGTACAGAGCTGGAGAAACTAACACTCATCTGAACATGCTTGTCCAGGTGGCATTTGTGGGTGTTCCACATCACAGAAGACTATGAGATTGTGGAGGTAGGGACCCCAAAACAGTGACTGTCCCCACTTTTAAAGGGGCAATTGCCTAAAACTCAGCTCCAAGTCATTCTGATTGGCAAGTTCTCTTGCTGTAAATGAAAACTGTTGGAGCTGGGTTGCTGAGTTGTGTTTTCAAAAACTTAGTGCATGAACCCCCACTCCCTGATCCCACCTTCCAAAGACCAGCATGTCTATTTAAGGAGGAAGCTGGTCGCTGGGTCACTGGCCCTGCCAGCTCGGCCTGGACCTCAGGGAAGCATGGCAGGGCCTGCCACACGATGGGCTCGGGGGCACGGGGGAAGTGGACTGGCTGGCGTACCCTTGGTAAGCTCTGGCGACACTCCCCAAGTTAAGGACACAGGCCACAATGGAATGGAGTCTATTGACATTTGCTACCCAGTTTGAACACTAAGCATTTTCTTCGTTCTTGAAATACGAACTGACAACCACCCCCTAGTCCCCAGCGGCCTCCCCACACCAACACACCCTCCAGAGTCAAGCCCGGGTCCCCGAGAGTCCCTGGGCCCCCCCAGCCCCCACCGACAGCCTGGGTGCGGGGGAGGGGGCGGGAGCCGCCAAATCCACACCCGCATTTCGGCTTGCAGGAAGCCCCCGGGCCCCCGCGCCAATCCCTCTCCGCTCCAAATTCCAGAAACTGAGGCGGGGCAGGGCGCAAATGCGCAGCGGCCCGCTCCCCGCGCGGCCCTCGCCCACCCCGCGCAGAGGCGCCTGCTCCTCGGCGGCCAACAGCAATGCGGCTCGGGAGGCCTTGCGGCGCCGCGCGGGGAGGGCCTGACGCGAGCCCGCGACCCCCGGGTCCACGCGGAGAGGGCGGGAGACCGCTAGCCACCCCTTCACCCGGCCCTTCGGCCTTCCCCAGGCCAGCTCTCGAGGTGTTGGGGGGCCTGGGCAGACCCCGGCCCTTCCCGGTGCACCCTCCCCCGGCGGGGGGGTGGGGGGGTCGCTGTCCCAGCCCCCGAAATTCCCTGCTGGGGCGGGGGAGGCACGTTGCAGGAGCCGGCCCCCAACCCCAAGCCCCCGCCAGCAGGAAGATATAAGCGGGGGTGGGCGCGCTGCCCAGCAGCCCCGCAGGGCGCGGGGGGCGCGGAGGAGGTGGGCCGGGAGCCCGGAGCTCTCGGCGGAGAGCCCGTCGGCCTGGGGTGGGCTGGCCGCCCGATGAGCACCCCCCCTTCCCACCCACCCAAACCGGCGCCCGGCCCCCCGCCCCCACTGCGGGCCCCAGCCCACCTCAGGCCGCCGGTCACGGGGCCGCGGGGGAGGGGACGCCGAGCCAGGCCCGGGCGGAGGGGGCTGGGAGCCGACACCCACCTGCCCAGGCCGGGCCGCCCGCCGCCCGCCGCCGAGGAGGACGCCGCGGCCGAGGACGAGCTGGCAGAGGACGAGGCCGGCGCCGGCGCGGCGGCGGGCGACGTGAGGAGGCCGCCGGGCTTGCGGGCATTAGCGACCCCGCTCTGCTGCGGCGGCTGCTGCGGCTGTTGCTGCTGCTGGGGCTTCAGCGACATGGTGAGGGGCCCATACACCGGGGCGCACGCCGGGCGGGGACAGCCGGGAGCCGGGCGCGCCGAGGAGACGCTGGAGCGCGGCGGGGACGCGCGGGCGCCGACCGGGGAGGCGCGGGATGGCGCGGCCGGGGACGCGCCGGGGCCGGCGACTGGGAGGAGGAGGACGACGAAGGGGCGGGGAGGCCCGCGGAGACCGAGGAAACGCCGAGAGCCGGGCCGGGCCGCGCTACAGTCTTTGCCGTTGCTACCAAAACAGTCTGAGGCGGAGGGAGGCGAGCGCTGCCTGGAGGGCGGGGGGCCGCGGCCGGGCGGGGGAGGGGCGGCGGAGGGATACGGGTCCGCGGCCGCGTCGCCACCGCCCCGCCCGCCCAGCCGCGCCGACCGCGGGAGCGAGCGCCAACCGGGCCACCTGGTGCCCACCAAGCGACGAGGCTGGGCTGCTGCTTTGGGGCCCCGCGCGGTCGCTGCTGGCGCCTGCATCCAAGCTGGGACCACCGAGACGGCGGGTGGCGGTGGCGGATGGGTGCGGAGGCGCGGGGCCGGGGACTCTTTACCGGAAGTCGGAAGGGTCGGGCGGCAGCACGCTGTGAGGCGGCCCGGGGCCGGGAGAGACACGTGAGGAGCGGGCGCCGCGCTGGGCCGCGCTCGTGGGGGTCGGCTGAGGGCCCGGCGCTCGGCCCTCCTGGGTCCGCCCTCTTCGAGACCGGTCTGCCCTTCGGCAAGGGCGTATCCGCCTTCCTCGGCTGGGTCCGCTCTGTGAGAAGGGCGGGAGGGAAGCGGCCTCTTCGCTCGGCCTCCGCGGAGCTGCCCCGTTGGTCCCCCACCTGATGCAGCCTGGACAAGGGGCCACGAGCGCCTGCAGTGTGAAGACTAGCTTTCTACATGTAGAGCACCCAGAATGGTGTCTGACTCCTAGGCACAGGCATCCGATATGGAGCCCAGCGCTGGGCACACAGTAGGCCCTCAAATGTCCCTGAGTGTCTCCAAAGCGGGCCTTGCCAAAGAGTTCCCGGCCAAGCCCAAGACTGACGAATAGGGTTGGAGCAGCCTCCTGGGGCCACCCACATCTGGTTACCTTTTCCCCACTTTTCCACCACAGCCACGCAGTAACCAGAAAACTCTTGGGTATCTGACCTTGATTTGAACCCGTTTTTTCCCCTCACTTGAACTTCTTTTCCTTCGTTCATGAGACTCAGGGAAATGGACGTGACTTGGTAACACTGGATGATAGGGTCTCCCTCGCTGGAGACACAACAGACCTCACAAGAAGGTGCGAACTTTAGACCCTGGCCCCTTCTGAAGTTTTACTTTAACTTAAGTTGCACCTGCCAGCACAGTAAGTAGTTGGTTGGGGAGGGGAAAAAAAGACACGTGTTACAAATAAACTGGAAGCAAGAGGTAAAATCCTTTAAGCAAAGAATATAGTTGTTTTTTTAAAAAAAAACACATTTCAGGGTATATATATTTTTTAATCTTGCAGCTATAAGTTGATCCCGACTCGTGGGGTTAAGCACACACACTAAAAGGCATGGAAAACCCTGGAGAATGATTAAACTGGATATCTCCAGTCCCCAACATGAAATTAATCTCTTAGATTGTCCAAGCAAAAAACTGACCACTGTATTCTGCAAACATTAAAAAGTAGGAAACCAACTTTCCTTTACATCCCCTCCTGCTATCTAAGGCATTCCTTTAAACCAACGGTTAAAGATCCTTTAAAAATTAACCCAAAGGAAATTGGGAATAAAATGTTAAATGTGGGGGAGAGATAGGGATGAAAGAACTATAATATAAATACAATCAGCTTTCTCTGGTTTAATGATTGGACAGCCATATCTAGGATCAAGGTCTCCAAATTCAGTCTGAGGACCAAACTCCAGGCAGATCGAAAGAAAAAGGGAAGCAGAATCAGAAGGCCTGAAGCAGACAGCTGAACTTGATTTCAGGTAGGCCAAAAGAGGTCAAGTTCTCATCACTTAATTTTTGTAATGGCCTTACTGATAACATCACAGAGGAGAGGACTTTCAACCATTTCATAAAACATGAAAATTTTCTACAGGGTTTTTGAAGCTCCTTAACATAGTTTACAACCCATTTTAGATGGATAATTAGATGACTTTAAGTATACTTTACAAACACATCATCGCTGATTTCAGAGCATTTCCATCACCCCAAGCAGATGCCTCTCATGGATTTACCTGTTGTGGATATTTGTTATTCTTTTTTTTTTTTTAACCAGCCTCTTTACAGGTGGTCTGTGTCTGCAGCCATTTCCTATAAATGGAATCATAACATAATGTGGTCTTCTGATTTGGGATTCTTCCATTCAACATGTTTTTGAGGCTTATCCATGTTGCATCATGTGTCATTCCTTCCTATAGCTACTAACAAGTGTCCCATTGTATGGATGAATCACATTTTGTGTATCCCTCTGTTTGCCAACTGGTGAACATATTAGTTTTCTTCTAGCTTGGGGCTAATATGAATAATGTCTCTGGGAGCATTTATAAACATAGCTTCTTCATTTGGACATATCTCTTCATTTCTCTTTGGTAGAGTTTTAAAATGGGATTGCTAAATCATCTAAAGAGTATCATACTGTGATGACGTGTTTTGCTGTAATTCTGGAAATTATATCATTGGTATTTACCAATAGGATCGCTCACAGTTGACAGGCTTCAGCAAAGCTTCCAGACTAGGACAGACCGACTAGGAAGAAGAACTCTCAGATCAGAAAGTACTCAAAATACAACTGGGGGAAGGTTGCCTCCTGATTGGTATTGGGTCTTTACTCAAGTACTCCCTCAACATAAGAACACTTTTTTCTAATAACCTGGCATTCCATGGTGCTCACCTTCCTGACACAATCACTGAAGTCAAAATAGGTGCATAAGCAAATATGAAAACTGATGGTGCCAACTATTATAGCATCTGGAGTCTTAAAAGGCTTGAAGATAAACAAATGGCCTTCTAGCAGAAAGCAATAAACCACATAGAAGAAGCGCACCAGCCTGTGTGATCACAAAGTTATCAACAGGATCAGGTATCAGGCATCAGAAGACCCAAAACAAACATATCAATATGAATGGGGGTGGGGAGTGGAGTGGAGACCCAAAGTCCATCTGTAGGCAATTGGACATTCCCTCACAGAAGGGTCACAAGGAAGGAACAAGTCAGCCAGGGTGCAGCATAGCATGGAACACACAACATTCCTCTAGTTCTTTAATGCTTCCTCCACCTCACTGTCATGATCCCAGTTCTACCTTACAAATCCAGCTAGACCGGAGCATGTACACTTGCACACTGATAAGATAAGAGCTCTGGACACAAGGAATCCAGAACAGATAAACCCCTCAGGAACAGTAATGGGAGGAGTAGTAAGACCATAAGGATAGGGGGAAGGGAAATGGGGAGCCAACTACAGTGATTGACATCTAACACCCCGCCCCCAGGGAGATGAACACCAGAAACATGGACAATGGGAGATAGTGGATGGTGTAAGATATGAAAATAATAATTTATCAGGGTTCCATGAGGGTGGGAAAGGAAGAGGAAAAATAGCTAATACCAAGGGCTCAAGCAGAAAGAAAATGTTTTGAAAATGATGGCAACATACAAATGTGTTT
The DNA here is from genome assembly GCF_050624435.1 of Tenrec ecaudatus. Classification (NCBI taxonomy): domain Eukaryota; kingdom Metazoa; phylum Chordata; class Mammalia; order Afrosoricida; family Tenrecidae; genus Tenrec; species Tenrec ecaudatus. The sequence goes on from NC_134545.1 coordinate 8,172,380, forward strand.
AATACAATTGGTGTATAAGAGCTGTAAGATCCCCCAATAAAATGATTTATTAATTTGAAAAGAAAAAGGAAAGCTGCCTCCTCAAAGTAGAATTGACCTTAATGGTGTGGATGGCATAGCGCTTTCTGGACCTTCATTTCCTGATGTGGTATCTCTCAAAAGGAGAAGAAGCAGCTGCAGATAGTCATTAGTAATTTGAATCTGGGCATAGAAAAGATGAATATAGGAATGTTGGAAGTAATAAATGAAATGGAACACATAAAGATTGGTATCCTATGTGTTAGTGAGTTGAGGACTGTATTGGCCATTTTGAATTAGAGAATCACATAGTCTGCTGTGCAAAGAATGATCAACAGAAGTAGGATGGCATTCCATTCGTCACCAAAAACATTTCAAGACCTACGAAGTACAATGCTGTCAGCAATAAGATACCTATACATTTACAAAGACCAGTTAATATGACTATTATTCAAGTTTATGCACCAGCCACTAATGCCAAAGCTGGAGAAATTAAAGATTTTTTACCAACTTTTACAGTCTAAAATTAATTTTTTAAAATGCAGTCAAGATGTATTGCTAATTACTAGTGATTGGGATGGAAAACAATGACTTGATAGTTGGTAAATATGGCCTTGGTGACAGAAATGACCTCAAAACCACTAGATAGAATTTTGTAAGGTTAATCACTTAATTATTTGTAAATAACCTTTTCAACAACAAATGGGGACAATTCATGTGAACTCCATCAGATGGAATAGAACAGAAATCAAATCAACTACAGCTGTTAAAAGAGACCACAGAGAAGTTCAATATCATCAGTTAAAAATAAGGCCATTGCCCATGACCATCAATTACTCAGATTCAAATTCAAGTTGAAGCTGAAGAAAAATTAAAGCAAACCCATCACAGTCAAAGTATGGGTCTCAGTTTATCCCATCTGAATTTAAAGAGCACCTCCAAAATAGATCTGATATAATGGAACACAAATGACTGCCAAGAGACTGTCATTTGAACAAGGGAAGGGACTACTTCATGGTTTAAAATCAGGAAAGGTGTGCATTAGGATTGTAGATTGCATCTTTTCACCATGTTCATTTGTATGTTGAACAAATAATCTGAGAAGCTGGACTATATGAAGAAGTATATAGATTGGGAGAATTATTAACAGACTGCAATATGCTGAGAGTGAGAAGCACTTGAAGCACTTGCTGATGAAGATCAAGGACTATAGCTTTCAGTATGAATTACAACTGAATGTAAAGAACACGAAAATTTTCACAACTAGATCAATAGACTGCATCACAATAAACAGAAAGATTGAAGTTGTCAAGGATTTCGTCTTGCTTGGATCCAGAATCATTGTTCTTGGAAGCAGCAATCATGAGATCAAATGACATATTACATTGGACCCATCTGCCCCATAAGACCTTTTTAAATGTTGAAGAACAAGAATGTCACATTGAGGACTAAGGTGTTCCTGACTCAAGCTGCCATATTTTCAATCACATCCTATGCATGTGAGAATTGACAAATTAATAATGTAGACTGCAGAATTGACACATTTTTATTAGGGTGCTGGTAAAGACTGGAAAGTACCATGGACTACTAGAACAAGTAAAGCTGCCTTGAAAGAACAGCCAGAATGTTCCTTTGAAGCGAGGATAAGATTTTGTGTCACGTACTTTGGACATGTCAGGAAAAACCAATCCCTGGAAAAGACATCATACTTGGTAAAGTAGAAGGGTATATATATATATATATATATATATATTTTTAAAGACGACTTTTTTTTTTAAAGATGACTCTTAACAAGATGGATTGACCCAGTGTCTGCTACATCTGGGTTTAAACATAATTGTGAAGCTGGCATTGGAGTGGGCATGGTTTCCTTCTGTTGTATATAGGGGTGCTATAAGTTGGGACCAACTTGATGGCACCTAACTATGAAAACAATGACCAAAGACCAGAAGAGTCATGGGATGATATCAAGGACATCATGCATGAAGAAAGCAAAATATTATTAAAAAGAAAGACCAAAATGAAGCAGAAAATACTCTGAGATTTGCTACTGAATGTAGAATAGCTAAAGTGAATGGAAGAGATGATGAAGAACTGACAGAAGATGTCAAAGTGTGGTGCAAAACAACAAAGTAGTATAATGAAATGTGTAAAGATCTGAAATTAGAAAACCAAAAGTGGAAAACCCTCTCCATTTCTTGAGCTGAAAGAACTAAAGAAAAAAATGGGCAAAATAGTTTGAACAAGACAGAAACCATCCAAATAAAATGAAAGGAATAGACAGGATCACTATACCAAAAGAATGGGTCCACACTGCATTTCAGGAAGTAGTGTCTGATGAAGAACTGCTAGTGCTGAAGAAGTTCAAGCTGGGCTAAAATTATTGGCCAAACAAAAGCCCCCAGGAATTGACAGAATACTAACAGGTGCTTCAACAAATGGAAACAACACCAAAAGCATTCAGCTGTACAAAAACATCTGGAAGACAATGGCCTGGCCAACCCACTAGAAGAGATCCATGTGTGTACATATTCCAACAGGCATCAAAAACAAAAAATCGTATCAGTGTGTGCCCACGTTCCCGATATGATCACTGAAGACAAATGGATGCATAAGCAAATGTGAAGAAAGCTGATGGTGGCCACCTATCAAAATATATAGTGTCTGGGGTCTTAAAGGCTTGAAGATAAACAAGTGGCCATCTAGCTGAGAAGCAACAAAGCCCACATGGAAGAAGCTCACCAGCCTATGTGATAACCAGGTGTCGATGGGATCTGGCATCAAAGAACAAAAAAATCATATCGTGAATGAGGGGGAGTGCGGAATGGGGACTTAATAGCGCATCTGTAGGCAACTGGACAGCCCCTTATAGAAGGATCACCGGGAGGAGACGAGCCAGTCAGAGTGCAGTGTAGCAACAATGAAATATACAACTTTCCTCTCCTTCTTAAAGGCTTCCTCCTCCACATTGTCATGATCCCACGTCTACCTTATAAATCCAGTTAGGCCAGAGGGTATACACTGGTACAGATAGGAACTGGAAACAGGGAATCCACGACAGATGATCCCTTCAGAACCAGTGATCAGAGTGGTGGTAACCTGCAGGGTGGAGTGAAAGTGGGGGAAAAGGGGGAACCGATTACAAGGATCTACATATAACCCCCTGCCTAGGGGGCAGACAACAGAAAAGTGGGTCAAGGGAGATATTGGACAGTATATGACACGACAAAGTAATAATAATTTATAAATTATCAAGGGCTTGTGAGGGAGGTGGGGGCAGGGAGGGAGGGGAATAAATGAGCTGATATCAAGGGCCTAAGTAGAAATCAAATGTTTTGAGAATGATGATGGTAACAAATGTGCTTGAGAATGGATGGATATATGGATTGTAATAAGAGTTGTACAAGCCCCAATAAAATGATTTAAATTTTTTTTTCTAAAATCAACTTTGCTGACTTTATCTTGGTAAAAGAATATACTTTGGAATACAAAAAAGGTGACCCAATATAATATAGAAGTTATTAAACAATAATGTAACACTGTATTTTAAAATACATTGCTAAATCACAGCAAGTAAAATTTAGTTGCAGGTAATTAAAAAATGGCTGCAGCAATACACTGACAGGAACTTCTATCATTGCTAAAGCCATGTGGATCTTAGCTGAAAGCAGAGAATTACACCACAAAGATGTTTACCTGTGTTTTAGTGACTATGCAAAGTCATTCAACTGCGTGGGTCCCATCAAGCTAAATGACATCGTGAAGAATGAGGATTCCAGAGCACTTCATTGGACTCATGTCAAACCTGTACTTGGACCAGGAGGCAGTCATTGGAACAAAACAAGAGGTTACTGCCTGGTTTAAAATCAGGTGTGTGGAGATGAAAAAAAATTTTTATGAATTATCAAGGGTTCCTGAGGAAGGGTGGTGGAGGGGGGAGGAATGAGCTAATACCAAGGGCTTAAGTAGAAAGAAAATGTTTTGAAAATGATGATGGCAACATATGTATAGTTGTGTTTGACATGATGGATGTATGGATTGTCATACGAGCTGTAAGAGCCCCCAATATTTTATTGAGGGCTCATACAACCCTTATCACAATCCATACATCCCGTTGTTTTCTCCTCCAAATGGTTTATCCAGCTTATCTTATGTAGATAGACCTGCAGAGATAATAATATGCACAAAAACAAGACAGAACAAAACAAAGCAAAAAGAGAAAACAAAACAACAAACCAATGACAAAAAAAGAAAAGCCTGTTGAGATAGTTAAAAGCTTATTGTTCCAACCTGGCCAATAAATACATGTGTGGTTAATTGAAGGGCTGGGGGGGGGGCGGGGATAAATGGTTCTATGAGCCTCTCCTTTCCAGTTCTCAGGTCTCTTGCTTTGTGATGGTCCGACCAGGGTGCAGCTGCCTTTGCCAGTTCTCTGCTTCAGCTGGCAAGACTGACTTCCTGCAAGACATCCCTGAGGAGAAGCCACATGGACCTACCCCATTCAGCCCTGGGTGCTGGAGCAGCTGTGTGGAGAACTCTGCCAGTGCTGAGATGCTTACACATTTCCTAACTCTGCTTTCCTCCCGCAGTTGGCATCATTGTGTGTGTTTTGTGAGATGGAGGAGGACTTTGTGGATTGGTGTCAGATATAAGGGCTAATGTTGGACTTGTGAGCTTGGGCAGCACTGGGTTGGTATATTTTCTTGATGTGCACTTAACCTTTATATAAAACTCTTCTTTTTTCAGGTGGTTTTTTTCAACATTTTATTAGGGGCTCATACAACACTTATCACAATCCATACATATACATACATCAATTGTATAAAGCACATCCGTACATTCTTTGCCCTAATCATTTTCAAAGCATTTGCTCTCCACTTAAGCCCTTTGCATCAGGTCCTCTTTTTTTTTTCCCCTCCCTCCCCGCTCCCCCTTCCCTCATGAGCCCTTGATAATTTATAGATTGTTATTTTGTCATATCTTGCCCTATCCGGAGTCTCCCTTCACCCCCTTCTCTGCCATCTGTCTCCCAGGGAGGAGGTCACATGTGGATCCTTGTAATAGATTACACCTTTCCAACCCACTCACCCTCTACTCTCCCAGTATCACCCCTCACACCCCTGGTCCTGAAGGTATCATCCACCCAGGATTCTCTGTGCCTCCAGCTCCCATATGCACCAGTGTACAACCTCTGCCCTATCCAGTCCTGCAAGGTAGAATTCGGATCATGATAGTTGTGGGGAGGAAGCATCCAGGATCTGGGGGAAAACTGTATTCTTTATCGGTACTACATCGCACCCTGACTGATCCATCTCCTCCCCTAAACCCCTCTGTGAGGAGATCTCCAGTGGCCGACAAATGGGCCTTGGGTCTCCACTCTGCACTTCTATATATATATATATATAGCATGATGCCTTATACCTGGTCCCTTTGGCACCTCGTGATCTCACAGGCTGGTGTGCTTCTTCCATGTGGGCTTTGTTGCTTCTGAGCTAGATGGCCGCTTGTTTACCTTCAAGCCTTTAAGACCCCAGACACTATCTATTTCGATAGCCGGGCACCATCAGCTTTCTTCTCCACATTTGCTTCTGCACCTGTTTGTCTTCGGCGATCGTATCATGGAGGTGTACAGCCAATGATATGATTTTTTGTTCTTTGATGCCTGATAACTGATCCCTTCGGGACCACGGGACCACACAGGCTGGTGTGTTCTTCCATGTGGGCTTTGTTGCTTCTGAGCTAGATGGCCGCTTGTTTATCATCAAGCCTTTAAGACCCCAGACACTATCTCTTTTGATAGCTGGGCACCATCAGCTTTCTTCACCACATTTACTTGTTCATCCACTTTGGCTTTAGCAGTTGTGTCGGGAAGGTGAGCATCATAGAGTGCCAATTTAATAAAAGAAAGTATTCATGCACTGAGGGAGTGCTTGAATAGAGGTCCAAGGTCCTTCCGCCACCTTAATACTAAACCTATAAATATAGACACATAGATCTATTTCCCCATCCTCATATATATATTTGCATGTACATGTCTTTAGACCTCTATAAATGCCCTTTGACTCCTAGCTCTTTCCTCCATCTCCCTTATAAAACTCTCTTATACGTATGAGTTTCTGTGGATTTATTTCTCTAACTCTATAACACCTGAATTTTTAATTTCAGGAAAAAATATTTTTTGTTTTCTTTACTTTCATAGTTATCAATATATATTAATGTATACATTTAATTAAATGTTATGAAAATGTTGCACTCAGCGTTATGGGCCCAATGCACCTAGACTAACACACCTGTAAATAATTCAAGGTCTGTTTGTTGACCTTTAGGAGTGCTTTCCAGTCGTGTCTGGTGGGGTGCCACGCCCTAGCCCCATAGTCTATTTTTGGTATTCACTCAGACTTATTTGCTCTGCTCCCCTTGCTGTTCTGTTGCATACCCTTAGTGTTTTGCCTCGGTGTGGTGGGGTCAGATCAGGCTCAATTCTCATACTGTGTCTCCAGTGTTGTCCTTTGTAGGGTTATGGGTCAGTGAGGAATGTCATGTCTTATAGTGATGCCAGCCATATGGTTCTCTCTGTGCATTGGCTGCTCTGAGTGGGGATATCATTCTCAAGGCTTGGTGGGCCAGGATGTGCTCCACTCTCTCTTCCTCCCCCTTCATTTACTCCTGGGTGCTCTGATCAGACATGTCCCTCTCCCTGAGTTGTAGCTTCAGTGCTGTCCTCTGAAGTAAATTCTGGGGGGAGGGGTGGCTGTCCACGTAGTTGGAATTGGGGCCAGCCAAAATGATGTTGTTGTTTTTTTAATAAAAATAAATCAGGTGTGTGTCAGGATTGTATTGTTTGCCATACTATTCAATCCATATGCTAAGCAAATCATCCCAGAATCTCACCTATAAAAAGAAGTGTGTGGGAAAAAAATAAATAAAAAGAAGTATGTGAAAGAAAAAAACCTTAAAAAAAAAACAAGCGAAAAGAATTGTGTGACATCAGTATGGGAGGAAGACTCATTAACAGCCTGTGATGTGCAGAGGACACAACCATGCCTGCTAAAACCCAAGAAGACTTAAAGCACTTACCAATGAAGATCAAAGCTAACGCCTTCAATGTGGATTATATTTCAACATAAAGAGAACAAAAGTCCTCGCAACTGGATCAATAATCAATTGTATAACAACTGGAGAAGAGATTGAAGATATTTGTTAAAGATTCCATTTTACTTGGGCCTACAACTAACATCCGTGGAAGCAGCAGTCAAGAAATAAAAAGACCGATTGCATTGAGCAAATCTGCTGCAAAACACCAATATAAAGTGTTAAGAAAGCAAAAGTATATTTTCAGTCACCTCGTATGCATGCAAAATCTGGACCAAGGAAGAATTGATGCCTTTGAATCATGGTGTTGGTGAAGAATATTAAATATACTATGGACTGGTAGAAGAATGAACAAATAGGGCTTAGAAGAAGTACAGCTAGAAGGCTAGGAAGCAAGGATGAAGAGTCTCTGTCTCATATGCTTTGGACAACTTATTAGAAGGTTTCAGTGGCTGGGGAAGGAAGTCATGGGTGATGGGGATGAGGATTCCCGGGGGGAATGTTCAGTGAAAATGAACAAGCCCCTCAATGAGATGTATTGACACAGTGGCTCAAACAATGGGCTTAAAACACAGTAACTATTAAGACGGAAGTGACGGACCAGTCAGTCTTTTGTTGTTATACATAGTGTTGATATGATTCAGAACCAACTTGACTGCTCCTGACAGCATGGGAAGTTTAAGGGGCCCTGGTGGTGCAGTTGTTTAAAGTGCTCCAGTGACCCACCAACACTTCTGTAGGAGAAAGCCTTGGCAGTTCTTCTCTATCCTATAGGATCACTGTTAGTTGGACTCTACCTACTAGCAGTTCGTTGTGTTTGATTTGGTCATTCAAGAAACAAAACTTTTCACCAATGAAACATACAACTTTCCTCTAGTTCTGTATTGCTTCCTTCCCCCACTATCATGATTCCAATTCTACCTTACAAATCCAGCTAGACCAGAGGATGTACACAGGTACAGTTAGGAACTGGAAACACAAGGAATCCAGAACAGATAAACCCCTCAGCACCAATAATGAGAGTAGCAATACCAGGAGAGTAAAGGGAAGGTAGGGAGAGAAAGTGGGGAACCAATCACATTTAACCACCTACATTTAACCGCCTCCCTGGGGGACAGACAACAGAAAAGTTGGTGAAAGGAGACATCCGTCAGTGTAAGACTTGAAAAAATAATAATTATAAATTATCAAAGGTTCATGAGGGCAAGGGGGCAAAAATTAGCTGATACCAAGGGCTCAAGTAGAAAGAAAACATTTTGAAAATGATGGCAACAAATGTACAAATGTGCTTGACAAAATGAATGCATGTATGGATTGTGATAAGAGCTGTATGAGTCCCCAATAGAATGATTAAAAACTAATAATAAAAGTAAAAACCAAAACTTGTTATTGTGAATTGGGTGACGGTTTATAGGACAAATCACTTTTCCCTTCAACAATTCATAGACATTTTGCTTCAGGTCATTGACTGCAATCCTGCACAAAGTACTATCACTCCTCCTATTTTATCCTTGTGTTTCTCCTTTTCATTTCTCCCTCTTTAATAACCCTTCCAGCTTTCTAAACTTTGACCTTGGGCAAATGCTGCCCTTTTGATATCAAATAACTGATTGTTCTAAGGAGTGTGTACCTCCCTCTGTTATGAAGTTACTATATAGACCTGACTATCGTTTGTCTGAAAATGGAACCATAAAGGTGAATCCAAATCTGACTTGAAAGGTGACTGAGACCAGAGGATGTACACTGGTACAGATAGGAACTGGAAACACAGGGAATCCAGGACAGATGAACCCTTCAGGACCAGGGGTGTGAGTGGCAATACTGGGAGCATAGAGGGAGGGTAGGTTTGAAGGGGGGAACCAATTACAGGGATCTACATGTGACCTCCTCCCTGGGGGACGGACAACAGAAAAGTGGGTGAAGGAAGACATCGGACAGGGCAAGATATGACAAAATAATAATAATTTATAAATTATCAAGGTTTCATGAGGGAGGGGGCAACGGGGAGGGAGGGGTAAAAATTAGGACCTGATTCCAGGGGCTTAGGTGGAGAGCAAATGTTTTGAGAATGTTGAGGACAATGAATGTACGAATGTGCTTTACACAATTGATATATATATGAATTGTGATAAGAATTGTATGAGCCCCTAATAAAACAATTTAAAAAAAAAAAAAGAAAGAAAGATGACTAATGGCCATAGCCTTAGGAGTTCCACCAGTTTCCAACTGACCAGTAAGCCTGGTCCTTTTTATGATTTTGAGTTTTGGTCCACATTTTCCTCCTGCTCTATCAAAGACCTTCTAATATGACCCCTTCCATAGAGAGCAGTTGGCATTGGTAGGTGGGCACCGTTTAGTTCTTCTGGTCCCAGGATTGTGGACATTTGTGTGGCTCCGTAGTCCTTTGGAATAATTGTTTCCATGTGTTTATTTTCTTCACCTTCTTGGCTTCAGATAGGGTGAGACTAATATTTGCACTTTAGATGGGCACTCAGGAGCTTTTTTTTTTTTTAATCATTTTATTGAGGGCTCATACAACTCTTATCACAACCCATCCATCCATTGTGTCAAGCACATTTGTACATTTGTTGCCATTCTCATTCTCAAAACATTTGCTTTCTACTTGAGCCCTTGGTACCAGCTCCTCATTTTTCCCTTCCCTCCATGCCCTCCCCATGAACCCTTGATAATTTATGAACTATTACTTGTTCATGTCTTACACTGCCCGACATCTCCCTTCACCCACTTTTCTGTTATCTGTCCCCCAGGGAGGGGGGTTATATTTAGATCCTTGTAATTGGTTTCCTATTCTACCCCACCTTCCCTACACCCTCCCGGTATCACCATTCTCACCACTGGTTCTGAGGGGTTCATCTGTCCTGGATTCCCTGTGTTTCCAGTTCCTATCTGTACCAGTGTACATCCTCTGGTCTAGCCAGGTTTGTAAGGTAGAATTGGGATCATGATAGTGGGGGAGGAGGAAGCACTTAGGAACTAGAGGAAAGTTGTATGTTTCATCATTAGCTATACTGCATCCTGACTGGCTCATCTCCTCCCTGAGACACTCCCTCATCTCCTCCCTGAGGGGATGTTCAGTTGCCTACAGATGGGTCTTGGGTCTCCAATCTGTACTCCCCCCATTCACAATGATTGATTTTTTTGTTCTTTGATGCTTGATACCTGATCCCTTCGACACCTGGTGAGCACGCAGGCTGATGTGCTTCTTCCATGTGGGCGTTGTTGCTTCTGAGCTAGATGGCTGCTTGTTTACCCACTCATGAACTCTTAGGACCTCAGTTGCTACTGTAGTTCTTGTCTTGTTGGGTGTTTTGCTTCTCATAATATGACCACCAAAGTAAACCCAGGTTGTTCATAACCCGTGGACAAGCACATGGATTCTGGACTCACACTTAATTCTAATCCCAATCCAAGTACAGTTAGTTCTTTTTTTTTTTTTTTTTCCCCCAGATAAACCACTACTGGTTGGGGCTGCTGCCAGGGCCCTTTTTTTTTTTTTTAAGATCATTTTTATTGGCAGCTCTTACAGCTCTTATAACAATCCGTACATCAATTGGTCAATTGTAGCAAGCATATTTGTATGTATGTTGTCATCGCTATTTTCTAAACATTTTCTATCTGCTTGAGCCCTTGATACCAGCTCCACTTTTCCCCCTCCCTCCCCAACCATCCCACTCTCAGGGAACTCTGATAAATTATAAATTATTATTCTTTTCATATCTTACACCATCCTTTACCTCCCTTCCCCCATGGTTTCTTTTGTTCCTCCCCCTAGGGGGAGTGTGGGGGGGGGGTTTTATGTGTCAATCATTGTGATTAGTTCTCTGTTCTCCCTTCCTCCCTCCTCTCCCTACCTTCCCCATACCCTCCTGGTATTGTTACTCCCATTTCTGTTCCTGAGGGGTTTATCTGACCTGGATTCCATGTGGTGCAAGCTTTCATCTGTACCAGTGTACATGCTCCGCTCAGTTAGTTCTTGTAACATGGTTCTGCTCGATACTCACCTTCATAAAGAGATCACTGAAGATAAAGGTGCTACAGCAAGGTGTGAAGAAAGCGGATGGTACCCGACTATCAATTGGAATAGTGTCTAGGGTCATTCAAAAAAGCAGCCGTCTAAGTGAGACATCAACTAAGCCCGCCTCAAAGAAGCACACCAGCCTGTGGGATCCAAAGATGATGATAAAAAATCCAAACGTGATAAAGGGAAAAGTATCGGAGCTTAACTTGTGAACACCCAATTTGTAGAAGGCTATGGATGACCGTGGGAACTCAAAATCCATCTGCGAATTATCTAGTCAAATTAAGCTTCTGGCAGATCTCCTCTAGCCACAGGTGAGGGTCTTAAACAGCTTTACTATCAGACAGAGATTATTGTAAACTTAATTATGGTGGATCAAACCATGGTATAATAGGATATTTGGTCAGTTGACCTCCCTCTTGACCCAACCTGAATTTGTTCTAGGTTCAAGTATTTCTCGCCTGTTCAACAACAAAAATTTCTTCTCTGGCTGTTTAAATATTGATGGTGGTTTTTTCTTTCTTACTCTTTATTTTTATCTCTGTATTATTATTTTCTTGCTTAATTTTGTTTTGTTTTTGTTACCATTGGGTTTCCCAGTTGGTCAAGCAGAGGAGTGGATGCATAGAGACAATCACTGATGCAATGGTTTATTGTGGATGTGGTGGGGAGGGGAGGTGGTTGGGGAGCACACAATGAATGTGGGATGGAGGGAGCATTAGAACTGATTGTGATGATGTACAACTCTCTAAAAGCGATTTAACTATGGAAGTGTATGATATGTGAATATTAGATCAAGAAAACTACTAAAAAAAAGAAGAAGAAACCAACCTGACTAGTGACTAATGGTTATTGTGAGTGAAGGAGGAAGAGTTTTTGCTTAGGGGGCATTGAATTTGTTAATAACTTGGAAAAATATCAATAATGGTTGTACAACATGAAGAGTGTAATCAATGGCACTTTATTATACATGTAGAAGTTGTTGGATTGGAGAATGTTTTCTTATGTGCGCTTTTACCACAATTAAAAATTACATGAATAACGATGAGTACAAGGAAGTAGAAAATATATTAGAATTGTAATAGAAAATGTGATGATTGTACAACTCTTCTTGATATGACTGAATGATATAACATGTGGATGAAGTGCCAATAAAACGGTTTATAAAAAAGACTCCAGTTGCTGCTTGCTGAAGTAGGATAAGAACATCGTCTTGTGGACTCTATGCTTTGCCTACTTTAGTGTTTTCCCTCTCCCCCCCCCCCCACCTCCACCACCACTGACCAAGAATATGGTCCTGAGCCCCCAGGTCCAACCGCTCAGCCCTTTCCAGTGCTCGGTTACGGCTAAGATGTTTTCACAGCTTTGCCCCTGTATGCAACACTCATGGATATATTTGCAGCATATGTAAATACTTATGTAGACACATTCTCTTTTTCACACCTACTCAGTCTGAGTCTCTATGTGTCTGTTCATGATTGCTGTTACTCTTCCTGCAGAAAGGTATCTAACAGTATCAACCCGTTGCCTTTAACTCTTGTACTTCTCGGTGTCTGCCTTAGCCTTGATCATCTTTGCTGAGCTCCCTCTTATTGTATGTTTCCTTCCCCTTCTCCCAAGTGAATGTGTGCCTACCCCTGGAGTCAGTGATTTATCCTCCATCCCCCTCCCACCCCTGAATGTCCACCCACAGAGCAATCGGTAAACAGACATGCACATAGCCCCTGTGATGTGAAATGAAGTCCTGTTCACGGCTACATCTTGAAAGCATCGTGCAGTAAGTCAGATGCGACAGGGTGAGTATCCTATGATCCCACTCTTAGAGAATATCTAGAATAGGTCGTGTAGGGTGGCCAGAGTTGTCTAGGGGTTGTCAGGGGCAGGGAGGCATGGGCCTCATTGCTTTGGCAATCTAAATCAAAACTAGCCATGGCCATTTAAATGGATGCTTCAGAAGGTTTTTTGTTTTGTTTTGTTTTGTTTTGTTTTAAGTGGAGAGAGCCGAGAAAAGATACACTTGGGCATCTAGTCAGGTGGGATCTCCTCCTGCTTTGGGATTTTCACCCCTGCAGCCTGTGTCAGCCTGTTACTGTTACTTTTCTTCCCTTCAGTGGTCCATCAGGCCCAGGGCCTTGGAGGTGGAGTCTGGGGGAGCGAGCCAATCAGAGGAGACTGCTCCCCATTGACACATAAGTTGATCCGGTGTCTCCACCAAGTCATTTTCCCCGCAATCATTTCTTTTCAGCTGTCTCCATTCGATCATGTTTAATGTATGATGGTACAGTATTCACTCAGTACTCTTGATTTGGCTTTCAAAAGCAGGAAAACTCATCCAAATCAAAACTAATATGTACCCTCCTCCCCACCCACAAAAAAATCGGTCCTCTTCAAGTTTTTACATAAACCAAGCTTCATTAAAAAAGCAGATGTAATTTCAAAAATAGTTCTAAAGCTCATTACTGCAATGAGTGAGTGTGGGGTGTGTGTGTGTGTGTGTGTGTGTGTGTGTGTGTGTGTGTGGTTTCTTTTCTTTCTGTCTTTCTTCCAGCCATGGTTACTCAGAATTCTTCAAGGTTTATCTGTTTTAGACACGATAGGCGTCCCAAAAGGCTAAAGGCAATAGAAGAAACAAGAGGAAAAGTGTGTGTGTGGGGGGGGGTGGGCCGCACCTAGCAGGGCCCTAGTGACACATCTTGGGCGCCAGACACAACTTCCCCGTTTGCTGAAGGAGGGTGGGGTGTTGCTGGGAGAACTGGGTGCACACCACGTGTATCTGAAACGCTTTTAAAATCGGCTATGGCCTCCACACAGGACAGGCTCACTTCTGTCCATTAAGCTGCTGCTGCCGGTCTACATTCTTCCCAAGACAAAAGCTGGGGCCAGCCAAAATCCACACAGAAGAATTCTTGCCTCTGCATTGGAACCCCAGCACCAGAACGTGAAAGGAACTCAGCCTTTTTGTTTGTTTCTTCTCACCCTCCCTTTTTCTTTTCCTCACCCCCCTTTTTTGGTGGGGTAGCAGGAAGCACAGGGGATGGATTTAGGGACAGCAGGTTGTTTCAGGGCCACAGATTTATGGGACACAAAAGAAGCTGTACCCTTGGGGGACTGGAGGAAGGTGTGTGACTTCCACAGGCAGCCCTGGTGACAATGGAGTTGGTGGCAACCATGGGGCCTTAAGTTTGTTCCAGGCCAGTCCAGGCGCCCCTGGAGCCGTAGAGGATCCCACCGGAGTGAGCTCGGCCACTGCTGTCCTATGGTGGCCAAGAGGGAGCTTGGGTTCTTGTTCTGGAGCCATGACTTGTCTATTCAAGTGTGCAATTCCATTGTCTTTACTATGTGTGGAGGCTTCAGAAAGTCTGCTTGGGGTGCTGTCTTGCTTCCGCCCCTGCAATTCCACAGGTCTGTCTTCTCCATCAGGCAGCCTAGGGAGAATGGCGACATCACGTTCCCCTGCAGCGGACTGCACGGTAACTCGGTGAATCCTCATAGTCACCCCGTCTTCCTCCCGGGAGCGAGCAGGGCTCTTCTCCGAGGACACTTGCCAATGTCTAGGGACATTTCTGTTGTTACAGCTGAGGGCCTGGGGGCAGGGGTTGCTACCCTACCGGCATCCAGTGGGTAGAGCCCAGAGACACTGCTAAATGGCCCACACAGCACAGGATAGAGCCAGGTGTCCCCAGAGCCACTAAGAAGCCCTGCCCTTCACCAATAGGATTGTTCCTGACACTTTACAGCTGGAGAGATGAAGCACCCTGAGGGCTAAATCCCTGATGCCACGTCGGGATGGGAGCCCTGGCAGCCTGTCTCCCAGGTCTGGGCTCCGGTTAGTTACCCTGCAACCAACAGAGAGTAGTGCCTGTGTGTTTGCCGGGTCTCCACCAACCCAGGCCCCTGCGAGCTGGCACCGCAAGCGCACGCACCTGTGGCTTGATTCCTGGTGATGGGAAGAATCACCCCAGGTGACCTCCACCGCTCAGGAATTCCCTTTGTTGTCCCCAAGGTGGACATCTGGAACAGGCAGGGCAGACATCTCACAGATGAGGCTGCTCACGTGTCCTGAAAGGAGCCCCTAGTGCCCCAGTTCTATCCACACAGTTCCATCAGGAGTCCTGACGGTGCGAGGGGCGACACGGATGGCTGCAAACTGAAAGGTCACTTCACACCTGCTTCTGGAAGGCTGGCAGCCTTGGAGACACTTCGGCAGCAGTCCCGCTCTTGTCTGCAGGACCCCTGGGAGTTGGGATCTACTTAATGACAGTGGGTGTGGAGTTGAGTTTTTATGCTATGCAGCCAGCTCGTAAGTTAGGGTCTGGCATTAGGTTAAAAAAAAAAAAGGAAAAAGGCCGGATGTCGTTCTTAAATTGATTGTGGTGCTGCTGGCACATGTCTGTGAATATGAGGGGGCTTCCGAAAGTCCGGGAAAAATGACATTTTCTTAGCATTCAATAGAAGCCACGAACTCTTTGAAGCCTCCACACATTAAAGACGATGGAATTGCACACTTAGATAGATGGATTATGGCATAGATATTGCATCTACATAGAGCTGTTAAAAACATGCACTGTGTGCACCACTTTGTCTGGCCGATAGCGTGTGTGGTCAACAAGAGGGAAGCATGTATGTGTGCCCATAAGTTTGTGTGTACATATACGTGTGCAAAGAGCGCTTAAAAATTTATTAGAAAAATTCCATTCTCTTTTCATTTTTCCATGAACTTTTTGAGGTTCCCTAAACACACATATTTTAATGTGTCTATATGTATAACATTTTTTAAAAAAATCATTTTATTGGGGACTCATACAACTCTTATCACAATCCATACATCCATTCATTGTGTCAAGCACATTTGTACACTTGTTGCCATCATCATTCTCAAAACATTTTCTTTCTATTTGAGCCCTTGGTATCAGCTCTTTATTTTTTCCCCTCACTCTCCATCCCCCTCCCTCATGAACGCTTGATAATTTATAAATCACTATTATTTTGTCATGTCTTACACTGTCCAACATCTCCCTTCACCCACTTTTCTGTTGTCCGTCCCCGTAGCTCCTTGTGATCAGTTTCCCTTTCTAGCCAACCTTCCCTCTACCCTCACAGTATCACCACTTTCACCACTGGTCCTGAAGGGGTTATCTGTCCTGGATTCCCTGTGTTTCCAGTTCCTATCTGTACCAGTGTCCATCCCCTGGTCTAGCCACATTTGTAAGGTAGAATTGTGATCATGGTTTGGGGCGAGGGGAGATGTGGTTACACAACAAAATGGTACTAGGGGACAATGTACCCGGCCAAAAAACACACCAAATAACAAAATGAAAATCAGGGCATCCTTCAGTAGGTGTAACGGGCATTTGTGTAGTGGTTTACAAAGCACATGTGTTTGTGATCTTGCCTTTGGCCCTCACCCCATTGCAGAGATGGCAGCACCCACCTGGGCAGCCCCGGTCCCATGGGTGAATGGGAGCAGGTGGGAGCCCAGTTCCAGGCTGCACTGCCGATGTCCTGTCATTCCTCACATCCCAAGGTGAGATCTCTTAGTGCCTCTGCTGCTGTGAAACTCTCAGCAGTGAGTCCTAGTCTACTGGGACCTAGGGGGAAAAGGGCCACCTCTGACCTTGGTGCCACAGGGTGCTGTTCTCCACTGAGCTGCATGTTGGCCAAGTATGGGCATGGCCAAATATGGGTGGGGTCGATCCCCATCCCCCTCCTCCCCTCATGCCCACCGCCACCAAATGGAGTCCGTCTCTGTGCACAGGTGCTGTCAGGTGCTGCTCATGAGTGCCAGCTCAGAGGGATTCCTGGTGTATCAGGACAAATCCTTGGCCAGCCCTTGGCCAGCCTCACAAGCATTGCTTAGGGAGCCCGCTGTTGCAGCCGCTGTGTCAATCTATCTTATGGAAGGTCTTCCTCTTTTTCCAGCATGAGGTCTTTTTGCAGGGACAGATAACATGTCCAAAGTCCATGAAACGAAGAAGTCTGCTCCCAAGGAGCACTGTGGCTGTGCTTCTTCCAAGACAGATTGGTTCATTCTTCCGGCTGGGGTGACCCTGTTGGCCTCAGAAACGCCAGTGGCCTCGCTTCCCGCATCGCCTCAGTCACCACAGTTGTACAGGCTGACCGTCAGTACTTAACAATCATGGGCTGGTTTTGATTTGATTGAAACAATCACGGTTTACATGTGTCTGCTTATGTAGGCCTAAAATGACATGTGCTTCCTCTTGAGACCTGCTGATAGCTACCAGCCCCAGACCCGAAAAGCAGGACTCACATGCAAACTCCTGCCTGCCACCAGAGACCCAGGTAATTCTAGGCAGCGAGGGGACTCACCAATCTTCTTAACCCACACATTCCCAGCAATCGGTTGGGCAGTGTTTGCCCTTCAACTGGGCACAATCGACTTCTCTCCAGTTAACAGCTTGTGATGTGGTCTTGAAGGCATTCGGGAAAGCATCTTAGTTCGTCAGAAGTTTTGAGAGCCAAGAAACCACAAGGGGCCTTTGGGAAAACTGCCCTGAGTCAGTAGCCAAGGCTGCCTGCTGCAGGCGTGAGCAGGCCAGAGCTGTGGCCCTGCCGATGCTGCCTTCACCGCTTTCAGCAGGGCTCTGGTTCTCCTCTGTTGCAAGCGTGGCACACTCCTGCCCACCGAGGGTGCAGGCCACGGCTGAAGGTAGCAAGCAGTAGCTCACAGGTCTCTGGGGCCCTGAGACTGACTCCTGAGATCCTGCTGATCGAGACTCCAAGAACTCCTGACTACGTCCAAGCATACATGTGTGTGCGTATATATATATGTGGCCAGGTGAACGAAGGAGGGTGGGCCCTGCTAACAGAGAGGTCAGCAGTTTGAACCCACTGGCTGCTACAAGGGAGGAAGCAGTCTGCGCCTGTAAGGCGACAGCCTTGGAAGCTCTCCGGAGCTGGAGCGGCTATGTGCTCCAAGCACCCAGAAGCTGCCTAGGGCTGGCTCAGCGGCAGGGGGCCCATGCTCCTGTGGGTTGACCTGTGTGTGTGTGTGTGTGTGTGTGTGTGTGTGTGTGTGTGTTGTTTTCCCCAAGAACCTTCCTCAAGGAGGAAGGAGACAGGCTGCACAAGACATCCATGAGCTGGGAGGGGCTTCTCTGAGACTGTGTCTCAGGGAACTGCTCACACGCTGGCATGTGATAAGACAGATGGCCAGGTGCAGAGCTGGGTGTTTCAGCTGTCATCCAGATTTTTGGTCTGGCCGTACAAGCCTCTGCTTTTCCATGTTTCCTCCTCATCGACTTGATTAAAGCCTTTGATCTCTCTCATTTGATTGGGCAATATTATTACACCACTTATTCCAGGCTGACCTTAAAGGCCTTTCCCTACCACCCGCCTCCGGGCCTTAAAGGGCCTTTCTGTTTAGTATAACCCGCACCAACACAGGATAGCACTCTGTGTGTAGAAGCAGGGTGCCCTGGGGGCACAGGGTAGCTGTTCACTAATGTAGAACATGAATGAAGGCAAATGAGGAGGTTGGCTTCCTCGGGGTACGTCCTGAGCAGGTCCAGCTTGCATTCTTGTTTAACAGCTTTGTCAAGATAGCATCCACACTGGTGACATAGTGGGTTACTGGTTGGCCACTAGCGGTAGGTCAGTGGTTCAAACCTACCTGTCAATCCTAGGGAGAAAGATGAGGCTGTCTGTTCTCTGTTCTCGTGAAGATTTACAATCTCAGAAGCTCTTTAAAGGGTCCCTATAAATAAGAATCAATTCCATTTTTTTAAGTGTACAATTCAATGGGTTTTTTTTATTCACAGAGTTCTGTACCCATCACCACAATATAATCTTAGAACAGTGTCCTCATCCCCCCTCCCAAAGAAATCCCATGTACATTCACCACCACCACCCCCGCAGGTGGCAATAGGATGATTTTGATCTTGACAAGAGTAGTAAAGGTGAAAGCCCCAGGCAACCACTAATCTACTTTCTGCAATTTGGACTACTTTATACTGAGCTCCAGGTTTGATTTGATTTTCGTGGCTTGATAGCCGGTCATTCTGTAACGGACTTATTCATACTGTGCTTCCAATAAAAATATAGGCTTGAATAGGCTGACTGCCTGGCATTCTACATGGGACTGAGGGCAAGAGAGGCAAGGGACTGTCTGGAAGGGGTAGGTAGACAGGGGGGCTTACAGGGATGTCTGCTTCATGTATCTCCGCCTCCCTCAGGGCCATACTCTCCTGGCCTTGTTTACCTTGCTCTGAAACACAGGTTTCCAAACCTATTTGGCCTAATGCCCCCTTTTCAGGAAGAAAAAAATTACTCCCACTCCACTACCCCCCAGACAATTCAAAACATTTATATTCTAGCCCATCATCCACGGTAACATGTAGGTTTCTTGCAACTTCCAGGATTATTCCACTTTCCCCCGCTGGGTGGTCTCCCTAGCTGTGGGAAGCACTGCTCCTAAGACCCCATTGGACCCAACATCTAGAGCGCTGCTTGCTCCGTATTCCATGGCCAGGCCAGAAGGAGCTGCGGTAAGAAGGGACTAGACTGACTAAGGGAGCCAGGTCGGAGCAGGCCCATTCCAAGCTGCTCAGTCCCCACCAGCACCTGATGTTCCCGAGCCGCTCTAGTTCCGGGAGCAGCCTGTGTGTGCGGCTGTGCAAGCTGCACATACTGTCCGTTGTTCTCAGTCTGTGTAATGATGCTCTGCTTAGCTTCGACTGGGTGCTCCCTGCCCCCACCCGCTTATCTATCTTGCACAAATACTGGAACAGAACACGAGAGAGAGAGAGAGAGAGAGAGAGAGAGAGAGAGAGAGAGAGAGAGAGAGAGAGAGAGAGAGAGAGAGAGAGAGAGAGAGAGAGAGAGAGAGACCATACCCTGAAGGCCCCATTGCAAACACTGGGAATGGAAACCAGCAGAGCCAGCTCCTTTTAGGAATTCACCAAGCCATGCAGTTGGGATTGTTGTTCTGAGCTCTCCAATGGATTCCAACTCATAGGAAAAGGGGCGAGCAGCAGCAGCAGGTGAAGCATTTGGCTGCTGACAGGACACTGGCAGGTGAAACTGCTGGGGAAAGGTGTGCTCTGTAATGATGTACAGCTGGGGGTGGGGTGGGGTGGTGGTCCTACTCCTGTCTTATAGGGTGAGTCTGAATGGACTTCAGGGCAGGGCCATCTGCATAGCAGTGGATCACCAGGACTTTCTTCCACGGGGCACTCATGGGTGTAAACCACCAGCCTATCGGCGGGCAGCAGAACCAGCGGCGGGCAGCAGAACCAGCTTCTAGGGCTCCTGCAGCCAAGAGTGAGAGCTGATGATTTCTTGGGCACTTGAGTGTGTCAGGCCCTTTCCTAAGTCCATTCAATGGATTTGACCTTGTCTTCTTTACAATCTACCAAGTAGGCACTTGCCTCCTTCTCTTCCTGAGAAGACAGCACTACGGTGGCAGAGCTAGCCGGAACTCAGAGAAGCCCAGATTGGGAGCGTTTCAGATCCTGGACTCTCCTGCCCTGCTTTTGTCACGTACACACAGGCATTTGCATCGAGATAGTCAATGTTGTAATGGGCCCGAACTGGACAGGACTTCATTGTCCGGGCCAGCGGGAACTGTTTAGATACATTGTAACCAAGAGCCCACAAGGGGTAGCAGTATGCAGATGTTGCAAATAAAGGGAACAAGCTCTACCTGAAAGGAGCAGCCCCTAAAATGTGAGGCAGAGAAAAATCAGGATATAAAACCAGGAGGCTGGCTTGCAAACGTTTGGCTTTGGGTTTCTAAATAGGTGGGGAGGACACTCGTCCATAAATCGGTGCATCTAGACAATATTGGAAAGAAAGGGGTCACCCATCTCCCTGACTGTCCCCAGGAACGTAACAAAGTATTACACTTTTACAGCCTTATGGAGGGCTACTTGATGTCCATTCGATGGCACACATTTAAAGTTGATGGCTTTTGACATAAATATACATCTGTGACACCACCTCCACCAGATATGAACAAAGGCACCTCCTAAAAGTTCCCCTTGCCCTTTGTAATCTGCTTCTCCTTCTCCTACACCAAACATTACTTTGTTACTGTTTGCTTGTTGGTTTGACGTCAAAAAGCAAACAGTGAAACCGAGGATTGATGAACCGATAGGGGCAGCAAGTAGAATAAGCGCTTCAGGAGGAGAAGGGTACAGTTGGGGAGCAAGGAGTGGGGGGAGGGGCCGATAAACGGGTGACAATGTCAAGGAGTCCTTAGAAAAAGAATGTTTGGAAACAGATTGTGGTAGCAATTGTACAATTCTACTTGATGTCATTGAAATATGGCATATGTATTAATTCCCAACTAATAATGATGTTTAAAAAGTAAATCATCTGATCATGCCTCTGCCGGTTGGTTTTGGAGCTAAGCGAACGTGGGTGGTGTTTTCGGAGGCGAATGGACACCTCAGGGGTCGGGAGTCTGTCTCCAGTAGCAGCTCATGCCCAGGAGGACTGCCCACCTTGGGAAGGGGCCCTCTGCTCATGGAAGGGACCTGTGTTTCCCAGGAAGCTCACCTTACCATCATGCACTAGACTCCACTGCTAGGCACCCCAGCTCTCTGCTCTTTCCTGGATGCCCCTCTCTTGCAAACACCTCTCCTCCTGACTCCGACTCCTCCTTTTTTTATGGGTGTAAAATCAAAATCTTTGTTAAGTAAATCACTTTATATCCCACCTCCTTCTGGAGCTGCCACCTCCTTTCTTTCATGCGCCCACTCATTAGAGTTCCAACCCCTTCCTCTACTCTCAACCCCTCCCCCTCCATTCTTGTCAAGGTAAAAGGCTATTCCCACTGCACATTCTAACAGCCAGCAAACTCCCATTCAGGGATGACCTGATACACAAATTGATGTCACGCACATGCAGTGGAATAGTACTTGGCCAGAAAAAAGGAATAGAGCACTGATCTATGATCCAACGTGTTTAACCTTGACATCCCGGCGCAGAGTCCAAGAAGCCGGACACGAAAGGTCTCTTGTGGTGTACTCCCACTACACGAAGTGGCCAGAAGGGGCAGGTCCACCCAGATGGGAAACCCATGGGTGGTGTGGAGAGGGATTACTTCGGAGTGATGAAGATGACCCGGGACTAGGCAGAGGGGTGGGGGCACACCACAGTGATGGACACGGAACTGTGCATTTTAAATGGTGACTTTGATGTGCCTGGAATTCCATCTCCATTTAAAAACAGCCTCCGGCCAGTTCTCAACCCCCATCTCATGGACCAGCCATCTTGGTCCCAGGTAATCATTGCCTTATGGAAAGATAGCCTTTGGTTGTCCATCTGGCCATCACTCGGTGCTTCTTTCCCCACTTGTTCCTAGCCCCCCTGCTTGTCGGTTCCCCCAGGACTCCTGACCCCGGTACATGGGCATACCCTCAGGTCAGTCCATCTGTATGCCCTAGGTGAGCTCATCTTACCAGGTGGCCTGAACAACTAAATTATCTTTTTTTTTTTAATAGGAAGCGCGAATGACAGATTCTTTTGGGGGGATCATTTTATTGGGGACTCTTAAAGCTCTTATCACAATCCATCCATCCATTGTGTCAAGCACATTTGTACATTTGTTGCCATCATCATTTTCAAAACATTTTTTTTCTACTTGAGCCCTGGTATTAGCTCCTCATTTCCCCCCCTCTTTCCCTCATGAACCTGGTTATTCTTATTTTTCCATGTCTTACACTGATTGATGTCTCCCTTCACCCACTTTTCTGTTGTCCATCCCCCTTGGAGGGGGTTATAGGTAAATCATTGTGATCAGTTCCCCCTTCCTCCCCCCACCTTCCCACTACCCTCCTGGTGTTGCTGTTCTCAATATCGATCCTGATGGGTTTATTTATCCTGGATTCCTTCCTTTTCCAGCTCTTATCTGTACCCCTGTACATGCTCTGGTCTAGCTGGATTTGTAAGATAGAATTGGGGTTATAATAGTGGGGGGAGGAAGCATTACAGAACTAGAGGAAAGTTATATGTTTCATCAGTGCTATACTGCACCCCAACAGACTCGTCTCTTCCTTGTGACCCTCTGTAATGATATGTCCAAATGTCTATAGATGGGCTTGGATCTCCACTTTGCACCCCCGCCTCATTCACAAGAACGACAGATTCTTGAGAGACCCCCCAGGTGACATCTCCTATGGGATACTGTGTGTGACCAAAACTGGACTTGTCACCAGCGCTGATCCCAGCTCTTCCCCCAGCTCCGCCACCCCAGGAAACTGGACTTCCGTCCTTCCAGGAACTCAGATAAAATCAGCAATGTTTAAAATACAGATGAGAGGGCTGGGGACAGGCAGGGAGTTTAAGTCAAGGGGAGGGGAACCACCAGAGCAGAAATCACAGGCATGTTGACACTGTGTGAAGAAAGTAACCAAAATCACCCATCGGCAGGCCTGCAAACTGGAATGGAAGCCGGGTTGGCTGTGTGTGCTTTCACCAACAAATACAATGAAATCTTA
The DNA here is from genome assembly GCF_050624435.1 of Tenrec ecaudatus. Lineage (NCBI taxonomy): Eukaryota > Metazoa > Chordata > Mammalia > Afrosoricida > Tenrecidae > Tenrec > Tenrec ecaudatus. Next base: position 8,195,990 of record NC_134545.1, read on the forward strand.
AAGCACACAGCGTCAGAACTGTCCTAGACTCTACTTTTGCCCACAACCCACTTCCAACCCATCGCAAGCCTGACCAGCCCGACCTTCAGGCAGAGGGGAAGTGAGGAAGGGTTGCTACTGGGTTGCAGGGGTTACACACACTCACACACACGGGTTTATGCCAGACAACCATGCTGACACGTGACTCTGCGATCAGCGGATGACTACAGAGAGGCTGCTGGGTTGTTTCCCTGGGGGAGGCAGAGGGGTGTGGGCCAAGGGAGGCTATATCAAGGAGTTCAAAAAGGAAACAAATGTTTTGAAGCTGATTGTGGCAGCAATTGTACAATAATACTGCTTGAAATGATTGAACTACTGAGTGGTATGATGTATGGGCTTTTGTCTTCTTTTTTTTTCTTTCTTTTTTTACATTTTATTAGGGACTCATACAACTCTTATCACAATCCATACATATACATACATCAATTGTATAAAGCACATCCATACACTCCCTGCCCCAATCATTCTCAAAGCATCTGCTCTCCACTTAAGCCCTTTGCATCAGGTCCTCTTTTTTTCCCCCTCCCTCCTCACTCCCCCCTCCCTCATGTACCCTCGGTAATCTATACATCGTTATTTTGTCATCTCTTGCCCCATCCGGAGTCTCCCTTCCCCCACTTCTCCGCCATCCCTCTCCCAGGGAGGAGGTCACAAGTGGACCCTTGTAATCAGTTCCCCCTTTCCAACCCACTCACCCTCTACACTCCCAGCATCGCCCCTCATACCCTTGGTCCTGAAGGTATCATTCACCCTGGGTTCCCTGTGCCTCCAGCCCTCATATGCACCAGTGTACAACCTCTGCCTTATCCAGCCCTGTAAGGTAGAATTCGGATCATGGTAGTTGGGGGGAGGAAGCATCCAGGATCTGGGGGAAAGCTGTGTTCTTCATCGGTACTACCTCGCACCCTAATTAACCCATCTCCTCTCCTAAACCCCTCTATGAGGGGATCTCCATTGGCTGACATTTGGGCCTTGGGTCTCCACTCTGCACTTTCCCCTTCATTAAATATGGTGTGTATATATATACATACACATACATATATATACATACACACATATATCTTTTTATTTTTTTGCATGATGCCTTATACCTAGTCCCTTTGGCACCTCGTGATCGCACTGGCCGGTGTGCTTCTTCCATGAGGGCTTTGTTGCTTCTGAACTAGATGGCCGCTTGTTCATCTTCAAGCCTTTAAGACCCCAGACACTATCTCTTTTGATAGCCGGGCACCATCAGCTTTCTTCACCACATTTACTTATGCACCCATTTGTCTTCAGCGTTCCTATCATGGAGGTGTGCAGTCAATGATATGATTTTTTGTTCTTTGATGCCTGATAACTGATCCCTTCGGGACCACTCGATCACACAGGCTGGTGTGTCCTTCCATGTGGACTTTGTTGCTTCTGAGCTAGATGGCCGCTTGTTTATCTTCAAGCCTTTAAGACCCCAGGCACTATCTCTTTTGATAGCCGGGCACCAGGGCTTTTGTCTTCTATATACTTGTTTTATCCTCCTTAAAAAAAAAAAAAAAAGATTCTAGGGGAAGAAAAGGTTGAATAAATAATAGTTAGCTCAAAGAACTGATCATCCCGTCTCTTTTCAGCAAGATTAAAAAATAATGGAAATGAATGGATGGAGCTAATTGTAGGTGGAGATGTGTCGTAGTTACACAATTTCATGTCAACCTGATAAAGAAGAATGGAGTTTAGCCTGTCAATCAGGTCACACAGCCTGATCCCTCCTTGTGGGTGTGGTCTTCTTATGAAGATTCTGGGCACTCTCTCTCTCTCTCTCTCTCTCTCCCTGCTTGACATTCCTGATGACAAGCCACATGAAGACACAGTGAGGGCAGCCAGAGCCCTGGAGCTGGAGGAGTCATGTGGAGACCTGCACTGGTGTTGAGATGCTTCCACTGCCACTGGGTCCACAAGACTTTCTACCCACTGGCCTGTGACCTTCCTGCATTCAGCATCATTGCATGTGCTACGTGAGTCTGAAGAGGACTTTATAGAATAGTATCAGATATAGGGGCTACTATCAGAATTATGGACTTGATTTGGACTGGGCTGGGATATTTTCTCAATCTATAACTACTCTTTGATAGAAAGCTCTCTCTTACACACATAGGAGTATCTCTGGATTTGTTTCTTAGTCTACCCGGTCTAGCACAGGGCGAGAGTTGGCGCCTGATCTGAACAATGGCTGTTCCATGCAGGGCGGAAAGGTCAGCTCAGACGGTCATGGTGGACTGGCTATTTTTAATCTGAAGGGGGTCATTTTACAGATTTTTCCTCAAAGGACATAGGATGATTATGGGGACTTAGTAGGGAGAATTTTTAAGAACAAAGAAAGCCACACTGGTGGCATAAAGGCCAGGAAACTTGTGTCAATCGTGTTTTCCCCTTCATGAAAGTCTCCCTCCCATTCTGCACGACAGGGGCTAGCCTACAAGAATTTCATCGGCAAGCCTTACCCCACCCACCCTACAACCTGTTCTTGCCCCTTCACAGTTTGCATCCCTCTGGATCAGAGGTTCTCAACCTGTGGGTCGCAACCCCTTTGGGGGTCAAACGATCCTTTCACAGGGGTTGCCCGATTGATTCATAACAGTAGCAAAATGACAGTGATGAAGTAGCAACAAAAATAATTTTATGGTTGGGGGATCACCACCACATGAGGCACTGTATGCAAGGTCACGGCATGGGGAAGGTTGAGAACCACTGCTCTAGATGCCCAAATTGCCTTATTGCCAGACACGGTGTAAATGGACGAGCACAGAATTCTTCCAGGAAGGGTTAGAGAGATGGAAGTGCCGCCTTCGATCGAGTGTGGACCTAAACGGAGGATCTGTCCAGAAACGGCAGCTTCACATTTTGACATCTTTGTCTGGACCTACCTTCTTCTACCCAGAGGCTGAGCTCCAGGTTGCTCGAATTTACCAACATGTATTCTGGTCCCACAATGACTTCATCGCAATCCTTTGAAGAGCACAAGTCGTGTTAAGTGCGGTCCCAGCTCAGATCCTCCCCCTGGCTCCTGGGTAGCATCACCACACACCCCTCCCCCCTGTGACTTATACCCAAAAAACCAAACCCACTGCAGTGGGGCCCATCTCAGAACAGGGGCTTCCAAGCCAGCCTCTTTATGGAAGCAGGTGACTGCAGCCGTCTCCTCTGGAGGACTTTCCATGAGCAGCATGGCGCCTGAGCCATTGGTCCACCAGGACCCCTTTCCCACGACTATCTGACCCTTTGCTACCTCCTCCCACAACATCAACTTCTTCCTCTCTCCACCCCAGGCACACACTGACTCCTACCTCAGGGCCTTGGCACTTGCTGAGCCCTATGCTTGCAAGGCCCTTCCCTTAGACCAGTGGTTCTCAACCTTCCTCATGCCGTGACCCTTTCATACAGTTCCTCATGTGGTGGTGACCCCCCACCACCCAACCATAAAATTATTTTCATTGCTACTTCATCTCTGTCATTTTGCTACTGTGATGAATCAGGTGACTCCAGTGAAAGAGTTGTTCGATGCCCAAAGGGGTCGCCGCCCACAGGTTGAGAACCACTGCCTGAGACAGCTATCCGCACAGCTCTATCTTTCAGGCTCTGGCCTCACTTTAGAGCCTCTGTACTAGACCCCCTCCCTAAGGAACCTGCTACACACTGTAGCACCCTCCCCTACCCCCCGGGCCCCATACCTTGCTCTGTTCCTCTGCACACCACTTGTCATGGGTGGATTCTCTTCCATCCCTCTCAAAGCTAAGCTCTAGAAGGACAGCAAGCACGGTTGTTGCTTCCCCAAAGCTGGGAACGGTGCCTGGCACGTAACATGCTCTGGGAATCATCGTAAATGAATAGATGTCAAATGGAGTGGTGTGTGCGGTATCCTGTTCTTGTGCGTGTGTGCGTTTACAGCACATGTTAAAGTGTGCTCCTGGGCACAGGAGCTGGAGGGGAAACAAGATCGAGGCCCCCAGCCTTCGTGCCATTGAGTCAACTGACTCAGAGAAACCCTGCAGAGGGTTTCCAAGAGGGCCTGTCTTAAGGGAGTAGCCCACGCTGTCCCCAAGGTTGTTGCTGGGTTAGGGCCACCAACCAACCGTATGGCTGGCAGCTTGATGCCTAACCTGCAGTGCCACCAGGGCTCCTGAAAGAGCTACAGAGAAAGGTCCAGCTGTGGAGGTACCTGGAGGCATCTCCATTTCATTCTGTGTGCGTCAGCGTAGACCTGTGTTCAGAGGGATGCAGACACTTGGACCAGGCTGGCTGCTGCAGGGTCCAATTGCAATGAGACCCACAGGCCTTGAGCTCTCTGCTAGTTATTAGGCGCGTGGTCAGGACCGACCTGGCTGGTCTGGTGTGCTTTTGTCACTGAGCACATCGTTATGAATGGAACCTACTGGGGGCATGGGTATTTCTGGCCTCAGACCATTTCAGAAAGCCGCTTTGGAATGGGTGAAGCCTTGATCTCCCCTGAGCCATCCCTACCCCCTTACGTTTATTTTAGTCACATCAAATGCAAGATCTGGGCCCTGGGGGGTCCACAATAGATCATTAGCTCATTAAGAAGCAACCAGCCAAGCCTATAGTGGCCTCACCTTAGACCCGTCTGTAATTAGTTCAAGTGCCACAAAGGGTTATTGTGCTTCTGCAGAGACAAAATAAAGCGCGGGGGCAAAATGGGGCTCCCAGTCAGAAGGGTACCATCCTGCTTTCGTCTGCTCCATGTAAACCAGAGGTTCTCAACCTGTGGGGCGTGACCCCTCTGGGGGGTCAAACGACACTTTCCCAAGGGTCTCCTGATTCATCACAATAGTAAAATGACAGTGATGACGTAGCAATGAAAATAATGTTAGGGTTGGGGGGGGGTCACCACAACATGAGGAGCTGTATGGAAGTGTCACGGCGTAAGGAAGGTTGAGAAGCACTGCTGTAAAGTAAGGAAGCCAGCCCTCACTGCAGGAAGCCAGGTGGCACGGTGCTCACCTTCCCTGCCTGTCCATGGCCATGCCGGTAGCGTTCTCCGCTGGAGCCTCACCAGGCCAAGCCCATCTCAGGCATTCTTTAATCCCTGAACACAAACTATCCCGAGGCCACCCTTCAGCATAGCAGTTCTCAACCTTCCTCATGCTGTGGTGACTGTCCTCCTCAACCATAAAATTATTTTCGTTGTTGCTTCATCACTGTCATTTTGCTATGAATTAGGTGACCCCTGTAAAAACATTGTTTGACAACCCCAAAGGGGTCGTGACCCACAAGTTGAGAACCCTGCTTTAGAGACTGACAGATGGGCAGACAAAATGAAGGAAGCTACCCATGAGGATGGCATTTCATTAGAAAACCATCAGTATGAGACCCAAAGGACAAGAGCCCCCTCAAAAGCACAACTGAGAAGAGGAGGCAGCTGGGAAACTAGATGACTGAAAACAGAACAACCAGAATGCAACTGAAGAGTGTTGACTGGGGGGACAAACAACAGAAATGTGGGTGAAGGGAGACAGTAGATGATGTGAATAGGAAAATAAAAATAACATAAATTATCAAGGGTTCAGGAGGGTGGGATAGTGGGGGAGGGAAGGGAAAAAAGAGGAGCTAATACTAAGGGTTTAAGCAGAAAGGAAATGTTTTGAAAATGATGATGGCAACATATGTATAAATGTGCTTGACACAATGGATGGATGGATGGATTGTGATAAGAGCTATAAGAGCCCCCAATAAAGTAATTTATTTAAAAAATAATAAAATAAAATACCCTAAGGGAAAAAAAAAGAGTGTTCACTGGTCCATTGTGAAAAACCATTAATCAATGTGTAGGAAATTGTGGAATGGGAAACTAACTGGCTGTGTCAGCTTTCACTGAAAACACAATAAATTTTTTTTTTAAAAAAAAGAAGAGATTAGGGTTAGGGCATAAAAATAAATGAAAGAAAGGAAGGAAGGAAGGAAGGAAGGAAGGAAGATAGAGAGAGAGAGAGAGAGAGAGAGAGAGAGAGAGAGAGAGAGAGAGAGAGAGAGAGAGAGAGAGAGAGAAAGAAAGAAAGAAAGAAAAGAGGCGGAGCTTAATTACCATCTTGAGAGTGCATCGACCCCAGCGACCTCTTCTAGTAAGGAGAATGTGCTGATGATGAGCTGTAACAGGCCTGCAGCTCCCACCTTGGGCTGTGCTCTGGGCACGCCATGACGTCACAACACTTGGGGCTACAGGACAAGGAACCACAGCCCCCAGGGACGGTCAGTGAGGAACCGAGGCCCATTGCCAACCACCTGAGTGAGTGTCAGGTATGGATTCTGTCCAGGGCACACGATTCTCCCTCTCCCCCGTACCAGGCAGGCTCTCAGACTCCAGCAGCATAAATCCCACCACATCTCTCTCCATTTTTCAGCTCTTGGGTTGATTCTCCTCAGGTGGTAGCAAACACAGCCTCCTTTAGTGACAGGCTTCCATTAGAACCAGTTTGGCTAGAAAGCCCAAACAAACACACACTCACTGCCATCCAGCGGATGCCAGCTTATCGCGACTCTCTAGGACAGGGTAGAATTGTCCTTGTAGCTTCCCGAAGCTGTAACTCTTTTTTTATATAAATCAATTGTATTGGTTTATTGTTCTGAAATTAGTTTTATTTCCTTTTTCTTTTTTTAATTGTTTTTATTAGGGGCTCATACAACTCTTATCACAATCCATACATACATCAATTGTGTCAAGCACATTTGTTCGTTCATTACTCTCATCATTCTCAAAACATTTGTTTTCCACCTAAGCCCCTGGCATCAGCTCCTCATTCGCGCCCCCACCCCCCGCCCCCGAAGCTGGAACTCTACAGGAGTAGAAAGTCCCGTCTTTCTCCTGTAGTGCCACTGGTGATTTCAAACTGCTGACCTTGCAGCTCCGTGTGTAACCACTAGGCCACCAGGGCTCTGTTGGTAAAGGCCAGAAGACAAAATCCTAGGACTAATGCTCATTGGGCAGAAGAACTGTGTCACATGTTCATTCAGGAACCTATCCCTGTGGGTCGGTTTAGGACCTGTGATTGGCCAGCCTGGGTCATCTGACTCCAGCCAGCCAGGGGTGAGCTGTGGTGTGGATGAAGAAGTGAAGGGTGGCTGGGTCCTCAAAGGAAAGCAGCCCTTCCATGACGAAAGTGAAAGTAAGGCTGTGGGACATCTTTCCATCTGAGCATCTTCCTCTCGGGGCCCCTGCCCCTTCTACTCTCCCTCTCCTCCAACCAGACGGCAGCTGTTCTCCACATTCGTTATGCGTTGCCTTCGGCATGCTCTTCCCACCTGCCCAAGACGGTGACGCCCCACCTCTCAGCCACCTGTAGCACCTCCAGACTCAAGAGTGTTAAAATCACACCCTCGGCCCTTCGTGCTCCTCACTGGCATGTTGGTTGCGCCAATAAGAATGCTTAGGCCTGGGCGATGGTTCCTCTTATTGTGCATGGGGCCGCAGTGAGTCGGAACCGACTGGACAGCAGTCACACCAGGTGTGCATTGAAGGAGTCTCCTGCTTCTCGGCATCTAGTGGGCCCTATGCTCAGCACTTCACAGACACTGACTCACTTACGGAGTTAATCATCAGACCATGAGCTGATGCTATCCTGAATGTGATTGACAATCCCATTAATCATTAACCTGATTTAGGAGACATGTATCACAGTAGCCTTTCCAGGTGAGTAGGGATTCACCTACCTTTTCCCAAGAGGGGAGAGTGATGCAGAGTGAGCGGGTATGGGATGAGGCTGGGTTTGAATAGCAAGCCAGAGAAAGAGGCCGGGCTGCCGCAGACACCCATCATGACACGTGAAGAGAGGTGTCGTCAAACAACTTGCTGGCAGGCTCCTTGCACGGGCTCACTTGGGAGGCGTTCCTGGGCAGGGAGGCCCAGGGAATGAGGAGATGGAAGGCTGAGGCTCTAATCTTAGCTCTGTGGGGTGACCAGGTAAACTCAACTTTCATGTCACCGCTTGCTTGAGCAACATGGGAGACAGCGAAGGAGATGTCGATCCTGGTTTTAAAGAACCTAATAGTTCGTGGGAGGAGACAGGGAAGGATAAATAAAGTGTTGCAATTTGCCTCAAACCTCAACAAGGGGTACAGCCTAAGGAACAGCAAGGAGCTGCACCGCGGCTGCTTTGAAAACACACTCATGACAGTTGTGAGGACCATCCCGGAGCGGACAGTGTTTCATTCTGTCACAGGCCGGGTCTCTCTGAGTCAGAACTGCCTCAAAGGCGTGTAACTACAACATTATTTAGGGGTGGTTTGGGTTGGGGAGGGGGCACATAGGCTAAGACCTAAAGGAAGGAAAGACTCCAGTCACTCAGAGGTGTTGGGAAGGCATTCCAGGCTGCTGGAACAGCACATGCGAAGGCCTGGAGGTGGGCAAGAGCTCAGAAGTCAAAAGGACATCGTTCTCAAGGTACCTGGGAAGTGGTACGGGGGTAAGGAGCATACAAAGATATTACCAAGGTGGTTCTGGGCCAGATCACACAGGAGGCTGAAGGAGGACTTAGGGCTTTCCTTTAAGAGCCAAGGATCGATTGGTGGGTTTTACAAGAGAGCTCTATGGAGGGGCAAGGGAGGCAGAGGGAGCAGCAGGAAGATCAGCGAGGAGGCTGCTGCAATTGTGTGTGTGAAAGAAGATGATGGTTTGGCTGAGTGTCATGGAAGGGGTGGAGAAGACAGTGACCACCCCCACCATTTGGGGGTCAGCACCAACAGGGCCTTCTACTGCTGACGAGCAAGAGGAGATGGGAAGGGAGGTCGCAAGGGGGTTGCTCAGGTTTGTGCATCCCCTACAGTGATGGGCACTGGACCCCCCATGAACAGGCTCCATATCCAGGGACAAAGACCAGCACTGGGAGAATGGGAGAGTGGACTAGGCCTTCTGGACACATTCACCGTGAGCTGTGCAGGCGGCATCCTAGGAGGGATATCAAGTCGGCAGAGGATGTGTGAATCTGGAATTCAGAGGAGGGTCAGGGTCTGGGCTAGAGAAACTGGTGAGAGCTCAGCTAGAGAACAGAAGGGCAGAGGCGGCCTGGGTGAACCCTGAGAACCCTTCTCCCTGAGTGAGCTGGATGAAGGTACTAGCATGGTAGGGCAGGGTAGGGGGGTCTGGGAACCTGGTAGGGGGAATGTGGGAGGGGAAGGAGCAGGAGAGTCAAGGACACAGGGTGTGGGGTGAACCAGCCCCTCATGCTATCACGGGTCTGGAAGGTGCAATTGTACTGTTATGATATATAAAGATTATAGTAAAGTCATAGAGAATAAGAGAGAGAGAAGAGAAAGTGAAATAAAGGAATCAGACACAGTTCATGTAGCATTCTCAATTCAGCCCTTCTTGGGGGTCCACGTGAGGATGTGGGAGGAGAGGGCAGGAGAGAGAGGGAGAGGGAGCGGAGAAGAGGGGACCAGAGGAGAGGGGACCAGAGGAGAAGGGACTGGGAACCGGAGGAGAGGGCATCTTTATTGTTTGGGGCTGTTTGTAGGTAGCCATTTGACATGCATATTCAGTAGTTACATATGTCACAAGGTGGGTGGTCATCACAGTAAAGTCTCTGAGCTCACAGGTGAGGAAACCTAATACCTGCATTGGGGAAAGACACAAGAGGGGATGGGCACCGCAGTGGGAGGCGATAATCAGGGAATGTCTGCCTCTACAGGGACACAGAATCAACTATGAGCTCACTTTAAGGCAGCATAGTTGTTAGGGGAAAATCTGTGGGAATGATATTTGTTAGATTCCCACAACAGGGAATGCTCCCTGGAGAAACGTTCAAACAAAGGGAGTTTTGGGCCCTGGGAGCTGGCCAGGAGAAGGGGGAATTAGCCGCCCACTTGAGACCAGAATGGAAGAAGCAGAGGGTCTTCACGGTCCAGCTGAATGAGGCTGGGCAGTGCCAGCTAAAGGAGGGAGGCTCACAGAAGAGCAGGTCTCTTTGTAAAATGGCAGCCATGAGCAAGATAACTCCAAGGTCACTTCCAATTCTACCTTCAGAGCAAGTGTCCACTTCACCTTGGAACACTGGTTCTTTGAAGAAGACTCCTGAGTTTTCATTGGAGTCCACCTCCTACAGGACAGGTGTGCTAGTCTGGGTGGACTATAGAAATCCAGAGACACTCTCTATATATCTATGTGTGTTTGTGTGTGTGTATAAGAAAGAACTTTATATACAAGAGCAATTGTATATTGAGAAAACATCCCAGCCCAGTCCAGATCAAGTCCCTAAGTCCAATATTAGCCCATATGTCTGATACCAGTCCATAAATTCCTCTTCAGACTCATGCAACACATGCAATGATGCCGAATGCAGGAAGATCACAAGACAGCGGGTAGAAAGTCTTGTGGATCCAGTGGCGGTGGAAGCATCTCAATGCTGGTGTGGGTCTCCATGTGGCTCCTCCAGCTCCAGGGCCCTGGCTCCGTCAATGTAGCTCCATCCAGGCTCCTCGTTGTCAGGAATATCTTGCAGGGAATGATTGTTATCTGGTCTCCAGTGAGCTGTTTATCTCCGTGGTGCCTCCAAATGAGGTCATCAATCTGCAGCCTGCTTGACAGGCTACACTCCACCCCTTCACAAGTTAGGCACCAGATTATGTGACTACTACCACAAGGCGAGGAATCTGTGACATGCTCAAGTGAAATCCCCAAGGCCCTGCCTTCCTGGATGCCACTTCATTACTTAAAACCAGAGCAAAGGGGAGCATGGCCAACCGTAACTGCCAAACCTTCTGCAACAGAACAATCTCTCCCGGAGGTGGGTTGGCTGTTAATGCCGCGTTTTTAGGACAGCTTTTACTATTGGTGCTTAGTGCCACCGAGTCCGCTCCAACAGAGTGAAGCACCGCTCAGTCCTGCGCCAGGCTCACAGTTGTCCTTAAGTGTGAGCGCACTGTCACAGCCATGGGGTCCAGACACCTCATTCAGTCTTCCCTCTTTCTCACCAACTACTTCATCAAGCAGAATGTCTTTTTTCAGGGACTCGTTCTTCCTGATAACATGTCTAAAGTAAGCATGACAAAAAAAAATAATCTCCCCATTCTAGCTTCTAAGGAGTGAAAATCTGGTTTTACTAGACAGGTCCCACTGACCATGCTAGTACAGACTCTTCCCCGGCATGATTCTTTCCAATATTATCTAGTCCCTATATATGGAGGTTAGGAACAGACAACAGTCCCCACTTACAGGTCTCTCTCTGAATGAAGATACCAGGAAAGCCTCTCACTCCAGAGTCTTTAGACAAGCATGAGAACTCGACTCACTGAGCAGGAGAGCATTGGACCGGAACCCTGAAGATCTGTATTCTACTGTCCTGTAATTCTATCTCCATTAAAAGCCAAACACCAACCACAGACCATAGACTTGCGTGCTTGAAAACTCTTACTCCTGTTTGGTGGCATTCAGAACAGAGCATAGGATACAACTGTACAATTAAGAGTAGGATAAATGGACAGGTCTTGGGTTCGACCTTTCCTATTAAAAGATAGACAGCAAGAGCAAAGAGCAGCAGTTCTTGGGAGGGGACCGACCTGCAGACACCCATCTCCAGCAGCCCAAAGCACAGCACCCCAACCTCTCCCTGCTGTCTGGCAAGGATTTTGCTGGAGGCTCTCTCTCCTATCTGAAGTTTCAACTTAGGCCCATTCAGGCAGACCCAGAGTTTCCGGGCCACCTGCTCAGGACTGCTTGAGGGTGTCTCCAGAGCTGTGACCAAGCCTGCACTGTCCCAGAAGAGGACTCCGAGCCTGGAATTTCGTCCAGATGACCCCAACACAAGCAGCTTTGTGCACCAGGACTGAGCTGCCTGCTTCAGTAGCTGGTTAGGATGCCCCACAACAGCCCCCCTTCTCCCCCCCGGTTCTCAAGGCAATGGGGCCATTACAGGCAATGGACATGAAGTGACTTCCCAAAGCCAGCCCTTGGGTGTCTTCTGAGGGAAGTGGGAGAAACTGGGATGCTCTCTTAGAAGAGGAAGGCTGGCCCAGGGGCAGGACTTTCACTCTCACTAAGCTTAACTCAGTGCTCTCTCTCAAGGCAGAAGCTCCCGTGTGGTGCTGCTGGTCAACGTGCCAACAGGAGGTTGGTGGTTCGAGTCCAACCCACAGGGCCCTCAGAAGCAAGCCCTGGCCACCCACTTCTGAAAAACCAGCTGTTGACAATGGCAGGCAGCACAGCTTTCCTCTGACAGGTGTGAGGTCACCACCAGTCTGGGTCAACTCCACAGCAAACTAGGACCTGGGAGCCATGGCCTCTACATGCCCCAGTGTCCAAGTCAGGAGCAGCAGGAGACTGGAGTGGGGAGGGGCCCAAAAGATGTTGGGGTAGGACAGAGAAGAGGTTGAACAACCCGGTTGCACAATGGGCTACCCATTGAGCTGCAAACCGAGAGGCAGGCGGTTCAAAACCACCAGCTGCTCTGTATAGATTTTCTGTCTTAGAAGCCCTGTCAGCTCTGCCCCATAGGGCTGTTATGAGTTGGGATTGACTCGACAGCAGTGAATTTTGGTTTCTGTTCCGGTGTTTCGCTAGCCTTGGTTTCCCCATTTGCGTGATGGGATCCCAGGAGTCCCCTAATGGGGTTGTGTGGAGGATGGTATGACAGGGATTATGGTTCAGACCCCAGAACTGCAGTCAATATTGTGTTAGAAGCAGAGTCCTCGTGGCCCAATGGTTAAGTGTTAGGTGCCAACCAAAAGGCCGGAGAAAGAAAGACCCGGCGATGTGCTCCTGTGAAGGCGTGCAGCTTGGGGAAACTCTACGGGGCAGCTGGATTCTGCTCTTTTGGGTTGCTCGGAGTCAGAGTCGACTCAAAGGCACCAACAGCAGCCTGGAGAGCAAACTCTTCAACACAGGCAGTAGCACTTGCTTCCTCTTCTAATTCTCAGCAAGTGCAAGGTGCCTGTGGCCGCTGGGGGTCCTGCCAACCTAAACCAGCTCGGGGTCTGACCCTCTTTGGCTTCATGGGAGAAGTCTCTCCTCGGTCATTGAAGAAGTCTCTTCCCAGAGGCCCTTCGGGGTTTTCCCACGCGCTGACATCGATTCATTTCAGGTTCTTCAGACGCCTGCATCCCCTCCCATCAGCAGAATGAATGTGCGCTCAGAAGGCGAAAAGATTGTTTGGTAAGGGTTCCCCCAGTAAAGGCAGACCTCTCTAGCAGGACTTAAAAAAAAAGAAGAGGGGGCTGGGTGATGTGTTTGAGGATGACGATGGAACCTTCTGTTTTATAACTGGGAGGGGCCAAGGAGCTGTGGGGAGAAGGCAGCAGGCACATGGGAAGAGAGGGGTAGGGAGGTTTTCCTGGCCTGTAGAGCAGAACCCAGAATCTCACCACTGGTGGTCCTGTGTGGACTTTTAGGAAAGATACTGGGCCTCCCCTTTCAGGGCCAGGAGAGTTCTGGCAGCAGCCCTTGTCCAGGCATGTTCCCACAAAATTAGAGTCGAATGTGCTGGTGGTGGTGGTGGGGGGTGGGGGTGGGGGTGGCGGGCTTCCTGGCTGCAGCTGGCCCTGTTTGGGATCAAAGCCAGTCGGTGTTGATTTTCTGAGGCATGGGAACAAATGCGACAGAGCAGCTTGAGGTGAAGCCATTTGACTGAGACGTGCATTTTTCAAAGAAGACTTAAACACAGCATGCCCTCCCCCACCCCCACCCCACCCCCCGCTTCCATCCTGAGGGCAAGTCACCGTGGCTTTCTGCCACTGTTCTGTCTGCAGAGTTTGGGGGCTCGTGGCCTCCGAGTGCTCCCCCACTAGCACATTAGGATCCATGCCTGGGCCTGGCTACAGCAAAGGCCCGGTCTTTCACAACATCCAGTTCCTGGACGCTGCTGCGAGAAGACCCTCTGGATCTGTGTGACAGGTCACTGTGTGGGCCCTTCGTGCTGGACTGTTTCTGAGAGCAACTTGCCTGAAATGTTGTACTGTTGGCTCCTCAGGGATCTGCCCCAGCAGCGAGTTTGCCTTTTCCTCCTTTGTCAGCCAGCGTGAAAGCCTGCGGGTGCTGAGAGCTGCATTAATGATGTAAAGTGATACGGGCAAGTTGCTCAAGTTGTGGAAACACCTCATTCTTTCAGGACTCAACTTCACAGAGTCCTCTAGGGACGGGCTGAACTTTTCGCCTCCTCGCCACAACCAAGGCAGAGGACTTAAGAGTTGGGCTCGGATTCTGGAGAGCCCCAGTGGGCTGTCCCTTTTTAAACGAGGAAACCAGTGGACAGGATTTGCTGGGATAGATGGCAAGAGACAGCTGATGAGCTCTCTGAGGTCCACGCAGAGCCATTTTCTTCTGGCCGGACATTTATGCCCGGTGTTGCAGATTTCTCTCTTGAAAAGAACTGCACCATCGTTCTCATGATCTTGGAGTGGATTTTTCCTAGGGAGCACACAGTTTTCACATGTCATGTAACATGCGAAACCCATGCATACACCACACCCAGCATGCACGAGGGGGCTGTGGATGAGCAAACACACACTCTGCAGTTATTTGCGTAAAAACACAGTAAACTCATGTCCTAGGACCCGGCAGGTGACTGCTCACTGGTTGTTTTTCCCGTCCTTTCCCCATGGACAGATGTCCTTCTCAGCAAGGTGACCTTGGGGCTAGATCTAAAAGGAGTCTCGGGTAGGGATTCGGAGGCAGTATGACAACAAGCAGAGCTGCTCTAAGTTCACAAGCTACGTCATCCGCACCATCACAGCTCCATACCAAGTTGTTCAAACCACATCTAGGTGATTCCCTCCAAAAGCCTTGGTCTAAAGCATTTCAACATTAGGCCCCAAAAGACCAGTCATCATGTATGAAACAACAAATTGTCCATCTCTTCCTGGCTTTCCTTGAAGTCGAAGAACCAACTGCAGAGCCCTTTCATCTCCCAAGATGACAGAATTGCAGCGAGACAACTGAGTACTCATGAAAAGTACAACAGTCAGAAGGTTTGGCTTCTGGAAGTACAGCTGGCAGATTGACTGTCTGGTAAAACCTACTACCTTAGGCGTTAGTGGGCATTCCAGGAGAGCACTTGAGATTCCTGGATGCAAGGGAGAGAGGCAATTGGCAAGGGTTGACTTTGGCATGAATTCGAATGAAGGTTACCGTCTCCTGGTCACAACGCACAGTGTCAGCTTCAAAAAGAACATCCTTTACGTAACTTGTCCCCGAGTCTCTCCCCCTTCATGCACAATGTGAAGAATGTTGTTCCATTTGGTCTGTGCAGACCATGAGACAATGTTTGTGAAGAAAAGTGCATTTTACTTTTCAGGCAGGCAGGAGACATTTAGCCTCCACTCTGGTGTGAAGTAGGTGTTGGGGAAGGGAACCTTTTCTTTCTAATGATTTCGCTCTTTTTCTTCATTGAGAAAGTTAAACGCCACATCCATGGGGTGGCCACTGAAAACATGCTAGAAATCCCATTTCACGGCTTTTTCACAGGCACAAATGAAGAGGCTAGGCCAGCAGCAAAGCCCGCTTCCAAAAACTTGCTGAAGGTGATGGGTTGCCTCTAGGGAGTTTGGATTTCCTGTGACACCACTCAGGCACAGAAGCCACTTCTGAAAAGACACACGGGAGTCTTTTTTGCAAAGTGCTAACAGAAAGGGACACTGCCAGCAGAACCCCTATCCCAGAGGACAGTGCGATCCTGGGGGAAACAGGGTCTTCCCTCCAACCTGGGAATAACCATCCTATCCTAGATGGGTAAGCCTGTGGGCTTCCTTACATAAGCCAACATATGCCATCAGGACACGTGATGGGGCACCATGGGCAATTTGGTAGCTGTGTATCCTGTTATCAGAAAAGGGGCTTCCTTTATCCTCTGCCACGTCCTGCTGGCTGATTGTTTAAATCCCTCTTGGACTTTTGGTTGATCACACTCGTGCCACGTGAATGGTGCTTTCTGTTGCTCTCTCTCTTCTAAAGGCATACTTGTGACAATTCCCAAAATAAAGCCATCTCAACTTGGTGGTGGTGGTAGGAGGGTGGAGGTGGTTTGGAAAGACTTTCAGGTTTATAAATTACTTTTCTAAAATAATTGTGCCTGGAATTCTCCCATGCTCCTGATCTCCAAATCCCAGTGTTTCTCCTATTGCCTCTCTGGCTTGGTCACTTCAAATTAGTTTGGGAAATTGGAGCAAAAGGGCTGAGAGACGACTGGCTAAGCTTCTCACCAAACTTGTGTTATTGAGGGGTGGATCTGGGGACTTTGTTTTAAATCCAAGCCATTGGATCGCTAGCTTCGTGCTCCTGAGCAAATACCAACCAGACACAAACTTCACACAAGGCAGACTTGGTTCAAAGTTGGTTATTTTAATGCAGTTTTGTAGGTCCCGGTAGTAGTGGGTATGTCAAGTTGTTCATTTCTGCCCTGGAAGAAAATACTACCAGCTCCAATCTGATATAATTTTGTCTAATTCAAACCATGTGACTCTAAGACTGTTTTCTCAGACTAAACAAAACATATCCCTTACATATCTTGGTGACATTTTTACCCTCAGGGTACCCCCCACCCCCCGGAACCTTCAAGTAGTTTGGACATCTGTGGCTGTCTGCTTGCTCCCCTGGCCACTGCCTGTCAGCACTCATTCCCACCTGTGCTGAAAACCTCCTTGTTGCCAGCTGCTGGGGAAGGGCCACTGCAGGGAGCGGGGCAGCAGCCAGCTTTGAAAGCAACTTCTAATTCGAATCATTAGTATGCTACGACCCACCCCAGCTTCTGCAAGGTCAGACATGCGAGACAAGTACTCGGCCCGAAGGGCAGGGCTCTACAGAGTGTAAAAATAGATTTTAAATAAAATAGACTCTCTATAGGAAAGAGACAGAGGTTGCATTCGACATCCCCATTCTTGCTTTAAGATCTCTGAATACAGGTCCAGGGGAGAAATGGGAAAATCAAGAATGGGTGGTGCAAATGTTTTGCAAGGCTGCAGGTAAGGTGCTTGGGGAGTCACTGTTGAAGCCACCCCCCCACCGCAGGGGGACTACACATTGCCAGACAATGAGGTCCAAGGGGAGGAGGCTCAGGCCTAGGCTGAAAAAATAAGCCCGAAATGTGCTCACTTGAAAACTTTGGCTAATTATAAAGGGAAAAAACCAGCATTGCTACCCACCATGGGTTAACTTTTCCAACTATTACTTCTTGAAGCTAAATTTCCACCTGGGCCTTCCTTCAGTTTTGCTCACTTCCTCCTCACAAATGATGGACATGTACAGTCCCAGGGAAAGGCAGCTCCCTCTGTGCACCCACCCCAAGCTCTGCAGGGGAGCGTGAAGGAGAATGCTGTTGAAACAGCCTCCGGCTGTATCCTTGACATCACTGAAAATCTGCCTGTGCCCTCCGGCCCAGTGCTACCCGGAACCAGAAACCTACACTTCTGTAAACATCCCCAGCAAATGATACCATCAGCAGGTCTAAGGCCTCGCTGCTCCTTTTCCCCCCCGGAAAGCCTCAGAGCAAGCAGGACGCGTCTGACTAGCCCAGGAGCTGGTGACAAGCTGGTCTAGCCTCTTTTCACACAACGTCCCAACAATTCTTCAATTGCCCAGAGGACTGGGTGGATGATGGTGAGAGGAGACTAATTCTAAGAGATGTTCCTAACGCCTTAGTACCCAGTGGTTAAAGCAGTTGCTACGACCTTGGGAATGTTTGGTATGGTATGCCAGGTGACTGGGGGGAAAAAAAATTAATGTCTCAACTAACTTCAGAACAGAGTACCAAATATACCAACTCAGTAATAAATACAACGGAAAAATGCACAGCAGAGTTGGGGCATCTATCAAGTAGGAAGGCAAAATGGTCGTCAGAATGTCTTCAATTAGTGAACTATCCCAGTCAAAGCCAGCAGCCCCCTGAGAACACTGCCATTTCCTCCAGCTCTTCTAGGGGGCCCCTGTGCACTCAGTAAGCCACAGGCTAGAAAAGAGAACCAAACAGTGTGGTCTCGGCTCCATGTACTATCTAGTGTCCACCCTCAAATTCCACTGCAAGTTCCAGCACAACCTCTCAGGGGCAGTGAGGACAGCTGTCCTCTGCTGGTCACTTGCCCCTCTTGCTGCGACCCTTCCTGGAGGGCAGCTTCCCACTGCCACCTGCGGAGGGGGCACTGGCAGCGGAGGCCATGGGGATATTGATCTGTCCCTCCTGGATCTCCTGCCGGGCCTCGGCAGGCAGGTGGTTGATCTTCTGCTGCGCCTCCAGGTAGAACATGACGTCTCGCAGCTGTTCCTGGATCTCCGTGATCTGCAGGTCTTTCTGGTCACAGGCCTCCTTCAGCACCCTCTCCTCCTCCTTCAGCTTAGTCTGCAGGAGGACTTGGTTGGCTCGCAAACACTTATTCATTTCCTGCTCCTCTTTAAGCTCCGTGGTGAGCTTGGCCACTTTTGTGTTTAGTTGAGTGCATCTTTTGCAAAACAAAGAGAGACAAAAGCATGGTTTTCATGGGGGGTGGGGGAGTGGGCACAACCCTCTTGTCTGCCTTGGCAGCAAGGAGAGGGGCAGGGCCTCAAGAGCTTCCTCCTGGGGTCCCAGAGCCTGCCACCTGTGACTCAGAGCCAGACTTTTACTCTAGCTAATCTAAATGTAGCCTCAGGGCA
The DNA here is from genome assembly GCF_050624435.1 of Tenrec ecaudatus. Lineage (NCBI taxonomy): Eukaryota > Metazoa > Chordata > Mammalia > Afrosoricida > Tenrecidae > Tenrec > Tenrec ecaudatus. The sequence continues at coordinate 8,214,618 of NC_134545.1, forward strand.
GCTTTTGCTTAAGGATCAGGAATGCTTTCAACAGAGACTGCTCTGTGATTCTTGGGCAATGGCTAAGCCTCCCTTGTTTGATAGTCAGTGCTTATCTGGGTGTCTTAGAGAGGAGGGCTATGATAAGGGAAAAACCCCAAAACCAAACCCACTCCCACGGAGTCCACGCCAACTCATGGCGACCCTATAGGACAGGGTAGAACTGCCCCTGTGGGTTCTGAGACTGAGTCTTTATGGAGGTAAAGCCCCAGCTTTCTCCCACAGAACGGCTGGCGGTTTCAAAGTGCTGACCTTGCAGTTAGCAGTTCAATGCGTAACCCACTACACACCACCAGAGCTCCAGGATAGGGAAGCTAGGACAAAGTGACAATTCTTGGAGAATCACACGCTCAGAGCACTTTGCTGGACAATATTCTAAACAGAGGGCTTTTAAGACGAGGGAGTGACCCACTCTTGTCGCGCAACCTCACTCAAGTAGAGAATTACAAACTGAAACACCTTTTCAGATGTTATTTCTATCAGAATGCCATTGAGCACTGTGGAGGATTGGGGGTGTGCAAAAGGAGCATAGCCCCTGGAAGTCAGTTTACTAAGTGCTCTAGAAATCAAAACCTTGCATGTTCTCTGACACCTCTGCCCTACTTCTAGGAATGCACCCTATGGAATAAACTCAGGATTGTGCCCCAAACACACCACCACAAAAAGCCCACAGGGACAAAGGTGCTCGCCACAAGACCATCCATAGTAGCGTACGCTCTGAGGTACCGCAGGTGTCCCTCGACAGGGGACTGGCTAGAATCATCTTAGCACATCTGGGCAATTGGCCAGAAAGCCCCTCCAGGGACCAGAGAGGACTTGGGGTGTGGCAGCACGAAACTACCTCCTACACATATTCTTTGAGAGTCGTCTTGGTACATAAATAGCATGCATGCTATACGGTTTTTGCAAACTGCACAAACATTAGCTTCTTGTGTATGCAGTATGTATATGCATATTGTTCACATGGGTACATAATATGCAAAAAATACAGTAACTGAAAAACTAGATATACTAGGGGGTGGGGGACTTAAAAAAGCTTGAGTAAAATAGAATGAAAAGATAATCGAATTTTCCCACAAACTTTTTGAAGCCCCTTTGTATTATACTTAATTACCAGGTGTGGGAGAGAGAGGCCTCCTCTAATATTCTGTTCTTTGTGCAGAAGTATGAGGTTGTTCCATTGACTATGTAGACAGAACAAAGGAGCTGGAAGGAGAAGTACCCAAGTGCTACTGTTAATGCTGCTGCTGCTGCTGCTCTCCAGGTGTCCACTTTTAACTTTTTAGCACAGTTCAATCTCTCATGGGCTGAAAGGGTGGGAGAATTTTCCATTTTGGTTTCTGGTGATGTTGCAGTATTGTTTTAACAAGTTTTAAAGCCAAAATGCTAAAATGCACTTAACAATGGAAGGAACTGGGTGAAGGGTCTGAGAACCTTGGCCTACCTTTTCCAGTTTTTTGTAAATCTGAATCTACTCCCAGAATAAAACATCCATTCCCAGGAGGGAGGGGAAAAAGAGGAGCTGACATCAAGGGCTCAAGTAGAAAGAAAATGTTTTGTAAGTGATCATGGCAACATATGTCCAAAGTGCTTGAAGATACAATGGATGTATGGATTGCTATAAGAGCTATAAAAGGACTTAAGTCCACCCTGAGCCCAAAAGGTCACTTCAGTCAGCAAATCCCAGCAGTGGGGCAGAGCGGCCTTGCTGTGAATGGCCTGTCATGGCTGCTGAGTGCCAGGTCTTTCTTCCTGCCAGTGCTCAGCCACAGGGCTCAAAAGGGTTGCAGGCCGAGTGGAGTGTCCCCCCACCCCTGAAACAGACAGCAAAGGTAAGGATTTGCACACACCTAGACGTATGGCCACTGAAGTACTGTACCCCATACAGTACCCACCTGCTACAGCGCACCTGTTTTCAATAAATAGGAGGTCACAATAAGTTTGCTCCACATATAGGGTAACCCCTGAAAGCTCGAGGGCCGAGAGTAGCAGTGAGCTTAGAGAACAGACTAGTGACACCTACTTTCTTTCCACGGACTGCTTCTCCTTGAGGAGGTCGTTTAATCTATGCTCTAGGTTATCACACTTCTCAATGGTCTCTTTAAATTTGGTCTTCATGTTGTTGATCTGAAAGGAAGGTGAGAGACGGGTGAAGTTCTGTGTTCTCTGGGGCTAGTTTTCACATGCTTTCCCCCCCTTCAATTATGCTTATAACTTTGACAGGTCAAACTGAAAAAGTGAGACCACCTTTGAAAACCATTCCTGTAACAGGAATAAAAATGTTGAGAATTGGCACTGACACAATTTCTCAGGACCACTGGTGCCTGAGAGTAAAGAGCTACTGGCTCTGCCTGAGCACAGAAGGCTGGTTCGGAGGCCCTGCCACATATGCTGTTGATTCTCTCCTCCTGAGGCTCCTTCAACAAGCGACTCTCCATGGGAACCTAAGGGGCTTGTGATAGCATTCTCTAGCTGTCCGGGTTTCCAGCTCACTAATATACGCTATATCACGCACTGGGCAACCTTACGGTTAGCAGTTTGAAACCACCAGCCACTCCAAGGGAGAAAGATGAAGCTTTCTACTCCCGTAAGAGTTAGAGTCTCGGAATCCCACAGGGGAAATTCAGAGTTGAATCAGTGGCAGGGAGTTTGGTTTTTGTTATTTACTTATGAGGGGACTTCTTAAAAAGTTGTGGCAAAATCTCATTACCGTTTAATTCCATTTCCCACAAACTTTTCAAAGGCCACTTGCGTCAGCATAAATCCGTTGCTGACAAGTGGATTCCCAGGCACTGTAACTCTACAAGACAGGGTAGAACTGCTCTAATGGAGCCCAAGGCTGCTGGCTCTACAGGACCAGCTCTGCCATGGACCGAATGCTGGGTTCAAAGTACAGACTTCTCATTAACTGCCGAGCACTTAACCAATGCACCACCAGGGCTTCTCATATGAGGGGCATCAAGAGCTCATGGAAATATTTCATCTTTGTATTACACTTTTTCACAAACTTTTCAAAGCCCTGTCACATAGATGTGGAATATTGTTGGCAGTCCCCTTCTGCTCTGGAACAAACAGAGCAGTCAAAAGTATACAGAACGAATTCTGATGACACAGCATTCAGAATTTGAGGGTGTAGAATCCTGCTGGATGTTGGCTAAGGGGAGAGCAATCCTAGTCCAGAGCATGCTGCCTGCTGGACAGCTAAGTAGATATGGGCTTATTCGGATGGCTGTGGGCCTTGCCCCCTCCACTGTCTCAGGGCACTGGGGGAAGCTTAGTCAGGAGCGGACAAGGAGGCTGGGTGGGCCCTTGAGGCAGCAATAGCAGGAGCTGAAAGTGTTTCAGAAGCAGTGTTTCACTGAGTCTTCTAACACTCCTGACTTCACATGTCCACACTCGGAAGAAGCTAAGGCTTGGACAGAGGGCAGGCAGGATGCCTGAGGTCACCTGCTGGAGCCAGGATACTTCTATAGTCAACTCTGAGCAGCCCTCCTCCTGACTGCTGGCGAGGGATGGCAGGCAGGCCACAGGCAGGCCAGGCACTCCCACCCTCCCTACGTGAGCATATTCCACATGGATTAGGAGGTCTCTTTAACAGCATTGTTTCATTTAAAGAAGGCTTTTGGGGGGGGGGGGAAATAACTTTCTAGCCCACTTCATTAAGCAAAGGGAGACTTCTCAAACTTCCTGTAAGTCATGAAGATCAACCTAGCACTTGAAGCGGCTCGACTGCTAGTCTGGCATCGGTGCATGTCTTCAATATGGCTACATGCGGCCCACCAAGGACATTTATCCGGTCTGCCAGATGTTTTTGCCCCATTTTGTTTTTTACTTCAAAATAAGATACGTGCAGTGTGCATAGGAATTTTTGCATGTTTTTTTTAAACTATAGTCCGGCCCTCCAACGGGTCTGAGGGACAGTGAAAAAAAAGTTTGAGAACCCCTGACTTAAAGCTTCATAGGCAGGGCTGCCCCGAGTCTCCAGTACACCCCTACAGAGAACTACAGAGGAAGGAATTTGACAGCTGCAGGGCCCTGGTGATACAGTGCTTAAAACACTTGGCCCAAACCAAAAGGCCGATGGTTTGAACCCACCAGACCCTGTAAGAGAAAGATGAAGCGATGGTGTCCTTAAAGATTCGCAGCCTTGGAAACCCCATCGGGTGGTTCTCCTCTGTTCTCTGGCGGTGCTGGGAGTCAGAATCTACTTGGCCCTCAGAGCTGGTGTCGTAAAGCTGACTTCCCCTCCTTTGGGGGCACAGGATAACTGGTATCCAAGGGACTGAGGGCGCCTGGGTCCTCTCTGCTCACCACAGGTTAATCCTGGCTACCCAAGCCCTGCTCCGCAGCTCCTACCTGAAGACCCAGATATCAGAGAAAGCTTCCAAAGTTGCCAAAGCCATCAACTTCATTTTTAGAAGACCTTATTTAAGACTATGGGAAACAATGCGTCAGGCACTGTCCCTAGGTCCTGAGAGTGGTTCCTAGAGCGGTAATTACACACAAACTCACAGAGGCTCTTACAGCTTGCTGGTTTCCATGCTGTCCTCTTTGCACCCAGAAGTGTTCTTTGGACAAGAAAGGCCCAGGGAAAAACAAAGCGGGCAGACCTCGGGCCCATTAGCACTGTCTAAGTCACACGATTTATCTCTTGGAGCTGCTGGAGGTTTGAATGGCATCTTCCTTAGAAAGTCCTTTAGTAAAATTGGGACACCTACCTTAGACACACGGGGCACCGGGTAATGGGCAAAGCCCCAGTGTCTGCCTGGTTTCGTCTCGCTGGATAGAGAGAGGCTTGGCAGCATCTTTCCACCTCAGACCATCCCAGTGAACTCCTGAGAATAGCTTTCCCAAAGTGGATGAACCAACAGGCTGACCCAAATTGCAAACTTATGGACCTACTTTACTTTTTAATGGGGCTGTATCAAGCCCTAGAAAACCTGACTGAGCTTAAAAGACAAATAAACAACTTCCCAAGCCCCCAAACACTCAAGCCTTAAATGCAAACTTCTTAGAAGCACACCCTTCTCTAGGTGTGTGTGATGCTGAGCCACCAGGCTACACACACCCTCAGGTTGCCCCAAACCCCCTCCACCCCTCAAAGCCTCCTCTGCCCCGGCTTCAGCCTTTTCAGTCTCATGGCGTCTCGGCTTGTCACTAGAGCAGACTTACCTCTTCTGCGGTGTCCTTCTCTATCCGAACAATCTTGTTTTCCCAGTAGATTCGCTGAGATTCCAGCTGGCTTGTGAGTAAATATGAATACTGGAGACAGAGAAAAGAGACATAAAAGTGTCAGCCACTGCTGTCAGTCTCGGAAATGCATGCAATGAAAAGTGGACCTTGAAGGGAGCTGGAAGAGTAAGCACAGCCGCCAGGATCTGACACCTTGGTTCCTCTCCACACAACACACTGGGTAAGCAGGGGCCCACAGGTGCCGATTATGCTGCTGACTTTTCAGCAGCAGCAGCAACAGCAAATAAAAAACAAAATGGATTCCTTCCCAGTAGATGAGGAACCACAATCATTAAAATTGAAGTGCAATGCAGATCAATCATGCATCCATTCTCCTTCAGGAAGCTGTTCCCTCCCAGCCCTTCTCCACTCCCTCAGCACTCTGCCCACTAACAGCCCTTCGGACACCAGCACTCAATCCCAAGGTAACCAGTCTGTCTCCCTGATTGGCCTGTGACTGCCTTCAAGTGAGAATTACGTCTTTATTTCACACACAGTGTCAAGAAATGTGTGTTCCATCAACTGGGGTCTTAAAAGTGTTCTTCTAAAGCCAGACTATTGGTCTCTCCCTGTCTGGTGAAAGAAGTGACGAAATTCTGGCAAAAGCAGTCCAACGGATCAAGGGAACATCAGTCTCCACGATCCTGAAACCACAGAACTAGATGATGGCCATATAAAACCACAAATTGCTCTGAAAGGGATCTCATTAAAAGGTCCTGAATATACACTGGGCCTCCACTCAAGTACTCCCTCAATGCAAGAACACTTAGTTCTATTAAATTGGCATCCCATGATGCTCATCTTCCCGACAGGAATGCTGAAGACAAATGGGTGCATAAGCAAATGTGAAGAAAGGTGATGATGTCCAGCAATCAAAAGATACAGTGTCTTGGGGTCGTAAAGCCTTGAAGCCTTAAAAGTGGCCATCTAGCTGAGAAGCAACAAAGTCCACATGGAAGAAGCACATCAGCCAAGGTGTTCAAGGGATGAGGTATCAAGCATCAAAGAACAAAAAAATCCTATCATTGTGAATGAGGGGGAGTGCGGAGTGGGGACCCAAAGTTCATCTGTAGGTAACCGGACCTTCCTTATGGAAGAGTCTCTGAGAGGAGAATAGCCAGTCAGGGTATAGTTAGCAACAATGAAACACACAGCTTTCCTCTAGTTCTTAAAAATTGCTTCCTCCCCTCCGACTATCATGACTCCAATTCACCTTACAAATCTGGCTAGACCAGAGGATGTACATGGTACAGATAGGAACGGGAAACACAGGGAAACCAGGACAGATGATCCCTTCAGGACCAGTGATGAGAGTGGCAATACTGGGAGGGTAGAGGGAAGGTAGGGTAGGAAGGGGGAACCGATTACAAGGATCTACATATAACCCCCTCCCTGGGGGATGGACATCAGAAAAGTGGGTGAAGGGAGACATTGGACAGTGTAAGACATGAAAAAATAATATTTATAAATTATCAAGGGTTCATGGTGGGAGGGAGGAGAGAAGGAAAAATGAGGAGCTGATACTAAGGGCTCAAGTAGAAAGCACATGTTTTGGGAATGATGAGGGCAATAAATGTACAAATGTGCTTGAAAAATAAAAGATGCATTCTATGAGGGCAACAAATATGCCAATGTGCTTGACACAATGTATATGTATGTATAAGAGTTGTACGAGCCCCCAATAAAATGATTTTTTAAAAAAGAAGGTCTTGAATATATTTGGGGGATGGCAAGTGGCGGGAGTGGTACAGAACTCAAAATCACGAAAGGGACCAGGTTTACTGATCAGACAGAGACTGGTGGAACCCTCGAGACTATGGTGCTTAGTCATTCTTGAGGTTCAAAATAATTCATTCTGGCTACTTAATTTTCAACTAACTGATAAGTCTATGAGGGGGGAACAGTAATACTAGGGAGGTATATCCTCCTTAGAATAATCACCCACAGAAATCAAAAGGGCAGCATTAACCCAAGGTCAGAGTTCAGAGGGTTAGAAGAGCGGGAGAAGTGGGAACAGGAAGCACAGGGAGGAAGTAGGATAAGTGCTGGCACACTGAGGGGATTGTAATGACTGACACGAAACAAAACTGCTGAATGCAAAAACTCTGCTCTGTATACTGTTATCCAAGTCACAATCAGAAGTTTGAAAAGAGAGGTGTTTATGAGGTGACTGCAGGAACGAGGGCTAGTGCTGTGGGATGAGAGGCAGGGGCAGCTGGCTGTAGGATCTGGTAGAACTGAAAGTGAAATTTGAGGGCTCTTGACAAACGGGGGGAGGGGGACGGTGAGGGCAAAGGGGGCAGGGTGAGGGAGGCAAATGCCCTAGTGCAGCAAGAACTGTGGGATCAAGATGTGAGCTATGAATGTTCCCTCAGTGCAGAGATGAACAGAAGCAGTGAGGGTGGATGGTAGGGTTTGGAGTGATAAGACCAGAGATAAGCTGAGGCCAAACTTTTAGGCTCTGGAATGCTACCCACATTGGGAAATGTGGGCAAAGAGAAATCACAGCAAGAAGTGGCAAGGTTTGTATTTCAGAAGGTGGAAGGGATGTGAATTTGCTAGTGGGCTAGAGACCAGAACAAGTTGCAGCCTAGATAAAGGACAGGGAGAAGAATGGGTGTGCTGCTGGGCTGTGCACTCCACGAGGGCAGGTACGTTTCATGAGGCTTACTCCATGTCCAGTCCCCAGCCCAGGGCGCAGGGTCTGACTATTATGTGTGTACATACTTACAGTTAACATGGGAGAGCTCTTTCCAAAGTGTTTAGCTTTGCACAGTGGCAATATTGAATCCAGTGAGGTTTATCCAAGGCACGATTATTGCTAATTGAAAACTTTCCTACAAATTCTTTATCTTTTTTTTTATATCAATAGAACAATGAGTTAATAACATCAGTCTTTTTTCAAAACCATTTTGTAGGTCCCTGGTTGTATTGTTGGTTAGGTGTTGGACTATTAGCCACAAGATTGGCAGTGCATACCTACCAGCCACTTCTCAGGAGAAAAGTGAGGCTATTGGCTCCTGTAAAGATTTAGAACTTCGGTAGCTATGAACCTTATTAAAGTGTTGGAGACAAAGGGTGCTATTGGGAGGACGAAGACATGCCTAACCCAAGCCATGATATTTTCACTTGTCTCATATGCATATGAAAGCTAGATAATGAGTAAGGAAGACTGAAGAAGAACTGATAATGTTTAAACTACAGTGTTGGTGAAGAATATTCAAAGTACTATGGACTGTCAAAAGAACCAACAAACTTGGCTTGGAGGAAGTACCGCCCAGAATGCTCCTTAGGGCCAAGGAGGGCGAGACTTAGTTTCATGTACTTTGGACATGTTATCAAGAGAGGCTGGCCACTGGAGAAAGACATCATGCTGGGTGAAATAGAGGGGCAGAATACAAGAGCAGGATCTTTGACACGGGGGCTGCAACAATGGGCTCAAGCAGGAGAGTAATTGTAAAGGTGGTGCAGGACTGGGCAGAGTTTTGTTCTGTTGTACATTTAGGGTTGCTATGAGCCAGAACTGGCTCCAGGGCACCTAATAACCACAAACCACCTTTCAATTTAGAAAGGTGATAACATGTATCACCTGGAAACTGGTCTTGAGTGATAATGACAATAACTTACCTCTAACTGTAAGGCATCTATTTTCTCTTCCTGGCAAGTATCACCTTCACATTCATACTGTACAATTTTCCCATCTGTTTTACTCGCAACAAGCCGATGGACATAATTATCTAAAGAAGAGAATGAGTCAGCAAAAAGTTGTGTCTTCAGAACAGAAAGGGTCTCCATGTGTGCTAATGCCGACAGAACGTTTGTTTTTATGGAGAACTAAACACAATGGCAGTGTTTCTTTAAAAACAAGCCAAAGCCCTTGTATTTTGATGAGAATGCGAGAGAGTGAGTGGGGAAGAGTGGAAGTGTAAACTTCTGTCATAAGGAGATTCAGGCCATTCATGGGAGAGTACTCTGTGGGGCACCGTGAGAACACATGTCACGACAGCTGGGGGGATGACATTTCACAGTGTGAGGGCAAGTGGAGAGGCCCTGAAGGACAAGCCGCCCACACAGAACCCCAAACTAGAATGCTGGGCTGGTGTTCACCTCCAGCGTAGTCCCAGACGCGATGGTTGGTAAGCTGCATGGCGTATGTGTGCTGGGTTTCCTCAAAGTGCTTGTAAGCGTGTCGGCTTACATACCGCCCACAGCCGATGTGGCCACATATCAGACAAATCCAAAGATTCTGCGAGAGGAAAGTGAGGGCCTGGTCAGTTAGATGAAAATCCAGTACTTGGCCCATTTGGGGTGAGAAGGGGCCTGTGGTGGATGTGAAGTAGCTTCTACAGGAGTTTTGAACAAATGCATGTTTCAAGTCCAACAATCAAGGATGATTTTATGAGTAAATTATTTTCTCACTCCAATTTCTAATGAGCTCTATGTAAACATTAAGAAAAGCATTCACAACTGATCAGGAAAAGGCTAGACTTTATTAAGGATCAAAGAATAAAAGCATCAAGTACTTTTTTTAGAAAATCATTAAGGCATTCTTTTCTTTTTTTGCTTGATCCTAGACAAAAAAATAAAATACTCAATCTCAGTAAGAAACCAAAAGAATTTAAAAACACACCAGGCAGAAGAAACGGCCAACAATGGGAGCTGTGTTCACTGTTCTTTGTCTGCTGCCCCCATTACTTACTTCCTGAACACCACACTCGAAACACTTGTTCTCTTCGACTGGCTCTGGCGTTTGACAGTACCGGCACACAGGACACCTACCAGGACAGCAAGATAATGGTATCGATTAAAGATCAAAAGACAACTGGTCCAGAGCCTGGAAGCCAAAGCATGGATTTTAGATTTCTCTTCTGTACCTCTTTAAGTTTATCATAACTAAGGATATCATTCGAGAGACAAGACATGTGCCAGGTATTCTTAAGCAGAGTTAAAAATGTAAGTTGATTAAACAGAGGAAATGAGGACTCTTGCCTGGCTTCATACCCCCTCTTCCTTCCTGGAGCCTGCCTACATAATCCAAGAGCTCAACAAGCACAGGTTAGAGCGAGGGGCTGGGGACAGGCCACTGATCCATCCATGCTACCTACTAGATGTTCTCACTGCTAACAATCCACATTTCACAGAAACATCAATCATTCAAAATATACTCTAGCCTCTCAAGTTAGAAATAAAAACTACAGTGAATTTCATCACATTAGGAAAAAATCAAATGAACAAAACTGTTATTCTTGAAATAGGTTAGACATTTCATGATGCAATGAAGATACTGGTGACTAATAAAAATGGCACAGAAAGACTCACCAATCCCTTCCTATTATACTCAAGACAAACTGAAGTTAATACTAGTCTTGAATGCTCTTGTCTGATGATGGCGCAGCGGCTAAGTGATTGGCTGCTAACCAAGAGGTTGGAGTTTCGAACCCACCAGCTACAATGCAGGAGGAAGCCCTGGAAACCCTACAGACAGTTAGTTCTGTCCTCTCCTAGAGCTTCACTATCAGTCAGAATGGACTCAACGGCAATGGGTTGAGGTTGTAAACAATAGAAAGTGTGAGAGTTGAGACTAACTGAATTGGAACCAAGAAGAAAGGATGCTCACATTCCAGACATAAGCAGGTTCATTTGCTGACCAAATGAGTACACAAAGCTGAGGGAAGGGAACCGACAGGAAGAACACTGGCGTCTTGTCACAGAGCAGGAGGCTCTATCCTGGTTTCAGTGAAGAGGCTATAGGTCCCACCCAGCTCCCTTTTGAGTATCAGAAGACAGACCATTCGCTCACAGGGATGATTTTAAAAAACAGTATCTAGCAAGTGGCAATGAGTCTTGTCACAGGCGGGAACTAGCTCTATGCCATCCTGTCACTGCGGGTCTCCCCTTCTCTGTGTCTGGATAAGAAAACAACCAACTGAATTCAAAGTCTTTTCTTCACAGTGCTAGAAGGCTCTTTCTGAAAGATAAATCTGAGTCTGAGAAAAAGAAAGAGGGGATAAAATGACAAATAAACTTACTTGCATAATATAATCAGGGCTTTACTATATAGCATCTATTTCCCATTAAAAATGACAGTTTATTAAATTCTTCCTGCCTTCCCCTGTAAGAATAAGTTTTTATTTTAATTTTTCCAATGAAATTTTTGGGGAGCCCTCTCAGAATGTTCTACCCCAACATTTCTATAGAAGAGACGAAACCACCCTTTGTGACCCAGTACCAGTCACAGCCTAGCAGCCCCATCTCTACCTCCTCCAGCCTCTACCTGAACTTATGGGTATGCTCACTCCTGAGGAGGATCTGTGTTTGAGTCTCCCTCTCAGCACCACCCACTGCACCATCCACATAACACCCACCTGCTAACTGAGCTGGGTGCTTCTGAGGGTGACCCTATGTCATGCACAGAAACGCTCTGTCATCAAGTCGGTTCCAACTCCCAGTGACTTGACCTCTCTGGTCAGGACACTTTGGACACGGGAATGCTCACCTCTGGGCCTTCGTTTCCTTCTCTATAAACTGAGGAGGGGCGATAAGATGCTCTCTGAGGAAACGTCCAAGTTCAAAATGCTCTGGTTCTATGAGTTCACCTCTACTGAAGGTAACACTGGTGAGGCCGGCAAAGAGAATGGCGTAGGGGTTGGACACAAGATATGAACAAGCACTTTACACCATCCACACAATTCAGTGTGGCTTTGTTCAAGGTTGATTTTAAACCGGGACGATTTTCTGTAGAACTCGAAAACAATCTGGCCGAGGACACTGTGAGACCAAGGCAAGAATCTTGCCTGATTATTATATAAGCACTCTCCACAACACCCAAGGTTTGTGCATCTGCTCAGCAATATGCACCAGGGCTCATGCCAGCTGCAAGGGGCCCAGGAGTAAACAAGTGAACAGGCCAGACCCTGCTCTCAGGGCTGGCCTTCTCCACCCAGCCAGGGGCCCACTTCTGTGTGGAGAGCAGATTCCTGTGAACTTCCATTCCTCAGTACTTCTGGGCTTTGGAATTTTCTTATCCCTCCCAGGTGTGTACCACACACACACACACCTGCTCAGCACCTCCTCCCGAGTCCCAGTCTTCAGCTGGAAAACTCTTCTTCCTCAGCTCAGATCTCAGAAGACCTGGCTCACCCTCCAGTCACAACCATTCCTTCCTAAGGCCTGTCAGGGCTGCAACTGCACCCCTTGTCATGGGATTATTGGATTCCTCCGTGTATTGAAGGCCAGTGTCTGAGCCACCTTCCTAGCAAAGTCTTACAGTGCAGAAAAAGGCACAGGTGGGATCTGAGATACCTGTAGACAGCAATACCTCCCTATTAAATTTAGGGCTCTGTCAAACTGGGAGGCAGGCACTATCGATATGACTGATGCCTCTTAAGATGTTTTAGCACTTCTGCTCCTGGCCACTGTGCTTTCAACAGCCTGGACAAGCTAAAGCGTTAGGTTGCTGCAGTCCAAACCAAAGACACCACACCACTGCTGTTGGGTCAGTTCTGACTCAGAGTGAGTCTGCAGGGCAGGGCCGAGCCGAGCCAAGCTGAGCTGCTTCATGGGTTTCCAATCTGTATGTCCTACAGAAGCAGACTGCCGCACGTTTCCCTGAAGAGTGGCTGGTGGGTTTAAATCACCAACCTTGCAATTAGTAGTCCAATACTGAACCTACTGCGTGCCCAAGGCTCCTTTCCCTGTGGTCAGCTGATAAGAAACCCAGGTAAAGGCAGAAAGCAGGCACAGGTGATAAATGAGATCTGAGAGAATGGGTTTGTGCACAATGGGTATGCTAACTTATCTGTTTTCTATTCTCTGACTCTTGGGAGGAAAGAAACACCTGTACTGCTCTGGAAAACTCCACAAGGGCTCCGAGTCAGCACACTACAGGCCCTGGTGCAAGGATGCAGGCACAGTGAACCTAGGAAAATGGAGGAGGAGCCCACAGGCTCACGACTTGACTGAGAACAGACCAGTGGCTCTGGATCTGCACACGGAACACCTGTAGGCTTCCCGTTTGGGGCAGTTAGTAAGACTCCTAGGGAAGGGCATGGCAGGCTCAGCAGAGCCTCTGCACTCACGTAGTGTCGTCCCAGCGCTGCAGACACTGGCTGTGGAAGCTGTGGTTACACAATGTGGTGAGGATGCCGTTCACGGACTCATCCATGCGCTCCAGGCACACTGTGCACTTGGGCAGCTCCGTCAGGTCCATCACGGGGAGGCTGGCACCCTGCAGGGACATACCGCACATGTGTGTCAGCAGACACTGACATTCCCTGCTTTGACTCTTGCTTTCCAACCAGAGTGTGCTGACTCCAGGCATGGTGCTTTCTACAGATGACCTGCTCTTCATCATTTAAACTGACGAAGAGCTCATTCACTTGCGCACTCACCAAATCCCGACTGTGCACCTCTCAGCTGTCTGGCCCTGGGAGACAGTGAACAAAACAGACCCGACCCTGCCCTTGTGGAGGTGGCACCTTGAGAAGAGAGAATGCCGGTAGCCTGTGCACAGACTATGCTTGGCATGCACGACTGGAAGGAAACACAGGAAAAAAAGCAGGCAGAGAGGAGGATTCCAAAGGACTTTTGCAGAGTAAATGATAACTTCACAGTGTCTCACTGGAGATACAGCACTGAGTCCCTGTTATGTGCCTGACATCTTACAGGTAAGCCACAAAGGTGATTATGAACAGCTTCAGCCCCAAACACCAGATCCAGTCCCTATCTTCCTATGGCCTTCAGTGGAGGGGAAAAAAAGGTAAAACTCAGACCACCATCAGGTGTGAATGCTGTGCAGGAAGCCACCAAAGAGTGTGAAGCCAAGGGGCACTCTGGTTCAGGTGGTCAGGAAAGACACCCCAAGAAAGCCACATTCCACCTGAGACCTGACAGTCAGCAGGGGAGCAGGAAGCACTCTGGCGAAGCTGGGGAAGCATGGCTGAGAAACCCATACTGTCTAATTCCTCTTACTTACTCACTGACATCGAGTCAATTCTGATTTGCAACGACCCTGCAGTCCAGGGTAGAACTGCCCTGGTGGGTTTTTGAGACTAGCTCTTCACAAAAATAGAAAGCTGTGTTTTGTTCCTGTGGACTGACTGGTATTTCAAACTGCTGACCTTGTAACCAGCCCAAGTCATAATCACTATGTTACCAGGACTCCTTGTCCAGTCCCTCAGTGTTAGACATTTCCATAGCATTCTCTCAAGAACCTAAGTTCACTTAGAGAAGCGTCTCTACAGTGGAGGCCTAGCGCAGTGCCAGGCATGAGGGAGCCCACACTGACTGTCAAGCTTTACTTCACTATATTTAAGGGCAGAACAAGCAGGCCTGCCAAACACAACAAATAAGTGCTCGGCTGAGACCCAGGTTTGAATCCACCCAGTGACTCCAGGAGAGAGACCAGGCGATCTGCTTCCCTAGAGATCCCAGCCTAGGAAACTCTACAGAGTGGGTCTTCTCTGCCCCACGGGCTGCTGTGTATCAGAATCCACTCGGTGGTACCTTGTGATGAAGGAGCAATGGAATCAGGGCTAACTTCCAAGTTGGTTTCAGAAAGAAAATGTCAATCTTGAACAGTTGAATCTGTGCCACCACTGAATGACTCGACCACCATATACTGTGGGCAAATTCCCAAGAAAGGCAGCTGGCTCAGCACCGTCACAAGCTGCTGTCAGCGCAGAACCCATCATCAAGAATAGTGAAGGGGACTGAGGGGTGACATTTAAAACCAACCTACAAACTCAGTTTTGGCTCTAGGTGACGTCTCACTGATCTGGAACAGCTCCATACTCTAATTCAACAACACATATCCTAAATTTTTCCTTTAGTAAACATTTTTTGGCAATAAGATTCACCATTTAAAAGCATGTAACCGAGGAGCTGATGCCAGGGGCTTAAGTGGAGAGTAAATGTTTTGAGAACGATGAGGGTAATGAATGTACCAATATGCTTTACACATTTGATGTATATATGGATTGTGATAAGTTGCAAGAGTGAGCCCCCAATAAAAAAAATTACAAAAAAAATAAAAGAAGCATGTAACCACTCAGTGTTTTAATTTTTTTTCCTTTCAGTGTTTTCATTTTTAAAAATTCACCAGGTTGTGCGACCATCACAACTAGTTAATTCTGGAACATTTCCACCGCCCTGAAATGAAATCCCATACAGTTAACCTGATGCCTGGGTAGCCACTAACCTACTTTCTGTCTCTACAGGTTGGCCTCTTCTGGACATTTCCACGGACAATGTTTACATCAAATATAAAAACCTTTCATACTTACATCTTCTGATTTCAGAACTTCAGCCCTTTCCACGTAGACCAGTTGGCAAACATCATCTTCTATTGAGTTAAACTGTCGGCCATTGCATGCCATGTAAAAGCTGTCTGCATCAGCCTATGGATACCGACGAGGGAAAGAAAACTCGTTGGTTATGAGCCTCAAGATGCGCAGCCTCAGTCATTCTCATCAGCTTTACAAGTTCTTATGTGGGATGGAAAGCAAATGCCAAAAGGAGTGTTCACGGGCTGACTGGACATTGGTTTCAAGTCCATAGCCACCACAGAACTGGCATGCGGCGGTGAAGTGCAGCGAGCGGACGGTGAGTACAATTCTGTTCAACCAGCAGCAGCCAACCTTTCCTTGGGACCAGCTTTGCGAGTCTTTAGTCAGCACTTCCACAGCAGTTCAACAGTGAAGACGCATTCCTGCAAAACTTGGAACCAAATCCTGACTGGTGATGGCTGGAGAAAGATTTTTTTTTAATTAAATCATTTTTATTAGGGGCTTGTATAACTCTTATCACAATCTATACATACATCCATTGTGTCAAGCACTTTTGTACATTCACTGCCCTCATCATTCTCAAAACATTTGCTCTTTACTTGAGCCCTTGATATCAGCTCATTGTTTCCCCTCCCTCCCTACTCTCTCCTCCCTCATGAACCCTTGATACTTTATAAATAAGTATTATTTTGTCATGTCTTACACTATCTGATGTCTCCCTTCATCTACTTTTCTGTTGTTTATCCCCCAGGGAGGAGGTTATATGTAGATCCTTATCATTGGTTCTCCCTCTCGACCCCACCCTCCCTCCACCCTTCCGGTATCGCCACTCTCACCATTGGTCCTGAAGCGATCACCTGTCCTGGATTCCCTGTGTTTCCAGTTCCTATCAGTACCAGTGTACATCCTCTGGTCTGGCCAGATTTGTATGGTAGAATTGGGATCATGATAGTGGGGGGTAGGAACCATTTGAGAAAGAAAGATTCTTTTACCAAAATAAACTATTGGAGGGGTGGGGAGAAAAGGACAGTCTTTTACAAAATGTCAGCATCATTTGCGAAAAAACATCAAGAGCCAATGGAACTGGGATGGCATGAAATGCCAACTACATCATGACGATACAGAAAGGCCTCCACTAAGAGGTTTTATACAACAACCCAGTGTCTGAGACTCATGGCAAAACTCAACCCAAGTCAAGAGGTCCAGGTGAGCCTGTTGGAAGAAAGATGGGGCAAGGGGAAAGGGGCAAAGGTCATTATTAGGTACAGGTGTGTGTACTTTGGGATTATACCCAGGGAAGAGCTGCCCCGAAGAGTCTCTGAGGCCGTAAGTCTTTCACGGAAGCAGCAGATTTATCCTTCTCCCGTGAAGTGGCTGGGGGTTTGAACGGCTAACTTTCTGGTTAGCAGCCCAACACTGAACCCACTGCATCTCCAGGGCTCCTTCTTTGTGACTATGAGCAAATGTAATTTAAATCTAGTCTAGTCTTTGTAGGAAGCAACAAAGGGATGGTTCCAGTTTTCAAACTCCACATTTTAGTGGCAGCAGGGGGACCAAGGCTCCCACCTGGGCATCAGTCCACAGGAAGCTATGTGCTCTGGCCCTACCAATCCGCCTGCATAACTTGCTGCTGGGGGGATTCTGCAAAAGGAAAAGCCCTATTAGTGAGAACACCAAGCCAAATCAGATAAAAATAGTCCTATACTTCTGCCTTCCTGGGTCTTCTGAATCTTACAGCTTCCGGAAGTTTCTCCACAGCTTGTGATTCCACTCAGATGATGTAACTCCAATGTGGAGTCTTGATTATTTGTGCTTTCTTAATCTGCCAGAGTGAGCTGTGCAGCTGAGGATGGAGGGCTGATTCTGGAGCGAGTTTTCACTGAGTGGGGGAGTGGGGTGTACGGCAGGACAGGGAGGGCCTGTCTCTCAAGAAACAACCTGTACATAGGATAGGGTACAGTGTATTTTTAACTTCATTCAACTGGTAAAGCCAACTACTGAACAAGGCATTTTTCTCATATATATAAAAAAAGAAACCTCAAATGGACCCCACATTTCTTAAGAGCAGTGTTATTTTTCTTCAAACGCTTCCAACTGAATCCTGCAGGGCTGGCTGAAGCGCTGAGGAAAGGCAGCGCCTCTTCAGACCCTTCAGGCCTGGAAGTGCTCGCTTAGGGTCGAAGGGGTCAAGCCCACTCACACGGACACATGTGTCCTTGCATGGGGATACTGTTAAGCCACTCCAACGACAGGTTATGTTTCTAAAATGAGGTTTATGAACAGTTGAGATTCCCTCAACTTTCTTGGTACTGGAAATTCAGTTTAATTTATTCAAATATTCACTGAGCACCTAGTAGGTGGTGAATAAGAGAGAATAGGGAACAAATTACATTAAGTTATAAAAGCTAACAGCAAAAAAACACATAATAAGCAATTATTGTATTTAACATATTTGTCTTATAAAGTCAAACATTTAAAGAAATCTAGCTTTTGTTGCTTTTTAATTATTCATTGCCTCAGTCCCTTTCTTTATTCTTTTCAGAACGAGCTGAAAGAGAAAAATTCCTATGACCCAGATTCCCTCATTGTCACAGTAACCAAATAAAGGAAAACAACAAAAAATCCACCTGTCATCAAGTCACTTCCGACTCACAGAGACCGTATGATAGAGCAGAGCGGTTTCCTAGGGTTTCCAAGGCTGTAAATATTTACAGAAGCACACTGCCTCATCTGTCTCCCTCTAAGGGGCTGGTGGGTTCCAATTGTTAATGTTGCAGATAGTAGCCGGACACACCACTCACTACTCTACCAGGCCGCCTTATGACCAAGTATAGTGAGAACTTATTTTTTGAGAGGTGTCTCCTAGACTGTCTAAGACATACCAGAGAAAATGAGCTCAAGTATTTAAGTTATGGGTCACTTTAAAAAAGTGACCTGTAGACAGAAGGATTGGGGAGGGTTGGGGGAGAAAGGGAGAATCAATCACAAGGATCAACCTGGACCCGGAATCCCCTGGGGGGCGGGGGACAAATAATGGAAAAGTGGATGAGGGGCAACGGAGGATGATGTAGGATATGGAAAAAATCTATAACTTATCAAGGGTTTGTGAGGGAGGGTGGGGAAGAAATGGGGAGCGGATATCAGGGGCTCAAGTAGGAAGAGAATGCTTTGAAAATGATGATGGCGGGATATGTGCAAATGGGCTTGACACACTAGAGGAATGTATGGATTGTGATGGGAGATGTAAGAGTCCCCAATAAAAGTATTTTAAAAATAAGAAGTAACTTGTAGAAACAAAGTTTCTACATACTTTTTCTTTTTTAAAAAGAGTTTAAAAATGATTTTAAAAAGTTTTACTGACAAAATTCAAAAGCATTCAATGGCTTAAATATATTAAAAAGAGTTGAACAGTGACCACTCATTTTTTGTCCCCACAAACAGCAAGGAAACGAGGTGGGGCAGAACGGAATGGCCTTGCTTTCCCAGGCCTTGTATGGTTTTTGCCATTGGTGGGGCGCGTTGCAGCACATTTTCCCTTAGTTGCTTTAGTGAAAAACATTTGTTTCCCTTCTGCTATGTTTCTGCTTTACATAGGAACTGGTTTTTGCAGGTTTACTACACTGAACCTCTCCCTGATTTGGTGTGTCCTGATCAACTACAAATTCTGGACTCAAAGAACGAGTTTCCTAAGAGCTACAGAACAACTGTACAAGACCATCCGTTTCTAAGACTGCAAGCAGGCCATCAGAAATCTAGAAGATTGGAAAGGACACAGAGAAGGACTAGAGGCTACTGAAAATGCTCTGAGAAAAGGAAAGGGAAAAAAGGAGTAAGAATATGGTTAGCAGGCCAGGCTTCGGAGTCAGGCTGTCTGGACTGGAATCCTAGTTCTGACACATTCACTGTAGCTTCAGACAAGTGACTGAACTTATCTGTGCTCCTTTCCTCCATCATAAAATTCTATTAAGCCACACTCTACCTCAAGGCCAGGTTGAGGAAACTCGGGCAGGTAGCACATGAAAAGCACTTACTACAGGGCCTGCCGGCTATCAGTGCTCAGCAGTTGAGAGCTAAGGAGTCTATTATTCTTACTAGAGCACATGATTAATTTAACAATGAAAAGCACTACACCAAGAGTTTTAGATCTTAGACTCTAAAAGCCAGGGTCCAGCAGCAATTAGCAATACAACCTGCAATACCAAAGCCAAGGGCAACATCCTCACTGGAGAGAGCATGCTGCAAGCTCTGCCATGGTCTCAAACGACATCTGTCAGCTTGAAGCACCTGGACTTGGCAAAATACCAAGGTGGACAGAACGTGCAGTTGCACAAAGAAAAATCCCTTCATCATAAAAAAATGTCCCCAGTATCCCTTGCTTGCTATGACAGGCAGCATTTGCTTATAGGGACATTTGTGATGTTATTAGACTTTCATAAAAAAGCAAACTCGCGCAAATAAAAAATTACAAAACAAAACTCACTGCCATCACGTCCATGCTGACTCATAAGGGCCCCATAGGGCAGGGAAGAACTGCCCCTGTACATTTATGAGAATGTAACTTTTTAAGGCAGCTGGTTCTCAACCTGTGGGTCGCCTAAGACCATCAGAAAACACTTATGTTACATTGTTTTAGGAATTAAGACACCGCTCCTCTATCCCTCTCTAGACGAGTCTGCCCATGTGCAGGTACGCCCACATACGAGTACCCAGTATTAACATGCTACACTATGCTTCAACACAAAATTTGATTTGTCATTAGAAATATTTCAAAATATAGAATTAAACAGTTTTGTGATTAATCACTAAACTTAAAAGTATGTTCAATTTGTACCAATGAAAATACATCCTGTATTATCAGGCATTTACATTATGATTCATAACAGTTGCAAAATTACATTTATGAAGTAGCAACAAAAATAATTTTATGGCTGGGGGTCACCACAACATAAGGGAGGAACTGTCTTATAGGATCATGAGATTAGGAAGGTTGACAACCAATGTTTTAAGGGAATAGAAAGTCTTTTCCAATCACAACTACATGGACAGCCACTTCTCCCCCCAGAAGAATTTACTTCAGGGGACAGCACTGAAGCTACAGCTCAGGGAGAGGGACATGTTTGGTCAGAGCACACAGGAGCAAATGAAGGGGGAGGAAGAGAGAGTAGAGCACATCCTGGCCCACCAAGCCTTGAAGACGATATCCCTGCTCAGAGCATCCAATGCACAGAGAGGACCATATGGTCCACCCCACTACAAGACACAACATCCCTCACTGACCCATAGCCTCACAGGGGAGAACATTGGAGACACAGTGTAAGAAATGCGTCTGATCTGACCCCACCACACCAAGGCAAAACACTAAGGGCGTGCAACAGAACAGCAAGGGGTGCAGAGCCAGGAAGCCCTTAGCGAATACCAAAAACAGACTTTGGGGCCAGGCTATGGCACCCTGGAAACCGACTGGAAAGCACTCCTAAAGGTCAACAAACAGACCTTGAACTACTTACAGGCTTTTCTTTTTTTGGTCATTAGTTTGCTGTTTTGTTTTCTTTTGTTGCTTTGTTTTGTTCTGTCTTGTTTTTGTGCATATTATTATCTCTCCAGGTCTATCTAAATAAGATAGGCGGGGTAAACAACCTGGAGGAGAAAACAATGGGACCCATGGTTCTGGGTGGACATGGGAGAGGGAACAGGTGGGAGAAAGAAAGTGATGTTAACCCACCCAGGGACAAGGGAACAAGTGATCCAAAAATCGATGGCAAGGAGGGTGTGGGAGACATGGCAGGGCTTGATCAAGGGCAATGTAACCAAGAGGAATTACTGAAACCCAAATGAAGGCTGAGCATGATAGTGGGATAAGAGGAAAGTAAAAGGAAATAGAGGAAAGAACTAGGCAGCAAAGGGCATTTATACAGGTCTAAATAAAGGCATGCACTTACGTAAATACATTTATATATGACGATGGGGAAATAGATCTATGTGCATATATTTATAGGTTTAGTATTAAGGTAGCAGATGCACATTGGCCCTCCACTCAAGTACTCCCTCAATGCAAGAACACTTTGTTCAATTAAACTGGCATTCCATGATGCTCACCTTCCCGACACTATCGTTGAAGACAAAACAGGAGCATAAGCAAATGTGGTGAAGAAAGCTAATGGTGCCTGGCTATCAAAAGATATAGCGTCTGGGTCTTAAAGGCTTGAAGATAAACAAGTGGTCATCTAGCTGAGAAGTAACAAAGCCCACATGGAAGAAGCATACCAGCCTGTATCATCACGAGCTGTCAATGGGATCAGGTATCAGGCATCAAAGAACAAAAAATCATATCATTGTGAATGAGGCGGAGTGTGGAGTGGGGACCCAAAGCCCATCTGTAGGCAACTGGACATCCCCTTACAGAAGGGTCGCAGAGAGGAGAGGAACCAGTCAGGGTATAGTGTAGCACCGATGAAACAAACAACTTTCCTCTAGTTCTTTTTTTTTCACCATCTAGTTTTCCTCTAGTTCTTACATGCTTCCTCCCCCACACTATCATGATCCCAATTCACCTGGTACAGATAGGAATTGGAAACACAGGAATTCCAGGACAGATGAACCTTTCAGGACCAGTGGTCAGAGTGGCGATATCGAGAGGGTGAAGGGAAGGTGGGATAGAAAGGGGGAGCCAATTACAAGGATCTACATATAACCCCCTCTGGGGGACAGACAACAGAAAAGCGGGTAAAGTGAGATATCGGTCCGTGTAAGACATGACAAAATAATAATAATTTATAAATTATCAAAGGTTCATGAGGAATGGGGGGCGGGGAGGGAGGAGAAAAAATTAGTTGATACCAAGGGCTGAAGTTGAAAGCAACTGTTTTGAGAGTTTTGATAGCACAAATGTACAAATGTGCCTGACACAATGGCTGTATGGATGTATGGATTGTGATAATAGTTCTAAGAGCCCCCAATAAAATGATTTTAAAAAGAAAGCAAGCCCCCTCTTGCTGATCAGCTGGTGGTAACCTGGTTAGCAGCCCAACATGTACCCACAATCTTAAATGTCTAATCTGGCCTTAAACAAGTTTTCCTCTATCGATTAATAAGACTTTGCCTGTGGGTCACAAAATCTATGACTGCACTTTACAAAGGAGCGCGGGTGGTGTAGGGGTTATGAATTGGGCTGCAACCTGCAAGGTCCGCAGTTCAAAACTACCAGTCACTCTATAGGAGAACGATGGAGTCTCGGAAACAGACAAGGCAGTTCCTACCCTGTCCTATAGGGTGACTATGAGTCAGCCTTAACGCAATGGCAGTGAGGTTTATTGGACTTCTGGACTTTACACAAACAATGCACACGCTATGCTTTTATCCCCCAAACTGTGCAACCTCCACACAGTTAAGTTAGTTTCCTGGGTGCATTATGGGAGTTGTATGATATCTACGTGAGCTCATTCCATGGGAAAACATGGTACTGAAGTGTTGCTATGAGATGTAGTCAATTAATATGGCTCTTCTGGCCATAATTCCTCATGTGCTATATCATAATTCTGAACTCTACGCTTGTGATTATGATCCTATTTGAGAGCGAGGTCCCCACTGTACTGATGGATTAATGATTAAGGTGGGATTAAGTCCTGACCTTAGTAGAGGGTGTGAACCAAGTCACACTCTTTGTTTCTTTGGGGGTATGGCCTGCTAAAAGACAAAAATTACACCTCCCCCAGAGCCATTCCAGTGCGCAGGAGCAATCTCACACACAGAGAGAAATCTCAGTACATTTGAGCTCTGTCTGAGGTAGCAGAGGGCAAGACCAGAGGCACCAGAGACGGTGGCACAGAGACTATGATGGGACAGAGCAAAGGAGCTGGGCTGAGACCAGACACTGAGGCAAGGAGACCATGAGGCAGAAGAGAAGAGCACCACTGAGATTATGGGAACGTGAGGCAGAGCAAAGGGAGAACTTTGTCTATCTAGGCGGAGGCCAAGGGACCACATGGCTGAGGACTGGACAAGACACTCGGCTGCTGGCTGAGGAGAGGTGTCAGTCACTGTGGACCAAAAGACTAGCCTGCTTACTAATCCTGACATGTTGTAACCCATGAACACCCCTCATAAGATCTCATAACTATGAGTACTGTGTGGGAGTTCTATGGCCATTGTCGTGATTTAGCCGAGCTGAGAAAAGTAGAGTGTTGTGGCAGGAACAGTTGGTATTAGAATAAGGTAAAGAAAGTCAGATATGCCCCTTACACTCCCATGCTGTTTACTGCGTGCCGTGACAGATTGTCTGAGAACAGTGCTCTTACCTCCCTACACCTCCAACCCACTGATCAAGAACAGCAAGGAGCTATGTCCTAGGGAGTAAAAGTACTGGCTCTCGTCCCATCTCGACCCTTATTTCCAGCTGTGTGACCCTGGGCGAATCATTCTTTTCTCTCTGCAATGCACTTCCTACCCAACCTGTTAAGCAGGGATAACAACACTATGCGTCTACCTGTCAGGGCTGTGGAAGATTCAATGGGATAATGCATATGAAAACATTAGCATAAACAAACCATAAAAATCAAACCTGATTTGAAAAGCCAATTCTGACTTATAGCTACTCTATGGGACAGAGCAGAGTTGCCCAAGGGGTTTCCAAGGCTGTCATCTTTATGGAAGCAATCTCCCAGGGAGCAGCTGGTGGGTTTGAACCACTGACCTTGTAGTTTGCAGCTGAGCACTTAACCACTCAGGCAGTTCATAACAGTGAGATGTGATCTTCAGTGTTTCGCTTGCTAGCAGAACTTGAGAGTTTTGAGGTACCACTTGCCCATTATTTGTCAGGTTCTTCTGTGACCTGGAATGGCCTCTGACATTAGCGAAAAGAGATCTTTAAGTGCAAACTTGCTTCCCACATCAAGTTGGGAAGTCAGTCCACAGGTGCCTATACTCATGTTTAGGCGTTTCCCTCAAGGATGGAGTACTTTTTAAAGACTAAAGAGTCAACGACAGCGTACACAGAGCTTCACACACGGGTCCTCTCTCTGGGGCCTGTGTAACGCACACAGCTGTAATCCAACTCCCGCTTGCCGTAGTGTCTACTCCACCACTACCCCACAGCCAGTGAACAACTGCTATCCAGTCCTCACGATTTCTGTACCAAGGGAAGAGGAGGGGGCAAGTGTAACTCTGTGTCATGTGCTCCTTTCCACCCAGCAGAGGCCAGGGCTAATGGTCCTGAAGGTAACCCAAATCCCCGTCAACCAGCAATTTGGAACTATTTATCTGGGATCAATTTAGGAAGGTAGTTTAAAATGAGGTCAGACACAAGCAATGTTTGACTAAACTGTATCTCAAAACCCAATGAAATCTGGGTAGAAAAACACAACAGGCTATTTTCCAGAAACCACGATGAATGAAACCTGTGGACTGAGTGCTCGTCAACAAGCGGGATTATTCCTAAATATTTTTACATTCACATGGAATCATGTTTACATTCATATGGAATTATACATATTTGTAAGAATTATACATACAAATATGCAACCCAAGAGGATATTTTTCTAATGTCTTTATAACTTGAGGCTCACAGGAAATGCTGCTTCATGTATTAAATGAGACTGAGTGGATGGCAAAATTTTCCCGTCTCCCAAGTACCTGTAGAAGGCACCAGCTGCACTAGTAACAGCTGAAAATACCAACATTCTTTCAATGCTTCAGTCTCACACTTAAGAGTGCTTTTAGAACGCTAAAGCATATTTAATACTTCATGGAATGTCACACAATCCCTCTGATCCAACAAAACAAAAGTGAATAGATTTTATTCCTAAAATGTGCCAATGGGAAGAAGTGGCGGTACCGTGTTACAATGGCAAATGACATGGTGTACTTTAGCGAGTTTGGAAGTACTGTGAATAATTACTAAGTACAGTAAATTCCGATTGATTAAAAAAAAAGAATGGATAGGATTAAAATTATTGCTTTTAAAAAGAAAGAATGATTGCTCTGTTAATGTTGTTAGGTGTCGAGTCAGTTTTGCAAGTACCACAGAAAGCAACACTGTCCAGTCCAGAGCCACCCTTACAATCGCTGAATGAATTGAGGGGGACATCTACAACTAGAATATCCTAGAAGGCAGATGGGTCCAGAATCTGAGATGCAGAGCGTGGTAAAGCACACCCAGCTTCTATGGCAGAGAGGGTCTTTGCAGTGCTTACCTGCGCACTAAACTTTATCAGCACCATGTACTGGTTTGGCGTCGAGTCTCTGATGATCTTCATTTGCTCAATCACTTCATTAAATGGGGCGACAAACTTCATGAGGTCATGACTGGTCATTGTTGCAGGGACTGTGAGGATACACAGCATGGCACTTCGTCTTACTTCTTCTTTTAAGGAGGTCATCTTACTAATAAGACAATAACGAGACTGTCTTGAATACATATGAAGTGGTTAGTGCAGATAGCACTAATTAATTAGACAGCTTTTGTGTCTGAGAAGAAGGGAAAAATAAAATGTGTAGCACACCAAACCAACTGAAACCGTTTGTTAAGTTACTTGAAGATATAGGCTAAAAGAGTAAATGCAGAATCTCGTCCACATAGCTGCCATGGAGTTGGCTGCAACCGTAAACTGTTACACCCCTTCCCCGGTGCAGCTTTTAATCCTTTGTTAAGAAGGGTGGTTAGTTATATAACTCTATTAGGAAAATGCTTACTGGTTGCTTTTGTGTCCTTAATTTTTTAAAATTTTGGTTACATAGATGTATACACACACATACATATACATCTAAGAGGAAATTCAAGTTCATGGAAAAATAAAATTAAAAAGATAATGGAATTTTTCCGGAGGCTTTTTGAAGACCTATCACAAAAAATGACAGTTTCTAGCACTCATTTAGTTTTGACTTGTTGCCTGTCACAAGACACAATTCTAGCTATGAGATTCCCTCAAAAGATCTAGACAGAAGCTCTAAATCAGTGGCTCTCAACCTACCTAATGCAGCAGCGACCCTTTCATATAGTTCTTCATGTGGTGGTGACCCCCCAACCACACAATTATTTTCATTGCCACTTCATCACTGTCATTTTGCTACTGTGATGAATCGGTCAACCCTGTGAAAGGGTTATTCGACCCCCAAAAGGGTCACAACCCACAGGTTGAGAACTGCTGCTCTAGCTAAAGAAAAAGACAGCTAACCTATGAGGAGTCCAGCTAAAGACAGAGTTGTTTGGTTGCAATGGAAGAGTGGGCAGAAAACTGTCTGCTTCAACAGCTGTGATCCAATTGGGAACTCAAGGATGTGTGTTTTCCACGTGGGCACCTGGCGATAAGCTCAGGCAAGAACAACCTTTAAGAGATCAGTTGCCAATTAGCCAAAGATGGTTTAGCCAAACAATTCCTTTCCTGTGACTTTCAGCAGCTTTTGCTAGGATCACAGAGAAAGGTAGAAAGGTGATGAAATTGCAGTCAATTGCCTGACACGTTTACAGCTTCGTGGGTAAAGAGTTGGTGGGCACTAGAAGGCTACAATGAAAGTGTAGATCATCTACATGTGGGAAACAGAAGGATTTCTCCCAAATAAGTGTTAGACACTGCTTGCAGCTAATGGTAAAAGTTACTCCCCTGTAGGCAGTAGTCCTGCTCCCTGCTAAGGACAATGGGCTACTTCTCCCTAAAGGCTGGCAGATTTGGCTCCTGTAGGTAGGTGGAGTTTACACCCTACAGATAATGGTTACTGTGGAGATCCAGAGAGCAGGTTAAACTGGCTCAGTGACATCCAAAGTTAGGCTGCCATCCTGTACCTAGGATCTGCCCTTCTTGTCACATGTGTACCCCCAATCCCTCCTCTTCCTATTGGGTATATATCCCTAGATTGTCCCCCTCTCCCTGCTGTATAACCTATAGTGCAACCCCTTCCTGTGACGTATGTCTTTACCTGTAATTAGTGGGCTTGCACACCCCCCAAAGGTATATAGGCTTGGCCTCCCTTGGCCTCTCCTTGGCTCCTCCTCTCCTCTCCCAACCTCTCTCCCTTGTTCCCTTTCCCTTTGTCCTCCTTCTCCTCCCCCTCTCCACGTGGACCACCAAGCGGGGCTGAGGTGAGCATGCTACCATGAAATGTGTCTGACTCCATTATTTCTATCTCTCATGCTATGACTTTAATATTTATATATAATAACCGTACAGTTGTGCCTATCGAACCTGTGATTAGTGGTGGGGGCTGGCACCCCTTCCAACCACATCTATAGATTTTCTTTTGTATCTTTAAGGAGCCCTGGTGGTGTAGTGGGTTACACGTTGGACTGCTAACCTCAAGGTCTGCAGTTAGAAACTAAAGCAGCTCCACAGGAGAAAGAGGAGACTTTTTAATCCCATGAAGAATTCATCTCAGAAAACCACAAAGGCAGTCCAGTTCTCTCCTATAAAGTTGTTTTGAATCACAATTGACTTGATGGCAGTGAGTTTAGTTTGTATCTTTAATTCCCTAATCACCTTCCTTGCCTACTTGCTTAGGGAATATTTTCTTTAGTGTGCTTATTTTTGTTACTTTCCTAAGAATAACTAACCCATTCTATAAGAATAACCAAATGTAAAGCATCTAAGCATTCTCTCCTACAAAACACATCAAAGTAGTACCCTTTTGAAGCTTAAAATATCCACTTCCTCTCAAGGCAAGAGGTTTCTTCTCTGCCCCATGGCAAAAAAAAAAATAGAGCAACCCCAAAGGAAGTCAAATTTTTTTCTTACTTGGTCTTGTACAGATGCATAATACCATGGACTATTTCAGCAGATGGATTCCCACTGAAGAAGGAAATCTGGTCCGGAAGCTGTTTGGATGGAGAATCAGGAGTAGCACTGGTGCATTCTTTACTTTGATCCCTACTCCGCTGTGCAGTGGGGGAGGCTTCTGAAGACTTTTCTTCTTCCGATGTAGCTTTTAGCTCATCTTTCACAAATTAAAAATAAGCAGATTACAAATTGATAGGAAGTGTGCCAAAAAAAAAAAAAAAAAAAGGATTCCAACCAGGCTTAAATTTCAAGTCACAAGGAATATGTTGACAAAAAACCTAACAGGTACCACATTAAGAACTGTACTCACAGAACAGTTGATTTTGGGGGGTGGTAATTTCTACTTGAAATCTCTTTGCCCTCTGAAAATCTCATCAACACCCAAAGAAACTTAGGGACAGCCCTTACAAGGGGCAGGGCCATAACACAAGCAGGTGCCTCTGTCACACATTCCTAAATGAGATGAACACTCAACTCTTAATAGGTCTGAAAACTAAACCGACCAGTTCTGACCACTTGCATGCTGGAAATGCAATATACATTCACTCCCCCGGATGCAAACCGGTGGCGGAAGGGAAGAGAACAACATGTTTATCTAGCATCACTTCATGATCTGCCACTGACCTCTGGAGTTAAGTCGCTCTTCCCCAGAGTAAAGTTGGCAGCCCAGCTGGCTAGGATTTGTTTAGAAGAAATAGGGACCACATGAACCCTAGCCACCTGGAGACCAAACGAACTAGAGGGTGTCTGGCTACCACTCCTTACACCACTCTGAATCACACAGGAGGCCTCGAATAAAGTGGGGGAAAAAATGTGGAAATACACACATACACGCGAAATCAGATGGTGCCTGGTTATCAAAAAGAATAGGGTCTTATCTTAAAATAAAGGTTTGCCTTAAAATGATCAGCCATCTAAGTGAGTTGTCAACTTAATACGCACAGGGAACATCAGCCTGCATGGTCCAAAGATTTTAAATAATAAAATCCAAGACTAGAGGAAGGATCAGTATTAGAACTTAAATTCTGAGCACCCAGTTTGTAGAAGGTAATGGATGACAGTGAATGCCCCAAATCCATTTGCAGTGTCAAGTAGATTAAGCCTCCAGTGAATTCCCTCTGAGCACTGACCAGGGATTTGAATAATCTTGCTACTAGACTGAGTGCACTGGAAAGTTGATTCATGCACATGTAGATACATTAAAATTTAATACCTTATCATTTGTTCTCCCTTTTGACCAATTTTAATTTGCTCCAATTTTTATGGTCTTCTGCTTTCTTTTTGATTGAGTTTTTTATTGTTTTATTTTGTTATTGTTGTTGTGCTCTTTTATGTGTATGTGTATGTTTTTCTATATATGAAATTCAGGATAGGTAAATCTATAGAGACAGTAACTAGATTAATACTTTCTTAGGATTATGACATGGGAGGTTGGGGAAATGGGGAGCTAATGAGTACAAGAATGAAGAAAATGTTCTAAAATGGATTGTGATTGTACAACTCTATTTATTAATCATTTTACTGGGGGGAATCTTACAGATCTTATAACAATCCGTAATTCAATTGTATTGAGCACACTTGTACTTGTGTTGCCATCATTTCCAAAACATTTTGTTTCTACTTGAGCCCTTGGCATCAACTCTTCTTTCCCCTCCCTCCACCTTCCCATGCTTGTGAATCCTGATAAATTATTTATGATTATTGTGATTTTGACAACTCTGTTTAATATGTTTGAACCGTTGAATTGTATATGTGAATTATGTCAAAACTGTTAACATTGGGGACGGGACCAAGAGATAAAAAACCAAAACTGTTAACATTAAAAACATAAATAAAAGACATTCTAAAAGAAACACACACAAAGGCTTATTGGTCTGATAGAGACTGGGGGAACCCTACAGATGATTGCCCTCCTCTTTACCTTTTCAGCTCCCACCCCTTAACTCACCCCACCACCTGTGGTTGAACTTTCAAACCACAGACATGCTACAAGATGAACAATAACACCAAGGAGATGTGCATTTCCTTACACAATCAACCATACAAATCAAAGGGCAGTATTTGCCAAAGAATAAAGCTCAGATAGTAAAGAAAGACAAATGGAGGCAATAAACACCAGGTGGAGCGGGAAGAGTGCTGTGACACTCAGTGGACTACAATCAAAGTCAGAAATAAAAATGAGTAGGAATTGTAATATGAAAAAGAATTTGTTCTGTAAATAAATGTTCACCCAAATCACACAAAATAAGTTTAAAATGTTTTCAGGGGTTTTTTTTAATCTTTAAAATTTTTTACTAGTTGAGAGTTTTAATACTTATGTCATTCCGTATTTCAATCACATCAAGTAAAACTGTTACCACAGTTACCAAATATTATTTTTCTACATGGATTCCTTGACATTGTCTCTCTTTCACTTCACCCTACTGCTGTAACCCTCTCCCCTGGAACCCCTTATACTACTTGCTTTCCCTATAGGTTCATCAATCCTGTTCATACAGCAAAAAACAGCAAAGCATATAACACAGCTATTGACATAAGACCTATAAGATACACTCTGATATGAACAAACAAAAACCAAACATAACAATGCAAACCAAAAATAAAGAAAATGTTGGAAACCAGATCAGGTCCAGCCTGCTTCATAGGGGGGGATCTACTGACAAAATTTTAACTGTTCAAGTCAAATGTATGCCTATAAAAATGTTTCATTTTAAGCAGCTAAAATAAGGTTTGACAACCTCATGTAAGGCACATGGGAAGTGAAAGAGGACACTAAGCTAGGGGGGACTGCAATGGAGGAGCTGAATCAGAAATATGTATAAATGTTTGAAATGTAAAAATATATATATGTAATTATAATTTGCTCTGAGAAGCTTCACCTAATCCACAACACTGAAAAAAACTATGCTAGAGGTCAAATCAAACAACACATATAAATGGGAGTCCAGAGTTTACGAATGCATACCTGAGCTGGACTTCATGGTCTCGATGATCATATCTGTCATTTCTCGACGGCCAAGGTGCTGGTGTATGATCGCTGCCTTCTCCCCTGGGGACTTCCCTTCTAAACAGGCTTTGGCGGCAGCGAGTGTCTTCTTTTTGATCTCCTCATTGGACATTTCCCCAGCTGAAGAAGACATGAATGATTAACACTTGAGAGATCAAAGGGTCTCCCCCTTTTCTCCTGGCTGCCCTTCCAGCAAGCCTGACCTACTGGGATGCCCACTCTGTGGCCAATGCCGACTCAGAAGGAGGGGCTCAGTCTTCAACACGCACCTTCAGAGTTTCCGATGACACCTAGCCCAAAGCCACGAGGTCGAATCCCAATGTGTCATTCTCCAAACCCCCTTTCCTCTCCTCCCCAGCACTCACCCCCGCCCCCGTCTTAATGCGACATCCGCTCCTTAGCCATGCCACCCATCAGGCTCCCTCACCGAGCTGCCCCGCTGCTGTCCTCGCGCAGGAAGCAGCCTGGCTCTGCCCAGGGCTGCCCCTCCGCGCGGGCACTCACCGAATGTGCCCTGAAGGGCCATGCCGGCAGAGACTAACTTAAGACCCAAGGGCCGGAGTCATCGCTGCCTTCTCCGTCCAGCAGGCTGGGGCGTGGGGGTGGGGTGGGGGTCACACTCTCTCTTTACAACCCGTTTCCCCTTCTCTTGAGCCCAGCATTACACCAGTGGGTCCCCAGTGTCCAACTGGCCAAAGGACCAGCCCACCTGCCCTCCTCCGCGGGTGTGGCCAAGGAAATGAAGGCAGAAACACCCCCTCCCCGCCCCCGGTGTTGCCCGTGCTGGGCTGTGGGGCCGGGTCCCAAGGTCGGCTGTGAGGATGCCATGACTACAGAGCGCCTATCTTCCAAACAATTCACTCAAGTTAGCGGCTGGCCGCGTCGCCGGGGGCCCCGTTCCTGCCTTCCACGGGCCCGAGGAGAGCCACAGGACAATGACTCCACTCGACTCCCGGCCGGCGGGGGAGGGGCCGCCGGGCACGCTCGGGGCGCCCGCGGGGCCGGGGGAGGTTGGGAGGGACCGTCAGGGTCGCCGTGGTGACTTCTGGAAAGGCGCCAGGATGACGGGACTCCCCAGCTCCTTCCTGAGACGCGAGCGGTCGGCGCGGCCGGCCCCGCGGGGGCCCAGCTTGGCGAGCGAGCGCCCTCGGCCCAGGAGCGGGCACCAGGGAAGGCGACGCCACCGCGGGACTCACCGGCGGCGATGAAGCCGAAGCCGGCGGGGGTGGGCGAGTGTTCCGCGAGCTCCAGTCGAATGACAACCAGTGACACACTCATAGGGCAGGCGCTGGCCGGCGCGGGCCCCGGCGGGCTCAGGTGGGGCTGAGGGGCGAGCCGAGAGGCCGAGCGGCCCGGGGCTGGCAGCGCCGCCACCGCCTCAGCGCCGCCGCCGCCGCCTCAGCAGCAGCAGCTTCTCGCGCGGGCCGCGGAGCCACCACCTCCTTCACTTCCGCCTCCCGGCCGCCGTCGCCGACCCGTGACGGCACGCACGCGCGCACTCCGATTGGGCGGGGCTGCGGTCACGTGACCGGCGCGGCGGCGCGCAGGTGAGCTGGCGCCTCGGGGCCCCCGGGGGCGGGAGACGGGGATGGGGGGCGGGCGCTTTGCTCCCCGGCCGGAGTTAACGTCCCCTTCGCCCGGGAGGCGTCGTCAGCCCGCCCGAGTCGGGGGCCCAGTGTCGCGGGCTCCCGAGCGCTCCGGCCGCGGTTGGCTCGTCTGCCCCTTCTCGCCAGCCGTGGGAAGGGCTGCGTTGCTACAGCCCCGCTCAACCGGAGGTCCAGCGAGATGAAGCCGCTTCTCCAGGGCTGCGGCGCAGGGGACCCGATTACCAGCTTTCTGACCCAGGGGGCAGTGAACGGGTTAAGTGCCGGAGACGTCGCCTCACAGTTCCTGCCCCGAGGCAGCCGAACCTTCCTTACCAGTTGTGTGACCTTGAGCTAGCCCGACGTGAAGGTGGGATTCTCCTCCTAATGGTGGTGGTGAGGAGAGTAGGAAATGCAGTTCAGATACTCATGCTGGGGACCTTAACTTTTTCAGTCAGACTGCCCATTTAGCGTTCTATTAACCCAAATCAAACCCGTTGTCATCCATTCGGTTTCAACTCGTGGAGAACCTGTTACGAAACGGTAAAGTCAAGCTCAGTGCCATCGAGTTGATTCCGAATCATGGCGACCCTATAGGACAGGGTAGAACTACCCCTGTGGGTTTCCGAGCCTAATTTTCTACAGGAGTAGAAAGCCTCCTCCGGTTCCTGCGGAGCTGGATTAAAACTGATGACCTTGGGAATCCACACCACCAGGGGGCTCCTTTAGAGACTGCATAGGGTAGAGTAAAACAGCTCGAGGGCATGTTGCAAGACTAAATACTTCAGGGAGCAGACAGCCACGTTCCAGTGGATCACCACTGGCTGCTATCCTAGAAGTGTACTATAACAACACTCAAGTTGCGTCACATCGTGTCATGGACAAGTGTAGGTACTTTGGCTGTGAATAATAACAATCTCATGATCTGTGTGTTCTATAGCTGATGACTATACCCTATAACATTTATTTCAGGACACAATGTATGTTGCATTTTTTCCCATCTTAATGCTATGGCTCCTTTGGGTGCGGAGCATTCTTTGTGGGGCAGTGTCATATGTATTGTAGGATGTTGAGCCAGTAACATCCCCCTGGAAGTGGTGACAATGAAAACCCCAGAAAAGCCCCCTAGGGTCAAAATCACCCTGGTGGAAAAGTTACTGGTTTATATGCATCTGCATATATATGTACATATCTCACAGGAAACACCTGGTGAACTTTTTATAGTCTATGAGAGTAATCCATCACATTTAACAGTGTGCCAGATACTAACTTGAGTGTTCTATATACTTTATCTTGTGAATTGGGAAAAATGCAGAGATAGGTACTCTAATTACGTCCATTTTCCAGAGGAGGGATTTGAGGCTCAGAAAGATCAACTTGTCCATGATCTCACAGCTAGTAAGTGGCAGGACTAGGATTTGAATCCAGTCCATCTGTGATTCCAAAACCCAACCTCTTTATCATTGAACTAAATAGCTGACAACACATACTTAAGTAAAAAAAGCAACCTGATCATTCTAATCTCATAATTCTAAGAGGCAGGGAGGAGACAGATCTTTTTAAAAATCATTTTATTAGGGGCTCATACAACTCTTATCACAATCCATACATACATCAATTGTGTCAAGCACATTTGTAGATTCATTGCCCTCATCGTTCTCAAAACATTTGCTCTCCACTTAAGCGTCTGGCATCATCAGCTCCTCATTTTTCCCCTCCCTCCCCGCTCCTCCTCCCTCATGAGCCTTTGATAATGTATAAATATTTTTTCATATCTTGCACTGTCCAATGTCTCCCTTCACCCACTTTTCTGTTGTCCATTCCCCAGGGAGGAGATTATATGTAGATCCTTGTAATCTGTTTCCCCTTTCCAATCCACCCTCCCTCTACCCTCCCAGTATAGCCACTCTCACCACTGGTCCTGAAGGGATCATCTTTCCTGGATTCCCTGTGTTTCCAGTTCCTATCTATATTAGTGTACATCCTCTACTCTAGCCAGATTTGTAAGATAGAATTGGGAACATGGTGGTGGGGAGGAACATTTAGGAACTCGGAGAAAGTTGTATGTTTCATTGTTGCTACACTGCACCCTGACTGGCTCATCTCTTCCCCGTGACCCTTCCATAAGGTGATGTCCAGTTGCCTACAGATGGGCTTTAGGTCCCCATTCTACACTCTCCCTCATTCACAATGATAGATCTATTTCCTCATCCTCATATAAATATATTTACATATGTACAATGTACATGCCTTTATTTTGACCTCTATAAATGCCCTTTTTCTCCTGGCTCTTTCCTCTATTTCCTTTTACTTTCCTTTGTCCCACTATCATGCTCAGTCTTCATTTGGGTTTCAGTAATTCCTCTTGGTTACAGTACCCTTGATCAAGCCCTACCAGGTCTCCTACACCCTTCCTCACCACCGATTTGGATCACTTGTTGTTCCCTTGTCCTTGGGTTTGTTAACCCCACTATCTTTCCCTCCACCTCCCCTTCTCCCATTCCCCCCACCTAGAACTGTTGGTCCCCTTGTTTTCTCCCCAGATTGTTCATCCAGCCTATCTTATTTAGACAGACCTGAGGAGATAATAACATGCACAAAAACAAGACAGAGCAAAATCAAGCAACAAAATAAAATGAAACAACACCAACAAACCAATGACAAAAAAAAAAACCAACAAGAAAGAAAAACTTGTAGATAGTTCAAGGACTGTTTGTTAACCTTTAGGAGTGTTTTCCAGTTAGTCTGTTGGGGCACCAAGCCCTGGCCTGAGACAGATCTTTATAGTCCAGAAAGATGGTGCCAGCCCAGAGAACTAGCGTTGTGAGGCAGAGATGGGCATTGAGCATGCTAGCTTTGTAGCTGCCAACAACTTGAGTGTGTACCTCCCACTCTCTGTTCACCCAGTTTATTCATCCTTTTCATATATATTTATGCTGAGTACCTGCGATGAGCCCAGGCCTTGTGCTAGACCCCAGGGGATGGGTGGATACAGAGACGAGCAAGACATTCTCCTTGTCCTAAGGAGCTTACAATTCTAGCAGCAGGTTAGCATGGACACTGCTACTGTGTCCTGGGGTAAGTGCTCTACCAGAGGTGTGGAGAAACAGCCAAAGGAGAAAAAGGAAGAGGATGAGGAAGAAGCAGGGGTTAAGCTCAATGTGAACCTATCAGCAGTTCTGTGGTTTGCTGCCACAACTATTGCAGCCCAGGAAACCATCTGGGGCAGTCCCCCTCTGTCCTCTCGGGGTCGTTGAGTCAGAATGGACCTGAAGGGACACAGCACCAAGAGTATGCCTGGGAAGAGGCAGAGCGCCTCCACTGAGGACATAGAACAGGTTGTGCTGTGAGGAGGTTGGCAGTTCCCTGGGCAGAGAAAGCAGGGAAGAGAGTTACCAACCCAGTCCATGGGCACGACAGGTCCCAAGCCCTGGAGGTGTGAGAAATCACAGCAGCGTCCTCTAGGAAGAATGTGCTGGGAGGTGTCAAGGGGAGTTGGAAGGAGTAAGCCAGCCCCAGAGGGAGCATTGCCCTCTTGTCCATTAGTGGAAGGATGTGGAGTGCAGCCTCCTGGGGAGGATTAGCGTCCACCCTTCAGGTCCCAGAGATGCTGCTTAAGGATGTTAAGCCCTCACACAAAATGCGTTGGTACTTTCACAAGCCTATACATCAGTTTCCCTTTCCATCATAGACTCCAGCCTTGCTAGGAATGGAAGTGGAGCAGAGGAAAATGCAAATCAACTTCGGCTTTTGATTTCAAAAATCACTCTCAAGTTCAGCGAGGCCTCAATGATGTGAGAAACACCTGACATCATTTTGAAGACCCACTACGTTAGATTCCCTTCTTTAGACTCTCACAGAGTTTCTTACCTCCTCTGGGCACTGAGGTGGCTCTCCCAGAAACTCAGGGAATCACTAACTTGTTTTGCTCCACACTTTTCAGAGCAGGCTTTTAAACTATGTTGTTATTTGTTGTTATCAACTCCTTCCCAACCCACAGTGACCCTACAACAGAATACCACACTGTCCAGCCCTGCCCCAGCCTCACAACCACTTCTGTATTTGAGCCCGTTGTCGCAGCCACACAGAGGTCACATGAAAAGGCATTAAGATTTTCACATTTGTTGCTGCACACCGCAGTTGTTGTCATCGTGAAGTTCTGTAGAGTGGGTTCTGACTCGAAGCAAGGGTTTTAGATAGTGTGGAAACGACAGAATTTTTGGTGGGTGGTTTGAGAAGAGGCAGGGGACCAGCTAGGGGTGGAGAAGATGTGCATGGAGGTGCCAGCAGGGAGAATGCAGAGTGTCAGGAGGGAAAACTGGCAGAATAGGACACCAGGAGGGAAGGTGGCTCAACTAAGGGTGGGAAAGCCCTGGGGAAAGCAGCTGGGTGGGTGATGGGACCTTTACTGAGTGGCCAGGGAAGGGGGAGATTTGGTTCCATTCTGGGTGTGGGTTGAAATGTTGGCCAGGGTCCCTGCGCCCTGCTGAGCTCCAGAAATAGCGGTCTGGAGCAGAGGCCGGAGGACTAGCTGTTTCTGTGTCTTCCTCTCACACAGCCTCGGCCTCAGCATGTCCCTTCGTAGGCTCTTCCAGGCCTCGAATCTCCAGGGCGCTTGGAGGGCCGCCCTCCAAAAGCAGGGCCAGAGCCAGCCCCCGGGACCCCACCGATGGACGCACTCTGGAGGCAGCCCCCTCAGAGCAGTGGTCTTTGACATGGGTGGTGTGCTCATTCCTTCTCCGGGGAGCGTGGCCGCAGGTGAGCTCTTCCTTCTGTTTCCCTTTCTGGGGCTGGGATAAGGGTGGGTGTCGAGGGTGGTAAGAGGCCAGAGGGATCCCCTGGGTCGTGTAAATGGTTAGCATGTTGGTTTGAGTCCACCTGTAGGCTCCTCAGAAGCCAGACCTGGCAATCTACTGCTGAACAAACTAGCCATCACGGAACACAGTCCTGTCTGAGTCCCATGGGCTCCGCGGGAATTTGAATCAACTCGGTGGCAGCTGGGATTCTGGTGTAAGGGGGGCAGAGAAGACCATTTGGGTAGCAGCATATCCCAATGCGCCAATGCTTTGGCTCTAATCAAATTCTAAGTACAATTGAATGCCCAAGCGACTCATTTTCCTAACCCTTATGTTAAAGCCAACCAATCACAGCACCTACTGCCTGGGGATTTTGTGAGTTACATGAGCTAAGCAGTTGTTTAGCACACTGAGTACTCAGCATGTCCTAAATTTTCAATGAAAAAAAGTAGCGACCACGGTTATTGCTGCTTTGATCAAAGGTTAACTAGTGCCGAAGGGAGAGAAGAAAACAAAGACTCAAAACAAGAAACTGGCTGCAGGAGTAGTAGACGCACACAATCCACTGCCTAATCTAGCCCCAAGATCAGGAAAACTAGATGGTGCCTAGCTGTCATGGCTGACCATTCCCGGTGATGGATCCCAGTAGGATGGGAGAAATGTGTGGACCAGAACGTCATATGACTACAAATTCCAAACCAACAAAAAATGCAGAACTCTGAGACTGGTTGAAACTGGAGTTCTCCGAGCGCGATCACTCCGAGGTTTGCTTCAACTCTTCAATGTCAACTCCCAAGTCCCCGCTGTGGTCACCTTATCGATAAACAACAGGCTGGATCAGAGAATCACAAGCACTCATACATACTGTGCTGCTTTCAAGAATCACCCGTCAAGATCGAGCGGTCAAGAATGACTTCAACGCCAAGATGAGACCGTGCAGGAGCAGGGACACCGGATTCACTAACAGGCCACCGCCAGAACTTAAGGAATGAGCACGCTCACCGCTCCGTAGAACACGCAGTTTGAGCGTGATGGCAGCTGAGAAGCCCCATCCTTTCCTGGGAGCAGTGCTATGTCTGATATCTTGAATGCTGGCATTCTTACCCTCACTACCTTCCCTCCCTTTTGCCCAACATTTAGTCGCTTTTCACCCATCCTCTTTCTCAGCCCCTTCTTTGTTGTACTTTCCTCACTCGGTTTGGAGTTTGTATCCCACATGCTGGAATTCTTTCAGTTTTGGCTGCAAGTGCAGCTGACCTTTAAACCACACGGGTCGGGATGGCATGGGTCCGCTAGGGTTTTTTTTTAAGCAGCATGTGACAGTAGTTTTCTCCGAGTGAGCAGCTTCTCCTCAGCAAATGGCACGTCGTGGTAAGAAGGGATGTTGAGCTGCTCTCGTGGGTGGACCAGGGGCGGGCCTTTGCAGTGCTCATGGGAAAATTCCATTTGCTGCTAATGCCAGGTCTCCATGAACTGTTTGAAGACTTGCTTGTATTTGAAGACTGTAAACCTTGGTGACACCATGGGGCCTGTATGATAAGGCCAGAGTGAGGCTAGAAGGGCTCCCAGGAAGCAGAGGAAAGTCAGGACATTAACCAGGGAAAGTGGAATGGCTTGCTCTGTATCAGAGATTGAGGTCTGCCGCTGTGGCTGCCGCCACTTCAGGATAAATGAATCCAGCAGAAGGACTTTTGTAAAGGAAGGATAGGAAATGGGTGATGTTGTTGCCGCAGCTATGCCAGCACCCGTGGAAATCCTTTTAGCCGATAGTGAAAATGCAGAATTTTTAAAAAAAATCTTCATCTTTCCTCCAAGGAATGGCTCGTGGGTTCGAACTACTGACCTTGGGGTTTGCAGCCCAGCAATCAACCCATTATACCACTGGGCTCCTAGAAGATCAGATTTTTTGTGGGTGCAGGGTATAATATGTATAACATTCAGACCAAGTGTTCCATCAACTTTGTAAGGCCAACAGTAGGCTGTTAGCAGTTACTTTTGGGGGAAGTAAAAAACTTCACTGCATGGTGGTGGACACCCCTAACCCCTACATAATCTTCAGGTGTCACCCATATTAGGAAACCTACCTTGAGTAACGACACACAGGAAAGAAGTGTCTTTCTCTGGCACATCAAGGCCTAGGTGTGATCTGAGGTAAGAATATGCGGACTAGGGATGCAGGCACTCTCCTGTAGCTCTGTGGTGTGTTTGCCTCATGCCCAACGTGACCTCCTCCTCCATCCGGCTTCACCACTCTGCCTCCTGGCATGATGTTCTCACTGCTGCCTGTCCTTTGGACTTAGTGCAGTGGCTGGATGGCTGCTTCTTCCCACCCCTCCCCTCCAAATCAATTCAAGTACAGGGTTTTTTCTATGCTTGCTCCTGGCTGAGTAATATTCTATTGATACATTCATATCTCATTTTGTTTACCCATCCATCTGTGATGGACGTGGGTTATTTCCACACTTGGGCTGCTGTGACCTCACACAGACTCTGTCCACTGCCATCAAATCAACTCCGCCTCATAGCAACTCTAAGATATCGACATCTGTAAATCTTTAGGTAGCCTCATCTGTGTCCCACAGAGCAGCTGGTGATTTTGAACCACTTACCTTATGGTTACCAGTCCTACGTATACTTTGAATGACCAGTTAAACGGCCTATTCCTCAGTTCCGTGCTTGGAATCTTAAAAATAGTCTGTAATCTTGTGATTGTTATTAGTATTAACATCAGAATATCTGTGACCTGCTCCCCTGGAGAGCATGTCATCCAAGGAGTTTGGGTCTGGCTTGATTCCCATCTCCTTTTCTGGTACCTGGGCTGCTAACCTCAAGGTTGGAGGTTCAAACTCATCAGTTGTTTCATGAGCGAAGAGTCTGTCAGGTCTCAGAAACCCTATTGCAGGCCACTATGAGTTGATATGGGTTTGTTTGTTTGTTTGTTTGTTTGTTTGTTTGTTTTTCTGGTTCCTGTGCCCAGCGCAGAGGTCACTGAGTCATTCAGGGAATATTTGATGGGTGGATGAATAAACAAATGAGTAATGCTTTTTGTTTTGTCGTTTTTTTAATAAACAAAATGTTGATGGTATTTATTTAAAGGGTACCAAATCAAGTTTTTTGGATAAGTGAAGACTAAAATCCAGATAACCTCAAATATCACATGCAGTTACTTTTTCATTGAAGCCAGGAGTCTCACTAAAACAGCCAGAGTTCATCATTGTGGGGTGCTGCAGGGTGGATTCCTACTCGAAGGCGTCCTGAAGGGCCTCAGAGTTTCCCATGCTTTAATCTTTACCAGAGCAGATTGCCAGGAGCAGTTGATGAGTCCAAACCATTCACTGTCTTGTTTGCTGCTGAACATTTTAACCCTTGTACCAATAGGACTCCTCAAGGCGATCAGAAACAAACTCTTTGACTGCCATCAATTGAGCTGATTTTGTCTCCTCGCAATCCCGTAGGTCAGGGTAGAACTTCTCCTTTGGGTTTCTGAGGCTGTAAATCATCTTCTCCCTCGGAGTGGCTAGTGGGTTGGAACTGCCGACCTTGTGGTCAGCAGCCCAGCACCTAACCCACCATGCCACCAGGGCTCCTTGAAAGCAGCTGTGGACACTGTAGACAAGGTGGCTTGGCTTGTGTGCCAACTCATTGATAAAAATAGGCAAGAGGCTGGATTTGACTCTCAAGTCATAAATTGATTGAATTCTTACTTTTTAACATCCGTGTAGAAAAACATCTGCATAGTATTCTGCTATACAGATGCACTGTAATCAGTTGATCTAAGATGATGACACTGAGCCCTGGTAGCGCAGTGGTTAAAGCACTTGGCTGCTAACTGACAGGCTGGCAGGTTGTGCT
Organism: Tenrec ecaudatus; assembly: GCF_050624435.1. NCBI lineage: Eukaryota > Metazoa > Chordata > Mammalia > Afrosoricida > Tenrecidae > Tenrec > Tenrec ecaudatus. Next base: position 8,256,174 of record NC_134545.1, read on the forward strand.
CATGGGAGACGGATGAGGCAGTGTGCTTCCAGAAGGATTATGGCCCGGGCAGCCCTATGAGGCAGTTCTGCTCTGTCCTGGAAGGCTGAGATGGGTCAGAATCAATGGAACGGCAACAGGTTTTCTTTTGGGGTTTTGTTAGCAGACGTGTAAGTTTGTAGGTTTTTTTATTATTGTAAGCAATTCTGCACACACAGCTGTGTACATCACTTTTATTTTATAACTCTATCTGCGGAACAAGTTCCTAGAAGTGGAATTTCTAGGTCAAATGTGTGTGCGTGCTAAGCCTTTTCACAGAACTTGCCAAACTGTGCTCGCCATCAAGGTTGGATGCTTATCCACGGTACACAAGAGTGCCAGCTCCCTTGCACGCCTGCCAGCTCTGCGCCCATAAAAATGGCCTAGTGTGTAGGTTAGTTTTTAAATGAATGGTGCATTGTCATTCTGGGTTCTGAAAAGGCTCCTTGCGCTCCAGGCTAGACACACAATGATTAACACAGATTCTGCCTGATTCCTTCTTTGATACACTTCTACAGAGAGTTTGGCTATAGGAGCTCATATGACACTATTGGATAAGCTATAATCTATTAACCATAGGTTGGCAGTTCAAACCTAAGGGAGAAAGATGAAACTATCTGCTTCATTTTTACAAGATTTACAGCCTTCTTTACACAGGAGACCCTTTGTGTGGTGGAGCTATGCATTGGAATCAACACAGTGGCAGTATTTTGGGGTGTGTGTTTTTTTTTTTTTTAGTGTCCAAAAGAGACCTGGTGATGCATCAGCTTAAGCATTGGTTTGGTAACCAGATAGTTGGCAGTTCAAACCCACCAGCTGCTTCTCCTGAGAGAGCTCAGGTGAAAGATGAGGCTGTGTGCTCACTTAAAGATTTACAGCCACAACTGATTGTTGTCATGATTGTGCAATTCTTCTTGACATGATTGAACGATTGAGTTATGTCATGTGGATTGTGTGCCAGTAAAACTGGGGTGGGGGGAGAAAAAAACAACTGGGGGGGGGCGAGATTTACAGCCTTGGAAACCCTCTGGAGCAGTTCTGCTTTATCCTGTAGGATTCCTATGAGTCTGAATTGACTTAACAGCAGCATGTTGTTGTTGTCGTTGTTTGTTTTAAATGGGATTATAAAGAGTCCAAGGATGGTACAAATGGTTGGCGTGCTCAGCTGCTAACTGGAAGGGTGGCTGACTGAGTCTACTAAGAGGCACCTAGGAAGAAAAACCTGGCAGTCTATTTCTGGGAAATCAGCCTTTGGTGAGCCCACAGAGCACAGCTCCACTCAGACATAGGCGGTCACCTGGCGTGGTAAACTGAGAGGCTGGATGAGAATGTAATGCAGCTCAATCCTCTACTCTTATTCACGGCCTTGGAAAGCTGACTTCAGTCGGGGAAGACCCTCATGGTTATGAGACTGTCAGGAGAGCCAGCCCCTAACAAATCATCACAGGCCTGGCAGGCACAATTGCACCTCGAAATGTGTCAGACATATTTCATGGTAGCATGCTCACCTCAGCCCCGCTTGGTGGGCCACGTGAGGATGTAGAAGGTGGAAATGGCAGGGCAGAGAGAGGGCACAGGAGGAGGACAGGAGGAGAGAGCAATTTATTACTAACCAAGGCTTATATCTCTTTGTTTTTCTTCTTTTTTCTAATCGTTTTATTAGGGGCTCATACAACTCTTATTACAATCCATACATACATCAATTATGTAAAGCATATTTGTACATTCATTGCCCTCATCGTTCTGAAAACATTTGCTCTCCACGTAAGCCCCTGGCATCAGGTCCTCATATTTTACCTTCCCTAATGAACCCTTGATGACTTATAAATTTTTATTTTGTCTTATCTTGCCCTGTCTGACGTCTGCCTTCACCCACTTTTCCAATAGGAAGGGGAGGGATTGGGGGTACACATGGGACAAGATGGGCAGATCCTAGATTCAGGATGGCAGCCTAACTTTGGACATCACTGAGCAAGTTTGACCACTTTTCTGCCTCTTCCTGGAAATAATTACTATCCTTATCAGTACCAGACCATAGTCTGATGGCTGAATGCCTTCAGGGAGAATATCTCTAAGCATCTTACCTCCCACCATGTGCTGGTAAACAGCCTCTAAGGTTTGGGGGAGACAAAACTGGGGAAAAATCTGTCTGTAGCCCACAAGATATAAATAAATCTGAATACACATTCTCATGACTGAACACAGTCCCTGCAATAACCCCCCACCCCCCACAAAGGAACTACTATATAAGATAAATCATTCCTGTTTCTGGCTGTTCCCTGTGTCCTGGAGGTTATCTGTAGATAAGCACAATTAGATTCTATAGCCTGGCCCACCATAAAATGTAGCAAATTCTATTTGGAAGGAAGTCTCTGTTTTTTTGTTTGTTTGTTCTGAAGTCTCTTGCTGATATTGATCACAGATTACCCCCCTGGGGAGGGCTCAGGGGCATCTAAGTCAAGAAGGTGATGACTCACTTTGACTATGTCATATGTTCGCTGTGTGATGTGTATGCCTTTTGAAAGATCCATATATTCATATAGGTCATGTTTTTAGATGTCTCAGGGGGAGAGACATACCTTGGTCGTTGGCTCCACGTGAGAAAGAATTCACGCTGAAGCCTGGTTTGTGATCCAAGTGTGTTTTATGAGAGTCAGAAGACGTTTCAGGTTTACACAGGTACCTGCAGGCTCCTCAGGAATGTGCAGCTGGCCTGGAAGCTGCTTACCAGGCCACGTGGTCAACTCCAGGCTCCTGCCTTTTCAATTATTCCACGGGGAGGCATGGTGGGCGACCATGGTTGACCCCATTGGCTGAATTGAATTCACCTGGCCTAGGTGGGCCAATCCAGGTGCAGCACCCACCCACAAGTACCTTGGCAGGAAACCTGAACCTCTGAGCATGTGCAGTGTGCCACTCCTTTGTTCCCATAGCTCGGACCTCTGGGCATGCGTAATGGACGCCCCAGTGCCTGTGCGAGGCTACCTAACAATGTCTTAGTCATACTCTTGAGATAATAAAAGAGATTGAACAAGCAGAGGCCACAGTGGCGTTTCTCTTACAACAGAACTTGAGAAGCCGAGGAGGAAGCCCATCCGGCACCTCAAGGTGGTGAGGACTTGATGCCCACCCAGCAGTCACTCAGTCACGATTCCTACTTTTGAGAGTGGTCTAAGGTTCAGAGTGCACTTTTCCTGAATTTCCCTCGCTTCCCAGCAGTACCTGCCCTGGCACCCCGGGATACTTAGGCACTGGAGTGCCCAAACCCAGTCCATGCTTGATGTATTTCGTCTCCTGCATCTTCCACTTCCTGTAGCCTGGGAGACCCAGAACAACATCCCTTCTGGAACGATACTGAAGGCCTTCATTGCCGGGAGGGACAGTGGACCCTGGATGAAGTTTATGCGAGGGGAGTTAACGCCAGAGGATTTCTTCCAAGAGTTCGGGATGCTGTGTTCTGAAATGGTGAGTGCCCATTGAGTTTGTCATGCTGCAGCTGAAAAAGAGGTCCCTTCCTTTGCCAGCTCATCCCATCTGGGATACTCAGACCCAACCAATTCCGACTCACAGCAACCCTACAGGACAGAGTAGAACTGCCCCTTAGGGTTTCCGAGACTGAATCCTTCCGCAAGCAGACAGTCTCATCTTTCTCCTATGGAGCAGCTGGTGGGTTTGAAACATCGACCTTGAGGTTAGCAGCCCCATGCGTAACCCCGACACCACTGGGGCTATAAGAGTAACCTACAAATATTCTGTGCTAAGCCCCTCTAGCAGACAGTGCTCACCTGAGACTCCACGACCATCTGTGTGAAGTCTCTCATCAGAAAGGTTATTTAAACCAATAACAACATTGACTATTTCCTCATGTTATGCATTTTTCTAAGTCCTTCAACGCAGACAAGAAACCTACAGACATGTGTTGTTGTTGTTGGGCATGCCAGTCTAGTCCGTCCCCTCTCAGAGCAATCCTGTGTCCAAGCAGAATGGAACAGTCTGGTCCTGGGCCAGCCTCAAGTCATCTGAAACCTGGAAAACACAAAACCAAGTGTGGTATGAGTTGGGGTAACCAGCCCCCCCCCACTACTCACGGGTTCGATAAACACAATTGTACAGTTGAAATATATATATATAATAAAGTCATAGCATGAGAGATAGAAGAGAGTCAAATAATGGAGTCAGACACATTTCATGTAGCATGCTCACCTCAGCCCCGCTTGATGGTCCACATGGAGGGGGAAGGGAAGGAGGGCAAGGGAACAAGGGAGCGAGCATGGGAGAGGAGAGGAGGAGCTGAGAGAGTGAGAACCCAGGCCTATATACCTTTGGGGGGATGTGCAAGCCCACTGATTACCGGTAAAGACGTTAAAGGAAGGGGTTACACTATAGATTATGCAGTAATGAGAGGGGGACAATCTAGGGACATAAACGCAATAGTTAGAGGAGGGATTGGGGTATACATGTGACAAGATGGGCGGATCCTAGATTTAGGATGGCAGATTAAGTTTGACCTGTTCTATGGATCACCATTGGAACCATTATCAGTAGGGTGTAAACTCCACCTACAGGAACCAACTCAATGACTGCAGGCCTGTCCATTGTCCTTAACAGCAGGGAGCAGGGCCTACTCCCTGGTGACTGATTGTCTTCAGGGAGAATGTAAGCATCTGACCTCCCCCCACACCAAGTCAAAGAGGCCAGTCAAAAAGGGCCATGTAAAGTGATTCTGTTCTTAGGACAAGTCTAGGATAGGCAAATGCTGTAGAGACACACAAAGGACTATCTGACAAAGGGCCAGGGCAGAAGTGAGGGAGAGTGATGACTTAGGGGTGCAGGATTGTGGGGTGGGTGGGTGGTGAAGCTGTTGTAAATTTAGAGAGCTGTGGTGATGGGCACACAACTCCATGCGTCTACTAAAAACTACCAAATTGCATGCTTTCAGCGGGTGTGTTGCCTGGCATGAATTGTTTATCAACAAAGCTGTTACAAAATATGCACAATAGTAGTGTTGCCTTGGGACATTTCAGAACAAGACCTTTCAAAAACCACATGAGTTTCAAAACACAACCCAGAGGATCAGGAACTAATGTTCGTGAAGATGCTGCTGAGGCAGGAGAACAGTTAGATGCCTTCTGGAGTATCACCAAGTACAAGGGGGCTTAAAATGTTTGTGGAAAAACTCCGTTATCTTTTCAATCCATTCATGCCTTTCTGAAGCCCCCGTGTAGACTTACCAATCACCATCAAGTCGAGACCTACCTGTGGCGATGCCAGGTGTGTCCAGGTAGAACTGGGCTCTGCCAGGTTTTCAGTGGCTAGGTTTACAGCCATTGATTGTCAGGTCTTTCCTCTGAGATGCTTCTGGGTGAACTTGACCCTCCAACACCTCAGCACATGTTTACACCACCTGGGGACGCCACAAAGTAGTTTACTCCTATTTAATTGGCGAGGGGGCCTCAAGCAGGTTGTGGAAGAGCCCCCACCTATTCTCATTCCATTTTTCCACAAACTTTTTAAATTCCCCTGTACTTTTTTGAGTTTAACGTATTATCTTTGGATGTTACAATTTTTTTTTTAAGTTGGCCACCTGAGAGTGAAATCACAAACTCATCCAGCTGGCCAATTGATGGGAAATGCCCATTTTTCTCACCATGTCTCTCTTTCTAAGTCACTTGTAAAACCTCATCTACACAGTTTGGAACTTGGGTGGAGGGGGACAGTGGCATGAGCGAGGAGAAAGTGGGCTTTGCTGTTGGAGATCATTTATCCCTGCGCTCACTGACTACCGGCTCTCTCCCCAATCCTCCCATGGCCAGTCTCGGACCACGGTGCCTGTGGACTCCTTTTTCTCTCTGCTGACCAGTGAACAAGTGGCCAAGCAGTTCCCAGTGATGACCGAAGCCATATCCCAGATTCGTGCAAATGGCCTTCAGACGGCAGTCTTGAGCAATAATTTTTATCTTCCCAGTGGGAAAAGCTTTTTGCCCCTGGACCGGAAGCAGTTTGATGTGGTAAGCTGATGTGGTAAGACCAGAACCATGGCAATTGGGCCCATGCCCTTGCCTCAGAATCCAGCCTTATTCAGCGCCTTAAGCAGGAATTGAGTGGATGGGTTTTTCAAGCAGGTGCTTGACTGAGTCAGGCTTAGACTTCAGTCCACAACACTGGGCTCTCAGCAAGGCCAGGCATTGATGGGATCTGTTGGCTGCTTACAGCCCTTCAGTTCTGGACTTGGACCTGATCTTCAAACAGCACAAACGTTGCTGTCAACCTCCACATCTCAGTGGGCCCTTGGGCTGTTTATCTTTTAAGGCCAAACCCCGTACCCCTCTAATTCTGTGGTTCTGACCACTAGACCACTGCTGATCAATGGAAGTTTCTGCGATGATGGCATTGTTTTAGCTGGGCTACCCAGTGTGGTCGCCCCTAGCCCAGGGTGGCTCTTGATCACTTGAAATGGGGCTAGGGCATCTAAGGAACATAGCTACAATTTTAAATCTAATTTCCAGCTTATTTAAATTTAGATACTACGTAGGATTAGTGGCTACCATATTGGATGGCCCCTGAGAACACACATGCCCAGAGGTGGTCTTCCGTGCCAGGAATGCACTTCCGTGGGCCATCCCCAGCTCTCTGGGTGGACAAAGGAGTTCTTGGCAGGTGACTATGACTTGCGTCATTGTCACCCCTGCTCTCGTTCATTCAGTGTGAGTCACAACAAAGTCCCAAAGAGAGATTCTGTGTTAAGGGCCTTTGCCCCCCTCTCCCCCTGGTGAAGACTGGTCACATCTCAGGTGGGCACGTTGAACAGGATAGAGACATCTGGGGAGATGAATAATTCAGCGGTTGTACATTTCATTGACTGAGCCCTTCTCTGGTTCTTTCCCTGCATTGGGGGAGGTACGTAATTGGTTTGACTCTAGGGAGTAGCATATTCCCCACACTGGGTCCTCCATCTGACCATTCCTGCGTGTGTCTATGCCCCCTAAAGGGACTACAGCCAATTCTTTCAAGACTGACTCACATCGGCATAACCTGGGGCTCGGAAAGGGGCAGGTGCCCACGCTGCTTGCCTAGAAGTTTTTACTGAGTGGGTCTGGCAGAGGCCTGGTCTGTGTTTCTGGAAAAGTCTGTGGTTGGGGGCGGGAGGGGAGTGTACTGAGCTGTTCACTGCCTCCCTCACACTGGCCTTGAGAAGGAGCTGTCCCGCCACCTTCCTGGAACAGCCCCTTGATAACTGAGACCATTTGTTGCCTAGTTTATATCTGGATGAACACTGGCCTTGAACCTCTCGTTCCCAGTTAGAGCAACAGAGACCCTGAACGGGCTTCATGCCGCCAAGTGCAGAATCAAACGGAAAGAGAAGCCTGCGATTCTTAGCAAATTTCAGTCCTAAAAATGTTTTCCCTTCCTTAAGACATCATTCCCCTTATGAAAGGCCCAAGCCTGGTTATTGGCACTTGGCCCAGGCCCCTGAATTCACACCTCTCTCGCTGGTTTCTGAATGACTCTGCTTCCCTGCTGCCTCCTGTGCTGTGTTTTTGTAAGGGGAGCCCCTCTTGGCAGGCATAGCTCCGGCTGGCCCTTGGCAGACAACAGAGTCAGTGTGGAGGTGGACGTCTTTCTCTGAGACGCCAGCCAGCTCGGGACTTGTCCTTGGGCTCACAGACCTTGGGTGGGTCCAAGAGTGAGTCAGAGGTTGGGCTGTGTTCTCGGGCAGATCAGAGGTGAGGCTTTCAGACCTGGGTGGCCGTCTAAGACCCGTCCTCTAGAAGTAGTGAAAGAGTGGACTTGGAGGGAGGTGCTCAGTCACAGATAACTTCCTACCAAGACAGCTTTCTCAAGATTCTCCCAAGCCCCCAGCAGATGAGATTTGGCCTGAAGCCCGAAGCGCACCCTTAGCGTGAATGAGACCATGTTGCTGCTGCTGACAATCGCTCCAGTGTCAGCCCTCCCCTCTGTCTTTGATTTATTATGTTTTATCATCTGGTATGTAGACAGTAAGGCCACATAGGTTTTATAGCAACATTGTTTTCTTTTGGGTAAGTGGTGAAATCGGCCCATAAAACAGAGATGCTCAGCTCTCCTGCTGCTCTGGGGAGTTGCCTACCCCTCTGATGGGCGGAGCTCAGGGGGAAAGCTCCCATGAGTCCTAGTTCCCCAGTGACAGTGCGTGCATGAGACCACAGTGACCTCCTGGAATGTCCCCAGGTGGAAACCCTGTGCTCCTAAGTCACTCAGGTTATGTCGTCACCCTCTAGAGCTCCCTGTTTTAAGTAAATGATCCCCCGAGCTTTTCAGAATGTTCCCCATGGTTTACGAGTCAATCGTGCGCGAGGGAGTGTCTCCTGTGGCTGTCGCTCCGGCAGGTCGTGGAATCCTGCGTGGAAGGGATCTGTAAACCCGACCCCAGGATCTACCAGCTGTGCCTGGAGCGGCTCGGCGTGCAGCCCTCCGAGTCGGTCTTTCTGGATGACCTGGGACAGAATCTCAAAGCCGCAGCCAGCCTCGGAATGCACACCGTGAAGGTAATTCTGTCTCCATGGGCATGAATCCCAGCACACCAAAGACACCTGACCACAGACCACCTCTGCCACTCTGCTGCCTCCCATCCCCTCCATGTTCTCTGTAGCTGTCCTCATGCTCATCCGAGGACGCTCAACCCCAGGCTGCCACTAGGACAGAGTTGAATCAAGGCAGAAAGCGTAAGCAGTGGCCAGCCATTGTGCTGTCCACAGCAACATTGCACGTGTCATCTGATGCCATGGGAAAGGGAACAAGAGCCGGGTATAGGTCCCAGGTCTTGTTTCTCATGGACCTGGTGAGAGACGTGTAATGGGATAGGGCCATGAGACAGGACTGTCCTGCATCTATATGGGTTATAAAGTAAAGCTGAATTTCAGCTTAAAAAAAAAAATGACAGTCATCCAACAGGTGCTCGCAGCTGCAGCCCTGCTGTGGCCATGCCTTGCTGGACATGTCTTTCATGGCCTTTCTGTGATTTCCATTAATCATGAAATCCACAAGGCTAGAGGCTAGATTTTCAGAGAGCAGAGGGATGGAAAATGTGATATGAAGGCAGTGTGAGAAGCAAGAGAAGCCAGGAAGTGGAGGGCAGGTTCAGACACTTAGGTGGGGGCGCCAGCCTGTCCTGGCGAGCATGCACTGGTGGGTAGCCTGCAGCTCCCAGCCCCACAGGCCACCCAGCATCACAGCTGGGAAGAGGCCTTAGCTTAGCTTCCTCATTGGGCTGGTTGAGCCAACAAGCCTGGAGGAATTGAACAGCTGAGGCCATACAAGTCTCTGTCCGCTCACAGTATGAGGGAGTATGGTGGACCCTTAGCTGCCTGCTTTCCAGCAGATTAAAAGCCTAATTCAGTTAGAATGAAATGGGAGGAGGGAACTCATTCTGCTGTCACCTCAGCAGCAGAATTGCCCTTGCTCAGAGAATGGACATCTTAGAGACTCCTCTCTCTCTAGTGGCTCTCCTCTTGGAGAGCAGATGGCAGGCCAGGCCAGGGCTGACGGGCGGTGCATGCCCAATATTCCCTTTGAAACCAGGTCAACGACCCAGACACTGCAGTCAAGGCCTTGGAAGCCCTTTTGGGTTTTACCCTGCGAGCGACTGTTCCGAACACTTGTCCAGTGAGGAAGACAATGGAAATTCCAACAGATTCCTTGAAGAGGTACCTCAAAGGTGTCTTGGAGACTGAAGCCACAGGTACTTAAGTTTTACTATCTGGATAACTCTGCCCAAGGCTAGGCTTCCAGTCTGGCTCTCACTTTCACACCCAGTGGAATATGCTGGGAAAAAAGAGGCAGTGCCGGGAGGGTCGGGTTTCACTTAGAGATAAAAATCCTCCAAAGCACTCAAGAGTGAGGTGTGGTATGGCAAGGGGCCTGGTGACCACAGTGTGTGCTCAGGGGCATTTCAGTGGTTGTGACTTTTGAGACAAAGGCTGAAGGTGACTTCTGTAACGTGACCCCCTGTCTCCATCTTCTCGAAGGCCCCACCCTCAGAAAACCAGGTGCCTGCTGAGCAATTGAAGCCCGTACTGCCTGGTGATAGCATTTTAGAAGCCCCGGTGGCGCACTCATTGAAGCGCATGCTGCTAGGCTAGGCTAGGCTAGCCCAACAGCTGCTCCGAGGGAGAAAGATGAGGCAGTCGGCTTCAGGAAAGGTGAAAGCCAAGGGGGCCCTTTGGGACAGTTCTACTCTGTCCTCTAGGGTCACTACAGAGTAGGCGTCAACTCCACACCAGTGGGCCCGGCTTTTCGGTTGGGTGAGGTTTTACATCACCTAAGGAGCTTCCCAGCACGCTTTTCCAAAGCTGAGGGCAGCATCGTGGACAACCCCCCCATTGCTCCCCCGCTCTCCACGGTAAAGGCGTCTGTGTCAGGAGCCCAGTCTGGTCATGAAGTGGGGTCTCCTAGATGTTCTGTCAGGGACCACTGAACTCAGCGGAGCAGCCCAGGTTCACACGGAGGGAGGCCCCTGGGTAGCTGCTGTCAGCTGTCACCTCGGTGCCGGGCCCTTTGCCTCTCTGTCGGCAGGGTGGGTGGCTGTGGCTGTGGGTGTGTTTGACACACTCAACAGAAAAGGCTTTCCGCGCAGAGCAGGAGTGCAAGGAGGGCAGAACCAGACCCGGAACAAAGGGAGGCAAGCACCATGGGGCCGATGGCATGGCTGTGGCCGCACACGTGCGACCTGGGGCGTGGCCACTCCGGTGTCAGGGGAGGAGCAGCTTTTCTCCCTGAGTGACTCCATTTGGGACATCCATCCTGCCCCTCAAAGGCAACACCCCTTGAGAAGAAGGACGTCGGCTCAGCTCTGCCTTCTATTCCCCAACTTGCAGGTCCATTGGAACTCCGCCAGTTCAGTCATGGGCAGTCAAACCCAACTTACTACATCAGGCTGGCGGACCACCAGCTGGTTCTGAGGAAGAAACCCCCTGGGAAACTCCTTCCATCAGCCCATGCAGTAGAGAGGGAGTTCAGGTGAGTTCGCAGAGCTGCATGCCTCCCCAATTTGGCACCCCAACCATTGGCTCAGCACCTAAGTGGACAAGCTAACCCCAGACAAACCTGAGCCCATCGAGCCCAATCCCACCCACCCTGTGCGGCTCTTCAGGACAGAGCAGGACGGCCCCAGAGAACTCCCAGCCCTGTGCGAGCGCTCCGTAAAAGTGCCTTGAGACTTTAGAGAACACACTGTGGCTCACAAGGTTATCTCACAGAAGAGCGTGCAACCTCATTTTGTTCAGAAGTACGTTTGCGCTGGTCTAGAGACCGGATGTTTGTAGAAAGCCAATACTGAGTGCACTTTAGGCTTAGCATCGATCCATTAATGGGCCTGTAGCTGAAAAGTGCTTGGCTGGAGAAGACAAGCTGGTCTACTCCTGCAAGATCAGTTCTGAACCCCCTGTGGGCACCGCTCTCCTCTGATGCACAAGGGAGCCAGGGGTGAGGACGGTGCAGAAGCATCTGGCTGTGGGTGAGCTACGCGGGTGGGCTGCAGGAGCCGGGTGATGGGGGCAAGGGACTCCATTATACAAGCATCTCTACCTATGTTTACTTAGGTTTGCAATTCTCCAAGTAGTGAAATCCAATTTTTTACAAGTTAACATAGTTTTATAAATAGGAAGACTTAAACTGAAGGCTTAGAGGGTAGAGTCCACCCCAAGGTGCCTCGGAAGAACAGCCTGGCGATTAACTTCAGACAAATCAGTCATTTATCAGCTCTGTGGAACACAGGCATGGGGGGTGGGGTCAGAGCCGACTCAAAAACCCCTGATTACAGAAGGAACTCTTTCCCACATTGTGCTCACTGCTCCCGCCCTCCTTTGGACTTGCAGCTGCTAGAATTTGCCTGGTCTGAGTGGGACGTGGACCGATGATTAGAACGTGGGGTTCTTCTGAGTGTTAAAGTACATGCGTGTGTATTATTGGTAGTATCCAGACTCACCCTAAAAACGAAAGCCACCTCTACAAAAGCAGTGGATAGTTGTTCTTCCTTTCTTGACTCCTTTTGGGTCAACGGATGATTTTTCAGAATTCCATTTTGATTTCTGCATGTACTAGTTTCTAAGTCAGGAAAACAGGGTCCCGAAATTGTGATCAGTTCAGCCAACAGTCACGGCCATTTCTGTTTGTCGTGAAAGGATTCTGAAAGCCCTTTCCGGTGCTGGAGTGCCTGTCCCCAAAGTCCTTGGCCTCTGCGAAGATTCAAGGTAATGCTCAAGATTTTGCTTCCACCACATACTCAAGGTACGAGAGAGGAGGCCCCAGGTACTAAACTTACTTCTCAGGTGGTTAAGGTCCAAACAAATGAAATTTGAGTGAGAGAGACAAGACACCTCTAGCACCTCCCCCCTCGAGGTTACGACTGTTCTACCCTGTCCTCGAAGGGTCACAATCGACTCGATGGCAGCGAGTTGTAGTTTCATTCACGTGTTTGTTCATTTTTTATTGTGTTTTTGTAGATTTTTGTTGATTGTGGTGGTCTTTCTAAACTTTTAAAACATTGCATTGTAACATGCTTCTTGAGTGTCTCATTTCTCCTCTGCTTTTTAAGTATGAAAAGTTTGAAATAGGCAGAAAAGAAAACATAATGGTATAAAGATACCCATTTACTCCAGGTTCAGACATTGTTCACTTTTTGCCATACTCTCCATATGCGTGTGCGTGCGTGTGCGTGTGTGTGTGTGTGTGTAGGAAAGATGTCTATAAGGGGGCTCCAAGAAGTTCCTGGAAAAATTCCATTGCCTTTTCCCTTTATGTTCCCACAAACGTTTGAGGCTCCCTCTTTTATAAAGGAGCCCTCATGGCACCGTGCTGAAGCACGTGGCTGCCGACTGGAAGGTCAGTGGTCCGGATCCACCAGCTGCTCTGTAGGAGAAAGGTGGCAATCTGCTTCCGGAAATACTGCCGCCTGTGGGGTAGTCCTACTCCGTCCTGCCAGGTGGCTGTGAGTGCATGTGTCTGATTAGTATTTTGGGCTGAATCGTTTGAACGTTGCAGACCCCATACAAGACGTCTCCTGAGAACAAAGACACACCTTTCATTACTCTAATGAACAGTGGCGCTACCATTGCTAATATCTAGCCCACAGCTGAATTGTCTAAATTGCACCAAGCATTCTTTTATAATAGGTTTTCAAGTCAGGGTGGTCACCTAGAAGAGTAGAGTTTTCAAAACAATTTCTTAGAGTAGCTTATTTCTTAACTAATTTCTACTAATAACTAAGATTAACCGCATGCCTATGGTTAACATGATCCCAAATGAAACAGAACCCACTGCCATCGAGTAAATTCTCTTTATGGGGTTTCCCAGACTGTAAATCTTTATGAGAGCAGAGAGCCTCATCTTTCTTCCTGCGGAGCCCCTCATGGTTTGAACTGCCAACCTGGCAGTCCAATGCCAGCCTAGCCCACAGCACCACCAAGACTCCGACACTTAACGTGCACTATAGCGTGATATGTATGTCATCATGCCCCCAAAGAAAGATAGCATTAATAACCAGAGGGGATGTTGAATGAACCTGTGTTAAAACCAGATACTGTGCAGGTACTCCTTGCTCTTAATTCTGATAGCGACCCTTTGAAGTAGGCACCTTGAAGAAATCTCAAGGTTAGTAAGGTACCCACAATCACACTGCCAGGAAAGAGCAGAGACAGGATTTGAACCTGGTTCTGGGCAACTCCTATGCTTTCCCGTATCGTCTCACTTAGACCCAGTCCGATGGTATCTATGAATGGGTCAGAGCGAAGTCAGAGGCAAAGTAGTCTAGGCAGCTTCGTGTGTAGGTCAGCTTGATGGGGGGTCATCGGGGGAGGTGGGGTGGTTCACAAGCCCACTGCTTACATGCACGGGAGAAACTAAATGACCAGTCCCCTGGGCCTACACCCCAGAAGCATTTCACAGGCAGTGCCCTCACCAACAGCTTCTGACATGCCCTGTCCATGCCCCCTCAGTATCATCGGCACCCCCTTCTATCTGATGGAATACTGCCCTGGACTCATCTACAAAGACCCTTCTCTGCCAGGCTTGGAGCCCAGCCAGAGGCGGGCTGTCTACACTGCCATGAACAGAGTCTTATGCCAAATTCACAGTGTGGACCTCATGGCTGCAGGCCTGGGAGACTACGGCAAGCCAGGTGAGCAGCAGCGCTTGACTCTTGGCTGCGGCAGGGGCGACTGGGTGTGTGTGTCCGCAGAGCAGCGTTGCTTGTAGGATCTGTGTCCCCCAGGGAATGCTAGTTTCAGACATTGCTACAGCCCAGCGGGCCCTCTTTGCTTCCCCTTCGTACTCTAGCCTGCCATGGGTAGCACCGCAGTCCTAAAATCACCTTCTTCGTAGTTTTTCATTGTGCTTTAGATCCTCCATTGCAATCCCTCTGGTGCACCCTCAGCCCACTTCCTCCCAGTGTTTCCGGTTTCCATCCCTCCTTACCTGTGGAGCTGCTAAAGGCAAGGTCAGCAGTTTGTAACCACCAGCTGCTCTGAGGGAAAAAGAATGGGTGTTTTACTCCTGTGAAGTTACTGTCTCAGAAATTCACAGGGGCACTTCTCTCCTGCCCTATAGGGTTGCTGTGAGTCAGCACCGACTCAGTGTCAGTCAGTTTTTCCTTTTCTTTCCTAACCCTCGGTAAGGAGTCCTTGAGCCCTGTTCTACATTTTTCTCCCTCCCTAACCAAGACCATCTAATATGATCCATTTCAGGACAGTCAAGTGGTAGCTGGGCACCACCTCGTTCTTCTGATCTCAGGGTGTATGTAGAGACTGATGTTTACATGGTTCATTAGTCCATTGGACTCATTGTTGGTATGTGTTTAATTTTCATCACTCTTAGCTCCACTAGATGGGAGAGACAGTAGTTACACCTTACCTGGCTGCTTTTGAAGACTCCAGTTACTACTCATCAAAGTAGGATGTAGAACATTGTCTTTGTGAGCAGGGTTATGTCAGTTGGCCTTGGGGTCCCATGAGCCTATGATCCTGGAGCCAACTTTGTATTTATCAACGACCCATCTCATTGAGGTCTTCCTCATTTTCGCTAACCCTCTCCTTTACCAAGCATGCTGTCCTTTCCACAGGGATTGTTGGTCCCTCTGGACTTTGTGCTGGGAACGTGAGATGATGTTTCACCATTCTCACTTCTAACTATATTTCTTCTTTCTTTCCTCTCACAGTTTTATTGGCACATAATCCACACATCATACAATTCAATCGTTCAGTCATTTCAAGGATAATTGTATAATCTTACCACAGTCAGTTTTAGCACATTTTCTTTCTTCTCCCCACTCCATGATTAAATCATCTTTAAAATGAGTGTGTATCTTCAAGGACCTATTTGTTCTTTGTCGTATTCAACAGTTTCCACCAACACCAAAATTCAAGTCATTCAAACACATCTGTTCTTCTATAAGCTTTCTCATTCATGATCCGACTTGCAGACGCAGATGAGGTGGTTGAGTGTACCACGCACGTGTCAGTGGCGCTTTAGCCCTCAAGGTGACAGCTTTGCTTTGTAACTCTTTGAAGGGGCCTTTTCCTGCAGATTTGCCCAGTGCACTACGTCGTCTGCTATTGAGACTGCATCTTTGACGGGCAGTGATTGTGGATCCAAGCAAGATGGAGTCTTTGGACCATGTCAGGCTTTTCTCTGTTTATTGTGATGTTGCTGATTATTCCCAAAGCCATTAGGAAGCTCAAAGACTCCCTAGGTTGTGGGTTCCGGCCCCACAAACCAAACAGGTTCTTAGGAGTCACTTTGCAATTATGGAAAGTAAGAAAGAAGGGCGAGGCACAGGGGCTCCCCATTCCAATGGGTATATATTATCATGGGGCTTACAAATCTTTCAACGGGCATACTCGTAATAGAGTGAACATGTAATAGAGTGGGTAATAGAATAAGCAGGTAATAGGGAGTCAATGGCTGTGTTAGGCAGGGCTCTCTAGAGAAACAAAAAAAACAGGATATATATAATATATATAGCTATATATAATATATTATTATATATATAGCTATATATAATAGCTAATTAGGCTCAGTTCAACTCACTTTTTTTTTAACAATTTATTGGGGCTCATACAATTCTTATCACAGTTCATACATATACATACATCAATTGTATAAAGCACATCTGTACAGTCTTTGCCCTAATCATTTTTTTCTCCTCTTTCCTTTTTTTACATTTTATTAGGGACTCATACAACTCTTATCACAATCCATACATATACATACATCAATTGTATAAAGCACATCCATACATTCCCTGCCCCAATCATTCTCAAGGCATTTGCTCTCCACTTCAACTCACTTTCATGGAACAGTTATACTGGAAGTCCTTAAACTCACATGGACTGCTGGGTCCAAGGTCAAGCAAACAGACAGTAGAGTCCTCCCTCAGGCAAGATAGGCAGAGTCAGCTGTAGGCCGCAGACAGCATGGTGGGTCAGCAACAGTCAGTAGCTTAGGAACTTAGCAAGGCAGGCCCTGATGGGATCTAGAACTTGAGCAAGGTGACAGGATACACCAGCCTCAAGCTTAAGCGATGTGCTTGAAGGAGTCTCAGGCTCTAGCAACACGATCCATGGGTTGGCTTGGCCCACAGGTAGTATAGGACACAGGTTGAGGCAGAGAACTACCTAAAGCAACAGCATGCTGCTCCTATGACAAGGGAGCAAGAGAGATGGAGTACTCCTTGCAGAGCCATTTATCTCGCTGCCCTCCAATCAAGCTGCGACCCGAATAAACTCTGCCCACATGTTCCTATTGGCCTAGTTGGCATGATAAACCTAACTATCAAAACAGCCTAACCTTGTATGTCCTTGAGCCCTCCCCAGGGAACAATCTATGATCAGTACCAGAAAGAGGCGTCAGAGGGTAGTTAGCTACTCTTTAGGGTGGAACAGGCCATAGAATCTGATTGCTCTTAACTACAGATACCCTCTGGGTGCATCTTTTATTGCAGCTCCTTTATGGAGGGCTATAGCAGGAACTGTTGTCAGGCATGAGAATGTGTATTAAGGGTCGTTTTTTTGTCTCATAACCGTGAGAGCCTTCTCCCAGCAGATTGCCTTTCCAGAATCCGTGATTATGAGCGTGGAGAATCTGCCGCTGACATTCTCATCCAGCCCCTCAGTTTCCCACACCAGGTGGGCTGAACATCTGACTTGGAGATGGTGCAGCTGGAGACAATATTTCAGACCATGCTGATCCAGCTGGCGGCTTCCACCCTGGGCAGCAGCCACAGGAAGTGCTCCCACAGAGGATGCTGGGCCACCCCAGAGCATCACAAATGGCTTTCTGCCCAGAAGAATTTTCAAAGCACTCAAGGGTTTCAGATTTCCCCACTTAATGTCCCAATAGCTTGTAGAAGATGAGAATACAAGTTCTGCCTTTAAAGGAGCTTTCTACGAGGCGGAGCCGTCGTCCTAGCTGCATCCAAATCACCTCCTTTCTCTTGCAGGGGACTATGTCCGGCGCCAAGTGCAGATCTGGACTAAGCAGTACCGGGCCTCTGAGACCAGCACTATCCCGGCGATGGAGCGGCTCATTGAGTGGCTGCCGGGCCACCTCCCTGGGGAACAGCGTACCACGGTGGTGCATGGGGACTTCAGGTAGACCTCTGCCAGGAGACGGGAAGGGGGAACTTGGCAGGTGGTGGGGGCCACTTTACCACTGGGAGTGATTCCCGCTTACCATGTTCTAGGTTGTGGGGGCTGTTCTGTGCGCAGTGGAATGCTGAGCCACATCCCACTAGATGGTTTCACCCACTAGATGGCAGTCGCAGCTCCTCTCTACAAGCTCTCCATGTGGCAACCATGTGACAAAACACCTCCAAATGTTGCCAGGTGTCTCCTGGCCATACCAACTCAGTCTAAGTGGAGAGGTTTATCTCCAGGGTAGAGAGCTAGAGCGAGGAGGTGCCTCTAGCTTCCCACGAGGCCAGGTAGTGGACATTCTCAGTGTGTGTGTGTGTGTGTGTGTGTGTGTGTGTGTGTGAAGAAACAAAAGGAGCCAACATGGTTTCCGGGGGTGCCTGGCACCCCTGTAGGGTCAGGCTTTGAGAACTGCCCAGGATGCTCCCCGGATATTCTCTTAAGTGTATTCAGTTTCCCCAGGCAGGTGAGGTCTCACCTTCCTCGTCCCCCACCCATCTGAAGGAGACCCTGATATTAAGCCGGCTCGAAGGTCAAAGCAGCCTTGGTGGCTTAGAGGTTATGAGTTTGGCTGGGGCTTTCTACTCCCGCAGAGAGGGACAGTCTCAGAAACTCACAGGGCCAGTTCTACCCTGTCCTGTAGGGTCACTATGAGTCTGAGTTACAGAGGTCAAGACTAATGTTCCAGACCCACCCCAGCTTTCCAAGTTGGGCTGTCTTTCTTCCATGGTTGATCTCTGTCACTCACTGCCAGCTGCCTCCTTGGACATCCTTGGTGACATCCTTGAATGACCAGCTCATAGTGTGACCAACTGGGCCTTGCCATGGGTAACCATCCACAGACTGAGCCTGCCTGCTCCTGGGACTCTCCGAGTGCTTCAGGCTGCCGTAACTGGGCACTCAAAGGGCTGCATCCAAGTCCCCTCCCTCCCCTCGAGCTGCTCGTACCTGGGAGCACCTGGTCCAACAGTGCATCCTGTCATCAGCCATTCCAACCCATTTCCTTTTGCAGGAAGACCAGCAAGCGGCTTTCTGTCACCAGTCCTTGTGCTCTGGACCTTGTCGTTGCCTCCTTCTGTGTTCAAGCAGCCACTTGCACAGCAGGCAGGAGAGTCACATAGTGATCTGCACACCTTCTCCCTTCACTGCACTGTGACACCCACAAAGATGCTTTCAGAGCCCTCCCTGCTTTGTGATGGAGGCTTACAGCCGAGGACATCGCCAGCCATTGATAGAGGAGAGGACGTGTCTTAGCCAGGGAGTGACCAAGAGTGGTGGCGTGTGGAACTGCCCATTAAGGACTCAACTCTGCAGGGGCCTATATTTCATGCCAAGGAGTCTGATGGCACTGTGGGTTAGGTGTTGGGCTGCTAGCCATCACAAGGACGGCAGTTCAAACCCACCCACTGTAATTTGGGAGAAAACTGAGGCTGTTTGCTCCTGTAAAGATTTACAGCCTCAATCAGGGGACCCTCTCATAGGGGACTCAGAGGGTCCCGTATGAGTCAGAATTGACTGGGTGGCAGTGGGCTTGTTATCCTTTGCGTAGAGCTGGCCGAAGCAGTCCTGAGTCAAGTCTCTTGTGAAAAGCAATAACCAGTAAAGGGTGGAGGTGGTCTCGTCGACAGCCCCCACTTCAGCTTCTAGAAAGGGGCTGGCTCTGTGCACCAGGAGGTCATGCAGGATGGCTTTGGGCCACACTAGTGGTGGGAGTGCACTTGGAATTCTCTTCAGCAGGTCAAACAAACCAATGAGTTCAGCATACGCGTAATTCATGATAGAGAAACCTCAGAGAGAATGCTGGAGGAGTGAGAGCCGAAGGGCCCATACAGTGTGATAGCGTCTGAGTATGTTTTAGAATAGTCACAGGAACAGGTTATAGATGAAGCTGTCAGGGAACAATCATTCCAGCTTCAAGTAGCAGTGATTTGTGGGGCAGAAGGGAGAGGAAAAGAAGGGAGGCCAGTCGCCAAACTCATAAATTAAAAAAACAAACAAAAATGGAGTCAAGTTTGACCAAGCATTGACCTGTGTTAAGTCTGTAAAATGGGTCTATCCTCTGAAATACTCTGCATGTTTGAGATGTAAAAATTTTTTTATCAAGCTTGTCAGAGTCCTGGGAGGAAATAGGACCGAGTGAAGCAGGATTCTGAGAAACTATAGACCCAGCAACAGCTGGGAGTTAATACTCTACCTAAGGTGGTGCAGTGGTTACTGTGCTTGGCTGTGAACTTAACGATCAAGGGTTCAAGACCATCAGCTGCTCCAAGGAAGAAAGATGTGGAAGTCTATATGTTAGTCCGGGTTGACTAGAGAAACAAATCCACAGACACGGCTATGTGTACAGAAAGAGGTTTTTTTATACAAGAACAGTTGAATATTGAGAAACAGCCCAGTCCAGATCAAGTCCGTAAGTCCGATATTAGCCCATATTTCTGATACCAATCTATAAAGTCCTCCAGACTCAGGAAACACATGCAATGACGCCGAATGCAGGAGGATCACAGGCTAGTGGGTGGGAAGTCTTGCAGATCCAGTGACATTGTAAACATCTCAGCACTGGCAGGTGCCTCCATGTGGTTCATCCAGTTCCCAGGGCACAGGGTCTATCAGTGTAGTGCCATGTGTCCTGTCAGTAGAGCATCTTTCAGGGAGTGAGCAGTGAGAGAGAGAGAGTAGGTCTCCCACCTCCAACGAAGAAATCCAGGAGTTCCCAGAATCCTCAGGAGAAGGTCATGCCTACACAGAGGCCTCATTGGCTGTGACCTGACTGACAGACTAGACTCCACCCATTCGCTCTTAATCCTCTCAAGTCCCAAATTGACACCAGATTAATTAACTACCACAGGGTACTTCCACAAAGATTCCAGCTTTGGAAACCTTGTAGGGCCGTGTTACTCTACCCTGTAGGGTTCTCTGTGAGTTGGAATTGACCTAATGGCAGTGGTTTGGGTTGTCCCATCCCCGGAGGTCTGAAGGGCAAGTGGGTGTTCCAGCTATCACCACTGCATTGCAAACCTCTCTGTGTCATTGTAGTGCTTGAAACAATGACAGCAGGATCCTGCCACCCGGGAATAGGACAGTGTGCCTCAATGGGGGTGGCTTACAGACACCTGGGCTGGAATTCCCTGGAAGCTCACTCACATGACCAGCTGGGCTGTTCTGTGTCTCCCTCTCGCCCTGGTTTCTCCATGTGGTCTTGGCTGGACTTCTTACCTGGTAGCTCATGGCTTACAGCTGCTCATTCTCAGAGAGAGAGTCAGGCAGAACTTGTATCACCATGTTCTGACCTAACCAATCACCCATCCTTATCTTGCCCCACATTGTTAGATGCCAGGGTCTTCGAGTGGAGAAGAATTAAGCTTTTGTGGGAGACATGTCAGAAAATATGTCGACCTGGCTTTAAAGCCAAAGAGCCCTGGTAGCATTGCGGGTGAGCATTGGGCTGCTAACCGAATGGTCAGTGGTTCAAACTCACCAGCCACTCTGAGGGAGAGAGATGAGGCTGGCTGCTCCTGTAAAGATTTCCCGTCTCAGAAACTGTGAGTCAGGATCAAGGTGTTAGTCTGGCTAGACTAGAGAAACAAATCCATCGAAACTCGTATGTATATAGAAAGAGGTTTATATACAAGAGCAGTTGAATACTGAGGAAACATCCCAGCCAGCCTACTATAGTTTATTGTGCCAGCCTGGCCGATAAACACAAGTAGAATTAACTGAAGGGCAGAAGGACAAATGGCTCAGTGAGCCTCACCTTGGTTGCTCTGTGCCTCAGTTTAAAGGGGTACACTACCTGTGGGATGCCTAGCCTGTGGACTGTGTCGCTGTAAGTTGAGGTCTCTTTAAGACCACACGATTAGAATGTTCATCTCTGGAGCTGGGGACTGACAGTTGGTGACAGTTGGGGACCTGCCTTGCTGTTTGCTGCCTGGGTATATATAGCCCAGCTCTCTCTACAGAAGGGGACTGGCAACTGGCAGCTCTCAAGCCTTGAAGGACTGCTAGTGTCTCACTGCTTTATAATTTAACTGTTAATTTATTGTATTATCTATCTGTATATAATTTAACAGTTTATTTCTTGAATTATATATCTATCTTTATAAATATATTTATATAATTACTAGCAATCTGGTTTGTCTCTCTAGAGAACCCTGTCCAATACATAGCCCAAGCCCATAAGTCTGATATTTGCTTATATGTCCAATCTATAAAATCCTCTTCAGACTCGCGAAACACATGCAATGATGCCAAATGTAGGGCAATCACAGGGCAGTAGGTAGAAGTCTGGATTCAGTGGCGTAAGCATCTTGGAGCTGGCAGCGGTCTCTACGTGGCTTCAGAGGTCTGGTTACATCAGAGTAGGTCCATGTGGCTTCTCCAGCTCAGGACACTAGTGTAGTTCCATGTGTCTTGTCAGCTGCAATATCTCCCAGGGATTGAGCAGAGAGAATGTGTCTCCCGCCTCCCAGGAAGAAATACAGGATTTCCCAGAATTCTCAGGAGAAGGGCATGGCCACACAGAGGCCTCATTGGTTATATCGTGACTAACAGGCCAGACTTCATCCTTTTACTCATAATCCTCGCAAACTGACAAACGATTATGTAACTACCACAATTAACTTGACGGCGGTGGGTTTGCTTTGGTTTGAGTTTAAAGTCAGCACCCCAAACCAAAGCAAACTCAGTGCCCTTGAGTTTAATTGCGACTCAGCGAGAGATCCTACAGGATACAGTAGAACTGTTCCTTAGGGTTTCTGAGACCGTAATTTGCATAAGAGCAGACAGTCTCACTTTTATCCCTGGGAGCCGCTGGTAGATTTGAACTGATGACCTGCAGTTCGCAGCCCAACATTTAACATACGTGTCATCGGGGTACCTTAAAACCATCACCAAAAACAAAAACCTTCACCAAACCAACCACACTGCCATTGAGTTGATTTGAGTCATAGGGTCTATGAGATGTGAGTGTTTATGGGAGCAGACAGCTTACATTTTCTCCAAAAAGCTGTCATGGGAAGGAAGAAATGACTAGAACCCTAGTGATAGCCACAAAGAGAGGCAAGCTGGACCCTCAGGGGAGGGCTCCTCCCTCCTCAGCTCTCTACACAGAGAGACGTGGAGTCAGTAACCCTGCTGGTGCTGGGGACCCTTCACCCCCTTCTTGAGTGGCTTCTCCACTCCTCTGTGGCTTACTCAGGCTTGACAACCTGATCTTCCATCCGGAGAAGAATGAGGTGCTCGCTGTCCTCGACTGGGAACTGTCTACCCTGGGCGACCCTCTGGCGGACGTGGCCTACAGCTGCCTGGCTCACTACCTGCCACCAGGTTTCGCAATGCTCCAAGGTAGGGATCTCCAGGGCTGGGGCCCGCATGGGCTTGACACTGCCATCCCGGCCGTGGTGGTGGTTAATGCAACCAGAGTGCGTTCCCTGCACAACTGGGGGGTAAATAGTGGTGATTATCGATCCCTCTTATGCCCTCGTCAACTAACTTGTATTTAATTTTTAAAATTCAAGTTTGTGGTGAAAGCATTAGCAAGCACCACAGCCAGCCATGGCATTGAAGGGTCGGTCACCCCAAGGAGCCCCCGCTGACAGCTCAGCCCCATCCTTGTCTGCCAAGCCTGGCTGTCCCCGCATGCTTCAGAAGCAAGGATGGGACTACCCTGCGTTTTTCCTAAGCTGTGTTATTTTCAACATGTTCTTAGACTATGTTCAATGTTGCTTCTGCAGCAGCATTTTAAAATAACGACATTGCACTTTATTGTCTAGATTGCCCTAATGAATGTAGACAAGACTTTCAGTTTGAGTGATCAAACCAGATCAGGACGGTTTGATATTTAATTTGTTTCTGGATTAAAAACAAATTATATTACCCACCTCTCCCCACCCCAAGTGCAGGCAGCAAATGTCTGTGTGGCCGTATCTGTGCCCCCACAGAAAATAACCTCCTGGGATCAACCCCAGGGACAGCATGCTGAACCAGAAAAAGGTACAAGTGACGGGGCCCGAGCCAGCACAAGTGTCTGCTCCCCTGCTTATCTTTGTTATCATTTGGGGTTGCTTTTTCAATGCCAGGGGAAGGTTGAAATTGTCCATCTGAGCTGTGGAAGTCTGTGTCCAAGTCGCCCCTCACCCACCCCACACCCCGGAACTCCAGATTTACTCTTAACCCTTTCAGGGCCGATCTGTGAGCCACAGCTTCAGGCCTGAGATCCTCTGAAATAACAGGCTCACCCCTTGAGCTAACTGTGCAAGAGTGATTTTTCTCAGTTTACATGCTAGCCAGCCCATGGGGAGCCGAGAGTGACTCCCCCAAGTGGCTCTGTCACCCCAGGTCTGAGTGGCCGCGACCTGAGGCAGTTGGGGATCCCGGCGGCAGAGGAGTGTTTCAGGATGTACTGTCATCACATGGGGATCCCGCCCGTGGAGAACTGGAACTTCTACATGGCCTTCTCCTTCTTCCGCGTGGCCGCCATCCTGCAGGGGGTCTACAAGCGCTCGCTCACAGGTACGGGAGAGCACCCCCACAGAGCCCCTTCAGTGGGGAGTCCCAGCTGGAGAGGGGAGGGATCTCTGGCCTGGCAGCCCAGACATTCGGCAGAGACTTTCGGGCATTGATTGGGCTGAATGGCCATAAGAGTCAGCTAATTCAGCCATTTGTCACAGACAGTCTGCACGCTCTGTGTTCTTAAAGCAGTGGACATTGTTACCGTCGTGGGGAACAGACCCTGTTTCCCCCACACGTCCTTGACGCGATGATGTCTCCCCACCCTGCTCTTCAGGACTGCTCCTGCCCATTAACACACACCCACTGCCCCCGGAGCTGCCTACCGAATCTTTCGATTTTGCTGGTTCACCCATGGTTTTTCAGTCATTTAAATGACACACACAATTTGAAAATAGAACCATATGCACAGGGCACACATTCAGTGGTAGAGAAAAGTCTTTTCGTTCCTCCTCAGCCCCACTTCTCAGAGGGAAGCCGTGCCCTGGGGCGAGGCTGAGCTGGCCCGGGCGAGGAGAGGCTGGGGAAGGTTTCTGCTGTGCGCTATCCCCCAGGGAAGGTTTAAAAACTAGAAAAGGGCTTTTTAAGAGTCAGAGCTTTTCTTGTGGTGATCTCATGAATCACGGAGCTACCGTAATTGAAAGAGAATGCACTGATACGAAAGGGGAACCTTCAGCGTGCGGGGCATGTTGGTGAAGTGTACTGTCTACAACACATCAACCCCCGTTTTAAACTGGGACCTCAGGTCCAGGTTTCTAGGACACCTTCCATTGCCATCAAGCCGATGCCGACCCAGGGTGACCCAGCAAGACAGGTGAGAACTGCCTAGGTGAGCTTCCAGGACAGTATTGGAAAGCCCCATCTCCCTCCCACGGAGCGGCTAGTTTCCAAACTGCTGGCTTTGGTTAGCAGCCCAACACTCAACCACTACCCCACCAGGGCTCCTCGACATCTCACCAATCACCTCAACTCTTGCATTTCCTACTTTAACAAATATGATTTTACTTTCCGTTGCAAAATTAAAGTATCTTCTTTCCAATATAATTTATTCCTTAAAAAAAAAAAGTCTGTCTAGACCTCATTCTAGACCGTCTGCTCTTGTAAACTTGCTGGCTTGCCCTTGCCTGGCCCGCCTGGGAGCTGTTTGACTTCTCTGGGCTCACAGAAGGGAGGTGCATGCTATCTCCAGGCCTTTATTCCCAGGTGGAAGCCAGCCAAATACAGGGAGAAGCAGCTTCGTTTTTGTACAAGAAAATGACTACATCCATTTTTTTTTTTTAAAAGCAAGTAGTAGTGAAACCTCCCAGAAGAAGAAGGCCACCCCCACCAATAAGAGCAGGGACACACGTCTGTCCATTTGTCTGTGCCTCAGCCGTTGACGTCTTTGTTCTGTGGGTACTTCCAGGGGAAAGTGGAGCTCAGAGAAGGAGTATTTGTCTGGGGGGGTGGGGTGGGGAGGGCACAGGTCCTTTATTACAGTCTGTACCACACATGTCATATGTTCTTTTTAAGAATTCTTGTAGCTGGCCGTTCAAATTCCAGAAAGGCAGATGGACTCGTGGTTGGCATTTGGGTGGCTCCATGACGTGGTCTCTTCTGCCTGAGACCGCAATTGGGAAATTATAGCAGACGTGTTCATTTTTAAATAACCCAAGTTCATACAGGGGACCTCCCAGGAGATGACAAAAGCACCCTTGGAGTAGCCTAGCCCAACCCACTGCCACCGAGCCCTGACCCATCACCATCCTATATTATAGAGTAGAACTGGCCCATAGGGTTTCCAAGACTGTAATTTCCCCAGAAGCAGACAGCCTCATCTTGTGCAAGGATTGGTGGGTCTGAACGGCTGACCTCTCCGTTAGCAGCCCTACCCTGGGCCCATGGTACCACCAGGTTCCCTGGCACATGGAGTGCAAGATCCCATTAGGAAAGAGATAGTTACGAAGATGATTCATGATCTGGGTTCGAAGAAGAAACTCGGTGTGAATCGTAATGAATTGAAGAGCAGGGCGTCTTCCTTTTGGGAGCCCCAGTGGTGCTGGCAGGTAAGTGATGCACTGCTAACGGCGAGATCCGTGGTTCAAAGCCACCCGCTACTCCGAGGGAGAAAGAGGAAGCTCTTGCTCCCATCAAGATTTAGGAAGCCTGAAACCCTGCAGACGGAGGGCTGCTGTCTGCTAGGATCGACTTGATGGCAGTGGGTTTAGGTATCTTCCCTATAAGGATCCCTAGTGGCCCAGTGCTCGGGCCCTCGAGAAAACCAAAAGATCAAAGGCTGGGTCTCGGAAAAATGATGTGGCAATCTTCTACCCCAAATGAGAGACATGTCAGTGGGGAGCAGTGGCACCATCAGTCAGAGGCCACTGGGTAGCACCTTCTAAAAGTTCCTCTCTGAGGGGCACTGTCACCCCACCATTCTCAAGGGCCTTGCAGTCCCTGTGCCCCCCTGGGGAGGTGCTGTCTGGCTCCGGCACCCAGCAGGTGCTCAGTAAATACCTGTTGAGGGGTCCAGTGGGCTGCATTCTCTGCTTGGGAGCACAGAACTCTGGCTCCTGACTTGTAGAGAATCACGCCAGCACCTGTAACACCTGCATGGTGGGCGACTGCCTCTCTTTGGAGGGCTGCCCTTTGGCTGTGGCAGGAACTGGGTGGGTGGGTGGGGGAATAGGCCCTGGTGAAGGCTGATTTGTTGATACAAAGATTAGGACACGGAGATGCTAACTCTAATCCAGAGGCACTGGCTGCAGAAAGTGCCTGGGAAAGGGACAAGGCTCAGATACAGACAGCAGTACTCAGGGGCCCTTGTGTTGCGCTCGGTTTAAACCACCCAACAGCTCTTCGCGGAAAGATCTGCTCCTGCAGAGATGGCAGCCTGGAGAACCAGGGCAGAACTAGGAGTCTGATCCACATAGGGGGGCCACAGTTGCAGCCACACCATACCGTCAGGCACTGTCTGGTCCCGTGCAAGGCTCGGCGGTGGTGGGAGAGCTGCTGACCCAGTAAGCCCTGACCATAGCAGTGATCATGGTTTCCTCTGGTCCTCTGGTTCTGCTCAGGGCAGGCGAGCTCAGCCACAGCTGAGCACAGCGGGAAGCTGGTGGAATTTACGTCGAACCTGGCGTGGGACTTTGCCGTCAAAGAAGGATTCCGGGTTTTCAAGGAGATGCCAGCCACGAGGCCATCGTCAAGGTCCTTTCACACCTGGGCCAGCGCACAGACCCTGCTGAGCACCACAGGCGCAAGGAGCTCCAGCTCCTTTCCAGAACCTTCGCCAGCTGGTGCCTCCAAAGGAGCCCTGGTCATCTCTCCCGAGGGCCTGCCCCGGCCTGTCCGGGAGCTGTACTGCCAGCTCTCACGCTTCATGGAACAGCATGTGTACCCCGTGGAGCAGGAGCTGCGGGACCACCAGACCTCGGCCCAGCGATGGGCCCCCTCCCCGCTAATCGAGGCCCTCAAGGTAATGGGGAGAGGGCTGACACCCTAGGGAGGGAGTTGTACCCCAAGTGAGGTGACCGCCCATAACTGAGAAGAGTCAGTGCCAGGTCCTACCAGGTCAGTAACGCTGCCCTCCACCCAAAGGTCAGGAAACACATAGTGTGTCAGGGACACAGCTAATAGAGACCAGGGCATGGATTCGGGTCCAGATCCAGGCTCACCACCCGGAGAAGAGATGATTCAGTTCCTTTCCTGATTCTGCCTCCCCTCCGAACCCTGGCTTCATGCATGCTCCTTCCTGTCCCGTGACTCTGCCTGTCCTCTCATGTGCCTGGGCGGAGCCGGCCCCGGACCCTGAGGCCAGGGCTGGAAGTAGAGGGGATTATGAGACACATCACTGGGGGTTTCCAGTGCCAAGCGCAGCCTGCCAGCCTGTATGAGCTCCTGGCGCTGGGGCTGTGGGCATCTGGTAGGTTTGGGCTGCCTGGTGTCCTTTCTCCCTTCTCTTGCTGGTAGTGCCCCAGTTTCTTTGGAGGCAAGCGGGCAGGTGAACCCAGCTGGGTCAGCACTCTCCTCTCCTGTGGGGTTAAGACAGTGAGCAGGGTGGCAGCAAGGCTGGGTCAGTTGGCACTCACCCACTGCCAGGCTGATTTGTTGAGACAAGATACAAGGAATGGCCTGTCCCGTCCAGCGTGGGCCTCTAGGCATCCCTGGCCCCGCCCACTGCTGAACCTTGCACTAGGCTTCCTATATGTCTTCCCACCGGTCCCTTTTCCCTGTACTCAGCCCCACTCCTGTCCTGAGTGCTGGGGGCAGTCATGAGTTAGGAGCAAGCGGACACTCAGAGCTCTGATGTCAGCCTGGGTAGGGGCAGGGTCTGGCTCTGGACTGACTGAGTTGGCTGTCCCCCCACCCCAGGCAGGTACCCCAGCGAGGAAAACCAGGCCGTACTTGTCCTGGAGTAAAGTCCCACCCCCACGTCCCACCAGGAGGCATGCTCGGGTGGCTTGTCCACACTGCAGAGGTGCTGAGGTTGCAGCTAAGGGGGGCATTATGCCTCAGAAGGACTCAAGGTGACCCCCTCTGTGTCAGCATGGAACTGGGCTTTATAGCATTTTCATTGGCAGGCGTGGGGGAGGTAGATCACCAGGCCTTTCTTCTGAGCTACCTCTGGGAGGACTCAGACCTCCAGCCTTTCAGGTGGAAGCTTTGCTCCTGTACCACCTGCTTATCTGGGAGCCGGTTCGGATAGGATTGTGGTTACGGCAGCAGTGACAACGGTGGTGATGGTGCAGGATGGAGGAGAGGGGGGCTGGCGAGTCTGGAGACTCAGGGAAGGGCTCAAGGCAGTGAGAGGGCTGCTTGTCTGCCTCCCTTCCTCTGTCCCTTGGGGGTTTTCTGTGGGTCAGTGACAGCGTTCACAATGTGGCTCCCAAACTCCTTTTCCCACGACAGGACAAAGCCAAGGCAGAAGGACTCTGGAACCTATTCCTGCCCTTGGAGACGGATCCTGAGAAAAAATACGGGGCAGGCCTGACCAACATGGAGTATGCGCACTTCTGTGAACTCATGGGCATGTCTTTGTACGCCCCTGAGGTACTGCGCCAGCGCCAACCTTCCTAGCTCCATTCTCCCAGCCCCTTCCGGCAAACAGACGCACCTGGGAGTCCTGAGGGCAGTAGAGACTTCTCACGGAGGAAAGGGCAGCCATAGACAGGCGGGTGGAGCAAGAAAGTCAGTAGGGGGCAGTGTGTGAGTTACCTGGAGATGTGGGCTATGGGAGGCACAGGCCTGGTGGCCCTCCCTTCCTCTCCAGCTTCTGCCCCCTGCTCTCAAACAAGAAAGGGCTCTGAGATGGGGCATCATGGGGTCTGAGATACTCAAAATATCACAGAGAAAGTATCAACTGAATCCAATTAATAGTGACCCTACTGGAAGTTGGTGTAGTTAGTACTCTTTAGATGAGGAGCTGATACCAAGGCCTCAAGTAGAAAGCAAATGTTTTGAAAATGATGATGGCAACAAATGTACAAATATGCTTGACATAATGGATGGATGGATGGATGGACTGTGATGAGAGTTGTACGAGGCCCAATAAAGTGATTTAGAAAAAAGAACTACTCCATAGAGCTTCCAAAGCTGTCTTTACAACCAACTGTCACTTCTTCCTGAGGGAGTGACTAGTGGATTTGAACTCAGTTAGCAGCTGAGTGCTAAACCACTGGGCCACTGTGTCTCCTCTAGGAATGCACAAACCCAGCCACACCCACTGCCTTCGAGACGTTCTGACTCAGAGGAACCCTACAGGACAGAGTAGGACTGCGCCCTTTGGGTTTCTGAAGCTGTCAGTCTGCATGGGAGCAGACAGCAGCAAGTTTTCCCCTCCGAGTGACGGGTTCAACCTGCGGCCGTTTCAGTCAGCAGCTCAGTGTGTAACCCACAATACCACTGAAAACTCAAACCAAACACCCTGGCTCTGAGCCTCTTTCAACATATTGCGCCCCTTGAGGACAAAGTAGAATTGCTTCCAAGGCTGTACATCTTTCTGTGAACATAAAACTGTATCTTTCTTCCCCCAAGCTGCAGGTGGTTTTGAACTGCTGACCTTGTGGCTAGAAGCCCAACTTGTCATCCCCTCTGCCACCAAGGCTTCCTAAAGAATATTACCAGAAACTCACAAAAACAACAAAATGGCAGAACTAAGGCCTTCTTAATCAGTAATTACCATACATATAGATAGATTAAATACTCCAGTCAAGACACAAAGTGGATTAAAAAGAAAAAGAACCATCTACACGCCATGTACTAGAGGCATATCTGAAGCACAAAGATACACTGTTAGGTTAAAAGTTAAAGGATTGAAAAGAAAATACCTCATGAAAATAGTTTCCAAAAGAGATCTGGGGTGATCATTTTAATATCAGATAAGATATTTAAAGATAAGGTGCTTTTAATATCAGATAGCTTTCAAGTCAAAATCTATTACGAAAGACAAGAACACTGTGTAATGATTTTTTTTAAAGTCACTCGATCCAGGGCGATACAACAATTATGAGTATGTATGTTCCTAACTTCAGAGTCCCCCAAAATATGTAAAGTAGTTCTGTTTCCCTGGGGAGAGGAAGAACTTTCCGTGGGTGGTCAGAGAGGCCCTGCTCGACTGCTTCCAGGCATTTGAAGTCTTACGCGAGGTGCGGGGTCACCTAGGTGCCTGTTCTGCTCTGTAGGTCTTCAACTGCTCGGCTCCGGACACAGGGAACATGGAACTTCTGGTCCGGTACGGCACGGAGGAGCAGAAGGCCCGCTGGCTGCTGCCTCTGCTGGAGGGCAGGGCCCGCTCCTGCTTTGCCATGACAGAACCCCAGGTACCACAGAGGCCCCTTGGGCACCTGACCAGTCCTGCTCCCTGGGAGGGCTCTGACTGGCCTGTGCTTTCACTAGGTTGCTTCTTCCGATGCAACCAACATCGAGTCTTCCATCCGAGAGGAGAAGGACTGCTATGTCATCCATGGTCACAAGTGGTGGATCTCAGGTACTGGGCCCGAGTTCACGTTCCAGGCATACTTAACTGGGTCTGGATTGGCTGGCAGGACTCTGTCCCAGTGGCAGGGGCCCCAGAAGAGCTGCCCCCATGTCCAGCAGAGGCACGGTCCCCATGAGACCAACAACAGCCCCACAGGGAGTCCGTGGTTCTTCAGAGTTGCTGCGTGGTGGAGATGCTGCCAGGTGGCCACAGACATGACCTGAGAGTCTGCCTCATTCTACCGGCTCTCGCCTTTGTTATGGACACTTCCCTTTGGAAACTTACTTCCTCACTGGCTCCCTAGCTCGTAGATAAGGTCCATTCTTACACGAGGTGTGGTAGTCTTGGTGGACTAGAGAAACAAATTCATAGACACTCATGTTTATAGGAAAGAGCTTTATATACAAGAGTAATTGAATACTGAGAAAGCATCCCAGCCAAGTCCAGATCAAGCCCATAAGTCCAATATTAGCCCACATGTCTGATACTAATCTGTAAATTCCTCTTCCGACTCAGGAAACACATGCAATGATGCTGAGTGCAGGAAGATCACAGGCCAGTGGGTGGGAAGTCTTGTGGATCCAGTGGCATTGTAAGCTTCTCAGCGCTGGCGTGGGTCTCCACGTGGCTTTTCCAGCTCAGGACACTAGCGTAGTTCCTTGTGTCTTGCCCACAGATTGTCGCACAGGGAGTGAGCCTGTATCCTGTCTCCAGGGAGCTATTTATCTCCTTAGGACTTCCAAATGAGGTCATCAAGCTGCCACCTGATGGACAGGCTAAACTGCACCCCTTCACTCTTTAACCCTCAAATTGACACCAGATTATATAACTGCCACACTAAGATGCTGAACAGGCTTCCTCCGGAGCTCCCAGACGCAGATGGAGTCGGAAGCAAGGCTTAGCATCCTCCTTCCAAAAGCCAGCCTTTAACCTGGGGACACCACAGTCTGCTTCCAACACCTCACAGATGGGGCAGGGCAGGGCAGCGTCTCCTTCTGTGGTATCCTGCGTGGGCTTGCTGTGGGTTGGGAGCAGAGGACAGGCTGTGCCGCCCACACTGCCTCTGTGGCGCTCTCAGGTCCTGCACACCCCCAGAAGGGAGGGACCGGTTCCCCCTTTACTCTGGGAGAAACGGACTCAGCTGTACCAGCCCTCTAAAGTTAGAAGGTTGCATGATGCATCACCTCCAACAATCGGCCCCTGCCTCTAACTGCGCACCTCCACAGCATGCTCTCTGAAAACAGCTGCTCTTGAGTATTGTGCATTTATTCAGCCCCTAGGGCATGCGAGGCTCCACAGGGCTGCCTGCCTGCTGGGAGGGCTTCTGATGAGGGCCCTCCTCTCTCCTCTCCTGGCAGGCGTCCTGGATCCTCGCTGCCAGCTCTGCGTGTTTATGGGGAAAACAGATCCACAAGCCCCACGCCACCGACAGCAGTCTGTGCTCCTGGTCCCCATGGAGACTCCAGGGATCAAAGTTGTCCGGCCCCTGACGGTGTACGGGCTGGAGGATGCGCCAGGTCGGCCTGTACTCCACAGCAGCACCTCTGGGTGGTAGAGCTGGTCCTCAGGGAAGTGACTTGGGCTCAGTTACAGGTGTGAAGCCATAGGGAGGGCCACTCACCCTTTTATTCCATCCACATGGGCATAGCAGCCCGCAGGCAGGCTGCAGACAAACTGACACCATTGTCAGGGCTCTTGGTCAGCAGAGACCCACGTTCATGTTCACGTTCATGTTCATGCTCACGCTGGCTGTTTAGTATTTCTGCAGGATCATGGGCATGTAGGGTCTCCAATGATGGGGGCGTGTCAACGTGAAGATTGATCACCATGTCGTACAAAGGGATGGCAAACCATTTGGGTGACATCTTAAGGCCAGCTTTCTTCATCCACAATCCAGTCTGAAGGTCAAATGAAGGCCGGAATCTAGCCAGCCAAGATGACCCGAGGTTAGGACAAACCCATCTGCGTGAAGCAGCCTAGCAGCTCGCTCACAGTGGCCTGTGGTCTTTCAGGTGGCCACGGTGAAGTCCTGTTTGAAGACGTGCGTGTGCCCAAGGAGAACATGGTTCTTGGCCCCGGCCGCGGCTTCGAGATCGCTCAGGGCAGGCTAGGCCCCGGCAGGATCCACCACTGCATGCGGCTGATTGGGATGTCTGAGAGGGCGCTGGCGCTCATGAAGGCCCGTGTGAGTCCCGGTTCCCCCTAACGTGCCCATGTTCCCACCGCTGTCCCTCCGGCCCTGTTTTGCTCTGGCCTGGGTCTGCAGCTCCTTGCTTTCAGAAAGCTGAGCCGAATTAGAAGGGAAGCCAGGGCCCTGACCAGTAAGACACTGTGTCCCTAACTTTGCTTTGCATTTGCCACATGGCTGCGGTGTGAAATTCTGAGCAGACTGGGTCACCACTCTGCTCTTTGACCAGGAGCGGCCGGCAGCCTGTGGGCACCGTTCTGAAGTCTCAAGGCTCACAGCCACATCTCCCCACGCATCTTGAAAAATTATACAGAAAAATCAGATACAGAAATCAGATACAGGAAGCATGTGGGTCCCCGGGTTCTAGGCCCAGTGTATAGCACCCCCCCCCTCGCCCCCTGCCAAGAAAGCCTAGAGCTTTGGCTACCCAGCTTCTCCTGCCAGGTTTCCTACCTAGGCTGGAACAGTGAAGGAAGCAGAGCTATTGACCAAACACAAGGCTCTCTTGCCAATAATAGGTATGCTGGTCAGTGGTACTGATCTTCACAAAGATGCAGCAAACCGGGGAGACCAGATGTCCCACAAAAAAGCTAGGCAAACAATAAAGTCCATGTCAGTGGCTTTAGATGGCTGAGCAGTCAGTCTGTTTCCCATCCTGCTCAGCCAGGCCTGACCTGCCTTTTTGCCTTTGAAAATCAGATGCCCCTCTCCATGGGTCAGTGATGCAGGTACCTGTACTGAAATGCAGTCTGCTTAAAACTCACCCCTATCTGTGTCCAAAGACTCCATGATGGCTCTAGGCACGGTTACAAGGGAACGATTAAGCATTCATAAAAGATGTGATCCAAAAAAAATAAAAATGATGCCATCCAAGCAAAGGACAACCACATCCTAATGCAACTCATGTGACCCTATAGGACATGGTAGGCTTGCTCCCTAAGGTTTCTGAGGCTGTAACTCTTTGTGAAATTTTAGTTAAACCCTGAGGCTGTAACTCTGCAGCTACAGGGGGTCTCATTGTTTTGCCTCAGAGCAGCTGGTGGATTTGAACTGCTGACCTTGTGGTTAATAAACCAGTGCATAACCTACTCCATGAAGCAGAGTCTGGTTGTAATACTCAAATGTTGGAAACTACCTACATGGGTAGCAATGCACAACTGGTTGGATTCACCCTGGTGCAGGCATGCTATGAAACACCAGTGGAAATTGATGTCTTACATGGACATGGTATTCGCCAAATGACAAAAAAAAAAAAAAATAGACTACAAAGCAATACTTCAATGACAGACTGTCTATCATGCCATTTTAATTTTTTAAAATTATGTACATGTGTACAAAAAGTAGTAGAAGGATAGCTATAAATTACTAAGTAATAAAAAATAACTAAGTAATTAGGTGGTAGGATTCTGGGTCGTTTGGGGGGAAAGTTTTCAATTAGAAATAATCACGCCTCAGATAAACCTCACTGTCTATGATATTGCCACAGCGCAAACCTTGATTCTGAGTCCATCATTTCTCAAAACATTTGCTTTCCACTTGAGCCCATGATATCAGCTCATTTTACTCCTCCCTCCCCGGTCCCCTCTCCCTCATAAACCCTTGATAATTTATAAATTAGTATTTTGTCATATCTTAAACTGTCTGACGTCTCCCTGCACCCACTTTTCTGTTATCCGTTCCCCAGAGAGGAGTAATTAGTTCCTTGTAATTGGTTCCCAGTTCTGGGTCATTATTTATCTAGAAAAGTATATTTGCTACAGGACAATAGTGTTGCTGTAACAACTGTTTTAGTTAAAAAAGACAAAGAGGGAACGACCGCTTTAAACCTTTGCGGATGCCTCCCGCAGCTCACAGGAGCCCTGGTGATGTAGCCATTACTCACCTACGCAGTTACCAGGCTGTTCACTAGAACGTGAGCCATTTGAAACCACCACTCCTGTTGACTCCATGGCAGTTCAAAAACTTCAGTTGCACCAGCTTCCCACCAGGGCGCTCCAGGGCTCCAGAGCAGTTTTCCTCCCAAAGGCGCTGGGAGGGGGGCTGGTGGACGGAGTCCCCGGTGCAGGTCCCTGGAGGTAGCCTTCACCAGCAGCACGTGCAGCTCCGCTATCATGACTCTGCCTTGAAACCTGATGATGACAGGTAGCCAACATTAGCAGAGCTGCCTTCCACCGTGCCAGCTCAGAAATGCCATCTGTTTCCATCCATATGAAATAAACCCAAACCACACTTTTTCCCTGAAGTGGTTTTAGACCGACAGTAACCCTCTAGGAAAGAGTAGAACCATTCCTTCACATTTCTGAAGGCGTGAGCCATTGCGGGACTAGAAAACCTCCTCTCGTGCTCAGAGCAGCCGGTGCTTTCCAATTGCTGGCCTTGGCTGACTCTGCCTCCTGGGTTCTGTTGTGCTACCCAGCACTGGGCCTTGGGTGTCAGTGCCTTGCACCGAAGAGCCGCACAATGTGGTATGCACAGGATAAAGCCTCAGGCCGGGACACGTCCACTTGTTACTGTGTTAACAAGCCTTTAGCTCTTAGTGTTTTAATCCCACTTAACACTGATGAGAGAGAGAGAAGGGGAGGGGAAGGGATGGCTTTGGAGCAGCTGTCCGCAGATTTGCCACCAGACTGCAGGCTTCTCCGCCCCATGCTGCACCCAAGCAAGGCCTGCCCACTCCTGTGTGCTTGTGCACCTGCCCCATGCCCCTCTGCCTGGCCTGTGTCAACAGGTGAAGTCCCGAGTGGCCTTTGGGAAACCCCTGATGGAGCAGGGCACCATCCTGGCTGACATCGCCCAGTCAAGGGTGGAGATCGAACAAGCCCGGCTGCTGGTGCTCAAAGCCGCCCACCTCATGGATGAGACCGGAAACAAGGTATGGGCTCTTGTTTGATGACAGGTCCCCACAGAGATCCTGGGATCTACAAACACGGACAAATGGTCACCTGGCCTCAGCCCTACTTGGGCCTGGACTTTGTTGGTACCGTGATGGTCAAGGAAGAAAGAAGGGACCTGCCACTGGTCTCACTGTACATCCAGAACCAGCCAGGAGCATAGCCTCTTTTCAAGTGTTCGGGTTTTCAGTAAATGGCTGCTTCTAAGGGCCTCTAAGGGGCCAGGCTCTAGGCCCAGGTGGCCCCGGCCTGGTCCAACCTCTTGGAGTGACCTCCACTTTCAGGAAGAGAGGTCCAGTGTTCTGGGACAGCTGGGTCACGTTCACAGCATGTTGGTACATGGCAAGGTACTGACCCGTTTCTCCCCAGTGCCCTGACCCGACACAGCTGCTCAGGCTGACTTTCCGGAGCCCCTGGCTAACCTGGGATGTGGGGCTCTTGGTTGGAGACAGAGCCTTCCGTGACCCTGAAGGAGCAGAGGCCTCGTCCGGACCCCAGTTCTCCTGGGTCTGTCCGTCAGTTACTAAGGACTTGCTCCCTGTCTCAGTGTCTCCGTTCCTCCAGTGGTCACCAGCACTGTGCTCCCAGGGTCCAGTGGGGTTCCATTTCTGTGGAACTCTTGCTTGGATTCCTGTCCAGTGGGCTGTTAGCCAAGGGTTCTGTCCACAGGCCTGTGCCCAAGACCCACCCTATCCTCCTCTCAGGCTGCAGCCCTGGACATCGCCATGATTAAACTGGTGACCCCATCCATGGCCTGCCGAGTGGTCGATCGTGCGGTTCAGGTGAGCACATGCAGACGCCATGGGTAGGAACCATCACA
Organism: Tenrec ecaudatus; assembly: GCF_050624435.1. Lineage (NCBI taxonomy): Eukaryota > Metazoa > Chordata > Mammalia > Afrosoricida > Tenrecidae > Tenrec > Tenrec ecaudatus. The sequence continues at coordinate 8,293,219 of NC_134545.1, forward strand.
GAAGGTGTGGTCCCTGGCAGCTCCAGCGGCTGCCTCCTCATCATCTGGGCAACAGCAATCTAGGAAGGCTACGTGACTTGTCCTAGATCGATGTGGCCACAGCCCAGACTCAGGGCTGTGCAGGGGTGCTCCTCCCCACGTCTTGAGCTGGCCCCCATGGGGAGATTTCCCTCTGTGAGTGAGGCCCAGAGCAGGTGTTCCCACCCAGGGCTTCAGGGGGGCACTCTGGGAAGGTGCTGTGATGAGAGATGGGCGAGGGCTCACCAGGCTTCCTCCCGTGTCTGCCAGGCCTTCGGAGCAGCAGGGTTGAGCAGTGACCACCCACTGGCTCAGTTCTTCACCTGGGCGCGGGCGCTGCGCTTTGCTGATGGCCCTGATGAGGTGCACCGGGCAGCCGTGGCCAAGATGGAGTTGAGGTCCCGCACTTAGGCCTGCAGGCCCAGGGGGGCCTCCCATAGCTCAAGACACCCTGGTGGGAAATGCCCTCTGTGTCACCCGAGTCTCCTAGGGCAGTCCCTGCCCTCACCCTCTCATTCAAGCCCTGTGTCTGGATTTCGGGCTGGGGCTGGGGCTTGGGGTGGTCCAGAACTGGGAAGCTGGTCTTCGGGCTCCCGTCAGGCTGGCCCCACTGTGGCAGCTGAGGCTGTGGGAACCCTGCAGTAGCCTATTCCCCGTGGGTCCCTCTGACCGTCCCAGGGCCAGCGCTGCTGGGAGATGGAGTGAAGCCCCAACCACACAGAATAGTAATTCACACATGATTCTGGAAAGGAGGCTTTGGGAAAACAAAAGAATAAAAGATACATTTATTTTTAATGCACTTGAAGCTTTGTGAACTTTTTCATCCCAAAGGACCGCAGAATAAAAGCTTGCTTTCCCACCCTTCTGTGTCAGTGATGCCCCTCCGGAGCTGCCCACCGGTGCTTCAGGTCAGTCACCGTCCCCCAGAGAGGGCATTTGTGTTCACGACAGATGTCCTTGGGGAGCCGTGACCTTCTGGGGTGCAGGGCCCTGCCCTTGCCCCCTGTCTGCCTGCTCTGGAATCAGGTCTGGGGAGGGGAAGGGAGTGTCCCTGTGTTCTCTCCTCTACTGGCCTTCAGTTCTCAGGAGCCAGCCACCGCTTCCCTGCAGTGGGTCCCTGGGGGCTGGTAGAATGTGGCCCTAGGCTGCAGCTGTGAGGTGCTGTGGCCAACCCTGCCAGTGGGCAATGGGCACAGGCATCCTCTTGGGAACTGCTTTGGCCACTGTTATTAGGGGACTGGTGAGAGGCACCCGTTATTCTTGCTCAAAGCCTCGGAGGGAGGTTGGCCACAGAGAAACTGCTGTCATCCCACCAGCCACCTGGCCGTCTTGTGTTGGCCTTCAGCTGGGAGGAGGGGGTGTCAGGGAAAGGAAGAGAATGGATGACCAGCCGGGTACATCATACGGCCCTTGGAATCACTATCACGCTGCTGAGATGAGCCTCCTCGCTGTTACGCCTTGTAGCTGCAGAGAGGGACACAAGTCGAACTGGGGGTGAACCCCATCTCCCTCAGACATCCCGCAGCATGTGGGGAGACTGACAGCACAGGTCTAAAGAAAGGCAGCCGCAGCGGAGGCTTCCAGAGCTCCAGGTCTGCTAAATCACCCACACCAGACATCCTCAAACTACTGCCCGCGGATGTGGCCCGCCGAGGACATTTATCCAGCCCGCTGGGTGTTTTTGCCCTGTTTTGTTTTTTACTTCAAAATAAGATATGTGCAGTGTGCGTACGAATTTGTTCATAGTTTTTTTTATTAAAAACAACTATAGTCCTGCCCTCTAATAGGTCTGAGGGACAGTGAACTGGCCCCCTGTTTAAAAAGTTTGAGGACCCCTGCTCTATACTGCCGACTGAGTCTCAACGTTGGGCCCAGCACTGGCCATCAAACAGGCAAAGGGAGATGTGTTCTCCCAGAGGGAATGGATGTCTCCTGTGGGGTAGGGTGGAAGGCATCCTGGAACAGGCTCAGGTTGGGACCTTTTCCAACCAAGGCATCTGAGCCAAGAAGGAATGGCGAAGAGAATGGGCAAAATGGAGCGGCAGATGCAAAGGCCCTGACACACCCCCTACCCTCCTCCAGATACATACACTGTGCCTCCATAAGGGAGCCAGGGGAGAGGGGCTGTAGCTGGGTATGTATGGGATCTCTTGTGTTCTAGCAAAGGTCTGTGCCTTCTTCTTGCAGTCCGTGGTAGATAGAGCTCACTGTTCTTTGCTCAGTTCTTTGACTTGCGGTATGTCAGTTCTTCATTGGTCTTGCTTTCCCACCTTCTGGCATTCACACGCACACGAGGTGATTGAAAACACCCAGGCTTGAGTCAGGCACCCCTTAGTGCTCAGCATGACGGCTTTGCCTGTGAACACTTTAAAGAGGCAGTAGGAGTAGTAGGCTTTCCTGACTGCTGCTCCCATGAGCACTGTGGAGCCATGGAAAACGACACCTTTGACAGCTCCAGTCTTATTTCTCCATTCATGATGTGCCCTCTTGGCCACCGCTGACCCCGATGGACTTCCCTACTACCCTTTTCCCACAAACCTGGTTGACTTGATTCCTGTGGTCCATCCAGTGAGGTCCGCATGTAGAGCTGAGGCGAGGGAGTGGGGAGAGAAGCAGCAGGTGAAGTTGGAAAGGCTAGTTGGCTGCCAGATCACCTGGACCGCATGGACCTTGGGGAGAAGCTTGGCGTTGATTTTAAACGTGACCCAGCAGTGAGTTGAGTTCATGCCATGCCACGATATGATTTTTTTAAGGCCCCACGGATCCATGAAGAGGAAGAAAAAATGGAGGAGGTTCCCCAAGCAAACAAACAACACCTGAAGAAACAAAAAAAATCCAAACAATAGTTTCCACATCGCGGCAACATGCAAAACATTTTTCAACAGAGGCTTACAAAACAGAGGCTTACAAGGAAGTGGAATAAGTGAGGTGACCTAACGTGGTCCTAATCTTACTGCGTTTACCTTCAGCAAATGACAAATGTTTCTGGTCCACCAGACCTGCCCACTGCTGTGGAATGGGTGTGCCCTTGGGCCTGAGGCATCAGCTCCTGTAATGATCGTGTCTAACCGGGTTGGTTTGTGGACGTCCCCCATCTTGCCACCATCCCTAGGTGGCTGGGCCTGTCTTTTCATTAGCTTGTCCCAGCAAAGGGAATCCAAGGGGTGGATTTTGGCTCCTGCAGAAGTATCCCAAAGGAAACGCACACATAGACCTGGACTCCATTCCACAGGGCTGGATTTCTCTGGCATGAAGCCCAATTCATCAAGGCCCCACGGAGGACCGGGTCACTTGAGGGGCCGTTCATCCATCCCAGGTCCCCACCCCTGTTCGTGCGTGGCATGTGATCCTGGCATCTACAACTGCTTGTGTGACCCCAACCCCGGAGCTCAGGGAGTGGCATATCACTGCAGTATAATCCCTCAGAGGCCAAGAGAAGCAGCTGGAACTCCAGGCAACTTGCCAAGCAGCCCCACCTGAGTCCCCAATAGGTGTTTGGGGGATGGGCTTCTGAATTCCCCAGGAATGATTTGGAAGGGCCGTATTAGTGCGTGCCCTCTTCAGCAGAGGAATAAGTGGGCAAGATATAAGGTTGTCCCCCCACTCCCCCCACCCCCCGCAAAGCACCTGCTGGGTGTCTCTGTGGCACATCTGGGGAGTCGTCAACGTTCCTAGAGCCTCTGCGCTGCCAGATGCCACAGTCTTTCCCTCCCTCGAACCTGGTAGAACCGAGCAGACACCCGAGGGAGACCCTAGCCGCAGCTAGCAGGCCAAGTCCTGATGCTGACTTGCTTAGCAAGCAGTCTGGAAGCAGCCGGCTCCAGGTGCCGTTGGTCACATGGGAGGTGCGATTGCTTACTGGAGTGATGAGCAGCTGCGTGGATTGGAGCAGTCCGGTGACCTTGGGCCAGTGACTTCCCCATTCACAGACTTGGTTTTTTTCACTTGAGAATAAGCCAACAGCATTCCGCCCCACCATCCAGGGTTGAGGATGAAATGAGGTGACCCACACGTACAATAAGCTAGCTGCACCTGCCAGTGCTTCCTCTGTGGTTGGCGTTGGGAAGGGGTCAGCTCAAGAGGAGAGGGCTTTGCTGAGCTGGGGTGTAGGTTGAGGGGAGTAGTGGGGGGTGCTCCATCAAGGCTGAGGGCCAGCGTGGACCGGCTTGGATTGCCACAGTTCTCAAACGTCACTGGGCCAAGGAAGTAGTGGGTCAGGTGCAAGTGCACGGCAGACTGCAGGGCTGCCTTCCTAGCAAGCTCCGAGCCAAGGCCAAACTACAGCTTTAAGGCCGCAAATCACCTGAGAGTGACCTGATCACCTGAAAGTGAGGAGGCACCACCTGGAGGCAAGCAGACCGGCAGCCAGGAAGGAAGGAGGGAAAGTTGTCCCGCAGGCCCCTCCAGCTCACGGCGACTTTCTATACAAAGGAACAAAATGCTGCACCCGCCCCCATCCTTTGGCCAGCCCCCATTGGCTGGCAGGTCCGCCCTGGCCCCGCCCCACGCCTGCCATTGGCGTAGCGGGGGGCGTGGCGTGGCGGTGGTCCTTTGGCTCGGTCACCTACCGCACGCGTACACCTCCGCACTCGGCTCCCGCTCCCTCCGCAGCATGTTGCTAGCAGCCGCACGTGCCGCCGCCGGCCTCCGGCCCCACCTGGGCCGCCGCCTCCGGGCTTCCGCCGCCTCCCAGGCCGTGCCAGCGCCCAACCAGCAGCCGGAGGTCTTCTACAACAAGGTGAGCCGAGACAAAGCGCGACAGCGGCCGGAGATCCGCCAGGCCCCTCGCCAACGTTTAAACCCCAGGTCTCAGTTTACCCGTTTCTTGGGCCGAGGATCTTGCTGTGCTGGATTGTCTGCACGTGCCTCCCCTTCCCGCGAGCACCGGGCCCCTTTGCGCCCCACCGTTCACGCTCCTTTATCCTGCGGTGACTCGGGTGCTCCCCGACTTTATCCGGACTCCTTCGCTGTCCAACTCGGGCTCCCGCCCTTGGCCCTTCGGGCCCCTTGGTCGGACTCAGCCTTCGCAGGGTTCTAACCGTCGCTAACGCGCCCGCGTCTTCTTGGTCTCTTGTACCCTGTGACTCGGGGTGGCCGCCAGCGAACTTCAAAGGGACAGGAGCGCCTGGGAGGGTCGGAGGGGTCATTTTCAGCCCAGATCCGCAGATGGCCAGGTCGGGCTTTTTCTGCTGGGGTTGATACGGGTGAGCGATCCGGGCCTCTTTGGAGAGCGCCATTCCGCCATCGTGTCCACGTGGCTTCTGCGAAGCTGGTTTCTCGCTCAACTCCCCAGGAGGGGACTTTCCGGGGTAAACATTCAAAGGCAAGAGGCAGATTTCTTGCCGGGTCTTAGATACTGGAACATTTTCTCCTTTGACCTTTGAGTTTGGGTGCAGAAGTGCTGAAAGTCGCAGCCGGGTGGCTGATGATGAAAGAGTACCTGTTGTTTGTGTGGGGGAGGATGGGGGGAGGATGTTAATGGCCGATTTCTTGAGCTTCCGTTTTTTCATCAGCAAAGTGGGAAGAAGAGAGAGGTGGGTAGATAAAGGAGCAAGGCCTGGTGTCTGTAAAGATGGCAGCAGAGGAAACTTTGTGGGGGCAGGTCTACGCTTGTCAGAGTGGGCCCGGAGACACCCTGTCACCACCTGCACAGCAGAGCCGTCCCCTCGCTGGCTGCCGTCCACAAGGGGAACCCCTGGTCTGACCCAGAGCTTGACTACAAACCTGCCTCTAGTTGATGGGAGTAAGGCACCTCCGCGTGCTTTTTTCAGGATGCAGAGAGCCCTGGGAGGGTATGGTGGCTTACAAATTGGCCTGCTACCTGCAGGGGAGATCAGCAGTTGGAAACCACGTTCACCATATGAATCTTTCTGCCCCCATAAAGTTCACAGCCTCCGAAACCCACAGGGGCAGTTCTACCCTGTTCCGTCGGGTAGCCGTGCATGGGAATGGACTCCCGGCAGTGGGTTTGGCTGAGTTGGAAGATGGAAAGGTAAAACGTCCTCAGTGTAACCCGAGCAAAAATGCAGCGACTGCTGTTTCCTCACCCTGCTGCTCAGTCGGGGAGCCCACCGAGGGGTTCGACGGGAGAACAAGAGGAAAGAACCTGAGGGAAGGTGGGGGGGGGGAACGCACCTGGTCAGTTCCCTGGTCATTGAGGGCTGGCTCGTTGTCCACACACAGAAGCAGAAGAAAACACAGCTTGTACTCCTCATCAAGCATGCAGAGAGTTCTGGGACGGGAATCTGGCAGAATCTGGCAGGCACATTTCTGTGCGAGCATGGGAGCGAACACACAGTAGGCTTTCCTCCTTTTGCCCATCCCTGAAAGGAAGTGCCGCGGTGCTTCTCATCCGTGAGCTCTTAGCACAGACTGTTGTGAAACCCTGGGTTTCATGCACAATGTATCTGGATTATCTTTTGAAGCCAGTACACTCAGAGTCTTTATTTCCAAGGGCTGCAAAGCGTTCCACCCTTTGGAAATACCATGCTGGAACTGGCCCTTCGCCCCAGCTTTCAGGCTGTCTCGTGTTGAACTGCTGCAAAGGCTGCTGGCCAGGGTGCCCTGGCATCCTGAAACCTTCTGAAGAATCTCACACCAGAGACACTGGGTACAAACTAGCATGTGTGCCTGGCTGCCTCCCTGCTTCAGGAGACCCCATGTCTTTTTCTGGATGGCGGCTCTGGGCTCTGGAAGTGTAGTGGACTGTTCTTGGGTCCGCTTCTTAGTCAGGGGCTAGCTAGGTTTGAAATTGCTTCTGCTGGGGCTGTTCTCATGCAAAGGCCCTGGGGAGTAGGGGAGGTGAGGGGATGGGCTCCGAGGGAATGCTGCACAACTAGCCCGTTGAGTTTTTCCTGGATTGGTGTAGGAGGCAAAAGCTCTGGTAGCTCCTCTTCTTTCCATCTTTATTCCTCAACCCCCAAAAGATTGAATGGGGTGGTTTGGCCCACCTCCCTGAAGTCCACCCTCCTCTCTGTCCTGGGTGGGAACAGGTTCTCCTGGCCCCCCCTCCCACCCCCTGCCACCATTCACCAATAAGGCCTAGAAGGGAAACTGAAGATGGTGGCCAAGCTTCTCGAACATTGCCAACATCTTTGGCTCCGGACTTTATTTCCTTTTGGTCTCTTCTCTGATTTGGAGAGTAATTAAAATCTGGAAAGACCACTCCAAGAAAAACCCTACAGACTGGGCTTGCATTGAAGTAATTCCTTTGTATTGGGTGTGGCTAGGAAGTGGACCTTTGATGTTAATAGCAATAATGAAGGTGAGCATTCTGCTAAGACACTCTTTCATGTTCCGGATGTTCAGGAGCTGAGGGTCGTATGAACTAGTTGAGCAGGTTCACGCATTCAATAGACATGTACTGATGGAGTCCACGAAGACCCAACGAACACCACAGACAGGCACCCCTGCCCATGAGAAGCCTTCCAGACGGTGAAGACAAAGAAGTAGGGAACATGTACATCTTGTATGACCTGCACACATAAAAACTGAGGACACTCACGGGAGCCTAGCGGCTGTCACATGGAGTCACTGTGAGTCAAAAGTGGACCTGAAGCCTCTAGCAAGGACATCCCATGGTATAAGGGGATTGGCACTATGGAGACAAATAACACAGCAAAGTTAAGTGGGTGAGTGTGAGTGTGTGCATGTGCGTGCATGCTCTGGAGCATGCACAGGGCCAGAAAGTGGCCTGATGACTGCTTTACCTGCCACATCTGTAAAATGTGGTTAAAACCCCATTTAAACCTGGGGTTGCTGTGAGAGGGGCCTCATCCTTCCACAGCTTTTAGCAGTGTCCTGATTTCTGATTCCGGGTGCCTGCATCTTCACGACATACTGATTTCATGCCTAACTAAGGGCTAGATGGCGATGATTGTACTGAGCGTTCAGTTGACAGTGACCTGAAAAAGTTAGCCCTCATGTCCATGTGTGTCAGAATAGAACTGTCTGTACTCCAGTCTGGTCAATGGCTGGCTTTTAAGAAGTAGACCACCACGGCTTTTTTCTAAGGGTCTTTAAAAACCTGTTGCTGATTCTAATAGAGACCCTTTAGGACAGAGCAGACTGCTTTCTCCCCCCTCCAAACTCCAGTGTGTGGACTTGAACCTCCAACCTTCTGGTTAGCAGCAAACGTGCTAACTAACCATTTGTTCCACCCACAGACTCCAAACCTGTTAGCACAGAGGCCACTCTACTCTGTCGGACCTCTGGAAGCAGGTTGTCACATCTCTCCTGGAGAGAGGCTGGTAGGTTTGTGACCTTTCAGCTCACAGCCAAGTGACTAGAGACTCCAGTGGTGACAGGATGCTGCTGTTGTATCCGTCATTTGTGTCCTGGAGGGGTGGATTAGGTTCTCTTCGAGTTCAATGGGAATTTTAGCCTTAGCCTCTTGACCACACACACTGAAGAACTAAAGCGAGGACTAAAAAGAAAGAGCTGGAGGGTGAGGGGTGGGTGGGAATGAGGAGACTAAAAAGGGATTTCCCTAATAGCATGATAATAGTAACACATTCTCCGTCCAAAAAAGGCCAGCTTGACAGAAGTTGGCACTTCCCGAGAGTAGAGCAAATATTCATGTGACATAGTTTGCTCCAGGAAGCAACAGGAAACAAGCCAGCCTCCCCTCAGGTGGAAATACAAGAAGACATTTTGGTTCGGTTCCTCTGGTGGAAATACCTCTCGGTTCTTGGCCTGCACTAGAAAGAAATCACGCCCAAGCCTAGTTTGTGACCCGAGTGAGTTTTTGCAAAGGATCGAAGGAGTAGTTTCAGGTATTCACAGGCACCCTTAGAGGACTTCACACCCACACTTGGAAACCTGAGGCCAGAGAAAACCGGCTCAGGAACAGCTGGGAAAGAGGGAGATGGGCTTCAGATTCTGGCTTTTCAGGACCCTCCTTTGGGAGATCTGGTTGACCCCCTTTGGCTGAATTAAGCCCACCTGGCCTTGATTGGGGCCCACCCGGGTATAAGTACAACCCTGGCTTGGGGCCTGAATTGGCGCATGCCCTTTAGCCTTTATTGACTTCCAACTTCCTGTAAGGGGGAACCGGGTTGGGCGGGGGCTTGGCCTATAGAGGGACAACCCCTGGCTTCTGCCTGTAGCTACCTAACAATTTCTGTTACACCAGCAAGCGGACTCATTGCCGCTGAGCTGATTCTGGCTCGCAGTGACCCTGCAGGACACAGTGGGACTGCCCCAGAGGACTGACTTCCAGGAACAATCTTTTCAGCAAGAGACAGCAGTCTCTTTCTCTGGTGGGACAGCTGGTGGGTCCGAACCGTAGATGGAGCAGTTAGAAGCTGAGTGTTTCATCACTGTGACAGGGTGCCTTCATTTCGGTTATGGGGCAGACTCATTCATCCCCTTCTCCCCCATGATCTATTGATCCTCAGTTTTGTTTTGCTTTGGGAGGGGTGTCAGTTTCTTTCTTTAAAAACAAACTTATTGTGCATTGGGCAAAGGCTTATAGAGCAGACCCCAGGTTCACGTCCAGCGATGCTTATACATTTCATTTCATTCATAGCTATGTCCTCAGGGTACCATGCACGGAGTCTACTTCCCTCTTGGGTTTCTGGTTTCCAAGCCTCCTCCTTCCCCCAACCCTCTGAACTTTGACCTTGGGTAAATGCTGCCCTTTTGATCTCAAATGACTGATGATTCTCAGGCCTGCAGACTTCCCTAGTTACGCTCCTGCTCCAGTACATACTTGTCTATGGTTTGGCATCAGGGGGGCGAGTTCCGTTCCAGACCTGAAGGGTGACAAGTAACCGAAGTCAGGGGCTGGGGAGGGCATCCCACCAGAAGCAAAATTAATTCTATATAGGCAACAGTTACCAGAAGTTCATTTGATTGTTTTTATCATGAATCTTACAGTTTCCAGAGATGAAAACTTCCAGCCCTCTGCCCAATATGAAGCTCACTGTGTAACAGTTAGCTCTGTGCTGTGGGGAACAGCGTGAAACTGAGGCAAATGCTGCAAGGAGACCTTTCCTGCAGACAGCATGTGTGGGGCCCGAGAGTTCTCCCGACTAAAGGAACTTTGACATTATTCAAAGGTCGATCTCTCTAAAAAATAAAACCAGCTCGCCAGTAGGCAAATGTCACAGAAATGCAACATCAAAATCCTCACACCTGGGCCAGTTAGCCACATTGCAAAAATAAACAGAAAATAAGGAAGTTGCCCGGGGTTTCATTTTACCTGAATGCACAATCCATACCCTTGGAGGCAGCAGTGAAGATACAAAACAATGTATTTTTTGGGGGGGAACCTGCTGCAAAAGACCTCTTGTTAAGATGTCATTTTGGGGGCCTAAGGTCTGCTGAACCAAGCCATGCTATTTTCATTCACCTCGTATGCATGCAAAAAACGCACTGTGAAATAAGGAGGACCGAAGAACGGAGGCCTTGAATTGTCTTCGAGTGTTAATTCTGAGCACCCTGGTTTGTAAAAGGGTATGAAGAGCAAGGACAGCCTGAAAATCGATTTAGAGTCCCCCAGATAGAGTCCCCCACATTGAGCCTCTGTCGAAAGCTTTCCGATGTGGATGCTCGTACCCTCAGAGAGAAGGCCTTGGAGAGTAGACTGCCTGCACCCATCTCTGGCCAGCTCAAGGAGGGGCTCTCTCCCTCCTAGGGCCTCGCCTAGGTGTGTCCTTGATGGACACACGGGTTTGCATAGTCATGAGTCATGCCAGTCTTACAGATGAGGAGAACCGAGGCCTGGGGAGGGACGTTTACATAAATAGTGAATGGGAAACCAGGACAGCTCCAATGGGCAGATGACATGGAGCCATTGTTAAGCCCCGCCCCACACCCCACCCCAGCTGCCTGATGCCAGAAGGGAGGGAGCTGTTTGTTCACATTTGCCTACCTCATACCTGGCTTGGCAAATAATCACCTCTCAGTAAATAGTTATTGAATGCCTAACTGTCTGCCATTTATAACTCTGTTTACAATTTTGTGCACCAGGAACAAGGAAAAAGGCAGCTTATCAGAAACCCAATATTGGGGAGGGGACCCCACAGGGTGTGGTGGAAATTGGCCAGAGGAAGGCATGCCCACAAGATGGGGAACACCAGCCCCGAGGAATCCTGGAAATAGACTTCTGACTCGGGGAGGGGACAGTACTTGGCACATCATCAGACCTGAAGAACATTCATAAAAATCAGCAGATAAACCTGGAACTGTTTATTGGCCTTTTTTTCTGTTAAATTTGTTTTAATATGTCTTATCTATATAAGACAGGCAGGATAAACAATCCCGAGGAGAAAATAATGGGACCGATGCTTCCGGGGAGACATGGGAGAGGAGGAGGCAGGGGAAAGGGAGCAGGAAGCCAACAAACTCAGGGACACGGGAATAACAAGGGATCTTAAATTCACGGTGAGAAGGGCGTAGAATGACTGGTGGTGTTTGATCAACGTATTGTAGCCGAGTGGAATTTCTGAGAGCTGAAGGAAGGGTGAACATGATAGTGGGGCAGGAGGAAAGTAAAAGGAAATAGAGCAAAGAACTAGGAGACAAAATCTATATAGAGAGGTATAAATATAGGCATGTACATAAGTGAATATAGTAATATATAATGATAGGAGTATTTATATATCTATATATATAATATTAAGGTAGCAGACGGACTTGGGGCCTCTACTAAGTCTTCCCTCAACACAAGAACACTTTTTTTCTGAGAACCTGGCACTGTGTGATAGGATAGGACTTCCTGACAGGGTGGCTGAAGACAAACATGTGCATAAGCAAATGTGATGAAGAAAGCTGATGGTGCTCGGCTATTAAAAGATATAACATCTGGGGCCTTGAAGTTAAATAAGTGGCCATCTAGCAGGGAAGCAGCAAAGCCCACATGGAAGAAGCACACCAGCCTGTGTGATCATGAGGTGTCGACGGATCAGGGATCAGAAGATCAAAAACAATTATAGCGTAGTGAAGGAGAGGGGGTCAGAGTGGGGACCCAAAGCCCATCTGTAGATAATTGAACAGCCCCTCACAGAAGAGACCATTCACCCAGGGTGCAGTATCACACCTACGAAACCATGAGGATATTAACTACACCAGTCAGATTACAACATCAAAAGGAACAAAATTAAAACAAACGATATATTGAAGAATAGTCTAAACTAATTGTAGTGTCCAGAACCTGGGTACATGAGAATATGTTCTAAAATCAATCACTAGTGGGACTTTCCGAGATGGGAGGTGGAAGGAGGCAGGTCATTCAGCAGCTGAAAGAATTGGAGTTTCTTCTGCTCCTCTGCCTCAGTGGGGACGTTCTAAGCAGGTGACAGTCCTGCATTTCTTCGGCTGGTGTCCCTAAGGTGTCTCTCGGAGCCTGGAAACTAAATCAGAAGTAAGCAGGAGGGCCAGGTCCCAGGGTGACGGAGGTGATCCTATTATGTAAGTCAAGCTTTGAGTTTCAGGGCCAAGAGGTTATAGAAACTTGGCCTGGAGTCTGCTCTGCTGTTTACTCATGTAGAGTTGCCACCAAACTCTCATCACTTGATCCAGAACTTGGCAGGGGTCTGGGCCGCAGTGTGAGAACGGTTTCTGCTCCAGCCCTCTCCCTGGCTGGGAGCAGTGTGGGCTCAGGGGGACACAAACCGGGCGTCAAGGTGGGTGGTTTATAACCCAACCTGCCTCTCCGTGAGAAAGAAAGCCGGTGGGTTGTCAGGAAGAGCACCCACAACCCAATCACATTCCAGCAAGCCGATTGATTGTGAGCAGAGCTGTTCTCTGGGGCTTAACTCCAAGTTAGCAGCTGAGCCCCTAGTCTCTGCGCCACTCCCCCCACCCCCCAGAAGAGCGATGCCCCAAAGTTGTGGGCTGTGGATTTTTCCAGAGCCCTAGTCTAAGATCTCTGTACCCAGGGAGGGGGAGGGGCGAGGCAGCAGGAGCTCAGCCAGGGAGCCCTTACTTCTGCTTCTTTTCCTGCTTTCTGGTCTTTGCAAGATGGGAAACGACAAAGGCTGGCTAGCTCAGGAAGCTGCTGCGTTAGGAGAGTCCGTGCAGGCGCTGCCCTTTCGAAATCCCGAGGTGGAACCTGGAGAAGCCCCGGGTCTCGAGCCCAAGAGTCAGGAGAACCTGGTGGCACAGCTGGTCCTAGGCCCTGTCCTGTACCAGGTTGCACTCACGCTGCCCAGAAGTCTCGGGATGGAGCACACATCTGGGGAGGAAGGGGTTGGACCAAGGTCACAGCTGTGTGGGGCAGAGCTAGAATTTGTACCCGGCATACCACCTGGAATAGAAATGGGAGATCAATGAAGAGATGGAGTTTGAGGGGTGAACTCAGGGGGTGACAGGGAGCTGGAGCTGAAGGAGTGCAGGCCTGGGAGGCTCAAAGGCCTGGGTTCAGATCCCGCCTCTGCCACTGCCCATGGTGTGGCCTTGACCGCCCTCTGTCTGTTTTCTCCTGGGATGGTTAGCTGTCAGGGCTCCGTAGGAATGGTCTGTAGAGCTGCTGTCCCGGGTCCAGGGGTTGCCGCCACTTGAGCAGCTAGTGAATGACCATTAGCTGCTCCATGTCCTGCAGGCCGCAGAGTGGACATCCTCCCAGCCAGCCAAGTAGAGCCAGGACCTGCTCTGCATGACCTCTCCTACCCCTAGACCAGCTGAGAATTCCCATCTGCCCCAGCCACATGCCACTCGTCTGTCTTCTTCCCAGCCCTCCCTACTCCTTAAGAACCTCACCTAGAAGCCTGAGCAGGGGCAGGGAGTGAGGCTGTGAGACCACAAGACCATCATGGGGACAGATGCTGCTACCCTGCACGTGCCAGCCTGCTATAGTTTATTGTGCCAGCCTGGCCGATAAACACAAGTAGGATTAACTGAAGGGCAGAGGGATAAATGGCTCGGTGAGCCTCACCTTGGTTGTTCTGTGCCTCAGTTTAAAGGGGTACACTACCTGTGGGATGCCTAGCCTGTGGACTGTGTTGCTGTAAGTTGAGGTCCCTTTAAGCCCACACGATTGGAATGTTCATCTCTGGAGCTGGGGACTGACAGTTGATGACAGTTGGGGACCTGCCTTGCTGTTTGCTGTCTGGGTATATATAGCCCAGCTCTCTCTACAGAAGGGGACTGGCACCTGGCAGCTCTCAAAACTTGAAGGACTGCTAGTGTCTCACTGCTTTATAATTTAACTGTTAATTTATTGTATTATCTATCTGTTTATTATTTAATGGTTTATTTCTTGAATTATATATCTATCTTTATAAATATATTTATATACAATTACTAGCAATCTGGTTTGTCTCGCTAGAGAACCCAGTCCAATACACAGCCCTCCACAGATTTTACAGAAAATCCTCCTGGGGCAGGGGGAGTGCAGGGAGCAGTCATGAGACTCCCCATTTGGTGGGGGGCATTGTGTGTGTGTGTGAGGGGGGTGGCTAGGAAATAGCTTTCCAAACCTGAACTTCTACAGCCCAGTGACAAAGAGACAAGAAACCCAATGAAAACAGCAGCTAAGGTCTGGATTAGACATTTGCTGGAGAATAAGAAATGACCCATGAGCACATGAAAGAGCGGCCAGCATCATTCGTCACTGGGGAAATGCAAACCCAAACCACCGTGGGCACCGTACCGTTCACACCAGGATCCTGGTGAGAAATTAAGTACCCTCTGGTACTGCTGGTGGGGATGGGAAATGGTGTAGCAACCCCACCCCCGCCCCCCGCAGTGTGGTGCTTCACACCACTTGGTGTTTTCACTCCCAAGTGCCTGCAGGCAGAGTCTCAAACACACACTTGTACGGACATGCTCCTGGCACCATTTTCCACGCTTAGCTCAAAGGCAGAAAGGCCCCAGGCCCCGCTGCAGATGAATGGGAAGAGGAAGGGCAGTGTGTACAGACACTGGATGGTTCTGATACATCTGCAGTGTGGATGGGCCTCTGGCACACCAGGCTGAGCGGGAAGCCGGTCACGGAAGGCCACGCACTGTGAGTTCCCGTTGGTGGGGAATGCCCGGAATGGGCAAGCCCCATCGAAAGCAGGGCATGGCTGGTGGGCGGGGCCTGGAGGGGAGGGTACCTGCAATGGGCACAGTTCCTTTTGGGGGTAATATGTATGCCTTGTATTGGGTGTAGGAAGTCACGCCACTTGGAAAAGGCGCTCAAAACCACTACGTGGTTGGGTTGGAAATGGCGGATTTTCTGTTATGTGAATTCCATCTCATTAAAAAAAAAACTGGACTCAAAGTCTTTGACTTTAGAGTCAGAACCCCTTTGCCACACCTTACACACACACACACACACCACACACCTACATTCAACGAACACTGTCGATCCCTCTGCTTCCCAGCCCTCTCACGGGACATCATGTCCTCAAGGATTAGCAGTCAGCTCACTCATTTGAAACCACGTAGACATGAATTTCAAGAGAATCCAGGTTAATGTTTCCCCATATTGTTGTATCATCCAACTCTGTGCTCTGTCTGTGGGTGCCTTCAGCCCGAGGAGCTGGGACAGCAGGAATTTGAGCCTGGGAAAGCGAGCCCAGCAAGGATCCTTACATAACCTTGGCTCAGTCACAGCATTAGTCCCCAGCCTGTGCCCGGATAGCCTGAGTTGCTCTACAGAGGACTGCCCGGCAGTCCTCAAGACTTGAAAGACTGCCAGTGTCTCACAACTGTCAGCTGATTGTGCTCAAGAACTTTTCTTTCAGGACAAACCCACTGCCTGGCTCCCACTGACCTGACACGGACCTCTGGAAGAGAGTCTAAACTCTCACCCAGGGGCTACCCTGGGTCAGGATAAACTTGATGGCAACGAGTGACAACTAGGTCTTTTCCCATCGGGGCTTGGCCCACTGTGAGTACTCAGAGCAGCCACCAGTGACTGCTGAAGAGTCTGAACTATGGGCCAGGCGTCCCCAAATAAAAAATGCACCCTGCTCTGAGCTCTTATCTTATCACTTCCTTCCAGGTTCACCACGAACTCTGCTCACGTTTGCTTTTTCTCCTTACCTGCCCCAGGGCCTCTGGACTTGGTCAGCCCTGCTACCTGGACCACTGGCCCTCTGTCACTTGTGATGGCTGGCTCCTCCTCAGGCAGGGAGCAGGTCCAGTGTGGCCCTTAGTGACTGCCCCATCCCCATCTCCATCCCCATCCCCATCCCCATCCCCATCTCCATCCCCATCTCCATCCCCATCCCCATCTCCATCCCCATCCCCATCCCCACCCCCATCCCCATCCCCATCCCCATCTCCATCCCCATCCATATCAATGAAGCAAGCTGGCTTTCTCCTCCAGGCTTACTGTTACAGTCTGAAGCTTTTGTCGGCATTTGTTTGCTTCTTTATCTTCATGAGGATGCCCTGGTGGCTTCGTGGTTACTCATTTGAGCCTAGAGCCACGTGGTTGGTAGTGCAAAACCACCGGCAGTTCCTCGGGAGAAAGACTGGGCTTTCTACTCCCGTAAACAGTTAGGGTCTCAGAAATCCACAAGGGGTGGGGTGGGGTGGGGTGGGGGGCTGGGTTTGCTACGAGTCAGCATTGCTTGGATGGCAGCAAGTTTGTTTTGTTTCTTGTCTGTTGCTTTCACGAGAGCAGGGTCCTCCTTGATTTTGTTCTTCACTCGGTCCTCAGCCTCCAGCACAGCACTGGGCACATAGTAGGTGTTCCCTTTTGCTGAATGCATGAAAGAATAATCGACTTGAGTCCCCACAACGGCCTCATGTGGTCGTGTTTTAGAGGAAAGAGGGTTACACACACTTTGCTTCTCTTCTCAAGGAGAGGTGGAAGTGATTTCAAGCCTGTCTGACTGTGGTCACTTCTTTTCGCCATCGGAACTTCTGAAGCTGGGTCTTCCAGGCTCTGCTGGGGTCTTTTAGAACAAGACTGACCTGTGGAAGCCAGCTGCCATTTAACAAGCCCAGTTACCCTGAGACCACCATGCATCCAGGAAGCCCAAGCTAGCCACTTGGAGAGTTACCTGCCCGACGTGTGAGTGAGGGGCCTTCTTGCCCATCCAGCCCCATTGAGCCCTCAGATGACTCCAGTCCAGCCTTCTGAAGACAGTAACCACGGGAGAGAGCCCAGCTGGTCCCAGTCAACAGACTCACTGAGAGAAGATAATAATACAAATTGGCAGTTACTGAGTTATGGAGTGGTTTTGTGAGATCTCTCTCTCCGGGCTAGAGTTACACCTCGGTGGTCCTTGTCTCCGCACGAGAAATAATTCACGCCAAAGCCTGGCTCGTGATCCAAGTGAATTTAACGAGAGTTAAAAGAAGCGTCAGGTTTTTTGCGGCACCCATAGGATTCCTTCCGACCATGCAGCCTGGCAGAGACTGCTCGGGGTCACGCAAAGATCTCTCTCCCAAGTTTTCCTCCAAAAAGGACTATCTCAAGTTCTCTCCCCAGTTCTTTCCCAGTTTCTCTCCTCTCTCCCCCGGCTCCTGCCTTTTCAAGGATTGCAGGGGGAGGTGTGGTGGACGACCCCAGGTCGATCCCATTGGCTGAATTGCAATCACCTGGCCCAGGTGGGCTCATCCAGGTTTAACGCCCATCCAATGCCCACCGGCGGGAAAACCTAGGCTTTTGTTCTATGCTTGGCTCTCCTGGGCATGCGTCAATGGACATCCCATCCCTGCCTATCTGCCTAACAGTTTGTTACACAACTGGGCAGGAACCTTTCTTCATTTTTCAGATAAAATAAACCAAAGCACAAAAGGTCAGATGACTTGATGGAGGTCACTTAGCCTGAAGTGGCCAGGTGGGCACTCCAACTCAGATACTCCACTGCCTGTCTTTAACCCCTCGGCTCCTCCGCTCTGAGGCAAATTCGAGGGTTTCTATTTGGCTAGTGTGATTCCATCGCTGGCGTCAGTCTTGAACTCTTGAACTCTTTTCTTTCCCCCTGTAGATCTTTATAGACAATGAATGGCACGATGCTGTCAGCAAGAAAACCTTCCCCACCGTCAACCCATCCACTGGAGAGGTCATCTGTCAGGTGGCCGAAGGGGACAAGGTGAGAACCCATTGCGTACACCAGGGTGAGGGTGAGCGGGGTGAGGGATGGCAAGGGTAACTTCATTTATTAGTATGGTAATTTATCTATCTATCTATCTATCTATCTATCTATCTATCTATCTATCTATCTATCTATCCACATACACTGTCGTGCCTTGTTTCCAAGTCAGTCAGGACCGCACCATACTGGTGGAATGAGATGGTGTATTGGAGCCAGTGACCATGAGTCAGCTCTTGCTCAATGTCTCTCGGTCAGAGCGCTACTGAAACTCCGGTGTATAAAGCTACCAGCCACGAGTGGAGCGGGTGACTTTTCGTGTCCAATCACAGCTGCCCACCCTGGTGGGGGTGGGGGGAGGGGAATGAACAGCTAGGGAACTTCCCACTGGTATTCCTTATGGGGGTGGGCCGCAGCCCGCCTGCCAACAGTTTGAATCTGGTGGCCCTGGGTGGAACAACTAATGCAGAAGTAGCGAGCTTAAGAAAAAGACAGACGTGAGAGTCAGCAGGTTAGCACATGAGCCTTAGGGTACTTCACCGCAAGTGGGGAAAGGCAAGACCCCTCCGCCCCAACTAATCGCGGTTCCATAGACGCAATTGTATGGTTAAATATATATGTATATATATAAAGTCATAGAGAATAGGGAGAGATAAAAGAGAGATTGAAATAATGGAGTCAGACACACCTAAACCCCTCTTGGTGGTCCATGTGGAGATGGGAGACCCACCTGAGGGCAGGAGAGAGGGGGAGGGGAGGAGGACAAGGGGAGCAAGGACCAGGAGAGGGGAAGGGGGAGTGGAGAGCCAGGGAGAGAGCTCTTTATTGCTAACCCAGGCTTATATATCTTTGGGGGACATGAAAGCCCCCTAATTACAGGTAAAGACATATATCACAGGAAGGGGTTGTACTACAGGTAATACAGTAATGGGAGGGGACAACCTAGGGGTACATGCACTATAGGAAGGGGAGGGATTAAGGGCACACATGTGACAAGATGGATGGATTCCAGATTCAGGATGGCAGACTGACTTTAGATGTTATTGAGCAAGTTTGACCTCTGGATCTCCACAGAAACCATTATCAATAGGGTGTGAACCCCACCTACAGGAACCAGACTTTAGGGAGAAGTAGCCCATTGTCCTTAACAGCAGGGAGGGGGCCCTACCTGTGGTGGGCCCAGACAGTAGTCTGGAGGCTGTATGCATCTGACCTCCCACCATGTGCTGGCAAACAGCCTCTAATGTTTGGCTTGTCTTTGGGGGAGACAAAGCTGGGGAAGAATCTGTTTATAATCCCACAGACGCATACTGTGTATATAACCAAATGTTTGTCCTTTCAACATTGTTTTACGTACAGTTTGGTGACCCTGATTACATTATGCTGGGTGACCACCCCCTCGACGATGATGTTTCGCGTTCTGTTGTGTGGTTGAGACTTTGCCACGTGCCTTTTCACCCCTTTACAAACTGAGTCCATGAATGCACACATGCTCTTCCCTGTAGAAAAGGTAGAACCGTACTAGCCTGTCCCCGGTGTGGGTCATGTCTATACAGTTGGGGGCTTGTAGACTGGCGAGTGAATGTGAGGGAACATCTGACCCGTTCTCTGTTCCCCAGTCCTGAAAAGTGAAAGTCAGGTGGGGTGGGTGCACAGCTAGACAGAAGTCATGAAAGAAGTCTGCTAGACTAGAATTTGAGTCTTCTGAGCTCTTGCTCAGGGGGCAGGGGGTGGGGGGCCGGTGATATAAGCAGTCCTTGGGTGACAAACAGGATCAGTTCCGAACTGTGTCTTTAAGGCCGTTGGAACGGGTGCCTAGGGTTGGTTCTTTCTTAGCCTGACTTTAGTGCAAGAAACGGCTGGAAGCTTTTCAGTGACGGAAACACTGCCCTTGTACAAACGAAGCTACAGGGTTGAAGCAATAGTCTGAAGTGAGACTTGGTTCAGTCCATTTCAAAGTGAGGGCAAATTTGCATAACATGAAATTAGGGGGACTTTGAACTACTGGCAAAACAGCCCTGCCCAAGATGGCGGCACCCTGTACTCGGCTCCAAGTTGGCGCCAGCCTGGCTGCTTGGAGTGAGTCTGGCTGTGCGTGGCTGCGGAAATCCAGTCTCACGCGTGTGTGCACATCAGGCTCCCAAGGGCTCGCCACACCTCTTCTGAGTCTCCTGTTCCAGGGCTTTGACTAGTAAGACTTCCCCTTCGGTTGCCATGCCGAGTCACCCAGCTTGTGAAAATTCAGGTCTGTTCCCATTTCAGTGTGTCAGCCATGACAACCCGTGGGAAGCCCCACAGTAAAGGGCAAGTAGGATTGTCTGTAATTCAGACGCCAGGAACCTGGGGACTGTCTGAAAATCTTGTTTGAATTATACATGATCATGGTAATTAAAAAATTAGTTCTTGTGTCATATACTCTTCCTGAAAGCCTTTCATTTTTAGTAGAGAAAGCACAGGAAACCATTCAAGAATGCTTCCTACCCTCCGTCAAAGTAGCCCTTAGCCTTCACGCAGAAGGATTTTCTCCCTTTGCCGAGAGCATATTGGACAAGTTTCAGGGGTGTGGGGTTATCTAGTGGGAGGTGTGTTTATAGTAACGAAAACGGTGCTTCCTGCCTCCTGATAGGCATCTCCTATAGGAAAAATGCGAGTTGACTTGTGTGTATTTTACTGTCTCCCCAAGTTGAGTTGTTTGTATTTTACTGTCTCCAAGGAGTGATGGATAGGTTTTCAGACTGGCATTTCTTGGCAAATGCCTGTCTTTGTCCTTGCAGAGAGAATGGTGAGTTCTGCTGGCTTCCTTGGCTAGGAGGAGGGCAAAAGGGTCAGCTTCCCAGCAGTGACCCTGAGGGCCTCTCTCCTGAAGACTGAGAAATTGTGAAATGAAACAAAAACACAGAAATCAAAGGGATTCTTCAAAACAAACACAACACACACACACACCCCACCCCACTCCCACTCACCCACCCACCCTTAACACTGAATAGAAGAAGAAGGTTGTATTAGTCTGCCCTGTCGCTCCTGAAGGCTGAGCTTGCTAAGCGGGACCCCTTTGAAATAGGAAGGGGAGGGTCCTCTGAGAGACTGGTACACAAGGGATTTCTTACTGTGTGGCCTGAGGCCTGAGCGGGAGGCGGGGTGGAGGGGGAGGCGAGGGTGCTTGGCTGTGGGATGGGCGGCACTTGGCAGTTGTGGAAGAGAAAGCTTGGAATGCCATCATGGATATTTTCCAGGTTGATGTGGACAAGGCAGTGCAGGCTGCCCGGGCTGCGTTCCAGCTGGGCTCACCCTGGCGTCGGATGGATGCGTCTGAGAGGGGTCGCTTGCTGAACCGCTTGGCCGATCTGATTGAACGAGACCGGACCTACCTGGCCGTGAGTCAGTCCTCAGCCTTCGTCCCTGTAGCATTCTGGGTAGCCTCCAGGATCTCTGATCATGGGGCCGGGGGTGGATGCCTTTTGGTTATACCTCTGCAATCAGCACACCTATTGGCCAGTGACATCCATCGGCACAAAAGTGCCTCTCATCCAGGTTCCTAACAGCTTCTTTGTCTATGTCTCAGCTGTTGGTCAACCCGTTGGCCTTGTTTCCTCCCAAGCCACCAACCCTGTGCTCACCTCCTTTTGCTTTGCCCAGGCTTTGGAGACCCTGGACAATGGCAAGCCCTATGTCATCTCCTACCTGGTGGATTTGGACATGGTCATCAAATGTCTCCGGTAAGGACTCAAGCTTCCTGTTCCGCCTTATGTTATTGGTGCCAGAGGGATGGGAGTAGTTCTGGGGCCGTAGACATAGCATGGCCACCCTAAAGACGCCGTTCATAGGATTTAGAGACCAGGCCTTCACTTAGACTCTGCTCGCTTTGGGAAAATCCTTCAAGATCAAAAATGGTAACTTAATCAGAAACATTTTCTATTTCTTTGTGAACCAGTTGAGTAATTTGTGTGTTACTGGAGATTTCTCCTTTTCACTGGCCAGTAGATTCAAATCCCCTGCCATCAAGTTACTATTGACTCATGGTGAACTTTTGGGACAGAGTAGAACTGCCTTGGAATGTGTCCAAGCCTGCAACCTTCATGGAAAGCAACCTCGACACCTTCTTCCCAAGGAGAGGGTGACGCATTCAAACCGACGCCCCTTTGATCCGATGCTGAAACTATTGCACTGTCAGGGCTCCTATGAGCTCCAAGCCACATTGTTGAATCGATGACCTTGTAGGACACGTAGAACTGCCCCTGCGGGTTTCCGAGACTGTAACTCTTTATGGGAGTAGAAAGCCCCGGGTTTCTCCTGAGGAGAGGCAGCTTTGAACTGCTGGGTTATCTAACTTGTCGAAATATGATTAGCTGTTCATACAGTGCTCACAGGTTCTTTACATTTCTGTAGGGTCAGTAGTAATGTTCGCATTCTCAGTTACTGATTTCAGTAATTTGTGTCCTCCCTCTCTTGCTTTTTCCTTAGTTTGTCAATTTTATGTATTGACTTACAAGGAAAAAAAAACCCAACTCCTGGTTTTGTTAATTCTGTTATTTAGGCGTTCTCTGCTTTGTGATAGCTTCTCTAATCTTTATTGTGTCCTATTGTTAAGAGAAACGTGAGCTTTGGATCACAAGTAACAGACACCTGTAATCAGAAACAGCTTAATTTAAAGCAACGCAGAGAGAACGGGAATGTTGGAATCCCGCACATGTCACTGGCTAGCAGCTACCCCTCTCTGCCCACCTGGTCATTCTTCTCTCACGCCGCACGCTGTCTCCTTTGGTACTAGTACCACGTGTTGGAAACTGGCTGCCCACAGCTTCTGGGCTTTCTTCTGCATTTGAGATCCAAGCCGACTAAGCTGCGATCTTTTAGCCTGCTGCCAAATTCCCACGGGGGGAGGGACCCCGACTGGCTGGCCTTGAGTCTGCATAGCTGTGATAAGAGTGGACAGATCAGTCTACAAATGCTGGCTGCTCCCCCAGTGACTGTGTGGGCGGGCGGGGGAGGTGGTAGGGACGAAGAACAGGGGCTGGGTAACAAAACGGCACTTATAGTCTATAGCCGGGGTCCTCCACCCGACCGCTTGTGCCCCCAGGTTACGCTCGGCACTGTGGGGACACATTTTGGGGATCACATCTGGTGAGGAGTTCTGCTGGCGTCTAGGGGTTAGGAGCTAATAGTGCTTGCTAACCATCTGACAGCACAGAGGAGGGTCTCCCATGACAAAGGATTGTCTGCACAGTGGGCTACGCATTTGGGCTGCTAACCACACAGTTAGCAGTTCAAACCCACCAGCCACACTTTTGGAGAAAGATGAGGCTGTCTGCTGCTGTACAAGATTCGCAGTCTCAGAAACCCCGCGCACGACTGTTCTGCTCTGTCTTAGGTGATGCTGTGAGACAGCATCGCCGCACCAGCAGTGGAACTGCCCCAAATGCCCGTGCTGCCACTGTGCAATCACCCTGCCGCGTGAGCACACCCCCAGCCCAGAGGGTGAGCGCGGCCTTTCCTGAGTTGGCCGTGTGTCTTGGTTTGATTAAGCGACCGAGGGGGACAAACCTCATGCAATATAAACCATACTTATCGCAAAAGATCCAGATCTGGAGAGGAAGGGTGTGGTGGGCGATGCGTTCAGTGGACTAGGCCGGCAACACCCTGGCTGTGTTTTCTTCTGGAGTCACAAATACATCGTTCAAATTCACATCGGCCTGATCCTCAGCCTACCCAAGCAAGATGCCACTCCTTTCCAAGATCTGCTCTCAGGTCTCACACCCTTCACCTCCACCCCGCCCAAACGTACACCATCACCCACTGCACACCCAGGGCTCTCCTTTTCCACACTCCCCTTGTCGGTGCTCTCCCGTCGCTTGTGTCCCTCTGTGTCTAGATCCGCCTGTCTCTCGACGTCTCATATGGCAGTGTAGGCTTTCGTGGTGCCGTGGTGCCACTGGGACTTGGAATACCAGCAGGGTCACCCAGGATGGACAAGTTGCAACAGAGCTTCCTGACTTACCAAAGACGAGGAAGAAAGGCCTGGGGATCTCCAAGTGAAAGCTCTCTAATGCAGCGTGCTGGCAGAGGAGCTGACTAGGTCTGAAGGCCCTCAAAAGCATGCCGTGGGTCCGAGCAGACCATGGCGGTGAAGATGGTGCTGGACGGGGCGGCTGTGTCCTTGCTGGGCACGGAGTCTCCATGACTTGAAATAGACTTTATGACGGCTGGGTGATGGGGCTTCAGCGGTACTGTCTTTCATTTCTGTGGCCGTTTGGTGTGTAGCCCAGAGCTCTGCATACATCTGTGCCAGACTCAGTGTGAGGTTGTCAGCCGCTGGCTGGTGGATTGGCGCTGGGCTGGTGCTGTGTTTGCGATGCCTTAACAGCCTGGGGGTCTAAAATACAGCATCCCGGGCTTCAGTCCTGGCTAGGCAGCAGGAACTAGGTGTTTTTAACAAGCACTGCTTCAGATTCTGATGCACAGTGGTTGCTTGGCAAAGAGTGGTTATTTAAGCCTCCCTGGGAAAAAGCCCAAAGCCAATCTCTATTAGATCGGTACAAGTTGCGGCTAGTTTGCCTGTGTCTTGGTTGTTGTTTTTTTTCCACCTAATTTTCTGCCAGAGTTCCCTCATACTTGTTGATTGATTGAAGATCTTTTATTTGCCTTTTTTTTTTAAGCTATTATGCCGGCTGGGCCGATAAGTACCATGGAAAAACCATTCCTATCGATGGGGACTTCTTCACCTACACCCGTCATGAGCCGGTGGGCGTGTGTGGGCAGATCATCCCGGTGAGTGCTGGCCCTCTGGGTGACCTGGCCCTTCTTTGTCTGGAAACCAGAAGTGAGATCCCCCTGAAAACGTGTGGGGCTGAGTGGGTTGGGGGCAGGAGGCCCAGCCCTGCCATTTGTTGACTGATCCCCACACGCCTCACTTTCCTCCTCGGAGCGCTGGGTCCTGCCTTAGGCGGGTACGGAGGGTTGAGTGGGTGTGCCTCATAAGGGATTCTCCCGGTGCCGGGTCCAGAGAAGGCAGTCCTGCCTCGTGCATGTGTCTTACATTGTGTGGGGAGCACCTGGGTTTCTAAGAACACCGAGCCCACCTTCCTGCTGTGGGGTGCCGCCGGCTGTTGAAGCTCTCTGAGGGGGCGTCTGTTCCCGGGGGGGCTGGGGTACCTTGCAGTGGAACTTCCCGCTCCTGATGCAAGCATGGAAACTGGGCCCGGCCCTGGCGACCGGCAACGTGGTTGTGATGAAGGTAGCTGAGCAGACGCCACTCACCGCCCTCTACGTGGCCAATCTGATCAAGGAGGTGGGTCGCTTATGTCCCCCTTCTGCTCTAAATGCCCTGGGTAGGGGTCTGAAGAGGGGTCACGGGGTTGGAGGGGTGGGAACAGAGCAGGGACGGGCCCTCCCACCCTGACCAGACTCTTCAGAACAGACTCTTCGGAGCAGTGGTTCTCAGCCTTCCTCACGTTGTGGCTCCAACCATAAAATTATTTTTGTTGCTGCTTCCTGTCATTTGTTACTGTTATGAGTCATCATGTAACTATCTGATATACGGGATGTATTTTCATTGTTACAAATTGAACATAATTAAAGCATAGTGATTAATCACAGAAGCAGTGTGTAATTACATATTGTGAAATATTGATTTCTAAGGACAACTCAATGAAATATTGTCTTGAAGCATGGTGGAGCATGGGTAACAGTCTTCACGCCGGGTACTTGTAGGTGGGCGTATCTGCAGGTGGGCAGACCCTCCTGGAGATGGCTAGAGGAGCGGTGTCTTGGTTCCTAAGGCCATCGGAAATATGTGTTCTCCGATGGTCTTAGGTGACCCCTGTGAAAGGGCCGTTCAAACCCCCCCCCAAAGGGGTCACGACCCACAGGTGGAGAACCATTGCTTTAGAGCAAACTGATGCATGGTGTCTTCTGGCTGTTGGCTCACAGCCTGGCTTCCGCCTGCAAGGGTGCCCCTGCAAGATCCCTTTTGAAGGGTGAAAATCATCGTTCTAAATCTGCGGTCTGCAAACTTTTGAGATGGAAGAGCCCATCCCAACCCTCACTGCAATTTAAAACTTATTTCGAGGGCCATAAATGTATTTTTCATGTTGAGTTTTACTTCAGTCACACGTACCTCCTGGAAGAGCCCCATATGACTGTGGAGCTGCAGTTTGCCCACCTTTGTTCCCCATGAATGTCTTGTTGGGGAGGGCGCGGGGTGGCGCACCAATCACAAGAGACTCCGATCATCGAGCTTCTTGTCACTGCCGCGTGGGGTTCCTTTGCCAGGTGCTGTGACACTGTCTCAGCGCTGTCCTACTCCTAAGGGCCGATGTCTCAAAGTACCATGAGCTGAACACAGTGTCCTGCCTGCAGCTGCGGAGGCTGGCAGGTTCGAGTCTGGGTGTTGGCAGGGCCTGCTCTCCCTGGGGGTCCTATAGCAGCGGTTCTCAACCTGTGGGTCACGACCCCTTTGGGGATTAAACAGCCCTTTCACAGGGGTTGGCCGATTCATCACAGTAGCAAAATGACAGTGATGAAGTAGCAACAAAAATAATGTGATGGTTGGGGGTCACCCCAACATGAACTGTATTCAAGGGTTGAGGCATTAGGAAGGTTGAGAACCACTGACCTACTGGAAGAGCTGCTCTTACCTCTTCCTAGCTCCTCATGGGTCCCAGCAGCCCTGGGCGCTGCTGGCCTGTGGCGTCCACACTGTACTCTGATCCATCTGCACAAGTCTGTCTTCCTCTACATTTCTATTGCCCTCTTGCCCTGCATGCCTAAGGACACCAGGCATCTTGAGTGAGGGCCCCACCTATGTCCAGGAGCTTCATGCTCACTAGTCACCTCTGCTAAGATGCTCATTCCAAAATCACAGTCACAGGTGCCAGGGGTTAGGCTTCATTGTGTCTCCGAAGTGGGGGTGGGGTGGAGGGGGGAACGACCCACCATCGAACTTAGAACGCCTCTTCTTTTAAGGGTGAATTTTCCCTGCCCTTGCCCCAATGCCTGGCTCTTTAGAGAGAATGGACTCACAGTGCCCTCTGGCTGTTGACCCACAGGCTGGCTTTCCCCCTGGCGTGGTCAACATTATTCCTGGATTTGGCCCAACCGCCGGAGCCGCCATCGCTTCCCACAATGAGGTGGACAAGGTGGCGTTCACCGGCTCCACTGAGGTGAGTGATCCCAGGCATTTCCGACCCCCGTCCTCAACGAGTGACCCATTGTGGTTAGCCGCTGGGTGTGGGGTTTCTATCCCCAGGAGTTTGCGCCAAGGTGCTCGTGGCTGCGCTAGGGATGGATGACGGGGCAGGGCCGAGCCATCCGTGCTTGGGAGGACAACCCAACAGTTCCTGGGGGAGGGCCAGCCCAGCATCCCAGGCGGAATAGAAACTCTGATTTTACAAAGGTCCGAGCCCCTCCGCGTGGCCTTTGAGTGCCAGACCCCTTGACTGGCACTACATGGTGCTTAAGAGCTTGGGCTTGAGAAAGGGAGGGGGTCTCACACACACAGCGTGAGGCACAGTGTGTGCTGTGAGCAGACGCCACGCAGCAATGACTACGGCTCGGACTGGTGTCATGTCCTGGGGCTCCATGTGGAGGGGAAGCTGTGGTGAATGAATGGCTGCATCGGGGAATTGCTTAACTCTCTTGTCATCCAACCGCCTTCTCAAGTTTGGGGGCTCCTCTGTTCTTTATACACCCATGCTTAAACACACACACACACACACTCTCTCTCTGATAGCGTGTTTCTCTTTCTGTTTCTCCGAGGTTGGCCATCTAATCCAAGTGGCTGCAGGGAGCAGCAACCTCAAGAGGGTGACCCTGGAGCTGGGGGGAAAGAGCCCCAACATCATCATGTCAGACGCAGACAGTAAGCTCCCTGGGTGGACGGAGGGAGTCAGCCTCAAACTCCCTACCCCTGGGACCTCTGGCCACGGTGTGACTGGGCTTCTTGCCCAGCCTTTCATATCCCTTCCTGGAATCCAGCCAGGCTGAGCCACATTGTTGCCTAACTGCCAGCACGTTGTCTCTGACCAGACTTCTCCCTGGCCCCCACTTCCTCCCAGATCTGGCCACAGCAGGGTAGGCGGGTTCCCATGGGGTTCTAGGTGGTATTCCCTGCCCGCCATTACTGCCTCCTCTATGGAGGCCCAGACCCTGGAATGGGGCGGGGCGTGGGGGGAGGGGGAGGTTAAGTGAGCACATGGCTCCTGGATGGGCCCAGTGCCGGGCCCTCATCCTCCCGGCTCACACCACCTTTCTGCCCATGTCTGCAGTGGACCACGCCGTGGAGCAGGCCCACTTCGCCCTGTTCTTCAACCAGGGCCAGTGCTGCTGCGCCGGCTCCCGGACCTTCGTGCAGGAGGACGTGTACTCCGAGTTCCTGGAGCGCAGCGTTGCCCGGGCCAAGTCTCGGGTGGTTGGGGACCCCTTTGACAGCCAGACCGAGCAGGGGCCGCAGGTAAGCCGGGCAGCAGCGGTGGCACTGCCTCACCGCTGGCCCCTCCCCGAGCCTCTGTAAAGCCCACCCTCCCTAACTCCAGGTGGCTGTGGAAATGAAAGACTGAGTAAGGACCCCTGGTGGTGCAGCGGGTTAGGCATTGGGCTGCCCACTGCTAGGTTATTGGTTCAAACCCACCAGCCGTTCAGCTGTAGCATTGATGTGAAATGAGACTGACTGCTCCCACACGTTTCCAGTCTCAGAAACCCTGCGGGCAGTTCTCTGTCCTGTAGGGGCACTGTTGAGTCAGAACGGACTTGAGGCCAAGCCCGTTTGTTTTGGGCACTTTGTAAACTGTACAAATAGGACAGGTGCTAGGAGAGGCTGTGCAAAAATGAAGGTGCGTTTCTTGGATGTCGGCCACAGGTGTGCCAGCCGTGGCTATCTCTGGGGAGCAGGGCCGAGGGCCATGGCGTGGGTGAGGCTAGGGAGCTCTTGTTCCTTTAAATTCCATAGAAGTATAGTCAGTAATAATCGTGAATCCAAAAATGGAATGTACAGTTTGGCAGTTCCTCAGTGGATTAAACTAAGACTCGCCCCTGGCCCAGAGAAGCAGGGACTCCAGCAGAGGCTTGTCCACCTGTGTTCGTGGCAGCTCCAGTTACAAGAGGCAAGAGGTGGGACTAGATCAGATGTGCATCCACGGATAAGTGGAGGAACACGGGGTGGTACTTCCATACAACGGAGGATGACTCAAACATAAGGGTTAAGGAGACACGCAGTCTTGGTGTAGTAAGTGAAACTCTCAAACGTGATGCTGAGTGACAGAGAGCAGGCCTGACAGGCCATGTGTTGTGGGTTCCATGGAAGAAAGCAGATTAGTAGTGGTCCAGGCACTGGAGGCGGGCACTGAAGAAGGAAGACTGAGTAGAATCGATGCATTTGAATCGTGGCTCTAGAGAAGAATACTGAAAGGACTGTGGACTGCTAAAAAGACAACCCGATCTGTGTCGGAAGAAGTAAGGCCAGAGTGCTCCTTGGAGGCAAGGGTGGCAAGACTGTATCGTACATGCGTTGGACATATTGTCCGGGGAGACCAGGCTCTGGAGAAGGACATCATGTTTGGTAAAGTGGAGGAGCAGCGAAACAGAGGAAGGCCCTCAGAGAGGTGGACGGACACAGTGGCTGCATCATGGCTCAGGCAGAGGAGTGATTGTGAGGATGGTGTAGGAGTGGGCAGGGTTTCGATCTGTGTATGTGGCCGCTATGGGTCAGGGCTTGACTGGGTGGCACCCAACAACCACAGGGTTTGGAGATGGGGGATGGACATCAGTTCTGACAGGTATAAGGCTTATTCTTGCGGTATTGAAAATGTCCTGCAATTAGACAGGGACGGGTAGGTGCCCATCATTGTGAATATCTTAAAGTCCACGGCATTGTGCACTTGAAAATGATGAAAATGGTGAGTTTTTATGTTAAGTGATTTTCATTAAAAAATTTTTCTTTTATTCACTTTACTGGGGGCTCGTACAGCTCTTATAACATTCCATACATCAATTGTATCAAGCATATTTGTACATACGTTGCCATCATCTTTTTCTAAACATTTACTTGCTATTTGCGCTCTTGGTTATCAGCTCCCCTTTCTCCCCTCCCCTTGATAAATTATAAAATACTGGTATTATTATTTTCATATCTCACACCGACCACTGTCTCCCTTCACCTACTTTTCTGTTGTTCATTCCCCACGCCCCCCGGGGGGGGGAGTTATGCTTTTCATTTTTAATAGAAATGTATGATCAACAAAATGTGATTTTTAGATACAAGATGAATTTTTAAAAATGGAATAAAATAAGAAAGCTTGTTTCCTGCCACTTTCCCACATCTGGTCTTAATTCCTTCACTGCCCTATCTTGGCCATCTCCAGGCCTCTCCTCCCCCAGGCCTCTCCTTTCCAGAGCTCACTCTGGGAATCACCTCCCTCCTGCACATGTCCCCAGACCACTCTGGGCCCACCAGAGTCTCGTCCCAGCTGCAAGTCCTGCGTGGTCTGTGTGGCTGGTGATCGAGCCCTAGCCCCAGGGTGGGCCGAGGGCAGCCATGTGTGTGGAGCTTGGGCACGGGCTGAGGCGTGTGCACATCCAAGAGGAGCGGTCCTCAGGGTGCAGATAGAGCAAAGGTGGGAGGACGTGGCCTGAGTCCTCAGCCCGCTCCCAGGAGCTCTTAGAATTTCACACGTGAATCTGGCCTCTGGGTATAAAAAGATGGAGGAATAAAACATCCCGCCCTCAGTTTGTTAGTGTAATCTAGAGCTTTTGGAGACGAGGGGGCTGTAAACTTTCATGAGGGGGGTGGAATTAAAAGATGATTAATACTTCTATGAAGCCCCCTATAGCTAGCTGCTTCTACACCCGGCACCCCCATTTTCACTCTTGTACCACAAGGCGATGGTATCCTCTACCTGTTGGGGTATTTGATCCGTATTGTAAGTTTCTGCTAATCTGGTCACTGAGAAGTCCAATGGTTTGATTACTAACGTGCTGGAGTCTTTTCTTAGGTTTCTTGGTCACTTGGGGTTCCTTTTCCCGGTCTTGCTGAGTCATGACCTTGACCCACTTCTCACGGCTGGTTTGGGAGAGGGGTGACTCGACCTCCCTCTGCATCCCGCACAGCTCTGCTCCTTCTGCCGCAGGTGAATGAAACTCAGTTTAAGAAGATCCTTGGCTATATCCAATCTGGGAAGCAGGAGGGGGCGAAGCTGCTGTGTGGGGGCGGCGCTGCTGCTGACCGCGGCTACTTCATCCAGCCCACTGTCTTTGGAGACGTGCAGGACGGCATGACCATCGCAAAGGAGGAAGTGAGCGGGGCGCCAGGGCTCCAGGGAGTGGTTGTTGGGGAAGCGGGGAGAAATAGCCCAGCATTTTGACGCTGTGGCTTTGGGTCTTGACCCCACCTCTGTGTGACCAGCTGTTAAGTCAACGCCAACTCGGTGGACTCCACGCATGTCAGAGTTTATCAGAGCTGCACGGGGTCTTCGGTGGCCCACGTTTGAGAAGCAGATGGACAGGCCTTTCTTCTGGGGTGTCTCGGGGTGGTGTCAAACCACCAGCCTATTAAACGTTTTATTACTTAGGGACCCACTTAGCCTCTGTGCTCAGGATAAGTTATTGACCATTCCTCCCGCATGATCTCACCCTCCTCTGGAGCTGGGGCTCGTTTTAGATACCTTATCATCCCCTGCAAGGCCCTGGTGATCTGACTGCTGTGAGCCTTGAGTCCAGAGCTGAAGTCCCTGGCCCATCGTGGCCTTCCCAGAAGCTGGGCGGGCAGGAGGAGTACGGGCTGCCCTCCCCGCAGGCAGTCTTTTTGAGGTTCTCCTCCTGGGCGCACCCTGGGAGCACCACCCCAGAGCCTGAGCCGGAGTGCTCACTACGGGCCAGGCCCCCTGCAGCCTGCCAGCACCCCATTCTCAGAGGGTTTGAGAGCAGGGACACCCCAAGGGACACAAGCTGATATCCTGCCTTATTTTCTTTTTTTTTGAAAAGACAAAGGTCCATTTATTACTGATTAATCGTGAAAGTCCACAGTTTATGGGAAATGAACCAATAACATCTAATTTTCATAACCACTCAAGCTGCCCCACAAGTTTATTCCTGAGCGATATTCTGGATTGCTGAGATTTAATATTCTTTTGTTTTGCTTTGAACTTGTGTGTTTGTTTTTGTTCTTAACCACTTTATTAGGGGCTCGTACAATGCTTATCACAATCCATCCATCCATCCATCTGTGGTGTCAAGCACATTTGTACATTGTTGCCATCATCCTTCTCAAAACCTTTGCGCTCTACTTGAGCCCCTGGTATCAGCTACTCAACGTCCTGCCTTCTCAACTCCCTTCTCGACCAAGAGGGGCTCGGGGTCCCTTGGAGAAATGCTCTGGGACTGAGCAGGGAAAGTGTGAGAACAGCTTGGAACGTTCCTGGGGGCAGAGACTGTGCTTTATCCACAGCTGTCTCCTCAACCTCTCGTAGTGCTGCCTTGGACCTAGCTACGCAGCGTTCGACGGATGACTGCAAAAGTCTCCGCAAGGCAATCCGCCTGCCACACGCTAATCACACGCTGCACGCAGGACTGTGTAGAAATGAGATGGCGCCCATGAGTCCGTGGCACACAGAGGGCATGTCCGTGCTGGCCTCCTCCCCTTTGTGTTTCACTGTGTTTGGGGGCCTCCTGTCTCCCCCGGCACTGTAGGGGTGGCGGAGGGGCCTGGGGGCTCGATGTGAGCACTGCGAATGCTGGGCAGTGGGAATCCCTGCCTGGTACATTCTCCTCCTGTGCTCTCTCACTCCAGATCTTCGGACCAGTGATGCAGGTGCTGAAGTTCAAGACCATCGAGGAGGTCGTCGGGAGGGCCAACAATTCCACGTACGGATTGGCTGCCGCTGTCTTCACCAAGGACTTGGACAAGGCCAATTACCTGTCCCAGGCCCTCCAGGCTGGCACCGTGTGGTAAGAACACACACACACCACCACCATCACCACCCCACCACCCCAGCATCCTCTCCCAACCTGGGCAAGGGTCCACCAGCGCTCTCACCAACCCAGAATGTGGGGTGCTGGTCCCTGATCCTCCTGGAACAGAGTGTGGTCCCACTTCTTTGTGATGTACGTGTCCCTCCATGATCCTCTTGAATGGGGTTGGGGGGTTGGCAGCTGGATGTCGGGGCTCTTTACCACGCTGTTATCAGGCTGGAGGACCAGAGTTGAGGGCAGATGTGTTTGGAATACTGATCTTACAGTTTAGCATCTATTTTCACATCCGCTCCAAAAACAGACAAAACTCCCTGCCAGCGAGTCGATTCATCACAGGCCCAGGATGGATTAGAACTGCCCCGGTGGGGTTTTTGAGACTTTAAAGGGTTATATACAATGACCATGTGACCAGAACCACGGATCCTTGGACTAGACCCGAGAGACCTGCAAGCCGGCGCTCTCACACTCCACCCGGTCCACCAGTGGGTTCTGTAGCTCGTTTCCCAGTTGTCAAAGGGGCAGAGGACCCCATTGCCCCATGAACGTTTGAATGGACACATGCAATGTGGTGCGATCACACGCTGGCATGCTACAGCGCCACAAGGGTATGGGGATCCGAATGCAGGCTGCCACGTGGAGGAACCTCGAAAACAGAGAGAGGAGCCTGGCACAGAAGGCCACACGTGGCAGACTGCGTGTACCCGAGATGTCCACAACATGCCAGCCCACTGACCCGGAAAGGCAGTTAGGCCCTCCTTCTCCTGGAGAGTTTAGAACAATGGGTGGGTGAGGGGGCGGGCAGACGGACAGGTTGTGATAATACCTTGGGAGAGGTATTTCTGGAGTCTCATTTCCAAGTCTAAGGAGTCCCACTCCGCTGCTCATGGAAAGATAGACAGCGCTAACCTGCAAGGGGGGGACTGGTGGTGGGCTCCGAGGGAGAGGGGAGATGCCCACCCACCCCTGCAAAGAGTTCCGCCAAGCAGACCCCTCTGGGGCAGGTCTACCCTGTCATCTAGAGCTACTGTGAGTCAGAGCCACCTGACGGCACCCACCACCACCATTTCCAATTCCAGGGTCAACTGCTACGATGTGTTTGGGGCGCAGGCTCCCTTCGGCGGCTACAAGATGTCTGGGAGCGGCCGCGAGCTGGGCGAGTACGGCCTGCAGGCGTACACCGAAGTGAAAACCGTGAGTGTGCCCCTCCCTCACACCGAGCCCCTGTCTCTCACCATTTCTCCTGAGGTCCCGGGGAAGCTGCAGAGGAGAATGTGAAGGGGCTGGCCCTGGAGGCATGGTCATTCATTGCCTGGCTGGCCGGGCTGGTCTGTGCCCAGCTATGGAGTCTGAGGATGGAAAGAGGCAGCTTGGTCGGGATAGCTGGCAGGCCCCACGTCCACCCCACCCAGCCTTTGACGTGGCAACGCCACTGATAGGAGCGGATCCCAAATTACTAATCAGATACACAAAAACCAAACTCACTGCCATCAAATTGATGCCGACTCATAGTGACCCTATAGGACTGAGTAGAACTGCTCCTGTGGGTTTCTGAGACTGTAACTCTTTACTGGAGTAGAAAGCCTCATCTTTCTCTCACAGAGCAGCTGGTGGGTTTGAACTGCTGACCTTGAGGTTAGCAGCCCAATGCATCTGCCGGAAATGCAAAGCAAGTGTGAGCTCCAGAAATGCTAATTGAACACTGTCTCTATCAGGGAAGGGCAGAGTGTCGCCGAAATGCCCAGCATGACGTCCGGGCTCTGGAGGAACCAGGCAGCCAGGAGAAATGGTGGGGCTTCTGGTAGAATTATCGGTAGGGAAAAGACCCACCCTTTAAAGTGGGAAAAAAACAAAACAAAAAACCCAGGATACAAAGAAATCTTTGCTGCATGAGCCCGCATTGAAAACTATAGAGACATATGTAGAGATTATCAGATCTGTTTACTCATCAATATAAAAAGGTAGGGGGCCTCAAGCAATAATGGGGTCCTCTCTCCAATGAGTACAAGGGAAACCAGGAGAAGAGAAATGGGCTCCCTGGACTCTGCCAGAACGTTGGCCGGGGGAGCTGAGGGAGGTAGACAAATGGAGGTGGGGGCCGGAGGGATGGGAGGGCAGGGGGGGTGGCTTTGTCCAATACAAGAGTCCAATAAGACCTGAGAATGAGGAGACATTCTGTGACAAGCAGCTCATTTTTTGTCATGGGGGCTGCCCTGTGCATTGATTGCAGGACATTTAACTATATCCTTGGTCTTAACCACTAGATGCTATTAGATCATCCCCGCTCTCTCCCCACCCTCCCACCTCCCAAACTCTTCCAGTGGTGGCAACCCAAAATGTCTCCAGACATTGCCCAGTGTCTCTGGGGAGACCTGATTGCCTGTTGGGAACCACCGGGCCACGGGAATGTGGGGTGCCCTCCTGCTGAGCACAGCCCCGGTGTTACCTGGGATTAGCCAATTGGCCCAATAGGACCTTATTGGGTCCTGCTTCTGCCCAGGCAGCACCATGTTGGGGGTGCCTACAGATGGTAGGGGAGAAGAAAGATTAAATGGCTTCTCTGAACCCCCTCTTATAGGTCACTGTCCGGGTCCCACAGAAGAACTCATGAAGAGCCATGCCGGCCCCCAGTGTGATGAGGTCAGCAATAAGACCAAGAGAAAGGACTCCTGTGTGCTTGCCAAGAGAGAAATTCCACCCACAAAATTCGCATTCAAAATCATCTAGTATCGTGCACCATCATCTGCTACGTTTATGTAACTTGCATTTGGGGAGAGAAAATCCTTTTCTTGTAATTTTACTAATATCAGGCAACAGCTCACACCTGTGTAATCCAGACTATAAACCATTAAACGCGACACTTCTTAAAAACAATACTTCTTGGGTATCTCCTCCTCATTCGAAGTCCCTCCTGTGGGTGACGAACCATGTGAACAAAGACGTGGTGGCCGCTGGGTGAGATGGCAGGGGAAGGAGCAAAGTGGATGGCTGGCCTCAGAGGAAGGGACGTTAGCCAGGATGGAGACACCTTACCTCTAAGGTTGGTCCTCAGTTATTTTTTTCTCCAGTTCAAATATTTGATTAGATCCAATGAGACAGGATCATTGATGAGAGAGTTGGGTTTGGAAGTCTAAAGTCAGTTTGTTCTTTCTCGGTGAGATCCTTGCTTTTGGTGGCAGGACTATTAGGATCTCCGCTCCAGGAATCAGATTTCCTTGAGTCTAGGTTCCTGGCAAACTCATAAGACCTGTGAGTAGTCATTAGGAATTGGAATTTCCTGGGTGAGCGTTAAATCAGAGCAGAAAGCGGTGAATTACAATTCATAGTTGGGATCAATTGAATCATGGATTCCCTAGAGGCAGCGGTTCTCAACCTTCCTCACGCCACGACCCTTAGATACAGTTCCTCATGTGGCGGTAACCCGCCCCCCAACCATAAAATTATTTTCATTGCTACTTCATCACGGTTGTTTTGCTACTGTTATGAATCGGGAAACACCTGTGAAAGGGTTGTTCGACCCCCCACCCCCAAAGGGGTCACGGCCCACAGGTTGAGAACTGCTGCCCTAGAGGGTCTGAGGTAAGCTTCAACCTTCTAAGAAAAAGAAAAAAACACACACACACCCCTTCCAGCCAATATATGTGGACATTGCCCTTGGTGGACCCACTGCCCTTGTAGGATATTCCATTGAGTTCAGGTTAAGTCTTGATACACAATCCTCATTCCACGTAAGACTAATTTTAGTTCTTCAGTGATCCTTCACATTCGGGGGCATCCTTTGACTGCTTTGATTTGTTTATTGTGGTAAAATATGTTCAAAAACTCCCCAACTTCTCTTTGCCACGCACTTGCCCTATGATTCACTGGCTCTTTCCCTTTACGTCCACACACCTTTCTATTCGAATAAACGTGTTAGAGAACACCATGATCCCACTCATAGGAAGAGCAAGCAGGCAGGCAGGGACGACCATAAAAACAAAGCTGCATAAACACGGGGGCAGCAGCGCTGTGACGTTCAGTTGAAAGCAAGGACCTCCACGTCGTATCACGAGTGTACAGCTCTCCACGCCTGGAGAGAATGCCTCAGTGAAAACAGGGTGCTGTGCTCCGTCAGCAAGGAAGCGTTCGATTCCAGTTGATGACATTACTTGGTTTCCCTCGTGTGTCCATTCACCGTCATTTAGTCTGACCAGCAACAACGCTGCCACATGACGTGAATCTAAAGGCAAAGGGCAAACTTGCACCCACCCACCCTTCAGAGCCAAAGCCCACTTGCCCATCCCCCCACCACCACCCCACCACCCCCATGCCTCTCCCACTCGGCCCTGCAACCTTTTCCCAGGCACTGGGTGGCACATGGCATTCTGGGCTATATGGCAGCACAGGGATCGGCTGATTAACTGGAACAGCTGTCCCTTCCCTCACCACATGGACACTGTCCCCAGGGACCTAGGGGACTGCATGGCGATCAGAAGAGAGGTGGTGTACTAAGAGCGAGAAGACAGACACCTGGCTTTAGTTGGGTGGCAAGGAGAAAAGGCACTGCCCCTTCATACTTACTGACCTCCCAGCATAAGCATTGATGAAGAGCTGCTGTGTGCTAGCTACCAGAGCCATCGAGTCAAGTGGACTCCTGGCCACCCATGTGTGTCAGAGGGGGGCTGTGTTCCATAGGCTGTTTCCCATGGCTGGCTTATTGCAAGCAGATCCCCAGACCTTGCTTCCCAGGGGCCTCTGGGTAGATTTCAATCCAACATTTGGGTTAGCAACGCAACACACTTAACTGTTGGCAACACGCTGGGGCTCCTTGTGCTAGGCCCCGTGGAGTGCTGGGTGCTGGTGGTGCCGAACGGAAAGAGGTGGGTGACAGACTCTAAAAGATTTTTTTTCCCCCTGGTGTTTTTGATGATTTTTAGGTGTTTTTTTTGTTTTTTAATCAATTTATCGGGGGCTCCTACAGCTCTTATCACAATCCATCCATCCATCCATTGTGTCAAGCACATTTGTACATCATCATTCTCAAAATATTTTCTTTCTACTTGAGCCCTTGGTATCAGCTCCATTTTTTCCCCTCCCTCCCTCCCTCATGAACCCTTGATAATTTATAAATTATTTTTTCATGTCTTACACTGTCCAATGTCTCCCTTTATATGTAGATCATTGTGATTGATTCCCCCTTTCTCCTGCACCTTCCCCCCATCCTCCTGGTATCTCTACTCTCATTGTTGGTCCTGAGGGGTTCATCTGTTCTAGATTTCCTGTATTGCAGGCTCTTATCTGTACCAGTGTACATCCTCTGGTCCAGATGGATTTGCAAGGTAGAATTAGGGTCATGATAGTGGCAGGGGAGAAGCATTAAGGAACTAGAGGAAAGTTGTATGTTTCATTGGCTCATCTCCTCCCGAGACCCTTCTGTAAGGGGATGTCCAGTTGCCTACAGATGGGCTTTGGGTCTCCACTCTGCACTTCCCCTCATTCACAATGATATGATTTTTTGTTCTTTGACGCCTGGTACCTGATCCTATCAACACCTTGTGATCACACAGGCTGGTGTGCTTCTTCCATGTGGGCTTTGTTGCTTCTCACCTAGATGGCCTCTTGTTTATCTTCAAGCCTTTAAGACCCCAGACGCTATATTTTTTGATAGCCAGGCACCATCAACTTTCTTCACCACATTTGCTTATGCACCCATTTGTCTTCAGCGATCATGTCTGGAAGGTGAGCATCACGGAATGCCAGTTTAATAGAACAAAGTATTGTTGTATCGAGGGAGTACTTGAGTCAAGGCCCAATGTCCATCTGCTGCCTTAATACTAAACTTATAAATACATGCGCGTAGATCTATTTCTCCATTGACATATATAAATATATTTACATATGTACATGCCTTTATTTAGACCTCTATAAATGATTATAATGCACCTGGTGACACTGGATGACGTATTGGGTTGCTAACTGCAAGCTTGGACCCTTGCAGGAGAATGCTGAGATTGATTGTGCCTGTAAAGATTTACAGCATCAGAAACCCTAGAGAGGGTTACTGTAAGTCAGAATCTACTCCAAGACAGTGGGTAATTGCTTACTAATCTGTGCTTTCAGGGCCAGGAACCAATCAATTAGAACCTTTAGTAGCTGCCCCAAGTAAAAACAAAGTTCTCAGATTATGAACAACCCAATCTCTCTGGGTGTGGAGCTGTGGGTGAGTCACAGGAGTATTAGGTGAAAAGCTGCTGTTTCTGCAGTTACTCTCCTGCCTGCCCACAAGGAAGTGCTCCCATGGGAGCTGAATCCGGCATCCCAGAAAACCCAGAGCTCTCGTGTGCCACCTTCAGTCACTTTCCATGTCCTGACACCGCCTGGTGGGCACTGATGAGAAACTGCAGTTGTATTCTCTGCAAGACCTACTCCTGATGGCCTTCAAAGAAGTGTGTTACCTCTAACACAGGGCAATGTCTGGCAAGCAGTGGAGAGAGGGGCTCAAGAGGTCAAGGTCATATGCCCTAACAAATTGAAAACAGGTACTCAAGCAGTGTTAAAGCCATGGTGTCCTTTTGATGACTCAGATGCACTTGACCTTGGTGTTCCACACAAAAGCCTTAGAAGCAGTTCACGCATAGCGACCCTGTGCATAACAGAACAAAACACTGCCTGTGCCGTCCTCTCAATCACTCCTACGCTGGAGCTCGCCATTGCAGCCGCGCTGTCAATGATTCTCACTGAGGCCTTCCTCTTCTTCGATGCCCCTCTCCTTGACCAAGCGTGACATGTCTCTCCAGGGCCTATTCTCTCTCAACAAGACGTTCAAAGTAGGTGAGAAGTCTCTCACCATCCTCGCATTCGAGATGTAACTACAAGACAGATTAGCTTGTTTTTACTACTTAAAAAAAATGTAGAACACACACATACACACACACTCACACACACACACTCATACACACACACACCCCACCCCTCCAACCCCACCACCACCACCACCACCACCCCCCGCAATAAAAAAAAAATGTAATCGGGAGGGTGGGGTTCGAAGGGGGAAACAATTACAAGGATCTACATAGAACCTCCTCCCTGGGTGACAGATAACAGAAAAGTGGGTGAAGTGAGACGTCAGACAGTGCAAGATATGACAAAATATTTTATAAATTATCAAGGGTTCATGAGGGAGGGAAGAGCATGAAGGGAGGGGAAAAATGAGCTGATGCCAGGGGTTTAAGTGGAAAGCAAATGTCTTGAGAATGATGAGGGCAATGAATGTAAAAATATGCTTTACACAATTGATGTATGTATGGATTGTGATGAGAGTTGTATGAGCCCCTAATAAAATTATTTTTAGAAAAAAATAAATAAATTTTAATCATTTTATTGGGAACTGTGATAGTTAAAGTTTATTGGGCCAACCTGGCCAGGGAATACATGTGGGATTAATTGAAGGGCAGAGAGCTAAATGGCAAGGTGAGCATCGCCTGTCTTGTCTCTTGTTCTCTGATGGTCGGACCAGGGTGCAGCTCCCTTAGCCAGTTCCCTGCTTCAGCTGGCAAGGCTCACTTCCTGGGAGACATGCCTGAGGAGAAGCCACATGGACCTACCCTGATGCAGCCCTGGGTACTGGAGAAGCTGAGTGGAGACCCTGCCAGCACTGAGATTCTTACACGCTCTCTGATTTGGCTTTCCTCCTGCATTCGGTGTCATTGAATGTGTTTTGTGATACTGAGGACTTTGTAGATCAGTGTTGGACATATGAGCTAATGTCGGACTTATGGGCTTGGACAGCATTAGATTGGGATGCTTCCTTAATGTACATTTACCCTTTATATAAAATTCTCTCTTATAAAATATGAGTGTCTATGAATTTTGTCTCTTTAGTCTACCCAGACTAACACAGGAGCTCTCATAGATATTATAACAATTCATACTTCAATTAGCTCAAACATAATTGTACAATTGCTGCCACCATCAGTTTCATAACATTTTTTTTCTTCTTGAACTTGATATCAGCTCCTCTTCATTCTCCACTCCCAGTTTGTTTGTTCTATTGGTATTCCATGGTTGTGTTACTCTGGGTACTTTAGAAAAACAAATCCACAGAAATTCATATGTATTAGAGAGAGTTTTATATAAAGGGTAAATGCACGTTAAGAAAACATCCCCACCCAGTGCTGCCCAAACCCACAAGATCAACATGAACCCATATGGTTGACACCAATCCACAAAGTCCTCCTCCATCTCATAAAACACACCCAATGATGCCTACTGCAGGAGGAAAACCACATCAGTGAATGTGTAAACATCTCAGCGCTGGCAGGGGTCTCCACGCAGCTGCTCCAGCACCCAGGGCTGTATCAGGGTAGGCTCATGTGGCTTCTCCCCTGGTATGTCTTGCAGGAAGTGAGCCTTGCCAGCTGAAGCAGGGACCTGGTTAAGGCGGCTACACCCTGGTCTGACCATCACAAAGCAAGAGACCTGAGAACTAGAAAGGCGAGGCTCACCGAGCCATTTATCCCTCTGCCCTTCAATTAACCCAATGTATTTATTGGCCAGGTTGGCACAACAAACTAACTACCTCATTGGTACTTCCAATCTTCTTCACCAGCACTGCAATTCAAATGCATTGATTCTTGTTTGGTCACCTTTATTCAGTGTTCAACTTTCACATGCAAGTGAGACAATTGAAAATATCACAGCTAGAGTCAGGTGCACCTTAGTCCCCGGAGCAACCTCCCTGCCTGTCAGCACTCTTACAGAGGTCTTGTGCAGCAGATTGACCCAGTGCACTGCGTCACTGCTTCCCTGAGCATTGATTGCGGATCTAATCAGGATGAAATCGATGACCACTTCAGTCTTTTAAAGCTCTTATAACAATCCATATATTAATTGATCACGATGGTGCAGTGGTAAGAATTTTTGCTTTATTTGCATGAAGTTGTCGTCCGTGTTGAAAGCAGTGGTCTTTGATCGTCATCAGCAAGAGCTTCAAGTCCTCCTTTCAGCGAGCAAGATTGTGTCACCTGCGTATCACAGGTTGTTAAAGCTTCCTCCAATCCCGGCATAGCATTCTTCTTCAGATAATCCAGCTGCTCTGAGTGTTTGCTCAGCATACAGTTTGGATGAGGCTGGTGAGAGGACTCCCTGATGCACACCTTCCTGAAGTTAAGCCATGTGCTAATCCCTTGTTCTGTTCCCACCATGCTCCTCAGGAGTGAGACGGGCGAAGCTTGGGCTCACAACTTCAGCCTATCGGAAGAGACCAGCTCCTGCAAACGGACATCATCGTGGTAAAACGGATGGTCAGTGCGACAGAGGAAGACTCTCAACAAGATGGACAGACCCCCATGGCTTCAGTGGCCTCTTAAGCCATGTACAGATTCCACAGGAGCACAATGAAGTGTTCTGAAATCCCCGTTCTTCTCCAGGCTACCCGTAGTTTGCTGAGTCACACAGTGAAATGCCTTGGCATAGTTAATAAAACACCAATAACCACCTTTCTGATATTCTCTGCTTTCAGCCAAGATCCATCTGACATCAGCAATCATATCCCTTGTTCCACATCCTCTTTTAAAATTTCATTTATTTATTTAAATTTCACATCCTCTTCTGAATCTGGCCTGAACCTCTGGCAGCTCCCTGTCAATGCTGAAATTAGGTAACTGCCATGGACCTTATCTGCGGAGCTTCATTTTAAAAAGTTTTTTTAAAATTTAATAAATCATTTTATTGGGGCTCATACAACTCTTATCACAATCCATACAGACATCAATTGAGTAAAGCACCCTTATACATTCATTGCCCTCGTCATTCTCAAAATTTGCCTTCCACTTGGGTTCCTGGAATCAACTCATTTTCCTTTTTTTTCCCTTCCCCTCCCTCCTAGCTCCCCCCTCCCCCGTGAACCCTTAATAATTTATAAATCATTACTCTATCCTATCTTAC
The DNA here is from genome assembly GCF_050624435.1 of Tenrec ecaudatus. Classification (NCBI taxonomy): domain Eukaryota; kingdom Metazoa; phylum Chordata; class Mammalia; order Afrosoricida; family Tenrecidae; genus Tenrec; species Tenrec ecaudatus. The sequence goes on from NC_134545.1 coordinate 8,336,100, forward strand.
TTACACTGCCCGGTGTCTCCCCTCACCCACCTTCCCGTTGCCCATTCCCCAGAGAGGAGGTTACACGTAGATCCCTGAGATCGGTTCTCCCTTTCTACACCCACTTCCATCCTGGTGTCGCCACTCTCAGAAAGTTTTTTTTTAATTTAAGGATCTTTTTATTGGGGGTTCTTAAAGCTCTTATAACAATCCATATATTAATTGCATCAAGCATATTTGTACATATGTTGCCATCATTATTTTCTAAACATTGACTTTTTATTTGAGGCCTTGGTATCAGCTCTTCTTTTTTCCCTCCTTGCCTCCCACCCTTGTGACCCCTTGATAAATTATAAATTATTATTATTTTCATATCTTACACTGATTGCTGTCTCCCTTCCCTCACAGTTTCTGTTATTCATCTCCCTGGGGGGTGCGTGTGGTTATGTGTTGATCATTGTGGTTGGTTCCCCCTTCCATCTTCTCCCCACCTTCCCCTTCCCCTCCTGGTATCGCTACTCCCATTCCTGTTCCTGGATTCTGTGTGTTGTGAGCTCTTATCTCTCTTTTTTTTAAAGCTCTTATCTCTTATCTGTACCTGTGTACATACTTCAGTCTAGCCCGCAGTGAAAGGGAGGACTGGGGTCATGATAGTGCGGGTGTGTGTGTGTGTGTGTGTGTGTGTGTGTGTGTGTGTGTGTGTAAGCCTCAAAGAACCAGAGGAATATTGTGTTTTTCATCAGTGCTATACTGCGCCCTGGTTGACTCATCCCTTCCTTGTGACCCTTCTGTGAGGGGGTGTCACATTGTCTGCAGATGGGCTTTGGGTGTCTGCTCCAACTCCCCTAGTTCTCAATGATATGGCATTTTGTTTGTTTGTTTGTTTTGAGTCTTCTGATGCCTGTTACCTGATTCCTTCAACACCTCATGATTGCACAGGCTGGCGTGCTTCTTCCATGTAGGCTTGTTGCTTCTCTGCTATGTGGCCGCTTGTGTAACTTCAAGCCTTTAAGACCCCAGATGCTATATCTTTTGATAGCCGGGCACCATCAGCTTTCTTCACCACATTTGCACATGCACCAATTTTGTCTTCAGTGATTGTGTTGGGAGGGTGAGCATCACAGAATGCCAGGTTATTAGAACAAAGTGTTCTTACGTTGAGGGAAGGCTTGAGCAGAGCCCCTCTATTTTTATGAATTAATATATTTACATATGTACACACCTCTGTTTATACCTCTATCCACAGCTTTGCTTCCTAGATCTTTCCTGTTTCCTTTTAGCTTCCTCCTGCCTCACCATCATGCTCGCCCTTCTTCTGCTTCTTAGTAATTCCTTTCCGCTAGATTGCTGTTCAGAGCTCTGTTTTAAGGATGTGGGTATGAAGCTCAGAGAGGTTCGGATGTTCCCAGGCACGTGCTCTGCTGAGTTCCCCAATTCATGGGTCACACAACCCCAAGTGGCCCAGTAGTCAGAACTGCTTCTCATTGAAGCAAGTGCTCTTTCTCACGTAACCACAGTGTATCCAGGGAGCTCCAAAGCATGCCCGAGGAGTCCCACCTGTGTGTCAACCTCCATAGTCTCTTTCTGCCCCTCACACAGTGCTTCCCACATCAGAAGGTGGGGAGAATGCTCTGGAGGATATGTGGGAAAGGGACAGAGGCTTGACATATGCAGACTACCACTCTCTTTCTCCCCCAGAACAGTGGGGGGTGGGGGGGTTTACAGACTACCCGCCTTTTGGTTAGCAGCTGAGTACTTAATCACTGTGGCATCACAGATCTAGTCTACGCTATTTGAAATTCATGACCACTGTGTCCATTCTGACTGAAGGGCCCTACGGCACAGTGTATTGCATTGGGCATATCTCTGTATAAGACCTCTCTTTAGAGTATTAACGAGCAAAGATGTCACTCTGAGAACTGAAGTGTGCCTGAGCCAAGCCGAGGAGTTTTCAATCATCATATCATATGCATGGGAAACCTGGACAATAAATAAAGACTACCGGAGAAGAATGGCTGCATTAGATTAGGATGCTGGTGAGGAATATTGAAAGTACAATGGACTGTCTGAAGGACAAACAAGTCTATCTCAAAGGAAGTACAATTAGATTGATTCATAGAAGTGAGGATGGGAGGCTTGGTCTCACAAACTTTGGGCATGTGTGGTAGTTACATAATCTGGTGTCAATTTGGGACTTGAGAGGATTAAGAGTGAAGGGGTGTGTAGGAGGTTTGCTGGTCAAGGTGTTTATTGCTGGGTGACTAATTAGTCCCCTGTGCCTCTGTTTACCTTGTAGCTAAAAGCATTGCAAAGTAACTCAGTTCTTTATAACCTTGCAGCTAAAAGCAGTGTGAGATAACTCAGTTCTTTATGACCTCTTTAAGATTATTTGAACCTTGCATATCCTTGTGCTTATCTTAGAATGTAGTGCTGTTATTATTCAAGTGTTTAGAAAGTGTGCCTAGTTAAGTAACACCTGCAGAGATAAGAGGTTCAGAATGTTTTTTAAAGCAAATTCTTTGATGTTTATTCTGTAACCATTCCCTTGTGTAAGAAGAGTATAAAAACTAAGCTTTGAATATACTCGGTACTTCCGTCCATCAGATTGAAGTCCTCCCAATCCCATACTTTGTATGTCTCTTTCTTTTCCTTTCATCCGCACGCCTCATTTTGGACCCAGCTTGATGTGGGATAGCTCGGCTAATTACCCACAGGGGTGGAGTCTAGTCTGTCAATCAGGTCATATCCATTGAGACCTCTGTGTGGGCATGGTCTTCTCCTGAGAATTCTGGGAACTTCTGTATTTTCCTCCTTGGAGGTGGGAGACATACTCTCTCTATTGACAAGGTTCACTCCCTTGGAGACGCTCTCCTGACAAGACACATGGTACTATGCTGATAGACCCCATGCCCTGGGAACTGGAGGAGCCACGCTGAGATGCTTGCAACGCCACTGGATCCAAAGACTTTCTACCTACTGGCCTGTGATCGTCCTACATTCGGAGTCATTGCATGTGATTCATGAGTCTGAAGAGGCCTTTATAGACTGATATCGAGCATATGGGTTTGGACTGGACTGGGTTGAGATGCTTTCTTAATGTACAATTACCCTTTATATAAAACTCTGTCTTGTACACATGAGTGTCAATGAATTTGTTTCTCTAGTCTCCCCAGACTAGCACGGCCAGTTCCTGGAAAAGGACCCCATGTTTGGTAGAGTGGAGGGTCAGGGAAAAAGAGGAAAGCTGTCAACAAGATTGACACGGTGACTTTAATCGTGGACTCAGACCTAACCACTGTGGAGAGGGCGCGGGACCTGGTGCTGTTTTGTTCTGTTGTCCAAAGAGTTGCTATGAGTCGGAACAACAGGATGGCACCTAACAAGAGCCACAATGTAGGACAGAATAGGACTCCCATAGGATTTATGTAAAAAGCTGTGTGGGAGCAGCATCTGACCTCTAACTCAATGAGAGGAAGATCAAGGTCAACAGCTCAAGTCTGATGCTTAGGAAGTAGAGGCCAACCATGCCTCTACCCTCCTACCTTTCTGACCAATGCTGACGGCAGTCACCCTTCCCAGGCACGTGCTCTGCCGAGTTCCCTAATTCATCGTGATGGCCACACAGAACTCAAAGACAACATGAGAGATCATAGGGCTTATTAGGGAAGTGACAGGTTACAACTTGGGATCAGAAACGACTCCGGATACAGTTCTTTGATCTGGACAGGATTTTCTCAGCCGTGTCCACAGTCAGGCCTCTCTCTGTGCCTCTGTTCCATTACCTGCACTCTGCATCCCAAGTTCAAGGCCTGAAATCTGTTCTGGAGAAGCATCCAAAATTCAGGTGGAATCGACTCATGGAAGTTTTTGGTTTTTATCCTCCCCTATTGACTCCAGTGGCTTGTTTGGACAATGAAGTAGCTGCATGTGGTTTAAGAAACAAACAAACAAACAAACAAACAAAAACCCATATGTGAAGTCTAGATCCCAATGAAATGAGAGCTGTTCTACGTCTTCCCTGTTCCATTCCTCCTTGTGTCCTAACTCTTCTGCCTTGTCCGTAGACAAGGACGGCCTCTTAAAAATCTCAAATGGCTGATTATTGTAAGCTGTGCGTGCCTTACTTCTTACAGACATGTCTCTTGATGAGCTGAAAATGGAGTCATGGGAGCGAATTCATGTCCAGACCTGGAGGGTGATCAAGGGCCATCGTCTCAGAGTTCTGCCAGTCTCTTTCCAACCAGCACACATAGCCTTTTTAAAATATCATGGTCTTTGTGTTTTGCTCCACGTTTTGCTCCCATCCTACACAGAACTCTAACGAGATTGCTTTCAAAGCAGCTGGTGGCAGTTGCCAGGCATTCTCTAGTTCTGGAGGTCTCAGGGTGATAGAAGCTGTTTTTCACCTGCTCTGCTAATACACCCAACCAATGGTTCCCATGGCCTTTGATTTTCTCCATTCTCCTTTGCCCCAGACGGGGAGAGACCCACAGTTTCACCTTAGATGGCCCTGATGAGTTTGGAAGAAACCAGTAGCTACTTACACCAAAGTAGGGGCTAGATCATTGTCTTTGTAGACGCTGTTATATCAACTGATCTTTGTGTCCCCTGAGATGATAGTCCCGAGTCCCCAAGCCCTAAAGGTGTTTGATTATATCTAAGAGTTTCACAACTTTCTACCAGTATGCTCAACTACAGTCCTGGTTATATTTGCACCAAAGGTAAATATTCATGGACAAGTACTCTCCATCATCAGATCTACAAACACACACATTTGTGATTACACATCACTCTCCTTCCCTGATGCGTTCAGCCTGTGTGTCAGTCCAAGTGTCTACTTGTGGATTGTTGTTATTGCAGTATTGTGTATGTAACAGAATTTATCTCTGTGGCCTTCAGCTCTCAGACTCCTCCAGGATCATCCCCTGCCTCCGTTTCCTTGTTATTTTATTCATTCATTCATTCATTCATTTATCTATTTATTTATTTACTTACAGGATGGAGAACTGAAAACCAAACTCAGTGCCCTGGCGTCAATGCCAACGCATAGTTCTGCCCTATAGGTCAGGGTAGAACTGCCCCTGTGGATTTCACAGAAGCCCCCTCTGTCCCCCCACAGAGCGGCTGGTGGTTTCAAACTGTTGACCTTCCAGATCACAGCTAAATACATAACCACTGTGCCAACAGGGCTTTTTCCTTGTTATGTTAATCTACTTCTCTCTGTGTCTTACCTTCTCCTTTCCCCAAGTTAACACTTGTCTACCTTATAGTTAGTAACTTATCCTTCCCTCTTCTTCTATCCTAGGACCCACCAAAGAGTGTTTGTTGAAGTGTGAAAACCTTTTCTTGACTCTCTACAATAGTGGTTTCATACTGGTCCTTTTGTGATCAACTAATTTCACTCAGCCTTAATGATCTCCAGGTCCCTCCAGGTTATAAAGTGCTTCATGGATTCACTGTTATTTTTACCTCTGTGTTACTGTGGGTAGACTAGAGAAACAAATCCATAGATAGGCATATGTGTATAAGAGAGAGTTTTATATAAAGGGTAATGGCACATTAAGAAAGCATACCAAACTAGTCTAGTACAAGCCCATAAGTCTGATATTAGCCCATATGTCTGATACCAATCTATAAAGTGCTCTTCAGACTCACGAAACACATGCAATGATGCCGAATGCAGGACGATCACAGACCAGTGGGTAGAAAGTCTTCATATCCAGTGGTGTTGTAAGCATCTCAGCACTGGCAGGGATCTCCACGTGGCTTCTCCAGCACCCAGGGCTGCACTAGGGTAGGTCCACGTGGCTTCTCCAGCTCCCAAGGTGTAGCGTCATGTGTCTTGTCAGCAGTGTCTCCAAGGGAGTGAAGTAGTGAGGGAGAGTCTTTCCTGCCTCCTAGGGAGGAAATTCCCAGAATCCTCAGGGAAAGGCTATGACAGAGGCCTCATTGGCTGTGACCTGATTGACAGACTAGACTCCACCCCTTCACCCTTAATCCTCTCAAGTCCCAAATTGACACCAGATTGTGTAACTACGGCAACTTGTGTAGTATTCAATAGTGTGCACATACCATCCTTGCTTTACTCATCTTTCCAGTGATGATCATTTAGGTTATTTCCATCTTTTTCTATTTTTCTGCTCTTGTGAACAGTGCAGTGGTAAACATTGTGTGTGTATCTATCAGTGTTGCAGCTCTTAATTCTCTAGGCTAAATACTAAATAGAGGGATTTTAAAAAATCTTTAGAGATGGACCCAGTCAGTGTGCAGTACAGCACCAACGAAACACAACTTTCCTCTAGTTCCTTAATGATTCCTTCCCCCCATTATCATGACCTCAATTCTACCTTACAAATCGAATAAGAACCCGAACATGCACACTGCTACAGATAAGAGCCTGCAACACAGGGAATCCAGGATAGATAAACCCCTCAGGGTAAACAATGAGAGTACAGATACCAGGAGGATGGGGGAGAGTGTAGGGGAAGAAAGGAGGAATTAATCACAAGGATCAACATAAAACCCCCTCCCAGGGGGACAAAAAACTGAAAAGTGGGTGAAGGATCATGGAGGATGATGTAAGATATGAAAATAATAATCTATAACTTATCAAGGTGTGGGGGGAAGACCAGCCCCCCAACTAATCACAGGTTCAATAGGCATAATTGTATGGTGATAATAAGTAAATATTATAGTAAAATCAGAGAGTATGAGAGATAGAAGAGAGATTGAAATAATGGAGTCAGACACATTTCATGGTAGCATGCTCACCTCCTGGATGGCCATGATCTTACCAGCCAGGTCTGCAAGCAGTGTGGGCCAAGAGGGCAGGGGAGAGAGCAGGAGAGAGAGCCACGTTTATAACCAAGTATTTATAACCAAGGCTTATCACTACTTAGGGGGGCGTGATTACAGGTAACCACACATCACAGGAAGGGGCAGTACAATAGGCATACACTTCATAGGAAGGGGATGTACGACAGGCATAAGCGTGACAGGAAGGGGACGAGCTAGGGGTGTGCACATGACAAGATGGGCAGACACTAGATTCAATATGGCAGCCTAACCTTGGTCACCCTTGGGTGGGCTTGACCTCCCTGGGCTCTCCTTCAGGGAAACAATCTACTATCCTTATCAGAGGGGAGTGGGTCCTACGTGTGGTGAGATAAACAGTGGTGACTGCTTGCTCTAGATGGCTGATAACCCTTAGGGAGAATAACCCCTGACCTACTTCTGTTGACCTCCAAGAGTATAGTCATTCACCATGTGTAGCAAACAGCTAAGTTTGGCATATTTGGGGGAGAGACATCTTGGGAGAAATCTTCCTGTTTCCCACATCAAGGGTTCATGAGGGAGGGTGGGTTGAGGAAGGAGGGGGAAAATTAGGAGTTGATATCAAGGGCTCAAGTAGAAAGAAGATGCTTTGAAAATGATGATGGCAGCATATGTGCAAATGTGCTTGACACACTGGATGATTGTGTGGATTATGATAAGAGATGTGAGAACCCCCAGTAAAAGTATTTAATTAAAAACAATCTTTAGAGTAAATACTAAGATGCTGTATTATAGGGTAATCTTATTTCCAGTAATGTAAGGAAGTGCCTTACAGTTTGCCGTAATGCCTGCATCAGGCTACATTCCCACCAGCAGGTGATGAGATTGCCACAGCTTCCATCCCTCACCAGCATTTGTTGCTTTCTGTTTTTGATTTGGTTGCTGCTGCTTAACTTAAAAAAAAAATTGTTTTGTCGATATATAATTCATATACCATACAATTAAATTGTTTAAACAGATTTAAAAGAGTTGTGCAATCACCACAATCCATTTTAGAACATTTTCTTCCTCTTATACTTCTTCTTATTATTATTATTAGCTCCTCGTTTCTACCAACTTCCCCTGCCATCATCCTAAGACAATACTAATCCAGTTGCTCTATAGATTTACCTACCTTGGGTTTCATATAAAGAAAATTACAACAAAAACAAACAAACAGAAATTAACAGCGGCAACCAAATAAAACAGAAAATTCTTTATCCCAGAGAAAGCTGAGGACAATAGAAACTAGAACAAATTTAAAAGAAATTTTTTTTCCAAATTTTCTTTTTTTTCCAAAAAGAAAACAAACGATAATATGTTAAAATTTAACCTAGCTACGTCTGCAGTAATCCACCTTCCAATGTACTTCTGCTCTGCCTGAAGACTATTCACAACACAGGTCAAGAGCCGGAAGGAATTCAATGGAGGCTTACTCTAAGTGGGGACTCTGTGAATGGGTTTTGGGCTTTCACTGTCAACCATAGCCTTCTGCCAACCAGATGTTCCTCCTCTGGTTTTGGATTTTATTATTTACAATCCGGGATCACACAGGCTGGGGTGCCCTATCTGTGTGGACTTTACTAATACCTCACTTAGATGGCTATATGTTTTATGATAAGACTTTAAGACCTCGCCACTACTATTCCTTCCGATAGCTGGGCACCATCTGATCTCTTCACCATACTTTGCTATAACACCCATATCTTCCGTGACCACTTCATAAGGGCAAATATTGAGCAGGCTCACATTTTAAGAACTAATTTTTCTTAGGTTAGGGCTTACAATTAATTGTGAGCTCAAGACCCATTAGTGTATCTAAAGTTTATATATAACCCTGGTCCACTTCAAAGGCAGCAGTCTCAGCTTGTCGGGAAATAAGTAACTATGGGATATTTGGTAATTCTAATAATAGAATCATTAAGTTATGTAAGTACTCTCGAGGAAAGGAAACTAAACATTGTTGGGATGCTTTGTAGACTAAAATGCATGCAATGGTCACGTTTCCTCAAACATTAAGAAAGTAATGAGAGCTAGTCGAAATGCAAAAATTTCAATCATGCTCTGTCCCTAAGGCGAAACTAAGACCTGTCACAAATGCAAAGAAAATATGGAAATAACAAGTATATGGTTATCTTAAGTTGCCAATTATACATTCAGTACCATCAAGTCAATTCTGACTCGCAGCAACCCTATAGGACAAAGCAGAACTGCCCTGTGGGTTTCTGAGACTAACTCTTTATGGGAGTGTCAAGCCTTGTCTTTCTCCTGTGGAGTGGCAGGTGGATTCAAACTGCTGACCTTGTGGTTAGTAGCCCAACTAGTATCCACACTAAACCACCAGAGCTTCTTTTGCAAATTACTAAGCAAGCTCAAAAGCAAGAGATTTGAATGAAAGTCCACTGAGTCCCAAATTCAAGACCTTGGGGGAGCAGTCCTCTGCTTCTCCTCACAATCAAGTGGTTCAGCTTTGAGTTTAAAGGAGTAGCCCAGTTCCTTTAATCTACAAAAGGTGTATTAAAGGTAAAGTCTGCTATCCTTAAGAGGGTTTCCAAATTAATTTAGATATGGTCTAGGAAACTTACTGTTCACCTAAAAAGACAAAATCTAAATTCCAGGTGGTCTTTGCTGTTGTTTTATTGTTCGAAAATCTTTTGGGCTTTCCTCTTCAGTTTGATAAAGAGGTTTATTGTTTTGTAAATTATTTCTTCCCTAGACTCTATCTTGAAATATACTTGATTTCTACACTATTTATTCTTTTTTCATTTTATCATCGGCTTCATTAACATTAGCTTCTGTTCCCTATTCTCAGTCTAGTCGGTTTGTTTTTGATACTTTGATATCTGGGACACTTCTAAATCTTCCTTGGAAGAAGTAAAGAGAGAATGTTCTTTAGAAGCAAAGATGGCGAGGGAGGGGGGAGCGGGGAGGGAGGGGGTGAAAAAAGAGGACCTGATGCAGAGGGCTTAAGTGGAGAGCAAATGCTTTGAGAGTGATTAGGGCAAAGAATGTACGGATGTGCTTTATACAATTGATGTATGTATATGTGTGGATTGTGATAAGAGTTGTATGAGCCCCTAATAAAATGTTTAAAAAAAAAAAAAGAAGAAGCAAAGATGGCTAGACTTGTCTCACATACTTTGGGCCTGTGATCAGAAAGACCAGACCCTGGAAAAGGACAGCATGCTTGGTAAAGTAGGTCAGCAAGAAAGAAGACCGTCAACAGGATGGACAAACCCAGTGGTTGAAACAATGGGCTCAAATATAGTGTGGTAGTTACATAATCTGGTGTCAGTTTGGGTCTTGAGAGGATTAAAAGTGAAGAGGTGGAGTCTAGTCTGTCAATCAGGTCATAGCCAATGAGGCCTCTGTGTGGGTGTGGTCTTCCCCTGAGGATTCTGGGAACTCCTGTTTTTCTTAATTAGAGGCGGGAGACATGGTCTCTCTCTGCTCACTCCCTGAGAGACAGATGCTCTACTGACAGGACACATGGCACTACGCTGATAGACACCATGCCCTGGGAACTGACCCCTGCCAGCACTGAGATGTTTCTACCGCCACTGAATCCACAAGATTTTGCACCCACTGGCCTGTGTTCTTCCTATATTCAGCATCATTGCACATGTTTTGTGAGTCTGTAAAGGACTTTATAGATTGATATCAGCCAAATGGGCTAATATCAGACGTATGGACTTGATCTGGACGGGGCTGGGATGTTTTCTCAATATTCAACTGCTCTTGTATCTAAAGCTCTTTCTTATACGCATATGAGTGTCTACAAATTTTTTTCTCTAGTCTACCCGGACTAACACACATAGCAACTGTGAGGATGGCACAGGATCCGGCAGTGTTTCCTTCTGCTGTGCAGAGGGTCAGACAGAACAGCAACACTTCTAGGCTGATGTTGTCATGTATGTTAATCTCAGTTGTCATTCTGCCACGGTTGCTTCTCTGTGCACAGAACTCAATATTTCTCATAAAGGTGGTCTCTTTTTTTTTTGGTCTTGTTTTTAATTTTTAGTTATCTGGAAATGCCCTAATTTTGTTATTGTACATGAAGGGACAGTGTTTTGGGTGTCTTATACTAGGTTCTTTAGAGAAGCAAAAACAGAGACGTTAATGTGTATTATATAGACACAGGTTTATCTCCAAAAATTGTCTCTCAGTGATGTAGAGGCTGACAAGTTCCAAGTCTGTAGGTTAGATGTCAGGCTAGGGCCCTCTGCTGGTTCAGGAAGCTGCAGGGTCTGAAGAACCCAGGAAGTTGCCAGGCTTCTGGCTTCAGAGGGAAATGAATCCAAAATTGGCAGGTAAGATGGGTGGTAAGATAGTCATTGGCTTGAGCCACTCCGTCTTATTTCCTCATATTAAATTAACTTTCTGTTTTTGTCTGAGACATTGGTGTTGTTTTAGAAAACACCAGCTATTCCGACAGAAAAAGATTTGGCTTCTACTCCCGTAAACAGTTACAGTCTTGGAAACCCACATGTGTGGGGGAGAGAGCGATGTGGGGGTGTGGGGTTGGGGAGAAGTCTTGTGGTGGTTGTAATAAAGAATGGGAGTGTGTGACCAGTTTTCCGTTCACTATTTATGCAGCAAACTTGAGGGCAGATCGGCCATTGTCTATCACTAATCAGGTGATGAAGGAGTGGGTATTGCCCTTGCCAAGTGCATAGTATTGCAGGAGGCACAAGTGTGGCTGGGTCACGTGGACACAGTTGGTTTCTGGCTATCAGTCCTAGGTTGCTGTTCCGATCACTACTTCAAAAGTTCAAAAGCTCCAAATTGTGTAAGGCCAACAGAGAAATCCCTCATCCCATTTCGCTCCTTTCACACCACTTTTGTTTAGCTTTGTCTCCAAGTTGCATTCCATCCACTTCCCTACCCTATCCTTCGAGGCTTGGGGTTTCAGGATTATCATCTGGATCTATTTCATTTGGTTTCGTGTGCCTTTGTCGTAGAAGGTCTAGGTCAGCGGTTCTTAACCTGTGTTTGCGACCCCTTTGGGGGTCGAAGGACCTTTTCACAGGGGTCGCCTAAGACCATCAGAAAACACATATTTCTGATGGTCTTAGGAACCAAGACACCGCCCCTCTACCTGTCTCCAGGTGGGTCCGCCCACATGCAGATACACCCACATACAAGAACCTGGCGTAATGACATCACCACACCAACCCCATCACATACACCCCATACAAATACAGGTGTATGTGACAGGGTTGTCGCCATAATGTATTTATACGGAGCAGTCACACATGTGTAGAGAGCAGTTACTGTGAAGAGAGCATCTGATATGTTGAAGGCAGCTACTGTGTTAAAAGCAGCTACTGTGTTGACAGCAGCAGTATTGGATGTAAAATGACACTTCATGAATTATAATTACTGGGTAAATGTAAAATCATGTACTGTGAAATCATTAACTACTGTAAAAACTATATATCTGTACCATGGGAACTTAATCTGGATCCTGATTGGTCTTTTTATATTCAGTGTGGTTTCGTTCAATTAGTAACAATGAAAATACATCCGGCATATCAGATGTTTATATTATGATTCATAACAGTAGCAAAATGACAGTGATGAAGTAGCAACAAAAATAATTTTATGGTTGCGGGGCAGTCACCACCACATGAGGAACTGTATTAAAGGGTCACGGCGTTAGGAAGGTTGACAACCACTGTTCTAGATTTAGTGCCTAGTCCCCCATTTTGCCAGAAATTCCTTCAAAATGTTCTTTGGGGACCAGTTTTCTTCAAGACTCCTAGTTTAAGCTGTTGCTTAATTACAATATTTCTGATAACCATAGCATAGGTCACAGGAAAATAAAAAACAAAAGAAAAAAAAAAGACTCCTAGTTTAAAGGTTATCTGTAGATGACAAAACTTAATATGCCCATTACTTGGGGTGGGGGTGGTCTGTGTGGGTTACTCCAACTACCACAAGAGATAAGCATTAGAACAAAATGTTAACAATATAGCCCATTTATCTGAAATAACACACAAAATAAAGACCTAACGGCCTCTGTACCAAGATTAACAAATACCATATGGTATTCGTTATACCTAAGCAACATTAATTGTAGCTACATTTTATAAAACTCTCAGGGTAAATTAATTAATATGGACACAGAAACATACATCTATTCAGCTATGACACCATTGTTTTGGGAATTTAGCAGGAAATCTTACTGCCACTGTATTTTGTAAAATCACAGATTTGACTTCAGTCTCTCCTTCATGCATGGTTTGTTTGTACAATCTTGCTGAGTTTGCCAATAAACACTTTTATCTTGAGAACATTACTGGGTCAACTTAGGAGAAGGCAGAAACAAATTATTTCTTATATCTAGGAAACAGAACCTTAAAACACCCACACTATTCCCACATCAAAACCAGAGTAACATGGTCATCTCTTCCGCGGCTCACTTCTGTCCTTAGTGATGTGGGGATCAGTTGTAATTTGGAAATGCCATCACCTTATCTACCCGAGTCCCGGAACTCTTGCTTCAGGCCACAACTCCAAGTTTGAAATACCAGTCTTTTTCATAAGTTCCGTATAGTCTATATCTCACTTGAAATCTTTAGGTCAAGCGTTTGAACAAGTCAGCTCATGTGCAGACAACAAAACTTAAAATGGCCGCCATCAATTTATAGTCATATTTTTAAAGTACACGACTTCATGGCAATGGATGACAGCACTGATGGAAAGTAAGTTCATTACGATCATAGAGAAAGTTAGATGAAAATATCTTTATTTATTTATTTGATTATTTTATGGGGGGGCTCGTACAACTCTTATCACAATCCATCCATCCATCCATCCATTGTGTCCAGCACATTTGTACATTTGTTGCCATCATCATTCTCAAAACATTTGCTTTCTGCTTGAGCTCTTGGTATTAGCTCCTCAATTTTTTCCTCCCTCCCTGGTCCCTTTTCCTCATGAACCCTTGATAATTTAGAAATTGTTATTATTTTGTCATAGCTTACACTGTCCAATGTCTCCTTTCACCTACTTTTCTGTTGTCTGCCCCCCAGGGAAGAGGTTATATGGAGATACTTGTAATCTGTTCACCCTTTCTACCCCCCCTCCCATCCCCACCCCGAGTATCACCACTCTCAGCACTGGTCCTGAAGGGATCATCAAGCCTGGATTCCCTGTGTTTCCAGATCCTATCTGTACCAGTGTACATCCTCTGGTCTAGCCAGATTTGTGAGATAGAATTGGGATCATGATAGTGGGGGTGGGGAAGGGAGGCAGGAAGCATTTAGGAAGGAGAGGGAGTTGTATGTTTCATCATTGCTACACTGCACCCTGACTGACTCATCTCCCCCCGGAGACCATTCTGTAAGGGGATGTCCAGTTGCCTACAGATGGGGGTCTTGGGTCCCCACTCCACACTCCCACCCATTCACAATGATATGAGTTTTTGTTCTTTGATGAGTGATACCTGATCCCATTGACACCTCGTGATCACACATGCTGGTGTGCTTCTTCCATGTGGGCTTTGTTGCTTCTGAGCTAGATGGCCGCTTGTTTACCTTCAAGCCTTTAAGACCCCAGATGCTGTATCTTTTGATAGCTGAGCACTATCGGATTTTTTCACCACTTTTGCTTATGCCCCCATTTGTCTTCAGCGATCCTATGATCCTGTTGGGAAGGTGAGAAAGATATCTTTAAGCGCAATGATTAACACTTTTCAAAGGCTTCAGATATGATAACAAACCATTGAGTTCCTAAACATTGGAACCGAGTTTTATAGCTAAGCACAGTCATTCTCTCATTTACTCACTGGCTTTTGTGTTACTATGTTCAAAAGCAGCAGCATTGTGGTTAAGCTTGTAATAAAGAAACTAAAATCAGGCACCTATTAAGGAAAATTGTTTATGAAACAGTTTTGTGGCATTCGATGAAGTTTCATATTGTAAGAGTTTATAATAATCTACTAGGAATTGACAACTCTTGTTATTTTAAGTGACAGATTTAACTAAACTATTTTCTTTTAAAATCTTTGAAAAGCATTAGCTTTTTCAAAACCATGTGGGTTGATGAACCCAGTCTGCCCTTGTCCTCTAAGTCAGATTATGCAAGGAATAACTTAAAAATGTTCACAGTAATTAAAGAAAATCTTGTTATGTCCATGGGAGGTAACTCAATTCCTTGTTCCATAAACCATTTAACAAGAAAGCTATCCCACCCAGAAATCAGTTAAAATCCTTCAAAACTGGATTCCTCCTCCTCCTCATCAGTCTGTCCAAACAGAGCTTGAGCTTCAGCTGGCATGAGGTGATCAGCATGGACATTGTCGTCCTCGCTGAGTTCGCAGCCACCACCATCACTGCTGTCGTTCTCAGACAGAGCGCTCTCTTCACTGCCATCCACAGCATGACTAAGGCCACCTTTCTTGAAGGCGCGTTGCACCATGCGCTCTGGAAGCTCTTCCCATGCATCACGAACCCACTTTGCTGTCAATTCTCTGCCGGGCTTCATCAGATTTCCAACTTCTGTCAGTAGGGCTTGACCAGATGACATCCATTCATGCCACATCTTTTGCACACGGTCTATAAAAGGTTTATTTAAACACACATCTAGGGGCTGCAATGCAGATGTAAGCCCACCTGGAATAACGACCAAAGTAACTTGAGGAGACCTTGCCAATGTTTGTATGTCATTAGATGGGTGGGCTCTGAACGTATCCCAATCGAGCAATGATGGAGTTTTCTTTAAGGCTGCTCCTGGTATCCATTCCAATTTCTTCCAGCCATTTTTTTGTTCCATCTTCATCCATCCAGCCTTTAATATGTGCGCGCACTGTAGTTCGTGGTGGGAATTTGACCTTTTTAGGCGCGGTCTTTCTTTTAAAAATAGTGACAGGCCTCAGCTTAGTTCCATTAGCCAAACAGGACAGAAGGACTGTGAAATGTTTTTTTTTTTTTTCATTTCCTGTGGTTCTGAGTAAAATAGTTTTGTCTCCCAAACTTGCCACAGCTCTGTTGCTTCGAAGATCAAAGGTCATAGGTGTTTCTTCCATATTCCCAATGTCTCCCGGGTCATAATTATGAGTCTTTCTTTGTTTTATGATGAATGAGCGGAATGATATCACTTTTTCATCAAGGTCTTTTGGAAACTTCTGTGGAGTCTTTATTCTTTGCCACAAACATAGGGCAAACCTATTCATGAAGCGGGAACACCATCCTGCTGACGCAACATTTCCAATGTCTGTTGCTTGCAATTTGTCGTCATGAGCCATTTGAAGGGCACATGAGTGAATTCCCATGTGTGTTACGCAGTAACCATTTTGACAACGCTCCATAACCCATTTATGCAATTCAGTCTCTAGAGCCCCATATGAAGTTGTGGAACCACGTCGGGCTTTCTTTGCCTTTGGAATCTTTTCCAAGTCAGCTTTCATTTTCCACCGCTCCCTCACTTGTTTTTCATCAACACAAAATTCCCTACTTGCAATACTGTGGTTGCTTCCTTCTCCTCTTGACACGACCGTATGTTTGAAACCAGCTTCGTATGACCTGCGGTTTTGTTTGGGTCCAGGATTAGAAGTAGTGGAATCCATTTCTAACAGAATTTTAAAAAGACTTTGAGAAAGAATGCTGTACCATAGCGATTGAATTCTCAAAATATACTGTAAGCCCTACTCCAAAAATTAGTCCTAGTTTTAGTTCTTAAAAGAGATCAATGTACAGTAAAAACGGTGGTGTCCAGGCAACTACCAGTATACATGTAATCAAGTAAAATCAATTGGCAATAGAATGCAGCAAGACAGATAGACTCCACCAAGGAAAACAGATACCCCCCCCAAAAAAAGAATCGCACTCAAAAGCCACCACGAGACCCAAAACATGCTGGCTCACCAAGGGAGCTGACAGTAATCCAGGGTTTGGAGAGTTTGGTGTGATGATATTCCAGAATGCAGTGACATGACTATGTTTGCATAGAGCAGCCTGTGTCAGGCTCATACCACACACGCTGCGTGGTGTACGCACTGTGTTTCTGCATGCGCTGTGTTCCCGCATGTGTATGGGAAGGGCTAATGCAACACATGCAGAAACACAGTGCGTACACAACGCAGCGTGTATGGTATGAGCCCTGACACAGGCTGCTCTATGCCGGCATCATCAACACTGGGCCTAGATAGAGGTTAATAAGAAAATAAAAAATAACATATAGCAGACTATGTACTGTAGATGAACGTACTGTGTATCCAAGACCACAGATGTACCAGTACTTGTGTTCAGCAATGCTTGGGTGGAGCAAGGGGGCGTGACCGAGCATGGGTAACACTGTAAAGACAACTTCATCGGTCACAGCTCTGGAGAAGAGCGGGAGAAGACGAGCAGCCGCTTCTGACATTCATCTGGCAAGGATGCGGTGCGCCCCAGGGACCAGCACACAGAAGTGGGCACGTTCTTGTCCAGTACTGCACGGACAACACAGAGGCTGCCAGCGTGCAGGAGAAAAGAGGAGCAATCTTATCAGTAGTCATGTGACCACCCACAGAGGCTGCAGGCATCCACAGATGAGCCAGAGAGACCGGAGAACACCCACACTGCACCACAGAACAGGTGAGTGGGACCCCCACTTGAGTATAAGCCAAGGGGTGCTTTTTCAGCATAAAAATGTGCTGAGAAACGGCTTATACACGAGTGCTTTATATAAAGCTCTCTCATACACATACGAGTCTCCCTGGATTTGTTTCTCTAGTGTACCCAGACTAACACAATCCCTGAGGTCAACCGGTGCCTCAGTGGCCTGCTCTCCCCATTCATGTGTACAGATCCTCAGGGGTTGTACAAAGGCACCTCATTTAACTTGAGAAATTCCAAGGCCTGAATGTTATCTCTTGTGAATCAAAGAAGATGAGAAAAATATTCTCCATGTCCTGGAAAGCAAAAGGCTGAAAAAATAAGCTTCCATCCTCACCAGTCCCAAGTTCATCTAAGTACACTCCCTGAGGCCATCACTGCCACGCCCTGGGCTGATTTCTCTAGACATTTGAAAACAGAACACCTAGGTAGGGCTTAAGCACTGCCAGTTATTTTTCTATGGCTTGGTCTTACTCACTGTGCTTGTCCTCAGATCATAATGACAAACAGGCCTTGTTAGCTTTTCAACGGGACATTAGGCACCTTCTCCAGGGACATGGACTTGCTGGGTGAGATGTAACACAGGCTGTCAGGCTCCAACACCCACTTGATCACAGTGCTGTACCACCTTCCCAAACAGGCTCAGGTAAATAAACCCACCTGCCCATGCTTTCTGTCTGCTGGGTGTGTCCAAAGTGCGCCAAGGGCAAGAACTTCTGAAAACCCAATTTGGATTCAGGTGGCTCTGCTGTGCAGTTAATCAGGATGCATTCAGTGCTTTCCCAGGATCTCTAAAAGAAAGATCTCACAAAGCCCCCGAGGAACCCCTCAAATAGACTTCAGATTAGGAGGAGAAATTCCCAGAACCCCCAGGAAGTTAGTCATAAAGGTCAAGGGGAGAGACCTGGAGTGATGTATGTTTTTTCCCTTTTTTGCTAGTGTTTTTTCTTTTTTCGCTTTTTCGTCAGTCTTTTTTGATCTTTTTGTTTTGTCTCCGTTATTGTTGCTTTGCCTTTCTGTATAAGACAGGCATGGGAAGCAAGCCCAAGGAGAAAGTCACGGGCCAGTGGTTCTGGACAGACTTGGGGAGAGGACGGAGGCAGGGGAAGGGATCGGTGAGCAAACAACACCATAGACAGGGGAACAAAATCAACAATGAGGAGGACATAGAGAGCTTGGGGGTGTTGGAGCAATAGCAATCTAGCTGAGAGGAATTACTAAGAAGCAGAAGAAAGGCGAGCATGATGGTGGGGCAGAAGAAAGGTAAAAGGAAACAGGCACAATCTAGGAAGCAAAGCTATGGATCACGGTATAAGCATAGGTGTGTAATAAGTAAATACATTAATTCATAAACATAGAGGTATTGGCTTAGGTACATATATTTATATGGCAATACATTGAGGAAGTGGATGGACCTTGGACCTCTGTTCAAGCCCTCCCTCAATGCAAGAACATTTTTGTTCTAATAACCTGGCATTCTGTGATGCTCACCCTCCCAACACAATCGCTGAAGACAAAATGGGTGCATAAGCAAATGTGGTGAAGAAAGCTGATGGTACCCGGCTATAAAAAGATATACCAGCTGGGCTCTTAAAGACTTGAAGTTAAACAATCGACCATCTAGCAGAGAAACAACAAGACCACAGGGAAGAAGCACACCAGCCTGTGTGATCATGAGGTGTTGAGGGGATCAGGTAACAGGCATCAGAAGACCCAAATGAAAAATATATATTGTTGAAAATGATGAGGGTCAGAGCAAAACACTAAGGGTGTGCAACAGAACAGCAAGGGGAGCAGAGCAAGGAAGTCTTGAGGGAGTACCAAAAACAGACTTTGGGACCAGGGCGTGGCACCCCGTCAGACTGGACCAGAAAACATTCCTAATGATTTTTAAAAAGAAGAAAAAGAAAATACTAGGAAAGTAGTAGTGTCTTCTGTAATTTTTTCATTGTGAAGTCTACGGAACCCACTCACCTTGTCTGCGTTACCAAAGTGTATTGATTTTGCTGTAACTGAAAGACATAGGCAAGATCTGGTGCTGCCTTTCTTTTTAAATCATTTTATTGGGGACACGTACAACTGTTATCACAATCCATCCATCCATCCATCCATCCATCATGTCAAGCACATTTATACATTTGTTGCCATCATCATTCTCAACACATTTGCTTTCTCCTTGAGCCCTTGGTATCAGCTCCTCATGTTTCCCTTCCCTCCCTCCCCCATCCACCTTCCACCCATGAATATTTGATTTTTTTTTTTTTAATTTTCAAGTCTTACACTGACCAATGTCACCTTTTACCCACTTTTCTGTTTTCTGTCCCCCTGGGAGGGGCTTATAAGTAGAGATTATTGGGATTGGTTCTCCCTTTCTCCCCCTACCTTCCCCTTACCCTCCTAGTATTGCTACTCTCAATATTGGTCCTGAGGGGTTTATCTGTCCTGGATTCCCTATGTTTCCAGCTCTTACCTGTATTTGTGTACATGCTCTGGTCTGGCAACATTTGTAAGGTAGAATTGGGGTCATGATATTAGGGGGAGGAAGCATTAAAGAACTAGAGGAAAGTTGTATGTTTCATTGCTATACTGCACCCTGCCTGGCTCGTCTCCTCCCCACGACCCTTCTGTTAGGGGGTGTCCAGTTGCCTACAGATGGGCTTTGGGTCTCCACTCTGCACTCCCCCTCATTCACAGTGATGTGATTTTTTTTTGTTCTGGGTCTTTGATGCCTGATACCTGATCCAATCCACACCTCATGATCACACAGGCTGGTGTGCTTCTTCCATGTGGGCTTTGTTGCCTCTATTTGGTAACAGAATTGCTCAACGCAAGTGTCATTGATTTCTTTCTGTTTTTAAAAATAATTTTATTGGGGGCTCTTACAACTCTGATAACATTACATACATCAATTCCTCTGTCTCCTTCCGATAGAGTGCGCCCACCCCTCCCCCCACCCCCAGCACCACCACCACAACCCACCTGCAGTCGGAAGCCTTACTGCCCTCTCTCCAGCAATCTGCCAATCTCTGCTTCTCCAGTGAGTCCCAGCCCCTCAGCCACCATATCTGCCTGCATGACCTCCCAGGCTGCTTCTGTCTTTGGGTCACCCCCATGGACACCACTCTCCTTCCCATGACAGGCAATCGTCCATTCTCCATCAAATCAGTCTTTTGAAAGTTGAATCACAATCCGGGTGGAAAAGAACCACATTCCTGGGGTTCCGGAGCTGACTCATCTTTCTAGGAGCCAACAGCCTCCTTTGCCATCGGGGGAGTGGGTGGTGCTCAGCAGCCTTCAGCAGTTCAGACCTTGACGTTAGCAGCCCAGCACTTAATCCACAGAGCCATAAGGACAGCTAACGACTCACACACTCCCAGGCTGATTCCAAACAAAATGTGTTTCCAACCACTCTGTGATCACTAGATGGCTGCAGCCCTGTGCCTTTGTCTCACTGGGGTACTTTCCAAAGGAAAGGCCACTCAGAAGGAAACAGTTAAATTCTAGACAGAGAAGTCAGTCCAGATGTATATTTTGATTTATTATTATTATGTTGAGATGCCAAGATTAATCTTGCGGGATAGCCGTGAGAGATTTTCACAAAGAACACAGCACAATCATTTGGGATTATTGGAGAGAACTTTTTAAGAAGATGGCATATTGCATGGGTGAGAGGGGTGCGGGATTGTTACACCGAGGGATAGCTCTATCGCTACCTGTCTCCTTCACAACACGCGTGGCTCTGAAGAAAGCAGTGGGTGGGAGGGAAGAAGGGGCATGGATCCTCATCAGCTCACTCTGAGCTCAAGATTCTGCAATCGGTATAGGAAAGCCAGGATAGAGGAACCTAGAGGGACAGCAAGTTGAATAAGGGTTTCGTGTGTGTGTGTGTACACACATACACACAGTGGTGGGTGTGGTAAGAAGGAGATGTCAAGAAGAGTCCGGGAAGAAAAAGAAGGTTTGAAAACGGGTTGCGGTAGCCATTGTACCATTCTGCCTGTCGCGATTGAACTACATAGAATGATATGGCATGACATATGTGTTCTCTCCCAACTCTGTTGGGAGTTAATCATATATATATATATATATATTGTGTGTGTGTGTTCCTTGGTCTGATGATCAAGAAATGAGAGAGAGTGAGAGAGTGTGAGAGAGTGTGAGTGTGAGAGTGAGAGTGAGAGTGAGCAATCATATATGTTTTTAAGAGCCAGGTACAAGTACAAAATAATAATAATAAAAGATTCTGCAATCAGAGTTTTTTTTTCACCATGCAACAAAACCTTTATTAACACTTTGAACATGTTCAGCTGTTACTGAAACTGGTCATTGCTAAACTGAAATTGGGGCATCTGGCTACAGAGCAGAGCAATGCCATTATAGGGCACTTGAATGCACACTGAAGAATTATCAGGAATTAACAGCCACCCCTGGGACGAAGGACCAGGTGCAGAGTCGACTCTTTCTGGATGTTGGAATGAGAGAGCGCGCGGCCATCTTCCAGCTGCTTGCCTCCAAAGACGAGCCTCCGCTGGTCAGGGGGATGCCCGCCTTATCCTGGATCTTGGCCTTCACGTTCTCCATGGTGTCTCTGTGCTCCACCTCCAGGGGGATGGTTTTCCCAATCAGGGTCTTTACCAAGATTTTCAGCTTTACCTGTTAGTGAAGTCGGATAAGAACCGAATCAGACCCAGGAACCCGGGAGCTAGCAGCCACTCAGCAGCACCGGTCGCCTCTGGATCAGTTTCTTTTTAAAAGCTAACTCTGTAAAGCTTCCTAGCCTGTCTTACAGCCTTTCCCGACGCCACCCCAGTCATTGAACATTCTGAGAATTCCTGATGAAGTGCAGATCATGGGAGAAGAGCAGGCCTTGGGAAGACCGCTGTTGCCTCCTGCAAGATCCTTGGAATCTTTCGGGGTTTTCCGGATGTTTCCTCCAGGCTCAGCGAGGCCGCAGAACTTTAGAAGAGTCACCAAAGGGAAGAGAGCCGTTACAAGAGGGGCAGGCCCACTTCCCCAGTGCAACGAGCCGCGCGGGAAAGAAAAGTAAAACACCACCAGAGTAAATAAGACTTTCACTCACTACGTATGTAAGAAAGCCTGATGAAAACAGTGGAATATGACTTCTCGTATCCCCACCCCAGCCTGATGCACACTAAGAGCTGGACTTTCGCGTAATGTGGGAGAGAAAACAGATAGCATTTTACGCAGCGTTCAACTCAGCAGCTCTACTTTTCAGACAGGAATAGGACACAGGTCAAGATGCGGATGTTCTCAGCTGTCTTGTTTACAATAGTAAAGTAAAATTGGTTTCCTACAGTAAATGTGGTGTCAGGCTTTAGGGGGCTCCTTAAATAGATACACAAGTCTAAACAAACCCAAACAAAACGCTACTTGCCAATTAGTATTTACTGTAAATAAAATTCCACAGAAAAGCTATGAGGTAGTTAGTTTATTGTGCCAACCTGCCGATAAAGACATGTGGGGTTAATTGAAGGGCGGAGGGACAAATGGCTCCATGAGCCTCGCCATTCGCCATTTGAGTTCTCGGGTCTCTTGCTTTGTGATGGTCAGACCAGGGTGCAGCTGCCTTAGCCAGTTCCCTGCTTCAATAGACAAGGCTCACTTCCTGCAAGACATCCCTGAGGAGAAGCCACATGGACCTACCCCGATGCAGCCCTGGGTGCTGGAGCACCCGTGTGGAGACCCCTGCCAGCGCTGAGATGTTTACCCGTTCACTGACTTGGCTTTCCTCCTGTAGTCGGCGTCATTGTGTGTGTTTTGTGAGATGGAGGAGGACTTTGTGGATTGATGTTGGACGTATGGGCTAATGTTGGACTTGTGGGTTTGGGCAGCAATGGGTGGGGATGTTTTCTTTCTTTTTTTTTTTTGAAAGCATATAGCATTTTATTGAAGGGTTGGGAATGTTTTCCTCTATTTTATTCTAGTATTTGGTCTGAGGTTCTTTTTTTTTTAATTTTTTTATTTTAACAATTTATTGGGGCTGATACAATTCTTTTCACAGTTCATACATATACATACATCAATTGTATAAAGCACATCTGTACAGTCTTTGCCCTAATCATTTTTTTCTCTTTTCTTCTTTTACATTTTATTAGGGACTCAAACAACTCTTACCACAATCCATACATATACATACATCAATTGTATAAAGCACATCCACACATTCCCCGCCCCAATCACTCTCAAAGCATTCGCCCTCCACTTAAGCCCCTTGCATCAGGTCTGGGGATGTTTTCTTGATGTGCACTTACCCTTTATATAAAACTCTCTCTTATACACGAGTTTCTATGGATTTGTTTCTCTAAAGTACCCAGGCTAACACAAGCTCTGTGCACATGTAACAAGAAAGAGCATGTAAGCATTAAGGCTCTGGACCTGACCAAAATCCCCGCTTGAGATCAAGGCCTGATTTCTCCTTGTCCGAGTAACTCTGTGTTTTTGAATACAACTTTGTTTGACAGTGCCTCCTGATAACTATAAACATTGTATCTTGCACCTTTAAATAAATTGCTTCTACAGAAGAAAAAAAATGTGCAACCATGATTTATTCAAACACAGTCAGCAGTGGACCCAACGGCTCACTTGTCGTCCACCTTGGAGGGGGCTCTCGGAGCAAGGTGAAGGGAGGCCATGGAAGCCCACTGCTGTCCCGAGTACACACAGATGCCATTCAAGTAACCCCTTCCACTGGGAGTAAACATCCTGTACTATCAGTCAGTGACCATTTAATCCCACGCTGACACTAGTTCTTGTGCCAGGTTTCCTTCCGTAGGACCGTGGGGCACTTTCTTGAGCTCGTGCACAGTGCTCCTTTGGACAAACAACAAAACGGTGGCATTCGGTCCCCGGGACTGCACCCACGAGAACATTCAAAACCGACAAATTTCTACACAAATTAGAACATGATTTTTTTTTTAACATCTGTACACTAAAGGAAGAACTTTTGTGAAAGCTGAGGTTTGCCCACCAGCTAGCGCCAAAATGAATTAAGTACGAGCACTTTTATTAAAATTAAGAGGCTTGCAAGAGGAATCCATTCCGGGCTAGAAAGCAAAGCAACAGTGACCCTCCGCGTGGTTGGAATTAAGGAAGCCTTATGTAATTTCATATGCGTCTTAGAGTGCTGCATATTCATGATTGTGGTGGGAGGAGTTCAGGAAGCCTAGCCCACAGGTGCCCACAAATTCATCCAGCGAGATGGATTCCTACTGCCGGGGCAAATTGAACTTATTATGGGATGGTTCTTCCTGTTGGTCTACTCTGGCCATGGCTACTGAGTGTGTACCAAGACCCGCTAAGCCATGTGTCCACTCCTTGGGATGAGCGAGAAAGGTAAAAGGACCATTCACTTATACATTTGTGGCAAAAATTACAGCTTTGGTACATACTTTTTCAGTTCAGGTCAATACATGTTCTGTCCGCTAAAATTATAATCATCATACACGTCCGTTCAGTACATCAAAGGCATCCAGCAAAAATCCCTGACAGTGAAAGATCCCAGCTCACATCCTGCAACTCCCTGAAATTCAGTCTGTCACTTTTCCCCAGGTTCATATGTTCTTTCAGTGTTTGGCTTTTTCATTGTTCCACTTGTTAAGGATTTCTTGGGCACACCTCACCACCCTCTCTCATG
Organism: Tenrec ecaudatus; assembly: GCF_050624435.1. Lineage (NCBI taxonomy): Eukaryota > Metazoa > Chordata > Mammalia > Afrosoricida > Tenrecidae > Tenrec > Tenrec ecaudatus. The sequence continues at coordinate 8,361,147 of NC_134545.1, forward strand.
AACACATTTTGGGTGCACTTCACTTTCACCCAATCTCAGTTCCATTCTGGGCAGGATCTTGGGCCTGAGACCAGGAAGGTCAACAAGCCGAGGGGGTAGTGAGTTAGAAGCTGGGAGTGATCAGGGCCTGTGTTAGTCCAGGTAGATTAGAGAAGCAAATCTAGTGAAGCTCATATGTGTATTAGAGAGAGTATTAAACAAAGGGTCATTGTACATTAAGAAAGCATCCCAACCCAGTTCAGTCCAAGCCCATAAATCTGATGCCAGTCTATAAAGTCCTTTTCAGACTCACGAAACGTATGCAATGATGCCCCCAAATGCAGGACAATCACAGGCCAGTGGGTAGATAAAGTCTTTGGATCCAGTGGCGTTATAAGCATCTCAGCGCTGGCAGGGGTCTCCACGTGGCTTCTCCAGCACCCAGGGCTGCATCAGGGTAGGCCCATGTGGCTTCTCCTCAGGGATGTCTCACAGGAAGTGAGCAGAGAGAGAGAAGTCTCTCCCGACTCCAAGGAGGAAAATCCAGGAGTTCCCAGAATTCTCAGGAGAGGCCATGCCCACACAGAGGCCTCATTGGTTATATCTTGATTGAAGGGCTAGACTCCACCCCTTCACTCTTAATCCTCAAATGGACAAACCGATATGTAACTAACACAGGACCCAAGTTCACTTTGTCAGCTGATTTTTGAATCTTCATTTCTCTGACCCAAACCTTCCAGGAGGGCCAGCCGGCTCCACACTTCGATCGCTGGCTGAAGACCAACACATTCACTAGAGAGCATCAAGCCCAGTCTGCAAAGACCTCTGACACGTCCATCATTTTCAGCTCGCCGCGTGGTTGTGCTTGATCTTTCTTTCCGTGCTTCAGATTGTCTTGTACCTCACTCCCAAAGTTCCTGGTTCACTGAGCATCAGTGTCACCTCGTAAACCTGACCTTGCAGAAAGGCCCAAAGGAACACCTCAGCGTGGGATCTTGACAGGGACAGAACAGCAGGGACTTCTGCCTGCTGAGGGAACCATGAATGAGTTATAGCCTGAGATAAATTCGAAAAGAAAACACCAGGAGACCAGAAGACTACCTGAGTGAACTCATCAGGAAACTGCTTGAGCATCTGCAGAGCTGTGATCTCCAACCTGCTGTGCCTTTAAAAGCAAAAAAATCATAATGTGAGTGAGGGGGGAAGTGCGGAGTGGAGGCCCAAAGCCAATCCGTAAGCAATTGGACATCCCCTTACAGAAATGTCATGGGGAGAAGATGGGCCAACCAGGGTGCTATGTAGCACCGATGAAACATACAGCTTTCCTCTGGATCTTTGATGCTTCCTCCCTCCCCACAATCATGACCCTAATTCTACCTTACAAATCTGGCTAGACCAGAGCATGTAGATGGGTACAGATAAGAGCTGGAAACACAGGGAAATCAGGACAGGTAAACCCCTCAAGGACAATGTGGAGTGTAGCAATCCCAGGAGGGGAAAAGGAAGGTGAGGCAGAAAGGGGGAACTGATCACAATGACCTACTATAACCCCCTCCCAGAAGGGTGGGCAACAGATAAGGGGGTAAAGGGAGACATTGGGCAGTGCGATACATGAAAAAATAAATAATAATTTTCTAATGATCAAGGGTTCATGAGGGAGGGGGGGGGAGAAGGAGGGGGGAATGAAGAGCTGATACCAAGGGCTCAAGTAGAAAGAAAATGCTTTTGAAAACGATGATGGCAACAAATGTACAAATGTCCTTGAGACAATGGATGGATGGATGGATTGTGGTAAGAGTTGTACGAGCCCCCAGCAGACTGATTTAAAACAAACAAACAAACAAGCAGAGTCCTTCTCCCCTCCAGAGAAGGATCTCCTCTGCTCTTTGAAATGTCTCTATACTATAATGAAATCAAAATTTTACTTAGTTCTTGTGTGTGTGTGTGTGTGTGTGTGTGTGTGTGTCTTCCTCTGAAGCCCTTCCTCAAGCTGCCCAAGTGGGACTTGCTAGTGAGAGGTGGAAAGGAGGCACAGAACAGAAAAAGAATTTAGCCAGGAATGTGACGTTGAGAAAGATTTTATTGAGGTAGGGAAAGAACTCCCGGGAGGGAAGGGAGAGCAGAGAGAGACCAGGTCATCTCGAGGCCCTGGGCCGTTCCACGACCCAATGAGTTAGGTCCGGGAAGTCGCGCCTGATACTGGGGCCAAAGGACATATATAGGGGATGAACTGAAGGCATGTGGGCTGATAAGGGGTCTTGTGCTGTCTTAGCAGGGTTCGGCTGGTGTGGCAAGTTTTGGGTCTGGAGATGACAAATCTTGTTTTTTGGCAAACTTGCTTCGGGGATGCTAGGGAGAGGGGGCTGCGTGAGCCTCGCCAGCAGAGTTAACTTTGTGAAATGCTGGAGGCAAAGGTTACAAAGCACAGGAGGTTATCTGTCTGCTTGAAAAGCTGGTGGGGGGGGGGGGGCTGGCCAAAACAGCTAGTTCCCTTCAGGAAGATAAACCCAGTGCTGGCAGCAGAATTCTCTCTCTCTCTCTCTCTCTCTCTCTCTCTTCCTCTGCAGCAGGAAAGGGAGAATGTGGAAAGCCAGCTCTACAGACTCCTGAGAATCCTTGGGCTGAGAGCCAGTGGGAAAACCCACAGACTTTTACCTCCCAGCCATTTTCCCTGGCCATCCTTAAGGCACAAAGAAATCCTTCCAGCGCTGAAAACTTAGTTTCAGTTTCCAAACGTCACCAGGGCAGGGAGGAGCCTGCTAGCGGGGTAGCTTCTGAGCTTAAAGCACCCAGAGAAGGGGAGGAGCCAGCCCTACATTGCTGAGAGGAACCTCAGCACTCTCTGCTCCAAGAGACTTTAAAACCCACTTTGTCTTGCGGATTCTCTCTGACCTCCATCCCGCTGTCTCAGCTTTCCGCCTGGAGGAAAAAGGCTGGAGCATGCTTCTTTAAGGGGCTGAGCCGCGCCGGAGAGAAGAGATTCTCCCAGGCAGCGTGCCTCCCTCTGCCTTTGCAATGGAGTTTGGCATTCTGGACCTGTATCACACCCCTGCCTCCAGAGTGGATGCCTTCGTGGGCCAGAACCTTCAGCCCCAGGGAGACTGGAAGGAGGAGATGCAAGACGCCTGCCAGAGAACTGAACGGTTCCTGAAGGATCAATGCTTCCGAGATGAGCTGATCCTGGACCAAGAAGTCAGGGTGCTGAAGGTGGTGAGGGTGAGCACTTGGGGACCCTGGGAGCTCAGATCCCTGCTCTGATTTCCTTAACCCAAATTTGTTGTGAGCAAGAGGATTGTGGTTGTCATGATATGATTATTAAGAGGTGTCGAAGGGATCAGGGATCAGGCATCAAAGAACAAAAAATCATATCATTGTGAATGAGGGGGAGTGTACAGTGGGGACCCCAAGCCCATATAGGCAACTGGACATCACCTTAGGGAAGAGTCATGGGAAAGAGATGAGCCAGTCAGTGTGCAGGGTAGCAAAGATGAAACATACAACTTTCCTCTAGTTCCTAAATGCTTGTTCCCCACCCACTATTATGATCCCAATTCTACCTTACAAATCTGGTTAGACCAGAGGATGTACACTGGTACAGATAGGAACTGTAAACACAGGGAATCCAGGGCAGGTGATCCCTTCAGGACCAGTGGTGAGAGTGGGGATACCAGGAGGGTGGAGGGAGGAGGGTGGGGTGGAAAGGGGGAACTGATTACAAGGATCTACATATAACTTCCTCCCTGGGGGACAGACAACAGAAAAGTGGGTGAAGGTAGACGGACAGTGTAAGAATGACAAAATAATAATAAATTATAAATTATCAAGGGTTCATGAGGGAGGGGAGCAGGGAGGGAGGGGGAAAATGAAGAGCTGATGTCAGGGACTTAAGTGGAGAGCAAATGTTTTGAGAATGATGAGGGTAATGGTTGTACAAATGTGCTTTCTACAATTGATGTATGGATGGATTGTGATAAGAGTTGTATGATCCCCAGTAAAATGATTTAAAAATATATATGATTATTAATCCAGCTCTCAAGAGCTTCAGTCAACTAAGAATAGCAGTAGAACTCTGTAAGATTATGCTCTTTTGCTTTCTTGTGGAAGAACGTCTTCTTTATGCTCCCAGTCATAAGGATGCCCGCCTGGATTGTTCTAAAATAGCATGGACTGACTGCTAGAAATTACTTGGCAACGACACGTTGATTCCTGTGATCCCCTACTGTCAGTGGCCTGGAGAGTCTTGCGACACAGATGGCAACTCTTACAGGAACATTGCTTTCTTTCTTTCTTTTTAAATCATGTATTGGGTGCTCTTACCGCTCTTATCACACGCCACCCACCATCCATCCATCCATCCATTCATTGTATCAAGCACATTTGTACATTTGTTGCCATCATTCTTTTCAAAACATTTTCTTTCTACTTGAGCCCTTTGATATCAGCTTCTCATTCCCTCTCCCCCTCCCCACCCTCCCTCCTTCCTGAACCCAGCTCTATGGACCCCTGAGAATCCTTGGGCTGAGAGCCAGTGGGAAAACCCACCGACTTTTACCTCCCAGCCATTTTCCCTGGCCATCCTTAAGGCACAAAGAAATCCTTCCAGCGCTGAAAACTTAGTTTCAGTTTCCAAACGTCACCAGGGCAGGGAGGAGCCTGCCAGCGGGGTAGCTTCAGAGCTTAAAGCACCCAGAGAAGGGGAGGAGCCAGCCCTACATTGCTGAGAGGAACCTCAGCACTCTCTCTGCTCCAAGAGACTTTAAAACCCACTTTGTCTTGCGGATTCTCCCTGACTGCCATCCCGCTGTCTCAGCTTTCCGCCTGGAGGAAAAAGGCTGGAGCATGCTTCTTTAAGGGGCTGAGCCGCGCAGGAGAGAAGAGGTTCTCCCAGGCAGCCTGCCTCCCTCTGCCTTTGAGATGGAGTTTGGCATTCTGGACCTGTATCACACCCCTGCCTCCAGGGTGGATGCCTTTGTGGGGCAGAGATAATGATAGATTCACAGGCAGTTGGAAAGAGGATGGAGTTGGTTTCATCATTTTCTTTGTAAAACTACGCTGGGCACACAGAGGACAGTTATGAAAACTGCTTACATGCAATCAAACCCCTGAGGGAATGAGTCTCTGGGGGGAGGGCGGGGGGGTGTTGCTGTCAGGACCATCATCTTGGGGAGCACCGAGGTTAACTGGCATGACCGAGTTTACCAAGACAACACCTCACATCCTAATTTGGTGGGTAGAGGCTGCAGCCATGGAAAGGGCAATGAGCAGGTTCTCTCTCATCACCGAGAGTGAGGAACATCACAAGGCACAGGGACACAGTGGGCCCTGCGGATTCACGAAGCATGCAGCTACCCATCCCTGCACCCCCAGACCGGAGGAACGAGAGGGTTTCTACCGACTGCTCTGAAAAGGATCACAGGAGACGGCCCTGCATGGAGTCAGAGGAAGACATGGGACACAACTGGAAACCCTAAGATTCCAGGGTTACTGGTGTGTGTCCCCCGCCACCAAGCTGCCAGGGAGGGACGGGTCTGTGGCTGTAAATGAAGGGGAGCGTAGTGACGGTATCGTTCTGTCTCTTGATCCAGTGGTGGCGATAGGAATCGACACATGTGATTAAAATGTTCGGAACTGTACACACACACAGCCCCCCGTGTCAGTTTCCTGGTTTTGCTCTTCTGCCGTAGTAACCGTTGGGGGAAACAGAGGGAAGGCCGCAACTGCCCTCCCCGTCCTCTCTTTCCAACCGCCTGCAAATCTATCATTATTTCCAAATCAAAACGTTGCACTTAAAGTTTTTATTTTCCAATTGCATAGCCAGACACATAACATATGTACAACAGATAGAGACACACAAACATGTATTTGTCTTGGCCAGAACCGCCCACTAGAACTCTCTACAGTGAGGGAAACGCTGTCTCTCTGTGCTGCCCCACACAGGCGCCACTAGCCGCGTGTGGCTAGTAAGCACGTGCAGAGGGGCTGTGTGTGACTGAGGAATGGAAGGTTCTATGTCATTTAATGAAGTTCAACCTAAATACCCCCATGGGGCTTTTGGCTGCCAAATTGAATAGGTGTAGAAGATGGATGGAATGATCTACAAGAACCTGGTAACCATGGCTACCTTCTGTCCTCCCTGTAGCACGTTTCTTGTCTCTGATCAGTTGAAGGCAGAGTAACACCCACAGCACAGGTAGACACGGTAGAAGCCAAGGACGCCTTTCGGAGCCTGTGTGAATGGCCCGATTTGGATGTGTGTTCCTGACTGAGCTCCAACCTCAGATGCCAGGCCCCCGCACAGGTAAAGCTCAATGCCGTTGTCCCCACAGGGCGGCTCCTCCGGAAAGGGCACTACGTTGAAGTACAGCTCCGACGTGGACCTGGTCATATTCTTGAGCTGCTTCTCCAACTTCCAAGAGCAGGCCCAGCTCCGAGAACACGTCATCAGCTTCATCCAGGAGAAGCTGGACCACTGTGGCAGGAGTCTGGCTTACAACATATCCCTGGTCCACCACAGAGTGAGGCCTAGGTCACCTCGCTCCCTGTCCCTCGAAGTGCAGTCCAAGAAGAACAGTGATACCATCCGGGTGGATGTGCTCCCAGCATTCAATGCTCTGGGTAAAGTCAACATTGGGCCAGAGTAACCAGTCAAGGCCCCTTCTCCAACCTTGGTCTTGGGGGAGGTTTGGGGAAGTAGAAACCAATGGAAAAAGTGAGGGGCTAAGAGTAGAGCTCTGCTTGAGGATGCCGTCCTTCCATATCCAACTGTTTCCTTGGGGAAGGGCCTTCTCCCAAGTAATAGATTCCCACTGCCAAGCCAGCATTCAAGTCTTGGGAGGCAGACAGAGCGAGATTGAAATCCTATGTTTAAAACAGGTCTCTTTCGGTTCGCCAGTGTTGACTCTAAGACTTACTGGTGGTGTGACCTTGACAAGCTATGTTACCCCTTCAAGACACTAACCTGTCAAAGGGGATGATTTCAGGGTGACCTCTAGGATACCGTGGTGGATCTATTAAAATGCCAATTTCCTCTGGCGCCACTGAAGTTTACCTACTTCACGAAGCTCTTCTGGGGACTCCATAGACTTAGCTTGGTGCCTGCCTCATGGTAAACCTTGGGTCAATATAAGTTATTTGACATCCATGTGAACTGAAGGTGCTACCAAAATCTCTAGGTCCCTAGGTCATTTCAAGCGTTTCCTGCTTGACTATTAACCTAGGGGGTGGTGGTTCGAATCCATCCAGTGACCCCAGGTAGGAAAATCTGGCCATCTGCTGCCAGAGATGACAGCCAAGAAAGCACGGTTGGGGCCGTTCCTCTCCGTTACACACGGGTCATCCTGAGTCCGAACCGCCAGCAATGGGTTTGGTTCTTTGTGGTTGATTATTTTGGCTTTCGGGTGGCCCAACCATCTAGGCACTTCTTTCGTGCCACCGACAGAGTTATAAACTAGAAAGGATGCCATTGTGAAACGGAGGCCTGTGTGAGTTCCCTGAAGGAGCCCTGGTGGCCTAGCCCGTGGGGCTGTGAGCCACAAGGTCAGCAGTCGGGATCCGCTGGCTGCTCTGTGGGAAAAAAAGATGTGGCTTTCTGCTCCCTCAAAGATGTACAGCCTTGGAAACCCAGAGGAGTCAACTCGACAGGAGGGAGTTTGGCTTGGGGAGTTTCTAAGCCCCTTATACCTCTTCCTAGCTTCCTCCTCTCCTAGAGTTCATTTGCCTAAGCAACTACTTTTCTCCTTCCAGGAGTCTTTATCCCGGATGTCAAACCATCACCAGAAATCTATCAAGACCTGATCACCGCCAACGGCCGCCCTGGGGAGTTCTCATCCTGTTTCACGGAGCTGCAGAGGTACTTTGTGAAGAGCTGCCCGACCAAGGTGAAGAGCCTCTTGCGGCTGGTGAAGCACTGGTACCTGACGGTGAGAGGCGGCGCCAGGCTGGGAGATGCCAGGACCAGGGGGAGGGTGGACACATCACAGCATTGTCTTCCTTGAATTTTTTTTATTACGAATTAGATGAAGGTTTATGAGGCCAGCCATACGTTTACATTCAACATACTCTGATTCATACCTGCTCAACACACTCTGAGACAATTCATACATCTTCTGATTCGACTCATCATTGCCACCCCGTAAGGTCCTGTTCCACTCCCCCCCTGGGCTTCCTGTTTCGATTCCTCCTTCTTTCCGTACCCTCTAGACATTTTTTGGGGGTGGGTGGGCGGAGGGGGCATGGTAAATTCTGCCCTTTTGATCTTAATTGGTGGATTGTTCTGATGTGGAGATGAGTTCTGTCCAGACCTGAAGTAGGGTGATAGTCCAGGACTGGGGGATGGTGGTGGGGGACACACACCAGTAACCCTGGAATCTTAGGGTTTCCAGTTGTGTCCCATGTCTTCCTCTGACTCCATGCAGGGCCGTCTCCTGTGATCCTTTTCAGAGCAGTGGGTAGAAACCCTCTCGTTCCTCCGGTCTGGGGGTGCAGGGATGGGTAGCTGCATGCTTCGTGAATCCGCAGGGCCCACTGTGTCCCTGTGCCTTGTGATGTTCCTCACTCTCGGTGATGAGAAAGAACCTGCTCATTGCCCTTTCCATGGCTGCAGCCTCTACCCACCAAATTAGGATGTGAGGTGTTGTCTTGGTAAACTCGGTCATGCCAGTCAACCTGGGTGCTCCCCAAGATGATGGTCCTGACAGCAACACCCCCCGCCCTCCCCCCAGAGACTCATTCCCTCAGGGGTTTGATTGCATGTAAGCAGTTTTCATAACTCTGTCCTCTGTGTGCCCAGCGTAGTTTTACAAAGAAAATGATGAAACCAACTGCATCCTCTCTTTCCAACTGCCTGTGAGTCTATCATTATCTCTGCCCCACAAAGGCATCCACCCTGGAGGCAGGGGTGTGATACAGGTCCAGAATGCCAAACTCCATCTCAAAGGCAGAGGGAGGCAGGCTGCCTGGGAGAACCTCTTCTCTCCTGCGCAGCTCAGCCCCTTAAAGAAGCATGCTCCAGCCTTTTTCCTCCAGGCGGAAAGCTGAGACAGCGGGATGGCAGTCGGGAAGAATCCGCAAGACAAAGCGGGTTTTAAAGTCTCTTGGAGCAGAGAGATTGCTGAGGTTCCTCTCAGCAATGTAGGGCTGGCTCCTCCCCTTCTCTGGGTGCTTTAAGCTCAGAAGCTACCCGCTGGCAGGCTCCTCCCTGCCCTGGTGACGTTTGGAAACTGAAACTAAGTTTTCAGCGCTGGAAGGATTTCTTTGTGCCTTAAGGATGGCCAGGGAAAATGGCTGGGAGGTAAAAGTCTGTGGGTTTTCCCACTGGCTCTCAGCCCAAGGATTCTCAGGGGTCTGTAGAGCTGGCTTTCCACATTCCCCCTTTCCTGCTGCAGAGGAAAAGAGAGAGAGAGGGAGAGAGATCATTCACTCACCCACAATCATGATAGTGGGTGGGGAGGAAGCATTTAGGAACTAGAGGAAAGTTATGTTTCATCGTTGCTACATCGCACGCTGACTGGCTCATCTCTTCCCCACAACCCTTCTAGAAGGGGATGACCAGTTGCCTACAGATGGGCTTTGGGTCCCCACTCCACATTCCCCCTCATTCACAATGATATGATTTTTTGTTCCTTGATGCCTGATCCCTGATCCCTTCGACACCTCTTAATAATCATATTATGACAACCACAATCCTCTTCTACATGTTGCTCACAACAAATTTGGGAGAGGATGTGGTTCCACTAAAAGGGGCAGAGCAAGGATCTGAGCTCCCAGGGTCCCCAAGTGCTCACCTCACCACCTTCAGCACCCTGACTTCTTGGGCCAGAATCATTACCTTTTCCAACCCTGCCACCCTGGTTCCTGGGCACCCCAGCCCCAGCCCACCTGGGGCTCTCCAAGAGCCAGGCCTCTGTCTCTGGACATCCGGCTGGACCCCCTATCCTAACTCCTGCACAGTGCCCTGCGGGGGGAGGGGGGTATGGAGACTTACAACCTCCAACAGTCCCTGCCTTTTCCCCCCTCCTCCCCCTGCTGCACCCTGGAGGGGAGAAGGGTGGGAAATTCAGGCCATGGCCAGGGACAACAGGGATGAGGGAGAGCTGAGAAACCCTAGCGAGGATGGTCAGGGGGCTCTGGGGATGACCCTAAGGCCTAGCCAATGCCACCATTGCCATCACCACCTCCTGCCAAGAATGGGAAGAAGGATGCCCAGGATTTGGACCCTCCCCCACATATACCACCTACTGCCAAGGACTGGGAGTCTGAGCACTAAAACATGGAAGGTCCAACACTGTAGCACCGGAGAGGGCCACCTACCCCCATCAGAGATCGTCCCAGAAGCAGGAGCCTCCACTCACCCATCCATCCTCCCCCCCACCCACAAAATAACTATGGTCCCAGGAGTGGTTCTGAGTGTCCCCTGGTGACACCTGGATCTGACCTAGAATCTCAAGGCAAAACAGTGTCTGAATCTCAAACCCATACTGTCCCTTCCATGCTCCAAACACCATTCTCATCTCCACCCCCAACTGTAGCTACTGCTCTAACCTCGTGCCCACCGGATCCCCAGCTCCAGCCCTGACCCCAGAGCCATGCCCACCTATCTTCCCACCTCAGCCCATTCCCAAACCATCTCCATGTCTGACTGTAACTACAGCTCGAATCTGTCCTGAATCCCAGGCCCCCTCCAACCTCATGCCCAACTTCATTCCTAACCCCCAAACCATGCCTGCCTGCCTGCCAATCCCATCCTTAATCTCCTATCTCCTACTCCCACCCATTCCTGTTCCAGTCCCCCACCGCCAACCCCATTCCTGGACCCTAAGCCACCCTTACCGTTACCTTGGTTGCTCTCATTCCCTGCCTCAACCCAACCCAAGGCTCCTCTGTTATGTCAACCCAAACTCGAACCCCGAACTCAGTCCCATCCTGATCTCAGACCCAGTCTCTCCATTTCCCCCTCCTTATTTTCAGAGCCCCCGTCCCGGTGGCATGCCTAGGGACCCCACTCCATAAAACACCCGGTTGGCCCCACGACTAATGGTCTCCTGCACCGCCTCCTCCGTTACCTGACCTTGGGTCATGGGGTGCTCTGGTCGACCAATACGTGGATGCCTGTCTCCATAAAAAAGAACACAAACAAAGATTGGCTTTAAAGAACAGAAATATATTTTCTCACAGTCTGATTCTTTCTAAGAGATACCTGGTGTTTGGTGCATGCCATCAATCGTCGGTGTCCAGACTCCCTTGGGTGTGTGTGTGTGTCTGTGTCTGTGTCTATTCTCCTCCTTCCATGCCTCAGAAGTGATTAGGTTTACGACCCACTCTCCTATCGCATGGCCTCATTAACCCACCATTTCTAAACATGGCCCTATTTACACGTATAGGATTTTGACACATATTTGGGGTGGGGCATAATTCAATATGCAACATTATTGTTCTTGTTTGTTGCTTTAATTGTTATCTGCTCAGGAGCAGGACCCGTGTCCGATGTCATGAGTGTGCATGGTGGAAGAGAAAACTGATGAGGTCTTACAGAGACCTGGAAAAACTGGAAATTCCCGGAGGGATTTCTCTCGCTCATTGGCTCGCTCACACTCTTTCTTTCACTCTCTCACTCTCTCACTCTTTGGCTTTCTCGACAGTACTTGAAACCTAAATACCGAAAAGTACCCTTGCCTTCCAAATATGCGCTGGAGCTGTTGACCATCTACGCCTGGGAAATGGGCACAGACAGAAATGAGCACTTTGAGATGGATGAAGGCTTTGCAGCTGTGATGAGCCTCCTCAGAGACCATGAGGACATCTGCATATACTGGACCAAGTACTATGACTTCCAAAATGAGGTGGTCAGAGACTGCATCAAGCAGAAGTTGAAGGAATGCAGGTGAGGGGCAGTGGTTTGAACTACAAGGGATAGAAGACCCGCGTCCAACAGTTTTTTTGTAAAGGAAAGGGGAAATCATTGACCTTATCACTGAAAATCCCAGAGATAGAAGCTTTAGGTATGAGGCGATCTGGACCATCACTATGTTGCCAGGGTCCTGTGCCTGGGAATCACTCGGCTTCGCCATTCGAGGCATCCACTTTTTGTTTCAAACTAATTCCTTCCTGGCTGTGTGAGACTTCAGCTTCTCCTCTGGAGATGGACCTTCTAATATCCACTGGTTCTCAACCTGTGGGTTGTGACCCCTTTGGGGGGGGTCAAACGACCCTTTCCCATTTGGAATCATAATAGTAGCACAATGGCAGTCATGAAGTAGCAATGGAAATAATTTTATGGTCAGGGATGGGAGGGGTCACCACAACATGAGGAACTGTATGAAAGGGTCGTGGTGTTAGGAAGGTGGAGAACCACTGCTCTATACCATTGCTCCATCATTGCAAGCAAAAAACCAGAGCTAAGCCTTGACTGGGCCTGCCTTAGTTATAGTCCCTCTCTTGAACCAAGAAGTTCGGCATGCAGGGAGCCCACCCTACGTGGAGACAGGCACCTAACCCCTCTGAGCTCCCGATGGCCGGAACCAGGAATGTGCCTCAGGCTCACCCCTTTTCTCTCCCAGACCCATCATCCTGGACCCAGCTGACCCCACCAATAACCTGGGGAAGGGGAAGAGGTGGGACTTGGTAGCTGCAGAAGCTGCGTTTTGCCTGCAACAGCCCTGCTGCTGGATTGAAGATGAGGGCTGGCACGTACAGGTATGACCCCACCCCTGTACAGGTATGACCCCACCCCTGTACAGATATGACCCCACCCCTGTACAGGTATGACCCCCTCCCCTGTATAGGTATGACCCCACCCCTGTACAGGTATGACCCCTCCCCTGTGTCATGACCAATGGTGACTTCACTTCAACCCCCACGAATCTCCCACAACTCCTGACCCAGCACCCATAAATCCCCTAACACCTCCCCTTAGAGATGTCCTGACCAACCAGGTTTGCATTTCCTGCCCTGCTCCTGAAAATGCCCAGGCCCCAACTCTTCCCTCTGGAAAATGAGTAGCGCTATGCCCGGCCCCTCCGTAGCCAATTGAGAGATGGGGGTCACATACAAGCATCGCGTCGTTTCCTTTCATAGTGTTTGGTCAGAGCCTCCACTTCTTGATATTGAACGGAGATTTAATAGATACCTCCAGAAATGAGATCGCAACAGCCCAGGGTCCCACATCCCCCACAGACCCCAGCTGTGGCCATGCTCCTTCCTCCTGCGTAGATCACTGTACTCCTCGCCTGAACGTGCCCCAGGCCCCCAGGTTCTAGACCAGGACTCTGCCTATGAGCTCACTGAGAAGTTGATTGCCTTCCAACTTGCTACTCCAGAATGAGCTTGTCACCTGGGACCCCATGTCAGACCCCTGGGGGACATTCTGCGACTGGCTGCCAATCAGCCCCGCTGCACCTGAAACAAGTTAGATGCCCACCGCACAGCTAGATGGGCCACAACGTCCAGGTCAGATTGGCTGCATATGTCCACCCGATCACAGGTCCCTGCGTGGGACAGGCCAGGACTTCTGTTCCCTGCTGAGACCCCGTCCCAGAAGCATCAGTGTTGTCATTGTTACGATTATTTTATATTTTGTGAAAAGATAATACATCCACGGTATTTTTTAAGTTAACTGTTGAAAGGTATCGATACAAAGCAGTAAATCTTTCTTTTATCTCCACCCCCAGATTCTCGGTCTATAGCTTTCCGGACACCCACAGATCAATTTCTTCCATTTTCTTCCATGGATATACCATCCACGCACGACCTCTTGTCTGTGTCTGGTTGGGCAGCCTAGGTTTTTTGGCATTTTGTGTGTGTGTGTGTGTGTGTGTGCGCGCGCGTGCATGTTTTTACTTTTTCACTTAAATCATTAAGCTTTTCAGTAACTAATTTAAAATAACTTAAAGACAATTCCATGTTTGCAGATATAGCTCTAACAGATGTATTCCTATAAGGTAACCTTCAAACCAGGATACTTTTGAGGGTGAAAGAGCATGGCATGAAAAGCTAGGACAAAAATAAGATAAAATAAAAGCTAGGACAACAGACATGACCCAGGACTGCCCTGGACGGTTAGAGATAGCATTATTCTCACTGGAATCCATCTTTTGTCTAGCCTCATCAGACTCCCACACACGAAAGTACTTTGATTTCGAGAACAAGTGACGTGTGGACAGAATGGGGAGCGGGGGGGACTATTTCCAGACTTGCTATTGTAGCAGGCATCTCTTAACACGCCATGACCAATGCCTCACCTAGGTGAAATGATTTATCCGCGTTGCAGGACAGAGGATGCCCCAAGCAAGGTCCTAGAAGCTTCACACAACCAAATACCCTGCTTTGCCTGGGACAGTCCCAGCTCATGTCTGGTATCTCCCATAATTATTGGTAGCACCCCCTTCTCCTTGTAAAGGTGTCTCTGTCAGGGGGGCAGGTTGCATGCTCAGTTGCCAGAACTAGGGGCTTTGCAGGGAACCCGCAGTCCTGATCACCCAGGGACCCTCAACCATCTCTCCCTCCCTTTCAGAGCGCAAGAGACGTCCAAGTGACCGTGCGGATGAAGGGAGAGGATGATCACACGCTCTTAGTGAACCCCTACAGTCCCATTTGGAAAATGAAGAAAGAGATTAAGGATAGGAGTTACTTCTCTGGAAACTTACGTCTCTCCTTCCAGGAGCCAGGTGGGGACCGAAAACCACTCAGCAACAGGCAGAGCCTTTCGGATTACGGTATCTTCTCTAAGGTGCGCATCCGGGTGCTGGAAACCTTCCCCCCTGAGATTCAGGTCTTTGTGAAGGAAGCTAATGGCCAGAACAAGCCTTATGCCATCAACCCTGATGACTTAATCATAGACTTGAAAGACAAGATTGAGGCAGCAGGAGGGCCTGATACAGAAGATCAGACACTACAGTTCCAGAATCGGATACTGAAGAATCATCGCACCCTTAGAGATGTGGACATTGAAGACTGTGACACCATCATTCTCATCAGGGAAGGCTGACAGTACCTGCAAGGCCCTGGGGGTGGCCCAGGATGCACATGCTTGAAGCTCCTGTCACTCCATATTTTATCGCTAAGTCCCTAGCACACAAATCGTTCACCCTTTAGGGCTTTGCCCAGCTATGGCCTCTTCCCTCGGGGGAAGACATCTGTTTTAAGGCTGGTCCTAACAACACGTGACCCCAAAGCAACTCTTCTGCCACCAGGCTTTCCATCAGGCTGCCGCGTTCTTTGTTCTTAGCACACATCACACCAGACTCTCAGTCTCGCTTCTGATCTCCCTTCTGGTCTGGGCGTTCCTTGGGGTGGGGGAAAACACTACTTTATCTTTCTAATATCAGCCGCATAGCAGGCTCGCAATGAATTTTCAGTGAATGAGCAGTAATATTTGCATTTACTGTGGGCTCCCCCTACGCCATGTTTTGTATATAGTATTATCATGTTTAATCTGTACAATGAACCTAAAGAGTGGGTATTAGTATGAAGCCCATTTTATGAATAAAGACTGTGAAGTGAAAAGTCTGGTAAAATGTGAGAGGTTAAAAATCCAGTTAAAAAAATTAAAATGTGGGCAGGGGTGGGGCGAAATGAGCTGATACCAAAGGCTCAAGTAGAAAGAAAATGTTTTGAAATTGATGATGGCAACATATGTACAAATGTGCTTGACACAATGGATGGCTGTCTTATTATGATAAGAGATGTACAAGCCCTTTCTAAAATGATTTTTAAAAATAAATACATAAAAATAAAAAGATTAAACTTATAAACACAACAAATACTTATGCATCAGTGTTCAATGCAGCACTATTCACAGTAGCCAAAAGTGGAAACAGCCTAAATGTCCACCAACAAATGAATGGATAAACAAAATGTAATACTTACATGCAATGGAATACTACTCAGCCATAAAGATCCATATAGTCCTGACACATGCTATGATATGGATTAAAACAAAACAAAACCCCTCACTGCTAATAGCCAATTCTGATTCTCGGGGATCCTATGGACAAAACAAAATTGCCCCTTTGGGTTTCCAAAGCCATCAGACTTTACAGGAGCAAAAAGTCTCAGCTTTTTCCCAAGAATTGATTGGTGGGTTTGAATGACTGGCTTTGAGGTCTGCAGCCCACCATGTAAACCCACTATACCATCAGGACTCCCACAGTATGGATGGACCTTGAAAATATCGTGATGAGTTAAACGAGTCAGTCACGGAAGGACAAACATGGTGTGATCTCATGTACGTGAGGTCTCTGAAACAGACGAATGGATCGAGATCTAAGTTTATTAGTGGGAAGGGGGAGGGGGAAATGAGAACACACTGCTTAGGGAACGGTGAGCCTTCCTTAAGGATGATGACCTAATTTGAATACAGATAAAGGTAATGGTTGGACAAGAGTCAAACCCAATTAAGGTGCGTGTGCTTGAACTGTTCATGTGAAGATGGCTGAAGTGCCCAGTGCTCACCTTCCACAGTAAAACAATGTGTCAGTCTGGGTGCACTACAAAAACAAATGCATGGACACTCATGTGTATAGGAAAGAGCTTTATATATACAAGAGTAATTAAATATTGAGACAACATCCCAGCCCAGTCCAGATAAGTCCTTAAGTCCGATATTAGCCCATATGTCTGATACCAATTTATAAATTTTTCTTCAGACTCACAAAACACATGCAATGATGCCAAATGCAAGAAGATCACAGGCCAGAGGGTGGAAGTCTTATGGATCCAGTGGCAGTAGAAGCATCTCAGTGCTGCCATGGGTCTCCACGTGGCTCCTACAACTCCAGGGCTCTGGCTCCATCAGTGTAGCTCCATCAGACTCATAGTCAGGAATGCCTCGCAGGGAGTGAGCGTGTCCCGCCTCCAATCGAGCTGTTTATCTCCTTAGCGCCTCCAAATGAGGTCATCTGATTGACAGGCGTAATTCCATCCCTTCAGTCTTAAGTCTCAAGTTGACAGCAGATTATGTAACTACCATAAACAAAATGGCTAACATTTTGTTTTATATATATGTAAACCACAGTACAAAATTTTAAATAGTAATTTGTAAATGGTGTCATGCCTGAAAATTATGAGGGAGAAACAATCACATACAAAAGATCCTCAACATGATAAATTTCATCAGTTATCAGGCATCAAAGAACAAAAAATCATGTAATTGGGTGCACACCTCCATGATACGATCACTGAGGACAAACAGGTGCATAAGCAAATGTGGCGAAGAAAGCTGATGGTGCCCGGCTATCAAAACATATAGCATCTGGGGTCTTAAAGGCTTGAAGGTAAACAAGCGGCCATCTAGCTCAGAAGCAACAAAGCCCACATGGAAGAAACACACCAGCCTGTGCAATCACAAGGTGTCGAAGGATCAGGTATCAGGCAGGCATCATCAGAACAAAAAATCTTACCATAGTGAATGAAGGGGGAAGTACAGAGTGGAGACCCAAAGCCCATTTGTCGACCACTGGAGATCCCCTTGCAGAGGGGTCTAAGGGAGGAGATGAGTCAGTCAGGGTGCGATGTAGCACCGATGAAGAATACAGCTTTCCTCTAGTTCCTAAATGCTTCTTCCCCGCCCCACCCCCCACCACTATCATGATTCAAATTCTACCTTGCAAGTCTGGATAGAGCAGAGGATGTACACTGGTGCAGATAGGAGCTGGAGGCACAGGGAACCCAGGGGGGATGATACCTTCAGGACCAGGGGTGTGAGTGGTGATACTGGGGGGTAGAGGGAGAGTGGGTTGGAAAGGGGAAACCGATTACAAGGATCTACATGTGACCTCCTCCCTGGGGGATGGACAACAGAAAAGGGGGTGAAGGGAGATGTCGGACAGGGCAAGATATGACAAAATAATAATTTATAAATTATCAAGGGCTCATGAGGGAGGGAGAAGCAGGGAGGAAGGGGAAAAAATGAGGATCTGATGCAAAGGGCTTAAGTGGAGAGCAACTGCTTTGAAATTATGAGGGCAAAGAATGTACAGATGTGCTTTATACAATTGATGTATGTATGGATTGTGATAAAAGTTGCATGAACCCGTAATAAAACGTTTAAAATTTTAAAAACAATGACAGAATGTTAACATTCATTAAATCTAGATTCTAAAAAAAGAAGAAGAAGATTAAATGTCACCTTCTTTCCCTAAGAAACACTGGAGGTCAGAAGAGAATGGAATGGTGTATTTAAAGTAAGTACTGAAAGTAACAAACAAACAAATGTTAACCAAGAATTCTATACCCAATGACACTATCCTTCAAGAGTAAAGGTGAAATTAAAGTATTTCCAGACAAACTAAGACATACCAATGAGAGCTCTTCAGATGGCAGAGACAGGGCACCAGAAAGCAAAGCAAACCTATCCATTCAAAAAAACCCAAAAAACTTCAATAGAGGGAAATGCATGAACACATATGTCCATTGACAAGTAGTCAATGCTGATTCATAGTAACTCTCTATATATGATTTATCTTTAAGGGCGCAAACAGCCTCATCTTCCTCCCACAGTGATTGGTGGGTTTGAACTACTGACCTTGAAGTCACCAGCTCAGTGCCTAACCCACAGTGCCACCAGGGCCCCATATGGACAAATATCAAGGCTACTACTACGGCCTCCATGCTTGGTGATTCTAAATGTCTCATCCTTCACATTTTCATAACAAACGTACAAAAGGGGAAGATAAAACACGAGAGGGGAAGGCCAGCACAGTAGGGAAGGGCGATGTGACAGGACACAAAAATAAAAAAGACATAATCTAGGACAACAACAACAAAAGCATGGAGGAGAATTGATACAGCTTTAGAATTGTTTAGAAGGACATAATGCAGGATGTCACAGAAGTTAAATTGGTATCATAAAGTATTGGACCATTAAATTGGACCATAAATTGAACCATTATTGGACCATTAAATTGGATCATTAAATTGGACCATAAAGTATTATAAATGCAAACTATTAAATATTTGGGGTTTTTTATTTTTAAAAATTTATTTTTTGTGTGGTTTTTTTTTTTTTTACTTTTTATTGTGATTTGAGTAAAGGTCTTCAGAGAACATAAGTTTTCCATGAAGCTATTCATATCCGTTGTGCAATCCCCACAGGATCGCACCCTTCATCCCACTTCCTTCTAGTGTTTCTTCTTTCCATAATCCTTCCTGCCTCCTGAACTTCCTGCCTCCAGCCTTCTGAAAACGCTGCCCTAGGGGTTTCTGAGACTGTGAATCGCTCTACAGCAGAGGGCACCTTCACCTTTCTCTGCAGCAGCTGCGGGTGGACTTGAAGCATGGACCCGGTGGTTAAAATGCAACGCATAACCCACTGCACCACCAGGTCTCCTGTTAACCCTATAACCATGTCTAGTGTTTGTCTGAAAATTGAGCCACGGGGAGTGAATCTGGTTCCAGGTCTGAAGGGTGACAAAGGACCCGTGGTCTCAAGCCTCTTCCGACCACTAAGACTAATCTCTTTTATGATTTTTGAGTTCTCGTCCACATTTTTCTCCCACTCTACCCAGGACCTTCTCATGTGATCCCATTCAGACAAACGCTTAATGATAAATATTCATGGTAACCACCAAGAAGATGCCCTTTGCCCCTCTGGTTCTATACATTACTGAAACTTTTTTTATTGTGAAATAGGGGAAAGTTTACAAAGCGAATGATAAGTTTATGTTCCACGATTGCGAACCATAAAAGTTAAGGTCCATGCCCTGAAGCAATTGAGACTGATCAATAACCACTCCAAGTGGAACGGAGAGAGAGAACTAGATTGTATTTGGAGGCTAGCCAGGCACATCTCCTTCCAGCAACATGGCTGTGTGGTGAGTTCTCTCCCTATCCCAATTTACCACATGATATTTATACTGATTTCTTCTAATAATAAAAAGCATGAGCACATGAAAGAAGGATTCTAACATGTATTACCTTGGCATTTAATTTCTAACTGACTTAAAAAAAAATCCGTTGTACATAATGACCAAGGGGTTCAGTTAGACCCCCAGCAGGGTTCAGATAGCAACTAACATGCTAAAGGTTTGTTGGACACTTGGAAAGTCAAAGTGTATGATGACAAATAAGCATCAAGACAGATTGTACTGAAGAGGAACTATATCTCAAGACAAAATGGCTGTGATCTTGCTTACAACTCCCAGCAATTCATGCATATTCCAGTGAGATTAAAAAAGACTCCCCAGCTTTGTCTCCCCCAAAGATCTGTCAAACATTAGCCAGCACATGATGGGAGGTCAGATGCTTAGGGATATTCTCCCTGAAGGCATTCAGACTGCTCTCTGGCCCATTGTAGGTGGAGTTCACACCCTACTGATAATGGTTTCTGTGGAGATCCAGAGTACAGGTCAAACCTGCTCAGTGACATCCAAAGTTAGTCTGCCATCCTGAATCTGGAATCCACCTATCTTGTCACATGGGTGCCCCAATCCCTCCTCTTCCTATTGCATGTTACCCCTAGATCATCTCCCTCATGACTGTAGCACCTATAGCACAACCCCTTCCTGTGACGTATGTCTTTACCTGACTTAGGGGGCTTGCACGCTCCCCAAAGATATATAGGCCTGGGTTAGCAATAAAGAAGCTCTCGCTTGTTCCCCCTTCCTCCCCACCCCTTCTCTCTTCCTGTCCTCTCTCAGGTTCTTGCTCCCGGTCCTCTTTCCCCTTATCCTCCTTCCCCTCCCCCTCTCTCCTGCCCTCCGGTCCACAGAGCAGGGCTGAGGTGAGCATGCTACCACGAAATGCGTCTGACTCCATTATTTCTATCTCTTCTATCTCTCATCCTCTCTATGGCTTTATTGTACTCTTTATGTATCTCGACCGTACGCTTGCGTCTAATGAACCCACGATTAGTTGTGGGGGCTGGCCTTTCCCCCACATGTTCCGATTCCACGTTTCATCACCACCCCCTTCGTGTGCCCTCCTTGTCCCACTTCTTCCCTGTGTTCCTGTTTTCATCCCTCCCCCTTTCCTAACCCTCTGGACTTTGTCCTTGGGTAACGCTACCCTTTGATCACAGAGGGCTGATTAGTTCAACACGGTGATGAGTTCAGTTCAGACCTGGAGGGGGTAAGGGACCACAGTCTTGGGGAGGGTCCCACGAGTCTCCATCTGAGCAGGAAGCCTGGTCTCTTTTATGATTTTGAATTCTGTCACGTATTTCTCTCCCACTCTGCCCAGGCGCTCCAAGTGCGATCCCTTTCAGACTGCTTCTCAAATGTAATATTCACGGTCACCACGAAGAAGCTCTATGAGAGTGACACCTGGAAAAACAAACACAAAAGGGAAAGGATGAGGGGACCAAAGTGGCCCCCACTACAATGACACGCGACCAAGCAAGCAGCACACGGCACGAGAGGGCAGAGACAAAGAGAGGTTCCGACTCACAAATCACACCGCGGCGCAACTCAGCTGGTTCTTGTCAGTCCAAAATTCAGTACAAAATGAGGCCGTTGACATGAGAAGAGGTTCACGTGTTACACTGTCAAGTAACAATCAAGGTGTATCAGCAGACGGACCTGGAACTATTTATAGCCTTTCCCCCCATATATAAGATAGGCAGGATAAACAATCCCAGGAGAAAACAATGGGACAGGGGTTGGGGGAGGGATGGGATATGGGAGACAGGGAGGTGGGGGATAAGAAGAGGGGGAGCCAATAGACCCAGGGACAAGGGAACAACAAGTGATCTAAAATCGATGGCAAGGAGGGCATAGAATGCCTAGTGGGGTTTGATCAAATGCAATGTAGCCGAGAGGAATGACTGAAAGCCGAATGAAGGTTGCACATGATCGTTGGACAAGAGGAAAGTTAAATAGAGGAAAGAACTAGGAGGCAAAGGACACTTATAGAGGTATAAATATAGACACATACATATGTAAATATATTTATATATAACCATAGGGACATAGAACTATGTACATATATTTATATGCTAAGTATTACGGTATCAGATGGACATTGGGACTCTACTCAAGTACTCTCTCAATGCAAGAACACTTTGTTCTAATACCCTGGCATTCTGTGATGCTCACCATCCAGACACCATTGCTGAAGACAAAAACGGGTGCATAAGCAAATTTGGTGAAGAAAGCTGATGGTGCCTGGCTAGTACAAAATATAGCATCTGGGGTCTTAAAGGCTTGAAGATAACAAGCGGCCATCTAGCTGCGGAGCAACAAAGCCCACATGGAAGAAGCACACCAGCCTGTGTGATCATGAGGTTTGGACAGGATCAGGTGTCAGGCATCAGAAGACCCAAAGCAAACAATCATATCAATGTACATGAATGGAGTGGAGACCCAAAGCCCATCTGTAGACAACTGGACAGCCCTTCAAAGAAGGGTCACAAGGACGGGATGAGCCAGCGGGGTGCGATATAGCGCCAACAAAATACAAACATTCCTCTAGTTCTTTAATGCTTCCTTCCCCAAACTATCATAACCCCAGTCTTACCTTACAAATCCAGCTATATCAGAGCATGTACACTGGTACAGATAAGAGCTCTTGACACACAGAATCCAGGATAGACAAACCCCTCAGGGCCAATAATGGGAGTAGTGATACCATGAGGGTAGGGGGACAGGTGTGGGGAGAAAGGGGGAACCGATCACAATGATCGATGTATAACCCATACCCCACCCAGGGGTTGATGAACAACAGCACCATGGGAGAAGGTAGACAGCGGATGGCTAAGATATGAAAACAATAATTTATCAAGGGTTCATGAGGGCAGGGGGGGGGGGAAGAGGAGCTGATATCAAGGGTTCAAGTAGAAAGACAGTGTTTTTAAAAGGATGAGTGGAGAGCAAATGCCTTGGGAGTGATTGGGGCGGGGAATGTATGGATGTGCTTTGTACAATTGATGTGTGTATATGTGTGGATTGTGGTAGGAGTTGTATGAGTCCCTAATAAAATGTAAAAGAAGAAAAGAGAAAAAAATGATTAGGGCAAAGACTGTACAGATGTGCTTTATACAATTGATGTATGTATATGCATGAACTGTGAAAAGAATTGTATGAGCCCCAATAAATTGTTAAAATTAAAAATAAAAAAAAACATTGATGCAGAAATCCTTAACAAAATACTGACCAATAAAATACAAAAGTATATCAAAAAAAAAAAAGAATGATGGCAACATGTATACAAGTGTGCTTGACACACGGATGGATGGATGGATGGATGGATTGTGATAAGAGCTCTAAGAGCCCCCAATAAAATGATGAAAAAGAAAAATAATTGGGGGGTAAAGGAGCAGACTGAGTGTCAAGTCTGCTTTGTCTGACTGGAGCTTTCAATTCTTTTCCCCACCCCGAGCAAGTCTCTTCTCGTTCTTCTTTTTAAAATGAGTTTATTTTTTAACAGTTTCATGGAGATACAAATTCTACATCACACCTTTCCATCGCATTCATACGAGCCATGCAACCGTCACCCCAATCAATTCCTGGACGTTCCTTCTTCCTTATGCTCAATGTCAGCTCCCCATTTCCTGCCGGCCTCCCCACCCCCACCCCAGCCACGTCCCTTTCAATCTATGGATCCAGTTGCCTCTTTAGGTTTCCCTGATCTGGGTTTCATAGAGAGAAAACCATACAAAGATCACAACAGAACGCAAGCAAACGGCCCAACAACAGTAACACAATGAAACAAAGAAAAATCTCAAGAAAAAAACGGAAGCTATTAAAAGCTGGAGCAAGTGTACACGGAGATCCCTTTTCTATCTGGGCCTCGTTTCCTTTTGTTTGTTTTCCCCCCAAGGTGGCCCGGTTGGACTGCCCTGCCGTTCAACTCCCCTTGACTGCCAGGGTGCCTTCCTCGATGACCAAACTCAAAGACACTTCGGTTTCCAAACGTCATAAAAGGGAAACTCAAAAGACGGAGAATCGAAACTAACAGCAGGCAGGTTGGCCTGACGCCAGACTCTTTAAGGTGGCCTCAGGCTTCCAGTGTCAGCCCAGTGTCCCTCGCATCACTGCCTCAGACACAGTCTCCTAGCAGGGCGGCTGCGGAATCATCCCCAGTTCCCTCCCTGCTCCAGCCCTTGACCCTCCACAGGGTGGGAGTCAGCTGACAAGGTGCCGCCTTAACGGAGCGGCTGTGTGTTTTCCAGGACAGGTGTGTGGCTGTCTCTCTCCAGCAGTGGTACTCTGGAGCCAGGATGGCACTGGCTGGGGAGCTGTTTGACACCCCGGCCTCCAGACTGGATTCCTTCGTGGCTCAGTGGCTGCTGCCCAGCCGGGAGTGGAGGGCGAAGATGAAGAAGGTCGTGCGAACTGTGGAGCGGTTCCTGAAGGAGGAAGACTCCCAGGCCGAGCACCTCCTGGGCCAGAAGGTGCGGGTGCTGAAGGTTATCCAGGTGAGACTCGTCTCTTCCATGCAAAGACAGGGCAACACCGGTCGAAAGGGCTGCATCACTCATGATGCCAGGGCATCCTTGCCGACTGACCCCTAACCCACACTGCTGCTCACAGCTAGGGTTCGGCAGGCATTTGCCAGGCAGCTGCCTTGAGTAGAACCAGTCTCCTAAGAAAAGCCACTGAGAGCAGCTCCCATTCCGAGGGACTCTCATGGACCCCCTAAGCACAGGGCATCTCCCCAGTGATCACACTCTGCGATGTTGCTATCATTCCCTCATGTGACAACCGATGTAACGTGCGGTCTTTGGTTGGGTTCTGGCTCGAAGAATCCATCTGTACAATACAACTTGGAGACACTGGGAAGTTCTCACATGGCCTGGGTGTCAGGCGATGGAGGAGAAGCATTGTTGGTGTGGATCACTGTAAGACAGGCGGACGCTGGGGCTTTTGTGGGGTCAGTTCCACATCACCTCAATAAAGGGACTGTCGCAGTAAGGCGAGTTAGGAGAATGGTTTTGTGTGTTTGTTTCCTCGTGCATATGAAGGGAGCGCTGGTGACACACTGACTCCGCAAGGTCAGCAGTTCGAGCCTACCAGCAGTTCGTTCCTTGGGAGAAAGCAGGGTCTTTCTACAGGGGCAGGTCTACCCTGTGCTGCAGGGTCGCTATGAGTCAGCACATCACCTCGATGGCAGTGACTTTGAGCTTGGAGTGCATAGAAGAAGTTGTATTTGCACTCTATTGTCGTTTGTTGACAGCGAAAGATTTAAGGGATACCCAAGATTCACTTTAAAATGGTTTAGATGAAGCAAATGAGTCAAGGTGTGTGTAACTGTGGATTCTAACAGGCTGGATAGAGGTGGGTTCATTGTATTTTCTGAATGGCTTCACATTGAGAACATTTTTTAGAGGCTCAGAGTGGTGAAATGATTTGCCTAAGGTCACATAGCTCGTCTTAGAGCTGGGATTTGCATCATCGTCTGTCTGTTTTACTCCACGGCCAGGACTCTGGGCTGTCCCACTGAGAGGTTTCCCTCCAGCTGGCTCATGCCGCCTCCCGTCCTAGCGAGGGTCAAAATCCAAGAGAGTCAGAGCCAGAAAGAGAATCAGACGGTCTTCGCCAGTCCAACAATGAAGCATTGAGCACACTGAGGCACAGAGAGGGCGAGAGATGTCCCCGGGTCATGCAGCAAGTTGGCGGCAGAGACAAGACTAGAGTGGCGGAACTCCTGACTCTGAGCCCGGTGCTATAGTTCTCGCTTCAGGGGCCTCCACTCCAGGGAAGGAATCTGAAACCTCAACCCCCCACACCCACCCCTTCTTGTCACCCGTCTGCGCTATGGTTCAGAAATAAGACCCGGAAGTTTTGCTACCAGAAAGACCTGGCTCCTTCACCTATCTAGGCTCTGTGACGTTGAACTTAGTTGATCTATCAAGTCCCTGGTCTTGTCATTGGCACTTAAGAGTATCATTATCATGGTGATGATGTCATGACTGCTTTGGGTGCCGTCCAGTCTGTTCCAAACCACAGGACAAGACATCGTATCACCACCACCCTCACCACCACCACTCCCTCAGTGCCATCGAGTCAAAGTCTACGGTGACTCCTGGAGACCCTGCAGGACAGAGTAGAACAGCCCACGTGGGTCTCGGAGATCGCAACTCTTCACAGAAAGGAGAAAGCCTCATCTTCCTCCCTCAGAGTAGCTGGTGGTTTCGAATTGCTGACCTTGCGGTTTGAAGCCCGCGTTCCCTCAGAGGAGGCAGTGCAGGTTCAGGGATTAGTGGCTCCTGGTAAATGTTCCGAGAGAGAAGCATTGTGACCGTTCTGGACTAACCTTTCTTCTGGGAATGGAGCGCCAGTCTGAGTCACACAGGCCTTCCTAGACCCTGGCTCACAGCCCTGAGAATGAAGTGGCTTGGACGAGGAAAGGCAGGGGAGAGAAGGGGTGCTACAAAGAGAATGAGCTTTGAGGGCGGCAAGCAGTCATTTCTCAGCCCTCACAACCTGCTCACAGATCATAACCACTTCTCCCCCGAAGACCACTGAGTGGTAGAGGCACCCATGGACCCGAGCTCGCCAAGGTCAGTGGTCAAGGACCACTTCTGGGCTGCAATCCCCAGCACCGGAAGTCTGGTCATTGGGGTGGGTGAATGCTGCTGTCCTTGAATGAGCTGGGGCTTCAGGAGGATTGAACAAAGGACTTGATGGAGGTTTTCCCCCCAACTACTAATCTGATGGTCGGGGACTGGAACCCACCACCAGCTCTGTGGCAGTAAGGGCCTGATGACCGGCGGACGTCCGTAAAAAGATGACTGCCAAGAGTGTCCTCTGGCCCCTCGTGTTGCAGCTGGTAGCTTTGAACCGCCAAACTGCAGGTCAGCAGCCCAGTGCTGACACCTGCCACTCCACCGGGGCTCCTTGGAATGACCCCCAACCAAACATTATAAAGCAGACCAGATGCTGCTCACTTGGTAGATGGGAAACCTGAGGATCCAAAGCCCTGCCTTGGTGTCCTTCAGAAGCAGGAGCTCTGGAGATGGGCTGTCTGGGTCAGACCCAGCTACCCTGGGACCATGAGCAAGGGGTATAGCCTCTTGATACCTTAGTAGTCTCACCTAGAAAGTGGGGGTGTGAGGACGACTCCTTCAGGGCTGTGGCGAGCATCAGATGGGATGCTCCTGTGGGTGTCGGTTCCCATGGAGCCGGTTCCATCTCCTGGCAACCGACCAGCGTGTCTCTGAGTAGGACCGTGCTCCACAGGGTTTCGACCTTTTGGAAACAGATCCCCATGTCTGTCTCTCTAGGCACCACTAGGGGGCTGCTGCAGGGCGGAGGGGAGGGCGGGGAGGGGGGACCAAACAGTCAGTCCTTCAGTTAGTGGTCCAGCCCTTAACCATGTATGCCGCCCGGGCACTCTCAAAGGGGCTGCTGGGTGTGAAGTGGATAAGGCGTGGCGCTGGGTGACAGGTGCTTGTTCCGCAGGCGGACTCCTTTGGAAAGGGCACGGCGCTCAGGAACGCTGCAGAGGTGGAGTTGGTGGTGTTCCTGAGCTGTTTCCATAGCTTCCGTGAGGAGGCCAAGTTCCACCAGGCCGTTCTGAGTCTGATACAGAAAAAGCTGTGGCGTCGCCAGGACCTGCTGGCCCTCGGACTCAAGGACGTCTACGTGGCCCAGGGAGTCCCCGATGCTCTCGTCGTCACTATCCAGCCCAGTGAGATCTCGGAGCTCGTCACCGTCACCATCGTGCCCGCCTACAGGGCCCTGGGTAAGGGGGAAGGGGAAACCTACTCGCCTTGCTCACCCGCCCTCTGGGCACTTGCAATCCCCTCACTCATCGGACCTGTCCCATACATGCCTTCTTGTCTTATGCTGCGGGCGAGGGTCCCCAGTGCACAGGACTGGCCCAAGGCTGGTCATCATTGACCTCTCCCCGGGAAACGGAGATGAGCATGAGTCACTCAGACAAAGGGATGATGGCAAATAGGGGTTACATGTGCGGAGGATGGGAACACGGCATCCTGGGTGCCTAGGAGAAGGAGCTTTAACAGACCACAGTGGGCTTCAGGAATGGTAACTGTGGGTGCAGGAGCCTGTACTTGCTTGAGTTTTCCCAGAAGCAGACCCTGACCCAAGGATCTGAAGGCAAGACATTTATTTGCGAGACAATCCCAAGGACAAACTGGTAGGGAAGTCGGGAAATGAACAAGGGTGAATTGAGTCGCCTTTCAGGGCAGGAATGGGAACTCACTTACACCCCATCCCTCACCCACCTCCCTATTCCCCTGCCCGTGACTCAGCTTTCGGCCAAACAACAGAGAGATCTAGAAGGGGGACAAGAACACTAGGAACACAGGAACCCCTTCGTATAGTTAACCAGACAAGACAAAAATGGCAGCATTTACACAAGAGCAAAGTGGAGAAGGGTGAGGAATGGAAACAGGAAACGGACAGCAAGTGGGACAAGTGATGTTACATTGTGGAAAATGCAATTGATGACGGGAAGCAGAATGTGTACAAATGGCCGAATGGAAGTGGACTTTCTCTGTAAACCTTCACCCAATTCACAATAGAAATGTTTAAAGAGAGAGGAAGAACGAGCGAGTGAGCGAAAGAGATTGTGTGTGTGTGTGTGTGTATACTGGGGAGCAAGCAAAATGGGCTTCATGCAGCTCTAAGTTCTCCCAAGTAAGCATGTTTATCTGCCAACTTCCCTGAGTCATTGGCTCAGGGCTGCTTCTCCGGGACTTGACCTCTCTGGTACTTTTTGTTTGCCTTCAGGCCAAGCGTCCTGGCTGTTTGGGTTAAACGATTTTGGGTTACAACCCCAGATGATAAATAGGTTTCACCTCATGTGCCAGCTCTTAATAGCTGTCTGGAGGAGCTACAGGGCAAAGGTGCCAGGAATGTTACATAATCTTAACAAGAAAGAGTGTGGGGATGGATTAGGGATGTCTGTCATGGAGTGTGGGGATGTATTAGGGATGTCTGTCATGGAGTGTGGGGATAGATTAGGGATGTCTGTCATGGAGTGTGGGGATGGATTAGGGATGTCTGTCATGGAATGTGGGGATGGATTAGGGATGTCTGTCATGGAGTGTGGGGATGGATTAGGGATGTCATGGAGTGTGGGGATGGATTAGGGATGTCTGTCATGGAGTGTGGGGATGGATTAGAGATATCTGTCATGGAGTGTGGGGATGGATTAGGGATGTCTGTCATGGAGTGTGGGGATGGATTAGGGATGTCTGTCATGGACAGTCATACTCCCTGAGGCAAACACTCTCCTTCAGCCCAGCTTTCTTAACCTGGGCTACATCTCCCCTTCCAGGTATTTGGAGGTTAAAATAATCACAGAGAAAAAAGCTCCAAAACAGACATTCAGGAGAACTGGGGTGTTGGGGACCTCAAGGGAGACAGCCAATCCTTGAGTGGCTTGAGTAATGGGAATTTCCACTGTCCAGGGAAAGAATCTCATCAGAAGAATGAGTCTTGACGACATAGTGTTGATCGCTGAGTGTGTGAGGCTGCAGGTTTCTCTGGAGAGGGGACACCACTGAATTAGTAGGCTCTCCCTCGTGGCCTGCGTATCACCCTGAGACTCCTTAGTCTTCATTCTCACCCTTTGCTTCCTCTCTCCTCAGGGCCTTTGGTTCCCAACTTTCGGCCGCCACCTGAGGTCTATGAGAGTCTGATTAAGGCCCACTGTTACCCAGGAATATTCTCTCCGTCCTTCAGAGAGCTGCAGACGGACTTTGTGAAGCATCGGCCGACAAAGCTAAAAAACCTCCTGAGGCTGGTAAAACACTGGTACCTGCAGGTGAGGGGCTATCAGATTGGATTTATATATATATCCATCAGCACAGATCATTAACCTAGGTAATTAACTCAACCCCATCCAGACAGCATGGCTATGCAGTATTCGGGCTGAGTTCCTTAATATGGTCTATTTGTTTAGTAAGCTCTGTTCCACTCATGAACTTGCTCCCACTTGCTCTCCTTAAGGGTTCTAAGTGGGGGAGAGGCAGGGAGAGCTGGCTACACATAGATGCTGCCATAAACAAATTGTTCTTTTGGAAAACCGCTTTTAAAAAGCGTCAGCAACACTCAAAGAGACAAAGAGAATGAGCAGGTGGATTGCTACCACTTTAATCACTGGGTCAAAAACAACGCAGCACAAAATTCACCAGGCAGTTAAGCTCTCAATCTAACAGGGCTGTTTTCCAGAAGGCATGATCACACACACAAGCACACACACACACACACACACACACACACACACACACACACACACACACACACACACGCAAGCACACACGTCGACATGTTTCTGGAAGGGAAGGAGCTCCTCCTGGTGGCAAAATGGCCACCTGGGACAGTGCTACCTGTCCCTCAAGGGCCACTACGAATCCACTCCACCGTGATGAGTGGAGCTGGGTTGGGTTTTGTTTGTTTTTTGGGGTAGTTTCCTTTGTTTTTTTTCCTTCCCCTCTTAGCTCAGAAGCTTTAAAGGAAACTTGTCTCAGAAACCCAATATGTATAAAGTAAAAATGAAGCTACTTACGTGGGATCTTAGCCCAGATATAAGAACATCCATCACTTTCTTATGTCACCTACGGCACATATCAGATTTTTGTCTTTTTCCACAATTAAAAA
Source organism: Tenrec ecaudatus (assembly GCF_050624435.1). Lineage (NCBI taxonomy): Eukaryota > Metazoa > Chordata > Mammalia > Afrosoricida > Tenrecidae > Tenrec > Tenrec ecaudatus. The sequence continues at coordinate 8,391,629 of NC_134545.1, forward strand.
AACAAAAGGCTTGTGAGGCTGAAGCTCATTATATGCTTTTTTTTTTTTTGGTGTGAGGGTGGGGCATGTCCTGTGCCAAAGGAAGCGGAAGCAGAACGTATGACTGGCCAAAGTGAATTAGATTTGGGGAGTTATTTTGAGAGGATCAGAAACATTTGAAAGCATAAACTATAAATTTTTTAAAGCATTCACCTGTAAATTCCCTTCTGGGAGTGGTACAGAGATGTCCTCTTACTTACTTTGGACATATTACAGGCAGGACAAGTCTCCAGTCTCTGGGGAAGGACCTCACAGTCGGTGAAGTACAGCGGCTATGAAAATAGGGCAGACCCTCAATGAGATGGATTGCTACTGGCTGCAGCAATGAGCTCAAACACAGCCACCGAGAGAGTGGAGAAGGACTAGACAGCTCCCTACCCTGTGATGCAAAGGGCCCCTGTGAGTCAGAGCCGGCTCGATGGCCACGAGCAACAACACTGGGGGAGTAGGATGTGAACGAAGAAAAAGGTTAAAAGGCTTCCACTGAACTGAACCTTCTACACTTTAGCTAAAGCTGTCCTGCTGTATGTAGTAGTCGGTAGATGCCTACAGATAAGTGACCTACGCTCAACAGAATAAAACAGGGCCGGGTCCTGAGCCACCTTCACGGCTGTTGCTCTTCTTGTTTGGGCCCATTATTGCAGCCACAACATCAATCCCTCGCGCTGAGGAGCTTCCTCCTCTTTTTTTTTTTTCTGACCTTCTACCTTGCCAAGCAAATGTCCTTCTTCAGGCACTGGGTCCCTCCCGATAACATGTCCCAAGTACGTGAGACAAACTCTCTAAGGATTATTATGGTTGTACTTCTCCCAAAGCTGATTGCTCATGCTTCTGTCCATCCAGAGTACTTCAAATATTCTTCACCAACACTATAATCCAACTGCATGCATTCTTGCTGGGTCTTCCTGATGAATGAATGGCTCAGTGTTCACAGACACAGGAATTGGAAGTTGTTAAAACACTGTGGCTTGTGCCGGGCACACGTCTGTCCTCATGGCAGCAGCTTCCTTTTTAACAGTTTAAAAAGGTATTTGGCCCGGTGTGGAGTAGGGAACCAGTGGAGAGGTCTGGGAGGCTGGCCCCAGCACCATAAATTAAGTGGATTCCTGCCCCTCCCCCGAGAAGAATTTGTTCCAAAGGACGACATTGATTCTGCAGCTCTGGGAGAGGGACATATCTGATCAGAGCACACGGGAGCAGATGAAGGGGTAGGAGGAGAGAGTGGAACACAGCCTGGCCCACCAGGCCGTGAGGATGATGTTCCTGAGTAGAGCAGCCAGTCCACAGAGAGAACAACATGGCTGGCCCCACTATGAGAAATGATGCCCCTCAGTGACTAAGGGCGATACAGGGGACAGCACCGGAAACACAGTGTGGGAATTGCACCTGACCTGATCCCACCACACCGAGGCAAATCACTGGGGGAGTGCAGCGGAACAGCAAGGGAATGGAGCTGCAAGGTCCCCAGGGAATGCTGAAAGTGGACTTTGGGGCCAGGGCGTGGTGCCCCAACAGACTGGACTGGAAAACGCTCCTAAGGGCCAGCAAATGATCCTTGAACGAACTACAAAAAAAAAAAAGATATTTGGTAGCAGAATTGCTCAACGCAATATGTCATGGATTTCTTTCTTTAAAAAAAATCATTTTATTGGGGGCTCTTACAGCTCTGATAACATTCCATTCATCAATTGTATCCAGCATAGTTGTACATATGTTGCCATCAGCATTTTCTAAACATTTTCTTTCTATTTGAACCCTTGGTATCAGCTCCTCCTTGCCCCCTTCTCTCCCCCCTGCCCCCTTGATAAATTATCATAATATATAAATGATTATTTTCACATCTTACACTAACTACTGTCTCCCTTCACCCACGTTTCTGTTGTTCAGTTGTTCATCCCCCTGGGATGAGGGGGAATCTGTTCCAGCTTTCTCCCTTCCTCCCCCCATCATTGGTTTCCTCATTGTTGTTTTCATGAGCATCGACTGTAGATCTAAGTAAAACTAAGTCCTTGAGAACATCAATCTTTTCTCTGTTTATCCTGATTGGTTCGGTTGTGAAATTTTCTGTTTTCTTTATGGTGAGCTGTAGTCCATACAGAAGGTTGCGGGTGTTTTTAAGTGCCTGAAAAAAAAAAATGGAGCTGCCTAGGTTGGGATGCAGGGGGCAGGGCCTAACCTGCTCATCTTCTGGGTTACCTCTTCAAATATTCATCCCTAGTTACTCCAGTCCTTCAATTCTACAACAAGAGAGCTGGGTGAGGGAGGGGGAAATGAACTGATACCCAGGGCTCAAGTAGAAAGAGAATGTTTTGAAAATGATGATGGCAACCTATGTACAAATGTGCTGGACACAATTGGCGGATGTATAGGTTGTGATAAGAGCTACACAATCTCCCAATAAAATGACTTTTGAAAAACAAAACAAAACAGGAAGCCAAGACCCAGAGAAGGAAAGCCAAGCCTTTTTGGCCAAGGTCATAAAGCCAGTAGGTAGCAGAGCTGGAATTTCAAAACACAGCCAAACCCACAGCTGTCAAGTTGATTCCAATTTATAGTGACTCTAGGTCAGAGTAGACCTGCCCAGCAGGGTTTCCAAGGTGGCCACCCCCCACATCTTTCTCCCACGGAGAAGCTGGGAGGCTCGAACTGCTGACCTTAACCACTGTTTCACTGGGGCTCTTTCAGCTGGAAATAGAACTTGCATTTTCCAGCTTCTGGTGTAATGTGTTTATTCCTGAAACAGAATCTTAGGGTCACTCACTCTCTGTCACTTCCTCTCTCGACAGTATGTGCAAGCCAAGTGCCCCAGGGCCAACCTGCCCCCTATCTATGCCCTTGAGCTACTGACCATCTATGCCTGGGAAATGGGTACTGATGAGAGTGAGAATTTCAGGCTGGATGAAGGCCTTACCACTGTGATGGAGCTGCTGCAGGCTCATGAGTTTATCTGCATCTACTGGACCAAGTACTACACGTTGCAGTCCCCAGACATTGACACCTTTGTCCGAAAACAGCTCAAGAAAAGGAGGTACTGACTGAGCCACTCTTGGCCACCTGGTGTCACAGAGAAAAGAAGTGGGGGGGGGGGGAGGAGTGGTATTCCATCTTATTAAAAAAAAACAACCCAAAAAACTAAGCTAAAAAACCCAATTCACTGCCATTGAGTTGATTCCCATAGGACAGAGTAGAATCGCCCTTATGGGTTTCTGAGATGTAAATCTTCACATAAATAGAAAGCCTCATTTTTTTCTCTCAGCGTGACTGGTGCTTTTGAACCACTGACCTTGCAGGTAGCAGCACAACACATAAATCACTATGCCTCCAGGGTTCCTTATTCAGCTTTACAGGTGGGCTTTCTTAAGTAACAAAGTCACTGGGTGGTGTAAGCAGCTAAGCGCTTGCTGCTGAGGGACCTGGGATGAACGCCGGACAGCCTGGCGATCGACTGCTGAGAAATCAGCCACTGACCACCCTGCGGAGCAGAGTTCCAAGAGTCAGAACAGACTGCGTGGCAAACGGGCTGTCTGCATCTTTTCATTAAGTATTAAGGTCGCCATACGGAGCCCTGGTGGCACAGTGGGTCAGAGGCGCAGCTTCAACCCCAACCAGCTCCTGGGGAGAAAGCTGCGGCAGTCTGCTTCCAGCAAACCCTGGAGGGCAGTTGTGCTATGTGAAGTGGGGTCCCGGTGGGCTGGAATTGACTGGATGCTGCCAGGCGGGTGTTCACTAGCGTAGCAAATGCTGCCAGGTCCCGCCCAGAGCTCCTTGCTGCAGCTGCCTGCAGAGATACCTGCTATCGTTCCAACATGACTCTGGGGGCCTCGTTCCGTTCTCAAAGTCCTGAGCAAAGTCCGAGAGCACACCTCCCCAGGAGGAATTCTTGACAATTCTTGCTGCTCAGTGATGGTTTTTTTTTTTTGGGGGGGGTGGGGTGGGGTTTGTGGGGGGATCCTGGACTCAGTGGCTTGCTGAGAAGATGTCTTTCTTTCAAAGCGGAAGGCGCCTGCCCACCCTCTCCCCTCTGTTGCAGGCCCATCATCCTGGATCCGGTTGACCCCACCCATAATGTTGCGGAAGGATACAGATGGGACATAGTGGCGCAGAGAGCCTGCCAGTGCCTGAAACAAGACTGTTGCTATGACAACCAGGAGGCGCAGGTTCCCTGCTGGAACGTGAAGGTAATCCTCAGGGCCATCAGGGAGGGGCTTAGAGCTCAAACGGAGATCCCCATCGCGTATTCCATGTCCAGGGAGCCAGTGAAAACTGGCATCAGACTAAGCTTGTACCATCCACTAGCTGTGTGAACTTGAGCGAATTGTTTGACTCTCTGAGCCTCAGGTTCCTTTTCTTTGGAGTCTTTTGCCCTCTCCTCTCTCTCCTATAATCTAAGAACCAGCTCCATTTTTCCAGGCGTCCTTTAAATGACAGGAGCCCAGCCAAGTCAACTCAATCCGTTGTCTGGTGCCAGCATTGTCAGGACTGCTCGGGGGCGAGGGACAGCGGATACAGGTGATAGGGAAATAGGCTGTGGTCCCGTCCTCCGAAAGCTCATCCTGTTTTGTGACAAAGCAAGTCCAAGAAACGAACTTTCACAACACAAGGGGAGCGACTTCTCAAAGAACACAAGATACGCTATGCAGAAATCAAAAAATAAGAAATCATATTTGTTTCGGGGTACAAAAGAGACCTCGTCTGGAATATAATTTAGAGAGAACGTTTAATAAGTCTTTAAAGACTCGGGCAACACAAGGACACGGCAGCCGCGTCATCCGAAGGAGGGAGGCCATTGACACGAAGTCAAAATGGCGTCCGAGGCTTGGTTGAGACACCAAGCTTTGGAAAGAGCACGGAAGGGCAAAAGAAACTGTCACGAAAGCACGATTGGTGGCAGATCCGTCTATCACAGTTGCCCGTAAAACTATGTTGTCTTTCACTGTCATCTGTCGCCTTTATCTCGATCCCATGTTAGTGTGCACTGTGTTTGTCCAGGCAGCACATCTGTAAGGAAGGGTGGCCACGTACTGTTATCATCATCATCCCTGTTGACAGATGAGGAAACTGAGGTTCATGGAGGTTAAGTTAATTGACCAAGGTCACACTGCTAAAGGTCCACAGAACCAGGAGTCACACTGATGTCTTTGTGGGGCTTTGGAAATAGGGCCGCACATTCCCTCAAGCTGCCAGACTCCACGTGGGCGGGAAAGGCTTGAAGGTGGGCCCTGACAGCTGGGAGTGGGGATCTGAAAGGTCGGAGCAGAAGGCAGTCCAGGTCGAGGGACAGATGGAACCGTTGTACCTGGTGAGATCAATCCACGCCTCTTACTAATAACGAAAGCTGTTATTAACAGCTGGTTCGTCAGCAGGCTAGAACCTCGGCCTAGGACAAAGCACAGGATTTTTATAGTTCAAAGTCGTGGGCTGCCTTCAGGGCAGTTACATTCTTTTTATACAATTGTTTTTCTTTTGAACACTCTAAAGGCTTGGCAATACTGAGCCCATATTCTTTCTTGAAAACGAACCCACCAAAGCCCAGCTGGTCCCAGACGCTCTCGGTGGCACTTGTCATGAACCAGGACACAGGCTCTTGAGTGTGACCTCCAACAGTGGTGTGGGACACAGATTCAGGGTCGGTTTGTTAGATTGGGGAAGGGAACGTGAGCTCACCTTGGGCGCACAGAAGAATGACGACCAGTTGAGATGCAAACATGGCAAAAGGAGTTTATTTTTCTAGCTCGAGCTAGGGCTTTCCTCCCTCCACTGCCCAGAGCAGCAGGGACCCAGTGTCCAAAGGGGATCAGCCCCAAGCTCTTTGTTCCCTGGGCTTTTATGGGGCTAGGGACCGGGGGCAGTCCAGTGTTGCTGTTCTTTAAACTTATTGGAGAAAACTTCTGGCATCAGCGTTGTCCAGTGGTGGTTGGTGAGTAGTTCCGCGTGTATTCTCTTGACTGGTCAATTGTGTGTGTGTCGGGGGGTCAGTGAGGGGGGAAGTGTTCGCTGCTCCCTACTGGTCAGTCTGGGACAGGTGATGCCTTCTCTGACAGAATTACCTCAGTGTCCAGGAATCTGAAATTAGAGTTTAAGCCTGCCCCAGACTTTGGTTTTATACAGGCTGTCATGGTGCTGGTGCCGGCAGTTGTAAACCAGGACCCCACAGGTTCACAGCCCTGCTGTAATGCTTGGTGGAGGCTTTGGGATGCTCAGTGGATTGCCTCTGCGGACTCAGCTTCCTCTTCTGTAAAACGGGTACACGTAGCAGAAACTGTTTCATAAGGCTGATATCAGCGTGGCGTGTGCAATGACTAGGAAAGGCGCTCAACACAGGGCCTGGCAGGTGGTGAAGTCGATTGCCGTCAAGTTGACGCTGGCTCAAGGCGACCCCAGGCACGTCAGAATAAAACTGTGCTCCACCTAGTTTACGATGGCTGATTGTTCTGGTGGGAAGGCAGGGTGGTGGTGGTGGTAGAGAGTAGACCACCGGGCACTTCTTTCAAGGGACCTACGGTGGACTTGAACCTCCAAGCTTCCGGTTAGTAGCCAAGTGCATCACCCATTCGTGCTACCCAGAAGGCGGTGGGAGAAACAAATCAAACCAGTTGCCATCAAGCGGGTCCAAGTCACGGAGAGCCCGCTGGTGTGTGCAGAGAAGAGTTGTGTCTTCGAACTCGCAGGGCTGTGACCGCTGGGAAACAGGTGGCCAGGCTTTTCTTCCGGCTGAGTTTGAACCAGTGGCCTTCCAGCTAGTCGTCCAGTGTCCCAGACAGGGCCTCCTGGGAAAGGGGTGGTGCTTGGATGAGTTGCTGTGAGTTGTGGCCCCCTGGGAGGGCAGAGTATGACTCTGCTCTGTCGACTTTTCCCCTTTGGAAGAGCCTTTCCCAGATCCACTGCCAGTGAGTCGATTCCAGCTCATGGTGGACCCTATGGGACCGGGCAGAACTACCCCGGTGGGTTTTTGAGGCTGTGGCTCTTCACAGGAGTAGAAAGCCTCATTTTTCTCCTTCAGAGCGGTTGGTGGTTTTGAACTGCTGACCTTGCAGTTAGTAGCCCAACGAGTCCTCACAAGGACACCGGGGCTCCAGAGGCACCTCTCGGTGGACTGAAGCTGCCAAGTTGTGACTGATAGTCACGCGCTGAACCACTTGTACTACCCAGAGTTAAAACTCAAAAGATCCACTGGCATCAAGTTGGTGTTGATTCTCAGCAAACCCAAGAGACAGGACTGAACTGTCCCTTTGGGTTTCCGAAGCTGAAAATCTTCCTGGGAGCAGGAAGCCTCCTCCTTCCTTCTCCTGAGAAGCTACTGAGAGTTTTCTCCCTTGGAGGGGCCCGTGGGTTCAAACTGCTGACCTTGTGGTGAGCATCCCAATGCTTAATCCACTCTGACACCGGGGTGGCTAGCTATGTTTGCTCTTGCTGCCGTTGTTGATGAAAAAAAGAGATGGACACTTCTGGATGCTAGAGAAACCTGGACTTAACCCAACCCCCCTCGTTCTCCCTTCCAGAATGCACGAGACATCCAGGTGACAGTGGAGCAAGGCGGTCACTCAGACTTGATCCTCTGGGTAAACCCTTATGAGCCCATAAGGAAGATTAAGGAGAAGGTCCAGCGGAGCCGGGGCTACTCAGGCCTGCAGCGGCTGTCCTTTCAGGAGCCCAGCGGCGACCGGAAGCTCCTCAGCAGCCACTGCTCCCTGGCCTACTATGAGGTCTTCTCCAGCATCCGCATCTGTCTGCTGGAGACTTTTTCCCCAGAGATCCAGGTGTTTGTGAGGCATCCAGACCAGGGGACCCATGCCTACGCCATGAACCCCAACGACCTCGTCCTGACCTTCAAAGGGCAGCTTGAAGATGCACTGGGGCTACGCAGAAATCTGCAGCAGCTCGAGTACCAAGGTCAAGTCCTGCAGGATTGGGTGGTTTTGGGGAGCTATGACATCCAAGACAGTGACACCCTCATCCTGACCCAGAAAAGAGCCAGAGAGGCTTCCTGTCCGCCCAACTAGTTTCCTCTGGGGAATTTCGCTGCGCATCTTACCCAAAACTCATCACACATCCTCCCAGGTCTCTCTGCAAAGAAGCCTCAGACCTTACCCAGCTTTGTAAACAGCGAGCGTAGCCCTGCTGATTGGTGAGTGGGACGGTGGTGTGAGATCAAAGATCCCGAAGGATCACTGCCAGGTCATGCCCAGTGAAACCCAGGAGAGCCAAACTCAGCCAGACCGCTTGGTTCTCCCAGTCCTGTAAGGTCTCTGCCATTGACAGGGGGCGGTCTGACCACTTTTCTGTCACTCGTTTGAGTAGGAAGAATCTGAGTGTTCTGTCTCACACAGTTTCTGGACTTGGCCAGTGTTACTATGAGACAACAGCACTGTGATCCAAAGCTTCCACAGCCACCAGTTCACGAAATCAGACCATAATCTCCCAAATGATCAGGGCTTGGTTACTGACTCTTTACACTGGATTCAAAAACCCTATCTTTCTTCTGGGGGTGGTGGCGGCTGGTGGCTTCAAGCTGTCGACCTGGCAGTTAAGGGACCCACAGGCAACTACACTACGCCATCCCTAAATCTTTTCCCACTTCCAACTCCTGACAAACCAGAGAGGCCAAATATGCTCCCCTGGCCAATCACATATGATGCTTTGCTTCTAGGGACTCTGCCCCCCAGCGACTGCCCCATGCCAGCAGCCTCTGGTCAGGGCAGACCCACAGTGGATCCTTTTTCCACCATAAAGTTTGGTCATGTCCCCGCCTCCTTTTCTTCTCGTCCAAGTGCAAAGGATGGCGGCTGCTTCCCTTGCTGCAGGAAGCTGGGTATACACAGCCGTCCCTTGGTCCCTTGGGAGTGGTCTTCATTAGTTCCCCAGATGCTAACACTGTCCTCGTGGCTAGTGTTTCATTGTTTGAGTGTCTCAACCTCAGGCAGGGAGGGCTTTTGTAGGGAAATGGAGTCGGAGAGAGACAAGTCTGGGAGGATGAGGATGACAGAGGGTAAACTCCCTTCCACTTCTGAGACATAATTACACCATACAACTCCTGAGACACATAGCGTAACCCCCAAAATGTGAACAAGACCCAAATGGGCGATTGACTGAAGATGACATCCAGGATGTCAATAATCGTGTGACGAAATGCCATCAATCACTAGCGATGAGAGAAACACAAACTAAAGCAATGATGAGATACCACCTCACACAGACACTCTTAGGCAAACTCAAAAGAAGTAAAAAAAACAACAAAACCAACTGCTGGAGAAGCTGCGGAGAGACTGGCTCACACAGGAGCTGGTGGGATTGCAGAATTGTACTGCTGTTATGGAAACAGCCCCTGGAGCTTCCTCATTGATCTCTTAAACAAGTGCAAACAAAAATACCATATGATCCTGCGATCTCTTTACTCAGTACGTAGCCTAAAGAAAGAAAGCACAAAACACAGTAGGCTAATAGGCACACCTGTGTTTATCACAGCACTGTCTGTAGCAGCAAAAAGATGGAAATAACCCAACCCTGCCTGCGGAGGAAAGGGCACCTAAGATCGGGTACCTGCACACAATGGAAGCTGATAGGTCCCTAAAAAACAGCGGGGAGGCCATCAAACACCTCGTGAGACGGACAAAACTGGAAGTCCCGATGCTCAGCAAAATGAGTCCATCTCCTCAAGACAAATCTCTCATGGCATCATTCTTATAAAGGGGGAACATGTTTTCTTCACACCAAAGGAAAAGAATTTGAAGAGTGTGATGGATGAGGCCGGGCTGAGGGCGGAGGTTGAGGGGAAGGCAGGGAGGGAAGGAGATGGGGCAGAGGAGGAGAAGACAGAGCCTCGTGCAGAGGTGTTTACTGAATTGCTGTCAGCCATGGCGGCACAATGGCCAGGTGCTGGGCTGCTAATGGGAAGGCTACGAGTTCAAACCACTGTCTTCCCTGGTAGGAAGACAGGGCTGTCTACTCCCATGAGTACAGTCTCGGAAACCCACAGAGGAGTGTTACTTACCCTGCCCTACAGGGTCTCAATGGTTCTTTTGAGTTTATCCCTGTTCTGATGTGATCGGCTGTCCAACTACATATCGTATTTTTCTCTTTGTATATATTATACTCCACATAGAAAAAGGGAAACATCATTTGAAAGTAATTAATTTTTTAAAACTTTAAGAGAGGTCACAGCCTAAAAAGTCCTCGTTTCCTTACCCGTCAGATCTAAACACGGATATATGTGGTTCTAAAAGGAGAAGTAAAATTGAAACTGACTTCAGTTTTTTGTGATACAAGAGCTAGTTTCTTTTTTCCCCTCCCATCATTTTACTGGGGGCTCTTAGACCATTCTATACATCAGTTGTATCAAGCTTATTTGTACATAAGTTGCCATCATCATTTCCAAGACATTTTCTGCTTGAGCCCTTGATACAAGCTCCTCTTTGTTCCCCTCTCCCTCCCCCACCCTCCTGTATTCTCGATCAATTAAATATTGTTATTTCATCTTACACTGTCCTTTGTCTCCTTTCGCCCACATTTCCATTATCCCCTTTACTGAGGGGGGTCTATATATCCAATCTTGTGATGGGTTTCCCTTTTCTCACCCTTCCTCCTCCCTGACCGTCCCCCTACCCTTATGCTATCGCTACTTCCCATTACTGTTCCTGAGGGGTTTATCTGTCCTGAATGTCCTGTGTCGAGAGCTCTTATCTGTACCAATGTGTATTCTCTGGACTAGCCAGATTTGTAAGTTAGAACTGGTTCATTGGGGAGGGGGTGGGGGATAGTATTCAGGAACTAGAGAAATGATGTGTGAGTCATTGGTGCTATACTACACCTTGATTGAATCGATCCTTCCTTATACCACTTCTGTGGAGGGATTTCCAATTATCTACAGATGGGCCAACCTCCCTCTTTCACACGGATACAGTTGTTTTGGATCTTTTGATCCCTGTTGCCTGATCCCGCTGTCGACACCTTGTGATCACACAGGCTGGTGTGCTTCTTCCACATGAGCTTATTTGCTTCCCTGCTAGATGGCCACTTGTTTGACTTCAAGCCTTTAAGACCCCAGATGCGATATCTTTTGATAGCGGGCACCATCTGCTCTCTTCACCACATTTGCTTATGTACCCATTTTGTCTTCAGTGATCCTGTTGGGAAGATGAGTATCAAAGAGTGCCAGGTTATCAGAACAAAGTGTTCCCGTGTTAAGGGAGGCCCAGAGTCCATCTGCTACCTTAATACTCATCATATAAATATATGTACATTGGCTTCTGTCCCTTTCATTATAAATTAGTATATTTACAGATAGACATGCCTATGGTTATACCTCTATAAATAGCTTTTGCCTCCTATTTCCTTTTACCTTCCTCCCATCCACTATCACGCTCACCCTCCACTCGGCTCTCAGTATTTCCTCTCAGATACACTGCACTCAACATTAGATGCCCCCTCACTATCACTTTTAGTTTCAAACAGCATAACATAAATGTTTTCAGTCTTGGAAACCCAACGGGTCCGGTCTGCCCTGCCATGTAGGCTGGCTGTGAAGCAGAATTGACTTGATAGCATTGAGTTTATTTGAGAATAAACAATGCTGGAACTACACCGGCCCAATGCCTTGGAACCAACCTAGTTACTTCTTTAAGCAATCTTATTTCCTCTCAAAGGAGCCCTGGAGACGTAGAGGATCACAAATTGAGTTGCTCACCTAGATGGGCTTTTGCACTCCCCAAAACAATTACACTCTGAGTCAGCATCCACTCCATAGCAGTGAGGTGAAATGAGGGTGAACCTGAAGATCAGCGGGTCAAACTTATAGATGTTCGGGGGAGAAAAATGAAGGGTGTCCAACCCCTCCCAACCCCACCCCACCGGGCCCTCGCCCTCAAAGCAGTTCCTAGCCAGTGGTGGCTTGAGGCTGCAACTACAATTCCCACAATGCCCTGCGCTGCCCCGTTCCCACGTTAGCGTAGCAAGGCGTCTCGTCCAGGGAACCGAGCGCCCCACAATCCTCTGCGGCAGTCCAAGATGGCGGCGCCCAGGCCCTCGCCGAGCGAGTCTGACAGCAGTAGCAGCAGCGACGCGGAGGAGCTGTCGCGGTGCCGGGAGGCAGCGACCCCAGCCTGGGGCTGGGAGCAGCGGCCGAGGAGTCCGCAGAAGCCTCGTGCTGGTAGGAGACGGTGCTGAGAGAGGCTTGCGGCAGAACGCGGGTGCTACTGAGGGCTGCGGGGGTGGCGAGGCGAGACATGCTGACCCTCGAGGCCCTTGCACGAGAGAACGGTGTGAAGCTCAACCTCCACGCCCGGGCAGGTGCAGCAGGGAGAGGCTTCCCTTACCCGCGTCGGGCAAACGGAGGCGTCCCACTGCCTCCTGGATCTGTTTCCCTCGCTCCATCCTCACGGCCGCGCACTGCATGGTCGCTCTCGCCTCTCCTTTTTGACTGCTCCCTGCATCCTCCTCTTCCTGACGCCCACACATTCTCCACGTCCTGGGGGGTGGGGGGGTCTCTCCCAGCCAGCAGCTGGCAAGCGACTGGCCGCGTTGTCGCTGGCCCTAAACCCTCCGGTGGCTACCTGTTGCCCTGGCGATGCGTCCATTAGCCGCTAACTGGAATCGAGCATCTTCCGTCACGCATGTAGTTGGTGTGTATTAGGACATGCATTCTAAAGCACGTGGTTTGCAAAAGGCTGTGACTTACCGTGGGAGCTCTAACTCCACTATGAGGTCTGATGGAAAGAAGTTCACCCTCCTTTGAGTTCACTCAGACTCTGAACCAGCAGCGGGGACCCTCCTTGCTCTGGCAGTGTTTGGAAGTAGACGACAGCCCCCCCTCATCCAGAAGGTTGGGTCCCAGGGCCGCTTAGAAGTAACAATGCCCCGGCGATCAAGTAGCCAAGTGATCAGAGGACCCCAGGACCAATCCTGTAAACTTTTCTAATTTGCCATTTCGTAGTCCACCAACCATGGGCCTTTCTCCCCTTAGTTGTAGTTCCGCCTGCATCAGGGATGAACTGGCCTGCTGCCAGTCATTATGTTGGTGACCATTTTGGGTGTTTTTTTATCCTCTAACATGGCCACATAGCTGAGAATCCTCTGGGCACTATTTTGACTACATGCTGACCATTGCCCTCAGGAGTCTGTATCTTCTCTTTGTGCTGTTTGAAGTTAACAGCAATACATTACCATCAAGTCATTTCCAACTCATGTTTTGTTCACAGGTGCCTGAAGTTAGGACACACATAGTTACCCTCTGGGCAACACAATGACACACCACGGGGTGCTGAGCCATCCCCACCATTGTGAGGTCCCAGCCAGTGTAGAAGCCGCAGTGGCAATCCCTGATCTCATCAAAGCCTTCCTCCATTTCATTGACTCTCTACTTTGCCAAGCATGTGTTAGGTCTCTCAAAGACAAGAGACAGAGCTAGAGCTTTAATTAGAGGTTTATTGAGGGAGGTGATGTTTTTAGGGAACAGGAAATCAAAGGAAGCAAAGTGAAAGGAGTTTAGAATAGCCAGATCAAGAAAGGTTAGAGCTGGCCCTTTGTTTAAAGTCAGAGAGTTGGCTAACTTAAAAGTCTAAAGTCCACAAGAGTCACCAGTATGTAAAGGAAGAGAAAACTAGGTTTAATACAGACTCACTAACAAACTGCAATAGAATTTGGCGAAGAAGGAGGTAATGGGGTCTTCCTGGCTGCAGTCACTGCCTGCAGGTTTTGTTTTTTATTTTTTTATTGCAGGGAACCAACCAGTGAGGAAAGGAGGAGCAGGCAGATGGAGGTGTGGGGCGGTGGGGTTGGACCAACTGACAGCCACACGGGCAGGCCTGCCTCTTCTGACAGCAGAATCAAGAGAGAACACAGGATCATCTCCAGTATTTTAAGTCTTTGGGATGTCTGTGACTCTTTTAGGCCGGAGGGTTCCCGCTCAGCTCATCTTTCTGGTTGGTGTGGACAACTCCAGTGGGCTGACATCACTTAATTGGGCGGGGAGATGGGCCGAGTAAGCTTTGTAAACAGAAGAAACGCCTGCTGCTGTCCTTAGTCACACTGCCACCGGACCCCAGAGTGAGATGTCCTTTTCCGGGCACCGGTCTCTTCCGATGACGTGTCCAAATCACATGAGACACACAAGAATCATCCTGACTATGACTTCCATTTGTCTTCTGGCAGTGGTTGGTACTTTTCACATCCTTTGTCAACACCAGAATTCAAATACATCTGTTCTTCCTTGCTCCTTGTTAAGTGTTCCCATGTACATGAGGCCACTGGAAATACCATAGCTTTGAGACAAACACCCATTAGTCCTCAGAACAACATCTTTGCTCACAAACAACGGAAAGAGCTCTGCGAGGCAAGTTTGCCTAATGCAGTACGTCCTCTAATTTCTGACTGTTGCACCCTTGAGGACTATGGACCTCAGTAAAATGAAATCTTGGACAACTACAATCTCTGCTCCGTTTATCATGATGTTATCTATTTATCCCATTGCGAGGATTTTTTCCCCCCTTACATTGAGTGTAATCCAGACTGAAGGCTGTAGTGCTTGATCTTCATCCTTCATGCTTCAAGGTTTTTTGGCTTTTGGCAAGCAAGTCTGTGTCATTTGAGTGTTGGCAGTAAGCCTTCCGCCAGTCCCGGCACCACATTCGTCATGTCATTCCGCGTCTCAGACGGTTAGCTTAGCGTGCAGATTGAGTGCGTCTGCGGAAAGTACACAGCCCTGATGCTCTGTGTAGTGTGACTCTGTCCAGTTTGCGTGATTCCCTCGCAGTCTGTGTTCAGCGTCCGCATGAGCACAATTAAGCGCGCCGAAGTTTTTCTTCTTTGAGATGTTACCCAGAATGGATTCACTCAGCCAAATGCCTTTGCATAGCCAATTAATAAAACACAAGTAAAGATCTTTCTGGTAGCCCTCCCCACCTGTCCTTACAAAATCACACCTCCACCCAGCACTCGCCTTTCCTCCGTTGCTTTGTTGTGATTGGGTTTTTCTCAATACATTTATCATTGTCCAATGTTGTCTTTTTGGAGAGACCAGTCCCTGGAGAAGGACATCAGGCTTTGGTAAAGCAGAGGGGCAGTGAAACAGAGGAAGGCCCTCAAGGAGCTGGATGGACACAGCGGCTGCAGCAGGGGCTCAGGCAGAGGCGCCATTGTGAGGACGGCGCGGGACTGGACAGTGTCTCCCTCCGTTGCACATGGGGGCTGCTGGGGCCACAACTGACTTGATGGCACCTACCTAAAGCAACAACGTTTTCATATTTTACTTAGGGCGGGGTGTGTGTAAGCCCCCCGAGGGCAGGGCTGTCTGTCAGATTTCTCAGCAGCGACAACATCTGGCCAATCTTAGACCTGTGGCATTCGGGCCAGGTGTCTCCGGCGTTTCTATTTGTAAAGAGTAGTTAACAGAGGAGCGCCTTCTCTCCCCCACAGCACGCAACACACAGCCAGCCACATAGTAGGCACTCCGCACATTCTGGACTCACATTGCCAGTTGGACTTGCCCGCTCAGCTGGTGCTTAAGAGACGGGTTCCGGAGCCGGGCAGCCTGGGTCTGAGTCTCCACTCTGACCCTTACCAGCGATTTGACTCGGACTGAGTTATTTTACATCTCGCCTCAGCTTTCCCTCCTGTAAAATTGGGCTCACGATAATCCCCCTCGTGGGGTTGTTGCAGATGTATCTACAAGGCGCACCTGTTAAATCAGCGCACAGCTGATTTTGTGATTGTCGGTGTTTCCTCCTCCAACGCCTCTGTTTTCATTATCTCCACAGATGCTGGAAGTAACCCGCGGCCAGCCACCCCCCGGAGCCTCAGGTAGTCACTTTGGGTTCACGGTTCACTCACCCAGCAACACTCTGACCCCCTGCTGTGCGCCAGATGGTTCCACAAGAAAAAAACAACCCTCAAAACTCCTGCCATGTAGGCGATGCCGTCTCGTGGCCACCCTTTAGGACAGGATAGAACTGTCCCCTGTGAGTGTTTGAGACTCTGGCTCCATGGGAATAGAAAGCCCTGTCTTTTCCCCACAGAGCCCCCGGTGGTTTTGAACTTCTGACCTTATGGTTAGCAGCCCAACACATAACCACTGCATCACCAGGGCTCCTTGTGCCAGATGCTAGACTGTGGTTGCTAGCTGTCATTCTGTCCACTCTGATTCAGGGAGACCCGTTCTGTGTAACCAAAGGACGGATGCCCTGCCCTATTCTGTACCCTCTTTATGACCGTTGCTATTTTTAAGTTCATGTGGCTGCTGGGCTAGACCCATTCTCATGGCGGCAGAGGCTAAGCTAATGCCCAGAATGAACAGGCTACACAGCGTCCCTGCCTCTGAGGGGACCGCTTGCGAACTGGCAGTAACGGCCCCATTGTGTGTGTGTGGAAGGCACAGGGTGGATGAGCACGAACAAGACGGCAACGAGCTGCAGACCACCCCTGAATTCCGAGCCCACGTGGCCAAGAAGCTGAGAGCACTACTGGACAGGTAAACAAAGCGCAAGCTCCCCCTCCCTTCTCCTGCCCGTGCTGCACTGTGGCGAGTGTGGATGCCCCTGCTCGATCTCCCTGCACTCAGTCACCCAGCCAGGCAGGCCTTGGTGGCGTCCCTGTCCTCTAGACTGTCAGCTGGGGAAACACTTACCTGAAGTCACAAAGAGGTCGGGCGGAGCTGGGACTTGAAAACCTCTATGCACCTGACTCCAAAGCCCAAGCTATGTTTTCTTTCACTGCTCCCTGAAAGGCTCCGTTGCCCACTGGAGCCCCCCTGGGCCGTTCTTTCTTAAAGGAGCCTAGTGTCAGGGCTGGTCTTTTGTAGTGAGTGAAGGGAAAGTATTGTTTGGTTTGAAGAAGGCTCCATGGGGTCTTTTGGGTTTAAGGTTTACAGGTGACCTCAGCAATAATTTCACGGGTTCATCCAACCTTCCGGGCTCCAGAAATTCTAGATTCCATACTTTTCTCCATCATGTGTGAGCCAGGTGCTCTTTTGAGAAGGATCATGAGGCCAGTTCCCATTGGGCTGAACCCCCGTGGCAACCGCAGCAGCCCCTCTGTCTCGAGTACTTGGCAGAGGTGTTCCAGAAGGCCAGTTGGTGCTCTCGCAGGGGCGGGGGTGGGGGAGGACACAGGCCTAGCTTCATGGGGAGCAAGACCCACGCGACAAGACTGCCCGCTCCAATGGGACATTTCCCTAGGCTGTCAACCATGGTCAGACTGTTGCTTTGTGGCATTTCTGAAGAGGTTGAGTGTGGTCATGCCCCACTGGATCTCAGACCCCTCAGTCTCGGCCCGTTGACAGGGTGGGCTGGGTAATTCTCTGTCATGGCATCGTCCTATGCATCATAGAATGGTTATCAACAGCCCTAGCCTCCTCCCACTAGCAGCACCCCACTCCCCATAACCACAACAACCAGAAATGCCTGCAGACCTTGCCCACAGTTCCCAGGGCCACAACTTAGGTGCTAGAGGCTCAAGTCAGAGCCAGCTCCCTAGGCGGCCTATCTCCATTCCCACTCCCAGGGTGCTTTCCTTGCGCAGGGCTTCGGGGAGTGCCCCTGGGCCTTAGGAGGACTCCTCCATCCACCCGCCTATGGCTGGGCTCTACGCCACACGCTGACGTCCGTTACCTCCCGGGCCTTGTGGCAGCCATGGGCATGGCGTCCAGCCAAGCAACGGGAGCCCAGAAAGTTACTCGCCAGAGGGGACACAGCTAGTCAGTCAGAGCACCGCCAGGGAACAACAACGCGATCCAACACCCAGGGCTCTGACAGCTGAACTCGGTGGGAGGGTTGTGCCTCAGTCCATGGCAGGTGGTGCTGTGAGGCAGTAGTTTCTGCGCACTGTGACTGTGGGAATAAGTCTGGTGAAGTGCCTGTGGGAGCACTGTACTGCTTCTGACAGCCACATGTGAATCCACCGCAATCTCAAAGGATAAAAGGCTGAAAACCCAAGAAACTGGCCCTGCTGTGGAAGCTGAGCTCTGCACGACTTTGCTAGTGTAGTCACGTTTCCCTTTTCACACTTGCTGCCAGGAAGCTCAGAGCACGTATCTAGGACTCCCTGACCGCCAACTCCTGCTCTACCGCCCTAGTTTCTCTCCTTGCTGCCGTACTTTACATCGTACCCGTCTTGTTGTGCCGAGTACCTTTAACGCATCTCTTTAAAAAGCCTTTGCTGGAATATGGTGGAGCTCCAACAAGTGAAACCCAGCTGTTTGAGCTGTCGGGGGCTGGTCAGCTGAGGATCATGCCCCCACCCTCCACTTAAAATTACTGTAATTATGAAAGTCTTTTGCTGCCCCACAGCTCACCATTGGTCTGTTTCCTCTCCCCTCAGCTCCATTACCATCTCAGAAGTGGAGAAGGAGCCCCGAAAGGCCAAGGCAGTGAAAGCGGCCTCAGAGGATGATGGTGAGTCGTGGAGCTGGAGCCTGCGGTGGGAGCAGGATGAGGCTGGCTGCTCCCTTGGAAACCCTATGGGGCTCCCTGTCTGGAGGGTCGCACAGTCAGAATTGAGTTGTCGGCTGTGGGGAAGGCTGTACCTGGAGCTTAGGGGAGACTGTTGGGGTTCCGTTTCTTTCATCTGCTCAGCCTCCACCATGAGGCAGGTATGAGGGGCTTACAAAAGTTCCTGGGAAACTCCCCTCCTCTCTCGGTTCGATTTTCCACTTTAGGAACGTGCCCCTTTTACAGAGAGGGACATGGAGGCTCTGAGAAAGTGGCTCTCCTGACGTGGCCTTGACCGAGGCCCCACCAGCACCTCACCGGGGTGTCTGTGCACCCCACACCCAAGTCCTAAGTTCCTCTGGAGGCTGTTGTGGGGGCTTGCTTGTTGGCTTCTCCAGCCAGGACTTCTGGAAACCTCCAGAGGCTGGCCGATAGACCTAACCCGGCAGTGGGTGACCCTTCAAGCCCCTTGTCCTCTGACCCACACAGGCATTTACCAGCGATCCTTTGGGACCTTGCCTATGAGCTGGGAGCTCATTAAGGGCAGGGCTCAGGCAGCACCAGTTCTGGGGGAGGCGGGGTGACATCCAGCAGTGCTGACTCTGTTCCTGACCATCAGGCTTCCGCTTGTTCTTCACGTCCATCCCCGGCCACCCTGAGGAGGAAGCACCGGCCCAGCCCTGCCGGAAGCAGCCACCCCCCAGCTCCAGGTGAGCTCTCACACCAGTCCACAGGCATCACCCTTTGTGCTCCTCTGTCTGGCTCAGTGTCACAATCTCCAAGCAGACCCATCAGGTCCGGGCCCAGGAGGGGGCGTGCCCAGTGGCTGGAGTAGTGCGTTCAGTGGGGGTGAAGAGTTGGGTGGTGGGGTTTGGGTACTTCCTGTCCCAAGCACCTCCTCGATTGTACTCTCCTGCGTTTGCCTAGGGCATCTCTGGGAGGGACTGGGCTCTGTCCAGACCCCATTTGGTCATTGAAGACTCTGAGAGTCAGGTTAGCTCACTTGACGAGCTGCCTCACTACTTCCTTCTGTTCTCCTTTGGTGGGTTGGACAGAGGGGGTCAGTGGGGGGAGGCCGTTTTCCCAGTCCCAGTGACCAGACCCCTGCCTGCCCCCTTGCAGCAGCGAAGACAGTGATGAGGAGTGGCAGAGATGCCAGGAGGCTGCCGTGTCAGCCTGCGACATCCTGCAGGGCTCGGCCATCCACAGCCCTGTTCTGGTGGAGGAGAAAGAGGCCCACATGGGGAACAAGCAAGCCAAGGAGGAGGCCAGGGCCAACTCAGCCACCATCACCACGGGTGCAGCCTCAGTCCACAAGCCAAAGAAGAAGGTCACCAAGCTTGGCGGGGGCCCGGCAGCACTTGGGACCAAAAAGAAGAAAAAGGGAAAAACTCCTCAGGCCCCCTGCTTGCAGCCAGCCAAGAGCACCACGGCCGTGCTCGCCAGCTGAGCCCAGACAGGGCCTCACCAGCCATTTGAACCAGCTGCACACCGGACACAAGCTGTTTCCAAGCCCCAGCCTCCCTGCAAGTACAAAGCCTTGCTCGACCAGCGGGTCAAGACTCCCCAGGAGACCCCGACCATAACTGGAGGATGGAATGGTTGTAGAGTCAGAAACTTTAAACAAGGCCTGCCCCTCTCTCCTCCCACTGAGGACTGGGGCAGACCTGCGGCACCAGACTTGGTGTGGGCTCAAGAAGAGGAAGCCTGCAGATGCTAAGACTGACCGCCAGGTGGTCAAGCTTCCATTTCCCTGGGGCTGGGTGGCCAACCCCTTTTCCTCCGTCCTGGTGTGAGAGCCCTCCCACGACTCTCTGCCCCAAGGTAACACTGTCTGAACAAGGAGGGCAGAGCCCCCTCCCCCGGCTTCCCAGACTTTTGTTCCTCCATATCGGTGAATGGGCCCCAGAGCTGCATCCTGCCTCCGAGCCAGTCACATTATGGAAAATCCATGGGTGTGGACCCCAAGGATGAGACCCTATGAGTACACCTCACGCATGTGGAGACCTCTGGGCCAGCCAGCCCTATACCTCATTGCTGCAGGACCTTAGGAGGCGGAGCGCCTCTGTGGGCCAGTTTCGGAACAACAGGGTTTTCCGAAAGGAGCAGCAGTGCCGGTCTCCAGGGGAAGAAACGGCTCAGCAGGAAAACTAGAGGTGGAAATGGGGCCGGGGGGTTGGTGGTGCGCCTCAGGGCCTTCGCTGTCCTCAGCCCCAGCCCAAACCCTGACACTGAACAAGCCAGAAGCTCACCTAACATGTCTTGTTTGCTTTATTACTAAGTGTTAAATTACGCAACAGGCTGGCGACTAGCCTCAGGGGGTGCTGGTTCTCCTCAGGCCCCTCAGGTTGGCAATGAACTGCCCAGGCCCCTCACCAACCCTCAGCCAGCCAAGCCCCAGGTGCCCAGGTTTCCCGTCTGTCTGGTCCACACAGCAAGCCCTCCTGACTGGGCTCCTCAGCTCCGCCAAACTGCCTCCCCCAACAAGGGCCGGGTCTGCAGGGCGCCCTGGGGTCAGAGGAGCGTCACTGACGGCCGAGTGCCATGGCCCCGAGCTGACTTCCGAAGCTGTGACACTCAGGGGAAGCATCCAGGAAAGCAAGGGGCTGTGGTGGTGGGGGAGCCTAGCCCACCGACCCCATTGGCTTGAGTCCCCTATGGCCCAAGAAATCCCATGTGGGGCACGAGGAGTAGGGCTGGAGTGGCCTGGTGGGTGGGCACGGCGCCAGACAAGCCCTCGGAGCATTCATCCCAGAGGCAGGTGACCTGCGTCCTGAGGAGTGTGGCCCTTTCAGGGCCCCAGGGCTCTCGGCTGCAAGCCCAGGCTGAATGTCCAGTAACAAGGTTTACCCTAAGCAGGACCAGGGAAACGCTCTGTGTCCCAATTCCTCAGCTCCGTCTTTGGCAACTGAAGTGGCCCTGCAACTGAAGTGCCACCTGGGGGCACCCTCCCTCTGCTGGCAGAGTTGGAGGGGACCAGGGCAATGTCCGGGGAGGTGGCAATCCTGGGCAGCAGAGCTTGGGTCAAATACACTCCTGGCAGCAGCACACTTCCCTCCTTCCCCCCAGGAGCAGGCAGTGCAGGAGGCAACCTGGGAGGTGGTTGCCATGGTTACTGGGAGGAAGAGGCCATCTGCGTGGAGATAAAGGTCTCAATGACCCCGTGATTGGTGGGCAACAGGTGGCTGTGGCCGTTAGTGGAGTCGGAGCTCTGGTACAGTACCAGGCTGCTAGAGGACACTGCAGAAGGAAACAAAGCTGTTGGCAGCTCACCAAGCCACCCCTGCCACCTGCCTGTCCCCAGGAACTCTAGGGAGGCCAGGCCTCTGTTCCTGAGCCCTAGCACATGGCAGGAACTCCCAAATCAAACCCTTGTCTGTCCTCAGGCTCCCAGCCAGGTCCAGGGCCCCAAAAGTTGGGCTCTCCAGAACGTGGGTAAGTTTGGCAGAGAGGACCTGGAGAGGGTTCAGAGGATGGCTAGGAGAGGCCGGTTCATGCCCCACTCTGTCCCCTGGAAACTGTGTGCAGGGAGGCAAGTCCCTCGCTGCCTGGACTGTCAGCTGTCTCATACTATGGAGGGGTGAGGCCTGCGGAGGAACAGTCTAGAGCCCCTCCATAGCTGCCCTTGTCCCGTGCTGGCCTGGGGAGCCTGAGCAGGGGTCACACAGATAGGAGTGGCTATAGGTTGTAGGGATGAGTGGGATGTGGTGGGTGGGGAGGGGTAGGGTCGTGTATAACAGCACATGATACTTCTTCTGGGGACCCAAGGCCTTCCAAGAAACCCAGATTTCAGTGAGAACACCTAATTCTCAGTTACTGTTCCAGTGACTTAACCTGCCCCACTCCACCCCCGTCCACTCCAGGCCCTAGCCTTGTACTAGGGGGGGCCAGGCCAAGTTGGAGAGGCAAGTGCCCTCCAAGCCTGGCCGACGCCCCTCCCACCGACCTTGGTCCTTCCCTGGCCACAGGGACTGCAAGGTGGGAGGCCTGGGGCAAGTCCTCACCTGTTGGGCTGGCACTGAGCCGGTGGGCGGGCTGCAGGTGCTGAATATTAGTGGGGTCCTGGTTGGGGATGTGGATGGTGGTGGCCTGGGACACTGACGTATGAAGTGCAGACTCGCTGGAGACTTCTGCTTCAGAGGTGAAGACCTGCAGGCACAGGGTGGCCACCTGAGCCCCAGGACGCGGTGCTGGGGCTGGAGAGGTCAGGTGGCAGGGCCTGCCTTACCTGCTTGGTGGGCGTGAGGCTGGCAAAGGCACTCAGGTTGGCAGTGTCAGTGATAAGCATGGTCTGGGGGAGCAGGCCTGTGGGCGTGTACTGGGCCACCTCAGGCTTGTGGCTGTAGAGAGCTGTCGGGAGGGAGGAGAGAGCCGGTCATGCAGGTGGGAATTGATACTGTGGCAGTGAATTGGGGGCTTTGAAACCCATGCTGGAAGTGTTATGTAATAGACTTCAGAAAGCTCCTGAGAAAATTGTATTATCTTGTAATTTTTTCCCCAGGAACTTTTGGGAGCCCCCTTGAATGAGAGGCCCACCTTACTCTCTGGGAATGGCACAGAGTTGAATGTTCTGTGCCGTGAGATGGAGTCGACTCAATGGCAGTGAGTTTGGTTTTGGTGTAATCCAAAGGCTGGTAGTTTAAGACCTTCCCAGAGGGGCCTCAGAAGAAAGGGCTGGCAACCTGCTCCTGAAAATCCAGCCATTAGAAACTGGAGCCCAGCCAGAGTGGACTCCACAGCCACTGGTTGGGTTTCTCTTAGAGCATGACTTCTGGCCGACATAGGTCCCCGATGTCTCTGTCTCCCCTCACCCAGGCATGGGCATGCACACACCCCTGTGCCCACGCAGATACACACACCACCTCTCGATTCACCCTGTACTGTACTCCAGCCCAGATGCCCCAGCTCCACCCTCACCCCCACCACCCTGCGTGGGGCAAGAGGAGCTCACCATGGGGGCTCTGCAACTGGGCCATGGTGGCCATGAAGGGGCTCTGGGCCACGTGGCTCTGCACCGGGGGCATGAGGGACTGCTGGTAGGATGGGTGCAGCGGCTGCAGGGTGGTCAGGCTACTGCCCATGCTGTTGATGACTGGCACGCTCTGGGCCTGAGTGGAGGCCAGGCCTGTGGGCGGAGAAGGTGTCAGCCTGGTGTCCACCCCCTCACATCTCTACACTCCCAGCTTAGGTCCCTCGGAGCCACCATCTCTCCCTATAGCCCTGCTACTCACTGGAGTGAAGGGCAGGCCATGGCCAATGAGCCCCTCCTCACCCCCAACCACTGGATAGGGAGCGGGAGGAGTGGGCAATGACTAGCTCCTGTCGCCTCAGGTGCTTCAGAATTGCAAGGGCTGGATGCCCCCTCTCCGGCCTCTGGGAAGCTTAGCTTCTCTATGGAACAGCCACGGCCCTAGCATCAACCTCAACTCAGGACAAAATAGAATGTTCCTCTGGGCCTCATCTTTCTCTTCGGAATTGCCCGTGGGTTTGAACTGACAATGTTTATCCCACGCCACCACCGGGTCTCCTTTCTACCTAAAGGTACCCATCAGGAAAGGCTTTCAAGTTTTACAAATCAACCCCACATCCTAGATTTCCGCCCCCTTCTCCTGTGCCGCTTTTCCTGCTCGGTGTATCTCCGGGAGTACTGAGGATTTAGCCAAGCGTTGTTCTGGTGGACTGTCTGAGGCTGCAGACTGCCGGGCAGGGAGCTGGCACTGGACGATGGGCTCTGGCTCAGGGAATGACTGAGCCTCACTGGCTCTTCTAGCTCCAGGGTCCTGCATGGGTGCCCTGCCCCCGCCTCGCTGCCTTTCCCCTCCACTCCCCACCCCCATGCTTACCGATGACCAGGGTGGAAGCACCTGTGTTGGTAAAGGTAGAGCCCAGGGTGGCAGGTTCGCCGGGCCCGATCGCCATGACCCCAGGGAGTGAAGCCATGATGAGGTTCTGGGTCTGCTGACTGAGGCCCGGGGATGTCTGCTCCAGGCTGTGCAGTGCTGTCAGGGTGCTGACAGGGGGCAGAGGGCCCCCAGTGGCTGAGACCTTCAGGGGATGCCAAGCTGCATCAGGGTGAGACACCCCCCCAACACACACTGCCTCCCTGGGGACCCCTGTAGGCTCTCCCAGCCACAGAACCTTCCTCAGAGGCAAGGACACTTACCAGCTTGGCTTCAGTGCTCAGCAGGCTGTGGGTGGGCTCCAGGCCTGTGGGGGACACTTGGTGCAGGGGTGCAGACACGGTCACCAAGGGGCCACCACTGCTAGAGGGCACCTCTGCCGCCTCGCTGGTTGCAGACTGCCCGTAGCGCACACCTGGGATGGGGTGCCGTATGCAGCCTCAGCACCCCACTTACCTGCCCTTGCCCGCCACTTCTGCCCATGCCTCGTCACTTCAAACCAAATGCTTTAATGAGTCCAGCTACACATCTTTCTCAATGCACCAGGCCTGTGCTGGCGGCGTCCAGCTCCGTGAAGGCCAGGGCTGCATTGCTTAGCTCCATTCCCCACACTGCTAATGCTGTACACCGAGTGAGTGCAGGAATTGCGTCATAAATACGTCATTTTAAAAAAGATGAACTGAACTAAGGCTAATGCAACCAAATAGGAAGAACTGAATCCAGTTGAACCAAACCTTGATCCAGAAATGAGCTGCACCTCCATTGAACTGAATTGAACAGAACTGAATTGAATCTCGTCCAATCATATTGAATTGAACTGAGCGTGTGAGATTTTAATTGATTTGGTTTTACTTGATTTGCAGATTTGTTAACCTGAATCAATCGAATGGGAATTGAACTGAACTATACTAAATTGAAATGGCCCACATTGGATTATAATGAGTAGGACATAATTGAACTGAGTTGAATTGAATTGAATTGTCTTAAAATGAAGTTATCTGAATTGAAATGGGTGCATTGAAGGAACCCAAATCAAGTTCGGTCGACTAGAATGGGTTAGATTATAGTGGAATGGGGGAGTAGATTATAGAGGATCGGTAGAGTTGAGTGGTAGGAGTAGAGTACAATATGGAGGAATGGGTGGAGTGGAATGGAAGGTGTGATTATAGTGGAATGGGTGGGGTGGAGTAGATTATAGAGGAATGGATAACATGTATGGGATGGATCCAAGCCAGAGCACCAAGAAGTTGGGTGGCTGCTGCCATTGGGGCATATCTCCCCACCATTCCTGCTACAAACTTCCCCAATTCTGTGCCCACATAGCACTCACCGTGGACCTTGCTGGGGGAGAGGGCAGGTGGGGGCAGGCCAGGGGAGCTGTGGGCAGGCATCGCAGACCCCGGACCTGGCCCTGATGATGGCCCATTGTATGTGTCCATGGCCAGCTTGTGGCGGAAGGCTTCTTCTTTGCGCCGGTTGGCAAACCAGTTGTAGACACGCACCTCCGTGACGAGATTGGAGCCCAGTCCCTGTGCCTGCGATGGTGACACTCCCCTCTGGATGCACTCCGCCCTGCAGAGGTGCCCACCCATGAGCCTTCCAGGCCAGGCTCTGAGGAACCCTTTCCTGAGCATGGGGGAGGATTCTAGAACATCAGGCTCCCCTGGTAGATCTGGGTTCCATGTGTAACCTTGGTTAATTGACAGCCTTTCTGACCCCACTCTGTTCATCAAGTGAGCAAAGTAGCCATAGTGGTGGTGGAGAGGTAATGCAATGAATGAGCAGCTATCCAAGAGAGTTCTTGGGGCGGAGTGGGAAGGGTTGCCAGGAACAGAGCTAGGTCCCAGGCACTGAGCAGAGTTGAGTACTCTTGGGTTCTCCACATTAGGCTAAACCAACAGCGGGAGTTCTCAGGGCCTGGGGAGCCAGAGTCGTCTTCCCCTCCCCCAATGCTGCTCAGACCAGCGCTATGAAACACCCCTTGTCCCCTCAGCGACTGTACCTGTTACACTCCTCCACCAATGCCTCTCTCTCCTCCTTGCTGGGGTTCTTCTGCCTCTCGTAGGCCTGGAACAGGATCTGCTGGGATGCTGGACCCCACTTGAATCGGTTCCTCCGTCCCTTCTTGGTGGGCAGCTCATCGCCTGTGGGCTCTTCGATCAGCCCACCCTGCCCTGCGTGGGTGAACTCTGCAGACACAGAGGAAGTGCGCAGTCCTTCTCACCTGCCCTCACCAGGTCACAGCCCACAGCCAAGAGTCTTCCCTCCAGGAGCTAAACCAGAGGGCCTTACCACTAGAATTTAGAGACCCTGCAATCCAGGAATAACAAATACAGGAGAACATGTGCTGTTATGTTAACCTGTGCCCAAAGCAGACATCACCAGTAGACTTCTGTACAGTCCCTCCTGAGCCAAGATTTCAGCTTGCACCCTGCTCAGTAAAAGGCCCCAGGTAAGCATTAGCCATTGTACAGATTTGGCACACTGGCTGCCCCCATCGGATGGATAAGCAAGTTGAGGTTCTGAGAGTTGAAATGTCTGTTCAACTTGGCCCTGCCCTGACGCCAACCATGCCCAGCAGCTGTGGCTAGATCAGCACTCAGCAATCAGCCTGCCAGTCTGACTGACTTGGCATGACCCCCAAGCTGGCAGAGAGGGGGCTACAACAATTAAAACATTTCAGCTTGGAAAAAAGCCCTCCCCTGTCATTCATCGAACGAGGGAAACCTGCGAAACTCTCACACCGGAGAGGAGCCCAAAGGGACATGACAAGCAGGTGTGGTGTCTGCAACGGGAGGGCTCCCAGAGTGAGGGCATTAGGGGAAAACTCTGAATCAAGCAGGGGCTTTAGGAACGTATTGGCATTGGTTTGCCCCGGGTGACCGGGGTTAATCGAGGACCAGGTCTCCAGGCAGGAGGCTCAGCCAGTGCTCTTGGTGCACATCCACCCCAGTCTGCCCAGAACCTTGCTGATTTGCTATGATGATGAGTAGATGTCATCAGACGAAGACTAGGAAGAGAGACCTGGCAACCTGTTTCCCAAAACCAGCCAGTGGAAACCAGGGGCCCACTTGATGGCAGCTGACAGGCACACGTGGCTGCATGGTTACAGTGCCTGGCTCCCTGGAGCTCAGCAGTGGGTTCTTGGAGGACTCCGCTTATCTGTCTTTGGTGCTCAGGGCACCTTCCTCTCATCCCTCCCCCCCGCGGCCCCCGACAACCTCACTGAGAACAGAGCTGATGGATGTTGGCGGAGACTCTCCGGCCTGCCTGTGCCATGGGGGTGGTGAAGCTCCCAGCCCCCACCCGTGAGCCGCAGAGGCTCTCCAGGCCCCGCCCAGGGAACACGCACCCATTGACACTTACGCTGGGCCACCTCTCGCTGCTTGCGGACGTACCAGGTGTACAGGGCGGCGCGCTTCTGCGTCTTCATGGGGGTGCCCTTGTTGAGGTGCTGGGACAGGTGGGACTGGTTGAGGCCCGTGGTGTCGACCACCTCCCGCTGAGGGATGTTGTGCTGCTGCAGATAGGACTTGACCATCTTCGCCACTCGCCAGGGATCCTCTCTGAGAGAAGGGCGAGGACAGAGCCCGCTCAGAGGGGTGCCAGTGAGTCCTGCCGGGGCCCCTTGGGTGGGGCTGGGGGTCCTCAGTGCTAGGAGCCTCATCAGCCCTGGGGGTAGGTTGGTGGAGAGAAGCAGGGATGGTGGGAGCAAGCACCTGGACTTGGGACCAGCAGAGTCCCCCAGGAAACTGAGTGAGCCCAATAAGGAGGATCCTCACTTCTGGCCCTACTATAAAGGGCCTCTCCCCGGCCTACCTGGAAATGTTGTTTGTGGCTGTGTGTCTTATCGCCTGCAAGAAACTGGGCAGGACAGGCGCTATCTGGTTCTCAGCATCCAAAGTAGAACAGCACCCTTGGTGCATGCATAAATGAATGAGTGGGCGAGTGGGTAGTGAAAGGATAGGGGGATGGGCGGATAGACGGCCAAGTAGAAGGATGGATGGGAGGATGTGGTATGATGGGAGGATGGATGGATGTGTAGTGGTTAGTGAAAGGATGGGGGGGTGACTAGGTGCTTGATGGGTGGATGGGTGGGTGAGTGAATCAGGGAGATCGGTTGAAGAGAAAACATCATTGCATCTGAAACCAGGAGAAAAACAGGGCGTCCCCCTCTTTATAGCCAGGGCCACTGAGGCTCAGAGTGCTTCACATCACTTGCCCCAGGTCGCTTTGCCTACTGGCAGTGTCCTGTCCCACCTGAAGGGATTCTAAGTCGGGTAGAAATCACCCAGGCTCAAAAACCTCTGGAATTCAGTGCACTCAACCCCGGGTCACGGCTGAGCACCGGTGTCTGCTGGGCCTTCAGCAGAGTCCTTGGTGAAGGACGCCAGAACTGGCAGATGCCTGGGACACACAAAGAATGTGCTGAGCACCAGAAGGCCTCTCTAAGGGCTCCGGGTCTTTTACTAAAGAGACCCAAGGCCACCAACGATTCATGTCCCCGTCTTCTGCTCCCTGGGTCTCACTGTGAGAGTGGGGGTAAAAGGGATCCCAATTGTGTGCCCTGTATAAATTCATTTCTCACCCTCCCCTGCTCTGCCCTGATCACGCATGCACACGCGGACACACACACACACACACACACACATTTTGAGCTTATACACGTGCTGTAAAAGTCAGATAATGCAGCCCAATTCAACCTTGCTGGCAGGACTGGGACTTGAACCCAAGTCTGTGTGCCCCCAAAGCCTGAGCTCTCACCTCCTAGTCACGCATTAATTCCGCTCCTAGGCTGGACGCCTTCTGATCTTTGCACAGGCGACAAGGGACACATGCAGAGGCACTTGTTACTGCGTTGCCTGCCCTGCCAGTTGAGCAGCTTCCAACTCCCGGCAAGCCCTGGAGTCTCAGAGCAGAACCGTGCTCCATTGGGGTCGGTGGGTGGCCTCGTATCCCCAGGGAAACCCCATCCACTTGCTGGGGCAGGATGCTGATGAGCTTAATTGCCCCAGGAGGCCCAGTCATCAGGGGCACCACTTGTGTCAAGTAGGAACTCGAGGCGGTGAAGGCGTGTCCACGTGTGCTCATCTGTGTATGAGATTCCAGAGGGACCCACATGGTACTGGTCACACTGCTTATCTCTAGTGAGGGAGGGTTCCCCCAGTTTTTCTCCTGTACTTCAAAAAATGCCATAACATATTCTGATATCATATCGACGTCGTTAAGCTCATAACTCACTGCCATCAAGTCAGTTCGGACTCACAGCAGCCTAGTGGACAGAGTAGAACTGCCCCTTTGGGCTTCTGTGATGTCAGGACATGACAGAAGCAGACAGTGCATCTTTTCCCCACGAGCAGCCGGTGGGCTCCCCCTCACAGGGCCCCGTGTGCAACAGAACGAAACCCTGCTGGTCCTGGGCCAGCCTCACCGCCCTGGTGGCGGCTTCTGTGTCCGTCCCTCTTGCTGAGGGCCTTCCTCTTTGTCATTGGTTCTCGACTTTACCAAGCACGCTGTCCTTCTCCAGGGCCTGTAGGTCATGTTGGTGGCTGATGTTACTTGCCGTTGAGTCGATCCCGACTCACAGCGACCCCCATGTACCGAGAAGTGCATTCCGTTTAGGAGCAGTCACCAGGTCTTTCTGCAGAGGCATTCTGGGTGGAGCTGACCACCAGTGCTTAAGTTTTTGTGCCACCCCAGGACTCCTCAATATATCAAATTTATATACATGTATACATAAAGGACATCTATAGGTGATTGCTTATATGTGTACATAATGATTGTGTGTATATATAAATGATATGTATAGATGATTACATATGTGTATATATGTAAGTGATACATATATGTATATATAATGGTTATGTGCGAGTATAAACAATACATATAGATGATTATATATGTAAGTGATACATATAGATAATTGCATATATGTATATATAATGATTGTGTGTATATGTAAATAGACATATAGATGGTTTGCATGTATGTAAATGATTTCTTAAAATCTAGTTTTAAAAGGCATATATATAATTTAAAACTAGATTTTAAGAAATAAAAAGCAAACAATTCCCAGGGCTCTGAAACCCACCCCATCCTACTTTCTCTCCTTCCTTAAAGAATTTGCCCCCTTGCGCTGTCCTCCGAGGGCGGGAAGGCCCAGAGCTGGTCTCCCTCAGCGTTCACCTCCAGCTGCATCCATTTGGTTAGCAGCTCCCAGCCAGGAATGGAAGCTGGCAGCCGCTGCGTTGAAATCGGCCAGCAGAGGGACAGAGGCAGGCGGCTCAGGAAGAAACAACAAGGTGCTTCCTGGGTGCTTCCTGTGAGCCAGGCACTGTACTAGACGCCCATGGTTTACATCTGACCATAGCCTATCTGCGGCCGTGCTGCTCTTTCCCCCCTTTCACAGGTGAGAACACTGAGGCTCAGAAAGGTGATCTCGCTTGTGTCTAGGGTGTCCTTGTTGGGACTTGAGCATATTTCTTGCTGCTCTTTATCTTGCTAGCCTTCCTGCCCCCCCACCACCACCCTTCTTTCTCCCTTTGGGATCTCCTCTCCTCCCCCACTCCCCTCCACTTCCAGGTGCCAGTCACTGGGAAGCAAGCACAGTCCAAAGTCCAGCCATGAGCTCCCAGGGCAAACATGTTTATCTGATCTCCAACCACCACTCCTGTGCTCCCCCCTCCCTCCCTCCCTCTCCTCTCCAAAGAGAAGGGACCCAACTTCATCACCGAGGCCTCTCCAGGGCCAAACTGGAAATTCAGTGTGCCACTGTCCAACTGATCCCTCGGTCTCATCTCTGTCTGTCTGGTTTTGTGTTGCTTGTTCTCTCTCTCTCGCTATCTCTGTGTGTATGTGTAGGTTGGATACCCCACCACACACACACACCAGATCACATGCACACTGAGCTCGCCATCAAATGAAGGTCAGTCCCCCTTTGCAAGGACACCTGCAGCACCTGATAGCAGAGGCAGGGATTGGAACCTGAAAACGGGGCCCTGAAATGTTGACACAAGTTTGCATGAACATTCTGTTTTTAAACAACAAGAGGGGAGTTACAGTGCCTGTCAGCCAGTGGGGTGATAACGTGGCACCACCTCTGGGACACGGTACATACGGCCACGTCCCCAACAAGCCAGAAATCGCGAGGCTTCAGGACCTGGCACTCCCACGCCTAGGTATGCATCCT
Source organism: Tenrec ecaudatus (assembly GCF_050624435.1). Classification (NCBI taxonomy): domain Eukaryota; kingdom Metazoa; phylum Chordata; class Mammalia; order Afrosoricida; family Tenrecidae; genus Tenrec; species Tenrec ecaudatus. The sequence goes on from NC_134545.1 coordinate 8,423,170, forward strand.
ACCGAAGTCTCGCTGGAACACAAATCGGCACCCGCCTCCTCCCCACATGTTTATGGCTGCATTCGCCCCAACAGGAAGTTGGGGAGGCAGCTCTGAGCCCATCGAGGGTGAAGGTATAAACCCACACACGTGGTGCACACGCACAATGCATACAGGGCAAGGCGAGGAGTTGGGGTGCAGCTAGACATTCAGAGCAAGGGCGACTCTGGAGGACATCGTGCTAAGTGGAGCAAGTCCTCCGCAGGACAAGCATTGTATGGTATCACTTTAACAAAAAGTCGAGAACAGGTGGGCACACCCAAAACAGCGTTCTTTGGCGGCGACCAGGGATGGGGTGGAGAGGGAGGAGAATCACTTCCTTACTGGATACTCACTGCCATTGAGCTCATTCTGACTCCCAGGAGTCCGATCGGACCCAGTAGAACTGCCCCTGTGGGTGTCGGAGGCTCTCTTTACCGGAGAAGAGAGCCTCATCTTTGCCTGGGTTTGAACTGCTGACATAGTGGTAAGCTGCCCATTGAGCAACCAATATGGACAGAGCAATCCCGTAGGATCCAGCAGTCCCCGTGCTGAGTCTGTATCCCAAAGGGGAAAGAGTCCTAACGTGAACAAGCATGCACTTCCGTGTTCTTCACAGCACTGTACCCCATAGCGAGAAGCTGGAAACAGCTCAGCTGCCCATCCCTTGAAGACGGATAAAGAAACATAGTATCATTGTGCGTATGATACTATGTGTCACTAAAAAAACCAACAAAGAAACAGCAATGAAACCACCAGGAAGCCTCACCAAACACAGGTAGACCTGGAGAACATTATGCTGAGAAGTCAGTGCATCCCAAAAGGCTGAACACCGTTTGAGACCACTACTCTGAACAAAAACCAAGACAGACTTACACACCAAACTGACTTTGGAGGCTGGCAAGGCAGGGGGAGGACAAGCAAGAGACAATGAGACAACAGACTAGATGGCCAATGGGGGGTTGACTTTGGGGACAGGGAGGGTGGACGTCCACCAGAGGGAACAGAGTGATAGGGGGAGGGGGGAATTGAGTGGTTTGAACTGTTGAGAACGAAGCTGATGGTCTGAAATGAAACCCCCCCGCCCCCACCTAATTCTCAATAGAAGAATCATTTCAAAAAGTGTTAACTGAAAACCTTATTTGCAGTTTAAATTTTCACCTAAAACAACAATAAGCTATTTAAAAAATAAATAGAATAAAAATACCAGTCAAAAGACAAGAGAGCCTTGCTGGAAGTTATCTTTGTTTTTTTTAGGGCCCACTGACTCAGTTTGTCTTATTTGTGTCCATCTGTCTTTTCTCTTTGTTTTTCTCCTCTCATTTGTGTGCCTTTCAGTGTGTGTGTGTGTGTGTGTGTGTGTGTTTCTCTGTTTTGTCTCTCTGCCACTCTCTCTTTCACACAGACCCATGCACTCTCTGTTTCTAACATCCTGACTCATCTTCCAGGGCAGCATCCCCAGCTCTCCCGACACAAGAACTAAAAGCCCCCTTTCCAGACATTGAACGCCATTGGGTCTGGCAGTCACACCAGCCTGCCTTCAAATCCCACCACTGCTACTTTAGTATCTGCGTGGCCTCACCTGTCCCACATCCCATCTGTAACATGGGATCAATCCACGCCTGCCTCACGGTGGCCCCGGGGGAAGGAGGGGTATAAAACAAGGGCGAAACACAGGGCAGGGCCTGGCACACTCTAAGTCCCCAGTAAATAGAATTATGTTATCAACTTAGAGGGCCCTAACCCTACAACAAAAGGCAGAGGACTCAAGGAGAGGTGAAAGTCTGCCCACCTATCCCTCACCCCTTTTGGGGGTCGTCATCCAAGTTTCCGAGCTTTTTCTCTCTGTCCCAGGAGGGGCTGAGAGCTCAGTGTGGGGGACCTGATGACCTGGTTTGGATCCCCCCTCTGCCACTCACTATCCATGTCTCAGTCTCTTCCTGTGTGATGACCTGGAACCCATAGTAGTCTTGTTCGGGCCAGGTGACAAATGAATTGATGTGTCTGCACGTTTTTTGGGAAGAGAGACAGCCAGAATGTTCCTTAGAAACAAGGATGGTGAGACTTCATCTCGCGTAGCCTTTGGACATATGATGAGGAGGGACCAGCCCCCGGAGAAAGACATCATGCTTGGCAAAAAGATCCGAGAAAAAGAGGAAGACGCCGTGAGAGGGATTGACACGCAGCTGCAACAGCGGGCTCATGCATGACAGTAATTGGGAGGAGGAGGCAGGTCTGGGCATACAAGCCCCTCTGAGCTCGAATGTGCCACAGGGAAGTGTTCTAGGTGAGAGGGACTGGCCGGCAAGAATGTCTGGCAACAGGGAAAGCAGAGGGAAACTTGCCAAAGAGAAACACGCAAAGCTCAGGGCACCTTGGAGAGTGTGGACAGGGTAGGAGGACCCACGGCCAGTTCTGGTTTTACTTTGGCTCCCTGGGCCTCAATTTGCTCGTCTGTAAAATGGGGCCATGCATAATACTAGCTACTGAGGAGCCGTGGCAGCACTGTGGAATAGGTATTGGACTGCTAACCAAGAGGTCAGCAGCTCAAATCCACCTGCTGCACCTCAGGAGAAAGACGAGGCTGCCTGCGTCGGTAAAGATTTACTGTCTGGGAAACCTGATGGAGACCTGATGAATCGAAATCACCATGATGGCAGTGGATCGACAGTAGTTTTTGCACTTAACTATGTGTGTGCTATTTAACCTTGTGTGGGTACATGTTACCATCGTCTCTGCTGTGCTGAGGACACTGAGTCTCAGAAAGGCAAAATCACCCACCTGAGCTCGAAAGGGGTGGAGCTGGGATTGGAACCCAGACAGCCTGGCTTCCATCGGGGATGGCAGATCCCAGCCCAGCCCCGCCTTGTCCGCTGTCTTTGTGGGGCTGCAGCCCCACCAGTCGTGACTCTGTGAGGGGCCAGCGCTCCCGGGTAGGAGTCTGAGTGGCTCAACCTTGGTCCCTATGTTGGTCACGGCCTCAGCCTACAAGGCAGCAGGTACGGCCTCTCTCTTATCTTGGTGCTATGTGTCAGCCACCAGTCACCAGCGGCCACCAAGTCAAACCCAGCTCATGCCAACTCCCCCGTGTGCTAGAGGGGGCTTCAAGACACTCGCGAGGAAAACGGGAGTGAAAAGGTCATGGCCGCACAGGGTTTTTACGGCTGTGACCTCCCGGAAGCAGATCACCAGGCCTTACTTCCTTGCCTCCTCGGGCTGGGTTCAAAGCAGCACCTTTTCAGCACGTGTGCCCCCCACTTGGGCTCCTGTGTGTTAGCCACGGGGCGGAAGGCCAGGGTACACACGGTGTGCAAATGCTTCACTTGGGCCCTGCCTTTGCAAGGCCAGTGTCTTTGTACCAAAAGCTAGAAAAGTAGCCCACTGAGGCATCCGATCTCCCAGGCGATGAAGAGGGACGGGGAGGAACCAGCAAGGGGGCGCACCTTTCGATGGGGAGGGCCTCCTTGGAGAGGAGACATTTGAGTCGGAGGAGGAGAAAGGATGCCCACGGGAAGGGTTCTGGACCCGAGGGGTAGCAGAAGCCAGAGTCCCAAGGTGAGGTGGGATCCAGCTGGTGTGTGCAGGGTTAGGGTTAAAATAGCAGTAACTCGGCGACCGTGTAGGACAGAATGAAACTGCCCCTGTGGGTTCCCTAGACTGTATATCTTGACGGGAACAGAAAGCCCCGTCTTCCTCTGGTGGAGCGACTTTGGGATTTCAACCTGCACCTGTGCTTATCAGCCCAATGGGTAACCACTCCACCACCGGGTGTCTTGGGTTAGGGTCAATGTAACCAGTGAGAGGGAGGGAGGTCCTGGAAGAAGGGGGTGAGGTGGAAACCAGCGCAGGAGGTTTGGATCTCATTCACTGGCCAGGTGGTGGGGATGGAGGGGGAAATTGAGGCAGAAGGTGAGAAAGAGACTTGTACAAGGTTACGCATGAGCTAAGGCAGCCGACTAAGGAGAGAGCTGGGGTTTCTGCTGTGGCCTTGGGCACGGGCACCCAGGGGGACATCTGGGAGCCATCACCAGTTCTGGCTGCCCCTGAGGTCCTACCTCTATACTCTCTCTTCCAGCCCCCACCTCCCGCCCCCAAGCCAGGGCACCTTCCTTCTGTCCCCCTCCCCTGCCTGTAGGCCTGAAGCCCCACTCCCCCCCCCCCTTACTCAGGGTGTTCTCAGGTCCCTTTTGTTACCTGAACAATAAGTAACCCAGGTAGTTAGTTATAAACTCCACAGGAACAAGGAGCTGGTTGATAATTTATAGCAACATCTCAAATTTAAATGGAAAGTAAATAGCATGCTGTTAGCATTAAAGAAAACCCAATGGGGCGGGCAGGAGTCACTCAGCAGTCTCTCCTTAGGCTGGGGGTGCCTCACTTTGTCCCTAGCCCCTTCTCCTCTGGCCTGGCCTGGGCCCCTCTCCCCTGCTGGGCTCCTCGGAGTGCCTCTCTTGCTGCCCTCGGAAAGGCCTCATTCAGACCCTGCTGGTTCCCACGCAGCACCCTAGCCTCTGCTTCCCCCTCCAGAGCTGTGGATCAAGCCTCCCTCCACCAGCCCACCTGAGGGGCTGCAGATCAAGACGCCCCTCTCAGCCAGGTAAGAGAGTCCCTGGGTACCCCTGCCCCCGCATCCCAAACCCACTGGGGACCCTCAGCAGGTCCAGCCCAGCCCCACTCTGACCACGTTGCCCTCGTCCTGGGTCTGGCATCGCCTGGCTCCTTGCCCCACCCCTGCAGCCCTGCGGCCCTATTGCCCTTTGCCCTCCTCTTCCTGCCAAGTCAGGGGGCCCTGGCTGCCTCCCTGCTCCCTACCCAGGTCCTCACCAGGCCTAGAAGGCCCGGGTGGGGGGTGGGGGTGAGGAGCTGAGGACACTGGGAAGACCCAAGTGGCCAGCCCACCCCCACCCCAAGCTGGAATCAGGACCTTGGACAGAACAATCTCATGACCTTTTGGGTACTTGTCCAGTCCCCACCCCTTCCCCATACCCCTAAGCCCAAGTCACAGGGGTTGAGAGCACCAAACAGATGGGCTAGAAGGCCCAGGTGGGTCTCCTTAATCAGCTGGGTCTGTTCCCAAGTCTCAGTTTCCCCATCTGTGAAGCAGAGAGGGCAGGCTTCCCCACAGGGTTAGTCTGACTACCAAATTCCCTCCGAGAAACCTCAGCCCAAATATCTGTACAACCGTCCACAGTCGCAGCCACAGGACAGTCGAGGGGCTGCCAGGCTGGAGAGGCCACCAGACACCTGTAAGAGGGGAGGTCCCAGCAGTCCCCAGGCTCCCCTGCCTCCACACACACCTCTCAGCCCCCACCTCTGCTGGGTGGGGGGGAGCTACTAGGCCCAGGCCTCTCCAGGCCACCGTCCCGACCTACAAGTTAATGATCACAGGCCTTATCAGAGCCTTTCGCCGTTTATAAATTTATAAAACAAAAGAGAAATAATAAAGCCCGTGGGTAATTAGTAACCAAGCCGGCTCTGCTGAGGAGAGGGGAGGCAGTGAGACTGGGACCCACTCAGTTCCCCGGGAGTTAGGGAGCTGGCCAGTCGAAGGGGGACAGCTGGGGGGATGGGGAGGGGGGCACTAATGGTGCCCTGAGGGGGCTGTGGTCGGCAGGCGGGCAAGACCTGGACTTCCCAAGGCCATTGCTTTGGTCCCAACGGGGCTGGGAAGCCCCCCACCCCACCCCAGGCCCAATCTAGGCCTTCAGCGGCGCCTGAAGCCACGCGCTGAGGACTTGGCAGGGCAGGTAGGGTTTGGGGAGCAGAAGGGGGTCCATTGCCACCATCCTGGGGTTCTCTGGGCCTGCTGCCTGTGCCCAGGGGCTTCCCTCGGGCGCATACTACTTTCCTGAGTCTGGACAGACTGACAGGCGAGGCCCCCAGGCTGCTCAGTGTGTGGTCCCTTTGCGGTAGGCAGAGGCACGGTCAGGGGTCAGGGACAGGGAGGGGGCCTTACTGCAGCAGGGTCTCCACCACGGCCTTCTGGTGGGCCGCCTCCTCAGGGCTGAGGTTCTCCAACTCCTTAAGGATGGGTGGCGTGAAGTCTTCGCCGTCATCGTCCGTCTCCTCCTCCGAGCCCCGTGTCTCCCCCAGCCCGTTGGGAAGCTCGGCCAGCTCTCCCGGGCCAGCCCCGCAGGCCTCTCCCTTGTCCAGGGGCTCGTCCCCGGCCAGCAGGTAGGCTTCCGGCTCCCCCAGAGCCTGGATCAGCGCCTCTTTGCTCAGGCCCGACTCGAGCAGGGCGGCCAGCAGCTCCGTCTGCAGCTGGCTCAGCTTCGCCACCATGTCCGTGCCACCTCGGGGCCACGCGGCCCAGGACCCCCAAGCCGGCCGCCGCCGCCTCCACGTCCACGTGGACCCTTTCCACCTGCCAGCGGCCCCGCGGACCAGGCCAGGGTTCTGGCCCCCACTGCACCCCCCCCGGCCCCAAACCCTTCCAGCGGAGCCCTGTAGGCACCCCCAGCCCCCAACCCTGGCCCCAGCGGCCAGTGAATCAAGGCCCCTGGCCGCTCTGTTTACATTGGAGCTGGGGAAATTCTCCCAAGGTTCATATTTATCCGTGTGCTTAGCGAAGGGACTGAACTTTGGACTTCAGCCCTGCGGCGCGCAAAGTGCAGGCCTCACGGCAGGCTGCGTGCGCGGGGACCGGGAGCCAGGCCTGCAGAGGCAGTGGGCAGAACCAGGGGAGGGGCCTTTGGAACAAGGTCCTGGGAGCCAGGGAAGCTTGGGGGCCACCAGGCTGGGTCCCACCCCCAAGAGCCTTATAGGGGGTCAGATTGAGGCTAGAGGGCAAAAAAACAAAACAAAAAAAGAAGAAGAAAAGCATGCACATTCTCTGGGAAACAGCAGCAGCCGGGCTTTGTGGGCCCAAGGACCCGGTAAGGGCAAGGCCACTCCCTTTTGGGGACTCTCCTTCCCAGACGTCAGGTGCGTTGATTGGAGTCGGCTGTGATTCAAGGGGCTCTGCTGAGCCTCCAAGTGCACTGCTCCCTCGTTGTCTCCTAAGGACCTTGAGAAGGAACGGGAGGTAGAAGAGGTGGTTACACCTCAGAGAGGTTAAGCAACTGACCCAACCTCACACAGCCAACAAGAACTAGACTAGACCAGAGAGAGGAGAGTGAATCCCGATGCCTGTGTTGAGGGAACACCAAACGCATAGACCCTCACTAACCACGAGTTAAGTAATACTCGAGTGCACAATATTTAAAATTCAAAATGAATGTAAAGCCCGCGGCCCCCAAGCTTGTACATAAGATGGTCACAGCTGCATTCTTCATAGAAGCCCCCAAACAACCCAAAGGCTCATCAAGTAATTAACATAGTTGATCGATAGTATACGTTCACTGTTCAACCAATCAAGTAAGAGGAATGCAGGACTGACATAGGCTACAACACGAAGAACCTTTGAGACCATTAGTGGTAAGCGAAAAATACAAATTATGTCATTCCACTTGTAAGAAATGCCCAGAGCAGGCAAATCCATAATGACAGAAAAGAGATTAGTAGTTGCCTAGGGCTTGGGTGGCCAGGGTGTTGGATAAGGGCGAAAGGTTTCTTTGGGGCATGATTAAATATTCTACAATGAATGGTGCATGTGATAGTTGTACATTATTGTGAATATATGAAAAGCCATGGAATTGTACACTTCAAATGAATACGTTTTATAGTGTGTGAATTAACTATCAATAAAATGTTATCTTGATTAATACAAATGTCTTTCTCGTTGATGATCTGCCTCCTTCTGCTGGATTGTGAGTCCCCGAGGACAGGGTTTCTGTCTAGCTGGCTCATTGCTGTTTTCCTAGTGATGCAAAAAAACAACAACAACAAAACTGAACCTACAGCCACCGAGTCAGTTCCACCTATCAGGTCTCCATAAGGTTCCCAAGACTGTAAATCTTTATGGGAGCAGACAGCCTCTTCTTTCTCTCTGGTGGGCTTGAATGACCAACCTTACCGTTAGCAGAGTTGGAATCCACTCAATGGCAGTGAGTTCTGTTTTTTCCAGGAACCTCAAGGTTTGAAGTTCAAGTCCACCTACTGGCACCCCGGGAAAAAAATGTCCTGGCGATCTCCTTTAGTAAGGACAGCCGAGACCACTCGGTGCCACTGTTCTGTTCTGCAGCCCAGGGGGTCATCGTGGGCCGGGATCAACTTTGAGGACAACAGATTTGGGTTTTGAGGAAGCGGGCCCTCGGTTCACACCTGTGGGAGGAAGGAATGGCTCAAGTTCCTTGCATGCTGACCCCATAACATCACTTAGCTCAATGCTCAGGGCCTCAGCAAGGCAATTCATGCCCACCCCACCCCACCCTACCCCACAGAGCAGGTACCGTGAGCATTCCCATTCTGGGGGGCAGGAAGCAGAGACCTCACGGGGTCAATGCCTTGTTCAGAGTCCTCCTACAGCCAGGCAGGGTGGCACTGGCAGCCACCCACCACCCCGCCCTCCATGAGAGGACGCAGGATCCACCTCTCCTGTCCTGTGAACAAGTGGTCTAAAACAAGCTCTGCTGGGGGCAGAATTCTCCAGGGCAGGATGACTGGTTAAAGGAAGGTCAGGGAAGGTCTTGTGCACTGTCCTTCCGGAGCGTCGCCAGCTCCCCCTCCCCCAGCCTACAGTGACTCTTCAGTAACTTTCCAGGTGGAACAGGAAACCAGAGGGCTTGAGGAGGTTGGGGCCTGGGGTCTTGGCATAAAATTTGGACTCTAGCTGCTGTGTCCTCCCATGGCTGGGTGGCTTCCCTAGCAACTCTGGCTGTCTGCCTGGGTCTCCACCCTCTCCCACTTTCCCAACAACCCCACCCCCTGCTCCCCATCCCCGGCTGGGCAGCCCCAGGCAGGAGAATTCCATTGACTTTGCACAATTTGTGGGGAAAAGAGCAAAATGCTGAGCACTCATCTTCCTCCTCAGGCTGCTCCTCCCTCTCCCCCACCCATGGGTGTCAGAGAAGAACTGTACTCCCTGGGGCTTCCAGTGGCAGATCACCAGGCCTTTCTTATGCAGTACCTCAGGGTGGACTTGAACCCCTAGCCTTTCAGCTAGCAGCCAAGTCGTATATTGGCTGTGGGCACCATCCAGACGCTCTTCTTCTCATTTTTTTACCATGTCCCAAGATCTGTCCCCGTCCCCGTCCCCCCCCCCCCCAACACACACACCAAATGCATGGTGCTATTTTTTTGATCCAGACAGCTTGGTCGGCATTTATGGCCTAACAACTCAGCAGCCAATTAGGCTGCTAACCCTAAAGTCAGTAGTTCAAACCCGATGACTGTCTGCTCTGATACAGGTGTTCAGCCTGGACAGGTGGGACCCCCCAGGAGCAGTTCTACTCTGCCCCAGCGAGTTGCTATGAGTCAGAATCAACTCGATGTCACTGAGTTCGTTGAACACCTAGTGCATAAAAATTGAGATAAAAGATAAGTCTCTTTCATTCCGGATGCATGAGTGTGACGGAATCTATCTATACAGCTTCACCATCAGGGGATCCAAGGCGACACTAACCATCTTAACGCAATTCCAGGCCTGTCATCTGCGTGGAGGCCCACTGCGGCATCTTCCTCCCTGAGCAGCTGGTGGGGCCGAACCCCCGACTTTTCACTTAGCAGTTGAGTGCGTAACCATTTAAGAATACCGAATTAATTCTTTTTCCTTTCCACAATGATTTTACATATCAGAGAAATGTAGCCCCATCTAACATGGAAGCTGGCAACAATCTTGAGCTGTATTTTGGGAGGTGTCCACCAGATGTCGCCGTGTTTCTGCCCAAAATCCTCTGAGAGCTTCTGCCAATCCCCGTGGCAAGCCAGAGCAACATTTTGGGAACTGGGGGTGGCGGTGGGGGTGGGCTCATGGACTGCTTTGGGTAAAATCCAAATGGTCAGTCAATTGTACCACGAGTGGATTCTGACTCATAGCCGTAAATCTTTGAGGAAACAAAAAGCCCCTTCTTTCTCTTTCAGAGAAACTGGTGGGCTTGAACTGCTGACCTTGAAGCTAGCAGCCAACTCATAACCCACCAGGTCATATGCCACCAGTTCTCATATTTGAATACGTAGTGACACTTAAAGGTAAGAGAGTCCAAGAGGCAAGAAAAACACGTTACACCAGAAGGACTTAACATAGAGCCCTGGCTGAACGAATGGGGCCCTGCCTCGAAGTTGCCTGCAACTTTGGACAGAGGACTGGGGTCCCTGGATGGGAGAGGAAGCAGAGAGTGGCCGACCCAGGATTGTGGAAGTGGCAGTCTTTGGACCCTGGGGTGACCCCCCGGCTTGGTAGGTGTCCAATGGAAAGGGACCCAGAATCACCATATATTTAGTACCACGATGCCCCCCTCACTGTGACATGACAGGTTTCGATCTGCTGGGCAGGGATCTTCACGTGGAAGAATTGATCCAGGAAGGTCTCCCCGGCACCAAGCCCCATAATCACAGCAAACAGAACGCAGTCGAATGGGAGATCACACTGGGCCGCTCAAGGTGGAAATGTACTTGAATAGACTCCTTATATCGACAGCATCCGGAGGACTGTGTCATTGAGGAAATTGATGATGTTATCAGTGTTAAGCCCCACGGGGTGATTGACATGTTGTACTTTTTGTTTCTAGGGGCTTTTGTTTTCCTGACTTTAGTTTAACTCCTCCCCCCTTCCTGTTTGTTTGCAGGTTGATTTGTTGCTGTTATTGGTGTAGTGGTCTAAAAGGGTTTTCATTTTATCATAATACAACCACCAGAGTGAACCAGCGTCTTGCATACCCCATAGACATACAGATGGATTCTGGGTTCCCACTTAATTCTATCCCCAATCCAAGAATAGTTCATTCTGATCACATGGCGGCCCTGCCCCATACTCACCTTCATGAAATGATCACCGAAGATCATTTTCCCCAGCAAAGTGTGGGGACGAAAGCAGGTGGTACCCAGCTGCCTGGAGTCTTAAAGCTTGTATTCAAATAAGCAGCCATCTAATCAAGAAGACAACTAAGTCCACATGGAAGAAGACACCAGCTTGTAGGATCCAAAGATGACAATAATAAAATTCAAGTGTGATGAAGGGGAAAATATCAGAGCTAAAATTATGAACACCCAATTGGCAGAAAGCTATGGGAGATAGTGGGATCCCAAAACCTATCTGCAGAATCACAGATTAGATTAAGCAGCTGGCAGGTCCCCACTAGCCACAGGTAAGGGTCTCGAACAACCTATCTATCAGACCGAGATCACTTTAATCTTGACTACGCTCACTGGATCGAACTTGGTGCTTGGCCAGCTGACCTCCCTATTGACCCCACCTGAATGTGTTTGAGGTGCAAGTATCTCGTGCGTGTCCCATGAAAAAGATGTCTTCCCTGTTGTTGTTGTTTTTTATAAATACGGAGGGTTAGCTTTGCTTTCTTGCTCATTGTTTGTTTTTTATCTTTATATTATTCTTACCTTATCGTTACCATTTTATTTCGATTTGGGTGTTTGTCTTTTTAATTGCTTCCATTGGGTTTCCCAGTTTGTGAAGCACAGGAGGAGTGGGTGCATGGAGATAATAACTGACGCAAGGCTTTTCAGGGGATGTTGGGGTGCGGGGTGGAGATCCGGAGGTGAGGGAATGTGGGCAGTAAACAGTGGAGGCTGGAGTGGGGAGGGAGCACTAGAACCGATGGTGATTACACAACTCATTTTAGAGGGGATGTAACCATGGGGGGGGTGTTGTTCTATAATTTATTGTGGTGATGAATTGCACAGTGATTCTTGCTATTATTGAACTACTGAACTATAGAATTGTATGATAGGTGGGTTAGATGCCAATAAAAACTCTTTTTTAAAAAGAAAGGAAAAACGCCAGTGGAAGGAAAGGCGATAGATAGCCCTGATGGATGTGCTTGTGGGCTTTATTGTCATTCTCTTCTTCGACGGTAGAGGGTGCTCAACTTCCACCCTGCAAAAGTTTCCAACCGGGACTCCGCCGGCGAATTCCCTGGAGTCACTCCAGCCGTTTCCACGTACTGTGGATTGGTCCTCAGGAAAGAGCAGCCCCTGGAAAAGGATATGGTGCTTGCTGGAGTGGAAGGGAAAAGTAGAAAACCCTCAACCAGGTAGAGTGACACAGCGGCTGCAACCGCGGCCCCAACCGAGCAGTGATGAGGAGGGCAGGGCCTGGGAGGGAGGGTTTCCTTCTGATGTGCAGGGGTCGCTGTGAGTCAGAACCTACGCGATGATGGTTAACAACAGTGCTCAAACCCGAACACTAAACTCACTACCTTCAGGTCCAGTACTTAGGGGAGCCTAGTCAGAGAGGGCCTGTCTCAGGGCCAGGGCACACCAGCTGTGTGACCCAGCGCTGCCCCGCAGCCACCCTGCCCCTCATTTTCTGTGTCCAGTACGGATTGCCTGGGATGAAATGCCCAGGTGTGTTCAAATCTTCAGCAGCAAGCACGCGAGGTGTCCTGGGAGGCAACCCGGCTAGTAACTGGGAGACTGGTGCACCAGGCCTGGCAGCCTGCTTCCAGCAACAGGTCACAGCCCTGAAAACCCGGTGGAGCAGCTCCATCCGGTGGAGCAGCTCCATCGGGCAACCCGTGCTTGTCGCCTCCAGTCAAAACCGACTTGTCAGCGGCTGGTGGTTTTTGTTTCAATAACATTCAATTAAATGTTAGTTTTTTACCAGTGTGAAAAGAACATGTGTCTTGATGTTGAAAATAACATTTTCGAACACTTGAGGAGGGAGCCATGGTGGCCTGCTCACCGCAAGGTCGGCAGTTCGAAACCACCAGCAGCTCCGAGGGAAAAAAATGAGACTGCCGGCTTCTGTCAAGATCTACAGCCTTGGAAACCCACAGGGGCAGTTCCACTCCATCCTAGAGGGTTACAGTGAATCAGAATCAACTCGATGGCGGGGGTCAAGCCCCGCAGCAATCCCATAAAGGAGGTCTAGTAAGACTTGTGAAGACTCCTGCTGGCACGGTGTTCCAAGTCATGGAAAAGTTGGTACTTCAAACCTTCCAGCTGATCCACGGGAGAGAGATGATGACAATCCGATTGTGTCAGGATCTACAGCCCGGGAAACCTTTACAGGCGTCTACTCTGTCCCACAGGGCTGCTATGTATCGGAAATACCGTGAGAGGGGAGGATTTGTTCTTTTTGATTATTATTATCCCTGCCTCACAGAGGAAAAAACCGGGGCAGAGAGAGAGAGAGAGAGAGAGAGAGAGCGAGCACAGGGAGGAAGTGGCAGTGCTGAGAAGCCCTGCTCTGAGCCCCAGAAGGGAATTATTTCAGGGGAACGAACCTACATCATCTTGTCAAATTACCAAACTCATCCCTCGGCCTCTTTCGAGAGACTGCGTCCTCTGCTACGCAGGTCGCAGAATCAATGCCCAGAAGGGATTCCCATTTCCGTCAGTTTCTCCAGCGGGTCTTCCACCCACCTAAGTCATCCTAGGAAGTCCCTATGCCTTTGTCTTGCCAAAGCCCCCTCTCTTGGATGGATGGACAAGTGTCCATTGTTGCTAGGTGCCATCTCGTCAGTTTCAACTCATGGTGACCCTGTGCCCAAGCAGAGCAAGGCACCGCCCCGTCCTGCGCCATCCGCACCTTCAGTGCTGTGTCAGGACACGTTGTTGCGGCCACTGGGTCAATGGAGGGTCTTTCTCCTTTCCTCTGACTTTCTACTGCGCATGATGCCCCTTTCCAGGACGGTGCTCTCCCCAGGAGCCCCGTGGTGCAGTGGTGCGATCCACATGGTCCAGCCTTTCAAAACCACCAGCAGCTCCTCCGGAGAAAGACTGGGCTTTCTACTGCTGTAAACTGTTCAGTCCCAGAAACCCACAGGGGGTCACGATGAGTCAGCATTGAGGCAGTGAGTTGAGTGACTTCTCTCCGGATAACGGGTGCAAAGTAGGTGAGATGAAGGCTCGACTTCCTCACATCTAAGAAACATCGATGTAACTCCCTCCCAGACAGATCTGTTTGCTCTTCGGGCAGTTCAATATTCTTCGCTTATCCTTTAGTTCAAATGCATTGATCCTTCTGTGGTCTTACCTATTCATTGCCTACCTGTCACATGCAGAACAGGTGATTGCAAACACCATGGTTACCCACCCACCCCAACAGTAATGGGAGTCGTGATACCATGAGGGTAGGGAGAGTAGGGGCAGAAGGGGAAGAAAGCGAATCCCACCTTAAGGATCTAAGTATAACACCCCCACCCTGGAGGGGGATGAACCACAGAAACATGGGTGAAGGGAGACAGCAGATGATGTAAGATATGAAAACAATAATTGATAATTGATCAAGGGGTCAGGAGAGTGGCGGGGGGGGGGGGGAGAGGAGCTGATACCAAGGGCTCAAGTAGAAATAAAATGTTTTGAAAAGGATGATGGCAACCTATGTACAAAGGTGCTTGATACAATGGATTGTGATAAGAGCTGTAAGAGTCCCCCAATACAATGATTTGTTTAAAAAGAAAGAAAGAAAATAGCATGGTTTAGGTCAGGCACACCTTGGTCCTAAAAATGACATTGACTCCTTAACACTTCAAAGACATCTTGTGCATATCAACAGAACTACTAGGCAATGCGGTGATAAAGAGGAAAAAGACAAATTGCAGTTGTCCAGGGTTTTGTTTTACCCTTGGGCTGCTACCTGAAAAGTCAATAGTTCGAAACCATTAGCCACTCCTTGGGAGAAAGATGGGGCTTTCTACTCCCATAAGGATGCAGTCTCAACCCTGTCCTAGGGTCACTGTGAGAGTTTGGTTCGGATTTTGGTTTGAATGCTGCAGCTCACCCCAGAAAGCCAGAGCTTAGGGATGCGCGCCCCCCAGGCCTCCCCCCACACCCTCCATAGCAGGCCTTTGAGGGACACAAAGAGACAAAAGGGAAATCCAGCTGAAGCCGGTCCTCCAGGCCAGGCTCGATGGAAGCTTCTAGACTCTGCAGTTACTTGGGGGGACTGGGGGCGGAGTTAATCATCGATAGTATTTCTGGACGGTTATACAAGAATCTGGTGACACTGATTCTTTCTGAGAAGGGGCCTTGAGCGCTGGGCGGGGGTGCAGGCTGCCCTTTTGTGTAGCGAGTTTTCACACCCGGAGTGAATGGGGCAGGGTCCCGCAGCAGACAGCTGGCTCTCTCCCACAAGGAAGAGAGGAGGCCTCATAAAGGAGCTATTTAGCAAAGTGGGAGCAGATGTAGGGAACCCAAGGGAGGGAGAGGTCTGGCGTGGGGGCTGGGCTGGTAACAGTGGGGCGCTGTCACCAGCCCTAGGCCTGTCAGGGGGCCGGGCTGAGAAAGGCACCTTGTTAAGAGGTGCCCTGGGGGTGGGTGGGGGGTGAACCCCTCCACCACAGCCAGGTGACATCCATGGCGTGCTCTGTGCCCATGCCTCCTGGCCTGCTCCCCGAGTCTCCTCCTGTGGGCTCCACCAGCCCAAACCAGCCACAGTGGAATCATCCCTGCGCAGTGTAAATGGTTACTACCCTCAGCCGGCCGCTCACCAAAAGTCCACGTAGAGATGCCTCAGAATCAAGGCCTGGCCATCTAGCTCCGGAAAATCACCCACTGAAGGCCTCAGGGAGCCTAGTTCTAGGTTGGCACATGTCAGGTGGCCATGAGGCAGCCCAGAGCCCACCAGGAACAGGTGGTCAGAGGGGAGGACTACTCAGATCGGAGCAGATTCCAGAGCGGAGAGCACCCCTGGACCCTGGAGGCCCATCAGAGAGATGCAAGTCAGCTGGCGGCAATGTCAACTAGTTGATTCCACTCATAGCGATAGGACAGGTTATAACTGTGGGGTCCTGAGACTAACTTTTTCATAGGAGTAGAAAGTCTCGTCTTGCTCTTGAGTTTCGAACTAGGGACCTTGCAGTTTGCAGCTGAATGCATAACCACTGTGCCACCACCGCATGTACAATCCAGCCACCTTCCAAAGGGCAGGCGATGGGCCCCTTCCCTTGTCTCCTTCCACTACCCATCAGCTGGAGGAGAGAGGGGGCCATGAAGCTCCTTTGTGCCTCAGGACCTTTGCACGTGATGTTCTGTTAGATCTCTCTGGGGAGAGATATACCTCGGTCCTTGGCTCTGCGTGAGAAAGAATTCACACTGAAGCCTGGTTTGTGACCTAAGTGAGTTTTATGGGCGTTAGAAGCAGTCTCAGGTTTACACAGCCACCCACAGGACTTCTCCTGAACCTGCAGCCTGCCTGGAAGCTGCTCGCAGAGTCACACAAAGTCCCGTCTACTCCAGGCTCCTACCTTTTCAATGATTCCATGGTGGACGACCTCTGGTTGACCTCATTGGCTGAAATGAATTCATCTGGCCTAGGTGGGCCAATCCAGGTGCAGCGCCCACCCACAAGTACCCGGCGGGAAACCTGAACCTCTGAGCATGTGCAGTGCCACTCCTTTGTTTCCGTAGCTCGGACCAATGGGCATGCAGTAATGGACATCCCAGCCCTACGCTGGCCTACCTAACAGTTCCTTCCGCCTAAGCCCACTTCTCCGCCTTCCTGCCTTCCCTAGCCCTTCCCATCCTTTGCCTAAAGCCACACACACACACACACACACACACACACACACACACACACACACACATCACCAGGAGCCCGTGCAGACGCAGTTCAAAGCCCAGCACAAGGGCAGGGGAGGCCTGCTCAGAGCTGAGTGCATTCCTAAGCGACTGTCCCTTCGTCCCCTGCTCTGTCTTTGCACCTTTGTGGCTCTTTTTAACGTGTGCAATTAGACCGTTGCCTCTGGATCCTGATTGCGGTCCTTCCGAAATAGCTGAAGACTTTGGACATCCCTGCTCCAAGCCCTCTCCTCCTTGCGAACCCACTGAGTCGGTTCTGACTCCCAGGGAGCCTGTCGGACAGCGTAGAACTGTCGATGCAGACTGCCACATCTCCCACGGAACTGACCGGCTCATGGGTTTGAACCGCCAACCTCTCCCCATGGAGTCATGAGGGCTCCTTTCTCCTCCTGGTTAAGTAATCCCAGTTCCTTTGGCTACTGCTCAGGTGACGCACTTCTGCTTGTCCACCTTGGCCGTCACTGGAGCCTCCAGGGGACCCCTGAAGGTCCAGGCACGCAGACGCTGAGCTCCTGTGGGGGAGGAGCAAGCACACGTTTGAGGACCGCATGGGCCTGGATTCAAACCTCGGGCAAGCCCTTCTGTTGCCCTCAGAGACTGCTTGCTCCTCATTGCCATTTGGTTAAGGACCTTCACCAGCCCTTGGTGTTGGTCGGAGAATCACCAAGGTGTGAGTTGGCTTCCATGTTCCCTCCCTGCTTTCTTCCAAAGAGGGAATCTCAGCCACTCAAGCCCCCCTCTTCCTGCTGGGGCAGAATGCCAGCAGGGGGATTTCATCTTGGAAGAAAAGTAGAGACCAGAGCCTTTCCCGTATTCCCTCTAGGACAGCCCCACCCAGGAAGACCTCGGGAAGAGAGCTTCTCCCCAGCGGTGCTCTTGGCTCTGGGAGTGGAAGTCAGGGGGCTGCTAGGATGCTGAACGTGCTTCAGCAGAGCATCCAGACCAAGACAGACTAGGAGGAAAGGCCTGTTGACCTACTTAAAAACAACAACAACAACCAGCCACTGAAACCCCCCTGGGGTAGCATTCGTCCAAGTGAGGCAAGTCCCACTTGTTTCTTTATCGGTGGGGTCACCGCGAGTCGGGGCCGGCTGAATGGCAGCTAAGCACAACAGGCTTTCCATTTGCACTGTGCTTGGGCCGCCAGCCCACCTATGAGAATGGCCAAGGAAAGGCCTGAGAGACTCAGTGCGGCAAAGAGCGGAGCCCTGGGCACGCTCAGACGCGGCTGGCACAAACAGGGAACGGTAGGACCGCTTGCTTCTGAAGTGGCACATACTAGCAGTAGCCTATGGCCCGGCCATGCCACTCCTAGGTATGCCCCGACGCCACCGAAGAGTCGGTCAGGGCAGGTTCTGTTGCGAGAACCGGAGACCGGAAACCACCCGCCCCAGGGACCCAAGTGAACAGGAAAACCCAGTGTGGTGGATTCATTACTCACCAATGGAAGAGGAACGAACCATGGAGACCTCGTTTTGCACGAGTCGCAAAATAGTCCTGGCGAATGGAGAAAGTTAGACACAAGAAAAGAATGGACATTGCCTGGTGCCATTTACACAAAGCCCTAGAAAATGCATCTTTGGCAGAAAGCACACCTTGGAAAGATGTGTGTGTGTGTGTGTGTGTGTGTGTGTGTGTAGACAGGAGGGAGGGTGGATAAAGGGCCCCAATAGAACCTTTAGAAAGAAATAAATATATTCATGATCATGATGGGGGCGGTGGTTTCACATACATGTCAAAACTTACCAGAATGATGCATGCAATGTGCTGCGTGCCAAACACTTCAACGAAGGGCTTTTTCTTTCCTTTTGTTACCAGGTCCTCCTCCCGCCCTAGGTATTTTTTTCTGAGACTGAGGGGGGCAAGATGTTAATTACACCCAATTGCATTTTTTTCTGCCAAATAAGTCACCAGACAGAGAGCAGGCAACAAGGAGCCTGGTTATATTTGGCTTCTGAGCATTACACATTGAGCTCAGTGCCTGGCTCCGTAAGTGGCAGCGATTGGGATTATTAATGCAGCGCCCCAGATGTCACCTGCTGAGCACAGAGGAGCACTCTGTTTCCGACCAGAAGTCACAAGCTCAGCAGCCTGTGGAGAACAGATAGGTGACAGACACAAGCAATGCAAGACAAGCCCATGCCATCAGTAAAGGCAAGAAACCGTGGCAAGTAGGTTTCGTCTACATGCGTGCCAAGTGGGAGAGCTACACCACAGATTTTAGGGGGTTGAACTGGGCAAATCTCTGGGTGTCCACTTGGCACCTCCTAAGATCAGATCCCCCAAAAAAACAAAAGTCAAACTCATTGCCATCGAGAGTTCATGCTAACTCCCACAAGCCCCTAGGGTGATGGCGGACAACAGCCCCGTAGGGTTCTCTGAGCTGTTAGCTTTACTGTTGTCTGACTGTTGTTGAAACTACATACAGCAAACAATACACCAATTGAATAATTTCTGCATTGCAACTTGTTGGCTTTGATTACATTCTTCGAGCTGAGAAACCATTCTCCCCCTAATTTTCATAACCGTTCCTGCCTCATCCACATAAATTTACTGTCCCTTAAGCTTCCTAGCTAATCTGTCAAGTTGCTGTTGGCATTTTGATCCCATCTCAATAAAGCCCAAAGGAGCCCCGATGGTGTCAAGATTAACGGTGGGGCTGTCAACTGCAAGATCAACAGTTCAAAACCACCAACCACTCCTTGGGAGAAAGATGGGACTTTTTAGTCTCACAGAGTCTCAGAAGTCCACGGGGACAGTTCTACCTGGTCTTGTAGGGTCGCTGGGAGTCAGCCTCCACTCCTGGTAGTGAGTTTCGGTCTGGGTCAGGCACCGCTTAGTCCTCAAAGCAAACTCCTGGTTTTCCAGCGCTTTTAAAGGAGTCTTGTGCAGCAGATTTACCTAGTGCAGTGCGTCTTTTGATCTCTCAACTGCTGCTTCCACCAGCATTGATTGTGCATCCAAGCAAGACAAAATCCTTGACAGTTTCAACCTTTTCTCCATTCAATGATGATGTTACCTATCGGTCCAGTTGCGAGGATTTGGGTCTTCTTTCCATTGAGTTGTCATCCACACTGAAGGCTGCGGTCCTTGATCTTCATCAGCAAGTGCTTCAAGTCCCCCTCCCTTTCAGTGAGCAAGGTGGTGTTACCTGCATATCCGCAGGTTGTTCATAAGCCTTCCTCAAATCCTGATGCCACATTCTTCATCATATAATCCTGCTTCTCTGAGGATTTGCTCAGCACACAGATTGAGTGAAAATGTTGGGAGGGTACAATCTGGACACGCCCCCGTGTTCTGTTCTCACAACTGCATCTTGGTCCACGTACAAGTTCCCCAGGAGCACAATCAAGTGCTCTGGAATCCCCATTCTTCTCAAGGCTGTCCACAGATTTTCACGACCCATACAGTGGAACGCCTCAGCATAGTCAATAGAACACAAGGAAACATCTTTCTGGTAATTCTCTGCTTTCAGCCAAGTTCCACGTGCTCTTCTAATCTCTGGCAGGTCCCTGTAGATGCTGCAGCCTTTATTGGATGACTTTCAGCAAAATTTTACTTGCCTGTGATAGTAATAATATTGTTCTATAATTTGAAAATTCTGTTGAGTCACCTTTCTTTGGAATGGGTACAAATATGGATCTCTTCTAGTTGATGGACCAAGGAGCCGTCTTCCCAATTTCCTGGCATAGATGACTGAGTGCTTCCAGGGCTTCATCTGCTTGTTGAAACATTTCATTTGTTATTCTATCAATCCCCAAAGCCTTTTTAAAAAGCTAATGCTTTCAGAAGGACATTGGGCCTCCACTCAATACTCCCTCAATGCAAGAATACTTTGTTCTGTTAAACTGGCATTCCATGATGCTCACCTTCCCAACATGATCACTGAAGACAAAGCGGGTGAATAAGCAAATGTGGTGAAGAAAGCTGATAGTGCCTGGCTATCAAGAGATATAGCGCCTGGGGTCTTAAAGGCTTTAAGGTAAACAAGTAACCATCGAGCTCAGAAGCAACAAAGCCCACATGGAAGAAGCACACCAGCCTGTGGGATCACAGGTGTTGAAGGGATCAGGTATCAGACATCATCAGAACAAAAAATCTTACCATAGTGAATGGGGGGGGGAGTGCAGAGTGGAGACCCAAAGCCCATGTGTAGGCCACTGGACATCCCCTTACAGAAGGGTCTCAGGGAGGAGATGAGTCAGTCAGGGTGCGATATAGCAACGATGAAACATACAACTTTCCTCTAGTTCCTAAATGCTCCCCCCCCCACCCCACTATCATGATCCCAATTCTACCTTACAAATGTGGCTAGACCAGGGGATGTACACTGGTACAGATAGGAACTGGAAACACAGGGAATCCAGGATGGATGATCCCTTCAGGACCAGTGGTGAGAGTAGAGGATGGTAGAGGGAGGGTGGGTTGGAAAGGGGGAACCGACTACAAGGATCTACATATAACCTCCTCCCTGGGGGACGGACAACAGAAAATTGGGTGAAGGGAGACGTCAGACAGGGCAAGATATGACAAAATAATAATTTATAAATTATCAAGGGTTCATGAGGGAGGCGGGAGAGAGGGGGAAAAAATGAAGACCTAATGCCAGGGGCTTAAGTGGAGAGCAAATGTTTTGAGAATGATGAGGGCAATGAATGTACAGATGTGCTTTACACAATAGATGCATGCATGGATTGTGATAAGAGTTGTACGAGCCCCTGATAAAATGTTAAAAAAAAAAAGTTAATGCTTTCAGTGCAGCTTGAACGTCTTCCTTCAGTAGCATTGGCTCTTGCTCATATGCCACCTCTCGAAATGGTTGAACGTTGACTAGTTCTTTTTGGTACAGTGACTCTGTGCATTCTTTCCATATTCTTTTGATGCTTCGTGCATCATTTGATATTTCGCCCATGGAATCTTTCAATATTGTAACTTGAGGCTTGGACTTTTTCTTGAGTTCTTTTCGTTTGAGATGGGCTGAACATGTTCTTCCTTTTTGGTTTTCTAACTCTAGGTCTTTGCACATCTCATTGTAATATTTTACTTTGGCTTCTTGAGCTGCCCTTTGAAGTTTTTTGTCCAGCTCTTTGGTGTCATCATTTCTTCCATGTACTTTAGCTACTCTACAATTAAGAGCAAGATTCAGGATCTCTTCTTTTTTTTAATACTTTTATTGGGGCTCTTATATCTCTGATCACAATCCTTACATTCATCCAGTGTGTCAAGCACATTTGTACATATGCCGCCATCATCATTTTCAAAGCATTCTCTTCACACTTGAACCCCTGATACCAGCTCCCCATTCTTCCTCCTCCCTCCCTCCCCACCCACACTCCCTCATGAAGCCTTGATAGCTTACAGATTATTATTTCCATATCTTATATCATCCTCCATCACCCCTCACCCACTTTTCCACGTCCCCCTAGGAGGGGTTTCTAGGTTGATCCTTGTGATTGATTCCCCCTTTCTCCCCACCATCCCCTAATCCTACTGATATCTCTACTCTCACTGTTTTCCCCGAGGAGTTTATCTATCCTGCATTCACTGTGTTGTGGGCTTTTATCTGTAGCAGTGTGCATGCTCTGGTCTAATCTGATTTGTAAGGTAGAATTGAGGTCATGATAGTGGGGTGAAGAAAACACCAAAGAACTAGAGGAAAGTCGTGTGTTTCATCGGTGCTATACTGCACCCTGACTGGCTCATCTCTTCTCTGTGACCCCTCTGTGAAGAGATGTCCAATTGTCTACAGATGGGCATTGGGTCTCTACTCCATGATCCCACCCCCATTCACCTTGGGTATAGTTTTGTTCTAGTTCTTAGATGCCTGATACCCGGTCCCATTGACACCTCATGATCACACAGGCTGATGTGCTTCTTCCAGGTGGGCTTTGTTTCTTGGGAGCTAGAGGACTGCTTGTTTATCTTAAGCTTTTAAGACCCCAGATGCTATATTTTTTGATAGCCCGGCACCATCCGCTTTCTTTATCACATTTGCTTGTGTACCCATTTTGTCTTCGGTGATCATGTAGGGAAGGTGAGCATCACAGAATGTCGGATTGCCAGAACAAAGTGTTCTTGTGTCAAGGGAGTACTTGAGTTGAGGCCCAATGTCCACCTGCAACCTTAATTCTTAACATATAGATATGAGTACATAGTTCTATTCCCCTCTTGTAATATATGTATTTTCATATGGACATGCCTGTATTTAGGCCTCTATAAACGTCCTTTGCTTTCTGGTTCTTTTCTCTATTTCCTTTTACTTTCCTCTTGTCCCACCATCATGCTCAGCCTTCATTTGGGTTTAGTAATTCTTCGCTGCTACATTGCGCTTGATTAAGCTCCACTAGGCATCCTACGACCTTCTTTCCAGTGATTTTAGTTCATTTGTTGTTTCCTTGTCCCTCAGTTCGTTAACAGCCCCCTTCCTTTCTCCTAGCTCCCCTTTTCCCATATCTTCTCCCCCACCCCTGCCCCAACCATTGTTCATCTCTGAATTATTTTTCCCACCTATCTTATCTAGATAGACATGCAGATACATTAATAAGTGCAAAAACCTGACAAAGCCAAATAAAAGAGCAAAGGAAGTCAAAACCAACACAACAATAACAACAACAACCCAAAACAAAAACAAAATAATGAAAAGAAAGCCACAGACAAAAATAGGAAAGCCCATAACTAGTTCAAGGTCTGTTTATTGGTCTTTAGAGTGCTTTCCGGTCGAGTCAGATGGGGTGCCACACTCTGTCTCCCAAGTCTATTTCTGGTATCCTCCGGGGGTTTCATCAGTCTGCTCCCCCTGCTGCTCTGCTGCATGCCCTCAGTGCCTCCCCCCAGTGATGGGGCCAGACCGTGCACTATTCCCACACGGTGTCTCCAGTGCTGACCCGAAGCGCCATGGTTCAGTGAGGGATGCTGTGTTCTATGGTGGGGCTGGCCCTACGGTCCGCCCCGTACGTTGTCTGCTCTGATCAGGAACATCGTCCTCGGGGCTTGGTGGGCCAGGATGTCCTCTCCATCCCTTTGCGTTTCTCCCGAGTGCTCTGATCCGATGTGCCCCTCTCCCCACGCTGTAGCCGCAGTGCTGTCCTCTGACATGCAATCTTCTGAGGGGGGCGGGTGTCCACATAGTTGGGCAGAATCTCTTCTAACATCCGCTTTGATCTTTTCTTTCTTGTCCTTTTCATGATCTTTTGCTTTCTTCCCAGATGACGTTCTTCTTCTTCTTCTTTTTTTTAATCATTTTATTGGGATGTCTTACAGGTATAACATTCCAAGATTCAACCACATCAAGCGTATTGTACAATTGCTACCACTATCATTTTCAAAACATTTACTTTCTCCTTGAACTCCCTGATATCAGCTCCCCTTTATCCCACCCTACCACTCCACCCTCCAGGAACCCTTGTTACTTACTTTTTTTGTTGTATCTTACACCATCCAAAATATCCATTCACATACAGTTCTGTTGTTCACTCCACTCGAGTGGGATTATACAGTCATCAATGCTCTCAGTTCCCCCTCTCCCCGCCCCCCCTTTCTGTGCCCTCAGGGAACCATTACTCCTGTTACTGTTTCTGAAGGGTCATCTATCTTGACTTTCATGTATCAAATGATCTTACTTATACAAATGAACATACGCAAGTCTACCTTGATTAATGAGGTAAAACAAATAAAAACCATAATAGCAAGAGGAGGAAATATTAAGGAACTAGAGGATAGTTACATGTTTCATCAGTGCTATACTGCATCCTGGATTTATCATCCCTTCCATGTGGCCCCTCTGAGAGGGACTGTCCAATGATGGTACAGTTGGGTTTGGGGTCTCCACTACATCCACGCTCCTTCACATCAATTTGGTTGCTTGTTTTTGAACTTGTGATATCTCTTCCTGCTATAGTTTATTGTGCCAGCCTGGCCGATAAACACAAGTAGGATTAAGTGAAGGGCAGAGGGATAAATGGCTTGCTTGTTCTGTGCCTCAGTTTAAAGGGGTACACTATCTGTGGGATGCCTAGCCTGTGGACTGTGTCACTGTAAGTTGAGGTCCCTTTAAGCCCACACAATTGGAACGTTCATCTCTGGAGCTGGGGACTGACAGTTGATGACACTTGGGGACCTGCCCTGCAGTTTGTTGCCTGGGTATATATAGCCCAGCTCTCTCTACAGAAGGGGACCAGTACCTGGCAGCTCTCACAAACTTGAAGGACTGCTAGTGTCTCACTGCTTTAAAATTTAACTGTTAATTTCTTGTATTATCTATCTGTATATTATTTAAGAGTTTATTTCTTGAATTATATATCTATCTTTATAAATATATTTATATATATAATTACTAGTAATCTGGTTTGTCTCTCTAGAGAACCCTGTCCAATACACTTCCCATCGACACTTCATGATCACGCAGGCTGGTGTGCTTCTTCCATGTGGTTTTTGTTGCTTCCCCACTAGATAGTTGCTTGTTTAACTACAAGCCCTTAAGACCCCAGATACTATAGATTTATTTATTTATTTATCTATCTGTCTGTTTATTTTGTGGTGTCTTTTAATAGCTGGGTCACATCAGCTTTCTTCACCATGTTTGCTTATGCACGGATGGTGTTCTTGATGTCTTCCCACAGCTCACGGGTCTTCAGTCATTAGTGTTCTGTGTAGCAAATATGTTCGTGAGACTCATGGTCATATTTTGGCTCTTGTAGACTTGTTTAAGTTTCTTCAACTGCCTCTGAATTTACATATGAGCAATTTGTGGTCAGTTCCACCGTCAACCCTTGGCCTGATTTTAGCTACTTCCCACCCCACCCCCCATCTTTTTTACCCTGGTCTGGCACCAACCATTTCTCCCTGCGCAGTCTACTTCTCTTTTGGGTTAGATGACTCATTACAATGGGCCAAACACAACTCATGATAATACTTGTAATTATGGGGGTTTAATAGGGAAGTGAACAGGTCACCACAAGCCAAGATCAGAAAACATTAAGGATACAGTCTTTTGGGGTTTTTTTTTGGTTTGTGTTTTGGTGGGGGGGAATGCTCTAAGATAGATGTGGTAGTGACAGTCCAATTCCCCTTGATATGATTGAATGATTGAACTCATCAATTGCATGATATGTAAAGTATGTGCCAATAAGACTGTTGGGAAAAACATATAAACAAACCAGCAAACAAAAGGATATAGTCTTTGATCCACAGCAGCCCCTTTTCTCAGCCAGCAGCTCCTGTGTCTCCGGGCCTCAGCTTCTCAACCACTGGTCCCTTGTTCCATTGAGCGGGAAGCCCACCTCCGCTCTTCCTGAGTCTCCTGGTCTCTGGCCCCAGGGCCGTGACTCTCTGTGCGGGGGGGCCTCTGCTGCCTCCGCCACTTCAGTCAGGGAGGGATCTCAAACTGGCTCCACGGGTGGTTCTTGTTCCTCCATGGTGCCCCGAGCTCTCTCGCCTCCTGCTTCAGAGATGGCCCCCTAATAAGCAGGGGAAGGGCAAGACTTAGTTGCAGGACCCTACCCAATTATTTGGGGGGGGGGGTCACATGGACATGGGTAGAAGAGCATACGTCATTAGCTTCGCTTCACCCTACTGGGATAACACTACCAGGCGGCTTCCAAGAGTCAGTGGGGGCAAAAATCCCACTATCTCTTAATCCCCTTTTTGCACAAACTCTTGGGAGGCCCTGGTATGGATGAGGTCACTTGAAGAAAGCCACTGGGTAAGAACTCAGACTTGTAAATGGGATTCGTGTCCTCATCCCGCAAACGGTCTCATCTGGTAGGTGGCCGTCTAAACAAGTGTACTTAACAAGTACAGTCGCACCTGCAACAGGCGGAACGTGGGGACGGTGGGGTTCTGTCTGAGAAGGAGAACACAAATATGCTCACGAAAATGAGCGAGAGAAAAGGGGGAAGACTGCACCTGCACCTGTCCACGGCAGAAACTTGCAACACCTGAGAAATCTAGGCCATCCCTTCAAGTTCTGGCTCGCATAGGTTTCCCTGCACACCCCAGAGGACCCGAGGTGGCAGCCGTCCTGATTCATCTCATTGCCATCGAGTCGATAGCGACATGTAATGGCTCCCTCATCGGGTTTCCAGGACCAAATCAGACAGCTTTATCTTTCTCAGGAAGAGCGGCTGGTGGGTTTGAACCGCCCACCTTGCAGTTAGCTGTCTAACCCACAAGGACACCGGCAGGTCTTATAGCTGTTTTATATACATACAGTGATACACAAAACAGATGCTGCCCTGGTGGAAAAGACCCAGATCAAATGAAACTTTGATCAGTGCCTTAGGGGGAAAGGAGGGGGCATACACAGGCAGAACACTGGGATCCCTTCTCGAAGGGCAAGCCAGGGAGAAGGGTGGCCCTGAGGAAGTGGTGACTGAGAAAAGAGGACTGTGGAAGGAAGGCTCGTGTAGAAAAGCCAGGTGCAGAAGGGAGCAACAGGGATTGTAGGAAATGAAGAACTGTGAGCATCATGCAGCAAGCCATGCGGGGTGCTGAGAGGGGAGCTGGCACCAGAGTCTGCCCGGATGAGTTCAGACTTGATCATGAATGCAACACAGAGCCAGGGAAAGTGCGACAGAAGCATAACACAGTCAGCATGACATCTTCCCCTGGGGGTGTAGTGGGCTAGGCGCTGGGCTGTTAACTGCAAGGTCAGCAGTTCAAAACTACCAGACGCTTCTTGGAAGAAAGAAGAGACTGCATTTCTGAGAACCCACAGGGGCGGTTCTACCCTGCCCTTCGGGTCAATATGAGCCAGAATTGACTGTGTGGCAGTGAGTTTGGCGTGTGAGAGGGTATTTTTAAGGCACGCTCACTAAGTGTTGACCTGCTAGCACAAGGGTGGTACTTTAAAGTCACCAGCTGATCCCGGGAGAAAGTGGAGGCGGTCTACTGCCATCTGCACTGTGAAGATTTACAGCCTCGGAAACCATCTACCAGGTCACGGCGAGTCAGACGCTACTTGACGGCAGTGGGTTTGGTTTGGGCTGGTTTGGTGGCACAGGCATGGAGCTCTGGTGGTGCAGTGATTAAAGTACTCAGCAGCTAACTGAAAGGTCAGAGATTAGAACACCTACCATTGGCTCCCAGAGGGAACGGTGTGGCAGTCTGCCCCTGTAACTATTACAACCTTAGAAACCCAGTGGGGCAGTTCTGCTCTGCCCTAACAAACCGTTGTATATCAGAATGCATGCCACCTAAGGGCATTGGATTGTTTGGGCGGCATGAGGATGGGGTGGTGGGCACCTCGTCCTCCAAACTCCCTTCTTTCTGTACCTAGCATACCCATATGGGTATTTAGAAAGTCAGTCTTTGAGTATCTGCCTCATGCCCTTTCTTTTCACTCATTCATTCACTCAGGCATGCATTCATTCATTCACCCAGGGGACCCTAGGAGGTGTGTGTCGAGGCCTCCCGAAACTTACTTCCTCTTCCTAGACACCAGCTGGACCACGCTTCCCAGCAGCTTTGCATCTGGAGAGGATCGCGCCTTGTGCTGTTCCCTCGGACACTGCCTGGGAGCGAAATACGGCTTTGTTGTATAGACCCCTAAGGGCTTTGTGGTTGTTACAGATTCTAGCTAATCCCCGTTAACACAAGATATGTCATAAGATGAGATCTGTGGTGGTGCAGTGCACTCAGCCTCTAGCCACAAGGTCAGTGGTTCAAAGCCACCAGCCACTTCATGGGTGAGAGAGACGAGGCTGCTGGCTTCCACAACCTTGGAAACGCTCAGGGGCAGCTCTACTCTGTCTCACAGGGTCTCTAGGAGCCCGAAGGACTCCCAATATGCAACAGAATGGCAGCATGTGCTTTTACAGATGAAGTGGCGGCAGCAAGGACAGAGGGAAGAAGCGCATTCCAAACAAAGGCAAGGAGTTAGGCAAGGGGCTGGGATGGGCTGGGCTCAGTGGAGCTGGGCAAGTCACTTAACCTCTCTGAGCCTGAAACACTTCAGCCCAGAACTGAAAGGAACAGCTCACAGTAGGTTGTGAAAACTCAGTGTGAGAAAGCCCATGGTGCATGATTCCAAGCAGGAGTTGGAGAGTTAGGGAAAGGGCCTAGCCAGACTGGACTTGGAGTGGATGCTAGGGGGGAACAATCATTGTCCCCTCAGCTTCTGGCCAGCTGGGCGGTTACCAGGTGGACGGGTTTGGCTGCCTGGAGCTGAGAAACCACGGTGCCTTGCAGAGGGCCTGCGGGCTGGGACCAGATCAGGCCCGTTGGCTGGAGTATCAGGCATGAGGCCGGGGGGGGGGGAGGGGGGGTGGAATGCCACCTCCTGGGAGATGCCCAACCACACCCCTGAATGGCATGGGAGCCATAGGCAGCTTGGGAAAGAGCCCACTCCCTGATCTTTCTTCCTGAGATTCAGTCCGGGACAGACCAGCCCAACAGGCTTGGCGGGGGCTGCCGGGAGCCACCTGGGTGGAAGAAAGGAGCCCTGGAGAGGAGTCCCAGTGGAGGCTCCTGGCAAGGTGGCCCACAGTGGGGCTGGGCCAGGGTTTGAGGAATGCCACATTGCCTGCCAGGGCTCTGAGATGGAGAACACCGTGTCATCATGAAGTCCAGAGAGGGCGGCTTGGGACCCGACAACCCTGTCACTGAATTCCTCTCTGTAAGAGCTGGGCCGCGGGGTATAGGATGGGATTGCATTGATGACTCTATAACCCCACTCGATGGCTAGAATAACAGATTTGTATGTGAATGGATAGATTGGACTGTGTGAGATATCGGGGAGGGGGAACTATTATAGGAAAAGAAAAAAAGGGTTCCTGGGGGGTAGGATGGGGGCAGGAGGGGATAAAGGGGAGCTGGTATCAAGAACTTCAAGAAGAAAGAAAATGGCTCAAAACTGATTGTGGTGGCAATTGTACAACACCGCTTGATGTGATTGAACTGTGGAATGTTATGACATCAGTCAGAGCTCCCAATACAAGGATTTTAAAAAAAGGAGGAGGGGGAAGGTTGTGTAGGAGACACTACAGGTGTCTGGGCAAAAAGAACCCAAAAACCACCATGTAGGGGAATCCAGGACAGATAAACCCCTCAGGACCAATAATGAGAGTAAAGATACCAGGAGGGGAAGGGTAAGATGTGGGAGAAAAGAGGAACTGATCCCAAGGATCTACCTATAACCCCTCCCTGGGTGACAGACAACAGAAAAGTGGGTGAAGGGAGACATCGGACAGTGTAAGACATGAGAAAATAATAATAATTTATAAGTTATCAAGGGTGAGGGAGGGAGGGGGAAAATTAAGAGCTGATACCAAGGGCTCAAGTAGAAAAAAAATGTTTTGAGAATGATGATGGCAACAAACGTACAAATGTGCTTGACACAATGGATGGATGGATTGTGATAAAAGTTGTATATAGTCCCCAATAAAATTATTTTAAAAAACCCCCGACAACAATGTGCAGAACAAAAATGAAACCCCAAGCCCATTGTCAGCCTCCCCCCCCCAACGTGGTCACTCCACGTGATCGCGAGAACTGCCCCCGAGAGGTTTCTTGGCTGTCATGGTGTGTGTGTGGCCAGAGGTACCGAGTTTACGCGTGCATCTTGTTTTGAGATGGTACATGGCAGCAGTCACGCCGCATCAGCCGTTTCTCCATGTACAATTTGGGGACACTGACAACATGCTTCCAGCCGTGCTGAACCCATTCTCACCGACAGAAACTCACTGCCTTCTTCTCGGCCACTTGACTGGCATCACTATGGGCGAAATTGACCAGGCCTTTCTTGCGTGGCTGAACTGGCATCAACTCGATAGCAGTGAGTTTTTAAAAAATTAAATACTTTTATTGGAGGCTCTTACATCTCTTATCACCCACTGTGTCAAGCACGTTTGCCATCATCGTCTTCAAAGCATGCTCTTCAGCTCCCCATGTCTTTCCCCTCCCTCCCCCGGGCAGTGAGTTTTGTTTATCAGTATCTTTATATATCCCATTTTGATTTGTCTCTGGAGCTTAGAAACATTACATTCATTCATACATACATACATACATACATATATGACAAGAGGGTCCATGTAGCTTTGGATCCCATGTTTCCACAACCCCCTTGAAGTCCCCGTGTGCATTTGTGTCAAAGAATACACGAGTCATAGGAATGTCCTCGCTTTGGAAGATGACTGCACGTCCTTGGCATCTGGTCCATTGCGGGCTAGCTCCGTGGGTGGAAGGCTCTGGATTCTCCCTGGGAAGCGGGGGGAGTGTGTTTGAGTCTGAATGCTTCTCTTTCCTTTTCTTTTTTCCTCCCTATATTTCTCTGCGACCACACACTGCTTCCTTCAACTGCCAGGCACTTTCGCAAAGTCAGCAGCCTTTTAGGGCCCAGAGTTCACGCATCCAAAACTCCTGGCGTAGTCTAGAGAACTCAGTCTGTCTGACAGTGTCCTGTTTGTTTGTTTGTTTCAGTTAAACAGCTCTTGACTGTGCATCGACAGATGTAAATTACTAATCCCAACACAAACATCATGGCTGGAAAAGTTTAATTTGTTCGCCAGGAAGACAATCTCCTGTTTTCATTTTCTAACGTGTTGGGTAAAAGCACGCCGATCCATTTGAGGTTAATCCAATGCACACATAAAAAGCTGTGTATCAGGTGTCAGTTATGGTTCTCCAAGGCTTATCATGCAAGCATGCACCAAGCGGACAATGGACGACATGACACAGTTTGACCTCAGAGGGCAAAGGATGACATTCCCCGAGGTGCACCTACATCTGGACTGGGATCAGGAGAGGCAGGAGGATGCGGACCAAGAGCCGGGCATGAAGGTGGGGGTGAGGATTGTGAGGATGGCGTGGTTTGGAACAGTAAATCGTCCATTGAACATCTGATGCCAGTGGGCACCTGAGAATGATAACTTCAGCATCATATATGCTGTGACATTGTACATAGGACTCACGGTAAGAGGTTACCGGTGCTGTGGGCTTGGTTCCGATTCACGGTGACCCTAGATCCACCGCCTGGTCCTGCGCCACCCTCACGATCATTGTTGTTTGGGCCCCGGGTTGCAGCCTCTGTGTCAATCCCTCATGAGAGTCTTCCTCTTTTTTTTTGCTGACCCTTTCCTTTACCACATAGGAGCCCTGGTGACGGTGGCTACACACTGAGCTGTGACCATAGAGCCAGCTGTTAGAAACTACCGGCCACTCCACAGGAGAAAGACAGGGCTTTCTAATCCCATAAAGAGTTGCAGCCTTGGAAACTCAGGGGGGAGGGGGGAGTTCTACCCACTCCTCTAGGGTTGCTATGAGTCAGCATTGACCCCATGGCGGTGCATGCGGTCCCTCCTAATAACACGTGCAAAGGGCGTGAGAGGAAGACTTGAAGCCTTTGCTTCTACGGAGCATTCTGGCTGTACTTCTTCCAAGACC
This sequence comes from Tenrec ecaudatus, assembly GCF_050624435.1. Lineage (NCBI taxonomy): Eukaryota > Metazoa > Chordata > Mammalia > Afrosoricida > Tenrecidae > Tenrec > Tenrec ecaudatus. The sequence continues at coordinate 8,455,144 of NC_134545.1, forward strand.
GATGTGCTTGTTTTTCTGGCGGCCCGTGGTATATTCAATCGTCTTTCCCAACACTGTCCTTCAAAGGCACCCAGTTCTATTTGCGTCTCCCTTATTCGCTGTCCAGCTTTCTCGTGCACGCGAGGCGGTGGAAACAGTAGGGTGCACCATAAAAAGAAAAAGAAAGTGGAGCAGGGAATGTACAGATGTGCTTTATACAATTGATGTATGTATATGTATGGATGGTGATAAGAGTTGTATGGGTCCCTAATAAAATGTAAAAAAAGAAAAGAGGAGAAAAAAATGATTAGGGCAGGGACTGTACAGATGTGCTTTATACAATTGATGTATGTATATGTATGAACTGTGATAAGAATTGTATGAGCCCCTAATAAATTGTTAAAATAAAAAAATGTCTTTTAAAAGCAAAAAAAAGAAAAAGAAAGGAGTGGTAAAAAGGAGGGGATGAGTGGCGATGGGAGGGCATAGGGAGGGTGGGTTGGAAAGGGGGAACCTAGTTCAAGGATCTACATATGACCTCCTCCCTGGGGGACATACAACAAAAAAGTGGGGGAAGGGAGACGTGGGACAGAGCAAGATATGACAAAATAATAATTTATAAATTATCAAGGGTTCATGAGGGAGTGGGAAGCGGGGAGGGAAGGGAAAAAATGAGGACCTGATGTCAGGGGCTTAAGGGGAGAGCAAATGTTTTGAGAATGATGAGGGCAACGAATGTACAAATGTGCTTGACACAATTGATGTATGCATGGATTGTGATAGGAGTTGCATGAGCCCCTAATAAAATGATTTTTAAAAGGGGGGGATGTCACAAATGTAAGTGCTATTGGTTATGACTCAGGTGTGCCCTAAACTGGAAACAAGCTGTGGCCTCAACGGTGATTCCTGTTAGTGTGGAAAACCGGGTGCCGTATGACAGGAGTGACTGTAATTGAGAGGGAGCGGCGAGAGACTGAAGAGGGGCGTTCATGCCCCCACAGGCTGAGCAGCCCACACCTCTGCCTCCTTGTCCCTGCAGGCCTTGGTGTGCCAGGCCTGAGAAGTCAGACCCACTGGCCTGCTGACCCAGTGGGGTGGGACTGGCTCTTTGGAGACTCCGGGAGCTGGGTTCTCCCCCAAATGACAAGGCCAGCGCATCTGGCCTCAGGGATGGGGTCAAGTGGGTGGGCCCACAGCACTCTGAACCACTGGTCCAGTTGAAAAGGACTTGGGATGTGCTTCTACCTGCCCAGGCTCCAGGGAAAGGGCGTTCCCTGTGACTCATCACAGGCAACACTGGGAGTGGAGCGTCCTGCCCCCCCCACCCCTGCCCCTGCCCCAGACTTTAGGTCTCTGTGGATGGATGGAACAGAGACACTTAGGGAACCAAGGCCACTCCCACCAACAGCTTGCATTCAACCATGAACCTGAAGGTGGGCGGTTGAAACACATTGTGACTCACAATGACTCTATCAGAAAGGGTGGAACTGCCCCTGTGGGTTTTCCCAGATTGTAACTCTCTGCGGGAGTTGAAAGCCCTGTCTTGCTCCAGCTAAGTGGCTGGTGACTTCAAACATACTGACCTTGAGCGTGTAACCACTCGTCCCTAGGGCTCCTCTTCCATAAAGCTGACAGCCAAGAAGATGCATGGAGCCTGTCTGACGGACGGACTGACAGACGACATCCCCCTCAGTTGGAACCGAGGCACTTTGGTGACTTCGCAGTTACGTGTTGTGCTGCAGTCTGCAAGGGCAGCAGTGTTGAAACCACCAGCCGCCCCTCAGGAGAACCAGGAGGCTCTCTGCCCTGGTACAGCGTCACCGTCTCGGAAATCCACCGGGGCAGCTCTACCCTCTCCTATGGGGTTGCAATGAGTCGGCCTCAACTCAATGGCAGTGAGTTTTGGGTTTTTGGTTGGAATCAGCTCGCCAGCCAACGGTTTGGTCTCTGTTCCACTGGGCAGGTGCCATCCCCTCTGCCTACTCACCGCCCCATAATGGACCAAGTGAAACTAAAGGCTCATTCCCACGGCTTCCTGTGCTAAGGGACATAGTCCCTGAGGGCTGGAGAAGGCAGGGTTTTTTTGGGGGGAAGGGGGGGCGGTGTGGCCTGGGACCTTGTTGCAGCAGATGAGGCCTGATCTCCCCTGCTGTCACCTGATGGTGGCCCCCACCAAATCAGAACCAGCCTTTGCTTCTCCTTTGTGAGACTCGTCTCCTTCCGGGGGGGTCACCCTGCTCTCGTTCACAGCCTTGCTGTCCGCATGTCTCCTGTCTGCCCTCAGGCCAGCTCTTTACCTGTTCTGTATTTCCATCTCTTCCGTAAAATAGGAATAAAGAGCCTGAGCTTCAGAGAGCTGTTAGCGGATGTGGTTGCTGTTGTTTAGTGACATGGAGTCGGTTGGGTCTGGCCCATAGTGCCTGTGTTAGGCAGGATTCTCCAGACAAACAAACCCAGGACACTTATGATTATATATCTATAAGAGGATAGATTTATACAGCATGAAGGAATATAACAGCTAATTAGTCCACAGAGCAGAACAGAAGGCTCAGTTCAACTCACTTCCGTGGAACAGTTAATATACTGGAAATCCTTCAACTCATGAGGGCTCTGGGTCCAAGGTCAAGGAAGCAGACAATAGAGTCTTCCCTTGGTCAATGCAGGCAGAGTCTGCCCACAGGCAACAAACGGCAGGGCGGGTCACCAACAGTCAGCAACTTAGGAGTTTAGGAAACAGGTAGGATGGGATATCAAACTCAAGCAATGCAAGAGGACAGGATCTACCAGCCTCAGGCTCAAGTAATGTACACACCAACACCATGGCGAAGGCCCCTCAAGCTATAGTGACACGATCCATGGGTTGGCTTGTCCCACAGGTAGTGTAGCTCACAAGTTGAGGCAGAGAACTACCTAAAGCAGCCACATGCTAGTCTGATCACCAGCGAAAGTGAGAGCGAGAGCCAGAGCAAGAGAGAGAGAGAGAGGAGCAGGTCTCACCAAGCCATTTATCACTTTGCCCTCCAATAACACTGTGACCTGATTAATCCCACATGCCCCTATTGGCCAGGTTGGCACAATAAAGCTACCTGTCACAATGCCCTATGAACAACAGAAGGAAACACTGGCCCATCCTCATGGTTGTTCCTATTCTTGAGCCCATTATTGTGGCCACTGTGCCAACCCATCCCGTAGAGGGCCTTCCTCCTCTTTGCTGTCCTTCCAGTTTACCAAGCACGATGCCCTTCTCCAGTCAGACCCATATTACATAAAGCCAACAGTAAGAGCAAAGACAGACAGCATTCTTTGAACTGTGCCAGGCACACAAAAAGCGCTCCGACCTTACACCTGCATTGACAGCAACATTTGAAAGGAAACCACTCATGCTGGGAGGGTGCGGAGGGATCGGGACCCTCACACGCTGCAGGTAGAGCTGTAAGAAGGCGCAACTTCTGTGGAAAGCGGACCGGCACTTCCTCAACCACCTGAGTCCAGAACTCGATCTCCCAGCACTCCTGTGTTGAGTGTATACATCACCCGAAGAAGTGAGAGCCGTAGCCTGAGCGGACACATGCAGCCCACTGTGTTCATCATTGTGTGGCTCACAGTAGCAAGAAGATGGAAACAGCCTAAACGCCCATCAGTGGAAGAATGGAGAAATAAACTTCGGTGCATGCGCACAATGGAATACCAGGCTCCGGTAAAGGATGCGGATGAAACTGCGAAGCACCTCGTGGCCTGGATGGATGGGCCTGGAGAACGTTGTGCCAAGGGAGGTTAGTCAATCCCAAAAGGACAAATATTGTATGTGACCCCTGTTATAAAAGAAACATAAAGACAGAGGTTTCCATACCCAAAGGAACAGACTGGACGGTTACCAGAGAGAGGAGGGCCGGGACGTGGGAGTGGAGGAAGACGGAGCAGTAGGCCAGAGACTAGATAGGTGTTCACTGTGGTGGCGGGGGAGATTGGAATCCACAAGAAGGAGAAGGGAAATCAAAGGGGGACAGGGCAAGGTTTGATGCACAAAATCCAAACTCCCTCCCATGGAGGTGATCCTGACTCACAGCAACCCAGGAGCACAGGGAAGAACTGCCCTGTGGGTTTCTGAGACTGTCACTCTTTCTAGGAGTAGAAAGCCTTGTCTTTCTCCTGCGGCTGGTGGTTTTGAACTACGAACTTTGTGGCTAGAAGTCCAACATGTAACCCACTACGCCACCAGGGCTCCAGTTTTGGGATATTCGAGTAGTGGTGTGGGTTCGATAAGGAAGTGTGATAAGTAATTTAAATCATAAATAAAAAGGTTTGTGTTGTTGTTTTTTAAAGGAAGTGGTGGCCGTTTTACTCTTGTCGAGCCGAGTTGACCACTCCTGCCCCGCCGCCCACTCATGGTAACCCATGCACAATAGAATCAGACAGTGTGAGCCACAAGAATTGCATTGGCTGATTTTTTCAGAAGTGGATCACCAGGCCTTTCTTGCAAGTCTGTCATGGTCTGGTAGCTCCACTGAAACCTATTCTGCATCGTAGCAAAGCGGCAGCCGCCACTGACAGGTGGCTTCACTTAAAGTGGCTCCGCTGGGCCCTTAACCTGAAGTACGGGAGCCCTGAGGGGCACAAATGGTTCAGCACTGATGACTAGCTGGTCTCCACCCAGAGGCACCTAGGAAGAAAGGTCTGGTGATCTGCTTCTGAAAGGTCACAGCCTGTTGGAGCAGACACACACAGGCCGGTCACGAGTTGGAATCGACTCGCCAGCAACCACACCACCCCTCACACATCCCAAAGCAATCGACTACGGACACACAGAGAACCCTCCCCAACATAACCCACGTGCTGGACCATTGAATCACTTGAGTGCATTCCAGATGGTGAGAATCTGGTTTGTTTGTCTTTTCCTGCTTCAGTCCTATCTTTATTGGGTGCTCGTTGGGACCGTCGGATGAGTTCATCCATTGAGATACACTACTCTTTTTGCCCCCTGAATTTTAAAAGATTTTAAAAGAAATCATTTTACTGGGGCTCTAACTGCTCTTATAGCAATCCATACAATTGTGTCAAGTGCATTTGTCCATGTGCGGCCATCACAGAAAGTAAAGATGCTTACAGGACGCGCTCTCTGACCACGTCAGAATTTCATGAGAAAGCAGAAACATGAGGGTATCTGGGAAAGTCCCAACTTGGAAATGAGACAACCAGCTTCTCCAAACCCCAGGGACAAAGAACATACGTGACCTGATATGCTCACAGGATACCTCACTGCCAGTCTTCTGACTTCCCATTGTCTCCAAGAGATTGCTCTTCCCTGGGTGATTCTCATTCCTGGGGGCCGGGGGGGGGCAGGGGATATGAGACCATGGAGACAACGGTGGCAACATCAGACTGAACCCTTTCTTCGGACTCTTGCTTTGCCTCCGTGCTCATTCACGCATTCCTGCCTTCCTTCCACAAAGGTCAAGACGGCCGCTCTGAGCTCAAGTTCAGGGCTGGCCACGAGGAAGTGACTGGCAGCCAGCCACCATTCCTTCCCACCAGGCATTCAGCATCCAGAGGGAGAGACCGAGGACAAGTAAACAGGCAGTGATTGGTTCCCTATGGGGAGAGTTACCACTGAAGTGAATTCAGGGGGCTGTGGAGTCAGACAAAACCCAAGCCCCCTACTGCCCTGTTGACTCCGACTCCTAGTGAGCCTATAGCACAGGGGGTTTACCAGACTGCCATCCTGGCCACACCCTTCTCCCTCAGAGCACCTGGTGGCTTCCAAAGGCGGGCTCTCCAGTTGCCAGAACAGCTGTTTAGCCATTGCGGGCTCTAGAGTCTGACGGGGAGGATTTCTAGCCCACCTTAGGCTTGGTCAAGAGGGACTTGTTAGAGGTGATGTCAGTGAAGGCTAGCCCCAGAGTGCTGAGCATTGACCAAGCCTCATGAGCTTGCCTAGAAGTCTACAAGCAGAAAAGAAAACACCAAACCCAAACCGAACCTGCTGCCATTGAGTCGATTCCAATTTAGGGCAACCCTGCCACAGGTGACAAATTGAGCTGTGCGCTGTAGGAGTTCTTTGGCTGCAATCTTTGTTGTTGTTGTTGTTGTCACTGAGCGTATCCACAGGGAACCGGCGATTCAGCACTTTACACCCGAGCAGCTTCAGCCACATGGATGACGGTCTTTTAGTTATGCAACCTTTCTCACCCCCTCTTCTGAGCCTTGCCTCCCCCATTCACCTAAACTCCCGGCCCCAAGGGCTCCCACCTAATCTTCTTGGGCTTGCTGTTGTCAAGCTGATTACTTGGAGGCAGTTCTTAAAAGAGCACAATGCTTAAGGACATGATGCCTCTCTCCCCAAGCCCCCTTAGTTAAGCTGAACTATTGTTGGGTTTTAAGAAGATGTCAGGGGATTGTTTTTGTTTTGTTTAAAGTTTAAAAATGATCTCTGAGCTATAGTTGGAGGAGTTCATCTACTCGCCAGGGCCCCAGCAAGTCTAGAGTCCATGAGCATTTGAAATACTGTTCTGCAAATGCCCACTTTTGATCAGGTGGGATAGTTGAGCAATGTGTTTAGTAAGAGTAGCCTGGCAACTTCTCATTTAGTTCTTCTGGTCTCAGAGCAAAGGAGGCAGTTCAGCCACATATTCCCTGTCCTGCTCCTGTTCCTGACCCTCCTCCTCCTTCGACTGCTCTAGATGGACAGACACCAACTGGGCCTTGGGTGACTGCTTGCAAGGAACTAGGCTGCAGAACAGAAACACGCTATTATGCCAATTGGCTGGGATGTCCCATGAAACTATGACTGCGTGCTTCCAAACCAAGGAACCAAACCCCATAAGGTTTGGCATTATATAAAAGCAGCAGCCTCTGCAGCGACTCTGTTTTGTTTGTTTTTTTGGGGGTCGCTAATGTAAATGCATTTATTACACAGCGTTTTACAGTTCAACTTGTTAGTGGTGTAAAGTTTGTCGACAGCAATTACAATCGACTGTGCCACACTGCCTTTAATGTGAGTTTTCCGTCATTGTTTACCTACCCTTCTCTGTGACCACAAATACATTTTTGTCTGTATATATTTGCCTTTTTATATAACCTTTGCCCTTTTGTGATTGGCTTCTTTGACTCAGTGTAATGTCTTCAAGCTCCATCCATACTGTAGCAGGATCAAGACTTTACTTCTCCATTGTGGTAGTGATATAATCTGGTGTCAATTTGAGGATTCAGAGTGTGTGTGTGTGTGGGGGGGCGGGGGGGAGAGTGTAGGGGTGAAGTCTAGCTTGTCAATCAGCATATAGCCAATGAGGCCTCTGTGTGGGAGTGGCCTTCTCCTGAGGATTCTAGGAATTCCTGCTTGGAGGCAAAAGACACACACTCTCTCTGTTCACTCCCTGAGAGACTCTCTACTGATAAGACACATGAAGCTATGCTGATGGCAGCGAGAGCCCTGGACCTGCAGAAGCCACGTGGAGATCCCTGCCAGTGCTGAGATGCTTATAACACCACTGGATCCACAATGCTTCTCACCCACTGGCCTGTGATCTACATTCAGTGTCAATGCATGTGGTGTTTCTTGAGTCTGAAGAGGACTTAGTAGACTGGTATCAGACAGATGGGCTAATATGACTTAAGGACTTGATCTGGACTGAGCTGGGATGTTTTCTTAATATTCAACTGCCCTTGTTGATAAAGCCCTTTCTTACACGCATATGAGTGTCTACAGATTTCTCTAGTCAACCTGGACTAACACATCCATTGTATGTGTGAGCCATGTTTTGTTTATCCACTCGTCTGTTGGAGTGCATCCGGATTGTTTCCAACTTCTGGTTCTGTGGTTAGTGCTGCAGTGAACACTGGTGGCCAAGTCTTTCTTTTTCCACTCGGTGTTTTTATTTTTTTTAACAGTTTTTTGGCATATAATTTACATATAAACTACAATTCAATAGTTTTCTTTTTTTAAGGTTTTTGGCATATCATTTACATATCCTACAATTCAATACTTTAATAGCAAGTCTCTTTTTCAGTCTCCACTCTTAAGCCTCTGGTATAACTACCTAGGAATGGAACTGTTGGGTCCTACGGTTGTGAGTGTTAAGTAGGCTCCGATCCATAGCGACCCTGTGTACTACAGAAGGAAACACTGCCTGGTCCCGCTACACCCTCACGATGGTTGTTGTGCTCCAGCCTGTTGACACAGCCACTGTGTCAACCCATCCCATTGACAAGTCTGCCTCTTTTTGGCTGATCCTCTCTTTGTACCTTATGGTAACTACTTGTTTTAGTTTTTTGAAGAACGGTCACTATTTCTCACAAAGGTTGTCCCCGATGCACTCCCATCTGGCTGTGATCCTACTGGAAGGCAATAGAGCCATTTAAGAACCTTCAGAGAACATGAGCCATTGGACAGCTGCAAGCAGTTCATTGCAGAATATGGCGAGAAAGAGAGAGAGAGAGAGAGAGACTGAGAGAGAGACAGAGAGAACGAGAGCGAGAGAGAGAGGCAGAGAGACAGAGAAAGAGAATGTGTGTGCACTTGTGCAGTTGGGGGCTTAGGGAATATAGGTGAGAAATGGGGCTGGATGATATAAGCCCCATATAAGCCCCATAAAAGGAGCTCAGATCCCAGGCCTGGCCCCCGCAGGAAGTAGGGAACGCCAGTAGTGCCAACTCCCTGGAGTCTGTGCCGGAGGCTCAGGACGCGTCCTGGGGAGACTCACCAAGTCTCTTTTGAACCTATTCGGCTGAAGAAGCGCTGCTATAATTACCGTAGTGATAATTAGAGGAACTTCCATGGACTCTTTCAACAAACATTGCACAAGCTGTGGCCCTCTCACCTCTGGGAGAGCCAGGCCCTCTCCTGGGGTTGGAGAAGTAGAGCCTGCACCTCCTGTGGAGCACACTCTGGTCCCCGGCCTGGGGCCCAGGAGGCTGGAGACACACCGGGGCAGCTCCAGCTAGGAGCTGTGTGTTGCTGGAAGAGGGACTGAGAGTGCCATAGGCAGAGTGGCCTCTGACCACCCCCACAAACTTCACTTGTGCTACTACTATGTAACTTCTGGGGGGAACTGTGAGGACCAGACTGGGAGCTGGGGTGGGGGGCACAGCAACCTGAGATGCTCAAATCACCTGACTCTGGGCACACCTTGGGTCCTCCTGGAACCCCATGCACAATATTTGTGTCACCTGGATACCTTCCCAGCCCTGTCGACTGCAGTTGGGCTTCTCAGAAGGTGGCACTTGTTTTCCCAAGAGACACCCGGAGCCTCCAATTTGGACAGAGAGCAGCAAATGTTCCTGCACATTTCCAGGTCCATGCCCTACTCGGCAGGAGTCCTGAGGTAGCGCACATGGTCATTAAGCACATCACTAAGAACAGAACGATTTGAACCCACGGAAGGTGCCTCAGAAGAAAGGCCTGGCAACCTCCTTCCAAAAGACCTTGAGAAGCCCAGGGAGGTCAGTTCTGCTCTGACACACCTGGGGTGCCCTAGAGTGGGAGTTGAGTCAATGGCCATTCATGACAGCCACCCTCACTCACCTGCACCCCAACCTCTTCTCCCTCCTCCCTGCCACCAGATTTTCTCTCAGGGCAAAGAATGGGACCTCCAGGGGCTGTTAGGAAGACCTCCCCTTTCTTTTCAACCCCTCCTGCCTTCATTCACCAAATACCAGTTTCTCACTCAGCTCTGCCTTCTGTGACTCACTGGGAACCGAAGCCCAAGTGAATTGCCCAGGGCTCAGCGTGTTGATTTCATTAGTGACATGTCTATTCCGTTTTGTTCTTGTCTCTCTGAAGCAGCAGCTCCTGCACCTCCCAAAGCCACTTCTTTGCCAATGGCTCCTGCCTTTCCCATGGGACCTGGAGCCTGGCGCACAGGCCTGGGAGACTCAGAAGGACTGTGTGTCACGGGTCAAGGGCCCAGTTGGCTTGTTGTCAAAGCACCCAGCAAAGTTGTCTGGGCTGATGAAATGTCAAGCCTTTAGGGTGTTGGCTGCACCCGTCTCCCCATGTTATACTCTCATCCAGGGCAATCCGTGGCTTAGGCTGCTCTCTTGGATGGTGAAAGGAAGGCTCCCTGGTGGTTTCATGTTTTCTTGGGGCCCTCCCTCCACCTCCTCCAGGGTCAGGAGCTTCTCAGCTGGCACCTTCTCCAGGGTTCTCTGGTAGCCCGCTGAGCCTGACTGGTTCTGGCACCCAGCAGAGGGGAGACAGATGGGGAAGGGGGAAGGGGGAAGGAGGAAGGAGGAAGGAGAGGGCTCCTCAGAAGGAAAAGTGTACTTGGCTTTCTCATTAAAGGGTTCCCTGTGGGGAACAGGCAGGCAGCAGATGTAGGAGCAAGGGCCAACTGATCCATTTGGAGATAGATTCAGGGCATGGCATCCTCTGTCCCCTTGGGCAGGCCTGGGAACCCAGCTGAAGTGGAGCTAGGTCCCGCCCAACGTTGGGCAAGCTGTAGAGAAGTTCGGGGCTGCTGGTTTGAGGTGTGTGGGAGCTTGGCTCTTGATGGAGATTGGGGGCCCTGGAGCGCTGTTGCCCACACGTGATTCTGAAACCTGGAGAAGGAGCACTCATCATTTTGATTTAGGAAGATAGTAGCTGGCAGGGAGGCTTGGCTACGCCCTTCCAAGTACAGCTTCTGCATTTTTCTAATCTCTTCCCTTAATGCCGCCCAACAAAAAGTCCCCACTCCAGGGAAGGTGTCCAGGTGTCCTGACTGTTAGTGCATCCTGAGCCTTCATGTCTGGGCGTTGTCTCATGCCAGTCTCTCTTCCTGGAAGTCTTCTCTCTTAAAATATTTTATTTTTGTATTAGAGCTTCGATCCTGAGCACCTGGTTTGCAGAAGGCTCTGGATGACAACGGATGCCCCCAATCCATTTGCAGCATCCCCAAGTGGATGGATTCTCCTGCGACTCCCCTCAGACCACGGACCAGGGACAGGAATAGTCTTGCTATACGCAGAGTGTATGAGAAAGTGGACTCATGCTGATGTAGTTAGGTCAGAAGTGAACACCTTATCGGTTGTTTTCCCTTTTGACCAATTTTAAATTTGTTATAGTTTTTATTATTTACTGCTTTTGCTTGGATTGAGGTTTTTCTGTATTTTATTTTGTTACTGATGTTGAGTGGGCTTTTAGTGTGTGTTTATGTTGTTTTTTCCTCTTAAATTTTCATTTATTTAAAATGTACTCTTTTATCATTCTTAAGCCATATTTCCAATGGATATAGAATTGTGGGTGAATGTCACCCCTCTTCCCATCATTTTAAAGATCTCTTCTTATTGTTTTCTGACCTCCGATTGTTTTTATTTATTAAAGATCATTTTATTGGGGGCTCTTAGAGCTCTTATAACAATCCATACATCAATTGTATCAAGCATATTTGTACATGTTTCCATCTTCATATTTTAAACATCTACTTTCTATTTGAGCCCTTGCTATCAGCTCCTCTTTTCCCCCTCCCACCCTGGTGACCCTTTGATCAATAATAAATTATTATTTTCATATCTTACACTGACTGCTGTCTGACACAGTGGCTGCATCGATGGGTGGATAGGCTCAACAGAAGAACAATGGGAGGAAGGCACAGGGCCAGGCAGTGTTTGGTTGTACACAGGATCACTATGAGTCAAAACCGACTTGACGGCGTCTTACAACATCAACAATATTTTCCTTTATATGAAATCTAGGACAGGTAGGTCCATCGAGGCAGTAACTGGATTAATAGTTTCCTAGGGTTACGGCGGCGGAGGTTGGGGAGAAGTGGGGAACTAGTAATCAGAAGTACAAGACTGAATAAAGAGTTCTAAAATTGACTGTGGTGATGAGTGTACACCTCTCTTGAACATGTCTCAACCACTGAATCATATAGTATGTGAATTACATGCCAATAAAACAGGTAACCTTTTAAAGATATGTATTTCTTTTATTTGGGGGGTGGGGTGGCAATGTCCACAACCAAACCTCCATCCACCCACAATTTCTACATGCCCAGCTGAGTGACAATTGTTACTTACTTTCCACTGTGACCCCATTCTATCTCTACCCTGATTGTTAACTTCTATCTGTGCTTTGGCTTAATTGTCAGGTTGCACACATTGATAATCCCTTATAAGAGCACCATATTTGAGACAAACATTCTTTGTTAACTGTGTAGTTTAATGCACGAGGAGAAGGCGTTTGTTTGTACTCCCGTAAAGCACTACAGTCCCAGAAGCCCACAGGAGCAGTTTGTCCCTTGTCCTCTAGGCTCGACAGGAGTCAGCCTTGACTCCATGGCAGTGCGTGTGGCTTGCAGTGAGGTAAGTTTAACGGCACATTCATGGCAGGTAGTTTCGGTTTCGAGCTTATTTCTGGGCAGTAGATTCAGGAGTTCCCCCTGTCCCCTGATCTCATTAGATCCAATAAGTTTGGTTTCTGTATGGATTTGAAGCTCTGTTCTTGCCTTTCCCCCTTTCCATCAGGACTTGTCTATTGGATCCTGGATCAGGATGTTCAGTAGTCGTAGCTGGGCACCACCCATTTCTACTGACCTCTTGGTAAATAACACTAAGAAATCTATCTCTTTGTCATTGTCAATACACTGGGAATGTTTACAGGAGTAAATCACTTAGTCATTCTCCTGCAGATCGCAGTCCAAACACATCACCACAACACCAAGAGGCTGCCTTCTGGCCTCCCGGTAGTAGAGGTAGCAATCTGTGGAGGCAGTCAAATCTACGATCTGTTTACTTCTGTCTTTCCTGGAAATGCCTTTTCTTTTGGACAGCCTCTTATCTTTTTAGGTTACCTCCTTGACACCAGCCAGGGGGAAGCATTTTGTGCGATGCCTCAAGGCTCAATTCCTCTTTCCCTTCTCCTTTCCCCCCAGTGCCAGGTTCACTGAGCTGGTCTCTTTCCCAGCTCTATTCAAACAAAACAAAACAAAACAAAACAAACTCACTGCCACTGAGGGATGTCGACTCATCATGACCCTATAGCACAGAGTAGAACTGCCCCTGTGGGCTTCCAAGACTATAATTCTTTGTTGTTGTTGTTAGGTGCCATATGCACAACATAAGGAAACACTGCGTGACCTTGGGCCATCCTCACAATTGTTCCTATGCCTGAGCCCATTGGTGCAGCCACTGTGTCAAGCCATCTGGTTGAGGGCCTTCCCTTCTCTCTGCCCTTCCATTTTGCCAAATATGATATCCTTCTCTATGGACTGGGTTCTCCTGACAGTATGTCCAAAGTACTGTATGATGAAGTCTTGTCACCCTCACCTCTAAGGAGCCACTCTGGTCTTATTTCTTCCAACACATATCGGTTTGTCCTTTTAGCACTGCATGGTACTCTCAATATTCTTCTCCAGCGCCACTCTTCAAATACAACTCGCCACGGCACTGGAAAGCCTTGTCTTTCTCCCAAGGAGCGTCTGGTAGTTTCAAACTTCAGACCTCACAATTAGCAACCCAATGCTTAACCACTATACCGCCAGCGCTCCCTCCAACGCTATTAGGCTACTGGTGGTTTAGTGGGAAACACATTGAGCCGCTAACTACAAGCTCAGCAGTTCAAACACACTAGTTGCACCTTGAGAGAAAGATGAGGCTATCTGCTTCTATAAAGAGTAAGATTTTTGGAAAACCAAAGGGGGCAATTCTACTCTGTGCTGTAGGGTCACAAAAAGTCAGAATTGATTTAATGGCTGTGTGTGTGTGTGGGGTGCCTCCAGCCTTCTTGTCTTTCCGGTGTCAGCTCCAACATTACCCCCGCAGAGAGGAGCTCCCAGTCCTGCTCACGGTGTATTACCTGATGTTACTGTTCTTGTAAAACTTAGCAGCACCTGAGACCATCTTCATTTATTTGTTGGTTTAGAGCGTGTCTTCCTTTAGAATGTAAGCTCCCAGTGGGTAGAGAACTCTACCAGAAGGAGCACCGAACAACTAATGCTGAAGCTTAAATGATAGGGAATATTGGGGGAGTTGGCATACCCCCCACCCCCCGCCCCATAAGGCACAAGGCCTGCGCACACACTACGAAGGCTGCTTGGGCCGTGAACGAACGAATGAAGCACCAAACATACACCGTGAGGGAACGAACCAGTACCGCGCTCTGCCTGCGGGTTGACAGGTTGATTGACAGTTGGGGGACCGGGCCAGACGAGTGTTGATTGACGGCTGACAGCTGAGTGACAGCCAAGGCACGCTCCTCGGGGCTCCTGATTGGCTGGCGGAAGCGGCCCCTCGAAAGGGACGGGAGACGGGGGGGGGGGGGGGGGGGCGCTGGGCAGTCGCTCGGCGGGCGGCGGGCGGCGGCCCCGGGGCCCGCGGCTGGCGGAGCAACAGCCGCCTCGCACCCGCTAACCGACGTCTCCGCGCACGGGCCCGGCGCGGGGGCGGGGCGCGCGCGTCACGTGAGCGTGTTTTGGGCACGTGACTCGCGGAGCCCCGGTGGCTCGGCCCCTCCTCCCTCGGCGGGTGTGAGCCCAGCGGCCTCGCCTCATCGCCGAGCGCCCCCCTCAGCCGCCGCCGCCGCCGCCTCCGCCCGCCGGCCATGTCCCCCGGCCGCCGTCGCCGTCGCCCGAGCGCGGCGCGCCCGCGGCCCAGCGCGCAGTGAGCGCGGGCCCTCCCGCCGTTCGCCCGCCCGCGCCGGGGCCCCTTGTTCTCCGCGCCGCCGCCATGTTGGGTTTAGAGCCGCAGCGGAGCCGCCGCCGCCGCCGCCGGTGAGGGAGGCCCAGAGCGGAGCCCGCCCCGCCCCGGGGCCCAGGGAGCGGGGCCGTCTCGGAGTCGGGCCTCGCCGCCCGCCCGCCGCCGCCGCCGCCGAGCCAGCGCCGGGCCCGAGCCGCGCCTTCCGCTCTCGGGCGAGCCCGCTGTCGGTGCGTCCGTGCGTCCGTCCGCCCGCCCGCCCGCCGCCGCCGGGCCCGGTCCGACCTGCAGCGGAGCCCGCGAGCGCCAGCGCCATGGCGGAGCAGACCTACTCCTGGTGAGTGCGGGGCTACGGGAGGCCGAGCGCGGCCCGGAGGGGGAGGACGGGCGGAGGAACAGGTGCGCTCGGGGGGAGCGGGCGGCGGCGGGCTGGGGGTGCACGCCCCCTCGCCCCGGACGCTCGGGACGTCGGTCCAGGAGGGGCCGGGGACCGGCGTCCGACTCGCGGGTGGAGGCGGCGGCGGCGGCGGCGGCGGCGGCAGCAGCAGCAGCAGCAGCAGCTACGGATGTCATTGGGCCCCGGGCGGAGCAGGTGATGGAGAAGAAGGGGAGTGTGACCCCGGGCGTGGAGATCCCTCGGATGGCCAGTGGGATCCCACGGAGCACCCCGGAACTGCCTCGTGGGGGTGCTGCTTGGGCTGGCAGCGTCGAGAGGCCTGAGAGAGGCGGGCGGCGGGGAGTGGGCCGAGGGTGGCCACGGGCGTAGCTGAAGGTCTGGGGAGAACAGGTGATAAGAGGCCCAACTTGGAAGTTGGGAAAGAGGAGGAGCCACCTCGGCCGGGGGCCTGCAGCTGGGCTCCGGATGGGGCGCCCGGGGAGAGGTCGAATGGAAGACAGAAGCTCGGGAGCAGGGGCATCACGGAGGAGAGCTCTGGGAACCGTGGAGGGGAGACTCTCGGGAAGGCCCGTCTGGACATCCAGACCCCGGACAGGAAGTTTTTGGCTGACATTAGGGCGTGGGCCGAAATGCCTGCAAGCGTCGGCTCCCTGCTTTTCAGAATTCAAAGTGGTCCAGCCTTGGAGATGGAGGACCTGCACTTTAGGACACCCCCCCAACCCCCGCTTTTGGAGGAACTTTGAAAGTTAGGGAACTCTTGGAGGACTGAGGAGCTGAGCTCTAGTTTATGGGCTGACAGCATGGATCTCCTGAGAAAATGTTGGGGAGGGGGGGGTGGGGTGATGGTGGTGAAGAAGCTGGCTTTCCTGAGCATGCAGGTGGGCCCTTTGCCACAGGGGTTGAAGGCATGATGGCAGGAAAGGCAGGGGGGTGGGAATCAGCCAGTGGGGAGGCAGCAAGTGGGCTGGAGTGAGGGAGCAAGGCTGAGGTCTGGTTGTAAGAGGGGTGAGCAATCTGGTTGCAATCCAGAGAAGTCCTTTGAAGTTGGTGTGCTCTTTGAAGCCAGTGGGCTTTGGGACAGGGACTGTTGAGCTTCCCTTCACAGCAAGGAGCATAATTGAGTGAGAAGAGGAACCTGAGTGTTTGGACCTTGCTGAAGACCTTGGTGGGAGGTCCAGTTGGCTCCTAACTCGATTGTTGTTTTTTTACAACTGGTCCAGTTGGCCCCATTCTACATTTTCTTGAACTGGTAGGTTCCATTAGTGAGGCTTCACTGTAAGGATAGTTAAGTTCACTATTCTTTCCTTTTTTAATAGAATAAGCCTCTGTTATAAAAGCCTTGGTGGCACAACAGTTAAGCGCGCAGCTGGCAACAGAAAGGTTGCGGTTCTGCAGCAGAAAGACCTGGTTGCCTTGCTCCCGTAAAAAATTACAGCAAAATCCTGTGGGGCCTGGAACCAAACCCACCCCTGGAAATTGCCTTGCCACTAAACAACCAAAGCGGGACCCAGCAGAGGTGTGAGGAGAGTACTACTCAGAACAATTAACCTTGGGAGGCCGGAAGCAGTTAGCAGCAGTGGGTCCCCACTTAAAGCTCAGCAAGCAGGAAGGAAGAGTGCTGTTCCACTGGGGGACTTGCAACTGAGGTCAGGAAACAAGTATGAATTGTTGATCAGAAATCGAATTCGTTCTGTAAACTTTCACCCAAACCACACACACATACCCCCAGCCCTCGAAACATAAACATAGCAAAAAAAACCCTGGGGCGCTTCTACTGGTCTCATGGACTCACCTTGAGATGAGATTGACTCGATATCACCTGCCAACAACAAACCCTGTAAGGACTGAATAGAAAATGGCATGAAATGCTTAAACCGTGAAGTGGCTTGCTTTTTTTTTTTCTGTTAAAATTCTCCTAGGGAAACATCAGACATGGGTAATATCTCTGAAAATGAAAACTGGCTTTGGGCAACAGGCTTTAACTGAGTATCATTTGTGGTGGTTGAGATTACCATGAGCCAAGAACTTGTGTCTTCACTTAGAGACAGGGATGGTGGTTGGAGAGGATTATTCTTCAGCAACTTTGACCATGCAAGCTCTGGACGACAATAACAGGTTGAAAGAATAAAGGAAAGATTAAAGTCATGGTAAACAGACTTTACAGAGATTCTTTAAAAATCATTATGATTGTCGTGAAAATATGAACAAAGGGGTCTCAAAAAGTCCATGGAAAAAACTCACTATCTTCTAACAACATCTCCCCATGAACTCTTCGAAGGGAAACTCCATGTGTGCAGACCATAGACCTGAAGCGGGGTGGGCTTGCAACTGTGGAGCATAGGATGGGGGTCTGGCTTTTTTAACCTACAGTCAGAAATGAGGCCCAGCGGGGAGGCCTGAGGACCTCCTTGCCGCTGCTGTTCTCTGTACACAGAAAGAAGCTTGATGGCTTTTTGGGGGCCAGGAGTTGGGCTACCAACCACGAGATTGGCGGTTCAAACCCACCACCTGCTCTGAGGGAGAAAGGCTGATGAGGCTGTTTGCTTCTAAAAACCAGGTAGAGAATTGACTAGAAAGCAGTGGGTCTGTGTGTACAGAAGTCGTGGATGGCTGAAGGAGTAGAAGCACGGCAGTCAAGAAGTAGGGGAAATGAGAGTGCTTTTAACTATGTCCGCTGACCACGTGGCTCCCTTGGTGTGGATTTGGTCAGTTCTTTGGGTTCAGGCCTTGGTATCTGGGAAGCCTGACATTTTCCAAGCTTTAGTTCCCCGAGAGTCTGCCTCGCATCCCAGCTGCCTTCATTAACGTTGAAGGCAAAGCGGTGCCTTGAAATCAGAGCGCTTGGTCCCTCAGCTGGGAAGTCCTCCTGGTGTAATTAGTTAGGCATTCGGCTACTCACCAAAGTCAGATTTAAATCCACTAGCCGCTCCTCTGGACAAAGGTGCAACTGTCTGTGCCTGTTGAGATTGACAGCCACAGAAACCCTGCCCTAGGAGGTTGCTATGAGTTGGAACTGACTTGATGACACTTGAGATTGATGGCAATGAATAATGAAAAACAAAACACCTTGAGTGTGTAGTGAGAGGAAAAATGCTGTGGGTCCTTCTCAAAGAGGGTGATGTATTGTGAGGGGAGACGGTTGGAAAAGGAGGCAGCTCTTTAGTCTGCTCTGTACCAACTGGGCAATAACACTCAACTCATTGCCATCAAGTTGATGCCCACTCAAAGCGACCTTATAAAACTGTCACTGTGAGTTTCCAAGACTGTAGCTCTTTACAGGAATTAGAAAGCTCTGTCTTTCTCCAGTAAGCATCTGGTGCTTTTGAACTGCTAACGTAGTGGATTATAGCCCACTGCATAACATAGTGTGAAGTAAATGTGAACCAGACATGTGGCATTTCTTGCTCATCCATCCAGGTCTCATGAACCCCTGAGATGATGATACCTTTTTTTTTAAAGTACTTTTTTTTAAAAGTACTTTTATTGGGGGCTCTTATATCTCATCACAATCCATACATTCCTCCAATGTGTCAAGCACATTTGCACATATGCTGCCATCATTTTTTCAAAGCATTTTCTTCCCACTTGAGCCCCTGATATCAGCTCCCCATTTCTTCCCTGTCCCTCCCCCACCTGCCCTCCCTCATGAACCCTTGATAAGTTATAGATTAGATTTTCCATATCTTAGATGTCCTCTGTTGCCCCTCACCCACTTTTTCGTTATTCATCCCCCTAGGAGGGGGTTCTAATTGATCCTTGTGATCGATTCCACCGTTCGTCTCCCACCCTTCTCTAATCCTCCTGGTATTTCTACTCTCCTTGTTGGTTCTGAGGGGTTTATCTATCCTGGATTCCCCGTGTTGCGGGCTCTTGTCTGTAGCAGTGTGCATGCTCTGGTCTAATCCGTTTTGTAAAGTAGAATTGAGGTCATGATGGTGGGGTGAAGGAAGCATCAAAGAGCTAGAGGAAAGTTGTGTGTTTCATCGGTGCTGTACTGCACCCTGACTGGCTCCTCTCTTCCCTATGATCCCTCTGTGAGGGGATGTCCGATTGTCTACAGATGGGTATTGGGACTCCACTCCATTCCCCCCTCTGTTCACCTTGGGTATGATTCTGTTCTGGGTTTTAGATGCTTGATACCTGATCCCATCGACACTTAATAATCACACAGGCTGGTGTGCTTCTTCCATGTGGTCTTTGTTGCTTCTGAGCAAGAGAACCGCTTGTTTATCTTCAAGCCTTTAAGACCCCAGACGCTATATTTTTGATAGCTGGACACCATCAGCTTTCTTCACCACATTTGCTTATGCTCCTGTTTTGTCTTCAGTGATTGTGCAGGGAAGGTGAGCATCAAAGAATACCAGATTGTTAAAACAAAGTGTTCTTGTGTTAAGGGAGTACTTGTGTTGAGGCTTGGTGATACCTTTTTTTATAGGGAAGGCAGCTGAGACTCTGGAGGCCCGGCAAATTTCCCCAGGTGTGCTTGAGTCCTGTGACAGTTTATTTTGTTTGACATGATTCCTTCCATCATTTTATTCATTCTCATTGAAATAGAAACACAGAAAGGGTATTTCCTCAATCTCAATGGGTTTATGAATGGCCTGTCATTTTCTGGTACCTTTGGTTCAAACAAATAATCAAGGGTTGATTAATTTTTGTGTTACTATATGGCCATCCTTGTGGAGATGGCAGTGGCACCCTCGGAGGACATTGGAGTCTGTGAAGAATGTGGGAGTGGATGAGATTATCCTAGAATTAGATAGGTAAATTATGAAGAAACATGAGCCAGTAACCATTGAAGTTCAGTGTCTACTTTTGCATGTTTACATTTTTCCTAATAAAAAATGTTTTAATAAGGCCCCTGAAGTGTATATTCTTACTGTGTTAATTTCTTATGCTTGCTCTCTGTCCTTGAAATTCTGTGGAAATCCTGTTACTTTGGAGCCCAGCTCAAATTCTACTTAGCTGTGAAGTATTTTCTGACCAACCCTTCTGAAAGGGATCTCTTTATTTTGAATACTTGTCTGTCTGTCTCTCTCTCCGGGTTTGTCATGGGAAATATCCAGTCTCCTTGTAGGACTGGAAGTTTCCTGAGAGTAAGAGCTGCATTCTCGTATTGCCTATGTTTGCTTAGTCAATAGAAGATGCTTGGATATGATAGCTACTCAGAGTGGTTCTTCCTTTATGGAAGGATATTCAGCCTAAGAGGGAAATGAAGGACTCTCTGTAATACCTACATTTAAGGAAGGGCTCTTTTTTTGGTTCTATGGTTTCTTAGTAGGAGCCCTGGTGGCATAATGGGTTCTGAGTTGGGCTGCTAACCTCAAGGTTAGCAGTTTGTGCCCACCAAGTGCTCCAAGGGAGAATGATGAGGCTTTCTGCTCCTGAAAGATTTACAGCTTCAGAAACCCATAGGCGCAGTTATACTGTACCCTGTTGTTTTGCTGTGAGTTGCGAGTAACTTGCTGGCAGTGGGTTTTGGGTATCCTAGTGCTTTTAAAATGAGGCCTGCCATTCTTTGGTAAAGTTCCAAGAGGAAAGGCCATGCTGTGCATTTCTCAAGCTGAAAGAACTGAGGAACAAAATTCCAGCCTCCTGCTGCAATATTAAAGGATTCTATGGGTAAAATACTGAATGACACAAGAAGCATCACAAGAAGATGGAAGGGGTGGGACCACAGTTCTGGGGGGACATGGGAGAGGCGGAGGCGGGGAGAGGAATGGGTGTTAACAAATCCAGGCACGGGAACAAGTGATCCAAAATCAATGGTGAGGAGGGTGTAGGAGGCCTGGTAGAGCTTGATTAAGGGCGATGCAACCGGGAGGAATTACTGAAACCCAAATGAAGGCTGAGCGTGATAGTGGGACAAGAGGAAAGTGAAAGGAAATAGAGGAAAGAACTAGGCAAAGGGCATTTATAGAGGTCTAAATACAGGATGTACATATGTAAATTTATATGTGAGGATAGGGAAATAGATCTATGTGCATATATTTATAGATTTAGTATTAAGGTAGCAGATGGACATTGGTCCTCTACTCAAGTACTCCCTCATTGCAAGAACACTTTGTTCTATTAAACCGGCATTCTGTGATGCTCACTTTCTTGACACAACTGCTGAAGACAAAGTGGGTGCATAAGCAATTGTGGTGAAGAAATCTGATGGTGCCCAGCTATCAAAAGATAAGAGTGTTTGGGGTCTTAAAGGTTTGAAGATAAACAAGCAGCCATCTAGCTCAGAAGCAGCAAAGTCCACATGGAAGAAGCACACCAGCTTGTGTGATCATGAGGTGTCAATAGGATCAGGTATCAGGCATCAAAAACCAAAAAAAAAACAAACATATCACTGTGAATGAGGGGAAGTGTGGCGTGGAGACCCAAAGCCCATCTGTAGGCAACTGGACATCTCCATACAGAAAGGTCATGGGGAGGAGACGGGCCAGTCAGAGTGCAGTATAGCACTGATGAAACATACACCTTTCCTCTAGTTCTTTAATGCTTCCTCCCACTATCATGATCCCAATTTTACCCTATAAATCTGGCTAGACCAGAGGATGTACACTGGTACAGATCAGAGCTGGAAACACAGGGAATCCAGGACAGATAATCCCCTCAGGACTAGTGGTCAGAGTAGTGATACCAGGAGGGAAAGAAGAAGGTGGGGTAGAAAGGGGGAACTGATCACAGTGATCTACATATAACCCCCTCCCTGAGGGATGGATAACAGAAAAGTGGGTGAAAGGAGACATCGGACAGTGTGTTACACATGAAAAAATAGTAATTTATAAATTATCTCAAGGATTCGTGAGGGAGGGTAGGGAGGGAGGGGAAAAAGGAGGAGCTGATATCCAGGGCTCAAGTAGAAAGAAAGTGTTTTGAGAATGCTAATTGCAACAAATATACAATGTGCTTGACAGGGATGTATGTATGGATTGTGATAAGAGTTGTACAAACCCCCAATAAAATGCTTAAAAAAAAAAAGGAGATGGAAGGGCTACACAGTCTTTGTATCAAGAAGAATTCAACCACCCTGGGAGGTAGTATATAATCAAGAAGTGATAAGAAAGAAGTCCCAACTAAACTAAAACAAGGACTTGACTACCAATTGAGGTGCTTCAACAAACGGGTGCAATACTGGAAATGCTCACTTGTTTATACCAAGACATTTGGAATCGACTGGAGCAAATCCATGTTTGTGCCCATTCCAAAGAAAGTGCCCCAAGAGAATGAAGGAATTAATCGAACAACTTCATTAATATCACTGGCAGGTAACATTTTTCAGCATATACTTAAAAAATGCTTTCACCAGTACATTCAGAGGGAACTGCCAGAAACTCTAGATTCAGGAGAGGTCATCAGTAAAGGACTGTCCTTACTAACCTCAGGTCGATCTTGGCTGAAAGCAGAGGAGGCTAGAAAATGTTTGCCTGTGTTCCATTGACTTGGTAAAGGCGCTAGACTCTGTATCTTAACAATTATGGGTAACAGTGCGAAGAATGGGAATTTCAGAATATTTGTGCTCATGTGACATGTCTATAGAAGCTGAAAGATCATCCCTCAGAGAGAACAAGGGGTTGGTTTAAAATAGTGAAGGTTTGCGTCAGTGTTGTGCTCTTTCCCCATACTAACTCAGTTCATAAGCAGAGTTGAGTAATCCAGAGGAGGAAGCAAACATGCTGTTGTACTTGGAGGAAGATTCATTCACACCCTGGAACCTGCACGGGTGACGTTACTGCTCTCTGGACATGAAGAGATCTGGAAGCATTTACTGATGAAGATCTAAAACTGTAGCCTTCTGTGGGGATCACCCCGCAGTCCTCACAACTGAACCAGTAAGCAACATTGTGCTGAAGGGTGAAAAGATTGAAGTTGTACAGAGCTTCATTTTACTTGGATCCACAACCCACTGCCCACGGTTAAGCCCCTAAGGAATGCAGTGACATATCGCATGTTGCATCCGCTGCAACAGACCTCTTGAATTGGTTAAAAGTCCTGGTGTTATCTTCGAGGACCAACGTGCATCTGGCCCAAGCCATGGTATTTTCAGTCACTTCACAGACATGAGGGCTGGGCAGTGAATAAGGAAGACTGGAGAAGAATTGATGCCTCTGAATTTTGGTGTTAGCGCAAAATATTAAATACACCACAGATTACCAGGAGAATGAACAAATCTTTCTTGGAAAGAAGTACAGCCAGAATGTTCCTTAAGAGCGTGAGGATGGTGGCACTTCCTCTCCTGTACATTGGTCTTGTTTTTGGGAAGGACCAATCCCTGGAGAGGGTTAGGGTAAAAGAGGTAAGAGCCACAATGAGCTGAATTGGTGCGGTAGCTGCAACAGGGGTTCACATGAGCCACAGCTGGGTGGACGGTGCAGGACTGGCAGTGCCTCAGTTGTACAGAGGGTTGCTGTGGGTCAGAGCTAGCTCAGCGTCGTCTAACAACAGCAAAGCTATTGATAGAAGTAACTGATAGTAACACCAGAATCTTTATCATGATTGAGCTACAAGATTCTATTTGCATCCTTTCCGCTCTTATACATGGAGGAAGTAAAGGAGTACATGTGAAAACACAACTGTTATTAATTTGAGAGAAATACCTTACTCTGTGTCTATTTATATGCAGTTATTTTAGCATAAGTTCTGTGAGAAACAAGCTTCTCTTTTGGTGGAATCCAAGTAGTATTTTTAGACCCCCCGCACTTGAACTGGCTAAAATTTACGTGCGTTAGAGGCTAAATGTTGGTATAGGAAGAGAAGGAAGCTAGTCTGTCAAACACGGTTAGTTGTCAAAGTGCTCTTGTAACTTAGTATTATTATTTTAATGTGTTACGTCTTTAAACGCATTATTTCTAAGTAAGGGAACTGCGATTCAGTTTAAATAACGTACCCCAAGGTGCAAATGGTGAAAGGATGAAAACTTAGACTGTTAACGCCAAGACTCTTATCCATTTGGAATCTGTTCCTTGTGTTTCTGCAACCACAGTTCTAAGCTGTCTCTCACTGTGATCCTGAATTAGCCAGCCTCCTCACTGGATTCCCAGTTCAGCCTTTGTTCCCTTCAGCAGGTCATCCTCCACTCAACTCTTTGAGTGGCTTTCTGACCATGTCTTTCTCTGCTTAAAAGTCTTGGTTATACTTAGAATCAAATCTAAGTTCCCTAGTGGGACTCTTTGGTCTTGCTTTGGATGTTTCTCGGAGGGTGACAGGCAGTAGGCAAGCTTGACCTCCTGCAAGGGTCAGACCCTTTCTGCATTGGCACTGTTGCTGGTGCCTGGCATGTAGTAGGTGATGGGCCCGTTTGTACTCTGAGCCCTGGGGCACAGTGGTGGATGCCTGGTGATGAGCTAACAGGCAATTGGAACCCATCCCGTGGCTCTCAGAAAGATGAGCATGTAGGCAAGCCTACGAGGCAGTTCTCTGCCCTCAGAGGTTGCTGTGAGTTGAAATTGGGGATGCTTTCCTCCGGGCTGCCTCTGAAGATGTAGCCGAAGGGTTGTGCCGTTTATTGATGCGATCTGTTGTGGTGCTAAACCCAGAATGAAAAATAAGCCTACCTCCAGAACTAATGGGATCAGTTCTACATTCGGGTTACTGTGGGATGTAAGCCATTGTATCTGACAGTTTTCCAGAGAACTGCATGGTTAAAAATGTGTGTCTAACATCATACGCTTTTGATTTGCCCATTGCTTTTTTCTTTCTTAAAATTACTAATGAGGTTGAGAACATACGTAGCATACTAAAGCCCCTGTTACTGGGTGGTTCCGATTCATACAAAAACCCAATTCTGATTCGCAGAGACCCTCTTGTGGCTCTGTCTCGGGGTTCCAAGGCTATCAGTCTTTATGGGAGCTGACCTCTTTCTCCCTCAGAGTGACTGGTAATTTTGAACTGCCAACCTTATAGTAAGTAGTCCAACACCCAACCTAACAATGTCACCTGGGCTCCTTAGGTACAACAGACTCAAAAACCAAACTCATTGTCACTGAATCCATGCCGACTCATAGCAGCCCCATAGGACAGGGTAGAACTGCCCCCGTGGGCTTCTGAGACACTAACTCTACGCGAATAGAAAGCCTGCCTTTCTCTCCATGTGGCAAAAGCATACGCAGATTCAGCAGTTTTGGCATGTGTATTTCGGTGGCACTGATTACATTCTATTAATTTTACAACCACTCTCACCCCCCTCTAAGGAGCTGTTCCTCCCTCTATTAACATAAAACTCCCTGGCCTGGAAGGAAGGTTCTTAGCTCATCTTTCAGATACTGTTGTCAATTTGATCACATGAGATAGTTCTTAAAACTAGATTTATGGAACGTGTCATTTTCATGCATTTCTGTTTCTTCAACGAAAATTGCAGAAACCATTTACATTTACCTCCCACCACTTATGCTGACTTTTCACCATTTAAGGAGACAAATATATATCCAAACTCATTTTCTTCTAAACCTTCTAATCTAGAAATTCTCTGTGTGATATGTCTATCTATGAATGAGTCAATTTGATGCACAGGTAAATTGAGTTTGGTTTGAGTCTGTTGTACCTAATCCTAGTCTGTTTACTAATCCTAGTAAATTGGTGACATTGTTAGGTTGGGTGTTGGACTACTTACTATAAATTGGTTTCATTCATGAAAGCATTACTTTAATAGTAAATACAAATGTAGTCTACAAATTCTTTGAACATAAACATCAAATGTAAACACAAACAAGTGCAGTGGAGATTGTCATACTGACCCATGCAGGTGACCCTTACGGTATGTCCAACCCATTATCTTAAATATTGTATATAGTTAAATGTTAAACATTTTATATAAATGTTTAGTATCACAGTTTCATTTATAAGTTAAGAGAGTATAGTTATGTTGTTTTTAAGTAAAATAAGTTTTATTTATTTATTTTTTTTAACAATTTATTGGGGCTCATACAATTCTTTTCACAGTTCATACATATACATACATCAATTGTATAAAGCACATCTGTACAGTCTTTGCCCTAATCATTTTTTTCTCTTTTCTTCTTTTACATTTTATTAGGGATTCATACAACTCTTACCACAATCCGTACATATACATACATCAATTGTATAAAGCACATCCATACATTCCCTGCCCCAATCATTCTCAAGGCATTTGCTCTCCACTTAAGCCCCTTGCATCAGGTCCTCAATAAGTTTTTTTTAAATGGGCAGTTTCGTTCACACGTATATTTGATGTGTGTCTGGAGAGAGAGCTAGGTAAGAAAATGTCCCTAAACCTAGTGTTCAAAAAGCATAGTGCTCGAAGCAAACATCTTTCACTGTCAAGCTATTGTTTGGTTGCCCCTTCTAAAGCAAGTTAATTTCAAGTGCTAAAATAATGTTTTGGCGATGGGTGATTTAAACTAAAATCTGCCAAAGCTAGCACCATGAATTTATACTTAAATCATTTTTCTCAGTGTTTGCTGTAAAGGTGTTAGGGAGCAAAGAAAAGAGCTTGAGAGTTTATAGTCATATCTGTCTGTAATTTGTCAAGTTGATGTATGAGTTAAAGTGCCTGATGTTCATGCATTTCCCAAAATACATTTCTGTGGTGATTTTAGGGGTTGACCTATGCCATTGAACGTTGAGTTATTATGCGAGTCTTTATCATTGTATTTTATTTCATCCATGATGATAAAGTATTTCATTTCTCATTTTCTTTATCTGTTTCGTGAAACCATCCCATGAAAAACCCAAGAGGCGTCCTGTGAGAGACTGGCTAAGTGTTGTTTTTAGTTGACTATATTTGGCACCCAAACTTTCATGTGATCGCTGCCTTTGGCAGTGGAACCATGAATATAATTTGATTTTTAAAATTCTATGATCCTATATGTTTCTGGAGCTTAACAGCACATTTTTTTGGAGTTCAAGAAAAATTCTGCTTGTATTTATTTGAAACATTTTGTTTTTGAGTGTACACACAGAAGAATGCGCAACTTGCCACAATTTCTATGCATTTCTGATTTAGTGGCATTGAGTGCACTCTTTAAGTTGTGCAATCATTCTCACCCTCATTTTCCAAGTTGCTCCTCCCTCCTTACCATCAAGTGAGTGCCCCCTAAGTTTCCTGCCTGTTCTTTCGAGTGGCCATTGTCATTTTGGTCCGTTAATAGATTGATCTACAAAGTATGGTGCTTAAGACACATTCTTTACTAGTTTAAACTATTGCTTGGTTTTCAGAAGACTAAAGGGGACTTTGGCTTAAGGTTTAAAGTTATCATGGAGCAGTTATCAAGAGCATTTTCCCCCTTTTCACCGGGATGCTTCTGTAGACTCTGGGTCAAAATGTTCAGCATTGGTAGCTGGGCACCACGTAGTTCTTCTTGTCTTAGGGCAGAGGAGAGGCATTTGTTCATGAAAGCAGCTAGCGGTGCATTTTGTGACCTTTCATTTCTGACTTGCCTTCCTCTGTGGCTCCATATAAAGAGAGACCAATTCTACCTTGAATGGCAAGCTTTTAGGACTCACCCAAGACACTTGCGAGGAACTGAGAGAGAGAACCAAACCTTTAAAAATGTTGTTGTGCCAATCAGGCTGTCCCATGAAACCGTGATCCTAACCCTTCAACCCAAGGAGCTAAATCCCATCCTCAGCAGCACGCGTTGGCCGTTGTTGTAAGCACATCGTACCACACAATGTTTGCTAGTCGTCGTTTGCAGGTGTACAACTTAGGGGCAGCAGTTGTATTAATCGGCTGTGCAACTCTACTTAGTCAATGTGATTTTTTTCCCCAATACTGTAATCCAAATTCAGTTCTACGTAAGTAATAACTTTGCTTTCCCACCTGCCCTCTCTCTCCTGCTAACTACTACTCAACGTTGGTCTCGGTACATTTACCGTTTCTTGTCTTTTTATGTCAGGGAGATTGTACAGTATTTGTCCTTTGTTGTTGGCTTATTTCACTCTGCTAGTTGGATCAAGACAATGTCTTGCACTGGCAGAGCAGTAGTCTGCTGTATGTCTGCATGTCTGTACCACCTTTGGCTTATCCATTGATGGGCATCTGTTGGACATATCGCATGTTTCCAGCTTTTGGCAATCATGGATAGTGTTGCATAAACATTGGTGTACAGGTAGGTATCTGTGCCTCTGTTTTCAAGCCTACCGGAAATGAGATTGCTAGTGTGTCTGGTAGTTCTGTTTTAAGTTTTTGAAGAAACACCACCCTATTTTCCTCAGCGGCTGTACCTGTCTGCATTCCTACCATTTTCTATATCCTCATCAATATTTGTTATTTTCTGTTAATCTGAGCCATCCAGTGGTAGTGATAGGATATCCTCTCTGTGGGGGCTTTATTTCTGGTATTTGTAAATCGAGACGTGTGCAGCTTTGCACTTCAGTAGCATGTTTTCTAGTCCTCAGAGACAGCGGATGCTCCTCTGAAGGCTACAGGTGGCAGATCCAGGTCTATAGAAAAAACTTACTTTTAGTACTTACATTCCTTGTGAGCTCCCCATCAGAATTTTTTAATGTATCCAGCAGATGCTCAGTAGAGTTAAGTGGAAACGATGACAACAAAACCCAGCTCCATTCAGTAGCATTAAGAAGCTTAAGTTGACCCTCAATGAAAAGGTTTTGGCTTTAAGGTGTGAGATCAAGGATTATGCTTAAGCCCATTAAAGACCTTTGAGTCCCTGTGTGGCGGAAATGGCTAGGTGATTGACTACTAGCTGAAAGGTTGGCAGTGTGACCATCCCTCCCCCCCATCCTTTTTGGAAGACAGGCCTGGTCAACACAGAACCCTCCTCTGCTGCACATGAAGGGATGCTGGGAGTCAGACCCCACTCAGACACCAGTGAGCAACAGCAACACAGACTCAACAAGAACCCCGTCTCGGATTTTAGAGTTCACCCAGGGATTTTGCATTAATACTGAAAATCACGAAAGGATTAAAACAAAACAACATTAAAAAATCATTTTATTAGGGGCTCATACAACTCTTATCACAATCCATACATACATCAATTGTGTAAAGCATATTTGTACATTCATTGCCCTCATCATTCTCAAAACATTTGCTCTCCAACTAAGCCCCTGGCATCAGGTCCTCATTTTTTCCCCTCCTTCCCCACTTCCCCCTCCCTCATGAGCCCTTGATAATTTATAAATTATTATTTTGTCATATCTTGCCCTGTCCGATGTCTCCCTTCACCCACTTTTCTGTTGTCTGTCCCCCAGGGAGGAGGTGATAGGTAGATCCTTGTAATCGGTTCCCCCTCTCTACCCCACTCTCCCTCCACCGTCCCAGCATCGCCACTCTCAGCACTGGTCCGGAAGGGATCATCCACCCTGGATTCCGGGCCATTCATTTCTTACCTGCTTCCTGTTCACCAAATCAACCAGTCACACCCCTTTCCCTCCATCCATGCCTGGGACTTTACATAGCAAAGTTGTGTTAATTGTTTTTCAACTTAGTTTATCCAGATATTTTATCCCACAAACAGTGCAGTGCCTGATTTGATTTTGTAGTTTCCTCTGGACTTGATTTGTAATTTCCTTGTCATGAATTTTGCCCACGGTTGTCTGGCTTGACCTTTCAAACTTGACTAAATCTTTCAGCTTTGTCTGGCAGCTTAGAGTTTGAAACTTTTTGACTGTATCTGCTGACAGTATAAGCTCGAAATGTGTACTCCTTTCTAAAAAGTTCTTGCAGAAACACTTCTACTCTTAGAAGTTGTGGTGGCACAGTGGTTACTTGTTGGGCTGCTGATCTTGAGGTCAGCAGTTCCAAACCACCAGCTCTGAAGATGCCTGCTTCCCTGCAGAGTTACAGTCTCAGAAACCCACAGGGGCAGTCTGTCCCTGCCCTCTAGGGTTGCTGTGAGAAGGAGTTGACTTGATGACAGTGAGTTTTTAGAAGTAAAAACTAGTTCTAAAGAGCTGGTTCTCTCTACACCATAAGCCATTGGCTATTGTTCCATCTTCAGAGATGCTCTCTGGGACCACAGCTTAGCTGACTGGAGTGGGAGGTTTGAGATAAGAGTCAGTAACTTCCTGGGAGAGTGGGGAGAGGAGGAAAATGGGAGGAGGCGGGAGGAAATGCCATCAGAGGAAGGAGACTTTGGAAAGTGTCATGGTGATGAAAGAAAGGGCACAAAGTGTTTTCTAGGGGCAGCAGTTTAAAAGGTAGCAGTTCAAAGAGAAGGAAGAAACAACAGGCCTGTTGAATGGGCAAAGGAAGTCATTATTGAGAGAGCACTAAAAAAGATCAGCATGGTCACACAGTTCAGAGTAGGGAGGGTGAGACCCAAATTAGTGATGGGCAATGAAGAGATAAAGGCATGTGTGAGACTGGGAATTTGAGAAAATGTGACAGAAGTAGGAAAGAAGAAATAAGAGAAGCAGGGTCTTGTATTTTTTTTTTTTTGTAATAAAGAACACTAGGGATTCAAAAACAGGGAAGAAAGAGACAACCTTAAAAAAAGAGATTGGAATGTGTGTGTTAATTCTCGAAAGTGCTGCATTTCTCTGCCTCCTTGTCTTGAATTTCAGCCAAGACTTGTGATGAGGCCTTGATGGGGGAGTGGGCACATGCACTCCCTGTGTCTCAGTCTGTGCACACACACTCCTGGGTGGATTGATTGTAGTTTGGGTGCCCTTTGTAGTACTCGCAGCATAAAATCCAGTCTCTTTAGCTTGACTTTCAAACTGTCTTGTCTAGTAACCCTAAAACCAAACAGACCAAACCCATTGCCATTGAGTCCATTCTGACTCAGAGTGACCCCACAGGGCAAAGTCGAGCTGCCTGTAGGCTTCTAAGGCTATAGTGTGTCCAGGGCTGAGAGCCACACTTTTATGGAGTGACTTGGGGGTTCCAGCTATGGACCTGTTACTCTGAACAGCTCTGCATTTCCTTTAAAAATGGCTTATTTCAGCCAAATGGAATTGCTTACTCGTTCTCCTAAACAACAGACACTTGTCGTTTTATTATTTGACTCTTCTCCCTGGCTGGCCCATCTGCATCTCTCATTGTTTTTCAAAGGCTCCCCTCAGTTTGTGGGGCCTGCGGAGTGTTCCAGGAAAAATGCTCTTCTGATGCCTCTGGCTCTTTGTACAGCGGTTCTAATTGTGAGCTACTGACCCTCATTTGTCTTCCCGGGTTCTCTTCCCACCCTGACAGGGAACTCTTAGAAGGGCAGGATGCCCCCATCACCACCACCACCAGTTGTCATAGACTCACACTAATGGAGGCCCTAGAAGTGCATAGTAGAGCTGTGGTCCATAGATTTTCCTGTGCCTTTTTGGAGCCCTGGTGGCACAGTGGTTACGTTGGGCTGTTAACTGAGCTGCTAGCCCCAGGTCAGCAGTTCCAACTCACCAGCTACTCCACGGAATAAAGAAAGGACAGTTCTACTTTGTCCTGTAGGGTCACTGTGAATCAGAATCGACTTGATGGCAGTGATTTTTTTGAGATTTTTTGGAAGACGATGAACAGAACTTTCTTCCAAGAGGTCTGTTGGGTCGGTTTGAATCCCCAGCCTTTTGGTTAGTGCTCATTTAGCGACAATAACCTACACCTGGTAGGTTCTCAGGTTTTTGTTTTAAAGAATGACTTTGTTGGCATACAGAGACCCATTTGAAATTTGCTAGGTGCAGCATTTTAGAAAAAAAGGTCTACCTGAAAATTCAATAGTAAGGCACACAGAAGAGCGGACAGACTACTTCCTTAACAGTTACCTCACTGTTCTGTGAAAAAAATACCAAAAAAAAAATGCTTACAGCAAGTTGGGCCTTGTACAGTGGCTAGACTTGCCTGACTTCTTATAGAAGCCAGCACATAGATCCAGGAACAGGACTGTAGGGAGCAGCTCTTCATAGCCGCCTGCAGGTCGTGCACAATCCTCCACGTTGGGTGTCTCTTTGAATGAGGTTGGGGATTGGCAGTAGTCTGTTTATACTGTCATCTATTTTATTCATACTTTTTATTCTATGTCAACTCATAGTGAGCCTATAGGACAGGGTAGAACTGCCTGGATACATTTCTGAGACTTTGCATCTTTACGGGAGAAAGAGAAGCCCGGGTTTCTCCCGAGAAGTGGCTGTGGTTTCAAACTGCTGGCCCTGACATGTAACCAGTACCCCACCAGGACTCCACAACAGGTACTTGTTAAATCAGTGGTGTATAGTATTATTATTTTTACGTGGAGAAGCTTTGGGGCTCTCTCTCTCTCTCTTAGACACACATTAGAAAACCGTTTCAGGGGAGAAAAATTCCAATCACTTGCTGTAATGAAATTATTTTGCAGGAAACTGCCTTTGAAGTAAAAAGTGCTATATGCTATATAGAAACTAGCTTCTGGGCAATTTAACATTTCTCTTTTTTTTTGGCCAGTATTTTAGAAATTCATATTCTTTGTATTTAAGTTTTTGTTTAAAAAGCTAAACCAAAAATTAAAAATTTAAAGATAGAATTCTCACTTTGATCTTTTGTTGTTTCTGAAAAATGACGTTCTCTTCTTGTCTCGTTTAATAATTGTCACTCTGTTGAACAGCTAGAGCAGTGTCCCAGCTTTAGGTTAGCGTGCAAGTCATCTGGAATAGGCATAAGCCTGAAGTGTGGGCACTGGGGAACCTTTGCGTGTGTGGCACAGTAGTGTGAATATGGCCGATGTGTTAGGTTGCCATTCACAGATAGCCAAGGAGGTGAAAACCTGGCTGAGCAAGCAGCTACACCCACCTTAGACAAAAGGACTAGCAGTTAGAAGAAAGGGAGATCTGTGGGTGGCAGATGTGACTGGACAATAGGAGGAGAGATTAGTAGTTAGAGAGCCAGCCATCTTTAAGCTTCAGGGAGGGAGACTTGAAGAATGGAGCCAGCTACCAGGAAGTAAGAAACCTGGCCAGAATTGTACTAACTCCAGATCTTGGCACATTTCTGTTCAGTTCTTTTTCTTCATCATTTCTTCCTTTTCCTTTTGCTATTATATGCGCAAGAGCAGGTTTCAGCGCATCTCCTGGCATCCATGTTAGTCTTTTGTTTTTTAAATGACCTTTTGCTTTCTTCACGCGTGATGTCCTTTATTTCCCACCAAGTGTCTGGGCTTGGTCATTATTGTTCAGTATGTTCTCCCTGCTGTTGGGTTGGTGTCTGAGCTGAGATGGGATATACTCAGTGTTGTACTTTGACTCTCATGGATTTGTTTTAATTTTCTGAAGCTTCAGCTTGAACTTGCATGTGAGCAATGGGTAGTCTGTTCCACATTTCACCTCCTGCTTTGGCTTAGCTGATGATTTTGAGCGCCTCCATCATCTGTCTCCACAAATAAAGTTGATTTGGTTCTTGTGTATCCCATCTATTGAGGGCACACATTTATAGTTGTTGAGAAATGATAGTTGCGGTGAATAAGCTCTTGGTTTTTCGAAATAACATCGTGTGATCATTTCTGGCATTGCTTCTGTCACCAAGGCCAGAATTTTCCGTTACTGATCCTGCTGCTTTGTTACCAACTTTTGCATTCCAATCTCCAGGAATCAGCAGTGCATCTTAATTGCATAAGGACCAATTTCAGATAGCAGAGGTTATTTAAAAAATCTTAAAATTCTTCATTTCTTACGCACCTAGTTGTTTATTCTGTATTTTATGTTAATAATGATAGATTTCTATTTAGTACTAACTATCTAATAATGATAACCTTTAGATGGGAGTGAAAATCCTATGGTCAAAAGCAGAGACCAGGGCCCACCAGAATAAAGCTTGCCCCTCTAGTGGTAGGCACTGCATTGTCATGTGGTTCCAGGGAGATCTGGAATAAGGTCAGCAATGCTGTTTGTGTTGGTAAGGTGGGTCAACCCAACCCAACCCAACCCATTGCAGAGGAGTCATTGCTGACTCTGAATGATCCTGTAAAGCTGAGGAGACCTGCCCCATGGGGTGGTTTTCAAGCCTGCAACTCCTTGTCAGAGCAGATTGCCACATCTTTCTCCTGGTGGGTGGTGGGTTCCAACTGCCTACCAAGTGCTTACCCACTGCACCAAAAAGGCTCCCTAGTAAGGTGGAAGAGAGGGTATAAGATCTTAAATTATGCTCAGTTTTCAGTTTAAGAACTTAGAGGAACAAGCATCAATTATCATTGGACGTTTATAAGCTGAGTAAATGAAAAATATTCAAGGGATTATGCCAGACAGACCTTGTTAATCACTGCTTTTAAAATACAATAGGAGAATGGGTTGCTGTATTTCTTAGCAATCACAATAATAAGGCAGAGGGATTAACCCACAAACTCAATGGCTTACCATAACAGTCATTTACTCTCACAGATCTGCAGACTGCCTGGGGCTGTGATGGTTGAGGCACAACTTGACGTCTGTCTTCAGCTCTCCTAAGTCTCTGGAGTGGCTCTGCTCCTATGTGCTCATGGGCCCAGGCAGAGAGGACCTTTCCAATGGGAAAGCACTTCCAGTGGCAGGACCAGTGACGGGGCCCAAGAGACCAAGTGAAAACTGGACAGGGCCTTCAAGTCTCAGGCTCAGAACAGGCATACACTGCCCTTTGTGCCCCTTTCTTTTGGCCAAAGTGAGTCAAATGGTCAAAGCCAGAGACTGGGCCCACTGGAATAAGGCTTGCCTCTCCCTCTCTTGGGAGGAACGATATTGTCAAATGGCTGAAGGAGTGGATCCTGGGAGTTCAGGAATTAGATGAGTAATGCATTTGCCACAGTTGGAGTACCCTTACAAGCTAGTGATAACATTAAAAAAAATCATTTTATTGGGGGCTCGCTCGTACAATTCTTTTTTTTTTTAAAATTTTAACAATTTATTAGGGGCTCATACAATTCTTATCACAGTTCATACATATACATACATCAATTGTATAAAGGCTCGTACAATTCTTATCACAAATCATACATCCACCCATTGTGTCAAGAACATGTGTACATTTGTCCCCATCATCATTCTCAGAACATTTGCCTTCTACTTGAGCCCTTAATATCTGCTGCTCATTTTCCCACTCCCTCCCCATTCCCCCCACCCCGTGAACCCTTCATCATTCATATATTATTATTATTTTGTCGCTAGTGATAAAATTTTTATTTTTTTCTCAAATGAAGCTGCCACATATATGACATCGGTAGTGTTTTGTCTGGTTTTAACGTGTGTATATTTTAAACAATCTATGTCAGTGTGCTTTTTTTATGTTGAGCAATATCATTGTATATACTATATTTTATTATTCATCTATTCATTCATCACTTGATGAGCATTTAGATGTCTTCTACTTTTTTGTTATAAATAATACTGCTGAGAAAATTAATATACAAATGTATACATGGACGTGTTTTCTTTAGTTTTGAGTAAATAGGAGCGGAATTGCTGGGTCATTTGGTATCTGTTTAACATTTTGAGAATCTGTCAAACTATTTTCCAAAGTGGCTGCACCATTTTACTCTGTCACCAGCACAGCTTAGGGGTTTCAATTTCTGAATAACGTTGCTAAAACTTTCCCTTATCCTTCTCTTTTAAATAATCACCATCCTAATGAGTGTGAAGTGGAATCTCATTGAGATTTATATTTGTGTCATTCATGCTTGTGGTTAGTAAAGGGTTATAGAATGGGGATAAGCAATGGCTTAGGATGTCAGACCTGTTAACAATGTTTAGGCCTCTCAAATACTAGCATCAAGAAGAAAAAAAAAGAATGGCTCTCTTGGCTTGAAGTTTCCTTTAACAGTGCTGCTCTCTATCTCCTCTTCGCCCTGGAATCATGGACGAAGATGCTGTCAAGTTGTTTACAACTCAGGGCAACCCCACGTAACAGTAGAACTGTTGCTCTAGTGTTTTGGGTTTTGCTGGCTGGCATCTCCACGGAAACATATTGGCAGGTCTTCCCCCTATGGAGCAGTGTGGGCAGCAGGTTCATACTACCATTCTTCTAGTTAACAATTAACTGAGCACTTCTCTTGTGTTTTCAGAATCCATTACTTAGGACAGTGGTTGCTGCCACCCTTCATACAGTTTATGTTGTGGTGACCCCACCCCAAAGTTATTTTCATTGCTACTTCATCACTGTCATTTTGCTACTGCTATGAATCGGGCGACTCTGTGAAAGGTCATTCGACCCCCAAAGGGGTCGCGACCCATAGATTGAGAGCCGTTGACTTAGGAAACTACTGGCTTCAAACGATGATGAAGCCAGCTTTGAGTAAGCAAAGGGTAAAGTCATGCTTGCAGTCTGCTGCCTCATCGCTTGGCCTGGGACTACAGGTATTTTAATTACTAAAGATTTTTTCTCCTCCATATTACTTCCTTGATAGGAAGGTGAATCGCTAGAGAAATTATTGTAAATTACTGTATTGTGACATTTTCTTAGACTAGCACTGCCCACATAGAAATTTGAAGTTTCCCAGTAGTCACATTGAAAAGTACCAAGAAGATAGGTAAAATTAATTTTGTTAATACAGTTTACTTAACCCACTCACTTCACTGATTGCCATCGAGTCAATGCTGACTCACAGGGACCCTATAGGGCAGGGGAGAAATGCCCCCATGAGTTTCTGAGACTAATTCTTTATGGGAGTAGAAAGCCCTTGGAGAGGCTGGTGGTTTCGAACTGCTGTTCTTGCTGTTAGCAGCCCAACTGATAACCACTACACATCAGGGATCCTTTACGTAAACTCAGCATATCAGAAATATCATTGATGTAAGTAATCACTATAAAGATTGTTAATCATCCATTTTACATTTTTTAGTATAAGGCTTGTCAGTTCCAACTAGCTGCATTTAAGTTGCCAGTAGCAGCTGCAGCTTGTGGCTGCCACATTGAACACAGCTGTTAGGTATCCACGAACTTATGATCTTAGAATCAGTTACTTATGTTATATTTAGGGAAAATAAAAACATTTTCTATTTTGCCTGTATTTTGCCTTCTTTAATTTTATATTGTTACTGACTTATTGTTTAACCTGGGAGAGGTTCTAGTAAGGTCTCAAATATTCTAATGCAAGGTGGTTGAGCCTACATGATAGTCCCAGTTTAGAGGGGGTAGGTAATGCTTGCAGGGGTCCTCAAACTACGGCCCGTGGGCCACGTGTGGCCTGCCGAGGATATTTCTCCAGGCCGCCGGGTGTTTTTGCCCCGTTCTGTTTTTTACTTCAAAATAAGTCATGTGCAATGAGCATAGGAGTTTATTCATAGTTTTTTGTTTTTTTTTAAACTATAGTCTGGCCCTCCAACGGGTCTGAGGAACAGTGAACTGACTCCCTGTTTAAAAAGTTTGAGGACCTCTGGGTAATAGGCTCCTTATAGCCAGTTCTGGTTGTTGGAAGTTAGCAGGAAAAAAAGAAAAAACTTCACCTTCATCATGAGATGCGCAACAGGTACTGAAAAACCATGCAATCAACCAACACATCTCCTGGTATTCAGACGCTGTAGGATAAAGTGAACTGTCCTCTAGGGATACCAAGGCTGTAATCCTTAAAAAAGCAAATTCTACATCGTCCTCCCACAGAGCAGTTGGTGGGTTTGAACCACCAACCTTTCAGTTAGCAGCTGAGTGCTTAACTACTTTGCTACTCATCTTCTTAGCAGATGAAGAAAGTGTGTTGAAAGAGCTACTGTTTGGACCTTAATTCTAATTGCTCTAGATGTTCAGGGTGGTTTTATGTCCTTGTGTTGCTTCCGACTAGCAACCCCATCTGACAAACTTGAATGGCCTCAGAGGCCTTCCTGCCTAACTGTACATCTTTTTGGGGGCAGATCCCTGGGTCTTTGCTTCCTCACTAGGCTCCAACCGCTAGCCTTTGAGTTGGCAGTATAGGTAATTTGTGAGCCATGGATTTGAATATGAAGGCCACATGAATGAAATGCCTCATGCATTGCGGGCTATCATTGTCCAACTGTGGTATTAAAGGATATACTAAAGGGTATTTTTCAGTCAACTCTTTGATGCCCTGTGGCATTTTTTGGAATACATTAACATCTTGATAATTAACTGATATTTTGTATTTTGACACTTTGCTAATTAACTTTTTTCCTTTTTGACATGTGCTTGAAAGCCTTAGCCTTATCTTCTACTTACTGAGCTACAAACACTTTGTTGGTGGGTGTCTTAAATTACAAATATAAGGCCTACTGTGCTTGTTCTCAGCTGTGTGCATAATCTATTCTGAGTCTATTCCAAGTTGGTTGAACCAATGAAAGTAAACTCAAACTGTGCCATCCAGTTGATTCTGACTCATAGTGACCCTAGAGGACAGGGCAGGACTGTCCCTGTGGGTGTCCAAGACTGGAACTCTTTATGTGAATAGAAAAGCTCATCTTTCTCCCTCAGAATGACTGGTGGTTTTGACTGCTGACCTTGAAGTTAGCAGTCCAATGTGGAACCTGTTAAGTCACCAGTGGAGACAAAAATTGAAGTCTCACTGTGCCCTGGTCCAGGGTTTCCCAAAGGAAATCCAGGGGGCTGCAAAACCCGAGACATCACGTTATCCTGGATTATGGGCTCTATCATAGCAAACATTTTAACTGCAAGCGGCAGGGTGGGGTGGGGGTGGGTGGAGAGGGAGGCAGGCAGTAATGGGGAGGGGTAAGGTAGGTGCTAAGTAATTTTTTTCTTGAAAAGGGTGCCGAAGTCCAAACAAGTTTGGGAACCTATGCTTTGGTCCTATGAGCTAAATAATTCCACTTCATTGGTGGTCAGATCTAGTTTGGGTCCTTTTTTTTGTAGTAAATGCCAACCTTAACTGACAGGTTAATTTACAGCATTTATTCCACTCAGGCTGCAGAAATATTACTGTGTTTGGTTATGGGGTGCCACCTGAGATCCTAATGGAGATGTTAGGTCATATTTATTTATTTTTCACTGTAGTGTAGGTGAAAGTTTATAGAGCAAATTAATTTTCCATTCCACAACTGAGATACTTTCTGCTTGTGACTTTGGTTCTTACCCTCTCTATGTAACTGTACTCCTCCTGTTTCCTCTCTGGGTTCCCTGTTTTTAACAGCCCTTCGGGGTTGGCTTAGGTTGAGACGTACATTTGTCTCTATTGGCATTAGGCCTCATGCTATGAGTGTTTGACTGGAAATTGATCCTGGGGGGCAGAATTCAGTTAAGGGCCACGGCCTGGGGTGTTCTCCTAGTCTCTTTCAGGCCATTACAATTGGTCATTTTTAGGTTTTTCATCCACCCCTCCACCCCACCCCCCAGGATTTTCTGCTGGGTTTCCGATCAGAATGATTGGTTGTAGTAATAGGATGTCATCTGACTCTTCTGTGGTTTGCATGATCCATCAATCTTTTGAGTCTTTGATTTTCTTCCCTCTTATTTCTTCTGGACATGGAGAAACCATTTATTGCATCTTAGATGGCTACTACCAAAATTTTCAAATCTCAGTCACTACTCACCAAAGTAGGAAGTAGGTAGAGCATTGTCCTTTGTGGACTCTGTAATGCCCATTGACCTACATGTCCTTCTAAGACTCTGGTATTAAGTCTGAAAGCCCAGTGTTTCAGCCCATCAAAATGATGGGTTATGACTGGGAAGTTTTCAGAATTTTGCCTCCTGCATGCTATATAATACTCTTTTACCTATTTATTGACATCAAATATGAATGCACATGAAGAAATATCAGTAAACCTAGACATACTAGTGAGTGTGTTTCCATTTCTCTCATCTGTTCAGCTTGCATGTCTACATCTATATCTGCTCCTAGATGTTGTTTGATGTTAGCTTATCTTTAATATGAACTGTGTTCCTGTCTAGTAGGGAAAAAAAATTAGAATGTTGACATATCTCTGGCTGGAAAGGTATCAGAAAAGGAATTCTAGAAACTGTAATTGTTGACTGTTCATTACATGCAGTAGTTAGAACCTATAAAGTTGCAACACTGAACTAGCAAATGCTGGACCCAGTGCTGCTGCCACAGGAGGAAGGCTGAGGGTAATGTGATCCCTTCTCAGCCTTTGACATTGGAGGAAGGGCAGCAGTGTGAATAGGCGCAAATGACTTACGTGGAAAAAAATAAGGGTAGGAAAGTAGAAAGGATGAAAATTTGAGTCACACGCCAAAGTAATTTGTCAGGGTCATGTGATATATGACAATAGTTGTCAGGACGCCCAACATTCTGAAAATACACTTCCACAGTCCTTTGATTACTGGTCTGCCAGTGGTTGACTGTAATAATTGATGCATGCAAGGCTTTATGTATTCATTTATTAGGTGCTTTATGTATTCATTTATTAGGTGTGTTAGGCTGGGTAGACTAGAGAAGCAAATCCAGTGACATATATGAGTAATAGAGAGCTTTATATCAAGAAGAGAGAGACAGACCTCCAGAGAGTTATATCTCTCAGTCACACCCTCAGGTGAAGTCACCAGGCTACGACCTGAATGACAGGCTAACCTCCACTCCAACACTTTTATATATCTTCAAGTTGACGAGAAATTATGTAACTATCACAATAGGACTACATATACATCTATACCAGCCGCCGTCAATCCCAACTCAAGCCAACCCTATGTATGTCAGAAAAAAACAACCAAAACCCCACTGCCACCAAATTGATCCCAACATAGCAGCATTATTGACCAGAGCAGAGCTGCCCTTTAGGCTTTCCAGGGTTGCAAGTCCTTTTGGGAGCAGACAGCGTTGTCTTTCTGCCATGGCATGGCTGGTGGGCTTACACTCTCAGTCTTGTGGACAGCAGTCCCCAAATGCTGAACCCATTGTGCCACCAGGGCTTCTGCTCTAGTCGTAACACTTCTACCAGTTGATCCCTGAACAAAACCCAAACTCACTGCTATCAAGTTAGCTCTTGCTATATAAAGGGACTTCAGTTTGTGGAATAGTACCATTATCTTTCAATTTCATTTTCCAGTGAATATTTTGGAGCTTCCTCCCCACCCTCATCTCCCCTATCTCTTTCCCACACAAAGGGGCCTTATTTAGCAGATATGTTGGTTCATTAGCATTGATCTCTCGGCCAGCAGCACGCTAACGCTATCATTTGAAGGAATGGTTTGTGTCAGCACAGCTCCACTTTCTTACACTTAAGAAAAAGTAAATAATACTGATTTTTTTCTATTGGCTTTATATACCAACAGCTATAGTAGGGCTTGGGAGCCCTTTTAAACCGACAAATCCCTGAGAAAAAGCACAAAAATATGAAAAAAGGGCACTGAATAAATCGAATAGAGGACATTTATTTACAGTCGGAGGGTAAAATCAGAAATAGGTGGACTGGGGTGGCGTTCAACTTCAGCCACTAAAAATACCCACTCTCTGTGCATGTTCCAGGAGCCCTGATGGCTTAGTGAGTGTGTTAGTCTGGGTTGACTAGAGAAACAAATCCAGACACACTCATGTGTTAAGAGAGAACTTTATATCAAAGATTAATTATGTATTCAGAAAACATCCCATCCCAGTCCAGTCCAGATCAAGTCCGTAAGTCCGATATTAGCCCATATGTCCCATGCCAGTCTATAAACTCCTCTTCAGACTCATGCAACATATGGCAATGATGCTGAATGCAGGAAGATCACAGGCCAGTGGGTGGAGAGTCTTGTGGATCCGGTGGTGGTGGAAGCATCTTAGCACTGACGTGGGTCGCCATTTGCCTCCCCTAGCTTCAGGGCTCTGGCTGCTATGAGCAGAGCTTCTTGGTGGCTTGTCAACAGGAATGTGTAGCAGAGAGAGTATGGAGGAAGACAGGAGTTCCCAGAATCCTCAGGAGAAGGCTATGCCTACATAGAGGCATCATTGGCTATGACCTGATTGACAGGCTCTAGACTCCACCCCTTCTCTCAAGTTGACAGGAGATTATGTAACTGCCATAATAGGTTACAGGCTGGGCTGCTTAACTGCAAGACCAACAGTTTAACCCCATAAAGTACTCCTTCTGCTCCCGTAAAGATCCATGGCCTCAGAAACCCGCAGAGACAGTTCTCGTGTGCCCTGGTGGGTTGCTTTGGCCCGAATCCACTCAATGGGAGTATACTGGTAGTGTTGGTGGTGCATGTTTGACGATGGTCAAGAAAGTGCCATGAGTATTGATGGTAGGGTTTCAGCAAGCACATTCACAAACAGTTTGTGAATAGGAGTATTGGCTGTGTACTTTCTTGGCGAATCTTTAGCAAATGTAGCTAAACATAAAAAACCAAAACTCCATCATCCCACTAACCCAGAGAGAGCCTTTGTTCAGTTTGGTGCTTCTCCTTTAGACTTTAAAAAGCATGTATCTTTGTGGTTGTTGACTTCCCCCTCCCCCTTTAATTATACAAGACAAATTCATTGGTGAAAAAATAATAAATCTTGCCTAAAGGATAATAAAAAATGAAGTTTACCTAAAATTTTATTCCTAGAAAGCACCTGGTAAGATTTCTTTCGGGCTTTTTTTTTAACATGGTAAGATTTCGGAATTAAATACATGTGCACACACATTCAAATGGGAACAGGTTCATACTCTGTCCACAGAGATCTTTCAAAAAGTTTGTGGAAAAATGGAATTAAAGATACTGGAATTTGCATGAATTTTTTGAAGTCCTCTAGTTGTTAGACGTTTATGTGGAGATCATTTATTGGTAAATCAGCCCTATGAAGTTTATGTATGCTCCTTACTTTACAGTTGAGAAAGCAAATTAGCCAGCCAAGACCAGATGGTTACTGAGTGGCAGAGCTGGAATTTGAGGACTTTGACTCCAAAGCTAGGGCTCTTTGCCCGAAAATGATTCTCCGAATAAAGGGACCTTAAAAAAGACTGCCTATTAATTCCTTATTGTGGAAATTCATGGTTTTAATTAGCATATTG
Organism: Tenrec ecaudatus; assembly: GCF_050624435.1. Lineage (NCBI taxonomy): Eukaryota > Metazoa > Chordata > Mammalia > Afrosoricida > Tenrecidae > Tenrec > Tenrec ecaudatus. The sequence goes on from NC_134545.1 coordinate 8,497,880, forward strand.
TAAACTATGAGTAGCTGAGCAGTAAGAAAGGAACCTTTTTGTTTTTTGCTGTTGAGAATATACACAAGAGAACAGACAGCCATTTCTCCTTGAACATTTCAGTGACATTGGTCACATTCTTGGAGGTGTGCAGCTGTGCTCACCGTGCTTGTCTGAGGTGCCCCTCCCCCATTAACAAAACCCAACCCACAGCTCCTAACGCACTGCACCAGTCAGTGCTGACTCATAGCAATTCCCCTGTGGGTTTCTGAGACCGTAACTGTTTACTGGAATACAAATCCCACCTTTCTGCCGAGGAGCTGCTGGTGGTTTCGAACTGCAAACCATGTGGACTGCAACCCAACGCATAGAACTGCTACTACACCAGGACTCTTCCACAGCCCCTAAGGTCCCTGCCTAATCTTTCCATTTGTTGCTGTCACTTTCAATCCATGTTCTCTTAAAAGAGCATAGGGCTCAAGGCAGACATTTTTTTTTTTACCAGTTCAGCTAAACTTCAGAAGATTCAGGGAATGTTTTTGGTTTATGGTGTAAAGCGATCTTTAGGTTGGTAATTTCAGGGGTTCATCCAGTCATGTTTACCAATATCTGGAACAAACACCCAAGAAACCCAAGCCGACTGCTGCTGGGTTGGTTCGAATTCCTAGTGAACGCATAGGACAAAGTATAACTGCCCCGTGGGGTTTTTTGTTTCACATCTTTTTATTGTGAATTAGATGTGAGTTTACCTATCAAACCATCATGTTTGCATTCAACACAACCCAAACAACCTGAGAACACTCTCCATCACAAAGGTGGTTTGTTTTTTTTTAAAAACATCTTATTAAAAAACAAAAACATTTTATTGAGGGCTCTTATAGCTCTTGTAACAATCCATACATCAATGATACCAAAACATTTGTACATATTTTCTAGACATTTACCTGTATTTTCTATTGAGCCATTGGTGTCATTCCACCCACCCACCCCCAACTCCACACACACACACATGCAAAGGGTTTTTGAGGCTGTAAATCTTTACAGAGCAGGCTGCCTCATGTTTCTGCCTTGGAGTAGGTAGTGGGTCTGAACTGCAGAGTGATGCTTAACACACTTGCCATCCTGGTATCATACCTGGGCAGGCTTCTCTCAACACTAGTTTTGGGACATGCCTCTCAAAATTGTTTTCCTTTTCATGTGGCAAATCTTAAGAAAGGTGAAGAACAGGATATAAATAGCCTATAGAATTACCTAGCATGGACCAAGTATGTAGGTTTTTGGAGGGTGAGGGCTAGCTAACTAGCTAGAAACTAGTGCTCAGTAACCGTAGAGGTAAGTTGCTTGTGACAACAGCTCTGTGTGCTCACATGCAAAGAAAGGATCAAGCTCTAGCCTTGTTCAGTATGATAAGATAAAATTGTAATACAGCAAAAGAGCTTAAAGACATTACATTTAGAGATATTAAAGCAAAATGGTATTGACCAGGAAGACTTTACAAATGAGCTTTGAGCAAAGGACCTGGCCTTGGCCATGAATCATTCATTTTGACTAAGCCATAGATCACGTAAGCTATGTTTTAGCAAATGAAGGAATGCGCCTATTATGGGAGTATTATTTAAACATTGAACAGAAACTGGTTTCAGAGATGGTCAAGCAAATGAATCACCAGTCTGTTTGCATTTATTTTGCAAAAGAAAGTCATTTATCTGCTTTGCTGAGACCCAATCTCTTGATTTAGTATTGCAGTCTTTTTTTAACGAATTTTCTTCGACATTTTTGCTCACTTAATTTTCCAAGCACTTATGTTCCATAATATATATTATGTTCCATAATATATATAATATATATATAAATTATATATATTATTTATTATTTATAAATTATATATATATAATTCCTTTTATTAGGAGCTCATGCAACTCTTATCACAATCCATACATACATCAGTTGTGTAAAGTACATTTGTACATTCATTGCCCTCATCATTCTCAAAACATTTGCTCTCCACCTAAGCCCTTGGCATCAGGTCCTCATTTTTTCCCCTCCCGCCCTGCTCCCCCCTCCCTCATGAACCCTTGATAATTTATAAATTATTATTTTGTCATATCTTGACCTGTCCAACGTCTCCCTTCACCTACTTTTCTGTTGTCCATCCCCCTGGGAGGAGGTCACATGTAGATCCTTGTAGTTGGGTTCCCCCTTTCCAGCCCACCCTCCATCCACCTTCCCAGTATCACCTCTCACACCACTGGTCCTGAAGGGATCATCCACCCTGGATTCCCTGTGTTTCTGGTTCCTATCTGTACCAGTGTACATCCTCTGGTCTAGCCGTATTTGTAAGGTAGAATTGGGATCATGATAGTGGGGGAGGAGGAAGCATTTAGGAACTAAAGGAAAGTTACCATTTTTCATTGATGTTATATCGCAGCCTGACAGGCTGGTCCTCCCCCCCCAAGACCCTTCTGTAAGGGGATGTCCAGTGGCCTACACATGGGCTCTGGGTCTCCACTCCGCACTCCCCTTCTCATTCACTATGGTAAGATTTTTGTTCTGATGATGCCTGATCCCTTCAATACCTCGTGATTGTACAGGCTTGTGTGCTTCTTCCATGTGGGCTTTGTTGCTTCTGAGCTAGATGGCTGCTTGTTTACCTTCAAACCTTTAAGACCCCAAACGCTATCTCTTGATAGCTGGGCACCATCAGCTTTCTTTGCCACATTTGCTTTTTCACCCGCTTTGTCTTCAGCGGTTGTGTTGGGAAGGTGAGCATCATAGAATGCCAATTTAATAGAAGAAAGTATTCTTGCATTGAGGGAGTACTTGAGTGGAGGCCCAATGTCCTTTTGCTACCTTAATACTAAACCTATAAATATATGCACATAGATCTATTTCCCCATTCTCATATATAAATATGTTTGCGTATGTACATGCCTTTATTTAGACCACTATAAATGCCCTTTGCCTCTTAACTCTTTCCTTTATTTTCCTCGTGTCTCACTATCATGCTCAGTCTTTCTTTGGGTTTCAGTAATTCCTTATAAAATATTTTTTATAGTATCTTTTAATTGAAAGTAGATTACATCTTTAAAAAAGATTTTTCAAGTACACTATATCCATTATTTAACTTTGGCAGAATTATCTTCTTGTGATATTACAATATACTTTCCCCTCTGCAGCTAGCCAGGCTCCCTCCCCCATGTTAAAGTTTAAATGATTGTATTTCCCTTCCTTATATTTTCTTTCTTTTTTTAATAAATCATTTTATTGTTAATAAATAAATAAGCCCCCCTAGTTAGACTGTCATCCCTAAGACTGGCCCAGGAGCCTGGTGACGCAGTGAGCTCTGCATGCCTTGGGCTAGAATCGCCAAGTCAGCCATGGGAACCCACCAAACACTCGGTGGGAGAAAGGCGAGGCTTTCTGCTCCCATGAAGTTTTTTGTTAATCGTTTTATTAGGAGCTCGTACAATTCTTATTACAATCCATACATACATCAATTGAGTAAAGCACCCTTATACATACCTTATACACCCTTTTCATTCTCAAATTCGCCTTCCTCTTGGGTTCCTGGAATCAGCTCATTTTCCTTTTTCCCCTCCCCATCCCTCCCGCTCCCCCTTCCCTCATGAACCCTTAATAATTTATAAATTATTATTTTATCTTGTCTTACACTGCCCGGCGTCTCCCCTCACCCATTTTCCTGTTGCCCATCCCCAGAGAGGAGGTTATATGTAGATCCCAGAGATCGGCTCCCCCTTTCTACACTCCCTTCCCTCCCGGTATCGCCACTCTCACCCTTGGTCCTGAGGGCCTTATATTTTCAATACATAAATTACTAAAGTGTTTTATAGTCTGTTGCTGTTTTAAATGATATAATGTTCTCATTCTTAGTTTTTTTCCCCTGGCTTATAAAATACTACTGATTTTTTTCTATTGGCTTTATATACCAACAGCTATAGTAGAATCATTATTCTAACAATTCTTTGCTTCAAATTCTCTTTGAAGGAGAAAGTTGAGTCTGTTGGTTTGGAATCAGCTGATTCTCTGACCTCTGAGGGTCTCTGTGGGTTGGAATTGGCCCACAGTTGTTTCTATGTTTGAGCCCATTGTTGGAGCCACTGTCAATCTCTCTTGTCTAGGGTTTTCTTTTTTTTTTTTTTTAGCTCCTCCTCTTACCAATCATGATGTCCGTTTTCCAGAGACTGGTCTCCTGATAACATATTCAAAATACTTGAGACCAAATGTCATCATCCTTGTTTCTTTTTTTTTTATATCGTTTTATTTGGGGCTCATACAACTTTTATCACAATCCATACATACATCAATTGTGTAAAGCACATCTGTACATTCATTGCCCTCATCATTTTCAAAACATTTGCTCTCCACCTAAGCCCCTGGCATCAGCTCATTTTTCTCCTCCCTCCCCGCTCCCCCCATCCTATCTTCTAAGGAGCATTCTGGCTGTACTTCTTCCAAGTTAAATGTAGATGCCTAATTTGTTTCCAAGTTAAATTTAGATGTCTAATTTGTCTCAACATTTCTTCAAAATAGAGAGTGCTGTAAAAATTGCTGTATGAATGGGAAATAGCATGTCCTAAGACAGATAAAACAATGAAAAACAAGATAAGTTGCAGTCTCTGGAATATATCGTCGTAGTTTCGAGGGGGGGGGAGAGTTGGGTGTGATTTCACTTACGCCTAGAATCACTCAACCACGAGCATTAAAAAAAATTCCTTCTGAATCTTAATAGCATCTGTATAGTTCTTGCTTCAGAAAGAACCCCTGGTGGCACTGAGTGTTAAATGTTGGGCGGCTGATCACAAGGTTAACAGTTCAAACCCTCTAGCTGCTCTGTGAGAGAAATATAATTTCATATTCCTGTAAAGTGTATAGTCTCGGGATTCCTCATGGAGTTCTACTGTGTCCTGCAAGTTTGAAGTGACTTTATGGCAGTGTTTTTTTTGGTGTGAGTATATCTTCTAATGATAATTAATTAAGGGACCCCCAAACAGATTTTAACAAAGTACAGAATTCAGAGGAATCCCCAGTGGTCTTCTTTATCTCAGAGTGAAGCTGTCGTTCCAAAGACTGCCTCAGAACCACGGGTTTTGAGGAGTGAGCGACCTACCATGTTGGTAGTGTGCACAACTGCTATTGCTAAAAGCTGAGTAGCATCCCTTGACTCTAGATGTGAGGAAAAGTTTTGATACCTGTTTTGTGATTGGGAAGAGGAATGGATGTTATCCCTTTACAATGTACAACTTCTTGGGGTGGAAAACTAAATTAAAACATTACAAACATGGCTTTTCAGGGCAGATTATACCCTTTTCCATAGCATTTCATTGTATTCAGAAAGTGACTTTTCATTAACAGCCTTTTAATAATTGTAGTGAATTTCACACTACTCACAGGATAAAGTAAAATTCATAGATTGGATTAGGTGGTGATGGATATGCTCTATTGCACCTTCTAGTCAATTCGGACTCAGGTGACCCAGTATGACAGAGTAGAACTGCCCGAAAGCGGCAGATCTTTATGGAAACACTGCCACATCTTTTCCCACAGAATGGCTGTTGGATTCAAACCATAGGCCTTTCAGTTCGGGTCTGAGTGCTTTAACCACAGTGCTACCGGGGCTCCTTCTAGACACGGGGTAAATTCCTTAAACACAGTATTCCTTTTAGAGCATTTGTTGATGTGTTGGTGGGGTATTGGTGGTTCAGTGGTAGAATTTTTGTCAGGAGATCTATTTCGATTCCTAGCTAGTCGATCTCGTATAGGTTACTACTCTTTAGCTTATCAGTTCTCAAGCTGTGGGTTGAGACCCTTTTGGGGGTCGAAGACCCTTTCACAGGGGTTGCCCGATTCATAACAGTAGCAAAATTACAATTATGAAGTAGCAATGAAAATAATTTTATGGCTGGGAAGGTCACCACAACATGAGGAACTGTATGAAAGGGTCGCAGCATTAGGAAGGTTGAAAACCACTGCTCTAACTGGTGGCTTCTGATTATGATCCTGAACGGGTTTTAGCTTAGGTTCCCGACCAAGAAATACCTGTTGCTCTACTTCCTAAAGCCCTGTGTACCACAATAGTTCAGTCTGCACATGCTCACTGGGATGGTGTAGGGTCAGAAAATGCTTGGTGCCATTGGGCGTGGGGCCGCCTTGAGTTGTGGGGCAGCCAGCAACAACAATGTGCTGTACACATTGGACAGCCCAGGTACGGGATTTTTTTCCCCTTGACAGGACGTTCTGTTAGATAGGAGTGACTTAGATACACTCAGATTTAACTTCTAGGCTTGCTTCTCTCAGGCGCATGTGGTCCTGGGGCAAAAGAGTAGATAGATAATGGAGCAAAATTAGGTTACTTTCAGAAGGGGAAATTTGAGGGAATGGCAACGGAATAAACCGTTCACAATGTTGGCCTGTTCTGTTTTGCCAACTCTGAGAATTATATTAGGTCCTAAAACAGGGATGCTCTGGGCTGCCTTCCAATCTTCCAGAGACAACTTCTGATAGCAAGACCCCTCATGGAGACGGGCTGATGGCAGTCAGAGCTTCGGAGCTGCGCTGAGATGCTTCTACTTGCCACTGAATCTACAAGACTTTGCACTCACTGGCCTGTGATCTTCCTGCATTCAGCATCATTGCATGTGTTGCATGAGTCTGAAGAGGAATTTATAGATTTGTATCGGACATAGGGCCTAATATTGGACTTGATGTGGACGGGGCTGGGATATTTTCTCAATATTCAATTGTTCTTGTATATAAAGCTCTTTCTTATACACATATGAGTGTCTCTGTGAATTTGTTTCTCTAGTCTACCCAGACTAACACACTTCTGTACACAGTACACTGTGTTAAGCAGTAAGCCGGTTACTTCTTCCAGGTGCTCTTCGGACACCCTTGAACTGAGGATCATCTTCTGGAAGTTGTTGGTACAGTGCATGGGTGTGGAACTCCCCGGGACGTCCCAGCACCTGAGTCCCAATGTTCTCTGCCAGTGTTTGTCATTAGCATCCTTAGTCTTCTCTATTTGGTGGTTCTGTTCCTAACTCCCCCCACCCTGGGATGGGGGTAGGTATAGGGGTATTGTGTGTGGTTGTTTCATACAAAGAAGCACTGGCTGACGGACGGCAGCCTTCCCCTCCTCAGTGTGCTGCTGGTCTGCTTCCTTCTCCCTTGTGGGAAGTCAGTATTTCGTATTTTGAGCTGGTTTCTTTCACTTGGACGGATCTTATTATACCAAAAGCAAAATGTCCTGTTTGGGAAACGCCTGCCAGTGGCTATTCTTTCCTTTTTGAGGATTAGGCAAAACAGGAAGTTGATCTTTTCATTGCAAGGATTCTGTGACCGAATGGTGCTTAGACTCCGGGTTGCCATGAGTTGGAACCAACTTGACTGCACTGGACAGCAGATATGGGGGTGGGGCACCTTCTAGCTGGCAGAATTTTAGACCGCCTCTGCTAGTTAGCAGCGCATGTTTGAGTCCGTGAACCATCATTTTTGTGTGTACTAGTGTGCACCTGACTGCAGCAGCAGCAGGCGCTTTCTTCGTGAAACATAAAACGTGCTGAATGTGATTTATGATTTGACTAGAAAATCTCATAGACCTATCAGTTACTACTTTCTGATTTATAGGTGCAGGTGCTGGAAGGGAACTGACTGCTCACTTCTCTCACTGCCAGTGAGTTGATCCCCACTCATAGCGGGAGGAACAGAGTAAGATTGCCCCAGGGGATTTCTGAAGCGCTTGTAGCTTACCATACCACCAGGGCTACTGACCACAACACATTGCTCCTGATTTATTTAATTGAATTTTACTCTCTAATTTTTTTCTTACTGTGGTTTGGGTGAAACTTTACTGAGCAAATTAGTTTTCCATGAAACTATTTGTAGGCATTTGTTTTGTAACATTGACAGCAGTTTCCTCAGTGTAACCATATTCTCCCAGTTCGGATTCACTTGTCCATCTTTACTGTCTCTTGCTGCCTGGTGACCTCTGTTCTGGGGCAGATGCTGCCCTTTGGGTCCTGGGTGGTTAATGATTCCAAGGAGTATGAGGTTCTGCTGTTCACTGCTTGACTGCAAGGTGATCCCTGTGGGTGCCTCCAAGACCAAGTTTGAAGATGGCTGAGTGCCATGGTCTCCGAGTTTCCACTGGTCTCTTATGAGATCATTAAGTCTTTTTTTTTTTTTCCCTCTTTAATGATTTGGATTTTGTTCTACATTTGTTTTTTTCCCCATTCTGTCTAGGCCAGTGGTTCTCAACCTATGGGTTGTGACCCTTTTGGGGGGGTCAAATGACTCTTTCACAGGGGTTACCTAAGGCCATCCCCAAACACATAGTTCTGATGGTCTTAGGAACCGAGATACTGCTCCTCTGCCTCCAGGCAGATCCATCTACATGCATATATGTTGAGCTGGTGAGAAAGAAGGTATCTCAACCTTCCTACTGACGTTGGCTTTTTATGCATACTATTGAGAAATGTAGTAATGTAGTTTACTGTTATTATATTAAGACTGTTACCCATGCGACACCATGCTTCAAAACAAAATTTCATTTATTTGTAATTAATCACACTTATATAATTGTGATTTTTTATTTGTAATTAATCACAATATATCATTACATATTGTTTTGTGATTAATGCTTTAATGATGTTCAGTTTGTAACAATGAAAATACATCGTGCATATCAGATATTTACATTAGAATTCATAACAGTAGCAAAATTGCAGTTAGGAAGTAGCAACGAAAATAATTTTATGGTTGGGGGTTACCACAACAGGAGGAACCTGTATTAAATGGTCGCAGCCTTAGGAAGGTTGAAAACCACTGGTCTAGGCAGTTGTGGTAAATGGGTTTATACCAGTTAGTTCTAGTCTCAGGGTCATGGCTAAACAACCTAACTCACTTCCATTGAGTCAGTTCCAACTCATAGTGACCCCATAGGACAGAGTAGAACTGCTTCTATGGGTTTCCGAGACTGTGAGTCTTTATGGTAGTAGAAAGCTTCATCTTTCTCCTGTGGAACAGTTAGTGATTTCAAACTGGTGACCTCATGTTTAGCAGTCCAGTGCATAACCCACTCTGTCACCAGGGCTCCATCAGGATTATTTTAAGGCCCATTAATTTTTTGGACGGTTTCCTTGAGAGTGATTCCTTTACTGTTCTCTGCACAGGGAGAAACCAGTAGTTGCATCTCAGGTGTCCCTTGTTAGCTTTTAAGGCCCCAGTAGGATATATCTGGAACATTGCCTTGATGAACTGTTATGCCAATGACTAGCCATTCCCAGGTCTCCATAGTGTCTAATTTAAAAAAAAGAAGAAACCAACTAGAGAAGCTATTACCTTCTTGCTTACTCTTTTTTTTTTTTAAATGTGTCTTATTATGCGAACCAAGCCAGAATTACTTTATCTTTAACTGCTGGGGTATAATTTGATAAGCACCATCAAAATATTTCTTTAGCATTCTAAAACAATGCAGGGAGGGAGAGGGAGGGGATGTTTACACCTTTAACAGGTTCCCCTGAATGCTGAGGATTATCCTGGCCCTTCATGGTGTGAGCCCTTTCCTGTTAGAGCGCTCGTTGCTGCTGCCCACCTCACAGAGGCTATCCCACACACAGAACGTTTGGGCCTCCCAGGGATGCCGAGTTGATTGCTGACCACACCAGGAGACAGCTCAGTTCGTGAATCTTGATTGACTCTGTTGTGGTTGTTGCTATTGTAGAAACAAATAATAATTCATAATGCATTCTGTAGTTCTTCTGAATTTCTATAAACGTGTGGCTTTTCTGTGGAGCAGTTATTCTCCAAGTATGGTTTCTGGATTAGCATGCCTGTCTTGCCTGAGATCTTTTCAGAAGCGTAAATCTTGACTCTGCCTGGATCTGTTTAAATGTACCCGAAGCTCTAGGCTGTGGTTCAGCAGTCTGTACTTTAACAGATCCTCCAGCTGATCTTGATACACTGAGCTGAAATGTCCTTGAGTTTCATTTGCATCATTTTGGTCAATTTCACATATTTGTCTTAACGTTAGTCTTAATGTTGAATTCTCATAGAATCCAGACTTTCTGGAGCCATGGAAGGTGGATGAACCCAAGAGCCTATTGCCTCGAGATAAACTTGTAACCTCAAACCAAAAATAACCCCTGAAGTCTTCTTAAAACTAAACAGTTGGCTGAAGACTACTCATCTAGAGCATGATTTCATGCTCTTGTAAAGAACTATCTCTGTGGGATCAAATTGCCAACAGCAACTCATGAGGTCAGCTAGGAAGGTAGCGCGTGTATGTGCATGGAGGAGGGACAGTCCGGAAAAGGAGGGAGTGAATAGCTACATGGAGACATTGTTAGCTTAGTATAGATTTGCCATATATAGTTTCAACAACTTTTTTTTCAAAACCATTTTATTGGGAGCTAATACAGATATCAGACTATTTATTCCACAGTTAAGTTACATCAAGCGGTGTTGTACAATTGCCACCACAACAAAAAATTTTAAAGGTATCAAATCAGGAAATGTGATAAATGCCTAAACAATATCATTTTGCTATTCCACTTTATTGCTATTGTATGTATATGTTTATATATTTTACTAAGAGTACAATATTTTTATTCACAATAAATTTGAAAGCCCATTCCTGGATGTTTCTTTTTCTTGTGTGGTGCATTTGTCTTGTTCAAGAAAGCCTTCCAAGGAGGCTTCACCTAGTCCTCAGACTCATACTCACTTTGGCCTCAGCTCATCTGGAAGTGAAAAAGCTCCCAAGTCTCTTTGACACATGCATCTCCATGAAGTCCCCCATGAAGATTGCCCTTCTTAAAGTATTTCCTGGTAAGGTATTTCAAGTATCTTTGAGAGAACTGTGTCTCAGAAACAGCTGTCATTTTCTTTTTCAAGTATTCAACATGAACATGTCTGAGTTTTCCAGCTTTTCCATTGCCTGTAACCTTCTCCTGTAGGAAATGTGTAAAATGTAAAGATTTTAAAATGGCATCTTCTACTGGATGAGTGAGGCCCAAATTGAACTTCCAGCTTGACCTCTTAGGATTTCTTGGCTTTCTGTGATGCCTGTCTTTGAGCTTGGTGGTGTGACTCAAGTAGGCACGCGTGTGTGTATAGATATATCTATCTGTTCGTATATATGTATTTCGTGTGTGTGAGTGAAAGAATGTTTTATTACAACGAAGTTGAAGGAATTTAACTTCCTGTAATGAGAAATGTAGACCGTAGTGTGTACTCTGTATGTTAGAGCATTTTTTTCCCGCCATCATTTTATTGGGGGCTCTTACAGCTCTTATAACATTACATACATCAGTTGTATCAAGCATATTTGTACATACGTTGCCATCATCATTTCTAAGACTTTCTGCTTGAGTCCTTGATATCAGCTCCTCTTTCCCCCCTCCCCCCATCCTTTTGTATCCTTGATCAATTACATATAATTATTGTTATTTCTTATCTTACCATTGTCCTTTGTCTCCCTTCACCCACACATTTCTGTTATTCGTCCCTTTCATGGGGTGGGGGTCTATACATTCAATCTTGTGATGGGTTCCCCTTTTCTTACCCTTCTCCCTCCCTGACCCTCCCCCTACCCTTATGATATCACTAATCCCATTACTGTTTCTGAGGGTTTATCTGTCCTGAACTCCCTGTGTCTAGAGCTCTTATCTGTACCAATGTGTGTTCTCCAGTCTAGCCGAATTTGTGAGTTAGAACTGGGTCATGGTAGCGGGGGGGAACCCATGTATATTTTTATTGTCATGATTTTGGACTCTTTCTGAAATGCTCCTCCCATCTTCCCCCTCTGTTGCTGTCATTCACACCCTTCAGATGCCCTGTGTATATCTTTCCTTGTCTGGCATAAGAATTCTTTGCTTTCAGATATAAAATAGCCCTGGAGACATAAAAAATCCCTTATATATGCAGACATTTTCTCCTTCATCTGCGTGCCTTCGGCCAGAGCAAGCAGTAGTGTGAGCAAATGGGATGGTGCAGCAGAATATCCCTTTAATCAAACATATCAATTGACATGCACATGTGTATGACAGCAGAGTGGGTGTTACCAGTATTGTGTGTCTTCAGCCATTATATGGACAACCAACTCTGTTCTTCTTTTTTAAAAAAATAATTTCATTGGTGCTCGTACAATTCTTATCACCATCCATACATCAATCCATTGTTTCAAGCACACTTGTACATTTGTTGCCATCAACATTCTCAAAATGTTTTCTTTCTACTTAAGCCCTTGGTATCAGCTCCTCATTTTCCCCCTCCTTCCCTGCTCCCCCCTTCCTCATGAACTCTTGATAATTTATAAATTATTATTTTGTCATATCTTATCCAACTCTGTTCTTTACGGATGGAAGAGCACAGTTTTGTTAAGGTTGGGGTGGACAGGCAAGAGCGAAAGGGTGCAGGCCGACAGTTGCAAACCATTTGCTTAGGCACCATGTAGGACCCCAGGAAACTTCTCTGGGCATCCTAGGATATTTGTAGTTTTCTACGGAGACTCAGTGACATCTGCACCTAAATTACCACCTACCCTTCGATGATGTCATATTCTTATAAAGCTGGGGTCTTGACTACTGTGGAAAAGTAAAAATCAAGTTCTGTATGAACATTGGTATGGAACAGGAAATGAAGAGTTCTCAAAAGGTGCTCAGTCAGTCTGCTTGGGCAAAAAATACTGGCGTCTACACCTAACAGAACCATTGTCCCATGGTTCTTTTGTCCTAGGAGGTGTCCTGAAAAATGACTCACTGTTTCAGGAAGCCACATCTGGGCAATGTAAGACCTTTGCCATGGACTCCTTCCCTGTAGGCTACAGAGTACAGGGAAGGGCGAGGAGAAAGACCAGCTTGAGATGAGTGGTGTGTTGGCTGGGGAGAGATGGTCAGCGTTTGGGCTGCATGGACTCTTAGGCTGGTCTGTCGGCTCTGGTCAAGAAACAGATTTTCCCTCGTCCATCAAATAGGACCCGATGCCACCACATGAAGATGGTACGAGGTACTGTACCTTATCAGCTTTTCCGAGGGTACTACTGCTTTTTGGAAGGCTGAATATTGTCCCTGCCAAGGTGCCCCTGTTTGGGTCTCTGGGACCTATGACTGGGAAAGGAGTTTTGCAGATGGGTTTAGAGGAAGGGTTTTGAGATGGTAATATTATCCCAGTTACGCCCAGGGGTCCTGAGAGAGGCGGAGACAGGAGGTGAGAGTGAGCTGTAGGAGATGGTGTCAGAGTGGAAGCTAGTGGTGTGAGGAAGTGGCTCTGAGCCAGGATGCGAGACCAGCAAGGACATGGGCTCTCCCCAGAGAACTCAGACCCAGCCCTGGAGGGCAGCCTCATGAGACTCATTTTGCACATCTGACCACCAGAATTATAAAAGAATTAACTTGTTAGTCACAACGAGTGCACTAATTTGTTATAGCAACAATAGAAGACTAGTAGGGTGTTGTTCAAGTTAGAAAGGGGCCGTTCTTTGAGAAACGCCAGGTTTGTTGTCAGAGGTCCCATATGCTTTCCACGCTGTAAGTCCCTAAAACTTCCCTAGCGTGTGGCACCGCTTCCACAGCCGATGCCCTGCGCTCTTAGCCCTCACGCCGCTCTAGAAACTGGGAGAGGGAAGTAGATTGAAAAGTGGCAGTTGGGAGGACTCACTGACCTCTGGGAAGGTCTCAAATAAAAATAACTCTGAGGAGCTTTATTTGATGAAGGGGGTTTCTGGAACTGGGTTCCCCTGTTATCCCCCAGGAGCTGCCCTTCTCTAGCCATTCCTCAGATTTCTGACCCAGGGCAATCAGGGGTTACTTCAGAGCACTTCTTCAAAGCTGGTTGGCACACTAGAGGGTTGTGTTTCAGAACCTCCTGTGGTGCAGACATGGGACTTTCCACGGCCCGGTGATGGAGCTGAGGGACGCATCTGACCACCGTCTGCTCATGTAGCTCAATTATACTCTGCTAGGAGTGGGCGTTTTTAGTCTTTATCAGACACCTTTAAAAGAATCATTTTATTGGAGGTGGAGGAGGCTCTTACAAATCTGTCGGAAGCCTTTTAACCCGACATTTTCAAATGAAAGTATTTCACCACAGGTTGATCAAGCAGCAGCTGTCATACAGAGTGTCGAGAGTGTGGAAGCTTGGGGGATGAGAGTATGTGAAAGCAGGCCTAGGACCTGCCACCTAAAAGTGTTCTAGAGTTGCTGCGAAACTTTACAAAACTTTACAAAAAAGTAAAGACCCGATGTTTGATTCACCAGTGACGCTAGTTCATAGCTGACAAGATGACCTGCTACAAGCCAGACATTTCCGGGGATATAGTCTCATATATCACATGCAAAAGCCACTTTATGCAGAACATATTGGGATCTATTTTCCAGACGAGAGAGAGAAAGAAGAGGCTTTCTACTTCTGTAAAGAGTTATAGTCTTGGAAACCCACAGGGGCAGTTCTACTTGTCTTATAAGGTCACAATCAACCTGATGGCAATGAATCTGGTTTCGTTATTTTCTAGATGGATCTGGATTTTCTGGGTAGTTTTACCTGAATTTATATATTAGTAACTGCCCTAAATCTTTTAAGTAGTTGTTAGTATAAACCAGTGACTTTTGAGTCGATTCTGACTTAGGCCGCCCAGGTGATCAGGCCCCATCCTCCAGAGCCTTTCCAGAGATGATTTTTTATGAAGCAGGTTGCTGGGCCTTTCTTCTAAGATGTCTCTGGATCAGCAGTTCTCAACCTGTGGGTCGTGGCCCCTTTAGGGGGGTCAAACAACCCTTTTACAGGAGTCGCCTAAGACCATCGGAAAATACCGCTCCTCTCTCTATCGCCAGGTGGGTCTGCCCACATTCAGATGCACCCACATACGAGTACGGGGCGTAATGACATCATCGCACCAACTCCATGAAATACATGCCATACAAATACAGGTGTATGTGACAGGGATGGTGCCATAATGTTCTTACGGGGACCGGTCACACAGGTGCAGAGAGCAGCTACTGTGAATAGAATAACCTCTGTGTAGAAAACAGTATTGGAAGGAAGTAAAGTGACACTTCATGAATTATAATTACTGGATAAAATATAAAACCATGTACAGTAAAATCATCAACTACTGCATCAGCAACACAAATAACCTGTACCATGGGAAGTTAATCTGGATGCTGATCAATCTTTTTATATTCAGCTCTGGATGATGTGAATACTGCCCCCTTGTGATAGTAACAGGTATGTAAAAAAACCTGGTAAATGACAGGAAACTTTAATGAACTGTATTGACTGAACTATGTCACATGTCATCTTGTATTATTAAAGCTATTGTTATATATTATTTTCATTAGCAAACCATCCAATGACAATGGATAACCTAGAGAAGAACATTAAGAAGAGGAAATATAGTGAGGATTTTTTACAGTATGGTTTTACCTCAATAATTACAGCAGGAATTGAGAAACCTCAATGTGTTATTTGTTGTGAAGTTCTATCAGCCAAATCTATGAAGCTGAATAAACTAAAACGCCATTTTCATAGCAAGCATCCGAGCTTTGCCGGCAAGGATACCAACTATTTTAGAAGCAAAGCTGATGGACTCAAGAAAGCCAGACTTGACACTGGTGGCGAGCACCACAAACAAAACGTAGCAGCCATTGAAGCTTCTTATTTGGTGGCGCTCAGAATCGCCAGAGCTATGAAACTTCACACCACTGCTGAGGATTTACTGTTGCCAGCAGCCAAAGACATTGTTCGAGTTATGATCGGAGATAAACTTGTTATGAAATTGAGCTCAATTTCCTTATCTAATGACACTGTCCACTGAAGAATTAGATGACCTGTCTGTTGATATTCTTGATCATGTAATCCAGGAAATTAAATCTGCTCCACTTCCAATATTTAGCAACCAGCTTTTGAGGAGTCTACAGACGTTGCAAACTGTTCACAGTTACTGGTTTACGTGAGGTATATATTAAAGATGGCGTCTTTAAAGATGAGTTTCTATTTTGCAAACCTCTTGAAATGATTATTATTGCACGTGATGTATTTGACACAGTTGGTTCATTTCTGAAAGAGCATAAGATCTCTTGGGAAAAGGTGGTATTTGCACAGATGTTGCTCCAGCTGTGCTAGGATGTCGATCTGGATTTCAACGTTTGGTGCTGAATGAGTCACCAAAAGTCATCTGAACTCAATGTATAACTCACCAGCAAATATTAGGAACGAACACGTTGCCACAAGCGTTACAAGAAGTCATGAAAAGCATCGTAAGTTCTGTCAATTTTGTAAAGGTGAGCACTTTTAAACAGTCACTGTTTTCACACTGTGCAACGAGTTGGATGTGCTGAATAATGCTCTGCTATTTCACACTGAAGTGGGATGGTTGTTGAGAGGAAAAGTTTTAAACCTGTTTTTGAGCTTCGTGATGAACTCAAAACATTTTTTAATCAGAAAGCAAGACTACAATTCGAAGCACTTTTCAGCAATAAAAGTGAACTGTAGAAAATAGCTTATTTGGTTGACATCTTTGCCACCTTGAATGAGTTAAGTTTATCACTGCAAGGACCAAATGCAACATGCCTCGATTTGTCTGAAAAGATCCGATCATTCCAAATGAAACTTTAGCTTTGGCAAAAAAAAAAAAAAATTGGATGAAAATAAAATTTGTGTGTTGCCCACCTGATCTGCTTTCTTTGAGGACCATGATATTGAACCAGGCAAATGGATTATGATGATAATTTCTGTGAAAGAGCACTTGCACATGCTTGCAGACGAAATTTCATTATACTTTCCAAATCTACCTGACACCCCATTTGCACTTGCCAGAAGCCCATTCACAGTCAAAGTTGAAGCTGTTCCTGAGACAGCACAAGATGAGTTCATTGAACTTATTAACAGTGATGCAGGGGGAACTGATTTCTCTACAGTGCCAGATACAAAATTCTGGGTCAAGTGTTTGCAGTCATATTCTGTTCTGAGACTGTTGTGCCTTCTTCCATTTCCAAAAATATAGCTTTGTGAAACAGCGTTGGTTATCAAGTCTAAATACAGAAGTAGACTTATTGTGGAAGATGATCTTTGGTGTGCACTTGCAAAGACTGCCCTGAGAATTTCTGATCTGGTGAGAAAGAAACTATCTCAACCTTCCCACTGACATTGGCTTTTTATGAATACTGTTGCAAAATGTAGCAATGTCATTTACTGTTGTTATATTAAGACTGTTACCCCTGCTACACCATCCTTCAAGACAAAATTTCATTTATTTGTCATTAGAAATAAATATTTCACAATATAGATTTGCATATAGTTTCAGTGATTAATCACTATGCTTTAATTATATCCAATATGTAACAATGAAAATATATCCTGCATATCACATATTTACATTACAATTCATAACAGTAGCGAAATTACAGTTAGGAAATAGCAATGAAAATAATTTTATGGTTGGGGGGTCACTACAACATGAACTGTGTTAAAAGGTAAGGGCATTAGGAAGGTTGAGAACCACTGCTCTGGATGGAGTTGAGCTTCCAGCTTTTTAGTAAACAGCAGAGCAGGGACTCTGCTAGTGTAAACAGGCTAATTACCTGTTTTACCTTCCTCTGTAATGGTGCCTGGCTACTACTTCAAGGTGGAGATTCGAACCCACCAACTGCCCCAAGGGAAAAACTGTGGCAGTCTGCTTGGTATATAGGGCAGCCTAGGGAACCCTATGGAGCAGCTCTACTCCATGCTCACTAAGGGTCAGGAGGCGTTTGTCTGTGTTTTGTTGTTAGGTGTGGTTAAGTCAGTTCTGACACATAGTGCCTATGTTCAACAAATGAAAGACCACCTGGTCCTGCGCTCATCCTTGAGCTCCCTTGTTTTAGCCACTGTGCCAATCCATGTCAAGGGGCTTCCTCTGTTACGCTGCCCCTCTACTAAGCATGATGTTCTTCTCCAGGGACTCGTTCAAAGTGCGAGACAAACCTCACCACAGTAGTTTCTAAGGATCATTCTGGCTTTACTTCCTCCAAGACAGAATTGTTTGTTCTTTTGGCAGTACATGGTACTTTCAATGTCCTTTGCCAGCAGCACAATTCAGATGCATGCGATGATTCCTCTTCTTTGGTCTGTGTGGTTTGTTAATCCATTAATAGCTACCGAACAATAGTTTAGGAAAGGGACCCAAAAAACCCCAAAACTCCAAACTCATTGTCATGAGTCATTGCTGACTCATGTGACCCCTGTGGGTTTAAGAGACGGTAGTTATTTTGGGAGTAGAAAGTGAGACTGTAGCTATTTATGGGAGTAGAAAGCCCAGTCTTTCACCCGAGGAGCCACTAGTGGTTTCGAACTGCCAACCATACAGATAACAGCCCAGTGCTGTAACCACTAAGCTACCATGGCTCCTTAGGAAAGGGACTAGTTGATTTTTTTTTTATGTTAAGTTGGTATTATTAGATGAAATGAATTTTTTTCCTAGAAAAGGCTAATCATTTGCACAGTCCAGGCATGTAGCCTTGTTAGACCTGGTCACAGCAGGAGTGACTGTGAGTCAGTCAGCCTAGCTTTGGTTTTACTTTTTTTAATGTCAACAAACAGTTTATAAAGTAGTCAAGTTTGCATTATGCCCTGGGCTCTGAAAGGTGGTAAAAAAAGAAAACTGCATACCAACCACATGATCTTCACCTGATCATTGGTGTCAGTGGTGCTGCATGTAGAGGGCTAAAGAACGAGTCACAGGAATGCTGTTTTCCTGGTTACTTTCTTTCCTTACTGTTTCCTGAGGGTTCAGATGCAGTCTCCCTAAAGCCCAGTGTGACATGGAACCGATGCTGATTCTCAGCAACCCTATATAGGACAGGGTTAGAATTGTCCCATAGGGTTTCGGAGACGAAATCGGTGGGAATAGACAACCTCATCTTTCTTTCAGAGCAGCGGGTGGGCTTAAACTGGTGAATTGGCAGCAGCCCATCACTTAACCCACGGTGCCACCAGGATTCCTGTAAATATAATGAGATGCGCTGAATGAGTGGCAGCTTAAACTCTGTGTGAGGATCTTGCTTTCCTGAACTACTTTCTTTGTTGGAGTATGACTTTTGGAAATGAAGGTGTGCTTCGTGGCTCACCCAGAGGTCGGCCATAGGGACTCATGAGCGGTGCTTTCATTAGCACTGACAGACTTGTAGACTGTGGGTAGGTAGTTCTAGAGGTCTAGCCCTATTTGGGATTTGGAAATGAAGTAATCAAAAAGTAATTTAAAAATTACCAATTTGACTAACTTTATTCTTAAATATCCTGATGAATAATTACACAAGTCCACTTAAAATATGTAGATGGTTAAAGGAGGACAATATAGCAATTCTCAAATAATAGTGGTTCATCTAGCTTCTTGGGGCCATGGGTGGTGGTAGCCACAGGCAAACTACCACTGTGTTAAAGGTTATCACTATTCTCAGTCATTCAGACTGGACAAGAAATACTAGTACTCAAGTGTCCCTCTCCTTCCCTCCCAGCTTCTTCCTCCTTCAGTGTGTGAACCATGCCATCCCCACCCAGAGTCAGGCCTCACTGCTCCAGAGCTGTCGGACTTTGTTGCTGGATGCTTTGGCCTCTCCATCTAGGCTCTTTTCTTGACATTGTTTCATGGTCTGGCTAGGCATCCTAATAAGTGGCCATTGGAGAGACTGAGGTGACAGGTTGCCAGTACAGCCTTTTGTCCAGTGTCAGTGAGAGCAGCCTTGAGACGCTCTGCCTGGGGCGGGGGAGGAGGGGAAGGGGGTGCTCATATTAACCTTTTTCCCTCCATGAATCCTGGGTGCTCTGGTCAGAGTCACCATTCAGCTACTCCTGAAGATGGTTCGCCACTCAAATTAGAGCTGATCCCTCTCTAGTGCACCAGGTAAGGTAAACACTGCTTAGCTCATATTTTAGTAGCATCAGGCGACACACCTCTGATGGGAGGTAGATAGAGGAGGACAGCCACCCGTGGTCTGCCTTTGGACCCCGACGTATGAGTAATGCCCCTTTTGTGATGAGATGAACAGCCCACACCAATGGTCACTTTCAAATAAACCTGATCTGAACCCCCAACCTCCCCCAGGGAGGGTAACTGAATCTTGACTTTTCTCTTTTGCTTACTCCCTTCCTCCTCTCTTATTCAGTGTGAAAAACATTGTGACATCTTCCTTTCCTTTGGTTTATTTGCTTGACTTGAATTCCTTTTCCTTATGTTTGGCTCATTGTAGAGTGGAGTTTGAGGCGCTCGGTGCAGGAATTCAGTAACATAATGTTTTCCCTGTTTGTGTTTCTTTTTTGTAACTGGCATTTTATTTGTTGTTTTGAGATGAATACAGAGACATTAGAATTTGCACACAATTCTAATACATGTACCAAAATTCCAAAATGGCATCCTTTTCTACATTTTAGTGACTTTCCAACTGTAACTCGGGAGGCACTTTTTAAAAGAGGTTATCAAGAACCATTATCTTCAAATGTTGATAAGCTGTTACATTTTAATTCTAATACTAATTCACAATTTAATGTCACACCCACTACACAGCACATAACAAAGTGATCAGGAAAACTGGACTACCACGACCAAATGTGTTACAGAATGCACACAGATCTCAAGAAAGCCATGGTGACACAATTCTATTTAAAGAAACAAAGCAAAAACAAAACCATGGAAACAAAATCTTAAATGTTTAAGTCATATAAATGCATGACAGTGACTCCAAATTGTCATTAAGTATGTTTTGTATTAGGAATGCAAAAGCTAACCCCCGTCCCATGGAATGTTATGTTGACACCCAAGACAGTCAAACCTTCCCACAATTTAACATCCCACGATTTTCTGGTTGTACAAAAAAAACCCAAAAACCAGTAGATGATTTCATCTCTTTTTTTTTCATGACTCTTTACAGTTTATTGCATGCAGGAGTTACACTAGTCCAAGTTAAAAGTGGACTCCAAATGGTTACATCATACAAGCTGTGAGGTTTTAAACTTGTGACAAGGGACAGAGGGAATTTTACTACTCATTGCCAGCAAATCCTCACTTAAGCTTCCGTGAGCCACAAGCACCCATGAACCTTCAGCTGGTTGTCCTTAGCCAGTCCAATCTCTACAAGGAACTGGCATATGTTCTTGTGCTGGTCACCCTGGAGCTGAATCGCTTCTCCATATTCTGGATGCTTAATCGCAGTACCATTGCAGGCAAATTTCTTCTTAAATGCCTTCACTAGTTTCTTTTTGTCGTAGTCATCAGCAATCCCTTGGACAGTAGTTAAGGGTCTTCCTCCTGTTGCGCTGTGATGTTGACTTCCTATCTGGATATAATCCTCGGTCCCCGCAGGCAGCAGCAGGTCATCACCCTTACTTGCATCAGCAAAGGGGTCGAAAAAGTGGAGGTTCGGGATAGTGGACACATGATCGGTTCCTTCTCCTCAGTGGAAACAGCCGAGGAAAGTGGCAGCTGGAGAAGGCGGGCAGTGGGGACGAGGGGGCTCGAGGGGGAGGCTGCTGAGTCCTCAGTGGCGGGCGGCTCTGACTGGGACCCTGACTGGGACCGATTTCATCTCTTAAAAGCATTTACACTTAAAAAGAGAGAGAGAGAGAGAGAGAGAGAGAGAGAGAGAGAGAGAGAGAGAGAGAGAGAGAGAGAGAGAGAAGTGGGAATTCCTCCTCCTTGAAAATACTTCCAGAGTTACTAAAAAACTTGCATTTACAAAATAGTTGATAAAAAATATTCTTCTGGATTGTGCAAGAAGGGAGATAACAGGACCCACTGAAAAAACATGGTAGATAAGCATTAATCAGACTTGTCTTCTCTTTCTCCTGCTTCATCAGAGACTACTAGATTCCCTTCGTTTTTCGCTTTTCCATTTCCGGCAGGTAAATCTTTAGTTTCTTGGTGAGCTCCTTCAGCTTGTTTTCCCTTCACTCCCCCTTTCCTTTTTACTTGTACTTCTTTTGCCTGAAAATGTATCCTTTCCTGCTGCATTTTTTTGGCTTCATCTCCATTCTTGCAGGCGCAGGTTTTGCTGACAGCTTCGCCAATCTCCTCTTGAGCTTCTTCACTGACCATTCAGCTGGGCTGACCTTGCTTTGGGGCATCTTGGCTATGGGAAGGACGCTTGCCAGATGCCTGCGGACTGTGGGTTGACTGGCTGCTGCCGCTCCGGCTGCCCTCTATTTGTGTTTCTAAGTCGGAATCTTATTCGTCTACTTCCTGCTTCTAAGGAGAAATCCACAGAAATGGACGTTATCGGTACACAACTTAATGAGCACACAAATCTGACCACCACAGGACTGCAGTCACCACATGCACACACACAGCTGAGGGCCCGAAGGAAGCCCCCACAAACCCTCCCCTCAGCCCCCTCGGTGCTCTGCGCCTCCCCTCTGTTCCAAGCACTTCTGTGAAGCTGGTTTAAAAACTTCATAGTTGGTTCTATAAAAGGTGTAACACTTGATTGCTTCTCTTCTTTCTCTAAGCCACTTAAAAAAAAACCAAAATAGATTGTTTTTCTTGAGAACCTTGCTATTGTATTTTTAAGAAATCTGGAACCAGTTTGTTGCAGGTTTTTAAAAACCCAATGGTGGCATAGTGGTTACAAGTTGGGCTACGAGCCAAAAGGTCAGCAGTTTGAAATCCCCAGCCACTCCCCAGGAGAAAGACTGGGCTTTCTACTCTCATAAAGAGTTAGTCTCAGAAACCCACAGAGGCAGTTCTACCCTGCATTGTGGGGTCCCTATGAGTCAGCATTGACTCTGCAGGGAGATTTTGCATGTAAGATTTGTTTCCTTTTTCCAGTTTCCAGTGCGAGACACTCACTCAATAAGCCCATCTCCCTCCTGCCTCATGCTTGGGCTCCCACCCTCAGACGTCATAGGATGAAGCGAGGTCAGCCTTTAGGCTTCTAGGACAAGTATTTTAAGCTGAAATAACAGCTATGTAAGTAAAGCAGAGACTACTGGAGTTATCTAATCAATGTAAAATCTGTTTGAAGAGCTCAGCATGTGTCTTTGGTAAAATTAAGTGACACACTAAACAAATGGTACAAAACCCTGTGTTTCAAATGAAGTTATGAAATGAGAAAATTATTGGATTTTATCCTTTCTCTCAACAATATTCCTACTTCTCAGTCATTCAGTCAGAATATGTTCTGAACTTCTGCTGTAGGTGTCAGGCAGTGTACTGGGTTCTTAGGACAAAGAGGTTCAAAAGCCAAGCAGGCCCCTGCTCTTATGAAGCCAGACTTCTGGCACGGTGAGGACTAGCAGGGAGCCACAATGAATAAGGATTTCATCAGTGGTGAATTCTGAGCAGAGAAGTCAAATCGGATGATACAGGGATTGGGTGACTGAAATTGAGTAGGCCGGAAATGCCTGAGGTGACATACAAGCTGGTGTCTGAATAACAAGAGACAACCATACAGAGATCAGCAGAAGCACGGTCTTACAAGAACAAATGGTCCTCAAGTGGAAGGGAGTTGGGGATTCGAAATCAGAAAAGAGCCCTCTCAGACTGCACGGTAGTGTTTGTGTTGGGGTGGTAGAACGCCAAGGAATCAAGTTAAGATTGAGGCCAGATAGGCAGCCCAGAGACTGGATCTTATCAGTATTGAGGGAAGCCATCTATACAGAGGAAGGATTTTAAAGGAAGTTGTGGTATAACGAAATTGAGGTATAAAGAATGGTTGTGTCTACCAGAAGGGGGCCTCAACCAGAAGAGCAAAACCTGTGACCTCTATCTAGATATGTAGAGAGATTGGCTTTAAAGAAACATCTCACATAATTGTGAGGAATGACTTGCGCTATTTGTGGGCTTGACAAGTCCCACATTTGTAGGTCAGACTGATTCCCTTCTCCATGGCTCGTAATGTTGGAGGGGATGGTTAACCCAAAACCTGCAGGTCAGGCAACAGGCTGGCGGCCTTTGCCGGCATACATCTCAGGAAGCGAGTCAGATGTCAAGCTTTCCGGATCAGGAAAGAATAGCTAATTTTGCCAGAACATTTATTTGTAACGTGGATGAAGGCGACCCTCACCCCCACACCACCCCCACCAAGAAAACGCCTTTTTCAGTTGATTGACTATGCAATGGGAGGAGTTTAGCAAACCACTGAGAATTATAGCCTAGTCAAGTTGATAAATCATGTTAACCATCCTGTAGGTCAGTGGTTCTCAGCCTGTGGGTTGCGACCCCTTTGGGGGGCCGAATGACCCTTTCACAGGGCTCTCCTAAGACTATCGGAAAACACATATTTCCGATAGGCCTAGGAGCTGAGACAGTGCTCCTCTGTCTGTCTCCAGGCGGGTCCACCCACATGCAGATACGGCCACGTATGAGTACTTGGCGTGAAGACTGTTACCCATGCTACACCATGCTTCAAAACAAAATTTCATTTATTTATAATTAGAAATAAATATTTCACAACATAGAATTACATATGGGTTTTGTGATTCATCACTATGCTTTAATGATCAGTTTGTAACTTTGAAAATACATTTCTGCATATTCAATATTTATGATTCATAACAGTATCAAAATTTCAGTTATGAAGTAGCAACAAAAATAATTTTATGGTCGGGGGGCACCACAACACGAGGAACTGTATTAAAGGGTCGCGGCATGAGGAAGGTTGAGAGCCACTGCTTTAGGTGATTGATTGCAGTAGTTCAGCACAGAGATGGCGGTGGCTTAAACTGGGGAGCTACTAGTGGAGAGAGAATAAAGTAGATTTGGAATATGCTTTGAAAGGATGGTCACTTATATTTGACTCTTAATGTGAAAGTGGATGGTGGCTTTACTGACCTGGTGAAAAATGGGCAAAGAGCAGGCTTTTGATGAAAATCAAGAGCTTTGTCCATTTAAAATTTCAGACACCTGTTATTAGATACCACCACTCATCTGTCAATATGTTGTGGTGTGATGGCTTGTGTGTTGCTGTGATGCTGGAAACTCTGCTACTGGTATTTCAAATACCAGCATGGTTACTGAAGTGGACAAGGTCCAGTTCTAGTTTCCAGACTTAATGACATACTAGGAAGGAGGACCTGGTGATCCACTTCAGAAAAAATAAATTGCTCCCTGAAAACCTGGAGCATTTTCTGTTGGAAGGTGACCTACTCAAGTTGGAACACATTCAAAACATGCCTGGGGAAGAGCTGCCTCCTCAGATAGAGCAAAGCTTTCAAGACCTTTGTTTGCTGTTGCAGCTTGATTCAGAAGGAGAAGAAACGGCTGCAAATATTCTTTCTTGGTAGTGGGCGGTCGGTGAAAAAGAGACAGCACTTTAACGAGATGATTGACACGGTGGCTGCAACAGCGGGCTTACACACAGCCACCGTGGTGATGGTGACGGTGGTGCAGGACCAGGCATTGTTATATTCACTTATAAGTGGGGTCACTGTGAATTGGGACTGAATTGAAGATAGCTGGCGACAACGATTAGATAATTAATCAGTTGCAATTGAAAATGAGACTCTGGCGTTTCAGGGAGTGGCCAGGGTGAGTGGTGTAGGTTTGGAATTCAGCAGTAGAGAGCAGTGAAGTTGAAATTTAGCAATGGGGAAAATTATATAGATTGAGAAAGGGAGGAACTTCTTCCAGGGCAATTGACAAGAAAAAGCCAGTTAAAGTGGCTAAGAAGGACCAGCCAGGGAGGTGGGAGAAAAACTGGATTGTGGCATCCAAAAACCAAATTCACTGCCAATCGATTGACTCTGCCTCATCAGGATGCTGTACAACAGTAGAACTGCCACTGTGGGTTTTCAAGACTGTAAATCTATATGGGATTAGAAAGCCTCATCTTTCTCTTGCAGTGCAACTTGTGGGCCTGAACCACTGGCCTTGTGGTTAGCAGGTTGCTGCATCACCCACTGCATCCCCAATGCTTTTGTGGCATCAGAAACACCAACATTTGGAAGTTTTGAGAAATTGGGGTGGGAACAGTTGACTGCTACAGAGAAGTCAAGTGGTGGTGGTTGAATGGCAGTGAGTTGATGCTGACTTATAGTGACCCTCTGTACAATAGAATGAAACACTGTCTAGTCCTGAGCTGGACCCTTTGCCATAGTTGCTACGCTTGAACCAGTTGTTATAACCACTCTGTCAGTTCATCTCCTCAAGGGTGTTCCTCTTTTTGGCTGACCCTATACTTTACCAAACATTATGCCCTTCTACAGGGACTGGTCTCTCCTGAAAAAATGTCCTAAGAATGTGAGCTGAAGTCTTGCCAGCCTCACTTTTTTTCTATCTTTTAAAATGTTTGCCATCATCATTTTCTTTTTTTTCTTTTAAAAATCATTTTATTGGGGGCTTAGACAACTTTTATCACAATCCATACACACATTCATTGTGTGAAGCACATTTGTACATTTGTTGCCTTCATCATTCTCAAACATTTGTCTTCCACTTGAGCCTTGGTATCAGCTCCTCATTTTTTCCTCCCTCCCCCCCATGTCTTACACTGACCGATGTCACTGTTCACCCACTCTTCTATTGTCCATTCCTCTGGGAGGGGGTTTTATATAGGTCATTGTGATTGGTTCCCTCTTTCTCCTTTCACCTTCTGTTTACCCTCCTGGTTTTGCTACTCTCATTATTGGTCCTGAGGGGTTTATCTGTCCTGGATTCCCTGTGTTTCCAGCTCTTATCTGTGCCAGTGTACATGCTCTGATCTAGCTGGATTTATAAGGTAGAATTGGGGTCATGATAGTGGGGGCAGGAAGCATTGAAGAACCAGAGGAAACTTGTATGTTTCATCGGTGCTATACTGCACCTTGACTGGCTCATCTCTTATTTGTGACCCTTCTTTAAGGGGATGTCCGATTGTCTACAGATGGGCTTTGGGTTTCTACTCCATACTCCCTCTCATTCACATTGATATGATTTTTTGTTCTGCATCTTTGATGCCTGATACCTGATCCCATCGACACCTCTTGATCACACAGGCTGATGTGTTTCTTCCATGTGGAGTTTGTTGCTTCTCAGCTAGATGGCTGCTTATTTATCTTCAAGCCTTTAAGACCCCAGACGCTATCTCTTTTGGTAGCTGGATACCATCAGCTTTCCTCACCACAGTTGCTTATGCACGCATTTGTCTTCAGCGATCCCATAGGGAAGGTGAGCTTCACAGAATGCCAGGTTATTAGAACAAAGTGTTCTTGCGTTGAGGGAGTACTTGAGTAGAGGCCCAATGTCCATCTGCTACCTTAATACTTAACATATAATATATCAATATATTTACACATGTACATGGTTGTATTTAGACCTCTATAAGTGCTCTTTGCCCCCTAGTTCTTTCATTTCCTTTTACTTTGCTCTTGTCATACCATCATGTTCGGCCTTCATTTGGGTTTACAGTAATTCCTCTCAGTTACATTGCCCTTGATTAGGCCTAACAGGCATCCTACACCCTCCTCACCATCGATTTAGATCATTTGTTGTTCCCTTGTCCCCGGGTTTAATACCCAGCTCCTTCCCCCCCCCCCTCCCCTTCTCCTGTATCCCCCTGGAACCATCAGTCCCATTGCTTTCTCCCCCTGATTGTTTGTTCCACCGGTCTTATCTAGACAAGTAGAGACAACAATAAGCACAAAACCAATAAAACAACAAAAGAAAAAAAATCCCGACAAAAACCAAAAGAAAAGCCTATACATAATTCAAGGTCTGTTTGATGGCCTTTGGGAGTCGAGTCTGATGGGGTGCCATGCCCTGGCCCCAAAGTCTATTTTTGGTATTCCCTGGGGACTTCATTGCTTTGCTCCCCTTGCTGCTCTTTTCCATGCCCTTAGCTTTTCTCCCGCCTGCGTGGTGAGGTCAGATGGGGGGTACGCTTCCCACACTGTGCCTCCAATGCTGTCTCTGGAGGCTCTATGGGTCAGTGAGGGGAGGTTGTGTCTCATGGTGGGACTGACCC
Organism: Tenrec ecaudatus; assembly: GCF_050624435.1. Lineage (NCBI taxonomy): Eukaryota > Metazoa > Chordata > Mammalia > Afrosoricida > Tenrecidae > Tenrec > Tenrec ecaudatus. Next base: position 8,525,779 of record NC_134545.1, read on the forward strand.
TCTGGTCCTCTCTGTGCATTGACTTCTCTGAGCAGGAATATAGTCCTAGGGGCTTGGTGGGCCAGGATGTGTTCCACTCTGTCTCCTTCCCTCTTCATTTGCTCCTGTGTGCTCTGGTCAGATGTGCCCCTCTCCCTGAGTGGGGCTGGCCCTGCAGACCTCTCTATTGGTTCCCTGCTTCATGCCTGTATATTGCATTTATGTCTTCGTGTACCAGGTTGAAGTCTGGTTCCTCTCTCCCTCTCCTGTGAAGATAAAAACAACATCTTTCCCTTGGGTGGGTTAGTGCCCTGTTCCCCCCTGCTACCCCTGTCTTTTTCTTTCTTTTCCCCTCCTTTTTAGTTGGCAACCATATGTATCCCCGGTTGGGTCTGGCCCCTGCCATACTACCTGGATCTCACCCCAGGAATGCATGTATAAAGTAGGTTTTTCCGTATCCCCTTTTGCATTTTTAAGCTTGCCTCAGAGACTCATGTTGTCCTTGTCCTTTTGTGCTTGGCTTACTTTACTTAGCATAATTTTCTCCAGTTCTTCTGATGCAGCAATGTGCTTCATGTGTTCATCACTGCTTTTTAGGGATGCATAGTACTCCATAGTATGTATGTAGCACAGTTTTTTAAGCCATTCATCGGTTGATGGAAATTTGGGTTGTTTTAAACTCCTTGCAATTGTGAACTGTGCCGCAATAACCATTGGAGCAGAGATGTCTGACCGTGGTTTGTTTCTCGCCTCTTCTGGGATTGCTGGGTCATATGGTAGCTCAATTTCCATCTGTTTTAGATATTGCCAAATTGATTTCCATAGTGGCTGTACATACCTACAAGTCCATCAGCAGTGGATGGGAGTTCTATCTCACCATGGCCCCTCCAACACTTGTTACTTTCTGATTTTTTGAATTGGGCTATCTTTGAGGTGTTAGGTGGTATCTCATAGGTGTTTTAATTTGCATTTCTCTTATGCCAGCATCACTTTTAAGGAGCATTCTGATTGTACTTTCTTCGAGATAGAGGTCAGATTCGATAAAAACAACAGTGACATTGGCTTTGAGAGGTACAGTTACTCATGATCTTAACAGGAGCATTCTCAGCAGACTAGACTTGAATGAAGGAGAGAATAAAGTGAATATAAAGTTAGTGAATGTAGACAGCTCTTAAATCTCAGAGGGTTATATCAAGAATAGAAAGAATATGTAATAATGCTATTTTCTGAGAGGATAATGATAGTAGACCTGTACTTTGTGTCCAGTTGTGAACCTACAGAAATGCTGCTGTGTAATTTACATGTGTCTGTTCCTCACTTGGAGCCCCAGACACGTGCAGTAGAACTCTGCCCTTCCTTCATTGAGCTGCACCTGGGGAGGAGCTCGGTAACTCACCTTCACTAGGCTGAGGCTGTCGTCGTAGAATGCACAGGTGACATAACCACCTCCTGGCTTCCAAATCATGATCCATTGGCCCATTTAGGCTGCATGTTTTTCAAAGTTGTCTTCTTGGCATTTCTTTCACTAACCTGAAGGCTCGCTTGCTAAGGCTTTTCTTATTATTGGTTTACCTTTTCCACTGTGTTTGAAAAATACTTTAGCAAGGAGTGCCATGTATGCTATCTGTAGAGTTGGTTTGGTTTGGTATTTTAACCTGTAGCTTCTTGATGTGTAGTAGTTTTTTTTTTAAGTAGAACAAATTTAATTTGGTCAAGAGAGATCCAATGATAAGTTATTTACATTTTTTACAGTTATTACAGAATCCATAAGTTAATTAGACCAAGCACAGTGTACATTGGCTGCCACTATCCTTTTCTTTTTAAAATCATTAAAAAAATCATTTTATTGGGGGCTCATACAACTCTTATCACAATCCATCCATCCATCCATTGTGTCAAGCACATTTGTACATATTTACCATCATCATTCTCAAAACATCATTTTCTTTCTACTTGAGCCCTTGGTATCAGCTCATTTTTTTCCCTTTCCTCCCTGGCCCCCCTCCCTGACGAACCCTTGATAATTTATAAATTATTATTATTCTCCCAATTATCATGATCCCAATTCTACCTTGTGGACCTGGTTAGACCAGAGTATGCACAGCGGTGCATTAGGGATCTGGAATCGCAGGGAATCTAGGACGGATGAATCCCTCAGGACCAGCGGTGAGAGTGGCGATAGCGGGAGGGAAGGGGGTGTAGAAAGGGGGAACCAATCTCAGGGATCTATGTGTAGCCTCCTCTTTGGGGGATGGGCAATGGGAAGGTGGGTGAGGGGAGACACCGGGCAGTGTAAGATAGGATAAAATAATAATTTATAAATTATTAAGGGTTCATGAGGGAGGGGGGACCGGGGAGGGAGGGAGAAGGAAAAAAAAGGAAAATGAGCTGATTCCAGGAACCCAAGTGGAGGGCGAATTTTGAGAATGATGAGGGCAGTGAATGTATAAGGGTGCTTTACTCAATTGATGTATGTATGGATTGTGATGAGTTGTATGAGCCCCAATAAAATGATTTATTTAAAAAAAATAAAACATACCTTAAAATTTTTTATTATTTTATCATGTCTTATGCTGTCCGACATCTCCCTTCATCCACTTTTCTGTTGTCTGTCCCTTAGGGAGGGGGTTATATGTAGATCCTTGTGATTGGTTCCCCCTTGATGTATAGTCTTAAAATGTTTTGCCGTTGTCTTAGGTTGAGGAACAAGTATTTCTGATACTTGCCCGTTAGATGTCTTTAACTTTGTCATGCCTGATAGCATTTTTAATTGAGTAGATAATTGGGTGTCTTTTTTTTAAAGTCAGGTGACTTTTAGCTCCATTTCCATTCTCTTTGTTGTGTGCCATCATGCCACGCAGACCACTTTCTCTCATACTCATTTGTCAACGTGAGAAGAATGCATGGCCGCTGAACCAATTTCAAGTCCTCTTGGCTCTATAGGACAGAGTGGAACTGTTCTCAGAGAGTTGCCTAGGCTGTAGTCTCTATAGGAGTCGATCATCATGTCTTTTCTCTCACAGAGCCACCGGGTTGGGTTTGTCCCACCAGTCTATGGTTAGCAGCTAAGTAGCTTAACCAGTACACAATTGGACTTCTTTAAAAAAATTTTTAAATCATTTTATTGGAGGTAATTCAACTCTTAATCACAATCTATACATCCATCCATGTGTCAAGCACATTTTTGTATATTTGTTGCACACTTGCTTGGGATTCTTTCTCTCCCCTTGCTTTCCCCCAAAGCACCCACTTACGCTGTGTGCTTCTGGCTCATTGTTTAAAAACCAAGCCCTCTTTTCTTCTTGCTTTCCCTGTTTCTGGGTGTGATCAATTTCTTCTCTTGCTGCTCTAGTTGGATGGAAAATTGCAGATAGTCTCTCTGTCTCTGCCTTTCTCTATGGGAGTAGAAAGCTCTTTCTCCCATGGAGCAGCTGGTGATCTTGAGGTGCTGACCTTGCAAATTGCAGCCTGACACATACCACTATGTCACGAGAGCTTCTTGGCAGACAGCCTATGATGAGCAAAATTACCTTGGCTACCGATGCTCAGACTTACTACTCCAGATACTACAATAGCACTAGAGTGATGGAAGCCTTGGATGTCTCAGTCACTATCTCCCTGCCTTAAATTGCTAAGAGTGCAGGTGCTTGTTTCACTGACCCAGGATATGGACTTGGGTAAAAGCAGAAAGATGTGTTATGTTGTTGCTTATTTTGCTTTGAAACCAGAAGTTGTTGTTAGATACTGAACATCTCTGACCAAAGGAAAATTCAGTGACCATTCATTGCCTGACCTTTCACTTTCGAAACTTAGAAACAGAATGTATTTGGCTAACAAGGGATGCTTGTTTTTGTAACATTGGGCTAATTGTATAAGCTCAGACTGGGATGTACCCAATTAATACGTTTTCTAGAATTTCTTGTTTCATACAGAGTCACTCTGAGTTGTCATTGGCTTGGTGACAGTGAGTTTGGTTTTTGTTAACCGAGGGCAGCTTTTCTCACTCTTCTAGGGGACCTCTGTCCTTTCCCACCAGGACGGAAATGTGGGATGGGGGTAACTTAGATATAAGATGCAAATATAAGTAATCTTTTCACTCAAAAGTACAGCAATAGAGAAAACTAGTAAATGATACACATCTGAATACTTTAAAGCTTTCATCTTATTGTCTTTATTAACAGCTCTGAGATAAAATTCATTTGCCATACAATTCATTTGTAAGTGTGTGATTCAGTGGTTTTAGATGTGCAGTCGTCACCACTGCCTTAATTTTCATCACCCCAATAAGAAACTTGTACCCATTAGTAACCACTCCCCATGGCCACCTTCAACTACAAATCTACTTTCTCTCTGCATTTGCCCACTCTAGCTGTTTCATGCAAGTGAGATCCTAGAATATCTGTCCTTTGGTTTGTAGACCGATTTCATTTAGCATATAATGTTCAAAGGTCATCCATTTTGTAGCAGGTATCAGCACTTTACTTCTCTTTATGGATGAATAATATTCTTTATTAGGTCTTTACTTGATGGATTTTGGCCACTCTGCTTGTTGGTCCTGTGAACATTTGTACACGGCTGTTTTTGTGGCCCTTGTGTTCGGTTGGGCATAGCGAAATTTCTGGGTGAAAAACTCTTTAGGCCCAGAACTAGAGGTTTTAATTGATTGTTTATCACATTCAGTAATTTGATGTTTCCTACCAGAACCAAAATAGACTCACTGCCGACTCACAGCAACCATGTTGGACAGAGTAGAACAGTTGAGGAATTAAAGAAAGAGCACTAGGTTTTTTTCAGCCTGCCCAAACTGTCTTGGAATTATGGTTTATGTATTTTGATAATACCACTAATCATAGTTTCACTTTTGATTAAAAAAATTATTACTTGGATGCTTGGATACGAATAAAAAGCAGACAGTCCGTTGACTTATATTTGCAGTACAGTAACTGGGAGTCCAGGTAGTGCTGGCTTCAGGCAAGATGCCTTCCTCCACTTGGAATAGGAGTGAGTTTTCTGATGGCTTAACAGAAGCTTCCAAATTTCCATCTCTTTTTTTATCATGTTATTGGGGGCTTGTACATTTATCACAATCCATACATCCATCCATGTGTCAAGAACACATGTACATTTGTTGCCGTCATCATTCTCAAAACATTTGCCTTCTACTTGAGCCCTTAATATCTGCTGCTCATTTTCCCCTCCCTCCCCACTCCCCCCCACCTCATGAACCCTTCATCATTCATATATTATCATTATTTTGTCATACATTACACTGTCTGATATCTCCCCCTGCCCTCTTCTCTGCTGTCCCTCCCCAAATTTCCATTTCTCACTGGCCTTGATTGACCCACCTTAGTTCGTGTGTCCGTTTCTGGTCAGGGTTTGGGATAAGGGTTGGGAGTAAGTACGGTGCAAAGCGTGGGCTGCTTGGAAAAGAAGAAAAGGAACAGGTAGTGCAAAGACACCGGACAAGAGGACACGAAAGAGTCTCCTCCTAGGGAGCTGGTAAGGAAACGCAAGTGCTGTGTCCTCACTGCATGGAGGGGAGTCTGACTACCTGCTGCATTCACAAAGCCCCTCTTCCCAGATCCCTGATCATAGTCAAGCCTTTCCTGAGGTGCTTTTACATGTACAGTTGTTCGGTATTGGATTGGCTAAGAACTGTATAACTTTGTTAAATAAAAATAAGTCCTTTGCACAGAGGCAGAAGCCAAGGAACCACATGGCTGAGAGGCTGAGGATAAGAGAGAGACTTGGAGAGGTGCTGCTGTGGACCAGTGACTGTGTCCTTACTATTTACCGATCCTGGTTGTGGTAGCCAGTTAACGTCTCTTATAAGCCTCTTTAATCATGAAGGAAGGGGGGGGGAGTTCCCTTAAGAGTGGGCTGTGCTTATTTTGTAAGCTCTGTGACTGAGTTTTATTTATTTAAATTGTGAATGAGGTGATGGTTGACAGAGTAGACCATAGTTTTTACGTTCAGCAATTCATACACATTCTGTTCATCTCATCTATTGCGCTCCCCTGAACGTGCCATCATTTACCCCACTCCTCTCTTGTTTCTGTCCCTCCTTTCCCGGCATTTATATTCCCCCTCCTGGGTCCACAGATGGGTGCAGTTCTCCTTACTTAGGACCAGGCAGAATAGCAAGCTGGCTTCCAGTGTGTGTTATATTTTGATTCTGAGTCCACCAGCTGACAGGCAGTGGCTGCTTGGGCATGTTTTTCTCCTGCGGGATCACAAGGATGGGTGGAAACATGCAGTAGCTCTAAGGCTTCAGCTCAGAAATGGCACACGATAGCTACTCCCAGTTTCACTGTTCAAAGTCACTTGGCTCACCCCAATGCTAGGAGGCTAGGAAATCCACTCCTCCCCTAGTGGGCGGGGCTCCCATAGTGCCCAGCAGCTGGTGTATGACTTACATAAATAAGGAAAAGAGTGAAGAAGGGAATGCTGTCTCTCGAACCATAGGTATTGCATAGATTAGGCATAGGAAGAAAGGCACGTATAGCCGTGCATGACAACAGCAGATTTCTCTTCATTGTAGGTGTCTTCTAGTCAGTTCTGACTCAGGAACCCGAAGAACAGCAGAAAGACATACCTGGGAGAATGTAATATTGCACATTTTAATCTGGTTAAAACCACTGATGTGCATCCCCTTACAGAAGGGTTGTGGGGAGGAGACGAGCCAGTCAGGGTGCAGTGTAGCAACGATGAAACACAACTTACTCTAGTTCTTAAATGCTTCCTCCCCACCAGCTATCATGATCCCAATTCTACCTTACAAATCTGGCTAGACCAGAGGATGTACACTGGTACAGATAGGAACTGGATACACAGGGAATCCAGGATAGATGAACCCCTCAGGACCAGTGGTGAGAGTAGTGATACCGGGAGGGTGGAAGGAGAGTGAGGTAGAAAGGGAGAACTGATTACAAGGATCTACATATAACCTCCTCCCTGGGGGATGGACCACAAGAAAAGTGGGTGAAGGGAGACGTCAGATAGTGTGAGATATGACAAAATAGTAATTTATAAATTATCAAAGGTTCATGAGGAAGGGGGGAGTTGGGAGGGAGGGGAAAATGAGCTGATACCAAGGGCTCAAGTAGAAAGCAAATGTTTTGAGAATGATGATGGCAACGAATGTACAAATGTGCTTGATACAATGGATGTATGTATGGATTATGATAAGCGTTGTACAAGCCCCCAATAAAATGATTTTTAAAAAAGCACTGATTTTTTGTACATTGTTATCTCTGAGAAAGTAAACTTGGCAGGGGTGTGTTCAACTCTTGCTCCTCCACCGCAGAAGACACTTGCTAACCACTTGTAGAGCAATGTTGAAACACACTTTGTTAGGAATAATTCCAGGCATGTTTGAACTGGAACCCTAGTGGTAGTACTTTTTGACTTACCCTCATATTTGGATTCAAAAAGAACTTGGGTTTTCATACAGATTTAAGCAAATCTAAAACTGTTGATTTAGTTTGAACCATTATTTTCTTTCAGGACTCTGGTGGCAAAGTGAGTTATAAGTTAGACAGCTAACCACAGGTCAGTAGTTAGAAACCAACAGCTCCTTGGGAGAACTATGAGGCTTTCTATGCTGGTACAGAGAGAGTTTCAGAAGACCACAGGGGTGACTCTACACTGTCCTCTCAGGTTGCCCTTAGTTGAGATAAACTCGATGGCAGTGAGTTTGGCTTTTTCCTCTATACCACTTAGGAACATACGCCATTAGTTGTAAGGTACGGTACCATTTCAGAGGTGTTAAAATGTGGAAAACATAAGTCTTCGATAGTAATGAGGGACTTAAAAAAAAGTGGAAAATGGAATGAAATGAGAAGGGGAGTTTTCCTTGTGCTTGTCCTGTCATCCCCCACAGCTGTGGGAGTGAGACCTTGAGGCCCACCAGGTGGCACCTGAACTGCGAGGCAGGCAGCCTAGGTGGTGAGAGAAGTGGATGCAGAGGCTAAAAGGAAGGAAAATGAAGCTGCCTGCCAAGTGAAATGTCTTCCAATGAGAAGCTGCTGCCCCGAAAGTCTTCTGAGTCAGGTCTTTTTCACCTCTCCAAAGAAGAGTATTCTTTTTTATAAATCTCCTTAACCGATTGGTTAAACCAAAAATAAAGCTATGAAAAGATCTTCACTGTTTAAATAAATACATGGAAATTTTCTGTGAACTTTTGGAAACCCCTCATATTAACCTTATTTCTGTCTGCCTTTGCTGCCCTGTTTCACATTAATTCTTGAAGTGATTATTAGTGTATGTAACTGAGCTGTTCGGTGAAATGCAAATAAAACTAGGAAAATAATGCACCATTTTAGTAAAATAGCACTTGCTAATATATGTACCTGGTTACTTTTTTCATGTAAATCTGAGCTAACAAGTTGCATTAAAATACTTAACTATTCTGTATCAGTTATCTATTGCTGTGTAATAGACTATTTCAAAACGTAATCTCTTGATTGAAATTTTAATTGTGATAATCATCTTAACCTGCAGTTTTAACAGGTGTGTAGAGAGAGCTCCCTTCTATGCTTTCCCCAGCTGCCCAGTGGTTCCAATTTGCAGAATTATAGTGGACTGTTACAAGGATTGAATCTAATGATCTTTTCCAGATTTCTCCAGGTCTGCTAATATTCACTTGATTTGTGTGTTGCATTCTCTATGGTGTTGTCAAGTGGTGAGTTCTTAATCTCTTCCTCTGTAGTACAGATAGAGAACAGGGAACCCCTCTGGTTGCCCCGTTGTAACCATAACGCCTCCCTCCTGGTGCTTATGTCGAACCTCACATTCATCCCTAGGTCTGACAACCACTGGTTTGTCTGCCATTTCGGAAACATCACCTTTCAAAGGTGGCAGATTTGCTCGGGATCCCGTGGGTCCACAGTTGGGGCTGTTAGGACTATCCTTGCTTCACATGGTGTCCGTGGACTTGGTGACTGGGGGATCACAGAAGGTTCCCCATCATACGCCTGGGCCTTGCTCTGGCTTTTGTTTGGGATGTCCCAGGGCTGCTCCTTATGGCCCCTGCCTCGTGTGGTGTTTTCTCCAGAAGGCCTCTCCACGGGGCCTCTCATTCTAGCAGGAGAGCCTGGCCTTCCTTAACATGGCAACTGGGGACTCTGGAAAAGCAAATACATAAGCTCCCTGGGCTCCTTTGGATGTGGGCCCAGAACTGGCCCCGCGCCATTTTGTAGCCATCTCTTGCTTGGAGCAAGTCAGAAAGGTGGTGCAGATTCCACACGGGTGTAACAGGGGTGGGAGGGGGTGGTGGTCCGCTTGGCAGGCACTGCGCACGCTGGGCCAGGTAGCTGATTCTAGGAATGATGGTGACCATAGTTAAGTGTTTCACTCACTTCATTTCAAAATCTGAATTAGTTTAAAATCCCTTAGCAGTATAAAGTAGAATGTGATAAGGTTACAGTTCTCTCTGCTGCTGCTAATGCCTGTTGCAAGTGGAGCAGTTTCTTGCAAGGCAGGTTGCCAGAGCTCAAGTTATCAACCAAATCTAAGGATTCCCAAGGGGCCTGTGGTATTTGCAGAACAAGTGGTTGCTTGAAGTGGCTGTTAAGATGTTAGGAAAGGGTGGCTTCTCTCCTTTTCCCAGGCTAGCTGTTTCTTGTGATCTTAAAATAGCAGTGATTTCTTGTATACTAGTTTCAGAAATTCTATAATTCTGACTTCTGGAGATCCTGCCGATTTCCTCTTTGCACTCAGCTTTTTGAGTAAAGCATTGGGATATTGTTTTTCAAAGTGTTTTCGACTTCAGAAAAAAGGCCTGTTAAAGGGGAGGTAGGTTGCCCGAGGAAGGAGGCATGTTAGCTGAAAGCAAGGAGAGCCTCTTCTCTCTGAAGAGTTTTCTGTTGAGCCAGTGGGTTTCCTTCGTTTTGTGGGAAGAGCGGCAGTTGAGCAGGTCATAGGTTAAGCCTTGGACTTCATTGGCAGGATTTTTGACCATCTGTTACCTTGTAAGGGATAAACTCTCTTAGAATTTTTGGAATGAGAGAAGACTGGAGTGATTGCTCATGAGGAGTACATGCTTGAAAGTAGGGCGATTCGTGTAGGTATGGTTTCAAATACAGAGTTTCCTTCGTGTATCCCCTTCCCCGTCTTTCATTCCCCCCCCCACCCCACACATAACCCATGCTGTAGAAGAATATATTGTGTGACTAAGAGCTGCCTTCCTCTCTGTGTGGTAATGGATTTCACAAATGTTTACTTCCAGGTCGCTCTTCATGTGTGGAGCACTGTGTTAGGTGTGCTTTAAATAAAGTTAGAACTGAGTCCCTGTTCTCCAGGTGCTTGTGATCTAAGAGGGCAAACAAGTGCTCATAGCTGGGACGTACTGCCATAGTGATGACACAGAAGAGGTGTACATTCAGGAGAGAGAACATTCCAGACAACAAGCTAACAGGCTGCCCAAACCTCACCTGACAGCCTTGCAAAAGAAATCTTAACTGGTTCTCTGATGTCTCTAAATAAAGTACGGTACTCTGATTCTGAAATGTGTGTGGCAACTGTTAGCAGGTTTCATGTGATGTCATTTGGAAGATTTATTACTTCGTATTTTAGGCACAATTACCCTGCTTGCTTTGCCATTCATAAATAAAACCCAGAATTACCGAAAGAGATGTGCTGTGCAGATTTATCGTCAGTCTGTGTGATCAGTCCTGAGCTCCTTCAAGTGTTTCTCACGATTGAAATGTCTTTCTCTCCTCCCTCTCACTGATAAAGCTTTGCACATAAAAAGCGAACTCTCGTCTCCCTCTTTCTACGCATACATGCAAGTAAATTTTTGCTGAAGATCATCCAATAATGGGAGCTGTCAGAAATTTCAGGCAAGATTCAGAAGTGGAGATGTCAGATGGATCTTGGCTGAAAGCAGAGAATACCACAAAGATGTTTGCTTGTGCATTATTGACTATGCCAAGACATTAAACTATGTGGATTATAATAAACTATGGATAACCTTGAGAAAAGGGGGAATTCTAGAGCATCTTACTGTGTTCTTGTAGAACCTGAACATGGATCAAGAGGCAGTTGTGGGACCAGAACAAAGGAATACTGCATGGTTTAAAATGAAAGGTGTGTGTCAGGGTTATATCCTCTCACTATACTTAACTCAATCTGTATGCTGGGAAAATCATCAGAGAAGCTGGATTATTTGAAGAAGATTGCAGTGTTGGGATTGGAGGCTTATTAACAATTTGCAAAAAGATTGAAGTTGTTAAGGATTTTTCTCTTTCTTGGCTGCCAGTCAGTGCTTGTGATTTCGTAGTGAAGAGATTAAATGACACGTTGCGTTGGGTAAATCTGCTGCACAAGACCAGACCCCTTTAAAAGTATTGTAAAGCACAGATGTCACTTTGAGGACTAAGGTGTGCCTAACCCAAGCCATTGTATTTTCAATCACTTCATATGCATGTGAAAGTTGGGCATTGAATAAGGAAGATTAAAGATATTAAAAATTTCACCGACTGCCAGAAGAAACAAACCTGTCTTGTAAGAAGCAGTGCCAGAATGCTTCTTTAGAAGCAAGGATGGAGAGACTTTGCCTCCTGTGCTTTAGACATGCTATCTCTCACGAAAGCAGTCCTTGGACGAGGACATCATGCTTGGTAAAGTAGAGGGGCGGCCAAACAGAAGACCTTCCATGATAATGGATGGCACAGTGGCTGCAACTGTGGCCTCGAGCATAACGATTGTGAGGATGCTGCAGGGTCTGGCAGTGTTTTGTTCTTTGCTGTTGCTTTGTGATGGAACGGACTCTCTGGCGCAGCAACACATACACATTAAAGAGTAAGATCAGCAGTTGGAACGTACCAGCTCCTCCATAGAAGATGAAGCTTTCTGCTCTCATAAAGATTTACAGCAGCAACCCGCAAGGGCAGCCCTGCTCTGTCCTGTAGGGTCGCTACGAGGTGGAATTGACTCAGTGGCAGTGAGCTTGGGCTTTTGGTTTGACACATGCAGTGTTTGCTTCTCCACTGTTCCCTGTTTCTTGTCTATGTAACAAGGCCAAGGGTTGTCTATTCTACTTTAAAAAATGTTTCTGTTGTCTCTTAGTCTCTCCTTTAAGCTACCAACTGAAATATCAGTGGTTTGAACGCACCCAGAGACGCTTGAGACAAAAGGACTGGTGTTCTGCTTCTGAAAGGTCACAGCCATGAAACTTTGTGCAGCACATGGATAGGGTCACCATGCGTCTAACTCCACCTGTGATGGCAACTGATTTGCTTTGATTGTGCTTACTGTTCTGTATGACATTGCTGGCCAGCCTTTGTGTCTTCTTTCTCTTTATAGTATTAGTATCCGTGTTCCAAGTACTTGCCACATGCCTCATGCTTCCTGATCATGTCCTTATATCGCCATTCTTGTGCCTTGTTTCTGAATGTTCTCTCTTGGGTTCCACCGATCTAGTTCCTGCTTATCTTTCAAGATCGATTCAGTTGTCACCTCTTCAGAAGAGGCTGATTAGACCTCCACAATTGGAAGTGGTCTCCTCTTCCTTCCTCCACTAGCTGTCTGTGCCTGTCATTGAAATTTAGGCCTTTTTCTAGTACATTCAGATATCCATGTGTGTGTTTTATCATAGATTGTAATCTGAGGTCAAGGGCCATGTAAGTTCTTGTTTTGTTTCTTTGGTGCTGAGTGTGGTGCCTCACATAGTGTCTTATCTTTTTAAAAAAAATGATTTTATTGAGGGTACATACAACTCTCATCACAATCCATTGTGTCAAGCACATTTGTTTCCACCATCATTCTCAAAACATTTGCTTTCTGCTTGAGCCCTTGGTATCAGCTCCTCATTTTCCCCCTCCCTCCGTGCTCCCCCTTCCTCATGAACCCTTGATAACTTATAAATTATTATTTTGTCATATCTTACACTGTCCAATGTCTCCCTTCACCCACTTTTCTGTTGTCCGTGCCTCAGGGAGGAAATTTTATGTAGATCTTTGTAATTGGTTCCCCCTTTCCACCCCACCCTCCCAGTATCGCCATTGTCAGCACTGGTCCTGAAGGGATCATCTGTCCTGGATTCTCTGTGTTTCCAGTTCCTATATGTACCAGTGTACATTTTCTGGTCTAGCCAGATTTGTAAGGTAAAATTGGGATCATGATAGTGGTGGGGAGGAAGCATTTAGGAACTAGAGAAAGTTGTATGTTTCATCGTTGCTACCCTGCACCCTGACTGACTCATCTCCTTCCCGAGAACCTTCTGTAAGGGAATGTCTAGTTGCCTACAGATGGATCTTGGATCCCCAATCTGCACTCTGCCTCATTCACAATGACTTGATATTTTGTTCCTTGATGCCTGATACCTGATCCTTTCGAAACCTCGTGATCGCACAGGCTGGTGTGCTTCTTCCATGTGGACTTTGTTGTTTCTGAGCTAGATGATGGCCGCTTGTTTAGCTTCAAGACTTTAAGACCCCAGATGCCGTACCTTTTGATAGCCAGGTTCCATCAGCTTTCTTCACCACATTTGCTTATGCACCCACTTTGTCTTCAGCGATTGTGAGTCTCTCTTGTCTTTAGGAGGCTCTCAGCAAAGTATTTCCAGCACACTGCCACCCAGCTGGGGCAGGAGTGGGGTGGGGTGGGGCACCTTTGGGATCCCACCTTGTATATAAGTATTTCCAAGTGAGATTTAAGGAAAGTTTTCATTTTCCTAAATATCATAGTTTCGGATAACCAGGGGTTTTTTAGGTTTTTTTTTAAAGGAGGTAACGCATCAATGAAAAGGCTCAGGAACTGTACAGTTGACTGCTTCAAGGGGGCGGGAAGCAATAAGCAGGTTTTATTTCTTTTATAAGATAATCTCATTTTTCTCCTCCTCCTTCTCCTTCTCTTCCTTTTTATATTAGAACCAGAAAAGAATGGGATAAGGGAAAAGCCAATCTCTCATAAACCCTTGAAAATTAACTAGATGTCATACCCCATAGTGTTGAATCAATCTCAATATGGCTCGCTCTCGTGCTCGCGTTCTCTCTCTCTCATAGTCATCCAGTCAATTTTGACTTGTAGCAACCCTGTAGGCAGGCTAGAACTGCTCCTATGGATTGTCAAGACTAACTGTTTACAGAAGTAGGAAGTCTGATCTTTCTTCGAAGGAGCAGCTGGTGGTTTTGAATTGCAGAACTTTTGCTTAGCAGTCCAACACATAGGCACTATACCAACAGGGTTCCTCTCCTCTGTAGTACTGCCTGAATGTTTGTCATTAAAACTTCAGGTATTTGGTACTTGCATATTTCCCAAGTTAGAATAATATCCTGATTTTAAAATAATTTTTATTCCATCATATATAGAAAGAAATACTTGTCAATTTTGAGATATTTATAATCGAGGGTAACAGTAAAGAAATCAAGAGTGTTCTGATAGGATATTTATTTGTGTTGGAAAAAGAAAACCCCCATTTATTTGCTAGACTCTAAGGGTCTTTTGTTCGTTTCTCTTTGGTATTCTGAATGATATTGAACCTGTCTAAGAATGTATCTTTACTGAATGATAGAAAAGGCGGATGATTCACAAATCTTAGGACTCTGAGAAATGTTGACTCTGTGGGATTTCTGCTGTGAAAGGAAGCGATGCTCCTTCCTTTCTGTCTCTCAATATTTATTGCTCCAACTCTATAAAAAGATATGTGTGGGGTTTTGTGTAATTTATAATTACACTAAGCTGTGGTTATTAAAGAATGTTGGCCCTGAAGTAGAAGCTAGGTTTGAATCCTTTCTATGCGTGAATTTGGGCAAGTTTTTAAACCCTTGTGAATATCCATAATTTCTTAAGAAGAAATAGTAGTTACTGGTGATTGGTATGTGAGGCTGAAAACAAAGGCTATGTATGTACCGGTAGTTGGAAATAAGGTGTTGGTGTGATAGAAGTGCCACCAAAAGTCATGATAGAATTTTTGCCACATCAACAGTATATTTGTTGGAAATACTTTTGCCACAACAATGAATGCCAACTATACATGTAGGCCTTGCCTAATGGAATATATAGAAATAAAATCAACAAAATCTACGGAAAAAGATAATGGAGAAGCTCAATGTCATCAGTCAGAACAAGGCCAAGGGTGGACTGGAAAAGATCATCAACTGCTGATAAAGTTCAAGTTGAAGAAAATGAAAACAAGTCTGTAAGAGCAAAAATATGCCCGAGTATATCCTGCCTGAATTTAGAGACCCCTCAAGAATAGATCTGATGCACTGAAGATCAATGACCAAAGAGTAGACAAGTTATGGGATGTCATCAGGATATCATACATGAAAAAAGAACAAGGTCATTAAAAAGACAGGAAAGAAAGGAGAGACCAAAAAATGGATGTCAGAAGAGACTCTGAAATGGAGAGTAACTAAAGTGAGTGAAAGAAAGGAACTGAAAGAGCTGAACAGAAGATTTCAAAAGATGGATGAAGAAGACCAAGTATTGTAACAAAATGTGTATAGGTCTGTAGTTGGGAAACCAGAAAGGAATGGCTTTTCACAAACGGAAGGAACTGAAGAAAAAAATTCCAACTTCTGAGTTGCAATATTAAGGGAATCTATGGGCAGAATAATGAATTGCAGTAAGCAGCCAACAAAGATAGAAGGAATACAAGGTCACTGTACCCAAAAGAACTGTTCAACGTTTAAGCATTTTAAGAGGTGCCATATGGTCACTGAAGGCCTACGTGAAAAATGAGGCTCCAGGAAATTACAATTGAGATGTTGCAACAAATGGATGCAGCAACAAATGGAAGTGCTCACTCCTCTCTGTCGGGAAAATTAGACAGCAGCTATGTTTTAGCAGCACTTTTCAAGTAGTTCTCGGTCTCATATGCGTTTGGATAGGGTTTTGTTTGAATGCCTGGGTATAAGCAGTAAAGAAAGAACACTCCTTTAAAATGCATTTTTCTCATGTTTTTCTTTATGGGAAGTAAGGTAAACATTTCGGCGTTCATAGCAGAGAAAAATGAAAAGTTTAGCAAAAATCTACTTAACACAAACTTGTAAAATACTGCAGCTTAAGGATTTACATTTAACCTCGATTTACATATAATCTCCCTCCCTGGGGGATAGACAACAGAAAAGTGGGTAAAGGGAGACGTCGGACAGTGCAAGATATGACAAAATAATAATTTATAAATTTTCAAGAGTTCATGAGGGAGGTGGAAGCAGGGAGGGAGGGGAAAAATGAGGAGCTGATGCCAGGGGCTTAAGTGGAGAGGAAATGTTTTGAGAATGATGAGGATAATGAATGTACAAATGTGCTTGACACAATTGATGCTTATATGGATTGTGATAAGAGTTGTATGAGCCTTTAATAAAATGATTTTAAAAATTGGCTCTTGGGGAGTTAACCAGTTTCCTCTGAAAACATCTTCCGAGTGTCCTGAATCCGGGACTATAGAGCCAGCCCAGTGCCCACAATTGCTGCTATGACCAGAAATGGCCACAATGTGCCCTTTTAATCCTGGCATTTATTTAATAAATTTCAGGATTTGTCAAGATTGATTAGAAAACATAAGCAAAATCACCCAGGGGTTGTCTTATGTGGTTTATTTTGTGAGAGCACCTTTGTAGTCTTGGGTGGTTGGTTGACTTTTCCCTCCTGAGTCCTAGAGAGTGCTTGCAGGTCTGTTACTTGATCAGTATCTTTTGAGAGGTGGGACCATGACTTCTGACAGGGACCTTTTATGTGTGCCTCTGAAAAAGCCAGGGTATCAAATGTTCTCATTGCTGATTTGGGCAGAAGTGTCCCCTCCAGAATTCTCACAGCAAAACTAATTGTTCAACACCCCTGGCCGCAAACTGGATTTAGATTTAGACTTACTCACTCTTAGCTTGGTAACACTGAAACAAGTGACCTTATCTCTCTGTTGACGGGATAAGAAAAGTTAACTACTAGTGAAATGTAAGCACATCATGGTACATGGCACAGAATATAAACACTTAAAATATTTGCTACCAGTTGTGATTGTGATCGTGGTGGTAGTGTTAGGTGCCATCGAGTCAGTTCTGACTCATACCGGACCCTGTGTGCAATAGAACACAACATTGCCTGGTCCGGTGTCATCCTCACTATTGTTATGTTTGAACCCATTGTTGCAGCCACTGTATCACTCCATCTGGTTGAGGGTCTTCCTCTTTTTCACTGCACTGCACCTCTACTCTACCAAATATGGTGCCCTTTTCCAGGGACCAACCTTTCAGAATAAAATGTACAAGGTACCTAAGATGAAATCTGGCCAATCTCACTTCTGGCTGTATTTCCTTAAGAGAGATTTGTTTGTTCTTCCTGCAATCCGTGGCATTTTCCATCAACACCATAGTTCAATTGCATCAATTCTTCTGCAGTCTTTTTTAAATCATTTTCCAACTTTTCACATGCATCTCAGGAGAATGAAAATACTATGACTTGGGTTAAATGCATCTGAGTCTTCAAAGTGACATCCTTGCTCTTTAACACTTTTTAAGAAGTCTTGTGCAACAGATCTGCCTAATACAATCTCTCTTTGATAATCTTGACTGCTGTTTCCATCAGCATTGATGGTGAATCAAGCAAGACAAATGCCTTGACAACATCAATCTTTTCTCCATTTATCATGATGTTGTCATTTGGTTCAGTTATGAGGATTTTGGTTTTCTTTACATTGAGTTGCAATCCATTCATCTACTAGATAACATTTCCTGAGCTCTTCACGCTATGAGGTGGGTTGTATTATCATGACCCTCATTTTACTGATGGGAACTTTGAGGACTACAGAGCACTTGTCCAAGGTCATGCAGCTGGCAAAGAACTGAGTCAGGGTTTGCCCACAGAGTTTTCATTTGTAGCTGTACTATTGCCACCTCTCAAGGCATTTTTCTGCCCTAACACATTTGATCAAGCCAGGACTCATTATTTTCAGAGGTGTTGCTTCTCAAGCCAAGCTAATTTGGTGCATTTGCATCTTCATATCATTATGCTTGCTATTTCCTTTGCTTAAAATAACTCCCTTTCTTTCAGCCATTCTTCTGGGAAACCTTCCACAGTTTCCTTCTCCCAGTTTTTTGGCATCTATAGTTGGCTGATTTCCATTACACTTAGATACTGTGGATTCAAATACCCTCTTTTGTATGGTAGCACAAAAATAAACAATTTTTTATGAATGTTTAAAAGTAGGTGATTATTGTATGAAACCTAAATCCTAAATTTAAGTTAAAGATAGGTACTTGCAGATTTTCTCTTTTCTTTGAAGCTGTTACTGTCTTTGCTTTATTAAAAAGCTAAATCTGCATCTTGCTTTACAGAGACGATTGAGACCTTTGGGCCTGAGTACTATCATAGAACCTCTCTATTTCAGGCCATCCCTGTTTATCTGGTGTCATGGATTGGGTTGTGTACCCCCCACATATATATTGTGTAGGCCAATTTTCAGAGGGTTTGCAATAATGATGTGATCAGCCAATCAGTTGTAAGGGGATTAGGATGGGGTGTAGCACACACCTGTGCTCTCAGGTCATATCCTTGATCCAATGTAGGGGGAGTTTCCTGGAGTGTGGCCGACATAACCTTATCTTACTAACAAACTCATTGCCGAGCAGTCACTTCTCACTTATAAGACTGCCCCTTTGAGTAGTTTCCAAAGCTGTACACTTTTACAGGAGTAAGAAGCCTCTTTCTCCTGTGGAGTCCGGCTGGTGGGTTCAAACTGCTGACCTTGTGGTGAGGAGCCCAGTGCATAACCCACTATGCCACAATTTCACCTTAATTTACGAGAGATAACTGGAAAGGAAAGGGAGCAGAGTGGAGGGCATCCTTTGGACCTGGACTTGGTCCTGAGAACTAGATCCAGAAGATTGAGGCCAAGCTACATGGAGATCTCCAAGGGATGCCAACCCATAGGTGTTGAAAGGAAACGCAGAGCTTCCCCTACAGCTGGTGCCCTGAGTTCTCATATCTGACCTTCTAAACTGTGAGAATAGACTTGTGTTTGTTAAAACCAACCATTTGTAGTGTTTCTGTTAGAGCAGCACTAGAGAACAACAACACCTGGTCTTTTTGGTCTCAGAAGAGAAAGTGTTACTTCTCCACTCTTCAGCTAACCAACTTCTTCATTCTTGCTTCTGTATAATCTTGTCCTTGTATTTGTTCCCCTCCTTCTCTAGTTACCTCTCATCTGCTCTCCTCTTCTTCCTTTTTTCCCCTGTCCTTTCAATAGAAAGTACATGTCTAGAAAAGAATGAAGGCAACATATGTACAAATTTCCCTGATACAAGCGATGTATGGATTGTAACAAGAGTTGTAAGAGTCCCCAATAAAATGGTCATTTAATTAAAAAAGAAAAGAACTCTGTGTGCTGCTTTTAGGGCTGCTTAGTCCTCCCTTGTCTGTAAGGCATATAAGCAAACAAAGTCACTTGGTTGACCTTTCACATTGCCATTCAGTTCCGTTCTTGTCTTTTCTTGCTAGACTTCCTTGGGAAATGACCGTGACTTCTTTACTTCCACTTTCTCTTTACCCACCGTTCTATTGAAATGGCCCTTGAAAATTGCCTATAATCTCTCTTAATCAGATTGAATGGCTTGTGGTCAATTTTTATTCTCTTCTGCATATGTTGAGAAGACATTATGTCATAATGGTTAGAAAATGGGCTTTGCTGCTATGTTCATATTCTGTTACACACACACACACACACACACACACACACACACTTTGTGCCTTTGTGCAAGTTCCTTACCATCTCACCGCCCTCATTCTTTGTTACATCCTCAAATGGTCTTTTCAGCACCTTCATCTCTCCCTTTAAGCTGGGCCGTTCAACGAAAGGTTGACACTTGTGACCAGCAGTGTGCATTCACAAAGATGACAGCCGAGGAAACTTATGAGGCAGCTTTGTTCTATTCATTATGAGTCAGAATCAGTTGGGCTACACCCAACAACAGTAGCAGTAATCTTTTAAAAAAGTAACTTCTCATTTCCATTGTGCTATTATTTAAGGAAAAATAATCCAAAGAGAGACAGCTGACAGGTAGATTTTACTGCCAAAGTGAGAGCACTCAGTCCAGATTCGAGTCCAGGGTTTGGGAGATGAGGGTGGGCGCAAGGACAGCAGCTCCTCTCAATCCAATATAAGGAAGGTGAGTGTAAATGTGGTTGTGTGCTGGTGGGGGCATCTGGGCTTGTTGTTTGGGGAATCCTCGGTCCTGAGGGAGGTGGTCTGTGTACGGAGTATGTCCTGAACAATGCCTCTGCTACAGATGTGAGGTTCCTAAGTTGGATTCTGGAGCCCCTACAGGCCTGCACGGCTGTCAGCAGGCTAAGTGAGCCAGGTCAGGGTTTGCGCTAACCCATAGACGTGTTGACGCTTGCCCCTCCTTCATTCTCTTTGTGCAGTTTGTCAGCAGGTCCCCTTGGGCTCTTCCTTCAAAATACAGTTTGCAACTCTATCACCGCCTCGGCTTGCATTTCTTACGAGTCTAGGATTTACCACCGCATGCTTTGATTATTGTAGGATTCCTAGTCAGTCTCTTTGATTCCAGCCTCTTTGCCCCTTCCATCCACACTGAACATCTCTAATTCATTAGTGTCCTCCCAATAAGACGATACCACTCTTAGGATTTTACTCCACTGATGAAACACAAGCTACAAAATCCTGCTGATCCTGCTGATAAATGTATAATTCTTAGTTCACTGTTCAAAGGTACCATATATACTCGTGTATAAGCCAAGTTTTTTCAGCACGTTTTCAATGCAGTTTTTGTGGTAAAATTAGGTGCCTAGGCTGATATTCGGGTCAACCTATACTTGAGTACATATATAGTAAGTAAAAAAATATTGCCACAAAATCATAGAAACCTTTATTAAACATAAATTCCCAAATGGGAAGCTGTTGTTTTTCAACATTTCTCCTATCTGTGTCTGCACCCTTTTGAAGGCAGTGTTTCCATCCTTCTAGCCCTTCCTGGGAGAATTCTGTGCCCTTTGATTTGTACCACATCAAGATGACAGTTCTGACATCCTAGAGGGACTTAATCGTGTACCTTTTCAATGTTCTCTGGATTTCAGGAACAAAAAAAGCCTGAAGGGGCAAGATCAGGGCTGTGGGTGGCTGGGGTGAGGTTTTCAGTGACTTTCTCTCGTCAAGACAGCCCTTGCAAACTTCAGAGAGTGAGCAGGCACATTGTTATGGGGGAAAAGTACTTGCTGGAACTTCCCTTGCTCTCTTCTCACTTAATGCATTTTTCTACTTTTGTACAACTTTTTTCCTAATGAGCCCCGTGGTCTTCTGTGCCCTTCAAGGAAATCTATCAAGATGACCAGTGCCCTTTGGGATTTTGAAAAACAGTTGCTGTCACTTTCTGGGCTGACCTCTCTGCCGTGACTAGATTCCCCCCCAGAAAGCCACTGTTAGGATTAGATTGACATGATTTAAGATTAACATGACTAAAACAAATGTATTACTGAGAGAACTTGTTTGCTGCCACCAACCAATCTCAGAGATAAGCTTAAACACCTTTTGTTTAAAGTAAGTATGGGACGTATATGATCTGGAACCCTGGTCACAATCCTTTTTGACTCGCACGCATGTTTTAACCTCTCACTAAATGGGAGTTTCTCTTTTGGCCAGCCTCTCAGATGGCGGCCTCATCTTCCCTGAGAGAGAGGTGTTCTTGCCCTGGGCTGTGCAGCATAACCTTCTTCCTTTGTACCTGTGTGGCCTCTTCTTAGGGACTCAGATCTTGACTGTTGTTTTTTTTTTGCCTTTATTCTTGCCCAAACCAAACTCTTGTGGTGCTCAATAAATAGATGCAGCAAAGCATTTTGTATTCCATAGAAAATAATACCCCTAAGTATGTTAAATTTGCTTTATTGTAATTCAGCTCTCTGCATTAGAGACTGCTTTTGTCACAACTTTAGTTTCAGTGGGTCACAGTAGTTTTTCACATCAAACTGGTTATACTGTAATTTAAAAAAAAGTTTTACTGTTTTTTTAAATCAATATTTTCATTAATTTCAAATTGTCTAGTAATCTCATTTTGTGTACCTCTTATTCTTATCGAAATACTAATTTATGAAATAATAAACTACCTTTCATTATACATATATTTTAAATCATTTTATTGGGGGCTCTTACAGCTCTTATGACAATCCATACATCAGTTGTATCCAACACATTTGTACATATGGACTATGTAAATTTTTATTATTAACCTAATAAAACTGCATTATTTTGGATTTAACTAATTAAGACTTTGTGAGAAATCAAACTGGCCTTGAGCTTGGTTCTTTTAGGAAAATGGATGTCAGATTCAGTAATTGAGGCATCAGTTTATGTTACTAAATACAGTGATCACTTAATAGATTGACTGTCATGCCATTTGGGGAAGGATGTACTCCAGGAAAGGGACTGTGGTACAGGTTTGTATATCCTGCAATGCCTATTTAGTTCATCTACACTTAGGCTTTCTTTCTTTTTTTTTTTTTTAACAATTTATTGGGGCTCATACAATTCTTATCACAGTGTATACATATACATACATCAATTGTATAAAGCACATCTGTACAGTCTTTGCCCTAATCATTTTTTCTCCTCTTTTCTTTTTTTACATTTTATTAGGGACTCATACAACTCTTATCAACATCCATACATTCCCTGCCCCAATCATTCTCAAGGCATTTGCTCTCCACTTAAGCCCCTTGCATCAGGTCCTCTTTTTTTTTTTTCCCCTCCCTCCCCTTTCCCCCCTCCCTCATGTGCCCTTGGTAATTTATACATCGTTATTTTGTCATATCTTGCCCTATCCGGAGTCTCCCTTCCCCCCTTCTCTGCTGTCCCTCTCCCAGGGAAGAGGTCACATGTGGATCCTTGTAATCAGTTCCCCCTTTCCAACCCACTCACCCTCCACTCTCCCAGCATCGTCCCTCACACCCTTGGTCCTGAAGGTATCATCCACCCTGGATTCCCTGTACCTCCAGCCCTCATATGTACCAGTGTACAGCCTCTGTCCTATCCAGGCCTGCAAGGTAGAATTCGGATCATGGTAGTTGGGGGGAGGAAGCATCCAGGATCCGGGGGAAAGCTGTGTTCTTCATCGGTACTACCTCGCACCCTAATTAACCCATCTCCTCTCCTAAACCCCTCTATGAGGGGATCTCCATTGGCCGACACTTGGGCCTTGGGTCTCCACTCTGCACTTCCCCCTTCATTTAATATGGTATATATATACATATACACATATATACACATACATACACACACACTTATATTGTTTTTTTGGGTTTTTTTTTGCATGATGCCTTATACCTGGTCCCTTGGCACCTTGTGATCACACTGGCCGGTGTGCTTCTTCCATGTGGGCTTTTTTGCTTCTGAGCTAGATGGCTGCTTGTTAGGCTTTCTTTCTTTAAAAAAAATATTTTAAGGAAAGTTTTAAAGTAGCTTTATCTGGTGGACAGCCTGCCATAGGGGCACAGAACCTGCACTGTTCCCGTTCTTGTTGCCGGTAGAACAGGGAGTGGCTGCAGTAGCGGCAACAAGAACATTCAGAAATAGGCTCTTGTAAGATTTTAATACAGTAGTTATATAGGGGTCAAATCAATCACATCCTCTTTCACAGAAAATACCAGGGATGTTAAGCAACCCATACCTGTACCTAGTAATTTAAGTGAAGCGATGTATACAGTGATACAGAAGACACAATGGAACAGTAACCAGAGACAGTTGCACCAAGTGGAGCTTATGACAAACAAGAGTTCTCTTGCAAGATGATGAAGAATTCTGTTTGGTTTTAGATATTTAAATTTGAGTATGTATGTATGTATGTATGTGCAAGTGAGAGTGCCCCAAGGGCATTAGAAATCTGTCACTTACATTTCGAGAAAGGACAGAGTTGGAGAATAGAATTGATTAGTTGTCAGCCTGCAGCAGTCGATGGTGATACTTGGGCATTGGTTGGTTTCCCACACGATACTAGAGGCCTCGAATACCTCTAATATGAGCTTTGGAAAATGCTCCACGTGGAAGCACTTTCTCCTCTCACAGTGAACTACAGTGGAATTACACACGTTGTTCTTCTGACTGTAAGTGTATTTTTAAAAGCAGAGTGAGAGTCTGAGTAGCCAACTGGACTCACACATTGAGTTTTAAGCATGAAATGCCATGATTCGCTTTATTAGAATCGTCAAACAGATCAACGAAGTATGTTTTGGAAATTCCCCGTGTTCAGAGACTCGGGGGACATTATTCTTGCGTTTTCTAGACACAATAGATGCGGCTCACCGTGGTTGAAGAGCAGGCTCCCCTTTGTCCACATTAATAGATTTGTCACTAGGAGAGGTTAGCCACAGGGAAATAACTAGATGTCAACCTGTAGCACCATGGGAAGTTTTCTTCTTAAAGTCTGGTTCCTGCAATTGGAGAAGTGCTCTCAGGGTTTTTATCCCAGATTCATTTATCAGCATTGAATAGCATTAAGAAGCAGTTACAGTTTTTAAGTGAATGCTTAAAAAATAAAAAATCCCATCACTAAGTTTTGTGGGTACATAACCTAAGACAGCATATAGACCATTCAGGACCAGTTCGTTTAAGAATACTCATCCTGACAGCCAAATAGAAAGTTATGTGTCTTTTAAAGGAAATGTCTTTTGTTCAAGTTCGAAAGCAGTCTTGCATCATGGTTGCAAACATTTAAGAAGAAAAGCCACAACTAGGTGTGCTCACAACATGATAAAATTCACATGGGTGTAAAATTGTAGCATGGGAACCCACTTCAGAGGGTTACTGTGAACACCTTTCACATGGGCTCTACCATCTGTCTCCTCTCAGGCCCCCTCCCCCAAGAACACATGCACAAGCACACTTGCACATCCTTCCTCACTTGTCCTGGACACTGGATGTTCCTGGAAACAGATGATTGCTGCTTCCCTGGAGACTCCTGCTCGTCTGTCTTATGAATTCATACTCGGCATTAGATTTGGTATCTGTGATGGAACTCTTAGTCTTAGTAAAATGCAAACTTTTCACATAGGGTGGAAGGATATATAGTGTTTGGCACTAATGAAGACATAAGAAAGACAAAAGTTTCTGCTTCTCAGTCCAAAAATATAAAAGAGCTTCAAAATGATCATGGAGACATTCCTGTAACTTTTATTCTCATTTTCTACGAACATTTTGAAGACCCTTTGTATTTTGATATTTGAAATAACTTTCAACTTCATGGTGTGACTCAGAATTACCCAGTGGCTATCGTGTGTGTGTGTGTGTGTGTGTGTGTGTGTGTGTGGAGGTGCCCCCCCCCCAAGCCAGGTGGGTTCAGGCACATAGATAGCACCTTAGTGAAAAGACTGAATTGCTAGCCTTTTGCTTTATTTTGTTTTTGTTTTTAGTTTTAGAATTAAAAAAAATATTTTTGAGTAATTGACTGAGTGCGATAGTTTATTGTGCCAGCCTGGCCAATAAACACAAGTAGGATTAATTGAAGGGTGGAGGGGTAAATGGCTCGATGAGCCTTGCCTTGCTTGTTCTGTGCCTCAGTTTAAAGGGGAACACTACCTGTGGGATGCCTAGCCTGTGGACTGTGTCACTGTAAGTTGAGGTCCCTTTAATCCCACACTATTGGAATGTTCGTCTCTGGAGCTGGGTACCAACAGTTGGTGACAGTTGGTGACCTGCCTTGCTGTTTGCTGCCTGGGTATATATAGCCCAGCTCTCTCTACAGAAGGGGACTGGCAACTGGCGGCTCTCAAGCCTTAAAGGACTGCTAGTGTCTCACTGTTTTATAAGTTAGCTGTTAATTTCTTGTATTATCTATCTGTACATAATTTAACAGTTCATTTCTTGTATTATATATCTATCTTTATAAATATATTTATATTTAATTACTAGCAATCTGGTTCTGTCTCTCTAGAGAACCCTGCCTAACACACTGAGATATATGTTAAGTGCCATCAATTCCAACTCAAAGTAGGCGCTGTGCACAACAGAACAAAGCGCCCTCCTCGCAGTTGTTGTTAGGTGTGAGCCATTGTCGCAGCCACAGTGTCCGTCCATCTTGTCGAGGCTCTTCCTTTTTCTGGCTGCCCCTCTACTTTACCAGGCATGGTGTCCTTTCCATAGATTGTCTCTTTTGACAACATGTTCAGAGTATGTGAGCCAAAGTCTTGCCATCCATGCTTCCAAAAGCAATCTGGCTGTACGTCTTCCAAGACAGATTTGTCTGTTCTTCTGGCAGGCCATGGTACCTTCACTATTCTTCGCCAGCACCATAATCCAAATGCCTCGATTCTTCCTCTACCTTCCTTATTCAATGTCTAGTGCATGATTAATAAAAGAATTTTACTTTAATAGCCTCTATTTATTTTGTCTTTTGCTGCTCGTGCTTTTGTCATCCTAGCTGATGATGTATCATTAAGAGCTGGGCCCCACAACCTTGCTTGTAGATTTTCTTTTAAAAATTACATGATTTTAGTTTTCACACTTAGGTACTTAATTTTCTTTCTTTCTTTCTTTCTATTGTCTTTTTTCTTATTTTGTTTTCCTGCATTCATTTTAAATTGGACTTTGTGTATGGTATGACACTTGGCATATATATATGTATACATATACTTACATATATAATTTTCACCACAGATGTGTGCAAAGGGAGGACAATGAATAAGGAAAACTTTAGAAGAATTGATTCCTTTGAATTAGAGCAGAGGTTCTCAAACTTTTTAAACAGGGGGCCAGTTCACTGTCCCTCAGACCCATTGGAGGGCTGCACTAAAAAAACTATGAACAAATTCCTTTGCACACTGCATGTATCTTATTTTGAAGTTAAAAACAAAACAGGGCAAAAACACTCAGCGGGCCGCATAAATGTCCTCCAAGGGCCACATGTAGCCCATGGGCCATAGTTTGAGGACGCCTGAATTAGAATATTGACAGAGAATATTGTATATATCATGGACAATCAACAAAATGAGAAAATCTGTTTGGAAAAACTACAACCAGATGCTGTTTAGAGGTGAAGATGGGGAAGAACAACAGAAACCAGAGGCGAAGGGACACAGTTTCAGTGTGAGATGTGAAAATAATAATCTATAAGCTATCAAGGGGCCACGAGGGGGGAGGGGAAAAAAGAGGAGCTGATCCCAAGGGCTCAATAGAAAGTAAATGTCTAGAAAGGAACGATGGCAATATATATACCAATATATCTGATACATTGATGTATAGATTGTAACAAGAGTTGTAAGAGTCCCCAATAAAATGATCTTTACAAAAAAAGAAGTGAAGATGGAAAGACTTTGTCTTACATACTTTAGACATATTCTCAGTAGTGACCAGTCCCTGGAGAAGGACATCATGGTTGGTAGAGTGTCATCAAAAAAGAGGGAGTCCCTTTGTGAGATGGACTGACTTAGTGGCCGCAGTGATGGGCCCAAGTCCACAATGATTGTGGGGAAGGCAGAGCTGGGGGCAGTTTTTTGTTTGTTTTGTACACATGGTCGCTATCACTTGGAACTGACATAAGGATACTTAACAACAACCATGCATCTTAGATCCAGATTTATCCTTCTGCATGTGGAAATCCATTTTTCCCAGCACCATTTATTGGTGAGACTCTTCTTGCCCCTGTGAATGGGTTTAGCACCCTTGTTGAAAATAAGTTGACCATGGAGTATGGATTTATTTCTTGGTTCTTAATCCTATTGGTTTATATGTCTATCATTATATTCGTAGCTGGTTGTTTTGTGTTGTGTGTATGGAAATAGGCAGTGTGAATCTTCCTAATTTAGCTGTCTTTACAATTGCTTAGCTATTTCAGGGCCCTTTGTCTTCCATATATACTGAGGACTGGCTTTGCCATTTCTATATAAAAAAAGCCTATTGGAATTTTGATGGGAATTATCTTAAATGTATTGCTTTGGGGGTGGAGGGTGGGGAGCCATTGTGGTGTAATAAGTTAAATAGTGGGCTTCTAATCTCAAGGTCACCCATTCAAACCCACCAGCCACTTTTGTGGCAGAAAGATGAGGCTTTCTGCTCACATGAAGATTTATAGCCTTAGAAACCCGAGAACCCATACTCCTTCTGCTCTATCCTGTGGGGTCACTGAGAATCAGAATTAACTTAATGGCAGCAGGTTTTGTTTTGTTTGGGTAGAACTGACATCTTAACTACCGTATATACTTGAGTATAAGCCAACCTGAATATCAGCCGAGGCACCTAATTTTACCACCAAAAACTGCATTAAAAATGTGCAGAAAATTTCAGCTTATACCCGAGTATTTACGGTAATAATTAAAGCCCTCCAGCACACAAACACAAACTATCTTACCTTTTATTTGTCTTTTATTGCTTTTTTAAAATACATTTTATTGGGGGCTTATACAACTTTATCACAATCCTTACATAAATCCATTGTGTCAAGCACATTTGTACATGTGTTGCTATCATTCTCAACACATTTCCCTTGGTATCAGCTCATCTTCCCCCCCTCCTTCCCTCATGAACCCTTGATAATGTATAAATTATTATTATTTTTTCATGTCTTACCCTGACCTATGTCTCCCTTCACCCACTTTTCTGTTGTCTGTCCCCCAGGGAAGGGGTTATATGTAGATCATTGTGATTGGTTCTCCCTTTGTCTCCCCACCTTCCCCCTACCTTCTGGTATTACCCTTCCCTTCCTGGTATTGCTACTCTCATTATTGGTCTTGAGGGGTTGATCTGTCCTGGATTCCCTGTGTTTCCAGCTCTTACCTGTACCAGTGTACATGCTCTGGTCTAGCTGGGATCATGATAGTCGGGGAGAAGAAGCATTAAAGAAGTAGAGGAAAGTTGTATGTTTCATTGGTTATACTGCACCCTGACTGGTTCATCTCCTCCCGGCGACCCTTCTGTGAGTAGATGTCTAGTTGCCCTCAGATGATCTTTGGGTCTCCACTCCACACTCCCCTTCATTCACATTGATATGTTTTTTTGTTCTTTGATGCCTGGGCTTTTTTGCTTCTCAGCCAAATGACCGCTTGTTTATCTTCAAACCTTTAAGACCCCAGACGCCATATCTTTTGTTAGCCGGGCACCATCAGTTTTCTTTACCACATTTGCTTATGCACCTGCGTTGTTGTCTTTGGTATCTTTTAGTCATGTTTTATAGTTTTCTGTGTACAAGTCTTTATCCTTCCTGATAAAATTAATTCTTAGCTACGTTATTCTTTTTCAGGAGCCCTAGTGGTGCTGTAGGTTAGAATTTGGACTCCTAACCATAAATGTGGTGGTTCAAACCCACAAGCAGCTCTACTGGAGAAAGATAAAGCTGGCTGCTCTTGTAAGGATTTATTACAGTCTCAAACTTTATGTAGGTTTGATTTAATCCTTCTCGATTCTATTGTAATTGGCATTGTTTCCTTTATTTTCCCTTCAGCAGGCTCATTGCTGCTGTAAAGAAACCAGACTCACTTTAGTATGTTGACTTTGCATCCTTCCGCTTTGCTTTCTCATGGTTTCTTTAGGGCTTTGTGTATATGTAGAATCACATCATAAGCGAAAGGAATAGTTTTACTCCCTTCCAAATGCGCCCCCCCCCATTAACGTTACATAACTGCTTAGGCTTCTGGAATGATGTTGAATAGTAGAGAATGCGCATCCTGTCTGTGTCGTGTCTGGTTTAAGAAGGAAAGCTCTCAATCTTTCTCCATTGAGTGTGATATTCACTGTGGGTTTCTCATAAATTCCCTGTATCATGTTGAGGGATTTGTCCATTAATTTCTATTGTGTTGTGTTTTTATCATGAAAAATGGTTGTTGTTTTTCTTTCTCCCCCAATGCCTTATCTGTCTCAATTGAGATAATCAGGTGCATCTTACCATTTGTTTTGTTCATGTGATCCATTATTTTTCTATATTCACCAGTGATACTATATTCACCAGTGATACAGTCTTGTATCTTTGCCTGGCTTTGGTGTCATGGTCACCCTGATTTGAGTCACATTTTCTGTCAATGTTTGGTAGAACTCCCCAGTGAATCCATCCATTCCAAGACTTTCCTTTGTTGGTAGATTTTTTTTTAATTGTAGGTTCAATCTCTTCATTTATTCTGGAGGTATTGAAATCCACTATTTTTCTTGACTTACTTTAGGGAATTTGTCCATTTCCTCTAAGGTGTATTTTTGCATGTTGATTTCTTCTTCTTTTTTCTGATGTAAAGCACTGGTGGGTAAAGCCACTGTACTCGAATCAGCAAAGCATATGGCTGTCACTGTGGTTTTCACCATGGGGCCCAGACAGTTTCTGTCATTTTTGTAGAGGACAGTTTCACCTAGCACTTTCTTGACAACACAGTACAAATGATGTCCATGGAACCTTTCTTATTAACTGTCACATCATGGCACACTTTTTGGTGACAAAATGGAAAGCCTACAAGGTTGTCGGCTGCATGCTGGCGCACCCTGGTTATCTTGAGGGAAAAAGATATGTGCACTCGTTGGGGAGGAGCAGTTGCTTTTCTTAGAACACTTTGAACTTGAAAGACAGTGGACACACTAAAGTTACTCGGGGCTGGGCATTTATCCAACATTTTGTGAAAAGTGAACAAAACGAACCTGTCTTAAAGAAGACAAATTGAAAGTATTTGTTGCCAGCAATAACATTTTATCTTTTGAAGGAAAATTTGAATTTTGGAAAACTTGGTCTGAGATTACATTCATAAGTGGTTTCTCAGATAAAGTATAAAATGTGCTTTATGAAAAAATAAAATTAAAATGTGCTTTTGAAATGTGACAGCACTGGCAAGAACGGCATGATTCAGTGAGCCAGCATTTCCCAAATGACTAATGTGTGTCACAGTCATTCATGGGTAAGATCCATTAGAAATAAGGGTAGATAGAAAATGAATGAAATTGGAATATAATAAAAGAGAAAATTCACGGATAGAGTTTCGGATTCCACTATCCTTTAAGAAATAGCTACCACTTGCTGAGTTTTCATGTGCTATCAAAGAGCCCCATTTTCCTATCTGAAAAGGCTTTTGAAAGTACTCTTTTCCTTTCCAACTTTGCAAGGCCTGGGTTCCCCTAGACTTCAACAAAGCAAATGTGGCAACAGATTGAACACAGAGGCAGATATGAGGATGCAGCCCCCATCCATGTGAAACAAAGAGGAGTTACAAAAAATGCCCCTTATCTTGTTGTACTCTTTGGGGAAATAGGAGGGGGTACCCCCCACACAAAACAAACGAAATCCCCCTCCCAAAAAGCTATGTATTTTAATTGTTTTACAAAACAACCTTAACTTCAAAGCACTTTCTCTATTACACTTAATACATTTGCCAAATCTGTGATTCCATTCTTGGAAACAGTTTTCAAACTCGTCTGTTAGCATGGCACCTCCCTCATTTTCTTTTTCTTCACCTCTTTATTTATTTATTTATTTATTTTTTATTTTAACAATTTATTGGGGCTCATAGAATTCTTTTCACAGTTCATACATATACATACATCAATTGTATAAAGCACATCTGTACAGTCTTTTCCCTAATCATCTTCACCTCTTCTACATCGTCAAATTGCTGTCCTTTAATGTCCTTCTTCATTCCTGGAAACAAAAACAAGTTGCATGCAACGAGGTCAGGGGAGTAAAGTGTGTGGGCAAGAGAGGCAGGCTGTTTTGGGCCCCAAACTGGTGTGCTGAGATGACTGCGTGAGCAGCTCCATTGTAGTGGCAAAACCAGTCCGCCATCTACCACAAATCAGGCCTTTTTTGTCACACATTGTCAGGGACCCAGCCTCTAACAAATGATTATGGACTCAGCGGGAGCAATTGTACAGCAATAATATGTAAAGATTAAAGTCGAGGGCAATGAATGTACAGATGTGCTTTACACAATTGATGTATGTATGGATTGTGATAAGAGTTGTATTAGCCCCTAACAAAATGATTTTTAAAAAAGAAAAGAAAACTTATGGCTCACAACAGAAAAAAAAGATTAAAATAAAACCATAGAGAATAAGAGAGAACAGAAAGTAAAATGAACGCGTCAGACACATTTCATGGTAACATGCTCACCTCAGCCCTTCTTGGTGGTCCACGTGAGAATGTGGAAGGTGGAAATGGCAGGGGGGAGAGAGCAATTTATTTCTAACCAAGGCTTATATATCTTTCTGGGGGCGTGCAAGCCCCCTGATTATAGGTAAAGACATACATCACAGGAAGGGGTTGTACTATAGGCAATACAGTAATGAGAGGGGGGGATATCTAAGGGTATACACGAAATAGGAAGGGGAGGGATTGGGGGTACACATGTGACAAGATGGGCAGATCCTAGTTTCAGAATAGCAGCCTAACGTTGGATGTCACTGGACAAGTTTGACCTGTTCTAAGCCCTCCAGGGAAACAATCACTATCCTATCAATAGGGTGTCTGATTGGCTGTCAGTAGTCTGATTGGCTCTGGATAGCCGAGTGCCTTCAGGGAGAATACCTGTAAGCATCTGATCTCCCACCATGTTGTGCTGGCAAACAGCATCCAAGGTTGGCATATCTTTGGGGGAGACAAAGCTGGGGAAAATTATTTTTATATCCCACAACACACTGTTAGGCAATCATTTCAGAACCTCTAAATAGAAAGGTTGATTAACAGTCGGACCTGGTGGAGCAAACTCCAAATGCACTACAGGTGGACATTTTTGTCCATTCGGGAAGTTGACAGACGTCCAGAGTGAGGTTTGTCATCATTCGACATTTCGCCTTTTTTGAAAAGAGAAAACCACTCATACACTTCAGGGTTTTCCCCCATAGCACTGTCCTTGTAAGCTGTGTTCAACATCACAACAGTTTCTGCAGCATTTTTTATAAGCAGGAAATAAAATTTTCCAGCCGCACACTGTTCTCCTAAATCAGCCATCACAAAAAACAAGGTTTGAGTGAAACTACTTTTGGGGGGGGGGGGGATTCACTGTGACCAGAAAGAACCTTCCCAGGCGACACCACTGGGTGTACTAACTCAGAGCAAGTTTGTGGTTGTTACATAATCTTTGTCAATTTGAGACTTAGGAGTGAAGGGGTGGAGTTTAGCCTGTTAATCATGTTGCACCTCATTTGGAGGTGCAAAGGAGATAAATAGTTCACTAAAGCCGGACATACATTTACTCCCTGAGAGATATTCAGGCTGAGAAAACACATGGAGCTATGCTAGAGCCCTGGAGCTAGAGGAGCCACATGGACCCCTGCTAGTACTGAGATGCTTTTACTGCCATTGGATCCATAAGACTTTCCACCCACTGGCCTGTGATCTTCCTGCATTTGGCATCATTGCATGTGTTGTGTGAGTTTGAAGAGGAATTTATAAATTGGTATCGGACATATGGGCTAATATCGAACTTACAGATTTGATCTAGATTAGGCTGGGATGTTTTCTCAATACACAATTGTTCTTGTCTATAAAGCTCTTTCTTATACACATATGAGTTGCTCAATGCTACAAAAGCTCTGCTCTGCCCAGCGCAATTCTGTTTGTGTTTTTTTTAACTATATTTTCTTTTGAAATTACAACTTCTCCTTTAATGTAATGGTTTTATTATGTTTAAATGAATTGGTAAAATTTTTTAACCTTCCTGTTTTCAATACTAACATGGCAAAACCCAGTGGTTTTAGCCCACACAAACAAAAATTCTTTAAGATTTTTGGTAAGTGTTAAGAGCCTAAAATAATCCTGATACCAGGCATCATCAGGACAAAAAAAATCATATCGTTGTGAATGAGGGGGAGTGTGGGGTAGAGACCCAAAGCCCATCTGGAGGCAACTGTACATCCTCTTAGAGAAGGGTCGTGGGGAGCAGATGAGCCAGCCATGGTGCAGTGTAGCAATGATGAAACATACAACTTTCCTCTACTTCCTAAATGCTTCCCCCGCGTCCCCCCACCCCCCACGACTATCATCCCAATTCTACCTTACAAATCTGGCTTGACCAGAGGATATACAGTGCTACAGATAGGAACTGGAAACACAGGGAATCCAGGGCGGACGATCCCTTCAGGACCAGTGGTGAGAGTGGTGATACCGGGAGGGTGGAGGGGGGGTGGGTTGGAAAGGGGGAACCTATTACAAGGATCTGCATGTGACCTCCTCCCTGGGGGACGGACAACAGAAAAGTGGGTGAAGGGAGATGTCGGACAGGACAAGATATGACAAAATAATAATAATTTATAAAATATCAAGGGTTCATGAGAGAGCAGGGAAGGGGAGGGAGGAGGAAAAATGAGGAGCTGATGCCAGGGGCTTAAATGGAGAGCAAATGTTTTGAGAATGATGAGGGCAATGAATGTACAAATGTGCTTTACACAACTGATGTATGCATGGATTGTGATAAGAGTTGTATGAGCCCCTAATAAAATGATTTTAAAAATTGAATAATCCTGATACCAAAAAGTTTGAGAGCTGCTCCTGTAAGGCAGTGTCTGTGCAGGGTTGGAATAGAAGTTGCTTGGTTTATTGGGTGGACAAGAATGCTTTCATTGTATAGTTGGAAGACTGACACAACACGTTCTAGAACAATACTCTCAATGTCTTGGCTTGGCATGGTTTGCAGCAGGATATATGTTAGGAGCGCTTGCTGGTAAAGCAGTTAGAAAGAGATGCTTGACTGCTGAGCTGTCACCAAAGCCCGCATGATCCTGAAAATCTTAAGGGTCGAGAGTATAGTCTTATAAAAGGGGGCTTCAAAAAGCTTGTGGAAACATAAAATTAAGAGAAAATGGAATTTTCCCACAAACATTTTGAGGGCCTCTTATATAAAAGAGAACTTACTGGGAGCTCTTAGTCTGTGAAGGTTAAAACCTGAGGGTGGGGGTGGGGTGGGGTGGAGGCTTGCAGTTAAAGAATTAGTGGTTTTTATCGTGACCATATAAAACATCTCAATCAGTGCCTTTGGACAACCTGATGTTGGCAAGCCTCAGATGCATGGATTTCCATTTCTCTTTGCATTCCGGTAAGAGTGCCTTCATTTCCAAGAATAGAGTGGTTCTGTCTTGAGTGTTCATCCAGAGCCTCTCTGGGAACAGACTTGTCGGCAGGAGGGCCCGAGGGGCTGCTCATTGCACTGATGTCTCGGCTGCCTGTGTTCAGAACTGCGCCAGGCTCTGCATCTCACAAATGGTCAACAATTCCCCAAATTCAGAGCTCTGAAAAGGCAGTATTTCTGTGAGTCATTTGGTAGCAACGTTCGACTGTAATATGTAAGAGGTTATTTATAATCTTTTGTTTATCCTAGCTCATGTGAATATTCTTATTTCTCTGCAGAAATATTAATATTCAATTACAGAGTAAGGTTCCAGATCCCTGTGGGGGGGCTGTTTTTCTTCGTAAGATCTGAAACATTTCTGAAATTCTGAAAAAGCCTATCTATTTGTTTTTTTGGCTGAGGGGCTGTGGACATGTAGTACTTAACTCAGAACGTTGCGAGAATTAAATGCTCAGTAAAGCATTAGACGTTTTTGCTGTTTCCCTCAGTAAAACCCCAGGTCCCCCAATCACGAGGGACCAGTGCCTGGCGAGAGTCAACGTGTTTGATAAAATCGAGGGTAAAAGTGGAAAAGGTGCAGGACCCGCAATGAGATGGATTGACATAATGACTGCAACAGTGGGCTTAAGCAAAGCAACAATTTTGAGGATGCTACAGGACCAGGACTATGCAGTGTTTTGTTTTAACAGCATCTTTCTGTATGGTCCTATGTCATTATGGTCTACTAGAATATTCTACAATATTCTGTCCAATGCACAAACTACTAGCTTTTAAGCATTTCAAATGCAACCAGTATAACGGAGGAACTGAATTTTTTAATTCTTGAAAGCTTTTTCTAAATTAAATTTAAATAGCTACATATGGCTAGTGGCTTCTATATTGCAGGGCTCTGTGTAATTCATGTGACTTCATAGTCCATTCAGAGTTTTACTTCTGCTGTTTCTGTAATTAGCTCCTATTGATGGAGGTACAACATGACCCAGCAGATTATAAGTTGGTTCAAACAGTGTGAGTAGGTGTACTTGGGTTTATAAGTAGATTCTGGGCTTGGCATCCACTAATAGTTTCTTCTTTTTCCAGGGCTCTTATTTTTTTCTTTAACTTTTTATCATGAGTTGGATGAAGGCTTACAGAGCAGATCAATTTTTCATTCAATAATTCATAACATTTTGTTTCATGTCATTGACATCACTGTTCCGATTCTTCCCTGTTTATCTGTTCATTTACCTTCCTTCTCCTTTTGCAACCCTTGTGAACTTTGCCCTTGGGTACATGCTGCCTTTTCTTTTTTCTTAAATCTCACTGGTTGATTATTCTAAGGTAGTGGTTCTCAACCTTCCTAATGCCGAGACCCATTAATATGGTTCTTCATGTTGTCTTGACACCCCCCAATCATAAAATTATTTCTGCTGCTACTTCATAACTATAATTTTGCTACTATTATGAATCGGACAATCCCTGTGAAAGGGCCGTTCGACCCCAGGTTGAGAACCGCTGTTCTGAGATGTGTGTACCCCTCTAGTGTTATTGTCCCCTTTCTAGACCCATCTGGAACCCGAATGGCGTGCGTAGGGGTTGTGAGTTAGGCCACTAACTGCAAGGTCTGCAGTTTGGAAGCCACCAGTTACTCCTCTGGAGAAAGACATTGCTTTTTACTCCCTTAACAAAGTTACCGCCTCACGAGGGACAATTCTGCTTTCTCTAGCAGGGTTGCTGTGAGTTGGCATTGACTTGACAGCAGTGAGATTTCTCGCCCACCCCCACCATAGACCTGTCTATTATGGACGGAAAATTGAGCCAGACCTGAAGAGTGATGAAGAGCCACACTCTCAGGAGTCCCACTGTTCTCTGTCTGACCAGTGGTGAGCCCAGTGGGTTTTTGTTTTGTTTAATTTTATGAGTTTGAGTTTTGTTGCATGCCACCCCCCCCGCCCCCAATATGCCAACACCTTCTGTATGTGATCCTTTTCAGAGCAATTAGTAGTGGCAGCCCGGCACCATTTTGGTGTCGGGGTTCATGTAGATTGAGCTTGGTGCGGTCCATCAGTCAGTCATTGGACTACATGTTGCCATGCATCTTCTATTGTCTTCCTTCTCATTTCCTCCAGAAGCGGAGACAAACAGTAATTGCACTTTAAATGGCTACCCACACGCTTTTAAGACCCCATTCTCTGTTACCACAGCAGCAGGGTACAGAACATTGTCATTGTGGACTGCTTTGTGCCATTTGACCTTGGTGTCCCCAAAACCATGAGCCCCTAGATCGAGCAACTCATTTCCTCAGGGTATTTGATTATGTCCAAGAAGTTGGCACAATTTTGCCCCCTGTTTGCCCTACTACATTTATGGATATATTTGTATCATAGATAAATAAATACACATGCGGGACTATCCTCTGTCAAATCTACAGATGTAGCTTCTTTAGCTCTCCCTCCCACACTGTTCAGCCTCACTGCTATCCCTGCATCTACTTATAGATCACTGTTAGTGAAGAAGTATGTCTCTAACAGTATTAACTTGGGTTCCCTTTAACTTCACACTCCTCCCAGGGTCTTCTCTGCCTCTGTCTTTTGCTTACCTCCCTCTTACACCGACCATAACTTGCCTTCCTTCCCTTCTGCCCAAGTTGGTTAACACTTCTAAGACTTTAATAGTAAAGTACATATTTCTACTGGAATTTGACACAACCTAATAAAATCAAACGAAGAGAGTCCTCAAAAAGAATGTGTCTACTCTAAGAAATTCCTAACTTAAGAGAATCCAAATAACAAAGTTTCCTGGAAAATGAGCAGAAAGAAAGAAATTGTTGTGAAGTTGTTTTAGGATAACAAATGACGTAAGAACCCTCTATGGTGTAGTGGTTATATGTCATCAGCTCAGAACCACCAGCCACTCCTTGGGGGAAAGGACTAGGAAAACAAAATGTTGGTGCTAACATGTTTCCATTTGCTAAGCACATGTTATTTTCCCAAAGTAATTTCTATACACATTGTAACCATGATATCTACAATACCAATGTTTTTGCGATTCCTCTAGGCTAGATAGGAGTTGTTGGAGCACATCTGCTCAAATGTCGGATACTTCTCTGCACAGCAGAGTTTGAACAGTCTGTGTCAGAGGGGCTTTACCTTCCCCGGTGGGGTCGATGGCTTGCCTTTGTTGAGAGGTTGTCAGGAGTGTTCTTTCATCATCACACGTAAATGATTAAGAAGAGAGGCATGGACAGGGCAGCTAATGTTTCTGTGGCAACTCAGAAAGAAATATCTGATGAAGACTGTACAACCAGTGATGAAAATGACTGGGGAGTGTTTTGGGAGTGAGAAGTTGCATTCATTGAATCTAGACATTTTCTCTTTGAAAAAAAAAGAGTGCTTTTTAGAAGTGTGAGGTTATCCAGGTCAGGGAAATGTATATCATCTGTGACCATGATTTGTTTTTCAGTTCTTAAGATTTTGCTATTTTTCATAAAACTTATGTCTATATCCCTCAAAGTTAGCAATTTATTGCTTTGTAATAAAAATTAAGAGCACTTAAAGGGTGAATACAATTGTAACTGGTTGCATTAAATTAGACCTACATTTAGCGTCTTACTTTCTGAGCAGTGTAAAAGTGAGGAGTGAGCGGAATATGGCAGACGGCAGTTTAAGTACCACAGATCCAGGGGCTCGGCGTCTTATCCGTGGGCTCAAATGAAGCATAGAAGGTGCCAAGGGGTGGTGGGATCCAATAGAGACTCACTCTGGGTTTGGAAGAAAATGGTGGTGTGTTTGGGGGAAGGGGGTCTAGAATGCATTTAATAAAGTAGAATATTTAGTAGCATCAGAAAATGGCAGCTCATATACAAGCACATGATTAAGTGGTCAGATCCTAGAGTGACTGCTGGTGCCAGGCAGGTAACTAAAGTGGGGGAGTTCTCAGGGGGTTGGTGACTGGCACGTTAGGGGACATTTCTAAGCTGAGGAGCAGTTTCATCGCTGCTCCAGTGATGGCTTCTAAGCAGGACTATAGAGCCAGTGTTGTCAGATCATCTATGCAAGAGCTACTGTCAATTGTTACATTAGGTCAGTAAACATTTACAGTTTTTCTAATGACTTGTACATTCTGCAGATAGCATTTCTGGTTTTCCCAAACCTGAGGACGTTTTTGCAATAGAGGATGTGTTCCACACAGTGGTGTGTTGGCTCATCTCTCTACTACTCTGTCAGAGGAGTGAGGGGGAAAGCACAGTCACTCCTGTCCCCCACCTTTTGTTCAGCTGGCTGAGAGTGTAGCAGGGGAGCTTAAAAAGCTTACCACAGGGTCCTATCTCATCCATAATCCCAAACAGAACTAGTTGCAGCTTGTCTCTGCACTGAGTGTGTCGTGTCATAGGGCTCCTCCACAGCCAAGGTCTCATAGAATAGTGACTTCCCAGGGGGTCTGCTGGGCCAGTGCAGTTCAAGGCAGAGAGCTCAACTCAGAAAGAATGTGGTATCTGGTTTTGGGGACTCTGAAGGACTAATCTTGATAGATTTACTCGAAGGACATGGGTTGATTGAGGACCGAAGGGGTGTTAGGAAGAAGTCTTAAGAAAAAGACCTGAAAAGCTGCTCTGAGGAAGTGTGTTGCCCAGCGCAATGCAGCTGCTCTTTCCCTGCAAAGCCTTACTCTGTCCCCCCCACACCCCCACAAAAGCCTTCAGATGTTGTTGTTCCCCAGTTTCAAAGTAGTTACTACCAAGGCACCTAGGAGCCTTGGTGGCTTAATGGTTAGGTATAGCCTTGAAAACCTAAAGGGGCAGTGTGACTCCGCCCTGTAGTAGGATTGCTATAAGTCAGACCCCACTGGCTGGCAGTGAGGGTTTTGAAAACATTTCTTAATAAGTGTAGGACTTGGGATGGAGTCAAGACTTCTTAGGATCTATCTTTTTAAATGGTCTTGATTTCTGTACCTTGATGAAAATAGGGCCACTTCCAAAAAAGGGTCCTTGTCTTTTTAATGCACTTCTGTATATTGATTTCATTTTATTTCAGAATTGTCAGAGATGTATAAAGATTCTTTCGGAGCAAGAAACATAATTTAGAACATGAAGAGAATTTGGCTCATTTGTTTTTCCCAATGTGTGGCGTTTGTAGTCTCAGGTATCCCTTGGAGGGTAAGCCCTTCTGTGGGCCAGTCTCTAGGGAAGCTGTTGTGGGCGCCCGGAAGCCTGCCTTCCACTGCTGCCCTCTGCTCCACTGACAGGTCACAGGAGGGAAGCTGCCCCTGAAGGGCGGTGGAACAGAACTCAAGAGCAGTCGTATTTGTCACATGATGTCAATGGTATTCAAATGGATCATCTCCAAGACTTTGTTAGGAGGGGGGCAGGGGTGCTGCTTTCAAACAAAACAAAAAGAACCTTTTTTATTGTGGGTGTTTTAAAACATAAAGTAGATCAAATGTAATGAACCTGCCTGGTGACCCTGTGGGTTAAGCATTGAGCTGCTAATAGCAAGACTGGCAGTTCAGACCTACCAGCAGGGTGCATTGGATGGCCTTGTTTTTCTGGGCAGGGTGCACTCTGACTGCTTCTCTGTCTCCCACTACTAGAGTACAATGTTTAGAGGTTTCTTCCACTTCACCCAGGTGCCCACTTTCACAGAGTATTTCTTCAGCTCTAAGCTGTTTCATAGCTCTCAACCCTGCGGCCTTCTCCACACACAAAACCTAACCTTACATCAACTTCTCCAGGTGGGAAGAGTGCTGTTTCATTGCGGGGATTTCATGGCATTCAGGCCAGGAAAGAAAAATGTGTATGAATTTTCTCTGTGAACTGTCAACCCAGACTCCTCTGCGATGACAGAAGAGGAGGCCATCTGCTTTTGCTCGGGTGACGATCTTGAAAACCCTAAGGAGCAGCTCTGCCCTCTCCCATAGGGCCATCATGAGCTGGAACTGACTTGATGGCCGTCAGGTTTTTGGGTGGCACAGCGAGTGAAATGTTGGGCTGCTAAGCAAAAGGTTGGTGGTTTGAATTTACCAGCTGCTGCTCCATGCAAGAAAGGTGAGGCCGTTCAAAGATGACAGCTCTTAGGAACTCTGCCCTGTCCTATAAGGCTGCTGTGAGTTGGAAGTGACTGCAGTGGGTGGGTTTGATTTAGATTTCCCTTTTTGGGTAAATGGTACAGCCATCTACCCACCTTAACCCACAGGGTGACCTTTGGAAACCTAAGGATTATTCTTAACATCTCCTTCAAGTACCCAATAAAGAGTCACTGAAGCCCAAATAAAGCAGCCTAGTACTGCTTTTAAGCCGATTGCATCTGATAGTGACCTTGTAGGACAGAGCAGAGCTTCCCGCCCACTGGGTTTCCAGGCTGTAATCTCTCCTCCTCTTCCTCTTGCAGAGCAGCCCAACACATAACCTACTGTGTCCTCTCTGATTCATGGCCTCCCTAAAGAAGGTCTATCCTTAGCATCCTTGAAGTCCTCCGGTACATGTTTTCATTGTGTCCTGCACGTGCCCCACCCCCTCTTCATAATGCTTTCCACAGTTCTGTTCAGTTACGGATGTTGAATTTTGGTTTACATTCCTGTAAGAAAGACTTTCAGGCAGGGACCGAGCCAGCTATTTGCACTTAGGCCTCATTTTCCAGGAGAGTATCTGGCATATAACCAACCAGTTGCAGGAGGCTTGATGCCCAGTCCTGGGGGCCTCGTGTGTGTTAGAATAGAACTGTGCTCTTTGGAGCTTTCAGGGCTGGATTTTCCTAAATGGGTCCCCAATCCTGTTTTCTGAGGCCCCTCTGAGTCAGCCTTCCTCCTCACCGTGAGCAGCTGACACACTCACCATTGAGTCCATCTGGCACATGGGCCTCATCAATACTTTCTGGGTGAAAGAAGGAAGAGAAATTTGTTTTAGGAAAACCCCTCTGGGTAGTGTGGAGGGTAAACAGCCTTAAAAATAATTATTCTGGATTGTGATAAGAGCTGTAAAAGCCCCCGATAAAAGTATTTTTTAAAAAGAACATATGAATAAAATATGAACTGTTGTCAATAATAAAGTAAAAAAATTATGATGACAACATAAAAAAAAAAGAATCCTGATAGCCAAGCCAGAGAAAGAGCTAAGAAGTTAGTGGTAGAAACACAAGAAGACAGGTGTTTGAGGACTAGGAAAAGAGGCGAGTATCAAGAATGCACAGATTCTAGCTTTGGCAACAGGGGTAATGGTCAAGACCGGGTGATAGAATCGGGCATGAAAAAGGATCATTTTTGTTTGGGGCCTGTTGCCTTAGAAGAACCCCCTATAGGACATTTAGACAGAAAATATATATTTATTAAGAAATGATTCAGGAAAGAGCTGCAGGCTTCATCTTGGTGCAGAAGAGTAAAATACTATTGGCAATTCAAGTGCAGATGGATAAAAGTTTAATCACAGAGCCTTTTTGTCTTTGGCACAGAGTTGGTAGATGCTTCGATGCTTTTAAAATTGAGAGTGGATGTTATAAACATGTTGTATATCATACAAAATGGGATTTTTAAAACTGATGGCAGTTAACATCCTGTGACCATTAACTGATAGTAGTGATGGATTTTATTCTTCATTATAAAGTAGCATATTTCATTTTAATTGTTTTTTTATGAATGCTAATTTATACCTTTCTTTTCTCTTAAAAGACATTGTGGTTTGATGTTTTTTCCCCCTCTTGTTTCTTCTAGGGCCTATTCCCTGGTAGATTCCAGTCAAGTGTCTACATTTCTGATTTCCATCCTACTTATAGTCTACGGGAGTTTCAGGTAAGAGACCCTTAAAGTGCCTTTGATGTTAATTGGTAGTGGAAGAACCATTGTACTGAAAGTGTTGATACAAAAAAACTTACCATTCTTTGGAGACTTGACAGGAATTGACAATTTTGATATTTATTTATTCTTTTGGTATTTGCTGTTAAACACATCTTGGTTTTCTTACGACTTTGTCATGTAAATATAAATATTCATTGCTTCAGATTCACATTCTGAAAATGATTCCCATAACGACTCTTAGTATTGAGAAGATGAAGGAGTGATGCTGCAGAGTCTCTAAAGGAACAAGAAGTTTGGGGAAAGGATTTGAAATGCAAACCCACATTACCAGAGACTCCTGGCAGATGGCAGCGTGAGCTGTTCCCCCTTTGCCCCACGCATCCACCCGGGAGGCTGCCAGAGCCTGGGACTCAAAGCCCTCTGGGGTCTTTGAAAGCAATGGAGGGAACACTCAATCTAGAGAAAAGCTACTGTTAAGTAGTTGGGAGAGTTTGAGATTTCTCCCCCCTGCCACTTAGCTAAAATGGTGCTTTCGAAGACTTGTTGGGTCAGGGAAGCCAATAGTAAAGGCTACTGAAGAAATGGCTCTTTTAAAAAAAAATCATTTTATTGGGGGCTCTTACAGTTCTTATGACAACCCATACATACATTTATTGTGTCAAGCACATTTGTACATTTGTTACCATCATCATTTTCTTTTTTTTATTAATAAATCTTTTTATTGGGGCTCATACAACTCTTATCACAATCCATACATACATCAATTGAGCAAAGCACCCTTATATATTCGTTGCACTCGTCATTCTCAAAATTCACCTTCCACTTGGGTTTCTGGAATCAGCTTGGTTTCCCTTTTTTCCCCCCTCCCCCTCCCTCCCTGCTCCCCCAACATCATCATTTTCAAAACATTTTCTTTCTACTTGAGCCCTTGGTATCCTTTCCTCATTTTTTTTCCTCACTCATGAACCCTCAATAATTTATAAATTATTTTTCAAGTCTTATACTAACCGATGTCTCCCTTAACCTATTTTTCTGTTGTCCATCCCCCGGGGAGGGGGTTATATGTAGATCATTGTGATCGGTTCCTCCTTCCTCCTCCCACCATCCCCTTACACACCTGGTATCACTACTCTCATTATTGGTCCTGAGGTTTATCTGTCCTGGATTCCCTGTGTTTCCAGCTCTTGTCTGTACCCGTGTGCATGCTCTGGTCTAGCCAGATTTTTAAGGTAGAACTAGAGTCATGATAGTGGGGGGAAGGAAGCATTAAAGAACTAGAGCTGCGGTTTTCAACCTGTGGGTCACGATGATACCTTTGAGGGTCGAATGACCCTTTCACAAGGGTTGCCCGATTAATAACAGTAGCAAAATTACAGTTATGAGGTAGCAACAAAAATAATTATATGGTTGGAGGGGGGTCACCACAACATGAGGAACTGTATTAAAGTGTCACAGCATTAGGAAGGTTGAGAACCACTGAACCAGAGAAAAGTTGTATGTTGCATCCGGGCTATACTGCACCCTGACTGGCTTGTCTCTTCCTTGTGACTCTTCTGTAAAGGATGGGGCTCCACTCTGCACTCCCCCTCATTCACATTGACAGGATCTTTTATCATAAACTTTTTTCAAGGAAATGCATGCTACCCTTTGAAAAGCACAATTTCACATGGTTCAACCTAATGTTCCTAGAGCTGTGCTTGGGAGCTTTCTCAAGTCTGCTTTCTGTGGACCCTGACCATGGTGGCGAGATGCCCATCCTAACAGGCAGCTAGAGGAATAAGCGGGAAAATAAAAAAGCTAGACAGACACAGCTTTCTCCTCTACCGTGCATGCTGGGTATGAGCTGCTGACCTTTTGCCTAGCAGGCAAGAAAGAGCTTAACAGCTGCCCACCAGCACTCCGGAAAGGAAACTTAGTACTTATGTGAGGAGGCTT
Source organism: Tenrec ecaudatus (assembly GCF_050624435.1). NCBI lineage: Eukaryota > Metazoa > Chordata > Mammalia > Afrosoricida > Tenrecidae > Tenrec > Tenrec ecaudatus. The sequence goes on from NC_134545.1 coordinate 8,570,428, forward strand.
CAAGAAAGTTGGAAAGAATGCAGTTGAAAGTTAATGGAATTTTTTTTTTTAAAGAAAGTTCAAAAAAAAAAAAAGTTCATCGAATTTTCCCAACTTTTTGGAGCCCTTGTTTATAACCCACTTAACAGTCTTCTCATTCAGTGACATCATGTTGTTCAACCATCAACCTTACCCAGTCCCAGTTTTTTGAAATAGTTGATGACCAAGCCAGGATTAGAATCCAGTTCTCAAAACTTCTGGACCAATGCCTTACATCTGTATACTTTAGTAGTCTGTCTTCTGCAAACAGTAGATCTTGTCTTTAACTGTATATAATTTAAATGTTATCAATAGATGAATTCTGAAGTGATACTGCCTCTTCGTTTCTAGAAGAGATTATAATATTGAATTGGTGTTTTAGTTTGAGCATTTGATATATGAGTAATGTAACACTCATATACTAATGCCAAGTTTTTCTTTGTAGAAAGATTTTGTTTTGTTTTTTTCTTGCTTGGTTCATGGCTCTTCCCCCCCCCCCCCTTTATTTTCATTGTTTATAAATTCTCTTTTTTTATTGTTTAAATTTAAAAATTTATTATAGTTTTCTTAGTGCAAAATCTTTTGTAGTTTTAATGTGGATTTCCCTGATGACTAGTGGTGATTGCTTCTTTTCATGTGCTTATTGGCCATTTGTTTAGTGTCCAATTGTGTCAAGCACATCTGTACATTCATTGCCCTCATCATTCTCAAAACATTTGCTCTCCACTTAAGCCCCTGGCACCAGGTCCTCATTTGTTCCTCTCCCACCCCTCTTCCCCCTCCCCCCTCCCTCATGAACCCTTGATAATTTATAAATTAATATTTTGTCATATCTTGCCCTGTCTGACGTCTCCCTTCACCCACTTTTCCGTTGTTCATCCCCCAGGGGGGAGGTCACATGTAGATCCTTGTAATCGGTTCACCCTTTCCAATCCACTCTCCCTCTATGTTCCCAGTATCGCTACTCACACCACTGGTCCTGAAGGGATCATCTGCTCTGGATTCCCTGTGTTTCCCGTTCCTATCTGTACCAGTGTATATCCTCTGGTCTAGCCAGACTTGCAAAGTAGAATTGGGATCATGATAGTTGGGGGGTGGGAGGGATCCTTTAGGAACTAGAGGAAACTTGTAGTTTTCATCATTGCTACATCGCACCCCGTCTGGCTCGTCTCCTCCCCGAGATCCCTCTGCAAGGGGATCTCCAGAGGCCTAAAAATGGGCTCTGGGTCTCCACTCTGTACTACCCACTCATTCACTATGGTAAGATTTTTTGTTCTGATGATGCCTGATACCTGATTCCTTCAACACCTCGTGATTGCACAGGCTGGTGTGCTTCTTCCATGTGGGCTTTGTTGCTTCTGAGCTAGATGGCTGCTTGTTCACCTTCAAGCCTTTAAGACCCCAGATGCTATATTTTTTGATAGCCGGGCACCATCAGCTTTCTTTGCCACGTTTGCTTATTCACCTGCTTTGTCTTCAGCGGTTGTGTCGGGAAGGTGAACATCATAGAATGCCAATATAATAGAAGAACTCCCATTGAGGGAGTACTTGATTGGAGGCTCAGTGTCCTTCTGCTACCTTAATACTAAACCTATAAGTATATGCACATAGATCTATTTCCCCATCCTCATATATAAATATATTTGTGTATATACATGCCTTTATCTAGACCTCTATAAATGCCCTTTGCCTCCCAGCTCTTTCCTCTATTTCCCTTGACTTTCCTCCTGTCCCACTATCATGCTCAGCCCCCACCAGGGTTTCAGCAGTTCCTCTTTGTTACATTACTCTTGATCATGCCCTACCAGGCCTCCCACACCCTCCTCACCACCAATTTGGATCACTTGTTCCCTTGTCCCTGGGTTTGTTAACACCACTTCCTTCCCACCCCCACCTCCCCCTATACCATGTCCCCTTGGAACTGTTGGTCCCGTTGTTTTCTCCTCCAGAGTGTTCATCCAGCCTATCTTATTTAGACAGACCTGCAGAGATAATAACATGCACAAAAACAAGACAGAGCAAAACCAAGCAACAATATACAACAAAACAACAACAACAAACCACTGACAAAAAAACCCAAAAAACAACACAAGAAAGAGAAGCTTATAGTTTGTTCAAGGATCGTTTGTTGGCCTTTAGGAGTGTTTTCCAGTCCAGTCTGTTGGGGTACCACGCCCTGGCCCCAAAGTCCACCTTCATTCCCTGGGCACCTCGCTGCTCCATTCCCTTGCTGTTCTATTGCACCCCCTTAGTGTTTTGCCTTGGTGTGACGGCATCAGATCAGGTGCAATTCCCACATTGTCTCCGGTGTTGTCCTCTGTAGAGCTATGGGTCAGTGAGGGACATCATGTCTCATAGTGGGGCTGGCCATGTGGTCCTCTCTGTGGACCGGCTGCTCTAATTGGGATCATCATCCTCAAGGCCTGGTAGGCCAGGATGTGTTCCACTCTTTCCTCCTCCTCCTTCATCTACTCCCCTGTGCTCCAAATATGCCCCTCTCCCGGAGCTGCAGATTCAATGCCATCTTTTGAAATAAATTCTTCTGGGGGGAGAGGCAGGTGTTTACTTAGTAGTTGGGATTGGGGCCGGCCCCCCAGACCTGTTTATTGTCTTTGGTGAAAAGTCTGTTCAAACGTTTTGCGCCTCCCCCGCCCCCTTTTAATTGGTTATTTATCTTATGTTGAGTTGTAACAATTACTTAAACATCCTAGTTAAAAGCACTATATGAATTATGATTTGTAAATAATTTCTCCCTCATCTGTGGCTTGCCTTTCATTTTATCAATAGTGTCTCTTGAAGTTTAAACATTCTTAATTTTCACAAAGTTCAGTTTACCAGTTTAAGGATCATGCTTTTGCCATCATACCAAAGATCCATAAGCACCAAGATTTCCTCCATTGTACCATCATTTGGGTTCTTAGAGTTTACATGCTATGGCTTATTTTGCAATAATTGTATGTCATGAATTTCAGATATAAATTTATCTTTTTATATGTGGATACTTCATTATCCCAGTACCATTTATTTAAAATACTATCCTTTTCACCACCGAATTACCTTGGCATCTTTGCCAACAGTCAATTGACTCTAAATGTAAGGATTATTACCAGATTCGTATTTCTGGTCAGCTTATGTCTCGGTGAGCAGCACCACACTCTGTTGGCTGTATCTTTTATGTTGTTGTTAGGTGCTGTCCAGTCAGTTCTGACCCAGTCCTGCGCCAGCCTCACAATTGTTCCTATGTTTGAGCCCATTGTTGGAGTCATTGTGTCAATCTATCTTGTCGAGGGTCTTCCTCGCTACTTTACCGAGCATGGTGTCCATTTCTAGTGACTCGTCTCTCCTGATATGTTAGTCTGGGTAGACTAGAGAAACAAAGAAAACCACAGAGACACTCATGGGTATAAGAAAGAGTTTCAGATAAAAGAGCAACTGTATAGAGAAAACACCCCAGCCCAAGATTGTAAGTCCGATATTAGCCCCTATGCCCAGTACCAATCTATAAATTCCTCTTCAAACTCACGAAACACATGCAATGATGCCGAATGCAGGAAAGTCACAGGCCAGTTTTGTGGATCCAGTGGCAGTGTAAACATCTCAGCACTGGCGTGGGTGTACACATGTCTTCTCCAGCTCTGGGCTCTGGCTGCCTCAATGTAACTCTTATCTGGCTTATCAGGGAGTGAGCCTGTGTCCCACCTCCAAGGAGCTATTTATCTCCTTAGTGCCTCCAAATAAGGTCATCAAAAGTATGACCTTCCATTTAAAATTTTTCTTAATATCTTTTTACTTTTTTTTTTTTTTTCAAAAATGGCAAAAAGAGTTTATTTGCTAGCTAGAAGCCCAGCGTCCAAAAGGGAATCCCTTTTTACTATTTTTATGGGAATTTTTTTTCTTGAGTTTTATATTTGGTTACTTGTTACTATTTCTTTAGGATGCAGTGGCTTTTACATTTAATCTTATATCCTACAAGCCTGGCACACTTACAGTGACTATGGTTATTTAATTTATATATATATATATATATATATATATATATAATAAATTTTGAAACATAAAACAACCTTGCGTACCTGGAATAAATCCCCTTTAGTCCTGCTTGGAGTATAGTTCTTTCATGCTATTGGATTCAGTTTGCTAATATATTTTATTAAGGAGCTTTGCTGTAGTCGTGAGGAATATTAGTCTGTGGTTTTTCTGCACTGACTTATTATGGCTTTGGTGTCACATTCATATTGACCTCAATGAATGAATTGGAAAATGTTACCTCCTCTATATTTTCTGAGCTTGTGGAGAATTGTAAAATTTCTGTTTCAAGTATTAGGTAGAATTCACCAAGGAAGAATTTATCTAAACCTGGACTTTGTTGTTGAGAACATACGTAGAATATATACCTTTAATGCTTACAAATTTCCCAGTGTCGTCCCCTGCCTCCATCATTTTATTTTTTTAACTTCCCTCTTATTGTATATTGCCTTCCCTCATTTGTCTCCCCCCTCCCCTCAGTAAACGTCAAAGAATCTTTCTCTGATGAGAACACCTTTTCTTGACTTTGTATGATTGTGTTTCATATATTCATTGCCTGTTTGTACTTGATTAATTTCACTCAGCATTATGTCCTTCGGGTTTACCCATGGTATGAGGTGTTTCATAGACATATCATTCGTCTTCAGTGTTGTGTAGTATTCCATTGGGTGTCTGAACCCAAGTTTGTTTATCCATTGTTCCACGGATGGGAGTTTGGGTTGTTTCCACCTTTTGGATATTGTGAATTCTGCTGCTCTGGGATGTACACGTATAAAGTGTTTTGTGTGGACATAGGTTTTCGTTTCTTGGGTAGATCTCTAGGAGTGGAAGTACTACATCATAGACTAACTGGATGCGTGGTTACAAGTTTGAAGAACGGGCATAGTTTTCCAAAGTGGCTGCATTAGTTTGCCTTCCTATTAGCAATGCTTGAGAGCTCCAATTTCCTGACCAACCCTTGTTGATAGATGCTTTTGATTTGTGTTTCCTTAATGACTAAAGATGTTGGATGTCTTTTCATGTGCTTATTTGCCACCTGTGTGTCTTTAGTGATGTGCCTTTTCTAATCTTTTCCCTTTATTAGATTGAGTTGTCTTTTTATTCTTAAGTTTTGATCATTCTTTTGTGTACTTACCAGATTGATGCTTTGCAGATAATTTCTTCCAGCCTATTTCACTGATTGGATTGAACTGTTAAAATAGGTCTCTGTATCTCTACAAACCGTTTTTGTCACTAGGACTATTTTTTTGAGATATGAGTTTGGTTGCATGAGGGAAGATTTTTAAATTCCCTATTCATTTTTTTTAAACTCCTTATAAGCCAATTATAGGAGCCATGGTGGCATAGTCGGTCACACCCTGGGCCACTAACCACTTGGGTTAGCAGTTTGATACCACCAGCTATTTTGGTGGGAGCTTTCTACTCCTGGAGAGTTACTGTCTCTGAAACCCCCAGGGACAATTCTACCTTGTCCTTTTGGGGTCTGCATGAATCAGAATCGACTTGATGGCTGCGAGTTTTGAGTATTTTTTAGCATAAGCCTATTCAGCTTTTCTGCATCTTACCTCAGCCTTTCTAAAACGGGTCTTTTCAAATCTTTATTACTCCTCCCCTTTAGCTTGCTTTGGCTTTTAGTTTTATGCTCCTCTATCTTGTTCCTGAAAGAGATAGATCCCCCTTTTAATAGAGGCATTTAAAGCTGCAAATTTACCTTTAACTAGTGCTTTAGAGACAGTTCATAAATTTTATATTGCTGTCTTTTCATTTTTATTAAGTTTAAAGTGTTTCCTAGCTTCCCTGGTGATTTTTCTTTGACCCATGGATTCCTTTACAAGGGTATGGCTTACTTTCCTAATATTTTAGGATGTGTCCATTTTCTTTGTCTCTTTGTCTAAAAGGAATTTTAGCAGTGTGATTTATGGTTAAAAAGCATACTCTTATTATTTCAGTCCTTTTAAATTTATTGAGGCTTATTTTATGATCTTTCCAAGAGATTGTTTCATGTCCATTGAGGTGAGAAATGTGTACAAGGGGGCTGGAGAGGAAACTTTTGAAAAACTCTATTACCTTTTTTCACTATGTCAAAAAAATTAATGAAATAATACATTAAGTAAAAATTCCATTATCTTTTCATTTCATTTTCCCAGTTACTTCATGACACCCTTCCTTGTATCTTGCTTTACATTGGATTGGAACCAGGGTGGGGTTGGGGTAGGTGGGGCTAGCGGAGCTATTGCCTCAGATGTGACCTTTAAGAGGATGCTCAAAAACTCAAGGTAAATACTGTCAGTGCAATAAGTCCTTAGTGAACAACATGGCAATATTTAATTAAAGGTAAGATCAGCCTGACTGATTTTTTTTCCTTTTACCTCAGGCTTCAATTATAACTCAGCATGGCATGTTACTGGTACTATAATTGTTTCACTAGGATCTGCCTTCTTGTTTTTTACTAGGGTATGTCTTGGGCTCATTGAGATTCTTAGATGTGAGCACTGATCTGCTTTTTAAATCAAATTTGGGATGTTTCCAGTATTATAGTATTATTTTTTCAGATAATTATTCTCCTCTATTTTCCTCCTGAAAAAACTCAGTTCACAGGAAATTTTCTTTTGTTTAAGCCCTCTCGCTGGGCTCTACTCATCCTTCTCCATCCCTCTCTTCCTCTCTGTTCTCCACAGAATCGTCTCCAAAATACTAGTTGTTTATTCTGCATACTTACATCCATTGCTGCAACCTAGTTACAGGATTTGTCTGATTATTTTTATGACTTCTGTTTCTTTATATTGAGAAAATCTTTATTTGTTGAGTCATTGTCATTAGTTTCCTTTAGTTCTTTAAACATATTTTCATTTTCCTGATACTGTTGTTGAAAATGTTGACATTATATACTTTAGAAACTGGATTCAAGACCCTCCACCACCTTAGTTAGTGGTTTGGGGGCTTGATGGTTTGTTTAGTAACTTCCTGGGACTAAGTCTGTGGGATCAGTTTCCTCCATGTAATGTTGTTGATCTCTCTGCTTCACCATTACCCTTTAAGCCTTGCTTCCTGGGGCTAAATCCTGGGTCTGCATAATTTAGCAATCTGCTAATAATTTCTGAAAGGTTGTAGTCAAACAGATTCAGCTTCCACCGTCTGTGTATGTTCAAAGTTGAGGCAGTATTCAGGTTTGGCCAAGCTTTTGCTTTCCTGTGTTATACCTTCTCCTCAGGTTCACCCAGGCTTGTAGGCAGTCAAGGAACAGGTGGATTGTTTGAGCCATCCACTCTCTGCTGGACGAACAGGTAACCAAAGGCAGCTTACTGAGACCCACTCTGACGGTCTTACTTCCTGAATCTCCCTGACTAATTTCTAGCAGGTCCACTGGTTTGTTGCTTGTCCCGCCTTGGACTGCACTGCACCAGGGCTACCTGAGCTGCTTGTCTCCCTACCAAGATAGTTTCTGTCACTTACAGAGTCCTTAGGCTGGGCAGGGGGCTTTTCTGTACTCTGTGCCAAATCAAGTATGCTCCCCCTGGCAGCCAAGCTGCTGGTTTTTACAGCTTGCCCACCCTGACAGAACTCGCCAATTGAGGTCAGGTGTGCAGACGGGTAAGAGCAGCCCAGGGAAGAATACCATAAGCACACGTAGTTCTTACCCAGAATTCATAGTTTCATGAACAATGTCTTCTCAACTTATCATGGATCTTGATTCAATTTCCAGAGCTCTAAAATAGTTGTTTACAAATTCTTTATCTGCTTTTAGTATTTTGACTTTTAAAAATAATTAAATTACTGGAACATGTTCTTGTTAGGTGCCAGTGTGTGTCAGTTCCAACTCGTAGTATCTTTGTACAACGGAAATACTGACTGGCCCTGCGCTATCTTTGCAGTCAGTCCTTGCTGTGTTTGAGCCTGGTGTTACGGCCGCTGTGTTGTTCCATCTTGTTGAGAGGTTTCCTCCTTTTTCTCTGACCAAGAATGATGTCTTTCTTCAGTCGCTGGTCCTTCCTGATTACATGGCCACCTTTACCTGAGACATAATCTTGCCATCTTCACATAAGGATCTTTCAGACTGTCCTTCCAAGACAGCGTTGTTTGTTCTTCTGGCGGTCCGTGATATGCTTACCATTCTCTGCCAGCACCATAATTAAAAGTCACCATTTTTGTTTCAATTTTAACAAATCATTTTATCAGGGGCTCTTACAACTCTTATCACAATCCATACATCAATTGTACATATGTTGCCATCAGCATTTCTAAGCGTTTTCTTTCTACTTGAGCCTCTGGTATCAGCTCCTCTTTTTTTCCCCCTCCCTCCCCCACTTTCCCACCCTTGTGAACACTTGATAATTTATAAATTGTTTTTATTTTCATATTTTACACCGTCTACTGTCTCCCTTCACCCATGTTTTTGTTCGTCCCCCTAGGAGGAGGAGGGATGTTGTATGTTGATCATTGCAATCAGTTCCTTCTTTCTCCCCGACCTTCCCCCTACTCTCATGGTATTACTACTCTCATTACTGGTCCTGAGGTTTATCTGTCCTGGATTCCCTTTGTTACCAGCTCTTATCTGTACCAGTTGGTCTAGCCAGATTTGTAAGATAGAACTGGGTTCATGATAGTGGGGCGGGAGGAAGCACTAAAGAACTAGAGCAGTGTTTCTCAACCTGTGGGTCGCAACCCTTTTGGGAGTTGAATGACCCTTTCACACGGGTCACACAGTTAATAGCAGTAGCAAAATTACAGTGATGAAGTAGCAATGAAAATAGTTGTATGGTTGGGGGGGTCACCACAACATGAGAACTGTGTTGAAGGGTCACGGCATCAGGAAGGTTGATAACCTCTGAACTAGAGGGATATTGTGTGTTTCATTGGTATTATACTGCACCCTGACTGGGTGGTCCCTTCCTTGTAACCCTTCTGTAAGGGTTTGTCCAATTGTCTCCAGATGGGCTTTGGGTTTCCATTCCAACCTCCCTTGTTTGCATTGAAATGGTTGCTTGTTTTGGGTCTTCTGATGCTTGATACCTGATCCCGTCACCACCTCATGATCACACACACGGGTTGCTGTACGTCCTCCATGTGGGCTTTTTTGCTTCCCTGCTAGGTGGCCACTTGTTTGAACTGCAAGCCTTGAAGACTCCAGACACTATTATCTTGTAATAGCCGGTCACCATCAGCTCTCTTCACCTCACTAGCTTATGCACCCATGTTGTCTTCAGCAACACAGTCCTAAAGGTGAGCATCACAGAATGCCAGGTTATTAGAACAAAATGTTCTTGCATTGAGGGAGGACTTGAGTAGAGGCCCAATGTCTGTCTGCTGCCTTAATGCTTAGCCTATAAATATATATATAGACATATATCCCTATCATTATATATTAATATATTTACATATGTACCTGCCTATGTTTATACCTCTATGCGGTTTTTTTGCCTCCTAGTTCTTTCCTCTATTTCTTTTTTACTTTCCTCCTGTCTCACTATCATGTTCGATCTTTATTTGGCTCGCTGTATTTTATCTCAGCTACATTGCACTTGTTCGTACCCCACCAGGCATTCTATGCCCTCCTCGCCATCAATTTTAAATTGCTTGTTGTTCCCTTATCCCTAGGTTTGTTGGCTTTTCCCTCCTTTTCCCCACTTTCTCTTCTTCCCTGACCTCCCAGAACCGTCATTCCCATTGTTTTCTCTTGGGAATTGTTTATCCTGCCTGTCTTATATAGATAGACATGAAAAAAAGGGGGGGGATAGCCTTTGGATAGTTCCATGTTTGTCTGCTGATCCTTATGAATGGTTTCTGATCAGGTCTGATGCAGTGCCAAGCGCTGCCCCTGAGTTCAGTGTCTATTACCAGAATTCCTCAGAGACTTTATTGCTTTGCTCCCCTTGCTGCTCTGTTGCCCTCCCTTCATGTTACTCCCTGGTTGGAAGGTGGGGAGGTCAGATTGAGCACAATTCCTGTACTGTCTCTGGTGCTGCCCCCATCGTGCTGTGGGTCAGTAAGGGGATGTTGTGTCTTGTGGTGAGGCCGAGCCTATGGTCCTCTCTGTGCTCTGACTGCTCTGGGCAGGAATGTCATCCTTGAAGCTTGGTGGGCCAAGATGCCATTCTCTCTCTCTGCTCTCTCTCTCTTTCCCTCTTAGTTTGGTCTGGGCAGACAAAGTCACCAATTCTTTGGGCTTCCTCATTCATATTTCAACTTTTGCATGCAAAGTAAGTGACTGAAAAGACTATGTCGTCACATATTTGGTACTCCTTAGTCCTCAAAGTAATGTCTTTGCTTTTTCACATTTACTCAGTGCAGTACCTCATGCGATTTCTTGAATTGAGTAAAATGAAATGCTTCAACCTTAATCTTTTCTCCATGTATCGTGATGTTCCTTATTGACCCAGTTGGGAGGACTTGTGTTCTCTTTTTGTTGAGGTGTAGCTGAAACTGAAGACTCCTGTCACCCGTCGTCCTCTTCCATAAGTGTTTCAAGTCTCTTTCATGTTCACGCAAGCAAGGTTTTGTTATTTGCGTATCACAGGTTGTTAACGAATCTTCCTCCAATCCCAATGCCACATTCATCCTCATATGATCTCCTTTGTCAGCATCCAGACTGATTAAGTATGATGACGGGGTTCAATCCAAACAGATACCTTTCCTACTTTAAACCTTTCAGTGTTCCATAAGAAGAAATCATCCCAAACATCCGTTAGTAGTCAGGATGTAGAATGTATAAAGTATTCATCTAGGAAAAATGGAAGTCGAATATGAAATGGAACAGATAAAGATCGATATCCTGAGCATATAAAAAGTCCACTGCCATTAAGTCAGTCCCAACTCATAGCTAAGACTGTAATCTTTACTGAAGCCACCGGATCCTTGGGTTTCAACCTTTTACTTTTTGGAACTAGCAGTCCAGTGTCTGACCCACAACACTGCCAGGGTTTCCATCCTAGGCATTAGGGCGTTGAAATTGATAAGTAGTGACCATTTTGAATTGGATGATCATATGGTTTATTATGCCAGAAATTATATATTGAAGAGGAGCAATATTTCAAGATCTGCCAGTGATGGGATGATATCTATATGACTACAACGAAAATCAGTCAAACAGCTGTTAATTAAATTTTCATACCACTAAGGCCAGTATGAATAAATTAGAGTTTTCTACCAACTTCTTCAATCTGATCAGTTTTGCACTCAAGATGCACTGGTAATTATAGATGACTAGAATATGGGAGTTGGAAACAAAGATGAAAGATCAGTTCAAGTGTGCTGGTTCATTGCTTGTCTCACCTAGGCTGCAACCTGGGGCTGGTAGTTAGAAAATAGAACTGATGACAGAGCTCACGTAATAACACTTTGTAAGACTAATGACTTACTTATTGCATATCCCATGTCTCAACAACATATAGGGCAGCTATACACATGTACTTTACCTGGTGGAATTCACAGGGATCAAGTTGATTAAATTTATAGAAAGACATGATGATAAACCCCCGTTATCATCAGTCAGAACAAAGTCATGAGGTGTGGAATAGATTCAAGTCAAGTTGAAGCTACAGAAAATTAAAGCCAGTCCACAAGAACCAAAATACAACCTTGAATATGTACCACCTGAATTTAGAGAACTGCTCAAGCATTTGAACACTGATGACTGAAGACCAGATGGGTTATGGGATGACATTAAGCACAAGGCAATGTAACAGAGAGGAATTACTGAAACCCAAATGAAGGCGGGACATGCTAGTGGGACAAGAAGAAAGTAAAAGGAAATAGAGGAAAGAAGTAGGAGGCAAAGGACATTTATAGAGGTCTAAATACAGGTATGTACATATGTAAATATATTTATATTAACAATAGGGTTAAGTATTAAGGTAGTATTGGGCTTCTATTCAAGTACCTCAACGCAAGAACACTTAGTTCTAATAAAATGGCATTCTGCGTTACTCACCTTCCTGACACAATTGCTGAAGGTAAAATGGGTACATAAGCAAATGTGAAGAAAGCTGATGGTGTCCAGCTATCAAAAGATATAGCATCTTGGATCTTAAAGATAAACAAGGGACCATCTAGCTGAGAAGCAACAAAGTCAACATGGAAGAAGCACACCAGCCTGTGTGATCATGAGTTGGCGAGGAGATCAGGTATCAGGCATCAAAGACCCAGAACAAAAAATCATATTCATGTGAATGAGGAGGGGTATGGAGTGGAGACCCAAAGCCCGTGGAGACCCAAAGCCCATCTGTAGACAACTGGACTTCCCCTTACACAGAAGGGTCACAAGAGACGAGAGGAGCCAGTCAGGATACATTGAAACATACAACTTTCCTCTGCTTCTTTAATGCTTCCTCCCCACCCACTATCATGACCCCAGTTCTACCTTACAAATCTGGCTAGACCAGAGCATGTACACAGGTACAGATAAGAGCTGGAAACACAGGGAATTCAGGACTGATAAACCCCTTAGGACCAATAATGAAATTAGCAATTCCAGGAGGGCAAGGGGAAGGTGGGAGGGGAAAGGGGGAACCGATCACAATGAACTACATATAACCCCCTCCCAGAGGGACGGACAACAGGAAAATGGGTGAAGGGAGACATCGGTCAGTGTAAGACATGAAAAATAATAATTTATAAATTATCAAAGGTTCATGAAGGAGGGAGGGAAAAATGAGCTGATACCAAGGGCTCAAATAGAAAATGTTTTGAAAATGATGATGGCAACATATGTACAAATGTGCTTGACACCATGGAGGTATGTATGGATTGTGATAAGCACTGCATGAGCCCCAATAAAATGATTTTAAAAAGAAGAAGAAAGAAAAGACGAAAGTAGATGTCAGTAAGAATCTGAAACTTGCTTTAGAATGTAGAATAAGTTAGGGCAAATGGAAGAAATGATGAAGTAAAATAGACGAAAAGTAAAATTTTTTAAAGGGAAGCTAGAGGAGACAAAGTACTGAAATGTGCAGAGACCTGGTGTTAGAAAACCAAAAGGGAACAACATGCTCAGTATGTATCAGACTGGAAGAACCAAAGAAACAAAATAACTTCAAGACAACTGTTGCAATATGCAAGGATTCCATCTATGGGCAGCGAAGGACGGGAGGGAGAAGCCCTCAGCCAGATGGATTGACGTTACCTGCATTATGGGGCTCCAATTAAGGATGGCACAGAACTGTGAAGTGCTTTGTTCTCTTGTACAAGAGGTCACTATGGGTTGGAGCTAACTCGGTGGCACCTAACAACCACAGCCTGGGCAAAATATAGAAAAATGCAGGGAGCATTGAAAAATGGGAGAAATACAATATAATGGTACAAAAAAGAATTGGTCAAGAATCCATGGTATTGAAGGATGAAGGTGTTGAAAAAAAACTAAGAATTGACAGAATATCTATTGAAATGGTTCAGCTTATAGAAGTGCTCACTCTTCTATGCCAAGAAATTTAGATGACAGTTACCTGGCCAACAGTGTAGAAGAGATTAATGTTTGTGCCCATTCCAAAGACAGATTACCCAACAGAATACATACATTATCAAGCAATAAAATTTACACATGTATAAAATTTTGCTGAAGATAAATTGAATGCAGCCATACATAAACAGGAAACCGGAAGAAAACCACTTCAGACCATATTCAGGACAGAATGTGGAATGAGGGCTATGATTGCTGATATCAGATGGTTCTTGACCTTGGCTGAAAGAAGAGAATACCAAAAAGATGCTTACCTTTGTTTATTGACTATGCAAAGGTATTCAGCTGTTTTGAACATATTGTTGTCAAGAACCACGTTTTTCTTGGGTCCACAATCAATGATCATGGAAACAATAGTCAAGAAACCAAATGATGCTTTGGGCAAATCTGTTGTACAAGATCTTTGCAGTGTTCAAGAGCAAAGATGTCACATTGAGGACAGACCCAATCACTGGTATTTTCATCACCTCAAATGTGGGGTACCAGCCTTCACAATCTAATGGGTCCAAGGGGCGATTGTGTAATTCAGGGGTAAAATTAAAGAGACATCAGACAAGATAAAGCAAGCCGGTGCTCAACTCCAGGACCGCCGTGGCTTCAGGAGCCAGATCGGAGCAGAAAGAATATGTTTCCAACTAAGGCTTATATACATTCAGGGGGTGTGCAAACCTCCCTAATTATAGGTAACCACATCTGTAACAAAGTGGGCTGTACCCTAACCTTAAAGGTCCCTGAGTACCTAGGAGGAGTAACCTAACACCAGTGCCCGGGGCAGGTAAAGGGGAGTGGCTGTCCTCAGAGCCTAGAGAGCAGTAGCACAGGTCAGCTCCTATAGATAAAGCTGCGGGCTGCAAAGCAGTCTGCCATTTGCTTGTAAGAGATAACCTTAAGGTAGCACTATTATGGGAGAATAGAGTGGGGAAACAATATTAATTAGGAGAATGTGATTGGGGCTCATCTCCAACTCAAAAGGGTGAAGGCGGCCTCCCTCCACTCCAGAAACCTAACCTGCCAGGCTTCTTACTATATGAGAATAAAGATTCATCAGTATACACTCTATTCCTGTACTCTGCTTCTCACACTCAAATGTAAAATTTGGACAGTGAATAAGGAGGACTGCAGATGAATCGGGGCATTTGAATTATGGTGTTGGTGAAGGATATTGAAAGTACAGTGGACTGCCAGAAGGACTAATCTGTCTTGGAAGAAGTATAGCCAGAATGCTCCTTAGAAGTGAAGATAAGATTTTGTCTCATGCTTTGGGCATGTTATCAGGAGAGATGAGTCCTTGGCAAAGGACATCATTCTGAGTAAAGTAGATGATTAGTAAAAAGGAGGAAAGCCTCCATGAGTATCTGCAACAGTGAGTTCCAGCAGAACAGTCCTGAGGAGGCGCAGAACTGAGCAGTGTTTGTTCTGTTGGACATAGGGTCTTTAGGAATTGGAACCAACGTAGTGGCACCTAAAACAGTCGCATTGTGTTTCCAGTTCACCCTTATACCTGTGCTTTGGTTCTGTTGCTCCTTTGAAAACCCAGTGTGTTTCTCAGGACACATCCTCCTAAATGGATCTTGAATCTGTGATTCTTGTTTCCTTTGTGCAGTGAGGCTTCTAGAAGCACTGTCTACTTACTCAGTTTGGCAGCTCTCCCTCTTAATTTTGGAATTGGCAATGGTCTCAAGAAGGAATATGACCCAAATGCCAGGCATTTTTTCCTGGCCACACACTTCTGAAATTGGGCACTTGCACTGTTCACCGCCTGCCTTCACTAAGATGTCTTGTTTTTTGTTTAACTTTTCTAGTCCTAGTGGGAGGGTTGGAGCATGCAATGTAATGTGGTTTGTGTTTGTGGTCATGTGTGGGAAGATTGTTGGGTAGGTAGAGAAGGAAAACCGAGAAGATGAGTGCTGTATACAGGCAATGATGAAGGCCTGAATTAGGCTAATGTGAGGGGGCTGTCAAGAGTTTGAGGAAAACAGAATGCAGAGATAATGGAATTTTTCCCACAAATATTTTGGAGCCCCCCTTGTAGTCAGTGGAGAGATGAGTTGCTTTCAAATAAGATTTACTAATGAAACAGATACATTGTGGTAAGTCCAAGGTGGTGGTGTTTTTAAACTTGAGAGCTCTGGAAAGCCTAAATTTCATGGAAATTTGTCAAGAGACTGATAATTGGTTCTAATTTGACTCAGGCCACTATAATTTGGGACAACAGTTTCTCCAGGAGTCCTGCTGGTGCTGGTAAGCCCTTGCCTGCTAACTGCAATGTCAGTGGTTTGAACCCACCAGCCACTCTGCAGGAGAAAGCTGTGGCAGTCAGCTTCCATAAAAAGTCCAGTCCAGAAACCAAAAGTGGGAGCAGCTCAGCTGTGTCCTCGAGTTCCTCTGAGACCCGATCAACAACTGTGTGTTAGGTCCCCTGGGCAGGCTGCCCCCCAAAACTAGGCTCCATAGCTTGTACTTACTTATAACCCACTTGCTGTAACAGTAGTGGTTTCGCTTGAGTACCGTCTTTGGTGCACCATCTATTCAAAGCCTTTGCTCATTTTCTCTTGGTTATTTGTCTTTTTGTTGTTGTTGAAGTTTTATATCTATTTTGATTCTTATCAGATACATGATTTGTGAAGGTATTCTTGTCAGTAGCTTGCCTTCTCATTTTTTAGGTAAACAATTTTTTGATTTTTATGAGGTTCTATTTTATATTTTGCCCTTTCTACTTTTGTTATTATACTAAGTAATGCATTGATAAGCTGGGTCTGACCCCATTGCCCCAACTTGTTTTTCTAAGAAATGTGTTCATTGAGGGTGTGCATTCAGGTGTTTAATCCATTCTGAATTGGTTTTATGTACAGTGTGAGGCATGGACCCTATTTAACTTTTCTGCATGTGGAAATCCAATTTTCCCAGCATATTTACTAGAGATCTTTTTTCTCATCAAAAGTACTTAGCCCTCTTCTCAAAAGTCAGTTGACCACAGGTGTGTGTGTTTATATCTCGGCTTTCAGTTCTATCCATTTGGCCTGTGTGCCTATTGTTACACCCATTCCACATGGTTACAGTTACTGTAGCGCTGTGGTATGTTTTAAAATCAGGAAGTAGGAGTCTGTGCTTTGTTCTTCATCATTGCTCTGGCTACTCAAGGCCTCTTGACATAGCATAAACGTGAGTATTGCTTTTCTTATTGCTCTATTGAAAGCTGTTGGAACTTTTATCCAAATTGCCTTGAATCTATACTTCGCTTTTGTTAGTATTAACATTCAACTATCTCCAGACACATGAAAAGATGTTTAGTGTCATTAGTCATCCAAACCAAACTCACTGCCATAGAGTCGGTTCTGACTCATAGGGACCCTCTAGGACAGGGTAGAACTGCCCTGTGGGTTTCTGAGACTGTAATTCTTTTTTCTTTATTTTTTTTAAGTGTAAAAACTCTTTAAAAAATACCTTATTCAAAAAAAATACCTTATTGGCTTTTTAAAAAAATAAATCATTTTACTGGGGACTTTTAAAGCTCTTCTAAAAATCCATACATCACTGTATCAAGCATATTTGTACATATGTCACCATGATCTTCAAAACATTTTCTATTTGAACCCTCAGTATCAGCTCCTCTTTTTTCCCCTCCCTCCCCCATCTTCACACCTTTGTGACCTCATGATAAATTATAACTTAATATTTTCATATCTTACACCGTTCACTGTCTCCCTTCACCCACATTTCTGCTGTTTGCCCCCTCCCCCTGAGGGGGTGTTAGACATTGACCATCGCTATCAGTTCCCAGTCACACACACAGAAAACAGCAGATGTAAAAGCCAGGCAGGGTGTGGGGCACTTGGAACCCTTATCCATCGCTGGTGGGAGCACAAAATAGAACGGTCTTTGTGGGAAACAGTGTGGTTGGTTCCTTAAAAAAAAAAAAAAAAGTGAAAATAGAACCACCCTGTGGCCCAGCACTTCCTCTCAAACTCTCTGCCATTGAGTTGATGCCGATTCCTAGTGACCCTACAGGACTGGTAGACTGACTGTGGGTTTCTGAGAATAAAAAGCCTCATCTTTCTCCAGTGGAGTGATTGGTGGTTTCAAACTGCTGACCTTGCAGTTAGCAGCCCACCAGGTAACCCATTGTGCCACCGGGGCTCAGTTCCACTGCTAGGTATATAACTCACCATTGTTCATGATGACACTGTTCACAGTAGCCAAAAGGTGGGAACAACTCCCATCAACAGGTGGATAAACCAAAATATGGTCCATCTGCATGTCCACCAGGAGCCCTGAAACCAGAGGTAGTCCTTGGGAGGAAGATTTATAGCTCCACAAACCCTGTATTAGGTCACTAGGGGTCAGGATCAAGTCTGGTTTTTCTTTGTTGTTGTTTGCGAGGGTTGGGGAATTATGCATACATACAACAAAATATTATCCAGGCATTGGAAGAAACGAAGTCTTGATATATGGTACTCTAGATAGAGTTTCAAGACATTATGCTGAGCTTTTGAAAACAATCACCAAAGGACAAATATCCAGTGACCACTTTATGTATAAACAAAGCAAGAAAACAAATCTATAGAAACCAAAGTTTATTAATGGCTACCCAGGGGAAACAAGGGAAGAGAAGTTACTGGTGCTAGAAATGTCCTGTGGGGGGCACAGCTGATTATCGCAGTTGCTGTTAATTAGTTGTATGCCTGTTAAAGGTGAATTGGCAGAAGTATGGGCTTCCAAGGCTGCTAATGTATAACTGAACATATCCGTGGATGTAGGTCTGTGGTGTGGAGGTCCGCTGTGTGCAGTGAAACTGAGCCCTGCCCTGTGGCAGCCCTTCAGTCTTCTCTGTTTCACTGCCCATCTACTTTACCAAGCATGGCGTCCTTCTCCAGGGACTGGTCCCTCCTGATAACATGTCCAGAATGCACGGTAAAAGTCTTGCCATCCTCATTTCTGTGTGTGTGGATACGGGGGGAAGGTTGACAAGCGGACCGTTGGTTTACATTGAACACTTCACACACACTTCATGCCACCTCATTGATTGCAAGCCCCTCAATTTCCTTTCTGTTCCTATTCCTAACCTCTGAACTTTGCCTTAAAGTAGATGCTGCCCTTTTTGATCTTAAATGGTTGGTTTTTCTACCACCAGGGTCAGTTCAGTCCCAGACCTGAAGTGTAGTATGACTGAGGTCTATCTTTGGGGGGGGAGGGTATCCCATCTGTCTCTATCCAGGACCTACTAATATGCTCCTTTTAAATGAAGTTTTTGTGTTAAAATTAGGTGCCTCAACTGACATTTGAGTGGCTTATACTCAAGTATATACGGTAAATTCTAGTTACTAGAAAAGGTGCTCATTCACCACCACCACCAACTCTGAAAAGGATCACATTAGAAAGTCCTGGATATAGTGGGACAAAAATGTGGAACAAAACGAAAAATCATTTTAAAAGGTCAGGCTTGGTTGGCTAGAAACAGATGGGACCCCAAACGGTGCCCTGTAGTCCCCCTTGATCAAGTTGAGTCTCATTCTTAGTGAACATATAGGGTTTCCATAAATCTTTGTATGGAGATGTCTCTCTCTCTCTCTCTCTCTCTCTCTCTCTCTCTCTCTCTCTCTCCCCCCCCTCTCTCTCCCCCCCCTCTCTCTCCCCCCCCTCTCTCTCCCCCCCCTCTCTCTCCCCCCCCTCTCTCTCCCCCCCCTCTCTCTCCCCCCTCTCTCTCTCCCCCCCCTCTCTCTCCCCCCCCTCTCTCTCCCCCCCCTCTCCCTCTCCCTCTCCCTCTCCCTCTCCCTCTCCCTCCCTCCCTCTCCCTCCCGAGGAGTAGCTAGGTTGTGTAAACTGCTGACCTGTGGTTAACAGCCTAATGCATAAATAGCACCTGACTGAGGCTGACCCAGGAGGCTTTTGAGATTTAAAGCCCAAAACCCTATTCAGGTAGCTTACCCACCACACTGTGGCAGGTTCTGCCCCTTTTCCAATGACCTTTAGCATCTTACAGGCCCATTCACCGCTATCTCCTATTCTCAGCTTCCCTCAGGAGTCATCCTTGATGGGTTGCCACCATCTACTATGGCAGCTTCCTCCTCCCTGGGCTTCCAGGCAGGGGGTACAGGCTGAATCCCACTAGCCTTACTCCTCCCACCTGTCCAATCACTTAAATATGTTCTTAAGACCTCTGATTTATTAAAAAAAAACAAAACAACAACCTCTGATTCCCCCCCCCCTTATTTAAATTATTTAAAACAGGAAATTAGGAGAAGATCATGAAACACAGAATAAAAGGTTTATAAATGGTACTGGTTATTTCCCATCAGGCTTTCACATTTCCAAGTGCAGTAATATAAACCAAATAAAACTAGATACTGAAAGTCAGGCAGATCCAGTCAAGTCTAGTGACTTGCAGAATTAGACCGTGGTAACCACTACAACTCTCTGTGTGGGTCACACATGACTAATGCTAGTCTAATTGTATGCAATTTTAATCTTTAGTTTGAGGAACAAAAAGCTTGTGGGGCCAGAACAGGGCTGTGGTGTGACTGGGGTAATGTGGTTCCTCAGTAAAGATCTCAAGGAGCTGCCCTCCAGGAATGAACCTGTGCATTGCCCTGATGGAAAAAAAACAATTCCTTGATGCAACTTTCCCAGCCTTTTCCTCCCCAGTGCAGTCTTCATACTTAATCAGCCCCCATCGTGACCCTGTGTCCTTTAAGAAAATCTGGCGATGATTCTAGGGAATCCCAAAGAGATAAAAGTGGTCATACCGTGGAGTGAAGACCCAAGTCCATCTGTAGGCAGTTGGACATCCCCTTACAGAAAGGTTTTAAGGGAGGAGACGAGCCAGTCAGGGTGCAGTATAGCAACAATGAAACATACAACTTTCCTCTGCTTCTTTAATGCTTCCTCCCCACCCACTATCATGACCCCAATTCTACCTTACAAATCTGGCTAGACCAGAGGATGTACACTGGTACCGATAAGAGCTGAAAACACGGCATCCAGGACAGATGACCCCCTCAGGACCAATAATGAGAGTAGTGATACCAGAAGAGCAAGGTGGGAAGAGAAAGGGGGAACCGATCATGATGCTCTACATATAACCCCCTCCCAGGGGTACTGACAACAGAAACGTGGGTGAAGGGAAACATTGGTTAGTGTAAGGCGCGAAAAAATAATAATTTATAAATTATAAAGGGTTCGTGAGGGGAGGAGGGGAAAAAATGTGTTGATACCAAGGGCTCAAGAAAATGTTTTGAGAATGATGACAGCAACAGATGTACAAATGTGCTTGACACAATGGACGGATGGATGGATTGTGGTAAGAGTTGTACGAGCCCCCAATAATTTTTTTAAAGTGGTCATAACCATCTGCCATGCAGCTTTTGTCTTATTGCTAGGTTGCACCGAGGGTCACTGGAAGCCAAAGCTGACTCAGTGGCATGGAGCATAACTTTTTGAGTTAACTTCTCTGCCCTATTCTTGAACTGGCCAAATCTCTTAGGAAACCAGAGTTTTGATCTGAGCAGTTGTTCTCTTTTGAAGGCAACCAAACAAGTTCGAACAATAACACACTTACCTTAGTCTTGTCTCCCGCCATGCACAGACTGTAGCGACATGCTGAAGCACATTTGGTTGGGATAATCCCATTCATGCATGAACTGGAGCCCTGGGAGCAATGCTTTACTTGTGCTCATATTTAACGAGTTTGAACATTTACAACTGTGTGTAAATTTGTAAAAAGTACTCTCGAGTGTTCTAGCTTCAAACCAAGTTCGCGTGTAGTTTTGACTTGAGTCAAGTAACTCCTTCCTTCATGCCATGGGGTCCGTTTGGACTCCTAGTGCCCCTGTCGGACCGACTCGAACGGCCCCTGTGGGTCTCTGAGACTACCACTCTTCATGGGACGAGAACGAGGCCCGTCTTTCTCTCTTGAAGTGGCTGGTGCATTTGAACTGCTCAAATTCAAAATTAGCAGCCCAAATCTTAACCCATTACACTTCCATGCTGAATTATGCATTGAGTTGCTAGCCACAAGGTCAAAAATTCAAACCCACCAGCCATTCCGAGGGAGAAAGATTCACAACCTCAAACCCAAAGAGTCAGTTCTACTGTGAGTCAGATGGACTTGATGGCTTCCAATATTAGGTTAAAATTCCAATTTCCCTTTCTTTTTTCCAACATCCATAGTGTACTCAGAAAAGTTCAAATTGAGATGATACAATGTAATTTCCAGTAAACTAATGTTCTGAGTTTCATTTGGCTTTCTAAGATTGTAATATTTCTTTCTTTGCTCTTTTGTAAGGATTTCAGAGCATTTACTAAGTTTCAGAAATTGTGATGAGGAAAAGTAAATTAAAATGGGCCCAAAGAAAAGTCCAGCAATGACCAGAAAGAAAGCAGAGCCAAAGCTCCCTCTAAGGCTATAAACCTAATGGCCAGTACCCTGACCCTGGCGGAGTTTTTCTACCACCCAACTTTCAAAAGTAACTTTCTAAAGGCCTGTAGAGGTCAAACAGTTGTTCTGGGAAATGGTGACTATTCTTGGTCTGGCAATCTTAAAGACCATCTAAACAGGATGCCAGCAACATTGAGTCTCGTAGCATATCCTCATAATAGGCATTGAAGTTTGGGTTGAATAAATTACGGCACCTTTTGATTCACACGGTGGCATCGCATCAAACTGCTTTCCAATAAAAACTGCTTCCCCGAAATTGGAAGCTCCCTATAGGCAGCAGAATGCCTCCCTCCCCACTGAGCTGGTGTGGCACTGGCGCTAGGGGAGCATCTCTGGAGGAGGTCCTGGCTGCTAGGTCTCCGCCTGGTACACCTGCTGAGTACTGGCAGTGGGCACCATGTTACTCATGGTTACTCATGTGGGCTGGACAAGATTGAAATTCCTGCCTGTGGAGAATCCCAGGTGCACCTTGAAGAACTTTCCCAGCTTGCCTCAGGACTAGGAGAAGCATGGGTTTATATTAGACATCCTTAAGCTCAGGGGCTCCACCAGAAATACAGACAGATGCCCTGCCCTGTTAAGAGGCTGCTAATTACAAAGTTAACCGTTAGAAACCACTCCAAGGAAGAAAAATGGAATTTTCTACTTCTGTAGAATTACAGTCTCAGAAACATACAGGGACAGTTCTACCTGTCCTACAGGGTTTGCTTGATGACTGAGAGAGTGGGGCTCTTCTTACACTCCTCTCAACACCCACCTCAAAAGAGACTTTCAACAGCTGTGTTTAGGGTTAAACCAAAGAGGTGTGCCAGGTGACTTCCCAGTCTAATAGGAAAGCACAGAAGCTGACCATCTGTAGTAGCTAGCCCCAGGGTAGAGAGGTGGCTTCCTATCACGTTACCCTGCTCGCACCAGATTCTGAGATTAGGCATAAATACACATAGTACTTACATTCATAACTACATTGGAAAAACTCAATTAAAATTAACATGCCTTATCCAAACCATGCCTACCGGGGAAGGGGTGGGGGTCGTCCTCATGACCCAGTGACAGCAGGCAGATTCTCATGAAATACATCACCAGCCCTAGAGTTTATTGCTGTTACATGCCACTGAGTTACTTCCAACTCATAGTGACCCCGAGTACCACCGAATGCCGTGTCTTTTTTTGCTAACCTCTCAATAGTTGCTAATAAGAGCTCAAAAAGTTTGCAGAAAAAGGAGGGAAAGTAATGTTTTTCCATGAACATTTTGAAGCTCTCTTGTGTCTGAGACCATTACTTCAAGCCATTGTGGCAATCTGTCTCATTGAGGGGGTTAGTCCTTCTCCTGAGACTGGTCCTTACTCTTTATTTGTCCATGTATGTGAGAGGAAGTCTCACCAATCCTTTCTTTTTAGGAGCCTTCTGCTTCATCTTCATCCATGATAGATTTTGTTCATTTTTCGCCAAGACATCGCCACTCCCATCTTCCTTATCCTGCTTTTGTATGCATATGAGACCATTGGAAATACCATAATTTAAGTCAAGGTGCACTAATAGTGCTCAAAGTGACATCTTCGCTTTTTCACACTTTAAAGAGTTTTTTTGGCAGCAGATTTACCCAGTGCAATAACACCATTTGATTTCTTGACTATTGATGTAGGTAAAAGGAAATCCTTGATAACGTCGACTTTCTCCGTTTATCGTGATACTCTTATTGATCCAGTTGTGAGGATTTTGTTCTCTTTGTGCTGAGGCAGAATCCATACAGAAGCCTTTGTGTTCTGCAGTCAAGGTTATGTCATCTGCATATTGCATGTTGCTAATGAGTTTTGCCCCAGTCCTGATGCCATGTTCTTCTTTACAATGTGAAGCACACCTTTCCTGATTTTAAACGAGTCATCCTTTCAGTCTGAACAACGGCCCCTGTTCTATGTACAGGCTCCAGGTGAGCACAGCTCAGTGTCCTGGAATGCCCGTTTGCCACAGTCCACACAAGTGCCTGTGCACAGTCAGTACACACAGGTAACCAGCCTTCTGGTACTCTGCTTTCAGCCAGGCTCCATCTGACGGCAGTGACATCATCGTCCATTGCTTCACATCCTCTTCTGAATGTGCTTGAATTCCTGGCAGTTCCCAGCAGCCAATTTTGAATGATCTTCAGACACATTTGTGTTTGCAATTAGTGATACTGTTCAGGAATTTCTTTTTTGGAATGGACACAAATGCAGCTCTCTTCCAGCTGATCGGCCAGGTAGCTAGCCGTCTTCCAAATTCCTTGGCACAGATGAGTTTGCAGTGTTGCATTTATTTTTTGAAATATCTCAATTGGTATTGTCATTTCCTGGACTCTTGTTTTGAAAAACTAATAACTTCAGTGCATCTTGGAATTCTTCCTTCAATCCTGTTGGTTCTTGATCATATGCCACTTCCTGCAATGGCTGGATGTCAGCCACTTTGGCATAGTGGTTGTGCATTGGGCTGTCAACCTCAAGGTTAGCAGTTTGAACCCAACAGTCGCTACTCGGGAGACAGATAAAGCTTTCTAACTCCTGTAACTCACAGGGGCAGTTCTACCCTGTCCTATTTAGAGTCAGTGTGAATTGGCGTCTACTTGATGGTATCAAGCTGTTTGTTTTAGGACTCGGTGCATTCCCAAATTGTTCAATATTTTGCCCTTGGAATCCATGTCAAATCCAAATGCATGAAGATTTATACCTGTGTTTTCTCTTAAGAACTTGTAATCAGAGTTAATAAAAATAAAAATTTGGTTCCTTGGTCACACTAGCCACACTTCCAGTGCTCATGTGGCAGGTGTCTCTCAAAGATTGGTCAGTGCGCATACATTTCCATCGTCACAGGAAGGTCTTTTGGACACACAAACCTTCTTTAAAGGGACACTCCAAAAGAAAGTGGACTAAGGATTTAAACAAGAAGGAAAATCAATGAACAAATGAACCAAAAAGAAATGAACGGACTAAGATGCAGAAGCGGCGGAGTCTTTTGCTGATGAGGCTGACAGTGACTAGTTGCTCCAGGTGCAGACTTGGCCAGCCATTGAGGCCCGCCCCTTCTCACCTTACCTAAGTTTCAAATGCTAAACCTTCCATTTCCCGCTGGTTTGCATGAGTTCTTCTAAATATTCCATGTGTTTCTTGTTTATTCTTGATCTGCCTGGCCTTTAGTGTAAACTCCTTGGGAATCTCTCCTCCTCACCCTTTAGCATTCCAGACCTGGGATGGGCTCAGGTGGAGCTGGCCCACGGGGCACGGGGTGGCTGCTGCCACTGCATGGAAGTTGGCAGATGTAGAGAAACGAGATCTCTCCCTGGCTGCCACCAGCAAGTGCATTGGAACAACCTGTCTGGCAGATGTCCTTGGTGTGAAAGTCCCCAGACTGTACCTGTCCTTTGACCCAGTGTTTCTCCTTCTAGGGCATATATCATAAGGAAGTCATTACGAATGTGCCCAGAGATACAGCAGCAAGAGTCAACCAGAATGGAATGCCTACCTGCAGTCAGAAACACTCTTGAACTTGACCTACCAGAGGAATGTAGATGATTTAGTTTGGTTTTTAAATGTGTCCACACGAACTATTTTACAGAGTTGTTCAAAAAAGATATCCCTCCCCCATGCCTTAGGATTTTAAAATATTATTGCATTACGTACTTATCTGACCTACATCTTTCTTAAAGCAAAACTACAACTTACCTAGACATTTCTTTCCACAGATCCCTTAATATGGACTTTGAAAATCAAGATAAGGAGAAAGACAACAACAATTCTTCTGGGTCTTTTAATGGCAACAGCACCAACAATAGTAAGACATTTTATTGCCAGCTAATTGTCACACGTATAGTTGTCTTCATTTGATTCTTTCTGATCCTCAGTTAATAAAATAACTTGGTGCTTGGATTCATAAGCTGACAGATAATAATCTAGTGTAAGTGTTTTGGTGGGGTTGATCATCAATTCATTCAGTGACTTAGAAATTACTTCTAAAACTAAGTATTACTGATGAGCTCTTCTGATATTTAAGACCTTGTGAGAATGCTTTGTTTTATGTCATAAATGTCCATAACGTAGCAAATGGATAAAAGGAAATATAATCTAGCTACATAATGGAGTACTGTCCAGCAGGAAGGAGGATGGAATGTCCCGGCACATGAGCCGCCCAACATCCTGCTGAGAGAAAGAAGCCAGGCGCAAGAGATGGTGTGCTGAAGGTTCCACTTCTACAAAATTTCCAAAATGGCACTGATGACAGCTGTGTGGGGCGAGGGGCGGCAAGGAACGAGCAGGCAGAATCTTACTGGGTTGATGAAAATGTTCTCCGTGCCACTGCCCCCCCCTCCAAAAAAAAAAGAAAAGCATATGCTAAAAATTACTTCTCAATAGAATTGTAGAAAGTGCATGATAGAAAGTAAATTTGAAATGAGGAAACCAGATTTGACAATTAAAAAAAAATACTGCCCTCGAGTTTTCTGACTCACAGCCACTTTTCTGAGACTGTAAATCCTTATGGGAACAGAGAGCCTATCTTTCTCCCACAGAGCAACTGAGGGGTTTGAACTGCCATCTTTCCTGTTAGTAGCCCAGTGTTGAAAGATGTGTCCTGGGAACCTACCCTGTAACTGACACTCTGTGATGTTTTGAAAAATGCAAGAGCTGGTAGGTACCTAAGGTGTTGTCATGTAGGCGGCAGGGCCACAGTGCTCTCCAAGGTATTAAAGTGGTTTTGTGTGTTAAGCTGCTAACTGCAAGGTCAGCAGTTCGAAACCTCCAGCTGCTCTGAGAGAGAAAGATGGGGCTTTTTACTTCTGGAAAGATTTATAGTCTGGGAAACTCACAGGGGCAGTTCTACCTTGTGATATAGGTTGCTGTGAGTGACATCGATTCGATGGCAGTGAGTTTGGGTTGAGTTTTTGGTAACAGAGATGGCACATCACCTGGAACTTAAGAATCCTCCTAAGTAAGCAACTGCTCACCATCCAGCGGCCCTACTGGGGTAGTGGATTCCTAGCTGGGGTCAAACTGCTGGGCGTGTGACTAGTAACTCATCAGCTACTTGGAAGACGAGGCTGTCTGCTTTCATACATATTTACCACCTTGGAAAACCCACAGGAGTTCTACGCTGCCCTTCAAGGTCAGTATGAGTCAGAATCGACTGGGTGGCAGGAAGGACTTTTGTTTTTATCAGTGCATCAGAGTAAACTTTATAGACATCCATTTATGAGAGGGAGAGAGAGAGGCACAGTGAGGGCTGAGCAACCATGGGTCCCATTAGGAGGGACGTTCCTAGGGAGGTGACCATGATTTACAGGGCAGACTAATGAGGAAGAAATGCCAGGGAGCCAAGAGAAGGTTGGCATCCCCAGGAGGTGTACATGGTTAGTGTGCTCAGTTGGTGACTACAAGGATGTATGTTCAGGGTCCCCAGAGGCACCTCCGAAGGCAGGCGTGGTGGTCTGTCTACTGCCAAGAAATTGGAAACCTCAGGAGCTCCGTTCTTTCTGGCACACACGAAGTAAGCTCACTGATATGTGTATATTGTGGACACGGAGGACCTTGAGTGGTAAGGGGTCCCATGGTTTCTGCTTCAGTGTCTCTGCTTACTGTGATTCTCTGTTAACAAAATGACACCCCGTAGTGCAAAGTAGGAAAGAGAAGTACAGTAGAATTATTTAAATAGAATGAGTCTTCTCTTGAACTTATGACACAGATCTTTGTATAAAGTAAAATACCATCCTAGTAACTTATTAGAAACAAGGTAAAAAGCCAGTGGCTGAATCTGATTTTCAGATTAAATTATACATTACAGTTTGCCTTCTTAGCAACATTTTTGGTACTCTTTAAAATCCTTTTTTAAAGTTCAGTAATGTAGACTACCTACAAATGATGTAGTCGAACCAGGTATGACTCTGCTGTGCATTGCAATATCTCTAGCCCAGAAAACCCAGAGAAATCTGTGAACATCAGTCCACAGAATAGAAGGAAGTTACCTGTAAAATCAGGTGTTTGTTTCTCATTAATCAGAAACTCAAAATAAGTGAAGCATTTTCCATATAGACTCCTATGTAAGCCGAGTTTTTCAGCACATTTTAAATGTAGTTTTTGTGGTAAAATTAGGTGCCTCAGCTCGAGTAGATACTTTTTAAATAGTCATTTCTTTACCTCTTAAGATGTGCTAAATTCTCCTCAACCGCATACATTTATTTCTTCAACTCCTGCTCTGGACCCAATGTACCAAAAGGCATCATGTTAAAAAGCCCCCAGCCTCTTCTGACAGGTTAGGATAGCATGCAGTCACCCACTTCCAGGGAAAATCTCGAAGAAAGACATGGCCATCACAGAGACGCCGCTCCTGAATTGTGGAGAAGGACTCCATTTCCTCTTGGAACAGAGTAGCGAATGGGATGCATGTATCCCGCTTCAGGAGGGTGAATAGGAAAGTGCTGTGTAGGTGCTAAAGAGCTTGAATGTTGGAAAAACTGGGGAAGGGACTGCTAAGAAGAATAAGTCATGGATTTAGTGTGAAGCCTTTGGCAAGAATAGTGTTTTGGAGTGACTGGATAGAGGTTCTTGAAAGGTTGGTTTCAGGTGCCAACTTTCAAAATAGTAAGAACCAAGGAATCTGGGAAGAAGACAGGGAAAGAAAAAGTGTCGCCATTCACTGCCATTGAGTCGTGATGATGCACAGTGACCTTTTAGGGCAGAGCAGAACTGCACTGTGAGGGCTCTGAGGTCAGAAATGTGTACAGAAGGAGGTGGGGGGTTCAAACCACCCAGCTTCCACTTACCAGCCCAATGCTTAACCCACCCTGCCAGAGGACTGTCCTCTGTAAAGGAATATTTCCCCTTGGCAGTTGGCCTTGGGCATTTGACCAGAATATTGGAAATGATACTCCAACCACCAGAACAGAAGGCTGAGCAGACCTACCAGGAAATATAGCACTAGCCTCATTAGAAATCAGGAAAATGACAGTGAACACTGAGATAGTCCAGGTTTATTGTGCCATTCTGGCTGATAAACATATGTGGGATTAATTGAAGGGTGGTGAGATAAAATGGCTCCGTGAGCCTTGTCTTTCTTGTTTTGGGGTCTCTTGCTCTCTGACGGTTGTACCAGGGTGCAGCTGCCTTAGTCATTTCCCTGCTTCAACTGGCAAGGCTCACTTCCCGCAGACATCCCTGAGGAGAAGCCACATGGACCTACCCCGATGCAGCCCTGGGTGCTGGAGCAGTCGTGTGGAGACCTCTGCCAGCGCTGAGATGCTGACATGTTCACTGACTAGGCTTTCCTACTGCAGTCGCCATCATTGCGTGTGTTTTATGATATTGAGGAGGACTTTGTAGCTCGGTGTCGGACATAAGGGCTAATGTTGGACTTAGGGGCTTGGACAGCTCTGGGTTGGTACGCTTTCTTAATGTACACTTAACCTTTAGACAAAACTCTCTCGTATGCTTAAGAGTTTCTGTGGATTTGTTTCTCTAGTCTACCAAGACTAAGGTAAACACTGTAAGGAAAAAATACCCCTAGACCTTCCAGAATAGCTCATAAAAAGCTTGACAATCAATACCAAGTGTTGGTGAGGAAGCAGCGTGGAGAGAACCCTCTCACCGGTCTGGCATTCCATACTAGAGGTGAAAACAAGTGCCACAGACTGTCTCACGCCTACTTAGTTATATTCCCAACAGGTAGAGGCACATGGTACAAGCATGCTCAAAGAAGTCTTCGTAATGATTAAAAAGTTGAAAACAACCCAGATGACAACACATTGAGTAAAAAATAGTGCACAGCTACATGTGACCGGAGTGATTTTCAAAAAGTTGAATGAAAGAAGACTAGGCACCCCCCTCAAAAAAATCTAATTAAACACATGCTGAGTTAAAAATAACAGAACGGAACACTCATATTTAAGGATTGATGCTTGAGCGTCACCGCAAAGGATTGTGGTTTGATTGTTTTAGGGGAGAGAGAGAGATGATGGGGGCGTTCTGGTGCTGGCAAGGTTCTAGGCGTATGTTTTGTTTTTCTTTAATCCTTTCCTGTGAATTGTGTGAAGGATTACAGAGCAAGTCAGTTTATTCCTACACAATATGTGCCAAGATGGGATTGCAATCCCACTGAACCCACATCTTCCTCGCTTAACCCTTCCTGCCTTCCCAACTTTGCAAATGCTGCAGTTTTCCATCTCAAATGGTTGATAGTCCATAAAAGTGCATAGGTCTCAGGTATTACTGGTTCCTTCCAAAAGGTTTAATGATGATTGTCTTGAGCTCAGTTTTCGTGTGTGTGTGTGTGTGTGTGTGTGTTAGAAAGTAGTTGGACTAAGTGATAGGATGATGCTCTGCATATGAATAAGTTTGGCTAAAATCTCTCATCAGTTAACCCCTTCCCCTTCAGGCGTGCTCTCTCCACACCTCCAGGAAGTAGTGTCCCTTCTGAGTGAGCACCTTACCACGTGAAGGAGCTTTCCTGGCCCAGTGGCCTCGCTGCTGTTTGGTAAACTCTCTTGGGTCCTTCGATAAAACCAATAGAAGCAACAATGTCTGATAACTCCTGGTTATAAAATCTGTGCTTTAATAAAAAACAAAACTGCATCCTAATATTCTAGAAGTTTCTTCTGGCATTCAGTTTTACATTTTAATTGCAGACTGAGTTTTAAAAACTTAGATTTATTATAAACAAATCCCTGGCTATATAGTATTAGTTCTAGACCGGCCTTTTCTGCACCAATGTAGTTTATCTGTACACTGTGGTCTTACACAAGCGGTGTATATGTGTATAAGATTTATAGCTTTTAAAGATTTTTAAATTGGCTTATTCTAATCATGTATCTGGGAAGCCATTGCTTTTTCTTGTAAAAGGTACCTGTTTATCTTTATTTTTTCTTGAACTATTGCATCAGATAGGCATCTTCCCTGCCCCCCCCTCCTGCCCCCACAGTGGTCCCTGCGCCCCCATTGAATGAGCCCTGACTGCCATTCAAGACAGTGTCCTCCAGATCTTTTGCCCCAACCTCAATCACTTTTCTTAAACTATTTGACTCATCTACTTGGCCCTTACGCACTTCTATGGAAATATATATATTTATATATATATATAAAATCATCTCACCCCACATAGCTTTTGGGGAGCAGGTCAAGTTAAGGAAGAGTGACTTCAACCCCTTGTGCTCATTATGTTCTTGGAGGTTGGTGACATGAAAAGGAGCGCTTATTCCTAATGTCTTCCTGGGGCCGGCTGCCTCCGTCGAGAGCTATGACCTCGGACACCCACGGGGCCAGTTGTCTTACACTATTGTCCAGTCGCCACGGGTGATTTATCTGTAGTGACTCCTGGGTGCATGTCTTGGTTCTTTTCACTTTTGGAAATTTGGGCAGGCAAAATACCGTACATGCTCATGTATAAGCAGAGATTTTCAGCACATTTTTAATGCGTTTTTTGTGCTAAATTCGATGCCTCGGCTGATAGGTGGGTCGGCTTCTACTTGAGTATATGTGGTAGCTACTTTTCATTTCCTCATGCAGTGATTCTCCGTTTGTGATATTTGCTTTCTCACCAAATACTCTGTCAGTGGTTCTCACACTGGATGCACAATAAACCCTTGTGGGGAGTTTTTAGCCTGTCCTTGTTCTTGAATGCCATCCTCAAAGCCATTCCCATTGGAGCTCATTGTTGCAGCCAGTGTGTCCATCCACCCTCACCTCAAAGGAGCGTTCTGGCTGGACCTTTTGGTGATGTTCTTTGCCAACACCATCATTCAAAAGCATTGGTTCTTTTTCAGTTCTGTTCCTTGTCCAGCTTGCACATGCCTTTGAGGAGACTGAAAATACCGTGGCTAAGTCCTCAAGGGGACATCTCTGCTTCTTCACACTAGATGGAGATCTTTTGTAGCAGTTTGCCCAGCGCAGTGTCCTATTGGATTGCCTGGTTGCTGCTTCCAGGCATGTTAAGTGTGCAGCCAAATAAAATGAAGTCCTTGATAACTTCACTCTCTTCTCCACGTGCTTGATGCTGCTGACTGGTTGAGTTGTAAGGATTTGGGTTTTATGTTAGGTGTCATGCATACTAATGCTGAGTTTAACCCCCAGATTTTAACTTAATTGGTCTCGGGTTGAAGGTAGACAATATATTTTAAAGCTCTCCTGGGTGGTCCTTATTAGCAGCCAAGAATTGAGACCACTTTGATAAACCCCATTCTTATCCCAAACGATTGTTTTCCTCCCATTTATCCTCCATTCTGGTTCCTTAAGACCTTCCCATAAATGCTTTTTAACTTGCTCTTCTCTTTTCTTCTTCTCCTGAAAATCAATCCTCCGTTGTTAGCAACCATGGGAAAGAATGAATATGAATTCATTAGATCCACAGTTGATGAGTTATTATAGTCAGTAGGCCAAAACCACCTCTGGTTCCAGACCTGTATACAAAGACTACATGTCTGTTCAAATGGACTAACTTGCCGCATTACTTCTTTGGCACCAGGAAGTAGCCATTCAGTTAGTCTCTGCAGCACCTACTATAATGAAGGCACTCCTCGCAGCTTAATGACTTTATGTATGTAAATGTATATAAATTTAGGTATATCAAGGGCCCGTTAGCATGGTCAGAGGCTCATGTGTCCTGTTTTCTCTCTTTCAGGTATCCAAACTATTGACTCCACCCAGGCCCTGTTCCTTCCAATTGGAGCATCTGTCTCTCTCCTAGTAATGTTCTTCTTCTTTGACTCAGTTCAAGTAGTTTTTACAATATGTACAGCAGGTAAATGAGTTTCTCTATCTAGTCTTAATTCACCTAAAAGGAAATGTGTTTACTCTGTTTATTGTCCTTCAGAACTAAAGGCTTTATACCAGACCATTGCAAGTTTTTCTTGCGTCAGCCCAGCCTTTTCTTTACTTCTCCCCACTCCCTACCTTTGACCAATTTGAGAAAAGGACACCTGAGAGAGGCCTAGGTGCTCAGACCTGCCAACACAGTCTGAAAGGAAGGCAGGCCAGGGACTTGACAGAGCCTGTGCGTGGGCTGACAGCAGGGCAATACTGCTTTGGCTGCAGCGACACTTGTAGGGTACCAGGTGGTCCAGTTTTGTGAATGGGCTGGTTGACACACCCTACCAAGGTTTCTGAAAAGAAAGGGTTAATAGCTGATGAAGGTAATTTGGCAGTCAGCTCTCTAATCTATTTCCAACCTAAGAGAGCATGGGAATATATAAAACATACACACCCTCTCATTTTTTTCTGATTCTTCCAACCAAGCGCCTCCTTTTGTTTTTTTAAAGAACCAATTTCTTTCATGCTAAAGGAAAATGGTTTTCTTCACCTGTTAAATTGTATCTACTTGTCCAGAGGCTATATTCCAGGAATGGTTAAATTTAAATCATGCCTTCTCCCCTCCCGGTTGGTTCAAATTAAATTGACCTTGTTTTCTTGTCTCCAGTTCTTGCAACAATAGCGTTTGCGTTCCTTCTCCTCCCGATGTGCCAGTATTTAACAAGACCCTGCTCACCTCAGAACAAGTAAGTAAGTGGGGTTGTCTTCAAAGTTAGGCCTGTGTAAGCCTCTCTCTCATACCGGCTCACAACATCAGCAGTCTGAAGGTCTGGAATCGACAACACGGGAAGTGAGGTGGTGGAAGTTTCAGACTAGAAGAGCATGCGTCCATTTGCCACCTTCCCATGGCAGAGGAGATGGAAACAACTTTCAGGAAGTCAGAATCACGCTACTATGCTTCCTGCTAGGGTCACTGGAAGATGGGCATTTCAGAAAGAGGTGTGCTCTTTCTGACTTTACCTAGTGAGTTAATGAGCCGTGGGAACTGGTTGCACGCAAGCCGTCTTGTTTGTGTTTCCTCTTGGCTGACGGGCCTTGGACCCTCCTCACAGAGCTTAAACCCCCAGAGCCACACCTAAGGCCTCACGCCACTGCTGTGAACAGGAGGGGGCTCTGTGCACGTGGGACAGACAGCTGGTTTTCTCAGGAATTAGTGAGGACTGAATAGATTTACCACCCCATCGATCTTTATCTTTGATAAATGAATTGAATTATTAACTTTCTTAATTTTTTCCCAAAGTTTATATTGTGATGCACATTTCATTGACCTGCTTCCATTTATAGGTCAGGAGTGTTATTAACACTGAAGAAATAACTAATAAGTTTTTTTTATACTAAACTGGATGAGAAACGAGTATTTCAGGATTTAGTGTAATAGGATGTCTCAAAGCAGGGGTTTAGAATTGATAGCATTGAATGAGTGCCGGTTCCCAAAGTCCTGTTAATAAATTCTCTGAGCACCACTTTTACCCCCAGAAAAGCGAGCCTGATTTCTCCTTTTCAGGGTTGTCATGTGATTGAGACAGTCCATACTGTTGACCTTGAAAAATATTTAAAAACAAAATACATATTTTTAAGTTTATATTGTCACTGGAAAGCTGTAAACACTCGTTTGGAGTCCATTTTCATGTGAATCTGGAAGTGTGATGCCTCTGCATTTTCTGTAGCGTGCTCCAAAGAGGCGTGGGGACCTGGGGCTGCGGGCACTGCACGGGGCGTCTGCCTGTCAGAAGCCGAGGGGCTCAGTGCATGCCGTGTGTTTTCCAGAATTTCCTTCGGCTGCTGTGGGCGCTTCACTGCTGCGGAGCTGCTGTCCTTTTCCCTGTCCGTCATGCTTGTCCTCATCTGGGTCCTCACAGGCCACTGGCTCCTCATGGACGGTGAGTGCCTCCGCTTCCTGGGTTCACTGTGAGTAGTAGACATCCTAAGGCTGGTGCTACCTGTCATGGACGTTTCCAACTTTTTCTCACACTCTAAAGAATTTTAAAAACTGCTTTGAGAGATATATGTCACGCACCTTAAAATTCTCCTGAAGTGTGTAAATCAGTGGATTTCGGCATACTTACAGAATCGCGCCACCCTATTTAGATTAGAGTATTTTCATCACACGCACCCCTGAAACCTGACCCGGCAATCACTGCCTTTTCTGCTGCACCTTGGCCGTCCACTGGTTTATTTATTCTGCATATTTGCCTACTCGTATATAAGTGGAATTGCATATCAGATGACCGTTAGGGTCTGGATTCTTTCCAAGAGCCATCTGTGGTCTGGACCCGACACAGCACGTTGTATTTACCCAGCAGCACACGACTCCGAAGGGGCCGACAGAGTCACCAGTGCCTGTGTGTGCTCATTCACCTTGCTGGGGTCCGGACTCTACCCTGGCACCCTACTCGGCCTCATAGCGAGTGCTTGCTCGACTCCCGTCAGCCCTTGAGTGGCCAGTCTACATATGAGCATTCGGAAGCTTCACGTATAGAATGTTTACATTATCAGAACTGCAAAATTTCACAAAATCAATTAGTGCTTTCAGTCTTCATTCAGATTTATATTTAATATCAATGTCGATGCTTCTGGAGGTTGATAAAAAGCATAAATCATTAAAATGAAATTAACACACATTGAAGGACACACGGCAAATTGCTTACCCAGCTTAGAGTACAAGGGTGAATGTAGACCAGATAGTAGCAGTAAGGAGCCCTTTTGGTATAGTGGGTTTAAGTTGGGCTGCTAACCACAAGGTCAGTAGTTTGAAACCACCAGCCACACCACAGGGGAGCTGAAAGGTTTTCTACTCCCATAAGGCTTTACAGTCCTGGAAACCCATGGGCGGGGCGGGGAGGGGGCACACAGTTCTACTCAGTCCTATACGGTGGCCAGGAGTTGAGCTCAACTTGACAGCAAGTGAGTAACGTGAGATACGTTAAGAATGATAAAGTGGCAGGTATGTGCATTGGATCATTCCCAAGATTAAGGTCTTGATTTCTACAGAAGAATGATTTGTTAGTACTTGGTGTATGAAGTACAAATGGGGGACCAAGGGAACAGGAGAGACTTGACTAGAAGGCGTTTCTTGTCAGAGTGTGGATCTTGGCCATGATGGGGCAGAGACTCGCAACGGGGCGGTATCCAGGCTCACCGAGTCCAGCGGCCTTCTGAGGAAGCAGCAAGCAGCAGACAGGTCTCTGCATAGCTAGGGGGTGGGGTTGCAGAAAATGAAGAATCCCATTCTCATTATTCCATCTTCCACAACTTTTCAAATGCTGGTTATTTGGTTAAAATCTAAACCCAATTACTTCAGTCCTTGTAAGTGGTTTGGATGACTCTTGAGGACAACTCTTAGAAGAGATGGTTTTCTGAAGGTGTCCTTAAATGTCACGTTGGGAGGCTACCCAAATAAATGAGCAGCTTCAGTATGTGACTCAGGATGTTTAGCTCCTGTGACATCCCTCAGCCGCCTGTGTGGTCTGAAGCTCCCTGCAGTCCCACTACTACTAGCTTTTGCTTGGATTGCTTTACTCGTGTGTC
The DNA here is from genome assembly GCF_050624435.1 of Tenrec ecaudatus. NCBI lineage: Eukaryota > Metazoa > Chordata > Mammalia > Afrosoricida > Tenrecidae > Tenrec > Tenrec ecaudatus. Next base: position 8,606,697 of record NC_134545.1, read on the forward strand.
CCAACCCATGGGAAGCTGGTCAGAGGCAGTGTGAGTTTCAAGTCCTCCCTAAGGTGTGAAGAGCATGGCATGGAACAGAACCACCACCTGCTGTCTGTGTCACATGACTCGTGTGCCACTGGGAAAAGGTCAGCACATTGAAACATGGCATTCTTTTTCTTTTTAGTAATCATTTTGTTTGGGGGGCTGTTACAAATCTTGTGTGACAATCCATCATTCAAATTAAGTATACTTGTACATGTGTTGCCATCAACATTTCTAAAACATTTTCTTTGTACTTGAGCCCTTGGTATCAGCTCCTCTTTTTCCCCCTCCCTCCCCCACCCTTCTGTATCCTTGATCAATTATATATTATTGTTATTTCTTGTCTTACACTGTACATTGTCTCCCTTCACCCACATTTCTGCTAGCTGTATATCCAACCTTGTGATGGGTCCTCTCACTCCCAGTGATATCCCCCCCCCCCCCAATCAAGATATCGCTACTCCCACTACTGGTCCTGAGGGTTTTATCTGTCCTGAATTCCATGTGTCGAGAGCTCTTAGCTATACCAGTGTTGGTGTGCATCTTCCATTTGGGTTTATTTGCTTCCCTGCTGGGTAGTTGATTGTTTAATGTCAAACCTTTAAGACCCTAGATGCTGTATCTTTTGATAGCCAGGCACCATCCACCACATTTGCCTATGCACGTATTTTGTCTTCAGTGATTGTGTCAGGAAGGTGAGTATCAAAGAGTGCCAGGTTATTAGAACAAAGTGTTCTTGTGTTTAGGGAGGCCTTGAGTAGAGGCCCAAAGTCTGTCTGCTAAGATGACATTCTTTTGAAGATAAACATAGCCTCCTAAACGTAGCAAGTCAGCAGAATTGTCTTCATTGTACTTTGGCAAGGGGCATGGGAATGGAGGAATTAGACTCAATAAAGGAGGAGGAGTCCTGGTGGCATAGTGGATCAGTTCAGATCCACCAACCGCTCCATGGGCAAAAGATGTAAGCCTGGGGAGCGACCCTGAGGTGCAGTGTACTCTGGCCTACACAGCGGCTGTGCATCAAGGGAGCAGCTCTCAGAGGGACCTCCGAAAGGGTCCCTTCTGCAGCAGGCTCATAGAAAACCGGGCAGACTGGGGGGGACTTCACAAAGGTGGGGCAAAACCTCAATGACGAGATAATGGAACTTTTCCAATGACCATGAACAGACATGCATTTCCATTGTGAAATCTCCCTGATTTAAATATTTGAGTGAATATTCAATGAAGCCACCCACCTGGCCCGAACTAGATCTCATCTCTTTCCAGATGCGCACTGATAAAATTGTCCTTGAACCAAGTATGGCATTTTTCCTCTGGGGAAGAAAAAACTGCTTCTGAGCTTTTTAATTCTTAATGGCTTGTCTCTCAGGTTGGTCTTCAATGTGTGACTTGTTTTCTGCTGTTACGTAATGTTGATTTCTAGCTGTGGTCTGGAAGGTTCTGGAATCTGCTCTTCTCTGCAGAATCATTTCACAGGCACTGAGGTTTGGTTGTTTTGTTTTTTTTTTAATTAAAGCCTGTCCTTTGAAGTTAATCTGGAATGAAATGGGGGGGGGGGTGTGATGAGTAGTGGTGATTTTGGGAGGGCATGACGTGTATTTTCAGGGTTCTACTGAGAATTGTCGGGGGATTTCTAGAAGAGAAATTCAGTGCTGGTGTGTATTCTAAGCTGTGAGTTTGGGGCTACAGCTCCCCTCCAACCAGCCCAGGTACCAGCCGTACCCTGGCAGATGTCTCGCCCAGCCCCCACACATTCTAGGAGTTCCCGCTCACCTCCGATGTTGTTCTTGCTTTAAAATGCTAGGCTCTGGCTCAGAGTCCGTGCAGGGTGGAACTCCCTGGAGAGGCCGAGCCCCAGACTGGGAGGCCCTCTTAGAGGACAGCGTGCTTGGTTTGCTTTCATTGTCCCTGGCTCTGCGGGCGTAATGGTCAAGGGTGTAATGCCAATAATAATTAAAGTGCAGTGACTGAAATTAGTAGCTGACTTCCCCAGATCTTGTTACCGCCTTTTAATACAAGTAGCATGTGCACGACACAGTTGTTTTTTCCCCAAGGTGCACAGAGCCCTCGCTGCTAGCTTCTGTGTGTGTGTGAGAGAGGGGTGGGCATCTCAGGCAGCACAGATCATGTTGCCCTGAAGGAGCCCTGATATGAAGGTACATGAATGAACAGCACCCAAGGGCACGCTATGAAAAGGGGAGCGTGCTGCAGGGCTCTGGGTCGTTGGAATTGGAGTTTTAGGCAGTCAGCTCCTCTTGAAATAATCCAATAGAAGAAATGCATTCTTCCTTACTCAGGGAACCTGGGGTGTACCAGTGATTCCGCTGGAGGTTCGGAAAGACTTAGAGAGGGACTAATGCAGAGGCAGCCAGCACTAACCAGAGCAGACTTGAGTCACCCCAGAACTGGTTGACCCTAAGGTAGGAGAGGATGCAGGCTTGTTTGGGCAATGAAGAATAGGTAGGACATTTTAAATAAATACAATTTCTAAAACTTAATTAAGAGGGGAAGCATGACCCTGGTCTGCAGAAAAGATAAAGGGAACAAACACCCTGAAATGCCAGCCATCTGAAGGGCTGTGATAAGCTGACAGTGACTACTGAGAGCCTCTCGTTTGGAAGGTTTCGATGGAACCTGTCGCTGGGCTTTGGCACGTTGCGTGTGGGGTGAGGTCAGCGCCAGGCAAGTGACGGTGCAACACGTGCTGTGTACACCACCGGTCAGCCATCTCCCCTGGGTTCTTTGTGTCCTGTACATTTGCTTGTAAGCTCGTGGACAGTCTCCTCCCACCATCGCCCTCAGCCAGTCGGCACACACAGATGTGCCCTGAACTTGTTCTCTGGCTATCAGGTCCCAGCCCACTTCTGACCACATGCCTAAAGCCAGGCCCCGGTGGTGTTTTTGAGGGACAGCACAACCAGACATTCATTTCTGAAAGGTAATTATAATGAGAACCCCGTCCTTTAAAAAGTGGGCCTGAGTTCATTATGTCACGGGCTGTAGGTTCATCTTTAGTTGACCCCAATTAGTTACTGTTGGGGATTATGTTCATAGGTTACCAGTGTGACTCTGGTTTTATGAAATTATTTTTGAAACTTGTTACTATACCTTTGTTGGGTGAGCAGCGTCTGGGGTCTTAACAGCTTGTGAGCAGCCATCTCAGAGAAACTCTGCCCTCAGGGGCAGCAGACAGACAGGAAGAGACCCAGAGGTCTAACGTGAGGCCAGACTAGCTAGTGCCCGTGTGTGTGTGTTGGGTTTAAAGAAACATCAAAGACATTTTTTTAAAAGTTAAGACCATGACCAGAAAGAGGCTGAAGGAACCCCCTCAAGATGACTGCTCTGAGATAACTTTCTACCGTGAGACTGAAGCAAATCCTAGAGATAGAATGTGCTCTTCGGTCCAACTGGGCCTCATCAGCCCAAAACCAAAGGGAAAGGGCAGCGACTCCTGACAAACAGAAGCAGGGAGCCCAGGGAGGAATGGGCATGCTGATGCTTTGGGGGTGGGGTTCGGGGTCACAGAGAAATGAGTTGGACCTAAATCTGGTGCTCCCAACCACAACGTCAACCTGGGGGACTCTGGAGAAGGAGGGCACGTACTTTCTGCTGCGGTGCAGTCCCAGCCTTGGAAACCCACAGGGCAGGGCAACTCTGCCCTCTGGGCTGACTGTGAGCCAATCAACCCAGTGGGAGCAGGTTTCCATTTCTTTGATTGGGAACACTGCTTAGCGAAACTTTCACTGAAAGCTCAATACAGCGTTACACCAATGGGGAAGGGCCTTTTGGAACCCTGGAAGTCAGGGGAATCCCTGAAACCATTGCCGGACTCAGATTTAAACTTGAGGCCAGTGATACCCCCTGACAGCTCTGTCAAACCACGCAGTGGTTGAACTTAACTGCTACCCCACACCGGCCTTGAGCACGGTGTCCTTGACAAACTGTCCACATGGGACCAAACAGACAACAGCAACTGGAATATTGGGGAGGAACCCGAGGGGCAGTGGAAACGGCTGCACCCCGCACTTGCAGTGCCCATGGGGAGGCACTGTGGACGTGGAGTGTGGTCTGTATGTCTCTTCTCAACCACTAAGTAAATACGAAATGAGGCCACTGTGATGCACATCCTATTTAGTGCAGAGTCAGCAAGGATTTCTTGACCACAGCTCTCCACAATTCAGACTGCAGTGCACCGTCAGCAGATGCCATTGCCAGCGATGGGGAAAAGGCGTGCATTACAAGGGGGCTTCAAAAGGCCTTGGAGACGAGGACATGAAGGATAGTGAAACTGTATTGTTGCTTGTTCTGGTCAGTCTGTGTGTGTGCAATTCTGACGCATAGTGATCTGAGAGGGCAGAACCCCTTAGGGTTTCCATGCCCACCCACGCACTGCACCCCGGGGGCTCCCTGTGGCTCTCTAAGTCTAGCCTGAATCTTACCTAATCACTATAAAAAAGCCACCTGTTAAAATTGATTGTGGTGATTACACAACTCTTTGTTCTGATAGAACTATTGAAATGGATGAGATGTGAATTACATTTCAAACTATATTTTTAAAGTTGAAAATAATTTTAATTCCGATAGATGGAAATCATTTTTGTTGAGTTGCTATGTCCAGTCTGCCATAGTAGGGAAACTATCTTTACCTACTGCTGTGATATATATGCTTATATACACATATTCTTTCATTCTTTAGAATACTTGACATTTTAAAGTGAAAATAATTTTTCAGTCAGTTTAGCAAGTATTGACATGCTGCCTTACTCTGCCCAGGAGCCGTGGTACGTAATGGTTACTCACTGGGCACTAATCACAAGGTCAGCAGTTTGAAACAATCACCAGCTCCATGGGAGAAAGATGGGGTTTTCTGCTCCTGTGAAGAGTGACTGTCTCAGAGACCCACAGGGCAGTCCTCCCTGTCCTGTAGGGTTACTGTGAGGTGGCATGGACTCTGGTTAGCTTTGGTGGCTCTGTGAGGTACTGGGCACGTGCAGATGAAAGCCTGGTGTCTGCCCATCCAGCTGCAGCCCTGAGTTTAGGCGGCAGACTGGGTTGTATAGGAATCTTCACGTGATCACCATAGCGGGGTTGAGTGAATGAGTTGGGGTCTGTGGTATTACAAAAGGAGAAGCAGCTTATTCTGGTGAGATCCGGAAGGTCACCCTGCCCTGAAGTTCCCAGCCAAAACAGCAAGGCCTGCTGGGTAGGCCGTGGCGGGGGGGTGGGGGTGGGGAGTGCCATTTTGGTGGCAGGAAGTACATATTGGGAACTGAGGCCACACTGTGGAGCCTGCCCTCCCGGGTGCCCCTGCAGTGCACACCAGCCCCACTGCGTTCCCCTTCTCCTGCCCTGAGGGCCCCCGGGAAATCATAACCAGACCTGTGTTTGTCTAACAAGCCTGCCCCCTGGAGGAGAGAGACATTATAAATCACTGCTATCTGTATAAAACGTGTACATGTGGAGGGGGAACAAAAGGATGGACCGTTTTAGGTAAAACATCCAGAGAAGTCATCACTGAGAACTCAGCACTTGAGTAAAGACCTAAAGGAAATGAGGGCGCGTGGCAGGGGCGCGCCAAGGCCCCCAGCTACAACGCAGAAGGTAGTTGGCAAGGTAGAGGACCCTGCCAGCCACTGTGAAGACTGGCACTTTCTCTTGTGAATGGGAGGCTGAGGGTTCTGAGTGAGGGACCAGTAGAACCTGTTTTGGTTTGCAGGAGTTGATTCTGTGTGAAGATGCTGTAGGGACAGGATGGAAGCAGTCCAAGCAAGAGAGCTTTCTACACCCATCTTTCTACTCCTGTAAAGAGTAACAGTCGCGGGAGCGCACGGGGGCAGTCCTCCCCTGTCCTAGAGGGTGGCTAGAAGTAGGGGTCAGCTCACTGGAGGCGCGTGACTTGAGGCACCCACAGACCCGGCCTGCTGCAGACACTGCCTGGGCACTTGGTGACTAACCAGCTCCACCCAGAGGTTCCCCAGCAGAAAGGTCTGGGCATTGGCTGTGGTTCCAGAGGAGCCCAGCTCTGCTCCGCCACACAGGTAGCCATGGGTCGGAGTCAGCTCAGCGATCACCGCTGTTAGACAGCTGGCAGGGGTCTCCCCACCGACCGCTCCAAGGACGAGGAGCAAGGATGGCGAAGCCTGGGCGCACTTCCTTGGCTAGGGCAACAGGAAAGAGCAGTTGCTAGAAAAAAGACCTCACGTTTGGGAAATAGGGAGCCAGCACAGCAATGGACTCCCACAGCCAGCTGTCATGAAGAAGGCCAGGACTGAGCAGTGTTTCTTCTATTAGCCGTATAGCAACTGAGAGCTGGAACCAAGGCGATGGCCACACGTAGACTCAATCCTGTTACTGAGGCCCTGCCCAAGTCAGGAGGCGGAGAGAGACAGGAACTGAAGCTGTGGGCACCGGCAATGCACGGAACCCACGGAGGAACGGGCTTCAGGGAAGAACTAGATGCAGAGACGCTTGGGGGGTGGGTAGGGAGCAAGATACAAGGAGGGCAAGGAGTGGCCCCTGGGTTTCATAATAAGCTAAGTCATGGACAGCTGATGGCAAGGTCAGCAGCTATCAAAGCCCACCCGCTGCTGCTTAAAGAAGCTGTCTGCTCCCATGAAGATTTACCGCCTGGGGAACCGTACAGAGTTGGCACCCAGAACAGTGGGTTGGTTGGTGGTAACCCCGTGACGTGTTGCGTTAGGTACCATGGAATCAGTTCCGACGCAGAGTGATACCATGTACAACGGTGCCAGCCCTGCACCATCCTCCCAGTTTCTTACGCTTGATCCCGTTGTCGCAACCTCGATTGATACAAACTCACAGATGAGTGGGGGTTAGTGACCAGAAGGGAGGAAGGAAAGACTGGCTTAACTTACCTTTCCTCCTCCCAGCATTCGCTCCAGAGAACTCCCAAGGCTAGCCCTCCACAGGCCCTGGCTCAAGGAGCCCTTGTTTCAGAAGGCCCTGTACCGCATTGGAAAACCGGAAAGCCACATGCAGATCCATAGGGCCTCGAGTCGATATTGGGTTAGACAAACCAGCTATAAAAGACGCTTTGGAGTCTGTTGGTGATGTTTGTTCAAGAGACTAAAAGAAAGTCCCCTGAAATGAAGACTAGAAGTTATTGGCTTTTTAAAAAAATTAAAAGGCCTCATGCAGATTGAATGAAATTATATAGTAGTTTGAGAGGACAAGAAGGTAATTTAAAAAGTATTGCTCCTGGATTCCAGCACCCCCACACAGGTTTCTGACCAACAAAAGCAGAGTGTAAGCTGAGTGCACCGGACGGCTGCGGACAAGTTCTCTTGGTGACACCTTAACCAAAACCAAACTCCCTGCCATCCAGCCGATGCCAACTCAGTGACCCCTACAGAACAGGGTAGAACTGCGCCTGTGGGGTTCCAGACTAGCTCTTTATGGGAGCAGGCGGCCTTCTCTTGGTGGAACAAACGGTGGGTTCAAACTGCTGAACTGGAGTTAGCAGCGCGACGCTTAAGCAGCCACTGCGCCACCAGGGCTCCACTAGTTTCCGGAGGGGCCCTGAAAAAATGTCCAGACGAAACCATGCCTTCGGAGGGGGGTCTGCTGGACCAGTTCAGTTGCAGGCAGAGATCAGCTCAGAGAGTTGAGGAGAGCATCTGATAGATTTTCTCCAAGGGCAGCGACGGCGCGGGCTTACCTCGGAAGTAGTGGTAAGGAACGTGAAAGCCGCGCTGCCTAAGAGCCCTTTTCCCCCAGCCTGGCAATGCCCCTGCCCATGCTTCTGGGGTAGCGAGGCCCGTCACCCAGATGGTACTCCTTCTGCCTGCTTTTTGTTCCCCAAATTCAAAGGACATTGAAAAGGAACCCAATTTGAGTTCCTTGAGGGTGCTCCCGCCGCCATTTTGACGTGCTGGAAAGAGCAGAGACCCCGCTGGCAGTCGCTGCCCGTGTGGGTGAGCCTGCTGTAGCGACACATTTTAATTTACCCTCTATGAGTGGTGGTAGTCTCTCTGAGTAATAGGGATATAATTTTCCCCAAATTTTGCTTGACTGCAGTTACATTTGAAGTAAGTACTAACACTTCACACTCGGTTTAAGAACACATCATTTTGATGCATTTAGATTTCTTCAACAAAAACCCGTTTACCTCCTACCATTTATTCTGACTTCTATCCATTACACTTGATCTTAGCCAAAAGGCCGAGAAGCGATTGTGACTTCTATCCATTTAAGGAGACAAAATATATACCCAAATTCATTGCCTTCTAATCTCAATATTCTCTGAATGGTATACCCATTTCTACAGATACTTGTCAGTGTGATGGGAACGTAAATTGATTATTAATCCCAGTAAATCTGGTTCATTCATGGAAACATTACTTCAGGAATAAATATAAATGTAGTCACAAAGTTCTTAAAAAGTAAACATCAAATGTATAGACAAACAATGCAGCGGCCATTGTCATAGTGACCGATCCTTACGATACATCAAACCCAGTATCTTAAATGTTGTGTAATGTTAAATATTATATTTAAGTTTTATCACAGTATACAGTATCAGTTTCATGTATGCGTGTCATTATGTTTTTAGATAAAATCAGCTGTTTAAGAAAACTTTGCCGATCACTCACGTGTCAGTTTGACAGGTGTCTGTAGGGACGGGTGCAGAAGCAGCGTTCGCAGACCTAGTGTTGAACATGAAGGGAAGATAGGACGGAACTGGAGACGCTCACAGTTTGCTCAGAGGCTCCCAGGAAATGGGGGTAGTAGCTACGAGGGAAATATTTTACCCGAGAGGTTTTTGTTTTCTAGATGAAAATTTAGTTAGTTTTATGTTGCTGAGGAAAATACAGGGCTTCCTGAGACCTGGTCCTAGAGGCAGTGAGGTGTCGCTGCATAGGGCGGGAGGTGGCCTGGAAGCAGGGAGGAAAGACACCAGAGCGAGGCACCCCTGCAGAGCAAATGTGTCTTAGGACACTGGTGGCACTGGTTCCGACTTGAAGGGATCCCGTGCAACAGTGTTCTCCAGCCTGCCTGTGCTTTCACAGAAACAGGGTGCCAGCCATTGGGGTGGCTTAGCAACTGAGCACCCTTCTGCCACCAGGCTCCATTGAGGCTTCTAGACCCGGGTGTGGGAAAGGAGATGCGGGGAGGACTGTCTTCCCAGGAGCCGTCTGTTTCACAGTGGGGACCTCACAGGTCTGACACACGTACCAACTGTAACCGTACTCTCCCCATTGAGTTCACTACCAGCTCAAGCCACCCTGCAGGGCAGGGTCCTGCTCAGGGGAGTGGCTGGTGGACTTGAGCCTCTGGCCTTGCCGTTGGTTCCTTGTGCAGCAGTGTAGCCTGAGAGGAGGCATCTCCCCCGCTTCTAGCAGGGTTTTTTCTTGCCTCTCCACCCAATGGAAGCAGCTTGCCAGGCCTTTTGTAGGAGGCTGTGCTGGTGGGCTCTAGCTGCCCCCCTTGTAGTTAGTAGCCAAGTGCTACCCGGGGACCTCAGGATGCACAAGTGGGGCACGCGAGCCTCCCACTGGAGGGGAGGGCGGCTGGGATTTGGGGGAGGCGTTTGGGCTAATGAGCTTGTGGACAGAAGGCTGAGCCTGTGCCGTCTCCCCAGCTTTGGCGATGGGCCTCTGCGTCGCCATGATCGCCTTCGTCCGCCTGCCAAGCCTCAAGGTGTCCTGCCTGCTCCTCTCAGGGCTGCTTATCTATGACGTCTTCTGGGTGAGTGTGTGTTTCCACGGGAGCCCGCCAGCCAGCAGCCAGCCCAGGCACAGTGCCCCGGGCGCTGGCCTTCAGGGGTTGTGTTCAAGTCCCCCGTCTGCCGGCAGGTGTTCTTCTCCGCCTACATCTTCAACAGCAACGTCATGGTGAAGGTGGCCACGCAGCCAGCCGACAACCCCCTCGACGTGCTGTCCCGGAAGCTCCACTTGGGGCCTAATGTTGGGCGCGACGTTCCTCGCCTGTCTCTGCCTGGAAAGCTGGTCTTCCCCAGGTAGGACTGGCGTCCCTTATCGCCCAGGTCTCCGCGCCCCTACACCGTGGTCCTTTGCGGTCTGAGCAATGAAGGCATGGCTGGGAGGCGGCACTTGCACAGACCCATCCACAATCACCAAACCAAGAGGGTCTGCTGTGGCAGCCCTCCAATGCCAGTCCTCAAGTGACCTTTTCACCATGAGTCACCAAAAAGCCAGGGCTGTCCGCCCAGGAAAGTGTCTCTCCTTTGCCCAGAGGAGCAGTCCCGGGCTAGGGCATATGGCACCCCTGACTCGTGCCTCTCCGTTCCAGCTCCACGGGCAGTCACTTCTCTATGTTGGGCATCGGGGACATCGTGATGCCTGGCCTCCTGCTGTGTTTTGTCCTTCGTTATGACAACTACAAGAAACAGGCCAGCGGCGACTCCTGTGGGGCCTCGGGACCCGCCAACATCTCCGGGCGCATGCAGAAGGTCTCCTACTTCCACTGCACCCTCATCGGGTACTTCGTAGGTAAGAGTGTGACCCTGTTGGCCCCTGCCACTGAGCTGACTCTTCCAACAGCCAGTGATGGAAGGCAGGGCCAACCGAGGAAAGCCCATCAGCCTCAGGTGTCAGCTCTCTCCTGCTCAGGCTTCCTGGGGCTGGAGGTGGTGTTCTGTTACTCCTGTCACCTCTGACCCAGGACGCCCACAAGGCTGCAGCCAGCTCCCTTGCAGACAGGCGGGCATCACTCAGACCCTGTGTAGTTGGACACAGAATGGGGCTCTGCACCCCCTCAGCCCCACCTGCTGAGCAGAGCACCTTCACACCCGAGGCTTTGTTCTAGTCCAGACACTAAGAGTCCTGAGTTCACATCCTGTCGGGGGCAGGAGAACACAGGCTTGCTCAGCAGGCAGGGTGTGGGACCCGGTCCAGCAAAGGTCCTGGGAGTCCCAGCTTCTTTAAAGCTGTGCTGGGCCATGTCCCATTGTTCATAGACTTTGTCCTGAGACAGCTCAGGGACAGAAGGTCCCTCCCCTCAGGGCTGACCCCAGGCAGTACTCCTGCCCGTTTCTCCTTCCTGCAGGTCTGCTCACGGCCACTGTGGCGTCTCGAATCCACCGAGCAGCCCAGCCCGCCCTCCTCTACTTGGTGCCATTCACCTTACTGCCGCTCCTCACCATGGCCTACTTAAAGGTGGGTTCTCCTTTTGCTCTGGGTCCTGACGCCAAGTCCACCTGCTTCCAGGTCTTAGCACTCACTCCAGATTCCTGCAGGCCTGGCCAAGCGTGGTAGTGAGCCAGGCACTGACTGCAGCGAAATGCAGCCCCGATGGGGCCCTCGTGGTGTCGTGAGTTACACCTTGGGACTGTGAGCTGCTTGGTCGGCAGTGCAAAGCCTCCAGCCATGCTGCAGGAGAAAGATGGGCTTTCTACTCCTGTGAACAGTTACAGTGGTAGGAAACCCACAGAGAGCTTGCTGTGAGTCAGCATGGGCTCAGGGGCAGTGAGTTTGGTTTTTTTTGAGTTGGTTGTCACCCAGCAGGGTTTGACGACCTGATCAAGTCTGGATGTCATTAAGACAGGCTGTGCAGTGGGGAGGCGTGTTGGATACCAGCTAGGCCTGGGAGAGCTCAGCCTTCCATGGCAGATCCATTTTACAGCTGAGGACACTGACCCAGGCATGCCTCATTCACGTGACTCAGTGTCAGAAGCCAGTGTTGAACCCACTGCCCTCAAGTGACCCTGCAGGACAGGGCGGCAATGGCCCTGGAGGTTGTGAAGGCCGTGAGAAGAAGGAGCCGGCCCCATCGTTCTCAGAGCAGCTGGTGGTTCCGAGCCCCGGCCTTTCTCTGTGCCACCAGGGGCCTCGGGGCCTCTTCTGTGCTCTGCTAAGAAGGGTGGGCTCCTTTTCCTGTGAGCTCCCTGGTGGAGGATCAGGACGCACGGGCCAGCGAGGGTGCCTCCCTCCCGCCTTGCTAACCAAGCTCTCCCCGCCTCCCAGGGTGACCTTCGGCGAATGTGGTCGGAACCATTCCACTCCAAGTCCAGCAGCTCCCGGTTCCTGGAAGTATGATGCAGCCCACAGAGTGACCCGAGTGGCCGTCTTGGTCCTTCCCTCTCGGCGGGCGGTGTTTCGTCTTAGAGCGGGCCTGGTGCGCGGAGGAACCCACGACGCGTGACTGCATTTTGCCTTGAAGGGGCCTGCTGGAAGGAGAGGCGCTGGAGCCCCGTGTGGCGCCTTCTCTCCAGGCTGTGGAGAAGGAGCCCCTTCCCGAGGAGACAGGCCCCTGGCGCGCCTCCCTGCGTTCCTAGGGATCTGTGTCAGACTATTGCCCCGCGGGGGAGACGGAGACCCGACTCGCTCGATCGAAACTGAACACGACGACGACAAGGAGTCGTTGTCAGCCTTTGGAACACTACAAGCACGGGGTCGCAGCCCGAAGTGTCTGCAGAGAGCTCTCAAGAACACCGGGAGCCGTCTCTTCTGGGGACTCGGTGTCAGAGAAGTGAGGCAGAAACACTCCGTCGTTAGATTCAGCTTTCCTTTTGGGGATGGGTTTTTTTTAATTATTAAATATTTTCTGTGGTGTGAAGTGACTTATTAAATCCACAGACATTGAGTGACTTCTTACATCATACACGTAGGATTCTTGTAACGAGCTCACGTCCACTCCCGATAATGTCGTGTTGGCAGTGAACAAGGGCACGGTTTTTATACAGACGCGCGCGCGCACACCAAAAACAAACCCACATGGCTGTATATGAAGAAACGAACGTTAGAACCCGCGAGACCGCGCCGTGTAGCAGACGGGCTTGCTGTCACTGTTCGCATGTAGAGCGGCCCACTGCGGCTCCTTGTATATGGCCCCACTGCTGCCCCCGCCGCCCTGCCCCACGAACCCACCGTGACCAACCAGTATAGCATTGGTACCGATAGACTCATGGACTTTTAGGGGCTCTTCCCTGGTTCTGATCAGTGTAGCAAATTAGGGATGAAATGCCTAAACTCCTTGGCCTTCCCCGTCCCCCCTCATCCCCCCGCCCGCCCTCGCAGGGCTGAAGCGGTGCATGCATGATAGCAGCAGGTGTCTTTGTGCTCTGATCCCAGTAATGGACCACTTGTAAATACAGTTTTCTATTTTCTATTTTTTTGTAGTTTTGTTTCGGTTTGGTTTTCTGGGTTTGTTTTTGTCTCCGGGGCATCTTGTTCCATCGGAGTGCCGTATCTTCCACGCCCTCGCCCCTTGAAGAGGAGAGAAGTACCACCCCAGCCCTCGCCGCCCGGGTGTGGTCCCAGTGCCTGCGGTGACAGCGGGTGTGGGGACCTGCGTCAAGAGATGGGCCCCGATTCCAGGACTGGCGGGGGGACCAGGCTGCCCTGTCCCCTTAGAATCCGGCCGTGGGCTGGCCTCTGCTGGAGTGACCAGTGTGGATGCCACCCAGCCTGCCTGCTAGATGGCCCGGCAGCCCCCAGCCCTGATGGTGCCCAGAGGCCGGACGCCTGCAGCCTGCCCAATCGTACCTGGCGACTGAGGCTGGAGGAGGCCACCTGTCCTGGTTTCCCCCTGGAGCGCGTGACTGGACTCTGTCTCGACCCGTGTCATTAACTGGTGCGCCCTGTTCACGCCCCATCGCTGGAGCGGGACGCCCTTAGAACATTGCATTTCTCTGTTGTCTTCAAATCCTGCTGAGGGCTTTTTTTGTTTTTTTAATAAATGACTCCTTTCTAGCCTTTGTCACATGAGCCTCACTCTCAGGTGCCGGTCCTAGGGTCCCAGGCAGAGTTCCCCAGTCAGGGTCGCTCCGCCCTCCTCCCAGGATCCCTGAGGTGCTGGACTCCTGGTTGCTAGTTTTTTCAGCGTCTTTAGAATGCCCCTTAAGACTCGCCAGAACAACCGCCAATGTTTCTCCTGAAGCAGCTGGCTCTGGGCCTCCTATGAGGTGGGGGTCTTGACACACCGCCCCCTTCACACACACACTCCTGCACCTAGCTTGTCGGGCTGTCTGGCGTGGGCCTTTCCACGCAAGAACCAGCATTTCAGCCTGGACCAAGCCCCCTTTAGTAACTGCCCCCATTCTAACGGGAGCTGATGAAGATGTGATGGCATGGCTTGTACAGAGCCTAGCATGTTCCATCACTGATGAGAACAGCTCCCTGAACAGGGATAGTTGGTTCCTTGGGCCTGGGAGGCCGGGCTCTGTTCTAGCTGACTTTTATGACGTGAGACCTGTAGCACTAGCTCCCTGTGGAGGGAGGAGGGCCTTTGCCAGTCAAGCGTTAAACACACGCCGGGTCAGCTTGGCTGCTCGCACAGCCCCTGTTTCGCTCTGTCAGGCACAGGGTTGTGTGGAGATGCCGGCACAAAGCACAGGAAGCAAGCACGGGAAGGGCCACCCTCATCCCTCCTGGAGAAAGCCTGGCCCCTACCACCCTCCCCCCTCCTTGTGTTTCTCTGCAGTTCCCAGCAAGGAACTCATTCCCAGAGCAGAAAGGCTTGGGACAAGAGCCCTTACTGAAATGCTGTAACATCCTACTCCACTCCCTGTTCTGGGACAGAAGCTGGTAAGAACTTTTTATTCATCCAGAAATTTTTAAAAAATCAAATTTACTCATCCACTAGATTTCATTTTTCATTTCATAGTAACCCCATCGGGCAGAGTAGAACTGCCCCCTTTGTGTTTTGGGGGCTGTCTTGTCTGTATGGGAACAGAAAGCCTCCTTCCTTAGAAGGGCTGAAGGTGGATTTGAACTGCTGGCTTTGCAGGTAGCACCCATTGTACAGCCACTGAGCCACTGGAGCTCAAGCTTCAAACAAAAGCAGACGGCTCCTAGGGAGCCTGCAGGACCGTAGAACTGCCCCTGTGGGTTTCATGAGACAACCTTGCCATAGGAAGAGAAAACGTTGCCTTTCTCCTGTGGAGCAGCTGGTGGTTTTGAACTGCTGGCCTTGAGGCTGCTGGCTCAACACAACCCACTGTGTTACCAGGACTCCTGAAGCTCCTTCCAGTTCTAGGAAACTTACAGACTGTCTTCTACCCCTAGGTGGCACCAGTGACTCACATATCACTGCTAACCCACAGGTTGGCAAGATTACCCACCCTGTGGAGCCTTGGAAGCAAGGCACTCAAAGAATGAAGCCAGGAAACCCTGTGGAGCTTTCTACTCCTGGGGGATCAGCGGCAGCAGAATTCAAGTCAAGGGCAACTAACAAAGACACACATACACTACCACCACCACCTCCCTGACAGTACTTCCCACCACCCCTCTGAGCCACTTGCCCCCTGGGAATTTGCCAGGGTTCACAGCACTCCATCCCGCCAGGTGTCAGAGCCCAGGTCAGGCCAGGCACCGGGGTGAACGAAACCACACAACCCGATCCCCACTTGGGCTGGGACCATGGGGTGGGGGCTGCCTGGATTCCGGGCTACAGTCCACGTGACTTTAGGTGCTGAGTCCCTCCCTGTCTCTCTGAAGAGGATGCAGTGGACCACAAAGTTGGGGACCCTTGACTTTAGATTTCTATGGGTAAGCCCTCAGAGCTGAGAACCCTCTCATAGGACAGGAGGTTGGAAAGCACAGAGGTGTACATGCCTTCGCCCGGGCTGTCTCGGTGTGGGAGGGCTCAAGACAGCTAGATGTGACCCTCGACAGAAAAAACCCCCACTGCCGTGCCTGTCACACAACTTTCCGTCATGGGTACCTACCAGACTCTTAACGGCCCTGCGGGGACCAGCCATGGAAACTAACTTGGTGCTGACAGTGTTGGCAAGGATCACGACTTTCAAGTACCTCATCTTCCCACCCCTGCCCAGCCCAAACCACACACCTATCCATGTCACAGCACAGCGGGCTCACCATAACAGTGCAGCGAGTACAGGTGTGTGCAGTTGGTAACAAGTATGACAGTGTGGCGTGTGAGAAACTACAACTGAGTGAGCACAACCTCCTGAGGTAGACTTCAGCTAGTCGTTCTCTGGTCATTGTATGTGGGATCTGCCCAGTGTCCCCCCTCTGGTTCCACAAGCCTGCCCCCTGCCGAGCAGAGCCTGTATGACTTGCTATACAACATGTCCTCACAGATGAACAGGAATCAGCTACGGGGAAGAAGGACCTGTTGGGCAGGACCCAGGGAACCAAGCCAGCAGTGGGCTATTTACTTGGACCTTGTGAAGCATGGAAAGCCTCGCTTTCCCTCTAGGGGATACTCTGCCCAACTTCTCACCAGGGAATTCCTGCCTGTGTACCTGGGGGCATAAGGCAGCTCAGCCAACACTCAACATTCCAAGCTGTTGCAGGAACCTCTGCAACACCAAAGCAGGCAACCCACCAGCCTTCTGGGGCACTCCCCTGATAGGGAAGCCACAGGAGGATAAAGAAGTAGGTTAATCCCATAATAAAATTAGCTGTAGGCAGTTCGAAGAAGCATTCCTATAAATCTCCCAGAGAGAGCCAGTGCTCTTCGACCCCCTGGAAAATGGCACCTGGCTCCTCTAAAATAACGCAACACAAAAAGCCATCAGCCCCAACAACCTCAATGAAAAAACAGCAGAAACAAAAGGCAATGGCAGAAGATGTCCTGAACATAACAACATACATAGAAGAAGCAGATATTGAGCTGCTACAGAAAGAAATTTTCAGAATACTGCTTGGAGTCATACAGGATATGAGGGAAACAATACAGAAAAAGGATGAAACGATACAGGAGCTTAGCGAGGAGATAACGAAAAACAATAGCAGAATAACAGTCCTTGAGAATCGATTGGAGGAATCAGAGAACCGCATCAGTGTCTTGGAGGACAGCCTAGCAGACTTTAATAAACATGAACAAAAATATAATAAAAGCATCAGAAGCTGAAGAAAACCTAAGAGCTATGTCTGATGCTATGAAGCGGAACAACATTAGAATTATTGGCCTACCGGAGGAAGACACAACAAAGAAGTCATCTGCAACAATAGCGAGAGAATTCTTGGAGGAAAACTTCCCCAGCCTAATGAATGAAAACCAAGCAACCATCCAGGAGGCTGAAAGAACACCAGCACGACGGGACCCCAAGAAGAAATCACCAAGGCACATAATAGTTAAACTAGCCAACTTTGAGGAAAAGGAAAAAAATCATGAGAGCAGCTAGGGAAAAGCAAGCAATCACATATAAAGGTTTCCACATAAGGATATGCTCAGACCTATCAGCAGAAACTATGAAAAAAAAGGAGAGAGTGGAGTAACATATTCCAAAAATTGAAAGAAAACAACGTAAATCCAAGAATACTCTACCCAGCCAAATTATCAATCAAGATAGATGAAGTAAGAATCTTCCCAGACAAGGAAAAACTCAAAGAATACATTAGAAAGAAACCCAGCCCTACAAAAGATCCTTGCTGACCCAGTATGGGCAGAAGAACAACACTCACCAAGCATAAATAAGAGACCGCCACATAGAACAACCTCACCCAGAGGGCAACAAAAAGAAAACAGATCCCAAGATAGCATTGGCTTAAGGATGGAAAGAAGTCAAGAATGATACACACACACACACACACACACACACACACACACACACACACACACACACGCCCAACACACTAATGAGAAAGGAAAGTAGGAAAACTCCCAACACAAAAGGTATTAAGATGACATCCCAGTGTCCGCAGATGGAGATAATAACCCTGAATATCAATGGCCTGAACTCAGGCATTAAAAGACTGAGACTAGCAGACTGATTAAGAAAACAACCCATCAATCTGCTGCCTACAGGAGACACATCTTGAGGCTACAGACAAAAATAGGCTGAGAATCAAAGGCTGGAGAAGGTCCTACCAAGCAAACAGCAATACAAAAAAAGCAGGGGTTGCAATCCTAATCTCGGATAAAATTGACCTCAAAGTGCAAACCATAAAAAGAGATAAGGAAAAAAAATTTTTTAAAGAGATAAGGAGGGACAGTATATAATGTTCAAGGGAATGGAAGGCGAAAAACCACTAAGCATTGTAAACATATATTCCCTGAATGAGAGACCAGGTGAATACGGCAACCAAACTCTCCAAAAGATTTTTAAAAA
The DNA here is from genome assembly GCF_050624435.1 of Tenrec ecaudatus. NCBI lineage: Eukaryota > Metazoa > Chordata > Mammalia > Afrosoricida > Tenrecidae > Tenrec > Tenrec ecaudatus. The sequence continues at coordinate 8,624,722 of NC_134545.1, forward strand.
TCACAGACTTGACAATTATAGTGGGTGACTTCAACACACCACTCTCTGAGAAAAATAGATCACAGGGAAAGAAACTTAACAAGGAGGCTAGAGAGCTAAACACCACAATTAGACAATTTGACCTGATATTTACAGTTTTTCATCCAAATACAAAAAAAAATTTTACATTCTTACAAGTCCACATGGTACATATTCGAAGATAGACCACATAATGGGGCAAAAGGCAAATCTACATAAATTTAAGCACATTGAAATCATACAGACCTCTCTCTCTGACCACTGTGCCATAAGGCTGGAAATCAACAAAAGGAAGACAAATAAAACAAGAGCAAACAATTGGAGGATGAATAACTCTCTACTGCAAAAGGAGTGCATACTGGCGCAGATCAGAGATGGAAATTAGGAAATTCCTAGAAACCAACGAAAATGAGCACAGGATGTACCAAAACTCATGGGACACAGCAAAGGCAGTCATCAGAGGAAGGTTCATAGCAATACATGCACACCTGAGAAAAGGGACTCGTGATTGATATGCTGGCACAAATTTTACAAAAACTAGAGCAGAGTCAGCAGGACAATCCTACTAATAGCAAAAGAAAAGAAATTATAAAAATCAGGGCTGAGATTCAGGAGAGGGAAAATAAGAAAACTATGGAAAAAATTAATACTACTAAAAGTTTGTTCTTTGAAAGGATAAACAGAATCGATAGACCACTGGCAAACCTAACCAAAGAAAGGAGGGAACAAATTTCAATAGCAAGAATAAGGGATGAAAGAGGGAACATTACAACAGACCCTAATGAAATCAAAAGGATAGTTGCACAGTACTATGAAGGATTGTACTCCAATGAATTCAACAATTTGGAAGACATGGAAAAATTCTTGGAAAAACAATCCCTCCCTAGACTATTCTCGATGGATATCAAGAATCTCAACAGACCCATAGCAATAGAAGAAACAGAAAAGGTTATCAAGGGATTACCAACAAAAAAATCCCCTGGACCAGATGGCTTCACTGGAGAATTCTACCAAGCATTTAGGGAAGAACTAACACCAATCCTACACAAACTCTTCCAGAACATAGAAAAAGGCGGCAAACTCCTGAACTCCTGTGAAGCTAGTATAACTCTGATACCAAAACCAAGCAAGGATCCTACAAGAATTGAGAACTACAGACCAGTATCCCTAATGAACATTGATGCAAAAATCCTTAACAAAATAATAGCCAACAGAATACAAAAGTATATAAAACAAATAATTCACCATGACCAAGTGGGATTCATACCAGGGATGCAGCGATGGTTCAACATACAAAAGACCATTAAATTATTTGTCACATTGACAGGAAAAACTATAAGAACCACATGATAATATCGATAGATGCAGAAAAAGCATTCGACAACATCCAACACCAATTCCTGTTTAAGACACTTGAGAAGATAGGAATGGAAGGAAAGTTCCTCAAGACAATACAAGCTATATATGAAAAACCAACAGCCAATGTGGTAGTCAAAAGACTAACACAATCCCAATAAAAAAGGGGACCAGACAAGAATGTCCCTTGTCCCCACTCTTATTTAATATCATGCTGGAGTTTTTAGCTAACAGCATAAGGCAAAGAAGAGACATCAAAGTATTCGTCTGGGGAAGGAAGAAGTGAACCTATCGTTATTTGCAGATGATATGATTTTATATATGAAAAATCCAAAAGTTCCACAATGGGAGTACTGGAAGCAATAGAGGAGTTTGGCAGAGTGGCAGGATACAATACAATATCAACAAACAGAAGTTCATCAGACTGTTATACACATCGGATAAAACCACAGAAGAAGAGATCAAAAAGGTGGTACCCTTCACAATAGCCAAATACAACTTGAAATATCTAAAAAACCAAAAGATCTATATGGGGAAAACTACAGAACACTATTACAAGAAACCAAGAGTGACCTTAACAAATGGAAGAATATCCCATGCTCGTGGATTGGAAGACTCAATATAGTTAAGATGTCAGTTCTGCCAAAAGCACTATGTAAGTTTAATGCCATCTCGATACAATTACCCTCATCTTTCTTCAAAGAAATGGAAAAACTGATTACCAACTTCATATGGAGAGGGAAGAAGCCCGGAATTAGCAGAGAACGCCTCAAGAAGAAGGACACAGTGGGAGGACTTGCTTTACCTGACTTTAGCACATATTATTACAGCCACAGTGGTCAAGACCGCATGGTATTGGTACAATGACAGATACTCAGATCAATGGAAAAGAATTGAAAACCCAGAAATAAAATTATCAGCATACAGACAACTGATCTTTGACAAGGGTCCCAAAAGTATCAAATGAGAAACAGATGCCCTCTTTAACAAGTGGTGCTAGAAAAGATGGATATTTACCTGCAAAAAAATGAAGTAAGACCCTTATCTCACTCCATGCACAAGAATAAACTCAAGGTGGATCACAGACATTGAAGTTAAACCCCAAACTATTAGGGCCATCAGTGAGGGAATTAGGACCAACTTGAGAACTTTGGCACAGGGAATACATAGGCTATCAGAAATAGGGAAGGATACAAATAGAGGAGGCACAAATTGACAAGTGGGATATACTGAAGATAAAACACCTGTGTATATCGAAAGAATTCACCAAGAGAGTAATAAGAGAGTCCACGGACTGGAAAAACATCTTTAGCAATGACACATCAGACAAAGGCCTTATTACTAAAATCTACAATACTCTGCTAGCTTCCAAAAAGAAAAAAAAACTAATTGCCCACTTGAGAGGTGAGCAAAGGACTTGAACAGAAGTTTCACAGGGGCAGAAATCCGAATGGCCAACAAACATATGAGAAAATGTTCCCTATCTTTATCCATAAGAGAAACGCAAATTAAAACAACAATGAGGTACCACCTGACACCCTCAAAGGTAGCCCAATTCAAAAAATCAGAAAGCAACAAGTGTTGGGGGGGCTGTGGGGAGACAGGAACTCTCATCCACTGCTGGTGGACTTGTAAGTATGTACAGCCACTATGGAAATCGATCTGGTGATATCTAAAACAGATGGAAATCGAGTTACCATATGACCCAGCAATCCCCCTACTGGGCATATACCCAGAAGAGGCAAGAAACAAACCAAGGCCAGACATCTCTGCTCCAATGTTCATTGCGGCACAGTTCACAATTGCAAGGAGTTGGAAGCAACCCAAATTTCCATCAACTGATGATTGGATTAAAAAACTGGTATATACATACAATGGAGTACTACGCATCACTAAAAAGCAGTGATGAACGTATGAGGCACATAGCGGCATGGGAAGAACTGGAGGAAATCATGCTAAGCGAAATAAGTCAGGCACAAAAGGACAAGTACAACATGAGCCCGCTGAGGTAAGTATTAAAAAAAATGCAAAAGTGGCATAGGGGAAAAAGCTACTGTATACAAACATTCTTGGGGTGAGGACTGTGTAGTATGGCAGGGACCAGATCAAATCCAGGGATGCACATGGTAGACAACTGGGGAGGAGGTGGGGAAAGGGAAAAAAAGGATGAAAATAAGGAAGAAATGGGTAGTGGGGGCACGGGGCACTAACCCACTGAAGGGGGGGGGGTATTGTTTATGTCTCTACAGGGAAAGAGGAACCAGACTTCAACCCAGTGCTCCAAGGTGTGAATGCAACATTCCGGCGTGGAGTAGGGAACCAGTGGAAAGGTCTGGGGGGCTGGCCCCAGTACTAAATACTGAGTGGATGCCTGCCCCTCCCCCCAGAAGAATTTATTTCAAAGGATGGCATTGAATCTGCAACTCCAGGAGAGGGATATATCTGATCAGAGCACACTGGAGTAGATGAAGGGGGAGTAGGAGAGAGTGGAACACATCCTGGCCCACCAGGCCCTGAGGACGGATGACCCCAATTAGAGCAGCCAGTCCACAGAGAGGACCACATGGGCAGCCCCACTATGAGACATGACGTCCCTAACTGACTCATGGCCCTGTGGGGAACAGCACCGGAGACACAGTGTGGGAATTGCACCTGACCTGATCCCACCACACCAAGGCAAATCACTGGGGGAGTGCAGCGGAACAGCAAGGTAATGGAGCGGCAAGGTCCCCAGGGAATGCTGAAGGTGGACTTTGGGGCCAGGGCGTGGTGCCCCAACAGACTGGACTGGAAAACACTCCTAAAGGCTAACAAACGATCCCTGAACTAACTACAAGTTTTTCTTTCTTGTGTTTTGTTTTGTTCTTTGTCAGTGGTTTGTTGTTGTTTTGTTGTATATTGTTGCTTGGTTTTGCTGTCTTGTTTTTGTGCATGTTATTATCTCTGCAGCTCTGTCTAAATAAGATAGGCTGGATGAACAAGCTGGAGGAAAAACAACGGGACCGACTTTTCCGGAGGGGAATGGGATAGAGGGAGGTGAGGGGTAAGGAAGTGGTATTAACAAACCCAGGGACAAGGGAACAACAAGTGATCCAAATTGGTGGTGAGGAGGGTGTGGCAGGCCTGGTAGGGCATGATCAAGAGTAATGTAACAGAGAGGTATTGCTGAAACCCAGGTGGGGACTGAGCATAATAGTGGGACAGGAGGAAAGTCAAGGGAAATAAAGGAAAGAGCTAGGAGGCAAAGGACATTTACAGAGGTCTAGAAAAGACATGTATATGCAAATATGTATATGAGGATGGGGAAATAGGTCTATGTGCCTATATTTATAGGTTTAGTATTAAGGTGGTGGAAGGACACTGGGCCTCTACTCAAGTACTCCCTCAATGCAAGAATACTTTCTTCTATTAAATTGGCATTCTATGATGCTCACCCTCCCAACACAACCGCTAAAGAGAAAGCGGGTGAATAAGCAAATGTGGTGAAGAAAGCTGATGGTGCCCAGCTATCAAAAGATATAGCATCTGGGGTCTTAAAGGCTTGAAGGTAAACAAGCGGCCATCTAGCTCAGAAGCAACAAAGTCCAAAGCAACAAAGTCCACATGGAAGAAGCACACCAGCCTGTGCAATCACGAGGTGTAGAAGGGATCAGGTATAAGGCATCATCAGAACAAAAAAATCTTACCATAGTGAATAAAGGGGTAAGTGCAGAGTGGAGACCCAAAGCCCATTTGTCGGCCACTGGAGATCCCCTCGCAGAGGGGTCTAGGGGAGGAGATGAGTCAGTCAGGGTGCGATGCAGCACCAATGAAGAATACAGCTTTCCCCCAGTTCCTAAATGCTTTCTCCCCACCCCAACTACCATGATCCGAATTCTACCTTGCAAGTCTGGATAGAGCAGAGGATGTACACTGGTGCAGATAGGAGCTGGAGGCACAGGGAATCCAGGGCAGATGATACCTCCAGGACCAGGGGTGTGAGTGGCGATACTGGGAGGGTAGAAGGAGAGTGGATTGGAAAGGGGGAACCGATTACAAGGATCTATATGTTACCTCCTCCCTGGGGGACGGACAACAGAAAAGGGGGAGAAGGGAGACATCGGACAGGGCAAGATATGACAAAATAATAATTTATAAATTATCAAGGGCAAGATATGACAAAATAATAATTTATAAATTATCAAGGGCTCATGAGGGAGGGGGGAGCGGGAAGGGAGGAGGAAAAAAAGAGAACCCGATGCAAAGGGCTTAAGTGGAGAGCAAATGCTTTGAGACTGATGGGGGCAAAGAATGTACAGATGTGCTTTACACAATATTTGTATGTATGGATTGTGATAAGAGTTGTATGAGCCCCTAGTAAAAGGTTACAGCCTCGGAACCCCCTCCGGGCAGTCCTGCTCTGGCACACCAGGAGTCAGAAGGGACTCAACAAAGACACGCTATTTTGTTTTGTTTAGTTTTGCAAGTGCATATAGCTCTATGGCTAGCTTTAGGTTTGAGCCTTTTCCATGAGAGGCTGTGAATTTCCTCACTTTGCCCTCGTTCCATGGCCTCACTGTCTTGTACCTCTCTCTCAGGTGGGCATTGCGGGCAGGCCACAACCCTGAGTTCAAGAAGGGAGGCCGGGCTGACAAGTGCAGGGAGAGGTGGCCCTCAGATACAAAGCCTTCCCCGGCGGAGTGGTGGTCGGAGCGGTGGGCCACACCAGCGCTCAGCAGAAGGGACAGGGCCCCTCCGCACAGCCCACCCAAAAGCTCCACTGGACAGAAGAATGGGAGGTGGGGCACTCCTGCCCTCACCAAACACCTTTCTACCTGCTGGTCTTTTTCAGTGGCCACTGGCACCCCCAGCCCCGCCTTCCCTCAGAACCTGTGCCCGATGCTGCCCGCCTGGTCTCCCCAGGGTCCAGCTTCACGCAGCCTGCAGCTGTCTTGCCAGGCGCCCTCTCTCCAATGCAGACATTCGACCGAGAGAGGGCAGTGGTGACCCGGATGCGGGTGGGTGGGCGAGGGATGATGGAAGAACCCACAAAGCCTGTTGCCAGAGGAACAGCACCGACCGAGGATGAGTTGTGTCGGAGGCAGGGGAGCAGAAAGCAAAATAAGTGGAAGCCATCAGTCAGTCGCACAATGGCACTTGGGGACACCAAAGGTGGCTTCTGCCATCCTTTGGGGAACAGCCCCTTCAGCCTTAGGGTCCCATCCGCTCACACAACCTCCTGCCATGTAACCTTCTGTTCTGACTGGGGCCCCAGAGTCTTTGCTTTCAATCTTCAAAGTGGGGATAAACAAAACAAAAGTGGGGATAAAACCCCTAAAAGCAAACTCACTGCGGTCAAGTCAAGACTGCCTCATAGCGACCCCATAGGACAGGCTGGAACTGCCCTCATGAGGTCCTGAGCCTGTAACTGTTCATAGAATCAGAAAGCTCCAGCTTTCTCCCAGGGAGCAATGGGGGGGGTGAAGTGCTGACCTTGGAGTTAGCAGCCCAAAGTGTCAGCCTCTGCGCCACCAGGGTTCCCAGGAACCTGCTTTACGATTCTTGTGACCACCAATGGGCCAAATGCCAGCCTGGTTAGGTATAGATGGGGAGCCGTGTCATTCCAAACCGCTTGTTCCAGCCGGTCTTCCCAGCAGCCAGCCAGGGTAAGAGATTACACAAGGCATCAGCAAATTCCCCATCCTCTAGTCAAGCGTGGGAGTCAGGGCTGAAGGACCACGTGGGGACCTGGACTGAGAACTGAGGGACTACCCCTGTCCAAGGGAGCTGCAGACCAGCTGCATTCAAAACATCTGTCCATCGCTGTACCATGTCCAGGATTTCACACCAAACCCTCCTCCTAAAAATCACTCCGAGGTGCATGAAGTAGAAACAATAGCTTGTGGGTGCCATGGGGACATCCCTGGTAAGGGCAGAGGGCCCTTCTCGAGCCCACCCTTTCAAATGACAACTCCAAATTATCAGGAAAACAGAGAAGCCCTAAAGGCAGTGGAAAGCAGGCAAAATGGGAGCAACGAGGTAAATGGACAGATGGATGGGAAAGAACAGGACCAGTTGCCCGTGTCCTTGGCTTTTTGCCTGAGGGAAGGTGTGGAGAGTAAGACTTGACAGACACCCACTCTGACTGGCTTCACAAACCAAGGGGAAGGGCTCGGCTGACCCAAGTAGCTAAAAGGTGAGAAATATTTACCAAAAAGGAGAGGAGGAACCCCACGGGCTCTGCCCAAACCTCAGAACCCTGAACAGATTTTCCCAGCAGAGAGTTTCCCAGGCTCAGAGAGTTCATCTGCTGCTCGCTGCCTGGGGGGGGGGGGGGTTAAGTGGGCAGCCTTGGTTTAGTCAAGCTAAGCGCAAGCTTAAATAAATAAATAAATATATATATATATCCAGGATAGAATTTAAAATTATTAAACATATGAAGAAATAGGAAAATGTGATCCAGACACAAGAGAAAGCCAATTATATTGGATACTGACCTTGAGATAGATGGCCCAGATTACCAGCATTAAGATTCAAAAATTTTTAATCGGCTATGATCATTTTGCCAAGGGTTGTAAAGTAGTTTCATCATGAACAAATTGGAATGACCGGCAGAGAAATAGAAACAAAGGGAAATGATGGAAAGTCTACAGCTGGAAAATCCACGATCTGAAGTAAAAATTCCAGTCAATTGGGAAAGAGACGGAACGACGCGTTCACCTGAAACACAGCAGCGGTTGGCAACCCTTTTCTGTAAAGAGCCAGCAGCCAGTAAGTCTTTTCAACTTTACGTTGTGACCGCCATCTCACCTCCAGCACTGGGTGGGACGGCAGCTGTACGCTCCAAGCTCCCTGCACTGCTGGGTTCCGACTCCCGGTGACCCTACGGGACAGTCACATGCTCCCGAGAGTCTCTGAGTCTGTCACTGAGTCACCAGCCCAGGGAGCACCTGCCGGGTTTGAATGGCAGCCCAACATGTAACCCGCTCCCCGGCCAGGGCTCCTGAAAGTGGCTACAGGGAGTCAGACAGGCTCCACCGGGCATGTCCCAACCCCTGAAATCAAGACACAGTTGTTGTCTAATGTGAAGTACAGAGGAAAGTCTAAACTCTGTTTAACTGGAGCCTCGGGACGAGAACACGGAAAGAATGCATACTCGCGTGGAATCCTGAGAGGGCCATGAACTGCTGACAGGGCAAAACAATCTGTGGGAAGCAGTACAGCCAGAACACTCTGGAGGCAAAGACGGCGAGACTGTCTCGCCTGCTTTGGACTGTTGTCAGGAGAGACCAGTCCCTGGAGGAGGACGCGTCCTGCCTGGTCCAGTGGAGGGGCAGCGAAAGAGCGGACAGCCTTCAAGGAGATGGCTTGGCACCGTGGCTGAACAATGAGCTCGAGCACTGGAGTGATTGTGAGGATGGTGCATAGAACATAGGGTCACGGTGGGTCGGAGCAGACTCAAGGAACCCAACAACCTCATCGATCCATCGAGCCTGGTGGGGGTGGAAGGTAAGGGTGCACTGGCAGCCACAAAGGTAGTGCTGCTCCATGGGAGGAGGACGGGACTGGCTGCTCCCATAACGATTTGCCACCTTAATTAAATCTGAATCAGGAGCTCTGGGGGCACAGAGGTTACACATTGGGCTGCCACGAAGTAGGCAGTTCAAAACCACCAGCCGCTCCGTGGGAGAAAAATGAGGCCTTCTAGTCCCGTACAGAATTACAGTCTCTGGGGGAGGGAGGGAGTAAAAATGAGGAGCTGCTATCAAGGGCTCAAGTTGAAAGAAAATGCTTTGAAAATGATGAGGGCAGCAAATGTGCTTGACACAATGGATGAATTCCTGGATTGTGATAAGAGATGTAAGAGCCCCTCCAAAAAAAGTATTTAATTTAAAAAAAAAAAAGAATTAGAGTCTCTGAGGACAACATACTGGCATGGAGCAGCAAACTAACAAGAAGACAACGTGGCTGGGCTCAAGCCGGGCTCTGTTGACCCCTCCCCAGAAGAATATAACACTGAAGATAAAGCCCAGGGAGAGTGACGGGTCCATCCAGACCACATGGGAGCAAATAAGAGGGAGGGAGAGAGAGAGAGAGAGAGAGAGAGAGAGAGAGAGAAGACAGAACAGCTCATCACGGCCCAGCAAGCCCCTGGGAAAACATCCCTGCTTGGAGCAGCCAATGCAGAGAGGCCCATAGGGCCGCGTCCACCGTGAGACATGATGTTCCCTCACTGACCCACAGTGCTACGAGGGACAGCACTGGAGACAATGTGCAGAAAATGTGCCCGGTCTGCCCCACACACCAGGGTGAACAAAACAGGAAGGAGTGCAACAGGGCAGCAAGGGGAGCAAAGTAACCAAGTCCCTGAGGAATCCTGAAAATAGACTTCTGACCAGGAGGACAGGGCTTGGCACCTCATCAGACCCGATTGGAAAACACTCATAAGGGCCAGCAGAGCTGGAACACTCAATCGTTTTGTTTGATTTTTGGTTTTTGTTTCACTGTTCGTCTGTCTATATAAGATAGGCAGGACAAACAATCCCAAAGGAGAAAACAACGGGACTGGCGGTCCCAGGGGGACATGGGAGAGGACAAGGCAGGGAGGGGCAACAGGGAGCCAACAAACTCCGGGATGAGGGAACAACAGGAGATCTAAAAATGATGGTGAGGAGGCATGGTGGGGTTTGATCAAGTGCAGTGTATCCAAGAGGAATTACTGACAGCCAAGTAGAGGGACAGGAGGAAGGTGAAAGGAAATAGAGGAAAGAACTAGGAGTCGAAGGCTATTTATAGAGGTATAACTATAGGCATGTAGAAGCCAATGTACATATATTTATATGGTAAAGTATTAAGACAGCAGATGGACTTTGGGCCTCTACTCAAGGCCTCCCTAAACACAAGGACAATTGTTCTAATAACTTGGCACTCTTTGATACTCACCTTCCTGACACAATCACTGAAGACAAAATAGGTGCATAGGCAAATGTGGTGAAGAAAGTTCCCAGCTATCAAAAGATATAGCATCTGGGGTATTGAAGGTTTGAAGTTAAATAAGCAGTCATCTAGCAGGGAAGCAAATAAGCCCACATGGAAGAAGCACACCAGCCTGTGTGATCATATGAGGTGTCGATGGCACCAGGTATCAAAAGATCCAAAACAAACAACTATATCAATGTGAATGAAGGGGGCTGGAGTGGAGACCCAAAGTCCATCTGTAGATAACTGGACATCTCCCCACAGAAGAGTTACAAGGAAGGGACAATTCAACCAGGGTGATGTATAGCACTGACGAAACACACATCATTCCTCCAGTGCCTGAATGCTGCACACACACAAACGCAGGCACACACACCACCATGACCCAGTTCTAACTCACAAATCTGGCTAGACGAGAGTACACACACTGGTAGAGATAAGAGCTCTGGACACATGGAATTCAGGACAGATAAACCCTTAAGACCAGCAGTGGGAATAGCAATATCATGAGGGGAGTGGGGAACCCATCCTAAGGTTGGATATATAGCCCACCCCCCAGGAGGATGAATAGCAGAAATGTGGGTGAAGGGAGACAATGGACAGTGTAAGACACAAAATAACAACAATATACCATTGATCAAGGATTCATGAGGGCAAGAGGGTGCGGGGGGTGGAACTGATACCAAGGGTTCAAGTAGAAAGAAAATGTTTTGGAAATGCTGATGACAATATATGTACAAGTGTGCTTAATACAATTGAATGGTAGATTGTCATAAGATTTTTAAGAGCTCCCCCCTGGTAAAATAAAATAAATAAAATTAAGAGCTAAAAAAATTATAGTCCTAGAAATTCACAGAGGCAGTTGTACCCATCCTATGAGGTTGCTATGAATCAGCATCGACTAGATGGCAGTGAGTTTGGTTTTTTGTTTACATATGAATGTGATGCAGAAGATGAGACTTAATCTCTCTGAAACCCAACAGGGCAGTTCTACCCGTGCCTACGGGGTTGCTATGAGTCAGCATCAACCCCGCCGGCAGTGAGTGAGCAAGAGTCAGAACTGACCCCCATCACAAGCCTGTACATGCATGCACATTCACTCATACGGCTTCCGGAGCACGTACATGCATCCATGTTTGGTTACATGCCCATACTTTGGTTGTTTTTACTGTGGTAGCAAAATTGTACATGATAATGTCTACCAAAATTATCCCATCCTCTTATGAATTTCTCATTTCTGCATTGACCTTGCTCAAGTTGTGCTGACTTTGCCTACACTTATGACTGCCTTTCCTGTCACCACAAATACCAAGTGTCTGTTTCCTTAGAAGAGGATTCTCCCTCCCCGCCCTCACAACTACCAAAGAACTTGGCTTTCTATGTGCCCATGTATGAGGGGGCACCTCCCTAAAAAAAAACCAGAATGTTTTTCAAAGCTGTGTAATTTCTTTTACAAAACAACCTTATCATTTTCAAATTACTGTATACACTCGAGTATAAGCTGACCCGAACATCAGCCGAGACACCTAATTTTACCACAAAAACTGCATTAAAAATGTGCAGAAAAACTAGGCTTATCCATGAGTATATGTTATACTCTCCATTACACTTAATACATTTGTCAAATCTGCGATTCCATTCTTGGAAACAGTTTTCAAACTCATCCGTTGGATGGCTGACAGTGCCTCCCTCGTTTTTTTTTCTTCACCTCTTCTTTGTCATTAAATCGCTGTCCTTTCATGTCCCTCTGCATTTGCAGAAACAAAAAAGAAAGTTGCACGGAGCGAGGTCAGGCGTGTGGGATAAGAGTCATGCTATTTTTTGCCAAAAACTGGTGCACTGAGATGACTGCGTGAGCAGGTGCATTGTCTCTGTGAGAAAACCAGTCCCTGTCTGATTTGTGGCAGACCTGATTTTTTTGTCACACACTATTACACGTCTTTTCAGAACCTCTAAATAGAAAGTTTGATCAACAGTCTGAGCTGGTGGAATGAACTCCAAATGCACTACAGAGCTGACCTTTTCATCCATTCGAGAAGTTGATGGACGTCCAGTACGAGGTTTGTCACCATTCGACATTTCACCTTTATTGAAACCGCTCGTACACTTGAGTTTTTCCCATAGCGCTGTTCTTGTAAGCCGTGTTCAACATCACAACAGTTTCTGCAGCATTTTCCCCCAAGCAGGAAACAAAACTTCACAGCCGCACACTCTTAAATCAGTCATCACAAAAAAGGTTTGAGCGAAACTGCTTTTACAAAAAAATTCACTGTGACCCAAAGAGAACTTTCCCAGGCGATGTCACTGGTGCACTAACTCAGAGTGCATTGCTCAGTGCTCACCTGAAGTACGGGAAACGTGCATCCTACAGAAGGTTTGCCTAGCGGAGCTGTTTCCCATTTGGGTGGGGTCCCCTGTGTATGCGTCATTTTGTATAATAGTGGGTCCATACAATATTGGTCTTTTTCATGACTGCCTTATTTCACTCACTACACCCTTCACACTCCTACATGTTTTGTAGACACCTCACTGTTCTTTATATTTTCACAGGATTCCGCTACCGCACTACCATACCGCTGTCCTTTCATCTGACGCTGGGCACTTAGATACATTGTACATTGTGAATAATGTGGCGGGCATGGCTGGCTAAATGCCAAATCGCTCTTCTGTCTCCATATCAGTATCTGGGAGTGGGATGCTGGGGCAGAAGGTATTTCTATTTCTGGCTTTCTGAGGACTTGCCCTACTATTTTCCACGGTGGCTGTGCATTTTACAGTCTCACCATCGATACGTACGAGTCCCACCACCTGGTCAGCGTTTGTTGTTTTCTGCTTGTTTGTTTTGACTGGTGCGGCTTTTGCAGGGTGAGGTGGTGTCCCTGAGCATGCCTTCCCGGGTCTGTTGGCTGCCAGAATGTCCTCTTGGGACCCGTGTCTGCTCCTATCTTTTGGGTAATTCCCGTTTCTCATCTTCAGAAATAAAATCAGGATGGCCGCTTGTCCCAGGAAAGAAGCTGTCCCTCCTCCTGCATCCCTCTCTGCCCTTCCCCTCACATCTTTGCTGGTCTGCCGCGCCCCTGGGCTCCTGTCCCAGTGGTCCTCGGTTTCAGGGACGATGAAAGATGCCCTCCTTCTGACCTTGGCTTCCTTCTAACTTTGGCATCCTTCTGGGGGGAAAAAAGCAGGGGGGGGTTCTAGGAGTGGAGATGGCCTTTGGTCTTCATCCCTGGAGAAGGGCTGGGGCAGGGTAGTCTGGGCTGCCCAGTTGGCCCTGGAGAAGCAGAGATCTTGACTCTCTGTCACCTGTGCACTGCCTTGGGATCTCCATCCCCGCCTGGTCTACCCTCTGCTCCACTGACTCATTTCTGACTCCAGCTAGTCCCTCTGCCTGGTGCATTCTTTCTTTCAATGGATGTTTTAAATTCTGGAAGACATGCACTTATTCTATAACTCAACCAGTACAAGACGCCAACAGTGAAGACCCATCCCCTGCTACTGGTCTGCAGTTATCTGCTGCCTTTCATCGGCTGGAACCACCCACCCTACAGGGAACTGAAGAGGGAGTGGGTTAGCCAGGCCTTTCTTCCGCAGAGCTGCAGGCCAGTTTGAACTGCCAGAGACTAGATCAGCATCAGCAGTGTGGACTTGTACATCAACAGCCACCCATGTCACGTCCTTATCAGCAGGCTCACACGACACTTGGGTCTGCACCTGAAATGTTCAGTTATTGTCTCTTGATGACCACCTGATATTGTTACTTAGAGATCTGCCTCATTCATAGCTTCGTGGTGTTCACCTTTATGGTAGATTGTTAGGTGCTGGGGAGTTGGTCCTAACTCACAGGGATCCTCCAGGTACACTAGAACGAAGTACCCTTCGGGCCCTGCACCGTCCTCCCCACCATGCCTATGTCTGAGCCCCCGGTTACAGCCACAGTGTCCACCCATCCCATTGAGGGTCTTCCTCTGTTTCACTGGCTCTTCGCTGAGGAGCACGGTGCCCTTTGGGAGGGGCTGGCAGAGCCTCACATCCTGATTTCCAAGGAGCATTCTGGCGGTCGTCCTTCCAAGACAGGTTTGCCTGTCCTTCTGGAAGTCTGTTCCAGGTGATCCCTCTGCCACCCCCAGGTGCAACCATCCGGTCTCCGAGTCCTCGTCAGTTACACTCCGGTGGTAACTGGAATCGTTACATGCTTCCAGCTCATAGCAACCCTGTAGGGCAGAGTACAACTGCTGGTGTGGGTTCCCCAGGCGGTAACACTTGGCGGGAGTTGAAAGCACCATCTTCCTTCCTGGGTGCAGCTGGCGGATGGGGACTGCTGACCTTGGGGGGATCAGCCCAATGCACCGCCCACTACACCGCCAGCGTCCTTCAGAGGTTTGTTGCAGTTGCCCCTTATTGAGCTGGAAAAGTTCCTTTCTTTTGTTCCTTTGCAGAACGTTGCTACCACAGATGGATGAAAGGCTCTGTTGTCACTCCCGGTTTTCTTTTTTGATCTGTTGATCTGGTTAAGTTACATCGATGGATTTTTCTTTTAATGCCAAGCCAACTGTATCATCCTGGAAAAACCCACATTCAAGCACCAGAAGACCAACGCCTCGCCGTCAAGTTCACTCTGACTCATGGCAACCTCAGAGGAGAGGAGACCTGCCCAACTGGGTTCCCGATGTCATCTTCGTGAGAGCAGATGCCCCCTCTTTCTCCCAGGGAGCCACTGTGTGTGCCCCGGGCCTGCCAACGAGCGTGCCTGTTTCAGCAGAGGTGTCTTTGTCCTGCTGCTCCTGGCCTGGGTCAGTCACAGCTGCTGCTTCTCCCCTAACCGGTGTGGCTCACAAGGATCAACTGTACTGGGCCAGTGTTTGGTTTCGTAGCTTTTCCAATGTTGTCCCCTCTTTCACACAGGGGGCTTCAAAAGGTCATGGAAAATGGTATTAAAAGATAATGGAATGTTGCCTGGAGCGTTGTGAAGTACCCCCCCCCCACCTTGTTGAGATCTCTGCTTTGATCTGTGTTTCCTTTCTTCTCTATGTGTACTGGACAGGGTTCTCTAGAGAGACAAACCAGATTGCTAGTAATTATATATAAATATATTTATAAAGATAGATATGTAATTCAAGAAATAAACCATTAAATAATATACAGATAGATTATACAAGAAATTAACAGTTAAATTATAAAGCAGTGAGACACTAGCAGTCCTTTTGAGAGCTGCCAGGTGCCAGTCCCAGTCTGTAGAGAGAGCTGGGCTATATATACCCAGGCAGCAAACAGCAAGGCAGGCCCTCAACTGTCATCAACTGTCAGTCCCTAGCTCCAGAGACGAACATTCCAATCGTGTGGTCTTAAAGGGACCTCACCTTACAGCGACACAGTCCACAGGCTAGGCATCCCACAGGTAGTGTACCCCTTTAACTGAGGCACAGAACAACCAAGGTGAGGCTCACCGAGCCATTTATCCCTCTGCCCTTCAGTTAATCCTACTTGTGTTTATCGGCCAGGCTGGCACAATAAACTATAGCAATCCACCCCTTGCCAGCCTGGCACCTGTACACAATTCTTTGCCCATACATACTTATATAATTTCCAGATATTAATGAAATCACACTTATACTTATCATCAATCATCTATCATACATATAAATGAAAACACACTGAGTCAAATTATATCTGATATAACATATTTGAACAAAGGAAATATATGCAATAATCACATACAAAGAAAATACATTGACAGTTACACGCCTCGCTTTTGCAATTGATCATGTGGTCATAATTGATAGGTAGAACTACCTTCTACTAGTACCCATTCTGTATTACCTTTGCCCTCAGCAAGCACCTCAGCTGGTTGTGGTTTTTGGCCTGGCGGGGTGACCCAGACCTTCATTCCTGAGGGGTCTGCGTCATTATAAGTCCTGTTAGGATTAGGTTGCTGCAACTTACCATTTACTTTAATAAAAGGGCATGGTAACACTGAGAGTCGGCCTATGGGATCTCCTGGATTCCAGACATATTCTTCTTTACCTCCATTATGTAACACCAGTCCAATTTCTCCTTGGTAATCAGGATCAATCACACCACTTAGTACGGTGACACTCTTCCTGACCTGTTGATCCAAAGGCATAAGAAGCCCAAAGTGCCCAAAGGGCATTCTCAGCTGTTCAGTGAAATCCGTGCTGTGTTTCCAGGTGGGAGAGTTCCTTTCTTCGGGACCAGGACCTCCAGGCCTGAGGAACACAGGGTTGCTGGGACAGGAAGCAAAAATGCTGCAGGTGGATCACTAGGAGTACTAGTGAGTGGTGCCACTCCAGCTTCCACCCCTTGGTTCCTGGACCCATGAATTCTGGCTATTGGAGACAGCACCGTATATTGGCCGCTGGTTTAGAGCGTATACAGCTTCCTGGAGAACATTGCCCCAGCCCCGCAAATTGTTGCCACCTAGTTGGCGCCGTAATTGTGTCTTTAGGAGCCCATTCCATCGTTCTATGAAGCCGGCAGCTTCAGGATGATGAGGAACATGATACGACCAGTGGATTCCATGGGAATGGGCCCATTGCCGCACTGCATTTGCTGTGAAGTGAGTTCCTTGATCTGAAGCAATGCTTTGTGGGATGCCATGCCGGTGGATGAGGCATTCTGTAAGTCCACGAATAGTAGTCTTGGCAGAAGCATCACGTGCAGGGAAGGCAAATCCATATCCAGAGTAGGTGTCTATTCCAGTAAGAACAAAACGCTGTCCCCTCCATGATGGAAGTGGTCCTATGTAATCAACCTGCCACCAAGTTGCTGGTTGATCTCCCCGAGGAATTGTCCCATATCTTGGACTTAATGTTGGTTTCTGTTGCTGGCAAATGGGACACTCAGCAGTGGCAGTGGCCAAGTCAGCCTTGGTGAGTGGAAGTCCATGTTGCTGTACCCATGCATAACCTCCATCCCTGCCACGTCCACTTTGTTCATGTGCCCATTGGGCGATAACGGGTGGCAGAGGAAAGAGGAGGACCAGTCTCCACAGCGCGTGTCATCTTATCCACTTGATTATTAAAGTCCTCCTCTTCAGAGGTAATCCTTTAGTGAGCGTTCACGTGAGATACAATTAACTTTACTTTCTTGGCCCATTCAGAGAGGTCTATCCACATACCTCTTCCCCACACCTCCTTGTCACCAATTTTCCAATCATGATCCTCCCAATTCCCTGACCATCCAGCCAAGCCATTAGCCACAGCCCATGAATCAGTATATAATCTCACATCTGACCATTTTTCCTTATATGCAAACTGAACAGCCAGGTGCATTGCTCGAAGTTGTGCCCATTGGGAAGATTTCCCTTCACCACTGTCCTTTAGGGAGATCCCAGAAAGGGGCTGTAGTGCTGCTGCTGTCCACTTACGAGTGGCACCTGCATATCGTGCAGAGCCATCCGTAAACCAAGCATAACGTTTTTGGTCTTCACTTAAAGTATGGTAAGGAATTCCCCAGGAGGCCATAGGTGCAGACTGGGAGAAAGGAGGCAATGTGACAGGAGTGGAGACTTGGCATTTGGGTCACTTCTTCATGCAGCTTACTTGTTCCTTCAGGTCCTGCTTTGGCCCAGCGTTTCATTCCATCTTCTAGTTTCTAAGGCCTTTGGTTTGAGATTTTGCTTCACCTTAAATATGAGCAGTGTCCCACAAGTTTGCTGTGGTATAGTTTTCTTTCTTTTTTTTTAATTAAAATTTTTTTTAATTTAAAAATTTGGGGGGATATGGTTTTATTTCAAGACAAAATTATTTTTTGCTAATTTTATTTATGATTTCTCTAATTTTATTGTGGTAAAAAATTCAAAAATTATTAAAATGGAAAATGATATAATCACCAAAACCAATGAAACTACCCCATAAGCAACAACTGCATGTCCCTCCCTCCCAAGAGCCCCAGGAACCATGGATCAAGTTCTGTCTCTGGACAGTTGCCTATTCTGCATGTCTCATAGAAATGGAACCACGAGCCACGTACCCTTCCTGTGCCTATCATGTCATGTCACAGACGATTCAGACTTGGTTTGTCTGGGTGGTGGGTAGCTAGTCGCCTGGTGAGAAATTCTTGGACGGCGTCCTCCTTTGGGCGACTGAATAGCTCTGTTGTGACACTGGTGGACAGTGGCCCTGACGTCAGTGCTTTTGGGGTCTTTCCTAGAAAGGCCAGTGTTAGGTAGCATACTCTGGTTAACTTCTGAGGAACTGCCAAACTGCTTCCCACGGTAGTGGCACCATGTTACACTCCCACCAGCAATGCAGGAGGGTCCCAGTTTCCCCACAGCCTCACATAGCTGTTGTCCCCACCCCTTCGCTTCCCTGACACCAGCCATCTTCAAAGGTCGAAGGTGATGCCCCCTGTGGCTGTGACCTCTCCAGCACCTTTTCTGTTGCTTATCTATCATGCCTAAATCCTTTTCTGGAGAACTGTTGTGATAGGTTTATTGGGCCAACTGGGCCCATAGGAACATGTGGGTGGAGTTTAACCGGGTCTCAGCTTTATTGGACGACAAGCGAAATAAATCAAGGGAGCCTGCATCCCATCTCTCTTGCTTCCCTGGTGATTGGACCAGTGTGCTGCTGCTGTAGCTACTTCTCTGCCTCAACCTGTGAGCTACACTACCTGTGGGCCAAGCCAACCTGTGGATCATGTTGCTAGAGCTTGAGGCTCCTTCGAGACCTGCTTCATCATGCTGCTGGTGCATACATTGCTTGAGTTTGAGGCTGGTGGATCCTGTCGCTGTGCTTGAGTTCCAGATTCCATCAGGGCCGGCCTCCCTAAGCTCCTGAGCTACTGTCTGCTGCTGACTCACCCTGATGTCTGCTTCCTTGACCTTGGACCCAGCAGCCCACGTGGTTGAAGGACTTCCAGTAGGTTAACTGTTGCACAAAAGTGAGTTGAACTGAGCCCTCTGTCCTGCTGTGTGGACTAATTAGCTGGTATATTCCTTCTCGCTGTGTAAACCTATCTATCGATCTATAATCTTAAGTGTCCTGGTTTTGTTTCTCTAGAGAACCCTGCCTAACTCAACAGTCCATTCATATCTTCACCCATTTTAGAATTACTGTATGTACTCGAGTATAAGCCGACCTGAACATCAGCCGAGGCACCTCATTTTATACACAAAAGCTGCATTATATTTAAGTCTCTGGTTCACTCTGAGTTCGTTTTTACACGAGGTATGAGGTAGGGGCCCGGTTTCATTCTTGTGAATGTAGGGACCCCTTTCTCGGCACTGTTTGTCTAGGAGAGTTCTTTCTCTAGTAAATGTTTTTTTGGAACTCTTGTCGTAAATCAGTTATCCTTCAAGTACCAGAAAGGGGACCAACACGGACGTCACTGCCATCGGGCCGTTCCAACCCAGAGACCCTGAAGGACAGGGCACACTGCCTCTGGGGGCTTCTGAGGCTGTGGCTCTTTACAGGAGTAGAAAGCCTGCAGGGCGGCTGGTGGCTTCTAACTGTGGACCTCGTGGTTCTCGACCCAACGTGCAACCCACTACGCCACCAGGGCTCCTCAGAAAGGGGACAGTGGAAAGGAATGCTAACACACTGAAGTGTAACCAATAGGTCACTGATCAATTTGTGTGGACAGTGACAGGTGGAAAACTAACTTGCTATGCAAACGTACACCCCAAACTCAGCAAAACAGTATTTCAACCATAAACTGGCAGAATGATTGGGTTCGTTTCTGGACTCTAAATTCTAACCCACTGGTTGTGATAGCACTCCTTAGACCAGTGTCTTCCTGCTCTGATGACTCCCACTTTTACTCAAGTGAGGTCAACAGTGGGCCATCCAGGAGCAGGGATGAGGAGACCCAGAGGAGAAGGGAAACGAGATCGTTGGCGAAGATCCGACGGAATGGGAATGAGGAGATGGCTGACACATGTAAACACTGCAACCACTGGCCCCGGACAATCTGAATCAAAGCTGTTGAAGGGAGACCTAATTTGCTGTTTAAATGCGCACCCAAAACACAGTAAAATATTATTTTAAAAAGAAATAAGAAGGACAATCACTACATGCAATCCTATTACCAAAAAGAACAGGCACAAACCAGAAATACAGATCTGATTATATTTTCTAAAGTTAAAAACAGTGACTCAAACTCACTGCTATTGAGTCGATATCTGACTTCTAGCAATCTAGATTGCTATTGGGTCGATTGCATTTGAGTCTAGATTGCTATTGAGTCGATTCTGACCTCTAGCAAAAAGGATTTTCAAAGCTGTAAATCTTCGTCAGAGTAGAAAACCTCATCTTTCTCTCATGGAGTGGTTGGTGGGTTAGGGCCTCTGACCTTGTGGTTAGCAGCTCAACACATAACCCACTACACCACCACCAGGACTCCAGAATACCGACTCAAACTTGTAGATGCTGTCATTGAGTCAGTATCAATTAACTACTGGTTAATTGAAGAAATAACAAATGACATTTTAAAATTTCCTGAAACAAATGAGATTGAAGAGTACAGCATACCAAAACATTCAGGGCACAGTCAAATCAGTAGTCAGAGGATATTTTACATCCATAAAGAAGAGAGACCCCCCAACTACCATGATCCGAATTCTACCTTGCAGTCTGGATAGAGCAGAGGCTGTACACTGGTGCATATGGGAGCTGGAGGCACAGGGAATCCAGGGTGGACGATACCTTCAGGACCAGGGGTGTGAGGGGCGATGCTGGGAGAGTGGAGGGTGAGTGGGTTGGAAAGGGGGAACTGATTAAAAGGATCCACATGTGACCTCCTCCCTGGGAGATGGACGGCAGAGAAGGGGGGAAGGGAGACTCCAGATAGGGCAAGATATGACAAAATAACAATCTGTGGATTATCAAGGGCTCATGAGGGAGGAGGGAGCAGGGAGGGAGAGGGAAAAAAAAGAGGACCTGATGCAGAGGGCTTAAGTGGAGAGCAAATGCTTTGAGAGTGATTAGGGCAAAGAATGTGTGGATGTGCTTTATACAATTGATGTATGTATATGTATGGATTGTGATAAGCATTGTTTGAGCCCCTAATAAAATGTAAAAAAAGAGAAAAAAAGGAGAACCAAAATCAACACCTTCACCCAATATCTTCATTAGAACAAAAGCAACAAAATAAACCTTTGAGGCACCAGGAGAAAGTAAATACTAAAGATGAGCACAGAAATAAATGTAGAAGAAAAAAAAAACAACGGGAAAAAGTCACAGGACAGAAGTTGGTTTGACCAAAGTGACAAACCATTGGCAAATTCAGTAACAGAAAAGATGCAAAATATCAAGAGTGGGAAACCATCAACAGAACCAACTGAAATGAAAAAGATAACACAATACCACAAAGACCTGTACTCCAACTTATTTGAAAACCTGGAAACACACACACACACCTTACCTAAAGTGACACAGGCTGATGCAGAAAATCTCACCCCATAACAAAAGAAAAAGCAGATCCAGCTCTAAAACTCCCAACAACAAAGCCCGGGACCACGGGGCTCCCCGGGAAAATCGACCAAACGTTCAGAAAAGAGTGGACGCCGATGACACGCAAACGGTTCCAGAATCTAGAAAAGGACGGCAAGTGCTCGACACCCAAACCAGGCAAAGGCATCAGAACAGACACGTGCAGACGAATATCCCCTTATAAATCATCGGTGCCAAAGTTTTCAACAAAATCCTAACCAATGAAATTCAACAACAAAGGATGAGAACTACAGGATGAAAGCCGTTAACAAAGAAAAAGCATTTGATAAGAAGAAACACCTCTGCCTGATTTAAAACTCTCAGCAAAATAGGAAGAGAAGGGAGATTTCTCAACACAATAAAGTCCATCTACACAAAACCAGCAACCCACATCTCTCTCCGTGGAGAAAGACGGAAAGCATTCTCCTGCGAACACAACCTAAACCAGGATCACCACGCGTGATCTTGTGCTAGAAGACCTTGCCATACCTATTCAACAACAAAAATTAATTAAAGGATACTACATTGGCAAAGAAGATTTCATTTGCAGATGATATACTTGTATACACAAAGAGCCCCAAAGACTCAAGAAGAAAGTTGTGGGGAATCATTGGAAGATTCAGCAATGTGGCAGAGTACGGTTGACTTACAAGAATCACTTAGGTGTCTGTATGCTAATGAAGAGAGCTTGGAAAAGGGCATTTGGAAACCAGTATCATTTACAATGGCCACTCAGAAGATCAAATACTTAATAAGCTTCCCCAGAGAAATAACAGACTTGCACAAAAGCACTACTACACAGTAGTAGTGAAACCAGGAGCTACATAAATGGAAGAATATTCCCTATTCATGGATAGGAAGACCCAACATCATGAAAATGTTGGTAGTGCCCATAATGATCTATAAATATAGTGGACTTCTAATCCAGATCCCAGCATCATTCTTTTAAAAAGTGGAAACACTAATGATCAACTTCCCATGGAGAGGGAAGGGACACCGGAGAAGCAAAGCACTTCTTAAGAAGAACAACAGAGTAGGAGATCTCTCATCTCCTGTGTGAGTCTGGGCTGACTAGAGAACTCCAGTGACGTGCATATATGTGTAAGAGAGAGCTTTCTATCAGAGAGTAATTGTATATTAAGTAAGCTTCCCAGCTCAGGCCACATGTAGTCCATAAGTTCAATACTATGTTGTTTTGTTTTTGTTTTGTTTTGTTTTTTCCATTACAGAGAATCTTTATTTGTAAGTGAGGATTACCATTACACATCAATGACAAGTAACAGCTCTTAAGTGTTAACATCCAGTCGTTTCTATAAACTAAAAGCCGCCCAAACTAGAGGAGTACAGGTATTCCCTAACTTTTCCTAAGTTCCAGTTCCGCCACTTTGCATTTCTCAAAGGCCTCCGTGTGGGCCTGCTTCTGCTCACGGAGAGACACCCACGGGGTTTTGTTTGTGTGAGAAAAGGCGCACAGAAGGAGGAGCTTTCGGTGTCTTGCAGTGCGCACCCCAAACAGCAAAGCGGCCGCCCTGAGCTCTTGACTGGAGGCCCCTCCCTCAGCATTAAGCGGGTGGTTTGGAACCACCCTGTGAACACCGGGAATGAATACTGGTTTGTGTTATTTGGTATGACTCGGTGGGCTCGTTTCCCGGAAAGCTCAAAACAATTCCCTCCATAAATTAACATGAAATACTTCTCCACTTTAAGTCTACTCGCTTGCAAAAGCCTTCCCTGGAAAGCTGCACTTTTGGACAGCGGGGGAAACCTGTACTCATTGTTCTAACCCTTACACACAGAGGGTTATTTTGAGGCTGGCTGCGGTCTACACAGGTTACAGAATAGCTACTCACTACTTTTTTTCATTGATAAAGCCCCTGACCTTCAAAGAAAGCGTTAGGGAAATGAAATATTTAACCCATTTCTTTCTTCAAAGAATATTTTCTGTACTAGATATCTAAGAAAGAAAAGTTTTGCTGCTTCAGCTAAAAAGCACAGGTAAACCGTGAAGACCATTAAATTCATAAGAAATTTGAGGTAAAAAGATAAGAGCTTTGGATAACTCTAAGGCTACACAGAGTACTTGGTTTGCTACTCTGCAGAGAAGGAGCTATCCCATAATATACAGAAATAATGTAATGCGTTTTTGCAATGGCGCTCTAGCCCTGCGACAGCTTCTTGTTCCACCGCAGCACCTGCATTGCCAGTGCTCGGAACAGGCTCGCTCGCCCTTCCTCCCTAGCCGTTGATGCGGTATTTTTCGTGGATCTCTGGGTGGATGTCACAGATGAATTTCAGGAGGGAATCCAAGACATCATCCCTGTTCTGCCGGAAGTAGGTCTGGAGGAGAGTCATCTTCTCCTCAGTCTCCTTCTCCACCTCCGTGCTGCAACTGCCATGGGATCCCAGAGCCGCAGCTTCTTTGGCCTTGAACTCTTTCTCCCTTTGTAGGCGGTACTGTTCAATTTCAGCCTGAGCTTCTTTGGCCTGCTTCAGCCTCCGGTTCTTCCGCTTGCAGCAGCTGCTGGATGCCCTGCGACTGGCTGGCCATGGCGGCGAGGCCAGCGACTCCCTCCCCGAGGCGAACTGCCTCAATCGACTCCAAAGCCCCCGGCAGGTCAGCTGACCCAGCGGTCCCGGAAGTGCGGCTCCAATACTATGTTTTATACTAGTCCAAAAATTCTTCTTTAGATTCACGCAGCCATGCAATGAGGCTGAATACAGGGAGAACACAGGCCAGTGGGTGGGAAGTCTTGTAGATCCAGTGGCAGTGGAAGCATCTCAGCACTAACATGGGTCTCCACGTGGCTCCTCCAGCTCCAAGGCTCTGGCTGCCATCAGCATAGCTCCCTGTGGCTTGTCAACAGCAATGAGTAGCAGAAGAGAGTGTGTCCCATATCCAGAGAGGAAGACAGGAGTTCCCAGAACCTTCAGGAGAAGGCCATGCCCACACAGAGGCGTCATTGGCTATGACCTGATTGACAGGCTAGACTCCATCCCTTCGCTCGTTGATAGAAGATTATGTAACTGCCACACCTCCTGACTTCAAAACCTATTACATACTACAGTGGTCAAAATGACCCGGTACTGATACAACCATAAAGATGCAGACCAATATAACAGAAGAGAGAACCCAGAAATAAATCCATCCACCGACAGACAACTGATGGTTTCCAAAGGACTTGAATGAGTTGAGGAAGAGCTAGTCTCTTCAACAAATGGTGTTGAAAACTCGACTTCCATTTGCAGAAGAATGAAACAGGACCCTAATTCCCTTCCTGTACAAAATAAACTCGAGATGGATTAAAGACCTACACGTAAATCCTAAAACTAGAAAGATCATGTGTTAGTCCAGCTAGACTAGAAAAACAAATCCAGGGAGACTCGTGTGTGTAAGAAAGAGCTTTATATACAAAAAGCAATTGAATGTTGTGAAAGCATCCTAGCCCAGTCCAGATCAAGTCCTTAAGTCTGATATTAGCCCATATGTCTGGTGTCAATCTTGAAAGTCCTCTTCAGACTCAAAATACATGCAATGATGCCGAATGCAGGAAGATCACAGGCCAGTGAGTGGAAAGTCTTGTGGATCCAGTGGCAGTGGAGGAAGCATCTTAGCGCTGGTGTGGATCTCCATGTGGCTCCTCCAGCTGCAGGGCTCCAGCGTAGCTCCATGTGTCTTGTCAGCAGGAATACACAGCAGAGAGTCTGTCTGTATCTGGCCTCCAGAGAGCTATATATCTCCTTGATGCCTCCAAATCAGGTCATCAAGCTAGACTCCACCCCTCTGCAAGTTGACACCAGATCACTTCCTCAGTGAGAAAATAGTGACAAATTTAAGGGCCTTCATGTAGGGCATAAACACAATATCAAATACAACGAAACACACAGAGGACGAAACAGAGAACTGGGACTTCTTAAAAATAAGACACTTATGTGCATCAAGAGACTACATCAAAAGGGTCAAAAGAGAACCCACAGACTAGGAAAAAATTCTGGCAATGGTATATCACAAAAGAGACTAACCTCTAAAACCTGTAGAAAACTGCAATACCGTTTCCGCCCTCCCAAAGACAAATAATCCAGCTTAAAAATGGGCACAGGACATGAACAGCCAAAGAGTCTCCAAAGACGACATCAAGCCTGCCAAAGAACATGAAGAAAGGCCTTCAGTCGCTCACCACCACGAGATGCAAATCCAAACACAGCTGAGAGACCACCTCACATCGGCATCGCTAGCAATTTTTTTTAATAAAAGAAATACCAGCGAGAGCGTGAAGAGATTGGTACTTTGATACGCTGCTGATGAGACTGTAAAAATGGACAACCGCCATGGAAAGGGGTGTGGCATTTCCTGAAACAATTGTCAATAGAAACACCGTACAAGCCAGCAATCCCGTGCAGAGCGTGTGCCCTGAAGAAGCACCACATATACTTGAGGTATAAGCCGGGTTTTTGCAGCACATTTGTTTTTACAGCAAGAAACACAATTTTTCATATAGACTATTAGAGTGGAAAGTTCTCAAAATCTTCATCGATGAGTACACCAAACTTCAGCCACAACAAGACAAAGAAAAAACTTTGACTATATCAAGCTGATTTTTTTTCTTATAAACCTTTCAGCTTTTCTTCCTATCTCACAGTGAAAACTGGTTGAAGTGGCAAAATCAGCCCCCAGATATAGATATCATTTCCATGTCAGTATATCTTTTATGCAGTTTTTCGTGGTAAAATTAGGTGCCTCGGCGGATATGCGGGTCGGCTTCTACTGGCATATATACGGTAAGTGTCAAAGCACATGCAGGTACGTGCACCCCCATGCTTGTCACAGCCCTGTCGGCCGTGGCAAGAGGATGGAAGCAGCCCCAAGGCCCCTCAGTGGAAAAATGCCTACACTGTGGTGCATGCACACAATGGACTGATGAGCAATGAGGAACCGGAGAAGCACTCTGGGCACGGACAGACCTAGGGAGCGTTGTCTGGAGTGACGTGCATCGAGGACAGAGGGACAAATGCTGTAAGAGGTGACCACAACAAAGGCTTTCACACCCAAAGCAGCAAACGTGGGTGGTAACTGGGGAAGGGAAGGCGAAGCAGAAGGCTAGAGGGCAGACGGGTTAACGCGGGCGAAGGAGAAGGGAGCACTGTACCAAGGAGGGAGAAATCAAAGGGGAGGCCAGGCCAGCTATGCTTGAGAGGTTTGGTAAGTAGCTTAAGTTGTTGAATACAAAACTGATTATCTGAAATGTAACACTCCCTACTACCTGATTCGTCGTAAAAGTTTTGTTGTTGTTTTAACAATCTATTTCAACAGTCATTTCCCCAAAGAAGAGACAAGGGTGACAAATATTCCAATGGCGTATGCCCGACGTTGTCATTCTCTAGAGAGCTAACAAATGAAAACTAAAGATGAGATGCCAGCCACACGTGGAATGGCTACATTTTTTTTTCTTCAAATGGCTGGCCGTGCCCAGTGTTGATGAGTACTCGGAGTGGCTGAAACACTCCTACACTGCATGTGGGAACACACCTGATACAACCACTTTGGAAGAGTTTGGCAGCTTCTGACAAAGTTCCATGGCATGCCCTCCCAAGAACTGACCTGAGAGAATCGGTCTGTTCCTGCGGGGACTTGAAGGTCCGTGCAGTTTAATGTTCAGTTGTTAAAAATGGAAACCAACCCAGTGATCTATCATCAGGTGAACAAGCAGTGATAATCCAGATATTCAGTTTAAGTCCTGAGTTAATTTTTTTTCTCCTTATCGACAACCCTCCCTCCTTTTTTATGACAGGTTTATTGGCACATGATTCCTATGTCATACAACTGCATAGTTCAGTCATATCAAGAGTTTTCAATTCATTATCACAATCAACTTTAGAATATATTCTTCTTTCTTGTATTCTTAGCTCCCATTACCCCCCCCCCTTCCCCTGCCGTTCCTTTAAGACAGTGGTTCAGAACCTTCCTAACGCCGAGACCCTGTCACACAGTTCCTCATGTGGTGGGGACCCCCAACCACAAAATTATTTTCATTGCTACTTCATCACTGTCATTTTGCTACTGTGATGAATCAGAGACCCCTGTGAAAGGGCTATCTGACCCCAAAGGGTCATGACCCCCAGGTTGAGAACCGATTAATCTGGTTACCGCCTCTATGGACCGACCTATCCTGTTAAACTGTTGAACGCAAAATTGATTATGTGAGCTGTAACCCCGCCTTGACCTGATTCACAACAAAAGTTTTGAAAAAATAAATACAGACACTGTCCAAAGAATTAAAAGAACATAAGCAAGCCACTGGCTGGGAGGAAGATATTCGCAGCCAGATATCTTATAAAGATTGCATCCAAGATATGAAAAGAACTCTTTTTTTTTTATGAAAAGAACTCTTAAGATATGGTGCAAGAGAACAAGCAAACTGATTTTTGAAGTGAGCGGGATACCTGAACAGACATCTCATCCTAGGCAATACCCAAATGGCAAATTAGTATGTGAGAAGAAGTTCCACATCATAGTCCTTGGAGGATTGCGAATTACAACGAGATTATCACCCCACCCAAACCCAAATCTCACGACTATGTAGTCCATTGACTCTTAGCGACCCTGGGACAGTAACTGTTTACCGGAGTCGAAAGCCTCATCTTTCTCTCACAGAGCAGTTACTGGTTTCAAACTGCGGACCTGGGCATCACAGTCCAATACATAACTACTCCACCACCTGGACCCCTTTACCATCCCCCAGCTGACTGAACTAGCCAATCCAAACACTTTGATGCCAAATGCGGATGCGCAAGTTGAGCAACGGGAACTTGCGTTCAACGCTGTAAAGTGCTAGGGCCTCCTAAACAGGTAGCCAACCGAATTGAAAACCCAAGTCCACACAGAACCTGCTGGTGAATATTTCTAGCAGTTTTATTCATATTTAATAGACCTCGGATGCCACCAAGATGTCTTTCAATAGGTGAACGGCTAACTAACGTGAACCTCCATGACCCGGCGATTAACAGACAGGTGCTATCAGGCTACAAAAAGAACCTGAAACACTTATTGGTAAGTAGAGGTCAGCCTGACCAGCTGCACACGATGACGACCACCTGAAAGACTTTGTGGGAAAGGCAGAGTTCGAGAGGCTGAACCGCCGATGGTCACCAAGGGCCAGGGAGGAGGGAGAGGAGCCGGTGACGCCCAGGAAGCACTCATGGCAGTGAACCTCTCATCTCAGGGGCTGGCACAGAACATCATGCAGATGCACAACCCACAGAGCCCAATGTTGGAATAACCCTGGACCTTAGTGGATAGTAAGCTTCCAATATTGGTCCATCAGTTGTAGCAAACGTACCACAGGAAGATGGTCCATCATTCAAGGTGCACTCCATCCTGCATCGGCCACACCAGAGGGTTCTATGTGAGACCCCACTCAGTGAACTGGGCTCTACCTCAAACTCACCTGTCGCCCTCAAACTGAAGGCTGAAACTTCCTCGTGTGAGAAGAAGATGACCGCTAGAAGATGACCGCTAGTTTGGTCATCAAACTTTGGCTCAGATTTCTTGCCCTGAGGGTGCCCAATGAATGGTGGTGGCTCAGGACGACCGTATCCTTACAAGTTCAATGCGCTCCTTGCTTTATTAAGATACGTGGTAACCTGGTACGCCTGATTCTGCCACTGTCGATGAATATCATTGTAAGCTTTCACATGTCATCAACCCCTATTGCTTATGTACATAATGTCCAGTATTTAAGAGTTTAATCTGTACGAGTCAATAATGCATCTATTGTGATTTGTAGCTAGCCTATACTTGCATGATTTCTATTTTGCAATGGTATTTTGAATTCTGTGCCATTGGCTAAATGAATGACAGTATCAATAGAATTACGTCGCTTCTTCTCCCAGAAAACACCAAATGGCGGATGACGCCGGTGCAGCGGGAGGGCCTGGAGGCCCCGGGGGCCGGGAGCCGGAGCTCGCGGTGGCTTCCACGGAGGCTTCAGCAGCGGCTTGCGAGGACGGAGTCACGGTCGGGGCCGTGAACGAGGCCGCGGAGCTCACCGGGGCAAAGCCAAAGACAAGGAGTGGCTCCCTGTCACCAAGCTGGGTCGTCTGGTCAAGGGCATGAAGATCAAGTCCCTGGAGGAGATCTATCTGTTCTCCCTGCCACCCATCAAGGAGTCTGAGGTCATTGACTTCCCCCTGGGGATGGCCCAAGGACGAGGTCCTGAAGATCATGCCTGTGCAGAAGCAGACCCAGCCGGCCAGCGCACCAGGCTCAAGGCCTTCGTTGCCATCGGGGACTACAATGGGTCAAGTGCTCCAAGGAAGTTGCCGCCGCCATCCGAGGGGCCATCATCCTGGCCAAGCTGTCCATTGTCCCGTGCGGCGAGGCTACTGGGGCAACAAGATCGGCAAGCCCCACACAGTTCCCTGCAAGGTGACCGGCCGCTGTGGGTCTGTGCTGGTGTGACTCATCCCTGCCCCCAGGGACACGGGCATCGTCTCAACCCCTGTGCCCAAGAAACTGCTGATGAGGGCAGGGATTGATGACTGCTACCCGTCGGCTAGGGGCTGCACAGCCACCCTGGGCAACTTTGCCAAAGCCACCTTTGATGCCATCTCTAAGACCTACAGCTATCTGACCCCTGACCTCTGGAAAGAGACCGTGTTCACCAAGTCTCCCTACCAGGAATTCACTGACCATCTTGTGAAGACCAACACCAGAGTCTCCATGCAGAGGACCCAGGCTCCAACTGTGGCTACCACATAGTCAATTTTATACACGATGTAATAAAGTGAATTGAGCCCTGAAAAAAAAAAGAATTATGTCATGCCCCAGGGAGATGATTGATAATGTTCTCTATCATAAAATGGCAATGATGTCTCTAAGGTGAACCAGAGACATGTCAACCACGGGCACATGAATGGGTTAGGGGCTTGCATTTCATTCTAGCCCCAATCTAAGAGCAATCAGTGTTATAACGTGGCCCTGCTTGATACTGGGCCTGAAGAGACGGGTGCTATACCCAGGTGTGGGGAATGGACTAGCTCTGAAAGGCTGGTCTTTAAACAAGCAGCCATCTAAGTTAGGCATCAACTAAGTCCACATGGAAGGAGCACGCCAGCCTGTGTGACCCAAGGGCGGTAAATAATGTCATCCAAGTAGAAGGAGGACTGGTATCCGATCCTAAATCGTCAACACTCGGTTTGCAGGAGGCAGTGTTTGACGGTGGGAACCCCAAATCCACTGGCAGGGTCCATGCAGAGATGAAGCCGCCGGTGAATCCCTTGGGACCACAGTCTGGGGAGGTGACCAGCCTGGTTGGCAGACGGAGAGAGCCTTGCAGAGACGATTATAGTAGATACTGCTGGGTTAAAATGTGGCATCTTATCTGATCTCCCTTGCTACCCATTTAGAAACAAAGATTGGAAAAGGAAACACACGTGGACGAAGCCTCTGGTGAATCTCCTCTGACAGAGACCGGGGTGCAAACACCCTCCAGAAAACCCGGGAAAGCAGCTCATGGCAGCTGTCGTTAGGTTAAACTTCAACACCGTGTTCTTTGATCTCCCTTTCGACCCATTTTAAAACTCTTCTAGTTTTTAATATGTTTCTGCTTTCTCTTTGATTGAAGTTTCTATTGGGTGACAGTTGTTAGCTGTTTGTTTTCGTAAGTGTTTGGTATGTGAACTGCAGGGTGGTGAGTCATCAGAGACAGGAGCTGGGGGTGCTGGGGAGCAGAGCAGGAGAGGCTGGGGGGAAATCGGGGCCTGAGAAAATGGAGTTCAGCAAAGAAAATGCTCTGAAACGGACTGCGGTCAGGAATGTGCCATTCTGGATCGGACTGAACTATTGGATGGCGTGATAGGTAGGTTATGTCCAAAGAAAACTGTTTCAAAAGTAAAGAATAGAGACGGGAAAGATGAATTCCATCTGTAGACCGTTTCTTTTGCAAAGACAGCAGTTAAAAAGGAGGACACTGCGTGCAGGGGATGTGGTCGATGAAGACGCTCTGCGTCCCTGTCACAGTCTAGAAACAATCCCACCCTAAAAATAAAGTGCATGCAAAGCAGCCACCAATCCAATCTTGCACGGTAGTAAAATCATAAATCGCGACCAAATGCTGTTGTACCCACGAATGCACCCATAGGCAACGTACGAGGGGGCTTCAAAAAATGCGCGGGAGCGTGGGGGAGGGAGGAGGGGAATGGGGATGACATTGCCTTCTCCTTTCCCAATTACTGAAGTCCCCCGGGCAGTAATGCCGTCCGTCTCCAGGCTAAAGAAAAACAGAAGTCACCTTCCAGACACGTCTGAACAGCTTGCCATCTCTTCCTTATTAAACAACAAAAATCAAAGAAGATCCCCGACCCGCTGAAGCTAGGAGGAGAACACTTTCCGAACGTCCGGCCAAGGACTCCCGTATTGCCCAGGGGAGTGTGGGAACGCAGAGAAGGAAGCCCCCAAAGGGTGATCTGCCGTGATAATGGCCTTGGCGTGTCGGAGGCCACACGTTCTTGCAAGAACTAACCAGACAGCTCTGCCACAGACCCGGGTAAACGTGCAG
Source organism: Tenrec ecaudatus (assembly GCF_050624435.1). Lineage (NCBI taxonomy): Eukaryota > Metazoa > Chordata > Mammalia > Afrosoricida > Tenrecidae > Tenrec > Tenrec ecaudatus. The sequence goes on from NC_134545.1 coordinate 8,657,057, forward strand.
AAATAACCAAACAACAACACAAATCAAACACCAAATACATCAGCAGTGAAAAATGCTGATCTAACGGGGATCGTCTGGTTTCCTACAAACTGGCATGGCCTGCTGGCTCCTTCCCAAAGACAAACCCTGCCCAAGAGCATGCACATAAAATTAAGGCACCAAATTGAGCGCTGTTAAGAAAAGTCTCAGGGAAGGGGGCCGGTGGATGGCCAACGTGGAGAGAAACCACAACTGCCCAGATCTCCAGAGACTCATGACCTCCACAGATGGATCCGGGTCCCATGACCGTCCTCATTGGGCGGCTCACCCAGGGGACACTCTCGCTACCAGATTCCAGGTTCTACTCGGAGTTCCTGTTTAGTGTAACAAGGAAATCAAGAGACAGACTTCCCACATCTTCCTCTCTACAAGGGTCACATAGAGACACTTTCTTCGCACCTGCAAACCGAAGGACCAGCAGTGAGCTACCTCTACCCAGGAAGGCCCCATCAGGCCTGGAGCCCACCAGAGTTCTTATGAGAAGATGGTCCCCCCACTGTCATGATCCCAATTCTACCTTACAAATCTGGCTAGACCAGAGGATGTACACTGGTACAGAGAGAGACACAGGGAATCCAGGGCAGATGATCCCTTCAGGACCAGTGGTGTGAGTGGTGATACCGGGAGGGTGGAGGAGGGGTGGGGTGGAAAGGGAGAACCGATTACAAGGATCTACATATAACCTCCTCCCTGCGGGATGGACCACAGAAAAGTGAGTGAGGGGAGACATCGGACAGTGCAAGATATGACAAAATAATAATAATTTATAAATTATCAAGGGTTCATGAGGAAGGGAGAGCAGGGAGGGAGGCGGGGACATGAGGAGATGATGCCAGGGGCTTACGTGGAGAGCAAATGTTTTGAGAATGATGAGGACAACGAATGTACCAGTGTGCTTTACACAATTGATGTCTGTATGGATTGTGATAAGAGTCGTATGAACCCCTAATAAAATGATTGGGAAAAAATAGATGGTCACACAGTCCCCTTCCTACCACGTGACCAGCCACGGTCGCTAAAACATCGAACTCCCTAACATACCAGGTGCAGGGGAAGCAGACCTCCCGACCGACTGTGTCACAGTCCGGATGCCCCAAAACCCTTGGCGAACAAATGAACACCTCCATCAGGTACAAAGTCACAGTTCCCAGGGTTCCCTTCGCCTGCGTGCTACTGACTAGGCAAATGTACTGGACTGTGTGACCCTAACAAGTTAGGGGTGTCACGGTGAAGACCGCAGCATCCGCACACTGCACCGTGTGCCTGCGGCGCCTGTCAGGGACCAAGGGGCCAGTCCTTTAACTAGGGCAAGGGGCTCCCTACGGCGAGGTCTACCATCGGGGAAGGCGGGTGACAGGATTGTATCCTTGCCCTGGGTCTCCAAGTGGCACACCGAGCACGCAGTCTGAGAAGCTGGCTCACAGGAACACTAATTTGGCAACAGATTCAGAAGACACCTCCTCTTTAGCCACGTTCTGTGCGCATGCAGAGGACGCTGTTTGCTCCCCGAAAGTGAGGAGCCCTTGAAACACTTCCTTCTGGAGACCAAGGACAACACCCAGCTTCGGTGTCAACACAAAGAAACACACAGCCTCCCAACTGCACCGCTCGCAGCGTGGGGATCACCAAAGGCTGGAGCGGTCAAGGGTTTCATGTTGACTCGGATCCGCCACCGACACGCGTGGACGCGATCGCCATGGAGTGCGACCACACGTGGCATTGGACACATCCACCATCCAAGACCGTATCAAAAGCAAAGGGGCATCCTGGGAACCGCGGAGGGCCTGACCCACGCCGTGGTCTCTCCCATCACCTCCTAGGGGCGCAAAGCCGGGCGTGAGCAGGGACCATGGCGGGAGCCTGCGAGCGGCCTTGCGGACGGGCTGATGGAGGATACGGACTGTACCGTGGGCTGCCAGGGGAACAAACAAATCTGTTGGGAGGAGGAGGAGGCGGGTTCAAGGAGGGCTCCTAAACTGGAGGGGGGGAGGACTGCACAGTTCTCCGCCACAGAGCGGATGATCCAACTACTGAATTGGATGAGATGTACATTACTTGCCAATCAAAGTGTCGGGCGGGGGAACGATTGTGGACAAATTAACATCGAAAGGTCCTGGATAAATTGTGGACAAATTTACATCGAAATGCCGTCGTGGGCTCTGTGAAGTCCCCGCAAACAGCTGGCATCAGAGCCGGCCATGCTGCACTGTGCATCCATTGGCCACGTTACCACAAGCAGGGACCTGCCCCAGAAGGAGCCTTGCAAAACAGGGTGGATGGAAAAGAAGCTGGTGCCCAAGGGCCTCGATGGAACAGCGGACCCATCAGTGGCCTCCCACCTAAGCGGGGTGGGATGAGGGCCCCGAATGGGCGGCCAGCAGATCCTTCTGTTGTCCTCCGAGGCTCTGAGTCAGACCCAACCTGGGCTAGCGAAGGGCAGCAAGTCCTCAGAACCTGCTCACCCGCAGCGGGGCCAGGGCCCTGGGCACGCGACACACCACCTGGCCCCCGCACAACAGGAACGGGACGAGCCAAAGCCAGCCGCGGCTTGTTTCTTACCTTCTGGCCAAGCGGCTCCAGAGGGACCATCAGCCAAAGGACGGTGAAACAGCAAGGCACGTCCAGCACGAAGCCAGCGCCGCTCAGGACCATCTAGGAGAACATAATAGCGCAAGATGGACGGACTGGCCCCACAAGCCATCTCTCCTCTGGGCAGTACAGGTCAACTGTGTGTGTGCGTGTATGCACGTGTGTGTCTGTGTGTGCACATGTGTGTCTGTGTATGCGTGTGTCTGCCTGTTTCTGTATCTGTGTGTCTTTGTGTGTGTGCACGTGTCTGTGTGTGCACGTGTGTGTCTGTGTGTGCACATGTATGTGTGTCTGTGTATGTGTGTGTCTGTGTGTGTGCGCCTGTTTCTGTGTCTGTGTGTCTTTGTGTGTGTGCATGTGTCTGTCTAAGTCTGTGTGTGCACGTGTGTCTGTGTGCGCGTGTCTGTGTGTGTCTTTGTGTGTGTGCACGTGTATCTGTATATGTCTGTGTGTGCGCGTGTCTGTGCGCATGTGCGCCTGTGCGCCTGTGTGCGTGTTGGGTGGGGTCTCTCACTAGCAGAAAGGTGCTGAGAGGCTACGAGGTGGGAGGGTAGGGACCGAGGTCAGGGTGTGTTCTTTTTTTCTTAAACAAAACCAAACTATTTCCCTGGCATACTGTCCACAGATCACACAATTCAGCAGCTCAGTCATGTCGAGAAGAGTTGTACAGTCATTTATCACACTCAAGTTTAGGCCTTTTTGTTGTTGTTGTTCTTGTACTTCTGATTAGAGCAGCGGTTCTCAACCTGTGGGTCTCAACATAAGATCATCGGAAAACACATCTTTCGGATGGTCTTAGGAACCAAGACACCGCTCCTCTATCCGTTTCCAGGAGGGTCCGCCCACATGCAGATATGCCCACCTACGGGTATCCAGTGTGAAGACCGTTACCCATGCTACACCGTGCTTCAAGATAAAATTGCATGGATTTGTCATTAGAAATAAATATTGCACAATATAGAATTACATATTGTTATTGTGATTAATCCCTATGCTTCCATGATGTTCCACTTGTAACAATAAAATACATCCTGCACATCAGATATCTACATTCTGATTCACAGCAGTAGCAAAATGACAGTGATGAAGTAGCAACAAAAGCAATGTTATGGTTGGCGGAGGGGGTGTGTGTGGTCACCACTCATGAGGAACTGTGTGACAGGGGTGAGCATGAGGAAGGTGGAGAACTAGTGTGTTAGAGGATATTCCCGGAGGCCAGCCTCCTACCTTGGCCGGGGCTCCTCAAGGTTAGATTCTGAGCTCATTCTCCCCGGAGGCAAACCTCTCTCTACAGGAGGAGCATGTGGACTAGGATCTTGCCGTTAGGGGGATGCGGAGTCAATGCCAACTGCCGCCCAGTGATCCTGTGTGCTGCGGGATAGAACTGACCCACAGGGCAGCAAGGCTGAGCCCTGTTGGAAGTAGATCACCAGGCTGCCCCCAAGATGCCTCTGGGTGAATTCATACTGCCAATTTTCCCACCAGTCGTCAAGTACTGGACTGTTTGTGCTGCCCTAAGGCGTCTTTCTGTAACATGTCCCGTAACCAAAACCCATGGGCCGTCTGGGTACCTGTCACAGTTGCTGCTCTCGCTCAGAAAAACAGGAGAGTTCACAAGCAAAACCAACCGCACTGCTGATCAAGGGACAAGAAGAGAGGTGACAGAATGAACCGCCTTGATAAAGATGAAGCAGACTGAGAGCTCAACACGTGCATGATGCATATCCACAGGGACAGAAGAGAGGAGGTGGCCATATAAAGAAGGGGCAGCAGTGACCATGAGGAGGGAGTGAAGCTACCGAATCAGATAGCAGCACCGCACATTTAAATAACACAACGAGTGGGCTGAAGAGCAGACTATGTGACAGCTAGTCCCCTGAAAGGATAAGAGAGTGACATGGCAGCTTCGGTGTAAGGAAGCCCCTCATACGACATTGCTACTCCCTGCCATCAAGTCCATGCCGACTCACTGACCCTACAGGACAAGGCAGAACTGCACCTGTGGGTTCCCAAGACCATAACTCTTTACATGGGAGTAGAAAGCCTCCTCTTTTTCCCAAGCAGTGGCTGGTGGTTTCAAACTGCTGACCTTGCAGTTAGCAGTCCAACATGTGACCACTGTGCCACCAGACCCCCTTTGGGAAGCTCTTTGTGGAGTTATATAAGATACAGAAGGAAAAACACCAGAAAGATGTTTACGTGTGTTTTATTGACTACACACAGGGAGCCTTCAAGCATTCGACTGTGTGGATCAGAAAAAAACCAACAACTAGAGCTAGCCTTGAGAAGAATGGGAAGTCGAGGACACGGAGGCTCACAGAGAAACCGCATGGATCGAGGGGCAGTTGTGCATGCAGAACAAGGGAATAAAACCAGGAAAGGTGTGCCTCAGGGTTGCAACCGATCACCATAGTGAACCCCTTATGTGCTGAGCAAGTCCTCAGAGAAGCTGGATTGTACGAAGGGGAGGGAAGGCTTACTAACCACCAGAGACCTGCAGACGACACGAGTCTGCACGCTGACAGGGAGCACTCGCTGATGAAGATCAAGGAGTGCAGGTCACAGGACGGATCACAGCTCAATGTAAAGATAACAATCCTCACAACTGGACCGATAAGTAACATCATGATAACGACTCCTTGCATTCTGTACATCTCATATCTCTATGTTAAGAATTAAGGTTGCAGATGGACATTGGGCCTTGACTCAAGTATGCCCTCTACATGAGAACGCTTTGTTCTAACAATCCGGCGTTCTGTGATGCTCACCTTCCCTGCACAATCACTGAAGGCAAAATGGGTGCATAGCAAATGTGGTGAAGAAAGCTGATGGTGCCCAGCTATCAAAAGATATAGCATCTGGGGTTTTAAAGGCTTGAAGATAAACAAGCAGCCATCTATCTGAGAAGCAATAAAGCCACATGGAAGAAGCACACCAGCCTGCGTGAGGATGAAGTATTGATGGGGTCAGGTATCAGGCATCTAAGATCCACGGGGCAGTTCTACCCCGTCCTGCAGGGTCGATGGCTGTCAGGGCACCGGAAGAGCAGCACATGGCAAACGCTTCCTATCGTGTGAGGGAGCGTCAGAATGTGTGTCGGGGGAAATATCCGTGACCTTTTAATTCAGTCTTCCCACAAACTTTTTGAAGCTCCTGAGAGTATGTTTACCATGTAGATGTATATGCGCACACACATTATGCATATACATATATATTTTCCAAATATAAAGACGAAAAGGAAGAAAACCCACCATTCTGCTCTAACACACATGGGAACACACTTGATTTGGAATCGACTGGAGGAAACTGGTTTGGTTGGGTGTTTGTCTTCATTTGTTTTTATGGTGAAAGTTAAGAACAAAATAAAAATGGAAACTTTGTAGAGAAAGGGGGCCTATCACCTACCATTGGGTTGGGGGGACAGTCAGGAGCGGCATCAGATTTTTGGACCATGATACCAGGAGCAGACAATCAAAGGTAACTGAGCGCCGAGACTCTCTATCCCATATTATACCTACATGACACAAAGTCCCTCTGTGACATCACCCTGGAGAAAGCACTTCGGCAGCAACAGACATCAATCCAGGAGAATGCTCAGATAGACAGGAAATAACAATGACGAGATGGCAGTTTCCTGCCGCTGAGAGAGGAAGAGAGGAGACAGAAGGACATGCTCTCGCCTCGGCTGGAGGTCTGGGAAGCAGAAGTGGAGAATGAGAAGGAGGGACAGAGGAAGAGGAGACAAAGTGAGAGTTAGACATAAGTCCAATAAACTGATAGGACAAAGTAAACCAAGTACTGGTCAAAGTTACAGGTTATCAACTAAAGAAGAAAAAAAATCCATGACTTAAAAAAAAAGAAAGAAATCCAAACCAAGAACAATCCGTGTATTCCATGAGAGAGCGCGAGCAAAAAGAAATTGCAAGGCAGAGAATGGGTGAGATGGCATCCTAAGTCCAGACGTAACATAATTGTACAGATGTGAACTCCACAAGGCTGAGTCTCTAGATGCGGGTAAGGGAGGGACAAAAGGCAGACAGAGGGAAAGTGAAAAGGCAAAAATATTGGAAAATCATGAGCCATGAAAACCACGGGAGTCCTCCAGAAAGATGGGAGCAAAAGCGGACGAGTCAGCACCTGCGGGCATGGAATTAAAGATGCGCGTTCATGGACAAAGGTGAGATGGATGTTGGTCGCAACAAGGGGGGAGGGACAATCAAAAGGTTAGGTGCACAGGGTTGCTGGTGGTGACAGCCATTGGGTAGACTGGATTCGTGGTGTCCCCACACGTGCTGAACAAAGCTGCCGCACAGGCTGGAAGCAGGTCTCCATGTGTGTTGTCTGAGGCAGCTCTGGGTGGGTTTGAACTGCCAACCTTCCATTGAGTAGTCGAGTGCAAACCCATCAGAGCCACCCAGAGGCTCCTCTTAGAAAGGAATGTCCCAGGCTCCAACATGCAAGGGTCTAGAAAACATCATGGCAAGTTGAAGAAACCCCACTAAGCAAACCCACTGCCATCGGGTCGACTCTGACTGATTTAGCAACCTCACAGAACAGAGCAGACCCGCTCCCTAGGAGTTCGGAAGCGCTATATCATTCTGGAAGCAGATGCCTCACCTTCCTCTCTCCGAGCAGCTGGTGGGTTCAAATGGTCAATCTTTCATGTAGCAGCCCAGCCAGGGAGCATTGTCCTGCCAGGACTCCGCAAGTTAAAATAAATAAATAAATAGATGACAGATAGATAAATAAATAAATAGTGCAAGACTAAACATGGTTTGAATCCATTTATAGGAAAGGTCTAGAGACTTCCAGGAGGACGGAAGACTAGGGCACAAGGAACCAATGGGAACAGACACAGATGAGAATCCTGGAGCTCTGAGCCTCAGAGCCAAGGAGAGTAATGGCCTGGATCCGACGAGGAGACAAAGCTAGTGAGTGAGGAGATAAAAGGGAAGCAGTGAATTGTCCACTGGCCTGACAGAACGGCCATTCGGAATGTCTGCAAGTATTGGCCCATGGGACCAACAAACAAAACCAAAAACTAACGGCCACTGAGGGGACTCCCCCTCACAGCAGCGTTTCAGGATAGAACTTTCCAAAACGGAATCTTTCAACAGTCGCAAGCCTCTCCTTTCTCCCTCAGAGTAGCCGGTGATTTCAAACTGCCGACCTTGTGGTCAACAGCCCAGCGGGGAACCCATTAGGTCACCTGGGCTGCTGCTCTCTGTCGATGAGGGGTTCAAATCATATCGGCCTTTTCTGTCATTAAAGCTCATCGTCGGATGCTTCCTCCCCCCAACTACCATGATCCGAATTCTACCTTGCAGGACTGGATAGGACAGAGGCTGTACACTGGTACATATGAGGGCTGGAGACACAGGGAATCTAGGGTGGATGATACCTTCAGGACCAGGGGTGTGAGGGGCGATGCTGGGAGAGTGGAGGGTGAGTGGGTTGGAAAGGGGGAACTGATCACAAGGATCCACATGTGACCTCTTCCCTGGGAGAGGGATGGCAGAGAAGGGGGGAAGGGAGACTCCGGGTAGGGCAAGATATGACAAAATAACGATGTATAAATTACCAAGGGCACATGAGGGAGGGGGGAAAGGGGAGGGAGGGGGAAAAAAAAAGAGGACCTGATGCAAGGGGCTTAAGTGGAGAGCAAATGCCTTGAGAATGATTGGGGCAGGGAATGTATGGATGTGCTTTATACAATTGATGTATGTATATGTATGGATGGTGATAAGAGTTGTAGGAGCCCCTAATAAATTGTTAATAAAAAAAAAAAAAGCTCATCGTCAAGTATGAACAATTTCACCACCATGAAAAGGCCTGGCAGAGAATCAACGGGACAACTGCAGGAACAGCAGTGTCACGGACGACGACAAAGTCAGCGGCCTGCCCTGAAGTGAGAGGGACAAGGGGCCTCTGGAGTTGCGTGACCGATGTTGAAAGGTATCGTGAGACAAGTGGTGACGTGGGAACAACGGGGAAACGTAGGCAAGGTCACTGTGGTCAAGTTTCCCGGTTCCAAGCCCTGCGCTCTTGTGAAAGCGAACATCCTTGTTCTTAGAAAATCTGCACACAGATATGGATCACAGATGGCGTTCCAGAGTCTAAGCCAGCAAAGCTGCCAGCGGACACCCGGGAGCCTTACTGAGGCCCAGGTCTGTCCGGGCAGTGTGTCCGTGGCGCAGGTCCTTCAGTAATCCCTTGAAGCACGCTACTACTCGGACTGGCCCTTTGGCTCGGGGCCCCGGGCACTTCGTGTGTGAAATGGGGTCACAGTGCCGCCCTGACGTCCTGTGTGAAATGAGGTCACCCTGGTACACCTGCACCATTCTCCTCAAAGGCCCCTTTCTTGGTCCCAGCCTCCACCCCCACCTCCCCTCCACTTTCAACAAAAACAGCCACTTGGTTGCTCTAATTGTGGTGCTGGTTCTGAGTCACACCTGGGCCAGGGCCCTTCTGTCTACCTGGAGTGGTCAGGGGCAGCCTGAACCCTTTCTCTGCAGTTTCTGGAGCTAGGCAGGGTCCGTGACTCCAGAGTGACCTTCCCTTGCCTCCCTCCTGGGGCCCGTCAAACTTGTCAAGCCCCCTCCACCCCCACCCCCACCCCCTCTCACACCTTTCTGCACCAGCGCTGAGGGCAGGGCTAGTGGTGACAGACAGACGGGGTGTGCACGAGAAGGCAGGCCCCTCCAGGTGCTTACCTGGAGCCTGCAGGGAAGACACAGGCTCACCAAACTTGGGGAGCAGGACGCTTCAACCGCAGACCGGCCCGGGAGCCTGCTGGGAAGCTGTACCTGGAGCCTCAGGGGCACCTTTTGAAGCAGAAGCGCCAACACCTGGGTGCCTGGTGCCCCGCCCCCGAGCATGGGCGTCCACGCTGCCTGTGCCGACTCATTGGCTCAAGGAAGCTTTTACCTGCCCTTCAGGGCAGACACGCCCCCTAGCCCCACCCACAGCCCCAGCAGGTAGGGATTGGCAGCCAGGTGGGCAGAGGCAGCCCTCTTTGGGAGGGCTCTTCTCTCAATAGGGTCATGGGGGTGGGGGGTGCATCCGACCGACACCCCAAAATGTCCATAGAACTGTTGGGTAGTTTCAGCAGAAGGAAATGTTTTAAGGTATCACCCCACCCCCCACCCCCATCTCAACATACCTGGGAGGGTAGGCTCTGATCTCCCAACCTGCCTCGTGGGAGGTTTTCCCCAACTTAGAATGGTGCCTCCTCCAACCCCCTAGTTGCCCCTGCCCACGCACCCGAGCACCTGCACCCACTCATAATCACGGATTTTGACGATTTTCTGGTGTTTTCGCTACCGTGTTGTGGTGATTAATACTTGCGAGCCTTTACCGATAACTTTGAGAATGAAGCCATAATTACAGGAAAAGGAGAAAGATTAAAACGGGCTTCCACTTGGTTACCAGCGACATTAACAAAGCATGTAATTCACCGTGGATTTTCCAAGTCTCCTGGTTCACGTAAGAAACAGTGCATTTAAGCAGGTTGCAACTATAGTTCACCTATTGTTCTATTATTCAAATTAGTAATCAAGATAACCGCAGATTCTGTGTGATCTGGTAGGGGAGGTGGGGGGAGGAGCAAGAGCGTGTCCCCTGGCTCCGGATGGCACTCAGTGAGGGCAGGCGCAGGGGGTGTGTGTGTGCCACAGTTGGCTCCTTCAGTTGTGGGTGGGCATTGTGCCTGGCAGAGTGATTGCCACTCTCTCCCGTGGGCACCTGTTAACTGCTGTCAGCCGATTCCAGCCCTGACCGGCAGCGCCAGGCAGGTCACCAGGCCTTCCTTCACAAGCCCCGGGAGGCAGCCTTTACTGCTTCGAGTCCCCCTCCCTTAATACCTCTGCTCCCATGTGTCCTCCCAGACGCTTCTCTCAGGACACTAGACCACAGCAGTCAGAAGCTTGGGCTCCAGCTGAGCTGAGAGCACCCCACTTGGGGCTAGGCCCCAGGGTCAGCCCCCCTGCCAGAGCGCTCAAGGCTGGCTGTGGGGGACGGCTGGAAGATGCTTCCTAGGGGCCTGAAGTCAGGGCCTCTGCAGCCTGCCCTCACGTGCCCACCACAGCCCACCTGGGCGTGCCTCGTCCTCCATCCCAGCTGATGGCAGGGTCTTCAGCCAGGAGGCCTGGCTGCATGGTCACTGGCTGAGGTGGACAGGCCCCAGCTCATTTTGCTGACAGCTTCACTGGGCTAGCCTGCCTCATACCATGAAGAACTTTCTCCCAGGGCAGAGACAGAACCTGACGACAGCCGCCACAGCCCCTGTCATGCGCAGGAGTGCCTGCGTGTGTACAAGCACACACACACACACACACACACACACACACCACAGCCCCCAATACACAGATTCATGAGCACATGTACACACCCAACTCCACAGGACCCAGCTCCGTCCCACAAGCACCAGGCAGGGGCCAGGACACAAGCCCAGGTACAATTGGCTTTATTCCCCAGCCAGCCCCACGTTCACTGCCCCTGGCTCCCTGTCCCTGTGGTACTTTATGTAGACAAGGTCAGTGGGTTCTGGGCCATCCCCACAAGCCCACACCACCCCCTACCCAGACTCTGCTGTTCTGAGCCTGGTCATTCTGGGTCATCCAACACCTTTTCCCGACTCTGAACCCGGGGACAGAGCAGAGGGTGCCTGGAGCCTGTCCATGCAGTTCTCAGGCTGAGCCCCTGGGCCCAGTAAGCAGATCAGACTGAGAATCCAGGACCCAGAGCAAAGGACCATGGAGCCCCACCGCGGGGGCCACTGTCACACGGAGAAAAGGAGGCACGTGGTGGAGAGGAGGTAGCAGGTCCAGGGAGCTGGCTGACCTGGTCCCTGAGACTTGCTCCCAGCAGTGTGGCCTAGGGGGTGTGACAGGCAGGCAGCAGCCAAGCCCCCTCATCCATCTTGGAGAAGAGACCTACGGACCCATGGCAGCCCAAGAGCCAGGCTCTCGAGGTTGAGTCCTAACGGGGCCCTGCACCCCAGCCTGGTCCCTGGGGCCAGACTCAGCTGCGGTAGCTCCTGAGCAGATGCCCTGCTATCACCAGCCGCTGTATCTCGCTGGTGCCTTCGTAAATCTCGGTGATGCGGGCGTCACGGTAGTGTCGCTCAGCCGGCATCTCTGTCACATAGCCCATGCCACCGAGGATCTGGATGGCCTGTGATGAGAAGCGGGCTCAGGAGTGGCAAGACCCCACCCCCACCCCCACCCCCACCCCTTGGGGCAGAGAGCCAGAGGGCAGGGGCAGTCCCCAAGATGACAGCTGGCCCACACCTCCACTCACCTGGTGGCTGATGGCGGTGGCGGCCTCTGATGCAGCCAGCTTGGCCATGGCAGCCTCCTAACCACGGGAGTGGCCCAGTCAGAAATGTCCTTGGGGGGCCGTGGTGCCTCAGCAGGGGAGGCCTGGGAAGTCCCTGCCTGCCCCCACCCCAGGAGCAAATGCCCACAGCCCCACCCCCATCTCTGACCCTGAGGCCACTGAACTGGGACCCACCAACTGCCTGCTCCACCCCTTGGCCTCGGAGCCCTGATTCTTGTCCAGGTGAGCCCTGCACCGGTACCTTGATGAATGGCTTCTTGTTGTCCTTCAACATGGCGGCACGCCAGGTCAGCAGCCGGGCACTCTCCAGGGCCAGGGCCATGTCTGCCAGCTTGAACTGCAACAAGACAGCCCCCACCCCACTCAGCAGCTGCCCCTCATCTCCCTTTCCTCCAGTGGCAGGGGGCCACAGAGCGGTGTCCCCTTGCCTCGTACCTGGATGCCCTGCAGCTTGGTGATGGGGGCCCCGAAGGCACTGCGGTTCTCCGCGTAGGTCACAGCACAGTCGAGCGCAGCCTGGGCAATGCCTAGGGCCTGCGAGGCGATGCCAATGCGGCCCATGTCCAGGGTTTGCTGTGGAGATGGCCTGGTTAGCGGCTGGCAGCTGAGTCCCCCACCCGCCTACCGGGCCCCATGCCCCAGCCCAGCGCACCATGGCGATCTTGAAGCCCATGCCCGGCTCCCCCAGCAGGTTGCCCTTAGGGATGCGGCAGTCCTCGAAGATGAGGTTGGCTGTGGACGAGGCCCGGATGCCCAGCTTGTCTTCCTTCTTGCCCAGTGTCAGCCCAGGCGTTGGCATGGGAACCAGAAAGGCACTGATGCCCTGAAAAGCGCCCCCATGTCTTTTCACAGGGTGGTCCCAGGCCCACCGTCTCTGCCCACAACACAGCCACCAGCTCCACCCCCGACGTCCTGCCCAGCCACAGCACAGCGTCCCCTGCTGGTCAGTGAAAGGCCCCCCAGGGAGGGAGGGCCAGCTCCCCAGGACAAGCACCGCCACCAATTAGGCCACAGTCCCAGGGAGAGGCGAGGCGCCTGGATCTAGAGACTGTGAATGCAGCCAGGAGCCGCCGCTGGCCTTTCTCTGGGCGCCCACCTTGTGTTTCTGGGACCTGTCCGTGCTGGCGAAGACCACAGTGGCGGAGGCCTCCCAGGAGTTTGTGATCCAGGCTTTGGTCCCATTCAGGACCCACGAGTCACCGTCTGCCAGGGCCGTGGTGGAGGCGGCGCCCGCGTCGCTGCCATTCCCTAGCCCCCACACAGTGTAAGGTTGCCTCCACCCTACCCGGCCCCGCCATCCACTTGACCCCAAGACCCTACAAACCAGGCTCTGAGAGTGAGTGTGGGCACCCACGGGCCAGTGCACCAAGGCCCAGAGGTCATGCAGGCAGGTGGAGGGCATCTTCCCAGGCTCTGGAGGACCTGGTCTTGCTGACCCAGGCGGGCCTCTCCAGCGAGGGCCCTCAGCTCCAGCCTGAGTCTGTCCCCATGATTCTGGGTAAGGGAAGGGTCAGGTCAGGCCAAAACCCACTACCCACCAGGTACCTGGCTCGCTGAGGGCGAAGCAACCAATTTTGTCACCACTGGTGAAAGGAGTGACCCACTGCTGCTTCTGCTCCGCGGAGGCGAACTTCAGGAGGGGCCCCAGATAGAGCGACTAGGGGACAAGGGGTGGTCAGAGCCTTCCAGTCTAGCCGCCTGGGCCCCGGGGGGTTTTGGGGGCCGTCCTCTCGAGATGGGAGACCCCTGGGCACCCTCCTCAGGTTTCCCGCCCAAGGTCAGCCCTCTGGCTAGAATGCTACCGCGCCCCACCCCACCTTGCCCCCCAAACCAGTGCCTCTGAGGGCCAGGGACGCTCACGTTGTTGACGCTCATGATGACTCCGGCCGAGGCACAGCCCCTGCTGATCTCCTCCATGGCGATGGCGTAGGCCAGGTAGTCCAGGCCGGCGCCGCCCAGCTCCTCCGGCACGTCCATGGCCAGGAGCCCCAGCTCACCCATCTTCTTCACCTGGCCCCGGGGAGATGGCGGTAACTCAAACCTCAGAGACTCACTGCCATCAAACTCCCCCTCGCAGCTGTCCCTGTGCTCTTCCAAGGCTGGAAAGCCCGCCCAGCCCGAGGAAGCCCCGCCTGAGGAACAGCTGGAGATTTCCAACTGTGGACCCTGTGGTTGGCTGTCCAATGCGGAACCGTGGGGCTCCTCCCACCCCCCCAACCCTGCCCACTCCCCCAGGTCTCTTAGGGCTTGAGCAGGTGCTTCAGAAACTCAGGCCAGGTGACCTCCCAAGTTCATGAGTCCCTGACCCAGCTGGCGGAGGAGGCCCACAGGAAGGCACGATACTCAGCCAAGCCCTTCCCTGAGCCGGTTCCTGTTCCCCCTCCACCAAGTGAGTCACCTCTGGTCACAGGTAGACAGTGGCAGGGAAAGTCCCCCACCCCCAGGAGGGCCTCTCAGGCGGTAGATGCTCTATTTGATCTACGAGCAGATGCGGGATAGACACGCAGCTGCTGTGATCCTGAGGCGAGACCACCAGGCCTTTCTTCCGCGGTGCCTCTGGGGAAGTTCACATGCCCGCCTTTAAGTCAGTCGTCAAGCACAAACTCTGCCACCAGGGCCTTAAACAGTGTATGAGTTCCTGGGATACGGAATTCCCGATGGCACAAATGATTACGGGCTTCCCTCCGAGCCATGAGGTTGGCAGTGTGACCCCCGCCTGGGGCGCCCCTGGAGGCCTAGCACTCAGCTTCCCTGAGAACCTGAGGACACCGATCTCCCTGCACACGTGGAGCAGCCTACACCCGGAATCCAGTAATCCCACAAATGGGAGATGAGGCTGTCTGCTCCCAGAAAGATTTAGGGCTCCAAAAATCCAGCCGAGCTGTTCTACTCTGCCCCAGAGGGTCACTCTCCAGAGCCGTGCTCCGCTCCAGGTGGCAGTGGTGTTGTACCAGTGTAACCAACCTCACTGGATTCTTGGGAGTTTGGTGAACAGCCTGGTGAGCTCTGTGCCTAGCAGTTTGACACGTGTGCCCTTGGCAGCCTTGGTTCTCCATCTGGACCTGTGACCAGGGGGCCTTTTCAAGAACACATCTTGAAGCATCAGGCTGCCGCAGCTCTGGGGGGGAGGTGCCTGGGGGGGTCACACTGCTGACCCACGGCAACGTCCCATGCCAGCGGGCACCATGACTTCCTGGCATGTTCTCAGCTGCACAGGACCAGACACCCAGGTCTTCCTTCATGGAGCTGCTGGGTGGACTTGAACTGCCAGTCTTCAGGTCAGCACTGGCATGCAAACCAGCCCGGCGACCTCAGCAAACCGTAGGCAGGCAGGCAGGCAGGCAGGTCTTGGTGCCTAGCTCCAGAGGTCTCCCGATGCCCATCAGTCACCTCAGCCCGAGCCAGCGGCTGTGGGGCAGTTGGGAGGTCAGAGGGGTGAGTGCAACTTCCCACAAGCTCCCACGGCCACTGAGTCCAGTCCCACGCCGAGGGACCAGAACGGAGGAGCACAGTCCCATGGGCTTCCCTTTATGATGCCCCAACTTTCTCCTGAGGAGCAACTGGTGGGCTCAGATCGCTGGAGCACTTAACCACTGTGCCACCAGGCTCCTATGACCTTAGACCTTTCGAAGGACTGCTCCTTCACTGCCTTGACAAGGGGACAAAAAGCAGGACACCTTGTGGCTACTCTCCCAGAAGCTTGGTATGAAGACACTTAGAACCGATCAGGCTCGATACAGATGTGCTCAGCGACACGCAGGCATCTGTCAGCCTCAAGTCCCAGAGAAGCAGCAGCAAAGTGGCCATGAGCTGCGAGGCTCCATCGGAGGGAATTCATCTTCAGCTTTTCCAGTGCAGTGAGTTACCTGCCGGGGTCTTCTGTCTCCCGCAGTATGTGGGTGGGGCTTTTCCTCCCAGTCTGTCTCATTCTGGAAGCTCCACTGGAGCCCGTTCATGGACAGACGGGAAGTAGCTGTGCATGGTGCACTGGCCAGGAATCGAACCTGGGCCACACGGATGGAGAAAATTCTACCGCTGGTCCATCAGTGAGCTGGCCTGTGTGTCGCACTAGTGTAAGCAAACCCTTCGACGGAATTCATACTGACCAGGGAACCTGGGTGTCTAGATCATCCGCCATCATGAGTCCATCAGACCTCGCCGGCAGGCGACAAGGCAGGGCAGAGCTGAAATCTTATTCACTGTTTCTTGGGAAGCCAGCCAGGGGCTTTTAAGTCAAGCTGCCTGTGTCTCTGGTCAACCCGTGCTCTGGCTAGAAGGCAGAGTAGTTCTGATGCGTGAGGCTGCTGTACCTATTGGCGCTGTGCTGACTACACCCCCGGAGGGCTTTCAGTGTCCCCCGTTTTGGAAGCCGATTGCCAGGCCTTTCTTGTGCAGTGCTGCAGGGAGGGTTTGAAACGCCCCAACCTGTGGACTGTTTCGAATGGCTGATTGGTACAAAATCATCTCTCCTGGCCTCCAGGTGCGAAACTCCCAAGTTCCTGGGGGCAGCTGAGTAGTCCGACTACTACGCTGGATCTGAAGCCACTCTGACCTGTGAACCCCAGGGCCTCGATGGGTAAGATTTGAGGGAGAACAAGGAGAAGAAAATGGAGCAGGCGGGCTGTCATCTGGCAGGAAGAGGGACAGCATGCGGCGCTGGCTTGGGTACCTGGCCCTGGTCCTGTTTTCCCAGGGCTGGTCTGCTTGTTCCCAAGTCCTCTCCCCACAGACGGGTTTTCACACATCTTCACCAGTGGTACTGAAGAGGGACAGGGGGAGGGGGGCAGCTGAGGGTACGGTGTGTACAAGGTGGTGGGTGCAGGAAGATGGTGTCAGAGCCCCAGCCAAGACTGAGTCCAGTCTGCCTCCCGGCGGCTGCGCCTGTGCAGAGGCCTTTCCTAGGCCTGTGCTCCCAGAGAGCAGTGCAGATGGCCAGGCCTGTCTCCCGGGGCATCCCTGGGTGGGCTTGAACCAGCAACCTTCTGGTTGGAACCCCAGTGCAGCTCACTGTCATTATCAGTCATTATCAGCACACCGCCTGGAGCCCTGCTGGCCCAGTGGGTGATGCTGCCCTCAAGGTTGGTGGTTTGAACCCACCAGCCCCGCCCAGGAGACAGCTGAGGCCGGCTCTTCTCCTGTAAGCCCTAGGAAGCCCTCGGAAGCCCTAGGAGCAGTTTCATCACATCCTGGGGAGGGGGGTAGGTCGCTGTGAGTCGGAATTGACTTGCGGGCAGCGGACTGGGTTTGGCGTGGCCTGGCACATCCTAAGCCTGTCTACCACCAGATGTTAAAACCTGGCCAAGGGAAACCTGGAGAACCCCTCCCAGTCCCAGGCCCTGCCTCTGAGCTACCTATGGAGGGGTTGGGGGGTGGGACTTCTGCTTCCACCTGCCACCAGCACCACCCTGGCAGCTGCGCGCTCACCTGGGGTGCTGGGAAGCGGTGCTCCCGGTCCAGCTGGGCCGCGATGGGGACCAGCTCCTTCTCGGCAAAGTCCCTGCACGTCTGACGCAACATCTGGTGTGTCTCTGGCAGCTCCACGGACTGGTAGATGGTGTGTAACTGCCGCCAGGGCCGCCGGGCCAGAGCTGCCAGCAAGAGCAGGGGTCAGTGGGCCGGAAGGCAAGGTGGCCTTGTGAATAATACACCTGGATGCTATCAACTAATTCTGCCTCCAAGTGACCCTGGAGGGCAGGGCGGAACTGCCCTGCTGGGTCGCCAGACCACATCGGACAGCGACAGCTCTCCTGCCGAGCGTCCGCTCACAGAATGCTTCACTGCTCTGCCACCAGGCCTCCTCCAGGGCCACCACGGATCAGAATCATCTCCACATCAATGAGATTCAGAGGCAGAGTTCAGTGGCTCTCAACTGGGGACATCTGGATCCCCACAGGGCGTCTTGCTTGGGCCATGGGTGAGAAGGCAGCTCCTCGGAGTGGAAGTCCGCTCCCACAGACCCTGCAGGTCCCCTGTGTGCATCTAGGGCTTTCAAGGGGGTGTTTCTGAAGCGCCCACCAGACCGGGCTCCTGAGGTGCCTGCTGCAAGTGAACCGTGTCAGTGCCCGCTTCCTCTGGGCACTGGCCCCCACCCACTGGTCGGACTGTCAACAACCACTGCACAGCCCAGCAACGGGAGGCAAGCATGAGACTCAACTCAGTTTCTACCGCAGGTGGAGGGCGGGTGTGCCCAGTTCCTGGGGCGGGACAGTAACAGAGAGGGGCAGCGAAGAACCACCAGGTGGGCAGCTCCCAGCCTCCAGCAGCTCCGGAGAGCGGGAAGAGGCTGTCAGTTCCGGTCAAGATGGTCAATGGGCTCCATGGCAGGGGGTTGGTTTTGCTGTTTGGAGGGTGGGGGCGGTCGGTGCTACTGATTATTGTGCAGTTGGCTAGCTCTCGGTGACCTGATGTTTAACACGGTAAACAGAGCAAAGGGGCGCCAAGTTCATGGTCTCTGCTATGCCTGAGCACCTTGGGGAGGCTGCTGCTCCCCTATCGTCACTGTTACTCGGGGGAGGAGGGTCCCCGCCGTGGTGTCACTGCTGCGGTCGCTGGAGCGAACTGCTCCGAGGGGAAAGAAGCTGACTAAGCGGTCAGCGCGACGCGGGTGCACAGCGGTTTGGGTGGGCTGTGACCGCCCGGGGTTATAGGAACCCTTACAACGAACGACGCTAGGAGTTTGGTACGACGACCCAGGTGTGACTGCGGCCATCTTACACGCGAGCCAACTGAGGCTCACAGGAGTCCTGGGTGCGGAGCCGGGCAGGGTTCAAATGCGCGCAGAAAGGGTGCCTTCTGCGCCCCTGGGAGTCAAGTCGGCGGTGGAGCGGTGGACGCAGCCGTGAGAACTGGGCGAGGCCCAGCTCAGGGGTCATTCCGCGGGCCGGGGGTCACCGACGGGCCGCGCCGGCGGTAGGAGCCCCGGAACTAGGGGAAAGGCCGCCCGCGGCGAGGGCAGGACCGGGCGCCCAGGGCGCGTCTCCATCGGCCCGGGGGGCTGCCCCGCCGGACGGCGCCCGGGGCACTCACCCGGGCGGACGCGGACGCGGACGCGGGCCCAGGCCCGGACGAGCAGCGCGGAGGCCATGGCCGACGGGGGCTGGGCTTCGCGTCTCCTCGTCGACCTCCCGCGGCGCGCGCGGGTTCCGGACTGCGGGGGGCGGGGCTCTGGGCGTGTCCCGCGGGCGCGCGCGGGTTCCGGACTGCGGGGGGCGGGGCTCTGGGCGTGTCCCGCGGGCAGTGGGCGGGGCAAAGCGGTCACGTGCTCGCTGGCCTCGGGCTCGGGCCCGCCCCGCGCCTGCTGCCCTCCTCCAGGCGTCTGAGGTTCACCAGCCCGTTAATAAAAATGCTGAATGGGCAAAGCCACCAAGAGTCCCTCTCTGGACCACAGGGATCGTAATCTTGGATAGCAGCCGTGGGCTTCGAACCCTTGGGAGCCTGCCCCATCTCATTAAACTCATAGCCCATGGGCCAGAAGCACCGCACCACCTGGCCCCTGGCTACTTGGCCCCCACGATCCCTGCCACTGAGTATCCTTGCTCTGTTCCTCTGGCACCTCCAGCTTCTCCCCGTCCGTGGGCCTTGCAGTCCTGGTTCCCGGGTCTGGAATGTACCTCTTCAGATGACACGCGCACGTGCACGCTCCTTCCCATTTCATTTCACCCATGGTACTTCCCCCCCCATCCCCGGTGATCTCTCTCCCAGTTGCCAGCTTTGTCAGAGAGGTAGGGCTTTGCCTGGCTCTGTGTCTAGTACGTAAGCCCAAGAAATGGATCAGAGATTTCTTTCCTCCCAGGCTGGGATGCAGTGGAGTGGGGCAGCTGCGTCCCTTCCACGCTAGTCTCCTATCACAGCCACGCGCTCATTCCTAGCTCCCTGATCAGGGCAGCTTTTCCCAGGAAGGCTGGACGGCTGTTGCTGCTCAGAGACAAAGTGCCGGTTGTCCTCGCGGCCTCCCAGCTCAGCCAGGCATCTGTCATCAGTGCAGACCCACAATCCGGAGACTGTCTTGCAGAAAGTGCCACTTCCTAGTCTGAAGATGCAGCAAAATCCTTCGGGCTGGCCTTCCTGGAGCTGCAGGCAAGAGCGGTCTCCACACACATTTTAAAACACAACAGGTGACTCCTCTGGGTCCTGCCCGGCCCTTTCTGAGGGGCCCTGGCCCTGGGAGAAAGGAGGACAAGAGCGTGCAGCACATTAGGCTTGGGGGGCAGAGGCCAGACCACCTCTTTGAGTGCCACTGACCTCCTAAGTCAGACTCACATTTTAAACTTCCTTGCGATGGATTTTCTGTGATGGGGTCTTGTGCACGGACCCAAACTCCTCACTTGGCCCTTTCAGTGACCTTGGTAACCCCAATTTAGAAGTGTCTGTGGGAAAATGGAAATGAACCAAGAAAGGGATTTCTCTACAAACCTTCTGAAACCCCTTTGTGTGGGATGTTCATTTCCAAAGCCCAGCAAGCAAAATATAAGGAAACACGTTAAAACACCACGCCCACATGGCTTCCCCATGACCCAGGAAAGCAGGTCCACTCATGAAACTACTCGGATAGGCACAGTAGCCAAGACGCAATCTTGGAACCCACCCCCAATGCGATGAAAGGCAGGAGCTTGCCAATACTGAGAAAATCCTTCCTTTATTCGGGTCTTTTGTGGCAAAATAACATCTTATACAAAGAAGCTCCCAGGTTCACTTTGGACACAGAACACAGTGGAATACGGACCTTGGGAGGTGGGGACATGGGTGACAGGTCATTGAAGTGTATTAAATTCTGTGAAAAATAGATTTACAGGGAGAAAAATAAAATTCCGCCACGTCAATGACTGTGTGTGATCCTTGGTAGGACAAGGGTCCGTCCACCACCAGGTCCTGCCGTGACTGAGATGTTCTGGGACGTGGAATGTGAACGACAGAGCCTGGGCTCCACCCCAGGTACACAGTGCCTTCCCTCCACACCAAGACGGGCCTCCGAGGCGGCGAGGAGTCTGGACACTGAATTTTAGGGTAGTCCCCGGGGCAAACCCAATGCCACAGTGACTGAGACCAACAGGGCAGGACACACAAAGGCAGGTGCCCCTGGATTTGTGGGTCAGATGCAGTCCATGGAATCCATGCCATAGATGAGTCCCACCTCAACTGGAAGCACAGGGTGGCAACTACCTAACCGCTTCTCCAAAGCATGGCCCACGGCGCCTGGGATTCAAGGAGCCCTCGTGGTTTTGTGAACTGCTGGCTGCTAACCAGTCAGCAGTTCAAACCCACGAGCTGCTCTGAAACAGAAAGATGAGGCTGTCTGCTCCCCTAAAGATGTAGTCTTTGAAGCCCTATAGAGAGTATTTCTACTCTGTCCTATAGGGTCACTATAAGCCAGAATGGGCACAGTGGCAGTGAGTAGTGGGGGCTTGCGAAGTGGATGGCCCTACAGTGGGTGTGTTTCCAGGAGGCCATGTGGCCCTCGCCTATGAGATGGCTTCGGGCAAACACATATGGCAAGATCCTCTCCCACAAGCCCAGAACCCCGTCCTCCTTTCTGTTCACCCTTCCACACGTAGAGGAAACCAACCAGGGTCTTCTTTGGAGAAGTGAGGAGGGCATCCCAGGCAAAGGCTCCATAGAGCAAGAGCGTCTCTGCCCGGGAGGCCTAAAGGAAAGGGGCGGGAATCAGACAAAACTAGCAAGGGGGCCTGATGTGCCAGGCTCTGGAAAGCACCACCCGGGAGCTCCTCAGACGCAAGCTCTAGGGGGTGCAAGGCTCCTTCAACTGTGACATCATCATGAGATAACCTGCTCTCAGCAGTCCGGCTGCTGTGATAACACAGACCCTGATTCTTATAGCTCCCTTCCATTCAGAGAAAGGGTCGCTTCCAACGGGTTCCCTGGGTCAGGCACAGAAACGGGCATTTCCAACTCCCCCGGGCAGCTTGAGTGGTAACCCTTCTTCTAAGATTTCCTGAGTGGCCAGACGCAGACAGCAGACCTAGGGAGCAGCAAGTCAGGTTCCTGTCCTACTGGGCACAGACTATGTCTTGGCCTCTGAAAGGCTTCAGTGGGCCGGCAGCTAACGAGGGAGCGAACACGCCCTCCTCAGGCAGACTCCACCTGTCTTCCTGCCTTACTAGAGCCGACTCTGTGAGAAAGAATCCCACTCAGGTCTCGTGGCAGGCTTCCCTGGGGCCCACTTCCAGGCCACATGGACAGAGGGACTGAGGGAGCCCAGGACTCAAGGGTGAGGCTCCATGAGGAGACACAGGGCAAGGAGACAGTGCTGCTGTCTCCACCGCCCAGGAGAGGCGGTGGCCATGCCGCCTGCCCTGCAGCACATGGGTAGGGCCGAGTACACACCAGGCACCTGCATAGAGTCCACCCGTTTCTAAGAGCCATCCAGCTTGGCAAGCAGCAGCCTGTTAGGCCAGTCTGCACAAACACACACAAGAGCTGCTAGCTCAGGGCGGACACAGTCCAGAGCCCCAGGCCAAGTTCAAATATGCTCAGCCCTAGAATCCATGCAGAGGACAGCAGGGGTCGGTGAAGGGGCCACACAGCCTTCGTGCCAAGAACCTTGTTAACTGTGAGTCCACAGTGACAACTATCACACTTCCAGACCTCCCCACTGACCCCCGTCTATCAGTGCAAAAGAAACCCTCCCCACCCCCCACCCTCAGGAGCTGAGGCGGGGAGCCTGACCCCTAAGGCTGGGGATAAAAGGCGCTTCCAGGATACACAGGGGCACTTTTTCAAGAACACTTCTCTGGGACAGGCTGCCTCAGCGCCTTTGCTCTGTCCACATGCCTGGTCCAGCCGGCCAGCTAGAGACTAGAATGGGCTCTGCTTACACTGGGCCTTCCAGGATGATCCCAGCAGCTGCTTCAGGCCAAAGGCAGACAGGAAAGCCCTCTAAATAGGACACGCGCAGGTTTTTCCAACAGGGCCAGTGAAAGGCCAGTGCACCAGGCCACGCCAGCGGCTCGGTGACCATCCAGGCCATCAGGAGCCGGCTGGGCCCAGCTCCGGCAACCTGGAAGCGCGACACAAGTCTTGCTGCACCTCACCTGAGTGGCAGTGCCACCGATGTTTCATAAAACCTCCAAAGAGAAGTCTGGAATTAGAAAAGACAGAAGAAACCGATGCGGGGCCTACTGGAGCCTCAGAAGACCCAGGTATTCCATGAGCAAGACACACCCCTCATTCTGAAGGGTCCCCCTTGGTTTCCGGAGCTGCTCCAGACAGCAAGCTGTCCCCTCCCCACCGGAGACAGGAAGGCACTGCCAGGCTGACTGACACCTCTGTTCATCCAAGGATGACTGGCTACCCCGAAGGCGCTGGGAGTGGAGCCTGAGTCACCATGTATGCCAGTGTCCAACCTCACCCTCCTGGCACCAGCCCTTCTCCGAGCTCCTTCCAGTTGGGAGGATGGGGCAGCAGCTGAGGACGGGCTCTTGAGGTGCCCAAAAGGGCTCCCTCTGCACCTGGAACCATGAGATGAACTGCTCCCGGCGAATGGCCCAGCTGGCACTGTCCTCCAATAGGCCGCCAGAAGGGACACTGTCCTTGTGGTCTGGATTCCAGGAGCCTTACCCTAATCTCTGACTTTGCTATGGTACCTCTGCGACCTGCAGGTCCAGGGGAAGGGCAGAGGGAGCCTTGGGGAGAGAAGGCAGCTGTGCGGCACACACCCCGGCGAGTAGCACGGGGACGGCCTTGGCTTCCCGAGCTGGGTTCCAGAAGTGTGTTGAGAGAAGCAGCTTCTAGCACCTGTGAGCGCCAGGAGCTCATGGCCACAGCACCGCACCTCCCCTGGGGCCCCCCGTAGTCACTGGCCCCCGTTATAAGCATAGTCCGCCTTGTTGTGCATTATCAACTTGTTGTCGACAAAATAGAAGCTGTCGGAGCGGGTCTCATAAGGGTGTTCAATCATCAGTCGAACTATAAGTCAGGAAAAAAAGACAAAAACACTGCGTGTGAGTCCGCCTGCCCTCTGGGCTCAGTGGGAAACACGACTTCCTGCCCGTCTCTCACATTAGCTGGTCCTTCTGGAGAACGCCCGTCTGCCCGGCAGGATAATGCTAGCACAGGGCCCGGCCCCCCCTAGGGAAGCGGGAGCAGAGGTGACTGACTGGAGGCTCCTGGACTGAACATGAGCTTGACTGCCACTGAGGCTGTACCCCACTAAACCTTGACCGGCCCGGTTCTCAGGCAGGCCGTGCCATGGGGACCACAGCAGCTCCCTGATTGGGGGGCTCTGCTGGGCCGACCAACTTGGTTCTCAGGCCACAGACGTGATGTCAGTGAAGCCTCTTCTTCCTTGAGTCTGGTTCCTTCCTTCCCACTTCTGTGCTACACACACCAGCCTTCTCCCTGGAGGGGTACCCCCAACAGACAGCTACAGGACTACAGAAGGAAAAGCTTCCCAGAGGCCCAACCCAGGCTGCCCCTCTGCTTCATCTCGGGGACAAAGGTCGCCCGTGTTGTTAAGCCCTCCCTGCTCCCACGGGGCACCGCCAGATGCCCGGGCGCGTGCCGGCCCTGAGGCTCGGGGACACGTACTGACATCCTCGGAGAGCTGGGGGAACTCGTAGATGTGCTCGCAGCTGTTCCGGCTGCTGGGGATGCAGAAGCCGAAATCGAAGTCAAAGTTCTTCAGCAGGCGCTCCCGGAAATAGTGCCGCTCAATCATCCGGAAGTTTGACACAGGTTTGTCCCCCACTGTGAACTCCACCCTGCAAGACAAGTCTCTGTCAGCTGGCTTGGCCAGGAGGACCCCAACACCTCAGTCCCCTGGGACACCTGGCACTCACGTGGCCCCAACGGTGCGGAGGCGGAGAAACGCCGGGGTGAACTGATAGCGGACGAACCGGCCGGCACTGATATCCACGTCTCCACCCTCGTCGCCGTCGTCCTCCTGGTCTGAAGAGCACACAAGCGTGAGCCCAGCCCAGCCATGGACGCCAGTCCAAGGCCTTAGGTGCCAGACCCCGGGCCGCACGCCACCCCGAGGCCCAGAGAGGTTAAGGAAAGAGTACCCAGACAGGAAACCCTAAGTGGAGGGCCCACCTAACCCGAGGTCACTTCAGAAACACTGTTGGCCAGTTACAAAATGGGTGCGTGGGGCGTGAGGGGCCGTGCCCCACGGGTAAAGCCTGGAGCACAGCTGGATTTCCCCCCTTTTGGTCTTTACGGGGTTTCAAAAAGTTTGTAAAAAACCCCATTCTCTTCTCATGACATCTGCCTTGCCCTGCTTTTTCCCCCTCCAGAAAAGACCTTTTAACATCTAAAGTATCAGAGGAAATAAAAACAGACTCAGTCATTAGCATCCTAGAACTGTCCATAGAAAGAATTTTCTCACATCGCAGTATAAATAAATTCTAAGAGGGACTTTTGGCTCCCCACCTCCCAGCCCCTTTGCCTGCTATCAGCGTCTAGAACAGTGTCTAGCCTCTAGGAAATGCTTGATACACATACATTTTTAATGAAGGAGTCAGGGCTCTCCCACCATACAACATGAAGAAGGGCATGGAGCTTGAAGCAAACTGGGACGCATTCGAATTCTCTGGGCTTCCACCCTGCCTCCACAGCTTGGCCAACAAACTAAACAACTCACTACCATGAGTGGATCCCAGCTCATAGCGACCCAGTGAGACAGGGCAGAACTGCACTGTGGGTTTCTGACGCGGCTATCGGCTGCCACAACTTGGGCAACTCACCTAAAGCCTCGTCTAGATTTTTCATCTCAGAAGAAAAAAATGACGACAGTAAGTAGAACTTAATTCATATATACGAGAGAAAGATGAGGTTGTCTGGTCCCATAAAGATGTATAGTCTCTGAAAATCTAAGTCGGTTCAGAATCGACTAGATGGAAGTGGTTTTTTTTGGCACAAAATCCACATAATTCAACAGTTCCATCATATTGAGAAGAATTGTACAATCGTGACCACAGTCAACTTTGGAACATTTTCTTCTTCCTTGCCCTCCTTGTTATTAGTTCCCCGCTTCCCTCCCAAGTCCCCTGCCAGGCCCCCAAGAAACCATTAATCCAGGTACTCCCTCTATAGATTTACCCATCCTGGATTTCATACACAGGAAAAAACTAACAAGTAAAACAGAGAACAACCTCAAGAGAAAGGCAGAAGACATTAAAAATGAAAACAAATTTAAAATGGGTCAAAAGGGAAAGCAAATAAGGTGTCAAACTTTAACCTAACTGCATCTCCAATAATCCACTTTCCAATGCTCTCTGCATGGTAACAAGGCAATTCATGTCCCCGGTCTATGGCCAGAGAGGATTAATCCACATGTATTCTCCCTTCACTTTCCCCCCCTTTAAAACTGAAACCTTTAAATGGGACAAAAGGGAGATCAAATTATATTTCATTGTAACCTAACGCCATCTGCCATAACTAATTTCACAATGTTCACATTCCTAGACTATGGTCAGAGAGGGTTCACCTGAGGCTTAATCTAGGAGGGGACCCCACAGCTATCCACAGCCTTCTGCAAACCAGATGTTCACAATTTAAATTCTGATATCATTCCCTCTTCCAGATTTGGATTTTTTCCAATCTTTGGATGACACAGGCTGCTGTGCTTCTTTCATGTGGACTTAGTTGACACCTGCCATGCCCTTTGTGGGGCCCCCTCATAGTATGCAGACAAGCTTGGCTTTTGACCGAATAGAGTGCCAATAGAAGGACAAGATTATTAAAGCAGGAAACAGTCAAAGGGATCCTTCAAGGAGTGTGTGAACTTCTGACAGGTAGTGATGACACACAATGACTGAAGGGAAAAGATCCTGGCCGGCAGCCTTGGGGTATTGTGCTTCCCTGGTGGGCTGGCTAGTCCTGGATTCTCCCACAGGCCTCTCTGAGTCCTGCCCCGCCTCCCCCACCACCCTCTCAGCACATTGGGATCCCTTGCAGTGGGGGGTGGGGGTGGGGGAGGCAGTTTACAGGATCTACAGTTGACCCTCTGGAGAGGGTTCCACTCTGTGGACTCTGAGCCCAGCCTGGCCACACACCTATGGTAGCCCCAGGGTCCTTAAAACATCCAAATAGGAGGACATGGGGCTGAGGGGCATGACACCACAGACACAGAAAGGCAGCTGGCCCTGAACCTCCCACGCGAGCCTGAGCCTTCAGCCACCTTGGTCACAGGAGAACACCCGGTGGAGGGGGACTAGGGCTCTGTGGATAAACTGAACTGAGGCTGTGGGAACATCTTTCAACTGTTTGAGACAATGAGACCTGCCTTATCAAGTTGTCAGGCTATTTATTTCTAAGTAGCAAAGCACAGAACAGCTTTGTTTTTGTTTTTTAAAAAGAGTGATTACAAGCTGATACTATGAAGGCTATCTGTGTGCCCTCATCTACTAGCTGCAGGGGGCGCCAAGCCTCTGGAGGTCACTGCAGAGCTGGGCATAATGCCTCTGGAAGACCCTCCAAGCACAGGGAATATCCACTGAGGGCACAGGAGGGGCCGAGTTCATGCCCTGGGGCTCTGTGTTCCTGCGAGGAGTGAGAGAGAAACCTGAGGAGAGGCTTACAGTGAACAGAATGAGAAAGGGCAGGGTACGACTGGAAATCTCAGTGCCACCCTTCCAGGATGTCTCCAGGACTCAAGTCTCTGGAGCGGTCTTCAACATGGTTTATTTTCAAGGATTCCTTTCCTAAGCGGAGGCACCAGCAAAAGTCTGCGCCCTGCTTTCCCTATCAGTAAAATGGAGGGGGCAGCAGTTCCTCTTGGAGCTGATGCGTTTGTCCCACCGGGTACCGCGGTGACCAGCAGAGAACAGACACCACCAGCCGTAGTCTCTCCCATGGGACCAGGAGGCCTCTGTGAGCACCAGGTCTTGGGAGATGGTGGCGCCTGGAATGGACACACCGGAACCACTGACATGGCAGACTATGGCACACAGAAGGGGGCCCCAGGCCTTTGGCTCCCATGGTAATCAGGCAAGGGCTACAGTGCTGGGGCCTACCTGCAACGCAAGGTTTGGCAATCTCAAAAAGCACCGTCCCCGTCTCCAGATCCCGAATTTTGAAGCGGGTGAAGTCAATACTGTAGACGTTGTCTTCTGGTTTACATAAATAATCTGGGGGGAAAAAGAGAGAGAGGACCGAGGATATTAAAGTCTCCAAATGCTTTGTTAGTCCACTACTTACTTCTCAAGTGTTGACCTAAAGTCCCAGTCCTTCCTTATACGACTCATATGAAATACCACCTGGCGGCCCCAATCGAAAGTGGTAGGAAGAGAATTCAGGAATCCAGGAGAGGAAAAATAGAACCCAGACTGGGGCTTGAATATGATGACTTGAAAGTTCTGTTTTAGATTCTGCGATCTTAGCAACAGAGATAGGAATGGGAATTTTTTTCTTTGGAAATACCACAAAACACACTGTAAACTGATCACCACAGAACAGACTTTTAAAACTCTCTTTAAAAACATTTGCTCTGACCTAATGGATAATATCGAAGCCCTGAGGGTGCTGCAGGAGCCCTGGTAGCATAGCGGTTACGCACTGGGTAGCCACAGACACACAACGTTGGCAGTTCAAAACCACCAGCCGCTCCAAGGTCCAAGTCACTTCAAGAAAGATGGTGCTTTCTATCCTCATCAAGAGTAACAGTCTTGGAAACTCACAGGGACAGTTCTACTGTCTTACAAGGTTAAGGTGACTAGATTTTAACATTGGTAAAGCAGGACACCAGTGGGACACCATTGATAAAACTCATATCCTGGCGAAATAGCCACATGGCAGCCGAAAACCGTATATCCTAGCTCGTCATGCAATCTTTCCAAAAATCGGGACTTTTTAAAAATGTTGCAGGACGCGGGAAAAATTGTTAAAAAGCAGGATGTCTGGTAGCCTTATACAAGGTCCCTGTGAAGTGCCACTGACTCGGTGCAGCGGGTGGGAGGGGGCGCAGTGGTGAAACACTCAGCTGCTGACGGAAAGGCTGTCGGTTTGAACCCACAGCTGCTCCACAGGAGAAAGGTGAGGCGGTCTGTCTCCATGAAGGTCAGAGGCTCACAAATCTGATGGGGAAGGGTCTACTTAAGGAGTCACTAGGAGTTGCAGCTGACTGGATAGCAGTGGGCTTCTGCCTCCCTCCCAGCCCGGTGGGGAATGTAGAAGGCCCCTTTGTAACACCAGTTAAATGCTCAGCTGCTAACCAACAAGCTGTCAATTCAAACTTACCCAGAAGCTCTGCAGGGGAAAGACCTGGTCATTTCCTATAGAGACCACAGCCTGGGAAACCCTATCGGGCAGTCCTACTGTCGCAGGGCGTTGCTAAGAGTCGAAAACCAACTCAACAGTACCCAACAATGGATAATGTGCTGCTTGCTAGGAACTAGGTGACAGCATACTTTTTCTGGAACAGGCCAGACAGAAACATTTTAGGCTGAGCGAGCCATACATGGCTTCTGCCAAAGCTGCTCCACCACGCTGACCTTAGAGCGCAGAGGCAGCATAAAGCCAAAGACCCCAGTCCTCTGCTGTCAAGTCTCTTCTGACTCAATAGCGGCCCTAGAGAGTCTCCAAGTCCCAGTCTTCACCACGGCCCACGGCCTTATCTATCTCCCTCCAGGAGGAACCACAAAGCCACCGGATGACTTCTGCACCTTTGGAGACCCCTCAAATAAGCAACTTGCTGAAGGGCACAGCCTCCATTCCCCAGCCAGACCTGAGCACCAGCAGACTGTGTTGCCCTCGCCCTGCCCTGACCTTGGGATCCGGAGGGAGCAGGAGGTGAAGAGAAGGCGGATGCTGAGCACTTCCGTGCGTCAGAGCCCCAAGCGTCAACTGGGGCAGAACAGAAGCGGCTTTGACAGCGCTTCAGTGAAACTAGAGAGCAAGAGCTGCTAAAGATAAACCTAGGCCTACAAGGGCCACTCTCAAGAGTAGGAGCATGGGGGCAGCAAAACACCCAGAGACAAATTAAAACCACTTTGAAGAGGGGACTACCCTTCCAGGTGGGCTGGACCAAGGTCCAGTCCCCCCATCCCTAAAGTCACTTGGAGCTGCCACCAGCTCACTGGGGCACCCTTGAACAGACTACTTAAAGCAACACTGTAGATGACACGACAGCA
Source organism: Tenrec ecaudatus (assembly GCF_050624435.1). NCBI lineage: Eukaryota > Metazoa > Chordata > Mammalia > Afrosoricida > Tenrecidae > Tenrec > Tenrec ecaudatus. The sequence goes on from NC_134545.1 coordinate 8,687,110, forward strand.
GCCTTGGGTCCATCAGGGGGAATTTGGGGGGCCTGGGCAAGGCCAACCAGGTCTAAGCTGCAGGTACCTGCAAACTCCTGGAGGAAACAGCAGCAAAAGAAAGGGCATCAAGGTACTGGAAGGGAACAGAAAGAGCAGGGAGAGGCCTATGAACCTCTTCCCACCTTTCCCTAAAGCAAAGGAGAGGTTCTGGATGGTTGCCTTTTATGCAAACCCCAATCCTGAAACCTTACACGGTGCTCAATGTACAAGAATGCACGTGAAAAGCAGGCCTCCCGTTTCCAGGTTTTGTGCACCAACGGAAACTTTATCATGGCTCTGTAATGCGGCAGGGTTGTGCAAGTGCACAAAACGCCCGGCACTGCGTGTTGAAGAAAGCAAAGCTCACCTGTGCACAAAGGGGCAATGCTGGGGGCAAGAGGGGGGAGCCACCCCCCAGGCTGGAGGAGAGGAGAGGAAACGGGTAGGAGCTTCAGCAGGACAGGGGGTCTGCGGAAGCCGGGGTGGTGGCTGGTGGCAAGGGGTCTGGATGCCCGGGAACCTTCCGATGGTTGGGTTGGGAAGTTACAGCCTGCGGGGCAAGGGACCCACTAGTTAGGGGGTCCTGGCCAGCGGCTGGGTGCAGAGGGCCCCTCCCAAATCAGGTCCGGATGAGATGGGGAACCGGCCAGCCATGGGTGCAGCCTGTGGTACCGGGACCCGGGGGCTGGTGGCGGTCCAGGTGCGCCCCTTCCCCGCTCGGCCCAGATGAGGGAGGGGCTGGGAGGCGGAGCCCCCAGGGGGCTGAGCAGCGCGGCCCGGCGCCGGCCGGCGGGGCCTGGGTGGAGCCCGGGCCGCCCGTGCGCCGGGAGCGACCAGGCCTGCTGCAGGCTACCAAGGACCCGAGGTCCGGCGCGAGGGCGGAGGGGAGGTCGCGGCCCGCCTGACACTCACTCTCGGTGACCCGGCTCAGGCGCAAGACGTGCTCGGGCCGAATGGTGTCCAGAGCCAGCAGTTCCTGCTCAGTGACCGCAGCCCCGCCGCCGCCGCCGTCGGCCGCGTGAGGGGGCGCCGGGCGCCGCGCCTTGAGCCGGTTCAGGACGCCGGCGCCCGCCTTCTTCTTCTCCTCCTTGCCTGCTCCCAGCCCCCCGGGCCCAGCTGCCGACCCCGCGGCCACGGCCTTCGGGTTCGACCCGCTCATCGCTTCGCCGCCAAGATGGCTGCCGCCCCCACAGCGCCGTAACTATGGAGGCGGGGGCGGAGCCGAGGCGGAGCGCGCCAGGAGGCGTGGCCGGGGCGCTGGGGGGCGGGGCGCTCCAGAGGCGGGGCCGGGAACTGGGGGCGGAGCCGGGGCGGGGCGCGCCAGGAGGCGGGGCCGGGACGCTAGGGGGCGGGGCGCTCCAGAGGCGGGGCCGGGGCGGGGCGCGCCGGGAGGCGTGGCCGGGGCGATATGGGCGGGGCCTGCGGCGGGGCGGGGCTGCGCGCTAAACCAACTTTGGAGGAACCCCTGGTGGCGTGAAGGGGCTGCTGGGGGCTTTGGTCACCCCCGCATTCTCAAAATGTTTTTTATGTTCGGCTGGCGATCGTAAACTATAGATACAGCATCTGAGGAAGATGTTCATTCATTTCAATGAAAATAGTACTTGCAGAGGCAACGTCTAGAGAAGCCTTCTGTGCGTGGAAGGACGTGGGGCACACTAGTCAACCCCCAAAGGACAAGTACGGAATGAGACCAGGGAGAGAAAGAACAAAATCAAAGACGACTATCACACCAAAGGGAACAGATGTTGGAGGCTGTCTCAGAGTAAGGGCAGGTGAAACGATAGGCCAGGGGAGGTACCGGCAAACTTCCTGATGGAAGAGCCAAACCTGACAAAGCGGTAGGTGCTGAATGGGTGGTGAGAGCTTGTTCTGCAGAAGTTAAACCCTCACAAGAATTTAAAAATTATTTGAGAGCCATATATATTTTTGTACAAACCATGGTCTGAATAATATCCTTAAATTTTTCCTCCCAATTTTCAATTTCAAGTGTTCAATTCTCAGAGCCACACGTGCGTCCCGAGGCAGCCACAGAAGGCTCTCCAGCCATACTTGGCCGACCCTGGGCTAGAGGTGTGGCAGGTGGTGTTAATTTGCGTGAAGGGGAAGACAGTGATCCACAAATGGGAGGCATCAAGGGAGCGGGTAATCTGTTGGGGGTGGGTTGATTAGTAGTTTAAACTGTGGAGAACAAAAATTGATGGTCTGAAATGTAAATCCCCACCCAATTCACAATTTGTAAACTTGTTAATAAATAAATAAGCCCCCCTAGTTAGACTGTCATCCCTAAGACTGGCCCAGGAGCCTGGTGACGCAGTGAGCTCTGCATGCCTTGGGCTAGAATCGCCAAGTCAGCCATGGGAACCCACCAAACACTCGGTGGGAGAAAGACGAGGCTTTCTGCTCCCATGAAGTTTTTTTTTAATTGTTTTATTAGGGACTCATACAATTCTTATCACAATCCATACATATATCAATTGTTTAAGGCACATTTGTACATTCATTGCCCTCATCATTCTCAAAACATGTTTCCACTTAAGCCCCTGGTATCAGGTCCTCATTTTCTCCCTTCTTCCCGATCCCCCTCCATCATGAACCCTTGATAATTTATAAATTATTATTTTGTCATATCTTGCCCTGTCCGACGTCTCCCTTCACCCACTTTCTATTGTCCAACTCCCATGAAGACTTACAGGCTACAGTAAACCATCTTACAGGACTGGTTCTTCTCTGTCTACAGCAGTGGTTCTCGGCCTTCCTAACGCCTCAACCATTTTCATTGCTCCTTCATCACTGTAATTTTGCTACGGTTATGAACTGGGCGACCTCTGTGAATGGGTCGTTCGCTTCCCCCAAAGGGGTCGGGACCCACAGGTTGAGAACTGCTGGTCTATGAGATCACAGAATCAGAATGGACTTGAAGGCAGAGTTTTTGTTTTCATTGAAGGCTTACGGAACCAGGCGTTGCACTAGACATTGGGCTGGACCAAAGGGAATGCAGGGAGAGGAGGGCAGGGGCTGGGTGGTCCCTAATTCCCTGTCAGTGCGTTGGAGGCCGAGAACGGAGGGGACGTGTCTGCTAGGCCACTGTCACCTCCCCCCACCATGGTCAGCCAGTCCCTCTCACCTGGCGTGAGGCCCCTGGGTGGGGCTGAAGGCCCAGGCTGCTTCCTGGGCCACATCCAAGCCAGACTCCACCCCTGCTGCCTAGCTGGGTGGAAGGGAATGTGGCCAAGCTCCTGGCTAAATGCTGCCTGTCGACTTTGGGAGTTGTTTTTTTTTTTAAAGCCACGGGGTGACACTTAGCAAAGGTTCTGGGCAGGTTTTAGTAAACATGTAGAAAATAAATGTCTTTCCTTCCGCAAGTAGCTCTTTTTTACCATTCAACAGTGAGTGGTTACTGAGGAATTTCTGGAACTTTGACTATGTTCCTAGATTAGGAATGGCCACGAGGAGGCTCTGCCCTTGCTTCCCACATTCACTTGCTCAATGAACCTTTGTCTCAGCTCTTTGGGGCCAGTGGCTGGGGACCCAGGCCCTTTTCTTTCCAGAACTGAGGCGAACTTTTGCCTCCTTTACCTGCGACCCCACACCCAGGATCTCCGCCTTCCATGTACACACAGAGATGTTCGCAGGAGGGCTATTTGTGACACCCACAAATGGCCAGCAAGGTACAGTGGCCTCTATACGAAGAAGCAGCTTTGAAAGGATGAGGTCTGTGTGTGTCCTAACTCACAGGGGGAGACCGCCAAGGGTCTAGCAAATGGAGGGTGTGTGGGGGAAACAAATGGCAGGAAACAGAAAGCATGTGAACACACATGTATGTATGTCACTGCAAGGTTGGGGGTCTGGACAGATACCCGAGAGTCTCAACTCTGCTTTCCAGGGGGAGGAGGGCCCTGCAAGGGGCTAAACGGGGATAGCTGAGGGGCTTCCAAAAATCCCGCAGGCACTTCCAGTATTTTTTGATTCTGTTAGTCTACCACTTCTTAAAGCCCCCTCGTATTTGGGTTGTTTTCACTCTTTTTAATAAAATTTTAAACATTAAAGGAATTATTGCCAAACTATTTTGAGGGTGATAAGAGCTTATCGTTAATACACTTGGAATCATTCACAGAATAAGTGAAAAGAGGTTGTGATGTGTCTGTTATCAGAGAAGGCTCTGGAATGGACCAAGGGTTGCTGGAGTTGGGGGCTGCCTACCATCCTCTGCCCTTTGTCCAACTCTGAGTGTTCTATGTGCTTTAAGTTCTTCCCAATGCAAAATCCAAAATGGGGATTGGGCAAGGTCTGACTCCGACCCTCTTCCAGGAGTCTCAGCCTTAGTCGTCTTGGCTCCTCCCATCATATTGTCCTGTTCTCCATCCAAGGGGTGGGGGGGAAACCCCAGAAGAGGTCCAGGTGGGGGAAATGCTGGGGTGGAGGTCCCGCGGTGGTCTGGCACTCCTGTGACTCCCATTTTCCACCCTGGAGCCGCCATGCTTGTGTTTACACTTGACATTGCTTAGCTGCTGATACTCCTTTCCTCGTGCCTTGCCTGGGGGCTGGCTCCAGAGTGGGGCGGCCCCAGGTATCCAGGGGCCCAGCCCGAGGCTGGAGCAACCTGCCTCCCAGCAGTGCCGTGGACCTGGCAGCAAGGCCGCACAGGGGCCCCAAAGGCCCGGTCAAGGCAGCCGTGTCCAGCGGCAGGTCACGCCTTCCAAGTCTCCAATGATTCCTGGTTGTTTTCACTCTTAGTTATTTCTGCAGTCTGATTTCAAGTCCGTAGCATCACTGGTAGCTTGTATACCTTTTTAAAAGGTGCTGACTCATAGAGCTCCTATCCTCTAGGGCAGGACACAACTGCCCCTGTGGGTTTCCAAGACTGTAACTCTTTGGACAATCATAAAATACTGTGTAGTATTACAAACAGGGAAATCTGTATGCCAACATAGTACAAGCTCTCCAAGACGTACCGAGTGGCAGAGCAGAAGGGTAGGTGGGTATGGTAGCAGCCCATTCTGAGGACTATGTGTGTATGTCAGCAGTTCTCAACCTGTAGGTCACGACCCCTTTGGATAGTCGAATGATCCTTTCACAGAGGTCGCCCGATTCATCACAGTAGCAAAATGACAGTGATGAAGTAGCAACGAAAATAATTTTATGGTTGGAGGGGTCACCACCACATGAGGAACTGTGTGACAGGGTCGTGGCGTGAGGAAGGCTGATGTATGTGGTGCTCGGAAGGCATAATGCTTAAGTGTGGGGCTGCTAACCACAAGGTCAGCAGTTTGAAATCACCAGCCACTCTGGGGGAGAAAGACGAAGCTTTCTACTCACATCAATCCTGAAAACCCACTGGGGCAGTTCTATCCCATCCTATGGGGTCAACTCTGAGTGGGCATCGATTTGACGGTAATTAGGTTTGGGTGTGTGTGTGGGTGGAAACGGCCCTATCTATAAACCCACCTGCTGTAATGTGAGCACTTGCTGGAAGCTGTACTCTCAGCGTTTCAAATACCTGCAGGGTCCACCAGGATGGACAGGCATCTGCAGAGCTTCTGAGGTCAGGTGGGAGAGCAAGCCCCTCAAGTCGGCCCGCTGAAACCAGTAGGAATCTCAGCGGAGCATGGTTCTGCTCAACAGCTCTGGCCAGGCCAGCAGCCAGGATCAATCACTAGAGGAGGGTACTGCATTTTGGTGAAGGGCCAAGAGAGGAAGGAAACTGTCCCTTGATGAGGTGGATTCCAGCATGACAGCCCCCCCCCCCAAGGAGATAGGACCGCTTTATTCTGGACAGAGACTCTCCCCGCAACAACTCGAGTTGACACAACTTCTGCTCTCGCTCCATGTAAATACGTCTAAGTGGACAGATACCCACCAGTCTGTCTCCCTGGGATAAGGAACGGCGGAAGGGGAAGGAGGAATCTTCACATTTTACATCCCAAGTGGTTTTCAAAATCTATCTATGCCTTTCCTGCACCACTAAACACCCTCCACGGTTACCGTTTCTAAAGTAGAGTTTCACACACCCTCCCTGTCCCCGTGCAACAGGGGGGCAGCATTTTTAGAGTTCCTTTTTGAAGGCAGGGCATGAAGGCAGGAAGAGGCCAAGTCTGGCTCCCAGGGCAGCATTCCAGGCCGGCACGCCTGCTCCCAGCTATGTGACTCTGGGTAGGTTACTTACGAGCCCTTGTTCCTCACCGAGGAACAAACCCAGTTCAGGCTTGCCGTCCGTCCATCTTCCCTACGATTTGTTGTGAAGCAGAAATGGCAGAACAGCAACAGGAAAGACCAGGCGCGTTGGCACAAAAGTGTCCCAAGACTGGTCACTATATGGCAATGTATCGAAGCGGCCCGGAGATAAGAACTCGGGTCAGCACTGAGGGAAGGGACCGGAGTCCAGGCCTTGAAACCACGACCACGCGCTGCCACTCACAGAAACCCTGAAGCACAGAGTCGAAATGCCATTGCAGGAAGAGTCTCATCTCTCTCCTTCGGAGTGACCAGTGGGCTTAGACGTTAGCGGCCCAACGAGCAGGACACAGCACCAACAACAGGTGATGGCCAACAACAGGTGACTGCAGTGAGTAAACCCACGTCACTGAGTCTCTTTGTACAAGCTTTCGGCAATGTACCACCCCACCCCCACAGAGCCTATGGGCTGTTTCTTTTGTTTTTAAAAACTAGTTTAAGTCGTAAACAAATATAAGACTACTGGCCCAGAGCTCCCACCTCTTCTTCTCCTCCCCCGACTAGTGGGTCCCCTCTCGGACGCCCACACCCCACCCACCCCTTTCGGCCTGTATCCATCCCCTCTCCATGGCTACTGCAGCAAAGCTTTCCAGTAAGTGCCGAAAAAACTCTTCCTTCTTCCTGCATGGGCGAGAGGTCTGCACGCGGGCTCCAGCCATCCGGGAGCCCCGTTTCCTCCGCCAGATTAGGATCGGAACCCAAGGAGTGGTCCGGCCCAACCCCAGTACTTGGCCCAAGATGATAGAACTCAGGCGACTTCCCTCCCTTCAAACTCTCTGGGGCTGAGCTTCTTCAGGTCTCTTCCTGCTACAGGTGCCTTGCCAGGCACAAACTAACTAGAGGGGGGCACCTATGGTGGGTGGGCTCAGACTGACAAAGAGGGTCCGTGAGGCCTCACAGGCCCGAGAGCAAATGCCATCACACTGGCAGCTTCCTTGGAGCTGAGCTGGGTTCTGCCTTTCAAGGGGTAACCGAGGGAGATAGGCTAGCCCCCTGCTACAGCACTCCCTTCTCACACCTGCTTGGAGAAAGAGCAAGCAGGCTCTGGGCCTGCGGGAGGGAGTGCAGTCCTTAAGAACCAAAGTCCGGGATGCTTTTTGCCGGCTGTGTGGCCTTGGGAAAATCCTTTCTCCTTTGCAAAGCCTCTCCACCGTCCTGATGCTGCCGCTCTTTCATACAGCTCCTCATGTGGTGGTGACCCCCCAACCATCGCATTATTCGTCACTGTCATTTTGCTACTGTTATGAATCGAGCGGCCCCCGTCAAAGGATCATTGGACCGGCAAAGGGGTCGCGACCCACAGGTTGAGAACCGCCGCCCTACCTCTTTGCTTGGTGATAGAGAACTTGGCTTTGTACTGGGACCTTTTCGATAAAGGATAATTAGCATGATTACAAGGAATTCTGGTGAAAGGTCGGAACATCAGACCCAAAAGCTGCTCTATGGGAGAGATGTGCCATGGCAGCCTCCTTCCGTGAAGATGAAAAGCCAAAATCCCAAACCTGCTGCCATCAAGCCGATTCTGACTCCTCAAGGTTTCATCTTGAGGAGAGAGCGGACAGCCTCCTCTTTCCCCCACAGAGCAATTGGTGGGTTTGAACTGACTGACGACCTTGACCTTGTGGTTAGGGACCGCTCTCCGTTGCTATGCATCAGAATGGACTTGACACATGGCTTGTTATTCTTATCACTATTACTTGTAAAGGCTCGAAAAGAACAAGGGCTTTGAGGCAGACGGGGTTTGAGACTTGGCATGACCAGATACGGAACAGCCTGGGATGGATTGTGAAACCGTCTTTCAGCTTAGTGCTCCTCAGTTGTAGAACGGGGTGATAACCCAGAGGAAGAAACCCCTTTCTGCTTCTTTCCGTTGCAGGCTCACTGCTGATAAGGACACTAGCAAAGGAAGAAGAAGAGACAAGTCTCCCCAGGTTGTCTGCCCAGGGGAGGGACGGGGAGAAGCAGGCCCAGGCCCAGGGTCTTGGGGCAGCTACAGCCTGGTACTGCTGTGAAAGTAGAAACAAAGCCAGGGTAGCTCGACTTCTGCCGCTTCACCTGGCAGCCGGTGGAAACGACCAGACAGGGTTTTATGGAGTGTCTTTTCCTGAGCCATGTATCACAAGAAAAGCGAAAGGCAGACAGCTCAATGGACAAATGTCTCTGGCCTCCTCCTCAGGGAGCCCATCACAGCCCAGATCTCCCACCCCTCCACCCCCACCCCTTCCCCGGGACCTCTCCCCAGGATGATTCGAATTCAATCTCCACACAAGAGTGTCACTGCAAATTGTTTATTAAAACACAAAGCAATGGACAGTGAAAAACATCCTGATTTTTTTTTTCCTTTTTGGTGGGAGTGGGGGGGTCAGAGTAGGGGTAGGGACAGATGGAGACAGCCCCAAAGGAAAGAAAGACAGCTCTACCCACCCCTACAGCTTGCCCTGGCCAGGCAGGTCCAAAGCCCTCCCCATCACGCCTTGCTGTGCCGCTAGAAACAGGTGTTGTGCCTACAGCGCGGGGGCTGGGTTCCGGGCAGCCAGTGGATGAGCAACTGGAGTGGAAGATGCGAGAAGAGTGACTGGGAATGTGACCCTATCTCCACTCCTCGGTACCGACCAGAGCAGCCAGGCCCAGTGTGCAGGGCCGGTCAGGCCCGTCAAGGGTGAAGAGGCAGCCCTGAGCTCTGAGGGGGCAGCTGGTCCTAGCTTGGGAGAACCTAGGAGGAGGAAAAGTTAGCATCCCTTCCATCCGAGAAGGGAACTAATCCAGGGTCAAATTTCTTTTCATTCCCTGGATGACAATACACCAGGGAACAGAGGCGTCGAGAAGGTCTCTTTCCTCGTTTTGTTAGAACGTCTCTCCCTGCCAATTCTCCCCACCCACCTGGCAGCTCGGGTCTCCTTTCCCGACACTTGCCCCTTAAAAGGACGGAAAGCACTTCAATTTGTTGTTGTTTTTCCTCAGACTGAAATAAAGCACCAAAGCTCAAAATAGAGGTGAGAAGAGAGCTCTGCTTTTTTCTTGGTGCGATAGGTCCCCATCTCACAAGACTGCCTGGTGCGGGCAGTGCCAAGGTCCCCTCTGCCAACTCCAACAGGCACTACTGTTCCCCCAGTTGCCAGCATAATCCTGGCTCCTGGTTCTTACACTTCTTGGGGGAGGGGAGGGTGGGAACCGTCCCCCGTCCCTAAGGATGCAGCTGCTCTTACACTGCCAACTCAAGCCAGTCCCCAAATCACCTGCTCTTCTCAGGTTGGCTCGGCCACCTGAAGTAGGCCAGCCTAGACAGAGCCACTCAGCAAAAGGCAGCCCAGATTGGCAGCGAGTCACCTGGGGCAAAGAAAAGGCCCACACTTGCTGGGGAGCTGACCACCTGGTGCCAATCTAATCTAGTAACAAAGAGGACATCCAGCCCTCTTGCCCTGGGAGAGTCTAAGCACAGGGCAGGCCGAGGAGCCGGCCCCACTTTCTCAGCAGCTCTGTGCCAAGGTCTTGGCGCTCTTTGCAGAGAAGAGAAGCAGGGCTCTGGTTCTGTGTCAGGCCTCCCTCCCCCGGGGAGGAGCAGTGATGGCTCGGGCTCCCCTAGGTCCTTTAGGAGCTCACTGGAAGAGGCAGGGAGGACAGTCACACACGTTCCCACTTGATGCCATTCAGGCTCTTTGAGACACTGGGATTTGTCAGAATAGGCCAGCAGAGGCGGGAGGGCAGGATGGGAAGAGCCGTGGTGGGCTGGAGGACCCCTGCCCAGACCTGAAGGGAGAGGGAAGGCCCACCTGGCTCTGAGCAGGAGGAAAAGGCACTGTGCAGCCGGGAGGGGCTGCCCCACTCTGGGGGCTCCGGCGAGGGCAGAGGGCCCTCGGGCTCAGCCCCGGGCTTTCCCGAGGGTAGGTTTCCAGGGAGAGGAAGAGTACAGAGCAGGAAAGGGAAGACACTGCTGCCATTTCCTGAAGTTTGGCTGAGATTCTACAAGCCATGGTCAGGCTTTCCCAGGAGAGGCTACAGGCAGGATAAGAAGGAAGAGAAATTCCTTAAAACAGAAGCTTCTCCAGACAGACAAGGAAGTCGACCCCCAAAGCTAAAAGTGGATCCAGCAGTTCCCAGGCTTGGAGAGGAGGAGGAGGAGGAGGGACACTTCACTTTGAGGCCAGCCCACCATCTCAGGGCTTAAGCAAACTCAATGGGAGTGCCCAGTGGCAGGCCAGGGTCTCTGAGGCCAACAGTGAGAAGGACAGAGGAAGAATCGCCTCAAAGCAACAGGCGGCCCCCTGGGGCTGGGGCTCCGATATAACCCCAGAGCAGCCTCTCCTGAGGAGTGGCATTTTTTTTTCCAGCCAAAATGAATTTAGGTTGAGGAGGTGAGCAGCCTAGGCAGCTTCCTGACAGCAGTGCCCAGATGAGGCCCCTGACCCGTCAGAGTTCAAGGCTGATTCTCAGCCCACCCCAGGGGTGGGACCGAAGCCCCGCTGTCTAGAGGAACTTCACCCTGGCCATCCACTTGTCATCTTCCACGGGCTCTACAGTCCCAAGACAGAGCACGGCCCTCGGAGGAGCATGCCATCCTGGCATCAAGCACCCCCGCCCCAAAGATGCAGCACTCATGCCAATGAATGTTGGGAAAAGCAACAGATGAACAACAGAGTAATTCTCAACATACACAATACGAAAATAAAAATAAAGAGCACCCCATCCCACCCCTTTACACACTTCATGTACCTATATGATCTTAGAGGAGAAAAAAAGGGAAAAACAAAACAAAACAAAAAAAAAAAACCTTTCAAGTTCAGCATGAGGAGCCAGCCCCAGGCAGCTCTTGTTAACTGGGTGGGCTTGGCTCCAGGGGACTCTGCCCCAGCCCCCACACACTTCCTCCCATTTCCTCACTTCCCTTGAGTTGTGAACATAGGAAGATATTCCTTCCTTTCCAAGACAACCGCAAAGGAAAGTGCCCCCTGCCCCCAGCTCAAGGGGGAGGAGGACCTGGAAGCAGGCAGAAGCCCAGCTGTGGGGCTCACAGTACCATGGGGAGGTGGCCGAGGCGGCCTCCAGGGTTGAGGTGAGGAAGCTGGGCCCCTCCTTGGGCAGAGAGGCCTGGCCACTAACAAGGCTTAAAAGGGAGGCAGAGAGTCTGAGGCTCTCTAATCGGAAGGATGCCTACCACCCCAGGCAAGTGGTCCAGGACCTCATCCTTTCCTCGGCCCCCACCTCACAAAACAACTCCCCAGAAGTTCTTGGAAAGGGGACTGACTTCATCCTCAGACCACAGCTGGCCGGCTGCCTGACTCGATACCACACTCCTGGGGCCCAAGGTCCAGCTCACAGAAAGGGCTACAACTCTTCAAGCACCCAATCCGGGCTGGGAAGTAACTCGTTAAGAGCCAAAAACCAAGGCATGGGCCTATCTCACGGAGAGGAGGACAAATTTACCAACGTCTTAAAATATCCAGTAAGGCAAACTCAAAACTAGACATTCTAGAAGAGGGGCCTGGCCTGATCTGAGATTCCATGTGGACCCTGCAGCCTCCCAGACACCACGTTGCTGGGAGCCTGCCTGGGCCCTCCTCCTCCTCAGCTGCTCTAACTAGGAAAGGGCGACAATGATAACAAAGGCTGGGGCCAGGGATGCTTTGTTTCCTGCAGAAACTGCCGTGGGGCATCGCGGACAGGTGCTCAGGTGCTAAGGGTGATTTCAGAGAGGCCAGGACTCTGGTGTGCTGGCAATCTCTCGGCTCATCACCCCAAGAGCCCAGCTGCTGCCCAGAAAGGGCATGAAAGGGCAGCAGGGTGGGGACTAGACACTTTGTGGGCCTTGCTGCAGTTCAAAGACAGCCAGTCCGGCCAGTTCCTTGGGGGCAGCACTAGGCATAAAGCAAAACTGAGTGCAACGGGACTGAAAATGTGTCTGTGACACACAGGGACCTAGAAGGGCAAGGGGACAAGTGGACATCTGATACCAGCCACTCACAGCAGTGGCCAGTCACTTAGTAGGCCTCAAGCCTCTGAGCTTGTTCCTCAATTATGCTAACATCAGCCTTTTCCAATCCAAAGATCAGAAGAGACTTTTAAGGTCAAGAGTCTCGTTGCTGCAGGCTGGAAAGCACCCTTGCCCCTGGCAGCAAGACCGCCCGACAGAGGGGCCAGTGAGAGAACTGCTGGCTCAGACGGACCCGGGATGGGAGGTACCAGCAAAATGAGGTGGTGAGGCAGGAGAGGGCCAGACATTCAATCAGGAGGAATCCCAAGTCTCCTTCCCTCCTGCTAAGAACTCAGTGGGGCTGGCACAAAGGGAGAGGAGATTGCAAATGAGCCAGATTCAGGGGGTGGGGAGGAAATCAAGTCCCCAACAGGCACTAAAATCAAAGGGATTTGTTGCGGTAACAAGTCAGAGGAGAGGCAACCTGAGGACCTGACAAACTCATTGTCTTGGATACCAGACAGCCCTCTCGTTGGCACATGTCAGGGAGACAAGCAATGACGGCAGACCTCACATGCCATTCCTGGGCGACACTCAGAAAGGCTGCCAAGCCCGAGGGCAGCGACTAGTCTTCTTTCTCCACCCTCCTTCACCTGTACAAGTGTCCCACTGCCGCAGACACGTACTCTCAAGCCTGGGTCACCGGGAAACTGACTTGGTTGGGACTGCAGAACATACTGGACTCCCAGCCCTGATCTCCTCAGGGAAGAAGATGGCACTTCCCTGGTGCTAATGCCTAAGTGGAAAAAGGGAGTCAGTGTCCTCTCCACTAGGCATACAGACTGGGGTCCTGGACCGGACGATCCAGTCTTGCCCTCAGTACCCGGGACAGGAAAACACAGCTGGAGACCAGCTGCAGAGAGAGGGCTGGGACTGAAGGGGGTCCAGGGCCAGGTGGTGGGTGAGGGCTGCTCTCTACTCACTCAGCCTCTTTTGATCTCCTTTAATTTCCGCGTGTGTGGCGCTGTTTGTTTTTGTCAATCATTGTGAAAAACAAGGAAACCAAAACCAAGGTGTCTGGTTTCTTTCCCACACCCCTCCGCCCTGTTCAGGATGCTAATTTGTTCTCACAGGCGGCAGAGGCAGAAGAGGGTTGGAATGAAGACTCCAAAGGCCACCAGGATGGGAAACATGAGGCTGCTGTTGTCCGAGGCATAGGGGTTGGGCGTGCGGGGGCCGGACTGCACCCGGTTCTTATTGGTCTGTCTTTTGAGATTAGACCCTTCGTCATATTCTTCTTCTTCTTCTTCCTCTTCTTTTTTTTCCAATCCTGGATGAGGCTGCAGCTTTGGTACATCTGACACAAGAAAGTAAACACATGTAAGGAGACCCACAACAGTTAAGTGAGACCACAAGACAGAGATCCCTGGGGAGCCTGACTGGGCCACGGGACAGAGCTCCACCAGCCAAACCAGCCTGGGGTCCACGGACCACCAGGGCACCACCAGCAACATCTTCGGGTTGAGCTAAAGGCAGTGCCAGCCTGTTCTCCTCTCAGAACCCAGGGGAGCACCTACTGACCTCTCTCACACCCCAATCCCTTTTTTGTTTTGTTTTAAGCCCTATTTTATTGTGGAAGTTTACCCTGCAAATAAGGACGCTGCACAATTTCTACTCAAACCATCTCGTGACACTGACTACATTTTTCACAGCGTCGCCAATCTCAGCACTCTCTCCTGCTCGAACCATTTCCAGAACCCTCGCTGCCTGCACCCTTGCCTTCTCCCTTTGGCCGTTCCCTTCAGTCACATACCCACCAACCAAGCCACCAGGCGCTGACGGGCAGCAGGTGGAGCCCAGTGCTGGGTTCTCAGCACACATGAACCCCTCTGCTCTCCCACGTGCCTCGGCACTCTGGCACAAATCTGCTTGTGGACCAGACCCCGTGCCAGACAGCCCATCACATCAACAAAGCCAGAGAAAAGTCTCAGGGCGCTCTGGGAACAGGCACAGAGGGAGGGGAGGGTCGAAAAGCTCCCAAAGATAATACCAGCCTGAAGCAGGCAGCCATACAGTAAGACTTAGAACCCAAGACTGGCGACCAAGGACAAGGAGACATTAACACCTCATCTGTTGCCCTACCCTAGCCCAGCAGATCCAGACTCTCCTGCTACCTTTCCCTTTGCCCAGGAAAGAGAGGTCAAGCAATGAAACCACCTAAGGACCCATCTTAGTAAATTCCAAATAATTGATAAGGGTCAGCACCTTTCAGTGCTCTTAATTAACACTGAAGTTCAAGTCTTTGTTCAAGACACAAGCAGCTGATTGAAGCAGGATTTGAACACAGAGCAAAGTGGCTGGCTTGTGGCTAGCACCATGCTGACAATCTTCCTCACAATCCCGCTTGAAATAGGTCTTCCCAGAAGGCTGATGGTGCCCAGCTATTGAGAGATATAGCATCTGGGGACTTAAAGGCTTGAAAGTAAACAAGTGGCCATCTAGCCCAGAAGCAACAAAGCCCACATGGAAGAAGCACACCAGCCTCTGTGATCATGAAGGGTCGAGGAGACCAGGTTTCAAGCAACAATGGCGGGAAAAAAATATATCGTGAATGAGGGGAGTGCATTTTGAGGACCCAATGCCCATCTGTAGACAACTGGACATCCCTTGTAGTGGGGAGGAGATGAATCACTCAGGGTTCAGGGTAGCAACAATGAAATTCAAAACCTTCCTCTAGTTCTTAAATGCTTCCTCCCCCCAGTTATCATGATCCCAATTCTACCTTGCAAACTTGGTTAGACCAGAGGATGCATAGCGGTACAGTTGGGATCTGGAAACACAGGGAATCTAGGACGGATGAACCCCTCAGGACCAACCGTGAGAGTGGCGATACCGGGAGGGAGGGAAGGAAGTGTAGAAAGGGGGAACCAATCTCGAGGATCTACATATAACCTCCTCTCTGGGGGATAGGCAACAGGTAAGTGGGTGAAGGGAGATGCTGGGCAGTATAAGATAAAATAATAATTTATAAATTACTAAGGGTTCATGAGGGGGGAGCGGGAGGAAAAAAAGGAAAATGAGCTGATTCCAGGAACCCAAGTGGAAGGCAAATTTTGAGAATGATGAGGGCAAGCAAGGAATGTATAAGGGTGCTTTACTCAATTGATGTATGTATGGATTGTGATAAGAGTTGTATGAGCCCCAATAAAATGATTTATAAAATTAAACAAAAGAAGAAATAGGTGTTCCCAAAATAGTGGCCACCTAAGTTACTCCCCTCAGCCATATCCTTTTTGTCATTTTTGTTTAGAATAAATACCCTTAGGACACGTGCCAGGTGAGAGGGAGGGTTCCCTCAGCTAGACCTCTAGCTTCAGGTCCTCCAGCTCAGAGCCAGCTGTTCAGCCACAGCGGTCAAGCCTCAAAGCTGCACAGACCACTAAGAGGAGACGGTTCTCAGCAAAATGACCAAGTGCCCAATCTCCTTAGAAGTCCAAGTTGGCAGAGTTCAAGTTAAGGGCAAGCATGAACTGCAGCCCCCTGCTGCCCAGAGAGTACCACCAAGCGGAGACAGTGGCAGAACTGGACAATTTTTCTCACTGAGAACAACTAGATCCTTCAGCCCAAGTAAAAATAAATGAATCAATAAAAACAGGACTTACCATCCACCGTCCCAGTCATGATATAGAGTGCACAGACTTTGGGATTGTCATAGTACCCCTAGGAAATGGAAAGCAGTGGTCAGCACCGCAGCAAGCATGTCCCCTACCCCCACTCTCAGTGCCCTTGCTCAGTCGGGCGGGCAGGGCAGGGCGTTTACCTTGACAAACTCAATGTTGAGTTTCCCTGTGAAGGTGGACACCTCCCCCTGGACACTCAACTTCCCCTTTCTGATGCTCATGGGGATGATCTCGTCGTGAGCTGTGCTGTGCCCAACGCGGTCAAAGATGTCCAAGTCCTTCACCACAACGTGGCCATTCAATCGCACATCAAACACCTTGCAGGAGCAGAAAAGGAGGCAAGGTCAAAACCATCCGCTTCATAGCCCTTCTGCAGTTGGACATTGTGTGCCTGCCTGGATGCGAAGTTCAAAACTGATTTATGACCCTTCTGGGCTAGGTACCCTGAGGGTGGTTACAGGCTTTACCTGCGCTAACTCAGACCCGGTCATGGCCAAGAAGGTCTCGTCCTGGCTGAGGGACAAAGGATGGGCACAAAAAGCGCAAAGAGAAAGAAGGGGTTCACAAGAAGGGGCAGAAGCAGTCAAACAGAGAACAGGGAGGTCTAAGGGGAAGCAAAGCAGGACCAGTTGGTGGCCAATAACTAGGATTCTGGCGCTGAATTTTTGCCACCAACTTCCTGGGCAACCTCATGAGCAATGAAGGGACCCGAGGTTCTCTGGGGGACACAAAGAATTAGGCATTTCCTCCCAACTCAGCGGTTTCTCACTTCTGAGGAGGCTCTTACACACTCTGGCCCGTAGTGAAGGACTCTCCATGAGCAGCACCATCCCACTGAGCCAGCAGGGGCCTGAGCAGCCTCACCTTCTGCTGGGACTGGGCAAAGTAGACCTCAGCAAACTTCAACACCAGCACGTAGTCCCCCTCCTCCTTGATGGGCACTTCATAGCCAAACGTCTCCTCATTGTACCGCTCGGTTTGATACAGGATCTGGTCCTCGGGATTGGAGCGCAGGATCGGCAGTTTCATGCCATAGTCTGATGCTAGAGACAGGAGGCATAAGCCACATTAGAGAAAAGGCACAAAAGAAAAGCAGAAACCGCAGGGTGGCCCGAGTCACTTCCAGGGTAAAACTCCTGGCCTCTGCACCTGGCTCCAAAGGGCCCAGACACAAAGGCTGGGGGACAGGAAGGCAGGAGGCCATTACCAAGGAGGTGCTAGACCACAAAGAAAGCTCCCCAGAATTGCCCCAACAGCCCCCATAACCTTCAGAGCAGAAGGTTTGAACTTTTTTGGTATCTCCAACACAATGCATCAACTACAGTCTTCCCTGTACTGTGCAGAGAACGGGCCCCACGGGCTGCACCTCAGAGCAGCCTCATAAGGCGGGGTGGCCAGTTGCTCCACACCAGGCAACCATGCCGACACTCACACAGTGCTTTTTCCTTATTCAGAAAAGGGTATCTGGTTAAGTACAAAGAAGATACAACTTTTTTCTTTTTAAAGAATTTTCATTCAAAAAGCACCCAGGCCGGTGAAGAGACAGGTAGCCCCAGTGAAGGCTAGATGCTCTCTAATTACCTTTAATCTTAGCACTTAGTGCTCACTACATCACAAAAACCCCACTTTACCTACTCTTTGGAACATCCCAGGAGTAATGCCAAAGGCAGGGAAAAAGCTCGGACTCATCAGGAGCCTCACTGACAGCCTGGCCTTGGAGATGGGGCTGGGGGAGGGGCATGGGGGTTTGCTCAGCACTGGCTCCACCACAGCTGGGAAACAGTCACAGAATCGGACCAGCTGCTGTTGGCACCTCTGGCTGTAGCCACTCCCTCGGGGTGGGTGGCGGGGGAGGGCTCCTTCCACACTGACAAGGACTGAGGCAAGGCCACTTGCGGCCAGTGTCAGAAGAGCGCCCTTGCCCTCCCACTTAACAAACAGAGCTGCGTCTCCTCACAGCCACTCCACCGTGCAGCCCAAGCAGGCCACAGCTCTGCTTCCTCCCAGAGAGCAGCTCTTACTAGGCCCTCCTGAGCAGAACACAGCTCACCCTGTGGGTTTCCACCACTGTCCTTCTCTACGGCAACACAGCCTCATCTCTCTCCTGTGGAGCAGCTGGTGGGTTTGAACTGCTGACCTGCAGTTATCAGTTTAGTGTGCCCCCAAGTACAGGGCTCTCAGCCCCAGGGCTCTTCAGGGCACCACAGATCTACTTTCCAAACCAGACCCAGCGCCTACCCCTGTTCTGGAATGCAGACCTCAAAAGCACCTTCCTATGCCACAAGGCAACTCAGAAGACATGTGGCACTGGAATTCTCAGGAGTTGCCCAAGAGCTCTCACCTGGAGAGCTTTCCCCTCTGTATCTTGGAAGTGCCAAGGGACAGGACATGGAAAAGGATCCACTAAGAGCCCCAGGGGCTGAGCTCAAGTCCTCAAAAACAGAAGCACAAAGTTAACCGCTCCTGGAAGCCAAGGCAAGCTACCAAGATGGGAAGACTGATGAGACCACACAACAGGAAACTCCTTGCCTGTTGTCTTCAGCCTTTTTTGTCATCCTATTTCTCCCCAGAAAACACATCCAACAAGGGCAGTGGAGCAGCACTACAAAGGAGGGGCTGCTGCCATGCCGGGGCTCTTTCCCAGGCTCAAAAAAAAAAAAAAAAAAAGACCATGACCCCGGGGCACAAACCTATAAAGATTAAAGGGCGGCCAGTTTCCTTCCAACTTAGCTCCAAGAATTCCCTGCTTCCACCAGGACCGTGACTTTGCAAATTTAGAACAGCCCCTAGATTTGATGTATAGACACACAGACTTTCTTGTACATGTGTGTGTGGACTCTTTTTCCTACCTAGTGGAAAAAGTGAGAGAGACAGCCCCATTGTAATGAAAACTCAGCATGTGAACCAAAAATTGCCTAACCACGTTGGAGTTACCTTTAAACAGTTTCCCTGTAAAGCCCAAGTGGCCTTCCCAAGAGGTTTACAACATGTACAGTTGAATTTTCCAACATCCCAAGGGGAGAGAGAGCAAAAAAAGAATTTTCCCTCTCTTTCATCTTTCTGAATTCACGGCTCCATGATTTCACCAAAGCACAGTGTACCAGCAGCACCCTGCTCAAGTCAGGCAGTTATCCACCAGGGGGTGGGAGGGAGGGGGTAGCGGGGGAGGGGGCTATAGCGTGTCTGTGGTTTCCCAGTCCTAAGCTAGGGAGCAATCAGCCTACCTGGAAAAGAGAGCTCAGGATCTACAGGAAAATACGCAAGGACTTCAGTCTTGGCTCTGCCACACACTAGGGGATGTTTTGCAAACAGATCTTTAGGTTTCCTTACCTTTAAAGTGGGGCTGTCACCTACTCTAGGGTTGGGGACAAGGAACAAAAGACATCTGAAAAGAGCTTCTCAAAAACTCACTGCCATCGAGTCCATTCCGACTTGTAGCGCCCGACAAGGCAGGGGAGAACTGCTCCTGTGAGTTCCGAGACTGTGGCTCTTTATGGGCACAGAAAGCCTGGTTTTGTGTCCCCGAGGAACAGGCTGGTAGTTCTTAACTGCTGACCGTGTGGCTAGCATCTGACTGCCTACCTAACACCACCAGGGCTCTGTAAAGCGCTAAGAGGAGGCTCTTAAAGGTGGTTGGTAAGGGTGCACCCAGGGGCACTTTGGAAGGAAGGCCTGGTGAGCTGCTTTTGATAAATCCATCTTTCAAAATCCTAGGAAGCACAGTTCTAGGAGTGAGAGCTCACTATGGGGCAGCTGGTCAACGAAAGAGTGCCTCACACAGAGACAGGGTCCAAGGCAGGCACACTCATCTACCAGGAGCTATCTGCAGTGGCATCACCCAGGAAGTCAAAGGAAGAGAAGCAACAAGACCAACTAGAACCTCGGGCTGGGAGCCGCAGACCTGGAGAAGCCAGAATGCCCAGGACCCAGGATCCCCGGTCCTACAGGAGACCACCTCTGGGTGTCAACACAGCCTACTGTTCGTTGTTGAGCCTCTACCCAACACCCAACCACTGGAATCTTCTCCATACTGAGTTCACTATCTCTGGACTCTGCTCTGGGGAAGGCCTACAGAGAACCAAGCTCTCTCAGGTGAGGAAGAGAACAGGACGCTTCACTCTCACGCTCCTGCCTCCCCAAGGCCAAAGCCTGCCCCAGCTGGAAGGCAGGCTGCCCAGCAAAGGGTCTCCTCAGAGCCAGGGAATTAGTAATTTAATAGGCCTGGGACCCCCGCCAGAGTGTTACCCCCCTCTGAAACCACTTTCTACCCGACTTTTCATTCCAGTGAAAGGTCATCATATCAAAAAAAAAAAGAGAGAGGCACTTTCACCTACTCTGCACAGAAGAGTTTTCAGAAGCCAGGACGTGGATTTCTGCAGCGTGGCAAGTTTGACACAGAAGGAAACCATGGCTCTGAGAGGAAAGTGGGCACTTCAAGGTCATACTGGCTGACAGGCACCTTCCTGTGAAGAGAGCTCTGCATTTAAGCCAAATAACCAGGTTGATCCTAGTCGGAGCAGCAGGAGCACAGGATGGGCTGTCCAGCAGCGAGCACTGCTGGCCCACTTTCAGGCCTTGCATTTGAGGACGTATGCGCAGCGCGCTCCGAGGTCACCAGCACCCCCTGTGAGCACGAGTGCTCCTCCAGAACTCATGGCCTGGGAGAGCAGAAGGCACTATGGGACCCTGGGGCACTCACAGTCACAAGAGCCCTCACTACAAAAGACACTGCAAAGAAACAGCAAGTTCAAAAGCAGGCCAGAACCTTATCTGGCCTCACTTGGCAACAATTACTTGATTCATTCAACATAAAATGAACTTTCCTTAGCAAATACCATGGGCATGTGGGTATGGATAAATGAACGAGCGAACGAATGCAAGCACATGGCTCCCACACTGATGAGTGGACACAGCTGCTGCCAGCCAGGGTTTCCAGATACCCAACGCATTCGGATGTAAACAAGGCAGAGGCAGGAAGGTGGAGCATCCAGCCACCCTTCCCTGCGCAGGTAAGAACGAGAGTCAGGCCGCAGGAATCTCAGCCCTGGAGCTGTCCTTGTTAAGTTCTAGGGAGAGATTTCTAGGTTTTCTCCCGGGGTGAGATCAAACCGACAACCTTTAGATTGAGCATGGATTGCTTAATCCCTGCACCTCCGGGCGCCTAGACCTGCAAAAGGCTCCTTGGGCGAACCTTAGAGGTACAATTTTAACACATTATTCCAAGCTTCACCGTGACTACCCCTCATGGCCCGCCCCAGCCTTACTACCGCTTCAATTCATACCCAGGTGGGCAGAGAGGGAGATGACACCTCAGCACACCTGGGCCTTAATCTCTTTTAACTGCTGTAGCAAGCTCCTACCAGGAGCTCAAAGGCAGAGAAAGCATGGCAGATTTGGGGCCAATCTAAACACAAACAAACGAACCAGCAAATTCAACTCAGACTATTTTCTGAATGAGTGCTGTCGCTGGGCATCACATAAAACCTACTGGGTGCTAAGACAAAGGACCATCTGCCTGCTCCTCACCCAGCTATCTCCCGAGCAAAGTCCACAAACGGTCTTCAGCTTCCTCCCTGCCCAGCCCCACGGAAGGAGGAAGGCTCCAAGATGAAGATAGCTGGCAGCCGCTGCTACAGCCTCTGAAGCCCAGGGCCCTGCCTCAACTGAACCCAGGCCACATCAGGGCCAAAGGGAACCTCAGATAAACAGCCCTGTGGCCCCTCGCCCTCAGGTGAATAAATGTGGATGGGTCCCCAACAATCTCCAGGGCACGGTAATTCACTTGGAAGAAATGAGTGACACTCGATAGTAAAAGGCAAGAGCCAAACCTGAGCATCTTGTCGCCTAGTTGTCTGGAGGTGATGCAGACCCAATTTAGCAGCCTCTGCACAGGGCTGAGAACTAGCCTAGCGTTTCCAAGGCTGTACCTGCTATGGAGGTGTCGTGTCACATCCTGCTCCATCAATTGCCTGGTGGGTTTGAACCCACCTTTTATTGCATGGCCGAGTGCATTAATCACTGTGCCACGACGGCTCCTTGACTACTTTACATCCCCAACCCCCAAAACTTGATTTTCATCAGTTTGGTTCCAGGAGAGCTGATAGTACAGTGGAACTGCCCTGCCTCAAAAGGTTTCCAGGGAGTGAGAAAAGGCTTTCTCCTTGGTGAAGAGTTGCAGTTTCAGAAACCCATGAGGGCAGGTCGGCTATCCTACATGGTCACTATGAGCTGACATCAACTGGATGGCACTGAGTTGTGTAGGGTTTTCCGAGGCAGGACTTGTTCAGGATGTCTTTCTAACTGCTCACTTCACTGGTTTACAACCAAGCACTTTAACTGCTGTTCCCCTGGGGCCTTCTCTGAATTTATCACACAGTCTCAATCTCCTTTCAACACACAAAACACGAGCACGCCTTTTAAAATCCATGTTCCAGGCCTTCTTACCAGAAGAAGCCATCTAGAGAGCAGATGACCCCGAGTGGTCTGGGAGGGCGGCCAGATGGGTAGCCCTTGAGCTTAAAGGATTAGGTCTCCAGTGTGAGGACTGGGAATCTGAGACTCTCACCAGCTCCTCACATGCAGCCTTATTTGAAAAAAAAAAAGGGCTGTTGCTCACCCCAAACACGCTCCCGCCCGCCTTCCCCCCCACCCCCTTAGTCAATTCCAACTCCCAGAGACCCTAGTAGTGTTTCCATGTCAGTCTTTCCCGGAGCAGTCTATCCCCTCCAAATGAGTAGCAGGTGGACTTGAACAGCTTGACTTTGAGGTTAGCCACCTGACATCTACCGGCCCCTCCCCACACCAGTGCCACCCGGCTCCGTGTTGCTCAACCAGTTAACTGCCAATCATTTGCCCCATGGGATGGCTTCCAGCCTCGCAGGGCCTGGTTCTATGGGTTCTCTCCCAGGCAGAATATTTGGAGCTCACACCAGGTGGCCCAGCTGACACCCACGGCCAACCTCATGGGCAGGGTGCCTTCTGTATAGCCCCTTTGGAAACCGCTAACCGCTTCTACTTTTCAGCACAGATATGAGTAGTCGCTCCAAAGGGGAGGGGGGCGGTGGCGGAGGCGGCAATCAAACTTTGCTGGCCCATCTTCCTCCAAGATTCCTTTCTAGTTTCGCTAAGAGTCCAAGCCCGCCCGCTCCTGTAGATAAAGGCTCTGACCAGGGGCTGTCGGGCGCAGGGGTGGGCAAAAGAGGGGAGGAGGCACAGGTCGATAACCTCAACCCAGGCCAGGCAGGAGGCCTCGCGCGGTGGCAATGGATCGCCGTACTCTACTTTCCCAGCTGGGGGTGGGGAGGAGAGAAAAGAAGGGCTGAGAAATCACAGGAGGAGAGCTCCCAAAATAACTTCTCCTAACTCTGCCTCAATGGCTCTCGGCAGCTTTGAGCCACGGCCAGATTCTGGGCCCTGGCGAGGTCCCCGGGAAACAGCAGCGAGAAACTTCGCTCGGAAGCATGGTCGGCGGATGAGGGTCGCGGCCCGCAGCCCCCCAGTGCCCAGCTTTCCCGCAGGCCCGCCCGGCTGAGGGGCTCTCACCTCGGCCCACCCGGCCTTCCAAAGGGTCCTTGCGGAAGTGGATCCCGTGCACGTCGACATGCGCTTCGCCACCAGCGTTGACGGCCCAGATGACGCTCTCGGGCAGCCCGGCCCCCGCCGCGCCGGCCACGCCGAGCCCTGGCCCCCGAAGCGCCGGCAGAAGCAGAAGCAGCAGCAGCACTCGCAGGAGCGCCACGGCGGCTCCCTCAACCGCCCGGGCCTCTAGCATGGCGGGCCCCACCGCGAGGGTAGCCCCTGCCGACCCTCGTCCTCGGCCGGCGGCCAAGCCACCCCGGACTCAGTAAAGCAGAGCCACGGGCCGCTCTGCCTCAGCTGCCGGGGGCATGTCGCTCTCAGGCCTCCTTCTCTTCAGCCAACGGTGCCACCTCCCACCTCAGGTACAACCTACCCCGCCGCCCGGCCCCCGGCCACAACCCTGCAGCCAATCAGTGCCCAGTCCTCATTAATTACCCACCACCCCGCCGGGTGCCACCCGCCCATTGGCTGCCAGGAACGGGAGGGGGCGTGGTCACTCCCAGGCGCCGGCCCAACCGCCGGGCAAGAGATGGAGCGCGCGCAGAGGGAGGGAGTTCGGTTGAAGCGGCGGTTCGATGCGGAAGTGGTGGGGTGCAGCGCCCAGGCGGCCCCGGAATCCCGCAGCTGAATGGGAAAGGTGGCCTGGTGGGGGTGGGAAGGTTTAGGGTTGAGCGCAGTGACACGTCGCCAGCATTTCCGGTGCCTCAGACTTGGGACCGAATGGGCTCCGGAGGGGGCGTTGCCGACTTTCCCGCCCCCTCATCCTTTTTTGGGGCAGAGGCACCCGAACGTAGCTCTAGTCTAGAAGGACAAGCAATGGTCAATTCTCTTACCCGAGGGACTCATTCCCACCCCTACCCCGGTGAGGGAGAAGACCCACCCACCCCCAGAGTGGCCAAGTGCACAGGTCCTCCGGGTTCGAGCCCCACGAGGATGAGGCCCCGCCCCCACCCCTTACCGGGTTTGGGGCTGGTGGTAGAGTCCAGACGGCCGTCCAATCAGAACGGTACAACGCAGCGGAAATGCGTGACCTTTAGGGGGCGGGGCTCCAGGCTGTCTACGTTTCCATGGCGACGGCCTCCTGCTGGCCGCAGCCTCCCAGACGCGAGAGTTGGGGCTTCACCGGCCCCACAGCAGGAGGCCGGGTACTGGGCACAGTCTGCACGGAAGAGCCCTTTCTGCCCTGCAGTGACGGTCCCTGCTCTGGGTCACTGCCCAAACTCCCATTTTACAGATGGGTAAACTGAGGCTCCGAGGGAAGGTCTTGCCAAAAATCATCACATGACGAGTTTAAGCAAAGCCAAGATAAAAATCCATGTATGCATTTGTTATATGAAGACTGTATCAAATCCAGACTACGAGGATTATGGGAGAAAGGCTAGGCTTTCTATTCTTATGAAGAGTTCGTCTCGGAAATCCACAGGGGCAGTTCTAGCCTGTCCTATAGAGTCACTATGCTTCAGAACCAACCCAGTGGCAGTGAGGGCATTTGTTTTGGTTTTGGTGTGGCTAGGATGGCAATGAGTTTGTTTTTGGTTTTCCAGGATTGCCTAATTTCGCAGAAACTGCAGGATTTGAGAGAAACAAATGGGAACACTGTTGAGGTGTCTTTTTCCATATGTACGCACTGTACTTCAAGTTCAAATTTAATTGGTCTTGTAAGGGAAGTTCATGTGAAAGTGGAATTCAAAGGTAATGCAAGGTTTCTTATTTCAAAACCAAATCAAACTCGCTGTCATCGAGTCTGCCAACTCATAAGGACCCTATAGGGCAGGACAGAAATGCCTTCTGAGTTTCTGAGCCTAATTCTTTACCGGAACAGAAAGCCTTGTCTTTCTACTCCATTCTATTTGATCAGATTGCCCTAGCTTGTGCCTGTCAATGAGCTGTGTACAACAGTGAATAAAAAACACTCCCATGATATCTGGCATGTCCATGTATCCAGAGAATCCTACACAGACTTTGAACAACTCACAAATGATTCCATGAAAACAGGAGTGCTCTAAAGAAACAAAATGAGGTTTTGGAAATGGAGAGTATCCAGGAGTCTATCTCCAGCTCAACATCTGACCCCAGGGGTGGGGGTGGGAATAGTTTTTCCTATCTTTCCAGCATCTGGCGTTCTGTCCTCTGGCAGATCTGTTTCCCCTCCCAAGGCCTCCAGGACCCTACACTGGGGTTTCAAATTCCACTCTCCTCTCTGAAAACCTCTTCTCTGAAAGAACCTGACAAGTCAGAGCTTGAATAACCCTCTGAACAAGGACGTAAGGAACCAGGATGTAAGGAAAGCAGGCACAAAGAGACGGTGGGGCTTCCTCCCTCCTAGGGACGTGGCCTCAGAGTCCATGTTCTTACTCTGCCTACGGAATCTCAAATTTAGTTATTCTCAGGCAGTTTCAAAAAACAAACTTGCTGCCAGAGAGTCAATTCCGGCTCCCAGCGACCCTGTAGGTCAGGGCAGAACTGCCCCTATGGCTTTCCAACACTGGAACTCTACAGGAGTAGAACACCTCACTTTTCTCCCACAGAGCAGCTACTGGTTTCAAATTGCTGACTTTGTGATAGAAACCCCGCCCAAAAAATGGTTTTAATCTTTACCCCTCCTGCTTGCTGAACCTCTTAATGGTCTCTCCTACAAGTGTAAATCTACTGTTTTATCAGCCGTCCTGGGTGGCGGTCAAGTTTCCACCTAAGGCCCTGACTCAACACAGGCTTCTGGTTTAAAATAAAGCCTGTTTCTTCCTGCCAATTCCTTACTCCCCCTCTAGCATATCCAATCAACTACAAGCTGAAGATGGTCTAACAACCTCTCTGTAATCATGTTGCTTTCCATCACATGTTTAGGCCCATTTCTATAATACGAGGTACGAGAAACATTCAATATCCATATTACAGGGGGAAAAATAACCAAAAAACCACTACCATCTAATCAGTTCTGACATATAGTGTGTCTACCGGACTGAGGAGAACTTACCAGGATAGAAAGCCTCTCTCTCTCCCACAGGGTAGCTGATGGTTGGTTTTGAACTGTTGATCTCGTGGTGAGCAGCCCAACAAGTAACCCACTGTGGTACCATGTGTTCTTAGTCAATAAACACACAGCATTTAATCCTTCTAGTTACATCCCAATCTAATCTTCTCTTGCCTACCCTTGAACTGTGTGTGTCTCCATGTATGTGAACATGGCCTTGGACTTTCCACTCCTCTCAGCCATTGCAGGTAACAATAAAGTAACCATGTAAGAATCGAAAGTTTTACTTCCCACACCCTTCCATTCTTCCTCTTACAATGGGCCATACTTCCAATGAGTCTGGAGCCATCCCAACCAATCCCACTCCCGATGCCATTGAGGAAATGGCATGGGGGACCCATCTGACCTCCTCTGGCTCCCAAGGCCAATTGCCACAAGGCAGAAGTCAGACATGCCTCCACCCTCCATCCCTTTCAACCCTATTTAGCACCAACCTTCCTCCCACAGCAGGCGACTTTCCCCACAATGTACTTTCTTTCTTTCTTTCTTTAATTAATAAATCACTTTATTGAGGGCTCTTACAGCTCAAAATGTGCTTTCCTGCTCTGTTCTATACTTCATTCATTGCAGTAGCCACACAGAACTCACAGACAATGCTCACGATTATGGAGTTGATTAAGTTTTTTTTCAACATGCCAATAGATACCCAAAGGGCATGCACTGCCAGAAGGCTCAGTCCAGAGGCAATTGACTCCATCTCTGTGGGTCAGAAAACCCAGCTCCCCCAATTAAGTGCCCAGTAGCACCTTACTTCACAAGCCAGGCTCCTGCCCTCAAGCACTCTGTCCTACTTGCTCTGTGGGCTGGTAAGCCCACCACTCTGGCTCCTTGGTTCTGGGGTGTCCCTCTGGTGTCAAAGCTGTCTCCTGGATCAGGGAGGGTCAACATGCAGGGATCTTGGGGTCCATAGGAAGCCCTCCACTGCTGACTCTTCTCTTGCTGGTAGTAGAACCACCCCCACCACTCCCCTTTCTGCTTGTGAGTTGGTTCCTTTTATACCCAGAGGATGTGGCAATCACCACCCTGTTAACAGTCCCCCACCACTGAATCCCAGGAGTACCTTCCCCCAACCTTTTCTGACCCAGATCCATCTGGAAAATACAGGTTTGTGTGATGGGAATGGCAGACTCTGGCGAGAAGAGCTACATTACATAATTTACTGCATTCCTCAGACTCTCCGCCATAGAGACCATTCTGACTCACAGAGACACTGGACAGGGTTTCGGAGGCTGTCGATCTCTATGAGAGCAGACGGCCTCATCTTTCTCTCTGAGCACCTGGTGGGTTTGAACCACTGACCTGACAGTAGCCCACCCCACAGTGCCACTAGGCACATTATTCAGCCATACAAAGGAATGAAGCACCACGTGGGTGAACCCTGAAAACAGAGTTAAGTGAAAGAAACCAGACACGATAGGCCATAGATTGTCTGATTCCATTCCTGTGGTGTGTCAGGCCGGGTCAACTAGAGAAACAAATCCAGTGACACTCAAAACTGCGTAAGAGAGAGCGCTTGATATCGAGAAGTCATCGTGTATCAGGGAAACATTCCCATCGCACTCCAGATCAAGTCCCTAAGTCCAGTACTAGTCCATTCATCCCCCGTCAGACTCCTGCAGCCACAAGCGATGATGCAAAATGCAGGAAGATCACGGGCCGGTGGGTGAAAAGTCTTGTGGATCCAATGACGGTGGAAGCACCACAAGGCTGACTCAGGTCTCCCTAAGGCTAGTCAGCAGGAAGGGGAGATAGAGAGAGAAGGGGGAGGTTTCCAGGACCCACTGTAAGAGAAGGCCTCACCCACAATGAGTCACCATCAGCCTGTGACTTGACGGACAGGCTAGCCCCCACCCCTAAACTTTCATAGATCAAGTTGGCATGAAGTTATGTAACTACCCCGCGTGACCGGAGCAGGTAAATCTACAGAGATAGACGGTAGGTAAGTGAATGCTTGCTGGGATCTGCAGAGGGTGGCGGAGGGAGAGGTTGGGGGGTGAGGACTCAGAGGCTTGGGGTTTCTTTTTGAGGTGATGAAAATGTTCTGAAACGGACTGTGGTGTAACCTCAGGGTCTGTAAGTAAGATCTCCTCGGAGGGAGCTTGGTTTGGAGGCAGTCTACTGGGGTCAAAGGGTGACTGTGATGGGGAAGTTAAATTTCCAGTGGTAGAGAGGGGTGGAGGAAGAGTCCTGGTAGTATAGGGGTTATGCCTGGGCTGCAATCCACCAGGTCTGCAGTTCAAAACTACTAGTCCCTCTGCAGGAGAAAGATGATTTTTGCCTCCAGTAAATAATTGATAGTTACCGTCTCAGAAACTGCCCTGTTTCTGAGGGCACTTCTACCCTATCCTGTAGGGTTACTATGATTTGGCACCAATTGGATGGCAGTGGGTTTTTTTGAGGAGTGGGAGTGGGGCCGGGCTTCTTTCAAACAATTGGTCTTGTCCAATGCCCGTGCCCAAAGTAAGCGAGTGGAGTTCTCGTGAGCCTCTCTTCTGAAGGTTGGTTTCTCCTGAAACGAATGTATTCGTTCTTCCTTTTTCTCGAGCATGGATTAGCAGAAAAGACTGGGGCCTGGAGTAGCCGGGTATAGCGATGGTGCTGGAAGCAGGGTCACCCATGGAGGACCGGCTTCCGGGGTGCTTTCAGACTAAGATAGATTAGGAAGAAAGGCCGAGAGATCAACTTCCAAATATCACAAAGGAAACACTGGCCCAGAGAGTTCCCACACAGCCCCAGGCCTGCTCTCCCTCAGGGCCCAGCAGCCTGGGCGAGAGAGCTGACAAGGCTGTCCTGTGTCCCAGGTGGCCCCTGGCTCAACCCAGTGATAACTTCAGGTTCCACTGTCTCTTGCTGACTTGCCGGGTGGGGCTGTCATTTCCATCTGAGGAAGGCCCAAAACACACCTTTGCAGAGAACAGAGAAACTCTGTTCTCACCTCCTGCATCTGGGAATGGTTTTACCCCCGAGTGACCTCAAACCCCCAGAAGGTAGGGGTGTGTGTGTGTGTGTACTCTGTTAGGCGTGGGAATGCCTGCCAGTGTAGGGGTCCGTTGGGACGGGCTCTGTCACTTCCTTTCTCTTTCCCTCGTCTCCGTCTCCTTTCTCCTAAAGCGCACACAAGAGGGCCCAGCTCACAGCTGTCAGAATAAGATGAAATCGTCTTACAGTGAATAGCGGGCGAGATGTTTTTGTTTCATTTTGTTTCTGTTTGTGGGGTAAGGGACTCTCTTTGCAGACAACGTGGAAGCAAGTTTATTGTTTTTATTATTATTAAATAGGAGGCAGGGAAGGAAAGAATGAAGTGAGAGGGCAGTCCCTTGGCCCTCCCTCGGTAACACTGCACAAAGTCCCCAAGCCTTTGCCCTTCCAGGTAGGTGGGGAGGTAGGCGAGCAGAAGGGGGCCTCAGTTGTAGCAGAAGGCCAAGGAGGAGGCAGAGGGCACCCAGCATTCCTCCTCACTGCTCGTCTCCCAGCAGCCTCCGTGGCAGGCAGGCTCAGATGTCAACGGGCTCCCGGCCTCGGTTCTGCCTCTTCACCACAAACACCCTCTGCCCCAACACAGTCACCAGCAGAGTGTGTTCTCAGAGAGCATGTGCATGCTGTCGTGCAGTGGGAAACCACACGCGGGGCTGACCTCCCCATCGGTCTCTAGATCCCCAGTCGACGCCAGCACCGTGCCTTTGCTCAGCACTGAGTAGCCCAGCTGCCCTGGGATTCGCTCCAGTCTCTGAGTCGGCGCAGAAGTCATTGCAAGCTTTAGGTGCTGACGGGGGTTGGGGGGTGGGGAGTGTCTCCCCACTACAAGCAGTTTCCGACAAGCACCCAAGTCATGTTCTTCCAGGGGCAGTCTCCGAGGATGTGCCCCTGGCTGGAAGGAAGTTTTTTAAAAATTTTTTTATTAATAAATCTTTTTATTGGGGCTCATACAGCTCTTATCACAATCCATACATACATCAATTGAGCAAAGCACCCTTATACATTCGTTGCACTCGTCATTCTCAAAATTCGCTTTCCACTTGGGTTCCTGGAATCAGCTCGGTTTCCTTTTTGGAAGGAAGTTTTCAAAAGGAAGAATTCACCAAAATGTCATTCCCAGTTGAGCGAGGTAAGGCAGGTAAGGTCCCTGTGACAGAGCAGCCTTCAGTACCCATAGGCCCCTCACCACCACCACCAGCCCTGCCCTTGGCCCTGCGGGTGGTCCCCCAGTGGATTCTGACTCATGGGGACCCGCTGTGTGACAGGATTGAACAGGGCTGTATCCGCCGCTTTCTCCCCACCCCCACCCTCACGTTTCAGGGGTCCACAAGTCCATCTAGATATACCAACACGAGTGCATGCACTCGCGGGAGACACTTATCCCAGCAAAGCAGGACATTGAGCGGAAGGCTGCAGTGGTTACATAACCTGGTATCGACTTGAGCCTATAAGAGTGAAGGGGTGGAGTTTAGTCTATCAATCAGGTCACAGTTTGATGACCTCATTTGTGTTAGTCTGGGTACTTTAGAGAAACAATCCACAGAAACTCATATGCATAAGAGAGAGTTTGATGAGAGCACCATAGAACTTCCTTGCAAGACGAATTACCGTGCAAGACGTTGAGCCACCTCAAAAGAAACAAACACAAGAAACTCCACTTTAGAGAAGAAATAAAGCGTGACATTAGGGCCCAGCCAAGAAGTTGGACCATCGCCAAGAATCAACAGCTGGTCCAAGAAGCCTATAAAGTGTGAGGAAACCCAATAAGACTTGACTTGAACATTGGTGACGGCAAAGAGCCAGCCAAGCTGTCCATTTAAGCCCGGGTAGACACTGACTTTTCGGAGAGCTAGGAACCAAGGAGACATCAACTCCTGCTCTCTCCAACTCTGCTGGGGTGAGTCCCTGATGAAGGCCATGCTTGTTGGGACTATGATGCTAGAATGATATGTGTGAAGAGTGTTATCATGCCCTGATGCTCATACTTGCCCCGATACTCTTATCCTTAGTAGTTTGAGTTATTTTTAGATTGTTTGATGTGTATTTGCCATTAATAAACCAAGCATTCGAAAATGTCTAAGAGCGTTAAGTACTTATTGATTGCGCCACCCGTGACAGAGTTTTATATAAAGGGTAAATGCACGTCAAGAAAACATCCCCCTCCTCTCTGCCCGACCGCCGCCGCGCCGCCATCATGGGCACCAGCCGCGTGCAGCCCATCAAGCTGGCCAGAGTCACCAGGTGCTAGGCCGGACCGGCTCCCAGGGACAGTGCACACAGGTGTGCGTGGAGTTCATGGACGACATGAGCCGCTCCATCATCCGCAACGTGAAAGGCCCCGTGCGCGAGGGCGACGTGCTCACTCTGTTGGAGTCGGAGCGAGAAGCCCGGAGGCTGCGCTGAGGCCGCTGCCGGGTCTCGGATGTCTGGCCGACCACTTGACCAACAGGGATGAGCCACGACTGTTCAATAAAGTGTTTATATTGTATGTAAAAAAAAAAGAAAACATCCCAACCCAGTGCTGCCCAAGCCCCAAAGTCCTACATTAGCCCATCTGTCCGACACCAATCCACAAAGTCTTCCTCCATCTCATAAAACACACACTATGACGCTGACTGCAGGAGGAAAGTCGAATCAATGAACGTGTAAGATCTCAGTGCTGGCAGGGGTTTCCACATGGCTGCTCCAGCACCCAGGGCTGCATCAGGGTAGGTCCATGCAGTTTCTCCTTGGGGACGTCTTGCAGGAAGTGAGCCTTGCCGGATGAAGCAGGGAACTGGCTAAGGCAGCTGCACCCTGGTTCGACCATCACAAAACAAGAGACCTGAGAACTAGAAAGGCGAGGCTCACAGAGCCATTTATCTCTCTGCCCTTCAATTAACCCCACATGTGTTTATCAGCCAGGTTGGCACAATAAGCCTTAACTATCTCAGTCGCTAAGGAGATAAATAGCTCACTAGAAGCCAGACACACTCTCAATGCTCCGTCTTCCTGTTGACAAGACACGTGGAGCTAAGCTGACTGAGCCAGAGCCCTGGAGCTAGAGGAACCACATGGAGACCCATGCCAGTGCTGAGATGCTTCCACCACCACTGCTATCTACAAGACCTTCCACCCACTGGCCTGTGATCTTCCTGCATTTGGCACCATTGCATGGCTACATGAGTCTAAAGAAGAATTTATAGACTGGTATTGGCCATATGGGCTAATATCAGACTTAGGGACTTGATCTGGACTGGGCTGGGATGTTTTCTCAATACACAATTTCTCTTTTTTATATAAAGCTCGTTCTTATACACACATGAGTGTCTATGAATTTGCTTCTCTAGTCCACCCGGACTAACACCAAGGCCCTCATCCTAATGCTTTACAGAGAAACACTCCGTCTAGAAGGTGGGGGCCTCCTTCCTTCAGTTCGAGGTCAGCCGCTGAGTGAACATGTTGTACTGCTTTGTTCCGTGGCTCTGGGTTGTTCTTTCTGTCCCAACTGACATCTGGATTAAATCACCCAGTCCCTCCAGCTCCCATTAATGTGACACTCGGGGGCTTCTTGGCCGGATCCCAGTCTGATGGAGCAGGTGGGGGCGGCAGAGGCCTCAGATTGGAAGTTGGGTCCAAAGGCCCAGGGCCTAGCAGCCTCCACGCTGAGTGTCTGTGGGTATCCCAGTGCTCCAGCACTCCCTGCCTCACCATCAGCTTCTCAAGGCTGGGACCTTTCAGAAGCAGCTCACCAGACCTTTCTTCTGATGCACCTCTGGTAGGTTTGACCTGCCAGTCTTTCAGTTGGAAGATTTTAGGTTGCCTCCATTCTGCAAACGGACAAGCTCAAAGGGTTAAGCGATTCGCCCTGAGTCACACCTTCTCCTTTTCCTCCGGATCTATTACTTTTCCTCTGTGCCGGGCTACCCATCAGACACCTCTGGGTACAAATCTCGCCCCCACCCCAAATTGCAGTGCAACTTCAGATAAATGAATTCACCTCTCTGGGCCTTCCTCGGGTTCCTTATCAGGGCACGAAGGGAGACTAACGGTATCTGCCTCGTGGGGTTGTCGGAAATAAAACAAAATAGTTCTCCTGGTTTTGGAACTTGCGAGGTGGCATCCTTGAAGATATCGCAAAGGACTCGCGAGATGATCTTTGTGGATGTTTGGATGCAAAGCGCCCTGGACTCCCAGCCGAGCCCCGCTGCCTACACATGTGCAGCCCTGGGGCCTTCAGAATGTCGGCTTGACTCTCTAGGCCTCGGTGGGGGGTTAGGAGCCCTTAACAGAACAGATGCCCGATGCGGTTGTTGCTAGGTGCCATCGCGTTCCTGTCTGACCCCAGGTGCTGAGTGGCACTGCCCCAGAGGGTGTCCCAGGCTGCACACCTTCAGGGAGTCGATTGCCAGACCTTTCTCCTTCGGAGCCGCTCAGCAAGTTCCGATTGCTCTAACGATAGCACAACCAGGTCCCCTTTCCTCAGTGCACTCCACCAAACCCAACTCACTGCCATCAAGTCGATGCCGCTTCATAGTGACCCTCCAGGACAGGGTGAGAACTGCCCCCTGAGAGTTTCCCTGTAACTGTTTCCGGGAGTAGAAAGCCCCGTCTTTCTCCTTCAGACAAAGTGGTGGTTTCGAACTGCTGACCTTGCTGTGAGCAGCTCAATGCGTAAGCAGTACACCTCCAGGGGTCGGGGGCGGGGGTCCACTCCTCATGGCTCGGTGGGTGGCCATTCATTACATAAGAAGCCGAGATCGTTCTAGCATGCGATGTGATTAATAGGAAAAGTGCTGGTGGGAAAGTGTGCCGCGCGGGGGAAACCCTTCCACCCCAGGGAGGCAGAGAAAACGCAGAGGGAAACGGGAGTCCAAAAGTGGAAAATATTGCAGCTGTTTCTAGGCCCCCAGAGGCGATTTCACCTTGACCCACAAAACCCAAAAGGGCTGTGTCTTCCTGCACAGATAAGGATCAGAGGAAAACAAAGTGTGGTGTTCATTAAGTCTTGCCTATTTTAAGTTTATAGACTATTATCTCCCACTGGCAGAAAAACTCACAATAAAAGGTCAAAAGGTGAACACAAGAAGAAGTGGGTGGGGGCAGCCGGGCTCAGCCCACCAGGACAGCCCTTGAGCTCCAGGTGGGTGGTCTGGTTCCCCAAGCCAAGTTTTCTTGCTCTCAGGCTCTGGGGGTTAGACCGCAGGGGGACCAGAGCCACCCAGAGAGGCAGAGAAGGGGCCACCAGTCCCCAGTGGGCAAGGCAGACCCAGAAGCCCAGCCAGGTCCCCACCTTCACAGGGGGGAGACTGGCCTTGGCCTGACTTGGCCTCCCCAAGGCGGATGTGAGTCAGCTGGAAGCAGCCAGACAGGCCTCGAGGTGCCAGAGGGAGCAGCAACAATAGCGCCTTTCCTTCGGGTGACCTTGGCCGAATCACTTTCCTTCGGAGCCTTGACTTTCTCACCTGTGAATGGGGCTGGTGACCAGCTTAAGCTAGGAGGATGACATCAACCCAGCCTCAGGAGCGAGTCTTAGGTGGTCATGGTGAGCTCTCCGTATGGGAGCATGAATGAGGTGACACGAGAGCGCTTCCAAACGCTGGTGACAAGAGCATGGAAAGTGTCCACAAACTTGTTGAAGGCCCCTCGCTTTTGTAAACCGCTCAGGGGGTGCCAGGGACATGGCTTGTGTTAGCCAAGTCTTCATTAGCGGAACATAAAACTCCTCCACCTCATGTGGCCCTGGCCTTTTGGGAGCTGGTAGTAAAGGTTTACATTTGGTTGCAAGGGCCAGAGAATTCCAAAGGCCCAATGGTTTCGATGACAGCAAAGGCTCTTTTTCTTCTCTTGTAAAAGACAGAGAGGCAGGAACCCCAGGGCTGTTAGGGTGATTTCTGGGAAGTGTCAGGGACCAAAGTACCAGCTGTCCTCAGTACCGACGGCTGCCCCCTGGTCCAAGAGGGCAGCTCAAGCTCCAGGATCCTAGGCCACTTCCAGCTGGCCTGAGGGAGAAGGAAGGCACAGAAAGCCACCACCCTCTCTCTAAGGCCAGGTCCAAGAGGCTACACCCCTGCTTATACCTCGTCAGTCAGAACGTCGGCACAAGACCACAGCTAGCTACAAGGAGGCTGGGAACTGTCAGCTGGATTCTCTCTGTCATTGAAATCCAGGGTTCGATTACTCAGGAAGATGGGAGCGGGAATGCTTCACCCTAGGATGTGGTTCTCCGTGAATGTTTCAAGACCTTGTAGCTCGTGGTGGGTGTAGTGGGCTAAGTGGGCTAATGACCACAGGGTTTGCGGTTCAAACCCACCAGCCACTCTGAGGGAGAAAGAGGAGGCTCTAAAGCTTGGCAGCCTCAGAAGCCCCAGCAAGCATTGAGCCCTGCTTTGGAGCAGAGGTTAAGAATGCCACTGGAGGGCCGGGGTCACCAATGCCCTTCCCCCTGCAGGTTCCCACCCGTATGACAAGCATTTACTGAGCTGCTCAGAGACAAGGTTGGGAACAAGTCAGGCAAGATTCCCGTTCTCAAATGATGATGGCAGCATAGGTGCAAATGTGCTTGACACAATGGCTTACATGGATGGATTGTGATGAGACGTAGGAGCCCCCAATAAAAATTCTCTGTTCCTCATACCGCATTCTCTGTTCCTCATACCCCGGTCAGAGCAGATGGACCACAAAGAAGTGAAGTTAGTTTCCTAACCCATCTATTCCTGATTTTGCTCACTTTTTCCATGAACATTTGCTGCGTCTCTGTGAGGCACTGGAGCGCTTGCAATAAACAGGACAGGAACAGTCTCTGGCAACACGAAGCCCACAGTCTAGTGAGGGGCAGGGAGCAAACGGTAAGCTGGTAACCAAAAATAGGGTACCATGCACCTCAGTACAACTCCATGCAGTAAATACAGGATAACAGAACATGACAGCATAATAAATATGCTATAATATACATACTATGCTGTGCTATTGAGTTGATTCTAACTCAGAGAGACCCAGCAGGACAGGACAGAACTCAAAGGGTCTCCAAGACGGCACACATTAAAGGAGCAGACTGCCACATCGTTCTCCCACGGAGTGGCTGATGAGTGTGAACTACCAACTTGGCAATTAGCAGATGACCTCTTGATGAAGGAAAACCAAATGCTTCCCAGCTTTCAGAAGGAACAAGACCTGGGTCTCACAGCCTATCTTAAAACAAGCAACCTCCCGACACAACGGCTGGAGCCAAAGTGGGTGAACAAGTAAATGTGGTGAAGAAAGCTGATGGTGCCCGGCTATCAAAAGAGATAGTGACTGGGGTCTTAAAGGCTTGAAGATAAACAAGCGGCCATCTAGCTCAGAAGCAACAAAGTCCACATGGAAGAACACACCAGCCTGTGTGATCGAGTGGTCCCAAAGGGATCAGTTACCAGGCATCAAAGAACAAAAAATCATATCATTGACTGCACACCTCCATGATAGGATCGCTGAAGACAAATGGGTGCATAAGCAAATGTGGTGAAGAAAGCTGATGGTGCCCGGCTATCAAAAGAGATAGTGTCTGGGGTCTTAAAGGCTTGAAGGTGAACAAGCGGCCCTCTAGCTCAGAAGCAAAAAAGCCCACATGGAAGAAGCACACCGGCCAGTGCGATCACGAGGTGCCCAAGGGACCAGGTATAAGGCATCATGCAAAAAAAAAAAAAAGATATGTGTGTGTATGTATGTGTATATATGTGTATATGTATATATGTATGTGTATATATGTATATATATATATCATATTAAATGAAGCGGGAAGTGCAGAGTGGAGACCCAAGGCCCAAGTGTCGGCCAATGGAGATCCCCTCATAGAGGGGTTTAGGAGAGGAGATGGGTTAATTAGGGTGTGAGGTAGTATCGATGAAGAACACAGCTTTCCCCCAGATCCTGGATGCTTCCTCCCCCCAACTACCATGATCTGAATTCTACCTTGCAGGGCTGGATAGGACAGAGGCTGTACACTGGTACATATGAGGGCTGGAGGTACAGGGAATCCAGGGTGGATGATACCTTCAGGACCAAGGGTGTGAGGGACGATGCTGGGAGAGTGGAGGGTGAGTGGGTTGGAAAGGGGGAACTGATTACAAGGATCCACATGTGACCTCTTCCCTGGGAGAGGGACAGCAGAGAAGGGGGGAAGGGAGACTCCGGATAGGGCAAGATATGACAAAATAACGAGGTATAAATTACCAAGGGAATATGAGGGAGGGGGAAATGGGGAGGGAGGGGGGGAAAAAAGAGGACCTGATGCAAGGGGCTTAAGTGGAGAGCAAATGCCTTGAGAATGATTGGGGCAGGGAATGTATGGATGTGCTTTATACAATTGATGTATGTATATGTATGAACTGTGAAAAGAATTGTATCAGCCCCAATAAATTGTTAAAAAAAAAGAATTAAAAAAAACAAACAAGCAACCATCTAAGTGAGGAGTCAGCTAAGTCCACACGGAAGAAGCACACCAGCCTGTGAGCCAAGGATGGTAAATATTAAAACCCACATCTGAAGGAGGGCAGGGTATCAGAACTTAACTTGTGAACAGCCGGTTTGCAGAAGGCTGTGGATGGCAGTGGAAGCCCACCATCCCTTTGCAGGGTCCCCACATGGACGAACCCGCTGGTGACTCCCCTCTGCACACAGGCCAGGGGTGTGAGTAGCCACGGTAAGTCGACTGGGGCAGATGCACTTCGGTTAAAATGTAATGCCTGGTCATTTGATCTCCCTTTGGAGCATTTGAAACTTGTTTCCGTTTTTCATCTTCTCCGTGTTTTTTGTTGGTCTTGTTTGTCGGCTTCCCGCTTGCGTTTTGTATGAAACACAGGATAGGTGTGTTTCGACACCGTTTCAGACCCTGTCTCTAGAGACAGTAACTGGGGAAGAAATGTGAGAAGAAGGTGTCATGAAACTGATGTGGCGATTCTTGTTAGTGATTGCACGGCGAACTGTATGCTCGGTGCCGATAAAACTAGTCAAAAGGCAGAGCCTAAAACCAGACGATCACTGACCACTTGGCCAGCAGGGCTGTATAGGAGTATAATGTAATGTAACATTAATGAGCCCTTCTGACAACATGAGTTCAGCATTGGGGTGCTAGCCACAACATCTGTGCTTCAAACCCCCAGTTGCTACCTGGGAGGAAGATTAGGTGGTCTCTCCCATAAAGATGGACAGTTTCAGAAACTGTCAGAAGCAGTTTACTATTTGGGGTTCCATGAGCCCGTATCTACTCGGTGCAGAGCCGGGGCTGGGGTTTAATGTAACATAACACAACGTAACAACATGATATGATATCAGGGGGCCATGCATGTCCTCTGTGTTCTGATGAGAGTAATTGAGGTGGTGCAGGGGTTCCCTTCAGAAAGAGTCGATGAAAGGCACTCCAGGCAGAGGAAACAGCGTGTGTGAGGACCCTGAGGCAAGCCTTCTACTAAGAATTACATCTAGGTTATTCCTGCACAGCCAACCCCTCCAAAACCCAGCCCCAAATGAGTCCATTCCCACCCTACAGGACAGAGTTGAGCTGCCCCCAAGGGTCTCCGAGGCTGTCAGTCCTTATGAGAGCAGGCAGCCTCATCTTTCTCCCTCGGAGCTGCCAGTAGGTTTGACTTTCCGACGTTGTGGTTAGCATTCCAATACCGAACCCACACGGCCACCAGGGTTCCCGTAACCTCACACAGCTGAGGCGTGGCAAGGCTGATGCAGAACCAAAGGCCAGGCAAACCCCAAAGCCCATCCCCAACCATGACACCAGCCCATTGTCCCTCTCTAGGAAGACAGGTGTCAGGGGCAGAGAAGGAACCAGAGCAGCACCTGCAGGGAGCTGAAAAGCCGTTGGGAAACTGCAGCCGGAGTTGTGGGCTCAGTGGCCAGGCCCAGGACCCCCTGGCTGCCCCATGCCGTGCGAGAGTCAGTCCCTGGAGAGAGAGCCGGATCCCTGGTTGAAGCTGTGATCCCCACAGCCACTGAGGGATGTCATGCGCAGTGAGCTCTGCTCCTTACCTACAGAGGACACACCGAAGCCTGAGGCCACCTGGCAGAGAGGAGCCAGGAACCGAGGAAAAACAACAATAATAATAGCAGGCACTGTCCTGAGGACGCCCTATGTGCTACCTGATTCCATCTTTAACACAACCCTATAACACCACACGCGCGTGCGCACACACACACACACATGCTCTTTGCACATGATGGAAACAGAAGGTCTTTGCGAATAACTTACCCAAAATGGCACAGCAACTCCATAGCAGAGCTAGGATTTGAACTCAGAGAGCTGGCTTCTGCATCCACATTAAAAAAAAATGTCATTCAATTATAAAATTTGACAGGAAAACAAAACAAAACCCACAGAGTACAAATGTGCAGTTGAGTGAACTATTAGAGAACGTTCCTTTTCCAGTTTTTATATTTTTAATTAAAAGATCATTTTGTGATCAGGTGGTCAAAAGAAAGGAAATAAAGAAAAGATGATCTTGTCAGAGGCTTTATAGCTCTTAAAACAACCCATACTAGGGGGTGGGGCAAGAAAAAAACAACAACCCATACTTCAATTGTATCAAGCACGTTTGTACATATGCTGCCTTCATTCTTTTGTAGACGTTTCCTTTCTATTGAGCCCTTGGTATCAGCAACTCTTTTTTTTCCCACCCTTCCCCTCTCCCCAGAGAACATTCTTGTAAACACCATCCTGATCATGTACTTGAACTCGCCGGAAAACCAAGAACCCTCTCACCACCGCCGCCATCCCCCCTGCCCCCTCGTATCCCTCCCTGACTGGTGCTGGTCCTGTCACGAGAAACACGTTTTTTCTTGAGCAAAATAAGTCAATGACAAAATAATGTATGTTCTCATTTTGAAGACACAAGGTGAACAGTTGGTAGACAGAAATGAAACACAATGGGCCAGGCTGACTGCAAGGTCCGCAGTTCAAACCCTAGGGAGAAAGTGCCCGACCACAGAGGTGTAGATGTTGGTGTTAGAAGCCGGCTATTTGGCTCTTACTCACAGCAGTCCTACCTGAAACGGACACTGTCCTGTCCTCCATCAGTCTCCCCACTGTGGCTAAGCTTGAGCCCAAGGTGGTCGCCGCCATGTCACTCCAGCTCGCTGAGGGCCTTCCTCTGTTTCGCTGCCCCTCTACTTGTCCAAGCATGATGTCCTTCTCCAGGGAGTAGTCACTCCTGATAACATGTCCAAAGTAAGGGAGAAGAAAGTCTCCTCAATCTCATTTCTAAGGGGCATTTGGGAGGAGTCCCTCATCCTGGAAGGTCACCGAGCAGAACTGGGGTCTGGAACTTCCCACTTGGAACAGAGTCCTTCTCTGCTGTGGTTGCTGACGTGGGACGCCGGCCCTTGGTGAGATCCTGGGCAACCACAGGAAATGATGCTGCGTCCCGAGTCATCCCCTCCAACTGGAAAGACCAAACTCACCGCCACTGAGGCAAGGTCGGCTCCCAGCAATCCTACAGGACAGGGTTTCAACCGCCTGTGTTTGTTTCTGAGTCTGTATAACTCATTTTGGGAGTAGAAAACCTCATCTTTTTCCCGAGAGGCGGCTGGTGGTTTTGAACGACTGACAATTTGGGTAGACTGGAGAAATTCATAAACACACATGTGTGTATCAAAGAGGTTTATATACAAGAGGTGTTGAATATGGAGAAAACATCCCAACCCAGTCCAGACCAAGCCCGTAAGTCCAATATTAGCCCATATGTCCGATATCAATCTAAAAAATCCTCTTCAGTCTCACGAAACACGTGCGATGACAATGAATGCAGGAAGATCACAAGCCAGTGGGTGCAAACTCAGTGGTAGTAGGAGCATCTCAGCACTGACAGGGGTCTCCATGTGGCTCCTCCAGTTTCCAGAGCTGCATCAGGGTAGGTCCATGTGGCTTCTCCTCGGGGTTATCTTGCAGGGAGTAAGCCTTGTCAGTAGAGAGTCTCTGAGAGAGTCAGTAGAGAGAGAGAAGCGTCTCTCACCTCCAAAGAAGAAATACAGGAGCTCCCAGAATTCTCAGGAAAAGGCCATGCCCACACAGAGGCCTCATTGGTTATATCTGGATTGTCAGGCCAGACTCCACCCCTTCACTCTTAATCCTCTCAAATTGACAGCAGATGATATAACTTTCACACAGCCTAATGCATAACCACTACACCACCTGGACTCCTAAGGCATCCTCTTAATGGCCAGTATTTGAGACTGATAGGTACAGCTATTGTGCCAATCCACCTCGTTGTGGTCGTCCCTCATCCTCAGTGACCCTCTACTTCCCCACCCCCGGAGTCCTCCTCTGGTGTGTGATCCCTCCTGACATATCCAAAGCAAATGAGCCAGACCACTTTCTGTAGTGACTCATAGGGTTTCCATCGGCTGATCTTTGGATGTAGAGCACCAGCCCTTTCTTCCTAGTCTTTCTGAGTCTGGAAGCACCCCTGAAACCTTTCCACACTGGGTGACCCTGCTGGTACTTGAAAGGCAGGTGGGTAGCTCTCAGCATCACAGCATCCTGCCAGCCAGCAAAGCACCGCAGACAGACTGATAGGTGGTGATGGGGTGATCCAGAAAGGTGTACTTTGGTTCTTTAAAAGTAATAACCCTGTCCCCAAACAGCCTTCCTGGGAACAAGAAGCCAGAGAAAGTAGGGTGGAGTTGTAGTTTCCACAGCAGAACAGGCAGGAGGCTGAGCCGGATCCCCCAGCCCCACCCCTGAAAAACGCTGGCTTCCTCTCTCAGTTCATCCCAGGGGCTGCTGGCTCGGTGCTTGCAGGAGGCCCAGGAGAGGGCCGCAGGGGCAGGCTCTGCTTACACACAGCTGCATCTCCAAGGCCTCCTTCTGCAGAGAGCTTCTGGTCCTCAAGGATCCCACATTTCTGAGGTGGCAGCTCTGGGGTCTCTCGACCGAGCTAAGCTGTTTCAAGAGCAGGCACGGCTGAAGGCCTGCCTAGCTGGGCACGGAGCCAAAGGCTTAGTCTCAGAATTGGATTATTAGAGTGAATTTGGCGTTTCTGACCCCACTGGCTTTAGGGACATGAGGATTACCGGCCCTGGCTGAGGGCCTCCGTCCCTGCCAGGTCTGACAGAGTTATCCTGCCTCTGGCAGCAGCAATTGGCTCTAGATCCTCCCCCTGGAAGCTCCCCTGCTTCCCACGGGGGTCGGGGATTTACAGCAGAGTTCCCCAAAGTGTGGTCCACGGACCAGCAGCATCAGCAGGATCTGGAAGTGTGTTAGCAATGCAAATTCATGGACCCCACTCCAAACGCTGAGTCAGAATTGCTGGGCATGGGGCCCAGCTCTCTGTGGCTTAGCAATTTCTCCCAGATTTGAGAACTATGGGATTGGAGTACACCGGCCCACTCCACACACCTGGCCAAGCCTACCCCCGGCCTGCAGAAGATGCTGGGTAACTTCTAGCCCCATGACCCTCCCTCCAGTCCTTCAACCCTGTATTAGAGAAACAAGAAGACTGGATCCTGCTCAGACCTGCTTAGATGGCACCATCCTGCGGCAGTCTAGGGGAACAAGTGCCCCCTGGGGGTGTGCAGGGCAATGCCCTGAGAACACTTAACACGGAGCTAATCCTTTAGCCTCCCCTTGTGGTGTAGTGGCCATGCACTGAGCTGCTATCCTCGAGGTCAGCAGTTCAAAACCACGAGCTGGTCTACAGGAAAAAGATGAGGCTTTCTACTCCCATAAAGAGCTCCATAGTCTCCCAAACCCTATCGGGTCTCCATGAGTCAGAATTGACTCCACGGCAGCGCGTTTGGTTTTGTTTTCTGTGAAGAACAGGTTCAGCAAGAGGGCGACCTGGCCAACGTCTTCACGCAGCAAGTCAACCCCAGGCCACCACACTGTGCATCCACGCCTCACTTACCAACGATCTCACAGTCGGACACTCGACGCTTGCTGCAGTGGGAAGTCCCCAACTCCTGCGCACATTAGCTGCATCCCCTGGCGGCATTGGATCCCAAGGTGTGAGCGAGCATGCTCCTGCTTATGATGGTAAGGCTTGTGTCAGTTCGGCTGGGTCATGATTCTCAGCTATGTTCATGATAGCATTTGGCAGTTACGCCGTGATGGAGTTTGGGCGGTTGTGGAGTGTAATCTGGCTGTTCCGAGCTGCTACAGTTTGGTAGTCACGTGATGCTGTAGTTTGGCAGTTCGGTGACATCGTAATACGGCGGCGGCGATGTCACGGGTTGGAAATGCTCCTGTTTTGTGCTTTGAGGTGGTTATCCTCCACGTTGGGGGGCAGAATGCTGACTTTTGCATCACAAGCCTGGTGTGTGGAATGGAACCATGTTGAGAAGTCCTGGGACTAGCAGGAGCCCTGGTGGCGCAATGGTTAAGCACTCAGCTGCTAAATGAAAGGGTGGCAATTCCAGCCCACCTGCTGCTCTGCAGGAGAAGAGACCAGGTGACCCGCGGCCGTAAAAATCACAGCCTGGGGTTCTTGTCCTTTGGGGTGTTTAATATGTTATTGTTGTCAGTGTTTTGGTTTGGTTTGGTGTTTTTTGGGATACGAAGCCCAGGATAGGTACATCTATAAAGGCAGGAACTGGACTAGTGGTTCCTTTGGGGGTGGGGTGGCAGAGGACGCTCGGGGAGCTAACTAGGGAGAAGTACACGAAAAAAGAAAACGTTCTAAAATGGACTCTGGTGATGACTGTACAACTCCTCTCGATGTCATTGAAGCACTGAATTGTAGGACATGTGAATTATATTACCAATCAAGCTGTTTTTTTTAAAGAAAACCGCAGTGACATCCGGCACCACCACACAGCATGAATGAGCCTGTGTGGCTAGCGGCAGACACCCGGCAACGGTCCCCACAGTTGTGCCCTCACACATGCTGGGGTTACCCGTCCTGGACAGACCAGGTCTCATGA
This sequence comes from Tenrec ecaudatus, assembly GCF_050624435.1. Taxonomy (NCBI): domain Eukaryota; kingdom Metazoa; phylum Chordata; class Mammalia; order Afrosoricida; family Tenrecidae; genus Tenrec; species Tenrec ecaudatus. The sequence goes on from NC_134545.1 coordinate 8,731,418, forward strand.
TGTCCCGTCGAAGGGGCCCATAGCGCCATTTCATGATGACACACTGATGCGATTGGAATTGCTCTGTAAAGCAGAGGGGCAGCCCTGGACAGGATGGGCCACGACTGCAGGCAGGTTCAGAGGTAACCAGGGCGGGCGGGGCTTTGCGCTGCTGTGCACAGGGTCGCCACTGGAGGGCACTGACAGCAACATTCTTGAGCGGACGGTCCAGGAAATCTGGTGGACCCCTGCTGGCCGCTGACCCCACACCCACCGTCCTCTTTGGGGAGCATGTGATTTGCTTGGGGGAAGAGGGACTTCCCACTAACTAACAGCCCCTCCCGTTGCCCTTTCGGTCTGCGGAACCAGGTTCTGGCCCGTGAGATGGGGCTGGCAGTGGCTGGGCACATGCCGGATACTCAGTGCCAATGTCTGGTGACATGCTGGGTGCAGACGGTTCCTCCAGTTCTGGCCCCGTATCTGGTGCTCGGAAAGCGGGCGAGGCACCCCACCAAGCCCCCCAGAAGCAGACACCACCACGACCGCCGTCCTTGCGGAAAGATTTTTTTTATTGGTTCTGAAAGAACAGGGCTGAGACGAGCTGGGACAGGCACCGAGCTAAGGAGGGCAGCGAGAGGCTTTGCCCCGGGCGGACATGCTGTGTGGGGTCTGCTGGCGGGCTCGCTGGCCCACCCAGCCGGCGGCGGCTGGGCACATGGCACTTGGCGCCTGGCGTGACCTCCTCGGCCAGCTTGGCACTGTGGCCTCTTCGTTGGCGGGCGCCCCCTTTCCAGTTGCAGGAGTTGTGAGTCTTTCACAGTGCGGAGGGGTGGGGTCCGGGGTGGGCACCGCCCCGGCGGCGTGCAGGCAGCCCCGTCTGTCCGACCGTCCATCCGCCAGTCCATCCTGGGCTCTAGGCGGCTGCGGGTCCTCTTCTCCCCACCACCACAGCGGGGGCCTTGGCAGTCCTGGAGGCGCCCTGACATGTTAGCGGGACATCATCCTGACAAACTCTGAGAGGGGGACAGCACGGGAGTGGGGGAAGCAAGCAGCCGTCAGGGTCCAGGGCTGCCTCCTCGAGGGCCACAGCCCCTGCCCCAGCCACACCCAACTCCTGCTGCCCCCCCACTTCCATCCTGCCCCCCTGTGGGCATGGCCTGCACAGCACAACACTGAACTTTCCAATGGGCTGGAAGCTTCCCTGACTCCCCACAGGGAATGTGCAGGCTTCTGGCACGAGGGTCTCAGTATCTCAGGGTGGGGGGGGCTCTCCGCCCTCCCTTAGCTCAGGCCACTTCACTGCCTCAAGGGCAGCACACTGCCTGGCTCAGCTTTCTTCCTGGCCACTCCCCTACCCTTCTTCTGTGGCCCCTCCTCTCCTGGTTTCTCACCCAGAACCACCCCCCTAGTCTCTCCCCTCAGCAGGCAGCGGGGCATGGTGCCCCTAGCTATGCCAGTCTGCTCTAGGTTCCCAGCACGGCACAGACAGGGGGTGGGGGGTCCCTTTGCTTCTGTATTGCCATTGCTGGAGGCCAGCAGGGACCGGGCCGCAGCGCCCAGTAGGTGCGCACTTTGTGTTGGAAGAATCGATGGGAAGGACTGTCAGGTGTGGTGGGCAGCTGTTGGATTTCAGAAGGTCCTGGTGGTGATGAAGCCTCAGCCCCTGGCCCCCTTCCTTGAAGGCCAACGGGTCCCAGCAAGGGCTCCCATCCTAGGCACACTCATCTGGTGTTTGCCTTTCGCTCAGGAGGCACATTCCTGGGCAGTCTCCACCCCATCCCCTGTCCCGCACCCCACCGTGCTGCAGCCGGCCTCGGGCCCAGTATGGCATGGCCGCTGAGATGCCCACGGGCCAGCTCCACTTTGGCCTGTGGTGCTCTCTTGAGCCTCCATGGCCTCATCTGTCAAAGCCCCTTCGTGTGTCCAAGGGCAAGTCACAAAGTCTTGCTAGAAAATCATAGAGACCTTTCTGAAACAAAGACATCTACATGTAAAGCCATTGCTTCTCAATATGATCTCCACCCATGTCTCTACACTGCGGGAAACTAAGGGATGGGAAGAGTGTAGGCGGGCCAATTCTTTAGTCTCATATTTTAAGAAGCCTGCCGGGCCAGGATTTTGGGTGGAGGGAGGCCTTCACACTTGTGGGCTAGAGACGATTCCCGATCACATTCTCATCATTAAAATGAATCCCCACCATAGCCTCCCATAATAGTGCTGCCTTAAAGTTACCTCTTACAAGCACCTATCCGGCCGGCAGCTTTAACCGTAGGAGCAGATTTGTGTGATTGCTCTCCCTGCTCAGGGGGCGGTCACTCCCCCTTACCTGCCCCCAGCACTGCTGTTAGGTTACTCTTCTAATGAGCTCTGGGGCCTTTAGGGTGAGGGTACAGCTCCCTTTGTTATACAGGTGGTTCCCTGTAACCAGAGGGGCTGGCATGCCCTGAGAGTATATAAGCTGGTGCTGAGAATACAATACTCTCTCTGCTCAGACCGGCTCCTGAAGCCGTGGCAGAGGTGAACACCCCAAAACTTTTGTCTGTCTCTTAATTTCTTCGCTTCAATTACACAGTCATCCCGTCGGACCCGTCCGGATGTGAGGCTGGCTCTCACACGACATGCCTGGAGGCAGGGCAGTCTCAAGGCAGTCCACCTCTCTGACCCTGAGGACCTGTGCTCTTTGATGCAGACCAGGTCAAACTGGTGCTGTGGGCATCCTTAAGCCAGCACGCAAATCGTGTCCCTTTTCAATGTTCGTCGAGGTTTGGGAACAAGTTTTCTGAAGGGGAAAGATCAAGGCTTCCGGTTCCCAACACAATTCCCATAGGACAGTCCTCGCTCCCCTCAAAGAACGAGCAGGGGCCTCGTCACCATCGCAAAAAACAAAAGCAAATTTCTTGGTGCAATTTTCCTGAATTTTTGTGCTCACCCATGCCAGTTCCCCATTTTCTTACAACTTCCTAACAAGCCCCTGTGATTGGCTTGTGTGGTGGGAGAAGCTCTATCAAGATCAGCCCTTTGAGTCGCCGCATCTCTTTGAGCCGAGCCCTCCGCTGTGGACAGCTGGCCCAGCAGAGCCCCCTTGGAAGCCTCTGTTTGGATTGGACCCTTTGCGTTGCAGGCCCCCTAGGGACACAGACAGGTGCAGCCCCCCACTGGCTACACATTCAAACACGTCTTGCTGGGAAAGAACCTGGGAACGTAGCGGAGCCCAGTAGCCATACTTTTTGACTGACCCTCGTGTAAAGCCGCTTAGAACAACAACTGGTGCAGAATCTATGTACATTACATGATATCTATTAAACGATCAATATTGCCCCTCGTCAAAACCTTTCCTGAACAGTTGCTACATCGCCAGGAGCTGAGAGAGGGATGCGTATCAACAAAGCCTGGTCCTCTTCCCAGAAACGACCTCTAACCAGCAGCTTGGGGCTAGTGTGAAGGTCAGGCTGAACCTGAGGTGCTGTGAGAGGCCAGACAGAGAAATTCAGACGAGGGGTCCAAGGAAGAACCTGGAGGCAGTGGCCCCACGGTCAGGTTGTAGAGGAGGTATGAACTCAGCCCAGGTAAAGAACATAACAAAAAGCATCCTGGCAAAGGGACTGCATATTCCATGCCTGGAGGCAGAGGAGAACATAGCAGGTTCATGAGCCACAGGAGTGTCTGTCTGGCTTGAAGGAGTGGGGCCGACCTGTGATGGCCGAGGAGGTGCACTATGGCCAGATCAGAGGGAGCTGAGTGTTAGGCCATGGAAAACGACTGTTCAGAGAGACAGGCCACTGGAAGCCTGAGTGGAAGATAAAGATGCATGGATGGAAGCAGAGAACAGTAGCAGGTGAACAGGTGGGTACATGGATGCATGCATGGGCGAGTGTTAGCAGCATGAATGGTCAGAAAAGCACACACTGCGTGGGCGACTGTGTAGAGGTGGATGGATGGATGGATGGAGCATGTGGCTGCATGTGGACAATTGTTTAGAGACGGATGAATGGGTCGATGGATGGATGGATGGATGGATGAACCACATGGCTTCATGGACAATTGTTTAGAGATGGATGGATGGATGGGTGGATGGATGGATGGATGGATGGATGGATGAATGGACAGATGGAGCATGCATCTGCATGGACGATGCATCAATAGATATTTGCACCAGGGAACAGATGGAGAGGTGGATATGGAATAATGGATGGGTGGATGGATGTAGGAATAGAAGGTGGACCAGAGGGCTGTGTTGATGGTGTCTGACAGGGCAGGGATGGATGGGTGTGTGTGTGTGTGATGGGTGCCTAGTTGGAGGACTCCAGAGATGGCCACCACTGCCCTGGCTGCTCTCCCAATTCCATGCCTCCCCTACCTTCAAAGTCCACTCGTCCATCCCCATTGAGGTCCACGTCGCGGATGATTTCCTCTATGTCTCGGTGTCCCACCTGATGGCCCAGGAGCTTCCTCATGGCTTCTCGCAACTCACTGGTGCTTATCTCCCCATCCCCATTGGTGTCGAACTGGAGCGGGCAAGGAGGAGGAAGCAGACTGTTGCAGACGGGCAGCGGTGGGTCCTAGAGCTGAACTCCTTCTCCAGGGTCTTGGTGTTGGCTCCCCTTCTCTAGAGACCCTTCTCCATCCAGGCTCCCTCCTGTGGCCTGGGACCCAGGGCTCAGACTTCAAGTGGTCAGGACTCGAACCGCCTGCCCCCCCGGCCGTCATTGCCCACCACTTGCCTCTCGGAAAGCATCTCGCAGTTCTTTTACTCCGATCATATCTGCGGTCTCTGCCAGGAGCTTAGGTCCCATGAGCTCCACAAAGTCATCAAAATCCACGTGGCCACCCACTGGGGACAGAGGAAAGGGCTAGGTCACCCATCTGCCCATTTCTTATCTCCAATTAGGCAACCGAGGGAACCGCCACCCCCTCCTTGACCTGCTCAGGTGCCAGGCTCAGGCCATCACCAAAGGCCCTTGAGGCCAGAAAGGTGACCCAGACACAAGTAGTTTGCTAAGGTCGCTCAGTGGAGGGACCTGGGGGTGAACAAGGGAGCAGGTCAGGAAGTGGGCAGAAATAGACATGGTTAGGAGAAGGGCATGTTTGGGTCACAGGCAGGCAAAGCTTTCAGGTAGAGAGGGACCCAGACACACATACACATACACACACACACCACACACACACAGAAAACCATTGCCTCCTGGCTGCACCACTGTGCACATGGAAGCTCAGCTCCTGGCTGTCTCAGCAGGAAGAAGTGCCGGAGCACTAACACCCACCACCTGCTCACCGGCCTCTACCAGGATCAGGGCACATACACCACAGGAGAGGTGGGCCTGGCGGGGTCTCTGGGTGAGTGCTTGATGTGAACTCCCAGAGCTCCCCAAGCAGGTTCAGCTGCAGCCACCCCCCGCGCAAGCGAGCTGGCAGCAAGGTGCCACCTGGGTTGCCCCTGCCCTTCCGGGCTCTCACTCCTTCACCGGCCACAGAGCGGATGGGCACACCGGTCTTCTCTCTCGGGCTGGCTTATGGGGCAGCTCACCCAAGACAGAGAAGGCACATGACAGTAGTGGCACCCATCTAACCAGCTCTTCTTGGGGGCCAGGCCCTGGGCTGCTTCACCTAGATGACCTGGGGTACTACCCCGACCATGCCCCCACTTTCCCAGGAGAGGGCAGTGAGGCTCAGAGAGGGTGGCAGCAGCCTGGCGGGGCTCACGGTTCATGTTGATCTGCTGGGACAGCTCGATGAGCTCCATCTCCGTGGGCATGTAGCCCATGGTGCGCATGCAGTTCCCCAGGTCCCGGCAGTTGATGTAGCCGTCCTTGTCCTTGTCAAACTCTCGGAAGGCCTCTCGGAGCTCTGGGGGAGGAACATGGGCGACACGCGTGGGAGTGGGCCCTCTTGGGCAAAGGCAGTCCATGCCCCTCCCCGCCGCCCGCTGGGCCTGCTCACTCCCCCAGGGGCTCCACCCCAGGGGCCCTTTTTCCAGGAGGCCTCTGTCTCTCTCCCATCTGCCTCCCTTCCCCAGCCTGAGCCCACCTTGACACTTGGGCCCTTTTTTTTACCTTCGATCTCCTCTGGCCGCAGCGATCTGTCCTGAAAGACAAGAACGTGTCCAGTTAACAGCAGCAAAGAGCCTTGAAGTCACATGGTGTCCAGCTTTGGGGCATCCAAGTGGCAGCGGAGGACACTGCAGGGGTGGGTGGGGTAGGGGGGATGGCAATTCAGGAGTGTCTGGACCAGGACCCTGAGGAAAAAAGGGGTGATCTCGTATTGACCCCCCCATGGGCATGGGGGTTCCTGGGCCCTGGACAGGTGATGTCCAATGACCCCGCATCCAGGACATGAGACCTCTGTATGCCCAGCCCCTAGTTCCAGAATGAGGCTGGGGGGGTGGGGTGCTACAGAGCTGCAAACAAAACCGGGTCAGTGGGAAATAGGAGCAGGAAGCTGAAAGAGCAGGGAGGAGGGACTTGCAAATGCACTGGGGAGAGGGGTTGGGGGCAGAGGGCGCAGAGTCTTGGGCAGGCAGCCAGAGGGAGGAAGAGGAGCGGGTCACCAGAAGCAGAAGCAGGGCACGGTCCCACCTGCTCCCATTTGACGCCATCTTTATCCTGGACCCTCAGGGTCACCAGTACCTCTGGCTGTGGCCTATCACCAGCCCCAGCGGTGCCCCCGTCTGCTCCAGGAACCCCCCCCAAGAGCGGGCTCAGGGAGGCAAGGCCAGCTGAGGCAGGTGTGGGGACTGGCACAGACTGGACGCGGCGCCCACCTGGCCCTGCTTAGTTGGCTCCAGAGCAGGTCCACAGGGCTCATTCTCCCCAGTGCTCCAGCTCTCTCCATCCGTCCCGGCAGAGGGCCCAGGACAGAAGCACAGCCTGGGAGCTGGGGGCCTCACGGCTGAGACCACCAATTGTTCCAGCCAACAGGGCCAGGATGGGTGCCCAGCCACCTCACACTGGCCCAAAGCAGGTACCCCGGAACCCGTAAACCTGGAAGTCGTTTAGATACAACTCATGGGACCCCCAGCTCCCAGGGGCTGAGTGGAGGACCATGGAAAGGTGCTGGAGCGTAGAATGAGCAGGCCACCAGCTCCCAGGTTCTCTCTGCTTCCAGCTATGAGAGCTGAGACTGAGACTGAGAGCTGGGGTGGGGCCTTTGTGCACTCCCCCAGGGCCTCAGGCTGCTCACAGCCATGGCACAGGGGGCTCCTAGTCAGCTGTGGAGCTGGCTGGTGGGAAGGATGCTCTTTGCCAGGGTTTGTACCAGCAGCACATGCCAGGGAGTGGGGGAATGCTATGGAGAACAAACTACCTGGACTTCAAGCTCTCTCCTGCCCCGTGCATGCCTCCACCCACCCCCACTTTCCCAGGGCACCCTTGATAGTGCTGCTGACCCGAGTACAGCACCGGACAGGCTTCCTGTCTACACTCGCCGCAGAGCCTGGTGCACTGCAGATCGTGCTCCACAGGGTGTTCTGGGGCGGGTTTTTCAGAAGCAGCTGAGCAGGCCTTTCTTCTGGGTTGCCACTGGGTGGATTTGAACCACCGACCTTGAGTTAGCAGTCAGGCGCATCATTTGCACCACCCAGGGGTGCCCTTTGTGAGGGTGCCTGGCTGGGCACTGATCCCTTGTATCATAGCCTCCCTGCTGGAGCAACGGGGGTGTGCACATGCAGAACTGGGGAGGCCCACCAAGGTGCTCGGACATGGGGGCTGGCTGGCATGGGGGAGGGGAGCGTGGTGGCGGGGGTGGAGGGGGGGAAGGCTCATGCCAGAACACATGTGTTTCTCCCAAGATGCAGTGACGGAAGAAGCACACAGACTTGGGGACAACGCTCCAAAGCTGCTCCTTCCAGACTGTGCTAGGACTTGGAATTGTGTCCTGCTCATGGCTCCCCACTACACCAAAAAAAAAAAAGAGAGTCCATCCTAAACTCTAAATGAATTGTCTGTGTTATATTGTTGAGGCAGGCTTCTCAGTGGATGGGTTGTTCCGTCAATCGCTTCCAAGATACACGATCGACATGATCGGTCAACAGATGAAGCAAGCGATGACAGGGGAGGCAGATGCCTAACCTTGAGGAGGTTGCTCAGGGCGGAAGCTCAAAAGAAACCAGGACCTTTCCCCAGGGCCCACAGAGAGGGAAAGCCTTTCCCTAGAGCCACCCCCTGAAGGCAGGAACAGACAGGAAATACAGGGGCTGCTAGTGAAAGTGCCCTTGTGGTGTGCCTTGGAGAGCGGAGCTAGAGAGCGCACTGCACCTTCTGTCCCCGAGATGGGCCGGACCAGCGTCCATCTCCTGGGGGGCCTTTGTGTGTGAGCATCAAGGGAGGGGAGACACTGCCAAGGTTAGCATATGCTAACCCTCCAAATGTTTGCTTCTGTGCCCTCTCCATGGTCACCTTCCCAGGGCTACCTGTCAGAGGGTTTACCCCAGGGGGCTGCTGGCCACTGAAATGGGAGTTAGGGTGAAATCAAAGGCACGTGTCACTTCCTCAGTCACACGAGGGCACATTTCACTGTCACTTGCTCATGGGCCGCGGCCACTCAGGGCTGAGGGGCCAGCAGCAGCGGTTGATGTCACTGCTGCCTACGGCACCTTTCCAGCTTCACCGTGGACAGATACCCTCGCTTGGAGCAGAGGAGGCTGTGGAGTCAGGGTACCAGGTTCGATTCCAGGCTCCGCCATCTCCTCTCTGTTAACTTGAGTATGCTCCCTCCTCCCCGAGTTTCCTCCCCGGTAAAGCGGGGGTGGTGCCGGCACCTACCTCTTAGAGTTGCTGAGGCTTAAAGAGGTCCACTCATCAGCCCCCGTGCACAGTTTCTGGCACACTGTGCAGGAAGTCCAGATGGCAAGAGCAGCCAAGGAACCATTGTTGGTACACCTGGCTGGACTTACCAGCATCTGGCTGCCATGGGTGGGAGACTTTGGGGGCCAGATTCACAAGTTGGAGGTTTGAGGTCTATCTCTTGGGGGACAGAGGCTGCTGAGTACGTTAACCCCTTTTCTTCCCAGCACTCTCGCCTGCCCTGCAAAGCCGGGCTTGAGTCTGGCTTCCGAGGGCCGACTTACGTATGTACAGGCTGCCTATTCTCGGCGAAGCCCTTGCGCAGGAAAATGCAGGCAGGGCCCAGCAGGTTCTGCATGACGGCACAGTTCTGGGCCAGCATCAGGAGTGGCCCCGGGAGCTCGCCACCGGCGGCTAGTCCCTCCTCGCTCGTTTGCACCACTGTGTAGCTGGTCCTCTCCTCCTGACGCATCTTCAGCCAGCACCAAGCAAACACAAAAGAGAGGCAGCTGTCACCTCCCCACCCAGGTGGGCCTGCTTGGCCCCAGCCTGGTTCCAGGTCCTGGGAGGACGCTCGAAGGAGGAGCCTTGAGAAAGAGAGATGGTGGGGTGACGCACCCCTTCAGAGGGTGTGTGTGACCACAGGCCTCAGCTTGGTCCATCAGTTGGAGTCTCCTGACCTTGAATGTGACCAATGATCCTGGGGGAGCTGGGTGCGGTGCCCACAGTGTGACACACACACGCCACACACGCACGCCCACGTGCGCACAAATCACACATTCATGCACATGCACAAACTCAGAGAAGCAGGCAGAGGAGAGCTTTTGCTCTAGCTAATAGGAAGTGTCCTGGCCAATAGGAAGCGGAAAGCTTCTGTTTTAACCAATAGGAAATGGAAAATTTTGGTCTTAGCCAATAGGAAATGGAAAGTTTCTGTTCTAACCAATCAGAAGTGCTCACTTAGAGACTAATGGAAGAACATCCTTCCCCCAAGATGCTGCCACAGTTCCCTTTGCTCTGACGAACTTCTGACTCTGACTCAGCTGGGTCCCACTGGAAACTGGGTGGGGAATCAGCCAGCCCAGGAGCATAGACTCAGCTGGAGGTGAGAGCTAGGGAGGTTCTGAGCCCAGCTGGCTGAAGTGAAGTAGACCTGGTGTGAGAAGTGGGCCAGTGTGAGCCTCCAAGAAGGGGCAGTGCTACTGACCTGGGGCCCAGGGCTGCCAGGCCTCTGGGTGAAGGCCCCGGGGAACCAAACAAACATAGCTGTGGGTCCCATTCCACCAGCTGGCTACTCTACCAGCTTCTTCTCCTGCCCGCCCTCCCTGGCTCCCCGCCCAGCACAGCAGGCTGGACCTCTGGGGGCTGGGACTGCTCACCCCCTCCCCCGCCCCCTGACCAAATATAGAGGGGCTCCCATTCCTGGCCAGCTTCCTCTTTTCCCTGATGGTTCCCATGCAGCTATAAAAAGTCCGCCCTGCCCCCGGTACACCAGCAGTGTCCAGACATAGCCTATCCCACAAGGTCTCCACAGGATGCCCGGTGCCTTGGGAGGGGGATAGGATAGTGGAAATGGTGAGGGCTATCTTTGTCTGAGAACCCCAGAGCCTCACACCCTCCCCTTCCATCTGCCCCTCCCACTTCCAGTCAGCTCCTCCAGGTCCAAAAAAGTCCTAGGCCCTAAGGCAGCCCATCCTGCAAGATGGAGAAGCCTCCCCGAGCTGTGGGGCTACAGACACAGACAGCTCCCACACATGATCCCACATGGCTGAGCCTCTTGCAGGCCTGGGGAGGGAGATTCAGGGACCCAGTTCCTGAAAGGAGGAGTAACTGTGCCCCAAGGTGGAGAACCTCAGCCGAAGGTTCACGCAGGCTGAGTGTGGCAGCTCAGTGCTGGGGAATGTCCCAACAGGGGTGCCAGACAGACCAAGGGCCACTTCTGGTTAGATGCCCAAGAAAACTAAGACGCACAACTTTCTCTGCACCCACATGCCTCTGCGCCACAGGCTGCAGCTAGAGCAAGGAGACCAAGCCTGGAGAGAGGGTCCTAGGAAGCTGGATGTCCACAGTGGCCTAACCTCCAGAAGCCAGCACAGAGAGGTTTGCCGGGACTCAGCCCTTTGGGTTTCTGGCTGAGTCTCAGGAGGGAGGAGGCGCAGAACTGCGGGAGCCAGCTTAGGGTCCTGGCTTCGGACTCAAACTGTCTTGGGGGCAAACAAACTCTGGATCTGCTGCTTACAGGCTGTGTGACCTTGGGCAAGTTGCTTTGCCTCTCTGGGCTCCAGTTTCCTGCCAGTCATCCCATAGGAGTCTTGGAAGGAATATCTCACTCACAGAGCTCTACATCGCGCCTAGAGCGTGGTAAGAAGCGAGGGGATGGTGTTGCTATGGTGATGGCCGTGACAGCGACAGCCACGCTGATGATGACAACGGGGATGAGGCATCTTAGGAGGTGCTGAGGGGCCGTTACTTCTGGCTCCAGCGGAAGTGGAGGGTGGGGCGGGGACCCTTGTCCATCAGGAAAGAAGTGAGAAAGATGGCGAAGCATTTGCTCCGTGGAGAGTGGGCCTGTGGCAGCTGGCGGACTCACCCTGCATCTCTGGATCAGAACACTGCCTGGCACCAAGTGGCCCTGGAAGGCTGCTGTCTCCCCTTGGCCAGCTCTGGGCCAGTGTCTCCTGGCATCGAGGAGACGGTTCATGACTGGCAGGGCAACAGGAGGAGCCAGTGTGCCTCGTGACCGGCGGCTTTCTAGCAACAGGAGCTAGCCAAGCAAATGGTGGTGTCAAGCACCCTCTCACTGCAGCCCTTCCAGAAGAGCCCAACGGGGCAGCTCAGATGGGGGCGGGGGGCAGGGGGTGACAGCGGAGGGAATTGTGAGGCCGCCTCTCACCAAGGAAAAGTTAAACCCAACTAGCCAACCCGGCTCTCATCATGCAGACCTGGATCCAGGCCCAGCTCTGGGGCCCAGGAAGGCTCTCAGCAATGAGCCCAGCTCCTTTCTCCATCACACAGCCAGCAGCCACCGGGAGTAGCTGGTAGACAAGTTCAAGCAACTCAGCAAAAAACAACCTTGGTTGTTGGTGTGAAAACCTGGGCTGGAGTGCAGGAGGCGTTAACCCTTTCACCTTCCATAAAACCAAACTCACTGCCCTCGGGTTGATGCCGACGCTCAGGACAGGGTAGAACTGTCCTGTGGAGTCCCTCCATCTGTGATTCGGCACCTGAGTAGAAAGCCTCGTCTTTCTCCCACAGGGTGGCTGGTGGTTTCGAACGGCTGGCCTTGCAGTTAGCAGCCCAACGTGTAACCAGGACACCACGTTTTCACCTTACTCCTTACAAAGCCTCTTCTAGCTTCCTTTTCTTCTCCGGCTCCTTGTCAAGAAGCCAGGGTTTAAAAAAAAAAAGGTCAGCTAGGTGTTGGTGACAATGACACACCCTGAGTGCCCACTGGAGGGGCAAGGGAACAAGGCACAAGGGGAACACCTAACTTGCCAAGGTGGCGTGGCTGGCTAGGGGAGACCTCGGCAGCCTAACTCTGAGGCCCCCCCGGTGTAAGGACAGGTAGACGAAGGACAACTCTTACTTCTTCAATCTCTGGACAGAACTCCCGGAGAGCTTTCTGGGGTCCCCTAGATGAGTTCTGATCAGGGTCTGTTGCTTGGTGCCAGTGGCTGAAGGCTCCCCCAGGAAGATGACAGATGATGGGCATGGGGCCCAGAAGGTTCCGAGGGGCAGCCAAGATTTGGCGAGGCTGATGTGACAGCTTACTTATCGGAAGAAGATGGCATGCGGACCAGCCTGGGATGCCCTAGACGCAGCAGCTGACAGCCTGGCTGAGGAGGGAGGATGGTGCTGGGAACAGGAGCCCCACAAGCTGCCCAGAGGGTCCTGGGTGTCACTGAGCCTCTTTGTCCAGCAGCCCTGTTCCTTGTCTAGAAGAGGGAGGAGAGGGGGGGGAAGCATCTCTAGTCTCCCTCCTCCCTTCCGACACGGCCCCTGAGTCTCTTCTGTGCCCTGATCAATCCAAAACCAAAGCCACTGCCCTCGAGGTGAACTCTGCCTTCTTGAGACCCTAAAGGTACAGGAGGCAGAAGCCACTGAGGAAAGCCCTGGAGATCAAGCCCAGGTGCACACACAGACCGCCCTGGAGGGGGACTATTTGCTGTCCAAAGCGGAATCTTGCCAAAGAACGTGAACCTCTTGTTCCAGCAGTACGTCCACCACGGAAGTCAACGGCTGCACCTCCCGGCCCCCTCATCTCTTGGCATCCAGTTTTCCAATGGAAACAACCTGGGACCCAGAGCCCCTCTGGCCTGAGTGGAGGTCCTCTGGCCTGACCTTCTGATGCTTCAGCATAGAAGGGGGTGGGGGGGGGCGCTGCTTAGTCCCTCCCAGAGACTCCACGTGCAACCCCACAGCTGCCGGTGAGATCACCCCAGAGGGTTACAGACCCTCCTATGAGATGGCTGAAACCAAACAAGAGACACAAATCCCCCTTCTGCTGGCCCTGTCCACTCCAAAGGTCCACCCTGGTACCTGCAAGCCCACATGCCCTCCATCTGAACGCTCCCGAGTTCAGAGGGATGCGCGCTCTGGCCTGTGCCCATGCGGATTCCTCAGCACAGCCGGATCCTAGCTTCAGCTCCCTTGGGGACACGAGAAACGGTCGCAGAAGGGTGCCAAGGGGCAGAAGCAGGGACGCTGCTCTGGGCGGGCTCCGGCGGAGGCAAGATCCCCTGACCCCACCAGCCCAGGGCTTGCGAATTCAGAGACGTACCTTCCTTGAGAGATCTCTCAGGGGAGACTTGACACAGTTGCCCATCCTAAGCTGAGGTGGCCCCTTCTCAGGTCCCTGGGGCCATGAAGGATGCTCGTGGTGGGCTGGGAGGCCAGGCTTGGGGTGGCGTGGAGCCTGTGTGCTGGCTTACTTGGTCTGTCTGCTCCTGCACTCTGATTTTTCTTTTCTTGGAGGGTGGTGGTGGTGGTGGCGGCAGCGGCCGGGAATTGTGTGTGTTGAGGGGTGGGGTGGGGGTTGTTACTTTCCCAAGGAGATGGAGGGTGGAGGGAGAGTGCTGGGCCCAGCATGCGGCTGTGAGCAGAGGGCAGAGACAGCCTGACGGGTCATCTACAGCAGATTAGTGCGGAATCCTCTCGCCCCTCCTCTCCCTTAGCCCCTCCTCTGCCCACTGCCAAATCTGCAGGGAGATTGCCTCAGTGAGGGGGGCTTGGGCTCGCCATGGCAGCTGCGGCTGGCTGGGAATTAGGGCAGCAGCCTGAGGGGAAGCTGGCTAGTTTGGGGCCCTAGCCCCGGGTAGCATACGCACACACACACACACGCACACACGCATGTGCACACACAAACACACAGCAGCACCCAGAAAGCAGGGAACTGGACAGACTCCATCCTTTCCGGCAGCAGGGAGATTGCCGGGGGCTCTCTGATCGCCATCACTTCACGCTCCAGTTTTCACACTTGCCTGGTTGTGTTCTAGTGGCTGCAGTGGGTGGGAAGCACAGTGGGGTGACGGCCAGCGGACATCCGCTCCTGCCCCAGTCTCTGGGTGCACAAAGCCACCTTGGAGGTCCCGTCCTGGAACTTCTTTAAGTGACTGGCCCGTGCGTCCTCGTTCCTCCAGGGGCCGGCTTTGGTTTGGAATCTTCTTCAGTTTCCGGAAGTCGCAGTGTCCTGGGGCTACAGGCCCAGCCAGGTAAACCCACCTCTCGGCGACCCAGCCTTGCCCAGCAGGGGCGCCAGAGAGCAACCAACCCCACTGGACAGATGCCACCTGCGGGGTCCGCAGCTCCAGGCCATTCCCTCCAAGCTCCTATGAGGGGCGCTAGCTTGGTGGGAGCCCCAGAGAGATGGGGAGAGGTCCCTGCAGGAGATCAGCTTTTGCTGCTGCTGCTGCTGCTGCTGGGTATGGTCAGGGAGTGCGCCTGCCTTGGGTCCAACCTCCAGAGGGGGGTTTCCCTGGAAAGGACAATGGCCTCTCCAGCTGGAGGGAGGAGGCCCCTGGAGCCTAAGGATCAGGAACAGGCAAGTGCAGTGCGAGCGGTGAGCAGCTGGCACAGACACCCTCTTCCAGGCCCACGGCACAAGGCTGAGGGCTCTGACTTCCTGTGCAGGGATCATGAAGTCTGGTCGACAAAATCCAGGAACGTGGCCCTCCGGGGACCCTCTCTTAGAAAAAACAGTGCTCACCAGGGACCGCAGAGGGAAGCTTGATTAGGGCCCAGGTGCAAGCCCCCCGGCTAGGAAAGTAACAGCTAATGGACTCAGGCTGAGGGCAGGCTAGAACTGTGGGTGCTCCCCACAAGATGCTGGTGTCAGGGGTCCAAGTGGACCCTTGACCGAGGTGTCATGCTGGTTAGTTCTGCCGGGTGATTATTCTGACCACTGCTGAGATGCCTCCAGGGCCGGGGACTGACCACTTCATCCGTGGAGTTGGTCAGACTGAGGAATCCTTCCCTGGCTACTTGGTGACTGATAAGTAACTCTCTCTGAGCCTCAGTGTCTTCATGAACTGAGCTGGTGTTGTGCCTGAAACCCCCACACTGGGAAAGAACATGATAAAACACGCCAAGGTCTTGGCACAAAGAAAAGGTCCTTCCCCGCCTGGACTGCCCCCAAAGCACCACCTGAAGCAAGCGTGTGTGTGTGTGTCATGTGTGTGTATGTCGGTATGTGTGTCAGTGTGTGTTCAGGAGCCAGTCACTGGGTACCCACTCAGGCAGGCCTGGTGACTCCTGCCCCCTGCAGGCCAGCCCAGCATACAGCACTAGCTTCCCAACCTTGGGTTATGCTTCTGTCCTTGGAAATGGGAGACAGAAGCCCAGATCCAGGTCCCCTGGACAAACGGTAGACTTTGAAGACATCCCATCTTGCTTTGGTGGAAGGGGCAGTCAGGGAAGGGGGGCTGACATCGGCATGAAATGCAGAGCACCCAGGACTCCAGGGGCCCTTAGGCCCAATGCTGCCGTGTTTCCAACTGGAACGGGCTGGTGGGACACCAGTGGGCCTGAGTGAAAGGGGCAAGCTGGTAACCTTGGCAGGAGGCAGGAAATAAGATTCAGGAGGGTCTAGGGGGCTTCCTTAGGATTGGAGGGTTTCCCCCTGCTCACCCTTCCCCCCCCCCAACATATGCACTTCCCCATTTTCATTACTGTAGCAGTAGCCCCTGGGCCTCCAAAAGCCACACTCTGGGTGCTGGACAGGAATAATAGGCTCAGCGGGATGAGCAGGATAAACCTGTCGCTAATGATCCCTGATTAGGAGGCTGGCCAGTTCTGGCCCTGATCATTTCTACCACCAGCCTTTGAACTTGGATGACAGCCTTGGGCCAAGACACTTGGAGAAAAGTTGGTGGGTGCTGCCGACAAATAGGGGACCCACTTATAGTCACTGTAAGTCCCACAAACCAAACCAGCAGGGCCCGGACAGGTACGTTTGGGGACAGGCAGACCACAGTTCTCATCACAGTCTCGCCATTTTCTTACTGTGTGACCTTCGGACAAGACGGACGTCCCCACTCTTAAGGCTCTAACCTCGGTACTGAAACATCGGGTTCTGTGTGGAGAAGGTGGTGAGAAGATACTTGCTCAGTTGGTCAGTGGGGATCTGGGCTGAGTTCTCCTCTGCTTTATAAAATCAACCGCAGGCAAACCTGGGCATCCTGGAAAACTCCCACCGGAACTGGTGCCAGGCTGCTCCTACCACCCGTGACGAGGTAAACCCTGAGCTGGTCACCTCTTTCTCCTCCTCAGGCCCCAGAGGAATGGCCATAGGGGAGCTTCTCCCAGCCCTTGGGGAGAGACTAGAGTGGGGCATGAGGAAGGAGGGACACATCCACTGTGACTGGTCAGCTAGTACTTCAATCATCACGACCTCTCTCCTCCATCTAAGGCACAAGAACTGAAAAAGCTCTGTCATTCAGCGGCTGGACAGGCCATTCATTCATCCATCCATTCATTCATTCTAGTACTTGTCTCCTCTACAAGGGGTGCATCTTCCCAAGCTTTGGGTCAGGGGCAGAAGCCTTGTTTTAACATACGTCCTTAAAATCCAAAGCCAAGACTGGTTCCAAACTAGGCCTATTCTGAATTCACTGCTGCCACCGCATCTTTCTCCAACCATCTGAGGGGCATGCCCTTTCCTGGGCACCGGGAGAGGTAGGGAAAGCCCCGGGGAGTGCAGCTCCGTCCTCCCAGCCTGCCTTTGAATTGCCTCCCCACCCGCCACTCTGGCACCTGGCAGCCTTCCTCTTGTCTAAGCATCGCAAGAACTCTGCCAGGCAGTCCTGCCAGTCTTATTCCTGGGTGGCAAAAGTGGGACCGGAGAGAAAGTCCCTGGCCCCAAGTCGGAGAGGGAGGAAGTGAAGGCATGGGGGCTGGGACCTGCAGCTCTACCTTGTCCTTGTCCCAAACTGCCATTCCAAGGCTCAGCATCCACACCAGCTGTCTCCCTCCCTGAAGGCAGAAAAGGAGCTCTGCGAGTTCGCTGGGAGAATCCTAATCCTTGTTCATCCCGAGGCGTCTGCCCCGGGCACACCTTCCGTGTCACCGTGAGTCTGCCTGGCTCTCTCACAAACAGGGAGAAGGAGTTCAACTCAGCCTGCCAATAACACACACCGCAGTGTCAGCCGACCGAGCCACGCATGGGGCCAGACCCCGAACACATCTCCATATGCCCTGTAATCGCCCCCAACCCTTGAGGGCCTCTGCTCGTCCCTGCTCTGTAGCTGAAACACAAACACAGAGGCTTAATGAGGCTAAGCTGCTGCTGTTGTGTGTGCCACGGAGTCGATTTTGACGCACGGGGACCGAAAGGTCACAGAGTGGAACTTGGGAGGGATGGAAATATCCCTCCCCAGGGCTCTGTGTGGCCCTCGGCAGATGCTATCTGAATGTGTCTGTCTCTAGCACATCATTTCCTTTCTCTCAGTTCCGGCCTCGTCTCAAAAGACGGAAATCTCAATGCTGAGACCAGGGACAGCGGAGAGACTCAGCTCTGTCGACGGGGACCGTTGCGCTGACAGCAATGTCCCAGTCCGGGTTTGCTGTGGTTGATGTTTAAACAGATGTCCTCCACAGGAAATCCTTGTGAATGAGCGGGGCTTTAAGGAAAGAGCCTGCGATCAATTGGTCCCCGAGGCTAAGGCTGGAGCTTCCAGAGGAAGGTCGTAAATATTTGATGGGACCTTCCAAGGGCCTGCCTCCTGACTCAGGTGACCCTGGGGACATTTCGGAGCACGGGGCTGGAGCACAGTCTTGAGCACCCACAAGAAGGCTGGAGAGAAAGGACCTGCTCCCCAGGAGCTGGCTGTGGTTAGGAGTGAACCAAGGGCTGAGGCAATGTGTGTGGTGCTGGACCCTTACCTACACTTCCAAACTGCCAGGTGGTATGCTGCACACCGGCCGAGAGCCTGGCAGTCTTGTCCACTAGTCCCTCTCAAAACCAAACCCAGCCCAGAGTCAATGGAGACTCGGAGTGGCCCTAGACAGAGTAGCCGTAAGCTACCCCAGGCTATAATCTGTATGGAAACAGATGGCCTCATTTTCCTCCCTTGGAGGGCCCAAGGGGTTTGAACCTCAACCTTGGTTTTGATATCCAAGTACTTCACCACGGTGCCACCAGGGCGCCTCTGCTGTTTTCCTGCTGTTCTTGCCACTTGATGCCACCAACTCAGAGTGAGCCTGTGAACACCAGAACCCAGCGCTGCCCCGGCCTGCACCGTCCTCACCAACATTGCCAACACGGAGCCTATGGTGGCAGCCACATGTGAGTCCCAGGGCCTAGCAAAGGTGTGGGGTAAAGTGGGGGTTCCAGGAAGGTTTGCACCAACAACACACCCTACACATACCACCCCTCCTGGTGCCAGAGCTTCGTGCCTGCTCATTCCAGCTCAGCCCTCTGCTGAGAATGGCCTCTCCGCCCACATATATGGGACACAGATGGAATTGAATAGGATCCCCCTAGTGAGCCTCAGGGCTGGGGTGGAAAGGTGAACTCTCAGCAGGGGGTTGATAATTCCAAACCCTGGCTGGGATGTCAGCCACCATGGCCAGAAATGGCTCCTTCCACTTATCCTCCCCACACTAACTCTCAGCTTGGGATCCAGATCCTTGCTCCCAGAACTGCCTCCAGCTCACAAGGCCCCCTCCCCGGCTCCCCTGCACTCCACCACACACACCGCCTCCCGAGCAGACGGCCACTGTTGCAAACACTGCAGAGTAATCATTTGGAAAGGAGTGTGCAGATCTAAATCAGTCAGCACACACACACACACACACACACACACACACACACACACACACACACACACACGAGTCCAGAGCCTGAAACAGCTTCCTTAGACTAGTGCTCTCTAGCCTGGCAACATAGCCCAGCTGCCCCGGCAAACACCCCACCAGCTCTCTGCATCACACCCTGCTGCTGCCGCAGACCTGGCTCACTGCTGCACCAACGCCTCAGCCTGAATTATGGACTCAGGGCTGCAGCATCCTTCCTGCAGAGCCTCCCTCCAGGCAGCACCCCCCCCCACCTACTCCCACCCCCGTGAACACATGTAAACCTGCATTCTGACTGTGGGACAGATGGAGGAAAGGCCTGGGGAGGACGCTGGTAACCTCCTAGTGACCTTTCTAGCCGGGGATGCACACGTCTTCAGGCTGTGGGGGCCTCTTAGCATGACGGCAAAACTACCCAAGTGTCATCCAAACGGCATTCCTGTGCAACACGCTTCCCGTAGCTCCTCGGCGTCCACAGTGTTCCTGGGCTTCGCCCTGCCCACCCAGCATCTCTCCCATCACCTTGCCCAGGCTCCTCTGAGCGCTCCTAACTTTCCCGTCGCTCGCAGCTTCTTTCCCAGCCTTCTGAGGCCACTGCCAGCAATGGCCACAGTCCCTGGCCCAAGCAAGTCTGTGTGGCCCCTCGCTCTGGACTCCCAAGCCCTTGCTTTCAGAAGTTGCTCACTGGCTGTAGTGGCCAGAAACACGAGAAGAGTAGATTTGGCATCGCTTGCTCGGAGCGCCCCTTCTTGGCCCCCCTAAGTGTCCAGATAAGCGGTGAGGGGTGCCCGCTTCCAGGGTTGGCGATTCCAGATCCTGACCCCGGCGACGCAGGCCGGCGGCGGCGGCGCCTCCCCCGAAGAGGCCCGAAGCGCGAAGTGGACAGCGCCCAGGGTGCTGAATCAGGCTGCGGGGGAACCGGAGCGCTGGGCAGGTAGCGGGTCTGCGCTGGGGCAAGACTTCGGAAGCCGAAGCGTGAGCGGGGAGCGCAGGCAGGGGAGGCGGGCGATGGGCACCGAGCTGCGGCGGGGTCCCGAGCGCCTTTCCAGGGAGCGCGGCTGGGAGGCGCGGCCCTTACCTGGCCGAAGGCGGAGCTGAGCATGGGACGCAGCTGGTGGAGGAACGGGTCCGCCTCTGACCCAGCGGCTGGGGCCGAGTCCCCGCGGCCCCGGGCTCGCAGAGAGCCCCGGAGGCCGAGCGCAGGGGACAGTCCCCGTTCCTCCCCATCCCGCCCGCGGGCCGGCGGCAGCGGCGACGGCGGCGGAGGTCGGGGCGCCACGGCAGGCTGCGCCTCCCGGGGCCTGCCGCGCGCCGAAGGGAGCCCGCGGCGGCTTCCCCGCACGCCCTCCTCGCGCGGCGCCGGCCGGCACAGCGGCCTCCGCGAACTCGGGTCCCCCGGCGGCGGCGGCGGCGTGGCCGGAGCGGCGGCGTGCAGCCGGCGGCCGGGCGGTCCCGGCTCCCGAGCAGGGCCGTGGCGGGGAGCCCGGCTGCCCCCGCTCGCCGCCGCCGCCGCCGCCTTCAGCAGCGAGGTCTTGGACTCGCTCTTGGCGATGTGCGAGCTCATCGCGGCCGGGCCGGCGCTCGCATGGCCCGGCGGGGGTGGCACGGGGTATCCGGCGGGCAGGGACCGGGGCGCCCGGCGGGAGCCCAGCCCGAGGACGCGCTGGAGGCGGGCGCCGTCCCCCGGCCGCTTAAATGCGGCCCCGTCGCCGCCGCCCATGTGACAGCTCAGCCTCTACGCCTGGAGTCCGGAGCTCCCCAGCGTCTGGCGGTGCGGATCTGCGGGGGCCAGGGCTGCCCCAAGAGCCCACCCCCAGCTCCCCAGCGGCCCAGGTAGCGCTGCGGCCCGCCTCTTGCCCCGCCCCGCGCGCGCGGGGAGCCCCGCTTCCGGGTGGCCCAGAGGGCGCTGCCGCGCAGAACCCGGAGCGCTAGCGGAGAGGCTCAGCCGAGGGTCCCCCGAGAAGCAGAGACCCTGGTGGGACCAGCAACACCTCCTGTCGCGTCTGGAGGCGCCTGCAGGCCCCTGCAGCTGCCCGGACCTCCCGAAATGCAGAGGCGTACTCCCCGGGGGATGCAGCTTTGAAATGAGGAGAGAGTGGTCCAGGGAACTAGCGTGTCTGGGAGGACGAAGATCAGGGGGCCCCACTGCGCACCACACAGCAGCCAGAATGGCGTGGAGATCGGGGCTGGGAGGACAGGCACTGCTCAGTGGGCGCTTCCCTTCATGCCTCACACCACAATGGGGGACTAGGACGACCCTGGTATGCCATGGAATGGGACCAGGATGGCTTGGGAAACATGGAATGGGGCTAGGGTGACTGCGAAATCGCCAATAAATACGCCGGAAGCCAGGCACCACCTGCAGTACTTGGGCTGGGCAGAGCCCAGTGCTGGTCAGTCTCAGGTGGGGCCCATTTGCTGCCCTTCCAGCTCTCTTGTCCGCTCTCCCCTGCAGGCCTGACTAGCTTCTGGAAAATCCCCAGCGCTTGGTCATTAAACGGGGACTGCAGCACACAGCTCACTACCTTGTCGAACCTGAGCGAGTGCCTTCACCACCCTGAACCTCCTTTTCCACTCCGAGCTGTAGGGAACGTCCTGTCCTGGTGGTCAACCTCAGAAGGTGCACAAAGGGCCGAGTCCAGGGCTCAGCAGTGCATTTAGCTCCCATTCCTACGCACCCCAGGCCCCGTCCACCATGCTTGTTCATTTTTAAGAGGCTTGAGATTCAAAGAGGGCTGTGTGAGAATATGTGTGTGTATGAGGCCCAGTACCAGCCCTGTCTCACCCTGGTACTACCCAGCCATGAGAACAGGGTGCAACCTGTCTACCTTCTGGCCTTGTTTAAAGCACGGCCAGAGAGGTGACTCAATGCCACATGCCACTCACGCCCAGGGTTCACCTATCTCTGCACTGCCCTCCGCCTTCTCTGACTTACCCACATGCAGGAAATTCAGCACACGAGGCACAGTGGGAGATGCCACTGCCTGGAGGTGACAGTAAATGGGGGCGGAATGGCAGTGTTTCGAGCCCACCTAACTGGAAGACTCAACTGCCCTGTGGCGGCCCCAGAGGGTCCTAAAGCCCCAGTCCTGGTGCAGCTGGCATGTGTGGGCACACGACCACCCGGACAGACAGGTTGGAAAGGGCCCACCTCTCAGGTTTGGAGCCCGATGCCGTCAGCATCATAGTGGTTGGCCGGATCCATCACAGGTGTGCCTTCAGTACAAATCACAGGAGGGCACATACCTATCGGAGCCGGTGAGAGGCAGCTGGCTGATGAGTATTCTGAGCCCCTGCTCTGTCACTCTTGGTTGCCTTTTTGAAACTCTCTAAATATCCTTGGGCATGACCTTGGTCACCAGCTGGCTTCTGAAAAATAAAATTTAAAGAGCTGAGTCTGATGATGTCACCGGTGGCCATCAGAGGAAATCATTCAGAATTGTGTTTGTGGCGCCAACGGAGAGAGCCACTTCGCTGGGTCCAACGTTCATAGATCTTGGGGTTCCGTTTCATTTGCAAACTCATGAAGTTGGCCACTCCTTAAACATTTGCAGAGCCAGGTGCTAGTCTAGGCCCAGGAGAAGCAAAAGATTCACTTAAAAAGTGTATGCGGAGGACCTACTCTGGACCCAAGGAGTCCTGGAGGCCCAGTGGGTTAAGTGGTGGGCCGCTCACTGCAATGCCAGGCCTTGGAGTCCACCGCCCCCTTTGCAGGAGAAAGATGAAGCAGCCGGCTTCAGGAAGGTAAACAAACCCTCGGGGGCAGTTGTCCTCTGCCACACAGGGCCACGAACCACGGGTCAGAATCCACACGATAACTGTTGACTTGGTTCTAGGTACTAGAGACCCGACGTGAGGAAAGCAACATACACACATACACACATGGTGGCGAGTTAGCACTGGGGGCATTGAATGCCATGGGGTGACTTGGGAGCAGAGACATGCAGCGTGAGCTTTCCTGGCAGTGGGGGAGAGTGCAAAATATTTGGAAATCGAGTTTTTCTTGGCTTATTTCAATGAGCTAATATTCATGCAGGGTATTCGCTGAGTCATTCTCTTTTGAGATATTAAAGAAACACACAAATTCAATGCCTCAATTTGATGCCAACTCATAGAGACCCTATAGGAGAGGTTAGAATGGCCCCTGTGAATTTCCAAGGCAGTAACTCTTTCCAGGAGGAGAAACCCTGTCTTTCTCCCATGGGGTGGCTGGTGGTTTCAAACCGCTGACCTTATGGTTAGCAGCCCAACGTATAACCACTATGCCATCAGGGCTCCTCTTTTGAGATATAAAAGGATATAAAATGAAGCAAGGAAGAAGAGCAGTAGAGATGGGGAGACAAGCCACATGCAGACATCCCAGGAACAGAAGCTCAAAAAGAGATAAGGACCTTCCAGCAGAGCCAACACGGACAGCCAGCCCCCAGAGCCAGCCCTCTGAATGCAGACGTCTCTCCTCTTCTGTGAGAAAATACGTTTCTGTTTGTGAAGGCAGCTGCCTCAATGGCAATGGGTTTGCCGTTTGGTTTGGGTTTGGTGGTGGTGGCGGTGATGTCTCTGTTGTAGCAGCATGAGACAACCCAAACTCAGAGACCAGTGGGCCTGGGGTGGGCGAGGGGAGAAAGGGAGCGAGGAGGCTGGAGAGGAAGGCAGGGGTCATCAAGGAGCTGTCTCTAAGTGTGGAGAGAAGCCTTTTTGCATCCGGTTGTTCACATTATTGAAGCATGATTGGCCACTTAGTAGCAAGTCAGCTGTGGCAATCTGGAGCCGGTCAGGTGACAGATGAGAGCTGGCAGGAGTTAGGACTAGAGTGATAAGGGTGGGGGTGGGGAGAGATGGTCAGATGTGGGAGATCCACAAAGAACAGGTAGAGTCAGTCCTGGCTCTCTCAGAGCTCACACACTCCCCCAAGTGAAGAACTCGGGCAGAAGGAGAGCCATGTAAGCAGGGGATTAGAAGCTCCGTTAAATGGGAACCCCAAAGAAGGACCTTTGCTTGGTGGAGAAAGTGACATCTGAGCTGTGTTCCCAGGGGCAGGTAGCATTCTGCTGGAGGAGTAAGGAGAGCAAAAGGAAGGCTATCCCAGGCAGAGGAAACAGCCCAGATGGTGGCTTGGGAGGATGCAACCTTGCGTGGATTGTTCCGTAAAGCCCTGGGGAGGGAGCCTGAAGTTGGAATAGCTACCCATGGTAGATGACGAAGGACCACACTGGGAAGGATCTTACGTGTGATTTTTCAGGGATCTGTAACTTTATTCTATAGACCTTTGAGAATCCAAGGATTTTTGTTTGTTTGTCCCCTACCCCCACCCCCAACGAGGTTTAATAGGAATCCTGGTGGCCAAGTGGTTATGAATTGGGCTGCGAACCACAAGGTCAGCAGTTGGAACCCACCAGCCGCTCTGCGAGCAAAATCTGAGGCTTTCTCTTCCTGTAAAGAGTCACAGTCTCCAAAGCCCACAGGGGCACTTCCACCCTGTTCTATCCGGTCTCTATGAGTCAGGACTGACTCGATGGTGTTGAGTTTGTATGTGGTTCTTCTCGGACATTTTTTTTTTTTTAAGGTAAATGACGCATTTGTGGGAGTGAATGAGAAGACGTCTAAAGGCAAGGAAGCCTGTTAGGAATTCAGGTTCATTTACTTAACAAGCTGGATTGAGGGTCCGTGGTGTGCTAGCACTACAGGGCGAGCATTGTGCCTTCCTTCACGTGGCGTGAGCCTGGTGGGGAGATAATGAACTACACGCAGAGGCCTGTCAGAGGCAGGCGAGATTTCAGAAATGTCATCCTTTTGACATAGGAAGTCTTGGATGTGGAAAGTGAGGGTACTTGGCCTCACCGATGGTGAGGTAGAATGGACATACAGTAGCTACAAGGACCCTTGGTGGCTCACTGTTACCTCTAACCACAAGGTCACTGGTTCAAACCTCCCAGCTTCTTCATCGACGAGAGATGAGACTGTCTGCTTTCAGAAAGATTCCATTTCAGAAACCCTGCAGAGCAGCCGGGCTCTGTCCTATCTGTCCTAGGTCACTGTGAGTTGATATCAGCATGACACTGTGGGTTCATAGCTACTACCAAGTCCCCTGCTGGGTGGAAATCATTAAAAAACTATTCTTTTGCGATTGCCTGCCCTTTGACAGCTTGAAAGGTGTGGTCACGGGCAGTCTTCTTGAGCTGCCTTTTCACTGTCACCCAAGTCTGAACTATTAAGCGATAGACTATTGACTACCTAACCCTTGGTGGAAAGGAAGTCATAGTTGACTTGTTTGGGAGCTATGGGATGACACGGGGGTGGTCACCTAGAGAAGATGGGGCCAAATCCACTAGTCACCTCAAGGGCACTGGTACGTTTAGCTGTCTCGCTCTTGTTTCTAAGAGGCATTACTCTGATGGAAAAGGGCAGGGTGAGAGTCACAGCTCCTCAGATGCCCACAGGGCTCCCGGTAGCGTGTCTCAGCCTTACAATGCCGTGTCCCAGAGGCAAGCTGCTTTCCTGACCCAGGCTTAGCGCCTGGGATAAACAAGGCGGCAGCGCATTTGCACACTGGCGATGAATTAATTCTCTGCGATGTCACTTGTCTGGCTCACTCCTTCCTGCTGCTGTCAGCATCAGATTCTGTGCTTAATCTCCCTCTTGTTTTCAGATGACAAAATCTCTGTGAGGTCTCAGAAAGCGGGGATTACAAACACAGCTTATGGCTCTGAGCCCTCTGGAGTGATTGGGGGATTCAGGAGGGCATTGGATGAGATTTAATTTTTTGGATGGGGGGTAGTTGGCGGTTGGGAGAAAGGAAAGAACACTGATGGTCTAGTGGGCTGTGTGTTGTGCTGCTAACCACAAGGTCAACAGTTCAAACCCACCAGCCGCTCCATGGGAGAGAGATGAGGTTTTCTGCTCCCCAAAAGGGTTACAGTTTCAGAAACCCACAGGGACACTTCTACTCTCTCCCACAGGGCTGGCTATGAGCGGATATTGACTTGATGGCAGTGAGTTTGCTTCTTGGTTTGAAGGGAAACGGTGCCAGTCTGTGGACTGTGAGATAGGGCATTTCGCCCTCTAAAAGAACCAGACACTCATTACATAAGAGGATTCAAAAAAATTTTAAAAACCTTTTATTAGGGACTCATACAAGGATTCAAAGATTTTTTAAAGAAAAATGGAAGGGTCTGAGTGCCAAGGGTGTGTGTATTTGTCAAAGGTGTACACTTAGGACTGTGGATGTCATGGCATGCAAATGACCACTGAAGAAGAAGAGAAAGAAACAGAAATGACAAGAACTCAAGCGGCATCCAGACAGGACTATTGAGTCGCGCCCACTCCTGAAACGCCTTAGGGCCACGCACTGTGCTTTTCAAGAGAGTGGCCAACGTGCGCCTACAGTAAGAGGGCATGGCTGTCGCACATTGGTTGTTCCTATGCAGCTTGGGTTTCTGGGTGTCATTTGTCCTTCCAGTCCAGGTAGCAAGTTCTTCCTTTGTTTCCTGATTACAAAATCCGCAAACCAAAGATACTGCCGTCTGACCCAGAGTGACCCGATATGGGGTTTCCGAAGCTGGCCATCTGTACCGGAGCAGCCAGCCTCACCTTTCGCCCCATCATACAAGCTGAGGGAAAGGCTGTCTGGCAGGCTGCCTTCATCTTCTGTGACAAACGGCACATCTGATCTCCAACTATTACAATAGATGGCCTTGCCATTATTCTCATCCTGAATGGCCTTCCTTGTTTCCCCTAACCTGGGGCTCTCTCCCCGTGGTCTTGTTTGGAAGCAGGAAGTGTATCCCTGGGGAAGCTCACTGCCTTTGGGTCCCTACGACTTGGAGCGCCTAGGGTCACCTGCACACTGCGTTATCAGGAGCAGCCAGCCTCGTCTTTCTCCCTTGGTGGGTTCAAACCACTGACCTTTTGATTAGCAGCCCAAGGCTTATGGCACAGCGTCACAGGGCGCCTCGCACCCATGCGTCTGCTACTTAACAGGGTGGCCACACGTCCCTGTACTCTAGCACTGCAGCTATGTGGGGGCTTCAAAAAATGCATGGGAGAATGGAAGCCAAGACAACGACAAGTTCCTATTCTCTTGTTGAAGCCCCCTCCGTACATACTATACGTAGAGCACGCACTACAAGTCACTAGGGGGACCCACAGCCTGATGACATTCCTCCATAACCATCTGCTTCCCCATGAGGCCGCCCGCTCTTCCAGGAAAGCAGAGACACAGCTTCCTATCTAGCACCTAACCCCGGGGAACTGACCAAACCCCAAACCTGACTTACTGCCATCGAGTCCATTCTGACTCGGGGCGACCCTGCAGGACAGGGTAGAACTGTCCCGGTGGGTTTCCGGGACTGTATCTCTCTCTCTCTCTCTCTCTCTCTCTCTCTCTCTCTCTCTCTCTCTCTCTCTCTCTCTCTCTCTCTCTAAGTTTCAATTGCACTTCATCCACATGTCATACAATGTCGTAACTCAATCGTATCCAGAAGAGTTGTACAGCTGTTGCCATATCCAATTGTAGAGCCTTTTCTTCGTCCTTGTACTCACTGTTATCAAGTCCGGGACTCTACAGGAGTAGAAAGCCCCGTCTCTCTCCTGAGGAGCGGCTGGGGGGCTTTGAGCTGCTGATCTTTCAGTTAGTAGCCCAGACTGTAGCCCCTGTGTTTGGACTCAGTAGGAAGAGACAGCACTGAGAGAGGATCCCTCTCGGCTGGTTTCGGCCTTCTCCCTTGGAGAGGTCATTTCTGTGGTGTATAGATATCGTACGTATACAATATACATAAAGATATGTATATACATGCACACACGCACATATATACACAACTGGGATCCTGAGTGGCCATGTGCCACTCAGGACCAGGCCTGCTTTTTCACCACAGGCTGGAGGGTTGTGTGTTTTAATTGGGGAGGGGGCTGTTCCACCCCAAACCCAAGTGCTTCACGAGGGCACCCTGCGAGCAGGGCGGCTCCGTATGCCGTGGTGACGTGGGAGTGGTGCCTGGCCCTCCACGGAGCAGACAGCGCAGAACGGCACGGTGGGAGCCACACGGCGGGCGGCGTTTGGCAGAGGAAGCTCGTGCCGCAGCGTGGAAATGGAGACTTCCTCGGGACAGCAGCTAAAAGGAGACCCGCTCAGCCACCAGGACCATCAGCCGAGGCCCTGGGGAGTACAGCGATAGAGAGGCTTTCACCATTGGAACCAGGGTTAAGTCAATGCCAGGACAAGCCAGCTTCCCCAGGCCTCAGGATCAGCACTGTCCCCACCGCAGGACGTCTGCAGCGACCATCTGCTTCTGGGGAGCGGTCCTTTGGCTGAGAGAGGATGGCAGCGCCTTTGCCAGGGCAGCTCCCCGAGGAGGGTCTGCAGGGACCCAGCTGGGAGGCTGGCTCCTCTTCTTCCTATCCTTGAGCTACAAAGCCATTGCCAACCTTCAGGTGGATGCCAGGCACGTGCCCTATCTGGGGACCGAGTCCTTCTGCGGGCACGTGACTTGCTTTTCTGGAGAGAAATCCAGAGACCTTACCCAGCGCATCTCTACTCTGACTGCTCCTGGCTCTGGCGGAGCCTGGGGCCCGGCTGGGCGAGGAAGTTCAAACTCAGGATCCACCCCTGGCTGATGGGAGAGGGCCGTTAGACATGACCTGGTCACGTCTTAGCCCATTCCATTTCCCTTTTGGCCAAAATCAGCCTTCAGCATTTCCAATGCATTTTGCAATGAGCGCCGAAGGTGAGAAGCCAGGCGAGCCTGAGGAAAGCCCCAGAACCCGCGGATACAGGAAGGTGGATGCCAGTAGGGGACCCCACCCCCACCCCCACCCCCACCAGAGAGGCAGATAGGCCGGGCAGCTCTCCTGTTGCCACGCGCTTGCGAGGCGTCTGCGCGGGTCTCCGCGCTGGCACCATCTGCCAATTCCTCAGGAGGACAGAACAAACCAGTGAGGCATGAAGATTAGATTATGTAACGCTGTTCTCCGAGAGGAAACGAATGGAACGAATGGATTTGCTTGTCGCAGACGTGTCACCGAAGGAGCCCCTCCCCACTTCCCGAGAGGACCACCGATGAAGAAGGACCTTTATTTCGGGCTCAGAACAGCCAGGGCCACGGCTCACTCCATTCATCAGAGCTGCATGGGCAGATCCGTCCAGCGACCACCTGAACGGGTCCCACGTGGCCAACCACGAACTGCCGGACAGGCGTGCTTGGCCCTCACTCTCTTGCTTCTCGGCAAGCCAGTGTTTGTGGTGACCAAACCCATGGCCATCGAGTCGATTCCTGTTCCACGGGGTTCCCGGGACTGACATCTTTCCCCTGCGGAGAGGCTGGTGGGTCAGAACCACCAACCTTGCAGTTAGCAGCCCACTCCCTGGTCCACAGCGCTATCAGGACTCCTGAATTTTATGACCCGTGGAGTCATATGTACTACACTGAGCTCTAAGCAAATGCTTTCAGAGAGCAGGGACCTTGTTCTTTCAAAACACAACAGCGTGGGAAAGAGAACCCATTGCGCTTGGGCATGCCTTTGCCACTGCTAGGCCTTTCTGAGCAAGCCCCAGCAGATGATGCACTTTAGAGTATGCTGGTTACAGTAACCCAGAGCCTATTGTTAGAGGTCACAGTGCCTCCATACATTATCCGCTCGTTTACAGTATTCCCTGCGGCTTACGGTAGCAGATCGTTTCCATTCGTCCGTCCAGACTCACTTTTCCATCCTCGGCGGCCGTCCTGCTCTGCCCTGGGAGCTGACCTAGAGTGGACGCCGTCAACTCCTTTGCTCTCCAGTTTCTAGCTGTGCTGACAAAGGAGATGGGGTGGGCAGCAGTTGGAGAATGGAGAGCAGCAGGCAAGGGCGGACGAAGGACTTATTGCCACTTCCCTCCCTGCCGGGTCACCTCAGGTAGGCTGTGTCTTCTGAAACCAGGTCGCCAGCCTTCTCAAGGCACAGCCCTTTGCACGCAGCTCTCTTGTTCTAGAGAAAGTTTGGATCATTCCTTCCGATCCGTTACGCCTCTGCCCAGCTTCACTCCCCCTCCCAGTTTCCCTACAAGTTGCCCCAACTGTTGTCAACAGTCCCTTGAGGCAGCCCTTGCTGAATTATCTAATTTGGGCCTGACACGCGTTTCTGACTAGGACCCGGACGGATACACCTACCACATGCCTCTTGTAGCTACCTGTTCCACATGAGGAAAGGAGAAAAGGGAGTGGAATTAATAACATGATCTGCATGACTTTATGTGGATCTTCTCCATGTTCACCTTTCCCCAAGACTGTAATCACAACTTAAAGATAAATCCTAATTCCGCTTTACAACATAATTGTGCAGTAGAGTTTGTATGAGCTAAATATAATTCGGAGAACAAGCTTTCTCATGCCATCAAAATTCACGTTAACAACTACAAAGAGAACGACGGAAACCGATGCCCCTGACTTCAGATTTCGCCCAGAATGCAAAACCATCCACCAATATTGAAGCCAATTCAGCACTTGTGGAAAACCCCCTGTGCAAGCGGCCAACCACGTGGCAATCTCTCAGTGTGCAACAGCATGGACAAAGCCCCTGGAGCCTGAAGGACTCAATGCAAATTGTATTTTTATAAGTCAAACCACAGGTTGCATGTGAGGAGGTTACTACTATTTGCATCACAATTTGAGGAAATTGTCACCCTTGGAGCTTTTGAACCAACCCAGACTTCCCAATGGGGCAAGTTTCAAGGGCGGTGTGTCATTACTCCTTAGGGAGGCCTGGTCCCCTTTGGTGTTGCTGGAATAGCAGGAATTGTGGCCTGAAAGCAGGAGCGGTAAGAATTCACCGCGTCAAGCGTGCAGAACGTGGTGCCAGTTGCTTCTAGCAGCACAATTCAGCCTAGAAAGAAACGTATATTGCATCATGCCCTCATTTTCTACTTCTAAAAATAAAAAATTGGGGGTGGGGGGCCAAACAACAAATGAGTACGGTAGGTGTGGAATACAAAACCATTCTCCCCCCTCCCCTTTCCATCTGAATGAAAAAGCCAGGCAAACTATTACACAGTGTAGGACTGCAAAAACCATGTCACTCTCCACTTCAATGGCTTCCTGCTGCTCTCAGATCAAGTCCAAAATCCTACCAGGCTGGCCCAGGTTCTGGGTTCACTGGCTCAGCTCTCTCCTGCACTGCACTTGAAGGCCTTTGTGCCGCCTGTTTCCTGGTTTGTCTCTTTCCTCTTTTGTCAGTCCCCCCCCACTCCCGCTGGGTCCAGACTGCCCACAGGCAAGGCTACTGATTGCCCAGGGGAACCCAGCCTTCTTGGACTCCCCTTTGGTCCTCACAGCCATGCAAAACCTCCAAAGATCAAGCCACCGATTTGACACTGAATAGCGGTTAGAAAGGCAAACTTTGCTATACGTTTGACCACAATTTTCTTTTTTCAAAACGGACAGGTCAAAGCACCACGTATGAAGTTCTACAAAGCCTTGCCATCCTCCCTCTCTCTTTCTCTCTCTCTCTCTCTCCCTGACACCTGTGCCCACATGCTGAAAGACCGAGAGTGGCAGGGCAAAAAACACTGAACAGGAGCACACACCCGAGTGGTTCAGTTCCAGGAGCTCCAGCTCAGGTGAGCAGATCAGAGTCATTATGGCCTCAACTCTAGAACGTTCTTGTGCCTCAAGCCTGAACGCTCACATGGTGACGCCGGGCCACGTGACTTACAGGGGCTGAGCCTGCGCATGACTACAATGATGATTCACCACGGTATCTTGGAACCGGAACCAGCCAACATGTACACCCCCTGTGTATTTCAACCTGGTCCAGGTTGTGGGGGTGGGAGGGTGGCAGGGGGAGCGGCGCCTGTAGGTCATAGGTTTGTGGGGCAGGCACAGAGCACCGCCCAGTGGTAGGCACTGAAGTGCATGATCTCACCAAAAACCCTCAAGGACTTTTTGTAATATGGATTACTATCTCTATTTCCTAAATAAAAATAGATAAATAAAACTAAGTGTGGGAAACAGAACTGGGGAGAGAGTGCATGCGGACAAACTCTCAACACTCACACGTTAAGGGGTCTGGGAGGTCAAGGCTCGCATGGAGGGAGCCTTCACGTTCATAGGTGGAGATGCGTCCCACTCACATTCTCCCAAGTACAAGTGATTCCCCATGATGTCCCCCCATAATCATGCCAAATCTTAGGTGCTGTTTGCAAACACATGGTCACTGACTATACACTTGGAGGTCAACTGATTGAAAGTGATCTGTCTGAAGGTTGTCAGCCATCTAAGGCAGTCAGATCCCATTTTCTGTCCCACCCTAAGTAGAGCCATCTGATGAGGATAATGGATTGTTCCCCTGAAGGAGAGCCCTAAGACACCTAAGGTCGAGCCAACTCAGACGACCAGGGTTAGGCTACCATCTTGCCTCTAAAGTCTGCCTGTCTTATTACGTGTGTGCCTTCTGTCACGTGTGTCTCCCTGGTGCCTCCCCTTCCTGTTGCGTATGTGCACAACCCTAGCTCGTCTCCGTTCTGTTACATGTCTGCCTATTGTACAACCCCTTCCTGTTACACATGTGGTTACCTGTAATTAAGGGGGCTTGCACGCCCCTAAAGGGTATATAAGGCTGGGTTGGAAACATATTCTCTATGTGTGGACCTGACTCCTGAAGTCATGGGGTCCCGGAGGGGAGCACTTGCATGCTGTACCTTGTCTGATGTCTCTTTAATTTTACCCCT
This sequence comes from Tenrec ecaudatus, assembly GCF_050624435.1. Classification (NCBI taxonomy): domain Eukaryota; kingdom Metazoa; phylum Chordata; class Mammalia; order Afrosoricida; family Tenrecidae; genus Tenrec; species Tenrec ecaudatus. The sequence goes on from NC_134545.1 coordinate 8,764,160, forward strand.
CAATAACACAGCCACCCCGTGGACCCGTTCCATTGTTGTGGTTTTGGGAATTTGTCTAAGGACACAGGTAGCAGCAGTGCTGAGATTGGAACCAAATGCCCAAGTCCTCTTAGGCTTGCATTCATTATGCAAAAGTAAAGTTGAAAGAGTACAAGTGCTGTGGAAAAGTTTGGTGGTTCCACAAACAAACAAAAATGGAACATTTGCAATTCCTAGTGACCCTGTGTATAACAGGATGAAACACTGAGCCCCTCAAATCTCTCCTATGATCAGCCCGCTGTTGCAGCCACCGTGTCTGTCCGGCCATCTCATCGAGGGTCTCCCTCTTTCTCCCTTTCTTCTTTACCACGCACGGCGCCCTTTTCCAGAGACTGGTCCCTCCTGACAGCATGCTCCAGGGACACGAGATGCAGGTTTGCCATTCTCGGTTCCAAGGAGCATTCTGGCTATCATTCTTTCAACACAGATTTGTTTGTTCCTCTGACCGTCTGTGGTATTCTTTGCCAACGATGTAATTCAAAGACATCAATTTTCCATCCTCCTTCGTCCTTGTCCAGCTTGGGCAGGCATATGAGCCCATTGAAAACAGCTTGGCCTGGGTCAGGCACACCTTAGTCCTCAAAGGGACAACTTTGCTTGTTTGGTTTTTTTAAAATCATTTATTGGGGGTTCATACAACTCTTATCACAATTCGTCCATCCATCCATTGTGTCAAGCACATTTGTACATGTGTTGCCATCATCATTCTCAAAACATTTGCTTTCTACTTGAGCCCTTGGTATCAGCTCCTCACTTTTTCTCCTCCCTTCCTGCCCCCCATCCCTTATGAACTCTTGATAATTTATAAATGATTATTTTGTCATGTCTTACACTGTCTGACGTCTCCCTTCACCCACTTTTCTGTTGTCTGTCCCCCAGGGAGGGAGTTATATGTACATCCTTGTAATCGGTTCCCCTTTTCTACCCTACCTTCCCTCCACCCTCCTGGTATCATCGCCACTCTCACCACTGGTCCTGAGGGGTTCATCTGTCCTGGATTCCCTGTGTTCCAGTTCCTATCTGTACCAGTGTTTCCAGTTCCTATCTGTACATCCTCTGGGCTAGCCAGATTTGTAAGGTAGAATTGGGATCATGATAGTGTGTGGGAGGGGGAGTGTTCTGGGGAGGAAGCATTTAGCCCAATTCAAAAAATCAGAAGGCAACAAGTGTTGGTGGACCTGTAGGTATGGACAGGCACTATGGACATCTTTGCTTTTTCACACTTTCAAGAGATCTTCAACAGCAAATTTGCCCAGCGCAAGATGTTGTTTGAGTTCCTAGTTGCTGCTTCCATAGGCGTTGATTGTGGATGCAAATACAATGAAATGCTTGGCAACCCCAATCTTTTCACTGTTGGTGCCGTCGTGAGGATTTGTGTTTCTTTATGCTGAGGTTTCATCCAATTGAAGGCGGTGGTTTTGGATCTTCATGAGCAAATTCTTCAAGGCCTTTGCTTTTGGAAAGCAAGGTGGTGTCATTTGCATATTGCTTATGAGTTCTCTGCCACTCCAGATGGCTCCTCCTACGTTATATAGTCCAGCTTCTTGGCTTGTTTCCTTCAGCATTCAGATGGAATAAATAGGGTGAAAAGTTAGAACTCTACCATACACCCCTTCTGATTTTAAACCACAAATCCCCCCGTGCTTTGTTCAAAGGGCTGACCTTGGTACAGGTTCTGCATGAGCACAATTAAGTGCTCTGGAATTCCCCTTCTTTACCATGTCATCCATAGTTTGTGGTGATCCACAGAGTCACATTCCTTCCCATCATCAGTTCCACACAGGTAAACACCTTTCTGGCAGCCTCTGCTTTCCGCCAAGATCCATCTGACATGAGCAGTGATATCTCTTGTGACAAGTCCTCTTTTGGATCCAGCTTTTATTTCTCGCTCCCAGCTCCCTGTCGATGTCTTGCGTCAGCTAATTTTGAATGGTCCTCAGCATAGTTTTGCGTACAGGCGATATTACTGGCATTGTTCAGTGATCTCCACATTGTGCTGGACCATCTTTCTTTGGAATGGGCACGCAGACAGACCTCTCCCAGTCAGCTGGCCAGGTAGCTCTCCTCCAGATTTCCTGGGCTAGAGGAGGGCTCACTTCTACAGGGCTGAGACATCTTGCTGAAGGAACCTCATTGGTATTCCACTCATTGCTGAGGCCTTGTTACTTTTTGGTTTGGTTTTGCCTCTTGGATTTCTTCCTTTCTCTTAGGTCTTGATGATCTGCTGTCTCCTGAAATGGCCGAATGTTGGCCGATTCTTTTTGGCTCCGTGACTGTGCATTCCGCTCCTCTTTTGATGTTTATTGACTCGTTCAATAGTGTGCCCGTAGAACCCTTCGATATTAAAACTCAAGACTTGAATTATTTTCCCCTTCAGTTTGTCCCCTTAAAAAACAAACAAACCCAAGTGTGCCCTTCCCTTTGGGTTTTCCAACTCCAGGTCCTTGCACATTTCATTCTAAAACTTAACTCTGTCTTCTAGGGCTGCCTGTTGACATCTCCCGAGCCGATTTTGTCCCACACCACTTCTTCCTTTCACTCGAGCTATTCCAAGTCAAGAACAGGTTTAGAATCACTTCTGTTGGTAAACAAGTGGCCATCTAGCTGAGAAGCAACGAAGCCCACCTGGAAGAAGCACACCAGCCCATGTGATTACGAGGTGCCAATTAAAAAAAAAAGAATCGCTTCTGTCATCCATTCAGGCATTTTCTTTCTTTTTAAAAATTAAAAAAAAATAAGTTTTTTTCTTTCTTATCTTTCCAAAGAGCTCTTTGCTTCCTCACTTATGACACCCGCTCTTCGGTCAGCAGTATTCCATGTGTCGAATCCCATCTGGAGATGGTCTGTCAATTCAGATGAAATGCACCCAAGATCATAACTTGGCTCTTGTGGACTTGTCTCAAAGCTCCAAGGAGGTCGTTCACGTGAACATTGTGAGTCCGTTCCACAGTGTGTTGCTAGTCCTGTGCTGACGGATGCACTTGAGTGTCTACGTGGTCTCCTGTCATAGCTGTGGTCCATTTGAGTCCTGTGTAGCCCATCCGGTGAGGTTCAATGGTGGTTGCCATTGATGCTGTGGAAGAAACCCTTGGCCTTGCAAACTACTGTCCTGAGATCTCCAGCAGCCACCTCTGCTAACTGCTGATCCTACTTCGTGTCCTACTTTCACATTCTAATCACCAGTAATTATCAATATATCTTGATTGCATGTTTGGCCAGTTCCAGGCTGCAGACAGTGATACAAAACTTTAGTTTGGTCATATTTGGCATTAGTGGTTGATGGGTGCGATAGTTTATTGTGCCAGCCTGGCCAATAAGCACAAGTAGGATTAATTGAAGGGCGGAGGGATAAATGGCTCAGTGAGCCTCGCCTTGCTTGTCCTATGCCTCAATTTAAAGGGGTACACTACCTGTGGGATGCCTAGCCTATGGACTGTGTCACTGTAAGTTGAGGTCCCTTTAAGCCCACACGATTGGAATGTTTGTCTCTGGAGCTGGGGACCGACAGTTGGTGACAGTTGGTGACCTGCCTTGCTGTTTGCTGCCTGTGTATATATAGCCCAGCTCTCTCTACAGAAAGGGACTGGCAACTGGCGACTCTCAAGCCTTAAAGGACTGCTAGTGTCTCACTGCTTTATAATTTAACTGTTAATTTCTTGTATTATCTATCTGTATATAATTTAACGGTTCATTTCTTGTATTACATATCTATCTTTATAAATATATTTATATATAATTACTAGCAATCTGGTCTTGTCTCTCTAGAGAACCTTGTCCAACAGAGTAATAGTCATATTAATGATCTTCCTCATAGGCATACAGACATTATCTTATGACTGACAAGGTTGGGCTTCAGGTAGACCTTGACATGAGTTTCTAAATCACAGGTTCTCAATCTGTAGGTTGTGACGACCCTTTGACAGGGGCCGCCTAATTCATAACAGTAGCAAAACGACAGTGATGAAGCAGCAATGAAAATAATGTTATGGTTGGGGGTCACCACAACATGAGGAACTGTATGAAAGGGTCACGGCATTAGGAAGGTTGAGAACCACTGCTCTAAAGGATGACTGTAACACCAGTCATCTTTTTTAAAAAAAAATCATTTTACTGGGGGCTCATATAACACTTATCACAATCCAAACATACATTCATTGTATCAAGCACATTTGTACTTTTAAAATTTTTATTTTATTTATTTTTTGTTTTTTTGCACATTTGTACTTTTGTTGCCATCATCATTCTCAAAATATTTGCCTTCTGCTTGAGCCCTTGGTATCAGCTCATTTTCCCCTCTCTCCCCTCCCCCTTCCCCATGAACACTTGACAATTTACAAATTATTATTTTGTCATATCTTGCACTGTCTGACGTCTCCCTTCACCCATTTTTCTGTTGTTCATCCCCCAGGAAGGAGGTTATATATAGATACTTGTAATCAGTTCCCCCTACTACCCCACCCTCCCTCCACCCTCGCCACTCTCACCACTGGTCCTGAAGGGATCATCCATCCTGGATTCCTTGAGTTTCCAGTTCCTATCAGTACCAGTGTACATCCTCTGGTCTAGCCAGATTTGTAAGGTAGAATTGGGATCATGATAGTTGGGGGGAGGAAGCATTTAGGAACTAGAGGAAAGTTGTATGTTTCATCATTGCTACACTGCACCCTGACTGGCTCATCTCCTCCCCAAAACCCTTCTGTAAGGGGATGGCCAGTTGCCTACAGATGGGTCTTGGGTACCCACTCTGCATTTCCTCTCATTCATAATGATTTGATTTTTTGTTCTTTGATGCCTGACACCTGATCCATTTGACACATCGTGATCACACAGGCTGCTGTGCTTCTTCCAAGTGGGCTTTATTGCTTCTCAGCTAGATGGCTGCTTGTTTACCTTCAAACCTTTAAGACTCCAATGCTATATCTTTTGATAGCCAGGATCCATCAGCCTTCTTCACCACACCTGCTTATGCACCCATTTGCCTTTAGTGATCATGTCGGGAAGGTGAGCATCATGGAATGCCAGGTTAATAGAAGAGTATTCTTGCATTGAGGAAGGACTTGAGTGGAGGCCCAATGTCCATCTGCTACCTTAATACTAAACCTATAAATATATGCACATAGATCTATTTCCCCATAGTCACATGTAAATATATTTACATATATACATGCCTTTATTTAGACCTCTATAAATGTCCATTTGCCTCCTAGTTCTTTCCTCTATTTCCTTTTACTTTCCTCTTGTCCCACTATCATGCTCAACCTTCATTTGGGTTTCAGTAATTCCTCTCAGTTACATTACTCTTAATCACGCCCTACCAGGCGTCCCACACCCTCCTCACCCCCGATTTGGATCACTTGTTGTTCCCTTGTCCCTGGGTTTGTTAACACCACTTCTTTCCCCCCACTTCCCCTCTCCCATGTCCCCCCGGAACTGTCGGTCCCTTTGTTTTCTCCTCCAGATTGTTCATCCAGCAACATCACTCCTTCCTGGTAGACCATATGATCATCTGATTCCAAGTGGCCAATACCAGTCCATTCCAACTGATGACTGCCTAGGTTATCCCATCTTTATGCGTGCCGTTTAATTTTTAATGTCGGTCACTTTTCTAGATTTAAATCTCATTGATCCACATCCAGAGGATTCGTGGGTCGTTGCAGTGGTTTCTTCTCATTCTGAGTTGGGCCACATCAGCAAATGAAGTTTGGCTCTATCCACTCACTCCAGTAAAGTCAATTTTACGTTGAGGAGGCTTTGCAAGTGTCTTCCAACCAGAGGGCCTCCCCTGATGGCACAAGAGCCCGCAGAGTGCTACTGCTCCTCCGAAGACTCAGTGGCTCCATTTTCAGAAGTGGACTGCTTCTCTCTGTATCCTAGTTTGCCTTAATCTGGAAGCTCTGCCGAATGCTGGCCATCGTGGGTTGACCGCTGGCATTTGAAATACCAGGGGCATAGCGCCCAGCACCACCACCACACACACACAAGCCAGTCCAGTGTGACAAATGGACAGGGCAGTGGTGGGAAAATACTGCATGCACCCGCAATCCCCAGGCTATACCCAGAATAAGGCAGGGATGTAAACATAAGCCAGTGTTCACTGCAGCACTTTCCACAAAAGCCAATAAAGTGGAAACAGCTGAAAAGTCCATCAAGAGGCGAGTGGATACAGAAAATGTAGGCCAGACGGAGGATAAACAGAGCCCTACTCAAGAAGAATAAATTGACCTCAGAGCCTATATTACACAGCCATGGTAGTCAAACGGCCTGGTCCCAGGACAATGATAGGTGAACTGACCAATGGAGCAGAAGAAAGACCCTAGAAATAACTCCACTCACCTACAGGCAGCTGGTCTTTGATAAAGGACTGAAATGCATTATGTGGGAAAGAGAGAGTATCTTCAAGAATAAAACCAAACCAAACTTACTGCCGTCGAGTCGATTCTGGTGCATAGCGACCCTGCAGGTCGGAGTAGAACTGCCCTGTGGGTTTCCGAGACACACTTGTCACAGAACTAGAAAGATTGTCCTTCTCCTGAGGAGCAGCTGGTGGTTCGTAACTGCAGGCCTTGTAATTAGCAACCCAGCTGGTGACCATGGTGCCACCAGGGCCCCCTTTGATAGAGGGGGCTGATAAAATTGGATTTCCACTTGCAGATTATGAAACAGGATCCAGGTACACTCACTCCACATAGAAAAACAAATTCAAGATGGATGAAAGACCTAAATTGTCAACCCTACAACTGTAATCAGTGAGGAAAAACAGGGACAATGAGGGTACTAATACTAATGCATATGCTTTCAAACAATGCAAAAACATACACACGGCAGAACACAAAATTGATGACTGGGATCTCTTAAAAAGAAGACACTGTGTAACAAAAAGGAGCCCAGGATGAAACACACAATAGTTGTCTGGCTCTTTAATGCTTCTTCCCCCCACTATCATGATCCCAATTCTTCCTTACAAATCTGGCTAGACCAGAGGATGTACACGGGTACAGATAGGACCTGGAAACACAGGGAATCCAGGACAGATGAACTCCTCAGGACCAGTGCTGAGAGTAGCAATACCGGGAGGGTGGAGGGAAGGTGGGGTGGAAAGGGGGAACCAATTACAAGAATCTACATGTAACCTTCTCCCTGGGGTATGGACAACAGAAAAGTGGGTGAACGGAGATGTCAGACTGTGCAAGATATGACAAAACAATAATAATTGATAAATTATCAAGGGTTCAGGAGGGAGGAGGGAAGGAGGGGAAAATGAGCTGATACCAAGGGCTCAGGCAGAAAGCAAATGTTTTGAGAATGATGATGGCAACAAATGTACAAATGTACTTGACACCATGGATGGATGGATGGATGGTGATACGAGTTGCATGAGCCCCCAATAAAATGTTTTTTTAAAAAAAAGAGTTACAGTCTCAAAATCTCCCAGGAGCAGTTCTACCCTCTCCTACAGGGTCCCTCTGAGTCAGAATCGACTCGATGGCAGTGAGTGAGTAAACACACAATGGATATTACTCGGGGTAAAGAAAACTGAAGCAGTGAGGCATGCCCCACCGTGGGCGAACCTTGACACCATCGTGGTGAGCCAAACGAAGAAAATCAAAAGCCAGTCACCAAAGGACAAACACTGTACACCCTCACACGAAACAAGCAAGTAGCTAGAAACCAGTGCGTATGGGTGGCCCCCAGGAGTCGGAGGGAGGGTGGAGCGGGAATGTGTTAGGGGCACTACGTTCCTGTAAGTGAACGTGGAATGGTTTGGGAAGGGACCAGGATAATGGAAGTACAGCTTAAAGCACAGTCAACGTACGCATCTAAATTGCCGTGTCAGCGTCCGTTGTGCTCTGTATGAGCTTACGCCAATAAGCACTGCCGCTAGGATTCCAGTTCATGCACGCACAGGCTTATTCCACAGAGAATGTGTTCCAACACAGCTGCAGACACGCTCTCTCAATAAGACACTTGTCTTAGTCTCAGGAGATTGCTTTGGGGGGAAAAAGTGCCAACCAAACAGTGGCTCTGGGAGGATGGACTCAAGGCGGGAAGGTCAGCTCAGAAAGTGTGTCTGTGTCAGACTGTGTCTGAGGGTTTCCAGGGAGTCGTTGTGTGAGTTACATCATCTACTGTCAAGCTGAGTATTAAGCATGAAGGGGTGGCGTCTAGCCTGTCAATCAGGTCATAGCCCATGAGGCCTCTGTGTGGGCATGGCCTTCTCCTGAGGATTCTGGGAACTCAGGCATTCTTCCTTGGAGGCAGGAGAGACTCTCTCTCTCTCTCTGCTCAGTCCCTGCGAGACATTTCTGACAAGAAAGCCACATGAAGCTACCCTGATGCACCCAGAGCACTGGGAACTGGAGAAGCCACGTGGAGACCCCTGCCAGCACTGAGATGCTTCTACCACCACAGGATCCACAAGACTTCCCACCCACTGGCCTGTGATTTTCCTGCATTCAGCATCAGTGCATAAGTTTCATGCGTCTGAAGAGGAATTTATAGATTGGTATCAGACATAGGAGCTAATATCAGACTTGTGGACATGATCCAGACTGGGCTGGGATGTTTTCTCAATATTCAGTTGCTCTTGTATATAAACTCTTTCCTATATACGTATGAGTATCTGTGAATTTGCTTCTCTAGTCTACCCGGACTAACAGTCATCTTGATAGATTTTCTTGAAGGACACAGGATGAGCTTCTTACTAAGAAGCTTTCAGAGAAAACTGTAAAGTGTGCAGATGAGAAAGAGACCAGGAAAACTGCCCATCGGACTTCCCCCCCCCCCCCCACCACATCGTGACATCTGCTTATTCTTTGAGGGCTACCCGGGCTGTCCCGTGAGAGTTTCCTGGGGAAACTTCATCTCACCCACCCTACAGCCCCAATCTTGCCCCTTCAGACTTCTTTTTAAAAGGCACACAATTTGGGTCCCTTGAGGATGTCAAAGCTGCCATTTTGACATCAATCAGCCCCAGAGTCCATCACTCTTTGGGGAAGGGTTAAAGATATTGGAAATACTTACAGACCTAGATGCAGGATGTGTCAGAAAACAATCACTTCCCAGTGTGATCATTCTGTTTAATAAGGGTTTAAGTGATTTTTTACTGACCCTTGAGTATTTTCACCACAATAGTAATAACAATAAAGCATCTATATATTTTTTGTTTTTTTGCAAGCGTGGCTCCCATCGAGAAGGAGCTCTTTCTACCCTCTGACCCTCGTAACACTGAACCAGATGCCTGCTGGGCATCTGTCTGCTTCCTGGCTTTACAATCACAAGCAAGTCATGTCACTGCTGAGCCTCAGTTGCCTCAACGATGAAATGAAGACCATATTGCCTGTTTGTAATGAGAACTCAAATATCTATCGAAGAAGAGATTGTGCAAGTGAATGAGATGGGGTGTGAACATTCTAATAAAATCCGAAACCTTATCAGCAATTGTTCTGGAAACCTGGTCAAGGCTAGACCCACTGCCTATTAAGAAGAGATGAGTCTAGAAATGGCCCTGGCATCCCCCGTGAACACCTGCAGTTCTTTGGGGATTCCCTCCTTGGGCGGTGGGCAGCCCTGCCATCTGCTGCTCACACCTGGCTGCCGAGGAAGTGGCAACAGTCTCACAGGTCTGGAGAGTCACAGCCAAGAGCTCTTCCTGGCATCTCCTGCGTGGAAGGGGTCCCCACTGATTAAGGGTAGCGGGGTCTGCCATGCTCTCTGAAGTTCCTATGTTTTGCTCCCTTGAAAAAGGAAAGAAGCAGAATGGAAGCTCATACCCACGACTCCACGCCCCCAGAGACCAGAAGAAGCAGATGGTGCCCGGCGTCCACAGATGACCATGGGGCAAAGGAACACAATATTGGGGTCTGGATACAGTGAGTGGAAAACTGTGGAACAAAGCTCAAAAATAACCAACAGTATCAGGCTGACCGGTCTAAGAGAGACTGGGGGGCACCTCCGCCAGGACTAGGGCTCTGCAATACCCTTCAATCCTGGAACTCAACTCACCTCCCTGGCTCGACTTTTAGCCGAACGACACAGACTTATAAGGTGAACCCTAACACCAAGGAGGCGCAGGATCCGCAGGGCCCCGGGAGAAAGCGAGGTGAGCAGGAAGGGGCAGAAAAGGAGGATGAATGGAAACGGGAGACCCAGAGGGGAGGTGGGAAGAGCGTGGTTGCACTGTGGGGGAGGCCATCAATAGCACCCAACAATGCGTGTGCGAACTGTAGACTGGAAAACCTTTCCCCCACGTCACCCTGCGAAGCTGGAGAGAGAGAGAGAGAGAGAGAAGCAGGAAGACAGATTAGGGTCTAGTCGGAGGCGCTCGCTGGTGTGTCTCATCTCAGCTTGGCCTCCAGACACACGCAGAGACTCGTTCACACCAATGCATCTGCTCACAGTCCCTGACGCAGGCACCAGAGAGCTGGCGCCTACCAGCCCACAGGCCTAAACAATGTGCACAGAGAAGTCGAATCTGGGAGGAAAATAGGAAGCCAGGCTTCAGTCGCTTCTCCTTCTGACAGATGTTCTTTCTGCAGGGATCTCTAGGGCACGAGGATGGACGGAGAGAATTCTAGACTGTCCTAACTGAGAGGCCACTGGGTCTGCCCGCTGGGAAGACCAGAGAAGTGAGGTGGAGTTGTGAAAATCCCCATGAATTCTTGCAGCCAGTAAATACCTTTGGTTCTCCTATTTCCAGGTAGCCTCCTTTCCTTCCCCGTGGGTGAAGGGAGACAGCAGACGGTGTAAGATATGAAAGTAATAATAATTTATCATTTATCAAGGGTTCACGAGGGTGGGAGGGGAAGGGAAGGAGGGGGGAAAAAAGAGGAGCTGATACCAAGGGCTCAAGTAGAAAGAAAAGGTTTTGCAAAGGATGATGGCAACCAATGTACAAATGTGCTTGACACAATGGATGGATGGATTGTGATAAGAGCTGGAAGAGTCCCCAACAAAATGCTTTATTTATTTAAAAAAAGATCAATGAGTGGTGGTGGTCTCCATCCTGCTGGTGGACCCAGGCGCCTGGCGCCCCATGTGTTGTGTAATGGAACTGCACCCGGTGATCCTCTTGGCTGTCACCTTCACGTAGCAGTTTGCCCACCAGGCCTTTCTTCCGCGGAGCCCCTGGGTGGGTTTGCACCGGCAACCTTTGTGCCAGCAGTCGGTGCATGGTGAAATGGGGGAGCAATTAAACAGGGAAAGGGGACAGGGAGCGCATTATGTGGGTGCAGTTCTAAGTCGAGCGGCCAGGGAAGGCCTGGGAAGGCGGCATTTGAGTAAAACTGTGAACACAGGGAGACCTGACAGTGTGCAGAGGAGGCAAGGAAAGATCCTGAATCAGGAACATCTGAAGTGTTCTCGGGAGCAACAAGGGATCCCCACCCAACCCCCAGTGAACTGAGCCGGGAGTGGGGTGGGGGACTTACCATGTAGAACCTGGCAGGCCATCATAAGGACCTTGGCATTGACTCCAAATGAGATGGGGACCCATGAGAGGATTTGGGGCAAAGATGATTTGACCAAATCAAAAGGCCGGACATTATTACTGTTCATTCATTCATTCATTCACTCACGGAGCCCTAGTGGTGCAGTGGTTAAGCACTTGGCTGCCAACCCAAGATTCAAACCTACCAGCAGTTCTGAGGGAGAAAGACGAGGCAGTGTACTTCTAGAAAGATTTACGGCTTTGGACAGCCTACGGGGTAGGTAGGTCTGTCTTGTAGGGTGGGTATGAGTCAGTGTCGGCTCAGCGGCAGGGGTTTGGTTTAGCGTTTGCCCCTCCCGTCAGGTCTCTTAGTTACCAGCACTGTGCCAAGGGGTCCCGGTGCTATGTGGAGGGGTCCCGGCAAGGACCCAGGGGTCCCAGGATTGTGTTTTCTGCTGGTTGGACCAGCAAGGCATGGAGGCAAGGAGGGAGGTGGCCCAGCCATGGCCCCCTTCTGGCTGCTGCCTTCCCCTGTCGCCTGTAGGCCAAGGAGAAGGCCCCAGGTAGCTGCAGGCTCCTGCACAGGAGGCAGCTGGAACCTGCAGGTTATAAATAGCAGCTCCTGTGACTGGGAGTTGAGCTGCTCTGTCCGAATGAGTCAGAGGCACAGCTCCCCCCAATTACAGCATCACCCCCACACCCTGTCCAACCTATCCTGGCTTGTCCCTCATCTCTGAACCAAGCCTGGGCCTCTCTGTCACTGCAGCTTCTTCTCCTAGGGCCCCAGAAAGGCCAGCACCCCCACTGTTCCATGTGTTCTGACAGACAGGACATGCACTGGGCTCTGCTGGATTTCAGCCCTCTGCTCTGTCACTTCTTGGCTGTGTGACCTTGGGCAGGTCACTTACACACACACACACACACACACACACACACCTGGAGCCCTAAATGTGAGTATAATGGGAATAGTGGTACCTATTGAGTGACAGTGTGATTGAGAGCTCATATAAAGTGCTCAGCCCACGGCCGGCCACATAGTAGCTGCTCAGTTAATGATCTCACAGCGACTCACGCTTGATTAGATGATAACTTAGGGAGACTCACTCATTCTGACTCATATCACCTGTATAGGACAGGGTAGAATTGTCCCTGTGGGCTTTGGAGGCTGCAAATCATCTTTTTTCTTATTTTTACTTTCAAAACCATTTTTTTTTTGCAGGGAGGAGGGAGCAGGAGAGGGAGAGAAGCAGGGAGGAGGGAGCAGGAGAGGGACTTCAAAACCATTTTATTGGTAACTAATACAGAAATCATATCACTGCATAGTTCAATCACATCAAGTAGTATTGTACAGTCGCTACCACAGTCAGTTTCAATACATTCTCTTCCTTCATGAACTCCTCGATGTCGGCTCCCCCTTATCCTTTCTCCCCCACTGTAACCCCCGCCCCCAGGAACTCTTATTCTACTTATTGTCTCTATAGGTTCATCATAAAGGCTATAAATCTTTACAGGAGCAGACAGCCTCATCTTTCTCCCTCGGAGCAGCTGGTGGGTTTGAACTGCTGGCCTTTTGGTGAGCAGCCCAGCGCAGAATCCACTATGCCACCTCTCTCACTCTCACTGCCCTGGAGTCGATTCTGACTCAAAGCAACCCTATAGGACAGGTTAGCACTGCCCCTGTTGGTTTCTGAGCCTGGAACTGCCGATGAGAGTAGAAAGTGGTAGATTCACCTTGCTGACCTTGAGGTTCGCAGACTAGCACATAACCAACCTACCACCAGGACTCCCGACTACGCTACTGGGGCTCCTTAAATACGCAAGAAACAACAGCTTTCCTCTCTGCAACGAAGCAGGGCCGTGTACCTGACAGGGTGGCTTCCTGACATCATGAACCCCTTGGCCTAGAGTTCGATCATGTTTCATTGATTTATTTGGGGGATTATTTTTAAAAACAATGTTATGGTCATTCAGGTGTGTGTGTGGTATATTTCTGATCATCAACGTTGCATGCAACAATCCAAACCACAAATCAAGTCCCCAGTAGCCCCCCCTCTACTTCCCCCAACAGAGAGTTCTAACAGCACATGTATGTCCGAGCAGGACTGTCCTCCATGGGCTTTTCCGTGGCTCATTTTTTCAGAATTAGATCCCCAGGACTTTCTTCAGAGGCACCTCTGGGTGGATTGGAACCTCTAACCTTTTGACTACCAACCAATTTGCCCCCGCAAATTGGGACTCCCGACAGTCACCATGCTGCGACCCAAGTGGTTTGCACGTGGCTACTCACTGGGAGGTTGGTGGTTTGAATCTACCTGGTGGGAAAGTGCTGCTGCTATGAAGACTACCGCCAAGGAGCTCCTTGGGACAGACAGGGTCACCGTGAGGCAGAGCTGACGGGACCACCAGGGGTTGGCTGAGTTCATCGTCTTCATAACCAGCTGAGTTCCACCAGCCTACTTCTCCATGGGAGGGGCGGAGACAGAGGGAGAGCACTGTGGCTCGCCTTCACAGATGAGGCAGAATCTGATGTCCGCAGGAAAGGGTGAGCATTTCCGGAGGGGGCACAGGGACGCAGGCCTGCTCTGGGAGAAAACACCCTTAGCCTGTGAGGTTGTTGGGCACTGTCGGGTTGGTTCCGGTGCACAGCGACCCATGTGCACGGACTGCAAGGCTGCCAGGGCGTCCGTCACCGTTGTCTTTGCGGGTGAGCCCCTGTGTCCGCCCATCTCCTCAAGGGGCTTCCTCTTCTTCCTGGCCCCACTCCTTCGCCGTTTCTCCTGATCACCTGTCCAAGGCACTCGAGAGACCAGGCCTCGCCATTCTCACCTCTCAGGAGCACGCTGGCTGTGTGTTCTTTTGCCAGTCCGCAGCATCTTCGGTCTTATTGGCCAGCACTCCAAGTCAAGCTCTTGTTGTCTTCAGTCTCCTTACTCGATGTGCATAGGAGGTGCCTGGAAACACCATTCTGTCTTGAAAGTAGCCTCCTTGGAAAGTCAAGGGAGATGGAGGAAAGAGCTAGGAGTCAAAGGGCATTCATGGAGGTCAAGACAAAGACATGTACATGCAAATATATATAGGAGGATGGGGAAATAGATCTATGTGTCTATATTTATAGGTCAAGTATTAAGGTGGCGGAAGGACCTTGGGCCTCTACTCAAACACTCCCTCAATGCATGAATACTTTCTTTTATTAAATTGGAACTCTATGATGCTCACTCTCCCGACACAACGGCTGGAGCCAAAGTGGGTGAACAAGTAAATGTGGTGAAGAAAGCTGATGGTGCCCGGCTATCAAAAGAGATAGTGACTGGGGTCTTAAAGGCTTGAAGATAAACAAGCAGCCATCTAGCTCAGAAGCAACAAAGTCCACATGGAAGAACACACCAGCCTGTGTGATCGAGTGGTCCCAAAGGGATCAGTTACCAGGCATCAAAGAACAAAAAATCATATCATTGACTGCACACCTCCATGATAGGATCGCTGAAGACAAATGGATGCATAAGCAAATGTGGTGAAGAAAGCTGATGGTGCCCGGCTATCAAAAGAGATAGTGTCTGGGGTCTTAAAGGCTTGAAGGTGAACAAGCGGCCATCTAGCTCAGAAGCAAATAAGCCCACATGGAAGAAGCACACCGGCCAGTGCGATCACGAGGTGCCCAAGGGACCAGGTATAAGGCATCATGCAAAAAAAAAAAAAGATATAAGTGTGTGTATGTATGTGTATATATGTGTATATGTATATATGTATGTATATATGTATATATATATCATATTAAATGAAGGGGGAAGTGCAGAGTGGAGACCCAAGGCCCAAGTGTCGACCAATGGAGATCCCCTCATAGAGGGGTTTAGGAGAGGAGATGGGTTAATTAGGGTGTGAGGTAGGATCGATGAAGAACACAGCTTTCCCCCAGATCCTGGATGCTTCCTCCCCCCAACTACCATGATCCGAATTCTACCTTGCAGGGCTGGATAGGACAGAGGCTGTACACTGGTGCATATGAGGGTTGGAGGTACAGGGAATCCAGGGTGGATGATACCTTCAGGACCAAGGGTGTGAGGGACGATGCTGGGAGAGTGGAGGGTGAGTGGGTTGGAAAGGGGGAACTGATTACAAGGATCCACATGTGACCTCTTCCCTGGGAGAGGGACAGCAGAGAAGGGGGGAAGGGAGACTCCGGATAGGGCAAGATATGACAAAACAACGATGTATAAATTACCAAGGGCATATGAGGGAGGGGGGAAAAAAAAGAGGACCTGATGCAAGGGGCTTAAGTGGAGAGCAAATGCCTTGAGAATGATTGGGGCAGGGAATGTAGGGATGTGCTTTATATAATTGATGTATGTATATGTATGGATTGTGGTAAGAGTTGTATGAGTCCCTAATAAAATGTAAAAGAAGAAAAGAGAAAAAAATGATTAGGGCAAAGACTGTACAGATGTGCTTTATACAATTGATGTATGTATATGTATGAACTGTGAAAAGAATTGTATGAGCCCCAATAAATTGTTAAAAAAAAAAAAAAAAAGAAAGTAGCCTCCTTGCTTTTCAGCACTTTAAAGAGGTTGGGCCAGTTACATCATCTGGTGTCAATCCGGGACTTGTGAGGATTAAGAGTGAAGGGGTGGAGTCTAGGCTGTCAATCGGGTCATAGCCAATGAGACCTCTGTGTGGGCATGGCCTGCCCCTGAGGATTCTGGAAATTACAGTATTTCCTTCTTGGAGATGAGAAACACTCTCTCTCTGCTCACTCCCTGGGAGACATTGCAACTGACAGGACACATGGAACTATGCTAGTTCTCCAGCTAGAGCTGGAGGAGCCACGTGGAGACCCCTGCCAGCACTGAGATGTTTACACTGCCACTGGATCCACAAGACTTCCCACCCACTGGCCTGTCATTTTCCTGCATTCGGTGTCATTGCATGTGTTTCATGAGTCTGAAAAGGACTTTATAGATTGGCAACAGACATATGAGCTAATATTGGACTTATGGACTCAATCCAGACTGGGCTGGGATGTTTTATTAATGTTCAATTGCTCTTGTATATAAAGCTCTTACTATACACATAGGAGTCTTGATGAATTTGTTTCTCTAGTCTACCCGGACTAACACAATTCTTGCGCAGCTTAAAACCCCAAACCCTAAACTCAGTAAAACAAACCCACTGCCACAGAGCTGATTTCAAGTCATAGCGACCTTCTCTGGGGTTTCCAAGGCCGTAAACTTCCATGGGAGCAGATGGCCTCATTGTCCCTCACGGATCCACTGGGGAGTTTGGACAATCAGCCTCGAAGTTAACGGCCACCTAGTGCTTAACCTGCAGCACCACTAGCTCTCGACTTTGGCTGTCTCAGCTTCCAAAGAGGGGGGCTACCTGTTTCAACCTTTTCCAGTGCCCCACATTGTTTCAGCGTGAAGGTGACCTTGGGTTTGACTGCACGGACACCCTTCCACAGTTGTATCTGGTTACTACACTTGATCTTAGCCAAAAGGCCGAGAAGCGATATATCTGGTTACACCCACTCACCCAATGTCCCAAATCAGGCTGCTTCCATCTCCTCCAGGCGCATGCTGAAAGCATGGTCCCTGAGTGGAAAGTGCTACTGCAGTAGGTGAGAGAGGCAGGAGCTCCCTGCTGTCACGCAGCTTTCCTCTTGGAGAAGCGAGAGGGCTGAGGTCCTAAGTGAGTGAGGAAACGATTTCCAAAGCGGTGCATTAATGAAGGAAACAAAATAGTATGATTACACTTGACGGGTAGTCTACAGAGAGAAAATGAGAGCTTTCTCAAAGTCAAAGTCTCAGAGACCCACAGGGGCAGTTCTATCCTGTCTAGAGGGTCTCTGTGAGTTGGCGTCGACTTGATGGCAGCAGATTGGGGTTTGGGTTTGGTTAACCTAAGGACTGGTAACGAGGCCAGTGGGCTGCGGAAGAAAGGCCTGGCCATCCACTTCCATGAAAAGTGCAGCTTAGACAAGTCCTACTCCATAGTACATGGGGTTTCGGTAGTCAGGACAAGAAGGAGCAACAACGCGATAATGACTGGGGGCACAGCAGCGCTTTTAAACAAGACGGTCGGTGACATAAGGTGGAGACCTGAGTGCGGGGTAGGGGGCCGTGGGGCAGAGAGGCTGGGCAGCACAGAGCGGGGTGTGTAGAGCCGGTGTGGTCGGCGTGGGAGGTGGCGAGGAGGAGGGAATGAGCTCAGCGTGTCAGTGATGACGACAGGCTTAACCTCAGAAGCCTGCTGGCCCCTTTGGTGAGATGACGCAGGCGTCCCCTAGCACAGGCCCGACGTGTAGTGGGCATTCCACGCACCGGACTATTAAGATGACGCACCTTCTCGGATCTGCCCCTGCGTGCTCCCAGGGGCCCTCCCTCCGGCTGCCCCTGCGCCCTTCTCTGCCCAAGGAAAAGGATGTCCTAGGCGCGAGTCTCCAAGCAGGAAGAAGGAAGCACCCTCTCCGCTTCCCCCTCCTTCCTCCGCCAAACCCTGCCCCCTCCGCGGCCCAGTGATTTTCCTGCCTCTCACAAGACGATTTTATTAAACATCTCGAAAAAATATTCTCTCCCTCCCGCTCTCTTTATTTATAAAAATCAACTTAACACCCTGCTCCTTTGTTCTATTTGGAAACTGGAACAGCCTGGTTTATATTTAGCCGAAATTCGGCTCCTTTTCCCCACAGATTCTGGCGAGGGAGCTCTGGGGGGCGATGGAAGGAGAAGGGGGAAAGGGAGTCTCGGAGGGTGGAAGGTGCCAGAAGGTGCCACCCCAGAAGCCCGGGTCTCCAGGAAGCCCGAGAGACAGGGAGCGCTGGGAACTGAAGCACCATTCCCAGGACCTGAGTGCCCGGCCCTGAGGCTCTCCCTCCATTGGTGGTGATGCTGCCAGGGCAGTGTCCACCCTGGGCAGCCCAGGGGCGCACACACAGCTTGCCAAGCCTGTGCCCCTTTGGAAGCAGCTCGGCAGGCCTGGCTCCTGAGGCTTCTCTGGGCCAATCTTTCCTCCTCGTGGTCCAGCGCTTCCTCGTTTGCACTGCCCTGGGGCTCTTTCCATCTCATGTCAAAACTCCAACGTATCGTGGTCGTCAAGTCCATGCTGGGCTCGTAGCGACCCTCTAGGACAGGGCAGCACTGGCCCTGCAGGTTTCCGAGGCTGTAACTCTTTACGGGAGTTAGAAAGCCTCACCTTTTCCCCTCGGTGTGGCTAATGGTTTCAAACTGCTGACCTTGTTGTTAGCAGCCCAAGGAGCCACCCAGCCAGGGCTCTTTAGCACCATCCAAAGTCGCCACAGGAAGCGGAGCAGAGGAGATAGAAGGATCAGGGCAGAAAACCTGGTCCTAATCTGGAGCCCAGCTTGGAGAGGCCATATATGAGCGCAGGCAATAGAGGGGGGGCGGGCAATAGGCAGGAGAGGTGGTTATCCATGGCGATTGCTACTAATCTACCGACCCATCTGTCATACCATCCTGATTTGTTTATGGCTGTGCTGCCGGAAGTTGGTGTTGGTGCCTCTTGTATTTCAATGGCCAACAAGGTCACCCGTGGTGGACAGGGCTCAGCGGAGCTTCCAGACTAAGACAGACTAGAAAGGAAGGCCTGACGGTGCACTTGTGCACATCAGCCACAGAAAATGCCAGGGACCACAACAGGGCGCTGTCTGGCAGACTTTGATCAGCTGCTGGAGAGGACGTCCTGTTGAGTGAGGGAGACGCTCTGGGAGACAGACAGATGGGCACAACAGCCACAAGGACGCTGGGAAAGGCTGGTGACGGCAGGATGACTCAGGGCCCGGCAACATAAGGGCTGGATGAGTCGGAATCGACTCAACCACAGCTTAGCAAGGGCAGCGTTATTATTGCTAATACGTGTGGGCTGAGCAAATGACTCACCTGCTCAGACCGCAAGTCGGCATGCAAAAGCTGCTTCCTCCAGGAAGCCTTCCCAGATTGGAACACCATCTGTGCAGAGCTAATAGCACAGCAGGGTGGGGGAGGAGATAAATCAACCAGCCCTCACGGGACCCCCAAGGGGAACTGAGACAGACAGAAATCCTTGCCCCAGAGCGTGCCAAGTTCCAGAGGAGGCCCGCTCCACCCGAGCAGGGCCAGGTGAGGTCTCAGCACCCAGCCGGCAGACACCATAGAGCAGCGCTTAGGGAGAGACAGGCTCACCCCCTGGGCTTGTCAAGTCATTTAAAAAAAAAAGCATTTGATACAATTAACACCTTTTCATGCTTCTGAAAATCAAACAAACTAATCAGCCTCAGCAGAGTAGGCACAAGAGGGAATTTCCTTAACTTGCACCTACAGCTAACAACTTCCATAACATTCAAAGACTAAGTACTCTGCCCCCTGAGACCGGGAACAAGACACAGGCACCTGCTCTCGCCACTTCTCTTCAACACGGGACCGGCGATAAAGAAGAGGGGCAAGGAGTACAGGTGTTTTCCTTTGCAAATGACATGGCGATCCAGGTGGGAAAATCCCAAGGCATTTAAAAGATAAAAACTACAATAACAAAAAGAATGATCCATGGGCCAGAAGATCAGATGGGCAGCTTAGAGACCAGTGATGGGAAAATTCATTTGGAAAAGGGGAGCCAGAAGGGCATCACAGTTTGAATGTGATCGATGGCCCTGGATTATACATGGAGCAGGTGTTGAAATTGTGTATCTTTGACTTCATATACCTTGACAATTAAAATAAATAAACAAACACAAGAAACTATTAGAACTAATTATTTTATGTATCAAAGCTAAAGAAATCTAAGGTCAATATAGAAACCGCTATTGTCTTTCTACAATTTGGAAATTAAACTTAAAAAACAAACACTGTAACATAAACAAAAATAGTTGAGGGCATTAGGATTTTCATCAAATATGTGCAAGATTTGTACACTGAAAACTAAAAACACCTTGTTTGGAGTGATTAAGAACAAATCCAAACTCGCTGCCATCGAGCCAATGCTGACTCATAGCGACCTCCTGTGGGTTTCTGAGACTGTCACTGTTCACGCGAGTAGAGTGTCCAGTCTTTCTCCTGGGGAGCTGCAGGTGGTTTCAATCTGCCCACCATGTGGCTCGCAGCCCAACAAGTACCCACTTTGCCACCAGGCTTCCTGAGAGAGACTGAAGAAGGCATAAATAAAAGAAGAGCTATCCCAGGTGCATGTATAAAACGAAGCCCTGCAGGTAGGGTGTGTGTGTGTTGTGTGTGTGTGTGCAAACCGACAAACATCAAAGATGCACATGGAAATACAAATAAATCCGACAAGTAGATGATTCTAAAACGGAGATGGGAATTCAAACTAAAACAGCACGAGCAGAGTGGGAGGCCTCTGATCCCTTGATTTCAAGAATGACTATAAAGCATGGTGACTGTGCTAGTCACGGAAGGATAGACCGAACCCAGCGCCGTGCGTTGTCACAGATGCGTCGATGCAGCTAAAGAGTCTCCAAGGCTGTCAGTCTTTCCAGGGCCAGAGCTTTCCCGTAAGCAGTACTGATGTTTCAAACCAGGGGCCTCTCCGTTCCAAGTGGAGCGCTTACCCACTGCGCCACCACCACATGGCACGAACACCGCGTTTTCTGCAATAACACGTGTTATGTCAGAACTCTTACAGTTCCACCATGTGCTGAATTCCATCATGCCCGGGGATTTATTTTAGAAAATTTGGTAGAGCTGTATAGATCAATGAAACAAAATAGAGAGTCCCTAAACAGATCCATATACATACAATCAATTGGATTTTTTTTTAACTGAGGAGTCCTTGCGACTCAATGGGGGAAAGAAAGCTTGCACTGGGATGCTTGGGTGTTTCCATAGGAAGCCGGGGTATGGAAGAACCCTGACCCTCTGTCCCCCACCGTACCCCACTTGGAAATCTCTGCACTGAGAAATCTTGGCAGCTTTAGGTTTCACACTTAGAAATCTTTGCATACGCCTCTCACTGCCACCAAGTTGATGCCGACTCATGGCCGCCCCTACAGGACCGAAGAGAGCTGTCCCGTAAGTTTCTGAGACAGACGGTAACTCCTAAGGGGAAGAGAAAGCAGTTGGCGGTTTTGAACTGCTGACCTGGTAGTTGGCAGCCCGTCTCATAACCACCATGCTACCAGGGCTCCTCCCACCACCGCACACGCATATTAATTCAACGTGGATCACATAGGGCCAACGTTAAAACTGTACGACTTGGAGATGAAAATGGGAGAATCTTTGTGTCCCAGGAGGCCTGGTGCTGTCATGGTTACGTGCTGGGCAGCTAGTCACAAGGCCGGCAGCTCAACACTGCCAGCCTCTGACTCCCCTTAAGAGGTACAGTCTCCGAAAACGCACCGGGGCAGTTCTTCTCGGTCCTGAAAGGCTGCTATGAGGCAGCATCGACCCGAAAGCAGCGAGAGGGGGACGCAAGGATTTCTGAGCGTGAAGAATCAACACAACGAGTAGCTAAGGCTGCGTTGCAAATGTGAACTTCTGTTCTTCAAGAGTGACAGCGGAACAAATAAAAGAAGCAGACTGTGAGCAAATGGGCCATGTGTGACCAAGGGCTTACATCCAAAGTATATCAAGAGCTCCTTACAACTCAGTGAGAAGTTCACTAAGCACGTAAGAAATAGGCAGGCGCTCAACGAACGGATACGTCACACAAGAAGAAACAAGATGGCACAGGCCAGCGCAGCGTGTCATTCCGTGGCACCGGGGCTGCCCACGCCTGCGGGGACTCGAGAGTAACTGTCAACTTAGGGGAGCAAGCAAATCACGGCTGGCTGGATGCCCGAGAGAGGGGGCGCAGGGCTCGGAGACGAGGACCTACTTCTGAGGCTTGCTCCGAATCAACAGATGCTGGACCCCCATGCCAGCAAGTTCACGGCTTCTCTCAGACAACGGATGGCCTCTCCTCCCCGGACTCTGCCCAGGACCCCAGGGAAGCAGCCCCAACATCAGTGAGGGAGGCAGAGTGATTTTTGAAAGGCAGGCAGGGCCTGCATGCGGCCCTGGAGCAGGGGGAGAACAGACCGGCGAGCGGGGCCCACGCCCCGTCCCTGTGACGTCAGCCCCACGCACTGTGACATAACACGGTGGCAGCAGGATGGGGAGGGGAGGTGTCCGTCGTCCTGAGTCCCCTTGGGAATTTTTAACTACTCCTACCCCAGGTGGATGGGACTGGAGACTGGGCTCCAACCGGAACAGGGAGTGGGAATGCCAGCCAAAAATACTTGTGGCCAAATGGCATGTGAGAGTGAATTCAGGTCTGGAGTGCGGGGGAACCCTGGGATTGGAGGGAGGAGGGTCACTGCTCTGAGGCAAAGCTGGGCCCAAGGGTTAAGAGACTGCCGACAATCCCCAATCCCTGAAACATAGAGGAGAGGAAAGCAGAGGTGGGATGGGGGACGAGGGGCCAGAGAAGCAGGTGCAGGGGCCAGAGGGAGCAAAACACTTCCAGTGAGCCCCATGGTGGAGGGTGGGGGGCGACCGGTGACTGCCACTGGGAGAGGGGCTCAGTACAGCCAGAGGGAGCCATCAAACCCCAAAATAGCTCCTGCTTCTGCCAGGAGACACTGGAACTAATCAAGGTGGGGATAATCCGAAAATCCATCCGAGAGAGTGCTAAGAGGCTCTGGCGTGCCAGGCGGGGCTTAGTGGGAAGGAAATTAAGATAAAGTGGAAGGTGTGGTTTGCAGCCAGCCCGGGGCTGCTGTCCTTAAATTTTAAGGCCAGCCTGCAAGTCCCATCTTCTCCAACCCAGCCAGAGGGACACCAGGGGCAGCCATCTAAGGAGGGCGCACTCTATCCCCGATGCTGAAAAAGACAGCCTCTCTGAAGTCAGTGGCCTGGGTGTGAATCCTGGATCTCTGGCTGGCCGACGGTGTGGCCTTGGATGAGTCCCTTCCCTACTCTGAGCCTCAGTTTTCTCATCTGGAAAATGGGACTATAAATGCACACCTTCCCACAGGGTGGGTGAGAGAGGAAGTACGCAACGCATGAGAAATTGTATGGAATTACTAATCTCAGCAACCCTGAGGTCAAGGGTACAGACTCTCAGGGGGGTCGACTGAGGCTCAAGAGAGCCCAATAGCACATGGTTAGCACGTGGGGGGAATTGGGCTTCCGGCTCGATGTGTTCATTTAGTAGGCTGGACTACTCTACCAGTTGGGTAAGGAGGGCCTAGCTCCACCGGCCTTCCCGTGTCTCACCAGGTCCTACAGAGAGACAGGTCCCAACAAAGACACTGGAAACAACTTCGAGTGGTGAGATACGGGGTCCAGCAGGGGCCCTTGGCTCCCTATGGGAATTTGGCCAAAGCCTTTCCCTTCTCAGGGTGGGCCTCAGTTTCCCCAGTGGCACAACAAGGGGATATGGTACCAGGTGACTCTTGTCCTGCAGCCTCTATTTGTTTGCTGGTTCTCCTGTGGGGGTGTGATCCAGGTGACAGTGAGAAGCAGGGGGTCAGAGAGGGGCCCAGGGCAGATTCCAGGTGCTCTTCCTTCCTGTTTCCCTCTCCCTCCTTCTGGGGAAAGCCCCCCACCCCCACCCCACAGAGGGGCCAACAGGAGCAGGGGTTGGGGCTGAGCATGAGCGTGGGCCCTCTGGGAGCTGCACTCTGAATGAGTCTGGTTCTTTCATTCACAGGTGCAACCAACATGCATTACTGGGTGTCAGGCTGTCCTAGACACCAGTGAGCAAGGACGACAAGCCACTACCCCATCCATGGAGCTGGCATTCCCACTGGGGACAATGGGACACCCCACCCAGTAAAGCTACCAAAGCCAGGTCGTTGCTGCACGGAGTGAGGGCCTTGTGAAGGGTCTTCCCAAAGAAGCTCCTGCCGGCCAGGCCTGGTTCCACGTGCTTAACAGGTACTGAATCACGGATCCCACTGGCACCTCTGAGGGAGGTGCCATTGGCGCCATCCGTGTGACAACTGAGGAAACGGGCACAGAGGTGAAAAGTTACCGGCCGGATTCAACGCCGCTGGGAGGAGGCTGAGCTGGGAATCAAACCCACCCCACCAGGCTCCATTATGTCGGCTGGTGGGGAGGGGCTTACCCAGGGCGGTCAGTTCAGGGACGGGACCACTGAAGAGGTGGCACCTGAGCTCAGGAGAGCTCACTATGGGAGATCAGGAGGCAGAGGTTTCCAGATGGAGCAAACACTGGGTGCAAAGGCCCGAGGTGCGTAGGTGCTGGGCAGGTGGGCAGAGGAGCCAAAAGGCCTGTGTTGGCTGGAGCAAAGGAGAGTCAGGAGATGAGGTCCCGGGGTGCCCTGGGCAACCAAGGGACTGGGGAAGGGCTCTGCCCTCCTGAGCCACAGGGGGCACACTTGGGGCTGGTCTAGGACATGAGTCTCAACTAGTTCAGACAGGTGTGGTGCCCCACCTCTCCCCACATCTAGCTGATGAGTCCCAAGCTGTGCTGAGTTTCCCCGGCGGCGGGGGTTGAGGGGGGGCGCTACTGCTGGCAGCCTGTTGTTCGGGGAGGATGGAGACAGGAGGAGCTCCTCTCCTTCCTAACGCCTCATCCCAGTGTCCTCCCGGCCCTGCACTCCCCCCAGAGCCCAGCAGGAGGCCCTCCCATCCTGGGCTCGGCTGCTAACCTAAAGGCTGGCAGTTCAACCCACTGGGCCCCACAGTGACAGAAGGCCTGGCAATCCACTTGCATCAAAATCACAGCCACTAAGACGACAAAGGTAGTGTCCAGGCCAACCTGGATGCTGCAGGGGCTGACCCAGACGACAAAGGGGCCGACTCACATGACAAAGGGGCCGCCCAGGCCCACCCAACCACTGGAGAGTCCGACGTGGCCATTGACAAGCCTGGATCCCTCACTGTGGCTGCCCCAGAAGCCGATGCTGCTGCAAAGGGTGCCCCTACTCCTTAGGAAGGTGGGCAGGCCTCCACCCCAGCTCACGTAGGCAGTGCTCCTGCGGCAGGGAGTGCAGACACTGGATCTCCGTGCCTTGCCCAGTGAGGGGTGATGCCCACCTTATGACGGCAGGAAGAAGGAAGGTCTAGGGGTGGGGCTGGTTGCAGGAAAGTCCACTCCTGTTCTTGACTCAGTTTCCTCAGTCTGATGCCATTTTTTTTTTTTTTGCTGTCTTTCAGTATTGTTCTTTGCCTGTCCTGGGGGAGAGGGACGGTGGGGGTGGAGGGCTTAGGGCAGGATCGCACCCCAGCCGATTGAGTGGGGAAGGAACCCCCAGAGGGAACGGACATTGACAGAGTTCATTGTCCTGACAGGAGGCAGCCTGTGGGCTGCTGAGGGTCCTCGCTGGGGACCCCAGGAGGAGGGGGTTTCCCTGGTGGTGGTTACTTGTCCCCTCTGTTGTGATCCTTTCCTTCAATGGTTCTAGTTCATGTTTCTCTGTAATAAATTTGCTTGAGTGTTAAAAAAAAAAATCACAGCCACTAACTAACTCAATCAATCAAGATCACAGGCAGGAAAACCCTATGGGGCAGTTCTACAACACATGGGGGCGCTGCGAGTCAGGATCAACTGGATGACTGGACCCTCAGGAGCCCCTAGGCCTGAGTCCTGACTGCCCAGTGCCTCTCATGTTCCCTCGCAGACGACGTGGTGGCTGCTGTGCTGGGGTTGGGAGCGAGGCTGTGGGATTCCCCCAGCCTGGTGGCGCCTCAAAGAGACATCCCCAAGGTCCTCGTCAAACATCCCTGAGCTGAATCTGGACTCCACCGTTACGCGGTCTTGGACAAGTGGCTTCGTCTTTCTGAGCCTCCGTGCCCTCGTTCCTCAATGCCAGCCTCTGGGAGGTCTTTGAGAACTCACTATCAACAGGGATGGATGGGAGCCTCCTGAGGACTGGAGATCTCTCTCTCTGCTTGGGAGGTGGGATGTGAACATGCTACACTGTACGCAGACGCATTTCACTTCATGGATGTCCTACCTCAACTTTTTTCACAAAGGGCCAAAGACAGGCACACGGTGCTGGTACCCCCGCCACCATCAAGTCAATTCCAACTCATAAGAACCCTACAGGACAAAGCAAAGCTGCTCCTCCGGGTTTCAAGGCTGCAAATCTCCACAGGACCTGACTGCCTCATCTTCCTCTTTCCAATAGCCGGTGGGTTTGAACTACTACACGTGTCGCCCAACGCTTCATGCACTGCAACACCAGGACTCCGTGTCACATGGTGAGCACCACATAAATGTTGGCTAGTGTCGTGGACTGCGTCATCTCCCCACAAAAATATGCATCCACTTGCCTGGGCCAGGACTCTCGGTATTATGTAATGATCCTCCACGTGAATCCTCACCTCTCTGTTCTTACAGGAGCCCTGATGGTGTGCTGAGTATCCACTGGGCTGCTGACTGCAAGGTCACCTGTTCAAAACCACCAGCCGTTCCGAGGGAGAAAGTTGTGGCTTTCTGCTCCTGCCAAGAATCACAGCCTCATTTGAAATGTAAAGCCGCCATCTGATTTACAATTTGAAAATGCGTGAAAAAGATGTACGGCCTTGGAAACCAGGGTCTCCACAACCAGTTGTCATAATCAACTTGATGGCAGTGGGGATAGAAAAGGGGAGAAAAGAAGGGGTGTGTGTGTGTTGATCAAGCAAGATTAGAAGCAGTTATGTTAAGACAGGATGCCAGCTACAGGACTTGGCGACGTCTTGAATCAATCTCTTCGGACATACAAACAAGATTAAGCAAGTGAGCAGAGCTCTGAGGGACCTGAATCCCACTGAGAAAGAGCCAGTCCCATGGAGAAAGCACAGTCTCTGGGCCTGCCATTTGGGAACTGCCTAGGGGAGGCTGGTGCCCACAGCACAGGGAGATCCCTGCAGGACTGAGGGCCCACAGACAGATGTTGAAAGGAGACAGATATTGAAAGGAGACCAGGACCCTCTCGCAGAGCCCACAGAGAATGCGCCTTCCCCGAGAGCTGGGCCCTGACCTTGAACATCCAGCATTGTCAGCTGAGACTCCATTTCTGTCGGTGAGGGCCGTTGCCCGGTAGGTGTTCTATCAGAGGAGCACACTTAGAGCTGCTGGTAGGATTTAACCTGCTGCCATCAAGTCATTTCTAACTCAGGTGACCTCCATGGACTGTGGAATGGATCTGCTCCAGAAGGGATTCTTGGATAATCTTTACAGAGACAGATGGCCAGGACTTCCTGCCACAACCCTGCCGAATAGCTGCAGAGGGAGTACCTAATGGCACCACCCAGGGATCTAGAGTTTGTAGTTGTCGTGAGGCGTCATGGAGCCCCTTCTGACCCACAGTGACCACACTCACAGTAGAAAGAAACATCTCCCAGGCCTGCACGGTCCTCACAACCATTCCTATGCCCAAGTTCATGGTTGTGGCCAGTGTCCATCCATCTCCTTGAGGGCCTTCCTCTGTTTCGCTGCCCCCTACTTCACCAAGCAGGATGTCCTTCTGCAGGGACTGGTCTCTCCTGACATGTCCAAAGTATGTAAGATGAGTTGATTCACACATGTGGCAACCTAGAGGTCAGAGTAGAACAGCTCCTGTGGGCGGTGAATCTTTCTGTAAGCAGCCTGTCTCATCTTTCTCCCAAGGAGGGGATGGCGGGTTTGAACCTCCGACCTTTCAGCTAGCACACGCATGGGTTTATTCCAAAGGAAACATACGTGAATGTGTCTCGGTGACCCCTGGAGCTGGCAGACAAGTTCCTTCTGCAATACGCTCGTCTTCGTTCCACTGGGGCACCTTCAACGATGACAATGACAACGACGATGAGTTTGAGGACAGAGCTATTAAAAAAAATGGAACAAAACTACTCAAGTGGACATCATCTCAGTAGGAAAGCTGCCCACACAGACCAGCCATTCTGATGGATCAAGTGTTTGAAAGGCAGTCAGAAAGACTCAAAGATGAACCAAGCCAGGGACGCCTGTCAACCTCGATGGGTGAAGACACGGTGGTTAACGGTAAGAAACTGGGGCAAGAATACCCCTAGCTACTAAGGCGGGGGTGGGGTGTCTCAAGCGGGTCAGCATTCTCTATTTTAGGGAGCATTGGGGCCTCTGCAAGATTTCGGTGCGATGGGCTCCAAGAGCATCACCCAAAGATCTTGAAGCGAGGGCTCAAAGAGCTGGTCTTTCCATCCGTCCTTTAAGCACGATGGAAGCTCATGGAGACAGTTTCATAACCAGAGACGAGGCTTCGATTTACCGGTACTATCTGGGAATCCAAACAATGGATTCCTAGGGGATCTGCGGGGCCAGTGTCATCTAAGGGAGCTGCCAGCTCAGAAGGCCATGGCCACTGTGTTTTGCAAGTCCAAGAGTCGTCTTTCTTGAAGGACACAGGGTGGTCACAGATGCTTATTAAGAAGTTTTAAGACTGAAAACTGCACAGGTGGGACAAAGGTCAGCAGAATTGTACCAAGCATTGTTTCCCCAGTAGAAGACACCTGCTCATTCCTGGTGTATCAAGGGCTGTCCTAACTCTCTCCTCCTCTCTCAGCCCTCGGGAAGCCCTTTGGCGTGGACAGCAAGGGCCGGGCGCCCTGCCTCTGCCCAGTTTCGGTGTCCCTCCTCATACTTCTAACCCCTTCTGCTCACAGCTCCTGAGACTCCGCACTTGAACTGTTCTGGCTTCCTCACCTTTGGATCTCCACTCAGAATCACCACCTCCAGGAAGCCCTCCTTGGCCTCACCCACTTGCCCCTGTGCTTCCCTCTTCACACAGGCTCTTCCTCCCTGTCTGACTCGTGCGCTTTTAGCCACAGGTCTCTCACACTACACCTGGGAGGACTTCCTCTGACCTCCCTCATCCTGCAGTCTTGCCAACCGAAACCCTGGAGCAGCGCCCAGGGGAAGGGCCCCTGGGGCCTGGGTGACCATGGTGAAGGCTGGAGCCCACCTCTGATCTCCCAACACACGCCGCTTGAGCCCAGGATGGAAACACGCAAGGACCAGCCCATCGGCCACTCCTAAGGCAATGCCCTGCAGTAGTTACTGGGCTAGACCAGTGGGCAGGCTGGGCTGCAAATCCCAGCTTGCTCCCTCCCGGCTGTGTGACCGTGGGGGAGTGCCTTTACCTCTCTGAGCCTCATCGCTCTCCCCTGTCAAGTTGGACCCGTCATGCCCCTTAGGAGGGTGTCCTGAGGAAGCAGGGAGCTGGTGTCACAGGGACTATTGTGGGGCAAGCCCCTCCAGAAGGAACCAACAAGGTTTCTTTTTGTCACACTTCAAGTTGCTCTGATGGCCCCTTCCCCTCCGCCCGCCCCCACCCCCAGCACATACATGCTCATCCGATGCTTTCATAATGAATGATCAGGACACGGGGGAAGAAACCGCCACTAGAAAGCTGGCAGGACTAACCCATCCTATCGCCACAGCCACCACAGGAAGTGGGTGCAGCTATGATGCCCCCTTGACGGCTCATACAGGAGCCCTGGTGGCTGCCATCGCCAAGGTCAGCAGTTCAAAGCCGCCAACTGCTCCATGGGAGAAAGATGGGTTTCTCTGCTCCGGTAAGGAGGTTCAGCCTCAGAAACCCACAGGACGGTTCTACCCTGTCCTGTAGGGTCACAATGAGTCGGACTGACTAGGGGGGCGGGGGGTGAGAGCTGACAGGCCGTGGAGCGGAGGGCCAAGGGCATGCAGGTCAGAGGTCGTGGAGGCTGGCTTCTCGAACCTTTTAATCGCCGCCTTGTGTTGCTGTTTGCCCTGGGTGCCTTCAAGCTGACTCCACCGCAGAAGAGCAGCCCATGTGACCAAGCAGAACTGCCCCTTGGCGCTTGCTGGGCTGTCATTGGAGACCAATTGCCAGGTCGCTTCTCCCGTGGAGAAGCTGACCTAGCTTTCGGTCAGCGGCTGAGAGCTTCTCAAAACCCCAAGCCCTGCCTGTCCTGTCAGCTTGGCATCTCGCCAGCCCTGTGGTCTCCGTCACCTGAGCCTCTCTCTGGACCTCAGTGTCCCCAGCAACCAAGAGAGGGCTGTAGGAGCCAGGCTTGCTTGGCGTCCGAGTGTAAGAAGCCGGGTGTCTGGCTGCCCACCAAGCCAGCCGAAGCAGGGGCGCCACTTTGCCCCGGCTGGACTGACACAGGTACATCACCCCACATGCCAGCTCCAGCCCCTCCCCTGCATTGGCACGGGGGGTGGGGGACTGGCCTCTGCCTCTTCCCAGCCCTCCCCAGGCCCCCCGAGGCAGGCTGCGGCGGCCACCCCCAGACATCTATTCCTGTCTTGGCCTAGCGCCGTGCTGGGGAAGCAGCAGCTATTTTGAGGCCCTTCTCCCTCCAAGTGTGAGTGGTGGGAAGGCGCCGGGAACATCCCGAACTGGGAGGCTGTCCCTGCAGCCTCGTCTTGGACCTGGGCCACACCGGGCCTGTGACTTGGCCTCTTTTCCCACCTCTGGAGGTGTGTTTGGGTCTGATCCTGGACACCACACTGATATAACCTGGGAGAACGGATTCCAAGGGGCACTGCTGAAGGCTGGCACACATACGGAGGGGTGGGGAAGGGCGGGCTCAGGGGGGACCCTGCCCTTCGAGGAGAGGGCTGGAGCAGCCAGCTCGGAAAGGGAAGAAGTCCGAGTCCGTGACGGTATGATAAAGCATCCTAACTCTCCTTAGGAGCCCCTTGGCAGTGCAGACATTGACCACCTTCTACTGTTAACAGAGTTCAGAGTTCAAATCCATCCAATGGCGCCTCATGAGAAAGTAACAGGGGGCAGGCTCTCACTGCCCCTAGTACTGATTCCAGCTCAGAGACCCTACACTACTCTTGGTTTCCCAAACTGTAACTCTGCATGGGAATAGAAAGCCTCATCCTTCTCCCAATGAGTGGCTGGTGGTTTTGAACTGCTCACCTGGTGGTTAGCAGCCCAACACCTACCCCTCGCTGCCACCACGATCAGCCACAGAGAACCCTGCCCGTGGACCACAGTGCTACTCTGACACAGGAGGGGTCTCGCCAGGATTGGGAATTGACTCAAACCTCAACTGGCTCTGACGTGTCTTTTTTTAAACTTGTTGAGAATATGAATAAACCATAAACGGATTCAGCTGTTTGTATGCAGACCGAAGCTCGGTGACACTCATTCCGTGCCTCAAGCTGCACCCTCCTTTTGCAAGTGGTTCCTTCCCCCGGAACACACACACACTGCCCACAGAGGGTCCTCTCTCACCCTCCGAGCCCGTGGCCCGCTTGGGCCTGTGTAGATAGATCTTCAAAGGGTGCCAGACTCCAGGCTGGCCTCCCAGAGCAGCTAAGCTCATCTACTGTATGGTGTGAAGAAGATTTCAGAGGTGATTTCTGGTTTCAGGTTTAAAGATGACCTCAGGTCAATAGCTTCAGGGGTTCATCCAGCCTCCATGGCTCCACGCAAACTTGAAATTCTGTTCGGCATTTCTTCCCCTTTTGATCAGGAATCTCCTAGGTGATCTTGGACCAATAACCAGAGCACTCCCTGCTGCCACCATCAAGTCCATTCCAACTCAGAAGAACACCCCATTAGCAGGAGGGGGCTTCGTGGTGGTGATTCACCAGGTTTAAGATCAAGAAAAATGTGCTTCGGGGTTGTATCACATGCCAGACTTATTCAGTCTGTCAGCCGAGCACATCATCCGAGAAGCTAGCCTCTAGGAAAAGAACTCGGCACCGGGATGGGTGCGAGGCCGATTCATAGCCTGCACTGTGCAGTTGGCAGAGCCTGGGAGGACGTGAAGCCCTTGCTGATGAAGAGCCAGGATTGCAGCCTTCAGTGGGGATGACAACCCAAGTCCTCACAAGTGGACCGTTAGGGAACATCCAGGCCACCTGAGAAAAGGCTAAGTCGCCAAGGATTTCATCTTGCTTAGGTCTTCCATCAATAATCATGGAAGCAGCAGGCAAGGGATCGATGACTTGTGACACTGGGCAGATCTGGTGCGCGAGACGGCTTTAAAGCACTGAAACACAAGGATGCTACTTTGAGGACGAAGGTGCACCTGACCCGAGCCCTGGCCTTTTCCATCACCCGCATGCATGTGGAAGTTGGATGCTGACTAAGGAAGACCGGATGCATCTGCATCATGAGGCCGACGGAGAATGTTGAAAGGACCGTGGATTGCCAGGAGCACACGTCTGTCTGTCTGTGTGTGAGCTGCGTCAGAATGCTCCTTTGAAGCAAGGACAGGGAGACTTTGTCTCAGGTATTTTGGACATACTGTTGTCAGGTGAGAGTCCGGAAGAAGGCCCTCCTGCATGGCAGAGCAGAGGGACAGTGGAAAGGAGAAAGGCCCTGGACAAGATGGACTTCACAGTGGCTGCGATGAAGGCTCCCATACAAGAACACTTGGGAGGAGACGGCGGTGTTCGGCTCTGTCGGACAACACGCGGGCTCACTGTGAGTTGGAATAACAGCAACGCTATAGCATCACGGTTTTCCACCTGTGGGTCGTAACCCCTTCAGGGGTCAAATGATCATCTTAGGAACTGAGACACCGCTCCTCTATCCATCTCCAGGCGGCTCCACTCACATGCAGATACCCCACCTACGAGTACCCAGCATGAAGACTGTTACCCATGCTACACCGTGCTTCAAGGCAACATGTCATTGATTTGTCATTAGAAATCAATAGTTCACAATATAGAATGACATATTGCTTTTGTGATTCATCACTAGGCTTTCATGATGTTCAGTTTATAACCATGAAACTGCATCTCGCCTATCAGATACTTACATGACGATTCATCACACTAGCAAAACGACAGTGAAGTAGCAATGAAAATAATGTTATGGCTGGGGGGTCACCCCCACATGAGGAACTGTATGAAAGGGTGGCGGTGTGAAGAAGGTGGAGGACCCCTGCTCTAGGATGGTCCTTGTTATCTACGATTGGGGCCACCCCCAGCTCAGGGCAGCACCATGCACAATGGGATTGGATTACTTTGATCCAGAGGGTTTGCACTAACTGATTTTGGGAAGTGGATCATCAGGCCTGTCTTCTGAGGCCATGTTAGTCCACCGAGACATGTTCAGCTTCATAGCACCATGCTGGCCTCCCCGTGGACACATGGGTGACCGCTGGCCTTGGGGGGAACTGGTCAAGGCTCAAACCTGGGTCTCCCACAGAGAAGGGGAGAGTTCAACCACCACTGGTCTGTCTAGAGAAGCTGTGAGGAGCAAAAAAGTCTCTTGAAGGACAGTGCTTAGTACACTGCCTGGTACTGTTAGGGAGCTTAGCTTAGGGGATGGGGCCTCCATTACGCATGCCCAGAGGTCCGAACTATGGAAACAAAGGAGTGGCACACTGCACATGCTCAGAGGTTCAGGTTTCCCGCCAGGTACTTGTGGGTGGGTGCTGCACCTGAATTGGCCCACCTAGGCCAGGTGAATTCAATTTAGCCAATGGGGTCCACCAGGGTCATCCACCACGCCTCCCCACGGAATATTTGAAAAGGCAGAAGCCTGGAGTTGACCACGTGACTCTACAAGCAGTTTCCGGGCAGGCTGCACTTTCCTGAGGAGCCCTGCAGGTGCCTGTGTAAACCTGAAACTTCCTCTAACGCTCATAAAACTCACTTGGATCACAAACCAGGCTTCGGTGTGGATTCTTTCTCGTGCGGAGCCAAGGACTGAGGTCTATCTCTCCCCCTGAGAGATCTAACAGTACAACAACCCAGAACAAAAACCCTGCCCTCGAGTCAATTCTGAATCTTAGGCAGCCCTGCAGCACAGAGTAGAACTGCCTCTTGGAGATTCTGAGACTTTATAGCTTTACAGGAACAGAAAGCCTCATCTTTCTCCCAAGGAACAGCTGGTGGATTGGAACTGCTGACTTTGTGTTTAGCAACTCAGTATGTAGCCCACGAAGCCACCAGGGTGCTTTTGCCTGGCACATAATGGGACCGTAAATAAAGACACACTTGTGTCACAGAGGTGGCCTTTCGCTGCCACAAACTAGGCTGCTGGAGGAATCCTTGCTCACCTGTCATTTGGCACAAGGGTAGGACTCTGTGGGGTAGATTCTGGGCAGGGAAATTGCTGGGTCAAACGGCAGTGCCCTTGTAATTTCAATTACTTTTTGGATGAGCGGATCCTCATAGCCAGGAGGGAAAGAGGTCCCTGGGACAGCAGGGAAGAGGGAGGCATGAGGTGCAGGGTCTGTCTGCAAGGCCCAACCAGGGCAGACTTGCCCCAGCAACCTGGAGGATGCTACAGCTCCTGGGGGCCCTGGCCAGGCAGATGGAGAGGTTAATTTCATCCAGATTGTCCCCATAAGGGTTTTCAGGGAATTGGATGATAGGATTAAAGGAGCAGGAAACAATAATGAGCAGCAGCTGCTTAACAAAATACTGAAGCAGACACAATTTCCTTTGCTGCCACTGCCAGCCAGGAGGACACCCAGGCTCTGATAACTGGGACCCCTGACTGCCCAAGGCCCCCAGGATGGGTCCAAAAGTGGCCTCTCCTTCCCCAAACGTCCTTGCTAGGCCCCAGACGCCCCAGCATAAAGAGAAGCATGCCAGGAGTTAGTTAGGAGCACAGGTTTTGAGGGCAGACGGATAATGGCTCGAATTATGGCATGACCTTGAGCGCGTCGTTGGCCCTCCCGGAGCCTTCAGGAATATGAGACTTAACCTCATGGGGTTGCTATGGGACTGAATGAAGTCAAGCAAAGACAGATCTGCGTTCAGGGTCTGAGGGTATTTTTCAAGTTGCCATTGAGCAACTGGAACCACGCCGAAGCCTGGTTCGTGATCCAGGTGAGTTTTATGAGAGTTAGAAGTTGTTTCAGGTTTACACGGCACCTATAGGACTCCTCCCGACCATGCAGCCTGGCGGAAACTGCTCAGCGTCACAGAGACCAACTTCTTCCCTGCAACTCTACGTTAGATCTTCCGCCCTCGACTCCAGGCTCCTGCCTTTTCAAGGATTCCACGGGGAGGTGTGGTGGACGACCCCTGATCGATCCCATTGACTGAATTGAATTCACCTGGCCCAGGTGGGCCAATCCAAGTTTAGCGCCCACCCATGCCCAATGCCGGGAAACCTGAGCCTCTGAGCATGTGCAGTGCGCCTCCCTTTGTTCCCGTGCTTGGCTCTCTGGGCATGCATTAACGGACATTCCCATCCCTGCGCTAATTTGCCTAACAGATTCATGGCAGTCCCGTGTTTATCAGGATAGAATGGTGCCCCAGGTTGACATGCGATGTGTCGATTAGACTCATGAGGATCCTTTGTTTAGTTTTGTCTTGAATACTCTACTGCCTTTTCAGTCCAAGTGTCCACAGCAAACCATGTTCCTCCTTTGGCAATTCCCACCAAGTTGTTCAAGGACATTCATGGTATTTTCTCAATGGCCAACCTTCTCAAGGACTGCATTGGGTTGGCTCCTTAGGGTTTTCATGGCCGTAGCTTCAGTATGGATTACAACGCACTCTAAAGAAAACCAATTTTTTGTTGTTTGTTTTTGGATGTTGTCAAGGAGCTCATCTTGCTTGGGTTCACAATCAATGCTCATGGAAGCAGGAGTCAAGAAAGCAGACGGCATGTTGTACTGGGTAAATCTGCTGCCCCAGACCTCTTTCTAGTGATGAAGAGCAAGGTCGTCATGTTGAAGACTGGGGTCCTCCCGACCCACGCCATGAAGTATTTCCCATCGCCTTCTGTGTGTGCGAGAGTGGGACAGTGAGTGTGGGAAGAGTGGATGATGGTGTGACTGAAGAATACTGAAAGGACTGTGGGCTGCCAGAAGGACAAACGACTCTGCCTTGGAAGAAGAACCATTGCAATGTTCCTTAGAAGCCAGGATGGAGACCCCGTGTCTGATGTACATTGGACATGGTATCAGGAGGGACCAGTCTGTGGGATTATAAAGAGACTCTTCCCCAGCTTTGCCTCCCCCAAAGACATGTCAAACATTAGAGGATGTTTGCCAGCACATGGTGGGAGGTCAGATGCTTAGAAACATCCTCCCTGAAGGCCATCAGTTGCCAGACTACTGTCTGGGCCCACCACAGGTAGGGCCTGCTCCCTGCTGTTCAGGACAATGGGCTACTTCTCCCTAAAGGCTTGCAGTCATTGGTTTGGTCCCTGCAGGGTGCATTTACACCCTACTGATAATGGTTTCTATAGTGAGCCAGAGAACAGGTTAAACTGGCTCAGTGACATCCAAAGTTAGGCTGCCATCCTGAATCTAGGATCCACCCATCTTGTCACATGTGTGCCCCTAATCCCTCCTCTTCCTATTGCATGGATACCCTGAGATCACCCCCCTCCCATTACTGTATTACCTATAGCACAAACCTTTCTGTGACCTATGTATTCACCTGTAATTAGGGGGTTTGCATGTCCCCAGAAAATATAAAAGCCTTGATTAGCAATAAAGATCTCTCACTCTCTCCACGCGGCCCATCAAGTGAAATTGAGGTGAGCATGCTACCAAGAAATGTGTCTGACTCCATTACTTCAACCTGTCTTCTATCTCTCATGCTCTCTATGACTTTACTATAATCTACTTATTATCGCTGGCCAATAGTGCCTACTGGACCTGTGATGATGTATTAGAGGCTGGCTTCCCTGACCCCAGTCCCTGGGAAAGGACAGCGTGCCCAGTCAACCAAGAGGGGGCCGTGAAAAAGAGGAAGACCGCCACCAGCTACGTGGACAGCGACTGCAACAGTCATCTCAAACCTAGCAACCGTGAGGACAGCAGGACCAGGCGGTGTTTCCTTCTGTTGTATGTAGGGCTGCTGAGTCACCGCCCACTCAGCGGCATCTAGCAAGAACAATCTTTAGTGAAGCAGATGGCTAGGGGTTTTCAGTTTCCAACAGGAGACAAAGTGCGGGCACCACTCAGGGGCCTACTGTGCTCCATAGGGTTTTCAATCGCTCCTGATTTGGAAGGAGGTGGCCAGGACCTGCTTCTGAGGTACCTGTGGGTAGACATTGGATTAGGGGGTTGAACACGTTAACCGCTGACCCAGAAGGCACAGAGAGAGCGCCTGGAGGACCTGGTGGTATGAGTGGTTAAGCCCTGGACTTCCCAGCTGAGAGATGCAAAGATGCAGGGTTCAAACCCACCCAGAGGGGCCTTCGAAGTAAGGCCTTAGTGGTCTGTTTCTGAAAGGTCACAGCCTTGAACATGCTACGACAAAGTGCGGTCTGCTCGGCCCACGTGGGGAGATAGCAACAAGAGTCAGCATCAATTAAACCACAACTCTGGCTTCTGCCCCAGCAGCTCTGAGAACCCAGGACGTGCCACAGTTCCCAATCTGTAGCATGGGACCTCTGGCTTATGTCCCCAAATCAGTTTGGGTGTCTGGCTGGAGCTAGTCTTCGATGACCCTCTGTGTGGTTTTTGTGTCCGACACCATAAGGCAGAGAATTGAGGTGGGGACCCTTGAGTTAGGAAGTTCCCCAATGCCCCTCCCAACTTGCCTGGTCTAGTCTAGGATCTGCTCCACTGGGAAGTTCCCGATGAACACGAGCCCTATCCAGAGGAAGAAAGAGAGATGAAACTGGACAGAGTCCAAGGGACTGATGAACCGTGGAAGACACCAGTCTCTACAACCCTGAGACCAGAGGAAGTGGATAGTGCCCAGTGACCGCTACCAACTGCTCTGAAAGGAAAGAGCAGTGGTTCTCAACTTGTGGGTCAAGACCCCTTTGGGGGTCAAACGACCCTTTCACAGGGGTTGCCTAAGACCATGGGAAAACTCGTTTCCCATGGTCTTAGAAACCGAGACACCGCTCCTCTGTCTCCAGGTGGGTCCGCCCACCTATGAGTACCTGGCATGAAGACTGCTACCCATGGTACACCAGGCTTCAAGACAAAATCTCATTGACTTGTCATTAGAAATAAATAGTTCACCATATATAATGACATGTTGTTTTTGTGATTCATCCCTATGCTTTCATGATGTTCAATTTGTAACAATGAAAATACATCCTGCCTATCAGATTTTTACATGGCGATTCATAAGAGCAGCAAAATGACAGGGATGAAGTAGCAATGAAAATAATGTGATGGTTGAGGGGGTCACCACCACACGAGGAGCTGCATGCATGAAAGCGTCACGGCATTAGGAAGGTTGAGAAGCACTGCATGAGAGGGTCCTGGACAGACTGGGAGAAAAATGTGGACCAGGACTCCCAATTACGAAAGAGGCCAGGCTGAGTGGTCGGATAGTGAGTGGTGGGAAGTTCCCTGCCCTTCAGGTCTGGCCCTGAGCTCACTCCCACATGAATAATCAGCCAAACCACTGGTGATCAAATGGGCCACACGGAGGGAGTCCAGGACCCAGGGCAGAGGGCTGGGAAAGGAGGAAATGCAGGAAGGAAGTGGGGAGAATGAAGGGCTTGCCATCAAGGAGTTGAAACAAAACGTGGATTGAAGACCTGGGGGCGACCCGCTCTGGAAAGCGTCCCCTGACTCACAAGGCATAAAAAGAAGGAAAAGATGGCACTCACCACCGCGCCTCCGCCCGCCCCGGGGGATGACGCGCACGGGTCCCGGGCTGGGAGGAGCGGAAAAGAGGAGGTGTGCTCGGAGGGTGCTGTTTTCTGGGGTTGGCTTTTCAGAAGCTGGCGGCCAGGCCTTTCTTCGGAGGCACCCCTGGGTGAACTCAAAGCTCCAATCTTCCAGTTAGCAGCCCTACTTTCACTACCGGTCTCACCCAGGGGCTGCTCTCCGTGGAAGGCGGGGGATCATCAGGGTTCCGCGGGCCAGATGCACCCCGGCTCCGCCCTGGCTGGGACCACACACCCATCACAGGGCAGCGGAGGCCGGCACTCAGCAGGGGGCCGCCGCCCCTCCACGCCCCCCGCGGGAGGAGTCCCCGGCGGCCGCCCACGCCGAGAGCGGCAGGGACCCGGGTGATTGCCAACAGCCGCCGGCCTCATTAGGAGACCTGTAATTAGCGGCTGGTTAGGCCCGAGGTGCGCGGGCTAATTACCGCGGGGAGCCGGCTGCGCCGCAGCCACCCACCAGCCCGGCTCGCCGTGGCGGCGGAACCCTCCTCGGGAGTGGGGGGACCTGCTCCGACCTGGGTGCGCCCCGCTTGCCTGCGCTTCCTCCGGGGGCCGGGCAGAGGGTGCCGGCGCAGGACACCATTCACTCGCAGCCACGGGGACCGTGCAGCGCGCTGCACGCGGAGCCCCGGTTAGGCCGCACTGCTGCCCCCCAGGAATGGTCCAGACCGGCGGCGGGGATTCACCTGCCCGGTACCAGACGGAGGGGGGTGCAAGCCCAACACTCAGCCGCTCCATGTCACAGGCTGCGCTGCGCACAGGGACGGGCGAGGGGTCCTTGGAGTCGCCGGGCGAGAGCTTGGAACCTTGCTTCTTGGTGAAAAGCACGACTTTGATGGGAGCCCCATTCTGCCTTGGGGTTTCCGTGACACCGATGGCGGTGAAGCGTGTTCGGAGTGTGCTTTAGCTTTCAGGGACTGGGCTTGCGGAGTGGGTTCATTTGGGTTGCTCGTCTCCCGGTCAGCAGCTCGAAACCGCCAGCGCTCCCGGGAAGAAAGATGAGGCTTTCTACTCCCATAAAGAGTTGACAGTTCGGGAACCCGCCACGGGCCAAGTTCTACTCGGTCTTCCCGGGTGCCTGCTCCTTCTCCACGTGCGCTGTGGGCTCTGGCGCCCTCTGCTGGGCAGGGAGGAAGCTGGCGGGATGAGCAGGACAAAGTCGTCCTTGGTCCCTCCTTCTGCAAGGCACTGGGCCATGGGAGGGGGGGCGCCCCCACTCCTTCCTTTCAGTCGAAGAGTGGTAGCTGGGACTATTGAGATCTCATCCCACATCCTGCCAAGAACTAGTTTTGAAACCTGCCTCTCTAGTCTCCATGGGCTTCCTAGGACATGCCCCCCCCACCCCCAAGATCAAGGCAATTCTACAAGCCACCAGGGATGGGCAGGGAACTTGCATCCAAGTGCTGGTGTGAAACAAGAAAAAAACTGGATAGAATCTAAATCGTCGCCATGGAGATACCGACCAACGTCACCAGGGTACATCCAATGTCCTGTGAAGCTCAAAGGTAGTACTAATCCTGCAGACGAGCCACCAGACACTGCAAAGGTACAAGTGGAGGCAAAATTCGTGTGTGGCAAGAGAAGAAAGAAAAGTAGTGATCTCAAAAGAGATAGCGTCTGGGGTCTTAAAGGCGTGAAGTTAAACAAGACAGCAACAAAGCCCACATGGAAGAAGCACACCAGCCTGTGTGATCAGGAGGTGTCGAAGGGATCAGGTATCAGGCATCAAAGAACAAAAAATCATTGTGAATGAGGGGGAGTACAGATTGGGGACCCAAAGCCCATCTGTAGGCAATTGGACATCCCCTTACAGAAGGGTCAAGGGGAGGAGACGAGCCTGTCAGGGCGCAGTGTAGCACAGATGAAACATACAACTTTCCTCTAGTTCCTAAATACTTCTTTTTCTCCCTCCCCCACTATCATGATCCCAATTCTACCTTACAAATCTGGCTAGACCAGAGGATGTACACTGGTACAGATAGGAACTGGAAACACAGGGAATCCAGGACAGATGACCCCTTCAGGTCCAGTGGAGTGAGTGGCGATACCAGGAATAGAGAGGGTGGGTTGGAAAGGACCTGAATTTGACCTCCTCCCTGGGGGACATACAACAGAAAAGTGGGGGAAGGGAGACGTGGGACAGAGCCAGATATGACAAAATAACAATTTATAAATTATCAGGGGTTCATGAGGGAGGGGGGACGGAAGGGAAAAAATTAGGGAGGGGGAAGGGAAGGGAAAAAATGACCTGATTCCAGGGGCTTGGGTGGAGAGCAAAAGTTTTGAGAATGATGAGGGCAATGAATGTACAAATGTGCTTTACACAATTGATGTATGTATGGATCGAGATGGGTGGTGTATGAGTCCCTAATAAAATGATTTTTAAAAAGTGGGGGAAAGTGGGAAGATGCCATTATATTTTAATTCATTTTTTCCCTACACTTGAAAAAAATCCCCTCATATCATACTTAACCTTAAATAATACATTGTTTAATGGTACTTTAAAAATATTATGTGCCATCTATGTAAAAA
Organism: Tenrec ecaudatus; assembly: GCF_050624435.1. Classification (NCBI taxonomy): domain Eukaryota; kingdom Metazoa; phylum Chordata; class Mammalia; order Afrosoricida; family Tenrecidae; genus Tenrec; species Tenrec ecaudatus. The sequence continues at coordinate 8,805,612 of NC_134545.1, forward strand.
AAAGAAACTGTTTTGAAACCGACTGTGGTAGCAATTGTACAATACCGTTTTATGTGGTTGATGGAATATTATGATAGATGTAAGAGCTCCCAATAAACTATTTTAAAGAAGAAAAAGAAGAGTAGTGATCTCTAGGGAGGGTATGGGCAGGAGACTCTAAGGGAAGCTTCTTCACTGTCTTAATCTGAGGGTGGTGCTTACGCAAGTCTACATGGAAGTAGAAAGTCATTGCTTTATGTACTTCAGAATACATGTGCACTTTATGCAGACTATATCTAACATTAAGAGTTTTTTTAATTCTGAAAAAAAAAAAGCTCACTCAGCAGTCTGACCTCGACCCTCAATTCTTTAAAAAAAAAAAAGGAAATGTATATGTATTTTTGCATAAGGCAGCAAAATTCTCACATTTTTGCTTCTACCCCTTTCTACTCCTAAATTATTGAGGACCCCAGAGAGCTTTGGTTTTGGGGGGCCTTATTGGTATTTACCATAAACTGTGAAAACAGACATTTTTAAAAGCCAAAGGACACATGATTCCAATGTACAGCTGAGTGGTGATGTCACTTGGGAAAATTCCAAAGTGAACTCTGAGAGTGTGGGAAAAGGCAAAGAGCAGCAGTGTTATTCTGAAAGGAATTCTGATCTCTTGGAATTCCCAGATCACACTTTGAGAACCACTGGCATGGAGGAGGAAGCTGCTAAACACTCCATAAGTCATCCTCATGCAAACAAAGCTCACTGCCATCCAGTCAGTGGTAGAGCTGGCCCTGTGAGTTTCCAAGACTAACTTAAAAAAAACAAAAACCTTCTGCTGGGGGCTCTTACATCTCTTATCACAGTCCATACTTTCCCCCAGGGTGTCAAGCACACTTGCACATATGCCGCCATCATCATTTTCAAAGCATTCTCTTCCCACTTGAGCCTCTCATATCAGCTCCCCATTTCCTCCCCCTGTTTCCCCCACCTACCCTCTCTCTTGAACTCTTGATAGGTTATAGATTATTATTTCCATATCGTTATTTGTCCCCCTGGGAGAGAGTTCTAGGTTGAGCCTTGTGATTGATTCCCTTTTCTCCCCCCACTCTCCTCTAATCCTCCTGGTATCTCTACTTTCCTTGTTGGCCCTGAGGGGTTTATCTATCCTGATTCCCTGTGTTGCGGGCTCTTATCTGTAGCAGTGTGCATGTTCTGGTCTAATCTGATTTGTAAGGTAGAGCTGAGGTCATGATAGTGGGGGAAAGAAGCACCCAATAGCTAGAGGAAACTTGTTGATGGACATTGGGCCTCGACTCAAGTACTCCCTTAACACAAGAACACTTTGTTCTAACAATTGGCATTCTGTGATGCTCACCTTCCCCACAGGATCACTGAAGACAAAATGGGTGCATAAGCAAACGTGTTGAAGAAAGCTGATAGTAGCCGGTTATCACAAGAGATAGTGTCTGGGGTCTTAAAGGCTTGAAGATAAACTAGCAGCCATCTTGCTGAGAAGCAACAAAGCCCGCGTGGAAGAAGCCCACCAGCCTGTGTGATCATGGGGTGTCGATAGGATCAAGTATCAGGCAACTAAGACACAGAATAAAACCATACCCAAGGTAAATGGGAGGTGGGGGGCATGGAGTGGAGACCCAATGCCCATCTGTAGACAATTGGACATCCCTCACAGAGGGGTCACAGGAAAGAGATGAGCCAGTCAGGGTGCAGTATAGAAAGCCTTATCTTTTTCTCTTGGAAAGGCTGGTCGTTTTGAACTGCTGACTCAGTCCAATGTGTAACCACCACATCACCAGGTCTCTGTGCTGGCATTCACATATATTATTTGTTTATAATTGACTTTTATCTACTTTTGCGTTTCTGTCCAAAGTTTGGAAAATATCACTGTAATGTTGAAAGGTCCCAATAGTAATAGTCTATTTAACTATATGGAAAAATTAAACCAAGTTCTAACCTGAAACTATGAATACAGTTTCCCCCATCAATGCCTGCATTGGGAATTGAGATCCATTCTTGACCTCAAAAATTTCCATCATCCAGATAAGCCACTGCGGTCTTCAGAGCTTGTGAGGGGTTGCCATGAGGAGCAGGGGAAAGTAAAGGAGATCAGACACATGGAAACAAGGATTCCAATGAATCCCTTGAACATCAGCCTCCACCCAGCAGAGGTCAGAAGAACTAGATCTCGTATCCAGCTATAACTGTTTCATTATAGCTCAAATTCTGAGTGCTAAGGCAACAGGTATCAAAAGATCCAAAACAAACAGCCATATCGATGTGAAAGAGGGGTGGGGTTGGAGTGGAGACCCAAAGCCCATCTATAGATAATTGGCTGTCCCTCCACACAAGGTGTGGTATAGCACTGACAAATCACCATCATTCCTCTAGTTCCCGAATACTCCCCCACCCCCACTACCATGACCCAGTTCTAACTTACAAATCTGGCTGGACTGGAGAACACACATGGGTACAGATAAGAGCTGTAGACACAGGGAATTCAGTAAAGATAAGCCCTCAGGAACAGTAAGGGGAGTAGGGATATCTCCATAAGGGTAGGGGGACGGCCAGGGGTGGAAGAGTGAGAAAAAGGGAACCCATCACAGGATTGGATATATAGGTAGCGTAAGATATGAAATAACAATATCTAGTTGATCAAGGATGCAAGAGGGCGGGAGGATGGGGGAGGGAAGGGAAAAAAAGAGCTTATATCAAGGGCTCAAGCAGAAAAATCTTGGAAATGATGATGACAACATACGTCCAAATATGCTAGATACAATTGATATATGGAATTTTATAAGAGCTATAAGAGCCCCCAAAAATATAGTGGGGGAAAAAAATCTGAGTACTAGGTTTGCTGGAGGCTATGATTTACAATGAGAAGCCTAAATCGATCTTGTAATCTCCACATAAACTCAGCCTCAACTGAATTCTTCCAGCCATTGACTAGAAATGTGAAAAAGCGTTGCCTCAGGCGGCGTGTTTGAAAGCAGATTGCAGTCACTCCTCTAACCCACCCAGGCTGGGGCAGCCGAGCCTTAGGGTTGACGGAATTTGGAGTAGAGGAGCCCTCATGGAGCTATAAGGTCAGCATTGAACTGCTAACCACAAGTTGCTGGGTCCAAACCCACCAGCCACTGCTGGCACTGTGCTCTCATTTAAAAACAATAAAAATTTAATGTTTTTATTATATTGATTGGTAGCCTCTAGTCAGTTCCGATTCATAGCTACAGAAGGAAACGTCTCTCAGTCCTGTGCCAACCTTGCAAGTGTTGTTTCAGCCCATTGTTGGAGCCCCTGAGTCCCTCCACCTCATTGAAGGTCAGTTTGTTCCTTGGACACCATTATGCCCTCCGACTGAAGGTCTCCCTCCTCCAGGTGGTTTGTCTGTCAGGTTTAAGACTTGATTAAGACTTAATTTTAATTGAATTTGAGGTCTCTTTTGTCCCCTAGAACACTAGCCACAGAGCCGAAGGAAAAACAAAAATAAGGAAGATAGGAAACAAAACTCAAAAGCATCGGAAAGATTGGGCTTATTAGTCAGATAGAGACTGGTGGGGCCTGCCTCCAAGGACTGGAAATGAACTTGGATTTCAGCTCTGGAAATGAACTTATCCCGGGGCTCAATTTTCTGCCACGAGACAGGCCTATTAGGGGAACAATTACACTAGGAAGGGACGCACACTTTAGGGAGAACCATTTAGGACTCGAGGGGACAAACTTCAGATGGCTTCGGAGAGGAGGAGGAATGGACACGGGGAACGCGGGAGGAAGTGGGGTAAGGGATGGTACCTTTGTGGAGCCGCGTGCTGTGACGAGAGACAAAATGTGCGTGAGTGCTGAGTGGGAAACGGATGGGCCCCGCAAAACCTTCGCTCAATTCACAAGGGAGTGGCGTTTCAAAAGGAAGTTCCACCTTCCAATTTGGGGAAATACAAAGCAAACGTCTCCAGGGTCCCGAACACTGTGGGAAGCGGCCGCTCAGGCCGTGGAGTCCAGTCCTGCACCCACAGCGGCCAGCCAGCGCACCCACAGCCCAGCTCGACTCACCCCGGCGAACCTTCAGTTCGGCAATTGGCCTCCGGGGGGCGCTCCGCGGGCAGCACTCGCTCCGGCCGACGGGTCGGTGGGCGGGGCTCAAAGTTGACCGACGCAGAGCTCGCCCTCTCAACTCTCTATTCCCGCCCCCTGCCCTGCCTCCCTCTCTGAGTGGCTGCAAGGCTAAGGAAACTAACTTCCCATTGGCCGAAGAGGACTGGAACGCCCACATCCGGTTTGCGCTCCGGGCATGCGTGCACGCAGGCAGCCATGGTGCGATTCAAGCATAGGTGAGTCGGCCTGGCCCCCGGCCCCCTGCCCCCTGCCCCCGGCCCCGCGCTCACCTCCCTCCCGCCACAGGTACCTGCTATGCGAACTCGTGTCCGACGACCCCCGTTGCCGCCTGAGCCTGGAGGACCGAATGCTGGACGGCCTCGTACGGGACACCATCACGCGGGTGCACGGGACGTTCGGCGCGGCCGCCTGCTCCATCGGCTTTGCGGGTGCGAGGGCCGAGGGGAGTCCGGGAGGACCCCAGGGGCCGGAGAAGGGACAGGAGGGGCACGACAGACCCACTGACGGCCAAGTCCGACGCAGCCTCTGTACATGATTGTGTCTGACATCCGTAAATTGGGCAGTGAATGAGCCTCACAGGACGGGATTCAATGAGGGAAGCCGCGTATCGTTCAGAGGCAGTAGTTTGACAGGCTGTATGGACAAGGATGGGGTGTGTGTGTCAGGATTGTCACATGTATGAACTGCAAGAAGAGCTTAGAGTCCAGGCTCGGGTAGCTACACAACTTGAACCCCCTCTGACCTGCTTGAAATGGAATCCTGGAGAATTGAACCCCCATTCCAGGCACACCTCCCCTGCTGGGGACAGAGCGCACTTGCAATGAACAGCCAGTTTTTCAGGAGCACCCGGTGCCTTCCACAGTGACTTGCCAGTAGGTGCATTAAGAGGTGCACTTGAAATTCCCTCAGTACTTCTGAGCAGAATGCAAGGTACTAGGTGTTATTTTCCTTCTACAAGGTCGCCCTGGTCAGTTTGTTTAATACCTTCGAAGGCACCCCAGGTCTGGCACTCAGCCTCTGAGTTATGCCAAGGGTTGGAACCTGCTCCTGTAAATCCAGTCTTCCTGATTTTTCCTTTACACCCCGCTGTAGTGAGATACCTCAACGCCTACACAGGAGTGGTGCTGCTCCGGTGCCGGAAAGACTTCTACCAGCTGGTCTGGTCGGCTCTTCCCTTCATCACCTACTTGGAGAACAAAGGGCACCGTTACCCCTGTTTTTTCAACACTTTGCATGTGGGAGGTAGGGCTCTGAGGTGGTCCATTGAGTGCTTGCTTTTCAGCAGGTAACAGGTTGTTCCGAAGGGTGGCTGGGTAAGTGGGTCTTCTGGTTGTCCTGAGGAAGTCATTTGTCCCCAGCCATGAAGAGGAGGGTGTTGGGGGGTGTCTTTTGTAATTTCTTAACTACAAAGCCTCTTCCGGTGCCAGGAACAATTAGAACATGCCAGAAGTTCCTGATTCAGTACAACAGGAGACAGCTGCTGGTCTTGTTGCAGAACTGCACGGACAAAGGTAAGCAACTAGCAACTTCCCCTCCCCCCACTAGGATAGGGTACCCCAAGAGGTAGCCTTCATCTCCCTGGGCCTCCTTCATTTTGCTCTCCAGGAGAGCGGGAAGCCATCCAGAAATCTTTCGCACGAAGCTGTTTGTTGGAGGAGCCAGACGACGAGCTTTCTGACAGTGGCAGTGAGGAGCCGGCGGTGGCCCCCGAGTGAGCCTGTGCTGCCCAGCTTTCCAGAGGCAGCAACTTCCACCACAGATCCAAATAACTGATTGGAAACAAACCGAAGCCATCGACGCCAGGCTGTGCCCAGCCGTCTGGGAAAAGCAGCCCTGCCATTTTAGGCAGTTTTGTACCTAGTTATCTGAGAGGTCTGACTTCTGAAGCATTTTTGCATCCTTTGGTCAAAGTCCGTTGTTCTCTGCACACCCAACTGGTCATCCCTATTTTCCCCCATGTGTGCACGTGTGCGCACACACGGAAAAACGGCCCCTTTGATACTAGATGAAGTGTGAACAGTTGGGTTTTCACTTCCAAAGTCTCTCGGGTGAGTCCTAAGCAAAGCAGGTCACTTAGAATAAAAATATTTATACTTTTCTGAGAAAAAAACAAAAAATCTGGCCTCAACTGATCTTTCTCCTATAGAGCCAGTTAAGCAGCTGCCCAGTTGTGGGCCCTTTCTGAAGTTCTGGCCCATCCCTGTGGCATCCCACCTGCCTGCCATCTGAAGCAAGAGAATGCCACCACACTCACTGGACAGGAATTGGGCATATGAGACACCAGATTTGGTTGGCTGCTCACTACTGATATTTCTAGATGGATCATCTTTAGATACTCTTGAGCCTAGTGCTCTTGAGCCTCGCCCTCTGAGATGGGGAGGTAGGCACCTTGGGCCTGGACCAGGAACCCCAGTGGCACCATGCCAACCTTGGTAACAACTACCTGACTGTATTGAACTTAAAGAAAAAAACAAAAAAGCTCACATTGCTCGTGCAGGTGATTTATTAAAACTCTACCTTCACATTCTAGTACACGTAAAAGATCACTTTATTATGCAGCAAAACAATTCATATCGCTTACACCAGGGGATGCAATGGTGGCACTGGAGGACAGGGAGGTGGCGGGCAACCTGCTGCCAGCCCTCTGCCTCCAGGGACCTCATACAACTCGGGCCACTGTCCCAAGGGTGCTTCCTCAGAGACAGTTACAGCTGTCCTTCATGGACTACCAAACAGGCCCAAGTCCAGAGGCCATACCTACTCAGGCATGTGCCAGGGGCAGCCCGCCCCTGGGAGCTGGCATAAAGGGCAGGGGTGGGTGTGGGTATGTCTAGTCCACATCCTGGCCATGTGTCCAAAGAAACATTGCAGTTCAAGATGGGTGTCCTAAAGCCACTTTATTCCCAACCCAAGAGAGAACTAAAGAGGTAGGAAAGAGCTCACGCGTTTCTTAAAGGATAAATGGGTGGTGCTGACACCACAGTGCCCACCACGATACCTCACGGCTGCTCCCCTGGGCTGTTGCAGGGGCCTGGCTGTATCCCGAGTGAGGTCAGAAAAGCAAAGAAACTGGGTCAAAAACGTCTAACCTAGCAACAAACTAAAAACCTTGGCAGGAAGAGATCTCGTGCGTGTCAATACTTTATTTTGGTGTAAAGACAGGAAGCTGGAAAATACACTGTATTTAAAATTTGCTTGGTTCCCCATCATGTGGAACACCCCCCACCCTCCTTAGAGCTAATCTGTTCAAACTCAAATACTTAAAAATTACAGCAGCAAAACAAAGCAAGGGAAAGGGAGAACCCAATGGAGAAGGCGGTGAGCCCGATGGAGAGGGCGGCGTGGGCCAGTAGTGTCACTTGGTGTGAACGACCGAGGTGCTGAACAGGAGCTTCTGTTTCTGCTTCTTCCTTTTCTTCCCTCCTCGCTCCTCTACATGGAAACACAAAGGTCCTCAGCTTAGACTGGGAGCCCCTGTCACAGGTGGCAGCTTAGAGGGCAGGATCCCTGGGTTCAAACACCAGCACCTACAGTGAACCCGGGAGGTAGTGGCCAGGCTCAGCCAGCAACCTAAAGGTCGGTGGTTCAAGCCCACTGGCTGACTCCCTAGCTAGCACCGCCTTGGCCGCCCCTAAGGTGGCTGGGACAGTGAGACTGGCACATGCTGAGCCCACAGAACGCACAACTTGAACATTAACTGTTTTCCTGGTTCCTACAAATGCCTTGGGCTGAGGTGGGCTCTAAGCCAGACACTCCTGTCCATTAACCACCCCCCCCTCTGCTGTCTACGAAGAGAAGGGGCTTGCTCTGGGAATGTCACCCAAGCCTCATGTGCCATGATGGCCAGCTGTTCTCATGAGCCAACGAAACGCAGGTTCTGAGGGGAAGGTGCCTGTTAGGGTTCCCAGCAGGGATGGGGCCTGTGGGGAAGCTGGCAGGCCATACCTGAGAGGGGGTCGGCAGTAGCTGCTGTGTCCAGTTTCAGGAAGGCTGCTTCCATGGCCTGGCTAAAGGAGTTCTGGAAACTGGGCACAGGGACCCGGTCTGAGTTGTCACTCTCCCCATCACTGTCCACAGGGGCAGGAGGCACGAGGCTGTTCTCATCTGAAAAATGCTGTTGTCAGACATTGGGAGCCATGCGACAAACCACCTCCTCCCACGCCAGCACCAGAGGGCTGTCTCACTTTTCTTTGGAGCCGTCTTGGGCCACGCATCTGCTTTTGCTTTTCCAACTCGTAGCATCTACCAAAGTGGGAAAGGGGACAAAGGAAGTCAGTGTTTCCGCTGCTTTTCCAGACTCCTGCCTTGGACAGAATCAACTGCCACCTGAGATAAGACCAGCAGACACACTGCCCTGGCCTGTCCCCCCTGCCCTGCCCACAGGGTAAAACCACTGCTGCCTTGTTCCCTAACACTTAGGGCAACATAAAGAGTTTCTGGGTACGAATCTCCTCCATTAGCTTGACTCTTCCTCTGCTTGCAGCCTCTTCCGGACCCCTAGAAACATCAAGCTATTGGGACAAGCTCGTGTTTCAATTTGAACAAACCCCCCCCTCTGCCACGTGGCCCAGGTCAGCTTGGTAACTGAGGATGAGTCCCCTCACCATGAAGCAGGGAAGTCGTTACTCCCGCGAATACACAGAAACCTGCCCCACCAATCCAGGCACTTTGAAGGAGGTCTGGATGGGCAAACATTGATTTTCTCCGGCGCTTCCTCGTGTACATTGTGATCTCCCTGCACCCTGGAGTGTGGGTCCAAACAATCGGCCCCCAAGTCAATCCAAAGGCAAATGAAAAATAAAATGTTCCCTCCCCACAAAGGCCTAGCCTGAATCCAGGCATGAGACAACAATCAGATGGTGGGATAAAGATTCCCCCCGCCCCCGTTGTCTCCCCCATATTATCTGCTGCTTGCTAACCCATGGTCAATGCCTGTACACTTGGGGGTCAGCTGCTTAAAGGTTAGCTCCCAGAGGGTATCAGCCATCTAGAGCAGTGGTTCTCAACCTTCCTAATGCCACGACCCTTTCATACAGTGCATGCTGTGGTGACCCCCAACCATAAAATTATTTCTGTTGCTACTTCATAACTATAATTTTGCTACTGCTTTAAATTGGACGACCCCTGTGAAAGGGTCATCCGACCCCCAAAGGAGTCTCAACCCACAGGTTGTGAACCATTGAACTAGAGCAATCAGACTCTATATAGTCTGCCCCGCCCTAAGTAGGGCCCACTCCTTGCTGATAAGGACAGTGGATTGATTCCCTGAAGGAGAACCCAGAGACAAGGTCAAAAAAAAACGTGAGGACCAAGGTTAGGTGGCCATCTTGAATCTAGGGTCTGCCCATCTTGACACATGTGTACACCTAGTACCTTCCTTCCTATTGCATCTACCCCCCCCTAGCTCATCCCCCTTCTGTTATGTGTATGCCTGTTGTACAACACCTTCCTATTACGCATGTGGTTACCTGTAACTAAGGGGGGCTTGCGTGCCCCTAGAGTGTATGTAAGAGTCTTGTAAGTATCTATAAGACTTGTATGTAAGTCTTAGAAATATACTCTCTCTGTTTGGACCTGGCTCCTGAAGTCATGTTGGTCCTGGAGGTGAATGCTTGCTTTATCTCATCTGCTGTCGCTTTAATTTTACCCCTCAATTGCACAACCGCCCCTTGAACTCATTTGACTGTGGGGACTGGTACCCCACATAAAACAAATTCAAATGATAAAATAATCTATAAAGCTGGTCTGGATGCTAACAAAAAAAAAAAAAGGACATTCCCCTCCAGCCAAGTGGGGGACGTAAGATGAACTGTTATATTAGTAACAAGCTAAAGAATCCTGGTAACTCAATTCAGTGACGCGATGTTTTGGCTGGATCAGGAACGAGAGCAGATAAGCATCCTGTGTGTGACACCGTACTGTGGTCCTGTGGGAGAAAGTCCTCTGGTCCATTTCTTTTACATATTTAGGGGTGAAGTGCCAATCATTAAGGCCCCAACTTAGCAGTACTACAGCAGGGGGCAAATTAGCAAACTGTTAAAAATTGGTGAATTAAGGTGACTGTTGATTGTGCTTTATACTGTTGTTTCTCCTCTTTGAGTCTGATGTTTTGCTAAATAACATTTTAAGGTTAAAAAAGACAATAAACAGTGTAAAACACAAGAAACCCACTCGGCACTTGGCTGAACTCCCAGGAGCCCCTTGTTCCCACACTAACTACCCCAGGACTGCTCTACCATCACGGCACTGAGAACTGGGACTTGACACCTCGGCCTTGGTTTTTCTGGGTTTTCCAAGTTTCCCACCTCTGACAGGATGCAATCTGACCACTTTTCTATTGCTCATTTTTGGTTTCAATTAAAAGATTATTTTACTGGGGGCTCTTACAATGCACACACCGATTGTGTCGAGCACATTTGGACATGCTGCCATTATTTTCTAGACATTTACTTTCTGTTGAGCCCTTGGTGTCAGCTCATTTTTCCCATTCTTCCCCCGACCCTCGAGACGCTTTGATAAATTATACATGATTATTTTCCTATCTTACACCGTGTGTGTGTGTGGTTATGTGTTGATCGTTTCTATCAGTTCCCCTTTCCTCCCCACCTTCCCTCTACCCTTCTGGTATCGCTACTCCCATTCCTGTTCCTGGATTCCGTGTCTACTCCTCATTTTGGGGGGAGGTAACATTTGTGTTTCCCGTCTCTGACGGGTGCAGGCTACCACAGCTTTCACTGTGTGTCTTCATTCTCGGCCTTAGGATCCTCTTTACCAAGGTTCAGTTCCTGTTCAATTTTCCAAAAGAACCACCATTTCTATGTGAGAAGCCACCCACAGGAACTGCGCTCCAGAACTGGGGAAGCTCGTGTTCCGGGTGGGCTCTTGGCAAGTGGCTCTCTTCTGCAGCTATCTGCAAGCCTCCCATTGTTCTCAGTCACCTTCCACGAGACTGGCATGGCTAGTTGGAAGCGAAGCACTACAGTCTTGCCTTCACCGTGGTTCACTAGTAGTAACAGGCCAGAGATCCTACACCCGTTAAAACAGTGAGAGACACGCAGCCCAGGATTTACTCAACAAGTGGCATCTGACTTCCTCCTCAGCTCCTCCTGACCTCTTCCCTGGCAAGTCTAGGGTTGTATCTGAGACCTGTAAAGTTACAAGAACACTCAGGAGCCCCACCTGCCCTCAGCTGGCTCTGCTGCCTTGAACTTCAGTGAATCCCCTCCAACCGACCAGCTGACTCAGACTGTCCCCTATATTGGAACTCAGGGAACCACTTCTAGGTGAGGGGTCCAGAAAACCCAACAGCGCGCCTCTTCACTGGCCTGGGGCTGCTGAGAAGCAAAAGATTTACCTGGGCAAAAGAAGGGAAGGGAGAGTCTTCTTCCAGACTCCCAACGCAGAGTGAGGGACTGCCCTGACTGGCAGTGGGTGACAGAGGGGTCAGCAGAAAGTCTGAAAGGGAACCAGAGACCTAATTACATGAGTCAAGTTCCAAAGAGCTAGTAACCTCTTCGCATTAGCTATGAACTCGGGGTCAGGCCTAGATAACTCCCTGCCCCCGGCCCACCCCAATCAACCTTGACCAAACCTTCAACTCTGCCACCTTCTGATAAAGCCAAGGAGGTGGCCTGCTATAGTGATCATGGAAGTAAGGCTACAGCCCATTCAATCTCTGAATCCAGACCTCCCTACAGTATAAGGAGACACAAGTGCTACAGTTCCAATCCCCCGCAACCAAAGTCATGGTGGGGTCTCTTCTCTACATTAAGAAAAGCCCTATCCACATAGGCTGGCTCTGCAGGCTCTAGTGTTTTGTCACAGTTGGGTCTATCTGATGGACAAGCCCTAGGAAAAAGGTCAGCCTTTGCGCTCCACCAGGAGGGTTCTCTGACCATGCGAGGATCCCCTGAGAACTGAACCATCACTGCCAACACGAAGATGCAAGCTTCCTCCCAGAGCTCCTCAGGAGCCGTATATATGCACCACTGCTCTCCACGCCTCCTGACCTAGCAGCGAAGCCTCAGCCCCATCTGTCCACTCACTGCCCTGCTCGCCGCCAGGAGAGGAAGGCCTGGCCCCTCTCCTAACAGCTGGCCCTTCCGAAGTCAGCCAGGGCGGATTAGACTGTTGCTCATGGGATCACCCAATTACACATGGAAGTCCACTCCTGCGATTTCAGAGAAGCTAATTCATGGAAACGCTCTACCTCATGGAGAGCCTATCAGACAACCTGCCTTGTTCCTGCTGGCTGAAATGGAAAAGCACCGGGGTCTACAGTCTTGAGTCTCGGTTCCATTCCAGACCCCACCATTGACCCTGCCTCTGCCTCTGGTCTCTAACCTACAGGGACAGGCACAGGATCACATGACTGACCAAGAGTCTTCTGGCCTTGGACATCAGGCTAAAAATGTTAGGCAAAGAAACCTGAAATGACTACCAAAAAGTATCTCCCAGACTGATGAAGATCAACAAAGAGAGTAGCAAAATTAAAGCCAGTAACTGTTTCATTTCACCCTTCCTCTAGAGCAGGGGTGTCACACTGGCGGTCCAAGGGCTGCATGCAGCCCCTGAGGTAATTGTTTGTGGCCCACGATGCTCTGAAATAAAATGTAACAAGGGAATTGTGTGTATGGGATTGCCTCGATCTCCCCTAAGCGCGATTTTCTTCATAACAATTTTTTCCATTTTCATTTTATTTCAGAGCATCGCGGGCCACCAGTTTGACACCCCTGGTCTAAAGACACAATTCAGAAAGCTCCATGCTCCTTTGAGCCCTCTCTGGACCCTGATCTTCCTGTGCACTGGAGGGGAGCTCACATTTCTACCACGCCTATCCCAGTCAACCCATTCAGAAATCTTGTTTTTGGAAGGTTGTTTCTTAATCCACAAGTGGTATCAGATTTGACTTGATCTATAGCTTCCTTTTACCTTAAAAGACTTTCCCTTAGTTCAAAAAGTACGTAGTTATGTTATCCTCCAATGGATGTGACATAGTTCACGGCACAAAAACTCAGATTTAGCCATGAACCTGATGGCCGATTTTGCAGGCTGTCCTCAAGTTGTTTGTGATGCTGGGAGACATACAGAGATCTCAAAGGCAACAACTAGAAATAAAACAACTTGGGTCACTGGAAAGTTCTAGCTTGGAGCTAGGCTTAACCCTTCTGGAGGTTTGGGGGAAGCTGGCAGGGCATACAGCAGCCAATCAGAGAAGTGATCAAATGCTAACCATGTGTTGTACTCTCAAGAATACAACTATCAAGTTATCGTCTGTGGACCACACGAGGCTAGTTTTGTGAATTCAGACACGAAGGCTTTGCTTAAGGTCTGTGGCTGGTGGCTTGGCTTCTCCCATCTACTCACCTGCACAGGACCCGGGACTCCTGCTAAGAGAAGGAAGGGAGAGTGGCCCAGGGTCCTCAGTGCTGGTTAGACCCACAGCTGAACTGGAGGAGCCACTGTAGGAATTGAAGGCAGGAAACTGCTGGAGATTCTCTAGGGGAATGTGGACTTCTGGGTCTGCAAAGGAAACAGAAGATCAGGTTGATCCATGGACCGCGTTTCCCTGAGATCCTTGGCCAGTTCAGGGTAGGACGTATGCTAGATCAGGGTAGGATGCAGAGAGAAGTCTGAAAACCCAAACCTGGAACAGCAGCTCTTTGATGTCGGTTATCGTGTTAAAACCTTGTTCAAAGTGCCTCGTCTCTCCCTAGAAGGGGCTGGTGGTTTCAAACTGCTGACCATGCAGATGGCAGCCCGACTGCGTAACCACTTCACCATCAGGACTCTTAATTAAAGTGTCATAATTGAAAGTGGGGAACAAGCATGAGGAGTAACTCTACAGTTCTCCTGTGTTTGCCTATTTCTGTGATATAAAGTTAAAACCACAGCAACAAAAATCTTGATTCTGAAAATGATTTTCTCAAAGTGCATTAAATGTGGACAATGGCTTCCTTGTGTTGGATCCCAAGGAATGTCCTGGCTCCAGCCTGAGTCCAGTTCTGGAATGTTTAGAGAAAGCATCACACTTTATGCTGCATAGCCACATCGCTACTGCCTTCCCCCAGCGGTCCAGGGCCTGTGCTTGTTGTGTGCTAGAGACCGCGCGTTGCTCCTATTTCCTAGGCACACTGATGCTTGCGTGGCACACCAGCTGAGGAGAGTCAGGGCTCGCTACTACAACGTTTCCACACCATCAAACACCTTGGGACAATCTCAGCCCAACCCAGCCCGAGTTCTCGACTGATCTCTACTTTCCTTCCTCAGAGCAGGGTCGTTAGGCAGCACCCGCAGGATCCGTTTAATAGGAACTCTTGGTTCTATGCACTGGACCCACACTAACTTACTTAACTTTGGCACCAAGTCTCTGAGAGAGGCCTTCTCATGAGTCCCATCTGGGACTAGAGAAAGCAAGAGGTGGAGGTGACAACCTTGTCCTCCAGAGAGGGGGGGAGGGAGTTCCAGAACTTACACTTGCCCTGTTTCTTGTTCTCCTCCATCTCGATCCTGCGTTCTCGGCGGCGTTCTTCCCGAGCCTTCTTCTGGCGCTGACGCTTCCTCTTCTCAATGTCATCTGTGGATTGGTCAGAGTGTGAGGAGGGCCCAAGACAACGTGTACATGGACTCTTCCCCGTGAACGTGGGCAGGCCAAGCAGAATGGACGGCACATTAGGTGAGACCAGTAGTACAGCGCCCACTGCAGGTTTCTGCCCACCTTGGGGTCTAGCCACAAACATCTCTGAAGCCCAGCAGAGACAAAGGCAGGGTTATCTTCTGCTCACCTGAGAACATCTCCAGGGTCTCCTTTGAGACGACAGGAGGCTGCAAAGCCAGTTCGCAGATGCTGAACTCACAGGTGAGCGGCAAATGAGAGAGATACCGGTGACGCTGGCGAACATCCTAGGTGGGAAGGGGACCACCCAAAACTGAGATCAAGCCAAACTGGGAGCAGAGCTTCCCAACCCCATCATCACCCACAGCCAGCCCTGGACTCAACGGGCTTAAGTTAGCACCATTTTGCAGAGACAGACAGCAACTGCTGAATAACTCACAAGACAGACCTAGCAACTCAAACCAGATTTTTGGTTTGTACTGCCAACAAGTGAACTGAGTCTGGTAAAGAATGACTCCAGCTAATTAATGAAGTGCTTCTGGTTTTCTGGGGTCCACAGCTGAGTGAGGAGAACAGGATATAGACGCGTATTTATCGGCAAAATGTATGGAGCTCACAAACAGGACTCGTGCTAACTGGGAAAGAAGAGAAACCAAGTTCCCAAGTGAATGAAGCGTGGACTCTAACAGGAAGTTGAACTACCTATCAATTTAAAGTGTTTTGATTGAAAAGTCACATGACTCAAAGAATTGCAATTTTGAGATTATCAACAAATCTGTGATCGATATTGGGACAATCTCCAAAGCTAAAATTCATGAGGAATCTTCACAAAGTTTGGAAAATGTTCCACCAGTTATTTGAAGCCTCCCACCTATAAGAAGGGGTATCAAAAACAAAACACAAAAAAGTAATCTTCCCCCAAAGCTATGTATTTACATTTTTTTTTTACAAAAGAACCTTATCGCCTGCAAAGCACTCTTCATGACACTTAATAATCTGTGATTCCATTCTTGGAACCATTTTTCAAAGTCATCTGTTTGGATGGCTGACCGCACCTGTCATGTCCCTCTTCAATTGAGGAAACAAAAAGAAGTGGCAGAGAGCAAGGTCAGGTGAGCAAGGTGCATGGGGCAAGAGAGGCATGCTCTCTTTTGCCAAATACTGGCCCAGAGATGGCTGTGTGAGCAGGTGCACTGTCGTGGTGGCAAACCCAGTCCCGTCTGTCACAATGCAGGCCTCTTTTGTTGCACAATCTTTTCAGAACCTCTAAATAGAAAGTGTGATTAACAGTCTAACCTGGTGGAACAAACTCCAAGTGCACTATCCACCTGGTATCCAAAAAAGAACAAATGAGCATCATCTTGATCTTTGATTTCACTTGACAAGGTTTTGGGGGACGAGGGGATGATGGCGTCTTCCACTGGCTTAATTGATGTTGGCTTTGGGGTAGGAAGAAGAGCACCATGTCCCCAGTAACGAATGACCTTGGAAAACAAGTCTGCGCTGCTTCAGAGCTGTTCTCTCCAAGCGCGTGGGCACGTTTCCACAGGACGCTCTTTTTCCTCGTCAGTCAGAACCCAAGGCACACACTTTGCAGGGACCCTTCTCCTTCCCAAATGTCCCACTGAAATGTGCTGAGCCGACTCTAAGAGGTTCCAGATAGTTCCCATCCCATCAACGGCCCGCTGTCGTTCTTTGAGCACGAGTGCAGGAATGTTGTCGACATTTCATCTGTTCAGGAAGTTGACATCCAGATGAAGTTTGTCACCAATCGACAGGTCACCATTTTGAAACGAGAAACCCACTCGTGTACTTGCGTTTTCCCCATTGCACTTTGTAAGCTGTGTTCAACATCCTAACAGTTTCTGTGGTATTTTCCCCCAGCAGGAAACAAAATTTCACAGCCACACACTGTTCTCTTAGTTGGCCATCATAAAAAAATGAGGTTCAAGAGAAACTGCTTTCATGAAAAAATTCACTGTAACCAGAGAACCTTCCCAGGCGACACCATTGGGTGCACTAATTCAGAGCGAGTGGCTCAATACTTGCCTAGCGGGAAAATGTGTACTGAAAGCTCCACCCAGTGGAGCATTCACACATTAGACGACAGTGATCTATAGGTATTGGCTGAACTACTGATTCAAGCCTGTATAACCCAGCTTCAAAGAGTTTTACAATGACACAATAATGAGCACAGCATCGATGGGTACATTTCTCCTAATTTACTTCTCCTGAGCAAGTTCCACCCTGAGTGAAACTCCCTACAGACAAGAAATGATGCTGAGAAGCAACGCTCAGAGGTAACCCACTGAACTGCCCAGGAGAATTTTCTGGCCTGGTCTGAGGGCACCATCCACCTCGTTAAAAGGCATGGGTGACATCACTGCTAAAAATGCATGAGAAAATCCACACACCGAAGACTGGCCTTTGACTGGCTTGATTAGGAAGTACAGTGTCAACACCACTGGTTGGCCCCCTGCAGGCGCCTACCTCCGACATGGAGTGCCCGTCGATCTCCACCACAGTCGCCGAGATCTTCTCGGGGCTCTGCTCCAGGCTGCCGTATTCCCGCACCAGGCAGCGCACGTTCACGGGGTGCAGGAACATGTGCTGCCCGTCCTCCGCTGGAGACAAGCGCTTCAGTCACACAACAGCCTCAGCTGGCACTTAGGACAGCACCCCTCCTTTAAGCAAGGTCTGCCCCTGCTTAAGACCCAGGTCTGCTCTCTGAAGCTTCTCCACAAAACCCCAGCCCTCCTCCTCCTCCTCCCCGGGACCCCTCACCTTGGTAAAAGTAGTAGCAGGGAGAACTGCTGAGGTGTGCAGACACTGGCTGGGTGATGGGTTCCTGCTGGCCAGACTCAGTATAATTGGTCCCTTCCCCAAGATTGTCATCTGCGAACTCTGGGTCAGCACAGGCCTCCGGCAAGCCCTCAGGCTCCAGTTCAGATGCTGCTTGCTCTTCCTCCACCAGAGGGAGAGACGAGTCCAGAGAACAAACTGCTGTGGTTTCTTCTTCGAAAGCAGACAAATAGCCCAGAACACCCTGTTGGAACAAATTCCACGTTAACAGAAAGCATGCGTCCTGGATTTAGGAGGCAACGTGGCAAGGGCTGGCCCAGGAACCAAGCTCTCTGGATGTTTGCCTCAGCAGTCCCGATCCTGACCTTGCGCGCCTGGGGAAGGAAGGATGAAGGCGATGGGAATACTGGTAGGCCCCTCCCGACTCAACAACAGTGTGGAGAGGGCACTGGCGCCCACCGAAGCTCCACCAGAAGCACTCACCTTCCTGGGTGGGAAAGCAGACTCCTTCGCCAAGGGAGCCACCAGCACCAGTTGTTCCAGGGAAGCCACCACTCCGGTGACGTCTCTTCTGCCTTCAGCCAATCCTGACAGAGCCTCCTCCCGAGCCTAACGCCACCCAGAGAGAGGAACAGAAAGTCGGGTTTCCAGAAACACGTGGATTTTAGGGACAAGGACTTAAAATGGCCTTTTTAAACAGAAGCACATTAAAAAGAATCATTTTATTGGGGGCTCGTACAATTATCACAAGCCATACATCATCCATCCATTGTGTCAAGCTCATTTGTACAGTTGTTGCCATCATCATTCTCAAAACATTTGCTTTCTACTTGAGCCCTTGGTGTCAGCTCCTCATTTTCCCCAGAAGCACAATTTTTAAATTAACCAGATCCATTGGTCTGACACACTATGCTCAAAGAGGGCCTCAGTTTAGGAGGCAAGAGGTCTGGCTGGCCCCGCTTAGCCCTCAGGCCTGCCTGGACAGACCTATGGCTTTGTAACTTTTCTTGTATCTGAAACAGTTGTAGAGTAGAAAGTAGAAAGTACACACAGGAGCCTACCCAACAGTGATTTCTCTGGGGATCAGAGAGGTAGGGACTCTGGCACCAGCTCACTTCCTAGGAGTCTTAATCTCACCAGACTCCATGGCTTCAGCTCACAGGGGCAGTTATGTGTACTTCCACAATGAGGTATGAAACTCAAATGCGATACACTGAAGTACATGAGGGTTTCAAAGAGTTTGTAGGAAAAATTTTTTTTAAAAAAAGTTAACGGGAAAATTCCAGTCACTTTAAATTCCATTTTCTACAAACATTTTGGAGTCTCCTTAAATAGTGCTTAGGACAGGCCCTGCCACGTGCTGCTCGTCACACAAGCCCCGAGGACTCTGCCTGTCCTGCTCTGGGTCCGTGGGCGCTGGAGAGGAGCAGCAGCCCAGCCACCCTCGGAGGAAGTTACTGAGTGTGATAGCCAACAGGAACGTGCGGGAGTAACCATGCTGCAGCCTGATAGGAGAACAGAGAGATAAATGGCTCTGCAAAGCCCACCCTGTCTCTCCTTGGACCAGCGTGCTGCTGCTTTAGCTGGTTCTCTGCCTCAACCTGTGTGCTACACCACCTGTGGGCCCAATCAACCCACAATGCTGTTGCTAGAGCTCGAGGCTCCCTTGAGACCTGCTTCGCCACACTGCTGGTGCTTACATAGTGTGCGCTTGAGGCTGGTGGATCCAGGCTGGTGCATTGCTCGAGTTCAAGATCCCTTCTTGGCCTACTGGGCGGAGCTCTGGAGCTACTGACTGTTGCTGACTCACCCTACTGCCGGCAGGCAGACTCTGCTTCCTTGATTCTGGACCGACAGCCCACGTGTGAGCTGAAGAACTCCCAGAATGTTAACTGCTCCATGAAAGTGAGTTGCACTGATTGGCTGTTAGATTCCTTCTCGCTGTATCAATCTCTCCATATATACATACATATATG
Organism: Tenrec ecaudatus; assembly: GCF_050624435.1. NCBI lineage: Eukaryota > Metazoa > Chordata > Mammalia > Afrosoricida > Tenrecidae > Tenrec > Tenrec ecaudatus. The sequence goes on from NC_134545.1 coordinate 8,825,109, forward strand.
TATACATATGATCGTAAGTGTCCTGGTTGTGTTTCTCTAGGGAACCCTGCCTAATACACTGAGCCTAAGCCCAACTCGCTGAGTCCACTTTGGGGGGCAACAATCCCCCCCAGCTGGCTCTTGGTCACAATTCAAGACCTCCTGCTGCTGAGGCTGCGGACCTGGGGACGTCCTGCTTCACAGACTCCTTCCTGTCTGTGGGCGCTTCCGACTGCTCCCCCGTCTCAGCAGGCACTGCCAGACCTGCCCGCTGGCCCTGATCCTTTATCCACACACTCTGTCAAACAACAACAACATAGGTCTAAATGGCGTCCCAGAAAGCAAAAACCCCACTTTGCTAGAGCTGATCTTAGTAATTCCATAGTGTCACAAGTCGCTACAAAATTAATCATTCCCACGTGTTGCTTTCAGAGCAAAAGCTCCAGAAACCAAGAAGTGAGCCTAACCCCTTCCTTTCCCAGCTCCAAACTGCTCCTCTGACCTGTGGGTGTCCCGCCTGCCCCTCTGTGTGGGCCTCACCTTGAGCTCCTGGATGGCGGCCTCGATGAAGCAGGACTCTGGTGTGTGCTTCTCCTCCCCCAGCTGCCGCTCCAGTGCCACCTTCTCCTCCAGGACAACACGGCGCAGCACCTGCTTCTTGGAGGCCAGCAGCAGCTTGGAGTACTGACTGTGCTGGTCATCTACATGAGAGCAGCAAGTTCAGAAGGGCAGTCCTCCAAGTATCCGGGTGGCAAAGACAGCAACCCAGCCACTGTCCAAAGCACAGTCTAGCAGAGACCTTACAGTAAAATGTGTAACTCTGACCCTGGGACACAAGCAATCTAGCCTGAGGTGGCCAGGCAGCCAAAGAATGTCCATTAATTAAAAGCATTGCCTGTGACACCAGAAAAGGTGAAACTAGCCAGTTAATCCAACCAACAAATGCCTAATTACGTGCTGGTACGCTCATTAAATAGAACCTCTACAGACACTACAAATGGTTTTGTAAGAAGGGAACATTTAGCAAGCAGACCTTCCAAGACGAGGCACAATGCCAGCCACTGTCCAACAACGCCCTACACAATGGAGTGCTCGAGACGCCCGCACGGCCGACCATGCTTGAAACCAACAGTCAAGCCACCCGCTGCCAACTTCCACCCCAACAAGCCCATTGGGAAATGGTGACACTGACTTTCCCCAAGATTAACTTTTGGACCTGCCCCCCCAAATAGCACTGACCTCCTAGATGAATGGGATGGTCAACATTCATCCATTTGGATTTGGGCAAGGCCACCAACACGCCCTTCTCCCTCTTCATCAGCTGCATCGTGATGGTGTCACCCACTACATACTGGCGCGACTCTGTGGCAACAACACTGCAACACGGACAGTTAGACATAGCAAGAGCCAGAGCGACCAGACTGGTGGTTACCCTCCTGCAGCCCAGGCCTTCAGCTCACCTCTTGAGATCCTTCTTATGCACAGAACTGTAACAGATGGGGCACTTACTCCAGGTCTTCTCACTCAGGGAGAGGTAGTGCAAGATGCACGCCCAGCAGAAGATGTGTCCACAACGAGTTATCTTGGCCGCAGTAGGTGGATACAGGCATATTGGGCAAGATGGCACTTCATGGCTACATATGCGCTAAAACAGAACATCACCAAAGTTCTACTGCTCGTAGAATCGACGAAGGATTGTCAAGGCTACAGCCTAGCCTCTCCCACCCCGTGCCCGCACATCTCAACTCAGCACTGGGCAGCCGTGTAGGACGGCACCTTATCCGTGGCGTTACGGTAACGGTAACAGTGGCTGAGTGCAGTACGACGGCCAGGCTGTCTGCTCCTGCGGAAATGTGCAGCCTCAGAAACCCCACCCAGGGGAGCTCTCAGTGGAGAGCAGCTCTGGTGGAGCAGTGGGTAAGCATCTCGCAGCTAACCACAAGTGGTGGTTAGGACCCACCAGCTGCTCTACGAAAAAAGGTGTGGTCTTGTTCTGACTGACGTGCAAAAGAGTTGAAGAGAAAATAAGCGCTACCTCAATACTGCTTGGCACACTAATGACACACAACTGGCAGTAACCAACGCCGAGGAATAAGCTGAAAGCAATGCTGGCTTTGCTGGTTAGGGGTATGCCATGGTTCTCAGTGTTTCTGACAGTTACATTATGATGAAGTTTAGCAAGTGTGTAATGATGTAAGAATGCTCCCGTTTGTGATCCGATTTAGTCGCCCTCCATTTCTGCCTAACAACTCATTCTTTGGATCAGTCACGTTGATCGGAGAGTGAGAAGTGGGTGGATCTGATTCTGTGTTGTGTTTCGTTGTTTCTCAACCGAAGCACATGAAACCTAAGATTTTAGTAGAACCAAAGTTTAACAGCCACCAAAGTAAACTTGAGTCGTTAAATAGCACTCCTCGATGACGTTCTGAATGCTCCTATTAACAGGAATCCAGGCTTTGCGGTCAAAGGAAAAGCAAAGTTTGCTCTCATGAAAGGTAGTCTACAGCAGACATCCTGTCAGGATCTGCAAAGGGGGTACCAGGAGTCATGACTTCAACAGAAAACCGTGCCTTTGACAAAAGCCTACCTCTGTGACCTACTTGCTTTCCTATCGCGTAGCCCAATGTATCATTATTTCCACTGGCCGACAATGAAGCACTGCCCATGCACAGCCCATGCTGGGTCAAGAGGATAACCAGTCCCCTGGTCACTGACTTCCCAGCAGAAAGGAATAGTGGACAACTCTGCTCAGAACCTCCCGACACCCTGTCCCGCAGGCCAAAGCCAGTGAGAGCCACACACAAAACAGGGCAGCAGCCGAAAGAAGAATCCACAGCTGCGGGGGCACCAGCACTCCCCATAGTTCTCTCTCCCACCAATGCTTATAAACGGAGCTACTCACCACTTGTTCCACAAAGTCCCAGTTGACTAAGGTATCAGGATCAGCAAAATGCGCTGTGTAGTCTTGGTTTTCAGACACCACAAACTGGCAGCTAGAACGAGAGAAGCAGGGCAGAGGTAGGCTACGAGCTGCCACCCTGAATCCTCAGCAGACACTCTTCATCCCAGCACTCGGAAGTGGAACACAGGCCCTTAGCAGCCCTGGTTCGTGGGGCACTGTGCTCAGAGACTTCAGCCTCAGCAGACTCCTGGCACTGAATGAAATCCAAAGACTCGACCGGTAGAAATCTAAATGCATGAGCTTGATTTCTTTTGCTTGTAAGCCCAGCCAAGTCCTCCGGAGGCCTCCCTAGAACTATAATTAACCAAGATGAACCCCATTAGCCAGCAGGAAGCTAGACTTCCATTCTCGTTGGAAGCTGGCTAGTCTCCAGAATGGTGCCCATGCAATCCCTTCCAGATTGGTTTAGGTAAGGTACAATAGAGTTACGTCAGTTTAGCGACAAGGGCAAGTTTTATGTAAGGACAGTTCCGTACAAAAGGGAACCACTATTTGAGCAAACTCAAGCACAGCACTTCAATTCACTGTGATTCAATTCACTGGTGAATGATTTCCTCGGCTTGATAGTGGTTAGGTAAATTAGCCAAGGTCAAAAGCCAAAACAAGATCCAGTCTGGGATCAATTCCAGAGGACTCAATCTGTCAAGAAAGTTACCAATTTACTTCCCATTATATTCTTTTAAGCACCAAGAGCATCTAACCAAGCTTTCAGTGCTCACCAAATACAGACGAGAGCCTTATCTCAAACACCCAGCTGCTTAAACAAAACCTCCCCACAGCTGTCAACTGCCCAGACACGCTCAAAGTCACTTTCCTCTCAAGAACAGCCATACTCACTTGGCCTGTAAAAAGAGTTCCTTGTTAAAAGGCTTATGTCCCCACTTGTTTCTTTTTCCCCAGCTGCCATGTCCACTGCTTTCAAAGTGACCTGCCTGGCCACGGGGTTCAAATGTGAAATTCAGCAAGTGGTTGAGGTTGATCTTCTTAGGACCAGAGAACTGGGCAGGGCTAAACTCTGCCCGCTGAGCCTCTGCTACCTAGAGGAGGAAGAGGACAATGACGATTAGGACAAGTCCTGACTTAGAGCAGGCTTGGGCACAGCTCTCCCTTCCACATAGCTTAGAATGGAACGACAGAAAACACAGGCTGAAATGCAACCCCCAATCTTCCTCTACCCAAGGTAGGATGGCAGCACAGGGGAAGGAAAGTGCCCTAGTACACAATGACTTAAGCTGTTTAGTCTGCCCTGAGTGGCAATTAGCCACTAAATAACAAAGCTCAGCAGGAATTCCTCTAACTGTCCAGAAGTGAAAAAATACATCTCTTGTTGTTTTGTCAACTCAGCTCTGACTCACGATGACATTGTGACTGGCTAATCTTCAGAAGCAGACTGCCAGGTCTTTCTTCCTAATATCACTCTAAAGTTCCACTGACATCTGTCCACCATAAGCGGCTCCGCTAATTTCAATACAGGTCGCAGTTTCTACCACCATAGCAACATGCAAGTCACCACAGTACAATTGTCAGGAAGGTGGTGGTGAAGATTTCCTGACCACATAAACTTTCAACAGTCGTCTTCACTCTGGTAAATTACTTTTGGGAGCTTGCTTCTGGCAGTCTGTGGAGCCACCCCCTGGAGGCAGCTTGCGAGCACTCCTCACTGTCACAGGCTTACGGGTCCTGCTAGCAATAGCCTGTCAAAGACGTACACTGCTACTCACTGTTAATTGGCAGTGACAGAACTAGAGCAGGTAAGCAGGCCATCTCTGTAAGCAGAAATAAACCCCAGCAGCAGTGTCAAAAGCAGTGATTAAAAAAAAAACCCAGCAACAAATGACATTCATATTTGAAATACCACTGCCCACAACCATGGAAGAGAAATCGTGCCAGCGTCTAAGTATTTCAGTCCTCTTAGCAGTCTCAATATGGCCAAGAGCTTTTAGTACCGAAGGAAGAAGACCAAGCTGTACTGAAGGTTTTAGCCCAAAACAAGGCTCCAGGAATGAATGACACCAATCAAAATGTTTCAACAAATCGATACAGAGCCGAAGCACTCATTCATCCAAGAAATCTGGAAGGCAAATACTTGACCAACTATTTGGAAGAGATCCTTATCTGTACCCACTTCAAAGAACGATAACCCAAGAGAGCAAGAAAATTACCGACTATGATTAATATCACATGTAAATAAAATTTTACTGAAGATCATTAAAAAACTGTTGCACCAGTACATTAACAGTGACCCGCAAGGAGCTGAAGCTTGCAGGAATTCAAGAAGAGGTGGAACAAGAGCTGAGAGCTGCCACTGCTGATGTCACATGGGTTTTGGCTGAAAGCAAAGAATGCCAGACAGATGTTTGCCGGTGTTTTATCAACTATGCAAAGGCATTTGACTACATACATACAGCATAACAAACTAGGAAAGCTTGGAGAAGAATGGGAATTCCAGATCAAGGGGCAGCTGTGTGAACAGAGCAAGGGAAAACCACGTGATTTCAAATAGGGAACGCTGTGCCCCAGGGCTATAGCCTTATTCAGCTTGTCTGCGCTGTGTAAAGAATCCAAGAAGCCCGAAGATGTGATGGACAGGGCACTGGAACTGGAGGAAGACTTGTTAACCTGAGACATGCGGGTGACACAACCTGCTTGCCAAAAGTGAAGAGGACTTGAAGGTTTTACTTCTGAAGATCCCAAACTTTACTTTAAAAAAAAAATCATTTTATTGGGAGCTCGTATAACCCTTATCACAATCCATACATGCACCTATTGTGTCAAGCACATCTGGACATTCGTTGCCCTCATCATTCACAACATTTGCTCGCCACTTAAACTCCCTCCCTTCTCCCCCCTCCGTCATGAACCTTTGATAATTTAAAAATTATTATTTTGTCATATCTTACACTGTCTGACATCTCCCTTCACCCACTTTTCTGTTGTCTATCCCCCAAGGAGGCGGTTATATGTAGATCCTTGTAATCGGTTCTCCCTTCCTACCCCACGCCCCCTCCACCTTCCCGGTATCGCCACTCTCAGCACAGGTCCTGAAGGGATCATCTGTCCTGGATTCCCTGTGTTTCCGGTTCCTATCTGTAGCAGTGTACATGCTCTGGTCTAGCTGGATTTGTTAGGTGAAATTGGGATCATGACAGTAGAGCGGGTGGGAGGGTAAGGTAGGAGGGAGAAGCATTTAAGAACTAGAGGAAAGTTGTGTGTTTCATTGTCGCTACACTGCACCCTGACTGGCTCATCTCCTCCCCACGACCCTTCTGTAAAGGGATGTCCCGTTACCTACAAATGGGCTTTGGGTCCCCAATCTGCAAATACTTTTCTCTTTAATATGGATTACATCTCACCATAAAGACAACAAAAATCTTCATAACTGGACCAATGAATAAGATCACGATACAGAAAAACATTGAAGCTGCCAAACATCTCATTTTGCTGAAGTCCACAGTCAATGCCCATGACAGCAGCCGTCAAGGAATCAAACCATGTATCACTGCACCAGATCTCTTTAACGTGCCAAAGAGCAAAAAGGTCACTTTCAGAACACAGATGCCCTGGATGCAAGTCACCGTAGTTACAGTTGCTACATAAGTATGTGTCAGTTGGGCAAGGCAGTGCATAAGGAAGATCCAAGATGAACCAATGCTTTTGAATCGTGGCGTTAGTGATGAAAATATATCATGTAAACATATAAGAATGAACACATCTGTGCTGAAAGTATATGCAGAATGCTCTTCAGAGAGGCGTGGTCAGGAGGGACCCGTTCCCGGAGAAAGCAACCAGTTCCTAGAGGAAACATGGGGTCAGCGAAAAAGAGGAATACCTTCTAGGAGGTGGACTGTCCCTGTGACTGCAACCATGGGGTCAAACAAAGCAAGAGCTGTGAGGGGGGCCCGGAGCAGGCAGTGTCTCATTCTGTTGTGCAGTCAGGGCCCCTGGGAGTCGGAGCCAACAGAGAGCTCGAGCAACATCGCCAAGCTGGAGTGGCACGATGCGCGTGCACTTCTTCACCTTCTTTCCTATTTAATGTTATCGGCACTTTAAATGGTTATATCCCATTGCATTCCCTGGGCATACCACTGTAGGACAACAACGGTCTGCAGCTTTTCCACTGGCATAAAATAATGCTTGATAAGCACCTTTCCTTTAAATGTATAGTTACTGGTCAAAAGAAATGCAAATTCAAGACAGGCTGCTGTGGAGATTTTAGGTTAAGTTAAAGTTCTTGTCACATATGTGATGAAGCTAATGGTATGAAAAGGAATGTGGTAAAAGACATTACACATCCTACAAAAATCAACAATAGGAATTCTACGGCTGCACATCTTACTTTCATCTTAAGGTATCTGAGCAATAACCCCACCATGCCGCAAGTCACCACAGAAGCCCAGGCTCCCAGGTCCCTTAGCTAAGAATCTCCTAGAGTCTCAATCTCTTCCTGGCTCAGTAAGTGCCCCAACCAGACAGCCCATCCCTTCATCTTCAAAACCCCCAACTTAGATTAAGAGCTTGTGTTCACTCACCATACTCCGCTACATCCTCAACCTTGTACCTTCTTCACCCAGGTGTGGGGCTCCCCCACTATCTCTGTCCCAGCACAATTCCTCACCACCTACACAACGCGGCCACACTTTCATGGTTTTTCTGCCCCAAACAGGCACCACTAGCCTGATTGATGCACCTAGGCAGCACATGAAGCGTGGCCAATGTCACATAATGAAATAACACTGTAAATAGACCAAGCAAACATTACAACTAATTTCACTCGCTTCTTTTTCACCTTTTTAAATGCGCAAGTTTTTAACGACCCGTGGCTCGGGTTGCATTTCTACCAGACCATGCTGCTCGGTCTAGACGGCTCTTCTTCCAGCGTAATTTGGAGCATTTCCCTCTGCAACCAGCAATTCGCCTTTTCCAGGTCGTTCCCAAGTCCAACAGTTCCTCCTCACTTTCCGCTCACAGCCAGCTGATGCTGACTCACAGTGACACTGTACAGCAGGGTAGCAGCTCTGCCCCTGTGGGTTTCTAAGGCTGTGACTTAGAAGCTGGTAGTTTTGAGCATCAGTATGGGAAGCTACTGTCCTCAGCACCGAATTCTATGCACTTTGAAGGCAGTTTCCATGTCTCTAACCCTTCCTTGAAAAACTTCTGTATGCTTTGATTTACATGTCAAAACAGCAATTTTGTTCCTTTGAAATGTTGAGTTTTGGGAACAAAAAGTCTGAAGGGACAAGATCAAGGCTGTAAGGTGGACAAGGTAAAGTTTCCCAATTTAATTCTTGCAGGACAGCCCTTGCTACCCTAGAAGATGAACAGGTGTATTATTGTGATGGAGGAAAACATTCGATGGAATTTTCCTAAAACTTCCTGCTTATAAGCCCCAATGATTATCCTATGTCCTTCATGAAAATCTATCAAGATAACCTCTTAGAAATTCCAAAAACTAACTGCCATAACCTTGAACTTGGCCTCTTTGTCTTGAATTTCAGGTCACCTTGAAGTCACTGTTTCAATTCGATCTTCTGTTTTAAGTCACCCCACAGAGACTAAGACAAATGCATTACTGAGAGAACTTGACTGCAGCCATCCACCCACCACAGAGACACTGTTGTCCACATGTTTGTGTGACATCTACCCACATATGGGTGAACTGAAGTCCTACGATAGCACTTTCTCCTTACCCTTGTGCACGGTTCACTGAGAAAAGAACAACCACCAGAAAAGAACACTTACTGTCCACCGACCAACACTACCAGCTTCTCCCCTGGTGCCCTGGGTCCCAATGCCTCTCTTACTCAAGGACCCTGTAGCAGCAATTCTCTCCCCTTTCCTTCAATTGTTCTGCTCTCACCGGACCAGTCCTAGCAACAAAAACATGCTGCAATTTCTTCGCCTTTTAAATCCCTTGACCTCACATTCCAAGGAACTGCCTCACTTACTTCTCACTTCCCCTTCAGAGACACTGAAAAGTCTTGCCTCTCTTACGCTCCTTCCCACCTCCCATTCTCCCTGGAATGAATGCCTGCCATGGGAGCAGGCCTCATCACACCACAAGGCGAAAGGCTCATCTCTACATCTCCTTACAGTCTCTCCCTTGGCCTGCAGGACCACCCAACGATCTCACACGAGCTGTGCACTAGCCACACACGGGCTACTCAGAAATTAAACTATACCTAGACCACTCATGGACCACACACTGCCACTTCTGCGGTCTTTTGCTGGTTCCTTAACACCCCAACTCTGAGCTCACTCCTCCAACCTCTCCTCTGTAGTTCCAATAAGCACTTGCTGCCTGGCTTACATAATAGTTTGTTTCATTAAGAAAATAACCTCCTTAACCACCTAAGACAATATCTGGTTCAGTGATGTGGTCCAAATTCCTACGTGATTATTGCCACATAGTAAGTAAGGAGTATATTTGAGCAGAATGGTCCATTGCTGCATGAATGGTTCCATAGAGAGGTCTTTTATGCTAAGACACAGGAGACGTACATTCAAACCAGGCTAACTGATTTAGCCAGTCCCTTAATGATTAAAGTCATTTCCTAGATTCTGTAACCACAAACACTGCCATAAGCATCCTTCTATATTAATCTTTGGAAGCTTAGAGAAACACGTAAGAAACCAAGAGTAAACAAACACTAAAGATCTGAGCATTTTACATTTTTCTAGATTCTAATGGGCAAATATCATTAATTTCATTTTTTATTTCAAAAGTACTTGTTCTTCAAGACTGATAAAAATACAGAACTAGCTGCATACTTGCAATAATCTTTCATAATCCACGACTATCTGATTAGCTTCTTCCACTAGAAAAGTATTTACACCTTCAAGGGAAAGAAAGAGGCAAAGTTCCAAACCAAATTAATTCTCTACTTCAGCCATCTTACTCTGCCACCTCCTGCTCCCCACTCCCCAAGTACCAATAAACCAGAAGTGGGAACCTGACCTTGCGCTCTTACGCGCCACGAAACACATTCTCAAAGGTCGTACCTCATCTCGTCTTCCACCATTAAAAGAAGAGCTAAAGGGTCTGCTGCTGCTGCCGCCCCTTTGAAGAGGCATCTTATTAAAAGTCTTGCTTTTCTGTGAACTGGAGCGACGGGGCTGGTTGCTAAAAGTTTCATTTTTGGGGTAGGAAGGTTCACGTTTACGGTTAAAACGCTTGGATCCATTTGAGTTCTTTCCATCTGAAAGCAAAAAACAAAAAAGGAAGAATTAAGAAATGATCCATACACCTAGCCAATTTTCTTCCACTTCCAGCAAAACAGGCCCTTCCCTACCATTCAGGAAATCTAAGTTTACCCAGTGCATCAACACTTTAGGCAAAATACCACAACGACCAGGTTTTAATTTTTGTTAGTTTGTAACTGATGAAACCTAGGGGTTCTATTACACAGCATAGTGAGTGTTCAGCCCAGAGTCTCTGCGCCCTCCTCCCCCCAGCTTTCTTCACTTATTGCTTATATAAAACTCAGATGAAATGACAGAGGGTAGCCATTACCTAAGTGTATTTAGAGGTAGACAGAAAACATCACTGCCCTGTAAATTACTGCAGCACAGCATCAATTAATACTGCCAGGGCTTGGCTCAGTCAGACCAGGTACAACCAACAGGCATAGAATACAACAGGATTACTGTGATTTCTAGACAACTGAGAAGCTTTAAAACTGACAGGCAAAAAAAATTAAGGCTGATAAGCATTTTAAGTTGACATGTGTTATCTTGTCTTTTTAAAAAAAGTTTCTTCTTCCTGTTGGTAGAGGAGTTAATAGATGGTCACCCCAAGATTGTGGGAAGGGCAGTTGTTGGACCTTGGGTGGGACCCCGGGCTTAGTGGGCGCCCAATGAAAGGAGACCCAGGTCCACCATATACTTAGTACCTCAATGCTCCCCTTGGAATAATGTGACAGATGTAAGTCTGAGAGTCAGGGGTCTTCCCTTGTAAGAAATGATGCAGTAAATTTTCCCTTGCCACCAAGCCCCATGCTCAAGGTCAACAGCTCAATCAATTAAGAAATCAAAGTAATACAAAGTACAAAGTTATCTCAGGGATTGCAGCTTGCATCTGTACTATAGTCAGATAAACTCATATCAACAGCACCTTAAACTCTAATTTATATACATAAATTATTGTTATCAATGCAATCACCTTGTATCTCAAGATGATGGACAATGTTTTTCCTTTCATTTTTTTCTCCCCTTTTTGTTTTCTTTGGTTGTCATTCTTGTTAGTTTTTGTTTTTGTCATAATATGACCACCAAAGTAAACCAGAGTTGTTCATAATCTATGGACCAGGAGATGGATTCTGAGCTCACACTTAATTCTACCCTCAATCCTAAAAGAGTCAGTTCTTATAACTTGGCCCTGCTTGATCTTCGCCTGTAAGAAGAGATCACTGAAGGTAAGGGTGCTACAGCAAAGTGTGGTGAAGAAAGCAGTTGGTGCCCGGCTATCAACTGAAACAGTGTCTGGGGACTTACAAGCTTGTCAGGCATCTAAGGGAGGCATCAACTAAGTCCACATGGAAGAAGCATACATCCTGTGTGATCCAAAGATGACGAAAACAAAATCCAAATATGACAAGGGGAAATTATTTGAGCTTAAATTGTTAACACCCAATTTATAGAAGGCTATGGAGAGCAGTGGGAACCCAAAATCCATGTGCAGAGTATCTAGTCAGATTAAGCCTCTGACATATCCCTCTGACCATAGGCGAGGGACTTGAGCAGCTTAAACACCTGACAGAGCAGTGCACACTTGATTATGGTAGCTCAAACTACGGCATGCCACTTGGCCACTTGTTCCACGACAAAGACGTCTTGTTTCTTGTTTAATATTGTCATACTGTTGGTGGTCTTTTCATTTGTACTCTATATAATTATCTCTATAACATTACTTTCTTCTTTTGCTTTTTATTGTGTTTCCCAGTTTATGAAAAACAGAAGAAATGGATGAGCAGAGACAACAGCCCATGCAAGGGTTTATGGGGTGGGTGGCAGAATGGAGGGGCAATCAAAGAATGCAGGAGGAGGGAAGAAAGCACCAGAATTGATTGTGATGAAGGGTATACTATTTTTAAAAGTGACTTAATAAATTTAAAAAGTGACAACAATGGTAATGTATGATATGTGAATTTTATATCACAAAAATTTTTTTTTTTTAAAAACAACCAAAGAAACAAACAAAAACCCAAAGTTACCATGGGTGAAGGAAGAAGAGTTTTTGCTTAGGGGGGCATTGTGTTAATGTTAATGGTGACGGAATGGTTGCATAACCAAGTATACTCAATGGCACTGACAAATACATCTAGAAGGTGTTGAAATGGAGGTTTTTGTTGTATTTTTCCCCCAAGGTAAAAAAAAAATAATTGCACTAAGAGTACAAGGAAGAAGAACATGTGCTAAACTTGATTGTGGTAAGGATTGTACAACTCTCCTTGACATGACCGAACTACTGATTAATAGGATATGTAGAAGTACCAATGAAATAGTTATAAATAAACTAAAGAAGGAGGTTCACTTCTTAAAACAAACAAAAAATGTTTCTTGCTTTTCTGGTCCAATTAGAAGATATAGGTCCATTTTGTTTTACTCTGAGAAGAATAAATTTAGAGTTGCCAGTATTCAAGAACAGCAATCACTACCTTTTAACCTTCATTTATCTCATTTACCATGTTTTATCTGTCAGTCTGTAGTTAATCAAACATGCAACCACGAAGCACTGATAAGTTCTGGTGACTGGTGTCAAAGTTGGAAGCAAAAAAAGATACTCAGATGGAAAGCATGGCCTTAGTAATAGAAACAAGTCCAGGCACTGCACGGTGGAATTTTGCAAAACCAACAGCTTTTCATTACAAATACCTTTTCTCAACAACATGCATGGCCGCTGTACATGTGGACTGCACAGAAATCAAACTGACTACACATCTGCAGCTAAATATCAGTCATAACAAGGCCAGCAGCTCACTGGGGAAGAGACCATCAATTGCTCATACTCAAGTTGAAATTGAAACAAGAAAATTAAGGCAAGTGCGCAAATACCACAATACAATCTTGAGTGCATTTCACGTGAACTTAGAAACAATCTAGATCTGATGCCTCAGAAGTAGTGCCTGAAGTCCAGACAAGTTGTGAGAGACAAGGAAACAGACAAGTGGTTAAAAAGACCAAATGGAGGTCCAGAACGCAGATACCATTCAAGGTGAAAGAACTTGGGACTTCAAAGGGCAGCTCAAGAAGACAAGATGAGGCGTTATGAAACATTCAGAGAGCTAGTTAGAAACCGAGGATCCACAGATGACACCCTCGCTTGCTGGGAGTGAAGAGGGTCTGAAGAGCTAAGTGATAAAGACCAAAGACTGCAGCCTTCAATATGGTTTATACTGCTACATAGGAGAACAGAAGTCCTCACCACAGGCCAATCAAGACTATCCAGAAAAAAGATTAAAGTTGTCAAGGATGTAATTTTATTTTGATCTACAATCAATGCCACGGCAGGGGTGATTAGGAAATCAAACAAGAGTATTGGGCAAATCTGCTACAAAGTGTTAAAAATCAGGGAGAGCACTTTGAAGACTAAACAATGGTATTACCAAACACCTTATATACATGAGAAAGCTGGAGTGAATAAAGGAAGATGCAGAATTGGTGCACTTTAGAATTTGTTATAAAAGCAAATTTGTGTCCAGCTAGACAAGATAGGCTGGACAAACAATGAGAGACGAAAACAACAGGACCAACGGTCCCGGAGGGACATGAGCGCATGGGAGGTAGGGGAAGGGAGGAGGTGTCGCCCAACACAGGGACAAGGGAACAGCGAGTGATTCAAAACCAGAGGAGGGAGGGGAGGGGAGGACTGGTAGGATGTGATCAAGAGCAAGGTAACTGAGAGGAATTACTGAAACCAGAATGAAGGCTAAACATGGTGATGGGACGGGAGGAAAGCAAAAGGAAATAGAGGAAAGGAGTAGGAGGCAAAGTGCATACAGAGAAGCCTAAATACAGACATGTACATATGTAAATATATTTATGATTATGGGGCAATAGACTTATGTGCATATATTTATAGGTTCAGTAGTAGGGTAGCAGATGGACATTGGGCATCCTCATGCATAATCCCCCAATACAATAGCACCTCGCCCTGCTAAACAGTCATTGCAGGATACCCACCTTCCCTCCCAAACATGATCACTGAAGACAGACGTGTGTATAAGCAAACGTGGTGAAGAAAGCTGATGGTGCCCGGCTATCAAAAAGATATAGCGTCTGGGGTCTTAAAGGCTTGAAGGCAAATAAGCGGCCATCTAGCTCAGAAGCAACAAAGCCCACAGAGAAGAAGCACACGGCCTAAGCGAATACAAGGTGTTGAATGGACCATGTAGCAGACACCAAGGAACAAAAACAATCATTGTGTGATCACCTTCCTCACATAATCGTTGAAGACGAAAGTGTGCATAAGCAAGTGTGGTGAAGAAGGCTGATGGTGCCCGGCTACTGAGAGATATAGCGTCTGGGGACTTAAAGGCTTGAAAGCAAACAAGCGGCCATCTAGCCCAGAAGCAATCAAGCCCACACGGAAGCAGAACACCAACATAGATGATTGTGAAGGGCAGAGGAGACTAGGTCTCCAACAACAAAGGTGGGGTGGTGGTGAGAATCACATCACCGTGAAAGAGGGGGAGTACATGATGGGGACCCAATGCCCATCTGTAGACAGCTGGACATCACTTCCAGAGGGGTAGTGGGGAGATGAGTCACTCAGGGTTCAGTGTAGCAACAATGAAACTAAAAACCTTCCTCTAGTTCCTAAACATTTCCTCCCCTCCCAATTATCATGACCCCAATTCTACCTTGCCTTGCAGACCTGGTTATACCAGAGGATGTACAGCGGTGCAGTAGGGATCTGGAAACACAGGGAATCTAGGACAGACGAACCCCTCAACACCAGCGGTGGGAGTGGCGACATCAGGAGGGAAGGGGGTGTATAAAGGGAGAACCGATCTCGGAGATCTATGTGTAACTCCTCTCTGGGAGATGGGCAATGGGGAGGCGGGTGAGGGGAGACGTCGGGGAGTGTAAGATATGATATAATAATTATTTATAAACTATCAAGGGACCAGGGGTGGGATCGGGGAGGGAGGGGGCCGGGGGCAAAAAAAGGGAAACCGAGCTGATTCCAGGAACCCAAGTGGAAGGTGAATTATGAGAATGACGAGTGCAACGAATGTATAATGGTGCTTTGCTCAATTGATGCATGTACAGATTGTGATAAGAGCCTTATGAGCCCCAATAAAAAGATAAAAAACAAAAACAAATTTGTTAATGACAAAGAATATTAAATATACCATTTACTGTCAGAAGAGCAAACAAATCTGCCTTGGAAGAAACAGATGAAAGGGCGCTTAAAAGCAAAGCTTCGTCTCATGCACGGTAGGCCTGGTATCCCAAGGGACCAGTCCCTGGAGAAAGACACGCGTGGCAGTCTTGGGGCCATCAAGGAGATGGACTGACAATGGGCTCGACACAGCAAGAACTGTATGGATGATGGAAAACCAGGAGTGTTTCATTTGCCCGACACAGGGTCACTGTGATTCAGAGCCATCTCAATGGCTCCTAACAAAGAGCACATTTGACCCAGAATTACAAGCACAGAGATGTTGTCATCTGCTTGCATACCTACGTCTTCAACCTAGGATTAGAAATTGTACTATCTTACCAAATGCTTATGCCAGACTATGTAACCAATTTCTTATTTGTGCTTCTAGTTTTTGTTAGTTTAATATATAGTACTAGTGACCTGTGTCTGTGATTATTTTGTTCTGTAACATTCTCAACATTGATTCCGAAAGTAATGTATGGGCATTTAAACCTTTTACATGTTCCCAAGTTAGTTTTTAGAACTAGTATACCCATTTATTTGTGCCGAGAAAGAGCCTTAAAATGTTTACTTCACATGGCAACAAAAGTACAAATGGGCTTGACACATGGATGGATGGATGGATGGATGGATGGATGATGATGAGTTGTACGAGCCCCCAATTTAAAAAAATGTTCAAAATAGGAAAAAATGTCTACTTCACTACTACTAACATTAAGTTTAATTAACTGTTCAGTTGATGGGTCAGAAGGTTCGATTTAGAGTGGAATTTCTCTAATAGCAAACATCCTTTCTATCTGCAAACCATTTGCTGGTTGTGTACAGCGCCTGTTTGTGCTCCTTGTTCATTTGTTCCTCCTGGCTGGCTCAAATGATCTGCATGGATTTGGGGGGAGGTTTTTTGATCCCAAATTGAATCCTGATCTGAAACTCATAGCATGTGCCAAATGATACAAGCTCAAAATAATCAAATAATACCTATCCGCAAATCAGACACAACTAAGTAACTGAAACTCCCAACACCAAACCCACTGCCATCAAGTCAATTCTGATTCAAAGCAACAGATCAGAAATCTTTATGGGAGTGGATGGCCTCCCCTTTCTCCTTTGAGGAGTGGGTTAGGGCCAGACTTTCCCACAGCCCTGCAATCCTACCAGCCAGCTCTGAATCCCAGCCCCAGGCTATGACTGGCATCTCACCAGAAGTAAGCGTTTAGAACTCCCCTTCTCAGTACTACTCAGCAACAATGAAGCACCTAGCTGACTATAAGTGGTAACAAACTATAAAATTATACAGTCTTATGCAACTGCTGCCTAGTCCCCAGCCCAGGGGATTATTTATAAGATTTAAGCATGTAAAAAGTTGAAATGGCCCCTTTACACAATCATTTTTTGGTAAAAAAGATTTCAAAGAAATGGAAAATAATGGGATACAGAACTGGTTTAACTTTTCCCCTGAAAACTAGCCTTAGCACCAGATCCTTGCTTTACTTTTTCCACTCCACTCCCACCCTCCGGGAGCGGCTGGGAGGTCTAGGAAAAGAATGGGCATGCTCAGCAACACACCCACCTCCATCCCAGGACCCCAGAGGGGCCCTAACTTGCTTTCTGACAGAGAATTCAGCTATGACTCAGCAGGAGCAGCAGCGCTCCTGGTTTGCAGATTTGGCAGTGCAGACGCTTAAAGGGACAGGCTGGCACTCAGCAAGAGGGCTGAGTCCATTTCTTCACTCCTTGCCACACCGGCCCGGAAGCCTTTCACAATGCTGACAGAACTGCTGGCCCCTCTCTGAAAGAGATGACAACCAGCCACTTTACACGCTGGGGACATTAGGGGCTGCAATCAACTACCCAATCCTGTCCTGCTTACCTCAGGGCATGAAGCCCTACCTCTCTCAACCGCTCTTATCTCCAGGCACAGACCATGGGCAGCTCAAGAGCCCAACCCGGTCAGGCCTGGGGCCCAAAGATAAAAGTCTGAATACTATTTTTGAGATGTTTTGTAGACAAGTTGCCAGGGCAGACATGTGAGTGACTCTGCCCTTCTTTCTTGGGCAGGAGATAGCCACATGACCAAGTGAGATGCTCTGCTTTCAATTTGGGGAAGCAGACCCAAAAAAGGCAAATTCCTGGAGAAACGAATTACTAAAGTTTGTAATCTGAGTCAGGCCTTCCAATCCTGGCTATATGCCAAATCACCTGCAGACATTTTAAACAACAATGGGGGCCCAGGACAGACTTACAGAATCAAAGGCCAGCTAGGACTAGGGCTAGGGCAGGTCAGCAGCCCTCTATTTTTAAAAAGATCCTCAAGGGACTGATGCCCAACCAGGCCCCAGGACAACTGCCAAGCGCTACTGTCTGGGCACATTCCAAAGGGGGAAAGACCATTAGTTAAATGGCTCATATCCAAAACTCAAGAAGCCTGGAGGCATGAGGAGACTTAAAAACTTAATCGAATCTCAACTGTTCCCATCATGCTAAATGAAAGGCCTCCACTAGGTAACAGCAGGCAGCTGAGGGGCTTCAGAAAGCCCATGGGAAATGTTACTGAAAGAAAGACCATGAAAGTTTCTTATACTTTTCAAAGGCCCCTCTGATACCTCCATCTCTTTGCCCCATCGCCAAGCTAAGAGTCAGCCGTCTGTCTTCCCGGTTAAATCACCTGGCATCAACATTTCTTCTAGCTCTAACAGGTGGCACAGCCCAGGGGTCAGAATGCCAGCCCAGAAGTTTCTGCTGCTGATTCATGCTGTAATCACAAGCACGTTGCTTACCAGTCATCAAAAGTAGCTGACAAGCACCTCCAGAAGGGTCTGATTTAATAATCAATGTGACTTTACAAGTATCAACTGACAACAAAGTGAATGCGGCTGAAACTAGCTAATTATGAATGAAAGGAAGAGAGCAAATAAACAAGGGCGTGTGTGCCCGAGACTGTTTGCTAAAGGAATTTTCACCAAGTGTTAAAATAAAATGGCCAATGAGTGGTACAAATTTACTTGGGACTCCAATCCTAAGCCAGGGTTTTCTTTTCAAGCTAAGCTAATTCGACCCTCCCTCCTCACAGGGATGTGAGGCTGAAGCAAAAGCTCCTGGTAAATATCCAGCCTTGGGGTGGGGGGCACCTAGTTGCTATGGTTTGAAAGCCAATTACTGATTCACATCATTCGGTCAAGAGTGACACTGGACCCCAGCCATCAAGTGGGGCACTCTTGCAACTGCCATAAGTGGTTTGGATTGAAGACTCCAAGTCCCCTCCATTTCCAATGCCACTAAAAGTCCCAGGTCCATTTGCAGCTCCAAGCATCCTTCAAGGCCGATTACCAATAGCTATCTGGCTTCTGGTACCGGAAGAGAGTCAGGGCAGTGCTTCCTACCAATAACCTCAAATTAAGTGCTTCCTAATACCTGACCTTCCCCTTAACCTCCGCAGCAACACCACCCCCTGGGACAGGGAGATGGGGCAAGAGCTTGAGCCTGAGCCTGAGCCAGGCCCCACTGTTTGGCTCAGACACTGCCCGGCCTCTCTCTTGCCTCTTTTATGGTCTTTGTTCTTTCAAAATGACTTTCCCTACACCCCTAGACCACCTCTCTCCCTCTGGGTTCTATTCACGGGATAGTCACTGTTGACAGCTCTGAGAAGTGCACCTTGACCTCACTGGAAAGAAGCTGTAGGAATATCCCCAAGAGCTGGAATGAATGTCTGTAGCAATGGACTCAGGTAAAGAAGCTGTGGTATGCTATTCAGGCAAGAAAGATCAAGAAAGTACTAGAGCTCAGTTGACCTATTTCCTGAGTACAAATGAAAAGCCAACTTAAGCCAGCCACACGAACAAAGTTAATATACTTGAGTGTATTAACTATGTAGTTAGGGAGTAAATAATTTTTAACAGACATAGCTAGAGAAAACAGATCAAAGGTTTTCATTGTTTGGGGATTTTTCTGTTTTCCTTCCCTCATGTGAGGTGGGAGAAAAGAAAAGGGGTACCAAAGCTAACAGGTGGCCATAGCTACAATGCAGCTCTTGGCTTCTCCCCATCCAAAGAGGGCTGAGAAGGAAAAACAGTACAAACTGAAGATACTTTCAGTAGTCAGAGTGAACTCAGAACTTAATATTTATTCTATGTCTGTCTGTCTGAAATATGACTACTGACAAATATTTGCTTTGACCGAAGGACAAAAGGATTCTGCATTGTTCTCGTGGGTAGATTAAGTTCCACCTTAGCTAGTACATCGAAAACTAGGAACATGTGAGTAAAATCCCTTCATTTTTGTGTCTGTGTTATTTTGTTCAGGGTGTCATACCGTTCACTTGACTGCCTCGGTGAGATAGTTAAGCTATCATTGCAGGCATTAACTGCCTTGATAGCAGCTAACTCGTGAATGTGCATGAATGGCTCAAACAGGAGCCCCAGAACAATTAGTTGAGAATTCATATGGTCGCAGAGCAAGGTTTTTAGCATTTCATCTGGAAAGGGTGTAGAAAAATGTTAGTTATCAACTACACTAGGAAATACATCATTATAAACCAGTTACCAACCACAATGTTAACCAGTTACCAATGCTGGACAAGAGGGCCCCAAAGGGATCAATCTACTTAAAATCCTTGATAAATCTGTGTATGTGCAAGACCCCAGAACTAATCTACACACTACTTTCTGGCATGGCCTGGGCGCCCACACGAATCCCTACATGGACCCTGAAGGGCATTCTTGACACAACTGGTCTCCACTAAAATACACAGCAATCTCTACAGGGTCAGGGGCATACTGGTGCCGCAAGTTTGCTATGCCCACCAGGTAAACTCTGAAAAAGTCAGGCCTACCACTTGTGACCTTAACATTTTTTGACAGAATCAGGGCTGTATTGGGTGACTGGATGTTTCCTCTCTACAGACCCTTAAGCGCCACTGAAAACACCATGTTCTGGCTATGAATAATAACCAAGATTCGTCTGAATCACAAAGATGGCCTTTGAAGTTAGAAAATACCGGATTCCAGACTCAGTCAACTGGTTACCTCACAGCCTCTCAGATTAGTCTTTTTCAGATTATTAGTCTTTGAATCACTTCAACTGGCTGGACAGGTTAGTGCTGAGGATCATATTAAAGGTAAACAAGAGAGAAAAACCTAGCCAAGTCCCTGACATATAGTTAAGTCCTTAAAAAAAAAAAAAAACCAACAACAAAAAAACATAGCTATTATTAAATGGAGCCTTGGTGGTGCTGTGAGTTAAGTATTGGGCTGCTAACATTACCATTGGCCGTTCACACCCACCAGCCACACGGCACGGGAAAGATGAGGCTGTCTGCTCCCAGAAAGCTTTACAATCTTGGACATCCTATATCGGGTCTGGTTTGGTTTGAGGGATCATCGTTATGATTAAAATGTAATATTCAGAGGCATGACTACAAATATGGCAATATCTTCCCAGTTAAAAGGCTGATATTAGAGTCTCACATACAGGCAATCAACATAATGTACCAGGGGGCTTAAAAATAAACAAACATGGAATTAAAAGATAAGGGCATTTATTTTCCGATCAACCTTTTGAAGCCCCCTTACAAATTTAGTTAAGGAGCCCCTGGTGGTAATGTGGGTTAAACTCTGGGCTGCTAAACGCAAATTAGCACACGAGAAAAACATGAAGCTGTCTGCTCCCATAAATGTACCTTCTCGGAAACCCTACATAGGGTAGGGACTTAAGGAACCACCTGGGTGGCCCGCCTTTGCTTTTTTTTGTTATCTCCAAAGTCACATACAAAGCCCTACGTCTTTCATTTTTGTAGCTCTTATCTTTCCCACTATAAAATCCACCTCTACAGGTAAAGGCACTAGGCACACTTGTGGGAGGTAGGAGGGGATGCTGAGTCGTGCTCTCAACCAGAGGCCAGACTGAACACTTAGGGATGTGTCCTCTTCAACGGAGGTGTGGGTCTAGGGCCAGAGGATGCCCGTGGGCCCCACCATGCCGTCTACCCTGGAATTCAAGGTACAATGAGGCGGCCAGATGCGCCAGCCCTCCTGCTGGGAGGCCCAGGCTACCTACAGGCCGGCCTTGCCCTTTTTGCACCTGTGTCCTCATCTGCAAAATAGGGAGACGCGCAGCGCCTACTTCTGCGAGCTGTAAAGAGTGCTGGCGCCACGAATGCAGAGGGCCCCGGGAGGCAGAGAACCTGGGTCCCCCGGGGGTCAAGAGCAGGCTCTGTCCCCATCTGCAGCGCCGCGGCCCTTACCGCTCTTGGGTTTAGACTCGCCAGCCGAGCCCGCCGAGGCGGAGCGGGGCGGCTGCTGCCCTTTGCTGCTGCCCGAGGAGGCGGAGGAGCTGCCGGAGCCGCTGCTCTTGTCCATGTCGGAGGCGGTGGCGGCGGCGCTGGGCGAGCTCTGCGGCATCAACGGGGGCCTCGGGGGCGGCGGCGGTCGGAGCGGAGCGGGCGCGGCGGGGACCCAGGCTCATGGCGTTCGGGGCCGGCGGGGGTCGGCGGCGGCAGCGGTACTCAGCCTTCATGGCGACATTTTTCCTGGTTTCCTTCCTGGGCTTCTCAAACGGGTCGGAGAAGCGGCGGGCGGGGCTGCGGGGCCCAGCGGCGGCGGTGACGGCGCGGGAGGAGAAGGCCGGGGCTCGGAGGTCCGGGCCGGGCCTGGCGGGGCGGAGGCTGCGGGGGACGGGGAGGCGAGTGTGGGCAGGCGGGCCCCGCCGGCCGGCCGGACACGCTCTCCCGCCGCGGGGCAGGGGAGAGGGCTGGTTGTCTTGGTGCCGGGGACCTCGGTCTCCGACACTGCAACCGACACCCGCCTCTAGGCCGAGGCCGAGCAGCTCCGGGAATGGCGACGAGTCGCCAAACAGCATTTCAAAGAACCCGGATGCAGTATATATAGTGCCTGGGTGGGCGTGGAGGGCTCTGGGAAATGTAGTTTTCTGCCTGCATCTGGCTCCCGTGACTTCCTCCCCCACGGAGAGGGCGCGAGGAATGATGGGACTTGTCGTTCCTTCCAAAAACCATTTTAGTCATAGTGCATAAATAATAGTATTTTCTGCTAATGATGATACAGCTTAACATTAGAATACCCGCAGAATTTCTTGTGAACTCGCTTTCTGATCTATGATTTGAATTCTTAATATTAATTTTGTGGCTCTTATTCAGTCTCATATTAGAAATAATATGAGATTTATTTCTCATATTATTCTCATATAATTCTCAATAATTCTCATCAATTATTCTCATTGATGACTATGCCTTATTTAAATATTCTCTTACATGTCGTCCTCATACAATACCTCACTCTATTTTCATCCCTTTACTCCCATAAATTGTGAGTACACCATTCCATCGCCAAAAATCATAGTTATCACCCAGTGCTTACTATCAGCACACATTGTGTTGTGTTGCTTGCATGCATAAATGTCACATTCAATCTCTACAATAACTCAGTTTGAAAGACCAGGCAACAGATTTCGGTCCTGGACCTAGGTTACGTAGTTATTAACTGATGGATGGTCACAACAACCTGTGAGATCCCAGTTCCGCATTTGAGAGGTACGGGCACAGACTTAGAACATCACACTTATACTTTAGAAATCGCATCCATACATACCTAGGAAAATTCTAAACGATTCCTTCTGACCATAGTAATTTGAGAGTCCATAGGATCACATACACACTGTTAAAGGGAGGAACCAATAATGCTTTCCAGTTAGAATCAAGCACAGGAAAAGTTGTGAGGATTGCTCCGCATGAGGCAGTATTTTGTTCTGTTCTACAAGGGGTTGCACAATGGATCAGAACCAACTCGATGGCACCCTTGTTTAGTTAGAAGTCCCATTATGTACCAGGGATTGTACTGGTGCAAGTAATACCAATAGAGGTGAAGTTTGAGGGTTTTGATAAACTCAGAATCTTGACTTAGATGAGCTAGTAAGAAACTAGAACTCAAATGTAAGAAGAATTGTAAGAAAATCAACTACAAAACACTGTGTGACTCTAGCCACAAAGTACAGGTTCCTCAAGAAAGAAGTACACACAGTTGCAAGGGCTAAAGGAAGGCTTCCCAAAGGTGACATCACTTGAACTGAGCATAGAAGAATAAGTGGAATTTCAAAACTTGTGGAACAAACCAATGGAACCCACTGCCTTTGAGTCAAGTCACATTTGTATCCACCCTCCGGGGCAGAATAGAACTGCCCCACAAGGTTTCCAAGGCTACACTCTTCATGGAAGCGGATTGTTCCATCTTTCTCCCAGTGGATTTGAACTGCCAGGCTTTGGATTAGCAGCAGCACAGCACTCTGCTTAACCACTGTGCCACCAGGGTTTCTTAGACAGTCATAAAGAATAAAGAAAACCCAAGAACTCTTTTTTTTCCTTTAAAAATTTTATTTATATATTTTTCTCTTTTTTTCCCCAAGAACTCTTATTGTTCCCTTCTTGGCTCCGTGTGTGTGTGTGTGTGTGTGTGTGTGTGTGTTGCTTTTGTATCGTGATACCAGTCTTCTTAGGCTCACCAGGTTATCAATGTATTTGATTATTTAACTTGGTGTCATGCTGAGCTGCCAGACACCTGAGGTCCTGTCTTAGGCCAGGCCACCTAAAAACACCACACTCTGACTGTCTGGTTGCCACTAATTCCCCTCTTCAGGAGTGCTGCTCTGGTTTCAAGTCTAATCTCAGTATTTTTAATTCTTTTTCATTAACATGCTCCACCAGTTCACGGCCTGCTTCACCTTGTACAGTTTCTTACCCATAAGTCATACTGAAATGAGAGAACAGCTACATGACAGCCTCAAAACCCCATGTGCTGTCCCAAAGTGGTCTGTTTTTATACAAACACAGGTTTAGGTGTAGAAGATAGACTGAGTTCTTTAATGCACCTTCAATGAGCAAAAAAAATGTGAGAACTCTGAGTATCAGAACGAACCATTCCTTTCTCTGTCATCCTGAAAAATAAATCAAATTGACGACAACTGGAATGACTAGGCAAGAACCTTACTGGGCAGTGAGTTTGTGCTAATGTGGAAGGAACAATCCAGAAAAGGAGGTGAGAACAGCGGCCAAGCTCAAAGAATGTCGTCAATATCACTAAATTGTGCGTATAGACATGGTTAAATCGGTGTCTGTTTTGCTGTATATCATCTCAACAGCAACAAAGTAAAGAAAAAAAAAAGATAGTGAGATAGTGGAGAAAAAAAAAATCCCGATGCAGTGGCCCGCACCCTCTACCCCTAACAACAGCAGTAAGACTATATTAAAGGAAGATGGCATTTTTCCATTTGGGGGACCTTTGGCACTTTTCCCCTTGGCAAACGTTTATAGGAAACATACATTTAAATTAAAGCAGAAACATAAAGAAATGCAAGCACAACGCCCCACCTCCCTTCTTTCATTTGCACAAGATGGTTTTCAGTCCCCTCGACATGAACACAGACTGTGGAAATCTGGACTTGAAGCAAAACGCCTGTGCTATGCCAAGTTGGAGCCGAAAGTGTCAGTGACAGCAGGAGTGCTGTTGAATTCTGACTTGCTAAATAGATTACAGAGTTCCATTCACCTTTATGGCATCCTAAGGTTATAAAAAAAAGACAAGATGAAAGAGCAGTGTTGTGTGCTTAATTTCCAGTGTCGTAGTCTAGCCTATTTTTTCAAAAACCGATCTGTACATCTCTTGCACCAGATATACCAGAGAAGCTTGTTAAAGATTTACTGCGATGCAGACTATACCGAGTGATTCAAAATCTCAAAATCGGTGGTGTTTAGAGGCCAGCGATCTGCATTTCAAAGATCACATCGGGTGATTCAAATGCACATCAATTAATGGTGTGCAACAATTTGATCGCGAATTCGACCTCTAGGACCCCGGCCCTCACTCAGTTTCCCTCTGCTGCAACAGAAAACATGCTCTTGAAAAGAAAAGCAGCAACAGTACCGGCTATAGTATGCCTGTGAAACAGGGTCCTGGAAAGCGCTTGGGAGATCCGGGAGGGGACCTCAGACCCCACTCATTCCTGATGAATCCTAAATTCAATTTGAGAAGAGGAAGGGGCTTTGGGTACCCAAAGACAACTAGCTCTCCCATTCCACAACTGTGAGCTCCCAGAGAGCAGGTTTCAAAACGCCGTCGACTAAGGTTGTCTCCAGTCGGCCGCCGTCAAGCGACGTCGGCACCAGCGTGACGTCATCGGGCGTTGACACACGACTCCGAAGATGGCCGCGCTCGGGAGCCCTGCTCTGTGGAGCGCCCCCGGCCGGGGGTGGTCGCGGGCGAGGCTGGCGGGCCGGCTCCCCGGGCTTGGCAGCTCCTGGCCGAGGGGCCCGATCGGTGTGCGGCTCTTGTCCCAAGAGAAGCCGGCAGCGGAAACGCACTTCGGCTTTGAGACGGTGTCGGAGCAGGAGAAAGGAGGCAAAGGTGAGGGGCGCGGTAGGCGGTGGGTGGATCTGAGGGCCCTCAGCTTAGTTTGTTCCGCCCAACTAAAGGTTGTTTGACGTCCCTTTAGCAGGTGCATTTAAGCTCCCCACAGGGTCCCCTCCACCCTGATCTGCTCTTTGTAAGCCGAGAAATTGTTCGTTAAATCGCATCAATCGAACTATCAAGGTGTGCCAGGCACCCGGCGGGACGTCATTTGCGGACGTTATTTCTAATATTCATTTTAACTTTCCGGTGGTGGCTACTTCTACCCCCATTTTAAGGAAGAGCATGCCTGGCTTCACATGTAGGTAATAATAAATTGTGGAAACAGTATTCTTGTCCAGTTTGGTTCCCTAGGGCACCTGCTGATGCTCTCTTGATAAAGGGAGAAACCATTAAAAATATGTGTCTCAGCTTCCAGGTGTAGGAATAATAGTAACCCTTTAGTTTGAGATCTTGTCAGGATTAGCTGACTTGAACCATTGAGGCACTTCAGCGGTGCCTGGTGCTTAATTGTGGTTCAATAAGTGTCAGATGCCATTGAGAAATTCTTTGTGCCCAGCATTGTGCCACAGACAGGAGGGACATAACTATTTTTAAACTCCAACTGTTGTTCCATTTATCATGGCAAAGATATGCCCATTTCATAGATGCCTAAGGTGAGGTGCTGAGTTTCAGTCACTTGCCTTAGGAAATAAGAATAGGAATAGGGACAAGATAATGCGCCCACAGTTTCCTCTGGCCTCAAAGATTACATTGCATTGCCTCCCACCTCAACCTTACTAAACACACAGCTCTCATGCAACTTTCAACATCGAGTTCAAATGGCTATTTGTTTCACTGGACTGTGTATCCCCAAGCTAGAACAATAGCTCATTTATTTATTTATCATCAAAGCCTGAGGCAAGGTCTGACACATTAGCAGCTCATAACTTCATGTGGACGGAAATAAGGTATACCAAGTACAGTGACAGCAAACATTTACTTAGGCCCTAGAAGCTTTTTTAAACCTTGAGCAGTGAGTCTTATAACCTAATGAGGTAGGAACTATTAGTCTGGTTTTGTAGCTGAGGAAACGATGTGAGTTGCTTTGGAGTCGTTTCTGACTCACGATAACCCCATGTATGCAGAGCAGAACCACTCCATTGTGTTTTCAAGGTTGTGACCTTTAAGAAATGGACCCCATTTGTACTGTCTAGCACAGTGGTTGAACAACGCTTTCACAGGGGCCCCCTAAGACCATTGGAAAACACAAATATTTCACAATATATAATTACATATTGTTTTGTGATTAATCACTATGCTTTAATTTTGTTTATGTTCAATTTGTAACCATGAAAATACATCCTGCATATCAAATATTTACATTACGAGTCATCACAGTAGCAAACTTACAGTTATGAAGTAGCAGCGAAGATAATGTTATGGTGGGGTCACAACATGAGGAACTGTATTAAAGGGTCTCGGGATTAGGAAGGTGAAAATAATGTTATGTTTGGGGGTCACCACAACATGAGGAACTGTATGAAAGGGTCTCAGGATTAGGAAGGTTGAGAACCACTGGTCTAGCACTTAACCCCCTGCTCCACCCAAGGACAACTTAAACTGTAAAACAGAGTTAAAAGTCACTTACCCAAGTGGAATTTGAATCCAAGTGGGTTGCTTCCAGAATTTGTACTGGTACTTGCTACTTAAAAGCAGCAATAGTAACAATATCTCAAAGGAGCCCTGGTGGCAAAAAGGTTAAGTTTTGGGCTACTACTCATATCGTCGGTGGTTCAAACCCACTAGCAGGTCTTCGGAAGAACTACCAGATTGTCCATGTAATGGTTTCAAGCCATGAAAACAACCCTAAGGAGCAGTTCTGCTCTGTCTTATAGATCGATAACTGCCCTGCCGTAGAGACTCTCTCTGAGTTGGAAAGGAGTCATTGACAGCAAGGGCTTTTCAAGAAGTGTTTAAAATCGTAAAGCTGAGCCCTGGTGGTGCTGTTGGGTACATGTGGGACTGCTAAGCACAAGGTCAGTGGTTTAAACTTACCACCACTCTTAGGAGAAAGATGAGGCTATCTGCTCCGGTAGATTTACAGTCCCAGAAACCCTAAATAGGGTTGCCATGAACCAGAATCAGCTCAGTGACACTGGGCTTGATTTGGGGGGTTATTTTTTTTTGAGGTATTTTTCATTTATTAGCATAAATGCCTAGATCATTTACAATTATTGTTTAGAAAAACATAAAGTGTTCCTGAAAAGTTTTTCTATAAAAATGAATTATTTTAAATTGAATCATTACTGGTTGCCTTCCACTATAAAATGCTAGAAGAAGGGAATCTAAGGTGTAGTACAATTTACTCTTTTTTTTTTTAATTTTAACAATTTATTAGGGGCTCATACAATTCTTATCACAGTTCATACATATACATACATCAATTGTATAAAGCACATCTGTACAGTCCCTGCCCTAATCATTTTTTTCTCCTCTTTTCTTTTTTTACATTTTATTAGGGGCTCATACAACTCTTATCGCCATCCATACATATACATACATCAATTGTATAAAGCACATCCATACATTCCCTGCCCCACATTTATTTATTTTTATAATCACGTTATTGGGGGCTCTTACTACTCTTTATACAATCCATGCATCAATTGTATCCGACATATTCGTACATATATTCCATCATTCTTCTCTAGACATTTACTTTCCATTGAGCCCTTGGGATCGGCTCCTCTTCTCCACCCCGCCTCTCCCCATTCACACACATTTTATGTCATATCATTGATGGCCATCCCTGCCATGGAAAGTCAGTATCCCACTTCCCCCTTGTGTCTCCCATTTCCGGTCCTCCTTTCATACATAGCCCTTTGGAACTTTGCCCTTGGGTAAATGCTGCTCCTTCTATCTCAAATGGCTGATTATTCTAAGGTGTGTCTAAAGAGTTTCTCTCATTTGAAATTGTTTGCTGTTGTCCCTCCTGCTGGGACGGTCTTCACCCATCTTGGTCAGCAACCACATGCCTCATTGATGTCAGTGAGTTCATCTCACTGGTGCATGCTTTGTCCCTGGAATGGCACAGTGTCAGCGCCACCCCCATGACTGACTCTCTGTTGCAGACCTCCATTGACATTCGATTCAAATGTCACCACCAGCATTAGCACTTCTAACTTCCTTTCTGCACTATCATGGTGATTGGGTGGGGTAGAAAGGGGGAACCGATTACAAGGATCTACAACATATAACTTCCTCCCTGGGGGATAGAGAACAGAAAAATGTATGAAGGCAGATGTCGGACAGTGTAAGATGTGACAAAATAATTACTTATAAATTATCAAGGGTTTCATGAAGGAGAGGAGAGTGGGGAGGGAGGGGGGAAACGAGGAGCTGATGCCCGAGGCTTAGGTGGAGAGCAAATGTTTTGAGAATAATGAGGGCAATGAATGTACAGATGTGCTTTACATAATTGATGTATGTATGGATTGTGATAAGAATTGTAGGAGCCCCTAATAAAATGATTTCCAAAAAAAAGTGATGTGATTGGTTACTGATCGTGATGTGCATCTGTGATATACCATAGTGATCTGTGGCCTGAAGGACTAGCGATGAAGTGTATTCCTTACTAAGTCGTCGGTAAATACACCATGTAAGTGAAGTTGGAGTTGCTGGCCTGGTGTTCCTCAACTAAACCGAAAGCTGCACACGTTGTGGTGTGTAAAGTGAGGCCTGCGGGAAGTGGCTTGTTTGCGACACAGTGTCTCTCAGACACCCTGGAAGCAATTCCAAATTAAACACCTTGGAGATGACAAGAGTGGAGGCAGGATTGAGCTCTGTCTGCCCTTTGCTAGTTTCAGAGCAGATCCAAGCAGCACACTTCATCCGAGGAAGGCAAAGCATCTATCTTTGGTTTCTTAATTCAGCCTCACTGCAGGGAGCTAGGTGGCTGGCCCCGATAGGCTCATCATTGAGAAAAAACAAGTGGAAAGTTAAATGTAGGCTGTGCTTGAAAGGGGTTCTCAGCATTTTGGATGCCACATTCTTGCTCCTGTGACGAAGATCACTTGAGTGTACATACGATGGGCCGCGGTCCATATCTTGCTCTCAGTCTGTTACTCACCGAGTTGTACCTGAGGTTCTTCTCCGTGATGTAGCCAGAGGAGAGTTAGGTCTTCTGATTGGTCGAATGGCTTCCAACTGGATTTTGTAGGTTGTGTTTTTTGTTTTGTTTTGAACAACCATTGCTCTTTTGCTGTTGGCCGCCCTAGAGCCAGCTCCACTTCATGGCACACTTGGGTATCGCAGAGCAAAATGGTGTCCAGCCCTGCTCCACCTTCGGGGTGTTTTACGTGTGAGACCCCGAGGGGCCACGTCACGTGAATGGTGGTCTAGGGTTTGGGCTACCAGAGTACTGCATTTTCACTTCCTGGCCGAGTGGCCCCGGGCACTTACATTACACTCCCTGAACCCAAGTTTTCTCCTCCACAAGAGGAAAGTGATCGTAGCACTGGATTTTGAGAAATAAGTCACACAAGGAATGAACTTCAAGATAGTTGCCCTAAATCAGCCATTCCATTGGTGACAGATGTTGAGTGGCTATAATCTGCATAAGTGAATAAGTAAAAGCAACTTTGGCTCTTTTTCTTTTTTTCATTTTCCTCTCTCTCCAACAAGAGCTGAGTCCTCAAACTTGATGGACGTGGAAGCAGTCTGTCGACATAAAAGACTTTGTTTGGGGTGCAAGAGAGGTCGAGGCCAGCTCCCCAGCTGTGCTGCCAGCTCTTGGCCCACTCGTAGTCCTGCTGCAGGCCTTCGCCACCGCCTGGCTGGACTCCAGGTTGGGTCTGCTGGCCGCTGTGCTCTCTTTCCTCTCCTGCTGCTGCTGTTTCCTCTTCGGCGCTGGCTTCTCGACGCCTGGCTCTGCCTGCTTCTTAGACTTGGTTTTCTTGTTCATTTTTCGGCAGTCCACGGTCTATTCAGTATTCTTCACTAACACCTCAATTCAAATGAATTAATTCGTGTTTCATTATCCACATCCATGTCAGGCAGGTGAATGTGATGGCTTGGGTCAGGTGCACTTCAGTCATCACAGCGACTTCTTTGCTCTTGAGAACTTTTGGCAGGTCTGTTGCAGCAGATTTGCCCAATGCAGACCTCTATCTAGTGTCTCGAATGCTACCTCCATGGCTGCTCCGTGTTGATCTGGGTAAAATGAAAATCCTTAACAACTTCAGGGTACACCATCTAGCAGGATGCTTATTGTTCATATACAATGAGAGGACTGAATTCCAACGATCCACCCTTCATCTTCCCTCTCTAAGAAATAGAACACTTATCTAGTACCAAATTAGCAGGCCTAAAAATCCATGCCATTGCCGTCCAGTTGATTCTGACTCATAGTGGTCTTACAGAGGGTTTCCAAAGCTGTCGATCTCATGGAAGAGGAGGGCAGCTTCATCTTACCTTCTGTGGATCGGCTGGTGGATTTGAACCACCAACCTTTGGGTTAGCAACAGCACCCCAGGGCTTCCTAAAGATAACTGAAGCAGCAGCAGAGCAGGATTTCTCACCTGAAGTGCTCTTCAGGTCTGCATGAAGGGGTAGTGTTAAAGGTGTAAACTTGGGCATTGCGCCTGAAAGCACCCTCTTTTTCATGGAGGGCTTATCCTTGTGTCACCCGATTCATAGCTGTGTGGGGTCCCTTCCCCATCAGTCTACCAGGTGTTTGAGAGTGTGGCCAAGAAGTATGACGTGATGAATGATATGATGAGTCTTGGGATCCACCGTCTTTGGAAGGATTTGCTGCTCTGGAGGATGCACCCACTTCCTGGGACCCAGCTGCTCGACGTGGCTGGAGGCACAGGTAAGAATTTTGTTCCATCGTCAAGGGGGCCACTGAGCTTCTCTCGCCTAATTTACTGTCTCAGTGGAACGAACTGAAGTACACATCCAAAGGACAGGATATCAAGCTTGGTGCATTTCATTTTCCTAAAGTTCATAGAATTATAAAATAAGACTGATTTTTATTTATTTTTTACCTCCAGTGCTCTTTTGCCTTCAAATGACTTTTAGCCCATTTTTCTTCTTATCTGGGGAGAGGTCTTACCATACAAACAAACTCTCCAGGCAACCTTCTCTGCCTAATCTGCTGTACCATCAACTGTCAGGGGCTGAATCTTTTTATGGATGGGCCGTTGCTACCTGGTGAGAAGAATGCTGTGGGTTTCTAAATGCATCTTGGTGATGTCCAGTCCCTGAGTAAATGACACGGAAATGAAGTCCATGTTTTGAGACTTGTCTCTGTGTGGCCTTGTTGGTGTGGTCCTCTTCCCAAACAATCTTGGAGGGGCAGTAAGACACCTTGCCCTGTGGAAGACAACTTAGCAAAGTTCACTCAAATCTAAAATGCATTTAGTCTTTGAGTCTGCAATTCCCACTCTAGGTAAGAATAACTTGCAAGAAAATGCATGCTCACGGCATCATTTTCAGTAATCGTTCAAAGTTGAAAGCAACTTATTTCTGCCTTATTAAGGAACATCCTTTTAAATTAAGACCTATCTATACTGTGAAGGAGACCTGGTAGCATGGTGGGGCCAGCACTTTGAACCCCACCACCTCTCTCCAGGAGAAAGAGGAGGCTTTCTCCTCTAGTAAAAATCTACAGCTCCAGAAACTCAAGAGTGCCTTCTCCTAAAGAATCACTGAGTCAGAATTAACTTGATGGCAGTGAGTGTGGCTTATACATGAACTAAGGAACCCTGGCACAGTTGGTTATGGCTTGGGCAGCTAACTGGAAGGTGGGTGGCTAAACTCATTAATTGCTGCAAGGGTGAAAGATGAGACTAGACTGCCTGCTCCCGTGAAGACTTACAGCCTGAAAAACCCTGAGGAGTGTTCTGTGAGTCAGAATCTCCCGGATAACAGTGGGGAGGACACCCTGAAGTACTATAGAACCGTTTAAAACTGCGGTTCTCAACCTGTGGGTTGTGACCCCTTTGGGGGTCGAATGGCCTTTGCACAGGGGTCGCCTGATTCATAACAGTTGCAAAATGACAGTTATGAAGTAGCAATGAAAATAACTTCATGGTTGGGGGTCCCCACCACATGAACTATATGACAGGGTTGCGGTGCAAGGAAGGTTGAAAACCACTGGCTTAAAAGAAAGAGGAAAACCTGTAATAACTGATGGAAAGACATTAAAATAGGAAGAAAAAGTTGCATAATATTAATATCCGTGCTTATTTTTTTTAATGTTTTCATATGATTGCATGTCAACGTGTTTAAATAGACACTGACTGGAAAATAGAGGATTGGCTAGAGAGCTGTTACCCCATCTGCATGGAGACCAGGACAACTAGAGGGTGCCCTGTTGTCACTGTTGACTCCTCCAATCAAGGCCACAAAATATGGGCCCTGATAAAACAGGAGCAAAACAGAACTTAAATTCTCTTTTAAAATTCCAGGTTTAAAAAAATTTTTTTTAATAAAATAAAAAATAGAAAAAAAATAAAATAAAAATAAAATTCCAGGTTTAGTGGACCAGTTGAGACAGAGGACTCCGTGAGACTATCACTGTGAAATACTCTTTAAACCTTAAATTCAAATTATCTCCCCAAGTCACCTTAAAAAGGAGATCACTGGTCATCAACTACCTTTACTCTTTCACTCACTTCGGGTTTAGGAGGTGCGGTTGTTTTGGTTTTGCCGTCTTGAATCCTTCCTCTGTTGGCTTCTTGCAGGTGATATTGCGTTCCGGTTCCTTAAGTATATTCAGGCTCAGTATAAGGGGAAGCAGAAGAAGCAGCTAAGAGCCCAACAAAATTTATCCTGGGAAGAAATTGCCCAAAAATACCAGAGTGACGAGGACCCCCTGGGTGGTTCTCGTGTCATGGTCTGTGACATCAACAAGGAGATGCTCAAGGTCGGAAAGAAGAAAGCCCAGGCTCAAGGCTACAAAACAGGTAAGGCCTTTGAAAGTAACCCCAGTGGAAGTGTGGGGGTGGGGGGAGAGCGTACTCCTAAAGTCAGACAGAATGTGGAAATACGTTCTCTCCCAACTTTGAGAAACGTCTAGGCAGAATGGAAGAGAAGTTGTGTGGCAGAGTTCATTTTGTGTGCTGTTACATAACTCCATGAGTGGGCTTACCAACCCCACATGACATAGGAGACACCTGTTCTCCTGCCACGCCATCCCTCCTCAGTGCTGGCGTAGTGCGATTGAAGTGGAGGCTGAGCAGTAGCTTGCTGGGATCCAGTAAGGAAAGCACTTGTAGACCTGCCAAGGGCCAGCTCTTTGCACTGAGAGACTGCCAGACCGGCACATCCACATTGAAACAGCCCATAGGGATTCCTGGCTGATGCCAAGCTTCTGGGCGGATTTGAACCACCAGCCTTTTAGGACTAGTACTTAGCAATTGACACCACCAGGGCTCCTCAGTTCCCTAGGAAGTGGGTGGAGACACGGCCAGACCTGCATTGCCCTCTACAGCCTTGCCCTGCCCAGTCCAACTGCTTCTAACTTTAATATTTCCCACACGTTGCTGCAAGGAGTCCTAGTGGCATGATTGGTTACACATTGGGCTGATAACGCCAAGGTCGGCGATTGAAACCTACCAGCTGCTCCAAGGGAGAAAGAGGAGGCTCTCTTTTCCCCTGGAGATTTACATAGCCTTAAAACCCAAAGCAGCAGTCGCTGCGCTTCAGAACTGACTCGCTGGCAGTGAACTTGGGGCTAGGTGTTGCTGCAAGACACCCCTTTTGTGTATGTGTGTGTGATAAATATGTAACAAAACATTTGCCATTTCAACACACTTCACATGCACAGTTCAAGGACATTCCCTATCACTTACATTGTGCAAGCACCACTAGTATCCGTTTCCAAACTTTTCCATCACCCAGAACAGAAGCTCAGTGTCTCCTAAGTAATATGTCCCTCTCCCTGCTCCCTCCTGCCTGCCTGGTCGCCACTCATGAACCGGCCCATGTGCACTCACCTTGGGCGGGCTGATACTTCCTGTCAGTGGACTCCACCATCACCACTGGAGAGGGATGGAGGCAGTCTGAGGCCAAGATTATCTACATCTTTAAGGACCAGAAGGCATTCAGTGAAGGCTAATACACATGGGACTCTGCAAGTGGATTTGGGGTAGTTACCGTTGTTCATAGCTTTCTGCAAACCAGGTGCTCAGAATTTAAACTCTGAAGCCATTTTTATGTGCAGCGTTGTTGAGTATGTGAAGGCTTCCCAGATGGAAGAGCCTGAGCCCTTTAAAAAAACTTTTTTTGGATGGATTATAGAAGTAATAGTATATTTGAGAGAAATATTCTAGAAGTTGAAATTTGGAAGAATTTCAAAAAAGCCAAAGTCGTCCTTTCTGTAATAAAGCCTATAGAGGGCACAGCTACGGAGACTTCCGCGACGCCCCAAGTACCTCGTGGGATTGTTTGCTGGGTACAAAGGCTTAGGACCGACCACTGCCAAGCAGCAGAATGTAGCTGATGAAGGTAATGTTCTACATCCTAGTTTGTGAGCAGTCTCTGAGTCCTAAAAGCTTTGGAGTAGCCATCTAAAATACAATGATTGGTTTTACTTGCCTAAAAGGAAAGAAACTTATGGATTGGGTCATGTTTAATCTGTGTTGTCAATCCTAACCTCTATGCCTGGACATAGAATCCCATTTAGAACTGGGGTGTCTTTGTTATGTTAATTAATCCAGATGCGGGTAGGGTATGTTATAAGTATCCTAGACTAAGAAAGGAAGGGGAGACTGGGCAAGCTCGACCCCAGCCCCTACAGAAATAGCCACGTGACACAGTCCTTCCCCCAGAAGCAGCCGGGAGAGAAGCCTTATCCTAGAGCCAGCACCCTGAATTTGGACCCCTAACCCCTAAATTGAGAAAATTAAATTGTTAAAATCATCCACTTGTGATATTTCTGTTTCAGCAGTACTCTGTAATGAAGACAGAAACCAGAGACTCAAGAAACGCGAGTACAAGACTAATAATCCATACGAACCATGGGCTCTTCTGGTCTGAGATCAGAGCTACCACCGGGCATCACCAAGATTCCAGAAGGTTACAGGCAGAATGGGAGGATACTGTGTAGCTAGTTTAATCTTCAAAAAACTCTATGAAGGATTTTAC
This sequence comes from Tenrec ecaudatus, assembly GCF_050624435.1. NCBI lineage: Eukaryota > Metazoa > Chordata > Mammalia > Afrosoricida > Tenrecidae > Tenrec > Tenrec ecaudatus. The sequence goes on from NC_134545.1 coordinate 8,860,975, forward strand.
AGGCACAAAGAGACAGTAGTTTATTCAAGATTATACAGCTAACAGTGGTGAAGCTGGAATTAGAACACGGGCACTCTAAGCCCAGAACCTCTGCCCCTAGCCACAATGGGCTACATGCAATACTGAATTAAAAACTCAAACCTACTCAGACACCTTGTAGGACAGAGTAGACTGCCCTGTGGGTTTCTGAAACTGTACATCATTACAGGAGCATGCAGCCTCTCTTTTCTCCCTCAGAGCAGCTAGTGGATTCAAACTGCTGACCTTATCCTTGGCAGCCCCCATTGTAATCCACTACACCAGCAGGGACTTGGATAAAGATGCCACGTGAGGGCTGTGGATAGGCGTGACTAAGACCTGCTCCAAGGATCCCAAGGGAAGAACTTAGATCCTAGTAAAGTTTAGAAACAACAACTTCAAGTTTTCAGGACTGGAAGACACTACGAAGTCAATGGCCTGGAAAGCAGAATTTTTAGGTGCTTGGGCATCAAAGACATAATCCAGAACTGATTTTCTCTTTCAGGACTTGCATGGGTATTGGGAGATGCTGAAGAACTGCCCTTTGATGATGACAAGTTTGATGTTTATACCATTGCCTTTGGGATCCGGAATGTGACACACATCGATCGGGTATGAATGGCCGCAGCCCTGGCTTGTATGCTTTAGGTGAATGAGGAAAGGCGGAGCTCTTGAGTGGAATTCAGCCCCTTAAGTTGCCAGTTTTCCTTGTCACACATGGAGAAAAGACAAAAACCTCCGAGCAAACCAAACTGCAGAGCAAGCCCTCATAGGAGCTTGGCTGCTTGGGCTGATGGTGTCATCCTTGAGACTCAGCCCCGCTCTGACAGTGTTTCTCTCTGCTCTCTAGCTGAAGCTGTCTGACTCGGAGTTGGTAGATCATAGGCAGACAGATCAGAGGTTGGAGTGACTGATGCAGAAAAAGGCATCCAGCCTGTTTTGGCACAGGATAGCTAGAGTCCTGGTCTCCCTGCAAAGGGAACATCCAGCTCTCAATTTCAAGCCTAACCTGTTGCCTTCCGGTCAGTTTTTACTCACAATGACCTTTAGAGGACAACTGCCCCGTGAAGGAAGCAGGCTACTGCATCTTTCTATCGTGGAGTGGCTAGTGGGCTCAAAATGCTAACCAAAGCTGAGTAGCCAAACACTTAACTCACTGTACCACCGGGGTTCCTTAGTCTGATGCCAGCCTTCATTTCCACGTTAACAATCTATTCAAACATTGAAGACCATGTGCAGAGCCCCCAGTTTAGTATGTTTTGAGAGTACCAGCTCCCTGGGAACTCTACTATAGGTGGGAAGTACTTTACCTTGATACTTAAGACTTAGATACTGCCTCTAGTCAGCCTCTTTGTTTTCCTTTTGGGTTTGAAGTGTACATTGAACATGCCTCTTCCATTTTGTCTCCCAAGCCCAGAGCCTCTCTCCCTATAGACAATTACCAGCCTCTTGTGGATTTTGCAGAGATGTTTTTGCATTTTAAGTTTACAAGGGATGGTTTCCCAAAAATGTGTTGGCAGATTCCATTATCTTTTAATTCCATAGAATTTTTTTTGTTATTTTGAGAGTGAGTGAGTGAGAGAGTGAGAGTGAGTGAGTGACAAGAGTGAGTGAGTAGAGGACCTGATGCAAGGGGCTTAAGTGGAGAGCAAATGCCTTGAGAATGATTGGGGCAGGGAATGTATGGATGTGCTTTATACAATTGATGTATGTATATGTATGGATGGTGATAAGAGTTGTATGGGTCCCTAATAAAATGTAAAAAAAGAAAAGAGGAGAAAAAAATAATTAGGGCAAAGACTGTACAGATGTGCTTTATATAATTGATGTATGTATATGTATGAACTGTGATAAGAATTGTATGAGCCCCTAATAAATTGTTAAAATTAAAAAAAAAAAGAGTGAGAGAGAGTAAGACAGTGAGTGAGTGAGTGAGTGAGTGAGTGAATTCCATAGAATTTTTGAAAGCCCCTCTTGGCCCTTTTTCAGACAAGATAATCAGCACGCTAAACATCTAAACCATTGCTTTTCCCCATATAAATATGCCGTGATGATTCCTCTACGTCAGTGCAGACAGAGCACTTCTGCCTCCTTCTTAAAGACCTAGATGCCATTTGTCTAGATAACACATAATGTCATCTCTCATTGATGGTTAATTGAAGATGATGCTTACTTGTGGGCTGGTCCCACAGTGTGCAGGGGACAATGATATTTCCCTGTGGAAGCATTTCTGTCAGTCAGTTCCTAGAAGTGGAATTGCCAAAGAGCATAGCCATGACAATTTTGATAGGCAATACTAAAATTCTCTCCTCCCCACCCCAGTGTACTGAGGTGGGTTAGACCTTGGGCTGCTTAACCACAAGGTCAGCGGTTCAACCCCACCAGCTTGTCTACTACTGTAAAGATTACTATGAATCAAAATTTACTCCGTGGCAGTTGGTTTGGTTGGGGCTTGGTGGGGGAGGTTGTTTGGGCAGTTAACTGTAGTCACTTTCAGTTACCCCAGGTCACTTTCTTTCATCTCCAGGGGCAGAGTGCCTAATAAAATTTAGACTGTGGTAGAGATTTTTCAAAAGGGAGCCTTGGTAGCACAGTGGTTAAAGCACTGGGCTACACACCGAGTTGGCTGCATTGAGCCCGTCCGGTTCTGTGGGAGGAAGGCTTGGCGACCTGCTTCTGTAAGGCTCCCGTACAACCACGAAAACCCTACAGAGAAATTCTACCGGAACCCACAGGGCTGCCATGACTCAGGATCCACTCAACCACTCTTGACCACAGGACTTTCTGCCTTTGGAGCTTCCTGAGGGTAAACGGGATCTGTGGCAAAGGAAGCGAAGCCTCGGCCACGTGCACTGCGTGAGGTCTCCTGAGGAGTACACTCTGTCGTTCCTTGTCTTGCTCAGGCACTCCAGGAAGCTCACCGGGTCCTAAAACCAGGAGGACGGTTTCTCTGTCTGGAGTTTAGCCAAGTGAACAATCCCCTCATATCCAGGTTGGAATTGTTAACAGGGCTTTATTCTTTTTGGCTAGCCCGGGCTTTCCCACAGTGGATAGAATGAATAGAAAATTTTAAAAACAGCCAGTAAAACTTTGGTGCTATCCCACCTCCTAGTTCCTGAGGGAGGGTGGCCATCTCCTAGGTGAGCCAGTTCTGAGTAATAGATTACACCTAGGAGCCAGTAGTCACAGTCCAATAACCAGAGGCTCGAGTTGGCCCACGTAGCTTATTTTATTGGACTCACATGCCATTTCTAAATATGGAAATTTCAGGCACTTTTGACAGAAAAGTCTAGATTCCCAGTTTTGAGAAAGCAGACTGTCCCAACACCCTGGGTTGGCCCCTTCTCCAGCGTGGTGGTTCCTTCCCAACAGTACTATTCAGATCCACACTTCTCCCTTTCGCTCACCTGGCCCACTTCTTGCTCCACATATTTCACTATGTAGTCACTTGAGTGTGGGACTCCAGGTCTAGACCTTACTACTTAACCGAAGAAACAAGGCACGTTCTAATCTGAATCTCTCGCATTTTTGTTTAGGCTTTATGATCTATATAGCTTCCAGGTCATTCCTGTCTTGGGAGAGGTCATTGCAGGGGATTGGAAGTCTTACCAATACCTGGTAGAGAGTATCCGGAAGTTCCCACCTCAGGTATAAACCTCCCCACCAGGTTTACAACAAAGGCCCAGAAGTGGAAATCCAGCCAACCTGTGCTGTCTTTGTTTCAGGAGGACTTCAAGGAAATGATAGAAGATGCAGGTTTTCAGAAGGTGACATATGAAAGTCTAACCTCAGGCATCGTGGCCATTCATTCTGGTTTCAAACTGTAACTCCTTTCTGGCCCTGGAGCATGAACCAGTCACACCCTGTTGAAAGCCTGTGGAGCTGCAGAAAAATCCAGTCAAGGAGGCTAAGAGCAGAACATCTCCTCCTAAGGATGTGTGCCTTGAACTCTGTTCGGAGTGACCAGTCTCATAGTGGGAGCAAGTTGTCACTATATGTAGCATTCATTAGGAACTGCTTTTGGTCTTTCCCAGGGATTTTTTGGTCTGTTTGCTCAAATTCCTGGTAACTTGTTGGCTGTGCAGTGTGGTTGAGATCAACCCAACACTAGGTACGATGTGCAAATGGCTGGTAGCAGGCCTGTCTGTGCTGCCTCAGATATGATGGATGGGTCATTTGAAATGATTTGAACTTGGAAAATCTTGATTGTCCCCAAGTTAACCTTTCATCCTAGGACTGACTGAATCTGAGGCCAAGAGTGGAGGCCCAAGTCAGAGGGTGGTGAGAATAAAATTGTGTGAATAAGTAAATGAGTTTACAATCCTGAATGGCATTTCATTGTTTTCCTTTAGGACAGGATTAGTAAACACTTTCAGTTCTCTTCAACCAAGATTGTACACAGTGGCAAATGCAAGGGCAGCAACTCACTAAATTCTCGCTGAAAGAACCCATGTACCAGCAGACTCTTGCTTTCCAGATTGCATAGGGAATTTTGTCAGAATTCATCCAAGTTTCATGACAGCAGAAAGTTAGATAACTTTATCTAGCAGCACCTTGTTACCTGGCTAAATGCATGTCTTAACAGTCCACTGTTGAATGTTCAAACGAAGCCATAGACCTGTTGAGTACAGATGGAATTTGACATTTTTGAAAGGCCTTGCCCAGATGGGTTCGATGATTTGACAGCAATTTGAAAATACTTCAGGTAGTGTTTCCTGGCATAGCAGAATAGTTTTCTTTTGTCATTAAAATCTAGCCCTGCTGCTCATGAAAATGCTTCAAGATACAGCAGTCTATAAAACCTACCTTGAAAAAAAACCTACTTTGAAGAAAAAGTACAAAGTATTTGACAAAATTAAACTCAGCCGAAGTCTTCAGCCAGCTGGAGCCTATTGGCCTTTAAAATGAACAGGAAGGAACTTTATAAACCATTAGCCCAGTCCTGTCTCCATGGCAACATGGTTTTTTCACAGCTGAATCAAAAAATGAAATAATTCAAGACTGCCGTTTCCTGGTAGCAAATGTGCATAGGCCATATGAGATTTGGAACCAAATGATGGCCTGCCTGAACCTAACCAGTGAAGCTCTTGGCTCTGTGCTGGGGACAAGTCAGTTTGGAGTTGGGTCAACTGTTAATGAAGTTACACAGCTTAGGAGGCCCAATACCTATTGGGCTTCCAAGGAAAACATGGCCACATCACTACAGGCAAGAAAGCTGAGCCAGTTTACATTAAATATGAACTTAGCCAACTCCCATCCCAAGTAGCTCGTTTTCCTGCAAGCAAAAGCCCTCCCCCATTTAAACTGTCAAAATGATCAAGTACTGCGACGTCCCAAGGTGGCACACCTCACTAGCACCTGTAAACCTGAAGTTGTTGCCAACCTGTTTCTCCCAAAATAGAGCCATCAATCAGCTCACGTGCATGATTCCTTTGTGGGTAGAGGGTAGCCTGGCGGCTCGAGTCCCATTGCTTCTATAGGCCCTAGCAAGCACAGCTGAACCGAGAATGGAGGCTACTCAAAAGGCCAAATGGTCCTTTCCAGTCTCCCAGAGTGCCAACTCCCAGCTATTTCCAACTTTTGTCATTTGCAAAAAATAAGCTTAATTGATGAGGAAACTGCTCTGAATAGTTAGCAAAATTAGCCCCCAAACCCTTTAGTTTACATTTAATTAGCTTCTGGCTACAGCTAATTAAAGCACCAAACCAATCCAACAGCACCACAGTGGAGCTCATTCCAATTCATAGCAGCCCTAACGGAAGAGTAGACTTGCTCCCTTCAGTCTCAGTATATAAATCTTATCAGGAGACAGTTCATCTTGCTCCCACAGACTTTACAGTTAACAACCCAACACGTGCACAACAGCATTACCAGGGATCCTTTAGTTTAAAGCAGAGAATTTACTAAAGCAAGCACCTCGACAAAAGTACTATCACACAGCCGTCACCTAAGACATAAATATCAGAACATTCTACATCAGCATCTAACAAAAATAGCACTTTTAATATTTACCAAATTTGGAATAAAATTTAAAAATAAAAAGGTTTTTGTTATACTTCTCGACATTCTGCACAGGAGACCCAAGTACTAAATAGGCTAACCCCAATAACCATGTCACCTCCTAAAAGCCACAGACCACCTTCAACCCTAGAGTGAACAAATTGTCATTAATGCACACATCTCCAACAGATTTATTTTTTTTTTGAAAAGCATGAATTGTGAGGAAAGAAAAAAAACATGAGGCAGGGCAAAGTATGGAATAGAAAATAAATACAAATGTAAGCCGTTTTGCTAATTGCTTTATAACCACAAAGGAGTACAGAGGAGGTCCTGTACCAAACAACACAAAAAGGTTCAAAGGTGGAGGTGTTCCCTTAGCAAGGCTGAAGAGTCCAGTCTCTGGTATTTGGAATTTAGGCGGCAGTCCTTGGTTTTGGATGGATCACTGGGTGTGTGGGCACAATCCATGCTTTAACCAGATTTGAACAGAAGGATGGCCACTTGGCCCAGGTAGAAGTAAATGAAGTGCTTAGTTTCATGTGTCACATAACTACCAAAGTTTCTGCCCACAATGCAGTGCCAAGTGGGATTGTACTTCTTGTCAAACTCCTGAAACAAAACAACAGAAAACAAGAATAATGAGAACACACTAGAATTTTAGTGCTCAACTGGAGGCCAGCATTGGCCTCTTAGAGAAGTCAGAGCCTGTACGGGGCTGGAGGAGGAGCATCAGCATCTGCAGATTCTTGGAATGAAAGAATGTTCCACAGCTCCAAGTCGCCTACATAGCGCATTAATGCAAACATACTTGCAGCCTGAGCTCAGATAGGAAGGGGGGGCTGGGGAAGTAAATGGCTGAAAGTGCAGCCTCAAAGACAGGGCTCTTTGTTCCAACTGTTAATTGTACCTTCATAACCCCTACAACATTCACTGATAATAGCAATATTTGGAGTGTATCCTACTTTTATCTGTAAATAATTCTATTGTACCTGAAAATGTAAATCACCAGGAAAATTTAAATCTTTGGCCCGAAGTGCCCTGCTGGAATTCATTTCTATCACCAAGATTTTTAATGCCATTTCTGCCATCTCGTGAACACTGATTTTCCAAAGCCTCAATAAACATCTAAACCAAAGGGCTAAGCATTAAATTGGAAACTGGAGGAAACAACACCCTCAGCCCTGCCACTTGGAAGAATGCTTTAAACAGAATCTGAGAGCCAAGTGGTCCGCCTTATTTATAAATTTATATGACCCCCCCTTTAAAAAAAAATCGTTTCATTGGTGCTTTTTACAACAATCCATACATCAAATATATCAAAGCATATTGGCCTTCCTTTCTACGTCTAGCCTAAAGGCCTTACCAATTCCACCACTAGCAAGCTAAAATAACAACTTTTCCCTATTTCCACTTACCCAGAGGAGCTGGGGGGAGGGGGAGAGAGAGAGAGATGGGGGGGGAGCAATTCTTTCTATAAAATTCCTACACGTTTTTATGGCGAGTTACGCTAAAACTTGGCTATTCTCACCTGTTAGGCAGGGCAAAGACCCCTTGAGATGTGCAACAAGCTAGATAACTGCGCGGCGCTGCGTTTGTCGGAAAAAGCACTTATGTAGGCTCCCTCTAAAGTCTTTCATCTTTCCAGTTCTCGCCTGGAACCCTCCCACGGCTTAGCCTGCCAGCTTCCTTCCCCTTCCAGCAAACACAGCACGCGAAGTTGGCAGTCCTTCCAGCTTTCTACAGACTGCCATTTACCCCCCCACCCCAGTCCGCAGTCCCCCCCACCGCCACCCACTTTCCCTCAACTGTCGGCTGCCTCCCCACGGGCAGGCTGGCAGGCGCTCCCTCGGGCTCCGGCTGGAGGCGCCCACGCAGCTCCCCCCTCCAACACCCAGATGGATCCTCGGCGCCGGCATCCTGCAGAAGGGGGGAACCGCCGCTCCCGGATCCTAGAAACCGTTGCTAGGTGGCACTTTTCCCCGCGGAGCGCCGGTCATTAAAAACTTCGGGCGCTGGGGGGTCGGGTCTCCCCACGAGGAGCGCTACAGCAAGTCCCTTCCGAAAACCTCTGCACCTGCGAGCCGGCCCGCGCCCCCCTCCCCTCCACGCCACGCCACCGAGCCCAGCCGGGCACTCGGGGTGGCCGGCCCCGCGGCCCGCTCTCACCTTCTTGATGTGGGCCGCAATGTCCTTCTCTATGTTGTATTTCTCCAGCGCCTGAGTCGCGCACTCCACCGAGTCCTGTTGCATCTCCTCCGACATGTCGGCATTTTTGATCACGGCCTTTCGGTCGCACATGGTTACCTGGGGTGCGAGGCCCGGGCAGGGGTGAGGACTTGGGAGGGGGCGCACCTCTGAAGTACCCGCGCCACACCCGGGACGACGCCCCCCGCCCCCCCCCAACCCACTTCTCAGGACGCGCGAGCCACTCGGCGGGAGAAGGCTGCCGGGGGAAAGCCGAGGCCCAGCTACGAGGGTCCCCGCCCAGACCCGGAGCCCCCGACTCTCACCGTGAAGCGCGGACTAGCCGACTGCGACGGTCCTGGGGGAGGGGGTTAGAGCGGCTCAAACACAGCGAGAGCCGTCGCTACCGAAGCCGTGGCGCATCTAAGCCGCCCCACGCCAGCCGCCGCCGCCTAGTGGCCAGGCCCCGCCCCGCTCCCGGAGGCCCCGCCCCCAGCCTTACGTCCCTATTGGCCTGACGCTATCGCTTGGGCTCTCCCATTGGTCTCTGGACTCAATGGTTCCCCCAGGATCTTTCGCCTGCATTTTGTTGCAAACCACAATGCACCGCTCACGGCGTCGGTTGCCCGGGAAATGAACCGCACGCGGTCAGGCCCACACGCCTGGAAGGTGGAGCCGGGCGGGTCGCAAGAACCTATCCCGCTGAAGGGGCGCGAGTGGGAAAAACCGAGAAGCCAACCACTGTCTTCGAATGGGTTCCGACTCCTTGCCACCCTTCGAAAGCACCTTGCCCCTCCGCGGGAGAAAGATGAAGCTTTGTACTCCGGTCTGGGGAAACTCCAGGGGCAGTTCGGCCTTGCCCTGTAGGGTCGCTATGAGTCAGAATGGACTCCGTGACAGTGAGTTTTGAGTTAGGTTTCCACAGGCGTCATCTTTAGGAAAGCAGAGCGGCTGGAGGATTCCAACCGCGGACCTTTGCTTCTTAACTACTGTGCCGCCTGCCAATTAGGCAGCTGTTCTGCAGTGGGCTCTTTGTTTGTTTGGGTTGGTTTCTGAGAATCGAGAGGGAGGACTCGGGATGGAGATGGGTTTCAGAAATGGTGGCGCATGATTAAGCTCTAGGCTGCCAACCAAAAGGTCAGCGTTCGAACCCACCAGCCACTCAGTGGGAGAAATGTGGCCCTCGGCTTCCTTAAAAGATGTCGACTTGGGAAACCCTATAGGTCAGCTCTACTCTGCCCCATAAGGTCGCCATGAAATGTTATCAACTTGATGGCAGTGAGTGGGTTCGGGAATGGGAAAGTTTCCTTCTTAATGAAGAGATTTATCCCCAAGGGTAGGGACTCCATGCCAGCAATACTGGGCATCTTTAAGGTGCAGAAGGCTCTGTTTGGGTGGATTTGGGTGTGTGGATCCCAGAGCTGGGGCATGTGTCCAGGGTGGAGCTTCTTGCTGGGATGAGGTAGTCTTTCCCGTTTGGGAGAGTTTCTTGGTTGATTTAACTTTAGGACGGAAGTGTCCCAATGAATCGAAACCTGGGCCTTGGAGGGGTCTTCTCTGGCTTAGGGAGACCCCTGAGTTTTAAAAGTATGGTTTGGGGCAGAGGTGGGGGGGGGGCAAATCTAGATTTAAAACCAGCACTACCATTTACTAGTGACTTGAACCTCAAATTCCTTACCTGTGAGTGGGACTCATTATAAAAGGACACCATTTCTAGGCATGTTGGTAACTGCTCAATGAATCTTTAAAAGGTAATAATCTTCTCAGTGGTTTGTACTCGAATTGCCCCCAGGACCTCAGGAAGGTTTTGAACAACCTACCAAATACCTGTAATATATTTTTGAACCTTTGTAGGCTAGTTATCAGGTTCATCTATCAACCCAGAAGCTTAATTTCTGCATTGTCATGCATGATTCCACTTATATGGAATATTTTGTACAAGGCAAATACAGTGGGGCTTCAAAAAGTTCATAGGGAAAAAAATCAATGAAAAGATCATGAAATTTTTCTACATACACTTTAGAGCCCCCTCATATTCAAAGACGAAAAATAATTAGTGGTTGCCAGAGGCAGGCAGGACAGAAGGAGGCAAGGGAACTGATTGCTTAAGGGACACTGAGTTTCTGTTAAGGGTGAAGAGAAATTTTGGAAACGGATAAAAGTAATGATTGAATAAGGCACCCTGGTGGCAGTCATTGAGTGCTTGGTGGTTAACTGAAAGGGGGTCAGCTTGAACTCAGCTGCTCCACACAGGTGAAAGACCTAGTGATCCACTTTCACAAAAGATTAAAGTCAAGAAAATGCTCTGGGATTGAAACGCAAAAAGGACAGAAAACCCTATGGGGGCAGTTAGTTCCCTTCTGACATGGGGTCTGCCTGAGTCAGAGTGGATTCCATCGCCCCCAAAATGAGAAAGTTTTTTAAACAGCACGATGAACATAGCTAAAATGACACTGAATAGTATGCGTGCTGAAGGTTGATATGGCAAACGACCTGTGGCACATGTAATATTTATCACAATGATGATGATGACAAGCAGCTGCTTACTGAGCAGTTATTTACCAAGTCAAGTGGGCTGCGGACACTGTATCCGCTCCTCCCCACAACAGCTCTGCCTAGGACCCCTCCCTGAATTTCCCTCGTGGCTTAGCTTGTCTCCTCCTCATTCAGGTCTGAGCTCAAATGTCACCTTTCTTGACCTCTCCTTTTAAAACACTGATGCGTTTCACTGGTTTTTTATTTTATTTTTTAAAGCACTGTGCAGTCTAAATATGGTCACGCAACCTCTGACCAAACTGAACACCCTCTTTTTACAAGCGGGAGGCAAGGGTGCTGTCCCTGATTACACAGTGCATTCGCTCACTACAGAGCCAGAGTTTTGGGGTTTTTTAAATCATTTTATTGGGGGTTGGTAAAACACCACAATCCATCCATCCATCCATTGTGTCAACCACAGTTGTACCTGTGTTGCCATCATCATTCTCAAAACATTTGCTTTCTACTTGAGCCCTTGGTATAAGTTTAGAAGCCAGAGTTTAAGACCCATGTTGGACCCCAAATCTAAGACTCTTAGACACACTGGCTTGTTCTCGAGTGCCAGTGATTTTATCATTGGGGGACTGAATGGGACATGGATTATGGTGGGGGACACAGGCATTAACCTTCTCGTTACTGAAATACTTTTTGTTTGTGAGATTTTGTAAGGAGCTCTGGTGGCAGTGTCGGGTTAATGTGGGTCAATGCCATCAAGTCAGTTCCAATCCATAGCGACCTACTAAAACTATGACACTTATACACAACAAAAAACCACAAGAGTCAATAGAGAACCCACAGATTGGAGGGAGGAAATCAGTAATACATCAGATTAAGGACTAATCTATAGAAAACTGCCACATTTTGTTTTTTAAACTACAAACACGCCAATCAAAAAACGGGCATAAGACACAAATAGAAAATTTACCAAAGATAACATACAGGCAGCCAACAATCATATGTAGAAATGTTCAAGATTGTTAGCAATAAGAAATACATAAGTGGAGAGCAAATGCTTTGAGAATGATTGGGGCAGGGAATGTACAGATGTGCTTTATACAATTGATGTATGTATATGTATGGATTGTGATAAGAGTTGTATGAGTCCCTAATAAAATGTAAAAAAAGAAAGCAGAAAAAAAAAGAAAATGATTAGGGCAAAGAATGTACAAATGTGCTTTATACAATTGATGTATGTATATGTATAAGAGTTGTATGAGCCCCTAATAAAATGTTTAAAAATAAAGGAGAAAAAAGAAATACATATTAAAACAACAATTAGATATTATCTTACACCAATACTTTTGACAAAATTCAATGAAGCAACAACATTCTGGAGAAGATGTGGAGAAATAGAAACACTTCCAAATTGCTAGTGGGGATATAGAATTGTACAACTATTATGGAAATCAGTATAGCCCGCCCTTCAACAAATGCCAATCCAAGTGCCCTATGATCCAGCAATATCTCTACTGGTATATCCCCTAAAGAAATCAAGACTATAACACAAACAAATATGCGTATGCCTGTATTTAGTGCAACAATTTCCACAATAGCAAAAGCAATGGAAACCAAAAATCCCAACTATAGAGAAATGGATAAACAAGCTCTGATACATTCATACCATGAAATTTTACACGTCAGTTAAAAATAATAACTCGCTTAAACACCACAAGACATGGACAAAACTGGAAAAAGTTATGCTTAGCAAACTCAATCAATCTTACCAAGATGAATATTTAATATCACCACTGCTATAAGGAAAATCACGAGGAAATGTAGTTTGTGCACCAATGTGACAAGACTTTGATGACTGCGAGGACGGACAGGGGCAGGAATAGGGAGAGGAAAAGGAGGTGGGGTGGACGACAAAAAAGAAATAGAGGATCTAACGGGAAAATTAAAATTAAAATTGCTGCGTTAAAAAATACCCAAAAAGTGAGTGGGTTGGAAAGAGGGAACCAATTACAAGGATTTACATATAACCTCCTCCCTGGGGGACGGACAACAGAAAAGTGGGTGAAGGGAGACGTCAGACAGGGCAAGATATGACAAAATAATTTATAAATTATCAAGGGTTCATGAGGGAGGGGTAGTGGGGAGGGAGGGGGGAAAAAAAGAGGACCTGATGCAAAGGGCTTTAAGTGGAAAGCAAATGCTTTGAAAATGATAGGGCAAAGAATGTACAGATGTGCTTTACACAATTAATGTATGGATTGTGATAAGAGTTGTATGAGTCCCTAATAAAATGTTTTTTAAAAAAGAAGAAAACTCCAGAAGCCTCCAGATTCCTTATCCCTCAAATCTAAATATTGGTCTGAGTGGCTGAATATGAAGGGAAAGTAAAACTGAAGTGGACATGGAGTCTAGTGACATACAAGTTCATTTCAAACAAACAAAAATTAAAATATACCAACAAATATTTTTTTACAGATTTTCATAAATATTTTGTGAGACCCATATGTCCTAATGGTAGTAGGAATGGTGGGATGAAGCATGAAAAAAAATTCCCTTAACTATTAGAATATTACCTAATCCCAGATACTACGCCTTCCCAATAACACACCTAAAACTCACTGCCATTGAGTGAATTCTGCCTCATAGCGAGCCTTATAGAAGTTTTATAAGACTGTAAATTTGCAAGCAGACAACCTATCGTTCTCCTATGGGGTAGCCGGTGGGTTTGAACTAATGACCTTGTGTTTAGTGACCCAACTACTAACCCATAGGGATCCTTCAACAACATAGAATAAATACTAAACATATTTATAAGCCTTATCTCACTATATGGAAGCCCAGAGACATAAATGTCATACGCAATCACTCCTCCACAATACATCAACTCATACAACAAGTAACTTCTCAATATGGCAATGACGGTGTACCAAAAAAAAAAAAAAACAGAATTTTTTCCCCCAAATGCTATGTATTTATTTGCTTTCTCGCAAAGCAACCTTATCACATTCAAAGCACTCTCCATGACACTGAACACATTTGTCAAATCTGTTGTTTCATTCTTTTCAAACTCATCTGTTTGGATGGCTGACCTCCCACATTTTCCTTCACCTCTTCTACGTCATCAAATCACCGTCCTTTCATGCCCCTCTTTACAGAAACAAAAAGAAGTCAGTGAGCGAGGTCAGGTGAGTCAGGTGTGTGGAGCAAGAGAGATACGCTGTTTTTGCCAAAAACTGGCGCACTGAGAGAACTGCATGAGCAGGTACATTGTTGTGGTGGCAAACCTGTCTGCCACAAATCAGGCCTCTTTTGCCGCACACTGTTACACAATCTTCAGAACCTCTAAATAGCTTGATTAACTGAGCTGGTGAAATGAACTCCAAATGCACTATCCCCCCCCCCTCACATCAAAAAACAAATGAGCATGGTCTTGATCTTTGATTTCAGCTTTTTGGGGGTGAGGTGATGATGGTGTCTTCCACTGGTTTGATTGATGTTTACTTTCAGGGTCATAAGAATAGCACCATCCTCACAATTGTTCCTGTGCTTGAGCCCATTGTTGCAGTCTCTGTGTCATTCCATCTCCTTGAAGGCCTTCCTCTCTATCTCTGCCCCTCTGCCAAGCATGCTGTCTTCCTCAGGGGATTGGTCCCTCCTGAGAACATGTCCAAAGTACATGAGACAAAGTCTTGCCACCCTGGCTTCTTAAAGAACATTCTGCTTGTACTTCTACCAAGACAGATTTGTTTATCCTTCTGGCCGTCCACACTATTTTTCAATATCATTTGCCAGTACCATACTTCAAAACCATCAATTCTTTTTCTGAAATTATTTTATTGGAAACTCATGCAACTCTTGTCACAGTCCATCCATCCATTGTTTTCAGTCTTCCTTATTTACTATCCAACCTTCACATGCTTATGAAGGGATTGAAAATACCATGGCTTGCTTGGGATCAGGCACATTTTAGCCCTAAAATTAAGGTTCTTTTTAGTGCTTCAAAGGAGTCTTGTGCAATAGATTTAGCCACTGAGATGCATCCTTTGATCTCTTTTTTCTTCATAAAAAATTATTATTGACAAAGACTTGTACTCCATTCTTTGATCTCCTGGCTGCTGCTCCCATGAGCACTTATTGTGGATCCAAGAAGAATAAACCTTTGACAACTTCAATCCTTTCTTCACTTATCATGATGTTACTTATTGGTCAGTTGTGAGAATCTTTGTTTTCGTTACATTAAGTTGCAATCCGTATTGAAGGCTACAATCCTTGATATTCATTAGCAAGTGCTTCAAGTCCTTATCACTGCTAGCAAGCAAGATTGCGTCATCAGCAGATTGCAGGTTGTTAATAAGCCTTCTAATCCTGATGCCACATTCTTCATATAGTGCCGATTCTCTGATTATTTGCTGTGCATACAGATTGAGTAAGTATGGTATGGGACACAACCCTGACGCACACCTCATTATTTTCAACCATGCAGTATTCCCTTGCTCTGTTAGCACAACAGCCTCTTGATCCATGCACAGGTTCCGCGTGACAACCATGAAGTGTTTGGGGACTCCCGTTCTTCTCAAGGCTAGCCATAGTGTGTTAGGATCAACAGTCAAGTGCCTTGGCATAGTCAATAAAACACAAGTAAACATCTTTCTGGGATTCTCTGCTTTCAGCCAAAATCCATCTGACATCAGCAATGCTATTCCTTGTCCCCCATCCTCTTCTGAATGGCCTGAATCTCTGGAAGCTTCCTATTAATGTGCTGCTGCAACCATTGTAGGATGATCTTCAGGAAGAGTTTACTTGGTGTGATATCAATGATATTGTATAATTTTCACATTCTGTTGGGTTACTTTTGTGGGGGGCGATGGGGTGTGGTAGTCACCTAATCTGGTGTCAATTTAAGGATTAACAGTGTAGGGGTGGAGTCTAGGCTGTCTATCTGGAGATAGCCGATGAGACTTCTGTGTGGGCACGGCCTTCTCCTGAGAATTCTGGGAAATCTGGTACTTCCTCCTTGGAGGAAGAAGACGTTTCTCTCTCTGCTACTCCTTGGGAGACATTGTAGAAGACAAGCCACATGAATGCAACCAGGCCTCGGAAGCCAGAGAAGCCACAGAGACCCCTGCCAGCACTGAGATGCTTACAATGCCACTGGACCCAAAGGCTTTCTACCCACTGGCTTGTGATCATCCTGCATTTGACTTCACTGCATGTGTTTCGTGAGTCTGAGGAGGACTTTATGGATTGGTATCAGACATATGGGCTAATATCAGACTTATGGCCTTGGACTGGACTGGGTTGGTGTGTTAGGGTCCTCTAGAGAAACAAAACCAGAATGCTAATAATTTTATATATATTTATACAGATAGATATATAAAATAAATAGTTAATTAAATTATAAAGAAGTACAAATGGCTCAGTGCAACTTACTCCCGTGAGACACTGGCAGTTCTTCGAGTCTTGAGGGCCACCGGGTAGTCCTCTGTAGAGTAACTCATGCTATCTGGGCACAGGCAGAAAATAGCAAGGCAGGTCACCAACAGTCAGCCAGATGACAAGGTCCGACAGTCCCCAGCTCAAGATGTAAATTCCAATGGTGTGGCATAGCAGGTCTTGAAGGAACCTCAAATTATAGCAACACAGTTCACGAGTTAGGTGTTCCACAGGTAGTGTAGCTTGCAAATTGAAGCGTAGAACAAGCAAGGCAGCCAAACACTGGTCCGATGATCAAAGAGCAAGAGACAAAAAAGGCAAGGCTTGTCGAGCCATTTATCTCTCTACCCTTCAGTTAATCCCACGTGTTTATTGGCTAGGTTGGCACAATAAACTACCTCAGTTGGGATGTTTTCTTAATGTATAATTGCTCTTGTGTATCAATCTCTTCCTTATACACATATGGGTGTCTATGAATTTGTTTCTCTAGTCTACTACCCAGACTAACAGGGGGGATGGTTACAAACATGGATTTCTTCTAGTCAGTCAGCCAGGTAGCTTTCTTCTAAATGTCTCGTCACAGACGAGTGAGTGCTTCCAGAGCTTCATCCACTTGTTGAAACAGTTCAGTGGGTATCCATCAATTCCTGCAGCCTTGTTTTCGGCTAATGCCTTGAGAGCAGCTTGGGCCTCTTCAGTACCACTGGTTCTTGATCATATGTTAGCTCTTGAAATGGTGGGATCCCAACTATTTCTTTTTGGTACAATGCCTGCATATTTATTCCATCTTGTTTTGACGCTTCCTACATCGTTCAATATTTTGCCCATAGAATCTTCCAGGATTATAACTTGAGGCTTGATTTGTTTTCTTCTTTCTATTGAAGATATGCTGAGCATGCTATTCTGTTTTGGTTTTCTAACTCTAGCCCTTAGTGTACTTCACTATAATACTTCACTTTGTCTTCTCAAGCTGTCCTTTAAATTTTTCTGTTTGACTCCTGTACATTATCATTTCTTCCATGTGCCCTGACTAGTCTATGATTAAGAGCAAGTTTCAGAATCTCCTCCAACACCCATGCTGATCTTTTCTTTATTTCCTAATGACCTTTTGTGCTCTACCTGTATGCTGGCCTTGAGGTCCTCCCACAGCTCCTCAGGTCTGTCATTAATTTTCAGTGCATCAAATCTGTTCTTGAAATTCATGTGGCATATACTCAAGTTTTGGTCCTTGAGGGCCTGTTTTCATTTTTTCCAGTTCAACTTGAACTTACATGTGGTTGTCTGATTCAACATGGCCAATACCATTCTGTCTCAGCTCACTAGTGACTAGGATCAGGATCTTCAAGCATTCCATTTCATTTTTTATGACTTCCAATGTTTCTAGATTAAGACTTTGTACATCCCAAGTTCCCATTATTAATTGCAGTTTGCAGCTGTTTTTCCTCAGTTTGAGTTGTGTCTCGTCAGCAAACAAAGGTTCTGAGGACCTTACTCCTCCCCCATGTCCTTCAGGTTGACTCTCCTTTGAGAAGGCAGCTCTTCTTCAGTCATGTTTAAGTGAAGGGATCCTCTTCTGACACTACTGCTGCTATTCTTAAGGCTTCAGTGTCCCGCACTGTCTCACTGTTATTCACAAAGTTTGCAGTGGCCAATTCCTCCCAAGTGGACAGCCGATTCTTTCTCCTTGGTCTGGGTCTGAGTCTGGAAGCTCCACTGAAACCTGTCCACTTTGGGTGACCCTGCTGGCATTTGACATACCAGTGACGCAGCTTCCAGCGTTATAGCAACATGCTAACTGACAGACAGTGGTGGATCCTGTCACATGTATGATGATCAAGTGGGATTAACACCAGGCATTCAAGGATGGCTCAACAGTAGACATAATCCATCATTTGAACAACAGAAAAAGATCTCTTCAAAGTGTTTAAACGCAAAGATTCGCTCTGGAAACAAAAGCTCACCTGACTGGTATTTCCAATTGTCTTGTCCCAGTGTGAAAGCTGGGTGATGTCTAAGGCAGCGGTTCTCAGCCTGTGGGTCGCAACCCCTTTGGAGGTGGAATGACCCTTTCACAGGGGTTGCGCAAATAATCACAATAGCAAAATGACAGTGATGAAGTAGCAACGAAAATAACGTTGTGGTTGGAGGGTCACCACCACAGGAGGAACTGTGTGAAAGGGTCGCGGCATGAGGAAGGTGGAGAACCAGTGGCCTAAGAAAAACCAATGGAAATATGATGCCTTTGAGTGAGGGTTTGTTGAAGAGTGTTAAGTCAACTCTGAACTGCCAGGAGAACCAATGAATCTGCCTTAAGAGAACAGCTGTAGTGGCCCTCAGAAGCAAGGGGGGCGAGGCTTCATCTCTCGTGCTTGGGACAAGAGGGACCGTCCCTGGAGAAGGACATAAAGTAGAGGGTCCATGAAAAAGCATAAAGGCCACCCATGTGATGGATTGACAAAGTGGCTGCAAACAATGGATTCAAACAGCTATCGGAGGAGGGTGCAGGACTGGGCAGTGTTTTGTTCTGTGGAACCCAGGGGCGCTGTGAGTGGGCACGTGCTGGTTGGCAGCTAAGAACTAGAACAAGATGAAGAAGACTTGTCTTGCAAACATCAGGGATCAAAAAGGCACTATGGACAAAGGGCAAGGAGAGCGGGTTGTGGGGGAAATTGTTTCCTTTTCCCAGTATATTTGGTCTCTGGCCTGGGCTCCTGGGGGAGAACCCCAAAAATCATGGAATTTCTCCAGGGATTCCAGGGCTTGGATGAGAACTTCAGAGCATACTTAAATGTATGTGATAATGAGATGCCTGTCATGTAGGGGTGGCCAGGTCAGAAAGAGCCACCAAAGACTATCAGCTAACCTCAGGGATGGGAGCTGAGACAATAACTCCACTGATCTTGCTTATGTAATGAGACCGTCCCCAAAGGCTCTGGACACCAAAGCCCCATGGGCCTTTTCCAAGGAGCACTGGGAGTTCAGATCAGGCTAGAATAAAGCCATTATGACTCACAACATAGAACCTCTGAAGGACCATCCTCCTAATCTTTGCCATATCTAAACCCCATCTAGTATTATTTATTTAATATTTTTCTTTTTAAAAGATGATTTATCATTTTCCTTTTTAAATCATTTTACTGGGGGCTCTTACAGCTCTTATCACCATCCATCCATTGTGTCCAGGACTTCTGTAGATAGGTTGCCATCATCCTTTTCAAAACCTTTCTACTTGAGCCCTTCATATCAGCTCCTATTTTTCCCCTCCCTTTCCCACCCGCCCACCCTCATGAACCCTTGATAATTTATGAATTATTATTATTTTGTCATATCTTACACTGTCTGACGTCTCCCTTCACTTACTTTTCTGTTGTCCATCCCCCAGGGAGTGGGTTATATGTAGATCCTTGTCATCAGTTCCCCCTTTCTACCCCACCTTCCCCCCACCCTCATGGTATCACCACCCTCACCACTGGTCCTGAGGAGTTTATCTGTCCTGGATTCCCTGTGTTTCCAGTTCCTATCTGTACCAGTGTACATCCTCTGGTCTAGCTGGATTTGCAAGGTAGAATTGGGATCATGATAGTGTGGGGGAGGGGAAGCATTAAAGAACTAGAGGGAAGTTGTGTGTGTCATCGGTGCTTTACTGTACCCTAACTTGCTCGTCTCTTCCTTGTGACCCTTCTATGAGGAGACGTCCAATTATCTACAGATGGGCTTTGGGTCTCCACTTGGAACTCCCCTTCGTTCACATCAATATGATTTTTTGTTCCGGGTTTATGATGCCTGGTACCTGATCCCATCAATACCGAATTTCCTTTGTTTTTTGTTTTTAAAGTAAGTCAACATTTTAAAGGCATATCTAGCATTTCTATAAATGGAAAGCCAGTCTCATTTGCCATAATTAGAAGATAATTCTGAAGTATCAATCAATATGAAAATCTAAAGCGTTGGTCCTATCATTAAAATTATCTTGGACACCCCTAGTGTTCTGTGTTCCACACTTGGGAACGGCTGCCCCAGAGGAGGGGTCTGAGATGGGATCCATGATGGCTTTCAAAAGTTTTCCAAGTCCCTGGAATCATACACCCAGTGTAGGTGGTCTTCACTAGCATTGATCCTGGGAGAGGAGCCAGAGCTTCCATTGTTTCCCAAAGGGATTCAGAACCTGAGGAAGATAAAGAATCACACTCTTCTAGAATAACCCAAACTCTTAAAATGTGTTCAAGATTCCCTCACAAGGGCTCAACAGATTGGCCCATCTGAATTTCTGTGATGCTACATTTTCTGTAACTCACTGTATTCTACTCCTGTTTGAAAACCCTCCTGAGCCTGAAATCCCACATGTTCCAGGATGTTTTGTACACGTTCCTTTCTTTTTTTCAATTATGCTGTATGTGCCTATAATATATAGACCACACACACACACACACAAACTTTATTGAGAGTCTTCCTCTTTTTTCCACTGACCCTCCACTTTATGAAGCAGGTAAGTGTCCAGGGACTGGTGCCTCCTGATAACACATCCAAAGTACATGAAACAAGGCTCACCATCTTCACGTCTAAGGAGCATTCCGGCTATACTTCTTCCAACACAGATTTGCTTGTTGTGCTGGCAGTCCATGGTACTTTCAATTCTCCTGTCTTCCTTATTCATTAACCAGCTTTCTCGTGCATGTGAAGCAACTAAAATTATTACCATTTGATGATCCAAAATGTATACCTCCACCAAATTTACAATAAAAAATTGAAATATCAAAAAAATATTGAAATACCATGGTTTGGGTCAGGTGTACCTTAGTCGTTATCTCTGCTCATTAACACTTGTGCAACAGATTTGCCCAAAGCAATGTGTCATTTGATTTCTTGACTGCTGTTTTCATGAGCATTGCTTGTGGATCCAAGTCAATAAGAAGGGGGTGTCAAACGTCCTGGAAAAAATGGATTTAAAAGATAATGAAAAAATCCTGCAAAGTTTTCAGTCTATATGTAATTTGTCATCACTTGTCTGTCAGTTTGTCATATGTACTGTGGTGACTTGTGTGTAGCTGTGAAACACTGTCACTGGTATTTCAAAAGCCAGCAGGGTCACCCAAGTGAACAGGTTTCAGCAGAGCTTCCAGATTAAGAACAGACTGCAGAGAAGGGATCTGGTGCCACTGTGGAAGAAGGAGCTGCTGAAACCTTTATGCATACCTTGGGAACATTGTCAGATCCTGAAGGGCTAATGACTCAAAGCAGAACACTGTCGGAGATAGTGCCAGAGGACGGGCTCTTTGGATCGGGAGACACTTGGAATGTGACTGATGAGCTGTTTTCTCAAAGGAGTCAGTCATGGTGACTGGAATTGAGTCAAATCTGTGGGAGTAGAGCCTGTGACGGCTTCATTTGCTGAAAGGGCCCCACTCAAGGTAAGAAGAAACAGATGCCAGAGAAGGGGGGGAAGGGAGACTCCGGATAGGGCAAGATATGACAAAATAACGATGTTTAAACTACCAAGGGCACATGAGGGAGGGGGGAGTGGGGAGGGAGGGAAAAAAAAAGAGGACCTGATGCAAAGGGCTTAAGTGGAGAGCAAATGCTTTGAGAATGATTGGGGCAGGGTGTGTATGGATGTGCTTTATACAATTGATGTATGTATATGTGTGGACTGTGATAAGAGTTGTATGAGCCCCTAATAAATTGTTTTTAAAAAAACAAAAAAGAAGAAACAGATGCAAGACTTCACTAATAACTGGAACTTGGAATGTATGGCGTATGAATCTAGGAAAATTGGAAGTTGCCAAAAATGAAATGGAACACATAAAAAATGTGGGAAATAGAAAGATTTCTCCCAGGTCATCTCCCCCAAATATATATTAGATTTAGGACACTGCTTGCAGCTAATGATAAATGATTGTCAAGTTACCTCCCTGAAGGCAGTCAGTTGCCAGACTACTGTCTGTTCCCACCACTACTGTCTGTGCCCACTCCCTGCTTTTCAGGACAATGGGCTACTTCTTCCTAAAGGCTTGCAGTCATTGGTTTGGTCCCTGCAGGGTGGGTTTACACACCCTACTGATAATGGTTTCTCTAGTGAGCTAGGAAACAGGTCAAACCTGCTCAGCGACATCCAAAGTTAGGTCACCATAATGAATCTAGGGTCCACCCATCTTTTCACATGTATAACCTTACTCCCTCTTCCTATTACATAGATATCCCTAGATCACCCCCTCTCATTACTACCTATAGCATAACCCTTTCCTGTGACGTATGCACCTATAATTAGGGGGCTTGCATGTCCCCAGAGAATATATAAGCCTTGATTAGCAATAAGTCTCTCCCCCTCCCCCCTATCTCTCTCTCTCCCCACATGGACCACCAAGCTAGACTGAGGTGAGCATGCTACCCTGAAATGTGTCTGACTCCATTATTTCAATCTCCCTTCTATCTCTCATGTTCTCTATGACTTTATTATAATCTTAATGTTTCTTAACCATACAATTGTGCTTATTGAACCCATGATTACTTGTGGGGGTTGGCCTATTTCCCTCACAAAGATTGTTCACCATAAGACTCCTCATTGCCAACAACTCAACTGCCGTGGAATCAATGACAACTTAGAGAGACCCTATAAGACAGGATAGAACTACCCCTGTACGTCACTAAGATGGTAACTCTTTACGGGCATAGAAAGCCTGATCTTTCTCCCTCAGTGTCTGGTGGTTTCAAACTGTTGGCCTTCCAGCTCTCAGCCAAAACATAACCAGTATACCACCATGGCTCCTAATCAATACAATGTAGCATCCTGAATCTTCTGGGCTGAGCTTGACTGTCACAGACTATAAACCTGCCCTCCCATGTAAAGGCCACCAGGCCAATAGGCTTACTCACAGATTAAGAGACAGTACATCCAACCGTTGAAGATCAGACTAGCTGCCGTGTGGTCCAAGAGGCCAACTCTGTAGTTTGCTCTAACTGCTAATGAGCCCATCTGACTCAACTGGGTGGTCTCAGTGTCACGGCTTAATTATAAGCAAAGTGGTTCTGAGTTAACGCTCAATTATTTCAGGGGCTCAGACAAAGTGTTAGGGAATTGGTATCTGATATCTGGCATCACTGTTCTGATTCGCCAACGGGCAGAAACGGACTCCCCAGGATGCCAACAGTTACGCAGACCTTCATTCACAAAGAGAACTTATAGGAAGAGATCAAGAACTGCCCCCAGTGCTGGAGATACACAAGAGGGTCAAACAAGTCAAGTAAGGTCCCTTTTTCGATGAACTTATATTCTTGCAGGGAAATATGGATAATGAATAAGCACAAAAGGCAAATATGTGCAATGGATGAAAATAACACCAGGAGACTCAAAGAGACAGACGAGTCTTGTAACTAGAGCAAGATCTCCCTGAGAAGGTGACAAATGAGTCAAGGCTTGATGACACAGCTGCTGGGTGGCTAACACAATGTGGGGAGGCTGTGGGAAATAGGAAGATTTCTCCCAAGTTGTCTCCCCAAGTTGTATCCCAAACTTAGCTGCTTGCTACACATGGCGAATGACTATACACTTGGAGGTCAACAGAAGTAGGTCAGGGGTTATTCTCCCTAAGGGTTATCAGCCATGGAGAGCAAACAGTCACCACTGTTTATCCCACAAGTAGGACCCACTCCCTTCTGATAAAGGATAGTAGTTGACTGTTTCCCTGAAGGAGAACTCTGAGAGGTCATGCCTACCCAAGGGTGACCAAGGTTAGGCCCCATCTTGTCATATGTTTACCTCCAGTCCCTCCCATTCCTATGTGCACACCCCTAGCTCATCCCCTTCCTGTCACGCTTATGCCTGTTGTACATCCCCTTCCTATGATGTGTATGCCTATTGTACTGCCCCTTCCTGTGATGTGGTTACCTGTAATCACGCCCCACCCCCCTATGTAACGATAAGTCTTCATTAGCAATAAAGTTGGCCGGGCTCTCGCTCATGGGGATCTCTCAGCATGAACCACCAGCCACCAGGCGGGGTTGAGGTGAGCATGCTATCATGATTTGTGTCTGACTCCATTATTTCAATCTCTCGTCTATCTCTCATGTTCGCTATGACTTCACTATAATCTTTACTTATTATCCCCGTGCAATTGCGCCTTCCAGACCTATGATGATTTGTTGGGGACCCTTTATACCCCCACAGGAAGGCAGTGGGAGCAGAGAGGCCTGCTGAAGACACTGCCATAGGCCAGGCTCGGGGATGGTGACTTGAACCAAAGTAGTGGTAGCGGAGGTGGGACGAGAGGTATATTGTGAAGCCAGCAGATTGGCGAAGGAACCACATGAAGAGCATGAGGGAAGAGAGTCCAGGAAGACGATAGCAGGACTTGTGGTGTGAACTGTGGGAAGAAGGAACCAAGATGGAGGAGACCGGCAGGGGAAACGAAGGCTCTCTTTCAGCCAAGTGTGGTTGGGGATCTCAATTCTACATGCAAAAGGCGGCGGCTGTTGCTGTCGTTTGGTGACATCAAGACAGTTCTGACCCACAGTGACCCTATGCACAACAAACACTGCCTGGCTTTGTCCATCCTCACAATAGTTCCCGGCTTGAGTCCATTGTGGCAGCCTCTGTGTCCATCCATTGCCTTGAAGGCCTTCCTCTTTTTTTCACCACCCCTCTGCTCCACCAAGCATGATGTCCTCCTCCCGGGGCTGGTCTCTCCTGACCACATGTCCAAAGTATGTGAGCTAGTCTTGCCCTCCTTGTCCCGAAGGAGCACTCTGTCTGTACTTCTAAGATGGATTTGTTGGTCCTTTTTACCCCAGATCCTTCCAGTGTTCTTCCTCAGCGCAAGTCAAACACATCTGACTCTTCTGTCTTCCTTGTTCAATGTTCAACTTTCTTTTTTCTTTCTTTTCTTTTTTTTGCTTGCTTGCCATTCTGATACTTTATTTTTAAAATCATTTTATTACGGGCTTATACAACTCATCACAATCCGTACATCAGTTGTGTAAAGCACATTTGTACATTCGTTGCTCTCATCATTCTCAAAACATTTGCTCTCCACCTAATCCCCTGGCATCAGATCCTCATTTTTTTCCCCTTCCTCCCCTCATGAACCCTTGATAATTTATAAATTATTTTGTCATGTCTTATACTGTCCAATGTCTCCCTTCACCCACTTTTCTGTTGTCCATCCCCCCCGAGAGGCTATACGTAGATCCTTGTAATCAGTTCTCCCTTTCCACCCCACCTTCCCTCCACCAGTGTTCAACTTTCATACGGCGATTGAAAACTCCGTGGCTTAGGGGCTCAAGTAGAAAGAAAATGTTTTGAAAAAGTTGATGACAGCATACGTACGGAGGTGTTTGACACAATGGTTATATATATAGATTGTGATAAGAGCCCACAATAAAATGATTTTTCAAAAGGAAAAGAACCCTTTTCTCTATTTATCATCATATTACCTATTGGTCCAGTTGTGGAGACTTTGGTCTTCTTGACATTGAGTTGTAGTCCACACTGAAGGCTGTAATCCTTGATCTGCATCAGCAAGGGCTTCAGTCCTCCTCACTTTCAGCAAGCAGGTTTGTGTCATCTGTATATCCAGCCTCTCTGATTATTAGCTCCACATACAGATTGATGAAGTATGGTGAGAGAACATAACCTTGATGCTTCCCTGTCCTGATTTTAAACCAAGCAGCATTCCCTTGTTGTTTGCACATCCATCTCTTGGTCCATGTACAGGTTCCACATGAGAACAAAGATGTGTTCTGAGATTCCCATTCTTCTCAAGGCTCTCTGTAGTTCGTTATGATCCACACAGTCAAATGCCTTTGCATAATCATTAGAATACAAGTAAGTATCTTTCTGCTATTCTGTACTTTCAGCCGAGATATCAGCAGCAATATTCCTTGTTCCACATCCCCTTCGGAATCTGGCCTGAACCTCTGCCAACTCCCTGTCACTATACTGTAGCAACCAATATGGGATGATCTTTGGGAAAATGTTACTTGCATGTAATATTAATGATAGTGTTCTATAATTTTCACATTCTGTTAGATCACTTTGCTTTGGAATGCACTACAAGTTGACATTTGTTATCAATCAACATTTCACCTTTTTTGAAAAGAGAAACCCACTCGTACACTTGTGTTTTTCCCATTGTGCTATCCTTGTAAGCTGTGTTCAGCATCACAACAGTTTCTGTGGCATTTTTCCTGAGCAGGAAACAAAATTTCCCAGCTACACACTGTTCTTTTAAATCAGCCATCACACAAAAATGAGGTCCGAGCAAAACTGCTTTTACAAAAAAATTCACTGTGACCAGAGAGAACCTTCCCATGCGATGCCACTGGGTGCTCTAACTCAGAACAATTTGCTGGATGCTCACCTAGCAGGAACAGTGCATATTATGAAAGCTCCACCCAGTGGAGCTTTTTTCTGTTTTTTGGGTTTGTTTTTTTTGGTGGGGGGAAGTACTCCTCAGATATGATGTTCTTGATGACCTCTCACAGCTTATCTGATAAATCTTATCAAGTCCTCTATCTGTTCTTGGAAATTCAGATGTGATAGCCTCAAAGTTGTAATTTGACTCTCCGGGACTTATTCCAAACAAATGTCAAATGTACTATAATATAAGTTCTGGGAGGATGCCCAGGCCAGAGCTACAATTTGGGGAGTGATCAGCATACTGGGGACACTTACAGCCAGGGGCCTGGATGAGCTCACTGAGGGAGGAGGAGTCCTCTGTGGGATGTGGAGCCCTTACTCAGCTCTTCAAGTTCGCTGAGCATTTGCTGGAGCCCATCCCCCAGCTGGGCTCTAGGTCTAGAGATGTGCACACCCTGAGCCTGCCATTATTTCAGGTTTCCTAAACACTGAGAGGAGAACCTCAAGGGTTCTTGCCTCTTAGTCATTTGCCAATGAGAACCTTCTACCAACTGCTCCCTCCCTCCCTCCCTCCAGGTGTTTTCATCTGCACTGAGCACACTTTAAACAGTCCTGGTGGTATAGAGAGTTTAACCTTGAGCTGATAACTATAAGGTCAGGGGTTCAAACCCATTAGACGCTCTTCAGGAAAAAGATTAGGCTGCCTGCTCCCACAAAGAGTTACAGCCTTGGCCACACTGTGGGGGAACCCAAGTGGGTTTGGGTTGAAGCACATGGAGCTAGTTTTTTTCAAATCGTTTAGTGAGTAATAATTAGCATGTCATACCATTCAATAGTGCAATCATGTTCAGAAGGTTTGTGCATTCATCGCCACAATCAACTTTAGAACATTTTCTTCCTTCTTGTACCCGTGGCTGTATCCTGCTAATTTTTTTTTTAAATAGCTATAGATTTTTTTAAAAATGCTTAGCACACACAGGTTTCCTAGCAGGGACAACATGGTTGACAAACCAACATTGAAGGCAAGTCAGCTTCCAAAACTTGCACAAAAACAAGGCACTCCTTTTTCCAACAGACGTTTATTGAGCCCTTTCTTGGTTCCCGGTTCCCATCTAGGCACCGGGGACATAAAGGGAGCAATTTAGATATGCTCCTGCCCTTAAGGAGTCTATGATATTGTGTGCTCGCTCGCCTGCACAGAGGGGAGTGGCTAGTGGGTAAGAACAAGGATGTCCGCAATTAGGTGATTCTGAGTGGGGCTCATGCAAACTAGCCGGGAAGCATAGGTGGGTAGGAGAGCTGTTCATGGAGGGCCTGGTCCCCCAGGGAAGGTAGCGGGAACTCCAGGATGGAGCTAAAGGAGCCTGAAGATAGGCCCAGGAGGAGGGCAGGAACTTTTTTGGATTAAAGGAACAACTTGCTCCAATGTCTGAAGACTGGGAGGAGGTTGACGGCTGAGGAAAGGCCAGCCTGGCTACAGGGAAGGGGAGTGGGAGAGACTGGAGGTTGGAGGACTGAGCAGGCTGACCTTCCAGCCTAACGAGCCAGGTTACCACCGGGGATGCTCCTGAGGCTATCAGCGCCCCCAAAGGAACAACCATAAAGAATCTTTTGACAGCCGCCTTCTTGCCTGTTACCTTGTCCCTCCATTAAACATGCTTGTAGAACCCCAGTTCTCATGAGGGGGAAAAAAGATACCAAGAAGTAGTGGTCCTCTCTCAGCAAGAACAGGGCCCCTGATGTCCCCAGAGTTGCCATAGGGATCACCAAGTCCGAGTTTAAGGCTGTACATAAAAGGCTGTTTCCTTACAAATAAAAATAAGTAAATAAAAGGCTGTTTCTTCCAAAAGTTGCTGCCCCAAAGAAGGTAAGATTTCATCAGCTGGGATTCTGGTCCAAGGCTGGCGAGGCAAGAAATGGCACTTCCCATTAGAGCTCATATAAATCAGGCTATATGGGCCCCTTATTGCCAAGATAGAAAGCAAAACAATGCCATGTGTATGGCTCACAGTGGCTGTTCTCAGGCAAACATGCCTGGAATACTCACTTCCTCTCACCGCCATCAAGACAATCTTGACTCATAGTGACCCCGTAAGACAGGGTAGAACTGCCCTGTGGGTTTCTGAGACTAGAACTCTTAGCAGGTCGAGAAAGCTTCATCTTTCTCTGGGTGGTGGTGGATTCAAACTGAAGACCTTGCCGTTGGCAGCCCAGTGTGTAACCACTACACTCCCAGACCTCCTGCTGGAATGCCACCAGCAGGGGTGAGCCTATGATCTCCCTTTCTGTGCCTCCATATCTTTTAAATTAAAAAATTTAAAGAATAATAAATTCACCAGGTTGAAGATACAGAAGGACACAAACAAATCACAAGTAGTAACTATACTGAGATAACCCTTGTTCTTACTGTCCACTAAATACACTGTGTCAGTCTGGGTACATTAGAGAAAAAAAATCCACAGAAACTCATGTGTATAAGAGTTGTATATAAAGGTTAAGTGCACATCAAGAAAACATCCCAACCCAGTGCTGCCCAAGCCCACAAGTCCAACATTAACCCATATGTCCAACACCAATCCACAAAGTCCTCCTCCATCTCACAAAACAGACCCAATGATGCTGACTGCAGGAGGAAAGCTGAATCAGTCAGCATGCAAACATCTTGGTGGCGGCAGGGGTCTCCACACAGCTGCTCCAGCACCCAGGGCTGCATCTGGGTAGGTCCATGTGGCTTCTCAGGGATGTCTTGCAGGAAGTGAACCTTGACAGCTGAAGCAGGGAACTGGCTAAGGCAGCTGCACCCTGGTCCGACCATCACAAAGCAAGAAACCCAAGAACTCGAAAGGCAAGGCTCACGGAGCCATTTATCTCTCTGCCCTTTAATTAACCCCACATGTGTTTATTGGCCAAGTTGGCAAGATAAATTTTAACTCATACACCTACTCTTTTTTTTAAACCCAGTGCATCAAGATCCAGAAAGCTTCAAAGAGTTGGTGGAAATATATCTTTTAACTCCAGTTTCTCATGAGCTTTGTGAAGTGCCTGAATAAAAGGCCTGTGGATGGCTCAAATGGTTTGCACTTGATTACTCGGTGAGAGGTTGATGGGTAGAATCTATCCAGTGTGCCTGGAAATCTGTGGTCAAGAAAACCCTGGGGACAGTTCTACTCTGCAACACACCCAGTCGCTAGTACCCAGAATCAACCGGGTGGCAACAGGTTTGGGGCATCTATATATAGACAGGAGAGAGCATTTAGCAGTTGATGAAAAAAGCTCTATTATCTTTTCATTCCATTTTTCCACATCTTTTTTGAAGTCCCCTGTATATATCTGTGGGATACAAAAAGGTTTTCCCCAGGTTGTCTCTCATATTGTATACCCAGCCTGGGACCTGCTTGCTAGCCCATTGTGTGGTCAGCTGCTTAGATAACTATCTCCCTGAGGGCATCAGCCATCTAGAGCAATCAGACACTATTGTCTGTCCCACCAGAGGTGGGGCCCACACCCTGCTGATAAAAATAGTGGTTGTTTCCCTGAAGGAGGGCCCAGAGACAAGGTCAAGTTAACTCAAGGTTGACCAAGGTTAGGCTGCCATCTTGAACCTAGTATCTGCCCATCTTGTCACATGTGTGCCCCTAGTCCCTCCCCTTCCTATTGCATGTACACCCCTAGATCACCCCCCTGTCATTGAATGCATTGCCTATGGTACATCCCCTTTCTGTGATGATGGAATCATGAGCGCTTACACGCCCCCTAAGTATATATATAAGCCTTGGGTGGAAATATATTCTCTCTCTCTGGGCAGATCTGGTTGCTGAGATCATGGCTGCCCCAGAGTTGAGCACGTTACCTTGAAATATATCTGACTCCTTTATTTTACTCTCCTCTCCTGTCTTCTATGACTTTAGTAGGATCTTTATATATTCCCGCCATACAATTATGCCTAAGGACCCCATGGTTGTCAGAGGCTGGTTTACTCTGACATACATCTGTTGGATCTCTCTGGAGTTAGAGTTATACCTCGGTCCTTGGCTCCGCGCGAGAAAGAATTCACACCGAATCCTGGTTCGTGATCCAAGTGAGTTTTATAGAGAGAAGTTTCAGGTTTACACGGCACTCATAGGACTCCTCCCAACCATGCAGCCTGGCAGCAGCTGCTCAGTGTCATGCAGAAAAGTTTGTCTTGACTCTGGGCTCCTGCCTTTTCAAGGATTCTATGGGGAGCCAATTGACCTCATTGACTGAATTGAATTCACCTGGCCTAAATGGGCCAATCCAGGTGGCCTAGGTTGGCCAATTCAGGTTTAGCACCCACCAATGCCTACCAGTGGGAAACCTGAACCTCTGAGCATATGCAGTGCGCCACTCTGTTGTGTCCGGTGGCTTGGATCTCTGGGCATGCATTAATGGACATTTTTTAGCCCTGCGCTAGCCTGCCTAACAAATCCATATTTGTATGAGACCTATCACACTGTACTGTTATATGTCATTTCGTTATCTTTTTTTTAACTTAGCGACATATTATGGGAATTTCCCATGCCATTACAAAGCCTTCAACTGAATTTTCAATTGTGTCAGAATAGCCCTTTTTCAAATGTTCCCTTATCATCAGTTAAGTTGCTTCCAGTTTTGCAATATTGTAACAAAACTTTCTTTTGACGAGCATCTTCCTAGGGTTTTTTTTGTTATTTTTTCTTTTAATCTTTATTCCAGTTCCAGAAAAAAATAGGTGCCTATGATGTAAAAGTCAAACACTGCTGAAATTTAGAATCTGGGAAAGAAAGCTCTTGGTAATCTTACATCTCAAAAATAGCAGTAAGGATCAGTTATCAGATTATATCATTGTGGCCCACCTCCATGATACAATCACTGAAGACAAATGGGTGCATAAGCAAATGTGGTGAAGAAAGATATAGCGTCTGAGGTCTTAAAGGCTTGAAGATAAACAAGCAGCCATCTAGCTCAGAAGCAACAAAGCACACATGGAAGAAGCACACCCGCCTGAGGTGTCGAAGGGATCAGGTTCCAGGCATTAAAGAATAAAAAAATCAAATCATTGTGAATGAGGGGGATTGCAGATTGAGGACCTAAGACCCACCTGTAGGCAATTGGACATCCCCTTACAGAAGGGTTGTGGGAAGGAGACGAGCCAGTGAGTGTGCAGTGTAACAAGATGAAATATATAACTTTCCTCTAGTTCCTAAGTGCATCTCCCCGCTCCACCTCCCCTATCATGATCCTATTTCTACATTACAAATCTGGCTAGACCAGAGGATGTACACTGGTACAGATAGGAACTGGAAACACATGGAATCTAGGACAGATGATCCCTTCAGGACCAGTGCTGAAAGTGGCGATAAGGGGACGGTGGGATGGAAAGGGGGAACTGATTATAAGGATCTACATATAACTTCCTCCCTGGGGGATGGACAACAGAAAAGTGGATGAAGGGAGCGGGTAAGATATGACAAAATAATAATTTATAAATTATCAAGGGTTCATTAGGGAGCAGGGAGCAAGGAGGGAGTGGGAGGAATGAGGAGCCTGATAGCAAGGGCTCAAGTAGAAAGAGGATATTTTGAGAATGATGATGGCAACAAATGTACAAATTTGCTTGACACGATGGATGGATGTATGGATTGTGATAAGAGTTGTAGGAGCCCCCATTAAAATGATTAAATATAATAATAACAATAAAAAATTTCCCCTGTACATATTGTTGAGAGATCTCCCTTCTTTTTCTTCTTCCCCAAATGGGATTAGTCTAACAAACTGGAACCTAAAACAGAGGATTTGACCTGTGAGTACAGCCATGACTAAAAATCTATCCCTCTAAGGCCTGGTGGCCAATGATTAGTGTGAACTTTAGACTAGAAAATACAGTAAGAAGGCAGGGCAAAGAAAAGAAAATGATTAGGGCAAAGAATGTACAGATGTGCTTTATATGTATGGACTGTGATAAGAGTTGTATGAGCCCCTAATAAAACGTTTAAAACAAACAAAAAAAGAAGGCAGGGCAGCGAGCATTCGGTATGCAACAACCAGACGCAATGAATGTGCATGCTGAGGCTCTGTGAAAAAGGTTGTCAGTCACTGAACAATTGGTGTAGAAGCTGTAAAATGGACATTCATTTTCTGTGTAAACTTTCAAGAATAAAATATTTTTATCAATAAATAATTTTAAATGGATTGTGCATTTTCCCTGTCACGGCAGCTAGATCAATTTCTTTTCTTCTCTCTTTTTTCCCACTGCACTTCCCTGCCTCCCCAGCATCGCATCTACCCACCCACCGGAATCTGTACCCGATCGCTCTGCCTCCCTTCTAGTTAACCGGCATGAACCCATCACGACCGAAAGCCACCTCCTCTGGCACCAAGTCCATGGCTTGTTCCTGCAATTGCCACTTGTCCCTCTCCTCCAACGCCAATTTTTCCTGCCTGCCCAATTACTCAGCACACGAGAGGCTTCCTCACCCACTCGGATGGCTATTATTAACAAATGGAAAACAGAGGTGTTAGCTAGGATGCGGAGAGATTAGCGGATGGGGAGAGATTAGGTCCAGCAGCCTGGCGGGAATGGAACCTGACAGCTGCTCAAAAAGTTCAAAGCAGAAATACCATCCGGTACAGCAGTTCTCCTCTTAGGTATACCCCGCCCCCCCTCGCCCCAAAGAACTGACAGCTGAAACAGGAACCAATAGGAATCAATGTTCATTGATCGGGCCTTTTTGATAAATCCTGGCATGAGATAAGGTGAGTCCTCTGATTTTCCTTTTTTTTTTTTTTTTCTGTTTTGGCTCTTCTAGTATCTAGGAACTCCGATGGAGAAGTGAGCTGCTAGTGACAAGGTTGGCAGTTCAAACCCACCAGCCACTCCCAAAGGGGCAGTTTTACTATGTCCTATAGGGTCGCTGTAGGAGCCCTTGTGGCATAATGGTAACTGCAAGTTGCTCCACAGGAGGAAGACTGGTCTTTCTACTCCCATGAAGAGTTACAGCCCTGGGTGTACGTCTCCTAAGACAGATGCATCCATTCTCTTGGCAGCCCATGAGTATAGTCAATATTCTTCACCAAGACCATTACTCTAAAGCACAGATTCTTCTCCATCTTCCCTAGATAACACTTTCAAAGTTATTTTTGTTTGCTCGCTGGTTTTGACAGCAGATGCGCCCAGGGAAATATGTCCAGTGTGCTTTTGTTTTCTACATATAAATCCTGCGCGTGCTTTTGCTAAATTGATACCTAGGTACTTCGCTTCTGGAGAACAAGTGTAAACTGTTAACCACAAAGTCAGCAGGTCAAACCCACAAGCAGATCCACAGTAGAAAGACGAGGCTGTCTGCTCCCATACAGATTTCGGACTTTCCCATCAAGTCTCAGAGAGCAGAAGGGATAGTTCTCCCCTGTTCTGAATGATCGACCACAGCAGTGGTTTAGTGTAAATGGTATTTCCTGCCATCTGCCATATTCTATTTGTATACTGCTAGCATATAGAAAATAAATTGACTTATTAAATTCATTTATTCTACAGGGTTCTGTTTACTTCATTACATTTTAAAAAACATTTTATTAGGGGCTCATACAACTCTTATCACAATCCATACATATACATACATCAATTGTATAAAGCACATCATACATTCTTTGCCCTAATCACTCTCAGAGCATTTGCTCTCCACTTAAGCCCTCTGCATCAGGTCCTCTTTTTTTTTTCACCCTCCCTCCCTGCTTCATTACATTTTTTTCATAGTTTTTTTTTTTTTAGGGTTTTCTACATAGGCAATTGTGTTGTCTATAATGACATGTCCCCCGCCACCTCACTATCACACTCACTGAGTTATAGTCAATTAATAGGACCCTCCTGGTCATAGGGCCTTATGTGATATATTAGAGTCCTGGACTGTAGATGCCGATGGCTACACTTCCATTGTGGAGGGCACGCTCTACTGGACCCATGAACACGATTAGCGTGGCATTAAGATGTGGCTTGAATCAAGGGTTCATGAGGGAGGGGGAAGCAGGGAGGGAAGAGGGAAATAAAAAGAAAAATGAGCTGATTCCAGGAGCCCAAGTGGAAAGCAAGCATTTTGAGAATGATGATGGTAACGAATGTATAAGTGTGCTTTACACAATTGATGTATGTATGGATTGTGATAAGAGTTGTATGAGCTCCAATAAAAAGATTTTTTTTTAAATGTGATTTAGTAGATGGTATAAACCAAGGGCGGCAGTTACATAATCCATCAACTTCTGAAGGGCGGAGTCTAGCCATAGCCAATGAGGCCTCTGTGTGGGCATGGCCTCCTCCTGAGGATTCTGGGAACTCTGGGTCTTCCTCCCTGGAGGCAGGACACACTTTCTGCTACACATTCCTATTGACAAGCCACATGGAGAAACAATGAAGCCAGAGCCCTGGAGCTGGAGGAGCCACATGGAGACCCATGCCAGCGCTGAGATGCTTCCACCACCATTGGATCTACAAAGCTTTCCACCCACTGGCCTGTGACCTTCCTGTATTCGGCACTATTACATGGCTGTGTGAGTCTAAAGAGGATTTTTTGACTAGTATTGGGCATATGGGCTAATATTGAACTTATGGACGTGGTCTGGACTGGGCTGGGATGTTTCTCAATATACAGTTGCTCTTTTATTTAAAGCTCATGACCATATGAGTGTCCGTTAATTTGTATCTCTATTCTACCTGGACTAACACACCAAGCCACACCCTTTGTTACCTTGAGGGCATCCTTGAGTCCACCTTTGTAGAGGGCGTGACTCAGACACCATCCTTTGCTTTCCTTGGCTATTCAATGGTACCACCTTACAGTTCTAACACACATCAGCAAACCTGGAAAGCCAGGCCTCTGTTTCCTGGCTGAGCTTTAGTAGAAGCAAGAAGACCTACTGGGACTTGTGGACATTTTTGGCTTCTGGTTTTGGACCCTGCGTTTGGCTGATCTTATGCCTGATCTGCCTGACCTTCGGATCTGGGACAGAGCAGGACCCACCACCACGTGAGACATTTCCTCAAAGTTTCCTGAGTTCCTGTGAGCCATTGCAGTAAATCACGAAGCACAGGCATGGGAGGGAATTTACCCAAGGAAGGAGTCGGGGGAAATGGAGCAGGATAGCATGTTGAAAGAGTTGGACACTTGGGACATTGCAAACATCCAACTCCTTGGGTCTTGTCTGGCATTAATTCTTCTAAAAGAAATGATTACGATTCACTTGTTATCATAGAGTTGATTCTATGGCAACGAGTGGCCCTATAGGACATGTGATCCACATGGTCAGCAGTTTGAAGCCACCAGCTCCTCAGGAGAAAGACTGGGCTTTCTACTCCCGTAAACAGTTGCAGTCTTGGAAACCCACGGTTGCTCTGAGTCAGCACTGGCTCGATGGCACGACATCTGTTTTTTTAAATTTTTTATGGGACACAGTAGAACTGCCTCTGTGGGTTTCTGAAGACTGTAATTCCTTAAAGGAGTAGAAAGCCTCATCCATCTTCTGTGGAGCAGCTGGTGGTTTTGAACTGCTGACCTTGTGATTAGCAGCCCAATGGGGAACCCCTATGCCACCAGGGCTCCTTTCCCATCTTTTTTTCCTTTTTATTTTTTTTCCTTGCTCTGGTGGACCCCCAGTATGATTCCAAATAGCACTTGTGTTGAAAGGCTTAAGTAGCCCTTGGTGGTATAGGAGTTAAAGGCTTGGCAGTTAACAGAAAGGTCAGTGGGTTGAATGCAGTGGTCACTCTGGCAGTCTGGAAAATCCTGCAGGGCCGTTCGACTCTGTCCTGTATGGTCACTATGAATCCCAACGGACTCCACAGCAAAGGATGTGGCTTTTCTTTGTGTATTTATTTACTTCTCGCAAACCCTTACTGTGGTCTTCAAGCCCCGAATACCAGATGTTCTGCATGCCACCCTCCTTGCCCTCGCCAGCCTCCCTCTAACCTCACCAGGCTCCAGCTCTGCTGGTCTCCTTGCTGCCCTGCCACCATGCCAAACACATTCTCCGCTCAGCGCCTTGGCACGCCTGTTCCCTCCCCCATGCCCTGCCCCCACTACTGGACCCATATCCTTTTCTCTTTCTCCACAGTGTGTTATCAACAAACAAATGAGTGGTTCATTTGTGCCTCCATCGACTGTCAGCCTCTCATCCTGGAATGTAAGCTGCAGGAGGGTCAAGACTTCATGTACTCTTGGGACATGTTACCGGGAGAGACCCGGTTCCTGGAAAATGACAGCAGGCTTGGTAACGGAGAGGGTCAGTGAAAAGGAGGAGGACTCTAGCCCAGATGGGTTAACACAGTGGCCGCAACAGTGGGCCATAAGGAAGAATTGGGGTCATGATAGTGGCGGGGAGGAAGCATCCCAAGGATTGTGAGGATGATACAGGACTAGGCAGCGTTTCATCTGGGGTACATGGGGTCACGACACCGTCACAAGTACAGCCTGAGACCCCGGACTTTGCCTCCTTGGTTCATTGCCGAGAACGGACTGTAGTAGTGACTGTCAATATTTGCTAAACAAAAACACAAAGCTGAACGTCTGCATCATGTTCCCCTGTAGAGAACCACTGAGGGTGCAAGGCTTTCACCCCCCCCCCCGGTGAATATTATTCTTCTTTTTTTAAATCATTTTATTAGGGGCACATGCAACTCATCACAATCCATACATCCATCCATTGTGTTAAGCACATTTGTACATGTGTTGCCATCATCATTCTCAAAACATTTGCTTTCTACTTGAGCCCTTGGTTTCAGCTCCTCATTTTCACCCTTCCCTACCCGCCCTCACTCCCTCATGAAACCTTGATAATTTATAAATTATTATTATTATTTTGTCATATCTTACTCTGTCCGATGTCTTCCTTCACCCACATTTCTGTTGTCCGTCCCCCCCGGGAAGGAGGTTATATGTAGATCTTTGTAATTGGTTCCCCCTTTCCACCCCACCTTCCCTCCACCTTCCAGGTATCGCCACTCTCACCACTGGTTCTGAAGGGATCATCTGTCCTGGACTCCCTGTGTTTCCAGTTCCTATCTGTACCAGTGTACATCCTCTGGTCCAGCCAGATTTGTAAGGTAGAATTGGGATCATGATAGTGGCAGGGAGGAAGCAGTAAAGAACTATAGGAAAGTTGTATGTTTCCTGATGAATATTTTTAATGCTGTATTTAGGTGGGTTTTTTTTTCAGGTTTCTAAAAAAAACAAATATTTCTGTAAAACAAATTCACAGATGTAGAATTAATCTGTTCAAAAGTAATAAATAAAGATGTGAAACTTTCTACCTATTGCCAATTCCCCCCCTCCACTTCTCCAAAGTCTTAACATGAAAGTATGAGAATATCCGAAATCAGTGTCTTTCCGCTCTTTCTATATTCTGTTCAGGAACCTCAGTGGTACCGTGATTAAATGATTGCATGCTAACCAAAAGGGAAGGGGGAGCCTTCAGTACCTAGAGGGCAAGGGACCCCCACCCCACAGGTGTCCTGTAGGCAGAAACGCTAACGGAGCCCTCCAGACGAAGGCGTGGGGCAGAGCATCGCTGGCAGAGGGAACGGAAGCACAAGGTCCAGTGGGCAGAAACGGTGGGGGTTCTTAGGACACAGTCCAGGGTGGCAGGAATGTGGGGAACAAGGGAAGGTGAGGGGAATGAGGCCAGAGCCTGGGCAGGACCTGGAGCCCAGAGGACTCCCCCTGATATATTAAGGAATCAGGTCTTTATTCTAGGTCAGTGGTTCTCAACTTTCCTCATGCCACGACCTTTTCATACCGTTCCTCATGTGGTGATGACGCCCCAACCATAACATTATTTTTGTTGCTACTTCATCACTGTCATTTTGCTACTAGGATGAATCGTCATGTAAATATCTGATAGGCAGGATGTATTTTCATGTTACAAATTGAACATCCTTAAAGCATAGAGATGAATCACAAAACACTAAGTCATTCTATATTGTGAACTATATATTTCTAATGGCAAATAAATGAAACTTTGTCTTGAAGCATGGTGTAGCATAGGTAACAGTCTTCACGCCGGGTACTCTTAGGTGGGCGTATCTGCATGTGGGCGGACTCACCTGGAGACGGATAGAGGAGCAGTGTCTTGGTTCCTAAGACCATCGGAAACATGGTCTCAGGGGACTCCTGAGAAAGGGTCATTCGACCCCCCAAAGGGGTCACGACCCACAGATTGAGAATGAAGCTGGGCGTGGGGAGTTAAGAATGTGTGTGGGGTGGGGGGAGAAGCTGGGGTTGGGCGTGAATGGGGATGATCCGTTTCCATCCCTGCAGGCTGCAGCCTAGCTGGGGGAGTCCACAGGATATTCTTTCTCTCCCCAGTTTCATTTATCAAAAGCACAAGAACGACCAAGGATCTCCCTGAGGATCGGTGCAGAGAAATCGTGACCCTGGTGACTGCCGGGGTTGGCCGGTCTCGATCCATGCAGGTGTCCAGGCAGGAGTCCTTCTGAAACATGGCACAGGCTTGGTGTGGGTGGAGGGTCGCACTGTGAGACATGGGACGAGACATGGGACGTGGAGGATAGGCCAGGCAGCGAATGAGGTCTTCAGTGGGGACAACTTGTCACCATGTAAGGCACAGGTGCACATGCGTGCCCTGATGTTGGAAAGGAAGAACACAAAATGATCACAAGCAGTGACTTGCTGGTGACAGGGATAAATGTGAAAAAACTGGTCCCCCAGAGCGTCAGCTCTAAAAGAATTTAATCAAGAGGTCAGGTGCTATGACCACAGAATAAATCCATGCCACAGAAATAAACAGATGGAGGGAGCTTCAAAAAGTCCATGGGGAAAATGGATTGGGGGGATCGCTTAAGACAAATGGGTACATAAGCCGACTATCAAAAGATATAGCATCTGGGGTCTTACAGGTAAACAAGCAGCCATCTAGCTCAGAAGCATCAAAATTCACATGGAAGAAGTACACCAGCATGTGTGACCATGAAGTGTAGAAAGGACCAGGTATCATACATCAATGAACAAACAAATCATATCAGTTGGTGCCCACCTTCCCGATATGATCACTGAAGACAGATGGGTGCATAAGCAAATGTGGTGAAGAAAGCTAGTGGTGTCCGGCTATCAAAAGATAAAGTGTCTGAAGATAAAGGCTTGAAGACAAACAAGCAGCCATCTAGCTCAGAAGCAACAAAGCCCACAAAGAGGAAGCACACCAGCCTGTGCGACCACAAGGTGTTGAAGGGATGAGGTATTAAGCATCAAAGAACAAAAAATCATATCACTATAAATGAGGGTGAGTTCAGGGTGGAAACCCAAAGCCCATCTGTAGGCAAATGGACACCCCCTTACTGAAGGGTCGCGGGGAGGAAATGAGCCAGTCAGGTTGAAGGGTAGCAGCGATGAAACATTCAACCCTCCTCTAGTTCTTAAATGCTTCCTCCCTGCCACTATCATGATCCCAATTCTACCTTACAAATCTGGATAGACCAGAGGATGTACATCGGTACAGATAGGAACTGGAAACACAGGGAATCCAGGACAGATGATCCCTTTAGGACCAGTGGTGAGAGTGGCGATACCTGAAGGGTGGAGGGAAGGTGGGGTAGAAAGGGGGAACCGATTACAAGGATCTACATATAACCTCCTCCCTGGGGAATGGACAACAGAAAAGATGGTAAAGGCAGACATCGGACAGTGTATGATATGACAAAATAATAATAATTTATAAATTATCAAGGGTTCATGAGAGAAGGATAAGTGGGAGGGAGGGGGAAAATGAGAAGCTGATATTAAGGGCTCAAGTAGAATTAAATGTTTTGAGAATGATGATGGCAACAAACGTACAAATGTGCTTGACACAATGGCTGTACGGATGGATGTGATAAGAATTGTAAGAGGCCCCAATAAAATGTTTTTTTTTAAAAGAAGAAAATGGATACGCTTAACGCCATTGCAATAAAAATAACAACAGGTTGCTGTGCTGAGCAGAGTGACACAAGTCAGTTTAGCAAACTGAGCACAATGCTCTAAACAGTGGAGAAAAAAAGGGAGCAGTGAAGAAAAAAACTAGAGGTTAAGAAGCCACAGCAAAATTCTAGACTTGGGTCATGCTGGCACCCTTGAACACCAAATGGCTAAGTCAGGGGGCATTTGCTGAACCAGGAGAAAACTAAGTCATGTCACTTGGCCTCTTTTTTCACTTGGCCTCTTTGTTTTACTTTTTATTGTAAATTGGATGAAAGTTTGCGGAGCAAATCTGTTGACTACTCAACAATTCATACACATTTTGTTTCATGGCATCGCTTGCGATCCCCCAATATCATATCCATATCGTCTATCCCACCACCTCCCTGTTTCTATGGCTCCTTCTTTTGTCACATAATGTCTTAGGGCCACACATGCTCCTCCTGGGGTGGAGATGAGTCCCTCTCCAGACAAGACTGGTCTGGCACCCACACCCCAGTGACCCCTCTGACCTCCCCAGTTCTTCTGCAGAAGGGAGCTTTCTAAATCTCACAATGATCATACCACCTTCCTGGACATGGCTGAAAGAACTGGACTTTCCTTAAAGAACTGGGTCATCCTCCTTGGTTCCTGAGAGATCACAGATAAAACCTTGGGCTTTTCTCCGATGATTGGAGTGTCTTGGGTGATTCCGGAACACCTAAGGGCTTGTGGCTCATGATGGGTGTGGGTCGATGACACCAGAAAGACCCACCAGGTGTTAGGGACCTTGTGGTATCAACTCTCTGTTGTTAACCCGCCTCGGGGAAGAGAGAGGCTACAGTTAGAGCACATAATGAGACCTCCCCGTCAAAGCTCTGGACCCTGAACTTCCGAGGGACTTCATGGTTGTGCCACACACCCTGGTTGGAGCCCCTTTGCAGCTAGCTCCCCACTTGTCCAGCATTAAACTCTAATAGAACACCTGTACTGGGCCTCCTCCCTGCGGTCTTCTGTCTTCCTCTCCCAAGAAAAACCACAGGAGCTTGTAGACGGAAGGGCCCAGGGAGATTTCTCTCAAGGAAATGACTCAAACAGCTGTCGAGGCTGGCAAATGACACATCGCTGGGATCCGTGTGTCCTGATTTCTGTAATAATAGGAACTGATGGGAAAATG
Source organism: Tenrec ecaudatus (assembly GCF_050624435.1). NCBI lineage: Eukaryota > Metazoa > Chordata > Mammalia > Afrosoricida > Tenrecidae > Tenrec > Tenrec ecaudatus. The sequence goes on from NC_134545.1 coordinate 8,902,559, forward strand.
AGCAGCAGATATTAAGGGCTCAAGTAGAAGGCAAATGTTTTGAGAATGATGATGGCAACAAATGTACATATGTTCTTGACACAATAGATGTATGTATGGATTGTGATAAGAATTGTACGAGCCCCCAATAAAATGATTTAGAAAAAGAAAAATAAACTTTAAAAAAAGAAAAAGAAATAAAAAGAAAAAAAATAGGAACTGATGAACTCAGGATGAGCAAGCAGTTGATGACTCTCAGGAACAACGGGCCAGACAACCATTCCAAAGAACTGGAGGTCAGATGGCAAGCCCCGTGAAGAATCCAGACCCTACAAAACCAAGCCAACTCCGAAAGAGTGTCCCCATGGATTGGCGGTAGACCACATCCCCGGGGAAAATGCTCCCACTTGAGGAGCTGCTTCCTGCCGCTCTCACCATGGAAGTGTTTGCATTCGATCAGATCTTATCAGGAGGGCGTGCTGTTGTTGTTTTCATTAGGTGCCAGCAAGTCAGTTCCAACCCCACGCACAACAGAAGGAAACACTGACCAGTCCGGAGCCCCTGGTGCAGCCACTGTGCCCGTCCATCTCGTCAAGGGTTTTCCTCTCTTTGATTGTCCCTCTACTTGACCAAGCATCCTGTCCTTTCCAGGACTGGTCTCTCCTGACCTCATATCCAAAGGACTTGAGATGAAGTCTCGCCATCTTGATTCTAAGGAGCTGAGGTAGTTAGTTTATTGTGCCAACCTGGCCGATAAACACTTGTGGGGTTAATTGAAGGGCGGAGGGATAAATGGCTCCGTGAACCTCGCCTTTCTAGTTCTCGGTTCTCTTGCTTTCTGATGGTCGGACCAGGGTGCAGCTGCCTTAGCCAGTTATCTGCTTTAGCTAGCAAGGCTCACTTTCTGTAAGACATCCCTGAGGAGAAGCCACATGGACCTACCCTGATGCAGCCATGGGTGCTGGAGCAGCTATGTGGAGACCCCTGCCAGCGCTGAGATGCTTACACGTTCACTGACTCGGCTTTCCTCCTGCAGTCGGCATCATTGCGTCTGTTTTGTGAGATGGAGGAGGACTTTGTGGATGGGTGTTGGACATATGATTAATGGGTTAATGTTGGACTTGTGGGCTTGGGCAGCACTGGGTTGGGATGCTTTCTTGATGCGCACTTAACCTTTATATACAACTCTTATACATGAGTTTCTGTGGATGGATTTGTTTCTCTTAAGTGCCCAGACTAACACAGGAGCACGCCAGCTGCACTTATTCCAAGACAGATGTGTTTGTCCTTTTGGCAGCCCATGGTACTTTCAGCATTCATCGCGAGCACCACAATTTAAAAATACACTGATTCTTCTTTGGCCTTCCTTCTTGTGTGTCCAACTTCCACATGAAGATGAAACCATTGAATGTACCATGGCTTGGGTCAGGCGCACCTCAGTCCTCAAAGTAACATCCTGGCTCTTCAGTCCTCCACAGAGGTCTTGTGCAGGAGATTTACCTACTGCAAAGTGTCCCTTGATCTCTTGACTGCTGCTCTCAAGAGCAGGGACCATGGATCCAAGTACGACGAAATCCCTGACCACGTCAACCTTTTCTCCCATTATCACGATGTCACCTATCGGTCCAGTTGTGAGGACTTGGGTCTTCTTTCCATGGAGTTGTCATCCACACAGAAGGCTGCACTCCTTGATCTTCATCAGCAAGTGCTTCAAGTCCCCCTCGCTTTCAGCCAGCAAGGTTGTGTCATCGGAGTATAAAAGGTTGCTAATAAGCCTTCCTCCCATCCTGATGCTGTAGTGTTCTTCAAATGATCCACTCGCTCTGGTGGTTTGCTCAGCATGCAGATTGAATAAGGCTGGCAGGAGGAAGCAATGCAACCCTGACATGCAACTTATCTGATTTCACACCAGGCAGCACTCCCTTGTTCTGTTAGCAGAACTGCCTCTTGATCCGCGTACACATTCCCCAGGAGCACAATGAAGGGTTCTGGAAGTCCCATGCTTCTCAAGGATATCCATAGTTCCTTATGATCCCCACGGTTCAATGCCTTTTGCATAGTCAATAAAACACAAGTAAACATCTTTCTGGTTTTCGCTGCTTCCAGCCAAGATCCATCTGCAATTATCAGTGATATCCCTTGTTCCATGCCCTCTTCTTCCTGTTCCTGCTCTTTCTCTCTTCCTTCAGGGGTCAGCTTAGACACCACCTCTTCCAAAAGCCCTCATTGACCTGCCCCAAACCTAGCTTAGGGCCTTCCAATGCTAACTGTAGCCCTGGTCACATCATCTCATCACTGCCAGTCTGTGCTGCCCACTAGACTCTCAACGGCCAGGGTCAGACCCAAGTCTATATTGTTTACTGCTGAATCTCAATAAATACTGCTAGGTTGTGTACAGCGATGAAACCTAATCAGTGGTTTCCATGGGTGGCAAGGAGGGGGTGCAGTGATAATTTCTTAATCTAAAAGAAATTGTTGCTGCACCCCTATTAATGCTAGACAAGTCCCATGGAGTTGGAGGTTCACGATGTCCCAAATGTCCAAGTCTTCCAAGATGCTATCCTGCTCCATTTTCCCCGACTCCTCCCTTAAGTAAATTTCCTCCCATGCCTGTGTTTTGTGATTTACTGCAATGGCCTCCAGAAACTCTGGAAACTTTGAGGAACTGTCTCACGTGGTGGTGGGTCCTGCTCTGTCCCAGATCCGAAGGTCAGGCAGATTCAGGCATAAGATCAGCCAAACGCAGGATCCAGAGCCAGAAGCCAAAAATGTCCACAAGTCCCAGTAGGTCTTCTTGCTTCTACTAAAGCTCAGCCAGGAAACAGAGGTCTGGCTTTCCAGGTGAGCTGATGTGTGTTAGAACTGTAAGGTGGTACCATTGGATAGCCAAGGAAAGCAAAGGATGGTGTCTGAGTCACACCCTCTACAAAGGTGGGGTCAAGACATCCTCAAGGAAACAAAGGGTGTGGCTTGGTTCATACTCTCTACTAAAGTCACATCCTAATGCCACACTAATTGTGTCTATGGGTCCAGTAGAGCATGCCCTCCACAATGGAAGTGTAGCCATCGGCATCCAGGACTCTAATATATCACATAAGGCACTATGACTAGGAGAGTCCTATTAATTGACCATAACAAGATATACTCCCCAAACTCCCTGCCATCGAGGCAATTCTGATTCATAACCACCCTCTAGGACAGGGCAGAAGTGCCCTTCTTGAGTTTCCAAGACGATAACACTTTACAGGAATACTGAGCCCTGTCTTTTTCCCCTTAAGAGCAGGCCGGTGGTTTCAAATCGCCAACCTTACAGTTGGCAGCCCAACATGTAACCCCAGGACTATGTCACCAGGGGATCCCAAGTTCCCATTAATGGTGGTGGTATCATTTGGAAATAGATAGTGGCGGTGGTTGCACCACATGCATGTAATTAGTGTCACTGAATTGTACCTGTAAAAATAGTGCTGCTCTGGATACATCTATAGGCACCATGCAACAAAGAAAGAAATGCTGATTAGAACATAAGATGGTCGTTGTGGGCCCTGAAGTCAATTCCAACTCACAGTGATCCTATCACCAAATAGCTACAGAGAGAAGGCTCTGTGTCTCAGTAAAGAGCCAATCAATTGGACAAATGCAAATCTTCCTGTAAAGACAGAGACATCTGCATCCCCCTGCTGCTCAGTCTTGGCAGCATTCTGGTTACATGACCCATGTCCTCATGGCCCCACGCCTGGAATCAGGAGGTTCTGGGGCTACAAAACACACATTTTTGCTCTTGTGGTCCTGGTTGGGACAAAGCATTAGCATGCTTAGCTGCTGATCCAAAGATCGACGGTTCGAAGACACCCAAAAGCACCATGGGGAAAAAAAGATCTGGCCATCTACCTCTGAAAAACCAGTGTCTGTCAATTCTACGGGGCACAGTTGTACTTTGATGCACATGGGGCTGCCGTGAGTTGAAAAACTACTAGAAACTGGTTTTAATTGTGGTTCTACCTGGTGAGGCCCTGCCCCGCTGCACCCACCATCCCTTAGAAGATATAGTGCTACCACCCCCCCAAAAAAAAAAACCAAGCCCAGAAGATATATTGCTACGTTTCCATCCCTCTTCCCTCCTCACTCACCCTCGGCTCAGGGATTTCACAGAGCTGGGAGAGACACAGCAGCGTGGAGTGGCTAGCATGACACCACTTCACAATATCACAGTCCCAGGGGGCTCAGGCGACACAACCTTGCTAGATGAAAGCAAAGAGGACTTGACGCACCTGCTGGTGAAGATCAAAGACTACAGCCGACAGCACAGAAAAAGCAAAATCCCTACAACTGCACCAGTCAACAGCTTGACAGGTGGAGAAAGGATTGAGGCTTTTCTTGAAAACCACAATTGGCACCCTTGGAAGCAATCACTAAATCAAAGTATGTATTACATGGGGGAAATCTGCCAGACAAGAACTCTTTAAAGTGCTAAAGTGCAGAGGTGTCACTTTGCAGAAGAGGGTGCAGCTGACCCCAAGACCAGCTGTTCCAGATCCCCCTTATCTGCATGTGAAAGCCACACCAGAAACAAGGGAGACTGAAGACCGATGGACGGACGTCTTTGAATTATGCTGTTGATGGGGAATGTTGAATACCCCATGGACTTCCAGAAGAACAAACAAATCTATAGAAGTACAGCCAGAATGCTCCTTAGCATGGTAAGATTCATCTCATGTACTTTGGGTAGGCTATTAGGAGGAGCCCCTGTAGAAGGGCATCAGGCTTTATAAAGAAGAACTGACAAAACAAAACAATAAAATAAAGTAAGACAATCATAAAAATAAACGACTCCCATCTCATTGCTATCGAGTCAGCTCTGACTCATAGTGACCATACAGGACCTGGTGGTAGGGCTGTCACTGTGAGTTTCCAAGTCTGTAACTCTCCGTGGGAATAGAAAGCCCGGTCTGTCGCACAAGAAGCAGCTGGTGGTTTTGAACTGCTGATCTTGAGGATGGCAGCCCAACACGTAACGGCGACACCACTGGGGCTCCTCTATAAAGAAGAAAGTCAATGATCGAGAGGAAACCCTCTAAGAGATGGGCTGCCATGGCAGACTCAAACAGAACATTGGTGAGGATGGTCCAGTCTGGGCAGTGTTGTTTGGTTGCTCTTCAGGTCACTGTGAGTTACAGACTACTCCATGGCACCCAACCACAGGGTGTTGAGATGCACCCTTGAACACTGAGTGGGCCCCTGATCCAGCCAAGGTTCGTGGAAGAGGAAACATCAAATTGGGGGTGGGGGGCGGTTAGGCCACTTAAAATATTGGGTAGGGAACAGGGAGAGACCAGGTGCTCCGGGGAGAGCCAAGAGCTTGCACACGTGGAAAGGGAGGAAAACAGAACAGGGAGCAGGTGGCCAGCAGTGGTAGAGATGAGGAGGGTTGGGCAGGAGGCAGACCCTGAACGATTGGAATCTGGAGCTCTCTCCCAGAGGGCAGACGCTCATCTGTCTTAACCACCGCTGTGTCCCGAGCCCCCAGGAGTGAGCAGTCATCATTCCATAAATAATCTTGGTGAAGAGAAAAAAATGATTAGGGCAAAGACTATACAGATGTGCTTTATACAATTGATGTATGTATATGTATGAACTGTGAAAAGAATTGTATCAGCCCCAATAAATTGTTAAAATAAAAAAATTTAAAAAAAATAATAATAATCTTGGTGATTGTCCCATAACTGCAAGGACGGATTTGGTCAGCAGAGCATTCAAACCAATTTGTCCCCCATCCAACCCACCCCCTCTGGATGGGCATTGAGACGGCCTCCGGTATTTGGGGGAGAATCTTAGTTATTCTTTCACGACTTCACTGTCAGTTTGCTGGGCTGCGGTGGCTTGTGTGTTGCTGTGATGCCCAATGCTCTATACTTCATATTCCAGCGGGGTCTCCCAAAGTAAACAGGTCCCCGTGGGGCTTCTAAACTAAGAACAGACTGCGAGGAAGAGACAGGCTCTCCACTCCTGGAAACCTGCTGGGGAGCAGCAGAACCTTGTCAGACACCGTGCCAAGAAATGACCCTCTCCGGGGGACGGCGCTGAAAATACACCCGAGGAAGAGCTGCCTCCTCAAAGTAGAGTCGGCCGTAATGGTACGGATGGAGGAAGCTCTCCTGGGCTGATGGGGCACGACCACTCAAAATGAGCAGAAAGAGCTGCAAGCACCCACCCATTCACAACTGGAACGTAGAACGTAGTAGGGAGAATGTGTGGGAAACTGGTACTGAGGGAATTATGACTTAGGACTGTATTCCCTAACTTAGAACAGAGGCAATGTTCCCTCTAGTATTCCACGGTAGGAAAGCCACCGCTTTGGTAAGTTAGAGATAAAGTCCCGGGACGTTATCCCGCTTTAAATATCATTCCCTCTGATTCTCCCCTAACAGCTCTGCTGCCTTGAAGTGAGCACATGGTTGATTCTGTCTCCTTGGGGAAGCAGACATTCTTGTCTCCTCCTGCTGCGGCACCCATCCCACCGCATGCCTTCCCCCAGTGCAGGTATTAGGTTTCCTCACCTGTGAGCCCAGGGACTTTACTGGGGTTACCACCCACCTTGTGACGTATGTAGCTACTGAATATGCAAGTCTGATGGCTACCTACAAATGTCCCAAGACAGTAGAGATTCGCTCTCTCCTCCTCCCATTCTCGGCGTGGATCTGGCTGCTGAGATCATGGCCGTCCCAGAGGTGAGCGTGCTACCATAAAATGTGTCTGAGTCTTCTATTTCACTCTCTCTCCTATCTTCCATGACTTTACTATGATCTTTATAAATTAGAATCATACCAGTGCACCTATGGACCCCACTCGATTGTTGGAGGCTGGGTTACTCTAACAAGAATAAATGTAGGGACATTGGAAGCCACCAAAAATGAGACGGAGCTCATAAAGATCAATACTCAAGCTTTCAAGCTTTAGTGAGCTGAAACCAACTGATATTGACCCTTTTCAATTAGACAGTCATCTGGTTTATGCCAAGACTGACACCTTCAAGGTCAATATCGTCCTATTCACTGTCAAAAAGAAAACGTTAAGATCTACCTTGACGTACAATGCTGTCTGTGATAGGAAAATATCTACATGCCTCCAGGGGCGTCAGGTTAATACAAATTTGCACACCAACCCCTAAAGTCAGTGAGGCAGACACGGAAGCCTTTTGGCCAACCTCTTAAGTCTACAGACGACAACATAAGCAGAACAGTCCACATGGACCTCCCCAGATGGGAAGCCCGGATCGGACGGACTGCATCTGTGGGGAGAAAAGGCTCAGTCTTCCCCGCCCAAACGAGGCCAGGGGCTGACCGTGGAAGCGACCTGCCATCGCTCATATGAAAATTCTGATTGAAGTTGAAGGAAACTGAAATTCACGAGAGCCAAGATTGCAGCCCAAAAGCTTGCAGTGAGGCAGATCTGCTCTAGAACACATGGGCTTACCATGAGTTGGAAGGGACAGCAATTTGAGTTTGTTCTTTCTTTAATGGTCATTACTATGGAACATCCGGGCGTTTGAACCTGGCTCTCCCTGGGGCCCTCTTTCCTCAAGCCCAGAAGGGGTCAGTGAATTTCTGCCCGAGCCTGGGCTTCTACAGAGGCACTGTCTTGCTCTCAGCAACCCCCCTGGGAGACTGGGAGGCTTTCCTCCCCGCAGGCCTCCCCTGGCCCCAGCCCGGTCATCGCATAGTCTTTACCATGCTTGCATTCAGGGATGGACAATAAACATTTATTTGGGAAAAGCAGCCCACGCTGGTTTCCAGCGACCGGCTGGACTACTCTGGGCTTCCACATACGTATTCTCCACCCCACCCAACCTCCAATGGACAAAGCATCTTATGACTCTCCCTCAGGCCTTTGGGGCTTTAGCTCCTGAGCCCCCACCCTAACCGGGAGGAGCTGGTTCGCTTCCCCCAAGCACCTCTCCCTACTTCTCCTTTCCCTGGCTTCCACCGACTGGTTCTTCAGGTCTCTGCTGAGGAGCCGCTCCCTCCAGGAGGTCCGCCCTCCACACCTCCACTCCAAGCTGGGTAAGGTCCACAGGAACACCCCGTATTTCTGGTAGTGTATCTCGGTTGGCTGTAGTTAACCTTCTGAAGCAAACACACCGGACAACCATTTGCCAACAGAAGAGTGGTGACCCTGTCAGGCCTTTCTTCTGGGGCCCCGTTGGGTAGACTTGAACCTGCAGCTTGACAGTGAATAGGCAAGGGCTTAGGCGCTGGCAGGAGCCCTGGTGGTGCAGTGGCTGAGCATTGGCTTGCTAACCGCGAGGCGAGCAGCAGCCGATCCTTGGGGAGAAGATAAGGCTTTCTACTTCCAAAAGGAGTTGCCTTGCTGGAAATACGTAGGGGCAGTTCTACCCCGTCCTGTAGGGTCGGCATGGGACGGCATCGCCTCGATGGCAGTGAGTTTGGTTTGGGGTTTAACCATTGGTACCATGCAGGTGCTCCTGGCTTGCCTGCCATCTGCGAAGAGTGTGAGGGCAGTTTGGACCTCGTGGTACGCCCGCCGGCCAGCGCAGAATCAAGTGTTTCTGGGAAAAACATGAGGGTGAGGGAAAATGGAATGAAAGGAGCGTGGGAATTTACCCCACACGCTTTTGGAAGCCCTCTTGTCTTGGCTGCAGGGTGGACAAATGTCAAGAGGGCAAGAAGTGGCGAAGTCACCGAAGTGCCAGATGCCTGGGCTCTTGGGGGCGGGGTCTAAGCACACAATGAGGGTCCACCACCAGGATGGGAGACAGCAGTTCCGCTCCTGTGTGCGTGCGTGCGTGCGCGAGCAACTGTGCGCCTGGCTCTAGGTGCATCTTCCGACACGTCAAAGAGCTCCGTGTTTCCCATATTGATTATTTTTCCTTTAAGAAATGTGTTTGCCTTTGAGACAGTGCTGTTACCAAATTACATGGACAGAGTTCACTGCTTCCATTAAAAATCTGCTTAGCCCAAAATTGATTTGAGTCCAAAAGGGCTCAGAGCCTATGAAATAAATGCAGCCTTTTGCTGCCTCAAAGAACAATCTCAGCCCGGCTGTTAATCTTTTCAATCCCCTTCTGCCCTCTGCTGTGGTTGTGATTTATTTATTCGGCTTCGATGTAAGGCCTCAAGGTGTGTGACAAGAGTAGAAAACACTTAGGGAAAGGTCCTGGATCGAGGGTAAGGAATCTGGGCTGAGAGAAGAAAGCTTGATGGATTCAGGAAGCCCGCTTGTCACTTTGTACCTTAGTCATTCCCCCACCCCAAGGCTGGCATTCCTCTTTGTGAACTGGATAAGGAAGCCAACAGGTGTTTATTATGAGCCCTTCCTATGAGTCCTGGTAGGGCTATGAGGTAGGCACTGGGCCGCTAACAGGAAGGTGACGGTTCAAACTCACCAGCTGCTCCACAGGGAAAAGATGAGGCTGTCTTCTCCCCTCACGATGTTGGGGTATAGGAGTCCCCAACACTTGAATGGGTCCTTGGGAGCGACTTTGCAATTGTGGAAAACAATAGAGACAGACAGCCGGGCTCAGGAGCTCCTCGTCCATGTCAGGACTGAGAGAGAGAATGTATTTTCCGTTGGTCTATATAATGGGGCTTACAGATCTGTCCAAAGGCATGCACATCATACAGTTAACATATGACATAGTCTGTGGGTAATATCATAAGCAATGAGGTGAGTCACCATCTTGACCTTGAACTCCCTTGGACCCTCCCCAGGGGAGCAACCCATGATCCTTATCGGAAGAGGCCCTCAGAACAGAGTTTGCTCCATTTTGCGGTGGGTCAAGGTATAGAATCTGATTGCTCTTCTTCTCTACAGAGAACCTTCAGGCATGGCGAGTAACCAGACGCAAGTATGCGGCATCGTTTCCGGTAGCTCCTGGAAGACTGCTCCTTAACGGGGTGCGTGATTCCGCCTGGAGAACGTGCATTTGCAAACATTTCTAACTCGGAGCAGTGGAGATTCTTCTCCACTGGGGGACAGGGATAGTTTTCCGTGCCCCGTGGTTGTGAGTGTAGAAATAAGGCCAAACGCTTCCTACCAAGTCCTCCGTTTACCACAACCCTACCTAGGGCCACTCTGAGTCCGAATGGGCTCGATGTCAGGGGCAGAGGGTCATGGACAAGGTCCATGAAACAGAGGAAGACCCTCAGCGAGATGGACTGGCACAGTGGCCACCACAGCAGACCCAAGCATAGCCACGGCGGTGAGGTCGGTGAAAGCCCAGGGCAGTGTTTCCTTCTGCTACACAGAGTCCCGCTGAGTCAGAACCGACTACAGGACAGAGTCCCCGGCAGTACCGTGAACACGCTCAGCTGCCGACAGCGAGGCTGGAGGTTTCCGTTCACCCAGAGAAGCCGCAGAAGAAAGGTCTGGAGATCTAAATTCGGAAATTTAGCCACAGTCAGTCTCAGGGACACACGTGGGGCTGCCGTGATTCAGAGTCCACTGGATGGCCACTGGCACCAGTGCTGCGAGGGGGCAGCAAACATTCGTGGAAAAATTCCATGATCTTTTATTCCACTCTCCACCATAAGTCTATTTCCTTTAGTCCCTGTACTGTGTGCCGAGGGAGAAAAGATGTGGCTTTCTACTTCCGTAATGACGGCAGCCTCAGAAACGCACAGGGACCGCCACTCTGAGTCACAAGGGTAGGGGGTTGAGTCTGGGCTGAAGAGAGGAGTGACTAGCCACCAGGGAGATGCCAATTAAAACTACGATGAGATGCCACTTTACAGTCACAGTGCTGGCCCCATTTAAGGAAACAGAAAGCAACACATGCTGGAGAGGACGCAGAGACAGGGACTGGCGTACACTGTTGATGGATTGCTAAATGCGTACAACCAACCACTCTGGAAAACGATACGGTGGAATTTAAAGCAACTGGGAATTGACATCCCATACAATCCAGCAATACCACTATTAGGCGTATGCCCCAACGAAATGAGACCCAATACGAGTGGAGGGATGCTCTCCCAGGCTCACAGAGTATAGAAACTAGAAGCAGCCCAAATGCCCAACAGTGGAAGAGTAGATAAAGAAACCGGAATGCTGTGCGTCCCTAAGAAACAGTGGTGAAAGCATGGAGCACCGCATGGCATGGAAAGACCTGGGAACCATTATGCTGAGTGAAGTTAGTCAATCACAAAGGATCAATATTGCATGAGTCCTCTACTGTCAGGAGAAACACTGATGAAACAAATCTTAGAGGGCAACTCCCAAACAAGAGGAGAAAGGCTATGAACTGGCCATGAACTGTACACCACCCCCTTATGTGGCCTTCCTCAGAACTACCTCAAAAGAGGGGACCTCCTGTTGGCTGGGGTCACTCCATCAAGCAGGCGGAAAAAGGAGAAGACCACCCATCTGATGCTATACAACCTGGAGACAAGGCCGGGACAAATTAACAGGCCCGCCACAGGAATGAGAGCAGAGAAGTGACTGGTCTCAGTGATCCTTAATCTTTTTTGGGGGTGGGGAAGAAGTGGGCATGTAGTTTGCGGACCCTGAGAAGCTAACTGGCCACATGCAGCTACTTGAATTTAAATGGAACCATACACACTGCCATCGAGTCAGTCCTGATTCACAGTGACCCTCCAGGACAGGGCAGGACTGCTCCTGTGAATCTCTGAAGATTTCTTTCTTTTTTTTAAAAATCATTTTATTGGGGGCTCTTACAATTCTTATCACAATCCATATATCCATCCATGGTGTCAAGCACATTTGTGCATGTGTTGTCATCATCATTCTCAAAACATTTGCTTTCTCCTTGAGCCCTTGGTTATCAGCTCATTTTTTCCCTTCCCTCCCCCATCCTTCCTCCCTCACGAACCCTTGATAAATTTATAAATTATTATTATTTTGTCATGTCTTACACTGTCCAACGTCTCCCTTCACCCACTTTTCTGTTGTCCGTCCCCCAGGGAGGAGGTTGTATATATATCATTGTGATCAGTTCCCCCTTTCTACCCCACCTTCCCGGTATCGCCATTCTCACCACTGGTCCTGAAGGGATCATCTGTCCTGGATTCCCTGTGTTTCCAGTTTCTATCAGTACCAGTGTACATCCTCTGGTCTGGCCAGATTTGTAAGATAGAACTGGGATCATGATAGTGGGGGGAGGGGATTTTTAAAATGAAAATAGAAAAAAACAAATGCAAATTCACTACCATGGAGTCAGTGCTGACTCACCATGACCCTTATGGTTAGCAAGGCAATGCATAACCACTACCCCACCAGGGCTCTGGCAATCGAAAGCCTTGTCTTTCTCCCATGGAGCTGGTTGGCAGTTTTGAACTGCCGATCTTGTGATTAGCAGCCCAATGTGTAACCACTATGCCATCGGGGCTCCCTTGAATTGAAATCAGCTAGGACGAAATGCATTGAAAGATGATGTTCCTCACTTGCTGTTGCCTATTTCAAGCGTGCCACAGCCAGGCGCACCTAACAGCCAATACCTACCTCTACGAAACATCCCCAGGGGTTCTGTGGGATGGGGTGGTGTAGGTTTCTCCCTTGAATAAAGACTCTTCCTGCTTGCATACACACAGGAGTGTGCATAACACTTCACCAGGTTCAGGGAGTGGGGAGCGAGGGCAGTGTTTCACTGGCCCCTGACTCCCTTGAATCCACACAGAAGAAGCCCTGATATGGAAAAGCTCCTTGAAGTTTCCCTCCCTTAGGTCTATGGCCACACCACACTGAACTCGCCAGAGCACACCTGCAGTTTCCCGAACCTAAAAGCTGGCCCTTGAAACACACCCAGAGGCTCTGGAGGAGAGAGACTTGGTCATGATCTACTCCTGTGGAGATTAACCCTGTACATAGGTGCATGTGCATGCTCGCACATGCACACACACACACACACACACACACACACACACACACACACACACCACCCTCGCTTCTCTTAACGACCACATGAGTCGTTAGGAGTTCTGAGACAGTGCATCTTTCCAGAAGCAGCCTGCCTCATCTTTCTGCCTGGGAGCTGCTGCTGGAGAGCCCTTAATCACTGCACTGCTAGGGCTCTCTGGAAACATGACAGCCTAGAAACCCGTAGGGGCCAGGGCCATTCTACTCTGGTCCATGGGGTCACTAGGAACGGGCAATGGACTTGACTCTTCTGAGCCACCTAACAACTCCAATCCAAGAATATAAGAAAGGGGCGCCAACAGAGCAAGCAGCTACCCATGCCGCTCTATCTGCACCGCTTTCAATGAAACCAGGGCCGGGCGTTCCCGCCAGTCTGGTCATGGGCAAAGCGACCCGTCAGTTCCATCTCCAAAAATAGGTGGAAAGCCAGTTAAACGTTTTCTGCAGCGTCACCCCAGGGGAAATTCGTGGAGCACTGCAAATCTTGACACGAGCATCTTTCCCATCTTTAGAGAAGCACTCGCATTCCAAACTCTCCCCAAACCTCTCAGCTCTGCTTCTCAGTCAGCTCAGCTCTCTGTGGCTCGGTGCTTTGCCACAGAATCCTGGAGACGGTTTTAATTTGAGCTTGTGGCAGAAAGAGAAAAAAATCCCGGGGTGCCGTGATCAGGAACCTGTTATGAAGTGAGCCCACCCCCAGCTCTCCCTGCCAGCCTGGCCCAGCTCCTCCACCCGCGATGACTCATGTCCTCCCTCATCCCTCCCGCTTCTGCCCACTGCTCCCAGGGGCCAGGGCCTGGAAGAAGCTCACGACTGATTTTGCTGGGATGCCAGAGGGGACTGATGTCATAGGAAAAGGCAGCAAACCAGATGGGCAGGTTTGCAAGAAGGTTTTGATCCCCAGTCTTAATTGCGTGTGTGAGTGTGTGTGTTTTAAATTGGGCACTGCCCCACTGGCTGGTAGGGAGGAAACGGCTTGCTGGGGAAACGACATGAACCCCGAAGTCACTTGGCTTCTTTCCATCTGAGGGTCTTGTGCTAATAGTCATGAGGAATATTTGTCCAGCTCTCAATCGTCTTGAGTGGAAGCATCTCCCCAGAGGAAGAACGGTCCCGCTGCTCCCCCATCATGAGATCCTGTGCCTAGAACAGTGCTCCTGGTGGAGAAAGTGCAAGCAGCCTGGAGCCATGCCATGTCTCCTCCTCCCTCCTTCCATCCTCCACACAGAGCAACTCACTGCCTTGCAGCCTCCACCGGTCAGCTCCTGCCACTCTACTGCTCCCGTCTAAAAGGGACACTATTGCCCAGCCACACTGTCCCCGGCAGGGCCCTGAGATTAAATCCAGACTCCTCCTCCTTCCTCTGGTCCTCCCCCCAATCTACTTTCAAGTCCTGTAGCTAAGTGTCTTTGGGATCACTTAGTCATAGTAACCCTAGAGGGCAGGGTTGAACTGGCTCTGTGGTTTTCCAAGACTGGAACCCTTTTACCAGAGGAGAGAGAGTCTCACCTTTCTCAGGAAGAGCAGCTGGTGATTTCAAACTGCTGACCTGCGGTACGAGCTGGAATGTAATAAGTGGCAATGAGTTTGTTGTTGTTTTTTAATCTCTTTAGGATAACTCCAACTCCTTCATCCTGGATCAAAGCTACTGGCATGTCTTGCTTGCTGGCTGCAGTGGTCTCCCAGCTGGTCGGTCCCCCTGTACCCACCCTCATTTCTTGTCCTCCATCCTGTCACCACTCCCCGTGTAACATGCAAGCCAGTGGACCATTCAGGGTCATTCCTTTTTTTCCCCTCTACTTCTTTTTTTATATGTTTTATTAGGGGGCTCACGCAGCTCTTATCACAATCCATAAATACAGCAACTGTGTAAAGCGCATCTATACATTCTTTGCCCTAATCATTTCCAAAGCATTTGCTCTCCACTTAAGACCTTTGCATCAGGTCCTCTTTTTTTTCCTCCTCCCTCCCCGCTCCCCCCCCCCATGAGCCCTTGATAATTTAGAAATTATTATTTTGTCATATCTTGCCCTGTCCAACGTCTCCCCTCACCCCGCTCTCTGCTGTCTGTCCCCCAGGGAGGAGGTCACATGTAGATAGATCCTTGTAATCGTTCCCTCTTTCCAACCCACTCTCCCTCTACCCGCCAGTATCGCCCCTCACCCCCTGGTCCTGAAGGTATCATCCTCCCTGGATTCCCTATGCCTCCAGCTCCTATCTGTACCAGTGTACATCCTCTGCTCTATCCAGACTTGCGAGGTAGATTTGGATCATGATAGTGGGCGGGGGGCGGGGGGGGGGAGAGGAAGCATTTAGGAACTAGAGAAAAGCTGTATTCTTCATTGGTGTTACATCACACCCTGACTGACTCATCTCCTCCCCTAGACCCCTCTGCAAGGGGATCTCCAGTGCCTGACAAATAGGCTTTGGGTCTCCACTCAGCACTTCCCCCTTCATTCACTATAGTAAGATTTTTTTGTTCTGATGATGCCTAATACCTGATCCCTTCGACATCTCGTGATTGCACAGGCTGGTGTACTTTTTCCATGTGGGCTTTGTTGCTTCTGAGCTAGATGGCCACTTGTTTACCTTCAAGTCTTTAAGACCCCAGTTGCAAGATCTTTTGATAGACAGGCACCATCAGCTTTCTTCGCCACATTTGCTTATGCACCTGCTTTGTCTTCAGCGGTTGTGTCGGGAAGGTGAGCATCATAGAATGCCAATTTAATAGAAGAAAGTATTCTTGCATTGAGAGAGGACTTGAGTAGAGGCTCAGGACCATTCCTGATCTTACTCCTCTTCTTACAAACCTTTAAGCTAATCTGAGCCCACTGCCAGGTCCTCTACACACACACACACACACACACACACACACACACACACACACACACACACACCAACACAACAATCCAACTCCAAAATCATGACAGGGTGAGGCAGATATTTGACAGAAAGATCTTTAAGGTTACAGGAAAGGAGGGACAAGTGGAAGCTATGCAGCAAAACTTCAACTGATAGAGAACTGTCATTGAGTTGATGCCAACTGTGGTAGGTATATAATTGTCAATTAGAGGATAAAGACTGTATGGGTGGAGTCTAGGCTGTTAATCAGGATGTGGCCAATGAGATCACTGTGTGGGCATGGACGTCCCCTAAGGATTCTGGGAATTGCTGAATTTTCCTCCTTGGAGGTGGGAGACTCTCTGCTTACACCCTGGGAGATATAGCAGTTGACAAAACACATGGACCCACCCTGATGCAGCCCTGGGTGCTGGAGAAGCCATGCCATTGGATCCAAAGACTTTCTACCTACCAGCCTGTGATCTTCTACATTCAGCCTCATGACATGAGTCTGAAGAGGACTCTATAGATTGGTATCAGACATATGGGCTAGTACTGGACTTATGGACTTGATCTGGACTGGGCTGGGATGTTTTCTCAATACTCAATTGCTCTTGTATATAAACCTCTTTCTTTTTTTTTCTTTTTTTAAAATTTTGTTTTATTTATTTTTAAAAATCATTTTATTGGGGACTCATACAACTCTTATCACAATCCATACATACATCAAATGTGTAAAGCACATTTATACATTCGTTGAATTCTCTTTCTTGTACACTTATGTGTGTCCATGGATTTGTTTCTCTAGTCCACCCAGACTAGCGCACCAACTCATGGCACACATAACAAAAGGAAACACTGTCTGATCTGGAGCCACCCTTAAGGAGCCCTGGTGGCACTGTGTGTTACCTGTTGGCTGCTCTGGTACCCAACAGCCCCTCGTCGGGAGAAAGATGGAAAGTCTGCTTCTGTAAAGGTTTGTTGGTGGTGCTGTTAGGTGCCGTCACGTTGGCTCTGACTCAGTGACCCTGTGTACACAGAAGGAAACACCACACGGTTGTGTGTCCTCTTCACATTGTTCTGTTTGAACCCATCAATGCAGTCCATGTGTCAATCCATCTTGCTAAGGTCTCCCTCTTTTTCACTGCCCCTCTACTTTCCTCAGCAGAAGGTCCTTCCTTCTCCAGGGACTGGTCCCTCTCCTGACCACATGTCCAAAGTCTCACCATCCTTGCCTCTAAGGAGCATTCTGACTGTATTTCTTCTAAGAGAGATTTGTTTGTCCCATTTGGTCATCCATGGCACTTTCAGTCGTCTTCACCAGCACCATCATTTAAATGCATTGATTCTCCTCTGGTCTTTCTTTATTCCATGTCCACCGTTCACATGCATATGAAGCAATTGACAACACCACAGTTTGGGCCAGACACGCTTTAGTTCTCAAAGGAATATCATTGTTATTTAACACTCTACAAGAGGTCTTGTGCAACAACTTACCCAGTGCAATGTGCTGCTTGATCTGCACTGCTGCCTCCATGAGCACTGTGTTAGTCTGGGTACTTTAGAGAAACAAATCCACAGAAACTCATGAATAAGAGAAAGTTTTATATAAAGGTTAAGTGCACATCAAGAAAACATCCCAACCCAGTGCTGCTAAAGCCCACGAGTCCAACATTAACCCCATATGTCCAACACCAATCCACAAAGTCCTCCTCCATCTCACAAAACACACACAATGACTCTGACTACAGGAGGAAGAAAGCTGAATCAGTGAACGGGTAAGCATCTCAGCGCTGGCAGGGGTCTCCACATGGCTGCTCCAGCACCTAAGACTGCATCAAGGTAGGTTTGTGCGACTTCTCCTTGGGGATGTTTTACAGGAAGTGAGCCTTGCCAACTGAAGCAGGAAACTGACTAAGGCAGCTGCACCCTGGTCCGACCATCACAAAGCAAGAGACCCAAGAAATAGAAAGGCGGGACTCACTGAGCCATTTATCCCTCCGCTCTTCAATTAACCCCACATGTGTTTATCGACCAGGTTGGCACAATAAATTTTAACTATCTCAAGCATTGATTGTGAATCCAAACAAGGCAAAATCCTTGACAACAACGTCAACCTTTTCTCCTTTTATCATGATGTTACCTATTGGTCATTTGTGAGGATTTTGTTCTTCTTTACATTAAAAAAAAAATCAGGAACGAAAAGACCAAAGTGGATGTCAGCAGAGATTCGCAATTGCTTGTAATCATTAAGGCACATGGAAGAAATGATGAAGTCAAAGAGAGGAACAGAAAATTCCACAGGGCAGCTCAAGAAGACAAAGTAACATAGTACCACAAAAGAACCAAAGACCTAGAGTTAGAAAACCACCAGGAAAAACACGCTCAGCATATATTAAACTGAAAGAGCGTATAAGAAAAATTAACCCTTGAGTTGCAGTATTGAAGCTTCCATGGGCAAAATATTGAACAATGCAGGAAGCATTAAAGAAGATGGGAAGAATACAGTCACTGTAACAGAACTAGTGGCCGTTTCACCATTTCAAGAGGTAGCACATGATCAAGAACCAATGATACTGAAGGGAAAAGTCCATACTGCACTGAAGGCATTAGCCAAAAAGCAAGGCTCCAGTAATTGTGGGAATACCAATGGAAATATCTCAACAAGTGATGAAGTACTGGCAGTACTCATTTATTGAGGTCGTTAGTTTATTGTGCCAACCTGGCCGAGAAACACATGTTGGGTTCATTGAAGTGGGGTGGGATAAATGGCTCAGTGAGCCTCTCCTTTCGAGTTCTCGAGTCTCTTGGTTTGTGATGGTCGGATCAGGGTGCAGCTGCCTTAGCCAGTTCTCTGCTTCAGCTGGCAAGGCTCACTTCCTGCAAGATATCCCCAAGGAGAAGCCACATGGAGCTACCTCGATGCAGCCCTAAGAGCAGCCATGTGGAGACCCTTGTCAACGCTGAGATGCTTACATATTCTTTGATTCAGCTTTCTTCCTGCAGTTGGCATCATTGCATGTGTTTTATGAGATGGTGGTGGACTTTGTGGGTTGGTGTCTGGCATATGGGCTAATGCTGGACTTGTGGGCTTGGGCAGCACTGGGTTGGGATGTTTTCTTGATGTGCATTTACCCTTTATATGAAACTCTCTCTTATACATATGAGTTTCTTATACATATTTGTTTCTCTAACGTATCCAGACTAACACACTCATCCATGGCAAGAAATTGGAAGATAGCTACCCGACCAAATTACTGGAAAAAATCCATACTTTTTCACCCATTCCAAGGAAAGGTGACCCAACAGAATGTACACATTATAGAACAGCATCATCGATATCACACACAAGTAAAATCTTAATAAAGATGGCCCAATTACGGTTGCAATAGTACATGGACAGGCAATGAATGTACATCACACAATTGATGTATGTATGGATTGTGATAAGAGTTGTATGAGCCCCTAATAAAATGTTTTAAAAAAAGAAAATGATGATGTCAGCATATGTATAAATGTGGTTGACAGCTGTAAGAACCCCCAATAAAATGATTTTTTTTTAAAATAGTACATGGACAGGGAGCTGCCAGAGTTTCAGGCCAGACATGGAACAAGGGGTATCATTGCTGCTGTGAGATGGATCTTGGCTGAAAGCAGAAAATACCAGAAAGATATTTACTTGTGTTGATTGACTATGCAGCCATTTGACTGTGCGGATCATAACAAACGATGGCTAGCCTTGAGAAGACTAGGACTCTCAGAGCACTGCACTGTGCTCATGTGGAATTTGTACCTGGATCAGGAAGCAGTTGTGCCAAAGGAACAAAGGAATACTGCATGGTTTAAAATCAGGAAAGGTCTATAAAATGATTTTTCTTTAAAATCGGGAATGGTGTAGGTCACGGTTGCATCCTCTCACCATACTTATTCAATCTGTATGCTGAGCAAATAATCAGAGACCTGGATTCTTTGAAGGACAATGTGGCATCAGGATTGGAAGAAAGCTTAGTAACCACCTGCGGTACACAGATGACCAAGCATTGCTTGCTGAAAGGGAAAAGGACTTGAAATGCTTGCTGATGATGACCAAGCATGATAGCCTTTAGTATGGATTTCAGCATAGTAAACCATGATTGCCTGATTCAACAGGGCCAAATGCCAGTCCATTTCAACTCCCCAATGTCTAACAGGTCAAATTTTATGAATTCCATTTCATTTTTTTACAACCTTCCATTTTCCTTGATTCATAACTCATTCATTCTAAGTTCTAATTATGAATTGATGCTTGCAGCTGTTTTGTCTCCCTTTGACTTGGGCACCATCAGCAAATGGAGGCTCTGAAGGTTTTCCTCGATGGGCTTTGGTCCATCCACGTCTCGATGGTCAGCACTACTTTGAGTTGGCAGCTTTTCCCGGTCACATTTTGAGTGCCTTCCAACCCGAGGGGCCTCACTTTCTGCCACTCTTTCCAACAGTGCTCTGCTTCTTTTCAGGAGGTTTTCAGTATCCGACAGTCTTTCCCGTCCGTCCATAGCGTTTTCCCGTGGCTCCTTCCTCAGATGTGGACAGCCTATCCCTGCTTCGTAGTCTGTTCTTAGTCTGGAAGCTCCACGGAAACCTGTCCACTCTGGGTGACCCTGCTGGCATTTGAAATACCAGTCACATAAGCCTCCTGCATCACAGCAACACACAAGCCACCAGAGTACATCAAACAAGACTTGCAGCCTTGAAAACCCGATGGGGCAGTTCTGCTCTGTCCTACGGGGTTGCTATGAGTCAGGGTCAACTTGGTGGCAGTGAGTTAGTTGTGGCTTCATCCTCACCGTGTTGAGTCCCATGTAAACCTGTCTACATAGACTACTTACTTGTCTATCCTCTTTCAAGTCCTTCCATCATGGGATCTGCTGCTCCGTCTCCCTTACTCTCTTCCCCTTAGCAGGTATTTCATCCAACTGGATTCCAGGCTCCTCCCTACTCCATTTCTCAGCTGCCACTCCCTGATCACACGCAAACCAAATTCACTGCCATGGAGCCAGTTATGACTCATAGCGTCCCTATAGAACCGAATGGAACTAACTGCTCCTGTGGGTTTCGGAGGCTGTAAATCTTTATGGGAGCAGAAAGCCTCATCTTTCTCCCTCAGAGCAGCTGGTGGATTTGAACTGCTGATCTTGTGGTTAGCAGTCCAGTGTATAACCTATTACATCCCCAAGGCTCCCTCCACTCCCTAGGAGGAGAGCTGTATCCCATCCTATCTCCCTAAATGGTTCACTGCCCTCAGTAGAGAGTCCAAACTCCACAACATGGTCTACTCAGCCTTGTACGTCTCGAGCCCACCACCTTCTCTCTCTTTTTCCCTCCCTTGAGCTCCTTGCTTCAGTCATACTGTAGGGTGATGGGAATATCGCCTTATCGAATCTCTCTGAGTGATGACTCATGGTATTCTCTTTGCTAGAAATACCCTGCCCTTGCTTGGTAAAGTACAGGAGCAGCAATAAAAAGGGGTGTCTTCAAGGAGATAGATCGACCCAGTGATACGGTGACACAGGGCTCAAGCATAAGAACAATTGTAAGGATGTCCCAGGACTGGGCAGTGTTTCCTTCAGTTGTGCAGAGGGTCACTATGGGTCAGAACCGATTGGATGGCACCCAACTATGACAGCAACAACCCTTCGCTTCTTCTCTCTAGTTAATTCCCTCTGCTCTTTTAGGTTTCAACCTGAGCATTTCCCAGAAGTCTTCGCATCTCTAACCCTGTGTTAGGGGGGCCTCCAGTGTGTCACAGCCACTTATTTCTTATCACAACGACACTTGTGACTGGTTAAATAGCACCTTGAGGATCAAGTGGTCCCACTACTTGCCCTCAGAGTCACAGACAGGGCTGGGATTTGAGTATGAGCTCAACGATTCGGATTCACTAGTTGAGCAAGGGCTTCCCCACTGGGACCTCGGGGAGAATGCAGCCTTCAGGCTCACTGGCCAGCAGGCCGTCATGTTGGCCTCGTTTGCGGTTTAACCTGCAAAGGTCTTTCGCTAGGTGCACAGGAATGGAAGGGTTCCGTAGAGGGTCATAAAACGCTACTTTTGCTGTGCTTCTTCTGAATGCTTCTCATCGGAGGTCTTGTGCTTCACACCTACCCATCTGCCACAGTGTTTTCTAGGCCAGGTAATGGGGTCCCCTCAGAGATTACAGCCCTCTTTTTGAGCCTTCTTCCACCTAGCCTCTGATTACACCAGTCTTAGCAATCTAGTGCTGTAGGAACAGACACACCGCCAGCAGATGGCTTTAACAAAGAGATATGTATGCTCTCCCATTGGAGAGGCTACAAGTCGGGACGGTCTCTCTCTATGTGGGCTCTGGAGGAAAGTCTTTGTTGCTTCCGCTTCTCCTTTGGAGCACTTCCCTGGAGCTCTCCAAATGTCTTGATCTCTTTTTGCCAGCTCTCTGTCACGAGCAGCGCGATCAATAATTGCCTAACGCTCTTAGACATTTTCAAATGCTCTGTCTATTTACTGCAAACACATCAAACGATCTAAAAATAACTCAAACTACTAAGAATCAGAGTATCGGGGCAAGTATGAGCATCAGGGCATGATAACACTCTTCACACATATCATTCTAGCATCATAGTCCCAAAAGCATGGCCTTCATCAGGTACTCACCCCAGTACAGTTGGAGAGAGCAGGAGTTGATGTCTCCTTGGTTCCTAGCTCTCCGAAAAGTCAGTGTCTACCCGGGTTTAAATGGACAGCTTGGCTGGCTCTTTGACATCACCAATGTCCAAGTCAAGTCTTACCAGGTGTCCCCACACTTTAGGCGGTGGCTTCTTGGACCAGCTGTTGTTTCTTGGCGATGGTCCAACTTCTTGGCTGGGCCCTAATGTCACGCTTTATTTCTTCTCTGAAGTGGAGTTTCTTGTGTTTGTTTCTTTTGAGGTGGCTCACCGTCTTGCAAGGAAGTTCTATGGTGCTCTCATACTCTCTCTGCTCCCTGATTTTAATGTCTTTGCATGTTTCAAAAGAGATGGACTCAAGGTTCATCTCCATTATAATCCTGTCTCCCTCATTTAATAACACAGACAGACCATTTCCCTGTGGGCCTATCTCCCTCTCATCTACTACCATCAAATCGACCTGACACTCAGTGGCCCTTCTAAGACAGAGCAGACTTGCCTCTGTGAGTTTCCGAGGCTGTAAATCTTTCCAGGAGCAGGAAGCCTCACGTCTCCTCTGTCGAATGGCTGGTGATTCCGAACTGCTGGCTTTGCCCTTGGCAATCCAACGCAAACCTATGACACCGTCAGGGCTCACAACCACAGGCATAGAGGTTAGGACCGTAACACATCTTTTGGGGGGACATCATGCAATCCAGAACAGCCACTGAGTGGACCCCTAGGAGGACACCCAATCGGACTTTTTTCCCCCTTTCTTTGCAGGCAATATTCATGTAGGAATGATAGAGTGTTAATAGACACCTAAACACTGCCCCAAACTGCACCTGGACTTTTGGGTGCCCTTGGGATATGTAAAGGAGCCCCCCCCAAAGTGCTGTGGGATGAGCACTGTACTGCTAACCCAAGGTGGGCAGTTCAAACCCACCAGACAGCCTCTATGGGTGAGGTCGTTAGTTTATTGTGCCAACTTGGCTGATAAACACATGTGGGGTTCATTGAAGGGTGGAGGGATAAATGGCTTGGTGAGCCTCGCCTTTCGAGTTCTCGGGTTTCTTGCTTTGTGAAAGTCGGACCAGGGTGCAGCTGCCTTAGCCAGTTCCCTGCTTCAGCTGACAAGGCTCACTTCCTGCAAGACATCCCCAAGAAGAAGCCACATGGACCTACCCCAATGTAGCCCTGGGTGCTGGAGCAGCCATGTGGAGACCCCTGCCAGCGCTAAGATGCTGACATGTTCACTGACTCGGCTTTCCTCCTGCAGTCGGCATCATTGCGTGTGTTTTGTGAGATGGAGGAGGACTTTGTGGATTGGTGTTGGACATATGGGCTAATGTTGGACTTGAGGGCTTGGACAACACTGGGTTGGGATGTTTTCTTGATGCACACTCACCCTTTATATAAAACTCTCTCTTATACATGAGTTTCTGTGGATTTATTTCTCTAAAGTACCCAGATGAACACAGTGGGGAGAAAGGAAGAGGATGTCGCTTCTATAAAGCTGTACAATCTCAGAGGCCCTGGGAGGGCTGCAATGCATAGGAATCAATAACGTGGCATGGTGTGGGGTTGGAGTTTAGGACTAATAAGTTCCTAATAGGCTGTGCATTTAGATTCAAGCTCCTGTTGGGCCAGGGCCCCTCCCTGTTTGCTTTCTGAAACACAGCCGAGGAGATGGGAGGTGGTTAATCCCCCAGAATACAACCACCATTTTGAATTGCTTCATTTTAGGAATCATGTCTTCTTTTCTTCAGATGATAAAAGCAGCTCAGGCTAATTGAAACGCTCTGCTAATGACAGAAAAGTAAAAATAGTGCAATCACCACCATCAGGCAGTTACCGCCACAAACATTTGAAGATGGTTTCCTGCTATGCTTTTTTGTTACAAGCCAGGGATTAGAGGGGGCTTCAAAATGTTTGAAGGAAAATGGCATTGGGAGTAATGGGCCCAGGCTGCTGCAGAAGGTGGCTGAAGGATAGAACCTGGTGCTCGATGGCCACTGGGAACAGCAATGGGAATGTCCCATAACCTCCTCTCCAGGGTACCAGGGAGCCATATATATAAATCTGTCAGGGGGTGCCAGCCCCTAACACATCATTATGGGTCCGGTAGGCACAATTGTACAGCGATAATAAGTAAAGATTATGGTAAAGTTGTAGAGAGCATGAGAGATAGAAGAGAAATATTGAAATAAATTGAGTCAGACATGATTCATAGTAGCATGCTCACCTCAGCCTCGCTTGGTGGTTCACGTGGAGGGAGAGAGAGAATTTTTAATGTTATCCCAGGCTTTTATATTCTCTGGGGACATGCAAGCCCCAGGTGAGGATGTACATCACAGGAAGGGGTTGTGCTGTAGGTAATACAGTAATGAGAGGGGGTGGTCTAGGGAAATACACACAATAGGAAGAGGAGGGATTGGGGGTATACCTGTGACAAGATGGGTGGATCCTAGGTTTAGGATGGCAGCTTAACTTTGACCTGTTCTCTGGGTCTCCATAGGAAACCCACCTACAGGAATCAAGCTAAGGGTCACAAGCTTCAGGGAGAAGTAATCAATTGTCTCCAGCAGCAGGGAGCAGGGCCACCCCTGTGGTGTGGGGAGACAGCAGTCTGGCAGGGACTGCCTTCAGGGAAGATGTCTGTAAGCACCTGACCTCCCCCCACTTAAATAATTTTATTGGGGGGCTCTGACAGCTCTTATAACAATCCATACCTCAATTGGATCAAGCACAATTATACATAGGTTGCCATCATCATTTTCAAAACATTTTCTTTCTACCTGAGCCCTTGATTATCAACTCTGCTTTAGTCCCTCCCTCCCCATTTTCACCCATGTGAACCCTTGCTAAATTATAAATTATCATCAAGTGAACTTTTGCTAAATTATAAATTATTATTTCCTAGCTTACACTGTCCACTGACTCCATTCACTTACGTTTCTTTTGTTCATCCCCCTGGAGGGTGGGGTTGATCATTGCAATCAGTTCCCCCTTTCTCCCCCTTTCCCCCCCACCTTCCTCTTACCTTCATGGTATCGCTACTCCCATTATTGTTTCTGAGGGGGCTATCTGTCTTGGATTCTGTGTGTCGAGAGCTCTTATCTGTACCAGTGTACATGCTCCGGTCTAGCCGGATTTGTAAGGTAGAACTGGGGTTATGATAGTGGTGGGGAGGAAGCATTAAAGAACTAGAGGAATGTTGTGTGTTTCCTTGGTGCTATACTGCACCCTGGCTGGCTCATCCCTTTCCTTGTGACCCTTCTGTGAAGGGATGTCTAATTGTCTACAGATGGGTAGGAACCCCCCTCATTCGCATCGATATGATTGTTTGTTTGGGGTCTTCTGATTCCTGATACCTGATCCTGTTGACACTTCCAGATCACACAGCTGGCAACTCTAAAGAAACAAGTTGACTTACCTGCCATCCTGTACAAGCACGTGAACACCAGGCCCTCTGGCGGCCATCCCAGGTGGGGGTGGGGGCCCAGCCATATCTTCTGACCACCCCACCAAAGGGAGCAAAGTCAAGCCACCTTAGGATTCGCCCCCATGACAAGAAAACGCAGGGAATTGGGCCCTACTGTCCTCGAGGTAATGCAGCTATGGACAAGCACAGGTCTGCCTACCTGGGCTGCCCAGCTCCGGAGGTGGGCTTCAAGCTGCAGGCGGGGAGGGCCACCCTCCCAGAGCAGAAGAGGGAAGGAGAAAGTTGCCACTCATGAGGCTGCGGAAACAGAGGGAGAAGAACTTAGAGACAAAGATTAACAAGAACACAGAGGTTCTTAAGACCAGTGGATTCCTGGTTTGAGCCCAAAACAGACTCTTAGTTCTTCAAAAAAGCAACAAACCAAAAAAAAAAAGAAAAATTTCCGCAAATTTTGTATAACCGCCCCCCCAAGTATGGTATTATATGTATTTCTATTGCACAAAAGTGAGATGGTATTGCATGGAATTTCTTTATTTTGTGGGGGAAACAGAACCGGGAAGAGCATGTATGTGGGCAAACTCTCGACACTCACACATTAAGGGGTCTGGGAGGCCAACACTCCCGTGGAGGGAGCCTTCACGTTCATAGGTGGAGATGCATCCCACTCACATTCTCCCAAGTACAAGTGATTCCCCACGATGTCCCCCCATAATCATGCCAAATCTAAGGTGCTGTTTGCAAACACATGGTCACTGACTATACACTTGGAGGTCAACTGATTGAAGGTGATCTGTCTGAAGGTTGTCAGCCATCTAAGGCAATCAGATCCCATTTTCTGTCCCACCCTAAGTAGAGCCATCTGATGAGGATAATGGATTGTTCCCCTGAAGGAGAGCCCAAAGACACTTAAGGTTGAGCCAACTCAGACGACCAGGGTTAGGCTACCATCTTGCCTCTAAAGTCTGCCTGTCTTATTACGTGTGTGCCTTCCGCCACATGTGTGCATGTGTGCCTCCCCTTCCTATTGCGTGTACACCTCTAGCTCGTCCCCCCTGTTACACATGCCTATTGTACAACCCCTTCCTGTTACGTATGTTGCTACCTGTAATTAGGGAGGGGCTTCCATGCCCCCTTATATACACTCTAGAGCAGTGGTCAAACGACCTTTTTGCAGGGGTCGCCTGATTCATCACAGTATCAAAATTACAGTGATGAATGAAGTAACAATGAAAATAATTTTATGCTTGGGGGGGGCGGTCACCCCCACATGAGAAACTGTATTAAAGTGTCGTGGCATGAAGAAGGTTGAGAATCTCTGCCCTAGAGTGTATATAAGCCTTGATTGGAAATCTTTTTTTCTCCCTCTGTGCCAACCTGGCTCCTGAAGTCGTGGGGTCCCGGAGGTGAGCACTTGCATGCTGTACCTTGTCTGATGTCTCTTTAATTTTACCCCTCAATGACACAACTACCCCTTGGGCCCATTTGAATGTGGGAGCTGGTACCCCACAATTTTGTTTCCAAAATACAAAAAGAAATAGACTTGCAATACTAACCTTCAACTTTTCAGCAATGTGTGATAGCTAAAGTGAAACTTCCCATAATTCCATTCTTTAGCGATAAGGGTGTTAACCAGTTTAACAGATTTCTTCAGCATACACACAGGTGTGCATATCAAACACAAGTTACAAAACAAATTTTACAAAGTATTGTATATAATAAGCCTTGGTTAAAAATATATTCTCTCTCCTCCTCTCATCTCCCACCTCCACGTGAACCAGCAAGAGGGGCTGAGTTACTCCATGGGAGAAAACCTTCGCAGTCTGCTTCTAGAAAGTAATTGACAGCCTTGGAAGCTCTACAGCATCACTGTGAGTCAGCATCTGCTTAACAGCAAGAGATCCCTATGTACAGCTCTCTGGATGCGGTTCCCTGGAGACAGCGGTACCCAACATGGCAATTCATCAGCATCATCAAACATCAACCAGGAGCTTCTTGGAAGCTGCCGGTCTCCCGGACCCATGACCAAAGTCCCAAGTGCTATATGTGTCAGTGGCTGGGCCACTGGGCACAGAACTGCCCTAACTGGAATAGGCCTCCCTGAGGGTCTGGCCACCAGGCCGTCCTTCTCTGGCCAACAACCAGGAGGGAAGGTACCCGCAGGCCAGTGGGCAGCTGTTCACTGAAGACTGACCAGGTCCCGCCAGCGAAGCAGCAGGAGAGCGCTGTAGTGGGTCTGGAACCTCAGAAGTCCTCAGGTTACCAAAGTCTCTGAACTCAGTGTACCAGCTCCAGGACCACCCCAACCTCGTCCATTGTGTGTCCTGAGGGGACAACCCCTTCCTTCCAACAGAGTAGGAAGAGTGTGGACCCCAAGCACCACTTCATGCCCCCTTTTGCCAGCAGGAAGCAGCTAGAGATGTAATCACCCAGTACCCCAAAGACGTGGGTCCATACTCCTTCAGTGGGGAGATGTTAGGTAGCCCGATAAGAGGTTGTTCCTCTCCATGCCTAGGGGATCCCTACAGGAAGTTGGAACCCAATAAGGGCTAAAGGGCATGTGCCAATTCAGGCCCTGAGCCAAGGGCGTTGGATTGGGGGGGGAGAGGTATGCATAGGTGGGTGGTACATCTGGATTGGTGGGCTTCATTCAGCCAATGGGGTCAACCGATACCACTGACCACACCTCCCAGCAGAAGGCCCTCAAAAACCGGAACCTGGAGCCCACCGCTCACTTTTCCTGCTGCTCCTCTGCCTTCCGCTTGGCCATGTTGTGCTGCGGTCTCAGGTCGCCTGTGTGTGTGCAGTACCATGAGGGTGGCTGTGTTCAGTGAACTGTAAAACCTGAAACTTCTTCTGTCCTTTATAAAACCCCACTTGGGTCTCACACACACACACACACACACACACACACACACACACACACACACTTTACAGTATCATTAAATCAACACGACCTCAGTGTCTTTCAAAACATGATTTAATCACTGAATGACATCCCGGGTTATTACAAGGCTTGACCACACCCTTCCTCTCAAGAGTTTAATTTTTTAAATTGTACATAATGCAGTGAGGACTATCCTTATACATAATTGATTGTGAAGTTTTTCTTGTTTCTATGTGATAAAATCCTGGAAAGGGGGTTACTAGACCAAAGTGCGTATATATATATATATATATATATATATATATATATATATATATATGGAAAGGCTATATATATGTAAAATATTTGAAAACTTGTACAACTCAACCACAAAAAGGACAACCCCAAAAGAGCTTGGACAGATATTTTCTTAAAGAGGGCATCGAAATCATCAGCAAGCACAGGAAAAGATATTTCATCACCGATCCCGAAAAACCTGTTCATTGCTCTCATGGTCATCCCGACTCCTGGTGACCTGGTAGGATGGAGCAGAT
This sequence comes from Tenrec ecaudatus, assembly GCF_050624435.1. NCBI lineage: Eukaryota > Metazoa > Chordata > Mammalia > Afrosoricida > Tenrecidae > Tenrec > Tenrec ecaudatus. The sequence continues at coordinate 8,931,779 of NC_134545.1, forward strand.
GCCCCCAGGGGGTTTCCAAGGCTGTGATCTTTACTGAAGCTGAAAGCTGCCTCTTTCTCACAGGGAGTGGCTCCTGGGGCCAAACTGCTGACCTTTCGGTTAGCAGCCCAGCCCTTTAAATACAATGCCACCGGAGCTTCTCCGTTCGTCATGGCTACTGTTGTGACGTGTGGTTGGGTTGGTTCCACTTGATAGTGACACCACACAGAGCAGAAGGTCCTAGGCCATCCTCACAGGCACTGTATGTCCCAACCTATGGTTGCGGCCACTGTCAGTCTGTCTAGTCCAGGGCCCTCCTCTGTGTCACTGATCCTCTGCTGGACCTGGCTTGATGTCCTGCTCATCAGCAGGAAGTGGCAAATCAGAACCACAGGGTCATTCCACCTCACCCCTACGAGAATGGCTATCATTTAAAAAATTTTAAATCGGCTATCATAGCAAAGTCAGGGACTAAGGTAGGGCTTTCCAGGTGAGCTGATGCATTTTGGAACGGGCATATATATCCTACAAAGGAGGGGTGTCTCATGTACATATGTTCTTGACACAATGGATATATGTATGGATTGTGATAAGAATTGTAGGAGCCCTTAATAAAATGATTGGGGAAAAAAAGGAGGGGTGTCTCTTAAGTCACACCTCATCAAAGACGCCCCCCCAAGGAAACAAAGTGTGTGGCTTGGTTCACACCCTCTACCAAAGTCAGGTCTTTTCTTTCTTTTTTTAATCATTTTATTGGGGGCTCGTACAACTTTTATCTTAATCCATTCATCCATCCATTGTGTAAAGCACATTTCATCATTCTCAAAACATTTGCTCTCCACTTAAGCCCCTGGCATCCACTCCTCATTTCCCCTCCTCCCTTCTCATTCCCCCCTCCCTCATGAACACAGGTCTTAATCCCACCCTAATTCTATCCATTAGTAGAGAATGCCCTCCAACATGGGCGTTCCAGAATTGTATCGTATGAGGGATTATGAGTGGACCACCACTCAGCTTGGACTCATGGCAACCCTGTAGGGCAGGGTAGAACCACTCTTGCTGGAAGCTGACTGCCTCATCTTTCTCCCAAGGAGCCAGTGGCTGGTGAGTTCAAACCACCAGCCTGTTGGGGAGCGTGCCAACGCTTAGTCCAAGGACAACCACGGTCTGATCTCGCCTGAATAAGCAAATATAGAGACACCAGAGATTGTTCGTGAGCAAACCTGTGCAAAATGAGAAGGGGGTGGTTTCTGCTCCGAGGGCACTGAGTTTCTGTGCACTGTGGTGGAACGGTTTGTCTAAGGCTACCGAGGATGCCCGCACAACGTGAAGACTGTAATCCACGTCACCGAATTCTTCCTGCAGAAACTGTTGAGATGTTTTTATTTTTTTTAAAGGTGGTAGGTTTTCTGATATAATGCTGTGTTCTATTTTTTTCCACCACTAAAACATTAAAACACTTAAACATGCACACACACTGGGAGATACCACGTCGCCCTCTTGAATAGCTATGACCCCAAGGGGGAGCCCTTAAACATTGTGGGTGGGGGTGCAAAATGGTCCCGAAGCTGTAGGCCTATACTCCAAGACCTCGCAAGCAGCAGCACAGACGAGTGGATCATTCGTTGTTGGAGCACCTCTCACAATAACCGAGAGGGGGAAACAACAGAAATGCCCATCCACAGAGGGACCCATAAGCAAAATATGGGCCATTGGGACACACGCAACACCCAGTTGCTGACCACAGAGTGGAAGGCTGCACTCCGCCCAGCTGGCCCTCGGCACAAAGACCTGGCAACCCGCTGCCTTGAAGGTGCAGTTCAGCTCTGACATGTGAGGTCCCGATGAGTTGAAAGTCAAGGCCACAGCACACAACAGCATCCAGGTTGAAAATGCTCATTTGCTCTTCAGAGCAATGCCTGAGAAAAACCCCGAGGGATGCCACACACGTTGAGGCTTGAAAACATGAAGTTACTAAGTGAAATAAGTCCCCAAAGCGCTCTAATACTGCATGATCTGTGGCATAGGCCAAAAGAAACCAAAGCTGGTCAGTGCTTACCAGGAGTGGGAGGGTGGGTGGGAGGGAGCGACAACATATAGACTTAAGGCACAGGGGCACCGAGTTTATGTTATTCACGAGGGGAAAACTGGGAAAAGGTCGCAAAACAGGATACGGACATAATCAACGTCACTGAATAAGACTTGTAAAACAGCTCAACCGGCAAATGGTTTATGTACATTTTTACTCACACTATAAAAGGGTGTATATATGTGTGTGCGTATATATATCAGGGCTTGAATACAACCAACTTGCCTTCCGAAAGGGCTATGTAACAAAGCTAGCTTAGTCGTTAGTTCCCGGCTTGTTTGGGTTTTAAGTTTCAGAGACAGGGGAACAAGAAGTTAAGTACCTTTTGATGAAAGATTGGCTTCCCTGGTTCAAAAGGGAGTGCTCGTGGCACCTTGGGTTAAGCAGGCAGCTCTGCAGGAGGGGGTGCAATGAGGGAAGTTCACTTAAACTCCGGGGCGGTGCGTTTGGTTTTGGGGGTTTGCTCGTTAGCCCTCATGAGGTTTGTTTTAACAAGTTCATTGTTTGCCCAACCCTCCATTATGAACATTTTCAAGCACTTCCTCAAGGTTGGAAGACTGGTACAGTGGAACACCCTCCCACCGATCACCGAGGCGCTAACAACTAACAACTAACGTTCTGGGATCTGAATTTTTATTGTCATCAATCCCTGAAGGCTTGATTTTTAATAGGGGAAAAAAAAACTGTAGGTGAAGGCTTTCAAAGGAAGGCCTGACTTTGCTGAAGCCCAAGGTTCAACAGTGCAACCTGGATGCTGTTGTGTGCTGTGGCCTTGACTTCAACTCCTCATAGTGACCTCACATGTCAGAGCTGAACTGCTCCTTCAAGGCAGCGGGTTGCCAGGTCTTTGTCCTGAGGTCCAGCTGGGCTGAGTGCAACATTCCACTCTGTGGTCAGCAGCTGGGTGTTGGACAATGCATGGGGGGGGGGATCTCCTTGTGATATTCCAGTGTGGGTTAGTGACAAGTAAGGTTTGATCTGTGGTTACTTGGATGTGTCGGATTGGACTCCAGAGCATTGAGTTGGGGTTCAGGACCTGGGGGCTGCCTCCGCACATAGATTGGGAGCATGGCACTGGGTTCTAATCCTGCCATATGGGTGTCCTGACATCCTAGGCAAGGATCAAAGGCACAAGTCACAGGAAGCACTGAATGGAAACAAAAACAAACCCCAACAAACCAAAAAGACCCCACTGCCATCAAGTCAATTCTGACTCAGAGCCATGAGGGGACTTTCTTTTACTCCCTCCTTGGCCCTGGTAAGGAACCCTCGTGTGGTTGCAGGTGAGGCATTGGTTGCTAAGTGCTCACCAAGCGGGTTGAACCCCCATCTAGCTCTGACTAGATGACAGTGGGCTCAGTTAGGCACCTGTCTCCGTTAAAAGGAATTCTAAGGTGTACCATGGGGACTGCGTGGCCCTGAGGCGGAGGGGCGTGAGAGCGCAGGCGTTAGGGAGAATGGGGACCCCCTCCTTGCCATTCCCGTCCCCGGTCACCCTGCACTCAAAGTGACAGCCGGAGTCATCTCAGTGAATGCTCACAGACGCCCAGGTATCAGCGCTGCACGGGGAAACCAACGCTCACGGAACCCAAAGTCACTTTCCGGCCTTCAGATGTGGCGTCTGGGAACGGAACCCAAATCTCCTGACTCCACCGAACTCAAAAAACTCCCTGCGCCGAGTCGGTTCCGACAGGATATAACCGTCCCTGTGGATTTCCGAGGCTGTACATATTAACGGGAGCAGAATGCCTCGTCTTTCTCCATGAAGGGGCTGATAGGTTCGAACAGCCATCCTTGAGGTTCAGCTGCTGAACAAATAACCCATTATGCCACCAGGGCTCCACGTTCTGTTTCGTCAGTGCCCTCAGTTACCTACAGGGGGCGCCCACCTCGCGCAGGCGCAGTGATCGCAACCGCGTTCCCTTTAAGAGGATTCCTTTTGCCGCCTCCGACCCTTGCGCTTCCGCTCCGCGTTCCCACAATACAGTGCGGCTGAGCTCCTTCGAGCCCGCGGGACGCTGCGGGGGGACCAGGGCTGAGGCGGCGGCGGCGGCGGCGGCGACGTGGGCTGCGGCGGGCCCGCGGCGTCGGGCTGGGCGAATGTCGGGCTGGGGGGACGAGCGCGGCGGCGAGGGCGACGGGCGCATCTACGTGGGGAACCTTCCGACCGACGTGCGCGAGAAGGACCTGGAAGACCTGTTCTACAAGTACGGCCGCATCCGCGAGATCGAGCTCAAGAACCGGCACGGCCTCGTGCCCTTCGCCTTCGTGCGCTTCGAGGACCCCCGGTGAGAGCCCCCCGCTCCCCCCTGCTTTCCCGCCGGCCCACGGCCCTCGCTTCCCTTCCCCCACCGCGCGCTTCCCCTCCCCCTCTCCGCCCAGACCCCTTATGGCGCCCCCGGGTGGGGGAGAGAGGCCTCCCTTCCCCTCAGTCTCCCGGCCGCGTCGTCGTCACTTCCTTTATTGTCGATCGCTATGTAAATTAAAAAAAATTTTTTTAAACTGAAAAACAAAAAGCTTTAGAGGGATCTTCTTTGAGGAATGGCGGCGATTTCCCACAACCTTTCAGCCCGCCGAGCGGCCGCCTCAGCGGAAAAGCGGCCCCGGGCCTGGGCGTCTTGAGCCCTCGAGCCCGCCTAGCGGGGAGCGGCCTCGAGCAGCCGAACTCGCCCAGCGTCCGCCCTCCCCGCCCCCCCTTCGCGGTCGAACCCGCCGTTAGGGGGACAGCCTACGGACTAAGTGCCTTGGGAAGTTGTCGAGGGGTCCGTACTGGGACAGATGACCACCAGCGTGCCCTCTTCCCACTCCCATCCTTAGAAAAGAGCGCAGGTTTGGGGGAAATTCTAGAATATCCTGAGGGGGGGGGTCTCGGAGTTCCCGCCTCGCCGCTGGTGAGCAGCACCCCTGGGTGCCGAGGGGCCTCGGGGATCTGGAGATTTTATCATAAAACCCCCGAGGGGTTTTGTGGCTGCTGCTGGCCCGCCCTCGGCCAGGAACTTTGAGCGCGGGGCCGCTTCTTCGAAATGAATGCGTTTCGTGGGCCATTCCACCGGGGTCCATTGCAGCTCACTTTTGGTGTTCCAGCTGGTCGCAGGGATCGCTTTACCTGTTTTGCCATCTCTGAGAAATAGCTCTAATGGAGAAATGAAATGTCTCCTCGCCTTGCTCTGGTTGGGGGTATTGGGCAAGGAAGGCCGGAAGCAGCCAGAGGCTCTGGGATGGCTTTCATGTCTTGTCATCTGCCCCAAAAGTGGAACTAGTCATTTTTAAAAACCTACCACTTGAGGTGGGGGGGGGGAATAGCCTCATTAATTAGTAACCATGCCAATGTACTTTCAAACAGCACCGTAGTTTTGGGTCAAGCACCAGGCTGTGTATTGTTGCAGCCTTTTCCACCACGTCCCAGGTAGGTCGTGTTAGCCATATTTTAGAGCTGAGAAACTTGGATCGATAAAAGTTGGCAGAATGATTAGGCTGCTAAGGGATCACGGTAGGCTTTGAACTTCTAGCCGTGCTGCCTTTAGAAGACAAACTTACTGTGATAAGCTACTTTGGCGTCATCTCTTTCTCATTCCTTTGGTAATAGAAAGGCTACTTTTTGGTACTATTATGTGCCAAGTTTGAGCCAGAGCCCTGTGCACGTAGGATCCTGTTTAATCAGTACAGTAACCCTAGGAAATAGACACACTGCTCGTATTGATGTAAAAACACTCAGTGACTAGTACTTCCTAGTAGGATAATTTGAGCTCAGATCACATTGTCTTTGAAATCTGCTCTTAAGCCCTAGCATTCCCCCTGGATTCCACAGCATTTAAAACAGAGCTTGGGTCCTGCCCTGATATGGTCCTGTTTGTTTCAGGTTATGTGGCTGTGGGACTACATGATGTCCTCATCAGCTCTGCTTGCCCACCCCAAGACCTGACCTCCCATCTGATACTGGAGCGCCAACCTGGCATTTCTTACTCTAACCAGAGTCCTCGGAAAGTGTGCCCAGAGTGTGTGGTTTTAACATTATGACCATGTAGAAAAGGTGTGCTGGAGGATTCATGTTTCTCACAAAACACACGTTTCTTTAGCTGCTTTTCTTTTTAATCATTGTATTGGGGGGCTCCTACAGCTCTTATCAAGTGCTTCCTTTTTAATGGGATTTTTTTCTCTTTAGGCTTTCTGGTAATGGGCCTTGTGGAAGAAAATTAGGGGGTTAGGGGATGGATGTTCATTTTGGGAAGTCATCCATTTTCATTTAAGAAATTGGCACTTTGATAACCTATTTACAATAGGTTAATACACTATTGGTATTATTTCATCCCTGGGAAACCACAGAGGTTTTCAGAGCAGTACAAAGTAGCAGTAGAAAAGATCCTGCCTTCAGGTGGGCGTTTTATTTTGACTCTAGGATTTCCTCTCACTAGGTATCACTAACTTTGAACTTTTTTGTAGAGATGCTGAAGATGCAATTTATGGAAGGAATGGTTATGACTATGGCCAGTGTCGACTTCGTGTGGAGTTTCCCAGAACTTACGGAGGTCGGGGTGCATGGCCCCGTGGTGGGAGGAATGGGCCTCCTACCAGAAGATCTGATTTTCGGGTTCTTGTATCAGGTATGTGTCTATCAGATTAAGGTGATTCATGTAGAATACTCTGAACGGAGTCTGGCCCCCAAGAAGTATGTGCAGTTTGTCATTAGTGCACAGGAAATGTGGTGATTTCCTTCGAATACCCTATGCCCAGTAACAGTCCCAAGTCCTTCCATCTTGCCTGGATCCTGAAAATAAAATTTCCCTGGATGTGGAAAAAGAATAGAGTAAAATGTGTAGGGGTGACATGCGAAACTCAGGTTATAAAACAGAGCTGGGGCCTTCTGTGCATTGCAGGCTGGTGTTAGGGCCTTGGTGGGCTGAAATGTGTCCAGAGAGCCTGGCTCCTTAGTAGATGGGAATGTCGCCCTTAAACCAACTGTAGCTTATTCCCATGGTGCTTGTCTTAGTTCTCCTGTGCTGCTGTCCTAGAAATACCACAAGTGGATCTAACGAACAGAAGTGTATTTATTCAGTTTAGGAGGCTAGAAGACCCAATTTTAGAGAGCCAGCTACAGTAACCTTTCTGTAGACTTTGGAGGAAGGTCCTTGTGTCTGAGTGTCCCCTGCTCCTGAGCCATCTGTGTGGCTTGCTGTCTCTCCTCCCCATCTTTGCTTAATCCCAGCCTGCTATTCCATTGGTCCTTCAGAATGTCATAACCTATCTCTTCCTCTCTGCTGCTCTGAAATTCTGCCTAGTTCAGTGGTTCTCAACCCTCCTAATGCCATGAGCCTTTACTATGTAGTTCCTCATATTGTGAACCCCCAACCATAAAATTATTTTCGTTGCTACTTCATAACTGTAATTTTGCTACTGTTATGAATCGTAATGTAAATGTCTGATGCCAGATGTATTTTCATTGTTACAAATTGAACATAATTAAAGCATAGTGATTAATAACAAAAACTATGTAATTATATAGTGTGAAATATTTGTTTCTAATGACAAATAAATGAAATTTTGTCTTGAAGCATGGTGCAGCATGGGTAGCAGTCCTAATTTAACAACAGTAAACTACCATTGCTACATTTTGGGACAGTATGTGTAAAAGGTGTGATGGTTGAGATAGCTTCTTTCTCACCAGATCAGAAATTCTCGGGGCAGTCTTTGTAAGAGCACAGTGAAGATTATCTTCCACAATAAGTCTACTTCTGTATTTAGACTTGATAACCAACAAGCTGGAAAACTCTGTTTCACAAAGATATGTTGTTGGAAAGGGAAGAAGGCACAACAGCCTCAACAGGATATGACTGCAAACAATTGATCCAAAATTCTGTAACTGGCATTGTAGAGAAATAGTTATTGCTGCATCACTGTTAATAAGTTCAATGAACTCCTCTTGTGCTGTCTCGGGAAAGTGCAAATAAGGTGTCAGGTAGATTTGGAAAGTACTATGAAATTTCATCCGTAAGCATGTGCAGAAATTATCATCATAGTCCTTTTGTCTGGTTCAACACGTAAATTTTATTTTTACTTTTTTAAAAAATTTTTTTGCCAAAGTTGAAGTTTCATTTGGAATGATCAGATCTTTTCAGACAAATCAAGGCATGTTGCATTTGGTCCTTGCAGTGTTCAATTTAACTCATTCAAGATGGCAACCAAGTAAGCAATTTTCTGCAGTTCACTTTTATCGCTGAAAAGTACTTCGAACTGCAGTCTTGCTTTCTGATTAAAAAACGTTTTGAGTTCATCACGAAGCTCAAAAACAGGTTTTAAAACTTTTCCTCTCGACAACCATCTCACTTCAGTGAGAAATAGCAGAGCATGGCTTAGCGCATCTAACTTGTTGCAGTTGCGAAAACAATCGACTGTTTAAAGTGCTCACTTTTACAAAATTGACAGAATTTATAATGCTTTTCATTAATTCTAGTAACTCTTGTGGCAGTGTCTTCATTGCTAATATTTGTCAATGAATCATACATTGAGTTCCGATGACTTTAGGTGACTCATTCAGTACCAAACGTTGAAATCCTGATGGACATTCTAGCCTAGCTGGAGCACCATCTGCAAACACCACAGACTTTTCCCCAAGAGATCTTACGTCAGTGGTTCTCAACCTTCCTCCTGCCGCGACCCTTTAATACAGTTCCTCATGTTGTTACCCCCAATCATCAAATTATTTTAAAAAATTTTTGGGGGTACTTTTCCTCATCAAATTATTTTTGTTGCCACTTCATAACTGTAATTTTGCTACTGTTTGGATCAGGCAACCCCTGTGAAAAGGTCATTTGACACCACCACCCCCAGGGGTCTCGACCCACAGGTTGAGAACCGCTTTTATGCTTAGAAATGAACCAACTGTGCCATACATCACATACAGTAGTTGTCGTTTCAAGAGGTTTGCAAAGAAGAAACTCAGCTTTAAAGTCGCCATGAGAAATATACCTCACATAACCAGTAACTGTGAACAGTTTGTAATGTCTGTAGATTCATGAAGCTGGTTGCTAAATATTGGAAGTGGAGCAGATTTAATTTCCTGGGTTACCTGATCAAGAATATCAGCAGACATGTTCATCTATTCTTCCTGTGGGACAGTGTCTTAGATAAGAAAATTGCACTCAATTTCATAACAAATTCGTCTCCGATCATAACTCGACAAAGTCTTTGGTTGCTGGCAACAGTAAATCCTCAGAAATGGCGTGAGGTTGCATAGCTCTGGCAGTTCTGAGTGCCACCAAATAGAGGCTTCAACGACTGCTGTGTTTTGTTTGTGGTACTCGCCACCAGTGTTCAAGTCTGTCTTGAGTCCATCAGCTTTGCTTCTAAAATAGTTGGCATCCTTGCCAGCAAAGCTCAGATGCTTGCTATCAAAATAGCGTTTTAGTTTGGCTTCATAGATTCGCCTGATAGAACATCACAACAATTAATACATTGCAATTTCTCAATTTCTGCTGTAATTGAGGTAAAAGCATACTGTAAAAAATCTTCACTTCTTAACGTTCTCTACATAATCCATTGTCATGGGATGGTTTGCTAATGAAAATAATATATAACATTAGCTTTAATAAAAGATAATACATGGCATAGCTCAGTCAATACAGTTCATTAAAGTTTCGTATGACTTATTCCGTGGTTTTTTTTAACGTACCTGTTACTATCACAAGGGTGCAGTATTCACATCATCCACAGCTGAATATAAAGACCCTATCAGCATCCAGATTAAATTTCCATGGTACAGATATATATATATATATTTTTTTTTTGCAGTAGTTGATGATCTTACATTTACCCACATGTGTGACTGGTCCACATAAGTACATCATGGTGCCAATCCTGTCGCATACCACCTGTATTTGTAAGGTGTGTATGTGATGGGGTTGGTGCAATGATGTCATGCCTGGTACTCGTGTGGGCGGACCTGCCTGGAGAAGGATAGGTATTTAAACAGTGATCTAGGTTAGGAGACAATGTGGCTCAGTAGTTAAAACACTTAAAATGAGCAAACCGAAAGATCAGTGGTCTAAATCTTAACAGATGCTGCTCCACGGAAGAAGTGTGGGGTTGTCGTGAGCCAGCAGCCAGGGGGAAACGCTTAACATTTTATCTTTGTGTTGCAGGCTTCAGGTTATTTCATTGATTGGTTTCAAAACTCCCATATCTTGATAATCTGGCTAAACAAGGAAAATAGTGGCAATAATTTCCTAACGGTACTGGAAAATGCCACGAAGGAATCGGTTAGAATTCAAATTCTCAGGAATTTGGTGTATATGATGGACAGAGAGAGCTGTGAATTCTCAGAGACCCTGACTGAGAGACAGCAGCTCTCGGGAAAGCGGTGACCTCTGGAAGATGGCTCAGCACCAGCTGCCCACAGGGGCTACCACAGTCCTTAGTGCTCCTCTCTCTGGTTCCAGGTCTTTTACCAAGGCTTTTGGTTTGAGGAGTCTGCATTTTATAGGAGGTGATTGGCGGAGGAGGATTCAAGATGTTGCTGGCTGTTGACAGGGTGATTCACATGGTTGACGGATGTAGCCCCTTTTTTCTTTTATGTCCTCTGCACCTAGGACTTCCTCCGTCAGGCAGCTGGCAGGACCTGAAGGATCACATGCGAGAAGCTGGGGATGTCTGTTACGCAGATGTGCAGAAGGATGGCATGGGGATGGTTGAATATCTCAGAAAAGAAGATATGGAATATGCCCTGCGTAAGCTGGATGACACCAAATTCCGCTCTCATGAGGTGAGTCCCCTTTGTTGAGGTGTTTGAACTATGGGCCCTCTTCCGGAACCTTCCCTAGCCACAGGCCAGGCTTTTGCTGATGGTATCACAGTGCCATTGATGCTCATTGAAGATTCAAGGCACTTACCGTGCCCAAGCCCTGTGGGGTCATAGCTTAGAAAATTTTGTAGTCAGTGTTTGTAACTTGGAATACAGCTGGCACAACGTGGTGAGTTGTTCTGTGTTGCCCTTTCACAGTTGGTACAAGACGGTAGGAACCTACCTAACCCATGTGGTTACCTCTCTGGTTCCAGACCGGGCTCTACAGGGTGGCCTGATCATCAGCCCTTCTAGTTCCTGCTGTGCCTGAATTGCTACTTTCTAAAAAACGTGCAGGATCGTTTTGCAAACCTGGACGAGCTTGTCGCTTTCTTTTGGTCACTTTTGGGCTTGATACTGCTGCTGACTCTCCTTGTGATTTAAGTTGGGGTTGCTCCCTTTTAATACCATTGAGAGCTGACCAGACTACTAATAGGACCTTTCCCCCACCCCCTTCCCTCTTTATCAACTCTGGCTAGGTTGGTGGGGTCTCTGGGCTGGTTTCTTTTCCTTATGGTTAGTGTAATTGCTGCCATTGGCACAGCTGAACTAGGCTTTTGCTTAGACCGTCCTCTAGGACTTGGGTTTGAAGCAGAAAGCATCAGCCCCTGCCCTTCGGTTATACTGCACAGCAGGGCCTCCATTAGGTGAACCCTATGGCTGGCCTTCTGGGGGAATAGCACATGCCTTCTTTCACCTCCGGCATTTTTAGGTCATCTCCGACTGCTGGCTGAGGGCAAAGGGTCTGGAGACAGGCAACCTGGATTGATTTGCGGCTTAGTAATCTCTTAGCCAAGCTTCTTTTTGGCCCCAGTACCCCCAGATGCAAAATGGTCATAAGAATACCACTGGGATATAACTAGATTATCTAGCCCAGGTGTTGGCACATGGGAGATGTTGAAAGCAGCTGGTCCTTCCTACATGCTCATTTCAGAGATGTGTTGGATGAGATTGCAGCAAACTGACTTCTGACAACCTTTCCAAGTCAGGAGCAGTAATTTGCATGTTAACAATCAGAGCTAATATTTGGGCATTTATCAGAAGCCAAGCAGTCACTTACTGTAGCAAAGTGCTTCATCTTTGAAATGGGGATTAGAAGGAATGCCTACTGTGTGTGTAACAAGATAGATCACACAAAGTGGCATGCCAGACCCTGTTATGTTAACTGTTAATTGTTAGCCAGCCATGTTGGATACCAATCTGCCTCCTTTTATCAGTTTAAGTTTATTATTAATCTGCAGTTAATACATGTACCATGTCATAGCTCAATCACGTCAAGCCAGTATTGTACAATTGATACCACAATCAGTTTCCAAATACTCTCTTTCTTGCCGTACTCCTTGACAATACCCCCCCTTTTAGAAAATTTAGTTTCTTAATCTCTGCTCTTTTTGTTTGGATTTCAGGGTGAAACATCCTACATCCGAGTTTATCCAGAGAGAAGCACCAGCTATGGCTACTCACGGTCTCGGTCTGGGTCTCGGGGCCGTGACTCTCCATACCAAAGCAGGGGTTCCCCACACTACTATTCTCCTTTCCGGCCCTATTGAGAAAGCAGGCAATGGGAATTTGTTCTTTATTTTTTAGTGTGACCTGAGCTGCTTTGTGCTCAGAATCTACATTCCAGATTGATGATTTAGTGTCTTAGGAGAATTTTTAAATTTTTCTTTCTTTTTTTTTTTTTTTAAGGAAAAATAAAAACCTAAAAAATGACATAATTTCTACCAGGGCCATATTAGCAGTGGAACATTTTAAGCTGCCAAAATTGTGGTCTTGGTTCAGAAACAAGTTGTATATTTTTCACCCCTGATCATGGGGGAAAAAAATCAGTGCCGTGTCTTTGTGGGTTGCTCTGCTATGGAGATCAGCAGTAATTGTGAGTTGGCCCATTCTGTTTAGAAATATATTTTAAACATTTAGTAATTGACATGTCTGATTGCCCTTGATTAAGTGTTTGCAGATGTTCCCAAACAAGTGACTGGTTTGTAAAGACCACTAAGTAGTTGTAGCACCTTGTGTCCATTTAATAAGAAGCAGGGATGTGTCTTTATGTGGAAAGAAAGTCCAACCAAACCAAAATTCAAGGCTCTCGAGTCGAAACTGACTTACAGCAACCCTCGAGGACAGCCCTGAGTCTCTGAGATGGGGTATCTTTATAGGAGTAAAAAGCTTCCTCCCCCCCCCCCCTTTCAAGTCTCCTGAAGAGCTGCTGTGGTTTCACACTGCTGACCTTGGGGATCGTAGCCCAACGAGTAATCACTACACCACCAAGGATCCCCTAGACTAGTCAGGGTTCTCTGACTTCAGGGCAAACTTATAAAGCAGCAAAAAGCATTGTACACGGGGAATGGGAATAGTGAAAATGGGCTTCACCCCCCTCACAAATTGGGAGCAACACAAAGATCACTGCGACTGGTGTGTACATTGGTTGAGGATAGAGAATTGGTTCTGGCTCTTTCCCTTTAGCCCCAGGTCTGTCTCATCCATTGTATCCAACCTTTTTCAGCAAACACATCTTAGATTTATTTCAAGTTGTAATCATTGCAGGGCAGAGGGAATAGGGGTTGGGGGCAAGAGTTCTTAATTCAGAATGAAACTTTTAACACAGGGCAGAGGTCTTTTTTGCATGTTATCATAATCTATTTCAAACCTCAGACTTTAAACAAAAGTTAGACCTGCCTGGAATCTAGTGAGTATCTATGACAAGTTGAGAAAGTTCTATTAGAGGAAAGGCTGATAATTTCTCAGGTCAAAAGAAAGCAGCTAAAAATGGCAACTCAGGTTGTCACCTGGTGAGTGATCATGTCTCACATCACCACTTACAGGAACTGAAAAACGTGACTGAATTTGGGGCATGGCTTTTTTTGTGGGAGGTGGGGAGAGGTGAGGGAGACGATGTCATAGGCCAGGTGGTAAGAGAACACTGGATTACTCCCTCCAAAGCTCACAAGGCCTCGTGTCCACTAACAGCAGGGATTCCGTGCTTCCCCAATTCTGCCTTTAGGAGCATCCGTTACCGAATACTTTGTAAATCCATTTTTGTCAGGTGACTGAACAAAGTGGCAATGTAAGTGTTTACAGGTTACTCCCTTTGTGGCCTTGAGAGGGCTCTTCCAGCTTTGCCAGCGAGATATTACCTGTTTGAAAGCAATAGCAAAAAATGTTATAGCTGAGCCTGCTGCCCAACTGGCTTTACTAAATTAAATGCTTAGTCTGCCTTAGAAAATGAGCCTAGCTGCCACCTTGAATGAAGGCCCACTTTTTAATAAATGAAAGACAAAATAGCCGTATATCTGAGTGAAAGGGAAGACTGAGCCGAGCAGCCAAGTCTGAAGTGCGAGCTCCGATTGGTGGACATAAAAGCAGCAGACAGCTCGAAGTGTCTGTGACAAAGCAGTTATAAAAGAGTAGTTTGGTTAATTGGACACCCTTAAGAGGATAGTAAACATCTTTTCAAGCTTTTTATTGCTTGCAGTTCCTACCATCATTGCTTAGTTCACATTGATTTATGTGAAGCCACTCTGGCTTAGCATACCTGGAGGGGCCACGAAGTACTCCTCCACGACTCGGTGAGAGTTCTGAAGTAGTTTTTCAACACAGTTGCCTTCTTTTACGTCATCAGATCTCAGGTACAGGCACCTACAAAACCCAGAATCTCAAGGTGACCCTTAAGAGTGTCAAGAATGGCCATGCTCAAAGATGGAACTACAGTCAATAGACCAAGTAACTTTCTAGGCTGTTCCAAATTCCACAAGGGCTATGGATGGATGCTGTAGTTGGTGCCGTTGGGTAGAGACCAGAGAAGGGACAATTAGAACAATATTAGATCTAATAGGTGAACAAAGCCTGCCACCGGAATACCAAGGGGCACAAGTCCAGCCTGGGTGATGGGGAGGGGGGGGGCAGTAGGCACTGCTGATTAGTGAAGGATGGACAAACTAGTTGGAAGTCCAAAAACCAAACTTATCACTGAGTCAATTCCAACCAGTGGCAACACTATATAGGATTTCCAAGGCTGTAATCCTTTGAGGAGCAGCTAAGTGGGTTTGATCCATCAGCCTTGTAGTTAGTACATTCACCAAAGCTAATTGGATTGGAGAACAAAATATTTTGACAGGAAAAACCACGTGAGCCGAAAGCAAGTGAGCAAGGAGGACAGCATACATGCTCTAGTATGGTTATAAGTGACTTTGTTTTAACCCCATGACAACTGGGTGGGAGTGAGCTGAGTACCTCAGGTCTGGCACACCAGAATCAAATGCTTCATCAAAGTAGCCTTGGTGGATATAAAAATACCTGCCCTGGAACAAGATATGACAGCAGCTGAAGGATTCCCACTGGCTTCACTGGTGTCCAAAGTGTCAACTGGCATAAACAAGCCTGAGCACCCAGGAGGCCTCACCATTAAGGTTTGGAAGTGCACCAAGGTCAGCCTGCTCTGCTTTGAACCAGGCCTAGGTCATCTAGAGCCTGGCTCCGTAACAAGAGCATTTGGTTAGAGGCTGCACACGAGGGCTCAAGTTTGACGTTATGATGCTTTTAAGAGTGTTTTGGTGCCCTCTGGCATGCAGCCCAGGGCTTGACACATTTATTTGTGGTTTGGAAAGTGGAAAGCTGGCACCTCTTACTCTAGGACCTGCCCCTGGTCCAGCCTCAACAACAGACATCCTCCAGAACAAAACAACTGGCCTCAAGCAAGGTCTTTCCAGACTTTAAATATCCAGCCATTGACGGTTGAACTGGATTCTTAATAGGACTTGCTTGTTTTTGTTGAAAATACACATAGCAAGAGCATACACCTGGTCAACGAGTTCATTGCGCACAATCCAGAATTGGATGACATTCAAGTTGTGCAGCCGTTCTCGCCTAGCTTGCTGCTCTTAACCCCACAAGAGTGATGCATTCGTTGTAGGGTACTTGGAAAGCAACCATGACGAGAGCCCTCCAGCTCACACAGGTAACGACTGGGCAGCTCACCTTGTTCTGTAAGGCAGTTTTTTTAAAAAATGGCAGAGCGTTCTGGCTCTGGAGTCAGACCATGGGCAGATCACTCGGCCTCACCATACATAATTCAGCTCCCTCTTGTAGAATGTTTCTGCACCATTTTGCTGGAAAATTACACGATCTGAATAAACAACGGTCAGACAGCAATCGTGCTCCTTCGTCATGACAATAAGAGGTGGGTGCTGAGCGCTCTGCTTGCAGAAGAGTTCACGCACTCCAGGTGCACCTCACTCCCCACCAATCAAATGTACCTGTGCACTTGCTTACCCAACCCACATCATTTAGAGATGGTTACTACTACCCAGCAGCTTTCCCAATGGTACATCTAATTGCTTTTTCCAGCAGCATGTAGAAGTCAGGTTTTCTATTACAAATACAATTTTCAGGGGGAAATAATTCAACGCTTTTAAGAATCATTTCCACTTAAATCACTACTTCAGATGTGGGGATATTTCTAGAATTGACCCTTACCTGCCTAGTTCCTTAATTATGGGCTACTGGGTTTCTGTGGTGGCAGCACATCAAGCACCTTGGCATGCTGCTCAACTTTTCTGTGGACTTCAGAACAATGTGTGGAAACAGACTGCCTGGCTGAACTCGAAATGTCTGCCAACCTACTGAGTCAATGACAAAACGTCTACTGCACTTGTCGTTCTCAGTGGGGGTTGCACAAGAGAACTTAAATTTAGCCCCAATGCCCAAAAGCATGATAATGATCGATCGACTTCTCTGCATTTGGATTAGCATTCATCTACACTTTCCGGAAGAATTAAGATATCCACTACCATGGTCCACCTTCATTCGGCGCTCTCTACTTCCTCTGGACTACATGCCACGACCAAATGCCACCAGGCATTCTATGCTCTCCTCACCATTGATTTTAGATCTCTTGTCCCTGGGTTTGTTGGTTCCTCCCCCTCCCCCGTCCCCAGCAGTGGGTTTTTGGTTCATTTTTTTGTGCTTCTGTTTCCATCCCAAATATATTAAAACACTCAGCCAGTAAGCAATGACTGCAAAACACTGAAAACGAGGCAAATTGGACATGGTCACCAAAGTTTGCGTGGAGAGGGAAAGATACTCAAAATGTCCAGCAAATAAAACAAATCTCACATATAAAATGACAGCTCTGTTGAGCTCCGAGAGACATGGTGTCCTGAAAGGGAACTTGACTCAGAACATTGAGGCTATACAGACTGAGGAAGTGACAGTTGATATCTGAAAAAAGGAAATTAAGTAGGCAAAAAAGATGGGTGGGATAAGACATGAGGTGGGAGTCTCTAAGGGCGAGGGTGCCGAATTCTAGGCTGGAGGAGGCACTGACCACTCTAGGAATAAAAGCACTGAGGGGGACAGAGGCTAGACCAGCGGATGCCCACCAGGCAGCATTGGGAAGCACCAGGGCCTTCTACAGGGCTTGAGTAAGCTAAAGACAGCATGAGGTTTTACTGGAAACACTGGGTTAACCTCTACAGACCTGACCACCAGATTGTAAAGTGGAAAAAGGACTCTAAGGTTCAAAGGCTGGAAGTGGGTCGAAAAGCCAGAAGACTGATAACCAAAAAACTAAGCTTACTACCATCAAATAGATTCCAACTCTCAGTGATCCTATAGGTCAGGGCAAAACTTCCCCTGTGCATTTCCAAGACTAATTTTTTTTCTTATTAGAGGCTCATGCAACTCTTATCACAGTCCATACATGCATAATTGTGTAAAACACATCTGTACATTCATTGCCCTCATCCTCAAAACATATGCTCTCCACTTAAGCCCCTGGCATCAGGTCCTCATTTTTCCCCCTCCCACCTCCCTCATGACCCTTGATAATTTATGAATTATTATTTTGTCATACCTTTCCCTGTTCAATGTCTCCCTTCACCCACTTTTCTGTTGTACGTCCCCCAGGGAGGAGGTCACATGCAGATCCTTGTAATTGGTTCCCCCTTTCCAACCCACCCTCCCTCTACCCTTCCAGTATCGCCACTCTCACCACTGGTCCTGAAGGGAACATCAGCCCTGGATTCCCTGTGTTTCTGGTTCCTATCTGTACCAGTGTACATCCTCTGGTCTAGCCAGACTTGCAAGGTAGAATTGGGATCATGATGGGGGGGGGGGGGTAGCACTTAGGAACTAGAGGAAAGTTGTATGTTTCATCGTTGCTACATCGCACCCTGACTGGCTCGTCTCCTCCCTGAGACTCTTCTGTAAGGGGGTCTCCAGTGGCCTATAAATGGGCTTTGGGCCAAGACTACTTTCTTATGGGAGTAGAAAGCCTTCTATTTCCCCTGCAAGAACACCTGGTGGTTTTGACCTGCAGCCCAACACGCAACCACTACACTGCCAGGGCTTGCATTTCGCAAATCACTAGGAGGCTAATCGAACCTGTATTTCACAAAGCACTTTACATTAGGAAAAGGCTACGGCAGGTGGTTGCCCATTACCCCAATCATTGTGAAGGATAAACCCATCCTGCCTAAGAAGCTGCAGTCTCAAATGGCAAACAAGTCTACAACTGGGAGGAAGCTTCTCAAAAGAAGAAAAAGGAATGACTAACTGGTCAACATTCACTAAAAAGGGGGAGAAATCTATACAGAGAACAACTGAATGAATGGTTTTGGGGGGACATGGCAGGGGATGGTGGGGGAAATGAGGAGCTAACAACTAAAATGAATCGTGGTCATGATTGTACAACTCTTGTTCATATGATTAAACTATTGGATTGTTTAATATGTGGATTATGTCCCAATAAAATTGTTTTTTAAAAATTAGGGAGGGGACGTACAGGAGAGCTGATATCAAGGAGTTCAAGAAGGAAGAGACTTTTGAAACTAACTGTGGTAGCAGTTGTATAATACTGCATGATGTGATTGAACTATGGAATATTGTGATATCTGTATTAGCTCCCAATAAAATAGTTTTTGAAGAAAGAAAAAATCCTAGTTGGCTGAAAAAAGGTGGAAAAGTCAGGTGAGTGGTGGGGGACAGGGATGCCGGATCCATGGAAATGGAACGCCCAGAACAGAAATAATGATCATGCTGACACATTATGGAAAATGGAACCAATATCAATAAATATACATAGAAAATATTAAAACAACCTAATTTGCTGTGTCAATTTTCACCAAAAATGCAATAAAGCATTTAAAGAAGAAAAGGGGCATTTAAATGTATTAATATCTATTAATCTTGGCCACCACTGGTGGAACTGAGTGGCTGTCTGTGTATTCACATCACACTACTTCACTAGTGTCCTGGTCTTGTACCTTAACAATTTTGTTTCCGGTCTCCAACATAAAATGAAAAGTCAAAGTCTCCATCCCCATTCCTAATTACCTTTTTAAAAACTAAGCATTAGTAACAATTTCTTTAAAATTTTTTTGTATGTGTGTGTGCAAAACTAAACAAACCTTGGCATAGGTCAAAATATGCTAAAGAGATTCTATTACCCCTAAAGGATTGATAATCCTAGACACCGTGTTCTGACTTTTGCTTATTAAGTATATCTAAGTACTCTTTCCATACCAGCATATTTGATGTAGGAATATGGCACTAACCAAGTCATTTAATGACCTCGAATCCTACTGGTTAGCATAGATAACGAATCAGCCAGAGCATATTAGTATTAATTAAAATTCTTTTCTTTTTTAAAAAAAGTGTTAGGAAGTGGAAGGGGAGAGGGTCTTGACGTGGTCTGGAGACACCTTTCTGAGGATGGGAGTTCAGAGTTGTAAGTTAAGGAGCCAGCCAGGGAAACATTTTGTGGTCGGCCGGCCGGCCGGCCAAGGAAAAGGGACCAGCAGGTGCCACGTTCCTAGTGAGGAAACGTCCTTGGCAAGCGGAAGCGGTAAGTAGGCCAGTTTCAGGGAAGTTGAGCAGCGGTGCAGTGCGTCCTTAAGGGTAGGCGGGGCTCTCAGGTAGACCTTTAGTCCTAGCTACACCCGGAGAGTGACAGATGCAAAGTGAACAAGAGGAAAAGTGGAGCCAGGTACGCACCGGATGGCCGTGGGTTAAGTTCCTGTATGTCACTAAGACCCTTTTTCCCTCTGAAATGGGGACACAGATACGCCACCTGAAAGGGCTGCGAATGCCCCACGGTCCGGGGCTTCGGGGGCCACGGCCGCGAGTTTACCTGTCCTCCAGTACCGACTCCATGGGCTCCACGCCGTCCGTGTCCACTTCGTGGAGCCGGTCGGCAAAGGCGATGGCTTTCTCGAGCCGCGCCACGGCCTCGCGGCTGCCAAAATCCACCAGCGCCAGGCGCTCCAGATGTTCGATCACCTCGGCCGTGATCCGATGGCTTCCCTGGGAGGGGGAGGGGTCGAGGCGGAAGGCGCGGGTTAGGGACCGGCCGCGCCAGCTGCTGACCCGTCCGCCCCGCGCCGGACCCCGCGGCCTTTACCTGAGGACCAATTTTGGAGGTGAACAGCCGGCAGCCGCCCAGTGCGGGCAGACATCCCAGGCGCCGGACCCACGCCCTCATTTTCCTCCTCTCGGCCCCCGTAGTGGGCCCGTGACGTCACGCCGAGCGACGCGCGCGAGAGTGACGCCATCCGACGCGCCGCGGAGCCAGCCGGCGTCGCCGCCATGAACAGCGTCGGTGAGGCTTGCACGGACATGAAGCGCGAGTACGACCAGTGTTTCAATCGTTGGTTCGCCGAGAAGTTTCTCAAGGGGGACGGCTCCGGGGACCCGTGCACGGACCTTTTCAAGCGCTATCAGCAGTGTGTTCAGGTGAGGCTCGCGCGAACCTTGCCGCGTGCTCGCTGGTGACCAGCAACTTGCCATTTTGCGGCGATTGGGGCCAGGAGAGGGGCGCAAAGCCAACACGAGGCCGTGGGTGGTAGGTAGCCCCTGTGCGCATCATCAACGCCAAGGCTTCCTGGCTGGCCGTCTCACCGAGTCTGCGGTGCTTTACTGAACACGTGTTGGCGAAATTTGGAGTGCGTCGTCAGCTTCCAAGTGGGCGTCGTTATTCGTATTTTACGCATGGGAATCTCCAGCCCAGAGGTAGGAAGGGATTGGCTTAAGTTCTTAAAATCGAGTTTCTTGAATTCTCTCGTGGGTGATGCCCCTTTCCACTGTGTGTGGTGTGTACAGACGTGTGGGTGCTAGCCTTTCTCTGGTTTGTTAAGCACTAGGGAGAGTCCCTCCATTGCCCGATCCCCCGACCCCCAAACACACCCACTCACACGCATATGGAATGGCTCTAAATTTAAAAACACCCCCGCGGTTGATCTCTAACATCCTTTTGGGGGCTTCAAGAACTTAATGGAAAACTAGAATGGAGAGAATGGAAACTTTACACATTTGTTGAAGTTCCTTGTTCGTTGCTATCGCTATTCCATTTAACAAACGAGTAGAGGCTTTGCAAGGTCCCGTAACCAGCAAGTCCTGGAATTAAGATATGAGCCTGTGTCTTGTCACCAGGAGAAAGAGTAGTGATACTATGGCCTTGTTTTTAATTTTGTTTCGGACTTTCAATGGTTCCCTCTCACCTTTCCGGTCTCTCTCTGGTCTTGTCCTTGATTTCTTCATACTGGTACTTCCGTTGGTTTTTTAAAAAGGGGGTGGGGGCGGTGTTGAATCGTGGTCGGTAGCCTGACTTCTTGTTTTAACCACAGTTTGGTCCTTGAGCTTCATACAGACCTTTGTGTGTTTTCTCCTTCCATCAGAAAGCAATAAAAGAGAAGGAAATTCCTATTGAAGGACTGGAGTTCATGGGCCATGGCAAAGAAAAGCCTGAAAGCTCTTCTTGACCTTGACCGTCACCTTGGAAATGGGACTCCTCAAATCAGCAAATTGAAGACTCTGGATTTTGTCATTGCAGGCTGCAAAGGAAGCCATGGATTTGATGAGTTTAGGAGGGTGTCCTATTTTCTTCCTTCCTGGTGTTTTCCTCACTGGTTGCCAGGTGTTTTCCAGGAACTGGATGTGCCAAAAATGCTTTCTTGGGGTTTGCAATAGTTGATACTTTGTGCGGGAATAGTGGTAAACTAGTCATGATGGCCAGGGTTGCCTGGCCTCATTACTTGTGCAGTGAAGGATATTAGGGACGTGGTCCTGGGGTCATTGCTCATGGAATTGATTGTTGAGAACTTCTCCTTTCTCTCAGGAAGCTAATGCTCTGAAAAGGCACCTCAGCTTAGGAGCATAGTTTTATTTCCATAGAGTAACTTTAACGGTTAAGATCGCTGGGTTAGCCAAGAGGAAGAACACTTTTAATTAATAACTGCCTTAACAAGAGGTGTCTAAGACTTGAAGGCTTCCAAGAGTTACAGTAAACATCATAGAGTGGACACTGTAGTTCAGGAATTAAGGTACTTGGAGTAGCTGTCGGGGAAAAGAGCTGGCTTCCAGCCCAAGTCAATGAATTAAGTTAACATGCATATCACAAAAATGTCAAAATGCTGCATCTGGTTAAATAAGGATTTTTAATAGTGCTTTATTTGCCCTCTTTACCATCTTGCCAATGCCTGTAATCATGAAGATGAAATAAATCGATGTGTTTAGTCTCATCATTTGACCTCATTGCATGCATAACTATTACTTGTATCCTCACATTCCATAAACACTAGATAGTGGGGTTTGTTTTTTGTAATTTAAAGGTGAAGAAAACAGTAAAGATTGGCTAAAGCTAGGCAACACTTGTATCCAATAGGCTTCACAAATGTCTCAGTACATACTGAGGTGCGCGTGCGCAGACACACACACACAGCATCAAGTGAACTTACATGCTTGAGAATGTCATGAAGTCTCCACAATTGCTTGTTTGCCCAAAGACGGAAATTCTCAACTTGAGTTACAGAAAGCTTAAATTCTGTTATCCTCACATTACCCATTATTTCATATTTAATGTGATGAGTCCCTCACACATTGAGGCATCCTCAAAAGGTTCTTGGAAAAACTGAAAGATGATGAAATCTCTTCATGAATGGTTTGAAGCCCCATCATGTATGTCTTAGACTGGCCACAGGCACACCCAGCTCTGGAAGAAGTCAGAAGCCCACACCATGAGATCACCAGGTGGCAAAGGTTTATATTTAAGCAATTACTAAAACCTGTAGGCTTTCGTGCTATAAAACTCCGTTATGTGCCTTATTTTGAAAAGCCTAAGACAGCCCTGAACCAGCCATGTTCTTTGTCTAAATGGAGGTTTCCTTGAGGTGAAAGGCTGCATGCACTAGCCCAAAAACTCATTCAGAACGCCTGGCTTCGGGGGGAAGTCTGTAGTAAATGATCTTAACAGAGTTCAATTGGATTTGAAGGGATGAGGAGTATTTAAAAATTCTATTTTGTTGCCAGAATAGACCAGAATCCCTGCTCATTACCAAGTAGTATCTACTACTCATATTTTAAGTTTAAAAAGGTAGTAGTTAACCTTGCTTTGTAAACACATCCTATCAAGGAGTAGCATCTTGAATCGTTCATTCCATCTTGCCTTCATCTTTCCTGTAAAGTGACTGCAATTGCTTCATGGGTTTAAAAATTAATAAGGAATTATCAGACATCTTCATCCCAATTCTTAGAACTACAAGATAGGGGGAGACCATCGGGAATATGCTGCGGCAAATGGTGCGATGGAGTCGAACACAGTGGAGACCCAGAGGAAGCACTTTCTCTCAATCATGCCCTTGTCAGAAACGAGCCATTCAGCTGGCCACTGCTTCTTTGCCACCCAATTTGCCAAGTCCTATCTGGATACCTAATTAGCTTCATCACTGTGCCCGGGACTCCCCCAACCCACCCTCCCTGCAGCTCAAAACCCTCAGCACCAGCCTGTTGTCCACATTCAGTGGACTGAAGTGGACCCAAACACTGGATATGGCTGCCACAGTCCTGGTTTATAACCACAGAATTAACATCAGTGTGCATTTCTGAGGGGAAATGGCCACCCAAAGAACACAACTCTCAGGCCGTGACAAAGTTATTTATTTAAGCCATCTCCTGCCACAAGCAAAGGGATGGAAGATCAATGTATTGGTCATCATTTGATACAAGAAAAGGAGAGCTTCAGGTCCCGTACATTTTCTGGTCCACATGCAGAATAATGGTCCCATCCAGTACTGTGGGCCCCAATTGTGGTCCATGTTCTCTTCAGTCATCTTCATAGCCAGTTGGAAGCGGATTCACATGAGGGTTGTGAAACAGGGTATGGTTACCATCTCCCCACGGGAAAGGCTGCGGAATTAAGGTGTCAATTAGATAATTCCAGGAAATCCTCCACAAACAGTTTTAAAACTGCTTAATACATTAAAAAAAGAGAAAAGGGTATTAGTCCTTAAACTAGTAACATTTCAGCCTTCCCATAATTGAAGGAAGCTCTTAACATCAGCATATCAAAACCTAGCCCATTGCCACTGAGTTGATTTCAACTCAGTGACCCTTTAGGACAGAGTCGAACTACCTCACATCATTAATACTGTAAATCCTTACAGAAGCAGACTACATCTTTTTCACATTGAGCAGCTAGTGGGTTTGAACAGCTGACCGTTGGTTAATTAGCCAAACACCGACTGCACCACTAGGCATCCCTTCAGAATGACCAAAACTAAACTCTGCCATCAAGTCGATTGTGGTGCGTGGCGACCCTAGACTACCAAGGGCCCCAGTGCACGACAGAAACCAATCCAATTGGTTCCTCCTTAAACATCTCCCTGGTAACTAATCTCTCTTGTGTTTATACCGGTGTAATTCTCAAATCTCCTATCAGAAAGATGGGAAATGAGGAAATGCTTACCTAAATGCCGTTTTTCTAGGCTCCATCCCAGACTTAAAACAATCTCTGGATAGAAAACTGCAACTCATTCTCTGCTTGCTCTTGATTATTTTACACACTACATTTGGAAAGCATTTCCAGATGGCAGTGACGTCCAACCTGGGGCAACTCCCCCCACCCCCATACATTAGGAATGTCTAAAGAAGTTTTCTAGGGAGTGCTACCGACATCTATGGAGGCAGTGGTGGCTCAAGTGTAGAGCTCTTGCTTTCCATGAGACAGACCAGGCTTGACCCCAAGCCAGTGCACACTCAGTACAGTCACCACTCTTCCCTCACTGAAGGCTTGCCATTTGCTAGGATGCAAACGGTTTTCAGCTGTGCTTCCAAACTAAGAAGACTAAAAAGACAGGCCTAGCAATTGACTTCGGAAAACTCAGCCACAGACCACCTTATGGCTCCTAACGTTGCATGAGGTGGTTATTTGTCAGGGCCTGCCTCAACAGCGCCTGACAAATGCCACCTACTTAGTACAGGGCTGGAATGCTGCTAAACATAGGTGCTAGGGGAGTGGATTTCTAGCCCACGCGACAGCTGTTTTTTCTCAAAAGCACACACCTAAAAACTGCAATCGACATTTAAAGTTGAAAGGGCGATCATGAACTATATAACCCTGAGTTAGAAAACAGATGTAACTAGTCTCAACTAGAAGATGATGCCTGTTTCATCATGGAATGAGCTGTTGGTTCTCCGCCTGATGGAACTGTCCAGCTGCATCGACACTGTTTTCACAGTAAGCACCTGGAGCTTCCCAGGAGGGCACCTGAGATACAACTATTGGTCTCTCAGCAAGACAAAGTGCTGGACTACAGATCTGTCTCCCTCTCCAGGACACCCAAAGAGCTAGGTGGTGCCGGCCTACTCAAGGTTTTGATGAAAGAATCAATAGATGAACCCTCATCAAAAGGAGAAAACCCGTGAAACAATTTCAGACTCTTAAGGCATCGAGACTTTCTGGACCCACTAAGATTAGAGCCCCAATCCATCATTCTGAAAGAGGCCTTCATATCATGAGCCCAAAATGAGTGCTCTTTGAACAGTTTAGCTAAATGTGTCAGGAATGCCTGCCATAAGCATTGTGTCCTTTTGAGTGATCTAAATCAGACCCAACTGTTCAGAGCAGATCTAAAGCATCAAGGGGAAGTTTAGGGAGGGCTACATCTAAAGAGGCCTGGCGGTGTAGTAGTGGGTTCGGGTGACAGGTCGGGTTAGGGCTAGGGCGACTGGTTGGGTTTCTACACACAAGGGCAGCACAGCTCTGCAGGAGAATGGCGTGGCTGTCTGCTCTGGTAAAGATTTAGTCTTCAGAACCCCACGGGACAGGGGCGGTTCTAACCTGTCCTAGAGGATCGCTGACTCGGAACCGACCTTACTCAGCCGTGGGTTTGGACCCTTCGCTCAATGGTGGCACCAAGTGATGAAAGTGACCGCTAGCTGTGGAGATCGTGGTCCGGGCATTTGTGCCCCCCTCGCCTATTTTCAGAAACATGACAAACCCTCCAGAAACCTCTTTGTGACGAGTACATGCGAAACGTAAGGTCTCGGCACCCACGGTCCTGGAAACAATTTGTTCGAGGGCATCTGAAAACGGAGCGCGAAGAGCCGCTCACAAGCGTCTCCAGGGACGTACCTTGGACCTGATGCGGAGGTGAGGGTAGGCCACGAACTCGGGTCTCTCGTGCTCGTGCTGCGACTTCAGGAACGCGTTCAGCATGCTCACTCCCACCCCCGGGAGCGCGACGAAGAAGGTGAGGGCCTTCCACATGCGCGCTGCGGA
Source organism: Tenrec ecaudatus (assembly GCF_050624435.1). Classification (NCBI taxonomy): domain Eukaryota; kingdom Metazoa; phylum Chordata; class Mammalia; order Afrosoricida; family Tenrecidae; genus Tenrec; species Tenrec ecaudatus. Next base: position 8,958,233 of record NC_134545.1, read on the forward strand.
GAAGACGCAACGGCTCAGCCTGCACCTACCTCTCCCCAGGGCCTCCAGCCAAGGTCACCCGTCCCGCGCCGCCCGAGGGGAGCTCAGGCCCACCCCGCCGCCCCCGGCCCCAGCCCAGTACCTGAGCCCTCCTCGCCGTGAGCGCTGCTCGCCATCGGCCGCCCCAGCGGTGGCCGAGACCGAGCCAGCAGCCCAGACGCCCGGGACCAAGTCGCCGCCATGTCTGACTTCTACCGCCCCAGCGCCGGAAGCGGAAGGCGGCAGACGAGGGGGCGGGACCAGAGCCTCCTAAGGAAAGCTCCTATTGGGCAGTGTCTTCACCAGCCCGCCCCCCCCGCCCGGCGCTTGCGCACTGACATCCAACCCGACCGCGTCCGGTCCACCTCCGGGGAGCCACCGAGCTAGAGCGCTTGCGCCCCGGGCCTCTCTTCAGGAGTCACCTTTCCTGGTCCTCTTCCTTCTGGCGCAGTTTCCGCAGGGCGCCCAGGCCAGGAAGGGCCTCGGAGTGCGTGGGCTCGGGCAGTCAAAAATGCCATTCGCTTTCCTTGGCATCCTCTGACCTGCGGGGTTTATTCTTTTTGTTGCTTTTTTCCCATGACCCCTCTGGGATTGTCGGCATTGTGGTCTCCCCAACTAGCATATAGATAAGCTCTACTTCCTTTGCAGCTTTCCCGGGAGCTGGATGCACACACGCCTGTGATGAAAGAGCCAACAACGGAAACCAGAGAGAGTCCTGGACTGGGCGCCAGAAGATGTGTATTCTAATCCGGGACCGACGTTTATAGCGGGTTTAGTCTGGCCCTGGCATTTATGGAAGCAAAAATCGACATCTGTTCTGTTTTGTTTCTTCAACCCTTCCCCCGCCCCGTCTTTCCTTTTCTTCCTTTTACTCATCCCAAAGGAATAATAATAATAAGAGCTAAAAAGCAAATACAAAAGACATTATGAAGACAAACTTCTGGAGTCATAGACCCCTTTAGAAAGCGATGAAAGCTCTCTCCCCTTCTGTGCCAGTACCAGCATAATGAGCGTGGCCGCCTTCCATCCTGTGGACTTCTACAACTGTCCGGATCAAGAGATTCCTGACAGGAACAAAAGCAGAATTGCTCTCTTTAAAGAACCAGTGGATACACATGAAAACTGGTCACAAAATCAGGTCCTGCTCTTTTTAAGAGGAGACATTGGAGAAGAACGAAGCTGGGTCTATTAAGGAGCCACACAGGGGCTTGACCACCTACTTAGGAAACTAGGTTCAATGGTGTTCTGCCATGCCAAGTTGAAAATTTCACCACGATTTGATCAATGGAACATTGATGGAGAAACTTCCAGCTACTTCCTTTGTTCTTCTGCTTCCTCATTAACAGAATGACTAGTAATATGGAAGACCTCTGGTTTGGGCGAGGGAGGGAGAAGAATGGGGTGAAAGCTATGCAGCCTTTCCCTAGAAGTGTGTGCATCATGAACAGTGTAGCATACAGCCTGTGCCCTAGGATCCCAGGATACGTACCCCTGGGGAGGGAGACAGCAGGATGCCATGCTGAAGACTGAGTCCCATCTTGATCTTCCTTTATACCCTTGTGACCTTGGTCAAGTTCAATGTACCAAATGCTTTTAGATCATGCCATTTCTCTAAAGACAATGTAGGATGCACTTAAGGAAATTCATAATCTGATCTAGCATTAGGTCTTTTACCAAGTAGCCTAGATTTTCACATTCCATTGCATAGGTAGGATCATCAGATCCCTGGGCATTCTCAAACACAGCCAAAGGGTATATGAGGCCCCACACTGTAGCCATGGAAAGAGCCCAGACTCAAGAATCTTCTGCTTGCAGGAGGGAAGGATGAGCCCACCTTGGGTCCTGACACAATTTGAATAAGTGGCCCGTTTGAGGGAGGGCAAGGTTCAAACAAAGACAGTCTCTTTCTGGTCCCCCTGATTCCTGACTCAGACTAAAAAGAGACAAGGAGCGCCAACCTCCAGTCAGGGCTTGGGACCCCAGCCCAGGCAGAGCCTTTGGACCCAAGCTTGGCTCCCATCTCTCCTCCAGGATGGGATTCTGTGACTCTGACTCACAGGCTTTAGGCCAGAGGTATGCTTCCTAGAGGCCCGCAGATGCAGATATTCCCAGAAGGAAAACAACTGGGTGTGCTCATTTGGATTGGGGGTGGGGGGGCACACTGCCCACTTTGCCCTTCCTAGCTTACCTGGAGTCGGGTGCAGGGCAATGGTGTGCAGCCCTGGAGCAGTGGGTGCCGAGGACAAGAGGGCTTTTAGCATCATGTTCTGCATGCCAATCTGGTGCATCTGGGCATTCTGCATCAGCATCATCTCCATCGTGTCTGGAAGGAGAGCTGGGGCTCAACCTTCATGTGGGCAAGGTGCTGGTGATGGGGGCCTGCTCTGTCAACTAAGCTTTTGTTTATAGATACTTGTTCAAAACGGTGCTTTAACAAGAGATAGGAGAACTGGCCACCGCCTTTGTGCAGGTCTGTGTGGTATCTACTGAGAAGGGAACATTTATGTCCAAGAGTCTGTCTGTCCTAAAGTTGTATTGCCTGTGTCCAGGTGGCCTCCCAAGAGGCTGTCCCAGTGTATGTGTATGCTACCGATGAGCAGAAGCCCCCCCTGCTCACACCCTCCCTGTCATAGAGAGCATGGTGGACCCAAAAGGTACGGCCATACCCTAACCCAGGAACCCCGGGATAGAATCCTATTTGAAGAAAGAGTCTTTGCAGATGTGGTTAAAGCAAGGCTCTTGAGGTAGGAGATCATCTTGGATTGTCCCGGAAGCCATGAAGGCAACAGCAAGTATTCAGTAGGAAAACAACAGAGGTCCAGTGTCTGCTCGGCCACCAGCTGGGTTCCTGCTTCTCCACGGTGAGGATGTAATTTGCATTTATTCATGCTTTCATCTGGCAATCATTTGTTAAAGCCCAGCTCCACCTTAGGAGTGTATCAAACCTTCATCTCTAAGCATGAGATTGTATTTAACAATTAGGAACAAAGGTGCCTACTATGGCCCAACCAAGAGCTATGAAGTCTCTTCTCCCTTCAACTCACCGACGTCGAGTCAATGCTGACTCACAGCGACCCTCTAGGACAGGGTAGAGGTGCCCTGTGGATTCTTAGGTGGTGACTGTTGATGGGAGCAGAAAGCCCTGCCTTCCCCAGGCAGAGCAGCTGATGAGTTCCAGATGCTGACTATGTGGTTAGCTGCCCAACAGGTCACCAACCCACTCCGCCACCAGGGCTTGGGGTCGCTTGGATGGCAGTGAACCCTGATGGAAAAACACCCCGTGTCTGGCTCATGTTAAAAATTGATACATGTTCATTTTCTCATATGGCTCTCATACACCTGCAGGAAGGGCCTGCCAACTAAAGACCCTGGGTGTCACATGCTTGGCACACAGTACATATGCAGGCATGGTGTCTGTGCTGGCACCACCAAGTTGGCTCAGCATTTTTAACTTCAGGAAACCAAAGTCATGAAAAACAGCCCATCTTGTGGTTGTGTGCAGGTGAGTTGATTCCAACTCATCAGGCCCCTGTAGGACAGATTCAAACTGCCCCGGAGGGTGGTGGTGTGATTATAAGTTGGGCTGCCATCTGCAAGGTCTGCAGTTTGAAGCCACCAGTCGCTCCTTGGGAGACAGACAGGCCTTTCTATTCCTGTAAACAGCTACAGTCTCAGACACCGGTGAGGGAACACTATGAGTCAGCATTGATTCAATGGCAGTGAGTTTTGAGTTTCATCTTTTAAAATTTTAATTTTTTATTAATTATTTGAGTTTAATTTTTATAGGAGCAGATCACCACCAGACACTTTCTCCTGAGGAGCCTTTGGTGGCCTCTGAGCACTTAACTGGTGACCCACCTGGGCTACTTAGCTAATGTCCCCTCCTCCCCCCAAAAAACAAAAACACTGATACCTGGGTCAAACTGCCCTGTGGATTTCCCAGACTATAACCCTAAAAGATGGGGTAGAAAACCCCATCTGTCTCCCTAGTTAATGTGTCCTGAGCACTTATTTTGTGCGCAGAGTTGTGCTAGGTGTTTGACAAGATTTGTCTTCCCCATCTCAGAAATAAGCCATTCTGGTTTTTTTCTGGCCCAAATCATTAGAGTGTCCTCTTTGAGTCTTCTCCCTCCTACCCCCACCCACCTCTCCTTTCATGTCCAGCCCTTCGGCACGCCCTGCTGGCTCTCCCTCCAAGAATTAAACAGACTCATTACTTCTCACCAGGGACTGCTACTGCTGGAAGCAGAGGTACTTTGGCCTTCGCTGGGAGGATTACAACCACTTCCTCACCCCTTTCCCTGCTGCCCCACCCTGGTCCACAGTCTGTTCTCTGCAGGGCATCCTTTCAAATGGAGGCATCTTGATAGACCCTCCTGTACAACCTGTCCTGCTGCCTGGTCCGTCTTTATTTCCTTCCACTCCCCTACCCCTTGCCCACTTCCCTCCAGTTACTTTGTCTGTAAAGATTATGGAGGTTTTTAGGGACGTGAACAGGTGCAGGTGGCAAACTGTTCAGATGAGGATTTTTCCACGACGACTCCTCTTAGCCTCTCCGGTTACATTGGCTTCCTTGCCTTTCTTTGGAAGCGCCGGACGTGGTCCTCCCTCAGGACCTTTGCACGCGCTCGTTTTTCTGCATACAAGTTTCCCCCTAGATCATTTGTTGACGTTCAAAGACATTCAGGTCTGCTCAACAGTCCTCCTGTCTTAGAGGAAGCCTGGAGCCTCCGAAAGTAAAATCCCCTCTCCCCATCCTAACCCTCGAACTTCCTGACCCTACCTTCTCTATCGTTACCACTTGTACGAGCAGCTGCCACATGATATGTTTGATGGTCTATCGTTTGCCTCCTCCACCAATTTCCATGGGGCAGGGACAGTACTGTGTCCACTCCAGCACGGAGCACGTGGAAGGTACCCCCCGACAACACAATCTATTAATTCTAACCATGATCCTATCGAAGGTACTCTTCTCCCACTCCCTGGATGAGGAAACAGAGACCATGAGACATTCAGGAAATTGACCAAAGTCACACAGCTGTAAGCGCATGATGGATGTAGGCAGTCTGGGGCTCAAAGGAAAATTCTGCTTCTAGCAGAATGATATCCACTCCAAGAGGTCACCTGTCAAGTTCCTACTGATCCGATGCTCTGCGTAGGGATTCCCAAGAAGAGAAACAATGAATGAATGAGCTTCTGACTTCAAATCCCCCAACCAAACTCTCGGTCATCAAGCCGAGGCTACAGGACAGGGTAGAACTGCCCCTGAGTTTGCAGACGATTTCACTGTAAACTTAAGTAGAAAGCCCGGTCTTTCTCCCACAGAGTGGCTGGCGGTGTCCGACTGCTGGTCTTCAGATGGCAGCCCCACGTGTAACCACTATGACACCTGGGCTCCTTTTTCTCACTTCTGAGGGTGTGAAAGCAGCCATCTATGTGTGTGTATTTCAGGTCATGAAGTGCAGGAACCCCAGGTGCGTCTTCGTTGTGTTGTGTGTGTGGGTCTAAGCTTGTGCTGCCCTTCCTGGCCTCACTGTGACCACCAGGAGGCCAGCCCTCTGAGCCTCCCCCAGGCCAGTGGCCGGCCAGGCCTAGATTTGACGTCATCCTCTGTGATAGCTGCAAGGCTGGAGGCACAGCGAGGAACTAAAGCTCTCTCTGATCCCCATTTCTTGATTTCCCTGTCTGGGAGACAGTGCATTGATTGGGCTGAGACTGGGGGAGGCCACCCAGCCAAGGACAGAGCTTGCTTATGGGCAGTGTCTCAGGGCTATCTTGCCTGTTATGTCTACTGCGGTTTCCAACTGGAGCAGGTCCAATTCCTGGCATGTAGTGGGCATCAATGAAGACCAAGGGATGAATCCTCGGAGAAGGCAGAGAGGAGGCATCTCCCAGCAGGCTACAGGGGACGTCAGCCTGCCATCTCCATCTTCCGAATAGCTTATTTGTCCTGTCACCATTATGAATATATTCACTTTGTGTCTCAACTGTGTGCCGGAACTGGGGACAGTAGTGAATTGGAACATAGAGGTCCCTGTCCTCATGGCTCACTCAGTCTAACAGGGAAACTGACAGTACATTGTTACAGCCAGTGCGATGGGTTCTACAATAAGAAGGCATCATAGCCTTGCAGGAAGGCATTATAGCCAACACAACCTTGCATCAAATGGGCCTTGGTATCAAGTTCAAGTCCCAGATCTGCTCTGTAGCTGTGGGCAAATAAAAGGCTTTAATGTCTTATCTGTGCAATGGGCTTGTTGCGAAGACTTACTAATAGATATTCAACTAAAGCACCACCTTTCAAGTGAATTCCAACTCGTGTGGACCCTATGGGCCAAATTAGAACCATTCCATAAGCTGATGGAACCAGCCAGCCTCATCTTTCTTCCACGGAGTGGCTTGTGGATTTGAACCAGCATCCTTTCCGTTAGCAGCCCCATACTTAACCCATGATGATGCCAGGGCTAGTGTTTATTGTGTACATGCTAAATGAGGGGACTTGGAGTAACGCATGGGTAAATGGGATTAAAAGAGAATGGACTTCCCCCCTCAACCCAGCCCCACTATTCAAACTGCCTGGTAGCTACTGAGGGAGCATTGGTGGCCAAGTGGTTAAGTTCTCAGCTGCCCACTGGAAGGTCAGCAGTTGGGACCCAAGAGCCACTCCTCTGGGAGAGAGCTGAGACAATGCCTGAATTTTTTATTTCAAGAAAAAAATTTTTTTATTCTTTACTTTGAGAGTTATCAATATATATTAATCTATACATTTAACTAAATGTTACGAAAACATCACGCTTAGCATTATAGGGATAAGGATTTACAGTCTCGGAAGCCCAATAGGGGCAGTTCCCTGTCCAATTAGGTCCCTAGGAGTCAAATCAACTTGAAGGCATCAGGCTTACTATATGAGGATGGAGTACAAACAAAACAACAATAACAAACCATTGTGACAAAAGCAAATAGACCTTTATTAGTAAACAGACATCACACTGTGAAGCAATTATATCTCAAAAAGATCCTTCATCTTGTCTGCTCACTTCTGAAGGCAGAAGTGTTTTTAAGTTTGGGGAACGAAATCGGAAGGAACAAGATAAAGGCTGTAGGGGAAATGGGATGCCGAGTAAGGTTTCCCAAGGAAATTCTTGTGGGACAGACCTTGCTCCTCCTGAAGAATGAGCAGGTATATTGTCATGACGGAAACACACACACACACACACACACACACACACACACACAAACATATCTAAATCATTTTATTGGGGGCTCATACAACTCATCACAATCCATCCATTGTGTCTAGGGCATTTGTACATTTGTTGCCATCATCATTCTCAAAACATTTTCTTTCTACTTGAGCCCTTGGGATCAGCTCATTTCCCCCCCTCCCTCCCTCACAAACCCTTGATAATATAAGAATTATTATCATATGGAAAAACATTTCACTACACCTTTCTTGGCTTTTAATTCATCAATACAGTTTCAATTTTCTGCAAACTTCCTCTTACTAAACTCCTGGGCCTGCCCTGTGTCCATCAAGAAGACTGATCGTGACAGCCCCTTCGGTATCCCAGAAAGCCACTCACCATAACTTTTTGAGCTGACCGTTCTGCTTTGAATTCATCTTTGAAGCCTGCCTGACCTTCCTTCCAACACCCAGTCCGTCTAACTCTTGTCTGACAGGTGGGGCAGCATTCCCCTCAACAGGCTGCAGAGCATCTGTGATTTGGGAAGAGGTCCACTGGAGTTTGGTTAAACATTTGATACTAGCTCTGACCTCAAGAGTCTCTTCCCCTCCAAGGCACAAAACCTAGCCTTGCTTTGGAGGAGTAAGGCAAGTGCATTACTGAGGGAAATTAGCTGCAGCCACTCACTGCTCACAGACCAGCACATTTTGCGTGGAATAAACTCATGTGGTATGGATGGGAACCCAAGTGGCAATGTTTTTTTTAACTTACCTTTGTATACTAAAAAAAAGGTATACCAAAACAAGAAAGAGGAAAAACCTCACTGCCATAGAGTCCACTCTGACTCACATGACACTGTCGGACAGAGTAGAACTGCCCCTGTGAGTTCCCGAGACTGTAATTGTTTCAGGGACTAGAAATCCCCGTCTTTCTTCTGAGGAGCCGCTGGTAGCTTTGAACTGCTGACCTTATAGATGGAGCTCAGTGGGTACACCATCAAGACTCCTTACCTTCATAATCTGGGCCCTTTCACACGGATTAATTTACAGTCGTACGGTACGTGGCACCGTGGTTCGTTTCTAGACTGCTAAGGGAAGTTGTGGTTCAGACTCTCCCACCAGGTCCATGGGAGAAAGATGAACTGCTTCCGTAAAGATGGCGGCCTGAGAACACCTGTTGGGATAGTTCTATGGGGTCACATTGGGTCATTATGAGCCAAAACTCAATGGCGCTTAGCAACGACATCCTTGTAGCCTGGGCCCTTTACTTGCAGTAACTTGTTCCGTTCTTATGCCACTCCATGAGTTAGATGACACATTCATGTAGACAGATGTCTTTCTGGGTTTTAATTTTCCTACAAGGAATGCACATTGCTTTTGCTAATCAGAGCCTAGCTCTCACCAAAGATCAGATGACAAGGTTGCTACCAGCGCTTGTCGTTGTTCATGACCCCCCCTTACACTGTAAGGCTAAGCCCGCTGCGGGCAGGGTCGCGTGGGCCCTGCGAGTCTGGCACAGAAAAGGCGTCAACAAACGTGGACAAAGGTAGTGGCCCGGGCCTGTAGTTCCGCGCTCTCCCGGCGGGTGGCAGGCTTCGCATGTGCGGGCGCCGCCCAAGGCGCGGCTGCGACCTTCAACGTGGCGCTCTGGGCTTTGGGTCCTTGAAGGTGGGAGGATGGGTAGGAGGGAGGGAGGCTGGCCCTGTCCTGAGGCTCAGGAACTCCTTCCTAAAGCCTCCCCTTTGGCGGATTTCCCCTGTCTCTCCCCGGGAACAGGCAAAGGACACTTCGCTTTCCAGAGCGGGCTCCCCAGGGCTTGGGGAGCAGAGAGGACAGGCCCTGGGCCCAGGGGAGAAAGAGAATCTTCCTTGTCCTACCTCGTAACCCCCAGGGCGCCCCCATACTCCACAGTCCACTAACCATCCCCACCCAGAGGCTCCTTTGATCTTGGCAGCTACCCAGGAGGCAGGTGCTAAAGCAAAATCAAACTCACCAGGCCCATCCAGTCCATCGCGACCAGGTTAGAACCCCATCTCTATTTCTCAGCGCAGGACCTGTAAGGCAGCTTACAGAGGAGCGCCCGGTCAAGGTCACACACAGACTGAAACAGAGTCTGCTTGCAAATCCCTTCCCCTAATCCAGCCCTTAGGGGCAAGGGTGCTGCCCGCCTCACTTACTGTTAACTGTGGATACTCAGGGCATCTGTCTGTCATGTCCTTCCTGTGCTGCCAGACGGGGGACTTATATGACCCCACTTAATACTTCCAACAGCCCTGTGGAATGAGGATGTCTAGGATCTCCGCTTTACCGATGAGGAAATGGAACCTCAGAGAAGCAACCATTGATAAAGCTGGAAACAAATCCGACAGTGCCAAGCTGTCAAACACGGGTCTGTCTGCCTGGCCCCTAACCCAATCAGCACACACTTTTAATAACCACTCAGACATCAAATAGATTACATTCCCGTGCGTCTGTGTGTGTTTCATTTTATTGGGGGCTCGTACAACCCTTATCACAATGCATCCATCCATCCATCCTTTGTGTCAAGCACATTTGTGCATTTGTTGCCATCATCATTTCCAAAATGTTTTCTTTCTACTTGAGCCCTTGGTATCAGCGCCTCATTTTCCCCCTTCCTCTCTCATGAACCCTTGATAATTTATAAGTTATTTTTTCATGTCTTACACTAATTGATGTCTCCCTCCCTCTACCCATTTTTCTGTTGTCCATCCCCCTGGGAGAGGGTTATAGGTAGATCATTGTAATCAGTTCTCCTTTTGTCCCCCCACCTTCCCCCTACCCTCCTGGTATCGCTACTCTCAATATTGGTCTTCAGGGGGCTGTCTGTCCTGGATTCCCTGTGTTTCCAGCTCTTATCTGTGTCCATGTACATGTCCTGGTCTAGCCAGATTTGTAAGGTAGAATTAGGGTCATGATAGTGGGGGGAGGAAGCATTAATGAACCAGAGGAAAGCTGTATGTTTCATTGATGCTATACTGCACCCTGACTGGCCTGTCTCCTCACCTCCACCTTTCTGTAAAGCAATGTCCAATTGCCTACAAATGGGCTTTGGGTCACCACTCCACATTCCCCACCCCATTCACATTAACATGATTTTTTTGTTCTTGGTCTCTGAGGCCCGATACCTGATCCCCTCAACACCTAGTAATCGATCACACAGGCTGGTGTGCTTCCTCCATGTGGGCTTTGTTGCTTCTCAGTTAGATGACCAATTGTTTATATTCAAGCCTCTAAGACTAAAGATGCTATATCTTTTGATAGCTGGGCACCATCTGCTTTCTTCACCACATTTGCTCATTCCCCCATTTTGTCTTCAATGATCATGTCAGGAAGGTGAGGGTCTCAGACAGTGAGATTATTAGAACAAAGTGTTCTTGTGTTGAGAGAGCACTTGAGTAGAGGCCCAATGTATGTCTGCTTCCTTAATATTAAACCTATAAATATATATACATAGATCTATTTCCCCATCATATATAAATATATTTACATATATACATGCCTGTATTTAGAACTCTATAAATGCCCTTTGCCTATTTCTTTCCTCTGTTTCCTTTTACTTTCCTCTTGTCCCAGTATCATGCTCAGCCTTCATTTAGGTTTCAGTAATTCCTCTAGGTTACATTGCCCTTGATCAACCCCTACCAGACCTCCTACACCCTCTTTGCCATCTATTTTCGGTCACTTGTTCCCTTGTCCCTGGGTTTAACACCCAATTCCTTTCCCCTGTCTCCCCCTCTCCCATGTCCCCCCAGAACCATCATCCCATTTGTTGTTTTCTCCGCTGGTTTGTTTATCCCAGGATCTTATCTAGATAGACATGCAGAGATAATAATATGCACAAACACAAGACAGCAAAATAAAGCAACAAGGGAAAATAAAACAATAATAACAAAAAAGCCAACGACAAAAAAATACAGAAAAGAAAAGCCTATAAATAGTTCAAGGTCTGTGTGTTGACCTTTAGGAGTGTTTTCCAGTGAGTCTGATGGGGTGCCACACCCTGGCCCCACAGTCTACTTTTGGTGTTCCCTGGGTATTCATTGCTCGGCTCCCCTTGCTGTTCTGTTGCACGCCCTTAGTGTTTCGTCTCAATGTGGTGGGGTCAGATTGGGCACAGTTCCCACAGTGTGTCCCCAGTGTTTCTCCTCTAGCGCTATGGGTCAGTGAGGGACATCGTGTCTCATGATGGGGCTGGCCCTATGGTCCTCTCTGTGCAGAAATATCATCCTCAGGGCTTGGTGGACCAGGCTGTGCTTTCCTCTCTTCCTTCCCCTTCATTTGCTCCTGTGTGCTCTGATCAGACATGTCCCTCTCCTTGAGCTATAGCTTCAGTGCTGTCCTCTGAAGTGAATTCTTCTGGGCGTGCGTGTGTGTGTGTGTTTTAAGAAAGAATGAAGTCCTTCCCCACCTCGTCTTCCAGCCAACCTCGATCCACTTCCAGAAATGTCACACATAGATTTCTTTTAAAAAAATCATTTATGTAGTTACTTATTTAAACCACACAGAGATTTCTAATGTATCTTAAAAACCAGTGGCCATTCAGTCCATCCCAACTCCTGGAAGCCCCCTGGGTGCACGATAGAATTGCCCCATGGGGTTTTCATGGCTGGAGCCTGTTTAGATGGCCAGTCCTTTCTTCTGAGGTACCTCTGGGTGGGTTGAAACTGCCAGCCTTTCACCTGGCAGTTGGCTGCTTGCCTCATTGTTCTGCCCAGTAAACTATTACCTTTCGATGTTTCTCGTCATTGGGTACCCAGGCGGCTGCTGTTGGGTTGATTCTGACTCGAGTAGGACTGTGCTCCACAGCGCCTCCAGTGGCAGTGTCTCATTTTAAAGCGCGATCACCGGTCCGTCCTTGAAGATCAGGCGTCCTGGGGAGGCCTTCCCTGGTCACACTCTGAAAAAGAATCCCTTTCCCTCCATAGTGAAAACCTAACAAGAAAGAAAGAAACAAACCCACAGCCGATAGGAAGACAGAGGCGCAGTCTCAGAAACTCACAGGGGGCAGATCCACCCTGTCTTATAGGCTAAGAATCTGCAGCGCCTCAACAGCAGTGAGTTTTGAGAGAACTACCCCTGTGGGCGTCCAAGGCTGTACATCTTTACGGAAGTTAAAAGCCACATCTTTATCGCCCAGAGCGGCTGGTGGGTTTGAACTGCTGCTTTCCAGGTAGCACCCCAATGAGTAACCACTGTGCCCCGAGGACTCACAGGACTATTATTACCCTCCTTTGCCAGACAGGGTAAATGAAGGCCTTGAAAGCTTAAGTAAATTGTGTCCAAAGACACATAATTAGAAAGCAGTGATGTTAGGATTTGAACTCAGGGAGACTTGGGCAGGGAGTCCTGTGACCCACGAGGGCCGAGCCATCAAGAGTGGCCAGGAGGAGCCTTCTGAGGGGGCTGAAAGCCTGAGCCTGCTCTCTCGGATAGGATAGGGTGCATCTAGGAGCAGGTGTTCCCCGGGTCCCATTACAAAGGGATTCTCCTCCACTTATTCAAATGTCACCGTTTGCTGCCTGGCTCTCCGGAGCGCAGATAGAAAGACTTAGTGCAAACAAACAAAGGATTAGCATTGACAATGGAGGTGAAAACAGGATCCGTATTAGAGGAGGATCCGGCTTCCCCCACCATTCCTTGGCTGCTGATAAGAGGCCTCTAACAGTCCGAGAGGCCACGCCCCCTGGGCCCGCCCAGATTCTCACCCCCACCGCCATTCTCTTCTTGCAAGTGTGAAGGGGTGGGGGTGCTTGTTATCTGGAGGTAGGAAACCACGGTCCCCTTCCCGCCTCTGCAGAGCCATCCTGATTCCTCAGACGGAGCCCCAGGCCGTCCTCACCTCCAGGGATGCATCCTTCTCTGTGGGTTCTGATCCCGCCCCCCCCATGTGCCCCTCCCCCACCTTCAGTAGGAACCCTGGTGGTGCAGTGGTGCAGTGCTAGACTGCTCACCCACCAAAAGGTCGATGGTTTGAACCCACCAACAGCTCTATGGGAGCACAGCAGATCTTCTGTAAGGCGTGTAGCCCAGAAAGCCCTATGGGCCAGTTCTGCTCTACTCTCAGTATGAGCAGCGCACTGAGACACAGTCCCCTCAAGGCCCCATCACCACAGCCTCAGCCCCACAAGCGCCCTAGCTGTGTCTCTTCCCCCTGGCCCTGGGCCCATCACGCTACTCACCACTTACTTCCCCGCTCGAAGCCCCCCCTGGCAACCTCTGAGCCCCCACAGAAAACGGGTCTCACCACATCCCCATTTCTGATTTGCTTCTCTATGTCTCTCTACTGCCCATCTAGGGGCCCTCTCCCAGCCACCCGCTTGCCTCCAGGTTGGGTGCTAATGGCGGATACCGAGGCTGGAAGGAGAGGGCATCCGCTCCTTCATGTAGCCTGCACTCTTCTCCAGGCAAGTCAAAGGCAGATACCCTGGCTCCAACCGCCAGAGAGCCTGACTCTATGACTGGCACAGGGCCTGGGAATCTGCACTTTAACAAGCCCACAACCTGAGTCTGGCGCAGGGGAGGCGAAGGAACTAGGGAGGCAACAAGCGGGGCTGCTTTCAGGGCAGGAGTCACAGCAGCCCTGGGCCCCCACCGGCCAGACTGGGCCCTGCACATGGGAGGCATTTAAACCTGATTATTGGGTGAATACTTGGAAGAACAAATGAATGGTTGCCAGGTGTGATTCATTCCACACCGAACCACTTGGCTTTGGTCTCTGAAGAGCCACGTGAGAGGCCAGCTGTTTCCGCTTTTCGGGAATGGAGGTGGCATTGCATAGAGCTGTGCTGCTCAACCTGTGGGTCGCGACCCCTTTGGGAGTCGAGTGACCCTTTCCCAGGGGTCACCCGATTCATCACAGTAGCAAAATGACAGTGATGAAGTAGCAACGAAAATAATGTTATGGTTGGAGGGTCACCACCACAGGAGGACCTGTATGAAAGGGTGGCGGCATGAGGAAGGTTGAGAAATGCTGGGTTAGAAGTTCCGGTGCCGACAGTGTCTCCCACTTCCTGCTGTGCCATGTGGTTATCCAGTGGTGCTTAGCCTTGACTTCTTCAGCTGCAAAATGGGCGTGGAGGGGACAGCTCTTCACATACTGCCTGGCACAGAGCCAGCGTTAAAACTGTAACCAATACCCTTCCTGGAAGGGGTTTCAGAGTCTTGAATTCAGGGTCTCCCCACTCAGGGCTCCACGGATCACTCCCTCCCAAGGAATCAAAAGTTAGAGTTCAGGGGTGGTCTGTGAACCTCCACCAGCAGAATACAAACTTGTGTATGCCTCTCCATGTTCCCGGACTTACAGGAAATCCTAGCGAGCAGATCGACTCCATCCTGTGGGTGCTGTAAGTTGGAATCACCCAATGGCAGTGAACGTGGTTGAACTGGGTCCAGTTTCCTAAGGAGGAGAACTTCCGTTTTCAACAAGTAGAGAGCTACGAGAAACTGAGTTCAGAAAGGGAAGGAGCCTTGTTCCAAGTTTCTCGCTTCGTCTTCTATGTATTCATTCCTTTAAGTCCTCGCCCCTTCAACACAGCCAACAAACTGCCCTCAAGTTGACGCCCACTCATAGACCCCGAGGACAAGGCGGCACTGCGCCCGAGAGTCTCTGAGACAGACTCTTTTCCGGAGGAGCAGTTAGTGGTTGTGACCCTTCCTGTTAGCAGCCCGTAGAACCCCGTAGGACCATGCCACCACGCCACTAGGGCTCCCCTCCTTCAACCGAGCGTCCGATATTCCTGAGGATCCAGTGTGCATCAGGATCCGGAGACGACCCCTCCGAGCCGCTCCACTCCCTTCTTCCGAACAGCTCCCCAAAGCGGCTGCGGCTCTGCGTTTGTGTTCGAGTTTACCACGTACTGTCCACTCCCTGAACTAAACAAGTCCCGGTGGCTAGTCAAGTGCTGTCTCAAGGAGCCTTGAGGAGCCCCAAAAGAGCCTACATGGGCCCAATTCAAGCCTTTACTAGGGGCCCTGGGGGTGCAGTAGTTACGACTTGGGCTGCGATCCACATGGTTGACAGCTTGAAACCACCAGCAGCTCCTCTGGAGAAAGGCTGGGCTTTCTACTCTCATAGACAGTCACAGTCGGGCAATGAATGTACAAATGTGCTTGACACAATGGATGGGTGGATGGATTGTGATAAGAGTTGTATGAGCCCCTAATAAAACGATTAAAAAAATAGTCAGTCTTGGAAACCCATGAGGGTGTGTGTGTGTGTGTGTGTGTGTGTGTGTGTGTGTGTGTGTGTGTCACTCTGAGTCACCATTGACCCGACGGCAGTGAGTGCTTCTTTACTACCTGTTTGATGTGAGGTCTCTACTTTCCCTCTCTGAACCCTCAATTTCTCTCTCTCTCTCTCTCTCTCTCTCTCTCTCTCTCTCTCTCTCTCTCTCTGTTTTGTGTGTGTGTTGCTTAGATGCGATCGACTCTGTCCTGACTCACAGCGACCTTGTCTACAGCAGAATAAAACACAGCCCAGTCCTGCGCCATTCTCAGCGATGACAACGAAGCTCATTGTTGTAGCCACCGAGTGAGTACGTCTCGTTGAAGGACTTCCACTTTTTCACTCATGTGCTTCTTTCCCAAGCACGACGTCCCTTTCTAGGGATTGGGCCCTCCTGATAACACCTCCATGAGACCAAGTCTCGGCATCTTCGATTCTGAGATAGTTCAGGTTTATTATGCCAACCTGGCTGATAAACATATGTGGGATTAATTGAAGGGCAGAGAGATAAAAGACTCCGTGAGCCTCACCCTTCTAGTTCTCAGGTCTCTTGCTCTCTGATGGTTGGACCAGGGTGCAGCTGCCTTAGCCAGTTCCCTGCTTCAGCTGGCAAGACTCACTTCCTGCAAGACATCCCTGAGGAGAAGCCACATGGACCTACCCCGATGCAGCCCTGGGTGCTGGAGCAGCCGTGTGGAGACCCCTGCCAGCGCTGAGATGCTTACATGCTCACTGATTCGTCTTTCCTCATGCAGTCGGCGTCATTGCGTGTGTGCTGTGAGATTGAGGAGGACTTTGTAGATTGGTGTCGGACAGATGAGCTAATGTTGGACTTGTGGGCTTGGACAGCACTGGGTTGGGATGCTTTCTTAATGTGCACTTACCCCTTATACAAAACTCTGTCTTATATACATAAGAGTTTCTGTGGATTTGTTTCTCTAGTCTACCCAGACTAACACCGATTCTCAAGAGCATTTTAGCAGTACTTCGTCCAAGACGGATTTGTCTGTCCTTCTCGTAGTCCACGGTACTTCCAATATTCTTCACCAACACCACAGTTGAGATGCATCAACTCCTCTGTGGTCTTCCTGTTTTACTCTCCAACTCTTGACCAACAGGTTTATTGGCATATACTTCACCTGTCACACAACTGAGTCAACTGGTCGTAGTAGGAAGAGTTGTGCAGTCATCACGCAGATCCACATCAGAACCTCATCTTCATGTGCTCACTGTTGCTGGTCCCGAGGCCACTGTGAACACCATGCCTTGGGCCAGGTGCACCTCCGCCCCACAGTGACATCCTTGCTCTCCGGAGCTTGCTGCCCAGTCTTCCTGTGAGAGTTAAATTAAATACCTGGACTTGAAAAATGGCTTATACACCTTCAAGTCCGGTGCCAGTATTAAGGTATCATTGATTGGAAAGACGTTAGGAAGTGAAACTAATTAACGGGAACCATACAATTCTCTTCTCCAGTGTTGTTTTCTTAAATCTGTGCTAGAAGCTTTCTTACTTGATCTGATGAAAAGAAAACCCAGGGAAGCAGGAAATGGTAAAAATTATCCGACATTCCTCACATACTCTATTTTAGCTTTAAAACCTGCCGTGATGAGAAATGGTCTATACAAACCACAGCTTCTTCTACCCCCGAGACCCAGGTGGTGTCTAGCCACCACTACCAACTACTCACACCAGAGTCACAATAAATGTTTCCTGATGGAGTGGGAGAAAAATGTGAAACAGTACCTCAAGTTCCTAAAAAACAAAACAAGCCTGCATCTACTCTATTGGTTGACACTGGAGGGAGGGATCCTCGAGACTTGCCCTTTCTACATCAAACCTTGAACCAAAATTAATCCTGAGGTCACCTTGTATCTGAACAGCAAAAAACCCCAAAAAACCCAAACCACCAAACTCACTGCCATTGAGCCGATGCCAACTCTTAGCCCCTGTGAGTTCCCGAGAGTATAAAGCCCCAGCTCTCTCCCAAGGAGCAGCTGGTGGTTTCGAACTGCTGACCTGGAGGGCTGCAGTCCAACATGAAGCCACGGTCCCACCAGGGTCCTTATCAAAGAACGAACATCACCTGTTTGTACTCCTAGGAAAAAATCACAATGGCTTTAAGACAACATGCGTGCAAGGGGGCAGGCCGGAACCAGCGTAATGGAAATGCAACCACCAGTGTGCCCATGAACGTGCCCACACATCGTGAAGAACACAGCCAGTGTCCCTGAAAGACCTGTGTAGCAATTGGGGAGCGGGAAGCCAAGTTGCCGTGCAAACCTTCACCCAAACACAATCAAGTATTCTTTAAAAGCAAAACAAAACAAAAACGTCCTATTCTGCTATGGGCCAAAGCCTTTGTTCTCTGAGCCTGATCTGAGTCTTGGAAGGAGCCCGGGTGGTAGAGTGGATGGTATGTGGTTTAAGCATTGGACTGCTAACCACAGGTAAGTAGTTCAAAGCCACCAACCGCGCCAAGGGAGAAGTTCTGCTCTGTTCTCCAGCGTCTCGATGAGTCAGGATCACTGGATGGTAGGGGGTCTGGTTTTTTCAATTGTGTTACTCTCCTATTTTTTTACATGAACCACTCCCGTGAGTTTGAGCTTCTTAAAAGTTGATCTAGAACCGAGGGCAGTAGCTGCCCAGATGCTTGGAATATCACCTCCATCCCCATCCCATCGCCTCTAGTTGGCCAGATCTACTCACTCTGTAAAAAGTCCTTCCAAAGTGTTCGGCTACATACATGGACATCAGCTTTCCCTTCCCACTCCTCTTTCAATAGCGCGTCATATGCAGGGACTTCAAAGAGCTCATGAGAAAAACTTTTTTTCTTTTCATCATTTTATTGGGAGCTCATACAACTCTTAACACAACCCATACATACATCAATTGTATAAAGCATATTTGTACATTCGTTACCCTCATCATTCTCAGACATGTGCTCTCCACCCAAGCCCCTGGCATCAGCTCCTCATTTTTAACCCCTCTCTCCCCGCTCCCCCTTGATAATTTATAAATTATTACTTTGTCATATCTTACACTGTCCGACATCTCCCTTCACTCACTTTTCCATTGTCCATCCTCCAGGGAAGAGGTTATATGTAGATCCTTCTAATCGGTTCCCCCTCTCTACCCCACCCTCCTGGTACCCCCACTCACACCACTGGTCCTAAAGGGATCATCTGTCCTGGATTCCCTGTGTTTCCAGTTCCTATCTGTATCAGTGTACATCCTCTGGTTCAGCCAGATTTGTAAGGTAGAATTGGGATCATGATAGTGGGTGGGAAGGAAGCATTTAGGATCTAGAGAAAAGTTGTATGTTTCATTGTTGCTACACTGCACCCTGACTGGCTCTCTCCTCCCTGTGACTCTTCCATATGGGGATGTCCAGTTGCCTACAATTGGGCTTTGGGTCCCCCCTCCGTACTCCTCATCATTCATAATGATATGATTTTTTTGTTCTTTGATGCCTGATACCTCATCCCTTCTACACCTTGTGATCACACAGGCTGGTGTGCTTCTTCCATGTGGGCTTTGTTGCTTCTGAGCTAGATGGCTCCTAGTTTATCTTCAAGCCTTTAAGACTCCAGATGCTATATCTTTTGATAGCTGGGCACCATTAGCTTTCTTCACCACATTTGCTTGTGTACCTGCTTTGTCTTCAACGATTGTGTCGGGAAGGTGAGCATCATGGAATGCCAGTTTAATAGAACAAAGTATTCTTGCATTGAGGGAGCACTTGAGTGGAGGCCCAATGTCCATCTGCTACCTTAATACTAAACCTATAAATATATGCACATAAATCTATTTCCCCATCCTCATATATAAATATGTTTGCATATGTACATGCCTTTATTTAAACATCTATAAATATGCTTTGTCTCCTAGCTCTTTCCTCTATTGACTTTGACTTTCTTCTTGTCCCACTATCATGCTCAGCCTTCATTTGGGTTTCAGTAATTCCTCTTGGTGACATTACTCTTGATCATGCTCTACCAGGCCTCCTACACCCTCCTCACCACCGATTTGGATCACTTGTTGTTCCCTTGTCCCTGGGTTTGTTAACACCACTTCCTTTCCCTCCACCTCCCCCTCTCCCATGTCCCCCCTGAACTGTTGGTCCCATTGTTTTCTCCTCCAGATTGTTCATTCAGCCTATCTTATTTAGACAGATCTGTGGAGATAATAACATGCACAAAAGCAAGACAGAGCAAAACCAAGCAACAAAAGAAAACAAAGCAACAACAACAAAAGCCAATGACAAAAACTAAACTAAACAAAACAAAAAACACCACAACACAACAACAACAAAAAGGCTTGTAGTTAGTTCAAGGACTGTTTGTTGGTCTTTAGGAGTATTTTCTGGTGGAGTCTGATGGGGTGCCAAGACCTGGCCCCAAAGTCTATTTTTAGTATTCCCTGGGTACTTTGTTGCTCTGTTCCCCTTGCTGTCCTGTTCCATGCCCTTAGTGTTTTGCCTCGGTGTGGTGGGTTCAGATCGGGTGCAATTCCCACACTGTGTCTCCAGTGTTGTCCCCTGTAGGGCTATGGGTCAGAAAACCTCACTTTCTTTTGGGTTTGATTTCCACAGACTTTTGGAAACCTCTCCCTCCTACCCCCCAAAAATATAATCGCCTGATTTCATAACAAGAGTAACGGAGGATTTCCTAACTAGAGCAGTCCAACTCATGGTAAGCACATAGTGAGCAGCTTTTATAGCCGGCGAGTGCTTGCTGGTTAATAGAAGGAGACGTCCACTGAGCTGGTCAACCCACAGAAATTAAGTTCTGCTCCTCAAGGGCACACAATAACCAGCTAGCCGTCTTGGTGTCTTGCTGCGACAACACAGACCCATCAGATGGGTGACTTTCGTGAGCAGAAATTTCTTTTCTCAGTTAGGAGCCTAGACGCCCCAATTCAGGACCCCTGCTTTAAGGTATCATTTTCTCTGTGGGCTCTGGGGAAGGTGCTGGTCTCTCTCTGCTTCTGTTCCTCCTTCCCTGGCAGTCTCCACTGGGCATCCAGCACCCCTCGGTGGCCCTTGCTTGCTCCCATATCTGACCTGCTCTTTTCCTACCTCAGAAGGGATAGACTTAAAGCGCACCTTTCTCTGCTGCCCACCGCTCATCTCTCCATTGGTCGCACCATGGGGGCTTACGTGTTGCTGAGACTCTGGAAACTGTGCCTCTGGTGTTTCACATAGCAGCAGGGGCGCGCAGGGTGGACAATTTCAGCCGTTCTTTGGGCAAAGACAAATGAGAAAGAAGAAGTAGGCGGACCACTTCTAAAAAAAATTAGCCAGGAGAAACCTTATGGATTATGGGGAGCAGCAGAACATTGTCTGAGGAGCCCCTCAGGGTGCGGGGGGGGGGCACCCAGAGGAGACCTGGGGGAGAGCTGCCTCCTCAAAACAGGTGGCCTGGAGCGGAGCAAAGCCCCATTCACATAAGGAAGCAAATCCTCTTTTCATACAGGATTATAGCCCAGGCATGTTGTTGTCGGCCAGGAGAGACCAGAACTGAAGTCTTCATGGGAGCCCACTGCCAGGTCCTTCTCCCTCCTGGCAGAGACCGGAGGACTCACACCTCTCTCTCTGGGTAAGTGGTGAGACCAGAGGGGACTGGGTTCTTGCTGCTCAGTCCTGCCTTTCCGTTATTTCCTGTGCCTTTATTTGGCTGAAAGTTTCCTAAAGCATCCATTACGCTATCGGGTCACCTGTGCCAGCTTCAAGTTCTCTGCCGTGAGCCCATTGTGGTCCTCTGGACATGCCATAGCGTGCTTAATTGGGAGAATGGCAGTGGAGAAATCTTAGGGCCAGGCAGTGTATTCTAGGGCCAGCAGCAGCACCTGGGAATTTGTTAGAAATGCAAATTCTCAGGCCTCAGCACCCCAGGGCAGGTGCAAAGGAAACCCTAGGGGTAAGGACCTGCGTCTGTGCTGGGAAATGTCCCGGAACGCGGGGAGGGCTCTGCTGTCCCCTCGAGACTGGTTGGTAACAGGCGGTCTGCATTGCAGCCTTGGCACTTCAGAGGCTGTGACCTCAGACAAGTCACCACACCTCTCTGAGCGTCCATCTCCCCTCTGGACAGTCAGACTCCTAGCAAACCTACCGTACAAGGTGACGGAGGCCGTTCCTTGAGATGTTGTTTGTAAAGTGCTTGGAGCAGAGCTGTCGATGTTACCAGCCGGTTCCGATTGCCCGTGACTGTGCCCACCAGAACAAACCACCACCCAGTCCTGGTCCTGTACCCCACTGTTGCAGTGCCTGGGCCCATCCGTGCTGTTGAGAGTCTTCCTCTTTTTCACGGCCCTTCCATTCTGCCAGGCAGGATGTCCTTTTCCAGGGACTGGCCCCTCCTGATAACATGTTTGTTCCAGAGAGTCTCGTCAGCCTTGCTTCTCAGGAGCTTGCCGGCTGGGCTTCTCCCAAGACAGATTTGTTTGTTCTGTTGGCAGTCCACCGTAGTTCCTATTGTCTTCTCCAGCACCAAGATTCAAAGGCATGGCTTCTTCTTCAGCCTCCTTGATTCAGTGTCTAATTTCTTCATGCATAGGAGGCAACTGAAAATACCCTGGCGTGGGCCATGTGCACCTTAATCCTCAAAGTAGCAACCTTGCTTTTCAGCCCCGTGAAGAGGTCGTGTGCCACAGATTTACCCAAAGCAGTGCATCTTTTGGGCTCTTGACTGCTGCTTCCATGAGCACTGATTGGGGAGCCAAGCCAGATGAAATCCTGGACAACTCCCATCTTTTCTCTGCTTATCACGATGTTTGTTACCCGTTGGCTCGGTTCGTGAGGGTTTTTTGCACAGAGCAGACACTCGATAAATGTCAGGAGTAGCTCACGTGGTTATTGCTGCTGTTCGCTGCTGGGCAGCCAGCCCTCCACGGACAGCGACCCCGTGCACAGTGGAACGAAACACTGCCTGGTCCTGCCCCACCCTCGCGGTCATTCGGTCATCAGCCTGTGGTGATCCATTCATAGGGTTTATTCTGGCTGATTTGGGGAAATGCTCGCCAGACCTTTCTTCTAAGTCCGTCTTGGTCTAGAAGCTCCAGTAGAACCTCTTCAACATCGTCCTCACCGCTGTGATGTTCGAGTCAGTTGTATTAGCCGCAGCGTCAGGCACCCCTCCTTTTCCCCGACCCCCCACTTTACTGAGCCTGATGTCCTTCCGCAGGGTCTTGTCTCTCCTGAAGACATGTCCAAATCATGTGAGGCGACATCTCGGACCATCTTCACCGTGAAGGAGCATCCTGGATGTCCTTCTCCCAAGACAGATTTGTTGTTGAGCTTCTGGCAGACTGTGATCTATTTCATCTTTTTCTTTTTTTTACTAACTCCATAATTCAAAGGCACCAATTCCTCAGTCTTTCTTATTCCTGGCCCGGGTTTCGCATGCGTATGAGGCTATGTAGCTCATAGCAGATGCATCTTCATCCTAAAGGGGACAGTTTTTGGTTTTAACACTTAAAAAAATCTTGGAACTGAATTTATTATTATTATTATTTATTAAAAGATCATTTTGTTGGAGCTCTGACATCTCTCTCTTTAAGTCATCTTATTGGGGGCTCTTACAGGTCTTACCACAATCCATCTATTGTGCATTGTGGCAAGCACTTTTTAAAAAATCATTTTATTAGGGGCTCATACAACTCTTATCACAATCCATACATCCATCCATTGTGTCAAGCACATTTGTACCTTTGTTGCCTTCATCACATTCTTACATCTCATAACAGTCCAAACATCAATTGTATCGAGCACAATTGTGCATATGTTGCCATCATTAGGGTTTCCTTTGAACACTTTGAAGGCATTTTAGGCAGCGGTGTTGCCTAGGGCAATAAATACACTGTTTGATTTCCTCACGGTTGCTTCCGGGGTCAATGGTTGTGGACCCAACCCTCATCCACGGCAATCTGTTCTCTATGGTTCCTGGCGTTGTTTACTGGTGCAGGGGTGAGGATGGTGGTTGGCTTTCCATTGAGTTGTGGTCTCGGATCTTTCTCAGTAAAGACTTCCAAGTCCTCTTCACTCGCAGCAGCAAGGCTGGGTCACTGCGTGCAGCAGGTTGGTGGTGAGCCTTCCTCCCATGCTGATGCTGTCTTGGATCTCCAGCCCGGTGCACACCTGTCCTGATTTTAAGCCACGTGGTCTCCCCACGTTCTATTTGGACCACCGCCTATTTGAACCCCACTCATCCTGGGCAGCGCTAATGGTTCATCAAGATGGAAAACGTTCGGAAGTCAAGGGGGAAGTGTTCGAGAGTGTAAATTTTTTCCTGAGCAGCTAATCAATAGCAGCATGCACTTGAACCTCATTTGGCCCCTTCACTTTCTTCATCAACTTGCTGAAGTGAGCCTGCTCCCGTCCCCCTGTCCAATTTGCACCTGTGGTAGCTGAAGCTGGACGATTGAGTGACAGCTAAGAAGTAGCAGAGCCCAGGCCCAATCACATGCCTCAACCTACCCCAACCTCAGATACAGGGAGCTTGTGTGTGCGCTGGCTCCCCCCAACCAGCTGCCTGACTGCCCTCCTGGACCCCAGGAGCCTTGAGGTCCCTGCAAAGGTCTCAGGGGCCTTGTTTTTTCTGGGCTCTGAAGTCAGGCCTTTCACCTCATCTCCCTCTAATCCACAGGTTCTGTTCTCAGGCCCAGCCCCAATCAATACCAGCAGGTTCCGATCTCTCGGGCCAGAGACCAGAATGATCAAAAATGATCAAAGCATTCATTCGTTCCTCAGACCTTCTACCTGCCAGGTGCCAGAGATGACCACGAACACACACACGGGCCCTCCCCACAGAGAGCGTGAGTGGGCAAACGGAGGACACAGAGAACCAGATGCATACCCTCCAGTGTGGCCAATGCACGATGGGGACAGGACTCAGCTGCGGGCAGGAGGTGGGGAGAGCCGGGAGGAGGCCGCTAACCTAGTCTGGAGGACTTCCTGCAGGAGGGACCTGGGAGCACACTGGGAAGAGCTCTCTTTAGGGCCTCATCCAGTTTTCATTTTACAGATGGAGAAATGGAGAGAGAGAGAGAGAGAGAGAGAGAGAGAGAGAGAGAGAGAGAGAGAGAGAGAGAGAGAGAGAGAGAGAGAGAGAGAGAGAGAGAGACTCATTTATTCACTTAAATAAGCAAACACTTCCCTAGTTTGGTATCCACTGAGTATCAAGCCCACAGCCCCGAGGATACAGAAGGGAATAAGCAAATTGCCTTGCTAAATTTCTGTCACCTTAGTCTGTGTTTATTTTTAAATTAAAAAAAATTCAATACATTTATTTTGGCCTTTTCAAAGTGAGGTCTCTTACAGTCCACATTGGCTAGAGTCAAGCTCTCCCCTCGTAGTGTGAGCTCCTGTGGGGGTGGGTGGGGGGTGGGGGTGTCTTGTGCTGTTGAGATTATACACAGCGCAGCAAAGCAGACACCAGGGCACCCATGCTGAGGTCCAACCTCAGGACAGCGACGACGTCAGTTCTTCAAGTCCCGGGTCCTTCTCTCCCTCCTTTTGTCTCGTGCTCTGTCCCCTAGGGTTCCCGTCGAGTCTTGTAAGTAGCTGTTGTCAATTTGACCCCATCTAGACAGTTCTTCAAAAAGCACTGTACACAAGGCAGACTTTTAAAAAATCTTTTTTAAACCAGTCACACTGCACCGCGGTTTGGCGTGGCCGCCGACGTCAGCGGCTCCCTTTTGTTCAAGGTTTCAAGGTCATCTCAGGGGACTTGTTCCAGGGGCCTGTGAGTTTTGAAAAAACCCTGTCACACTCATGACACACAGAACTATGTGTCTCACGCTCAGCTCATCCCGCTTCCTGACCCCAGGCTTGCCCCCCACGCCCCTGGGTCACCTCGGACAGGTGTCCCTCGCCTTCAGCCCCAGTTTCTTCACCTGTAGAAGGGGGGCCCATTAGAAGTCCCTGGGGGGCACTTCACCACAAGAGGCCCCTCACAGGGTGGCCTCTGAGACGGCTGCACTGTCAGCTCCCCAAAACAAATAAATAGATAAAAATAGAAGGGTTTTGTTTCGCTGTTACCCGAAACTGGTGGCAGTGATCAGCTGACCCTAAAGGTGGGCAGTTCGAACGCACGGGGGAGGGATGCCGATGTCGCCGCCGCCCCGGGTCGGCTGAGTCGCTGCCCGTCGGAAGGGACTCCCCAAGGAGGGCTTGGTTTGGGGGCGGGGGCGGTGATGGGCGCCGCCGTCACCCCCACCCCCCCGCGCCCCGGTCCTTTCAAACTCGCCCCTCTTTCTCACACACACTCACACAAAGGCATTTTTTGAAGCCTCTTGTCTCCGCGAGAGGTTTTATTTATAGGCCGCGCCTCATTGTGCAGTGAAAGGGAGGGAGCCGGGCCCTCCGTGGCCCTTTCATGTGTAAATCAGCCGGGCCCCGAGCGCCGGGGTCACCGGGGGAGGATTTCGCTCTTAATTACTCCGGCAGAAAGCGGCGGGGGCGGCCGTGGCCGCGCCGGGGTCCCGGGCGCTGCGGGGAGAGGGGGGGTCCTGGCCCCGCGCTGGGCGGCCGGCTCCCCTCCGTCCCGGTCCAGCCGAGGCCGCGCCGGCCTTGGTTTCGGCTGAGCCCGGGCGGAGCGCAGGTGCCTCCCGGGAGCGGGGCCCCAAACGGGTTCCTTTGGGGGCACCTGGTTGGGACGTGGAAGGAGGGCGGCCCAGTGGGCGGGCGGGAGGGGGCCAGTGGGCTAAAGGGGCCAGGAGGGGGGTGTCCAAAAATGTTTCCAAGGTGAAAAAAAAGGGGGGTGGGAGAGGGATGGCCTTGTTCATTCCTTTTTTATCCCCTCCCCATCATTCTTTCTCGCACACTCTAGAAAAAAGTGATTTTTAAGTCACTTAAAGTGAGTTTTAACAAACTTATTTTTAAATCACTTACAATGATTTAAAAAAGAAAGATAGAAACAAGTGCGCCTGGGTTCCCACCAGAAAGTGAACAATGTTTCATTCAGGGGCGGGTGACGTCATCACCATGTTTCACACTGTTCTTTCGTTTTTTGATTTATTACAATGACGACGTATCGTCTTTTGTAATCATGATTAAACACACACACACACACACACACACACACTTCGCGTCATGTCCGTGGGATTGGTTTAGGGGATTAGAAAACAAATTCCACCTCTCTGGGAAACCGCCTCTCGAAGAAAAATCCACGTGGGGGATTTATTTCCATGCAGAGCGGTTTGCGTTCCGTTTTCCTGGTTTGTTTGTTTATAGACGTACACCGGCAAACACTCAGGGCACCCGGGGGTGGGCTGACGGGGTTTGGTACATGACGACTGCAAACGCACACACCTCTAAGATTCCATCCGGCATAGCCACATGACCCGGGAAAGGTAAATGATATCAACAGGCAAGTTCATTGCCTCAGCGTTGAGAAAGGCCAAAAGGCAGGCAACCGCCTAGCTGGTCATCCTTAAGGGATTGTCCTATAACCTTACAGTGGGATATTTCATAAGCGTTATTTTATTTTATTTTATTTAATCACACATGCCAAGACACTCTGAGTGAACACCAGAGCACGTTTCAGCAGTGTGTGTGATTCCAGATCTGCACTGTCGGTGGTATCTAAGCGGACAACCGTCTCTCTCAGTGCCCGTGCAAGAGGATTTCTGGAAGAACACACATCAGACTGGTAACAGGAGTGACTTAGTGGGAGCAGACTGTGGGGGTGGGCGGGGAAAGAGCGGCCAAACCCTTCTTGCTTTTCACCTACACCTGTTGTACAGGTTGAAATGTTAAGGTGAGTCTGTTATTTTTGTAACCAAAAAATGCTACGGAATAAAACTGAGATGTAGTTCTAGCCCATTAAAGAAGCTGTAAGGACCCTTAAATTCACCCAGAGGTCATACAATAAAGCGTTGATGAAAGAACACAGAATCCCTCATCGTATCGCAAAGGAGCCTTGGTGGCACAGAGGTTAAGCGCTTGGCCCCCAAGCAGAAAGGGCGGACATTTCGAACCTGTTCGCAGCTCCAAGGGAGAAAAAGCCTGGGATCGCCTGCTGCCGATGACCAAAGCCCACTGCCACTGAGTCGATGCCGATTCATAGCGACCCTACAGGACAGGGTAGACCTGCCCCCACGGTTTTCTGGGCCTCTTTATAGGAGTAGAGAGCCTCATCTTCCTCCTGCGGAGTGGCTGGTGGTTTTGAACTGCTGACCCTGCGGTGAACCACCCAGTGGGGCCGCCACCCTGACACCAGGGCACCTTGCTACTGCTCAGAGACAGGTCTACTCTGTCACACAGGTGTCTTGTGAGTCAGAATCGACTCTGTGGCACCATCATCACTGTCAGCAGTTTGATTTCTTTCCTGTTTCATGTGTGTTTTTTAATTATTGAAAAAGTACACAAATGGAGAAATAAACACAAACTGTACATTTTAAAAGTAGCATATAAATAAAATAAAATAATTTATATCCCACTCAGACCTTCTGACTCTTCAGAGAGACCCACCACGGACATTTCTTTCTTTTCTTTTTTCTGCCATTGATATTTTTAGTGGGTTGCACTTGGCATCTTTCACCCTGTTCTTTAAGGAGCTGATTTTGTTTTGTTTACACCATTCTTTATATCCATGTAAATGTGTGTGCTTTGCTTTTTTTTATTCAATGTTGTCCTCATTATTATAAACAATTCGCAAATCGAATTTTTAGTAGTTAGAAAACATACCAGCAAATAAGCAAACGCCCCTTTACTTAAACATCCCCCTCTGACTGAACCGCTAAGTGGTAGCCAAGTTCTTTTGATTATAAACAGCACACATGAACATCTTATGCTTACATAGTTCTATGTCAAGAAATACTCATATAGCACAGCAGTGGAGTTGTCGGCTAAAGGGTAAATCCTTTCTTCACAAAACAACAACAACAACGAACACTATCAAACCCCTTCTCAAGAATGTTACCTTCCTTGAACATTTGATGCTCTTTTAAGACCTGCCTACAGAGCCCTGGTAGCATGGTGGTTACGAGTTGGGCTGCTGACCACAAGGTCAGCAGTCTGAAACCAGCTGCTCCTCTGGAGGAAGACGGGGCTTTCTACTCCCGTAAAGAGTTACTGTCTCAGAAATCCAGAGGCACAGTTCTACCCTGTCCTATAGGGTCACTGTGACTCGAAATCAACTCGATGGCAGTGAGTCATTTAAGAACTGCCTACGAGAGATCCAAAAGGCACTTTAGTGATGTAGTGTAACACATAGGGTGCCAACCTCAAGGTCAGCAGTTCAAACCTACCAGCTGTTCAGAAATCCAAAAGGGCAGTTCTAACCTGCCCTATGGAGCCGCTAAATGTTGGTATGGATTTGGCCACCCTGAGTTTGTTTTTAGCGTTATAAGGAATTCAACCGATAATAGCAACTTGAAAGGTTAGATAGGAAATTTCAGGGGCAGTGGGTCTCTCATGGACAGACCTTTTATAGTACACACTTTTCTCGCTAGGTGAGCATTGAACTCTGAGTTAGTGCAGGCAGTGGCATTGCTTGGGAAGGTTCTCTCTTTTCACAGTGAATTTTTTTTTTTTCATGAAAGCAGTTTCATTTGAATCTAGTTTTCTGTTATGGTCAGTTTAAGAGAACAGCATGTGGCTAGAAAGAGGCCACAGAAAAATGTGATGTTGAACACAGCTTACAAGGACAGTGCGGTGGGAAAAACTCAAGTGTACAAGTGGTTTTCTCATTTCAAAAAGGTGAAATGTTGATTGATGACAAACATTGTTCAGGATGGCCATCAGCTTCCCCAATGGACAAAAATGTCGACTTATAGTGCGTTTGGAGTTTGTTCTACTAGGTCAGACTGTTGATCAAGTTTTCTATTTAGGTTCTGAAAAGATTGCATAACAAAAAAGGTCTGATTTGTGGCAGATGGGGAACTGGTTTTGCCACCAAGACACTGCACCTGCTCATGCAGCCATCTCAGTGCGTGAGTTTGGGGGGGCCAAAACCAGTATGCCTCTCTTGCCCCACACACCTGACTCACCTGACTTTGCTCCGTGTGACTTCTTTTTGTTTCCTCGAATGCAGAGGGGCATGAAAGGACAGAGATTTGACAAAGTAGAGGAGGTGAAGGAAAAACAAGGGAGGTGCTGTCAGCCATCCAAACAGATGAGTTTGAAAAATGTTTCCAAGAATGGAATCTCAGATTTGACAAATGTATTAAGGGTCATGGAGCATACTTTGAAGGTGATAAGGTTGTTCTGTAAAAAAATTTAAATACATAGCTTTGAAAAAATAATTCCATATGTTAATAGGGGAGGCACGATTTGGGACAAAAAGGGGAGCGTGAGTGCACAACTTGAAGCGTGTATTTTTATTTTTTTTATTATTATTATTTTTTTTGCTCCCGCCCCGGCTGCCGCCGCGGTTTTTGAAGCGTGTATTTTTAAAAAAAATTTTATTTAAAAAATCATTTTATTGGAGGTTCATACAACTCTTATCACAATCCATCCATCCATTGTGTCAAACACATTTGTATGTTTGTTGCCATCATCATTCTCAAAACATTCGCTTTCCACTTGAGCCCTTGGTATCAGCTCCTCATTTCTCCCCTCCCTCCCCACTCTCCTCCCTCAGGAATCCTTGATAATTTATAATTTTTTTTCATGTTTTACACAGTCCGATGACTCCCTTCACCCACTATTCTTGACAGCAACAGAAAAGGTGTTGCTCTTCCTAATAAGCTAAGAGAACTCACTGCCACCGAGTCAATTCTGACTCATGGCGACCCTCTAGGGCAGGGTAGAAATGCTCACTGTAAAAAGTCTCATCTTTATTCCTCAAAGGAGCTGATGATTTTGAACTGCTGACCTTGTGGTTAGCAGCCCAATTCGCAACCACTAAACCATCAGGGCTCCTTCCCCCTTCTCTGAGATGTCTCCTTCATCAGTGTGACGGGTATAGGCATTTGGATGGGGGAGAAATTGGGAATGGGAGGGTTCTCTTGGCAAGACTGGGCTGAAAGCCAAAATCAAATGAACAGTCACTGAGTTGATTCTGACTCACAGAAGCTGGACAGAGTAGAACTGTTATTTTGGGCATCTGAGGCTATAAATCTTCCAGGGAGCAGAAAGCCTCATCTTTTCTCCCTCAGAATGGCTGGAGGGTTCAAACTACTGACCTTTCAGCTAGACGCCCAAAGTGCCATCTACTCAGTGACCAGGGGTCCTGTCAGACTGTGCTCAAGCGCCTGCAACTTAAATGCATGTCTCCAGGAGGAAGGGAGACCGGGGAGGGAGGGGGAGGGGAAAAAAAGGAAAACGAGCTGATTCCAGGAACCCCAGTGGAAGGAGAATTTTGAGAATGACGAGGGCACCGAATGTATAAGGTTGCTTTATTCAATTGATGTATGTATGGATTGTGATAAGAGTTGTATGAGCCCCTAATAAAAAGATTTATTAAATTAAAAAAAAATAAATAAATGCACGTCTCTGCCCTGCCGACTGCTAACTGTCCTGCCCAGTCTCACTTACTTCTTAGCAGAACCCTACGAGGTGGGTGGTGCTATCCTTCTCACGAAGGAATTGGGGCTTAGAGAGGACAGGTGCGTAGTCGCCAAGGTCCTAGTACTAGCACGTGGTGAGAACCAAGCAATCTGACGCCCTTTGCATACATGCACAAACCAATCAAGCCCTGTCTTCGCAGATCAGAAAACTGGGGCGCCTAAGAAGGGGCTCATAAAAAGAGCCCGGCCTGGCCCAGATCTCTGGACTTTCTCGCTGTACCTTCTCCTCTGGCTACAGGCTGCTGATCTAGGAAGTTGGGAACCGTGGGAGCTCCCAAACTCTTGGCCTTTGAGAATCTTTCTGTGGGGTTTTGGGGTCCCAACATGACTTGGGACCTTAGAGCCACGGCCCCAGCGGTGTGTCTCCCTCCCTCCAGGGTGGGGTGCTGCCTATCCTTTCATGAAAAAAGGAAATAGCAGGGAAGCTCCCACATGCCCAGACAGGGAGGAAGCCAGGTGGCAGCCTCAGTGCATGTGCAGCCAGGGCCATGGCTTGACAAAGAGTATGGGGAAGTGAAACCCAGAGAGAAGGGGGAAAGCGCATGCTCGTGGCTGCTAAAATAGGCCATCGGGGGCAAGAGGCAAGAGGCTACCTGGAGAAGTGAGTAGGACACTCCGGGTTCTCCCAGGGGAAACAGACTAAATGTCCTGGTCTGAGTTCCCGCTGCAAACAGTCTCAGCACAGCTAGAAGGGAAGAGTCTCCCTGGCCACGGAGCCGGCAGGGTTGGGATTCTGCCCTTGACCCTGAGCTCTCCCCAGGTTCCATATATTATCCCACGGACTCCTGGCTGAAGGTCCGAGCGATGGGAAGTCTTCCTTGCTATGGGTGGGGCTGTCCTCCTGGTTCCTGAGGTCCCAGGTGTTTTGATGTCGAGGGTTGAGAGGTAACTAGTTGCATGGGAAATTTCATGACGCCCAAGACGCTCAGTGTCCACCTAGTCATCTACCCATCCGCCCAGCATCCATCCATTTCCTGTTCATTTTCCCATCTAGCTAAACATTCATCCACCCACCTACCCGTATATTCGTTCGTACATACCTGCATTCACATACCCAATCACGTATTTATGTATGCAATGGCTTCGTCATGCGTGTGCCAGTCCTTCTATCCATCCATTCTTCTATTTATCCGTTCTTTGATAGAGTCCTTCGTTCAAAAATAGAATCCATGTGCGAAGTCTGTGAGTGCTGGCACCAGACTTCCTGGGCTAGAGTTCTGACCCGACTGCAGTTGGACACAAGCTGCTGGGCAGGTAACCTAACTCTCCAAGCCTCCATCCCCCATCTGTAAAGTGCAGACCACAGTAGTATATTCGCCTCCCAGGGTTGTTGAGAGCATTAAACGAGTAATTTAGTTAGGGTACTTAGCTAAATATTCATGACACATGCTTTATCGAGCCAATGCGGAGTAGGGGCACTAACTATTTTTCAAGGATGTGCTAAATGGGCTTGAACAAAGTGCTGGCAGAAATCAGAACCGGAAAGCCAATAGCGCGGGTAAGGCCAAAGTCAGGGCAGCTTGAGGGTGCTCTTCGGTCATTCGCCGTTTCCGGGGCTCCTCATCAGAAGCCCAGAGAGGAGAGGAGCTAGCCCGCTGGGGCCCTGGGCGGGAGGACTGTTTAGTGGATGCTGCGGAGCGCCCTTTAGGACCTGGGCACACATCTTTCTCGCCGCCCATCCGGCAGCTGGCAGCTCACGCCGGAGGGCCTCTTCCTGAAGTGCCCACGGTTGAAGGAAACCATGGCACCAAGGGCACACCCCCTGTTCGGGGAGGCTTTTAATCCTTGGCACTGTGGGCACAGGTGTAAGTGCTTGGCTGCTTCATCTTAACTCAGGTCAACTCTGAAGGGTCATCTCGGTGCCAGTGACCCCCAGAAGCTGGTCGAGGCCTCGATCGATGGAGACGGCATGACAGCCCAGCTTCCCGCTCCTGCTCAGTCCTGCTTCCTTCGCTTCCTTGCCTCGGGTGGTCTTCCCGCCCCATGGAAAATGACCAGTGGAATACAGTAGGCACCGTCATTTCAAATGGGGTAGGAAGAGATAGGAAAGAAGTCACTGGCTAGAGGTAGCTGCATGTTACCTCAGGGGAAGGGGAGAGCCATCCACCATCAGAAGGATGTTGGCACCAAAATGATAGGAGGCAGGGAAGACACAGGGGTAGGTGACTGTTACATGCACGGTCTGGGGGCAGCAGAGACCTATGAGTAGCTCTCTCATGGATAGACTCAAAGCTGAATGGGCGTGGGTGGGAGAGTGAGAGTAGACTTACAAGCATATATATGCTTGACGCAGGACATATGTACCTAGGTGTTTACCTTTGCTGCAACTATTAATGTGGAGGTGGTAGAACATGCAGGGCAAAATTAGGAAAACGTCTTAGACATAACCCAAGGAGGATGCGTCTCAGAGCCACCAAGGTAGGCTGGTATAACCCAGCTCACAGAGACCGTGTTGTACAGGCTACTCTGGTGAGCAGTGGCTGGGGTCTTAAAAGCTTGTGAGCAGCCGCTGAGGGTATAACAATTGACACCTCCCTCTCCAGAGGAAAGGAGAGTGATGAAAATGGAAAGACTTATGGAAGCAGCCCAAATGGACTGATGGACCACGTCAGTCTTCATGACTCAGACCCGCAGAACGACACAGCACCCAGCCGCCACCACCAACTGCTGGGAAGGGGACCCTCACCCTAGAAGGTTCTAGGCAGAATGCAAGGAAAACTGCACAACAAAACTCAAAATCATGAAAGAGACCAGGCCTACTGGTCAGATAGCGACTGGTGGGATCTCCCCAAGACTATGGCCCTGAGTCATCTGTCAGGCCTGGAACTGAACTCACCCCTATGTTTGGCCAAACAATGGACAGGTTTCTAAGGGGAACACTAATGCTAGTGAGGCGCACACCTCAGAACGAACAATCAGCCATTTGAGATCACAAGGGCAATGTTTGCGGAGGACAAAGTTCAGAAGGCGTAGGAATGGGAACAGGAGCCGGAGGGAGGAAGTGGGATAGGTGATGTGACATTGAGAGGATCTCAGTGGGAGACATGAATCGACCTGTGTGTGAACCGGTGAATGTGAAACTGGCGATCTGCTCTGTAAACCGCCAACCAATTCACAATACATTCTTTAAAAACCTGTAATAATGATCAGAACAGAAGGTCGGTTTTCACTGTGGCTGGAGACACGTCCGGAGCATGCCCTGCCAGCTCCCCATTTCTTCCCCCTCCCTCCCCCTGCCCGCCCTCCCTCACAAACCCTTGATAAGTTATAGATTATTATTTCCATATCTTACATCCTCCTCGGTCACCCCTCACCCACTTTTCCGTTGTTCGTCCCCCTGGGAGGGGGTTCTAGTTTGATCATTGTAATCAATTCCCCCTTTCTCCCGCTCCTCTCCCCTCCCCTAATCCTCCTGGTATCTCTACTCTCCTTGTTGGTCCTGAGGGTTCAGTCTATCCCAAATTCCCTGTGTTCCGGGCTCTGACCTGTAGCAGTGTGCACGTTCTGGTCTAATCCGATTAGTAAAGTAGAGCTGAGGTCATGATAGTGGGGTGAAGGAAGCACCAAAGAGCTAGAGGAAAGTTGTGTGTTTCATCGGTGCCATCCTGCACCCTGACTGGCTCATCTCTTCCCTTCCCTGTGAGCCCTCTGTGAGGGGATGTCCAATTGTCTACAGTTGGGCATGGGTCTCCACTCCCTGCCACCCCCCCTACACACACACACACACACACACACACACACACACACACTGTCCTGGTAAGGGGTCCTGCAGTTGGTTTCAACTCATAGCAATCCCAAGGACAAGGGAACAAAGCACCGCCTGGCCCTGCGGCATTCTCAGTCTTGGCTCGGTGCAAGTCCATCGTGGCAGCCAGGCTGTCAGTCCATCTCCTGGAGGCCCTTCCTCTTTTTCACTGACCATCCCTTTGACCAAGCACGATGGCTGGTCTCTCCGGAGAACGTATCCAAAGTGCATACAAGGAAGTCTCGCCATGCATGCTTCTCAAGAGAATTCTAGCCAGACTTCTTCTGAGACAGAGGCGTCTGTCCTTCTGGTCGCCCAGGCAGACTTCATACTCTTTCCGAGCCCCATAATTCAAAGGCACCAAGTCTTCAGTCTTCCGAAACCACGCCCGGCTTTCACAGGCATGTGAAGCCATGGAAAATAACACGGCACGCGGCAGGCGCACCTCAGTCTGCAGAGAGACGTCTTGGCTTTTTAACGCTTTAAAGAGGCCTTTTTTTGCAGCAGATTTGCCCCATCCTTTGGTTTCCTGAATCCTGCTTCCAGGGTGGGGGTGGGGGTAGGATTGATTACAGATCCAGGTAAGAGGAAATCCTTGGCAGCTTCCACGTTTCCTGCGTTTATTCTGATGTCCACTGGCCCAGTTGTGAAGACTTCTGTCTTCTAAATGTAAGCATGGAAGTGTAATTTGTATCGAAGGCCTTGAGCTCCCAAGTAAGTTCTGTTCCATTTCCTCAAGCAAGGCTGGGTCACCGCCTATCCTAGGTGGTGCGGCAGTTACATAATCTGTCAGCGTGTGAATGGGTGGAGTCTAGCCTGTCAATCAGGTCATAGCCAGTGAGGCCTCTGTGTGGGCCTGGCCTAATTCCGGTATTTCTCCCTGGAGGTGGGAGGCACTCTCTCTTTTACATCTTCCTGAGGACAAGCCACACGGAGCTGGAGGAGCCACGTGGAGACCCACGCCATAACTGAGATGCTTCCACCACCACTGGATCTGCAAGACGTTCCACCCACCAGCCTGTGATCTTCCTGCATTCGGCATCATTGCGTGGCTGCGTGAGTCTAAAGAGAAATTTATGGACTAGTGTTGACCAATGGGATAATATCGGATTTATGGACTTGATCTGGACTGCGCTGGGATGTTTTCTTAATATACAGTTGCTCTTTGACATAAAGTTCTCTCTTACACATATGACTGTCTCTGGATTTGTTTCTCTAGTCTACCCAGACTCACACAGGTTTTTTGTTTTTATTTTTCCCTTAATCATTTTATTGGGGGCACAGGTTGGTAATGAGTCTTTCGCCAACCCTGATGACACATTGTTTCTCATATGCTCCAACCGCTCAGATCATTTGCTCCGCATACAGATCAGACAGCAAGGTGAGAGGAAGCAACTGATGCCCACATAGCTTTCCTGATTTTAAGCCATGCGCTATCCTCCTCCTCTGTCTGAATAACTGTCCGTTGGTCTATGTGCAGGAGAGCTGCTCTCAGCCAAGATCCCTCCAACAACAGAAATGATCCCCTTGTTCACTGCCTTCTTCTGAATCCAGCCTGAATCTCTGGGAGTTCCCTGTCTGCATACAGCTACAACGGTTTCTAAATGATCGTTAGCAAAATTTTACTTGATGATACTTTAGATAGCTTCTGCATTCCATTGAGTCACCTCTCTTATGAATGGGCACAAATATAGACTTACATGAGCGAGCACTTCCGGCATTGCATTCACTGATGGAAACATCTCAATTGATATCTCATCGATTTCCTGGAGCCTTGTTTTTGGTCAATGCCTTCAGTGGGGCTTGGACCTCTTCCTAGAAGACCACTGGTTTTTGAAGTACCTCCTGAAATGGTTGAACATTGACTAATTCTTTTGGGTACAATGATGCTGTATTCTTTCCATCTTCTTTTAATGCTTCTTGCGCACTTCTAATTTTGGAGGGTGGGATGGAGGAGGTGCACAGAATCCTTCGGTATTGTAGGTTGGGGCTTGAATGTTTCTTTAAGTTTTAGAAGACCTTACAGAGGTTTTTCTTTCCTGTTTCTTTTCTAGCTCCCGTCGCCCTCTGCACATTTCATTAAAATACTTTGTCTTCCAAAATGGGTGAATAAGCAAATGTGGTGAAGAAAGCTGATGGTGCCCGGCTATCAAAAGAGATAGCGTCTGGGGTCTTAAAGGCTTGAAGATAAACAAGCGGCTATCTAGCTCAGAAGCAACAAAGCCCACATGGAAGAAGCACACCAGCCTGTGCGATCACAAGGTATTAATAGGATCAGGTATCAGGTGTCAAAGAACAAAATATCATATCATTGTGAATGAGGGGCAGTACAGCGGAGGAGACCTAAAGCCCATCTGTAGGTAACTGGACATCCCCTTACAGAATGGCCGTGGGGAGGAGATGAGCCAGTCATGGTGCAGTGTAGCACCAATGAAACATACAACTTGCCTCTAGTTCTTAAATGCTTTCTCCCCCGACTATCATGATCCCAATTCTACTTTACAAATCCGGCTAGACCAGAACATGTACACTGGTACAGATAAGAGCTGAAAACACAGGAAATCCAGAACAGATAAACTCCTCAGGACCAGTGGTGAGAGTGGTGATACTGGGAGGGTGGAGGGAAGTTAGGGTAGAAAGGGGGAATTGATTACAAGGATCTACATATAACCCCCTTGCTGGGGGATGGACAACAGAAAAGTGGTTGAAGGGAGATGTCGGCAGTGTAAGACATGCCAAAATAATAATTATAAATTATCAAGGGTTCATGAGGGGAGCAGGGAGGGAGGGGAAAAATGAGGAGCTGATACCA
The DNA here is from genome assembly GCF_050624435.1 of Tenrec ecaudatus. Taxonomy (NCBI): domain Eukaryota; kingdom Metazoa; phylum Chordata; class Mammalia; order Afrosoricida; family Tenrecidae; genus Tenrec; species Tenrec ecaudatus. The sequence continues at coordinate 8,995,747 of NC_134545.1, forward strand.
AGGGTTCAAGTAGAAAGCAAATGTTTTGAGAATGATGATGGCAACAACTGTACAAATGTGCTTGACACAATGGATGGATTGTGATAAGAATTGTACGAGCCCCCGGTAAAATGATTTTTTTTTTTAAAGAAGAATACTCTGTCTTCTCGTGCGGCCCTTTTGCTTCATTGTGTGTTCTTTCCCCCTTAGCTACCTCAAGCGTCCGGGTCTCTTCTGACATCCGTGTTCGTCTTTCATTCCTCCTCGCCCTTCTAATGACCTTAGGGTTTCTGATGTCCTTGACACCGTGTCACACACTCCTTTGGTCCATTCGTGTTCAGCGCGTCCAATGTGTTCTTGAGATGGTCTCTGAACCCAGGTCAAGGTGCACTGTGGCTCTTGGGGACTTGCTTTAGCTTCCTCCAGCTTCCACTGGCGCCTGCATCCGAGCGCTCGGCGATCTGCTTCGCAGCTGTCCTCTTGCCTCCCTACGTCTGATGCTATTGAACGTCGCGGTCACTCTGTCCACAGACGCAGTTGCTTTAATGCCCGTGTCTTCCGTCTGGGGAGGTGCATGAGACAGTCGCTGTTTATGTTGCTGAGGAAGGATATTTGCAGCGAATAACTCATTGGCCTTACGAAATTCTATCATGTGCTGCCTGGTGTTATTTCTGTGTTCCAGCTACTGATCCTTGTTCCTTGTGTCCAACTTTAGCCTTCCCACCACTCGAACTGATCAATGCAGCTGGATTGCTAGTTTGAGGAATTTCGGACTGCCCAAGTTGGGGAAATCCTTCCATTGCCTCGTCATTGGCGTTCGTGTCTGGTGTGTGCCGATTTAAACAATAGTCGTATGAGCTGCTCTTCCTAGGCAGCACCCAATGACAGGAAATCAGAGAAGAGCAGGGTCTAACTGCGGGCTCTCGTGCACATTGGCCGTTGTCACCTTCTGCTTGCTCCTTACAGGAGGCAGGGTCCTGCAAGGCTGGAGACCCCAGACAGGAACTGCTCACAGGAGCCCCGCTGGGTCCAGCTGCCCGGCTCTGGGTCACAGCACGGGGATAGGTCTGTCAATATCGGTGTGGTGTTGCAGGCAATGTCTTCTCCTATGGGTGTGTCCCCTCCCATGAGACAGTGCCCGCTTGCGTCCATTCATTCTCCTGGGTCGTCCCAGAGTTGTCCCCGTCATAGGTACCGAAGGTGTTCTGCCAGTGATGTACTTGCAGATGCAAGTGAGTTCGCTGAATGTAAGTTTCCGCCGCCCTTGTTCTCTGGATGTGATGCACCCGATAGTCCCTGGGGTCAATGGACCCCGGGCGCCGTTCGTTGGAAGACACCTGCTGCACTCATTGTGCGAGATTGTGTTTCTCCGTCTTCATGGACCCTTTGCAGGACCTTCCACGGGAAGCACTGGGCTGCCCATGCAGCCCCCAGGGCGGGGTTGGAAGGGGAAGGTGGCCACAGGCCCAGCAGTGGGGCTGGGATGCAGGCAGTGCTGGGGAGAAAACACGCCTCCCAGGCTGTTCTGTGCAGTGTCTCTTAGTCTGGAAGCTCCTCTGAAACCTGTCTACCCAAGGACAGGCTTCTGAAACACCTGGTATTTCAAACACCCGCTGGTATAGCTTCCAGCCTCACAGCAACACACACGCCAACCCAGTACGACACACCGACTGCTGGACAGACGTGCGGCAAGCACTGCCCTCTAACTTGCGAGATGAGGAATATATAAAGATGTATAGAATATAAATACACCCTTACACACATACATATACATACATATCCATGAGGAAGCATTGTTGAGCACTCCCAGACGTCCCCCAAAGAACGTAGCAAATAGCATATGACCCCCCAGTGACATGGCCATGTAGCTCTCACCAGCGTTCAAAGGGAGGCTGAAAAGCTGGGCCTCGTTCCCGGGATGGGAGCTGGGGGCCGGCTCTCTCCGGGCCTCTGTTTAAGGCTGCGATGCACACATTGAAGGCTCATTTCACCTTCTGTCTTTTCCCATACCATCAAAAATCCCCTTTGGGTTTGTTTCTGTTTGCGAGGACAGGTCTTACTGTAGGTACCTGTCTCATCAAAGCAAAGTGGCGGACAGCTAACTTGCAAGAAGTGGGGATACCTGTACATTGATGAATGCATGTGTGTATATATTCGTGTGTGTGTGTGTGTGTGTGGTACAATAAAACCAGCAACAGTTGGAACCTTGGGAAGGCAGCCACCTGTCTGGGAAGGAACATTCCAATCTTTTCCACTAAGCAGAGCCATATGAGAGCGGTCAGACGGCACCCCGCCAAATGCAGACAGCTTACATGACCCAGAAAAACAAGGCTGTCCTGGGTCCGGTCCCCAGAGGTTTCTCTGTAATTGTCTCACCCCTTGGTCCTGGCAATGGGGGCGGGAGTGTGTTGTTGTTGGGTGGTGTCAAGCCTGTTCTGACTCACAGCGACCCTACAGACAACAGACCCAGACACTGCCGGGACCTGCACCAGGCTCACCATCGCCAGGTGTGCGCCCATGATTGCAGCCGCTGTGTCCATCCATCTCAACGAGGGTCCTCCTCTTTGTCACTGACCAAGCATGATATCCTTCTCCAGGGACTGGTCCCTCCTGATCACAGGTCCCATGTCTGCGAGGTGATGTTCTTGCCGCCCTCTATTCTAAGGGACATTCTGGCTGAGGTTCCTGTCTTTGGGCTGAAGGGTCCCCCTGTTGCAGGTACTACTGTATTTAGAGACTGAGAAACTCAGCTATCAAAAGGTGAGATGACTTGCTCAAGGTCACTCCATCAGCCCAGCCAGGCAGGTGCCGCCATCTGGACCCCGACCACTCTCCCCACTGCGTCCAAGAATTCAGCACCGGTGGGTGGGGTGCATGCACGTATGGGGTCTTACATGGCTCCCATGCTCACCGTGCTGGTGACTACCCAGAACATGCCGAGCGCCACGACAGGGAGGCCTCTGCTTGGCTGCGGGTGACTGAACAAGGCCCATGGGGATGTGTGCACATTGGTCCGCCCCCCTCATTGCCGGTTCCATACTCCCACCTCCCTGGCTTCTCCTCTTTCCCCTTGGCACACAGAAGCACGCAGGTCCAGGCTGGGATTTGTATCCCAAAGCCAAACCGCCTTGTTTTCAGACCCACGTGTTTCCCAAGAGGCGGGCCTGAGCTCTCTGCACAGTCCTGTTCAGATGGCATGACAGGGCAGGCAAGGCCGGGGAGTTAGGAACCCACGGGACTTGTCCCCAGCAGCTGCAACCCCAGCCCTTAGCCCTGCCTGGCCTCCGGGGGACAGCAGTCAGACTGAGGGATGAAATTGCTGGATTAAGCAACCAGCTTGGTGACTTAGCCAGCGACTTCCCCTCAGTGTTACATGCACCTTCTTGCGCGTGAGGTGACTACATCATAGGGGTCGTTGTGAAGGGGCAGCCTACTTGAAATAAGGCTGATGTTGCCCCCATCCCGACTCCCGGCACTGACCCCAGGGGTGTCTGAGTGGAATGGGGCTCCCTCGGGGTTTCCGGGGCAGAGTTTCCGACATTAGAGTGTCAGGCCTTTCTTCCGCAGGGCCTCCAGGTGGACGGAACCTCCAACTTTTCAGTCAAGCCTGTTAACTGTTGACACCATTCAGGGATTCTGAAATCACTCCCGACACGCAGATTCTTCTCCGGGGAAAAGTGCTTTGGTCCAGTACACACCTCGCTCAACAGGAGCCCTGTGGTGTAGAGGTAACGCGTGGGGCTGCTAAATGCAAGGTCAGCAGTTTGAAACCAGCAGCCGCTCCGAGGGAGACTGACAAGACTTTCTACTGTAAAGGGCTCGAGTCTCAGACACTCACAGGGGCAGTGCTACCCTGCCCTATAGGGTCTAGATCAGTTGCCATAGACCCGATGGCGGTGAGTTTGGTTTGGTTGGTCTACCTCAACCTTGTGAAGCAGGGGCTATCGTGCCCATTTTATAGATGAGGAAACCGATGCTCAGCAAGATTCAGTAGCATAGCCCAGACTCCACCACCGCAAGGGAGTGACAAAAGCGGGTTTCACACATGAATCTGACTGAGTCCAGTTCCAGGGCTCTTCCTTCCACCCCACAGCTGCCTCTCTGTGTGGCCTCTCTGGGTGGTGACCACGCGTCCTGTGAACCCTGTCCAGGTCAGATGTTTGGCTGCCTCCATGTGTTTCTCTCCCGTGGGTCGCTCTCCAGAGAATAGGTAAGGACTGGTCAGACTTCACTGGGGGGGGGGGGGGGGGGGAGAGATAGACAATTCTCTTTGTGCAGCAAGAAACCCAGAGTGAAGCAGCTGAGAAGGTAGAGCGGGAGCTTTGAGGAGCATATGGGAGGTTCAAAAGGCAATTAACGCTTCTGTCTGAAACTGTAAACAGATAGTTACTGGCTCTGGCCCCCCAGCACGCAGACAAAAGGCAGACAGGCACGGCACACCACAAGGAAGCAGGGAAGAGACTACGCCCAGGGAGGAAATTAAATGTTTTCCTGAGTGCAGAAGGGAGAGCGGCGGCTGATGCCGAGTCATGGCTCTGAGTCTTTGACTCCGGCACAGCACAGGTGTACGGCGAGGGAGCAAAAGGCCCTCGATTTGCACGTGGGTGTTGTGCATCTGCGAGTCTTACCCAGCATTCTCTCTTGGCCTAAATTTGTCAACACAAGTTATCATTAGAAGCGAGTCTTCAGTGGACACTGTCATTTCAGCCAAAGCTATGTATATTTGTACATCTATGCATCTATGTGTGTGGTGTGTCTACGTATGTATAGACTCACAATGCCATCTAGTTGATTCTGCGTGACAGGGACCCTGTAGGACAGAGTCAAACTGCTCCTTAGGGTTTCTGAGGCGGTAAATCTGCCTGGGAGCAGACAGCTCATCTTTCTCTCTCGTGGGACGACTGGTGGGTTTAGACTGCTGACCTATCAGTTCAAGTCCAATGCTTAATCTACTGCGCCACCAGCATTCCTTTTCCACACACACAATATTACAGCAAGTTTAGTCAGAGTTCTCCCTTATCAGTGACAGAAAATTCAATTCAAACTGATGCAAACAAAAACACCTAATAATAACGATGATAATGATAAGGATTATTTATGTATTAGCTCCCAACTGGAACCAGGTGTCAAAAGATGTCACGAAGTGGCCTGGCTTGTCTGGGTTCTGCTTTGTTTCGCAGCTTCCCTTTCACACAGACGCGCTCCCCAGGTGGATAAAATCGCTCTCAAAAGCTCCAAATAAGCTTGATGCAAATTGATGTGTAGAATGTGATAAGAGCTGTAAGAGCCCCCAATAAAATGACGGCAAACAACTCCAAAAGAACCCCAAGCTTAAAAAAAAAAAAGAACCCCAAGCTTGCTTTCTTCTCTCAGTGGCCAAGGGAGTGCTGCCCCTCTTCCTCGACCCCCCAACCAAACTCTCAAGGTTCCCTGTGATTGGTTCTCATTGGGGGGTCACATGCTTATCGGTCAACCAATGCTGTGACCAGGTTGGATCGTAGGCCCGCCTCGGCCGTCAAGAGCGGAGGAAGCCACTGATGTTGGTGGAGAGAGGGTCCCCAGGGGAGACCAGACAGCTGTCCCTGGAAGGAGACAGAATGGTCATCATTCAGCTGCCCCCTGAGTTCACGGAGCTGAGGTCACCAGGAGCCACGTTCATCATGGTAGCACCTAGCACTTACAATGGCGCAGGCATGTACGCGCCGTAATTGCATGATCACAGACATCTGCTCCACACAATAGCCCATATTTAGTCCCACTTCACAGATGGTGAGATGTGATCTGTAGGGAGTCCCAAGTTCATCCAGATAGTAAGACATGGACCCAGCAGTCACGCCCAGACCATCCTTTCCGGAATGCCCTGTTCTTAGTCTCTCCGGGCGTTATACCCAGAGCTGGAGTCGCTCTCAGCACTGCCAGCTTCCTGCCCCCAAGGGAGCCCTTGCTTCCAGAAGGATGACCTAGGGGGGTAGGGGCCCGTGGGGTGGGGCGGCAGGTTCATTCATCATGCCAGACTCTCGGAGGCCTTGTCCCGGAGCAGTGTGGTCCCAGAGAGAGCTTTACCTCCAGGGAAAGTCCCCGGAAAGAATCATGGTCAACTCAGGGCGTGAGTTCCCTTGGTCCCCTGCGTCCCCACCCACAGGGCCATGGTGGGATATGCTACTTGGTAGCCCCTGTTCCGCCACTCACCAGCTCAGCGTGTCCTCAAACAAAACCCCTTCATCTCTCTGAGTCTCCGTTTCTGAACCCATGGCGCGGGCGGAGCAGTCTTCCTCGGAAGGTGGTGAAGGTTGGCAGAAACACGGCATGCACCCACCCAGCACCCCGTGGGACTGCTCTCCGCTCCACCCATCCCTCAAGAGCCCCCGTGGCATCGTGGGTTACACTCTTGTGCCTGCTAACCCCAAGGTCAGCAGTTCCTACCCACCAGCCACTCGCTCCTCCGGAGAAAGACAAGATTTCCTCTTCCCGTGAAGGTTGATAGACGCTGCCCATGGGGTCCCAGCTAGGCAGTGCATTTGGTCCTGGTTCCCCATAACCTCCCTTTCTCTCCCACCTCAGGGAGCCTGACCAGAAGCATGGCCAGGGGAGCCGTCGCCTTTCCCAGCCAGCCTTCTGGCCTCTCCTCCCTCCCTCTCACCTCGGTGCCCACCATAGACACCCCACGTCGCTGGTCCTGGGTTCAAATCCCAGCCCAGTGTCTTCTTCCTGATACGGTGACCTTGGGCCAATCCCTGTCACCCCCCTCCCTCAGGAGACTGGATGAAAGTCCCAGCTGTAAACACACCTGGCTCGGGTTTGTTTATTCTCTGGGTTTGAAATGGCCAAAGGGACAGAACCGGGGTGAGTCGGCTGCTCTGGGGCGGGGCCCCAGACATTCTGGTCAGCGGAGGCCTTCCTGCCCACTCCACTCCTGAATAATTCATGACAAACAAAATGGCTGGCCCACGCCCTGGCAGAGGAGGCAGAAAGGTTTTAATTACAGGTCAGCCAGTGACTCCTGCGGCTGCCCTGGGGGTGGGGGGCCTAGGTACAGCATACAGGGGGTATTTATGGGCAGAGGAGGGAGGGGAGGGCTCAGTCCCAGGCCCTTTCTAGCAGGCCCTGACTTCTTTTGGTCTCTGTAGGCCTCCAGGGGGAACTGCTCAGAGAAAGCCCTGCTGAGGGGTCAGAGAGAAGAGCCAGGGAAAATGCAGAGTCATGGTCACGGTCACTGGGAGAGGAACTGTGGGCAGAGGGCTGTGGGGGAGGAGTGGCCGGCTCCAGGTGTGAACCCACGGGCCAGGCAGGGGAGAGGAAGGAGCATGGCTGACAAAGCCAAGGAGGGTGTCCTCAGGCCGAGGCTCTGCTCCTCAGAGGCCTGGGAGGAACCAAAAGGTGGCACCAAGCCCAACAGTCCGTCCCTGCCCAAGTGAATGGATCAGCAAACGGTGGTCTGTCCGCACAACCGAATTTCATGTAGCCACTACAAAGGGAAGCTTCCCACAAGTGGAACAAATTCACAAGCATGAAGGTAGAGGGGCTATGCCCACAGGCGGGCACATCCGGGTGTGATCCTGCTCACAAGGCAGACCCAGAATAGGGGAATTTGCAGGGCCGAAGGCAGATGGGTGGTGGCCAGGTCCCGGGGGTGGGAGGGACTGGGACTGACTATCGAGTGAGGGTGGGGTGTCCTGTGGGGGTGGTGACCTTGACTGGGATTCGGGTAGAGGTGGTGACTGCACAGTATTGCAAAGGAACAAAGTGTCCCTGAATGACCAACGCAATTTAAAAGGGATCATTCTACATGATGTGAAGTTCACAACCATGAAGGAAAAACAAAAAATTTACCCTTGAAAACAAGGGTAAGTGTGGGGGAAGAGGTCCTACCTTTCCTGGCGCCGGCTGTCCACTCTTTAAAGTTTCTTCATCTGTGAAATAGGAACAAGGGCAGTACCTAGCGCAGAGCATTCTGGGAGTGACTGCGTGACATAATGTTTACAAAATGCTCAGCATACTGCCTCACGTCTTCTAAACACCCAGGAATGCTACTACTCGGTGTAGTTTTACGTAAAGCCCGCTGTTAGCGAGTCAATTCTGACTCACGGCAGCCTGATATAGGGTTTTTCGAGGCAGGCAGACTCAGCTTTCTACTCTACGGATGACGGACCGGTGGCTTCAAAGGAATGATTTTGAGGTTAGTAACCCTGCATAACGAGTGTGCGTTACACACACACACACACACACACACTAATCCTGGGGGCGGTGTAGTGGTTACATGTTGGGCTGCTACATGACGACAGCATAAGGTCCACAGTTCAAAACCACCAGCTCCCCCGAGGGAGAAAGAACAAGGCTAACAGCGTTCCTGTCCTGGAAGGCCCACAGGGGCAGTTCTGCCCTGTCCTGTAGGGTCGCTATGAGTCTGCATCAACTCGACGACAGTGAGTTTTCTGTGTGTGTGTGTGTGTATACATAGGTATGTTAAACATTTTGGCAAACATATGTCGTGCATATGAGTTTCTTAAAAGTTCATGGAAACATAGAACTAGCAGAGACTGAGAAATGTCCACAAACGTTTGAAGGCCCCTCATGCGGGTATGTGGGTGTGATATTACTGTCCAGCCTCTGTCTACGCGTGGTAGCCCCCCCGCCCTGCCCCCCCACCCTGAGAATGGCTCTGTAGGGTTTTCTTTTCTCTAGAATGGATTTTATCTTTGTGGCCGCTGTCGAGAACACGCCTCTCAGAATTTTCAAGGCCGAGCGTGACCTCTCAGAGGCCGATCACACGACTGGCCTCCGAGAGAAGGCCCTGAAGATGGGTTTGAACCGCCAGCCTTTCACAGCAGCCCAGCAGCTGAGATGTGAAAAAAGTCAGGGCTGTTATTTTCCGGGGAAGCCGCCTCCATGGAGAGGTCTGTGAAGGTGAGGGCAATGACAAGAAGAGTCATGAGAGACGGAGGGGAGAAAAATGATGGATTCAGGAGGGCGTTTAGTCCACTGCTGGAGAGGAAGGACCGCAGGAGCCGGCTGCCTGGTTTCACTCTCTTTACTGGTTGTTAGTGAAAAGCGGTGAGTGAAACGGACAGGTCCTGGTCTGCAGGAGACTTGCATATTAGCATTGAAAACTCTTCAGTCCATCCTGATGCATAGTGACCCAAGAGAGGGCTCCCAAGGATGTCCTTCTTGATGGGAGAAGACAGCCTCCGCTTCCACCTTCAGTGTGGCTGGGAGGTCTAACCCACCGACCGTGTGGTTTGCGCAACCTGACATCCACCCAGAAGGTAGACACATGAAGTGCATTCGTTGTACACCTACTGTGTGCAGGGCCCACGGCCTCCACAAGCATTCGCTCCACTAAACTTCGTAGCATCATCCCCATTTTGTTGATTCAGAAACCGAGGCTCAAAGAAGTTAGGGGCAGAGAGGGGGCGTTGATCCCAAGATGTTACTCAGCACTGTGGATGAATCACCAAGCCAGGGTGTGTGTGTGTGTGTGTGTGTGTGTGTGTGTGTGTGTGTGTGTGTGTGTGTGTAGGAGACAGGGAGAGAGGAGGTTGGGGCAGGGGGCAGGAAGGAAAATCCAGACACACAAAAAGTATACAGTGTATGATTTCATTTACATGACATTCGAGAGAACACAAACGGACTTCGAGTGACAGAAAGCAGAGGAGTGGTGTGTGCAGCGGCGGGAGCCGTGAAGGGGGAGGCTAGGCCACCGAAGGGCAGGGTGATGTCAAGGTTCCAGGTCTGACGACAGGAGGGCGCACACCACGAGCGTGCACATTTGTCAACAACGCTCATCAAAGTGGACCCTTAAAAAGGGTGTGTTTTGGGGGGATTAAAATTACACCCCAATAAAGGTTAGTTTTTAAAAGATCCCCTGTTCCCCTCCCCCCCAAAAAAACCCTTAAACTGTATGTAGGAGCGTGCAGAACCCTGAAATAATTATTACACTGCCCATCTGATTTCAAGCTCACAGTGGTCAGAAAGCGGGTGGGCGTCCTCTTGAGCCCCTCTCAATTCCCTACCCACCCCTGGACCATGGGGGGAAAAACCGCTTGCAAACCCAAGAGTTCAGATCAACAAATCCCGAAGCTTGTTTGTGTGTGTGTGTTGGGGGTGGTGGTGGTGGTGGTGCTGAGGCCACAGAGCAGGCGGTGGGGACAATGGACAAGCATGAGCAGGGAGGACAGCCCAGGAACCAGTTGTCCGGTCCAGCTCCTGGCAGCCTCAGAGGTGTGGAATACACTCCATCAGGCTCTGTGACTGCTTCCTTGGAAACGGGATGCCTGGCCTTCTGGGCAAGTAGCAATCCTCCTATGCTCTGAAGGTGGTGGCCGGGGTGCACTGGCCTGGAGGTCTCCCCCATGGAAGGACCCTGCCACTGCTGCCCCCCAATCTCACCCCCCAGCATACATAAACCCAACCCACTGAGCTAATTCTGACGCATGGCGAGCCTGTGTGGCAGGCCAGACGGCTCCCTAAGGTTTCAGGTCTACACTGAAGCAGTGGGCCTCAGTTTCCTCCCCCCTGCTGGTGGGTCTCCCAGTCCAAGGCTGCGCCCACCAGGGCCCCTTTCCCACCCCCAAGTGCTCAATCATTGTGAGCTGTTCCTATCAGGACAGGACTGGGGGGGGGGGAGCAGGGAGTTGAGGAGGTGGATGGGAAAGAGAAGGGGGGGTTCCCTACCCAGCCTGGGGTGGGAGAGGGGTCAGGACTGGTTTCCCAGGGAAGTGACACTTGGGGGAGGAGCCGGCCAGTTATAAGCACCAGGGTGGGAGGGGAGAGTGGAAACAGCTTGAAGCAAACACTCGATAAATATTTGCTCAATAAATTAAAAAAAAAAAACACGGGTTGGTGCTCGGCCTGCTTGTAACCAGGGGACACAGAAGGACTCCCAGAGTAGGGGGGGGGGTTCTCACGAGGCTGGTCTGGGGGGGCTGCCTAGCTCCAGACTCTTCTGGAACATCAGACCCTCTCTGAGGCCGCCCAACCCCCACCCATCCTGCCCCCTGCCCCCGGGGTGATCTTGGGGACCCTGGTTGCTCAGGGTCCCTGAGACCTGGGGCCCAGAGGAAGAGCGATGTTGGGGAGGGCTGGCGGGGTGAGGGTCCTCCCAGGCCTTCTCCCCCTAATGAGAGCAGGCCAAGTCCCTGCCAGGCGCCTCCCCCCCACCCCCCAGTTGTCCGAGCCACAAAGAGCTGGGATCAATGGAAGGCGGGAGCGGCCCAGGGGCCTCCTCTTTGTGTGCCTGTCTCAGGCCTGTTTGCGCGGCTGTCTCCGCGCCCCCATTGATCAGGCATGTGGAAAGATTCCACCTCCCGGGCTCCCTTTGTGGCCGCGTTGCCAGGCTGCGCCCCGCGTGACTGCCCCGCGCAGGGCGCTCCCGCCTGCGGTGGGCACCGGGCTGCAAGACGGGGCGGGCGGGGTCCTGGGACGCCAGGCTGGCCAGATGTAGTAAGTACAAATGCACGATGCCCAGTGGCGTCTGAATGCCAGATCAACAACGTGCGTCTGTGCGCGCACACACGTGTACTGTGTACAGGCATAATTGGGCGGGGGGCATACTTATCATAGCAATGCTCCCGTAGCTGACATTCGCGTTTAACCAGGCAGCCTGCATTTTATCCAGGTGAGGGGTTGATTCCATTCTGACTCACAGTGACCCCCTGGGACAGTGACTGTCACTCTTGACCGGGGAGCAGCCGGTGGTTTCAAACTGCGGACCTTGCCGTGCAGCACCCCCAAGAGTAACGCACTCCGCCAGCTACCTGGGCTTCTCAGCCAACGGTGCAGTGAGCATCTTAATCGCTGCGCCATCAGGACTTCTGCTTGCCCGAAAAAACCCGCTGCCACGAGTCGATTCCACTTGTAGCGACCCTGTAGAGTTTCTGCGGCTGTGAAAAGTGATGGGGCCGGAAAACCTGCTCTTTCTCCCTCAGAGTGGCTGCTGGCCTGCAGCCCACTGTACCCGGGCCTCTCCTTGTTCTGAGATTCACCCCATTTTCAGTCATTGGTTGTTTTGTTTTTTCCTGTTTCTTGCTTCTTGTTTTGTTTTGGCCATATCTGCAGCACCACCACCACCACCCCCCCCACACACACCGCCCCGACTACAATTTAAATACTAATTTTCTTTCAATGCATTTACTTTCTAAAACCAAAATAATTAACAGGGATTTACTGACGCATCCTTTCCAAACATGACTTGAACAAATACCAATAGTATATCTCAATGCATTTTATCCCGATCGAGAGCTAGCCTAGGCCCATCATTCCAGAAGGTTCCGAGGGCCCTCCTTCCTCTCAATGCCCTCCCCAGCTGGCTTCGACGGTTCTGACTTGTGTCAACACAGATTCGGTGTTGAGTCTGGCATCTTCCACTCAACTTTACGCATGTCTGGGAGAGTTGTCCTCTTTTCTACTGGACGAGAGGTCTCCCATTGTGTGACGAGACTGTGGTTGGTTTATCCCTTCTCCTGCTTCCAGGTTTTGAATAAAGCGGCAAAGATCATTCTTGTACTGGTCAGTCTGTGGATTGAAATATATTTAACTCCAGCAATATTATTAATGAATTCACAGGTTTGAGTATATATATATATATATATTTTTTTTTTCCTTCCACAAATCAGAGCTATAACTATGGTACAAGTTTACATGAGCATCTTGGTATCATCCAGCATCGTCTTCTGCACCAGCAAATACTCAACATGCCAAATTGCAGAGTAGGGGTTAAGAGGACATAGTGGCTCAGGTGGATTTGGGGCCCATGAGCTGGTTGGTCCCTCTGGGCCTTGGTTTCTTAGATGAGAGGGATGGTCTTAATTATCTCACCGAGTGGTTGAGGTCACACAAGATTAAAAAACAAACAAACAAACATAACCAGCTGCCCCTGAGTGGATGCTGACACAAGGCAGCCCCGTGTGTTTTGAAAGGCCGGGACCTCCTGGAGCCAGGATGCCAGGCCTCTCCTGCAGCACCACCCCTGGGTAGATAAACGGCCAGCCTTCTAGGAAGCAGCTAAACCCTTCGCCATTTGGCCCGCCCTCCCAAGACCCAAACTCATTGCTGTGCAGTCAGCTCAGTGCCAACGTCTGGGGATCCCACCCATTGCGAGCAGAACTGAGCTCCAGAGAGTGGCCTTGGCTGTAATTTTCACAGACTCAGATTGCGAGGCGCCTTTCTTGGGTCTGTGCTTCTGCTGAATCCGTGGGAGCCACAGCTTTTTGGCCAGTAGCAGAGCACAACCCAAGTGCTCCTAAAATGAGATCCTGCCCATACAAGGACTCAGCAGAGTGCCCGGCACCCGGTGGGTGCTACTGCTGAGGGGCTGGCTGATGGTAGCGTGTGCGTGGGCAAGTTAGACGTTGAATAAGGAAGAGCAAAGAAGAATCAATGACTTTGAGCCACGGTGCAGGTGGAGACGGCTGAAGGTACCAAGGACTGCCAAGGAACAAACAGGTGTGTTGTGGAGGAAGTACAATCAGAATGCTCCTGAAAGGCAAAGATGGAGAGGCTTCATTTCACAGAGATCTGTCAGGAGCGGCTCAACCTTCCTCAGGCCGCGACCCTTCCATACAGTTCCTCATGTGGTGGTGACCCCTGCAACCATCACATTATTTTCGTTGCTACTTCATCCCTGTCAGTTTGCTACCGTTAAGAATCGTCATACATCTCTGATAGACGGGTTGTGTTTTCATTGTTACAAACTGAACATCATGAAAGCATTGTGATTCATCACAAAAACAATATGTAATTCTATGTTGTGAACTGTTCATTCCTAATGACAAATAAATGACATGTTGTCTGGAAGCATGGTGTCGCATGGGTACCAGTCTTCAGGCCGGGCGCTCTTAGGGGGGGCGTATCTGCCTGTGGGCGGACCCGCCTGGAGACGATAGAGGAGCGATGTCTAGGTTCCTAAGACCATTGGAAATCTGTGTTTTCTGATGGTCTTAGGCGACCCCTGTGAGAGGGACGTTTGACCCCCAAAGGGGTCGCGCTGACCCACAGGTTGAGAACCGCTGGTCTGGAGAGACCCATCCCTGGAGAAGGGCATCATACTTGGTAAAGTGGAGGGGCAGAAAGAGAGGAAGACCCGGCTAGATGGATGGACACAGTGGCTACAACAAGGGACACAGACGTGACAATTGTGAGGGCGGCACAGGCCTGGGCAGTGCTTCATTCTGTTGTACCCAGGGGACGCTATGAGTCACAGCCTACTTGATGGCCCCTGTGTTAGTCTGAGTTGACTAGAGAAACAAATTCATAGACACTAGTGTGTAAGAGAGAACTTTATATCAAAGAGCAATTGTACATTAAAAAAAATCCTAGCCCAGTCCTGATATTACCCCATAGGTCAATCCTGGTCCATAAATTCCTCTTTAGACTCATGCAGCCATGCAATGACACTGAATGCAGGAAGATCACGGGCCAGCGGGTAGAAAGTATTGTGGATCCAGTGGCGGTGACAGCATCTCAGTGCTGGCGTGGGTCTCCACGTGGCTCCTCCAGCTCCAGGGCTCCGGCTCTACCAGCATAGTTCCATGTGACTTGTCTGCAGGAAGACCAAGCAGAGGGTGTAAATCTATGTGGCCTCCAGTGAGCTTTTTATTTCCGCCCTTAACTCCAAATGAGGTCATCAAGCTGTGACCTGATTGACAGGCTAGACTCCACCCCTTCGCAATTTGACGCCAGATTATGTAACGGCCACAGCACCCAAGAACAAGAACAACGCTGACAATGGTATAGCATTTGATGAACCTGGTCTTATTTCATCCTCATCTCTCAAGGTAGGTACTGTTATTACCAACCTATTTTACAGATGAAGAAACTGAGGCCCTGGGAAGCAGCCATAAACATAAGTAAAAAACGCAGTGTGCTTTACAGAGCCAGGAAGCAGAGCAGCTGGGACCCATGAGACTCACTGGCTGGAGGGAAGGCAGTGTCCAGTGGGAGCTGGGTGCCTTTTCCTTCCTGACCCTGCGCTCTTCCTGAGCACGAGATAAGTAGGCAAGCAGGTGGCTAGGGAACCTGGTTTCTAGATTTCTCTTTGGAGGGTCAAAGGAGCTGGATGGATGTTTTGGGAGAGCGGCCAAGTCTCCCCGCCAGCAAGCAGGTGGGAGGAGAGGCAGGGGGAGGCGTGGGGTGCTGGAAGCAGGAAGCAGGCCCTCCCACAGCCTGGGGCCCTCCCAAAGCCTCAGCTGCTGGCCAGAGCCTGGCTTGCTACCTGCCATCTGAAGGGCAGGGAGCCACTGATCTCAGGCAATTAGCATAACAATCCCCCGATCCAGGCGGCCTCGGGCCCAAAACTGGGCCTGTACAATCCCATTTCAAGCCAGCTCTTTCTTTAGCCGGCTAATTATGGGGAGCGGTGGGTGTGGGGAAAGAGGGGGGCATAACCTTCTTAAAGGGCCCCTGCCCCCAGGACCTAGGCTGGAGCCCTGAGCGGGAGAGGTACCCTTGACGGGTGTGGGGACAGGCCTTCTGCACACTAAGGAAGCAGGGGTTCTCAGGCTCTAATGTAGAGGGAGATTTGGGGCTCCATAATGTGTGTGCCCCACAGCCATACATCGTCTCCCACCGGGGGGTTCCACAGGCTTCCTGTGTGGTACTCTGAGTCCTTGTGTAGTGAACGACTGAAGGATTTGTCCTGTTTACAGGACAGTTTTTTTTTTTGTCATTTATTGGGGTCTCGTACAGCTCTTATCACAATCCATCCATCCACTGTGTCAAGCACATTTGTACATTTGTTGCCATCATCCTTTTCAAAACATTTTCTTTCTACCTGAGCCTTTGGTATCAGCTTATTTTCCCCTCCCTCACAAATCATTGATAATTTAGAAATTATCATTATCGTTTCTTGTCTTACACTGACCAATGTCTCCCTTCACCTACTTTTCTGTTGTCCGTCCCCCTGGGAGGGGGTTATAGGTAGATCATTGTGATTGGTTCCCCCTTTCTCCCCTTACCCTCCTGGTATCACTACTCTCAATATGGGTCCTGAGGGGTTCATCTGTCCTGAATTCCCTGTGTTTCCAGCTCTTTTCTGTACCAGTACACATGCTCTGGTCTAGCTGGATTTGTAAGGTAGAATTTAGGTCATGATAGTGGGGGGAGGAAGCATTAAAGAATTAGAGGAACGCTGTATGTTTCATCAGTGCACCCTGTCTGGCTCGTCTCCTCCCTGCGACCCTTCTGTAAGGGGATGTCCAATTGTCTACAGATGGACTTTGGGTCTCCACTCTGCACTCCCCCTCATTCACAATGATATGATTTTTTGTTCTTTGATGCCTGATCCCTGATCCACCTCCTCCTTCTTTAACTTCCTGGTACCAGAAGTCAGAGTGGGTCCATGGGGTTGAACGGGCAGAGAGTCGACTCTTGGTAGAATACTGATTTTGTCACTAGTTTAACAACTTATGTGACCTTGGGTAAGTCTCTTTTTTCTCATTTATAAAGTGGAGACATGCAAAATCTGTCTCAAAAATTGTTACAAACTTCAATTATGGGCCTCTCTTTTAAAAAATCATTTTATTGAGGGCTCGTACAGTTCTTATCACAGTCCATCCATCCATCCATTGTGTCGAGCACATTTGTACATATGTTGCCATCATCATCATCATTTTCAAAACATTTTCTTTCTACTTGAGCCCTTGGTATCAGTTCACTGCCCACCCCCTCCTCCCTCCCATTATTGGTCTCTTAAATAATGGAAACAATTAGTTCCATGGACTAATGTACCACAACGCTGAGACCAGAACTAGATGGTACCAGGCTATCCCGACCAACTGCTCTGGAAAGGACCATCTAGGAAAGTCCTGGCAAGAGTGGGAGAAAAGTGTGGCCCAGGACTCAAAGTCAGGCAAGAGGCCAACTGACTGCCGGAGAGACACTGGTGGGACTGCCAAGTCTATGGCCTTGGTCTGGAAAGGCTTCCGCTGAGGATTGTGCAACTCATCTGAACACGACCGAACCGTGGACCCGAATGATGCGTGAACTGTATATTAAAACAATTAAAAACACTAACGACGGCAAAGCAGTCCTAAGGATTCACTAAAAGAGATGAAGTGCATTAACCTGCCGGTTTGGGGGGGCTCCCTCTCTTGCAGTCAACATCTGTGCTCCTAAGGAGGCTGCTCAGTATCTGGGGCCCATCATTGGCCAGCCCTGTGCTCAGTGATCTGAGGTGGCTCAGGGGTTAAGCGCTTGGTTGCTAAGCTAAAGGTCTGTGGTTCTAAGCCACCTGCACTTCTCAGGAGAAGCTGTGGTTGTCTGCTTCTGTAATCACAGCAGCCCTGTGGGACCCATCTGCTCTGTCTGTAGGGTCACTGGGAGTCCAGTCAGCATCCAACCCATGGCAATGGGTTTTTGCTGTGGTGCTTAATTTCTTTTTCCAATCCTTCTAACATCAAAGTGTTAAGTATTGTAAAGAAATGATCCATTCATTGTTGTTGTTGAACCAGCGCGATCTAGACAGCAACTCAGCAGCTGCTACCTGCACGAGGCAGCGACTCGGAGGACATTCTCTGAGTGCTGTGACTATTTTTACCCTCCCTTTCCGAGTGGCCCAATTTATGAACATAAATTCACTGCCTCACAAGGTTCCTACCCAATTTTCCCAGCGTCTCTTGCTTATACAATCCCGTAGCTCCTAAAAAAACACAACACTCAAGGCAGACTTTCTGTTGCTGTAGTTGTTTACCATTGTAGTTGTTGTTAGGTACCAGCCAGCCAGTTCTGACTCACAACAAACCGAGGTGTGCAGAGCAGGAGAAAACACTGCCTGGCCCTGTGGCCCTCACAAGCTGTTAGGACGTTGGGGCACCTTGTTGTACCCACTGTGTCCATGCATCGCCTGGAGGGCCTTCCTCTTTTTCACTGACCTTCTGCTTTATCAAGCATGATGTCCTTCGCTGAGGACTAGCCTCCCTCCTGATAACACGGCCCCAGTGCGTGAGACAGTCTCACCATCCACCCTTCTAAAGGAAGCCTGTACTTCTTCCAAGACGGGTTTGTTTGTTCTCCTGGCAGGCTGGGGTACTATCAATATTCTGCACCAGCACTGTAATGCATCAATTCCTCTTGGGTGGTTTTTAATTTTTTTTTACCAGGGAAGCTAAATGTTTGAGTCAGAATTGACTAGAAGGCAATGGATGTTGGGACTGTTCCCTTTGAAGACAACCTAAAGGGCTAGGTTTGGGGTAAGCTTTAAAAATGATCTCAGGGCAATAGTCTTTTTTTTGGGGGGGGGTTGTTCATAGGTCGCAGAGCTAAGCCTGCCCCAGGTGATCTCAAATCTATGGAATTAGGGAAGGGAAAGCAAATGAGTTTTGGGCAGCCACTACCCCTGTCTCCTTTCTGAGCCCGTCTGTCTCAGTTGTGTTTGCTGGTGTTGTTACTGTTGGGATCGTGTGCTCTGTGTGAAGGCTTTTGCTGGGCTGTTGGATACTACAGCGCTCTGATGGCGGAGTGCTCTACGCGTGGGGCTGCTGCCCAAAGGGTGAGCAGTCACAATCCAGCAGCCGCATGCGGGAGAGAAAGCAAGGCTGTCTGCCTCTGCAGAGATATCAGCCTCAGCCTCTGGGAAACCCACCGGAGCCGTTGTTCTACTTTCTCACAGGGTCGCTGTGAGTCAGCACGGACCGGACCTGATGGCAGTGCGTTCGGTCCGGGGAATAATACCGAGCACTAGACCCAGCTGATGCTGCTCCTGGGTGGGCATCTGACACCGAATCGTTTCTGTCTGAGAGGCATGAAAACAGGGTGGTGGGCTAGTGTCTGGAGTCTGAAAAAGTTCTGGGGGGAAAGTACTGTAGGCAGAGAGACCAGCAAGTGCAAAGGCCCTGTGGCAGGAGGGAGCTGGGTGTCCGAGGAACGGGAAGGCAGCCGGGTTGGCTGTGACTGGATCTGGTAGGACAAAGTGAGCGAGGTAGGAAGGCCCCTGGCTGGGCAAGACCTGGGCACATGGTGAGAAGTCTGAACCTCCTTTCCCCATTGGGCCATTCTACGGGTCTCTCTCCTTCCCTACCTTCTTCCTTCTTCCCTTACTTTCTGCCTCCTCGCCCTCCTCTCCTTCTTTCCCTAGTCTCCAGACCAGCAGCTGAATTTCTCCAAGTTTCTGGCCCTGGGTTGGTTCTCCTGTCCTCTGCCCGGTAGTCAGTCCTCTTTTGAGCAGCTGCCCCACCCCCACTGGGCCAGCTTGCCTCCCCTCCCCTCCTTCTCCCCCTCCCCCTGACAGTGAGGACGAACCCCTGAGCCACCGCATGGTCCCTTTAAGGAATCCCTAAATCTGGGCACCCCTCTCCTCCCCCACCAGAGAACCAATTAGGGTTCCCGAATTCAAGTACCGGCTTTTGTGCGTCACGTGCTCGGGGAACAAAGCCCTCTCCAGCTGGAATAAAGGCTTCCTTTCAGGAGCAGTTTGTT
Organism: Tenrec ecaudatus; assembly: GCF_050624435.1. Lineage (NCBI taxonomy): Eukaryota > Metazoa > Chordata > Mammalia > Afrosoricida > Tenrecidae > Tenrec > Tenrec ecaudatus. The sequence continues at coordinate 9,015,133 of NC_134545.1, forward strand.
CTCATTCTTTGTTTCCACCCCAGCCTCGCCTCCTTCCCGGTTTCCCAGGCCTCCCAGCCCGGCCTCACCTTCCCGCCTCAGCACCCAGGCCTTGTGCGGCTGCCTGCCCAAAGGCAGGTGGCCACAGACCCAGAGACATTGGGTGACGCCAGCAGGCTCGGGCTGGGCCCTGGGCTCAGCGCTTCCTGCAGGGCCGTGAACGTCCCCAGTCACAGGGAGGGAAGTGAGGGCCAGCGGGGCCAGGGAACTGACCTGCGACTAGTGCGAGGGATAGTCTGGACCCTCGAGTCCCCCACTCGCCCTAGCAGGGGGCAGGCTAAGGGAGGAGAGAGTTGCCATTTTCAGGAAGTCCCCGGGGCCAGGCACCCGCTGGGCAGCAGAGACCCCCTCACTGTGCCAGGTAAAGATGGACCCACTGAGGTCAATGTCACGGGCAAGTCTGTGCCGGGTTGGGATCCTAGACTGGCAGAGAGAGATGGTGGAGTCCTCAGACCTGAGAGACAGGGAGACCTGGCTCCGATCACAATGATGTCAGTGTTACTCCTGACCTTGTGCAGGGCACCACCGGCCACACCCAACACCCGGGGCCCCACCTTAACCACTCCTTTCATTCCAGGGCAAAGCCCTCTCCCCTTCTCCTGTCATCGTCATCCTCTGTCTCCATGGATGTGAGCCTGTGCACACCGAGGATTCGGTCAGCACCTTTGTTTCAAGATGAGAGGTTGCCGCTAAGTTGATTCTGTGCCAGAGTCGAATGTGCTCCCAAGGGTTTCTACAGTGGCTGGTTGTTCAGGAGTAGATCGACCGCCAGGCCTTTCTTTCTAGGCACCCTCTGGATGGACTCCAACCTGGAACCTTTTGCTTATGAGCTGGAAATGTCTAAATCAACCCCCCCGCGCCCCCCTTGTCAGCAAGATGATTCTAGAAACAGATTGCCACATCTTTCCCCCATGGGGCATCTGGTGGGTTTGAACCACCCACATTTGGGTCAGCAGCCGAGTACTTTAACCACCGGGCCACCAGGGCTCGCTAACATCTAACAGGACTAATGCCATGAAGTATGAGAGTCAGACCATGGAGTACTGACATCTGTTACAATGGAGTCAAATCCGGCTGCCCTGACCCTGTAAGACAGAACTGTCCCCAAAGTGTTGCAGAGGTTGACATCATCGCAGACACGCATCAGCTCCGTGCAGCCGGTGGGTTTGAACTGCGAGCCTTTCAGTCAGCTGGTACGTGGTGAGCTATGCTGCCCCGTTTCCTTAAAGGAGGCCCTACACAGCCGGAAAGAATAACATATTAGCACGGAATGCCAATTGACACACTATCAAGTGACAAAACAACACGCTGAGTGCACGATAACCCCATTCGTGTAAGAGAAAAAGGAAATACCTATCTATGAACCCCTACATACATGTACTGCACATATTTAGAAAAAAAATCCCAGAAGGCTATACAAAAGGCTACTCAGTCGTTGGTGAATAGTGAGAAGTCATTTCATATCCTTCTGTATTGTTAAACAATTTTAATCACCAGCAAGTATTTATTGTATATAAGTATATGGGTGTATACACATGTGTACATATAGATACACATATTTTAGAAAGCGTTTTATTGGGGGCTGTTTTACGCCCCCACTAGCAGTGCACGAGAGAATTCCAGTTCCTTTACATCCTCACTTATTATCTGCCTTAAAAAAAAATCATTGTGATCCTAGTGGATGTCAAGTGACAGCTCATTATTGTTTTGATTTCCATTTCCCTATGGAGAATGATGAGGAACATCTTTGCATGTGTTTGCTAGCCATGTATTTGAATATCCTCTTTGGAGAAATGCCTTTTCAGATTCTGTCCCATTTTAAAATCAAAAGGGCTTTTTCATTGGTGAGTTTTAACTTATTCTCTTCAGATATAGCCTCAAAAATATATTTTCTTATTTTTAATTAAAATTATTTTTAATATTTTCAGTAGTAGACCCGTATCACATATACTGCTAGCAGAGATCCCTGCCTTGTATAGGTTTTCATTTCACTCTCTTCATTGTGTCCTTTGATGCCCCAAAAGTTTTCAATTTTGATAAAATCTAACTTATCTATAGTTCTTTTGTTATTTGTGCATTTGGCATCATATTTAATAATCAACATCATGAACATTTACTTCTATGTTTTCTTTTAAGAGTGTTACTTCTTACACTTAGGTTGTGGATCTGCTTAGTGTTTTTTTTTTAAATCAGGATATGAAAGATATTAGTTCTTTTTTAAATTCACAAATCATGTTATTGGGGGGGAGGGCTCTTACAGCTCTTATAACAATCCATACATTATTTGTATCCAACTCATTTGTATATAGCTTGCCATCACCATTTTCAAAACCTTTTCTTGGTATCAGCTCTTCTGTTTCCCCTCCCTCCTCCCTCCTCCCACCCTCATGGAACCCTGATAAATTATAGATTATTATTATTTTCATATCTTACACTGTCTGCTGTTTCCCTTTGCCCATGTTTCTGTTGTTCGTCCCCTGAGTTGATTTTTGTATGCAGTGCGAGAAAGGGTTTAACGGAATTCTTTTACATGTGATTATCCTTTAAGAATGGTGTTTTTGACAACTCCCTTCTTGTGACTGAGTGATGGTTTATAGAGCACACTGATTTCCCATCCAACAGTTCATACACATTGCCTCAAGACCGTTGACTGCCTCCCCACAATCCATGGGCACTCTTCCCACTTACTTCCTGTCTTACCAGTTCCGTCCATCCTTCTTTCCTCTCCCCACTGCCTTTTGAGGTGTCTCCCAGAGCAAATGTGCTGGGCCTTAAGTCTGTATGGTTGGTTGTTGTAGGAATGTGTACCACGCTGGGGTTATGCTTTCCTGTAGGCCAGTCAGTTGTTTGGCTGAAAGCTGATCCTTGTTTGCCATTCCTTTCCAAGCAGTTGGTAGCAGTGGCCGGGCACCGTCTAGTTCTGGTCTCAAGGTGACGGTCTTTGAGGTTCATGTGGTCCGCGAGTCCTTTGGACTAATCGTGTCCATGTGCCAATCACTCCCCACCCCCACTCCCATACTCCTTTGCTCTGAACGTGAAGAGACCAGTCACTGTGATATTTGTGTGTCACACTTGTTCTTGCTCTCTCGGTGGCGGCACTGGTGGCTGAGTAGATTCCACATTGGGCTGCTGGCTATCAGGCAAGAAGGTTGAGTCCATCAGCCACACTGGGGAGAAAGATGAGGCTTTCTGCTTCTGTAAAGACTGTGTTTGTTCTGGTGGACTAGAGAAACAAATCCATGGATACACATATGTGTATAGGAAAAAGATTTATATACAAGAGCAACTGAACATTGAGAAAACATCTCAGCCTAGTCCAGATCAAGTCCTTAAGTCTGATATTAGCCCATATAACTGATACTAATCTGTAAAGTCCTCTTCAGACTTGCAAAACACATGCAATGATGCCAAGTATAGATCACAGGCCAGTGGGTAGAAAGTCATTGGAAGCATCTCAGCGCTGGCAGGGGTCTCCGCATGGCTTCTCCAGCACCCAGGGCTGCATCAGGGTGGGTCCATGAGTCTTGTCAGCTGCTATGTCTCCCAGGGTGTCAACAGAGAATCTCCCACTTCCAAGGAGAAAGTACTGGATTTCCCAGAATTCTCAGGAGAAGCCAAGCCCACACAGAGGCCTCATTGGCTATGATCTGATTGACAAGCTAGACTCCACCCCTGCACTCTTAATCTTTAAATTGACAAACGATTATATAACCACAGATTTACAGCCTCAGAAACCCACAGGGCCGGTTCTACTCTGCCCTACAGGGTTACTATGAGTTAGAATCAATTCGATGGCAATAAATATGTTATTTATTTTTTTCTTCGGTTTTTGCAATGATCTTTAAATTTTGTGGTTGTACTTTCCTGAAAGGGAAACACGGGCGGGAGGGGAGACCACCTTTGATCCCACAGCTCTCATTTGTAGAAATTAACATATATGTATATATACACATAGGTTTGAACGATTACATTTTATGATATGTGAAGCATATGCCAATCAAACTACATGTGAATATAGTTTTAAATATAGATGAGCACAAGGATGAGGCAGCCTGCTTCTGTAAACATTCCGGCTTTGCAGACCTTAGGGAGCAGCTCTTCTCTGCCCTACAGGTGACTGTGAGTTGGAACAGATTTTTTTTTTCTTCTTCTTCTTTTTATTTAAATAAAAAACTGTGCTGTTCACCAGCTTGCGTGACCACGAGGTGCCGAAGGGATGTTATCAGGCATCAAAGAACCAAACATCATATTGTGAGCTCACCTCCATGATACGATCGCTAAAGACTAATGGATGCATAGGCAAATGTGGCGAAGAAAGCTGATGGTGCCCGGCTGTCAAAAGAGATAGTGTCTGGGGTCTTAATGGCTTGAAGATAAACAAGTGGCCATTTAGCTCAGAAGCAACAAAGCCCACATGGAAGAAGCACACCAGCCTGTGTAGAAGGGATCAGGTACCAGGCATCAAAGAACAAAAAATCATATCATTGTGAATGGGGGGGAGAGCAGAGGGGGGACCCAAAGCCCATCTGTAGGCAACCGGACATCCCCTTACAGAAGGGTCATGGGGAGGAGATGAGCCAGTCAAGGTGCAGTGTAGCACCAATGAAACATACAACTTTCCTCTAGTTCTTAAATGCTTCCTCCCCCCACTATCATGATGCCAATTCTACCTTACAAATCTGGCTAGACCAGAGGCTGTACACTGGTACAGATAGGAATTGGAAACACAGGGAATCCAGGGCAGATGATCCTTCAGGACCAGTAGTGACAGTGGCGATACTGGGAGGGTGGAAGGAGGGTGGGGTGGAAAGGGGGAACCAATTGCAAGGATCTACATATAACCTTCTCCCTGGGGACAGACAACAGAAAAATGGGTAAAGGGAGACATCGGACAGTGCAAGATTTGACAAAATAATAATTTATAAATTATCTAGGCTTCATGAGAGAGGAGGAAGGGGGAAGGAGGGGAAAAATGAGGAGCTGATACCAGGGGCTTAAGTGGAGAGCAAATGTTTTGAGAATGATGAGGGCAATGAATGTACAAATGTGCTTGACACAACTGATGTATGTATGGATTGTGATAAGAGTTGTATGAGCCCCTAATAAAATGATTTTTAAAAACTGCGCTGTTATAATATCTATGGTACAAAACATAGTAACAACACATCTGGAAGGACTTTTTGCTGTTATTTTAAGTCCCTCCCTTCTCCGATACCCCTGGTCAGAGCAGGGCCAGCACTTCTACAGAGGCAGCCAGGGTCACTGCAGTACCAGCTCAAGTGATGGTTTTAACCCATCCAACAGGAGGGCTCTGACTTCCCTCTTCAGCAGGACAGGAGTTCCAATCCTGGCTGCATCTATTCCTGAGTCAGTTGACCCCCAGATAGGTAAAATTTCTTTTCTTAAAAAAAAAAAATAGTATGTAGATCATGTCATTCCATAGTTCAATCACGTCAAGCCGAATTGTACAATTGCTACCACCATTAGCCTCCAAGTGTTCTTTTTTAAAAAAAGTCATTTTATTGGGGGCTCGTACAATTCTTATGACAATCCATACATACATCCATTGTGTCAAGAACACATGTACATCTGCTGCCATCATCATTCTCCAAACATTTGCCTTCTACTCGAGCCCTTAATATCTGATGCTCATTTTCCCCCTCCCTCCCCACTCCCCCCACCTCATGAATCCTTCATCATTCATATATTATTATTATTATTATTATTTTGTCATATATTACACTGTCTGACATCTCCCCCTGCCCTCTTCTCTGTTGTCCATCCCCCTGAGAGGCTATACATAGATCCTTGTAATCAGTTCCCCCTTTCCACCCCACATTCTCTCCACCCTCCAGGCATCGCCACTCTCATAACTGGTTCTGGAGGAGTCATCTGTCCTGGATTCCCTGTGTTTCCAGTTGTTCTCTGTACCTATGTACATCCTCTGGTCTAGCCAGATTTGTAAGGTAGAACTGGCATTATGATAGTGGGGGGGAGGAAGTATTTAAGAACTAGAGGAAAGTTATATGTTTCATCGTTGCTACCCTGCACCCTGCCTGGTTCATCTCCTCCCCACAAACCCTCAGTAAGGGGTGTGCGGTTGGCTACCATTGGGCTTTGAGTCTCCACTCTGCACTCACCCACATTTTCAACCAAGTGTTCTTTTTCTACACGGACTGCTTGACATCATCTCCGCTTGACCCCACTCCCCTCTGAAACCCTTATGCTCCTTGCTGTTTCTATAGGTTCATCAATCCTGGGTTTCCTATATCGAAAAATGGAAAAACATCTAACAGCTTCAAGGGGGTGACCTTCAATGACAGGGCACTGCTGGGATACACCCTAATCTGAAATGTGCTTTTCTGTGTCTCCGTTAATGGTGTTGATGTAGCGTGGCTGTGGGGTGCTCTGCAGGGTGATGGTGGCAGTGCCTGGCACCTGGTAATCATCTAGCAAACAGCAGCAGTGATGGCCACTGTGATAGCAGGGAGCAAGGTCCCCACTCACCTTCTGACCCTCTTCCTCTGGCTCAAGAATTCAAGGAGGATCCTCTCACTGGAGGAACCACAGGAAGGGGAAAGAATGGGGAACAGGAAGAGAAAGACCTGGGATCGCCCACCGTGCCCTCAGAGGGGCCTCATGAGAAGATGGGTGGGCAGTGCAGGGAGTGGAGAGGGTGGAAGCCACCCCCACCCAGCCCTCCACTGGCCTACCAGCCATCTGACCTGGGCCACGTGTTGCCTCGCCTCTGAACCTCATCTGTGAAGTGAAATAATAATAATTATATCGGCATTAGAGAGTTCCTCTAAGCAACACGTGAAAGCACAAACCCAGCATTAAGAGCTCCGTCAATAACAGTGAGTGTTAGGGTTACTTAAGGCTCATGGAAGGCCATGGGCCCACCTCACTGTTTACCTGTCTGTTCACTTCACAGTATTTACAGGTGTTAGGCATACAATGGGAAGCAAGGGGAAAACCGTCAGGTCCTGAAGCTTGTGACCTGGGAACACACAGACATTAACCAAGCAGCACACGTCAAACACACGCACACACACACACACACACAAAACAACAACAAAAACTAAACACACACACACACAGATAATGTGGTCAGTGCTACAAGGGAAAATAAATGGATAGTAGGCAAAGGAAAAAAGGGTTGGAGGAATGATTAGGGAAGATTTCTGGGGAGGAAATGACATATATACCCACATCTAAACAGTGGAAAGGAATTAAGCAGGCATGAAGGGGAGAGAACGGATACCAGGGCAGCTTGGGACGGGTGGGTAATGTGACATCACTTCTTGTCAACTTGAGCGAAGGGGTGGAGTCTAGCCTGTGAATCGGGTCAGAGCCAATAATGCTTCTTTGTGGGCATGGCCTTCTCCTGAGTATTCTGGGAACTCCTGTCTTCCTCCTTGGAGGTGGGACACACACTCTCTGCTTTGTCTTCCTGCTGACAAGACACATGGAGCCACGCTGATCCCAGCTAGAGCCCTGGAGCTGGAGGAGCCACGTGGAGACCCACGTCAGCCATTGCTGAGCTGCTTCCACCGCCAAGACTTTCCACCCACAGGCCTGTGATCTTCCTGCACTCAGCATCATTGCATGTGTTGCATGAGTTTGAAGAGGAATTAATAGACTGATATCAGACATAGGGACTAATATTGGACTTACGGGACTTGATCTGGACTGGGCCGGGATGTTTGCTTAATCTACAATGACTCTTTGATGTACAGCTCTCTCTTACACATCTATGAGTGAGTATTTCTGGATGTGTTTCTCTAGTCAACCCGGACTAACACAGGTAGGGGCTGGAGGAGGGGGAGGGGGGTCTGCAGGTGCTTCAGGTGGGAGAATGGTGCTCCAGCTGAATGAAATCTGCTCAAAGGTCCTGTGTTAAGAACAGTGAGGTGATTTCCAGGTGACTTGAGAAACACCAGTGTGGCTTGAAGGAAGAGGGGGAGGGGGACTGCAGGGGAGACCAGGCAAGAGGGAGGCAGAGGCCTGATCAGACAGTGCTTTGGAGGCCACTGGAAGAAAGGAACCAACGTACCACCAGCTTCCCTGACACCGAGCTGTTTCTGAGTTGTACCCCCATACTCACCACCGACAGGTGGATTCTGACCCAGAGAGACCCCCAGAGGAAAGGGTAGAACTGCCCCGGTGTGTTTCCTAGGTTATCATGTAGCTCTTTCTCGACAGGAGCAGAAAACCTTATCTTCCTCCCGCAGCGTGGCTGGTGGGTTTGAAACGCTGCTCTGGCTGTCAGCATCCCCTCTCAGAACCCACTCTTCCCCCAGGGCTCCTTAAAAATCCAAACCCACGGGGAAGGAGGGCTGAAAGGAGGTGCCGAGAGACCAGAGGGCTCTAGCAGAAAGATGATGTTCTGGAAATCTCAATGGCAGCGTGTGTACAAGTGTGCTTAATATAATTGAATGATGGGTTGTCATAAGATTTGTAAATGCCCCCATCAGACGAGGATTAATAATCATAATAAAAATTAAAAATCAAAGCCCCAACCCACTGCCGTCAAACAGATTCCAACTCCTAGCTGTTCTGCAAAGGGGTTCCCAAGGCCGCACATCTTTTTATTTTTTAAATCGTTTTATTGGGGGCTCACACAACACATACATACATACATTGGGTGAAGCACATTTGTACATTCACTGCCCTCATCATTCTCAAAACACTGGCTCTCCACACAAGTCCCTGGCATCAGCATCTCATTTCTTCCCCCCTCCCTCCCCGCTACCTCCTCCTTCATGAACCCTTGATAATTTATAAATTATTATTTTGTCAGATCTTACACTGTCCGACATCTCCCTTCACCCACTTGTCCATTGTCCATCCCCCAGGGAAGAGGTTATATGTAGATCCCTGTAATTGGTTCCCCTATTCCCCCCCCACCCTCCCTCCACAAGGCTGTAACTCTTTATGGGAGTAGACAGTCTCCTCTTTCTCTCCTAGGGTGGTCGGTGGGTTTGAACTGCCCACTGTCACGAGCATCCCAACCAGCACTTACCTGACAGTCACCAGGGCTCCTTAAGGCTACAGCCTTCTCCCAAGGAGCAGCTGCTGGATTTGAACTGCTGACTCTGTGGTTAACAGCACAACGCAGGTGCTTCCTCCACCCCCAGGGTGCTATAAGAATTGTCAATCAACAATTCAAACCCACCTGCCACTCTGACCAAGAAAGATGACGTCCTCGCTCAACTCAAGACTTGGCGCTGCAGCCATGAGTTTGCTGGGGCTTCGCAAGAGGCTACCTCCAGCATCCCGCGCTTGAGCAGGAAGAAAGTCTGGTTGGACCCCAGTGAGACTCGCGGAATTGACATCAGCCTATCCAGAAACTGATCACAACACACCTTATTATCTGCAAGCCTTGGATGGCCCATTCTTGGGGCTTGGTGCTGGAAAATGGCCCCAGGCCGCCCGAGGGGACAGGCGTCTATATACCCGCGATGGGGACCTGGCTGAGACGGATGAGGCTTCAGCGGCGGCTGCTCAGGAGATGCCCAAAGTCTAAGAAGATGGACTGCCGTGTGTATCCCAGGCTGCCCCTGAAGGTGATGGGGCACGCGTTCCAGAACAAGCGGATGCTCACGGATCACACCCACCTGCTGAAGACAGGCAAGGCCTGCAAACAGCTCCTGGCTGAGCAGGGCGGCCCGTGGGTCTAAGACCCAGGAACCACGAAAGAGCCGCGAGGAGCGCCCCTGGACCAAGAAAGAAGAGATGCTCAAGACTTTGTGCAAGGAGGAAGAGACCAAGAAAGGGGCCCCCTCCCACCCCACCCCCTCTTCTCTGTACAGAGTGGCCTTGGCAGATTTAGCGATCAGTCAGTCAATAAAAGCAAAGCCTCGTCGGCCCGCTTCTCAAAGCACAAAGACATCTCTCGTCGCTGTGAGTCGGCACCGACTTGATGACAGTCGTTAGAGTCCGTGTGGATCACTGAGCAACGCATCCGGCCCGTTGCAAACCTGTGAGAAACGGTAGTTTGGGTCACTACGCCCAAACCAAACTCACTGACCGACTCACAGCGACTCCCTGCTACTGCTACCAATGTTACTGCGATTTCAAGTAGAGCCGGGTGGGTGACAGTGTGTATATTTGATTCAAGTCTCAGCTCAAGCGCTTAACACAGGAACTGGTCGGCAGCAGGCAGTTCGGAACCACAGACTGAAGGAATGAACGCACCTTTCTCCCACTTCTGCTGATCAATGAGCTCCACGCTCCATCCTTCAACCACCATGGTGGAGTCTTACGTAAATCATCTAGTCCACTCCGCCTCACAGCCACCGAGTCCGTGCCGACTGATGGCGACCTTACAGGACAGAGCAGTACTGCTCCTGTGAGGTTCCACGTCTGTATATCTTCATAGGAGTAGAAAGCTCCATTTTCCTCCCAAGGAGCACCTGATGGCTTGAACTGCTGACTTTGGGGTTAGCAGCCCAACACATCACCACAGTCTAGTTGGGCAGGTGGAAACACACCATCCAGCCAATGTGGATGTCCACTAGCTCTCCACTGAGGATTACCCTCTGCCCCCCTCTGCCTTGACAGCCCAAATCTAGCGGCAAGCTTCCCTCCCCCTCCTAGCAACTCTGTTCCCTTGAGCCTCCCAAACTCTCCTAAAGCCCTCGAAAGTGACTTTATGTAATTTGTCTTTTGTCTCTCTACTGGAGCGTAAACTCCTCCAGAACTGGCAGCCAAGCTCTCTTCGTTTGGGACAGTGCCTGACGTGGTGGAAAAGGCGTATTTGAATTCACCCAGTGCAAAGTACAGATGCAAAGACGGAGCCACTGAATCCTCAGGAACTACGTGACCTTAAGCAAACCTCTTCTCTCCCCCGACCGGATCACCACGTTTCTCTGTCCGTAAAGGGAGAAGGCCGTATCTGAGGCGCTCATGACAGCGGTTCTCCTTTTGAAATGGGGACGCTTCTGATAAATGACATTCCCATGTGACGCCGCTTCCACGGGCATGCAGATAAGAGAGCTTGAAGATCCAACAGAACCCCAGACTTTTCTCCCCCACTCCAGAGAGCATATCTGAAGGCCACGGAGCAGAGCGCTGTTATTTTTAGACGTAACCTTGAATCCACTCTTCCTCGTTTCTGTCCCTCTCTTTCTTCTCCATTTGTTTATGTTAGCAAAGCAAAGCAATTCCCAAGCTTCGGCAGAAGTGGTGGGTAAGGATCCCAGACTACAATTCAGAGACACTCACTGCCAACCCGTAGGGACTCTGTAGGACAGGGTAGACCTGCCCCGGTGATTTTTTGAGACTATAACTATGCACAGGAGTAGAAAGCTCCATCTTTCTCCCTAAGAGCAGTCGGTGGTTTTGAACTTCTGATCTTGTGGATCGCAGCCCAACCTGTCAGAGATAACTGTGTCTCAGTGGCCTCTTTGCTGCTTCCAAGTGAGTTGAGCCAGGGCAAGCTATTGAGCCCAAGTTTCTCCAGCTGCAAAATGTGGTTGTTTTTAGATGCCAAGTTAGTTCCAACCCATGTGACCCTATGCCCAACAGAACAAAACCCTACCCAGTCCTGGGCCACCTTGCCATTGTCTATGCCTGAGCCCATGGGGGCAGCCTCGCTGTCAATCCATCGCATGGAGGGTCTTCCTCTTTTTGGCTGTCAATCCATCGCATGGAGGGTCTTCCTCTTTTTGGCTGCCCCTCCACTTTACCAAGCATGATGTCCATCTCCAGGGACTGGTCTCTCCTGACCACATGGCCAAAGGATGTAAGAAGAAAAAGTCTTACTTTGTCTCTAAGGCAGTGGTTCTCCACCTTCCTTATGCCTCAACCCTTTCATACAATTCCTCGTGTGGTGGGAACCCCCCCAACCATAAAATTATTTTCGTTGCTACCTCATCACTGTCATTTTGCAACTGTGATGAATCGACATGTAAATATCTGATAGGCAGGATGCATTTTCATTGTTACAAATTGAACATCATGAAAGCATAGTGATTCATCACAAAAACAAGATGGAATGATATATTGTGAACTATTTATTTCTAATGACAAAGAAATGAAATTTTGTCTTGAAGCATGGTGTAGCATGGGTAACAGTCTTCGGAAATATGTGTTTTCCGATGGTTGTAGGTGACCCCTGTGTAAGGGTCGTTTGACCTTCAAAGGGGTCATGACCCACAGGTTGAGAATGGCAGCCCTAGCATCACTATGAGTTGGAATTGACTTGAAGGCACTCAACCACAACAGAAAATACGTTCTTGCCTGCTTGTCAGTCAATATCTACTCCTCTTTCTGCAAAGATAAGTACTGTCCATCCTGGACTCTGCCTCTCTTTCCATAGATTAATTTTGCTTGTTCTAGAACTTAATATAAATGGAATCATACAGTAATTGTTTTCCTACTTTGCTCAACCTAGTGTTTTGAGAATGGACCCATGTCACTGCATGTCTCCATAGTTTGTTCCTATTTCATTTTTGTGTCCGATTGTGTATTGTGAATATATCATAGTGTATCCATTCTCCTGCTGATGGACAGTTGGGTTGTTACAGGTTGTGGCTATTATGAAGAAAGCAGCTATAAACGTTCTTGAACAAATCATTAAGTACTTTTGTTCAAAAAAAGTTTTTTTATACTCATAAGGGTGAAAACACCCGTATATGTATGAATACTAACATGCAGTTTCTAGTTCCAGGCAAATCTGTCCAGAATTTTCCTCCATATATAGAATCATGCATTATCATGATTAATAAAATTGTCATTTGGGTAGTTCTCTTGGCTCTTTGACTTCTAGGGATGAGTGAGTAGCTCTTTATCTGGCCCTTCTTCTTCTAAAGTCTCTGGAAGACCCAAACTGATGGAGGTGGTGGGGAATACAAAAGCAGCACACAGATAATTTATTCTAAGGAAGATAACTATATAGCACACTCTACTACCCGACTACCTTCTTCCATGGCAGACATCACTAATCGATCACAGCTTTCTATCCCTGCTCAGTCACACCCTTACCAATCTATAGAAAAACGAAAGAAAGAAAATAGAAGCTGAAACCCATCTCTGAAATAAAATGAAACCCCAAGCGCCTGACTCCCTGTCTAAATTTTTCCCCACAAAGTTCAGTGAACCGCAAAATTATTTGGCTGAGTGCTTTGAAAAGGTGGCAAGGTCAGAGCTGGAACCCTCCCCTCTCACCAGCACCTCATTTCTATACCCTGCCTGAGTGTAACTGGAAGTCCCTGCCAACAACCGGGCACCCACCCCACCCCCACCTTTTCCCCCACGGCCGCCACGGACAGATTCGTAGTTTCTGTTCTCCAGGTCTGCAGTTTTACTTTCCAAAAATAAACACACACAATAAAAATAAACAAATAAAGGGGACATGCTCCTAGCATCTTTTGTTTTCGGCTCCAGAATCAGGGGATGATTAATTGACCAGACCAAATAAAATAGTTACTGACAGCAGAGAGGCCCCTTCAGTTGCTGAAACCACAGAAACTCCCACAGTCTCCCCTTTTGCACCCGCACTTCCTACCGACCCTGGCTGCCATTGGGCCCGACAGGGAGCGTCAGCAGGTCCGGACAGACTGGGTGTTCTCAGCTGGGCATGCAGAATAGTTTATCTAATTCCCTCCCTGCCAGGGCAGTGGAGTGGTGGGGGTGGGGGGTGTCAGGCGTGTCGCCCACTGCAGAGTGGGCTCTTAGACGGGCCTCACACTCTTGGCTAGCTGCAGGTCGCTTTAGGTCTCTTGAGCCTCAGTTTCTTCATCTGTAAAATAGGCACAGTAATAGAGTCTACTGTATTGCCTTAAACTGTTACACATCAATTACAGCAGTTAAAACAATTTGATTAAACGAAACAAACCAAAACCATACTCACTGCCATCATGTTGATGCCAACTCACAGCGACCTTCCAGGACAGGGTAGAACCGCCCCTGTGAGTTTTCCAGACTGTAACTATCTCTATCTCTCTCTTTAGTTTTTATTTTTAAAAGAAATCTTTATTGGAATAGAAGGTCTGGTCTTTCTCCCATAGAAAGCTGCAGGTCTCAAACTGCTGACCTTGGGGTCAGCAGCTCCTCACAGTCCACTCTGCCACCAGGGCTCCTTCCCAGACTGTAACTCTCAAATAGGAATAGAAAGGCCCATCTTCTCGAAGGAGCAGATGATGGTTTTGATCTGCTGACCTTGCAGTTAGCAGCCCAACGTGTAACCGTCTGGTTAAATACCGGTGGATGTATGTAAAGTGCTCACGTTTGTCTTTAGATTCTAAACCCTGTAAGAATGGAGGATAACTCTATGTCTCCTTTGCCATGGCATCCTCCAGCCTAGGATGGGTTTATGCAAATACTCTGTCAGCAACTTCTGGGGCATGGTCCCAAGGATAGGGGATGGGATAGAAGAGGACACAGAGAGGCTAGACACAGGAAGCCTGCCCTGCGGTTGCTCCCCTTCGGTATAACAGACAATACCAATCCCATTGCCCTCGAGGCTGTGCAGACGCGTAGCCACCCCCTGGGGGTCCTGAGATGGTAACTCTTTTTTTTTTTAATAAATCATTTTGTTGGGGCTCATATAACTCTTATCACAATCCATACATATATCAATTGATGGTAACTCTTTCTGAGAGCAGGTGGTTTCAAACTGTTGCCATAACCCACTGGACCACGAGGGCTCCTCACAGACAGGACCCACCAGAAGAGAGCTGAAATCCCTTGAGGTGCAAGCAGTGAACAGGCTCGGCTGCTAACTGAGAGGCTAGAAGTTCAAGGACACCAGGAGGAATCTCAGAAGAACTACTGGTGAATCCGCCCTTGTGGACTGTGGCTCCCCTCTGACACACATGGGGTCGCCATGAGTGGGACTCGCCTGGGAGGCAATGGTTGTGGTCCTTGAACGGGTCTGTAGTGCAAGGGAGCTACTCCTGGTAGGACTTCTGGCATCAAACCCAAGTTCAACTCTCAACTCCGCCCCTTGCTACCCATCTGAAAGGCTTTCGACTGGGTGGATCCCAAACTATGGATATCCTTGAGAAGAATGGGAATTCCAGAGCACCTCCTTGTGTCCCTGGGAAACCTGCTGGCCCAAGCAAGAGGCAACGGCGCCAACCTCACAAGGGGATATGGCACGGTTGAAAATGAGAACAAGGGTGATTCCATCTGTATGCTGAGCAAGTCAGCAGAGAAACTGGATAATGGGAAGAAGAATGCGGCCTCGGCATCGGAGGAAGGCCGATTCACAACATGCAAGGTGCAGGTGCCACAGCCTCGCCCGTGCTGGAAGCGAGGGAGGCTGGAAGCACTTGCGGATGAAGTTCAAGATCGCAGCTTCCAGGACGGATCATGATTCAACGGACAGAAAACAAAAGTCCTCACAACTACACCAATCAATAGGTGACATCGTGATAAAGGGAGAAGGAGTGAGGTTGTCAAAGAAGTCGTCTTGCACGTGGAAAAAGTAAACAAATAAAGCCAAGGGTTCTGGGGGTGGGGGGAGGGGATAAAGGGCTGCTGACGTCAAGGAACTCAAGAAGAAAGGAAATGTTTTGAAACTGACTGTGGTGGCAATTGTACAACACTGCTGGATGTGCTTGAACTATGGGATGGTGTGATATCTGTAAGAGCTCCCAACAAAATGATCAGATAGATAGATAGATAGATAGATAGAGATAAATGCTGCTTGGATCCAGAACCATGGACTGCCAGAAGAACAAGCGAATCTGTCTTAGAACAAGAATGGCCGGAGTGCTCCTTCGAACAGCAGTTCTCAACCTGTGGGTCGCCACCCCTTTGAGGGGGGCGAAGGACCCTTCCACAGGGGTCCCCTGATTCATAACAATAGCAAAATGACAGTGATGAAGTAGCAATGAAAATAATTGTACGGGTGGAGGGTCACCACCCCATGAGGAACTGTATGAAAGGGTTGCCCGCAGCATGAGGAAGGTGGAGAACCACTGCCTTAGAGGCAAGAGGGGTGAGACTTTGTCTCACGTCCTTTGGGTAAGTTTTTAGGAGAGACCTGGAAAAGGATATCGTGCTTGGTAAAGTAGAGGGGCAACAAAAAAGAGGGTAGCCCTCGCCAGATAGACTGACTGTAACAGGGGGCTCAGATAGAAGAGCCACTGTGGGGACGGTGCAGGACCTGGCAGTGTTGCATTCTGTGTGGGACACACTTATGGTACCAAAACCCAACAACTTCTTGATCCGTTTCCTGACTTATAATATAGAAAGTGACTTGCTACAAAATGGGTGCATAAGCAAATATGGTACAGAAGGCTGATGGTGCCCAGCTACTAATAGTCATAGCATCTGATGTTTTAATGGCTTGAAGTTAAGCAAGTGACCATCTAGCAGAGAAGCAGCAAAGCCCACATAGAAGAAACACACCAGCCTGTGTGATCACAGGTGTCAACGCGATCAAGTATCAGGTATCAGAAGACTCAAAACAAACAAATATACGGATGCAAAGGATGGGGGTCGTAGTGGGGACCCAAAACCCAACTGTAGACCATTGGATGCTCCCCCGCAGAAGGGTCACAAGGGATGAACGAGACAGCCAGGGTGCAGCATAACACTAGCGAACCACACAACATTCCTCTAGCTCTTTAATGCTTCCTCCCCACCACTATCATGACCCCAGTTCTACCTTACAAATCCAGCTAGACCGGAGCATGTACAGGGGTACAGGTAAGAGCTTGCCAACACATTGAATCCAGGACAGATAAACCCCTCAGGAACAGTAATGGGAGTAGTGATACCATGAGAGTAGGAGAAAGGTGTGGGGGGAGAGAAACAGGGAACTGGATATAATGATCTACATATAAACACCCCACCCCAGGGGGGACAAACAACAGAAATGTGGGCAAAGGGTGACAGCAGATGGTGTAAGATATGAAAATAATAATGTATAATTTATCAGAGGTCCACGAGAGTGGGAGGGTGGGGGAAGGAGAGAAAAAAGAGGAGCTGATACCAAGGACTCAAGCAGAAAGAAAATGTTTTGAAAACGATGATGGCAACCTATGTACAAATTGATACAATTGATATATGGATTGTTATAAGAGCTGCAAGAGGTCCCAATAAAATGCTTCATTAATAAGAAAGAAAGAGAAACGACTTCATAGAGTGGCAAAGACTAAATTAATGTCCTCACTGCTCAGGACAATGCCAGGCGCCGAGTGAGTGATCCTACATCATATACGTTTACGTATGTGACTTTGGACATATAGGACAGTGACCTATATGACTTGGGGCACATAGTTTAACTTCTCTTAGGCTTCTTTCTCTTCTCCATAAAAACAAGCTGTGGGAGCTCTTACATCACAATATTGCTGGGAGAATGAAGTGGGGGAAAAAATACTTGAAAAGTACTTCGCACCCTGCATGGTACATGTACTTGCTGTTATTAGGTGTCTACCAACTGACAGCGACCCTGTACACAAGAGAATGAAACACTGCCTGGTCCTGTGTCAGCTCACAATGGCTACTATGTTTCACCCCATTGTTGCAGCGCCCCTCTCAACCTGTCTCATCAACGGTCTTTCCCCCCCTCCCCCCACTGTACCAAGCATGATGTCCTTCTCCAGGGACTGGTTTGTCCTGACAGCATGCCTGAGGTCTGTGAGTCCCCGTCTGTCTCCCTGTCCTGGTCTCTAGGGAGCACTCTGGCTGTGTGTCCTTTAAGATGGATTTGTTTTCCTAGCAGTCCAGGTTCTGTCAACATTCTTCGCCAACACCCTAATTCAAATGCATCAATGCTTCTGCAGTTTTCCCTATCATTGTCCAACTTTCATGTGCATATGAGGGGACTGAAAAGACCATTGAAAAGGTCAGGGGTCGCAGTCCGAGTGACATCCCTGGAGTCCACCCCGCCTGCAATCAGGTTTTGTCAGCTGCATATTGCACATGGTCAATAAGCCTTCCTGAAACCCCGATGCGGACTGTGTCTTCATCTAGTCCATTTCTTGGGCTATTTCCTGAGAATACAGATTGATTAAAGGATACAATACAGTGACGCACCTGTCCTGATTTTAAGCCACCTCGCATTCCCTTGTTCGGTTCCAATGACTGCCTCCTGAAACCAGGTGCAGCTTCCACGTGAGCTCAGTGAAGTGTTCTGAAATTCCATCCCTCTACGTAGTTTGTTATGATCCACACAATCAAATGCCTTTGCAGAATCAATAAAACACAAGTCAACCTCTTTACGACATTCTCTGCTTTCAGATCGGATGGCACTGGCTGATAAACCTTGGTCAGCAGTTCAAACCCACCAGCTACTCAGTGGGAGAAAGATGAGGCTCTGCTCCGGGAAAGGTTTATGTCCTCAAACACCACCCAAAGAGACAGTTCAAATCAGTCCAATAAGATTGCTAGGAGTCAGCCTGGACTCACTGGCAATGGGATGGCACATCGTGGACTCTTAATCGTTTCTAGATAACAATAATCATAAGGTTTTAAAATAGCTGCCGTTGAGAGGAGAGAGTAAAGAATCGTGATGGCTAGGCACAGGCATGAGGGAAAGACTCATAGCAGGTCAATGCTGTTTTAAAAAATTAACAGCTTTCTGGAGAGGTAATCCAGAGACCCCACAACTCACTCGTTGAAATAGAGTTCGATGGCTTCCTGTATACCGGCAGGATTGTGCACCCGTTACCAGAATCAATTGTGCAACATTAGCATCACCCCCAAGAAGGAACCCATGCCCATTAGCAGTCAGTCACTCCCCATTACTCCCTCTCAGCCCTGGATAACCAACCACTGATCTACTTCTGTCTCTGTAAATAGGTGGAATCGTGTATGATGGGGGCTTTGGTGACGGCTGTCTTCCACTTAGCATAGTGTTTTCAAGTTCCTCCATAGTGTAGCATTTATCAGGACTCCATTACTTTCTGCGCACACGTAATCTTCCACAGTATGAACATGCTGTACTGCTAGTTATCCAGTTAATCAGGCGATGGCATTGAGGCTTGTCTGAATAATGCTGCTTTGAACACATGTGTGTACAAGTTTTGGTCTCGACATGTTTTCCATTCGTTAGCAGCAGAATTGCTGGGTTCTATGGAAACGCTCTGTCTGACCCGCCCGAATGTATGACGCTTCTACTTTTTCCACATCTTCTCGAACACTTGCGATTATCTGATTTTTAAAAAAATCATAGCCATCTTAGTGGGTGCCATAGTGGATTAAGGTTTAATTTTTCCCAATTGCTTGATTGATTTATTTTCTCATTTTTTTTCCTAAAATGTATTTGAGTTTAGGAAAACTTGAGCTATTTTTAGATTAGGGTTCAAAGATATCTCAGGGCAATAGTCTCAGGAGTTCTTCTACTCTGTCAGGGTCCAGAAAGTCTAGAGTCTGAGAATTTGAAAATCCTTCCTGTATTTCCTTCTGTTTGATCAGGATTCTTTTTTTAAAAAATCATTTTATTGGGGGCTCGAACAACTCTTATTACAATCCATACATCCATCCATTGTGTCCAGCACATTTGTACATTTGTTGCCATCATCATTCTCAAAACATTTGCTTTCTGCTTGAGCCCTTGGTATCAGCTCATTTCCCCCCTCCCTCCCCACTCCCCTCTCCCTCCTGAACCCTTAATAATTTATAAATTATTATTATTTTGTCATAACTTACACTGTCCGATGTCTCCCTTCACCCATTTTTCTGTTGTCTGTCCCCTAGGGAGGAGGTTATATGTAGAACCTTGTAATCAGTTTCCCCTTTCCACCCTGCCCTCCCTCCACCCTCCCAGTATCGCCCTCTCTCAGCAATGATCCTGAAGGGATCATCTGTCCTGGATTCCCTGTGTTTCCAGTTCCTATCTGTACCAGTGTCCATCCTCTGGTCTAGCCAGATTTGTAAAGTAGAATTGGGATCATGATAGTGGGGGGCGGGGGAAGGAAGCATTTAGGACCTAGAGGAAAGTTGTATGTTTCATCATTGCTACACTGCACCCTGACTGGCTCATCTCCTCCCTGCAAGATCAGGATAGCCAGGCACCATCCACTTCTGATCTCATGGCAAAGGAAGCAGTTTATTATGGAGGGATTAGCCACCCATTCCCTATCCTTCTGTAGTTAACTCTCCTTCCTCTCTTGTTCCAGCTGGGTAGAGACTGAGTGTTGTACCTTAGATGACCACTTGCAAGCTTTGAAGACCTCAGGCACTATTCAATTAAAGAGTAGGTAGACCAGAAGCCCTAAACACTATTACATTAATTAACTGGGATGTCCATGACCTTAAACCTCCAAGCCGAGTGTGTTAGGTCAGGTTGACTAGAGAAACAAATCCGGTGAGACTCATATATGTGTAAGACAGAGCTTGATATCAAGAAGTAGTTATGTATCAGGAAAACATCTCACCCCAGCCCAGATCAAGTCTCTAAGTCCAATACTAGTCCATAAATCCCACTTCAGACTCACACAGCTACATGCCATGATGCAGAATGCAGGAAGCGCACAGGCCGGTGGGTGCAGAGTCTTGTGGATCCAACGGTGGTGGAAGCATCACAAAGATCTGGCAGGTCTTGGTCATGTGGCTCACCAAAAGGAAGGTGAAAAGCAGACGGAGGGGGGTGAGGGGAGGTTCCCAGGTACTTCCTTATAAAAATGCCCCACCCACAAGGAGATACCACCAGGCTGTGACCTGATTAACAGGCTAGACTCCACTCCGACACTTTTATATTTTCAAGTTGACAGGAAATTCTGTAACTACCACACCAAGAAACCAAATCCCATGAGATTTTTGGTTATACAAGCATCCTCAGCAACATCTCTCTCTTCTTCTCTCTTAGTCCTTGTTGTAAATGCATCTAGTGCACAACTTTTGCCAATTCAGCTTTTTATAGCTATACAGTTCATTGACAGTAGTTACAATAATAAACTGTAGAAACCTACTCTTAATGCAATTTTTCCATTGCTGTTAATCCCTCTTCCCTCCTACCCCTTGTCAATACTAGCAAACTTTGGCCTCTATACATTTGCCTTTTATACAAGTGCAGCTCTGTAATAGTCATCCTTTTGTGATTATTTTATTTCTATCAGCTTCATATCTCCAAGTTCCCTCCGTATTGTAACATGTATCTATGAAATCCATTGTCTGCATGTGTATATATTTTCTACATCTCTTCATCTATTGTTGAGCATTTAGTGATTTCCACCTTTAGACTATGCTGTGATGTACATTGGTAAAGAAGCTTCTTTCTGAGTTTCTGCTGTCGAGTATTTGGGGTATATATACCTGGGAGTGGAATTGCTGGCCATAGAGTGATTCTATTTTTAGCGTGATTCTTTGAGGAAATGCCATCCTGTCTTCCACAACAGCAATGAATAAGAATGGCAATTTTCCACATCCCCGCCAACAATTATTATGTTCTGGCTTTTTTTTCCCATTTGGGGTTTTATTTGTTTCGATGCATTACATCCCTAGAAATAGAAGCCCAGGATTTTCCCTCCTGTGTGTTTCTGCCTGGCTTCCTCGTGGTCCATGATGCCGGCGGAGGTCGTCAGCTCGGTGAAACCGAACTGCCTGGAAGGGAACAGGTTGTTCTGCCACTTTTCTAGACCTTTGAGCTGCATGTCAAATCTAGGGCTGATCACTCCGCACTTGTTTAATCTGCCCGCGAGGTTCACTACAATTTTCCCAGCTCTGTGATCATCAATGATTTCAAATTCACCAATGTCGCCGTGCTTCATCATCACTGTTAGAAACCGGACAGTGACCTTGGAGCATGGCCTAATGAGAACCTGGCGTTTGCCTCTCTTCTCGGCATTACTGATGCTCTTGAGAGCGTCGGCCAGGAAGTTCATGCGCACCACGATGGCGGCAGGAAAGATGGCGCAAAGAGGAAGGCTATGTTCTGTTTTGTTGTTGTTGTTTTCATCTTAGCCATCCTAATAGAATGAAACAATATTTCACTGTGGTTCTGATTTAGGACTCTTTAAAAAAATGTATTCTTTCAATAATTTATTTGATGATAGTAGAAAACTTTCCAGGAGGAATGGATCATAGGCACTAACCTCAGAGAGCTTTTTTTTTTTGGGGGGGGGGGCTGGGCTTTCATTTGCTTCTTGTTTTTTCTCCAAAGTCTCTGTACTTCCCAAGCCTCTTTCCTTCCCAAGACTCTTTATTTCCAGTCCGCTTCTTTACCTCCTCCTGGGAAGCAACTGATGCAGGCATCTCTCCTTGACCTGCTTTGAGGTCCCGAGTGAGGCCTGTCAAATAGAGGATCTTTAGCCTGGCCAGACATGAACTTGTCCTACCTTGGAGTGGCTGAGGTTATCAGACACGTCGTTGTAGAGGAAGTTGATGTGGAAGAGTCCATTTCAGGCCTGAAGTCCCGCTGGTCACAGGGCAGCGTGGAACTGTTAAGCGGAGTCCTTGGAAACGATCCCACAGGGGAACTTTAGCTCGTTTCCCATCCCGTTCCCGCAGGCCTTTCCGATTGGGGCTTCCTAGTTGCCAAGGATGCTGAGCATCTTCTCATAGGTCCGGTGGCCATTTGAAAGCCTTTTGCCTATTTTTTTATGGGATGATTTATGTTTCTCATTAGGTCTCATCCATAGCTTTGGTTATTCGATTGTCAGATATGTGATTCTGGAGAAATTCGTTCTCCCCTTTGGTGGCTTGTCTTCTCACTTTTTCCCTCCAGTCTTTTAATGAACAAACACGTTGTAATTTTTACGAAGCTGTTCTTCTAAGAAAATTTATGGTTTTAGGTCTTAGTTTGTTAAGTTTACATCCCTAATCCATTTTTAATTTGGTTTTTATTTATTTATGAATTTTCTGAATTTGGTTCTGGTGTCAGTAGTATGAAGCACACATCCTATTTTATTTTGGTTTTGCCGGTAGAAGTCCAATTTCCCAAGCAATCATTTTTAGAAGATATCCTTCTTACCCCATCGAGCGGACTTGACACTCTTGTGAAAAATCTGCTGTCTATAGCTCTGTGAGTACCTGCGTTGGGCTGTAACCACAAGGTCATCAGTTCAAACCCACCAACCTGTCCGAAGGAGAAAGATGAAACAAGCAGCCCTTGTAAAGAGTGATTCTCAGACAGCCTGGGAGCCGTTCGGTTCTGCCCTGCAGAGCCGCTATGAGTCAGACTGTCTCGGTGGCAGTGGGTTATTTGGTTCGTTGATAAATGTGTGGGTTTGTTCCCAGACTCTCAGTCCTGTGCCATTGGTCCACATGTCTGTTGTTCTACTGGCCCCAGGCTGTTTGGATGACGGTAGCCACAGAGTAGGTTTCCAACCAGGAAGTAAGAATCCTCCCACTTCTTCTCGTTCATTGTTGCTTTAGCAATTAGGAGGAGCCTCTTGCCAGTTCATAGAAAGCCGAGGACCGGTTTTACTGTGGCTGTGAAGAAGGCGGTTGGAATTATGATGAGGATCACGACTCTGTAGGTCGCTGTGTGAGTCTGGGTGGACTAGAGAAACAAACCCGTGGACACACATGTGTCTAAGGAAGCGTTTCATATACAAGAGGAACTGAACATTGAGAAAACATCCCAACCCAGTCCAAGGCTTTAAGTCTGATATTAGCCCATATGTCCGATACCAATCTATAAAGTCCTCTTCAGACTCACGAAACACATGCAATGAAGCCAAATGCAGGATGATCACGAGCCAGTGGGTAGAAAGTCTTTGGGTCCAATGGCGTTGTAAGCATCTTAGTGCTGGCAGGGGTCTCTCTGTGGCTTCTCCAGCTTCCAAGGTCTTGGTTGTGTCCACGTGGCATGTCTTCTGCAATGTCTCCCAAGGAGTAGTAGAGAGAGAGAAAGGTGTCTTCTGCCTCCAAGGAGGAAGTACCAGATTTCCCAGAATTCTCAGAAGGCCACGCCCACAGAAATCTCATTGGCTATCTCCAGATTGACAGCCCAGACTCCATCCCTATGACACCAGATTTGGTTACTGCCACAGGCGCTCTGGGTAGCAGGGACATCTCGATGTTAAGTCTTCTACTACAAGGACCTGGGTCACCTTCCCATCTATTTAAATCTCCTTCGGTTTCGTTCATCAGTGGTTTGTGATGTTCATTGTTTAAGTCCTTCATCCTCGGCTTCGTTGCCTAGGGCTGCTTAAGGGAAACACCATGAGGAGCCGATCCCAGTGGTCGACATGTAACCCCCCCGCCCCTCCCCCCCCGAGGGGGACGAGCAACAGTCACACGGACAAAGGGAGACAGCGGACAGTGTACGATATGAAAATATTAATAATTTATAATGTATCCAGGGGTCATGAGGATGGGAGGGTGAGGGAGGAAGGAAAAAAAAAGGAGGCGATCCCAAGGGCTCAAGTAGAAAGAAAACGTTTTGAAAATGGTGATGGCAACCAATGTACAAATGTGCTTGACACAATGGATGCATGGATTGTGATAAGAGCTGGAAGAGCCCCCAATGAAATGATTTATTCAAAAGAAAGAAAGCAATACCATGAATGGTAGTTAACAAACACCTTTGGCTTTAACAGACAGAAATTTGTTCTCCCAGCGCTTAGGCAGCTAGAAGTCTGAATTCAGGGTGCTGGCTCCAGGGCAGTGGTTCTCAACCTGTGGGTCGTGACCCCTTTGGGGGTCAAACGACCTTTTCACGGGGGTCGTTGGTTTCATCACGGTAGCAAAATAACAGTGATGAAGTAGCAATGAAAATAATGTTATGGTTGGGGGGTCATCACTACATGAGGAACTGCATTAAAGGGTCGCAGCGTGAGGAAGGTGGAGGACCGCTGTTCTAGGGGAAGTTTCTCTGTTGCCTCTGAGCTTCTGCTCCTGGGTGAGCTTTCTGTGGCTAGCCATCAATCTCTTTCCTTATTTCCACTTCTTTTCTTTGCTTGCTTGATCTCTTTTATATCTCAAAAGAGATAAACTTAAAACACCCCCTACCCTAATAACATAATACTATCAACATAACAGGGACAGCCCATTCCCCAGCGGCATGATAACCACAGCCACAGAGGTTCAGATTTAAAACACAATTCAACCTATTACTTCCCCACCCTTTGTCTCCCCCAAATTCATGTTCTTGCCGCATGCAAAGCACATTTCACCCCATCTCCATCACATTCTCCCCAACGGCAGTTGTGAGTCCACGCCAAGTCTAAAACTCTCCTCTTCTGGACCATCTAAATGAAATATGAGTGAGATTGTTGGTGTATCCCCTCCTTGTGGCAAAATTCCTCTTCGTTGGTGAACCTGTGAAATCGAGGCTACAAGTTACACAGGTGTTTCCAAAGCACACGTGTGGGACAGGCGACGGCGTAGCTATTTCCATTGGCAACGGGAGAGAAAGAAAGAGAACAGGTACAAGACAAGTCAAAAGCCCAGCAGAACAACGTACCTTAACACCCAAAGCCTAAACATCACCCCGTGTTCTCTAACACCAGCTAGTCAATGGCCTTATCCTCCAGACCCTGCGTCTTGACCACCCCATCTGGATTCTGGGTGGAGGCCTCTGCACCCTGGATTTTAGCCCCACCCGGCAGTCCCACTTGCAGGGCAGGCCTGCTCGCTTGACTTTGGGTGGCCCCGTTTTTTTCCAGTCTGGGTGACAGCCCCACTCTCAGCTCAGGCCTCGTTCTTCTTGGGCTTGACTCTGCCCCTTAGCTTTGGGGCAGAAACCTCAGCCTCCTGGCTCTTGAGAACGACAGCGCCACCCTCCAGCGTCACGTTGATGAAGACCTCTGACTTCAGAGTGTAAGGAGCCATGGCTGCCCCGCTCGGACACCCCAGAGGCTGTGGCCCCCGCCGTTGAGACAGGCATTTCTGCTTGCTATGTTCCTTCCAACTGTTCTGTGGATCTCCAGGTAGCTCCAGGGTTGGTCTTTTAATTTTTTTGGAAGACAACAGATGTAGTTCCTTTGGCATGCTTTCTGCCTGTAGAGTGCCAAGAGACAGACCCTGGTGTTCCTTCTCCCCCCTTCTTCTCATCCTCTCTCTGCTCCCTTCGGCCTAAATGGACGCATTTCCGACTGCAGTCGTTGCTTAGCTCCATCGTCACAGGCTTACACTTCTGCAAGAAAAGGCTGTGGGGCCACATCCTTGACAAGAACTCTGGGACGCATGCCGTAGTTTGCTTCACTGAATTTCCCAAGTCTTTAATGCTCGTCGCCACGCTGCACAGTGCATTTCTAAGTCCAGCTCTTGCCTCTCGAATTTTACTTTCAATGGCAAGCAGGAAGCACGGGGGCCCCTCCAAGACCTTGTTTACCAATCTCTTGGTCAGCTATCCGCGTTCATCACTTCCACCCATCACTTGAACCTCATTCAGACAGGTTGTTTGTAGCTGCAGAAGAAAGCCTTACCCACCCTTCCTTGCTCAATCGCCTGCCCATCGTTTCCTTTTGGAAGCGCGGTTAGCATCTGCCTGTCTAGCGATAGTCTGGAGGCCACATGTGCAGTCTCTAAAACAATAGAGGCTTTCTCCATGGCTCTTCTCATTTCATTCCAAGCGCTCGCTAGAGTTGCCCTGAATGCTCACAATTCCACCAACAGTCTGGACAAGGCACTTCTAGACTCACTGTCCACTCACTCACTCACTCACTCACTCACTCACTCACTCACTCACTCACTCACTCACTCACTCCCATGAAGTCGATTCCAACTCATCGCAATGCTTAAGACAATTCCCAAAGCACATCCACCTTTTAGGCATTTGCCAGATACCAGATTTCTTAGGTATTTGCTAGAGACCAAATTCTGTCTTAGTTCTCTCACACTGCTATCACATAAATACCACAAGGGGTATGTGGTAGCTTTAACAGACCAAAATGTATTCTCTCACAGGTTAGGAGGCCAGAGGAACTCAGAACAGCCGTCCTAGGGGGAGGTGTTCTCACTCACGTATGATAGGAGAACGTCCTGTCTCCTTCTAGCGTTGGTGGGTCAACATTCCTTGAAGAGCTCCATGTGTCTTGACCTTCATCTTCCTCTGGGTCTAGGAGGTTCTCAGCACAGGGTCTTCTTCCTTGGAAGCAGTAGGTCCCTCCCTTTCTGCTCCCTTCTCTGTCTCTTCATATCTGGTAAGATAAAAGGTGATGCAGGTCACGCCCCAAGTCAACTTCCCCTTACCTGGGAGTAGGCCTGCGACCAGAGGGTGAGTGAGGAGAGGGATGCTTCTGTCCCACTCAAATACTGCCTCATCCATTGAACAAGCATAGACGAATCCTCATTCCCATCACCTCATCCTACCCCATTCACCAGAGGCAGAGGGTAGAATTCATAACAAATCTCAAAACGGAGAATGCCCACACAATACAGGGACTCACAGCCCAGCCAAGTGGCTGCACATTTCGAGGATACAATTTGATCGGTGACGAGCTCCATAGTTAGACTTCTCCCTAGGTGTTTTGTTTTCTTGGATGCTGCTGTAGGTGGAACTACTTGCCTCTCGAGATGCCTCTTTGCGGGGGTACAGAAGTTCGACCAATTTCTGTTTCTGGACCTCGTACCCTGTAATTTTTGCTAAATTCCTGTATTAGCTCTAGAATTTTTCTTGTAGATTCGTTGGGCTTTTCCTACTGTGGATTGATATCATCTACAGAGATAACTTCTTCTCCAATCCGGATACTTTTCTTTTTTGTTCTTGTCATATTGCTCCCAATAAAATATTGACAGCAAGTGGTGACCGTGAGTACCTTTGTCTCGTTCCTGATTTCCCAGGGAACGGTCCCCCTCTTCCTCCACGAAGTTTAATGTTGGCAGTTGGCTTTTCAGTTTTCATTTCCGTTTCCCGAATGGCTAATGATCCCAAGTATCTTTTCCTGTGCTCATGGGCCATGTGGACGTTATCTTTGGAGAAAGGTCTATCCAGATCCTTTGTCCATTTTTAGTTGAGTTGTTGGTCTTTTCATCCGTGACTTGTAGGAGTTCTTCTTCGTAGATGTTTGGAACCAGCCCCAGTCAGATCTGTGATGTGCAAACTTTTTCCTTGCATTTAGTGGGTTACCCTCTCCTTTCCTTAAGGGTTTTGTCTGAAGCACAAAAATGTCTCATTTTAATGATGTCCAATTTAACTCGTTTCCTTTTGTTGCCTGTGCATTTGGTGTCGTCATTGCCCAACCCAGGGTCATGCAGATTCACCCCTACATTTTCTCCTAAAACTGTCATAGATTTCACTCTTACTTGAGGTGTTTGGTCCATTTTGAGTTCATTTTTCTACATGATATAAGGCAGGGGGACAATGTCATTCTTCTGCATGTGGCTATCCAGGTGTCTTGGATTCACTTGTGGAGAAGACGATTCCTTCCCCATTGAGTTGTCTTGACCCCCGGGTTGAAAGTCAATTGGGCATAATTGAGAACATTTATTTCTGAACTCTCAGTTCTATCGCCCGTATGCCAGTGCCACACAATCTTGAAGATAACTGAATTTTAGCTGAGCCAAATTAACTGGGTTGGGGAATGACTGAGCCCAGAGCTTTCTCATCTTTCCTTAGAGCATCGGTTTTTAACCTGTGGGTCTCGACCCCTTCGGGGGTTGAACGACTCTTTCACAGGGGTTGCCCAATTCCTAACAGTAGCAAAATGACAGCGATGAAGTAGCAAAGAAAATAATTTTATGATTGGGGTGGGGGGTGTCACCACAACATGAGGAACTGTATGAAAGGGACGCGGCATGAGGAAGGTAGAGAAGCACTATGTTGGGGCTTAAGAGTTTTTAAGGTCCATTCACATATGTAGCCACACTTAAATCTTCTAACAGCTCTGAGAGCAAACAGACGCTCACAAGGCTGAGTGGTGTCCCCAGACTGACCCAATCAGAAACATGGTGGTCCCAGGACGAACCTGTGGGTCTTTTGACCCAGTCAAGGGATCTCATTATTTCAGCTAAATGCCTTCTGATTGTCCAGCAACTTGAGACAAGTAGGAGGGGAAAATTAGGAGGGAGGGGCAGGAAGCATGTGTGTGTGTGTGTGTGTGTGTGTGTGTGTGTGTGTGTGTGTGTGTGTGAAGCAGACTATTGTAAAGATATAGCTGCTAATCTAGTTACACTAAATATTCCCTCCTCTCAGATAGACAAGGAATGAGGTGCTCTGGATGATCAAATGCTTTGTGGGGATTGCCTTTTCAAAGAATGTGAACACAAGGAAATGCTCTTACTACTAAAACCACATGGACGGTGGCTTCATCTGGGGTTTCTGTTATTCTAGAAGATTCTTTAGGGCATTTTAGAGCACCATTTCTTCAAGAATGAGCCAAGGAACACACAGCGATCAGAGTCGGCTGACAGACGCACATCGTGCTTATTAAAAATGCAGTTTCTTAAAGCTCCTCATCCACCCCAGATCAACTGAAAAACCGCTGCGTGATTTTTATGCACACGATCGTTTGGGAACTTTGGAGCAAAGTTGCAATTGTGCATATCAATTATGACTGCTCTTAGGAGACGCAGACATTCTGCTTAAACGGGCGTTCTGGGTAATACGGTAGATTAATGTATTTCGTGTCCTTCAAATCTTTACTAAAACATCATCCTTCTTATGAGAGTTCACCTGATTTCAAATTACCTATCACCCTCTCTCACACCTCTCACACTCCCTACTCTTCTCCCTCGTGGACAGCATCGACCAACATCTAAGTGGCATGTAATGTGAATGCTTTTGTGATTAGGAGCGAGGCCTGGTGGCACCACCGTTCAGCCTTCGGCTGCTAACTGAAAGGTTGGTTTGAACCCATGCAGCCGCCCATCAGGAGACCGCCCCGGCGACCTGCTCCCGTCCAGATGACAGTTTCAAAAACCCTCGGGCAGGTCT
This sequence comes from Tenrec ecaudatus, assembly GCF_050624435.1. Taxonomy (NCBI): domain Eukaryota; kingdom Metazoa; phylum Chordata; class Mammalia; order Afrosoricida; family Tenrecidae; genus Tenrec; species Tenrec ecaudatus. Next base: position 9,044,897 of record NC_134545.1, read on the forward strand.
ACTTGGTCACATGGGGTCACTGTAAGTTGAGGTCACTCGTGACAAGCATCTGTGTTGAGAGAACTGCCCCCCAGAAGAATCTCAAGGCTGTGGCTGCTGCAAAGAGGCTCCACCAGGCTCTGCTTGGGCCCAGACAGTAACCGTTCAGCTAGTCCTCGAACACGTAGCCACTTGCACCAGCCAGGGAGATAGCCGCATACCTCTCTGCACACGCATAATATGGCGCTTTGCTGGCGCCGTGGGTTACGCACCAGTCTGCTAACTACAAATTCACTCCTCAGGACAAAGACGAGGGAGTCTGCTTCTGAAAGAGTCACCGCTTCTGAAAGTCTAAGGAGTTCTCTTACTGTCCCACCGGGTCACCATGAGCCACAATGGACGGGTTGGATAGATCCATAAATTATTTGACTCTTGCCTCTAACAAGCTAGCAAGCTTCCCAGATAGGCGGGCCTATTATTTCTCCACCCAATAGTCCTGGCACCCAAACTTATGGGCAAATCGATTGACCATACGTGTGAGGGTTTCTTTCTAGACTCTCGCGTCGATTGCACTGATCTCTGTGTCTTTCCTTCAGGCAGTAACACACTTGCTTTCTTTTGAAAACAGCATTTGACAGCGTTTTTGGCGGTTGCCCAATGGACAAGTTCTACACAAGTTGTTCAGTGACATTTGTGACACAGACACACACACACACACAACATGTCAGCATTCGTTTTCCTCCATTGACTTCTGATGGTTCTGGTGCCAGGACTTCTAGTGTGGAGTCGTGGTTATGAGTTGGGCTGGGCTGCTTACTGCAAGGGTCTCCGTTCAAAGCCGCCCAGCAGCCTCAGGAGAAAGCTGGGGCTTTCTACCCCTGTTGAAGAGTCGCAGTCATGGAACTCACAGGGGTGCCGCCCACTGCCCTGTCCTCCAGGGTCCCCAGGAGTCCACATCGACTCGATGGCACTGAATTCCTGTTTTTTCCTTATCTTCTCTGTCATACAGTCGTTGACCTCTCAATGGTACCACACTGTCTGGGAGGTCACGCACGGCTGTATCCTCGGCACGTGTCTCTCGAACATTGTGGGTGTCCAATAAATAACTATCTGTGGGTTGAGTCAACACGCCACACTGCAGCTTAGTGCCTGGGTGTAAGTAACATCATTTGCCTTGTGCTTCTTTTTTTACTTCTAAAGGATTTTTTTTTAAAACAACGATATAGCAAATTATTCCCTGGTCCCTGCGCGATGCTCTGTGTGTAGTACTAGAGAGAGAGCTGGAAACGCATCCTCTAATCCCCTAATTCTGGAGTCTGGGCCAGTTGCTCCAAAGCTCATTTTCCCTTAATACCTTTGAGACTCTCAATTTACTACGAGGATCCTACACCCACAGCCGCACCATCCTGCGAGGGCCACCCCCACAAGGACCTGTTGCCCTCCCGTGAGCAAAGTGACCTGAAGCGGCCGGCTGAGCCGAAGGGCAGCAGGAAGGGATTTTACAAAGTCCACCCCACACCTGGCTACTGGGCTCCAAACCAGGTATTGACAATAAGTAGATACATTTGTCCTCTGAGATTCTGAATGAGGACTCCCAGAGAAAGACCCTGTCTTAGGAGACTGCTCCCACGCAGGCTTGCCTGGCTCTGGACAAATGACCCGTACCCATTTCCTGCCCTCCAAGACTTCTGCCCAAGAGCAACACCACCCGAGCCCATCCATCCTCCTGCACACCCAGGGCTCCGCCCCTTGGCCCCATTTTACACGCCAGGAACCGGAAGCTGAAACCTAGGAATCCTCAGATCCCTAACACTGGAGGTGCTGCCTGCTGGCTGATCCACACCCAGTCTCTCCCAAGGCACACCCGACGTTAGCATTTGTGTACAGACAGTGGGACGTGCCCTGTCTGGGAGGGGGGGCTGCGCTCCACCCCCGCTTCCAAGGGATGCTGGGAAACTAGGGAGCCGAGTAGGTAGGAGGATGAAAGGACAGGAAAAAGCAAGTTTGTTGCTAGTGTTATTAGCACAGGGTGGCAGGATCTACCTGCTGAGTGTTCCCAGAAGGTCCCCAAGGAAACCATTAACGTGTGTCTCTCAGGTTCTTAGAGGCTCGGTAGTTGGGGGGGGGGAGGGGGAGGTGCGTTCTAAGAGGCAGGGGGATGGGTACAGTTCTAGGGGTCCCGGTTATGTTCCTGCTCTCATGAATGAATAAATGGTAGTGAATAGAGGACACCTGTCAAGGTGAGCAGCCAGGGGCTTGTCATCAAAGGCTGTCATTGGGTTACTCCAGGTGCATTTAAGGAGGGAGGTGGGGAAAGATGTGGGTCAGGAGGGAGGGGCTAGCGGCTCTGAGACCGCTAGGCGAGATAAAGATAGGGATAGAGATGGGGAGGGGGAGGGGGAGGGGGCATTGGCTACCATAGCCTCCAGGCTGGCTGACTTTGACTCTTTCTGGCTGGCTTCAGCCAAGGTTGTAAGAGGTCTTTGGACTTGGAGACAGCGAGGAGAGTGGCCCCTGACTCCGGGGCGGGGGGGCGGAGAGGGTCACTCAGTGAACTTTCTCCGGGCTCCCAGGCTGGAGAGAAGGCGTTTTCTGGGTGGGGAAGATGGCACCCAGAGGCCTTGGGTGAAAGTGCCGGAGGACTCCCAGACCCAGAGGATGGGGGTTTGGAGGACTCCCAGACCCAGAGGATGGGGGTTCGGGGTGCAGGAGAGGGAAGAGAAGGCGCTTGTCTCTGTGCGGGGTGGTCAAACTGAGGCCCGGAGCCAGCGAGGGAACTCCCGAGTGCAGTGGAGAGGTGATGTAGGGTCTTCCAGCAGAGGAGGTGAGGCTTGGCAAACGGGGGTTGTCTTTCGAGGGGATGGTCCTCCGTGGAAACACCGGACTCTTGAACTGGAAACCCGAGACTCCGAAGACGCTTGGGGAGGGGGCGGTGAGCGTCTGGAACCGGACTTCCTGAATTCAGTCTAGACGCTTGAGTGGGCCTGTCAAGACCCCTCAACCTAGTCAAGGTGCGAGAGAAAGAGAGGAGGGAGACAGGGTGGCGATAAAGTGGGCCCCAAGGATCGGGCTCCACAGACCACTTGGTGAGGGCAGATGGCCACCGCTGTGGGCCAAAGGGACTTGGGGAGAGCACTGAGAGGGGGTTCTCACTCTGGTGGGCGATGGGAACACAGAGCTAGTGTCTACCAGGGTGCTGATAGAGGCCCCTACTCAAGACGCTAGCGCCGAGAGGGTCCCACATGGGCATGGGATCCTGGGAGTGGATTGAGGGCGGCTGAGGAACCCTAAAAAACATTGGGATCATTAGGGACTCGGGGTGGGGGGGTGGGGGGTGGGTGGGTCAGCTTCTCACTCCGGATTGAGGGAGTGGAGGGATTCTCACTAGTTGAGAACGTGAGGGGATTTGGGGGTACTGGGACTATCCCCCCAGCCCCGGGAGTTTTTCGGGAGGCGATCTCTTAAATATTCTGGACAGTGGGACTACGAGGGAGCATGGGAGGAGAGGTAGGGGGGGGTCCCCGATCCGGAACCCAGCTACCTTGAAGGCACCGGAAAGCGCTTCGTTCCGGGAGGGCGTTCCCGCTGCCCGGGGCCCCCGCGCTGGGATTGGGGGTGCGGCCGTGCCCCGGCCCCCGGCCCGCCCCAGGGTTCGGGGTCTCGCTCGCCCCGGGTGAAGCTCGGAGCCCGGCGGGCTGCAGGGTCCGGGCGCCGCCGCCTCCCAGGGCGCCGGGGCGCGCGGGCGAGCGCCAGGCTTTATGCGCGCAGGGCGCCGGGGGGAGGAGCCGGCAGGTTGGCCCCCGGCGGGCCCTCCCCTCGGCCGTCCCCGCCCGCCCGCCCGAGCGGGGTCGGGGGAGGGGGCAGCATGGCCTGTCCGTCCGGCCCCCTTCGCCGCGCTCCTCATCTGCCCCGCGCTGAGCGCCGCCGCCGCCGCCGCCGCCGCCGCTCCGCTGCCCGCGCCGCCCGCGGCTCCCGATGGAGACAGACGCGCCCCAGCCCGGCCTCGCCTCCCCGGACTCGCCGCACGACCCCTGGTACGGCCCGGCCCGGCCCGGCCCGGCCTTCCCGGCCCGCGCCCGCCCCGGCCCCGCCAACATGGCCGATCTGGGTCGGGCCGGGCCTCCCCGGGGCCCGCGCCCGCGCCCCCTGCGCCCTGGCGCCCGGCGCTCACGCGGGCCCTTTGTGTCTCTCCTCCTCCCGCAGCAAGATGTTCATCGGGGGACTCAGTTGGCAGACGACGCAGGGTGAGCGAGCCTGGGAGCGCCCCGCCGGCCCGGCAGGGCACCCTGGACCCCCGGCGCCCCGGAGTCGGACCCCCCAAGCCGGGCCCTGCGCCCTGCTGACCCCGGACGCCCCCGCGCCCGCTTTCGCGCCCCGCGGGGAGACCAGGAGCACTCAGGGCGATTGGCGAAGGCGCACGGCCCCGCGGGTGGAAGGGAGCAGACGAGGGGTTCAGGGGGCACCGGGGAGGGGGGGCGTGGGTGGGCTGGACCCCCGGGACCCGCCGGCGGCAGCGCCAACTCCGCTCGCACCTGCGGCTCAAACTTTTGAGAGGCGGCCCCGGGAGCGGCGGGAACCGGCCAGAGCCGTCCCCTGTCCAGCCCAGCTCGGCCCACGGCTTCCCGGGGGCGGGGGCGAGGGGTGCGAGGGCACCCCGAGGTTCCACGGGAGCCGGGCGAGGGCAGGGGGGACGGCGGGGAGCGCGCGGGCAGCTTGCCGCGGGGACGGCGGGGTCACCGGGGGCAGAGGACGCGGGAGGGGGCGGGGGAGGACACGGGGCTGGAGCCGGTCTGAAGGCGAGTGTGTGGTTACAGAAGGGCTGCGCGAGTACTTCGGCCAGTTCGGGGAGGTGAAGGAGTGCCTGGTGATGCGGGACCCCCTGACCAAGAGATCCAGGTGAGGCCCTCTCCCTCTCCTCCTGCTGTCGGTTCAACGACACCCCCCTTCGCCCCCCCCCACCCCAATCCGCCACTCGCTGCCTTGTAACCATCTGCCTCTCCCCACTACCGCGCGCAGGGGCTTCGGCTTCGTCACTTTCATGGACCAGGCGGGGGTGGATAAAGTGCTGGCGCAATCGCGGCACGAGCTCGACTCCAAAACAGTGAGTGGCCCTCGGGGATTGGGGGGCCTTTGGGAGAGGAAGGCTGTCCCGGGGGACAGCTGGACTGGGGCCTTGAGGGAGGAGGGGGGCTTTCTGAGTTAGAGGGTTGTCATGCTCTGAAACTTTCTCATCAGAGTTGGGGGGTGGGGGTGGGGGAGTGGGGAGTGGAAGCAGAAAACCTCACCTTAGAGGCCCCCACCCCTGGTCTAATGAGAGAAGAGGAGGCCACCAGCGCCTCCCTCCCTATAAGTACTAATCACTAATCATGGTGCTTTGGGGCGGAGCTTGGTGTGGGGCTAGGTGAGTCAGGGCAGTAGAGACCCACCCGGTGGCTGCCCTCAGCTCTAACTAGTATTTGGTTCAGACAACCGCCCCCCCCCCCCTTCCAGACCAATGGCAAGGCCTGGCTCGCCCGCTCAACCCTTCCTCCCCCACTTCTGGTCAGTGAGCTTTTGTGTAGAAGGCTGGGACCTGCTGGCCCACAAGGGATTTATGGGAAGGGAGGTAGCTGGCCTGAAAACAACCCTGACCGACCGACCCCCCTGTGAGGACTTGCTCTCTTAGCAAGACACTGCTTGTTTGGCCTTCAACTCGTGGAACATTTTGCCTGCTGTCCCACTGCTCCCCAGCGTCAAGGGCCCTGCAGAGGGCGCTGGCCGAGGCCAGGCTTTAGGGGGACAGCAAAAACTCCAGAGGAGGGGTGACTCTGGGATAAGAGTGTGTGTGTGTGTGTGTGTGTGTGTGTCTGTCTGTCTGTCTGTCCATGTCTGTCTGTCTGCCTGCCAGCCAGCCAGGGAGTCGGAACAATCTGCTCTCCTCTCTCCACACTACCCCACGCTTGCCAGGCCCTGGGCCTCCCTGCCCAGGTCAGCCATGGGCTCCTGTTTACCTGCAACAATAGCTGCTTGTGCCCAAGAATTTGTTAAATTGCCGCCTGTCCCCAGCTCCTGTTATCTCTACCCAGTGGCTCCCACTCCCGCTAGCTCACAGTAACCAGCAAATGAGGCCCCAACTTTGCCGACTCTTTCTGAAAGGATCTTCTTGGCACGGCCCAGTGACCTAGGAGTGGAGAGACAGTGGCCTATTGTTTTGCTGACTATCTGCCATCAAGCTGCCTGTTCTCCTACCATCCCCTGTCCTCAGAATGCACTGCTGCGTTGGGCAGCCAGCACCCAGGAAGCTGGGACAGTAGAGGCTGGGGCTGGGGGCAGAAGAGAGGAGGATGCTTAAGGGGGTGAGGAGGACAGAAAGGAGGGTGAGGTAGCTGTCCTGAGGGGACTCAAAGGGCAAGGGCTTTGTGTGTGCATGTCCTCCTCCAGCCCGGAGGAGGGAGGTTTACTGAGGGGAGTCTATTTTGGTCTTGACTTTCACCTTTTGTTTACTTGTTGAGTTTATTTATGTTGCCAGCTGTGAGTCAGAGTGGAGCTGGGCTGTGGCAGGGATGCGTGGGTCTGTGGATGCATGGTGCGGGAAAGCCCGGGCAGGGTTCATTCAGGGGGCCTGTGGGAGGTGTGCTGGTGGCCGAGGAGGCGGCTTCTGGAAGAAATGGAAGGATGGGATGATCCTCTGAGATCCAAAGTCACAACTTCAGTCAGAGGGGATGAATGGGGCTGCTGGGATTCTGGCCCTGGAGCACCATCCAACTTGGGGGCAGAGGAGGAGTTGCCTCAGCGTGGCTTCTGGAACTTCTGTCTCAGTGGGCAGATTCCAGAGGGGGGAGCCCACAGGAGCATGGTCCGATTCAGGCAGGAGAAGATCCAGGGCCAGTTCCTTAGAATGAGGCTGAGTTTTAAAGAGAAGGAACTTTGGGGAGGAGAGGGAAAAACAAAACAAAAAACAAAACAGACTCTTCCCTGCAATTGGCTGGTGAACTTGGGAGTGATGTCCAACCCATGTGGGTGGCCAGAAGTTCTGGAATGACCGAGCCTCCTAGATCTTGCACCGATTACCATGTGGTAGGCCCTGACTTTGCCGCTTGTCAGTTTAGGCGCAGTACCCTGGGGTCCCCAGCTCCAACAATAACAAGCATTTTCTCACGTAAACTCTGTCCCCAGTCCCAGGGGCCAGGCCAGCATCTTGCTTCCCTCCCTCCCCCCCTTACTCCCCCCCCTAGTTCCCAGCCCAGGCAAAGGTGCCCTGCTGGCAATGGCACCTTTGTTTGTGCCTGGCAGGGCAGTTCACAAAGGGCTGCTTTCACCCATGTTATCGCATCTGCTCCTGCATGGCAGGGCCTGAGAAGAGTGGGTATGGTTAGTCCCACTTTGCAGATGAGGGGAACTGAGGCTCCCAGGGCCCAAGATCACAGGGCTGATCAACCAGGCACCTTCGTGTTCTGAGTCTTAGTTCCAAGCCCTTCACAGTCACCAAAGACTGTCTGCCTCACCCCAAGACTCATTTCGCCATCAGGGAACTGCCAGCTTACGGTGTGGGGGCAAACTGCTAGAGGAGGATGGTACTGGGGACAACGGGAGTCTCCTGACAATTGTCAGTGCTCACCTTGAAGGGTTTTTTTTTTTTTTTTAAATCCAGGAGCGTTTCCTTATTTCAGGTTTCCGGAGGGCTTCATTTAGGAAAGTATCTGGGTGACATCTGGCAGGCAATGCAGGCCCCTTCAGTAGCTGGCCTTGAAGGAGGAGGATTTGGGGCTTCTTGCTGTGGGCTACACACCACGCTCAGTGCCTCCGTAGGCATTGTTTTAAGTCATAAGCAGGCAACTAGTCCTTTGAGATGGACTTTATTATTGGCCCATTTTGCTGGTGAACTTGAACCTGACGCTCGGAGAAGTTACGGGACTCACAGGAAGCAGTACAGGTGGGATTTCAGACAATCTGGCTCTGGAGCCACACCCTTTCCCTGCCCCAGACCCTTGAGTCACCTCTGCACACAGGATGAGAGAGGTTCTCCGGACGGAAGGGCTTGTGTGGTCAGTGGTGAAGCGCAAGTTAACCAAGAGCATCCTCCTCTGCTCTCTTTCAGATTGACCCCAAGGTGGCCTTTCCTCGGCGAGCACAGCCTAAAGTAAGTACACCTGTGGACAGTGTCGGGTAGGGGCCTTCCCAGCACCCACCCCACCCCACCCTGCTATGGGCATGGCTTCAGGAACCTCTGTTTGGAATGTTTCCCAGAGGTCTGGGGTAGAAGGAGGGCTATTCTTTATGTTTTGGCTCTATGGCTTGTGCTCTGGGATGGAGTTGGGGCAGGGGGTTGCCTGCAGGTGTCAGAAGAAAGGGGAACCCCCTCAGGGAAGGGAGGATTCCTTGTCCTATATTTGAAGCCAGTATAGCGTGAGTCTAACTCTGACGTCCCACATCACTGCCTCTGAGCCCAACACCTCTGGGGGGTCAAACACAGGATAGACTTACCCCTGAGGTTGAGCTCAGTAGAGGTGACCCCTGACACCTTTGTACCTCTGGGATATGCTGCTATGAGGCTTACAGAGGAGGGATCCCAGAAACATGGCAATGAATGAACCCCCCTTTCCCAGGGCCCTGGAGACCCTGTCACCTGCTGCCCTTCAAACTCAGTGGCCCAGGCTGCCCTCCAGAACACCCTTCTGCCACTGTCAAGCTGGCCCATGCTTCTGACAGAGGAGAACAGAACAAGACCTCTGGGCAGTAGGACACACAGAACTTGGGGTGCCGGATCGGAGGCTCGGGTTTGATTGCAGGCAGAAGGCAACTGGCCAGATTAACTTGTTTAATTGGCCCAAAGCAAGGGTCAGTGGGGAAGTCTGGCTCTAGTGCAGGCAGCTAGGACCCCTGCATTTACAGACCTCTGGGTCCAAGATGGGTGTCCATCTCCAGGACCTTTGCAAAGGGTGAGTGGGAGCTGGAGGGCTCTCGGAACCTGGTGGGTTTCTCTATGGGCGAGGAGATAGGCTCTGAACAGGTAGGCTCTGAACAGGGCCTACCCCAGGACGTGAAGCAATTACAGAGCAGGTATTCGGGGGCCACCGCCACCACATCAGGGAGCTCGTGGTCAGAACTGGGTTAATTCCATTAAGCAGTTTGGTGACAGAAGGTACTTTAGTGTTAGGATGGGGCTGGGAATTGCCACGGATTAGCCATGCGCTCCTGGGGTAATTAAGACCATGTGTTCTTCCCCAAACAGGGCTGGGGCGACGGGGCCGCCAGGGGTGAGGAGGAGGGTGGCCAGGAAAATGCCCGCCTTGAGTTCAGAAAGACGTTGTGATGGCGGGGCACAGGGTGGGGGGTTGCTGCTGGGGCCTTGGGGGCCACTGACCATCTTCTCGCCTACCTGCTCTTAGCCCTGAGGGAAAGCATCCTTCGGACACAGGCTCTGGGAAAGAGAGGCTGGCATGGGTGGGATGGGAGGCAGAGCAGCCAGCCCTGGTGTGGGGTGCACAGCTGCCCATGACAGGTCTAAAGGCGGGGGTCCGAGGGGAAGTGTGTGTGTGGGGTGGGCTTCTGAGAGGCTGGAGGAGCCACAGAGAGCTTGTCAGCTGGCATCCTGGCAGGGGGGCCTGAGCCCCTGCTGGTGGCAGTAGGCCACTCCACTCAGATGCCCACTGTCTCGTTCCCTCCCTCTGACAGATGGTGACTCGAACGAAGAAGATCTTTGTGGGGGGGCTGTCTGTGAACACCACGGTGGAGGACGTGAAGCAGTATTTTGAGCAGTTTGGGAAGGTTGGTCTGCGCTTGGGGTGCCCCTGGTGGGGCAGGGCTGCTGCCAGGGTCAGGGGAGCTCTGCTGAATTGATAAGGCATCCAGGAGGAGTGTGGGGTGGGGTAGGGAAAGGGTGGGGGAGGGAGCTACCAGGTCACTCCAGTGCCTGCAAAGAGGTGAGGTGAGCCCTTCTGTGGGTGAGGGCAGACCAACCCACCCTGCGGCCTCCTGGCCTGTCCCTAGGCCTCAGACTCTGGACAGGCCCCTGGGGAGGAAGCCACACAGTGGCTGTCCCTGTTGTTGCCCTTGCCCGTGTTTTTCTCAAGCTTATCTCCCGAGGGAGGCCTCATTCCCAAGTACCAGTTCAATCCAGCCACCCTGGGCCTCCTGGGAGTGTGCACCTGTCCAGGCTACAGGCGGGTGGTGGCACCTTCCCCCACCGCTTCCTGGAGGAGCGATAAGAACGACTCCCGCTCGCACTGAGCACCCCACTGGCCCAGGAAGGGGGCTTGGGGCAGTTGAGGGAGCCGAAGAGGGCACCCTGGATCCCTGATGCAACCCAGAGGCCGGTTCTGAGAGGCATCAAGCTAAAGGCTGCGCCATACCACGTGTAGCATGGACCCTGGCTGTAGAGCAGGCCCTGGGGTGCCGACCCCCAGAAAGGTTAGCAGCCTGGACTGCCAGGTCCCACGCGGAGACTACCGTGGGGAAGAGAGGCTCCATGAGTCTGGAGGGAGGAGGGTCCCTGGTGTCTTGAGTGAGAGGATGGGCTAGAGGCGGGGCCTCTGCCTTCCCACCCAGGAAGAAGGGGAAGGGGAACTGGCGTGGGCCCCCCGAGGACGGGACCGCTGGCCCGTGGGTGCTGCGTGGGTAGGGGGGAAGGGGAGGCACGGAGACCTCGGTGCCATGCCGGGCGCAGGGCAGGCGGGCCTGGGCCCCAGAGGGAAGGGCGCTCCTGGGAAGCAGCAGGCCCGCTCGGCTCCGGCGGGGTGTCTTTGTGTCTGAGCGCCGAGCATTAGAGCTCACACTAATCTGATCCAGCAGCTGTGATTGGAGGCCGCCTGCCCCCGGGGCCGGCGTTGCCACGGCAACCGGGCCCCAGGAGAAGCCGTCCTCGGCCGCGTCTTTTGTTCGGGCCTAAATCGGCGTTGGCATGTGAAACCGGCCCGGGGAGGCCAGGGGGAGCGAGGGGGACAGCCGGGAATGCCAAGGGCCCCGCGGTGGTGGTGGCGGCGGCGGTGGTGGTAGTAGTGGTGGTGGTGTGTATGTGGGGGGGGTCCCTCGCCCCGGATCGAGGGGCCGCCGCCGAGGGGGGAACAATAGTCAGCCGCCATGGCTGCCACTCAGGCTTAGCAGCCGCCGAACTTGGCGGCTCCCACTGGTCAGTAAGCTCCGGCCGCCTCCCCTCCCCCTCCGTCCCCCTGCCCCGGGGTTCCCATGGAGACCAAAGCCTATTAAGGACACTGGGCTGGTAGGCTTCCTCCCCTCAGCTGGCCCCAGGGAGGGGACACCAGTGGGAAGACCCTGCACCTCCAGTCACTTTCTTTGCCTACTGCCCCAGTGTCAGCCCACTCGAGTGGCTGAGCCCCAGGCTGAGGGTTCTGGGGGACCAGGGATGGCAGAGCGGAGAAGGACATGGGATAGGACCGAGTCCGTTTAGTGGCTCAGGGGGAGTGCTCAGGCAGGCATAGGAAGGAGGAGGGTGCTGCTGGTACCCCCATGCCTCCGTTCATTCAACTGTGATTAGCCAGCACCTGGTCCTGTCAGGGTGTTCAGTAGATGCTCCAGTAGGACCTTCTAAGCCACCTTTGCCACTGTCTCCCATGCCACCGAGGGCAAACCAATCCAGAACAAGGCTCATCCCTGCGACTCCTTAGGAAGCCCTTGCTCCTTCCTGGTGCTGTGAGTTAGTTACACGGGTTCTAGTCGCTCTTTCATTTAATTCCCCCCCATAAGATAGAGGGAGTCGCCCAGGGACGCAGCGGGCAAGTGTACCAGGCTGTCTGCTCCACACAAGCTTGGCGGTTCCTTTTGGTTGGGCATCTTGAAGAAAAGCCCGGCAGTACTCCTGGCAGTACGTGTCTGTGTGTGTTTCCCGCCATGGAAAACCCTGTGGCGCACAGTTGACTGAGGCACCCGGCATCCCCCACGAGTTGAAATTGACTTGCAGCCAGCTGGTTTGCAAGATAGACCTAGTTTGTGGAAGATGAGAATGTTTGCCATGCGTGGGGTTAAATAAGATGCATTATTGACGTTTTTAAAAATAATGAACATAGGACCCTGCTCCTTCTACAGATAAGGGGCTGAAGACAGGAAGCCGCTTGCCCAAGGTTACCCAGCCTGCACTTGTGGGGTCCTGAATTCCAATTCCAATTCTTGAAGGTTGAGCTTATGGGCGCAGCCTTCCTTTTTTGGATTTCTGGTTTCCTCTGGAAAACCAGTGTTGAGCAGGAAAGGTCTGGCCGTTTCTGGAGACTCAGGCTGGCTTCTTGGGGAGAGAGGTGGGCACTGCTGTACACCCCCAGGACAGTGACCTCCGAAGGATTCTCAGGAACCCGGCTCTGTCCTGGCTCCAATGGGGTCCTGGTTCTCCTAGCGGGAAGTCAAGGCTGGGTGCAGCCTGGGCCTTAGCAACCTGAAGCATCAGCCAAGTTCAAGGTCTGTTTCCTTCCCTTGAATGAGGCAGGAGAGGCTGGGTCCACGTCAGATGAAGAGAGAGCATGGATCATGCTCCTGTGGCCCCACGATCCTGTCCTTTGGATGCCTGGCCCCATTTGGGGGAGAGGGAGTCAGACCTTGGCTTAAACCCCTGGGATGCCTGACCTTAACCTCTTAAAGGTAAGGAGGAGGCACCAAAGTCGGCAGAACGAAGGAGGTGGGGCTGAGAAGAGAGAGAAGCAGTCTTTGGCTGCCACCTCTCCACGAGGCCAGCTGCAGAGAGTGGGGAAGAGAAGGCTGGGGTCCGAGAGAGTTTGGTAATAATGTAAACCTCCCCTTCCTCCACCCCTGCCCCTCCCCCAGCCTGTGGGAGGCCTGCTTGCTTTAATTACAGCCTGTAGCTAAAGGAAACCTCAATCAGGGTAAAGATTTGAACCAGGAGAGGGGCGTCCAGTCTGGCTGGACTAGCCACTGCCCAGACTGGCTTTCTGGGCAAAGAGAGAAGGCTCTGCTTCCTCATCCCACTCATGCTGCTCCTAGACTTTCTCAGCTAGCACCCCTTCTGCAACCCCCCTTCTCGCCTTGGGCTAGGATGGCTGTTCTCAACCTGTGGGTAGCGACCCCTTTGGGGGGGGTCTGACCACCCTTTCACAAGGGTCACCCAATTCCTAACAGTAGCAAAATTACAGTGATGCAGTAGCAACGAAGATAATTTTGTGGTTGGGGGGTCACCACCACCTGAGAACCTGTATGAAAGGGTCATGACATTACAAAAGTTGAGAACCACTGGGCTAGGACTTGCTGTGTGACCTTGAGCAAGCCACTTCACCTCTCTGAGTCCATTTCCTGTACCTACAAAGTGGAGCTTCTACCATGTGGGTGTGTGGGCCAGGCGAAGGGGGCTTGGAGACCACGTGCTTAGAGCTGCAGGGACGCCGGCAGTGATTGGATGGAGTCGGTGGCAGCTTGGTGGCCTCCAGTGGGGTTTCCACAGGGAGAGTGATTAGGCTTTAGGGTGACAACTCCTCTGGCCTGGACTGGGAAGCGGGTGGTGGTGGTGTAGGAGCGCCTGCTCCTGGGCTGTGGTGGGGCCCCCGCAGCACCTGGCTGGTCCTCCACTGCAGGCTCTGTTTCAGGTAGACGATGCCATGCTGATGTTCGACAAAACCACCAACCGGCACCGAGGTGAGTGAGTGTGCCCCCCTCCCCTCCAACTTCCAGGCTGACCCGGGGCCTGTGGTCAGCCAGGGGCTGCAGGTCACAGCTGCCCTTTCATCTTGCCTCTTGACATCCTATCCCTGAGGAGGAGCTGCATCCTCTCTGGGGCCTGGCCTTACAGAAGGCTTTTGTCCCGCCCGTTTCCTGTGCAGACACTTGAGAGGAGCAGAGGAGCAGCCCCCACCTACCCCCCAGCTGAGCCCTCTGTCCCAGCCCCAGCTTAGTGCCTGCTGGGCCTCCCATGTCCCTGGTAACCAGAGTCCTGGCCAGGCCACCGCAGGGTTGGGTCAGGCTGACTCCACAGCTCCAGGCAGTCTGCTGCCACCACCAGCCACCCCCAACCCCCCAGGCCTGGCCCAGCCTCCTCCTCTAGCTCCCTTCCCTGGGGTCATCCATCGGCAACCTGGCAGTTTATCTTACACTGGTTTTCCCTTTGGAGAAATCCCATCCCACCGCCTGGGGCACACCCCACAGGTGGCAAATCAGTTTCTCTAGTTATTTAGGGTTTTCTGTCTTTTGGGGGGAGGTAGAGTATACTCCGTGTGTGCGTGCGTGCTCGTGTGCCTATATCTGTAAATCAGAGGGTACCGGTGTCTGAATGTCTCGTGTGTAGGGGTAACCGTTCTCATGGAGGGATGCCCCTATGAATGCACCTGGGTATAAGTGTGTGTGTGTGAGAGAGAGTGTGTGTCTGCCCTGGATTTCGGCTGGGTGTGTCTTTGCACAGCTGCTTGTGTGAGTGTGTATGCTTCTGGGGACGTTTAGCCCTGGAGGGGTGGGTGTTGGAGAAGCAGCCGTGTATTTTCATCACAGCTCTGCCACTTCCTGACTGGCTATGTGACCTGGGAGGGGGTTGGCGAGGGGGGGGGTAGCCACTTCGCTTTGCTGAGCCTCGGTTTTGTCATCTGTAATGTGGGGCGCCATGGGGAGCACCTTCCATTGGATGCTTGCCTTCGACAGAGTCGTGGTGAGTTTGGTATGGTCCCTAGGACCTGGAGCTGACCCTGCTTTGACCCCTTGCTCTCCCCCCAGGGTTCGGCTTCGTCACCTTCGAGAGCGAGGACATCGTGGAGAAAGTGTGTGAAATCCACTTCCATGAAATCAACAACAAGATGGTGAGCCTGACAGCTGAGTGGGGTGGAGGTAGCTGGATAGGGACCTGAACTTCCAGCCAGGGAGCTGTGCCCTGCGGTGGTGAAAGAGCACCTTGTGTAACCAGAGGTCTGAATAGAGACCCTCTCTCGGCCAGGGGTCAGAAGACCCAATCTTGTCCCGCACAACCATGTAAACAAATACCTTTTTTTTTTCTTAAACAGAGGAATGAAATCACCACCGTCTGAATAATATCCGTTACAATGTTTCAATCCGTTACAATGTTTCAATTTTACTTTGGAGTTGTGTGCTTGCCAGGGCTGTTCATCACTCTCAGGCTGCAGTTTGCTGAACCGTGGACCAGGCTTCTCTGGCCAATCGATCCTTGCTTTCTTTCTCAGCATCCTTCTCTGTGAAACGGGGGTGGGTGGTGGTGGTAGTGGTGGTGGTGGTGGTGATGGTGGTGGTGGTGGTGTGTGTGTGTGTGTGTGTGTGTGTGTGTGTGTGTGTGAGTGACAGTGCTGTGAGTCTGTCACAGAGTCAGCGTAAACATTTGGGAAGATCCATTACATGCCAAGCCTGATTGATACATAGTAGACGCCCATTCATGGTGGTGGTGGTGCAGATTTCTCAGCCTGCTGGCTGCAGGTCAGCAGTTTGAATCCACCAGCCGCTCCTGGGGAGAAAGAGGAGGCTTTCTGCTCCCCTAACGACTTGATGATCAGAAGGATTTTGTTTGTTCATGTTTTGTTTTGATGTATGTAATGAATGGCGTCCCTGGGCGATACAAGGAGTGGGGTGCACTTAAACCCTTGTTAACCAAAAGGTGGGGGGGTTTCCGGTTCACCTAGAGGTGCTTGGGAAGAAAGGCCTGGTTGTCCACACGGGAAAACTAGCCACTGAGAATCCTAGGAAGCACAGCTGTGTCCCGACACACCTGCAGTCACTAGGGATCAGAGTGGACGATGGTAACCAGTTGATACCAAATGAGAAGGAAAGAGGTTGTCCAGGGAGCAAAAGGGGCAATGGCCCCCTGTCGGACAGGGACACTGATTCCAGGTCTCATTGCAGGTGGAATGTAAGAAAGCTCAGCCAAAAGAGGTGATGTCGCCGACGGGTTCTGCTCGGGGGCGGTCTCGAGTGATGCCCTACGGGATGGACGCCTTCATGCTGGGCATCGGCATGCTGGGTAGGTGTGGTGGCTGCCCGTGGCTTCTTCCTACCCAGAACCACTCCTGCGCATGGGCGGTGCATCTCCTCTGTGGTCAGCCCTGCTGTCTGAGTCACTGGGCGCCCCGTAGGGATGAAGGGCCACAGGTTTGGTGGGTCATTTGGTTGGGCGGTGCTGCCCTCCAGTGGCGACCAGAAGAATGGCCCGGCTGCTCCACCTCCATGCTGTACTTCCATCTAGATAGGCCTGTCTCCGGAAGCCTTTCAGCAAATAGCAGGGGAGCAACTGCCCGTATGCCCAGCCTCTGGCCGAGGCGAGGCCTTTGGGAATGTGGGAAGGCTGTCCCTTCTTGTTCGTTCAGCTGGTCATTCGTGGGACAGCTTTTGAGAGGTAGGGACTGCCCTCCTGGGGCTCACCCTCAAGGGGGGAGACTTGAAGGGCAGACTCCACAGAGGCCCACAGAAATGGGGATGTCTGAGCCCCCCAGGAGTTCAGGGGAGGCTCCCAGGAGGAAGTGAGACCTGTGCAGAGTCCTGGGAGGGTTGGCCAGGACTTGACCTTGGGACAGACACTGAATCTACACAAGTGTGAACGTGGCCTCCTGGAAGGGTGCATCTCCTTGGGCAGACAGGAAGTATGCACAGGGAATGCTAACAGTACTCAGAGGGTGGGGGAGCAGGACCTTTGAGCGGTGCTCTGGGAGCTCAGAGGAGGGGGCGGGGTGGGGCCTGGGGGAACTGGTTTGGGATCCCAGCAGAGTAGAAGAACCCAGTCCGTCTTCTCTGCATTTTCTCTGGCTTCTCCAACGACTTTTCTCTGGAAATAACGTCAAACTTTTAGAAGAGTTATCAACACAGAATAGTTCAAAGAACAGCCAACCATACCCCTTACCCGGATTTGCTCATTGTTAACATCTCATTTGGTGATCATTTTCTCTGCGTGTGTGTGTGTGTGTGTGTATAGGTAGACACAAAAGAGACAGAGTACACACACATACGTGCACATGTGCACGCTTGTGATTTTCCCCAATCACTACACCAGCGGTTCTCAACCTGTGGGTCTCGACCCCTTTGGGGGTTGAATGACCCTTTCACAGGGGTCGCCTGACTCACAACAGTAGCAAAATGACAACGTGATGAAGTAGCAATGAAAATAATGTTATGGTTGGGGGGTCACCACCACATGAGGAACCGTATGAAAGGGTCGAGGTATTAGGAAGGTTGAGGACCACTGCTCTAGATGGTAGGCTACAGACCAGAGAGCATCAAGGCATTCATGGGGGGAAAAAAACATGAAAGGATCACAGCCCTTCCCCTTGACCTTGCTGAAGTTCCCCTGGTGCACCTGGCGGCTCTGGGCTTCTAAACCCTCCGGTATGTATTTCCTAAGATGTAACGGTATTCCGTCCTCTGCCCACTGGGTGGGCATCCCTGTTGTAAACTTCTCTTGATGGGATGCGTTGATCGAACCAACTGTCTCGTCCGGTTTTCTCCGCCGACCTCCCTGTGCTTTGAAGCACAGGTGTGCGGTCACTCCCGCCCAGGGTGCAGGCCAGGAGCAGGCCTCGCCATTAGCCGTCTTCTCTCTTGCGCATCCTTTGATCCGTAACACGGAGACCATTTGCTTCTTTAACGACTCTGCTGTGCTCGCTGTTCAAGACCCGTATTATCTTTTTGTTCCATTTTCCTGTGCACTTTGGGTGGGTGGGGCCCCTGGAAGCAGCAGTCCTGGGGGCCGAGAATCAGGGAGCCAGTCATAGTTGAGAGGGAAGCCCGCTGCACCAGTGCCACCGCCAACCGCGCGTCTCCGCTCCCCGCTGCAGAGGGAGCTGCAGATCTGAAGTTGAAGGTTGAGAACACACACAGCAGGACGGACGCCGGTCTGACCGTCTCTCCACGCACGCACAGAGCAGGGGCGTGGGTGACCTCTTCCAGCTGGGCAGCCATGCTCACCTCCTTTTCCAAGTTATCCCTCCACTGGAAAAAAGGGAAGGGTTGTTGTGAGTCAGAACCGGCGAGTGAGCACTGGGTTTGGGTCCCCTAGACTCACCCCTAAGCTTTCTATCGGACCCTTTGTCAAACAATCACCTCCCCAACCCCCAATATCTGTTAAATGCATATTAAATGCGTGCTCCAAAGCAGGCACTGTGTTGGTGCCAGGGATACATGAAAGAAGGCAGTAGGGAAGACAGAGTAGCCGGTGAGCTAATGCCCTGGAACGCCAGTCAATGTGATGGGAGAGGACACAGCTGATAGAGATGGCCGCTGACTGGAGAAGGAGGGGGGCTCCTGCAGGGGAGACCTCTCTGGAGGGGTGGCTTTCCAGCTGAGGCCTGCACCCTGGGAAGGACCCAACTTGTGATCTGGGGGAACAGTGTCTTAGGCAGAGGGAACAGACAAGGCAGAGGCCCCGAGGTGAGGAAAGCGGTGTGTTTGAGAAACGGTGGAGGAGCCGGCGTGGCCGGAGCTGAGCCTCTGTGATGAGGATGGAGGCGGCCACTGCCGCCCCAGGACCTTGGTGGAAAGTGAGGATTTTGCTGCCAGTCACTAAAACGTCCCCTACCTCCCTGAGCCTCAGTTTCTGTGTCTGTAGAATGGGGCTTCCAATAGCACCTGAGGCCCCTGGCTGGCATTAACGGTTTGACGGTTCGACTCCATCTCTCATCCAAAGGTTGGTGGGACGAATCCACCCAGCGGTGCCTCGGAATAAAAGGCCTGGTGGTTTTCTGCCAAGAGCGCCACCAGGAAAGCCGGGCGGAGCAGCTCTACCTATAACGCGCGGGGGTCACTTGCACCAGACCCGAGCATTCTGATGAGGTTAAACGTGGTCCACAACCCAGACAGGGCTTGGCCCCAGAAAGGGCTTGGCCCACAGAAGGCATTTGAGAAGTGAGGCTGCCATTCTGCACAGGATGAGATGGGCTGGGCCCTGACACTGGAGCGGGATCCCCTGCTCTGACACGGTCCTCTTGCCCCCTTAGGTTACCCGGGATTCCAAGCCACGACCTATGCCAGTCGGAGTTACACAGGCCTTGCTCCTGGCTACACCTACCAGTTCCCCGGTAAGTCCTGCTTGGTGTCCCGTCCCCCCATTCCCCCCACTGCCAGCATGACCATGACTATAGCTCCTGGGCAGTCCGACTTCCTCAGGGCAGTATCTGGGGGTGCATGGCTCAGGGGTGGGGTGGATTCTGCCTACCGGAGGCCTGAAAGGAAGGGCATGTCTGAGGAAAGAATATCCCCAGCCCTCTCCCAGGATTGTAGTGGGCACTCCCCAACGGTTCTGCATGGCACGCCTCTCCCCGGCCACCTCCACCCGTTTCCTGCCTCCCCCCCGCCCAAGGAGTTGCCACTTCCATCAGAGATAGGGCATCAGGGACCCCTTCCTCCTACCTGCCTTGAAGGATGGGGTGAGGGGACCGCCCTGAGTACTGATGTTGGGACATTTATAATGTTATAATGACTGGAGGTCTGTGATCGGATACTGACCTGAAGGCTGAAGGTTTGAATCCACCCCAGTGGCACTCTGGCCCTCGGCCAACACGAAGATAGTGGCTAGATCAGGCCCACCACGGGGCAGTTCTCCAGAAGCCAGAATTGACAGGCAACAGTGGTTGGGTTTGGTCCCTAAGGACCAGGTGCCTCAGCCCAGTTCTTTCTGAACCCTTAAGGGCGTGGTGATGCGTTGGGCTGCGATCCGCAAGGTCCGTAGTTCGAGACCACCAGCTGCTCCTTGGGAGACGGGTGATGCTTTCTACACCCATAAGGAGTCACAGTCCCAGAAATGCACAGGGGCAGTTTCTACCCTGTCCCATAGGGTCGCTTTGAGTGGGTGTCAACCCGATGGCAGTGACTGAGTCTCCCTGCCCGGCGACAGGTTCCTCCTGGTACGAGAGGGGGACTGGGATTTCCCTTTGTCAGCCCCTGGCTGCCTGACCCTCACTTGCACTGAGGCCTGTGGGATGGTCCTCTCTGAACGGGCTCAGCCCCCTAAGAGAACGCAGCCAGGAAGTAGAGGCGGCTGGAACCCAAGGGGCCTTGACTTGAGGGACCCTGTGATGCTTCCGTTCTGCCTCCCCAGATCCTCACAGAAACAGGAGAAGTGGGGGGTTCTGGGAGATGCCTTGGGCACATTTATTTATTCGTTTTCCCCTAATGTCTTTGAAGACATTTCTGGTAGAGAGCACATCACAAGCCCCCCCACTCCACCCCCCGTCGTGTCAACGATTGCCGCGTGTCCACTCTGGTGACCGCCCTTCTCGCCTCCCTCCCCCAGCACTGAGTCAGTGCCCGCGGAGCAGACTCTGCCGCTGTCCATGCGCAGCCTGCAGCTGGTGGGGGTCAGGTAGGAAGCTGTGGGGAGGGGCAGGAGCCTGCGGACGAGGAGGGTGACGGCGGTTACACAGGCCCACAGACTGTATCCAGGTCGGCAAGTTGTACATGTGGAGGTCGTTGGATTGACTGGGCGGGTTTTCAAAGCAACCACCAAATGATTTTGAAAACAGCTCCAGCAGGGCCCCTGTCCAGGGTAAAGGTGGCAACTCCCCCCTCTCTCCTTCTCTCTCTCCCCCTTTCTCTCTCCCCCTCTTGACTCCTCTCTGTCTCTTTGTGCCTGCATCTCTTCCCACTGAACCTCCCCTGCCTGCTGGGGACCATGCTCACCTCCACCCCACCCCTCCCCACTTAGCTCCTGGGTCCTGTGCATGGCCTGCCCCCCACCCAGTGTTCCTGTAGGTGCCTCTGTCCCCCCTGGCCCCTGGGCCTCCGCTGCTTCCTCCTAAGCTGTTTTACGTTTCGTTTTAGAGTTCCGTGTAGAGCGGACCCCTCTCCCGAGCGCCCCAGTCCTCCCCGAGCTTACAGGTCAGTCCCTCGGGTTTTGAACACCTCACAGGCTGCAGGGGGCGAGAGAAGGGCCCCAGGGAGCATCCTGGGGAAAGGCAGCAGGGAGCCCTCCCGCCACGTGTAGCCATCGGGCTAGGCCCAGCAGGCGGAGGGAGGCTCAGGCACTCATTCATCCGCTTGGCAGATACTTACCTGGTGCTGCTGGTGTGCCAGGCACCGCTGTTGGCTCTGGGGTCAGGCCAGGGTCTCGGAGCGCCACCCCGGTTCCAGCCGGCCCTGCCTGCACACCCAGTGCTGTCAGATCTCCTTTTCCCAGGAGCAGCCAGAAGTCTGGCTTCTGCTCTGATAAGGAAATGGGGGATTCCTTTCAAATGCCGATGCCAAAGCCCAAACATGTACAGCATCCCGAGAGTCGACTGAAACACACCCGAGGTCCAACTGTGGTTCTCTTTCTGGGTGAGTGGGAGGAACCTGCAGGAACCAACTGGAACTTTCTCTTGGGCCAAGCTGCTCACTCGAGCCCGCAGTGAAGCCAAGACACGGTGTGAGCACGCAGACGCGGTGGGAGCGGCATGTGGTCTCTCTGTTGACCCTGCTTCTCCCCTGCTGCCCCAGACTCTTGCCCCCAACCTGGCAGTGCGTGGAGGATGTCGGCCACCAGCCTTTCTCCCCACAATCCAGAGCCGAGACAGGAAGCAAAGCCTGGGGTAGGGCAGGGAGGGTGGATTCTTTCCTGAGCTATTTTGGGTGAAGGGGCTCAGGCCAACTAACAATGCAGGAGACACTGTCAGTCCTTGAACGGCCCCTCGCAGGGCAAGAAGGAGCCAGGCTTGACTTAAACTCACGAGCTCGGGCTGTCTGTGGAAATGCCTGGACAGACCAAAAAACCCAGCCCTTGGGGCTTTGGTCCTGCTCTCACGACCACCACAGATGCCTGGGAGCATCCACCCCCACCCGATGGGACCAACCGTGGGGCAACTGATGCCCGCACTGGGCTGCTAACTGGGAGATCGGAGGTCTACACTTGCCCACTGGCTTCTCAGAACAAAGGCTTGATGAGCCACTTGGGAAATGCAGCCAGTGAAACAGCCCCAGTGGTGCGCT
Organism: Tenrec ecaudatus; assembly: GCF_050624435.1. NCBI lineage: Eukaryota > Metazoa > Chordata > Mammalia > Afrosoricida > Tenrecidae > Tenrec > Tenrec ecaudatus. Next base: position 9,066,686 of record NC_134545.1, read on the forward strand.
GGATTAAGCCCCCGGCTGCTGACCAGAGAAGTTCGGCCTCAGCTCAGACCCACGAGCCACTTCAGAGAAGAAAGGCGAGCCAGTCTCTCCCATCAAGACCTCTCTGTCCTGTCAGGTCACCCGGAGTCAAAAGTCACCTCCAAGGCAGTGAGCTTGACCTGGCTTTTGAAAACCCCCCGGAGCGCAGTGCCACGCTGACGCCCCGGGGTCCCTGAGTTGGCATTGACCCATTGGCGACTGGTTTCCAGGGTCCCTTGTTCTGAGGTCCACTTTTTCTCCAGGGCCACCCAAAGAGGCGCCCACCTCGGAACCTAAGACTGGTTCAGAGAGCTTGCATGCTCTTGAAGGCCCTCCAGGGCTGCAGTAGCAGCTCCAGACAGTAGGGGGGACTCGCCTCTCATCACATTCAAGCCAAGAGGTTGTTTTTATTTAAGCAGAAGCCTCTGTCCCCTCCACAGACCTTTTTTAAACATCGTTGTCCTGGTACAAGACAGAGCTTTCGATGCCCAGGGATGAAGGAGTCTACAACCAATCAGGAAAGAGCAGGGTCCCCTGCATATTATGTGGAGCATGGACAGGGGGCTGGGGGAACTGGGAGTTCTTTCCTGCCGGGGTGGTCCAGTAGGGTCCAAAGACAAGGACTGGGGTGCACTCCATTCATTCACGGAGGGAGTGTTCTCAGGAGAGGGTGCTAAGCAGAGGTGGCGTCCAGCCTCCTGGTCCCTCAGAGGGCCCCAGAAGGTGAACTATACCACCGACTCCGTCTCGTCATGAGAGAAGGGCTGGCCCTGGTGTGCCCGTGGCCGTCCATCATAGCCCACAGTGCACTGGAGTTGGGGTGAGGGACATGGGTGGGGCAACTCTCGGCCAATTGCAAGTGACACAGCACTCTTGGGAGAGAACCAGCATCGTCCGCGCCTCACCCCAGGAGCCCAGGGTCCTGAGTCCACACTGCCTCGACCCTGGATGAGGGGCGGACTGTCCCCGGGGAGAAATGGGCAGAGCTGCCTACTGGGAAGCCGCGCTCTTCCCTCCATCCATTCCATGGGCACAAAGGGAAGCGCATGGGAGCTCTTTCTGGGATGAGGCTGGGCTGAGGGGACCTCCGCCCAGAGGGTGCGGGTCCCCTTCATCCACCACCCCAGACCCGCCCTCAGCGGCCACACTCAGGTGCCCTTCCCTTCCTTGCAGCTATTCCTCTCACTGCTTATGGACCAATGGCGGCGGCGGCAGCAGCAGCAGCTGTGGTTAGAGGAACAGGTGAAGCTTCTGAGCGGAAGGACACTGGGGCAGAAAGGGATGCAGAGAAGCCCAGAGGAGGAGAGGGCAGCTGGCCAAGGCCACCCCTTATCAGAGGGGCTCATTCACCCACAAGTATTAGTCCAGCACCTACTACGCCTTAGGTGCTGGACTCCAGCTAGGAGTGGGGCTGACACATCTCTGCCCTGCAAAGCCGGCGGGCTGGCTGCTCATCAGGCATGACAACAGTGCAAGGGGGCTTCAGGAAGTTTGTGGGGGAAACACCATTTGTCTTTTTGCTGCTCTGGGTGCTCCCCGGGGGGGGGGGTGCCCAGGGCAAGCAGGGAGGGAACCCTGGAGCCAGGTCTTTAACCTCAGACCTGGAGGCAGACCAGAGGAGGGACCAAGCCCCTGCCGGAGGGAAGCACAGGGTGGGATGTAGAGGCTAGTTAGTGTGGGTGCAAGGTGGGGGGATCTAGGAAGAGGAGACAGCTCCAAGTTTCAGGAAATGCACTGCCCCCCTCTGGTAAAGGATGGGGAGGGGCTTGGGTGGGCCTGGAGAGAGCCAGGCAGGGAGAAGGCTGCCCAGTGACATGCGACTCACTCAGGGTGGGGTGGCTGGGCTAGCCAGGATTCTGGAGGGGTCAAGGTCAGGGTTACTGTGAGCTGTGGGGCAATCACCATCTTTTTTTCTGGGTTGTCAGGCTCTCACCCATGGACGATGGCTCCCCCTCCAGGTTCAACTCCCAGCCGCACTGGGGGCTTCCTGGGGACCACCAGCCCTGGCCCCATGGCTGAGCTCTATGGGGCGGCCAACCAGGACTCGGGGGTTAGCAGTTACATCAGTGCCGCCAGCCCCGCCCCCAGCACCGGCTTCGGGCACAGTCTTGGGGTGAGTGGCAAGGCCTTGGTGCAGAGAGAGCGAGTTTGTCTGTCCGCAGGAGCAGAAGAGATGCAAGATGTGATAGATGGAGGATGTGCATCACTAAGAGGGCATGGGGGGTGGGGGGAGGCCGTCCTCCATTCAATAACAGCCCTCTGGGTACCAGGCAAAGGAGCCCTGCTGCCATAGAGGTTACACTTGGGCTGCTAACTGCAAGGTCAGCTGTTCAAAACCACTAGCTGCTCCTTAGGAGAAAGACGGGCTTTTCTCTCCCATATAGTTTCAGTCTTGGGGGCACACAGGGGCAGTTCTACCCTGCCCTATGGGGTCACTAACTGCAGTCCAACTGGTGGTTCAAGCCCACCAGCTGCTCCTCGGGAGGAAGATGAGCCTTCTGTTCCCATAAGGACAGACGCACGGTCTCAGAACTCCTAGATAAGGGTCACTGTGAGTCAGAATCCACTCGGTGGCCGTGGTTTGGGTTTGGTGCACCTGGCATTAGATGGGCATTAAGGCGACTGAGGAGCCCTCAAATGCCATCCAGAAGGTTGGTGGTTTATGCCCACCCTGAGGTGCCTCAGATGATAGGCTTCCCAAGCCTGTGCCTTGGATCTGCCGCACCCACGGTGCAACCATGAGCTCAGTTCTAACGCAGGGACCCCTTGATGTTTCCCGGGGGTGGGGGTGATGGTTATATCCCATCTCAGGCCCTCCCCAGAGCTTTTCTGTCGGACCCCAGTGGAGCAGCCACAGCATGGCTGGGAAAGCTCCGTGCCTCTCCTGGGGGTGCCTGTAGGAGGCCAAAGGAGCCCCAGAAGGGCGTGGCTCACCCCAGCATAATAGGAGCCGACTTCTTTTCTCCCTAGGGCCCCTTGATCGCCACAGCTTTCACCAATGGGTACCACTGAAGCAGGGGACAGGTGGCAGGAGGTAAGGAGGGCATGGGGTATGGTGGAGGAGGGTGCCAGGGAGTCTAGGACACCCCACCACCCGCACAGAACCCCCAGACCAGCCAAGGAGCCAGACACAGGAAGCGGGTCCTGCCTGCTGCCTTTCAGAGGCCATGCGCATGGTCCACGTGTCAGCTCGCAGGCTGGAAAAGGCACTGGGGGTTCTGTCCTGGCCCAAGGGTGCTCAGGCTGTCCTCATCCAAGTCCGAGCAGGCACACGCCCCTGGGCACTTCTGACATTTCTTTTAAAGCTTGCAAGGAGTTGGCATGCCCCTTGGGAAGGCCAAGGATGCAGCAGATGATGGTGACCATTGGCCCACAGGCTCAGAGGAATGAACGTCCCTGAATTGTCTTGTAAAAAGACATAGGAAACATAGCAAAGCTTTGGTCACCTTAATATTACACACACACACAAACACACACACACACACACAGCAACTGTAGAGGAGGAAAACCAGAAACAACATGGATACATTTCTGTTTCTAGAAGGCCACAGAAGCCTGGGCCCACAAAAAAGGCCATGAGATGACAGCAGCAGGGGGCGGGTCCTAGGGGCCCAACGGGGTGCTGTGTGACCCATGGATGGTTCACTCATCCATTCAGGCAAACATTCATGGCTGGTGAATAAGGTACGCCACCCATTGTGCACACGAGACAGACTGGACCGGGGATGGAGGTGTGAACAACTGAGACTAGTTGAAAACACCCACTCCTGAGGGGAAGAGCAGTCAAAAGGGGGGCCAACTAGGGACAGAACTCCCCAAGAAGGGGGCCAGGGGAGGAGCATTCTAGTGGGACCCCCAAAACCTCCCTTCTATTGTCCCCTCAGCGCCCCAGCCTGCAGCTGACTGAGGACCACAGTGAGCCAGCCGAGGGGCGGGGGACACCTCAGCCGCAGCCGCCACCCCCTTCCCCCGCAGCGACTCGGACCCCCCACCCCCCGCTACTGCCTGCCCTCTCTCCTTGGCCCCTGCCCTGCTGCCCACCCCAGCCCCCGCCCCCCATCCTCCAATCCTCCTTACTAACCTCCCTCTCTTCGGACCCATCCACCCCTGCCCACTTTTATTTATTTTTGATTAGCTGGTTGTCCCATTCCCCCACCCCTTCTCCCCTCTGGGGCCTGCGCCCCTCTCTCTCCCCGCTGTGCCCCCATAGGACCACCCCCCCCCAGAAAGCGGGGGGAGCTGCCACAGCGGCCAGAGCCACAACCCTGGCTTATTATTCTGAAGCCACTCGTTTGCCTCTGTCCCCTTCCCTGGTTTTTCTTTCGATCTTTCTTCTTTTTTTTTTTTTAAAGAGAAACTGTTTTTAAACTATTTCTAGGTTTGTGAATGTGAAGCCCCAGGCCGCAGGGGGCCAGGGGCCAGGTGTCCCCCCATCCCCACCCTGCCCCCCCACCAGCTGGGAACAAAGTGTCCATGTGGGTGCAGGCCCCTGGCCCCCCTCCGGCCTGGCGAGGACAGGGCTGAGCAGGTCAGGCCGAGCCCCTGGGCCCACCCCGTCCTGTAGTCCTGTATCATATGTAAATACTGTGAGGTGACACCACACCCCCATCCCTCTCTGGACCCCTGGGGGCGAGGGCACCTGCTCCCCTCCCTCCCCCCAGTGTTTCTGACAACCCCCCTCCCCCTCCTCAGACACCTTTACTGTAAGCTAGTAGGCCTCTGCGGTGGCCACAGCTGGCGGGTTCCCGCAGGCCCTCGGGGTCTCCTCACCCCAAAAAACCAGTGTAGGGGCGAAGGAAGAGAAGGGCTTGCCTGAAGTCCCTGCTGAAAGAAATTAACTCTCCAAAGGCCTCCTCCCCGGTGGCCCCCTGCCCAGGTTAGGCCCTTTTGGCTTCTGCTCTGAGCCTCCCATGGCCCCCCAAGATGGGGCATGGGGACATTTTGGGAAGGGGCGACCCCAGGGGAAAGCAAAGCTTCTCAGGGAACCCCCACATTCTCTCACTGAAGTTTCCCACCAGAGCCCCTTGGCCCCCCCTCCCCAAAGCCCCCTTTAAAGGAAAAGGGGGCTCAGAGTCTTGAGTCCTTAGGACCCAGTGTTCCTCCCTTCTCCAGCGCCCCCTCCCTCAGGCCTGGGCCCTGGGCCCTAAACACCCTCCCCGCCCCACCCTCATCTCCCCCAGGGGGGCTCCCTTTGGAGAGTTAGTTGTCTGTGCGAGGTGCTTAACCCATTAGCCCTGAGAACACAAAGCAATAATCTTTGTTACTGAGACTCGGCTGTTCGTTTTTTTTGTTTTTGTTTTTAAATGTTTCCTAATAAAAGAGAAGCTGCATTTTATTGGTTTTTATTTTTAATTTTCTACACGTTTGAGCTGAGTCCTGAGGGACCCGGCCTCCATTTTCTGTTTTGTTTTTCCTGCTCGCCCTCTGACTCCCCGGGGCCCACCGCCGGCTCAGGGCTCTGGAATTCCGTTTTCTGATTTGTTTGGGGGAATTTTTGGTTTCCTTTTTTTTCTTTTAAAAGATGTTACATGATGTTTCAAAGCCAGCAAGTCACCACCGTCCAGTGTCTCATCTCTCCACATCTGTCACTTCTTTTAACAGGTTTTATTTTCGGTTTAAAAATTCCTAATAAATTATTTGAAAACGGCACCGGGCTCGTTCATGGCTGTCTCAGGTACCTGTGTGTGTTTGAGCCGAGGCCCTGTGAGGAGTCCTGCTTCCCTGTGCACATCCCCACCCTCCTCCGGAGTGAGCCTCACTTCCCACTACACCTCGCTGCTTTCCCGCGTTCAGCGTCGGACCCCCTTCCACTTCCCCTTTCTTCTCATCTGTCTCCAACCCACAGGAAATCCTGGGAGCGTCAAGATAGGAAACCCAGCTCAGGTAGGGGCACCAAGGGCTGTTACAAATGCAGCCTTCGACTCCCGACTCTCCCCTCCGTTTTCCCACCTGGCCAGGGGAAATGACAGAAGCCAGGTGCAATGGGTCATATGAAGTGGTTCCATGATGTGAACAATCCAGACCAGGAGGAGCCCCTGGTGGTGCTGGGGGGTAGGCGTTGGCTTGCTAACCAGAAGGTCAGCTCTTCAGGAACCACCAGCAGCTCCGAGGTGGGGGGGGGGAGAGGATGGTTTCTACTCTCCCCAGACAGAGCGACAGCCTCAGAAACCTTCACAGGCACCTCTGCCCTGTCCTGTAGGGTCGCCGTGAGTTGGAATAGACTCAATGGCGGTGAGCTGGATTTTTTTTTTTTTAATGCAGAATAGGAGGGCCCAGGTGGCATCGTTGGGTAGGCATTGCACGGCTAACCGGAAGGTATGCAGGTCAAACCCACCAGCTGATCTACAGGAGAAAGAGGAGCCTATCTGCTCCAGGAAACGCTTCCAGCCTGGGAAGCTATACACCGGCCGCTCGGAGTTGGCTGGGGCTGATGGCAGTGGGGTTTGGTTTGGTTTGGTTTGGCTTTTTTGTATCCAGAATATGTAAATTCATAGACAGCGCAAATTAACAGGGGGTGGAGAGGAGGGGAGGAATGATGGCTTAGCGGATACAGGTTTCCTTTTTGGGGTGACAGAAGTTTGGGAACTAGATAGAGGTGGTGGTTAGATTGGCATGACGGACACGTTAAACGCCACGAAATGTTTCCATTGAAAGGGCTCCTTTTCTGAGAGACAGGGGTGAAGGAGGGGGGTGGAATCCAAGGGAGCTTTAAATAGCTGGTGGGAGATGGAATTGTCCCCAGTGCCCGAGGATTACAGGGGAGCGAGACAGAGGGCTTGGCAGCAGGCAAGGCACATGGGGTATGTGTGGTTAGCTGTGGCTGGGTGCTGACTGCCAAGGGTGAGCTTCCTCCTCAGGGGAGCCCAGGGCTCAGAGGAGAACTGGCCTGCCGGGTTAGAACCAGCCACTTTTCAGTCATCAGCCAGGCCCTTGACCATTCTGCCGCTAGGGCTCCTTCGGGAAGTGTCCCATTGCCTTCGCATGCGCTCCTGCCCAGGGTGACCCTACAGGGCGGAGGACGGGGATTCTGGGGTGGTCAATCATGGGAGCAGACTGCCTCATCTCGCCACCCCCACCCCACCCACCGCCATCCCCTCACACACAGGGCAGCTCGTGGGTTTGGACTGCCAACCTTGCAGTTAGCATCCCAGCGCTTACTCCCCTGCACCACCAGGCAGGCCTAGAGTCCAGGAAGCAGGTAACTGAGACTCAGCAACAGCCGCCTCCACCCAGTGCAACCCACCGCTTGGAGGGGCTGGGGGTGGGGGCAGAGGGAGAAGGGGTCTGCATGCTTGTCTGGTGGCGTGTGGACCAGGCTCCAAGTGGGGGTGACGGGGGACGGGGGTACTAACAGGCTCATTCTGGTTTGCCATTTCACCAGTTGGGGAACCACTGGCTACACAGCACATCCCTTCTCCAGCCACACGGGGCAGCAGAGAGCAGGGGCCCCTGGAGCTGTGAGGAGGAGAAACTGAGGTTGGTGGCTTTAAAAGCTCCAAACTCAGCACCACCGTGGTGATTATGACTCCACAACCCTATGGGACAGAGTAGGGCCGCCCCTGTGGGTTTCTAAGGCTGTCCGTCTTGATGAAAGTAGGAAGCCTCATCTTTCTCCCACAGAGCAGCTGGTGGTTTTGAACTGCTAACCTTGAGGATAGCAGACCAACGCACAATCCGCTGGGCCCCCAGTGCAGATCGGGTTGCTTTGAGTATGGACACAAGGCATGGGAACATAAGGTACTGCCTCCGCTTGAGGCCCCAGTGACAGTCCCTGCCTGTGGCTGAGCCTGTGTAAAGCTCTGTGGATCTTTCCTAACCCAGCACTCACTGGCTTGTAGTCATGGCTGTTCTTCCTGAAGGAAGAAGCCCTGGATTAAGAGGTGGGCAGACCCAGGTTCAAATCCGACCTCACTTCCTTGCTGTGTGGCAGTAAAGTGACGTCAGAGAGTGGTTGTGAGGCTGAAAGGCCGAGGTATAGGGCCAAGCACATAGACCTGCTCAGCAAACAGTAGCTGTCCGTGAGCCTTCCTGGAAGCAGGGTGGACATGACCTTGGCAGAGTGTGGGTATGCTGTCACCTGAGGGAGCAGAGAGCCTTAGCTGTTCTTTCCACTGGAGAGTGTGTTTTTCCCAGGTTGGGAGGGACTGGGCCGCTCACACCTGTGCAGAGCCCTGGGGTGGCAGGGGGTCAGGTGCATAGGGTCGGGGCATGTGTGTGTGTGTGTATGTGTGTGTGCATGTGTGCGTGCACCTGCCTAGAAACTGCAGGGCCCATTCCTCGGCTCCCTCTGCTGCCCAAGTGTCAGGTTTGGGCTGTCATGTGAGGGCCTGGTTCTTTCCAGAGGGAGAGGGGCTTACAGCAGCAGGCTGGCCCCTCCCCCACAGGTACCAAGCCTAAGCCCCTGCACGTGGGAATGTCCCCAGCCTGCCTCATGGAAAGAATCCAGCTGGCAGGCAGGCAGGCAATGGGTTCTCAGCACCTCTCCCCAACCCCCCACCCCAGCTGACCACTGGCTGGCATGATCCGCACCACATGGGACTCATCTTGTGGTCCCCCAGGTAACATTGGGGGCAGTCACTTAACCTCTCAGAGCCTTCTTTGTCTCCTCTGGTCAGAGGAGTTCATAACCTCAAAGGGATGAGCCAGGTGGGTAGCTAGGAGGACCGAGCAGAAATGCCCCTAGAGAAGGGGTGCTCACACTTTTTCAGCATGGGAGCTACTTATAAAACGATCAAGTCAAAATGATCTCCCAACTACAAAAATGCACGACAGATATATTTATTTATTACATTTATTCATAAATGCATTGAGAATTCTTTATATGTACAATGCATGTTTGTGTGCCTTGCATAACCGCCTGAGTCCATATTGAACAGCACAGCACAATGATCTATGTGCATTTTTTTGTCATGACCTGAGTTCACTCTGACGACTTGCATTGAACGGAATGAGCCAGGGATGCACAGTCCGGACAGTAGCTGCTGCCAGGCAGCCTCAAGCACACTTCCGAAGATCATCAGTCATGGTGGAACGGGGCTTGGCCTTAATGAGCTTTATGTGGGAAAGGCTGACTCACGGAAATAAGTAGAGCCGAATCATGCAGTCAAGGAGGCAGCACATTTTCTCATGTTTGGTACTTTCCCTCCGCGAGTAAGTTCCAGAACTGTCAATGCACTCTGGACTTCAGCTGAATGGCGGCTTGTAGTGTCAAAATCTCCCATTCTGAATGAAAGTGATACGTTTTTGTCTTCTTACTTGGTCCAGCTCCGCCACTCATTTTAATACCTTTCTTACATTTAAGAGAAAAAAACAAGGTCTAAAAATTGGCGATAACTTAGCGGGTCAGTTTTGCTGCGCTTGGTGCTGTTGTTTGCGCGTGCCTTTGACACCTAAGCTTGCATCTGATTGGCTGCGCTGTGTATCAATTAGCTGACGGGATTGATGATAGGCTTACGTCTATTTCGTTAATGCCATGCGATCTACCCACACCACAATCGCGATCAACGTACTGAGCACCCCTGCCTTAGAGGGTTCCCAGGATGTACCACTTGAGGGAAGCACACTGCCACGTCTTTCTCCCTCGGAGCGTCTGCGAGGTTCCAGCAGCCATCTTTTGGAAGGCTTGACTGCTGTGCCACCAGGAACCCCCTGCAGAGTTCTCCCAAGAGGCTCAGACTCGCTTTCATCGGTTGATTCTGACTCTTGGCAGCCTCTTAAGGGCAGAGGCTGCACGTTTTCAGGAGCAGATAGCCTCATTTGTCTCCCATGGAGTAGCTGGTGGGTTTGAACTGCTGACCTTGGAGCGAGCAGCCCACCCCACACCAGCCGGGCTCCTGCATAGAGACACGGAATTGTTCACCTTTGCTGACTGCCATGAGGTTCTCAGGGCTTCTCAACTTGGGGGTCACGACCCCTTTGGGCGTCGAACGACCCTTTCAGAGCACAGAGGTCGCCAGATTCATAACAGGAGCAAAGTGACAGTGATGAAGTAGGAACAAAAATAGTTTTATGGTTGGCGAGGGGTGTGGGGGGGTCACCACCACATGAGGAGCTGTGTGAAAGGGTCGCGGCCTCAGGAAGATTGAGGTTAGACCACTGATAGGTTTGAATCATGGTGAAGAATATTGGAAGTGCTGCAACTGCCAGCAGACAAAACAAAACCAAAACCAGAGCTGCCTTGGGAGAAGTCCAGTCCGAATGCTCCTTAGAGGCCAGGATGGCAAGACTTGCTCTCCCATCCTTGACTGTGTTGGAGGGAGGAACAAGTCCCCAGAGAAGGACGCCCTGCTAGTGGGTTTCTTTCTTCTCAGGCCTGGGCAGTCGAGCCAAGCATGGAGGGTTAGACCCTAGACCACGAGGGTGGAAGCAGGCCAAGCATCCTTGCCTCTGTGTTGACCCCCAGTGACCTTGCGTGGGGATGAGGGAGATCTGGGGTCATGCCCTGCTTTAGCTGTTCCCAACCCCCTCCTCTGGGAAGTGGCCCTGATGTATCCCAGGAAAAGGGGATCAGAAATAACCCCCTGCCCCCCATGATGGTACCTTGCCTCTGTGATCTCCCTAAAAGGCAGAGAACCTGCTTCATCGTGAGAGGGGAGCCCTGCTGACCACAGGTGGGCAGTTCAAACTAGCAGCTCTTCCTCATGGCCTGCTCCTCTGCTTCGTTTTTAATTTTTTTAAACAGCTCTGTGGGCATATAATTCACCTAGCATACAATTCGGTAGTTCAGCCACATCAAGGAGAGCTGTACAGTCGTCACCACAATTAATTTTTAGGACATTTTCTTCCTCCTCGTGCTCCCGAGGACACATTTCCACCACCAGCGACTGTCTTGGTAGAGCAGGTGGAGCCTTAGAAAGCCTGGGGGAAGTTCTGTCTTGTCCCTTAGGGTCGTTGCTGGCGGAGACTGCCACCAGCCACAAGGAAAACATCAGACCAGCGACATTCAGCGAGAGCCTGACCAGGACACCTGTACACGGTCAGGTCACCAAAGGGCAGGGACAGTCTGAAACTCACAGTCAGGAGAAACCCAAGAAAGAGGACAACTGGACAGCAAAGGCCCTCCTGGGTGGGGTCCTGGGAAGAGCAAGGACATCAGTAGGTAAAAACAGAGAGCATCCCCCAAATAAACGCCCTGCCCTCGAATCCATGCTGACTCATAGCGACCTTACAGGACAGTGTGAAACTGCCCTGTGGATCTCCAAGACCTTAACTCTTTACCGCAATAAAAGCCCCACCCTTCTCTGGGAAAACAAAACCAGAATGAACCACGGCCTGCAGACAGATCAACATTGATTCATCAACTGGAACAAACAGACCGATAGTAACATCGGATGGTCAGGAGCCCTGGGAGCCCAGGGGTTAAGCTCCCTGCTCCTCAAGAGGAAGATGAGGCCATGGGCTTCTGCAAACATTATAGGTCACCGTGAGTCAGAAGGGTCCTGACGGCCATGCCCTTCCTGTGACATGTGAGAGTCAGCGGGACAGCAGGTGGGGGTGGCAGTGGGGGGAGAGAACAGGAGGACTCTTGAGACAACCACCTACCAGGAGACACAGAGGCACTGGAGTACGTGGACGTGGCCTTCCCCACCTCAGAGGGTCGCTGTGGGAGGAGGTGAGCCCTCAACCGTGGCATGGGCCAATCCCGAAAGGTTAGACCTTGTTGGAGGGCCTGGAATAGACAAGCTCGCAGAGTAGACCCAGCAGCAGGTTGGAGGTTGTCAGGGGCTAGGGGAGGAGGGAGTGGGGTGACTGCTCATGGGCCTGGGGCTCACTTTCGGGGCGAGGAAAAGAGTTCTGGAAACTAGATGGGGACATCCTCCTGGGATGGGTATACAAAATGTATATTACCAAATGGCTAACTGTATGTGATATGGAGTTTACCTTTTTTAAAAAGGCGGGGGCTTCTATAAGCATTGGCGATCAAGGTTCGACTCCTGATCGTTGTAACCCCTGCTCATCACCCTACAGGTCCCACCTGAGCCTTCGGTGCTCCCAAGCCCAGGGCCTCCTCCAAAGCCCAGGATGGGAGAACGAGGAGGGAGGTGGGTGCCGGTTCTGTGGGTCAAAAGAAGGCCCGGGTCTCCCCCTCAGACCAGCCTCAGCTGGAGTCCCCTCTGCGCTGCCATTCCCCAGCTGTGCATCCCTGGGCGGGGGACCACGCCTCTCTGACCCCCTTTCCTCCTGAGCACAGTGCAGACTGATGGGCTCTGCCCTGTGCCCCTCCGACTTCCAGCCAGACAGGAGGCACCACTCCTGCCCCTTCCCTCCCCAGCCTCCCTGCTGTGCAGTGAGGTGGACTGTGTGGACCACCCAGTGAGGATGCAGGGTGGGGGCAAAAGTGTAGGCCTGAGGGTCCAGGTTCCAAGACCAGTCACTCCCCTGTCCTTCCCAGGTGCTGCTGACGCTAATGGCGCCCACAGCTTCCAGTGACCTCTCCGGAGCCGACTCAAGGCCAACGGTGAGCGGCCAGGAGCAAAGCAAACACTCCAGCCTTATCTTGGGCTCCGATGGGGGCGGCTATAAGGAGGGAGGCCACTGGCTCCTTCTTCCATTGACCTCCTTGGCAGCAGGATGAAGCTCCTTGTGCTGGCCGCTCTGCTCTCAGGTAGGCACCACTCAGCTCAGCCCTCCATGTGGGCAAAGGGGGCCACAGTCCCGGCAAATGCGGGGCTCCCCACAGGGCTTGAGACCCACATTTGGGGGTTCCCTTCTCTTCCTTGTCCCCATGATATCTTCTAAGTTCTCAGGTCCTCTGAGAAAACCCTACCCTGCCTCCTGCCTCCCCCTCCTCCACCCTGCCAAACTGAGCCACCTCCTCTTCCCATCCCCCACCCCACCACCACCACATTGCCCAGGAGACTCTGCCACAGCAACCACCTGTGCCTGCAGTTCTCTCACCTGGAATGTGTGACTTCCATTCTCCCAAAGGCATGCAGGCTCCTCCCCCTCCCCCCAGCCCCCATCCCGTCCAGCTCACCGAGGCTCGTCTGAGTCAGGAAATCTTTGCAGGAACACAGACTCCTGTTTCTCCCGAATAGCGGCTGGTGGGTTCGAACCACCAACCTCAGCTCGCCGCCCAACGTCTACCCCACGCTGCCACCAGGGCACGTAGTAGATGCCCCAGAAATAGTTGTTGGAGAAAGGATGACTCATTCTCATTGCCACGCAGTCAATGCTGACTGATCGGGGTGGCGGAAAGCATCCTATTGAAACCCGTTCACCCAAAAGCTGTCCCTGAATGTCCCGGCAGAGCTGTGTGTGACAACCCCGCAGCAGAAACAGCCCAAGTGACGCATACACAGAATGTGGTCCATCCCTACAGGGAACGCTCTGTTAGCATCAGAGTGAACCCCACCCAGATGAGCCCGGAAAGCCCTATTCTAAGCAACAGAAGCCATTTAGGTAAAATGTCTTTATTAGGCTGATTCACAGAGGCAGAAAATGTTTTGAAATTGATTGTGGTGACCATTGGACAGCAGCCACAAAGTTGGCTTGATGTGATTTTTGTCCCAGTTTTTATCATCTATTTTAAAACATTCTCATGTAAACACACCAAGCAACAAACCACACTATCTCATTTCTGGTGGGCAGCTCTTTTTCCCAGGTGACAGTGGGCCAGGCGACAGTCTGAGAGGCCGGCCAGCAGGCTCTGTGGGTTCACGGAACCAGCCAGGCAGGACTTGACCTCTGACTGTCTCTCCTCGCAGTGACTGCCTCAATGGATTTGGACTTAGACCCGCGGGCGGTGTGGCAGTTCCGTAGCATGATCAAGTGCACCATCCCCGACAGTGACCCCTTGAAGGATTACAACAACTACGGGTGCTACTGTGGCCTGGGCGGATCGGGCACTCCAGTCGATGAGCTGGACACGTGAGCCATCTGCAGGGAAGGGGGTGGCTTGGTGGGTGAGGGGAGAGGCGGGGGACAGACACAGGACAACGATCTCACGTGGCCCCCAAGCGAGGCACAGGGAGAGGACTTGCACGTGGCATGTGGACTGCGGAGATCCCAGCAGCTGCAAGAGGACCCTGTGTCCATCCCGTGCTTCCTGAAGCAGCTGGGGCTGTGGGAACGCGCCTCCTACTGCCCTCCAGCGGCACCGAACGGCCATGCACATCAACCCAACAGTCCAGGTGTCTTCTGCCCGTGCCCAGGGAGCCCATTCTCACTCCAGGGACCCGCTTCTATTGCAGACTAGATCTTCGCCACAGGGCGTCCCAGAGGGCCCCTTTACAGAGTAGACAGCCTCAGCTTTCTCCCACGGAGCAGCTGGTGCAATCAAACCGCTGACCTTCCATTAGCTGCCAGATTATTCTTTTTTGTTTTATTCATTTGTGTACTTAAAATTTATTTTCTCTTTAGCAGCCCAATTATGAACCCACTATGCCATGGGGGCTGGTGCTCCTAGCTGTAGTTAACCTCCCCATAGCGTCACCTCGAAAAATTCTGTTTCCAACCCACATAATACTCAACCAGAATCCACAATTTTTTGGAAAAATAATAATATTTTTGTGGACATAACTTATTCAAATATATCCCTTCCCTTCCCATACATTCCCACCAGGTAGGGCTATACAACCATTAATACTGTCAACCCCCTTCCCCCCCATCACTGCCCATACTCCCAGGGAACCCTTCATACTGTTAGTGACACTGAAGGGCCACCTATCTTGACTTCCATGTGCCGAGCGATCTTAAATGCACAAATGAACATACACAAGTCTAACATGACCAGCGAGGTAGATCGCGTACAGCCTATAAGAGGGAGGGGAGGAAATAGTCAAGAACTAGAAGATAGTGATGTGGTTCATCAGTGCCACACCGCACCCCAGATTTATCCTCTGCAGAATCTACATTTTCACAAGGTGATCAAGAAACGTAGATTCTGAAATTCGCAACTGAGTGAACCGGTTTGAAGTCCTGCTTTGAAACAATCACTGCATCTTAGGACACGTGGTTTTCTACTATATGAATTTCTACGGAGCCCTGGTGGCACAGTGGTTATGTTTGGGACTGAGATCCTCCAGATCCACCGTTTGAGACCACCAGCCACTCTGTGGGAGAAAGTTGGGTTTTCTGCTCTGATAGTGAAAGAAGAAGAAGAGCGATAGTCTTGGAAACTCTCATGGGCAGTTCTACCCTGTCCTATTGATAGGGTCACTATGAGTCGGCATCTACTCGATGATAGTGCATTAGGTCTTTCATGCCATATTCCTAGGCGCTTGTTGGACTGTTAACTGCAAGGTGGGCTGTTCAAACCCACCAGCTGGTCTACATGAGAAAGAGGAGGCTTTGTGTTCTACAATGACTTATAGCCTCGGAAAACCTTTACAGCTTCCGTGTGAGTGGAAAGCACTCAGTGGCCTTGACTTTTGACTCTAGTCCTGTTAAAATAGCTTTCAACAAACACATGCTGAAAGGACCTAAATTAGAGGTGGCGGTGGGGGGGGGTGCGGTCATTTAAAAAAAACCAACCTTATTTGTTTGTTTGTTTTTCTATAAGCCTTAGGACATCGGTCTTAAAACGTCACACCTCTACCTAGTCCTGAGCGGAATCAGAACTTATGGCCGTGAGTCCTGCCACAAGTTCAATACTCTTCCCCTCCCCATCTAGGTGTTGCCAGACTCACGACCACTGCTACAGCCAGGCCAAGAAGCTGAGCAGCTGTAAATTCATTCTGGACAACCCCTACACCAAGACCTACAACTACAAGTGCGACGGCAATGAAATCACCTGCAGCAGTATGTCCCCACCCCTCACTGGCCTCTAGGCCCCAGTGTGGATGGGAGGGGGGTACAGGGGTGGGGGTGGGGTTAAAGCGTGATGATGCCCATCAACTATTGCTCCTTTTCCTGCTGTCAGTGTGTTTCCTCTTTAATACTATGACATTGCTATGAGATAGAGACTATTATTATCTCTATTATACGGATGAGAAAACTGAGGCTCACTCATGTGTCTAGGGCAGCTCCTGGGGTGTGGTGTGCATGTCGTTGTGTTGTTACCTATTTATTTACCGTGGGAATATACATAACAAAATATACACCCACTGACCTATCTAGCGTTGCTGGAACAGAATCGTGAGAAGGGGGTGCCTTTCATCAACAGAACTTTATTTTCTCACACTTCAGGAGGCTAGAAGCCCGATTTCAAGGGGCTACTCGGGGGCAGGCTTTCTCTCTGTCTGCTCTGATGGAAGCCTTTGTCCCTTCTGGGCCTCAATCCGGGAGTGCCTTGCCTGTGACTTGACCTCTCTCTGCCCCTCCCTGAGATGTCCACCTCTTTTATATCTCCAAAGACACTGACTCACGCTCAGCCTGCACTGATCCTGAACTCCTGCACATCACTGTCAGTCCACCCCCAACTGGGATTGTGACTCTCGGCAGCAACGTACAACAGGGACTTGGGGCATGGGGGGGTGGGTGGCAGGTGGGGACAAAATTCAGTGACATCAAACACAATCTCAAAGACCTGTCCACATTCAATTCAGCGATGCTGTTTACAATCTTCAAGCTGGGCATCCATTTCTGCTCTCCTTCCCCACGTCGTCCAATGGGTGGCGCTTGGCTTTCGATGGTTTCTCTGCTGGACGCTGACTCTGTGCATGGCGGCCGGCTACACTGCTTCCTGATTCAGAACGCTGCCTGAGAATCAGCGTTTAGGAGGCCTGGGGCATATGCCCTGAGCTAAGCATGTAGCCCAATTCCCAGATGAGGAAGCTGAGGTTCAATACACTTGCTGGTGCCCAAACCACAGAGCTTACGAGTGGTGGACTCCGGCTTAACCAAAAAGCTATGCAGCTGGCGCTCACGGTCAGCCCTCTGTGATATTCGGGGCCAGATCCCAGATACCCTATTTAGGCCTCATGTTTGCCTTCAAGTCCCTAACTCTCCCATCCAGGATCTGCCTTGACTCTGTCCTCCTGTCTCCTTGTCCTTCCCCAGGCAGCAACAACGAATGCCAGGCCTTCATCTGTGAGTGTGACTGCAATGCTGCCATCTGCTTTTCAAAGGCGCCATACGACCCAGCTAACAAGAATCTGGACTCCGGGGAGCGCTGTCAGGGCTGAGCACCCCCCTCAGACTGGAGCCTTCCAGGTGCCTTTGCGTCTGCTGTGCCTCCAATAAAGCACCTGTGGAAAGGCCCGTGTTTCCAGGTGCTTTGTCTCTAGCCTCCGAGCATCATGCAAGCAGCTCCGTGAGGCTGGCCGTAGGGGAATCCCCATCTCCGCACAGATTGCCGGTCATGGACGTGATGGGCGCTCATCAGCATGATGCATGAGGCCCTGACCCTACGAGAAGGAGGTCTCTTTCCCAAGAGCACAGAGATGGAGGAGTCAGGAAGGGACCAGATGTATCTGAGGGGAAGGTGGTCCGGGGTGCTGTTGGGTGGGGGTGAGGCCGGGAGACCAAACCAAGCAGCCCCTCTGAGGGACAAAGGTGAAGCTGTCTGCTCCCACAGTCTCAGTACCCATGGGAGCAGTTAGGTCCACTCAGTCCTGTCAGGTCTCTGTGAGTCAGAATCTACTCACTTACCTGTGGGTCTCTAACCAAGAGGGGGGTGGTTCTGCTCCATCCTAGAGGGTCACTCTGAGTGGACAGTGGTTGGTTTGCTATGGATCAGATGGAAACACCTGAACTCTGAAGTACTACATCGCTGGCCCATTTGCCCACCAGGTTTCAGTTATGTCTACTCGGACATTGCAGGGCAACAGAGTGAGTAGGGACAGGCAGAGGAGGAAAGTCTATCAGAAAAAGAGTGACCAGGAAGGCACTTACTGCCCTGAAACGTCTCCACCGGGCTCCTGACACCATCAGAGGCTGACAGAGACAGCCTGTGTGTGGAATTGGATTTGGGGGCCACGTCCCCTTTGCTGTGAATGCTGCTATGCTCTGGGCCAGCCCAGGATGCTCCTTGGAGGCCAGGAGGGCGAGAGTTCACCTTCCACACTTTGGACCATTTTATCTGGGGCATCCGTCCCTAGAGAAGAACATCATGCTTGGGAAAGCAGAGGGGCAGAGAAAAGGGCAAGACCTCAATGTGATAAAGACCACAAGCTCAGGAACCATTGTGAGAATGGCTGGGACCGGGTGGGGTCTTATTCAGTGGAAAGCAGGGTCACTGGGGGTCGGAACTGACTCATGGCACCGAAGCACGCCAAGTGAGCAAACGGAGGTGTGGGTTCACCTGATGGTCACAGCAGCCTCCTGTCCAGTTAATAACGGGGCTGCTGTTGGCTGCTGTCCAGTCCACTCGGATCGGCCAGAGGAGAAGGCTCCTGCCCGCTGTCGAGGCTGTGGCCTTTGGGAGGCAGCTCACCAGGCCTGTCTTCCCAGGTGTCCCTAGAGGGTTTACACTGGACTGGACGCACCGCCACCCAGTTGAAGCCCACTCAGCCTGACCCTATAGGGCAGGGAAGACCTGCTCCGGTGAGTTGTCAAGACCATAACTCGTCACAGGAGTAGAAAGCTCCCTCTGAGCAGGTGGTGGATTCAAACTGCTGGCCTTGAGATTTGCAGCCCAGCTGGTATCACTATGCTACCAGGGCTCCGTTTGAGGGCCTCAGTAATCACCAACTCACCCAATAAGCCGAACTGAGAGTAACTGGCATCCGGGCTCTCATGCAAGAATTGCCAATCTCCTCACAGCGCCCAGCACTTCACACACGTTCATGAAAGAATTGTACAATTTAGGCACCAACAGATGCAGTCCGGTGGGGGTGGGGGGGAAACGACCGGGCCAGGGTTACCTCCTTTGGACAAACAAACAAGCCGCTTGACTCAGCGCAACCTAGACCATCTTCACGGCAGAGGGACATCTGAGTCAGGGAGCAGGTAGATTGCTGTGTGCACAGGTGTCTCTGGGTCCGGTCGCAGTTTCCTATTGGTCAGGTTGGCCCAGCCCCCCGACTGCGCAGGCATCTCCCAACCTGCTTAGGGATCTCCCACCCTGCTCAGGTCCCGCCCACCCTGCTCATGTCCCTCCCACCCTGCTCAGGCCCCGCCCACCGCGCCCAGGCCCACCTCCTCTTGCGCAGGCTCAGTGGCCCCTGTGAGGGTTGGCTAAAAGAGTTGCTGGTGGCTGCGGTTCTGCTGGCGACCCTTGCCCCTGGCTGCTCCTAGGCCGGAGCCTGAATCCCATCGGAAGGGCCAGATGAAAGGTTTGAATGTGGAAAGCAAGTGGTCTAGCAAGGGTTGTTTGTCCTTCTGGGTGTCACTCTGTGCCCCCCTCCCCTCAGCACTCCCCTCCCATGTTCCCAAGTTTCTTCCTGTCAATTCCAGTTGGTAACTCAGGCCAGGATTTGATTGCAGTCTAGGAAGGGAGGGTGGTTAGGGATGGTCTGGAAAGGAGTGTAGGTAATCCAAAAAGGGCCTAGGGAGTGGGGATGGCTAGGAGGAGAGGTGAGTGGATGTTGAGGGAACCAAGGGTCTCTGTGGCCCCCAAGTCCATACTCAAATCCCCTCCCCAATTACTGGGCTTATAAAGAGATGGGAATCTGACCCCATACATCGGGGTTACTTAGTGCCTGTCTGTGGAGAACTCCCCTTGCCCCCTCTCCCCGTCCGCTCCTCAGGGGTCCCGGCTTCATTTTCAGGACCTAGATTGGGTCACTTGTGGATGATTCTTCAGCCTGTCCCTCTTTCTTCCCAAGGTGCCTTAGGGCAGTTTCTTATTGCACCAGCTCTCTGCAGCGTTCACAGAGAGCTCCCAGAACCGGACAGAATGGGATGCAGATCAGACCTGATTGCCCTAGCTGAGCCTGGGCAAGTTCCCTGAGGTCTTTTAGTCTCAATCCTCATTTTGGAGAATCAGTCAGAGGGCTTGTGTTACTGAGTGTGGGTATTAAGTCAGGAATTGTGTTTTAAAATGTTCGGGGGAATGAAGGGGGTACTTCATTTTCATTGTCTTCAGAAAGGATTTATTTCAGTGAGCGGGATTTCAATGGGGCCTTGTAGGACCCTGGCGGTCGCATGGTTAGCCACTGGGCAGCCATCCACCTGGTCAGCAGTTAAAACCACTGGCAGCTCCGTGGGAAAAGTAAACAGTTCCAGTCTCAGAAAGCCCCGTGGGGAGGCTAGGAGTCAGCATGGCCGCCATGCAGTGAATGTGCTTTGGCAATGAGACAAATTCAGAGACCTGCACACGTGGCAGTGGCAGTGTGGCTTCAGCACTGTCTTGTAGGGTCCAGAGAAGGAGAACCAACAGCAGACCCACTCTGAGCTAGATGTAGGGACAGGGTTTGTCCCTCCCATGCCTGCAAAGGCCCCCATAGAGGAGGCTGGGAAGAAATCAGACAACCATTGAACACTGTGATAGGAGTGGACTGTGGGCATTTGGGCCACTTCTTCATACACTTTACTTGTCCCTGCAGGTCCTGCTCTAGCCGGATCTTGTATATACCTCTTCCATTTAACAATGGAGTGTACCTGCCCACGTACAACTTGATGACTCTGTGGGTCAGAAAGTACCTGGTTCATGATGGGCAGCTCAGGCCTCATGGTGACTTGGTGGCCCATGGGGGGTGTTCAATCTCCACCAGGGCCCAGTAACAGGCCAACAGCTGTTTTTCAAAGGGGGAATTGTCTGCACAGGAGCAGGACTTTATGCCAAAATCCCAGTGGTCACACTGTGAGTCACCTACAGGGGCCTGCCAAAGACCCCACACTGCATCTCTATCTCCAACTGACACCTCTAGCACCATCGGGTCAGCTGGATCACATGGTCTCAGCGGCAAAGCAGCTGGCACGGCCGCCTGAACCTCCTGCAGAGCCTTTTCTTGTCCTGGGCCCCACTCAGAATAGGACGCTTTGGTGTCACTTGATAAATAGGTCGAGGTAGAACCCTCATATGAGGGTTATGCTTCCTCCAAATATCCAAAGAGGACCACGGGGCATTGTGCCTCCTGTTTAGTGGTTTGGGGTGTGGGGCAGATGCAATAGCTTATTCTTCACTTTAGTAGGAATGTCTCGACCTCCCCACACCACTGGACCCCTAGATATTTTACCGTGGTGGCGGGTGCCTGAATCTTCGTTGGGTTAATTTCCCAACCTCTTGCACACTGATGTTGTACCAATGAATCTAGAGTCTTCGATACATCCTTCTTAGTGGTCAATAAGCATAATGTCTTCATTAGAATGGACCAGTGTGAGAGTTTGTGGATTAGACAAGGTTCAGGTCTCTGGGGACTAAATGATGGCACCGGGCAGAGGAGTTGTTGTACCCCTGGGGGAGAAGTGTGAAAGTGTATTGTTGGCCCTGCCAGCTGAAGGCAAACTGCTTCTGGTGGTCCTTTGAGACTAGTGTTGAGAAGACGGCATTAGCCAGATCAATAGTTGCATACCATGTACCAGGAGAAGTATTAATTTGCTCCAGCGATGAAATCCCATCTGGAAGGGCAGCTGCAATTGGAGTCCCCACATGGTTAAGTTTCTGATAATCTACTGTCATTCTCCAGGGTCCATCTGTTTTCTTTGAAGGCTAAAGAGGTGAATAAATTGGGGATGTGGTAGGAATCACCACCCCAGCATCATTCAAATCTGTGATGGTGGCACTGGTCTCTGGAATCCCTCCAGCAATGCGGTACTGCTTTTGGTTTACTAGTTTTCTAGGCAATGGCAGTTCTAATGGTGTCCACTTGGCCTTCCTACCATAATATCCTTTTTCCACATTTCAGGGACCCAATATGGTGGTTCTGCCAGTTTCTAATATGTGTATCCCAATGATGCATTCTGGAACTGGAGAAATAATGACAGGATGAGAACAGGGGTCCCACTGGACCCTTGGTAAGGTGTATCTGACCTAAAACTCCATTGATAATTGGACTTCCATATGCCCCCCTCTGACTGGCACGTCGTGAAAAACTTTTGGTCTCCTGGAAATAGTGTCAGTTCAGAGCCAGTGTCCAGTAACCCCAAAAAGTGTGATGATTTCCTTTCCCCCAATGAACAGACACGCTTGTGAAAAGTGGCTGGTCCCCTTGGGGAAGGCTAGGAAACAGACCAACAGTACAGACCTTCAGTGATGTAGGAGGAGCCTTCTTCTTTTTTATATCGTTTTATGAGGGGCTCATATACTCTCATCACACTCCACACATACATCAATCATGTGAAGCACATTTGTATAGTCATTGACCTCATCACTCTGAAAACATTTGCTCTCCACCTAAACCCCTGGCTTCAGCTCCTCATTTTTTCCCTACCTTCCCCCTCTCGCCTCCCTCATGAGCCCTTGATAGTTCACAAATTATTGTTTTGCCATATCTTGCCCAGTCCGACGTCTCCCTTCACCCACTTTCCTGTTGTCCGTCCCCCAGGGAGTAGGTTATATGTAGATCCTCATTATCGGTTCCCCCTTTCCGACCCATCCTCCTTCCACCTTCCCAGTATCACCACTCACACCACTGGTCCTGAAGGGATCATATACCCTGGATTCCCTGTGTTTCCACTTCCTGTCTGTACCAGTGTCCATCATCTGGTCTAGTCTGATTTATAAGGTAGAATTAAGGATCATGATAGTGGGGAGTGGGAGTGAAGGGAGCATTTTGGAACTAGAGGAAAGCTGCATATTTCATCATTGCTACATTGCACTCAAACTGGCCCACACCCTCTCCAAAAGCCCTCTGCAAGGGGATCTCCAATTGTCTACAGATGGCCTTTGGGTCTCCATCTGAACTTCACCCATCTTTCACAATTATATGAGTTTTTGTTCTGATGATGCCTGATACCTGATCTCTTTGACATCTCGTGTTCACGCAGGCTGATATGCTTCTTCCAAGTGGGATTTGTTGCTTCTGAGCTAGATGGCCTTGTTTACCTTCAAGCCGTTAAGACCCCAGATGCTATATCTTTTGATAGCCGAGCACCATCAGCTTCCTTCACCATATTTGGTTTTTTGACTGCTTTGTCTTCAGCGATTGTGTCAGGAAGGTGAGCATCATAGAATGCCAATTTAATAGGAGAAAGTATTCTTGCATTGAGGGAGTATTTGACTGGTGCCCAATATCCTTCTGCTACCTTCATACAAAATTTATAAATCTATGAACA
The DNA here is from genome assembly GCF_050624435.1 of Tenrec ecaudatus. NCBI lineage: Eukaryota > Metazoa > Chordata > Mammalia > Afrosoricida > Tenrecidae > Tenrec > Tenrec ecaudatus. The sequence continues at coordinate 9,089,744 of NC_134545.1, forward strand.
TAGATCTATTTCCCCATCCTCATATAGAAATATATTTACATAAGTACATGCCTTTATTTAGACCTCTTTGAATGCCCTTTTCCTCCGAGATCTTTCTCTGTTTCCTTTGATTTTCCTCTTGTCCCACTATCAGGCTCAGTCTTCATTTGGGTGTCAGTAATTCCAATTAGTTACATTCATTACCCTTGATCAGGCCCTACGAGGCCTCTGACACCTTCCTGACCACCGATTTGGATCACTTGTTGTTCCCTTGTCCCTGGGTTTCTTAACACCACTACCCTTTAACCCACCTCCTCCTCTCCCATGTCCCCCCGGAACTGTGGCTCCTGTTGTTTTCTCCTCAAGATTGTTCATCCAGCTTATCTTATTTAGACAGACCTGCGGAGATAATAACATGTACAAAAGCAAAACTGAGCAACAACGTACCACAAAATAACAACAAACTTAGAGTCCTTCTTCAAAGGGACCTGGCCTTCCCCTCATCAAGGAGCTGTGGGTTTGTCAACTGGCTCAGGTCTGGGAATTGCAAGGAATATGATTGAAAAATTAGTGACCAGGAGGTATGGGGAAGAGGTCTGTGGCTAGACCTCTCTGAATGGGCTGAGAAAGTGAAGATAATTGGGTCCCATGTGAAAGTACCAAAGGGTTACCTCTGAAGAGGAGGACGTTAACCATCAAGTGGATCACGTGACTCGCACTGTGGAGACTGGCTCTCCTCTTTCTCTGCCACTCCTGTCATCGCCCAATGGGCACATGAACAAAGTAGACATGTTGGCAGGCATGGAGGTTATGCATGGGCACAGCATCATCAATTTCCACTCACCAAGGCTGACTTGGCCACTGCCACTGCTGAGTGGCCCATCTGCCAGCAGCAGGAACCAAAATTAAGTTCCAGATATGGGCCCATTCCTCGGGGAAATCTCATAGGACCACTTCCGTCATGGAGGGGCCGTGGCTTTGTTCTTACTGAAACAGACACCTACTCTGGATATAGATGTGCCTTAAATGCCGGCAGTGTTTCTGCTCTTACCTCCATTCGTGTACTCACAGAATGCCTCATCCTCCGGCATGGCACCCCACAGAGCATTGCTTCAGATCAAGGACTCACTTCACAGCAAATGCAGTGCAGCCTTGGGGCCAGAATCAGGGAATCTACTGTCGTATCTTGTTCCTCATCATCCTGAAGCAGCTGGCTTGACACAACGATGGCATGGCCTCTAAAGACACCATTACGGTGCCAGCTAGGTGGCAGCAACTTGCGGGTCTAGGACAGTGTTCTCCAGGAGGCTGTATCAGTTCAGAACCAGTGGGCAATACTTGGTGCTGTGTCTCTAACAGCCAGAATTCATGGGTCCAGGAACCAAGGGATGGAAGCTGGAGTGGCACCACTCACTATTCCTCCTGGCGATCCACTTTCAAAACGGATAGGAGATCAGCTGTCTCAGAAACAGGAAGGGGAGCTCTCTCCACTGTGCACAACAGAGAGCCCAGGGCACAGCCCGTCCTTTGGATCCCAAGGTTCCTGCTCATTGAACCTCCTTGATCCAGGAGATGCCTGAGGAGCGGTGGCACAGAGCCAGGCTCAGAACGGTGCATTGTCCAGCCCACAGAGCAAATTAAATTGAACGCTTTGGGGCCAGAAGCTTGGCTCATGTAGCCAAGAGACTCTCTGACACCGAATTGGGGAGCTGGAGCTGAGTGACTTTGGGATGAGGTTTACAGAAGGGTGGGTGCCCTTTGGACCTGCCTTGGGAGCCCTAAAAGAGCTTGGGCCGATAGCCCAAGCAGGGCAGGCCAGACCAAGAGCCTGAAGGCCAGAGAGCCCAGCCTGCGGGCACGGCAGCAGAGCAGCTGTCCTGATTGAAGGTCTGTGTCCTGAGCATTTCTCTGCACAGCTGTAACCTGCTCCCTTCACAATCCTAGATGCCATCTGAGTGCTATGTGGCCTCTGCATGGGACGGTGGGACCCATTGACACAGAGGGAGCGCCGTCACAGGGATGGGACCTGCTGCCTCTCTGACTCTGTTCACAGCGCTGTGGTGGGGGAGCCGCAGGGCAGAGTGACCACGGCACACCTTGGTGTCACACAGCAGGCCGGGCCGATGCCGTAGGACCACAGACCGAGGGCACAGTGAGAGCTGACAATCCCCAGAGGATGCATGATTCTCTAGGTGACCGCACTCAGAAGGGGCTAGAAAGTGTCGCATTGGTGGAAAGCCAACGATGTCAAAAGAAGGAGAGCGTCCCAAAGTGCCAGATTCCTCTGTGGATTGTTCTTTTTTTAAAAAAAGAGCTTTCCCTTTGGGGAGCAAATCATGAACAGAGCGAACAAGCCCACGGCCCTCACGACTTGGTCGCCTGCTCCGTGCCTGTGTGAAGGCGCTGAAGAGCCTGTCCAACCCTCTGTCCAGGTCCCACCAGCACATGCCCACTGTTGCAGGTCTCTTTGCTGCTATGACTGCCGCCTGGTACTTGTTCCCAGGCAGAATCTCTGCCCTCCTGTCCTGCACACTGATGGCCACAGCGCCCTGCAAGCCAAGTAACACTAATGCAGTCTGCAGGCTGGGTTCTCCTGCTGGCTGGAGATGTCTTCTAAGCTCTCTGGTTCTTTGGTAAGAACCTACCCTAATGCCTGTCACCCCGTTCAACCCCACCCCGTCCAACCCCATCCCTTCACACTGAGCGACCCCTTTTTCTCCCCTCCATCCCCCCACAGTGTCCCAGGAGACTCTGTCCCAGCACCCTCCTCTGCTCGGCTGTCTCTTCAGATCTGAGCACCATGCCTAGCACACAGGAAACCGCAAGCAAACCTGCGGCCCCCGGTCCCATCCAGCTCCCGAGGCTCTTCTGAGTCAGGAAATCTTTGCAGGAACACAGACTCCTGTTTCTCCCGGAGGGCGGCTGGTGCGTTCGAACCACCAACCTCAGCTGGCCGCCCAACATCTACCCCACGCTGCCACCAGGGCATGTAGTTGCTGCCCCAGAAATAGTTGTTGGAGAAAGGATGACTCATTCTCATTGCCACGCAGCCAATGCTGACTGATAGGGATGGCAGGAGGCATCCTATTGAAACCCATTCACCCAAAAGGTGTCCCTGAATGTCCTGGCAGAGCTGTGTGTGACAACCCCGCAGCAGAAACAGCCCAAGTGACGCATACACAGAATGCATACACAGGGGACGCTCTGTTAGCATCAGTGTGAATCCCACCCAGATGAGCCGGGAAAGCACTATTCTAAGCAACAGAAGCCACACACAATGGCCATATGCAGCAAGATGTTTATGTAAAATATTTTAATAGATTCATAGAGGCAGAAAATAGATTAGTAACTTCGCAGGTTTTGGAATGTAGCAGCGACAGGTAAATATTCCCATGTAAACACACCAACCAAGCAAGCACACGCACCTTACCTGTTTCTGGTGGGCAGCTCTTTTTCCCAGGCGACCTTGGGCCAAGCGACAGACTGAGAGGCCGGCCAGCGGCACTGTGGTTTCACCGAGCCTGCCAGGCAGGACTTGACCTCTGACTGTCTCTCCTCACAGTGACTGCCTCAGTGGAATTGAACTTCAGACCCCGGGCGCTGTTTGAGTTCCTCCACATGCTGCAGTGTGCCATCCCCAGCAGAGGCCGCATGGCTTACAAGAACTACGGCTGCCATTGTGGGAAGGGCGGATCGGGCGCTCCAGTCGATGAACTGGACAGGTGAGCCATCTGGAGGGAAGGGAGTGGCTTGGTGGGTGAGGGGAGAGGTGGGGGAAAGGCACAGGACAAAGATCTCACGTGGCCCCCAAGCGAGGCACAGGGAGAGGACTTGCACGTGGCATGTGGACTCCCCAGATCCCAGCAGCTGCAAGAGGACCCTGTGTCCATCCCGTGCTTCCTGAAGCAGCTGGGGCTGTGGGAACGTGCCTCCTACTGCCCTCCAGCGGCACCGAACAGCAATGCACATCAACCCAACAGTCCAGGTGCCTTCTGCCTACACCCAGGGAGCCCATTCTCACTCCAGGGACCCGCTTCTATTGCACAGACTAGATCTTCGCCACAGGGCGTCCCAGAGGACCCCTTTACAGAGTAGACAGCCTCAGCTTTCTCCCACGGAGCAGCTGGTGCAATCAAACCACTGACCTACCATTAGCAGCTGGGTTATTACCCACTCTACCCCCAGGGCTGGGGCTCCCAGCAGGGTAAGCTCCCTCTACCCTCATGTGGAGAACTGCTGTTTCCAACCCAGATGTACTGATCCTGAATCTACATTTTAACAAGGTGATTCTGGGCTCTTAACAGCGTAGATTCTGATTCACTCTCTAGCCATGGAACGTGTGAACCAGTTTGAAGTCCTGCTTTAAAACTATGACTGCATCTTTAGGACATATAGTTTCCTACCATGTTCATTTCTACACCAGCCACTATGTAGAGAAAAGGTTGGGTTTTCTGCCCTGATTTAGACTGACAGGCTTTCAAATCCTCCAGGGCAGTTGTACCTGCCCTACATTCAGGGTCACTATGACTCAGCATCTTCTCAGTGACAGTGCATTAAGTTTTCCATTCTTCACTGCAAGATGGGCAGTTCAAACTCACCAGCCGCGCTACACAAGGAAGAGGAGGTTTGGTGCTTCTACAATGGCTTAAAGTCTTGGGAAGGTTTGTAGCTTCCTTCTGATTTGGAATCCACTCAAAGGCCTTGAAGTATCAGTCGCTTGTGGGACCCTGTTAAAGTCGCTGCCAACAAACACGTGATGAAAGGACCTAAAAAGGTGGGGCAGGGGAGAGAAAGGGGTTGTTGGCTTCCTGCAGGCCGCAGGACCTTCTGTCTTACAACATCTCAACTCTACCTGGTGTGAGAGGAAACAGGACCTATGGCCCTGAATCCTGCTGCAGACTCAGTTCTCTTCCGCTCGCCCTCCAGGTGTTGCCAAACTCATGAATCCTGCTACCGGCAGGCCAGTGATCTGAGCAGCTGCAAATTCCATCATGAAAATGTATACAGAATGATCTATGACTTCACATGTTCGGGCAATGACATCACCTGCAGCAGTACGTCTCCACTCCTCATTGGCCTCTAGGCCCAGTGTGTGTTGGGGGGGAGGAAGGGGGCAAGGGGCAAGGGGATTTGAAAGCATTATGATGCCCATCATCTATTGCTCCCTTTCCTTTGGTCAGTGTGTGTCTCTTTAATACTATGACATCGCTATGAGAGACTAGTATTATCTCTCTTATGCACATGAGAAAGCTGAGGCTCAGTCATGGAGCTGGGAAGCTCATGGAAGGTGGTGTTCATGTCTCTATGTCGGTATCTATTGCTTCACCGTGGAACAAATTATCCACTTTCACACCTATCTAGCGTTGCTAGAGCAGAAACGTGAGAAGGGGTGGCTTTAATCAATAGAACTTTATTTTCTCACACGTTAGGAGGTAGGAGCCCAATTTCAAGGGGCTGCTTGGGGGCAGGCTTTCCCTCTGTCTGTTCTGATGGAAGCCTTTGTCCCTTCTGGGCCTCAATCCGTGAGTGCCTTACCTGTGACTTGACCAATCTCTGCCCCTCACTGAGAAGTCCATCTCTTTTATGTCTCCAAAGAGACTGACTCACACCCAGCCTGCACTGATCCTGAACTCCTGCACATCACAGTCAGTCCACCCCCAACTGGGATTGTGACTCTCGGCAGCAATGTACTACAGGCACTTGGGGCATGGCGGGGACAGGGCAGGTGGGGACAAAATTCAGTGACATCAAACACAATCTCAAAGACCTGTCCACATTCAATTCAGCGATGCTGCTTACAGTCTTCAAGCTGGGCATCCATTTCTGCTCTCCTTCCCCACGTCGTCCCAGGGGTGGCGCTTGGCTTTCGATGGTTTCTCTGCTGGTCGCTGACTCTGTGCATGGCGGCCTGGCTACAGTGCTTCCTGATTCAGAACGCTGCCTGAGAATCAGTGTTTAGGAGGCCTGGAGCATATGCCCTGAGCTAAGCATGTAGCCCAATTCCCAGATGAGGGAGCTGAGGTTCAATACACTAGCTGGTGCCCAAACCACAGAGCTTACGCGTGGTGGACCCGGCCATTGGAAACCAGGCGCATCTGCTTTCAAAGGCTCTGGCTTTAACCATCAAGTTATGCAGCTGTTGCTCACGGTGAGCCCTCTGAGATAGAGTCAGATACCAGATGCCCTATTTAGGCCTCATGTTTGCCTTCAAGTCCCTAAGTGTCCCATCCAGGTTCTACCTTGTGTCTGCCCTCCTTTGCCTTTGTCCTTCACCAGGTAGCAACAATGAATGCCAGGCCTTCATCTGTGAGTGTGATCACAATGCGACCATCTGCATTTCAAAGGCACCATACAACCCTGAGAACAAGAATCTGGACTCCAAGGAGCACTGTGAGAGCTGAGGACCCCCTCTGACTGGAGCCTCCCAGGTGCCTTTGCGTACACCCTGCCTCCATTAAAGCACCTGTGGAAAGGCCCGTGTCTCCAGGTGCTTTGTCTCTAGCCTGGGAGCATCCTGCAAGCAGCTCCATGAGGCTGGCCTTAGGGGTATGCCCAGCTCCGCACAGATTGCCAGTCATGGATGTGATGGGTGCTCATCTGCATGATGCATGAGGACCTCAACCTCTGAGAAGGAGGTCTCTTTCCCAAGAGCACAGAGATGGAGGAGTCAGGAAGTGACTACATGTATCTGAGGGGAATGCGGCCCGGGGTGCTGTTGGGTGGGGGTGGGGCCGGGAGACCAAACCAAGTAGCCCCTCTGAGCAACAAAGATGAACCTGTCTGCTACCACAGTCTCAGTACCCATGGGAGCAGTTAGGTCCACTCAGTCCTGTCTGGTCTCTATGAGTCAGAATCCACTCACTTCCCTGTGGGTCTGCTAACCAGGAGGGAGGTGGTTCTGCTCCGTCCTAGAGGGTGACTGTGAGTGGACAGTGGTTGGTGTGCTATGGATCAGATGGAAACACCTGAACTCTGAAGTACTACATCGCTGGCCCATTTGCCCACCAGGTGTGAGTTATGTCTACTCAGACATTGCAGGGCAGCAGAGTGAGTAGGGCAGGCAGAGGAGGAAAGTCTATCAGAAAAACAGCGACCAGGAAGGCGCTTCCTGCCCTGAAACGTCTCCAACGGGCTCCTCACACCATCAGAGGCTGACAGAGAGGGCCTGTGTATGGAATTGCACTTTGGGGCCCACGTCCCCTTTGCTGTGCATGTTGCTTTGCTCTTGGCCAGCCCAGGATTATCCTTGGAAGTCAGGATGGCGAGCGTTTGCCTTCCATCCTTTGGACTGTTTAATCTGCGGCATCCGTCTCTAGAGAAGGACATCATGTTAGGGAAAGCAGAGGGACAGACAAAGGGGAAAGTGATAAAGGATGGGCTGGAGAGAGGTTAGAGGGAGCCAAAGACAGATAGATACAAAGGGAAAAGGGAGACAGTCTTGGGGAGTGAGATGGCCACACTTTTAAGGGGAGCCAGGAGCTCACAGCAGGGAGCAGCAGCAGCCCCTAAGTGACTATGTTGATATTGATCCCCACGCACCTCTGATGGACGCCTAGTGGCCTGTGGACAAGGCAACACTGCCCCTGGGGCTCCTTGGCTGCCTGCTCACAGGATCCCAACCCTGGTCTTTCCTTGAGCAGCCGCCCACGTTTGATCAGTAGCCTGGTACTCAACCGGTATGCTACCAGGGCGCCCTCAGGGACTTGTAGGTGGATGGCTTTGGGAACCTTCCTAAGCGTCCCTCAAATCTCTGACAAGCTAGTCACTCAGTGACCCTAGCAAGTGACCATTACGTCACAGGAGGTCACCCACAAGGAAGCATAAAGGGAAGGGGCCCTGAACAGGATGAAAGGTCCACAGGCCAGAAGATCCCCCTCAGTAGTCCCATGGAGGTTGGGCCCCAAGAGCATGTGCTTATTCAGTGGAGAGCAGGGTCACTGGGGGTCGGAACTGACTCACGGCACCGAAGCACACCAAGTGAGCAAACGGAGGTGTGGGTTCACCTGATGGTCACAGCAGCCTCCCGTCCAGTTAATAACATGGATGCTGTTGGCTGCTGTCCAGTCCACTCGGATCAGCCAGAGGAGGAGGCTCCTGCCCGCTGTCAAGGCTGCGGCCTCTGGGAGGCAGCTCACCAGGCCTGTCTTCCCAGGTGGCCTGGGGGTTTCACCCTGGACTAGACACACTGCCACTCAGTTGATGCCCACTCAGCCTGACCCTATACGGCAGGGCAGGGAAACCTGCTCCGGTGAATTGCCAAGACCAGAACTCATCACAGGAGTAGAAAGCCCCATCTTTCTCCCTCGGAGCAGGTGCTGGATTCAAACTACTGGCAGCCCACCTGGCATCACCATGCTACCAGGGCTCTGTTTGAGGGCCTCAGTAATCACCAAATCACCCAATAAGCCGAACTGAGAGTAACTGGCATCCGGGCTCTCATCCTAGAAATACCAATCTCCTCACAGCCCAGCACTTGGCACACGTTCATGAAAGAATTGTTCAATTTAGTCCCGGGGGAAACCACGTGACTGGAGTTACTCTCTTTTCGGCAAAACAAAGGCAAAAACAAACAACCCACTTGACTCTGTTAGCCAAACCTAGATCATCTTCGGACCAGAGGGATTTCTGAGAAAGGGAGCAGGTAGGTTGCTTGAGCACACCTCTCTCCCGGTCCGGTCGCAGTTTCCTATTGGTCGGGATGGCCCCACCCCCGGCCTGCGCAGGCCCCTCCCATACTGACCAGGCCCGCCCCCTCTTGCACAGGCACAGTAGATACTGTGAAGGTTGCCTTAAGTGCATTGGAGGTGGAGGTGGTTTTCCCTGAGCCCGCGGGGACCTCCCCCTGGCTGCTTCCAGTCTGGAGCCTAAATCCCATCGGGAAGGACCAAGGGACAGGTTGGAATGTGGAAAGCAAGTGGTCTAGCAGGGCTGTTTGTCCCTCCGGGGTCACTCAGAACCCCCACCCCCACTCCCCGCCGCATTCTCCTCCCCTGTTCCCACAGCTCAGGGAGGCTGGTTGTGTTGTGTTTTTTGATACTTTGTTTAGCGCTGCATTGTTTTGGTAATATTATTATCTCTGCGTGTCTATCGAGGTAAGATAGGCAGGATAACCAATCCAGCGGAGAAAACAAGGGTGTGATGGTTCCAAGGTGGGGTCGAGGGCACATGGGAGACGCGGAGGTGGCAGAAAGGAAGTAGGTGTATACAAACCCAGGGAGGAGGGAACAACAAGTGATATATAATTCATGGCAAGGAGGGCATGGGAAGCCTGGTAGGGCTCAATCGAGGGCCATATAACCAAAAGAGGCAAAGAAAGAAGCAAAACAGCAATTGCTGAACCCCAAGTGAAATCTGAACATGTAGGGGGACGAGAGGAAAGTAACAGGAAGTAGAGCAAAGGACGAGGAGGCAAAGGGCATTTACAGAGGTCTAAATACAGGCATGTGTACATGTAAATATATTTCTATATGACGATGGGGAAATACATCTATGTACATGTATTTATAAGTTTAATACTACGGTAGCACATGGACCTTGGGCCTCTGCTCAAGGACTCCTTCAATGAAAGAACACTTTCTGTGTTCTAAGAATCCAGCATTCTGTGATGCTCACCTTCCCGACAGATTGCTGAAGACAAAATGGGTGCATATGCAAATGTGGTGAAGAAAGCTGATGGTGCCCAGTGATGAAAAGATATCGCCTGTGAGGTCTTAAAGACTTGAAGATAAACAAGTGGCTATCTAGCTGAGAAGCAACAAATCCCACATGGAGGAAGCACACCAGCATCATACAACCAGAACAAAAAAGCATATCATTGTGAATGACCGGGAGAGAGGCATGGAGACCCAAAGCCTATACGTGGGCAATTGGACATCCCTTTCAGAAGGGTCGCTGGTAGGAGAAGAACCAGTCAGGGTGCAGTCTAGCACCGGTGAAGCATACACCTTTCCTCTAGTTCTTTAGTGCTTCCCCGCCCCCCACTATCATGACCCCAATTCTACCTTACAAATATGGCTAGACCAAAGCATGTACACTGGTGCAGATAAGAGCTGGAAACACAGGGAATCCAGGACAGATGAACCGCTCAGGGTCGACATTGAGAGTGGCAAACCCAGGAGGGTGAGGGGAGAGTGGGGCAAGAAAGGGAGAACCAAGGACCTAGCTATAACCCCCTCCCAGGGGGATGGACAAGAGAGAAGTGGGTAAAGGGAGAGATCGGTCAGTGTAAGACATGAAAATATAATAATTATAAATTATCAAGGGTTCATGAGGGAGGGAGGATAGGGTCAAAAGTGAGGAGCTGATACCAAGGGCTCAAGTAGAAAGGAAATCTTTTGAAAATGACAATGACTACATGTGTGCTTGACATGAATGGATGGATGGATTGTGAAAAGAGTAGTACGAGCCCCCAATAACATGATTTAAGCAACAAAAAAAAAGAAAGAAAGTAGACTGTGGGTACTCCACAAAGGGCCTAGGGAGCGGGGGTAGTTAGGAAGAGAGGTGAGTGGATGTGAAAGGAGCCAAGGGATTCTGTGACTCCCAAGTGCATACTCAAATTCCCCTCCCCCATTATGGGGGATAAAGAGAGGGGAGTCTGACCTCCATACATAGGGGTTACTTAGGTCCTGTCTGAGGGGAACTCCCCTGTCCCCCTGTCCCCGTCCACTGCTCGGTGGTTGCGGCTTCATCTTCAGGACCTAGATTGGGTCACTTGTGGATGATTCTTCAGCCTGCACCTCTTTCTTCCCAAGGTGCCTTAGGGCAGTCTCTTATTGCACCAGCTCTCTGCAGCATTCAAAGAGAGCGCCCAGAACCGGACAAGATGGGTTGGAGGTCACCTCTTATCCCCCTAGGTGACCTTGGGCAGGTTCCCTGAGGTCTCTGAGCCTCAGGATTCTCATTTTTGAGAATCAGTCAGAGGGTTTGTGTTGCTGAGTGTGGGAATGAAGTCAGGGAATGTGGTGTACAATGTTGAAGGGCAGGAAAGTGTTACTTTTTTTTTCATTGTCTTCAGAAAGGATTTATTTCAGTGAGCGGGATTTCAATGGGGCCTTGTAGGACCCTGCGGTCGCATGGTTAGCCACTGGGCTGCCATCCACCTGGTCAGCAGTTAAAACCACTGGCAGCTCCGTGGGAAAAGTAAACAGTGCCAGTCTCAGAGAGACCCTTGGGGAGGCTAGGAGTCAGCAAGGCCACCATGCAGGGAGTGTGCTTTGGCAATGAGACAAATTGAGACCTGCACACGTGGCAGTGGCAGTGTGGCTTCAGGACTGTCTTGTAGGGTCCAGAGAAGGAGAACCAACAGCAGACCCACTCTGAGCTAGATGTAGGGACAGGGTTTGTCCCTCCCATGCCTGCAAAGGCCCCCATAGAGGAGGCTGGTAGAAATCAGACAACCATTGAACACTGTGATAGGAGTGGACTGTGGGCATTTGGGCCACTTCTTCATACGCTTTACTTGTCCCTGCAGGTCCTGCTCTAGCCGGATCTTGTGTATACCTCTTCCATTTAGCTATGGAGTGTCCCTGCCCATGTACAACTTGATGACTCTGTGGGTCAGACAGTACCCTGTTCATGATGGGCAGCTCAGGCCTCATGGTGACTTGGTGGCCCATGGTGAGGGGTTCATTCTCCACCAGGGCCCAGTAACAGGCCAACAGCTGTTTTTCACAGGGGGAGTTGTTGTCTGCACAGGATGGCAGGACTTTATGCCAAAATCCCACTGGTCACACTGTGAGTCACCTACAGGGGCCTGCCAAAGACCCCACACTGCATCTCTATCTCCAACTGACACCTCTAGCACCATCGGGTCAGCTGGATCACATGGTCTCAGCGGCAAAGCAGCTGGCACGGCCGCCTGAACTTGCTGCAGAGCTTCTCTTGTCCTGGGCCCCACTCAGAATAGGAGGCCTTTGCTGTCACTTGATGAATAGGTCGAGGTAGAACCCCCATATGAAACATATGCTTCCTCCAAATAGCCAAAGAGGACCACTGGGCATTGTGCCTCCTGTTTAGTGGTTTGGGGTATGGGGCAGATGCAATAGCTTATTCTTCACTTTAGTAGGAATGTCTCGACCTGCCCACACCACTGGACCCCTAGATATTTTACCGAGGTGGTGGGCACCTGAATCTTCGTTGGGTTAATTTCCCAACCTCTTGCACACTGATGTTGTACCAATGAATGTAGAGTCTTCAATACATCCTCCTTAGTGGTCATTAGCATAATGTCTTCAATAGAATGGACCAGTGTGAGAGTTTGTGGATTAGACAAGGTTCAGGTCTGTGGGGACTAAATGATGGCAGAGGGCAGAGGAGTTGTTGTACCCCTGGGGGAGAAGTGTGAAAGTGTATTCTTGGCCCTGCCAGCTGAAGGCAAACTGCTTCTGGTGGTCCTTCGAGACTAGTGTTGAGAAGACGGCATTAGCCAGATCAATAGTTGCCTTCCATGTACCAGGAGAAGTATTAATTTGCTCCAGCGATGAAATCCCATGTGGAATGGCAGCTGCAATGGAGTCCCCAGGTGGTTAAGTTTATGATCATCCACTGTCATTATCCAGGGTCCACCTGTTTTCTTTGCAGGTCAAATAGGTGAATGAAAATGGGATGTGGTAGGAATCACACTCTGCATCCTTCAAGTCTTTGATGGTGACACTGCTGTCTGCAATCCCTCCAGGAATGCGGTACTACTTTTGGTTTACTATTGTTCTAGGCAATGGCAGTTCTAATGGTGTCTACTTGACCTTCCTGCCATAATAGCCTTTAATCCACATTACAGGGATCCAATATGGTATTTCTGCCAGTTCTAAGTATGTCTATTTCAATGATGCATTCTCGACCTGGGGAAATAATGACAGGATGGGAATAGTGTCCCACTGGACCCTTGCTAAGGCTTATCTGAGCTAAAACTCCATTGATAATGCGACCTCCATAAACCCCCACTCTGACTGGCACACCGTGATCCAGGAGATGCCTGACGAGTGGTGGCACAGAACCTGGCTCAGAGTCATGGATTTTCCAGCCCATAGAGCAAAGCAAACTGAACGCTTCGGGGCCAGAAGCTTTACTCGTGTAGCCGGGTGACCCTGGGACACCGAATTGTGGGAGCTGGAGTTGAGTGCCTTTGGGATGAGGTTTACAGAAGAGCAGGGTGCATTTGGACCTGTCTTGGTAGCCCTAAAAGGACTTGGTCCTATAGCCCAAGCAGGGCAGAGACCAGGCCAAGAGGCTGAGGTCCAGAGAGCCCTGCCTGCGGGCACGGCAGCAAAGCAGCTGTCCTGATTGAAGGTCTGTGTCCTGAGCATTTCTCTGCACAGCTGTAACCTGCTCCCTTCACAATCCTAGATGCCATCTGAGTGCTATGTGGCCTCTGCAAGGGATGGTGGGACCCAGTGATGCAGAGGGAGCGCCGTGACAGGGATGGGACCTGCTGCCTATCTGACTGTTCACAGCGCTGTGGTGGGGAAGCCGCAGGGCAAAGTGACCACGGCACCCATTGGTGTCACACAGCAGGCCGGGCCGATGCCCTAGGACCACAGACCGACGGCACAGTGAGAGCTGACAATCCCCAGAGGATGCATGATTCTCCAGGCAACCGCACTTAGAAGGGGCTACAAAGTGTCGCACTGGTGGAAAGCCAACGATGTCAAAAGAAGGAGAGAGTCCCAAAGTGCCAGATTCCTCTGTGGATTGTTCTTTTTTAAAAAAATAAAGAGCTTTCCCTTTGGGGAGCAAATCATGAACAGAGTGAACAAGCCAATGGCCCTCACGACTTGCTCGCCTGCTCCGTGCCTGTGTGAAGGCCCTGAAGAGCCTGTCCAGCACCCTGTCCAGCTCCCACCGGCACATGCCCACTGTTGCAGGTCTCTTGGCTGCTATGACTGCCGCCTGGTACTTGTTACCAGGCAGAATCTCTGCCCTCCTGTCCTGCACACTGATGGCCACAGCGCCCTGCAAGCCAGGTAACCTGAATGCAGTCTGCAGGCTGGGTTCTCCTGCTGGCTGGGAGGGGATCAGGCGGCCTCCCCACACTCGGTGCCATGTGCGGTGAGCGCTGGACTCGCATGCAGAGGCCTTGGTTCCAGGCTGCCCGCAGGGTCCTCAGAAGAAAGGCTTGGTGGTCCACTTCCACAAGGCCACTGCTCATGAACCTAGCAATTAACTTTGGGCGTCGGGTGGCTTTACTCTGGACATGAGGGCAAGAAGCTGTGTGCTTGTGGCCCCAGGACCTCAGTACAGTGTGTGTCACTGTGGGTTGTTTGAGCCTGGCCTTGTGAAATGCTAAAAGGGGAAGAAAGACACACTTCCTTTTTATTGTCTTTGGAAAGGATGCCTTGGAATGAACCTGGCTGGCTTTGGTACTCATGGTTCCCTGGTGGGTCATGGTTACCCATGTGACTGTGAGCCACCTGCTCGGTAGTTCTAAGCCAGCAACAGCTCCGTGGGAGAAGTAAACAGTTACTGTCTCCCCAAGTCACAGGGTGGCTGTGTCAGCAGTGACCGCAGGGCACTGAGCGCGGCTTTGGTGTTTAATCAGACACATGGACCTGCACAAGTTCAGATGGAGGTGTGGCTTTGAGGAGGGTCCTGTGGGGTCCAGAGAAAGGAGGACCCACCGTGCAACATTGCTCTGTGGGCAGGGATGAGTCCTACTTGGGGTGGGCGTGTTCAGGAACTAGGGGAATGATACGTTGGTGCTACACTATGCCTTCGTTGATTCACCCCCTTTTCATTCCATTTCTCTGTGTATGCGTGTGAGGGAGATATCCAATTATCTACAGATGGGTTTTGGGTCTGCACTCCAGCCCTGTCTTTGCATCAATAGAGTTGTTTGTAGTAGATTATTTTATACACTGATGCCCGATCACATGGACACCTCATGATCACACAGGCTGGTGTGCTTCCGTGTGGGCTTCCCTGCTACATGGCCACTAGTTTGACTTCACGCTTTCAGCCGAGCACCATCTGCTCTCTTCACATTGGCTTATGCACCCATGTTGTCTTCAGCAAACATGTCAGGAAGGTGAATATCAAAGAGTGTCTTGTTATCAGAACAAAGTGTTCTTTAGTTAAGGGTGAACTTGAGTCCAAGCCCAAAGTCTGTCTGCTATCTTAATACCTATCATATGAATATATGTACATTGGCCTGTGTCCCTTTCATTATAAATTAATATATTTACATACATATACCTCTGTAAATACCTTCTGCTTCCTATTTTTCTCCCTTTCCTTATACCTTCCTCCAATCCCATTATCATGCGCACCCTCCATTCAGCTCTCAGCATTTCCCCTCAGATACATTGTTCTTCATCAAGCCCCACCTGACATGATACGCCCACCTCATCATCAGTTTCAGATCTCATTGTTCCATGATTTCTTAGCTTTGGGCTCCCCTCTCCCCCTTCCCATCCGCTCCTCTCCCATGGTCTCCCAGAACCGTGGACCCATAGTTTTCTCCTCGGGAATGTTCGTCCTACCTAGCTGATACAGATAGACACGGGGCGAAAACATAAAAAAAGACAAAACATGATACAACAAACACAACTAATCGGAAAAGGAGGGAATGGAGAAAGGAAAACAGTCCTAGGACAGACAGGCAAGGGAGCCAGTTTCCTGTAAACACCAGCCTTGTGGGAGAGCCCTCACGGGGTACCGGCTGTTGGGGTCGGGGGCAGGCTTTCTGTCAGCACTTAGCCCTCTGGGGCGGCGGAGAAGCGCCCTCTGAAGACCGTCTGTGGATCACAGGACGCCTTGTCTGCAGGCTCCGCTTCTGAGCGTACGGTTGTGACGGCTTCCACTGTTTCCCCCGTGAATGGTGGATCCAAGCACTTTCCCTGGAACTTGAATGCCAATGGGGGTAGAGAGAATCACTGGCAAAGGTCCCTTCCACACTGGCTGGAGCTGGGAACTGGGGGCCCCGTGCTTCCAGGTTTTTGTAGGAATTGGTCTGCAGGCAGGCACAGGGGTGGTAGCTTTTTGTCCCCTTGGTCGTGGAGAGCCCACACGGATGGAATGCCCCCTGGCACTGGGCCTCCCTCATGGCATACTGCTGTCCTACAGCTGCTTCAGAGTCTACAGCTGGCTCACGGACAAGGAAACATCGCCCATATAAGAGTTCACAGTGGTTTAAACACATAGGATGTCGTGGACCGATTCTGAGACTGACCAGGGTTCATCTGAGTGTCTTGTGTCAGTGTGCTCAGGGTGAGCTGTGAGCGTTGGTTCTACCGGCCCCAAGGACTGCAGCCTCTGGCACAGTGGGGACGATGGGCTTTTCCTCAGTGTTGAGAACCAGCCTGCGGGACTTGGGAAATGGAAGACAACTTGTGAGAACTCAGCAGGGCCCTGAGCGAGAGAGGGGGTTGGAGTGGGGACCCACAGCCCGTCCTTAGATCATTGGATAGCTGCAGCACACACACACACCGCTCATGTCAGGCAGCTCCATGAGGAGAAAAAGTTTGCTGTCTGCTTCCCCCAGACACTGACTCTGGAGGACACTGGTGGAGGAGAAGGGGTGAAGATTCACAAACCCAGCACTTCCTGATTCCTGCCTGGCTGGAATGGAGCAGTCCACCTGGTGTGGGGACCCTTATGCCAACCTCGTCCCCCTGCCCCCAGCACACTCCATCCCCTATTCCCAGAGCTCCTCTGGCAGAGGCCAGACTACGAAGGGAGACAGCTTAGTGATGGCCAGAGGGTGGAATGTGGGTTCTCCACAAAGGACCTGAGAAGAAGGGGAAGGGACGAAGAGAGGTTAGTGGGCGTTGAGCGAGCCAAGGTTCCCCGTGTACCCAAGTCCGTAATGAAATCCTTCCATCCTGGGGCATGACAACATGGAAGCCTGACCTCCATGCTTTGATTTTGCTGAGTGCTTCTGCTTGGAGTGTTCCCTTTCTCCCCCACCCACACCCCGGCCCTGGAGCTGGGACGCATCATTCAGAACCGAGATAGCATCCCTTCAGGAAGTTTCCTGAGCCTGCTCCTCCGTGTTCCCAAGGTGCCCCTGAGCCGCTTGTTATTGCACCAGCTCTCTCCAGCGTTCAAGGGGGAGCCCCCAGAACCAGAGAGACTAGCTTGGAGGTCAGGCCTGAGCAGCCTCGCTGACCTTGGACAAGTTACCTGAGGACTCTGAGCTTCAAGAGCCTCACATTTCAGCATCACTCACAGGCTTGTGTCACTGGAGTGAGGGAATCGAGTCAGTGAATGTGAAGTGGTTCAGGGAAAGAACCTGATTTCCTTTGAAGATTGATGGCGACAAGGAGGACTGGCTGTGCTATGTAGGGAAACTGGTGACACCGTCGTCATGACGCACGACCTGTGATCCCCAAGGTCTGAAGGGTGAAACCACCAGCAAGCATCCCAAGAATGGAGTCGAGATTTGACAAATGTATTCAGTGAAACGGTTAGTACTTTGAAGGTGATACTTCACATTGCTTATTTGTATGTTAAGTGGAGTTTACCTTAAAAAACAAAGTCACTGTAACCCCTGCTCATCACCCTACAGGGCCCCCCTGAGCCATGGGTGCTCCCAAGCCCAGGGTCTCCTCCAAAACCCACCACACAGAGTGTGGAGGTGGGTGGGTGCCGGTTCTGTGGGTCAAAAGAAGACCAGGGTCTCCCCATCAGACCGGCCTCAGCTGGAGTCCCCTCTGCGCTGCTATTCCCAACCTGTGCATCCCTGAGCAGGAGACCGTGCCTCACTGACCCCCTTTCCTCCTGAGCACAGAGTACACTGATAGGCACCACTCCTGCCCCTCCCCTCTCCAGTCCCCTGCTGTGCAGTGAGGTGGGCTGCCTGGGCCACCCAGTGAGGATGCTGTGCGGGGGCAAAAGTGAAGGCCTGAGGGTCCAGGTTCCAGGACAGGCACTCCCCTGTCCTTCCTCCCCAGGCTCAGCTGAGGACAGTGGCCCCAACTGCTTCCATGACCTCGCCCAAGCAGACTCAGGCCAATGGGAGCAGAGCAAACACTCCAGCCTTGTCCTGGGGCTCCCATGGCAGCAGCTATAAGGACCGAGGCCACTGGCTCCTTCCACTCACCTCCTTGGCAGCAGGATGAAGCTCCTTGTGCTGGCCGCTCTGCTCTCAGGTAGGCACCACCCTGCTCAGCCCTCCATGCAGGCCATGGGGCCACAGTCCCAGCAAATGTGGGGCTCCCCACAGGGCCTCAGGGCCCTACTTTGGGCATTTGGGGGTTCCCTTCTCTTCCTTCTCCCCACGATGTCTTCTAAGCTCTCCGGTCCTTTGGGAAGAACCTACCCTACTGCCTGCCACCCCCTTCAACCGTACCCTGTCACCCTGAGCCACTACTGTTTCTCCCCACCACTCCCCCCACAGTATCCCAGGAGACTGTCCCAGCACCGTCCTCTGCCCGGCTTTCTCTTCTGCTCTGAGCATCATGCCTAGCACACAGGAAACCCCAAGGAAACCTGCTGCCCCCGGTCCCGTCCAGCTCACTGAGGCTCTTCTCAGTCAGGAAATCTTTGTAGGAACACAGACTCCTGTTTCTCCCGAAGAGCGGCTGGTGGGTTCGAACCACCAACCTCAGCTGGCCGCCCAACATCTGCCCCACGCTTCCACCAGGGCATGTAGTAGCTGCCCCAGAAATAGTTGTTGGAGAAAGGATGACTCATTCTCATTGCCACGCAGCCAATACTGACTGATCGGGGTGGCAGAAAGTATCCTAGTGAAACCCGTTCACCCAAAAGTCGCCCAGGAATGTCCTGGCAGTGCTGTGTGTGACAACCCCGCAGTAGAAACAGCCCAAGTGACTCAAACACAGAATGTGGTCCATCCCTACAGTGGACGCTCTGTTAGCATCAGAGTGAACCCCACCCAGATGAGTCCGGAAAGCACTATTCTAAGCAACAGAAGCCAGACACAAAGGCCATATGCAGCAAGACGTTTATGTAAAATATTCTTAATAGACAGAGTCCTAGGGCCAGAAAATAGATTAGTAACTTCCCAGTTGTGGGAATTTTGCAGCGACAGGTAAATATTCTCCTGTAAACACACCAACCCACCAAGCACACGCACTTTACCTGTTTCTGGTGGGCAGCTCTTTTTCCCAGGCGACAGTGGGCCAGGCGACAGTCTGAGAGGCCTGCCAGCGGGACTGTGGTTTCACCGAGGCTGCCAGGCAGGACTTGACCTCTGACTGTCTCTCCTCACAGTGACTGCCTCAGTGGAATTGAACTTCCGCCCGCGGGCGGTGTTTGAGTTCCTCAACATGCTCAAGTGCGAGGACCCCGACATTGACCTGTTGGATTACAGCTACTACGGCTGCTACTGTGGCCTGGGCGGATCGGGCACTCCAGTCGATGAACTGGACACGTGAGCCATCTTCAGGGAAGTGGGTGGCTTGGTGGGTGAGCGGCGAGGTGGGGGATGGGCATGGGACAAGCAGGCACAGGGAGAGGACTTGCACGTGGCATGTGGACTCCCTAGATCCCAGCAGCTGCAAGAGGACCCTGTGTCCATCCCGTGCTTCCTGAAGCAGCTGGGGCTGTGGGAACGCGCCTCCTACTGCCCTCCAGAGGTACCGAACGGCAATGCACATCAACCCAACAGTCCAGGTGTCTTCTGCCCGCGCCCGGGGAGCCCATTCTCACTCCCAGGGACCCGCATCTATTGCACAGATTAGATCTTCACCACAGGTTTTCTGAGAGGACCCCTTTACAGGGTAGACAGCCTCAGCTTTCTCCCACGGAGCAGCTGGTGCAATCAAACCGCTGACCTTCCATTAGCAGCTGGGTTATTATCCACTGGACCCCCAGGGCTGGGACTCCCAGGGGGGTAAGCTCCCTGTCCCCTCACGTGGAGAACTGCTGTTTTCAGCCGGATATACTGAACCTGAATCTACATTTTAACAAGGTGATTCTGGGCTCTTAACAGCATAGATTCTGATTCAGTCTGTGGCCATGGATATTCGCGGCTGAATGAAACGATTTGATGTCCTGCTTCAAAACTATCCCTGCCTCTTTAAGACATATATACTTTCCTACCATGTTCATTTCTAAGGAGCCCTGGTGACGTAGTGGTTACCTGTTGGGCTGTGATCCGCAAGGTCCACAGTTCAAAACCACCAGCCAGTCTGTGGGGAAGTGATGGGGGTTTCTGCTCTGATAGAGACTGACAGGCTAGCAAATCCTCCAGGGCAGTTGTACCTGCCCTACATTCAGGGTCACTATGACTCAGCATCTTCTCAGTGACAGTGCATTAAGTTTTCCATTCTTCACTGCAAGATGGGCAGTTCAAACTCAC
Organism: Tenrec ecaudatus; assembly: GCF_050624435.1. Taxonomy (NCBI): domain Eukaryota; kingdom Metazoa; phylum Chordata; class Mammalia; order Afrosoricida; family Tenrecidae; genus Tenrec; species Tenrec ecaudatus. Next base: position 9,109,983 of record NC_134545.1, read on the forward strand.
CACCCGCGCTACACAAGGAAGAGGAGGTTTGGTGCTTCCATGATGACTCACACTCTCAGGAAGATTTGTAGTTTCCTTCTGATTTGGAATCCGCTCGATAGCCTTGACTTGTCAGTCGCTTCTATGACTCTGTTAAAATCGCTGTCAACAAACACGTGATGAAAGGACCTAAGAAGGTGGGGCAGGGGTAGGGGGAGGGGTTGTTGGCTTCCTGCAGGTCACAGGCCCTTCTGTCTTGGAACATCTCAACTCTACCTGGTGCTGAGAGGAAATAGGACCTATGGCCCTGAATCCTGCTGCAAACTCAATTCTCTTCCCCTCCCCCTCCAGGTGTTGCCAGACTCATGACTTCTGCTACAAGCGGGCCAATGATCTGAGTAGCTGTAAATTCCCCCTGGGAAATGCCTACACCACGCCCTACAAATATAAATGTTCCAACAATGACATCACCTGCAGCAGTACGTCCACACCACACATTTGCCTCTGGAGGTCCGAGTGTGTGTTGGGGGTAGGAAGTAGGGAGTCAGGAGCAGGGTGAGTTGAAAGCGTTATGATGCCCATCATCTATTGCTCCCTTTCCTTTGGTCAGTGTGTGCGTCTTTAATACTATGACATCGCTATGAGATAGACTATTATTATCTCTATTTTCCAGATGAGAAAACTGAGGCTCAGTCATGGAGCTAGGGAAGCTCCTGGGGAGTGGTGTTCATGTCTTCATGTCTGTATCTATTGCTTCACTGTGGGACAAAATATCGACCTTGACACCTATCTAGCATTGCTGGAGCAGAAACATGAGAAGGGGTGGCTTTCATCAACAGAACTTTACTTTCTCACACTCTAGGAGGCCAGGAGACTGATTTCAAGGGGCTACCCGGGGCAGGCTTTCCCTCTGTCTGCTCTGTTGGAAGTCTTTGTCCTTTCTGGGCCTCGACCCCGGAGTGCCTGGATTGTGACTCTCTGCAGCAATGTACAACAGGAACTTGGGGCATGGGGGCAGGGCAGGTGGGGACACAATTCAGTGACATCAAACACAATCTCAAAGACCTCTCCACATCCAAGTCAGCGATGCTGTTTACAGTCTTCAAGCTGGGCATCCATTTCTGCTCTCCTTCCCCATGTCGTCCCAAGGGTGGCGCTTGGCTTTCCATGGTCTCTCTGCTGGACACTGACTCTGTGCTCATGGCAGCCGGGCTACACTGCTTCCTGATTCAGAACGCTGCCTGAGAATCAGCGTTTAGGAGGCCTGGAGCATATGCCCTGAGCTAAGCATTTAGCCCAATTCCCAGATGAGGGAGCTGAGGTTCAATACACTTGCTGGTGCCCAAACCACAGAGCGTCTAAGTGGTGGACTCCGGCTTAACCAAAAAGCTATGCAGCTGGTGCTCCCGGTCAGACCTCTGTGATATTCTGGGTCAGAGAGCAGATACCGAATTTAGCCCTCATGATGGCCTTCCTGTCCCTAACTCTCCCATCCAGGATCTACCTTGACTGCGTCCCCCTGTCTCCTTGTCCTTCCCCAGGCACCAACAACGAATGCCAGGCCTTCATCTGCGAATGCGACCGCAATGCTGCCATCTGCGTGGCCAATGCACCATACAATGCGTCCAACAAGGATCTGAACTCCAGGGAGCACTGTCAGAGCTGAGCACCCCCCTCAGACCAGAGCCTTCCAGTTGCCTTTGCGTATACCCTGCCTCCATTAAAGCACCTGTGGAAAGGCCCGTGTCTCCAGGTGCTTTGTCTCTAGCCTGGGAGCATCCTGCAAGCAGCTCTGTGAGGCTGGCCGTAGGGGAATCCCCAGCTCTGCACAGACGGCCGGTCATGGACGTGATGGCCGCTCATCCGCATGATGCACAAGGACCTCAACCTCTGAGAAGGAGGTCTCTTTTCCAAGAGCACAGAGATGGGGGAGTCAGGATAGGACCACATGTGTCTGAGGGGAAGGCGGCCCGGGGTGCTGTTGGGTGGGGGTGGGGCCAGTGGGCCAAACCAAGCAGCCCCTCTGAGCAACAAAGATGAACTTGTCTGCTCCCACAGTCTCAGTACCCATGGGAGCAGTTAGGTCCACTCAGTCCTGTCGGTCTCTATGAGTCAGAATCCACTCACTTGCCTGTGGGTCTCTAAACAGGAGGGGGCTGGTTTTACTCCATCCTAGAGGGTCACTGTGAGTGGATAGTGGTTGGCTTGCTATGGATCAGATGGAAACACCTGAACTCTGAAGGACTACATCGCTGGCCCATTTGCCCACCAGGTTTCAGTTATGTCTACTCGGACATTGCAATTGCAGGGCAGCAGAGTGAGTAGGGACAGGCAGAGAAGGAAAGTCTATCAGAAAAACAGCGACCAGGAAGGCGCTTACTGTCCTGAAACATCTCCACCGGGCTCCTCACACCATCAGAGGCTGACGGAGAGGGCCTGTGAGTGGAATTGGATTTGGGGGCCACGTCCCCTTTGCTGTGAATGCTGCTATGTTCTGGGCCAGCCCAGGATGCGCCTTGGAGGCCAGGATGGCGAGAATTCGCCTTCCATACTTTGGACCATTTTATCTGGGGCATCCGCCATAGAGAAGGACATCATGCTTGGGAAAGCAGAGGGGCAGATAAAGGGAAAGTGATAAAGGATGGGCTGGAGAGAGGTTAGGGGGAGCCAAAGACAGATAGATACACAGGGATGAGGGAGACAGTCCTGCGGAGAGAGTTGGCCACAGTATTAAGGGGAGCCAGGAGCTCACAGCAGGGAGCAGCAGCAGACCCAAAGTGCCTATGTTGGTATTGATCCCCAGGCACCTCCAATGGACGCCTAGTGGCCTGTGGCTGGCGCTCCTTGGCTGCCTGCTCCCAGGATCAAAGCCCTGGTCTTTTCATGAGCAGCCACTCAGGGTCCGAATGGCCCATCTTTGATCAGCAGCCAGGTACTCAACAGGTGTGCAACCAAGGCGCCCTCAGTGACTTGTGCGTGGATGGCTTTGGGGACCTTCCTAAGCGTCCCTTGAATCTGTGACATACCAGTCACTCAGAGACCCTAGCAAGTGGCCATGACATCAAAGGAGGTCTCCCACAAGGGAGCATAAATGGAGAGGGATCCCTGAACAGGACAAAAGGTACACAGGCCGGATGATCCCACTCAGTAGTCCCACTTCCGGTTGGGTCCCCGAGGAGACCTGTGTGGGGCGCGGGGCACCAGAACTCAGGAACCATTGTAAGAATGGCCAGGCTCAGGACATGGTCTTATTCTGGGGAAAGCACGGTCACTGTGGGTCAGAACTGACTCATGGAACCGAACCACAACAAGTGAGCAAACGGAGGTGTGGGTTCACCTGATGGTCACAGCAGCCTCCTGTCCAGCTGTCCAGTCCACTCGGATCGGCCAGAGGAAAAGGCTCCTGCCTGCTGTCAAGGCTGCGGCCTCTGGGAGGCAGCTCACCAGGCCTGTCTTCCCAGGTGGCCTGGGGGTTTCACCCTGGACTAGACACACTGCTTCCATGACCTTGCCCAGGCAGACTCAGGCCAATGGGAGCAGAGCAAACACTCCAGCCTTGCCTGGGGCTCCCATGGCAGCAGCTATAAGGACCGAGGCCACTGGCTCCTCCCATGCACCTCCTTGGCAGCAGGATGAAGCTCCTTGTGCTGGCCGCTCTGCTCTCAGGTAGGCACCACCATGCTCAGCCCTCCATGTAGGCCATGGGGCCACAGTCCCTGCAAATGTGGGGCTCCCCACAGGCCCTGAGGGCCCTACTTTGGGCATTTGGGGGTTCCCTTCTCTTCCTTCTCCCCACGATGTCTTCTAAACTCCCCGGTCCTTTGGGAAGAACCTACCCTACTGCCTGCCTCCCCCTTCAACCCCACCCCGTCACACTGAGTGACCCTTTTCTCCCCACCACTCACCCCACAGTGTCCCAGGAAACTCTGTCCCAGCACCCTCCGCTGCCCAGCTGTCTCTTCAGCTCTGAGCATCATGCCAGGTACACAGGAAACCCCAAGCAAACCCGCTGCCCCCGGTCCCGTCCAGCCCCCGAGGCTCATCTGAGTCAGGAAATCTTTGCAGGAACACAGACTCCTGTTTCTCCCAGTGAGCAGCTGGTGCATTCGAACCACTAACCTCAGCTGGCCGCCAAACATCTACCCCACGCTGCCACCAGGGCACGTAGTGGATGCCCCCGAAATAGTTGTTGGAGAAAGGATGACTCATTCTCATTGCCATGTAGCCAATGCTGACTGATAGGGATGGCGGAAATCATCCTATTGAAACCCATTCACCCAAAAGCTGTCCCTGAATGTCCCAGCAGAGCTGTGTGTGACAACCCCGCAGCAGAAACAGCCCAAGTGACGCATACACAGAATGTGTGAACCCCACCCAGATGAGCCGGGAAAGCACTATTCTAAGCAACAGAAGCCACACACAAAGGCCATATGCAGCAAGACATTTATGTAAAATATTTTAATAGATTCCTAGAGGCAGAAAATAGATTAGTAACTTCGCAGGTTTTGGAATGTAGCAGCGACAGGTAAATATTCCCATGTAAACACACCAACCAACCAAGCACACGCACCTTACCTGTTTCTGGTGGGCAGTTCTTTTTCCCAGGCGACAGTCTGAGAGGCCGACAAGCGGCACTGTGGTTTCACCGAGCCTGCCAGGCAGGACTTGACCGCTGAGTGTCTTTCCTCACAGTGACTGCCTCAATGGAATTGAACTTCAGACCCCGGGCGGTGTTTGAGTTCCTCAACATGCTGCAGTGTGCCATCCCCAGCAGAGGCCGCATGGCTTACAAGAACTACGGCTGCCAGTGTGGGAAGGGCGGATCGGGCGCTCCAGTCGATGAACTGGACAGGTGAGCCATCTGGAGGGAAGGGAGTGGCTTGGTGGGTGAGGGGAGAGGTGGGGGACGGGCACAGGACAAGGATCTCACGTGGCCACCAAGCGAGGCACAGGGAAAGGACTTGCACTTGGCATGTGGACTGCGCAGATCCCAGCAGCTGCAAGAGGACCCTGTGTCCAGCCTGTGGTTCCTGAAGCAGCTGGGGCTGTGGGAACGCGCCTCCTACTGCCCTCCAGCGGCACCGAACGGCAATGCACATCAACCCAATAGTCCAGGTGTCTTCTGCCCGTGCCCAGGGAGCCCATTCTCACTCCAGGGACCTGCATCTATTGCACAGACTAGATCTTCGTCACAGGGCGTCCCAGAGGAACCCTTTACAGAGTAGACAGCCTCCGCTTTCTCCCACGGAGCAGCTGGTGCAATCAAACCGCTGACCTTCCATTAGCAGCTGGGTTATTACCCACTCTACCGCCTGGGCTGGGGTTCCCAGCAGGGTAAGCTCCCCGTCCCCTCATGTGGAGAACTGCCATTTCTAGTCCAGATATATTGATCCTGAATCTACATTTTAACAAGGTGATTCTGGGCTCTTAACAGCGTAGATTCTGATTCACTCTGTAGCCATGGAATGTGTGAACGGGTTTGAAGTTCTGCTTTAAAATTATCACTGCATCTTTAGGACATATAGTTTCCTACCATGTTCATTTCTACACCAGCCACTATGTAGAGAAAAGGTTACGTTTTCTGCCCTGATTTAGACTGACAGGCTTTCAAATCCTCCAGGGCAGTTGTACCTGCCCTACATTCAGGGTCACTATGACTCAGCATCTTCTCAGTGACAGTGCATTAAGTTTTCCATTCTTCACTGCAAGATGGGCAGTTCAAACTCACCAGCCGCGCTACACAAGGAAGAGGAGGTTTGGTGCTTCTACAATGGCTTAAAGTCTTGGGAAGGTTTGTAGCTTCCTTCTGATTTGAAATCCACTCAAAGGCCTTGAAGTGTCAGTCACTTGTGGGACTCTGTTAAAGTCGCTGTCAACAAACACGTGATGAAAGGACCTAAAACGGTGGGGTAGGGGTGGGGAAGTGGTTGTTGGTTCTCTGCAGGCCGCAGGACCTTCTGACTTGGAACATCTGAACTCTACCTGGTGTGAGAGGAAACAGAACTTATGGCCCTGGTCCTGCTGAAGACTCAGTTCTCTTCCCCTCGCCCTCCAGGTGTTGCCAGACTCATGAATCCTGCTACCGGCAGGCCAGTGATCTGAGCAGCTGCAAGTTCCCTCAGGGAAACGTGTACAGAACGATCTATGACTTCACATGTTCGGGCAATGACATCACCTGCAGCAGTACGTCCCCACTCCTCATTGGCCTCTAGACCCAGTTTGTGTTGTGGGGGAGGAAGAGGGGAGCCAGGGGCAGGGGGAGATTAAATCGCTATGATGCCCATCATTTATTGCTCCCTTTCCTTTGGTCAGTGTGTGTCTCTTTACTACTATTACATTGCTATGAGATAGACTAGTATTATCTCTATTATCCAGATGAGAAAACTGAGGCTCAGTCATGGAGCTGGGGGAGCTACTGGGGGGTGGTGTTCATGTCTCTATGTCGGTATCTATTGCTTCACCGTGGAACAAATTATCCACCTTCACACCTAGCTATCGGTGCTGGAGCAGAAACCTGAGAAGGGGTGGCTTTCATCAACAGAACTTTATTTTCTCACACTTCAGGAGGTAGAAGCCCGTTTTCAAGGGGCTACTCGGGGGCAGGCTTTCCCTCTATCTGCTCTGATGGAAGCCTTTGTCCCTTCTGGGCCTCAATCCGGGAATGCCTTGCTTGTGATTTGACCTCTCTCTGCCCCTCCCTGAGAAGTCCACCTCTTTTTATCTCCAAAGAGACTGACTCACACTCAGCCTGCACTCCTCGTGAACTCCTGCACATCACAGTCAGTCCACCCCCAACTGGGATTGTGACTCTGCAGCAACGTACAATAGGAACTTGGGGCATGTGGGGTGGTGGCAGGTGGGGACACAATTCAGTGACATCAAACACAATCTCAAAGACCTCTCCACATTCATTCAGCGATGCTGCTTACAGTCTTCAAGCTGGGCATCCATTTCTGCTCTCCTTCCCCACGTCGTCCCAGGGGTGGTGCTTGGCTTTCGATGGTCTCTGCTGGTCGCTGACTCTGTGTGTGGTGGCCGGGCTACAGTGCTTCCTGATTCAGAACGCTGCCTGAGAATCAGCGTTTAGGAGGGGTGGGGCATATGCCCTGAGCTAAGCATGTAGCCCAATTCCCAGATGAAGGAGCTGAGGTTCAATACACTAGCTGGTGCCCAAACCACAGAGCTTACGCATGGTGGACCCAGCCATTGGAAACCAGGCGCATGTGCTCTCAAAGACTCTGGCCTTAACCATCAAGTTATGCAGCTGGCGCTCACGGTGAGCCCTCTGTGATAGAGTCAGATACCAGATGCCCTATTTAGGCCTCATGTTTGCCTTCAAGTCCCTAACTCTCCCATCCAGGTTCTACCTTGTGTCTGTCCTCCTTTCCCTTTGTCCTTCACCAGGTAGCAACAATGAATGCCAGGCCTTCATCTGTGAGTGTGATCGCAATGCGACCATCTGCATTTCAAAGGCGCCATACAACCCTGAGAACAAGAATCTGGACTCCAGGGAGCACTGTCAGAGCTGAGGACCCCCTCAGACTGGAGCCTACCTCTTGCCTTTGCGTACACCCTGCCTCCATTAAAGCATCTGTGGAAAGGCCCTTGTCTCCAAGTGCTTTGTCTCTAGCCTGGGAGCATCCTGCAAGCAGCTCCGTGAGGCTGGCCTTAGGGGAATCCCCAGCTCTGCACAGATTGCCAGTCATGGACGTGATGGCCGCTCATCCGCATGATGCATGAGGACCTCAACCTCTTAGAAGGAGGTCTCTTTCCCGAGACACAGAGATGGAGGAGTCAGGAAGGAACTACATGTATCTGAGGGGAAGGCGGCCCGGAGTGCTGTTGGCTGGGGGTGGGGCCGGGAGACCAAACCAAGCAGCCCCTCTGAGCAACAAAGATGAACCTGTCTGCTCCCACAGTCTCAGTCCCCATGGGAGCAGTTAGGGCCACTCAGTCCTGTCTGGTCTCTATGAGTCAGAATCCACTCACTTCCCTGTGGGTCTGCTAACCAGGAGGGAGGTGGTTCTGCTCCGTCCTAGAGGGTGACTGTGAGTGGACAGTGGTTGGCTTGCTATGGATCAGATGGAAACACCTGAACTCTGAAGGACTAAGTCGCTGGCCCATTTGCCCACCAGGTGTGAGTTATGTCTACTCAGACATTGCAGGGCAGCAGAGTGAGTAGAGACAGGCAGAGGAGGAAAGTCTATAAGAAAAACAGCGACCAGGAAGGCCCTTACTGCCCTGAAACGTCTCCACTGGGCCTCCTCACATCATCAGAGGCTGACCGAGAGGGCCTGTGTGTGGAATTGCACTTTGGGGCCCACGTCCCCTTTGCTGTGCATGTTGCTTTGCTCTGGGTCAGCCCAGGATGCTCCTTGGAGTTCAGGATGGTGAGCGTTTGCCTTCCATCCTTTGGACCGTTTTATCTGGGGCATCCGTCTCTTGAGAAGAACATCATGCTTGGGAAAGGAGAGGGGCAGGCAAAGGGGAAAGTGATAAAGGATGGGCTGGAGATAGGTTAGAGGGAGTCAAAGACAGATAGATACACAGGGAAGAGGGAGACAGTCCTGGGGAGAGAGATGGCCACACTGTTAAGGGGCAGCCAGGAGCTCACATCAGGGAGCAGCAGCAGATCCTAAGTAACTATGTTGATATTGATCCCAGGCGCCTCCGATGGATGCCCAGTGGCCTGTGGACAAGGCAGCACTGCTCCTGGGGCTCCTTGGCTGCCTGCTCCAGCATCCCCGCCCTGGTCTTTTCTTGAGCAGCCAGAGGGGGTCTGAACCGCCCACCTTTGATCAGTAGCCTGGCACTCAACCGGTGTGCTAACAGGGTGCCTTCAGTGACTTGTGGGTGGATGGCTTTGGGGACCTTCCTAAGCGTCCCTCGAATCTTGGAAAAGCTAGTCACTCAGTGACCCTTGCAAGTGACCATTACGTCACAGGAGGTCACCCACAAGGGAGCATAAAGGGAAGGGGCCCTGAACAGGATGAAAGGTCCACAGGCCAGAAGATCCCCCTCAGTAGTCCCGTGGCGGTTGGATCCCCGAGGGCATGGGCTTATTCAGTGGAAAGCAGGGTCACTGTGGGTCAGAACTGACTCACGGCACCGAAGCACACCAAGTGAGCAAACGGAGGTGTGGGTTCACCTGATGGTCACAGAAACCTCCTGTCCAGTTAATAACGGGGCTGCTGTTGGCTGCTGTCCAGTCCACTCGGATCCAGCCAGAGGACGAGGCTCCTGCCCGCTGTCAAGGCTGCGGCCTCTGGGAGGCAGCTCACCAGGCCTGTCTTCCCAGGTGGCCTGGGGGTTTCACCCTGGACTAGACACACTGCCACTCAGTTGATGCCCACTCAGCCTGAGCCTATACGGCAGGGCAGGGAAACCTGCTCCGGTGAATTGCCAAGACCAGAACTCACCACAGGAGTAGAAAGCCCCATCTTTCTCCCTCGGTGCAGGTGCTGGATTCAAACTACTGACCTTGAGGTTTGCCGCCCACCTGGCATCACCATGCTACCAGGGCTCCGTTTGAGGGCCTCCGTAATCACCAAATCACCCAATAAGCCGAACTGAGAGTAACTGGCATCCCAGCTCTCATCCTAGAAGTGCCAATCTCCTCACAGCCCAGCACTTGACACACGTTCATGAAAGAATTGTTCAATTTAGCACCAACAGAGGCAGCACCAGGGGAAACCACGTGACTGGAGTTACTCTCTTTTCGGCAAAACAAAGGCAAAAACAAACCACCCACTTGACTCTGTTAGCCAAACCTAGATCATCTTCGGACCAGAGGGACTTCTGACTAAGGGAGCAGGTAGGTTGCTTGAGCACACCTCTCTCCCGGTCCGGTCGCAGTTTCCTATTGGTCGGGTAGGCCCCACCCCTGGCCTGCCCAGGCCCCTCCCATACTGACCAGGCCCGCCCCCTCTTGCACAGGCACAGTAGATACTGTGAAGGTTGCCTTAAGTGCATTGGAGGTGGACGTGGTTTTCCCTGAGACCTCGGGGACCTTCCCCTGGCTGCTTCCAGTCTGGAGCCTGAATCCCATCGGGAAGGACCAAGGGACAGGTTGGAATGTGGAAAGCAAGTGGTCTAGCAGGGCTGTTTGTCCCTCCGGGGTCACTCAGAACCCCCACCCCCACTCCCCGCCACATTCTCCTCCCCTGTTTCCACAGCTCAGGGAGGCTGGTTGTGTTGTGTATTTTGATACTTTGTTTAGCGCTGCATTGTTTTGGTAATATTATTAGCTCTGCATGTCTATCGAGGTAAGATAGGCAGGATAATCAATCCAGCGGAGAAAACAAGGGTGTGATGGTTCCGAGGTGGGGTGGGGGGCACATGGGAGACGCGCAGGTGGCAGAAAGGAAGTAGGTTTATACAAACCCAGGGAGGAGGGAACAACAAGTGATATATAATTCATGGCAAGGAGGGCATGGGAAGCCTGGTAGGGCTCAATCGAGGGCCATATAACCAAAAGAGGCAAAGAAAGAAGCAAAACAGCAATTGCTGAACCCCAAGTGAAATCTGAACACGTAGGGGGACGAGAGGAAAGTAACAGGAAGTAGAGCAAAGGACGAGGAGGCAAAGGGCATTTACAGAGGTCTAAATACAGGCATGTGTACATGTAAATATATTTCTATATGACGATGGGGAAGTGCATCTATGTACATGTATTTATAAGTTTAATACTAAGGTAGCAGATGGACCTTGGGCCTCTGCTCAAGGATTCCTTCAATGAAAGAACACTTTCTGTGTTCTAAGAATCCAGCATTCTGTGATGCTCATCTTCCCCACAGATTGCTGAAGACAAAATGGGTGCATATGCAAATGTGGTGAAGAAAGCTGATGGTGCCCAGCGATGAAAAGATATCGCCTGTGAGGTCTTAAAGACTTGAAGATAAACAAGTGGCTATCTAGCTGAGAAGCAACAAATCCCACATGGAGGAAGCACACCAGCATCAAACAACCAGAACAAAAAAGCATATCATTGTGAATGACCGGGAGAGAGGCATGGAGACCCAAAGCCTATACGTGGGCAATTGGACATCCCCTTTCAGAAAGTTCGCTGGTAGGAGAAGAACCAGTCAGGGTGCAGTCTAGCACCGGTGAAGCATACACCTTTCCTCTGGTTCTTTAGTGCTTCCCCGCCCCCCACTATCATGACCCCAATTCTACGTTACAAATATGGCTAGACCAGAGCAGGTACACTGGTGCAGATAAGAGCTGGAAACACAGGGAATCCAGGACAGATGAACCGCTCAGGGTCGACATTGAGAGTGGCAAACCCAGGAGGGTGAGGGGAGAGTGGGGGAAGAAAGGGAGAACCAAGGACCTAGCTATAACCCCCTCCCAGGGGGATGGACAAGAGAGAAATGGGTAAAAGGAGACATCGGTCAGTGTAAGACATGAAAATATAATAATAATAACATATAAGGGGTTCATGAGGGAGGGAGGATAGGGTCAAATGTGAGGAGCTGATACCAAGGGCTCAAGTGGAAAGGAAATCTTTTGAAAATGATAATGACTACATGTGTGCTTGACATGAATGGATGGACAGATTGTGAAAAGAGTAGTACGAGCCACCAATAACATGATTTAAGCGGAAAAAAGAAAGAAAGTAGACTGTGGGTACTCCACAAAGGGCCTAGGGAGCGGGGGTAGTTAGGAAGAGAGGTGATGGATGTGGAAGGAGCCAAGGGACTCTGTGACTCCCAAGTCCATACTCAAATTCCCCTCCCCCTTTTACGGGGCATAAAGAGAGGGGAGTCTGACCTCCATACATAGGGGTTACTTAGGTCCTGTCTGAGGGGAACTCCCCTTTCCCCCTGTCCCCGTCCACTGCTCAGGGGTTGCGGCTTCATCTTCAGGACCTAGATTGGGTCACTTGTGGGTGATTCTTCAACTTGCACCTCTTTCTTCCCAAGGTGCCTTAGGGCAGTCTCTTATTGCACCAGCTCTCTGCAGCATTCAAAGAGAGCGCCCAGAACCGGACAAGATGGGTTGGAGGTCACCTCTTATCCCCCTAGGTGACCTTGGGCAGGTTCCTTGAGGTCTCTGAGCCTCAGGATTCTCATTTTTGAGAATCAGTCAGAGGGTTTGTGTTGCTGAGTGTGGGAATGAAGTCAGGGAATGTGGTGTACAATGTTGAAGGGCAGGAAAGTGTTACTTTTTTTTCATTGTCTTCAGAAAGGATTTATTTCAGTGAGCGGGATTTCAATGGGTCCTTGTAGGACCCTGGCGGTCCCATGGTTAGCCACTGGGCTGCCATGCACCTGGTCAGCAATTAAAACCACTGGCAGCTCCGTGGGAAAAGTAAACAGTGCCAGTCTCAGAGAGCCCCGTGGGGAGGCTAGGAGTCAGCATGGCCGCCATGCAGGGAGTGTGCTTTGGCAATGAGACAAATTCAGAGACCTGCACACGTGGCAGTGGCAGTGTGGCTTCAGGACTGTCTTGTAGGGTCCAGAGAAGGAGAACCAACAGCAGACCCACTCTGAGCTAGATGTAGGGACAGGGTTTGTCCCTCCCATGCCTGCAAAGGCCCCCATAGAGGAGGCTGGTAGAAATCAGACAACCATTGAACACTGTGATAGGAGTGGACTGTGGGCATTTGGGCCACTTCTTCATACACTTTACTTGTCCCTGCAGGTCCTGCTCTACCCGGATCTCGTATATACCTCTTCCATTTAGCTATGGAGTGTCCCTGCCCATGTACAACTTGATGACTCTGTGGGTCAGACAGTACCCTGTTCATGATGGGCAGCTCAGGTCTCATGGTGACTTGGTGGCCCATGGTGAGGGGTTCATTCTCCACCAGGGCCCAGTAACAGGCCAACAGCTGTTTTTCACAGGGGGAGTTGTTGTCTGCACAGGATGGCAGGACTTTATGCCAAAATCCCAGTGGTCACACTGTGAGTCACCTACAGGGGCCTGCCAAAGACCCCACACTGCATCTCGATCTCCAACTGACACCTCTATCACCATCGGGTCAGCTGGATCACATTGTCTCAGTGGCTAAGCAGCTGGCAAGGCCGCCTGAACCTCTTGCAGAGCATCTCTTGTCCTGGACCCCACTCAGAATAGGAGGCCTTTGCTGTCACTTGATGAATAGGTCGAGGTAGAACCCCCATATGAAACACATGCTTCCTCCAAATAGCCAAAGAGGACCACTGAGCATTGTGCCTCCTGTTTAGTGGTTTGGGGTGTGGGGCAGATGCAATAGCTTATTCTTCACTTTAGTAGGAATGTCTCGACCTGCCCACACCACTGGACCCCTAGATATTTTACCGAGATGGTGGGCACCTGAATCTTCATTGGGTTAATTTCACAACCTCTTGCACACTGATGTTGTGCCTATGAATCTGGAGTCTTCGATACATCCTCCTTAGTGGTCAATAAGCATAATGTCTTCAATAGAATGGACCAGTGTGAGAGTTTGTGGATTAGACAAGGTTCAGGTCTCTGGGGACTAAATGATGGCACAGGGCAGAGGAGTTGTTGTACCCCTGGGGGAGAAGAGTGAAAGTGTATTGTTGGCCCTGCCAGCTGAAGGCAAACTACTTCTGGTGGTCCTTCGAGACTACTGTTGAGAAGACGACATTAGCCAGATCAATAGCTGCATACCATGTACCAGGAGAAGTATTAATTTGCTCCAGCGATGAAATCCCATGTGGAATGGCAGCTGCAATGGAGTCCCCAGGTGGTTAAGTTTATGATCATCCACTGTCATTCTCCAGGGTCCATCTGTTTTCTTTGCAGGTCAAATAGGTGAATGAAAAGGGAATGTGGTAGGAATCACACCCTGCATCCTTCAAGTCTTTGATGGTGACACTGATCTCTGTAATCCCTCCAGGAATGCGGTACTACTTTTGGTTTATATTTGCTCTAGGCAATGGCAGTTGTAATGGTGTCTACTTGGCCTTCCTGCCATAATAGCCTTTAATCCACATTTCAGGGATCCAATATGGTTGTTCTGCCAGTTTCTAAGTATGTCTATTTCTTTCTTTTTTTAAAATACTTTATATGGTAAAAATACAGCAAAAATAGTTTCGTCTTTTTTTGTTGTTCAAAGAGGAAAAGTATACTGCTATGGTCACTTCCTAAAGATGATTGAAGTAGTCTCGGTCTCCTCAACTGTGCACTGTAGTGTAGGCGGACTTCACCTGGGCTCTCCGGCTTCAGTCGTTGATCAGTGCTAGAATCATGCTATAGAGATACATGAAGAAGCACAGCAAGTGAAAACCAAGCTTGATCATGGCTTCTTTCATGTGTGACTTCTGCTGCCCTCGATTGTGTATTTCTGTTGGGTCAAACACTCCCATGTTACCACTCGGCACCATAATGAACCGATATACATTCCAAGTGGCAACAGGCAAGTTGAGGAGAAAGATGAACCAGTGCAGTGAAACTAGCATTAATACAGTGACAATGGTATGGCCAATTACTTCTGGAATTACCCACTTGTTTAATTTTGAGCAACATGATCTAGCATTAATGTAATCACATTCCAAATCAGACAAAGTAATTATGAAGTAGACGGAGCGGAAGATGAGCGCGCAACAATCAAGAAGGGAAAAGACGAACACCACAGCCTGCATCCTCTTCCGCCGCCAAGTATGTCTATTTCAATGATGCATTCTCGACCTGGGGAAATAATGATAGGATGGGAAGAGTGTCCCACTGGACCCTTGCTAAGGCTTGTCTGAGCTAAAACTCCATTGATAATGTGACCTCCATGAACCCCCACTCTGACTGGCACACCGTGATCCAGGGAATGCCTGAGGAGCGGTGGCACAGAACCTGGCTCAGAGTCATGAATTATCCAGCCCACAGAGCAAAGTAAACTGAGCGCTTTGGGGCCAGAAGCTTTACTTCTGTAGCCGGGTGACCCTGGGACACCGAATTGTGGGAGCTGGAGCTGAGTGCCTTTGGGATGAGGTTCACAGAAGAGCAGGGTGCATTTGGACCTGTCTTGGTAGCCCTAAAAGAGCTTGGTCCGATAGCCCAAGCATGGCAGAGGCCAGGCGAAGAGGCTGAGGTCCAGAGAGCCCTGCCTGCGGGCACGGCAGCAAAGCAGCTGTCTTGATTGAAGGTCTGCGTCCTGATCATTTCTCTGCACAGCTGTAACCTGCTCCCTTCACAATCCTCGATGCCATCTGAGTGCTATGTGGCCTCTGCAAGGGACGGTGGGACCCATTGATGCAGAGGGAGCGCCGGGACAGGGATGGGACCGGCTGCCTCTCTGACTCTGTTCACAGCGCTGTGGTGGGGGAGCCACAGGGCAGAGTGACCACGGCACACCTTGGTGTCACGCAGCAGGCCGGGCCGGTGCCCTGGGCCCACAGACCGAGGGCACAGTGAGAGCTGACAATCCCCAGAGGATGCGTGATTCTCCAGGTGACTCCAATTAGAAGGGGCCAGAAAGTGTCGCATTGGTGGAAAGCCAACGATGTCAAAACAAGGAGAGAGTCACAAAGTGCCAGATTCCTCTGTGGATTGTTCTTTTTTTTAGAAAAAGAGCATTCCCTTTTGGAGCAAATAATGAACAGGGTGAACAAGCCCATGGCCCTCACGACTTGGTCGCCTGCTCCGTGCCTGTGTGAAGGCCCTGAAGAGCCTGTCCAGTCCCCTGTCCAACTCCCACCTGCACATGCCCACTGTTGCAGGCCTCTTGGCCGCTGTGACTGCCGCCTGCTACTTCTTCCCAGGCAGAATCTCTGCCCTCCTGTCCTGCACCCAGATGCCCACAGCACCCTGCAAGCCAGATAACCAGAATGCAGTCTGCAGACTGGGTTCTCCTGCTGTCTGGGAGGAGATCAGGGGGCCACCGCACACTCAGTGCCGTGTGCGGTGAGCGCTGGACTCGCATGGAGAGGGCTTGGTTCCAGGCTCCCCGCAGGGTCCTCAGAAGAAAGGCTTGGTGGTCCATTTCCAAATGGCCACAGCTCATGAACCTCACAATTGATTCTGGACGTCGGGTGACTTTACTGTGGACACGAGGGCAAGAAGCTGTGTGCTTGTGGCCCCAGAACCTCAGTACAGTGTGTGTCACTGTGGGTTGTTTGAGCCTGGCCTTGTGAAATGCTAAAAGGGGAAGAAAGACACACTTCCTTTTTGTTGTCTTTGGAAAGGATGTCTTGGAATGAACCTGGCTGGCTTTGGTACTCATGGTTCCCTGGTGGGTCATGGTTACCCATGCCGCTGTGAGCCGCCTGCTCGGAAGTTCTAAGCCAGCAACAGCTCCGTGGGAGAAGTAAACAGTTACTGTCTCCCCAAGCCACAGTGTGGCTGTGTCAGCACTGACCGCAGGGCACTGAGCGTGGCTGTGTGTTTAATCAGACACATGGACCTGCACACGTGCAGCAGGAGGTGTGGCTTTGAGAAAAGCCCCGTGGTGTCCAGAGAAAGGAGGACCCACCATTGTGCACCCTTGCTCTGCAGGCAGTTCTCAACCAGAGAGACCCCATAGCACAGAGACCGGCTCCATATTCCATTGGGCCACTCTGCACAAACCTGTCTCAAGCGTAACCCGCAGGGATCACGATGTCACTTTCAGGACGAAACGAACCTGCCCCGGGCCTGTTCCTCTCCATTGCCTCGTGTGCCTGTAGACGCTCATCAGTCCATAGGAAAGACCCCAGAACAAAGGAGGCCTTTGAGTTAGGTGTTGGCAAAACACCTGACGAGAGATGAGCCAATGGGAGGGAGCCAAGGGTCTCTGTGCCGCCAGGGTTCGTCCTTGACCCCTCCCCGCTCAGGGGCATAGAAACCCGAGTCTGACTTCCACCCTTTGCTGGGGCTTGTTCCCTGTTTGGAATGGTCGCCTTTCCCGCGCGTCCCACACCCAGGGCCCAGTGATCTCCATTCACCTTTCACAGCCTAGGTTGGGTCTCTTTTGGAAGTTTCCAGCGCCCAGGCCCTCTTTCTCCCCAAGGCTCCCTGGGCAGTTCTTTACTGCAGGCTCTCTGCAGCGTTCAAGGGAGAGCGCCCAGAACCGGACATCCTGGGCTGGAGTCCAGGCCTGATTAGCCCAGTGACCTTGGGCAATGACCTGACGTCTCTGAGCTTCAGGAAATCATGTTTGAGAATGGATTGTAGGCTCGTGTCATTGGAGTGCAGGGTGCAGCCCGTGGACGTGTTGAAAAGTGCTTCCTGGAAAGAAAGGAGCACTCCCTAGGCCTTTTCCTTGGGAAGACGGATTGCCATAAGTAGGACTGGCTGTGTTCCTCATGGACCCAGGTGGTCTCCTGGGCACCCGCTAGGCTGCTGTCCACGTGGCTGTCAGTTTAAACCATGAGTAGGTCTGTGGGAGCAGTACACAGTTACAACCTCAGAAAGCCACGGGGCATGGGGGACAGGCACAATGTGTCAGCAGTGACCCCAGGGCACTGAGCGCGGCTTTGGTGATGAAAGAGACACATGGACCTGCACACGTGCAGATCGAGGTGTGGCTCTGAGGCAGGTCCTGTGGGGTCCAGAGAAAGGAGGACCCACTATGCACCATTGCTCTGCGGGCAGGGTTGAGTCCTACTGGGCGTCGGCGTGTTCAGGAACTAGGGGAATGATGTGTGATACGATGGTGCTACACTATGCCTTCATTGAATCACCCCCTTTTCATTCCATTTGTCGTGTGTGCATGTGTAAGGGCGATACCCAATTATCTACAGATGGGGTTTGGGTGTCCACTGCAGCCCTCTCTTTCGCATCGATTGAGTTGTCTATATGGATTATTTGATACCTGATGCCTGATCCCTTCGCCACCTCATGATCACACAGGCTAGTGTGCTTCCCTGTGGTCTTCCCTGCTACATGCCCGCTAGTTTGACTTCACGCTTTCAGACCCCAGATGCTCTATATTTGATAGCCAAGCACCATCCGCTCTCTTCACATTGGCTTATGCACCCATGTTGTCTTCAGCAATCATGTCAGGAAGGTGGTTATCAAAGAGTGTCTTGTTATCAGAACAAAGTGTTCTTTAGTTAAGGGTGAACTTGAGTCAAAGCCCAACGTCTGTCTGCTATCTTAATACTTATCATAGGAATATATGTACATTGGCCTGTGTCCCTTTCATTATAAATTAATATATTTACATACATATACCTCTGTAAATAGCTTCTGCTTCCTATTTTCCTCCCTTTCCTTATACCTTCCTCCAATCCCATTATCATGCGCACCCTCCATTCAGCTCTCAGCATTTCCCCTCAGATACATTGCTCTTCATCAAGCCCCACCTGACATGATACGCCCGCCTCATCATCAGTTTTAGATCTCATTGTTCCATGATTTCTTAGCTTTGGGCTCCCCTCTCCCCCTTCCCATCCGCTCCTCTCCCATGGTCTCCCGGAACCTCTGGACCCGTAGTTTTCTCCTCGGGAATGTTCGTCCTACCTAGCTGGTATCCATAGACACAGGGCGAAAAAAATAGAAAAAGACAAAACATGATACAACAAACACAACTAATCGGAAAAGGAGGGAATGGAGAAAGGAAAACAGTCCTAGGACAGACAGGCAAGGGAGCCAGTTTCCTGTAAACACCAGCCTTGTGGGAGAGCCCTCACGGGGTACAGGCTGTTGGGGTCGGGGGCAGGCTTTCTGTCAGCACTCAGCCCTCTGGGGCGGCGGAGAAGCGCCCTCTGAAGACCGTCCGCGGATCACAGGACGCCTTGTCTGCCGGCTCCGCTTCTGAGTGTACAGTTGTGACGGCTTCCACCGTTTCCCCCGTGAATGGTGGATCCAAGCACTTTCCCTGGAACTTTAATGCCAATGGGGGTAGAAAGAATTACTGACAAAGGTCTCTTCCAGACTGGCTGGAGCTGGGAATTGGGGGCCCCATGCTTCCAGGTTTTTATAGGAACTTGGTCTGCAGGCAGGCACAGGGGTGGTAGCTTTTCGCCCCCTTGGGAGTGGAGGAGCCCACACGGATGGAATGCCCCCTGGCATGGGCCTCCCTCATGGCATACTGCTGTC
This sequence comes from Tenrec ecaudatus, assembly GCF_050624435.1. Classification (NCBI taxonomy): domain Eukaryota; kingdom Metazoa; phylum Chordata; class Mammalia; order Afrosoricida; family Tenrecidae; genus Tenrec; species Tenrec ecaudatus. The sequence continues at coordinate 9,128,925 of NC_134545.1, forward strand.
CTAAAGCTGCTTCAGAGTCTACAGCTGGCTCTGGACAAGGAAACATCGCCCATATAAGAGTTCACAGTGGTTTAAACATGTAGGATGTCGTGGACTAATTCTGAGACTGACCAGGGGTCATCTGAGTGTCTTGTGTCAGTGTCCTCAGGGTGAGCTATGAGTATTGGTTCTACCGGCCCCAAGGACTGCAGCCTCTGCCACAGTGGAGACGATGGTTTTTCCTCAGTGTTGAGACACTGAATGAGAAATTTGGGAGATGCACGGACACTCCCCTGTCCTTCCTCCCCAGTCTCAGCTGCGGACAGTGGCCCCCACTGCTTCCATGACCTCGCCCAGGCAGACTCAGGCCAATGGGAGCAAAGCAAACACTCCAGCCTTGCCTGGGGCTCCCATGGCAGCAGCTATAAGGACCGAGGCCACTGGCCCCTTCCATGCACCTCCTTGGCAGCAGGATGAAGCTCCTTGTGCTGGCCGCTCTGCTCTCAGGTAGGCACCACCATGCTCAGCCGTCCATGCAGGCCATGGGGCCACAGTCCCAGCAAATGTGGGGCTCCCCACAGGCCCTGAGGGCCCTACTTTGGGCATTTGGGGGTTCCCTTCTCTTCATTGTCCCCACGATGTCTTCTAAGCTCTCTGGTCCTTTGGGAAGAACCGACCCTACTGCCTGCCACCCCCTCCAACCCCACCCTGTCATGCTGAGCGACCACTGTTTCTCCCCACCATTCCCCCCACAGTGTCCCAGGAGACTCTCCCAGTACCCACTTCTGCCCGGCTTTAATCTCAGCTCTGAGCATCATGCCTGGAACACAGGAAACCCCAGAAAACCCACTGCCCCCAGTCCCGTCCAGCTCACCGAGGTTCTTCTGAGTCAGGAAATCTTTGTAGGAACACAGACTCCTGTTTCTCCCGGAGGGCGGCTGGTGGATTCGAACCACCAACCTCAGCTGGCCGCCCAATGTCTACCCCACGCTTCCACCGGGGCACATAGTAGATGCTCCAGAAATAGTTGTTGGAGAAAAGATGACTCATTCTCATTGACACACAGCCAATGCTGACTGATAGGGATGGCAGGAGGCATCCTATTGAAACCCGTTCACCCAAGGGCTGTCCCTGAATGTCCCAGCATAACTGTGTGTGGCAACCCTGCAGCAGAAACTGCCCAAGTGACGCATACACAGAATGTGGTCCATCCCTACAGGGGACGCTCTGTTAGCATCAGAGTGAACCCCACCAAGAGGAGCCGGGAAAGCCCTATTCTAAGCCTGCGCCCTCACACTAGTTCCTGTGGGCCACATGCGGCCCGCTGAGGACAGTTATCGGGTCCGCTGAGTGTTTATCCCTGATTACGTTTTTACTCCAAAATGAAATATGTGCCGTGTGCTTAGGAAGTTGTTCATAATCTTTTGCTTTTTGTAAACTATAGTCTGGCCCCCAATGGGTCTGAGGGACAGTGACTGGCCCCTGCATTGAAGTGTGGGGACCCCTGTTGTAAGCAAAGGAGTCAGACTGAAAGTCCTTACACAGCATGGGATTCATGTGCCATGTTCCAGTGGACAGAGGCATAGAGCGAGAGCAGAGCTCGGTAGCTACCCAGGCTTTGGGCTGTAACAGCGACAGGTCGGAGATCACTTCATGAGAGCATGAACATGTTTGACATGGCCGTGGTGATGCTCGCATATCAGCCACAAAGCTTATCCATCAACATAGTCAATGCCATGTGATTTTTTTACCATGAAATGTTTTTTAAAAATCATTTTATCAGGGGGTGCGTACAACTCTTATCACAATCCATACCTACATCAATTCATTCCAGCACATTTGTATATATGTTGCCCTCATCATTCTCAAACCATTTGCTTTCTTATTTTTTTCCCTTTTTTACATTTTATTAGAGGCTCATACAACTCTTATCACAGTCCATACATGTACATACATCAATTGTATCAAGTACATCCGTACATTATTTGCCCTAATCATTCTCAAAGCATTTGCTCTCCACTTAAGCCCTTTGCATCAGGTCCTCTTTTTTTTCCACTCCCTCCCCGCTCCCCCCTCCCTCATGTGCCCTTGATAATTTATAGATTATTATTTTGTCATATCTTGCCTATCCGGAGTCTCCCTTCACCCCCTTCTCTGTTGTCTGTCCCCCAGGGAGGAGGTCACATGTAGATCCTTATAATCGGTGCCCCCTTTCCAACCCACTCACCCTCCACTGGTTCTGAAGGTATCATCCCCCCTGGATTCGTGTGCCTCCAACTCCCATATGCACAACCTCTGTTCTATCCATATGTACAACCTCTGTTCTATCCAGACTTGCAAAGTAGAATTTGGATCATGATAGTTGGTGGGGAGGATGCATCCAGGATCTTGGGGAAAGCTGTATTCTTCATCGGTGCTACATCAAACCCTGAGTGACCCATCTCCTCTCCTAAACCCCTCTATGAGGGGATCTCCAGTGGCCGACAAATGGGCCTTGGGTCTCCAAAACATTTGCTTTCTAGTTGAGCCCTTGCTATTAGCTCCTCATGTTTACCCCTCACTCCCCGTGCCCCTCCCCCATGAACCCTTGATAATTTAGAAATTATTATTATTTTGTCATATCTTACACCCTCCGACGTCTCCCCTCACCCACTCCTCCACTGTCCGTCTCCCAGGGACAGAATTATATGTAGACCTGTCATCTGTGCCCCCATCTCCCTGATGCTCCCTCCACCCACCCAATATCGCCACTCTCACCACTGGTCCTGAGGGGTTCATCTGTCCTGGATTCCCTGTGTTTCAAGTTCCTATGTGTGCCACTGTACATCCTCGGTCCAGCCCGATTTGTAAGAGAGAATTGGAATCCTGATAGAGGGGTGGGAAGCATTCAAGAACTAGAGAAAAATTGTATATTTCATCGCTGCTACACTGCACCCTTTCTGGCTCATCTCCTCCTCACAGCCTTCTGCAAGGGGATGTCCCATTTCCCACAGATGGGCCCTGGGTCGCCACTTCGCAGTCCCCTCATTCACAATGCTATGTTTTGGTGTTTTTTTTGCACTTTGATGGCTGGTACTTGATCCCTTCCAGGCCTTGTGATCTCACAGGCTGCTGTGCTTCTTCCAGGGGGCTTTGTTGTTTCTTAGCTGGATGCCCTTTGTTTATCTTCCCGCATAGAGAGCCCAGATGCTTAATCTTTTGGCAGCCAAACATCATCAGCTTTCTTCACCGCATTTGGTTATACACCCGCTTTGTCTTCAGCAACTGTGTCGGGGTAAGCTAGTGTGCTTCATCTATGTGGCTTTTCTTGTTTCTCAGATAGTTGGCCACTTGTTTATCTTCAGACTTTGAAGACTTCAGATGCTCTATCTTGTGGTACATGGGGACCATCAGCTTTCTTAACCACGTTTGCTTGTGCGTGCATTGTCTTCAGTGATCATGCCAGGAAGGTGAGCAGTTCAGACTGCCAAACTGTTAGAACAAAGTGTTCTTGTGTTGAGGGAGTACTTGAGCAGGGGCCCACTGTCCATGTGTTTTCTTAATACTAAACCTGTAAATATATGTACATAAATCTATTTCCCCAGGTCACTCATACATAAATAGATTTACATCTGTGTGCACCTGTATTTAAATCTCTATGACTACCTTTGCCTCCTAATTCTTTCCTCTATTTCTTTGTATTTTCCTAATGTCCCACTATCACGTTCAGCCTTCTTTTGGGTTTTATGAATTCCTCTCAGTTATATGGCCCTTGATGGAGCCCTGCCAGACCTCCTTCACCCTGTTTGTCACTGATTTTGGATCACTTGTTGTTCACTTGGCCCTGGGTTTGTTAATACCCTCTTCCTTCCCCCGCCTCTCCTACTTACATGTCCCTCCAGAACTGTCATCCCGTTGTTCTCTCTCTTCTGGCTTGATTAGCCCACATATCCTTCCAGGTAAACATGCTATGTCCCATCACAAGACCGAGTACAAGGAAGCAAAAGAAAGTAGAACAATAGCTACAACACCCAAAACGACCATATGAATAGTTGAGGGTCAGTGTGTTGTCCTTCCCGGGTGCTTACCAATAGAGACTGATGGGGTGCCATGCCCAGGCACAGCCTCTATCCCTGGGGACTTCATTGCTCGGCTCCCCTGCTGCTTTGCTACATGCCCCCATGGCTGGCTTTGGGGTAGTGAGCTCATAGCGGACACAATTCCCGCCGTGTGTCTCTAGTGTTGTCTCTGGGGCTCTGGGTCAATGAGGAACGCTGTGTCCCGTGGGGAGGCCTGCCTTGTGGTCATCTCTGTGCATTGCTCTTCTGAGCAGGAACATTGTCCGCAGGGCTTGGTGAGCCAGGATGTCCTTCACTCTTTCATTTTTTTCCCTGTCTGCCCTCATTGGATCCTCCTTGCTCTGATCTGAAAAGTTTCCCTTCTTGAACGGTAGCTTCAGTGCTGGGATAAATATCTTTAAATATTCTCCTGTAAACACACCAACTAACCAAGCACACTCACCCTACCAGTTTCTGGTGGGCAGCTCTTTTTCCCAGGCGACACTGGGTCAGGCGACAATCTGAGAGGCCGGCCAGCAGGCTCTGTGGGTTCACTGACACAGCCAGGCAGGACTTGACCTCTGACTGTCCCTCCCCACAGTGACTGCCTCAATGGAAAGGGACCTACGGCCTCGGGTGATTTGGGATCTCGTTTTCATGAGCTTCTGTATCAACCCCGACAGAAACTATTTGGACTACAACAAATATGGCTGCTACTGTGGGCTCCCTGGATCGGGCACTCCAGTCGATGAGCTGGACAGGTGGGCGCTCTGCAGGGAAGGGGGTGGCTTGGTGGGTGAGGGGCGAGGCGGGGGATGGGAACGGGACAAGCGAGGCACAGGGAGAGGACTTGCACGTGGCATGTGGACTGCGCAGATCCCAGCAGCTGCAAGAGGACCCTGTGTCCATCCCAAGCTTCCTGAAGCAGCTGGGGCTGTGGGAACGTGCCTCCTACTGCCCTCTAGCGGCACCGAACGGCAATGCACATCAACCCAACAGTCCAGGTGTCTTCTGCCTGCGCCCAGGGAGCCCATTCTCACGCCAGGGACCCGCATCTATTGCACAAACTATATCTTTACCACAGGGTGTCTGAGAGGACTCCTTTACAGGGTAGACAGCCTCAGCTTTCTCCCACGGAGCAGCTGGTGCAATCAAACCTCTGACCTTCCATTAGCATCTGGGTTATTACCCACTCTACCCCCAGGGCTGGGGCTCCCAGCAGGGTAAGCTCCCTGTCCCCTCACGTGGAGAACTGCTGTTTCCAGTCCAGATATGTCCCGTCCCACGCGACGTTCACTGTGGATCCTGGAGGAGAGAGTGGGAATTGGGGGGTACAAGAGGCACGGATAATGAGGACAAGACAATATCCTGACCAAGTCCTGATTTAATGAACAAAGAGTCACAGTTTATAATGGCCAGCCAAGGGGCGGAGCCTCAGCCGCACATGCAGATTAGGCTACCTTGGCAACAGGCCAATCAGGGAGTTCAGGGAAGAGAGCCCTGCCCATGAGTCAGTAAGGGCTTACAGTCTTCAATTAGGTATGCAGAGGAGTGGCATGTACACGCAAATCAAGCATAAGGGAGGACAATCTTTTGCCCAATCAAGGGGATGCAGGGCATGGGTGCTTATCTTTACAGCTGCAGTGCTCTGTCACGTAGGCTGGGGTAGAAGAATGCCCAGAGCTCAGGCTAATAAATTCCAAGTAATGGCCAGGCCTCATGGCTCCAAGCATGTCCTAATAAATTCCAACCAATGGCCGGGCCTCATGGCTCTGGACACAGATATACTGATCCTCAATCTACATTTTAACAAAGTGATTCTGGGCTCTTAACAGCGTAGATTCTGATTCAGTCTGTAGCCAGGGAATGTGTGAACAGGGTTGAAGTGCCGCTTCAAAATTATCACTGCATCTTTAGGACATGTACTTTCCTACCATGCTCATTTCTATGGAGCCCTGGTGACATCGTCGTTATGTGGTGGGCTCTGATCGGCAAGGTCAACAGTTCAAAACCACCAGCCACTATGTGGGCAAATGGAGGGGGTTTCTGGCCTGATAGAGACTGACAGGCTAGCAGATTCTCCAGGGCAGTTCTCCCTGCCCTACGTACAGGTCCCTCAGACTAGGCATCTCCTCAATGACAGTGCATTGGGTTTTGCCTTCCATTGTGTTTGCATTGGTAACTGCAAGGTGGGCCGTTCAAGCTCACCAGCCGCGCTACATCAGGAAGACGAGGCTGGGTGCTTCCACAATGACTCACAGTCTAGGAAACCCTTTCTGGTTCCTTCTGCGTTGCAGTCCGCTCAGTGGCCTTGATTTTTCTCTCGCTTCTGGGACCTTGTTAAAATCGCTGTCAACAAACACGTGATGAAAGGACCTAAGAAGGTGGGACAGGGGGAGGGGGAAGGGGTTGTTGGCATCCTGACGGCCTCAGGACCTTCTGTCTTGGAACATCTCAACTCTACTTGTTGTGAGAGGAAACACGCCCTATGGCCCTGCGTCCTGCTGCAGACTCAATTCTATTCCCCTCCCCCTCCAGGTGTTGCCAGACTCAGAAATCCTGCTATGAGAAGGTCAGTGACCTGAGTAGCTGTAATTTCCTCCAGAGAAATCCCTTCTTCAAGTTGTATGAGTTCACATGTTCCAAAAAAGAAATCATCTGCAGCAGTATGTACCCAGTCCTCATTGGCCTCTGGGCCCCAGTGTGTGTTGAGGGGAGGAAGAGGGGGCCAGGGTCAGGGGGAGTTGAAAGCGTTATGATGCCCATCATCTATTGCTCCCTTTCCTTTGGTCAGTGTGTGTCTCTTTACTACTATGACATCGCTATGAGATAGACTAGTATTATCTCTATTATCCAGATAAGAAAACTGAGGCTCAGTCATGGAGCTGGGAAGCTCCTGGGAGGTGGTGTTCATGTCTTTATGTCTGTATCTGTTGCTTCGCTTGGGCCCAACTATTCACTTTCACACCAAGCTAGCGTTACTAGGCAGAAACGTGAGGGGGGTGGGGTGGCTTTCATCAACAGAACTTTATTTTCTCACTCGTTAGGAGGCTAGGAGCCTGATTTCAAGGGGCTACCCAGGGCAGGCTTTCTCTCTGTCTGCTCTGATGGAAGCCTTTGTCCCTTCTGGGCCTCAATCCGTGAGTGCCTGGCCTGTGACTTGACCTCTCTCTGCCCCTCACTAAGAAGTCCATCTCTTTATTTCTCCAAAGACACTGACTCACACCCAGCCTGCACTGATCCTGGACTCCTGCACATCACAGTCAGTCCACCCCCAACTGGGATTGTGACTCTCAGCAGCAACGTACAACAGGGACTTTGGGCATGGGGGCAGGGCAGGTGGGGACAAAATTCAGTGACATCAAACACAATCTCAAAGGCCTCTCCACATTCAATTCAGCGATGCTGCTTACAGTCTTCAAGCTGGGCATCCATTTCTGCTCTCCTTCCCCACGTCGTCCCAGGGGTGGCGCTTGGCTTTCGATGGTCTCTCTGCTGGTTGCTGACTGTGTGCTCGTGGCAGCCTGGCTACAGTGCTTCCTGATTCAGAATGCTGCCTGAGAATCAGCGTTTAGGAGGCCCGGGGCATATGCCCTAGCTAAGCATGTAGCCCAATTCCCAGATGAGGAAGCTGAGGTTCAATACACTTGCTGGTGCCCAAACCACAGAGCTTACGCGTGGTGGACCCGGCTTAACCAAAAAGCTATGCAGCTGACGCTCACGATCAGACCTCTGTGATACTCGGGGTCAGATAGCAGATACCGAATTTAGCCCTCATGATGGCCTTCCTGTCCCTAACTCTCCCATCCAGGATCTATCTTGACTGCGTCCTCCTCTCTCCTTGTCCTTCCCCAGGCACCAACACCAAATGCCAGGCCTTCGTCTGCGAATGCGACCGCAATGCTACCATCTGCATGTCCAACGCGCCCTACAATGCGTCCAACAGGAATATTGGTTACAGGGTGCCCTGTCAGGACTGAGCACCCCCTCTGACCGGAGCCTTCCAGTTGCCTTTGCGTACACCCTGCCTCCATTAAAGCACCTGTGGAAAGGCCCGTGTCTCCAGGTGCTTTGTCTCTAGCCTGGGAGCATCCTGCAAGCAGCTCCGTGAGGCTGGCCGTAGGGGAATCCCCAGCTCCGCACAGATTGCCAGTCATGGACGTGATGGGCGCTCATCCGCATGACGCATGAGGACCTGACCCTCCGAGAAGGAGGTCTCTTTCCCAAGAGCACAGAGATGGAGGAGTCAGAATGTGACCACATGTGTCTGAGGGGAAGGCGGCCCGGGGTGCTGTTGGGTGGGGCTGGGGCCGGGAGACCAAACCAAGCAGGCCCTCTGAGCAACAAAGATGAACCTGTCTGCTCCCACAGTCTCAGTACCCATGGGAGCAGTTAGGTCCACTCAGTCCTGTCCGGTCTCTATGAGTCAGAATCCACTCACTTGCCTGTGGGTCTGCTAACCAGGAGGGAGGTGGTTCTACTCCCTCCTAGAGGGTCACTGTGAGTGGACAGGGGTTGGTTTGCTATGGATCAGATGGAAACACCTGAACTCTGAAGGACTAAGTCACAGGCCCATTTGCCCACCAGGTGTGAGTTATGTCTACTCGGACATTGCACGGCAGCAGAGTGAATAGGGACAGGCAGAGGAGGAAAGCCTATCAGAAAAACAGCGACCAGCAAGGCGCTTACTGCCCTGAAACGTCTCCACCGGGCTCCTCACACCATCAGAGGCTGACGGAGAGGGCCTGTGAGTGGAATTGGATTTGGGGGCCACGTCCCCTTTGCTGTGAATGCTGCTATGCTCTGGGCCAGCCCAGGATGCGCCTTGGAGGCCAGGATCGCGAGAGTTCGCCTTCCATACTTTGAACCATTTTATCTGGGGCGTCTGTCCCTAGAGAAGGACATCATGCTTGGGAAAGCAGAGGGGCAGAGAAAAGGGCAAGACCTCAATGTGATAAAGACCCCAAGCTCAGGAACCATTGTGAGAATGGCCAGGCTCAGGACATGGTCTTATTCTGGGGAAAGCAGGGTCACTGTGGGTCAGAACTGACTCATGGCCCCGAACCACAACAAGTGAGCAAACGGAGGTGTGGGTTCCCTGATGGCCACAGCAGCCTCCTGTCCAGTTTATAACGGGGCTGCTGTTGGCTGCTGTCCAGTCCACTCGGATCGGCCAGAGGAGGAGGCTCCTGTCCGCTGTCAAGGCTGCGGCCTTTTGAAGGCAGCTCAGCAGGCCTGTCTTCCCAGGTGTCGCAAGGGGGTTTACACTGGACTGGACGCACTGTCACCCAGTTGATGCCAATCAGCCCGACCCTATACTCCAGGGCAGACCTGCTCCGGTGAATTGCCAAGAACAGAACTCGTCACAGGAGTAGAAAGCTCCATCTTTCTCCCTCAGAGCAGGTGGTGGATTCAAACTACTGGCCTTGAGATTTGCAGCCCACCTGGTATCACCATGCTACCAGGGCTCTGTTTGAGGGCCTCAGTAATCACCAAATAAGCCGAACTGAAAGGAACCGCCATCCGGGCTCTCAACCGAGAATTGCCAGTCTCCTCATAGCGCCTAGCACTTACCACACGTTCATGAAAGAATCCTACAATTTAGCCACCAACTGATGCAGTCACGGGGAAAACATGACCAGGGTTACCTCCTTTGGGCAAAACAAACAAGCCACTTGACTCAGCGCAACCTAGACCATCTTCAGGCAGAGGGACATCTGAGTCAGGGAGCAGGTAGATTGCTGTGTGCACAGGTGTCTCTGGGTCCGGTCGCCGTTTCCTATTGGTCAGGTTGGCCCAGCCCTCCTGACTGCACAGGCTCCTCCCACCCTGCTTGGGGATCTCCCACCCTGGTGAGGTCCCTCCATTCCTGCTCAGGCCCCGCCCACCGCGCCCAGGCCCACCTCCTCTTACACAGGCTCGCCCCCCTCTTCCTCAGGCACAGTGGCCAGTGTGAGGGTTGGCTAACAGAGTAGTGGGCAGCTGAGGTTCTGCTGGCGACCCAGGTCCCTGGCTGCTTCCAGGCGGGAGCATGAATCCCAACGGAAGAGCCAAGTAAAAGATTTGAATGCGGAAAGCAAGTGGTCTAGCAAGGGCTGTTTGTCCCTCTGGGGATCACTCTGTGCCCCCCTCCCCCACCTCGGCACTCCCCTCCCATGTTCCCAAGCTTCTTCCTGTCAATTCCAGTTGGTAACTCAGACCAGGGTTTGATTGCAGTCTAGGGAGGGAGGCTGGTTAGGAATGGTCTGGAAAGAAGAGTGGGTAATCCAAAAAGGGCCTAGGGAGCTGGATGGCTAGGAGGAGAGGTGAGTGGATGTTCAGCAAACCAAGGGTCCCTGGGCACCCAAATCCATACTCAAATCCCCTCCCCCGTTACTGGGCTTATAAAGAGATGGGAATCTGACCCCATAGATCGGGGTTACTTAGTACCTGTCTGTGGGGAACTCCCCTTTATCCCTCTCCCGTCTGCTGCTCAGGGGTCCCGGCTTCATCTTCAGGACTGGATTGGGTCACTTGTGGATGATTCTTCAGCCTGCCCCTCTTTCTTCCCAAGGTGCCTTAGGGCAGTCTCTTATTGCACCAGCTCTCTGCAGCGTTCACAGAGAGCTCCCAGAACCGGACAGAATGGGATGCAGTTCACCATAAACCCCTTGCTGACCTTGGGCAGGTTGCTGAAGTCTGTGAGCCTCAATCCTCATTTTGGAGAAGCTGTCAGAGAGCTTGTGTTACTGAGTGTAGGAATGAAGTCAGCAAATGTGTGGTACAATGTTCTGGGGAATGAAGGGGGCACTTCTTTTTCATTGTCTTCAGAAAGGATTTACTGCACTGAGCGGGATTTCAATCGGGCCTTGTAGGACCCTGGCGGTCCATGGTTAGCCACTGGGCTGCGACCCACCTGGTCAGCAGTTAAAACCACTGGCAACTCCGTGGGAAAAGTAAACAGTGCCAGTCTCAGAAAGCCCCGGGGGGAGGCTCAGAGTCAGCACGGCCGCCATGCAGGGAGTGTGCTTTGGCAATGAGACAAATTCAGAGACCTGCACACGTGGCAGTGTCACTGTGGCTTCAGGACTGTCTTGTAGGGTCCAGAGAAAGGAGAACCAACAGCGGACTCACTCTGAGCTAGATGTAGGGACAGGGTTTGTCCCTCCCATGTCTGCAAAGGCCCCCATAGAGGAGGCTGGTAGAAATCAGACAACCATCGAACACTGTGATAGGAGTGAGCTGTGGGCATTTGGGCCACTTCTTCATACACTTTACTTGTCCCTGCAGGTCCTGCTCTAGCCGGATCTCATATATACCTCTTCCATTTAGCTATGGAGTGTCCCTGCCCACGTCCAACTTGATGACTCTGTGGGTCAGACAGTACCCGGTTCACGATGGTCAGCTCAGGCCTCATGGTGACTTGGTGGCCGATGGTGAAGTGTTCAATCTCCACCAGGGCCCAGTAACAGGCCAACAGCAGTTTTTCACAGTGGGAGTTGTTGTCTGCACAGGATGGCAGGACATTATGCCAAAATCCCAGTGGTCACACTGTGAGTCACCTACAGGGGCCTGCCAAAGGCCCCACACTGCATCTCGATCTCCAACTGACACCTCTAGCACCATCGGGTCAGCTGGATCACATGGTCTCAGCGGCTAAGCAGCTGGCACGGCCTCCTGAACCTGCTGCAGAGCCTTCTCGTGTCCTGGGCCCCACTCAGAATAGGAGGCCTGTGGTGTCACTAGATAAATAGCCTGAAGTAGAACCCCCATATGAGGGATATACTTCCTCCAACAATCCAAAGAGGCCCACTGGGCATTGTGCCTCCTGTTTAGTGGTTTGGGGTGTGGGGAAGATGCAATAGCTTATCCTTCACTTTAGTAGGAATGTCTCGACCTGCCCACACCACTGGACCCCTAGATATTTTACCGAGGTGGAGGATGCCTGAATCTTCGTTGGGTTAATTTCCCAACCTCTTGCACACTGATGTTGTACCAATGAATCTAGAGTCGTCGATACATCCTCCTTAGTGGTCAATGAGCATAATGTCTTCATTAGAATGGACCAGTGTGAGAGTTTGTGGATTAGACAAGGTTCAGGTCTCTGGGGACTAAATGATGGCAGCGGGCAGAGGAGTTGTTGTACCCCTGGGGGAGAAGTGTGAAAGTGTATTGTTGGCCCTGCCAGCTGAAGGCAAACTGCTTCTGGTGGTCCTTTGAGACTAGTGTTGAGAAGACGGCATTAGCTAGATCAATAGTTGCATACCATGTACCAGGAGAAGTATTAATTTGCTCAAGCAATGAAATCCCATGTGGAATGGCAGCTGCAATGGAGTCCCCACTGTCATTCTCCAGGGTCCATCTGTTTTCTTTGAAGGCTAAAGAGGTGAATAAATTGGGGATGTGGTAGGAATCACCACCCCAGCATCATTCAAATCTGTGATGGTGGCACTGGTCTCTGGAATCCCTCCAGCAATGCGGTACTGCTTTTGGTGTACTAGTTTTCTAGGCAATGGCAGTTCTAATGGTGTCCACTTGGCCTTCCTACCATAATATCCTTTTTCCACATTTCAGGGATCCAATATGGTGGTTCTGCCAGTTTCTAATATGTGTATCCCAATGATGCATTCTGGAACTGGAGAAATAATGACAGGATGAGAACAGGGGTCCCACTGGACCCTTGGTAAGGTGTATCTGACCTAAAACTCCATTGATAATTGGACTTCCATATGCCCCCCTCTGACTGGCATGTCGTGAAAAACTTTTGGTCTCCTGGAAATAGTGTCAGTTCAGAGCCAGTGTCCAGTAACCCCAAAAAGTGTGATGATTTCCTTTCCCCCAATGAACAGACACGCTTGTGAAAAGTGGCTGGTCCCCTTGGGGAAGGCTAGGAAACAGACCAACAGTACAGACCTTCAGTGATGTAGGAGGAGCCTTCTTCCTTTTTTATATCGTTTTATGAGGGGCTCATATACTCTCATCACACTCCACACATACATCAATCATGTGAAGCACATTTGTATAGTCATTGACCTCATCACTCTGAAAACATTTGCTCTCCACCTAAACCCCTGGCTTCAGCTCCTCATTTTTTCCCTACCTTGCCCCTCTCGCCTCCCTCATGAGCCCTTGATAGTTCACAAATTATTGTTTTGCCATATCTTGCCCAGTCCGACGTCTCCCTTCACCCACTTTCCTGTTGTCTGTCCCCCAGGGAGTAGGTTATATGTAAATCCTCATTATCGGTTCCCCCTTTCCGACCCATCCTCCCTCCACCTTCCCAGTATCACCACTCACACCACTGGTCCTGAAGGGATCATACACCCTGGCTTCCCTGTGTTTCCACTTCCTGTCTGTACCAGTGTCCATCATCTGGTCTAGTCTGATTTATAAGGTAGAATTGGGACCATGATAGTGGGGAGTGGGAGTGAAGGAAGCATTTTGGAACTAGAGGAAAGCTGTATATTTCATCGTTGCTACATTGCACTCAAACTGGCCCACACCCTCTCCAAAAGCCCTCTGCAAGGGGATGTCCAATTGTCTACAGATGGGCTTTGGGTCTCCATCTGAACTTCACCCATCTTTCACAATTATATGAGTTTTTGTTCTGATGATGCCTGATACCTGATCTCTTTGACATCTCGTGTTCACGCAGGCTGATATGCTTCCTCCAAGTGGGATTTGTTGCTTCTGAGCTAGATGGCCGCTTGTTTACCTTCAAGCCGTTAAGACCCCAGATGCTATATCTTTTGATAGCCGAGCACCATCAGCTTCCTTCACCACATTTGGTTTTTCAACTGCTTTGTCTTCAGCGATTGTGTCAGGAAGGTGAGCATCATAGAATGCCAATTTAATAGAAGAAAGTATTCTTGCATTGAGGAGTACTTGGGTGGTGCCCAATATCCTTCTGCTACCTTCATACAAAATTTATAAATCTATGAACATAGATCTATTTCCCCATCCTCATATAGAAATATATTTACATAAGTACATGCCTTTATTTAGACCTCTTTGAATGCCCTTTTCCTCCGAGATCTTTCTCTATTTCCTTTGATTTTCCTCTTGTCCCACTATCAGGCTCAGTCTTCATTTGGGTGTCAGTAATTCCAATTAGTTACATTCATTACCCTTGATCAGGCCCTACGAGGCCTCTGACACCTTCCTGACCACCGATTTGGATCACTTGTTGTTCCCTTGTCCCCGGGTTTCTTAACACCACTACCGTTTAACCCACCTCCTCCTCTCCCATGTCCCCCCGGAACTGTGGCTCCTGTTGTTTTCTCCTCAAGATTATTCATCCAGCTTATCTTATTTAGACAGACCTGCGGAGATAATAACATGCACAAAAACGAGACAGAGCAAAACTGAGCAACAACGTACCACAAAAGAACAACAAACTTAGAGTCCTTCTTCAAAGGGACCTGGCCTTCCCCTCATCAAGGAGCTGTGGGTTTGTCAACTGGCTCAGGTCTGGGAATTGCAAGGAATATGATTGAAAAATTAGTGACCAGGAGGTATGGGGAAGAGGTCTGTGGCTAGACCTCTCTGAATGGGCTGAGAAAGTGAAGATAATTGGGTCTCATGTGAAAGTACCAAAGGGTTACCTCTGAAGAGGATGACGTTAACCATCTAGTGGATCAGGTGACTCGCGCTGTGGAGACTGGCTCTCCTCTTTCTCTGCCACTCCTGTCATCGCCCAATGGGCACATGAACAAAGTAGACATGTTGGCAGGCATGGAGGTTATGCATGGGCACAGCATCATCAATTTCCACTCACCAAGGCTGACTTGGCCACTGCCACTGCTGAGTGGCCCATCTGCCAGCAGCAGGAACCAAAATTAAGTTCCAGATATGGGCCCATTCCTCGGGGAAATCTCATAGGACCACTTCCGTCATGGAGGGGCCGTGGCTTTGTTCTTACTGAAACAGACACCTACTCTGGATATAGATGTGCCTTCCATGCCGGCAGTGTTTCTGCTCTTACCTCCATTCCTGTACTCACAGAATGCCTCATCCTCAGGCATGGCACCCCACAGAGCATTGCTTCAGATCAAGGACTCACTTCACAGCAAATGCAGTGCAGCCTTGGGGCCAGAATCAGGGAATCTACTGTCGTATCTTGTTCCTCATCATCCTGAAGCAGCTGGCTTGACACAATGATGGCATGGCCTCTAAAGACACCATTACGGTGCCAGCTAGGTGGCAGCAACTTGCGGGTCTAGGACAGTGTTCTCCAGGAGGCTGTATCAGTTCAGAACCAGTGGGCAATACTTGGTGCTGTGTCTCTAACAGCCAGAATTCATGGGTCCAGGAACCAAGGGATGGAAGCTGGAGTGGCACCACTCACTATTCCTCCTGGTGATCCACTTTCAAAACGGATAGGAGATCAGCTGTCTCAGAAACAGGAAGGGGAGCTCTCTCCACTGTGCACAACAGAGAGCCCAGGGCACAGCCCGACCTTTGGATCCCAAGGTTCCTGCTCATTGAACCTCCTTGATCCAGGAGATGCCTGAGTAGCGGTGGCACAGAGCCAGGCTCAGAATGGTGCATTGTCCAGCCCACAGAGCAAATTAAACTGAACGCTTTGGGGCCAGAAGCTTGGCTCATGTAGCCAAGAGACCCTCTGACACCGAATTAGGGAGCTGGAGCTGAGTGACTTTGGGATGAGGTTTACAGAAGGGTGGGTGCCCTTTGGACCTGCCTTGGGAGCCCTTAAAGAGCTTGGGCCGATAGCCCAAGCAGGGCAGGCCAGACCAAGAGCCTGAAGGCCAGAGAGCCCAGCCTGCGGGCACGGCAGCAGAGCAGCTGTCCAGATTGAAGGTCTGTGTCCTGAGCATTTCTCTGCACAGCTGTAACCTGCTCCCTTCACAATCCTAGATGCCATCTGAGTGCTATGTGGCCTCTGCAAGGGACGGTGGGACCCACTGACACAGAGGGAGCGCCATCACAGGGATGGGACCTGCTGCCTCTCTGACTCTGTTCACAGCGCTGTGGTGGGGGAGCTGCAGGGCAGAGTGACCACGGCACACCTTGGTGTCACACAGGAGGCCGGGCCGATGCCCTAGGACCACAGACCAAGGGCACAGTGAGAGCTGACATCCCCAGAGGATGCATGATTCTCCAGGTGACCGCACTCAGAAGGGGCTAGAAAGTGTCGCATTGGTGGAAAGCCAACGATGTCAAAAGAAGGAGAGAGTCCCAAAGTGCCAGATTCCTCTGTGGATTGTTCTTTTTTTAAAAAAAGAGCATTCCCTTTGGGGAGCAAATCATGAACAGAGCGAACAAGCCCACGGCCCTCACGACTTGGTCGCCTGCTCCGTGCCTGTGTGAAGGCCCTGAAGAGCCTGTCCAGCCCCCTGTCCAGCTCCCACCGGCACATGCCCACTTTTGCAGGTCTCTTGGCTACTGTGACTGCCGCCTGGTACTTGTTACCAGGCAGAATCTCTGCCCTCCTGTCCTGCACACTGATGGCCACAGCGCACTGCAAGCCAAGTAACACTAATGCAGTCTGCAGGCTGGGTTCTCCTGCTGGCTGGGAGGGGATCAGGCGGCCTCCCCACACTCGGTGCCGTGTGCAGTGAGCGCTGGACTCGCATGCAGAGGCCTTGGTTCCAGACTGCCCGCAGGGTCCTGAGAAGAAAGGCTTGGTGGTCCACTTCCACAAGGCCACAGCTCATGAACCTGACAATTGACTTTGGGCGTCGGGTGGCTTTACTCTGGACAAGAGGGCAGGAAGTTGTGTGCTTGTAGCCTCAGGACCTCAGTACAGTATGTGTCACTGTGGGTTGTTTGAGCCTGGCCTTGTGAAATGCTAAAAGGGGAAGAAAGACACACTTCCTTTTTGTTGTCTTTGGAAAGGATGTCTTGGAATGAACCTGAGTGGCTTTGGTACTCATGGTTCCCTGGTGGGTCATGGTTACCCATGTGGCTGTGATCCACCTGCTCGGCAGTTCTAAGCCAGCAACAGCTCCGTGGGAGAAGTAAACAGTTACTGTCTCCCCAAGCCACAGGGTGGCTGTGTCAGCACTGACCGCAGGGCAGTGAGCGCGGCTTTGGTGTTTAATCAGACACACGGGCCTGCACACGTGCATCTTGAAGTAGGGTCTTGAGGAAGGTCCTGTGGGGTCCAGAGAAAGGAGGACCCACCGTGCACCATTGCTCTGCGGGCATGGATGATTCATCCATGTGGTTGGGGGTGTTCAGGAACGTGGGGAATCATGCGTGATATGTCAGCGCTACACTCTCCCTTGGTTGAATCATCCCTTTTTCATACCACTTCTGTGGCGGGGGTCGGTGGGGGGATATCCAGTTATTTACAGATGGGCTTTGGGTCTCCACTCCAGCCTTCTCTTGCGCATCCATAGATTTGTCTGTAGTAGATTATTTTGACACCTGACGCCCGATCCCATGGACACCTCATGATCACACAGGCTGGTGTGCTTCTTCCGTGTGGGCTTCCCTGCTGGATGGCCACTTGTTTGGCTCTATGCCTTTCAGATCCCAGACGCTCTATCTTTTGATAGCCGGGCACCATCCGCTCTGTGCACCACATTGATTCATGCACCCATGTTGTCTTCAGCAATCATGTAGGAGGGTGAGTATCCAGGAGTGCCTTGTTGTCAGAACAAGGTGTTCTTTTGTTAAGGGCGAATTTGAGTAGAGGCCCATCGTCTGTCTGCTCTCTTAATACCTACCATATGAATATATGTACATTGGCTTTTATCCCTTTCTTTATAAATTAATATATTTACATACGTACATGCCAGTAGCTAGCTATACCTCTGTAAATAGCTTTTTCTTCTCATTTTTCCTCCCTTTCCTTATACCTTCCTCCTATCCCATTATCATGCGCACCCTCCATTCAGCTCTCAGCATTTCCCCTCAGATACATTGTTCTTCATCAAGCTCCACCTGACATGTTACGCCCGCCTCATCATCAGTTTCAGATCTCATTGTTCCATGATTTCTTAGCTTTGGGCTCCCCTCTCCCCCTTCCTATCCGCTCCTCTCCCATGGTCTCCCGGAACCGTGGACCCATAGTTTTCTCCTCGGGAATGTTCGTCCTACCTAGCTGATACAGATAGACACGGGGCGAAAACATAAAAAAAGACAAAACATGATACAACAAACACAACTAATCGGAAAAGGAGGGAATGGAGAAAGGAAAACAGTCCTAGGACAGACAGGCAAGGGAGCCAGTTTCCTGTAAACACCAGCCTTGTGGGAGAGCCCTCACGGGGTACCGGCTGTTGGTGTAGGGGCAGGCTTTCTGTCAGCACTGAGCCCTCTGGGGCGGCGGAGAAGCGCCCTCTGAAGACCGTCCGCGGATCACAGGACGCCTTGTCTGCAGGCTCCGCTTCTGAGCGTACAGTTGTGACAGCTTCCACCCTTTCCCCCGTGAATGGTGGATCCAAGCACTTTCCCTGGGAACTTTAATGCCATTGGGGTAGAGAGAATTACTGGCAAAGGACCCTTCCACACTGTCTTGAGCTAGGAATTGGGGCCCCGTGCTTCCAGGTTTTTATAGGAACTTGGTCTACAGGCAGGCACAGGGCTGGTAGCTTTTCGCCCCCTTGGGCGTGGAGGAGCCCACACGGATGGAATGCCCCCTGGCATGGGCCTCCCTCATGGCATACTGCTGTCCTACAGCTGCTTCAGTGTCTACACCTGGCTCACGGACAAGGAAACATCGCCCATATAAGAGTTCACAGTGGCTGAAACATGTAGGATGACATGGACCAGTTCTGAGACTGAACAGAACTACTGGCAGTGCATCTTGCCAGTTCATCTGAGTGTCTTGTTCCAGTTAACTCAGGATTAATTTAAGTGTTGGTTAATTCTCTCTACCTGCCCCCAAGGACTGCAGGCTTCTGGCACAGTGGAGATGATAGGTTATTCCTAAGTGCTGAGACACTTCCTGAGTGATTTGTTGGGGAAACTAGCTTGCTGTCACTCTGCAGTGATTTGGGAAGCCGAAATCGAGGAGTCACTTTCCAAAGTAACATTTTAGACACTGGTGAGCTTCTTAGTGCAGGTGGGATATGCTGCAATCTCCCCAGGAAGAGTGTCTATGAACACCAGAAGATACTTCAATCCGAAGGTGAACAAGCGGCCATCTAGCTCAGAAGCAATAAAGCCCACATGGAAGAAGCACACCAGCCTGGGCGATCACGAGGTGCCAAAGAGACCAGGTATTAGGCATCATAAAAAATATACACACACACACACACACACACCATAGTGAATGAAGGGGGAAGTGCAGAGTGGAGACCCAAGGCCCATTTGTCGGCCACTGGAGATTCCCTCACAGAGGGGTTTAGGAGAGGAGACGGGTCAGTCAGGGTGTGATGTAGTACCGATGAAGAACACAGCTTTCCCCCAGATCATGGATGCTTCCTCCCGCCAACTACCATGATCCGAATTCTACCTTGCAGGACTGGATAGGGCAGAGGTTGGACACTGGTGCATATGGGAGCTGGAGGCACAGGGAATCCAGGGTGGATGATACCTTCAGGACCAGGGGTGTGAGGGGCGATGCTGGGAGAGTGGAGGGTGAGTGGGTTGGAAAGGGGGAACTGATTACAAGGATCCACATGTGACCTCCTCCCTGGGAGAGGGACGGCAGAGAAGGGGGGAAGGGAGACTCCGGATAGGGCAAGATATGACAAAATAACAATCTGTGGATTATCAAGGGCTCATGAGGGAGGGGGGAGCGGGGAGGGAGCGGAAAAAAGAGGACTTGATGCAAAGAGCTTAAGTGGAGAGCAAATGCTTTGAAAATGATTAGGGCAAAGAATGTACAGATGTGCTTTATACGATTGATGTATGTATATGTATGGATTGTGATAAGAGTTGAATGAGCCCCTAATAAAATGTAAAAAAAAAAAAAAAAAAGATACTTCAATCCTTGGATGGCAGGAACCTGAGTAAGATCTATCTGCCCGTCTTCCCCAGAGTAGGATCCCTTGCGCTGAGCAGGCTGACCCAGGTGATTTCTAAGTGTCCCTTGGAGACTGACGGTCTGGAGATGGGACCGTGACAGGTGGCTGACTTGATAGTCGAGGTGTGGTTTGCCCCTCAGAACTGTTGAGTGTGCGGGGTCAAAGAGGGTTTATAGCTAAGATGGGTGGCATCATGGACAGCTTTTGCAACTTTCCACTGCACCTTTGGGAAATAGGAGTTTGTTGCTTTTCTCCTGCTACCCATCAAGCCGGAGGCAGCATTCCTGAGTTTTAGCCTGTTCCATTTCTTCTGGAGAGTAATCTGGAAGAGGGCGCTGATTTTAGAGAAGTTAGGCATTTGAGGAGGCTAAGGGGTTTGTGCCCACTGCTGCCAGTCTGGCTGCCCTGTCAGCTGCTCGGTTGCCCACGCAACTTCCAAGTCCCTCTTGTGGTGCCCTGGCAATGCACTACTGCCACCTCAGCAGCTTTTTAGGCAGCCTCTAAGAGGGCCCCGAGCGAAGAGGGCCGTTGGAGTGGGGACCCATAGCCCGTCTGTGGATCACTGGATGCCCCCACCCCCCGCAGAAGTGATATATGGAAGGGATGACTCAATCAAGGTGTAGCGCAGCCCTGACGAATCACACATCATTCCTCTAGTTCCTGAACACTTCCCTCTCCCCCCACCCCACCCCACTACCATGACCCAGTTCTAACTTACAAATCTGGCTAGACTGGAGAACACACATTGGTACAGATGAGAGCTCTCGACACAGGGAGTTCAGGAGAGATAAACCCCTCAGGAGGGTTGAGGGATGGTCAAGAAGGGGGAAGGGGGAGAAAGGGGAAGCCTTCACAAGATTGGATATATAGTACCCACCCACTCTGCCAAGGGGACAAAAAAGAGAAATATGGGTGAAGGAAGACAAAAGACAGTGTAATATAGGAAATATATCAAGTATTGATCGAACATGCAGGAGGGTGGGGGAGGGAGAGAGAAGAGGAGCTTATATCAAGCGCCAATGCAGAAAATGTCATGGAAATGATGATGACAACATAGGTACAAACAGGCTTGATAACATTGATGTATGAAATGTTAATAAGAGTTGTAAGACCCCACAATAAAATCATGGGGGGGGCAGGGAGCAGAAACATCTATTCCACAAGCAATTAATCAAAAACACTGTCTTGGTTCCGTTCCCACCGTTAACGGCGCTTCCCTGCATAGTTTGATACCCTCTTTTGTGCCAGACTGATGAGTGTGCATGGAAAGCTAAAAATCCATGTTCTGAATCCGTACACAGAGTTAATAACTTTCATTCTGCTACCTTGACGCCCCCTGACAGAGCCACGAGTTCAGCCAGCTGGCTGAAGTACCCTGGGCCAGGGGATTGGCTTCACTGCCTTGGTTGCTGGAAACATTGGCATAACCGGCCCCGTGCACTCTATCGGTCATAAAGCTGTTACTGTCAGAGAACCAGACACAGTCTGTGAGAGCAAGCGGTTGGTCTTTATTAAACACACTTTAAGGTCTGGCCGAGGCCAGTTCTTAGATTGTAGCTCAACGCAGGAGTGGAGGAGCTCACAATCCTATGCAGAATCGGGGAGTAACGTTGCCGGATAGAGGGCGCTAGAAGTCTGGATGGTGACAACAGAGTTCTCTCTGAGAAGGATGTGGTGCTTTAATTGGCGGATGTTAGAAAGCCAATTATCGACTTTAGCTTGTAGCTCTTGAGCAATCCTGTGGTTAGTCAGGACCTCTAGAGCTCCTGCTCTGGGGATCTGAACTGCTTTTTGGACCAAGAGTGCCACGGCAGGTTTTGCGCACAGGCAGGGTGGCCAGCGGACTGAGGTAAGGGACATTTGGAAAGCTACAGTGGGAATTGGATGAGGCCTGTGGCCATGGCGGTGTGTGGCTCAGACTGTACATCTCAGCCTTGGCGAGCAGCTGGACATTCAGGGTCGACAAGGAAGCTACGAGAGAAGTACAAGTGGTCCCGGAGGCACCTAAGGGTTCTTCAAGGTGTTTGACTACAGGTGTTCCTGACACACCCATGACGGTGCAGACGTGTGGTGCCAGAAGTCCGGGAAGGAGGCCAGGACAGAGTAGACAGCACCAACTGAGAGAAAATGGATTGGCCCGCCTTCAAACATCCATGCACAGACCAGACCAGGAACAGCGGTCTCCTGCTACTGGGCCATCTGGGCTGGGCCGTTTGAATCCTCAGTCTAGCTACACACTCACCTGGGTACCTGCCCTAATAGGGGTGCCCAGAGGTCACAGTGCTGCCCAATGGCCAGTTTATTTGCAGAGACAGCGTTCAGCCAATCCGGTGGCCAGTGGCCCGGCGATGGCCCACATAACACGTGGTGCTTTGTTCAGGGGTCTTGGAAAGCTGGGAGGCAGTCGATGGGCATCGGTCAGCAATGGTGGCCAGTACCTGTGCGTGCCCAACATTCTTCCTTCTCTCCTTCTCCTGAGCGTGCACGTCCCGCTCGTTGGCCCTGTGGTCAAAGCGTGCACTGGCACTAGCGGCCATCTCGTCCAGGGTCAGTCCCTCAGGCTTTGCACTAACTCCTGGAGCTTTTCCCGAATGTCTGGTGCGACCTGTGTGAGAAATTTGTCTCTGAATAGCACTTGTCCTTCGAATGAGTCCATGTCTGCCGTGGTGTGAGTCCGGGACTTTGAATAGGTTCGTAGCGGTCACTCTAGTGCAGCTGATGGCCTTCTACTGCCATGACTTTAGTCCATTTTTGATACACTCCAGAATATGCTCCCATGCCCACCTGTTATTGGGATCATTATAACGCCAGGTGGGGTCAGCCGGAGGCACAGCTGTTTCTCCTATTGGATACTTACATTCATGACATGTAAATCTTCTGCAAACTTGCTAGCTCCTCCAGCACTCGCTGTTTCTCAAAGTTCGTCACAGCGTGCCCCAGAATAAACATTATATCGTTCCAAGTGAAGTCATAGGTTAGGGTGAGGTGCTGAAAGGTCTCTATGTACAGTCCTAGCCTGTCTGCTTAACTGCCTCGCTCACTCTTAATCTGCCTGAGCTCCATGAGGGTCAAAGGCTTGTGAAGGGCCCGGGGACCCAACTCCTCAGCTGCCTCTGTTAAAGTTGGCACTTTGACGGGGCCACCTTTCCCCCATCTTCCGTAGGCTCAGGGACCGAGGGTGGCGTGGCTGGGCAGTGGCGTGGATCAAAGGTGTTTACTGTTTCTCAAGAGGAAAAATGCTTTAACAGGCGGGACTGCACACACTTCCCCGTCCCTTTGCCAAAACCTTCCAGCTGGACCAGGACTGGAAGGGAAAGTACGCCGTTCCTCACCTAGGATTCCCCAGCACCTGGGAAGTACTGAGGCCAGATGGTGTTGCAGAAAGATATGAGCTGCTGTTTCTCTAGCGTCTTCGGGTCAAATGCATGTCAATGACACAGGGTACTGTGCCACGCTGTTCCCCTGGAAACAGACCCTTCTTTGCCCATCCAGAAAATGAAACAAGGAGACAAGAGAACCCCAGTATCATAATCTGAAGTCCCAGTACATGCGGAAAATAAGGCGCAGTGAAGTTGAACTTGAACTGATGACTGTGTCCATAGGAGTGGGTCTAAAGACCCCGTCTCTGCCAGCACACTGGGCCCCGGTGGTGTTTGAGACAGGGTGCAAGGGTCTCCTCGGCCCTCCTTGTACTGTGTAGTGTGCGCCGGACAGTAATGGCGAGGGTGTGGGTTCCAGCCTGCCTGGAGGATCCTCCGAAGGAAGGCTTGGTGATCTGCTTCCACAAGGCCACAGCCCATGGAATGAAAGCAAGGACTCTGGGCGTGGAGGGGGGGTGTGAACCCGGACATTAGGGCACGAAGCTGTGGCTTGTAGTCTCGGACCTCAGTACAGTGCGTGTCACTGTTGGTTTGTTAGAAACTGTTCGGTTGAGAGAAAATTCACAGACCAGACAAGTTCCCCTTAAAGTGTACAATATCAGGCTTTTCACCAGACTCAGAGTTGGGGAAACACCCCCAAAGTCCATTTTCAAACTTTGTCATGACCCCCCAAAAGAAATAGTGTGCCCGGGGCTGTCTCCGTGCCCGAGCTCCATGACCTCCCCGCACAGCCCTCAGCAATCACTGCTCTCCTTTGGGTGCCTGTGTCTCAGCCCAGCGGGGACCTCCCAGGAGAATGACAACATCCGGTGAATGGCAGACACTGGGCCCCTGTGCTCAGCTGGCATCTCAAGGTCCACGCGAGTGGTGCTGGCTCAGGGCGCCATCCCTCTGGCTGGCTCAGTGAGGCTCGATGGTGGGGCAGGGGGGGCACCCTTTACCTTCTCCCCTCCTTAGGAGACAGGGTGCCAAGTCCTTCCTGTTCACTGTCAGGAGCCCCGGCGGCACTGTGGGCTGAGCATGGGTCTGCTGAGCACCAGGAGTGAAACACACACACACACACACACACAAACACACACACACACACCATCCCACCCCACCAGCTTCCTTGAAGGAGAAAAGGGAGGCTGTCTGCTTCCCCCAGGCACTGACTCTGGAGGACACTGGTGGAGGAGAAGGAGTCAAGATTCACAAACCCAGCACTTCCTGATTCCTGCCTGGCTGGAATGGAGCAGTCCACCTGGTGTGGGGACCCTTATGCCAACCTCGTCCCCCTGCCACCAGCACACTCCATCCCCTATTCCCAGACCTCCTCTGGCAGAGGCCAGACTAGGAAGGGAGGCAGCTTAGTGATGGCCAGAGGGTGGAATGTGGGTTCTCCACAAAGGACCTGAGAAGAAGGGGAAGGGACGAAGAGAGGTTAGTGGGCGTTGAGCGAGGCAAGGTTCCCCGTGTACCCAAGTCCGTAATGAAATCCCTCCATCCTGGGGCATGACAACATGGAAGCCTGACCTCCATGCTTTGAGTTTGCTGAGTGCTTCTGCTTGGAGTGTTCCCTTTCTCCCCCACCCACACCCCGGCCCTGGAGCTGGGACGCATCATTCAGAACCGAGATAGCATCCCTTCAGGAAGTTTCCTGAGCCTGCTCCTCCGGGTTCCCAAGGTGCCCCTGAGCCGCTTGTTATTGCACCAGCTCTCTCCAGCGTTCAAGGGGGAGCCCCCAGAACCAGACAGACTAGCTTGGAGGTCAGGCCTGAGCAACCTCGCTGACCTTGGACAAGTTACCTAAGATCTCTGAGCTCCAGGAGCCTCACGTTTCAGCATCACTCACAGGCTTGTGTCACTGGAGTGTGGGAATCGAGTCAGTGACTGTGAAGTGTTTCAGGGGAAGGAAAGTCAAGTGTTTCGGGGGGAAGGAAAGTCAAGTGTTTCAGGGGAAGGAAAGTGAATGTGAAGTGTTTCAGGGGAAGTGATTTCCTTTGGGAAGATTGATGGCAACAAGCAGGCTGGCTTTGCTATGGAAGGAACCTGGTGACGTCGTCATGATCTGCACGGTCCGAAGGGTGAAACCACCAGCAAACATTCCAAGAAAGGAGTCGCTGATTTGACAAATGTATCAGTGAAACAAATATTACTTCATAGGTGATACTTCACATTGGTTATTTGTATGTTATGTGGCGCTTACAAAAAAAAAATACTGTGTTAGCTTAGGCGATCAAGGTTCAACTCCTGACCTTTGTAACCCCTGCTCATCCCCCAACAGGTCCCACCTGAGCCTTCGGCGCTCCCAAGCCCAGGGCCTCCTCCAAAACCCAAGACAGAGAACAAGGAGGTGTGCGGGTGCCGGTTCTGTACATAAAAAGAAGGCCCGGGTCTCCCCCTCAGATCGGCCTCAGCTGGAGTCCCCTCTGTGCTGCCATTCCCCAGCTGTGCATCCCTGGGCGGGGGACACTGCCTCTCTGACCCCCTTTCCTCCTGAGCACAGTGCAGACTGATGGGCTCTGCCCTGTGCCCCTCCAACTTCCAGCCAGACAGGAGGCACCACTCCTGCCCCTCCCCTCTCCAGTCCCCTGCTGTGCAGTGAGGTGGGCTGCCTGGGCCACCCAGTGAGGATGCTGGGCAGGGGCCAAAGTGTAGGCCTGAGGGTCCAGGTTCCAGGAGCAGCCACTCCCCTGTCCTTCCTCCCCAGGCTCAGCTGCGGACAGTGGCCCCCACTGCTTCCATGACCTCGCCCATGCAGACTCAGGCCAATGGGAGCAAAGCAAACACTCCAGCCTTGTCCTGGGCTCCCATGGCAGCAGCTATAAGGACCGAGGCCACTGGCTCCTTCCACTCACCTCCTTGGCAGCAGGATGAAGCTCCTTGTGCTGGCTGCTCTGCTCTCAGGTAGGCACCACCATGCTCAGCCCTCCATGCAGGCCATGGGGCCACAGTCCCAGCAACTGTGGGGCTCCCCACAGGCCCTGAGGGCCCTACTTTGGGCATTTGGGGGTTCCCTTCTCTTCCTTGTCCCCACGATGTCTTCTAAGCTCTCTGGTCCTTTGGGAAGAACCTACCCTACTGCCAGCCACCCCCTTCAACCCCACCCTATCATGCTGAGCGACCCCTGTTTCTCCCCACCACTCCCCCCACAGTGTCCCAGGAGACTCTGTCCCAGGACCCACTTCTGCCCAGCTTTCTCTTCTGCTCTGAGCACCATACCTGGCACACAGGAAACCCCAAGCAAACCTGCTGCCCCCGGTCCCGTCCAGCTCACCGAGGCTCTTCTGAGTCAGGAAATCTTTACAAGAACACAGACTCCTGTTTCTCCCGAATAGCGGCTGGTGGGTTCGAAACACTAACCTGAGCTCGCCGCCCAATGCCTACCCCACGCTGCCACCAGGGCACATAGTAGATGCCCCAGAAATAGTTATTGGAGAAAGGATGACTCATTCTCATTGCCACGCAGCCAATGCTGACTGAGAGGGATGGCGGAAAGCATCCTGTTGAAACCCGTTCACCCAAGGGCTGTCCCTGAATGTCCCAGCAGAGCTGTGTGTGACAACCCCGCAGCAGAAACAGCCCAAGTGACGGATGCACAGAATGTGGTCCATCCCTACAGTGGACGCTCTGTTAGCATCAGAGTGAACCCCACCCAGATGAGCCCAGAAAGCACTATTCTAAGCCAGGCATCCTCACACTACGGCTGTGGCCACATGCGGCCCGCCGGGGACATTTATCCGGTCCGCCGGGTGTTTTAGCCCCGATCATTTTTTTACTTCAAAGTAAGATGTGTGCCGTGTGCTTAGGAAGTTGTTCATAGTTTTGGGTTTTTTTTTTTAAACTATAGTCCGGGCCTCCAGCAGGTCTGAGAGACAGTGACTGGCCCCTGCATAGAAGTGTGGGGACCCCTGTTGTAAGCAAAGGAGTCAGACTGAAAGTCCTTACACAGCATGGGATTCATGTGCCGTGTTCCTAGTGGACAGAGGCATAGAGCGAGAGCAGAGCTCGGTAGCTGCCCAGGCTTTGGGCTGTAACAGCGACAGGTCGGAGATGACTTCATGAGAGCATGAACATGTTTGACATGGCCGTGGTGATGCTCGCATATCAGCCACGAAGCTTATCCAACAACATAGTCAACGCCATGTGATTTTTTTGCAATGAAATGTTTTCAAAAAATCATTTTATCAGGGGGTGCATACGACTCTTATCACAATCCATACCTACATCAATTCTGTCAAGCACATTTGTACATTTGTTGCCATCATCATTCTCAAAACAACTCTTATCACAATCCATACCTACATCAATTCTGTCAAGCACATTTGTACATTTCTTGCCATCATCATTCTCAAAACATTTGCTTTCTACTTGAGCCCTTGGTATCAGCTCCTCATGTTTACCCCTCACTCCCCATGTCCCTCCCCCATGAACACTTGAAAATTTATAAATTATTATTATTTTGTCATATCTTACACCCTCTGACCTCTCCCCTCACCCACTTCTCCGCTGTCCGTCCCCCAGGGAGGAGGTTATATATATAGACCTGTCATCTGTGCCCCCTTTCTTCCTCACCTTCCCTCCACGCTCCCGGTATCACCACTCTCACCACTGGTTCTGAGGGGTCGTCTGTGCTGGATTCCCTGTGTTTCCACTTCCTATCTGTGCCAGTGTACATCCTCAGGTCCAGCCCGATATTTAAGAGAGAATTAGGATCATGATAGTGGGGCGTAGGAAGCATTCAAGAACTAGAGGAAAATTGTATATTTCATCATTGCTACACTGCACCCTGACTGGCTCATCTCCTCCCAGTAGCTCTTCTGCAAGGGGATGTCCAATTTCCCATAGATGGGTCCTGGGTCCCCACTCCGCACTCCCCCTCATTCACAGTGCTATGATTTAAAAAAATTTTTGTGTGTGTTTTCATGCCTGTTACCTGGTCCCTTCAAAGCCTTGTGATCTCACAGGCTGGTGTGCTTCTTCCAGGGGGCTTTGTTGTTTCTTAGCTGGATGCCCTTTGTTTATCTTCCCACCTAGAGGACCCAGATGCTATATCTTTTGACAGCCAAGCATCATCAGCTTTCTTCGTGCATTTGCTTAGGCACCCGCTTTGTCTTCAGAGATTGTGTTGGGGTAGGCTAGTGTGCTTCTTCCATGGTGTTTTATTGTTTCTCAGCTAGATGGCCACTGATTGATCACTCTTTCTTTTGTTTTAACATTTTATTAGGAGCTCATACAACTCTTATCACAATCCATACATATACATACATCAATTGTATAAAGCACATCAGTACATTCTTTGCCCTAATCATTTTCAAAGCATTTGCTCTCCACTTAAGCCCTTTGCATCAGGTCCTCTTTTTTCCTCTCCCTCCCTGCTCCCCTCTCCCTCATGAGCCCTTGATAATTTATAAATTATTATTTTGTCATATCTTGCCCTGTCCGACGTCTCCCTTCGCCCTCTTTTCTATTGTCCATCCCCCAGGGAGGAGGTCACATGTAGATCCTTGTAGTCGGTTCCCCCTTTTCAACCCACTCACCCTCTACCCTTCCAGTATCGCCCCTCACACCCCTGGTCCTGAAGGTATCATCCACCCTGGATTCCTGTGCCTCCAGCTCCTATATGCACCAGTGTACAACCTCTGCTCTATCCAGACTTGCAAGGTAGAATTCAGATCATGGTAGTTGGGGGGTAGGAAGCATTTAGGAACTGGGGGAAAGCTGTATTCTTCATCAGTGCTACATCGCACCCTGACTGACCCATCTCCTCCCCTAGACCCCTCTGTGAGGGTATCGATTGATCACTCTTCTAAGACTTCAGATGCTATATCTTTTGGTAGCCAGACATCATCAGCTTTCTTCATCACATTTGCTTTTGCATCCATGGTCTTCAGCGATCGTGCCAGGAAGGTGAGCATCTCAGACTGCCAAATTGTTAGAAAAGAGTGTTCTTGTGTTGAGGGAGTATTTGAGCAGAGGCCCGCTGTCCATCTGTTTTCTTAATACTAAACCTATAAATATATGTACATAGATCTATTTCCCCAGGTCATACATACATAAATAGATTTACATCTGTGTGCACCTGCATATATTTAAATCTCTATCACTACCCTTTGCCTCCTAGTTATTTCCTCTATTTCTTTGTACTTTCCTCTAGTCCCACTATCACGCTCAGCCTTCATTTGGGTTTAAGGAATTCCTCTCAGTTACATTGCCCTTGATGGAGCCCTGCCAGACCTCCTTCACCCTGTTTGTCACTGATTTGGGATCACTTGTTGTTCCCTTGTCCGTGGGTTTGTTAATAACCTACTTCCTTTCCTCCACCTCCCCTACTCCCATGTCCCTCCGTAACTGTCATCCTGTTGTTCTCTCTTCTGGCTTGGTTAGCCCACCTATCCTTCCAGGTAGACATGCTATGTCCCATCACAAGACTGAGTACAAGGAAGCAACAGTAGAAAGTAGAACAATAGCTACAACACCCAAAACGACCATATGAATAGTTGAGGGTCAGTGTGTTGTCCTTCCCAGGTGCTTTCCAGTAGAGTCTGATGGGGTGCCATGCTAGGCACCGCCTCTATCCCTGGAGACTTCGTTGCTCGGCTCCCCCGCTGCTCTGCTGCATGCCCCCATGGCTGGCTTTGGGGTAGTGAGCTCATAGCAGACACAATTCCCGCTGTGTGTCTCTAGTGTTGTCTCAATGGGGCTCTGGGTCAATGAGGAACGCTGTGTCCCGTGGCGAGGCCAGCCCTGGGGTCATCTCTGTGCATTGCTCTTCTGAGCAGGAACATTGTCCGCAGGGCTTGGTGAGCCAGGATGTCCTTCACTCTTTCATTTTCTTCCCTTTCCGCCCTCATTGGATCCTCCTTGCTCTGATCTGAAAAGTTTCCCTTCTTGAACGGTAGCTTCAGTGCTGAGGTAAATATCTTTAAATATTCTCCTGTAAACACACCAACCAACTAAGCACACTCACCCTACCAGTTTCTGGTGGGCAGCTCTTTTTCCCAGGTGACACTGGGCCAGGCGACAGTCTGAGAGGCCGGCCAGCAGGCACTGTGGGTTCACTGACCCTGCCAGGCAGGACTTGACCTCTAACTGTCTCTCCTTGCAGTGACTGCCTCAATGGAATTGGACTTAAGACCTCGGGCATTGTGGGATTTCTTTTTCATGCTCCACTGTCCCAAGCCCTACAGAAACGTCTGGGATTACAGCGACTACGGCTGCTACTGTGGCCTGGGCGGATCCGGCACTCCAGTCGATGAGCTGGACAGGTGGGTGATCTGGAGGGAAGGGGGTGGGCTTGGTGGGTGAGGGGCCAGGCGGGAACGGGCACGGGACAAGGACCTGACGTGACCCGGAAGCGAGGCACAGGGAGAGGACTTGCACGTGGCATGTGGGCTGCGGAGATCCCAGCAGCTGCAAGAGGACCCTGTGTCCATCCTGTGCTTCCTGAAGGAGCTGGGGCTGTGGGAACGCGCCTCCTACTGCCCTCCAGCGGCACCGAACGGTAATGCACATCAACCCAACAGTCCAGGTGTCTTCTGCCTGCGCCGAGGGACCCCATTCTCACACCAGGGACCCGCATCTATTGTACAGACTAGATCTTCACCACAGGGCTTCCGAGAGGACCCCTTTACAGGGTAGACAGCCTCAGCTTCCTCCCACGGAGCAGCTGGTGCAATCAAACCGCTGACCTTCTATTAGCAGCTGGGTTATTACCCACTCTACCCCCAGGCCTGGGGCTCCCAGCGGGGTAAGCTCCCTGTCCCCTCACATGGAGAACTGCTGTTTCCAGTCCAGATATACTGATCCTGAATCTACATTTTAACAAGGTGATTCTGGGCTCTTAACAGCATAGATTCTGATTCAGTCTGTAGCCATGGAAATTCACGCCTGAATGAAATGATTTGAAGTCCTGCTTCAAAACTATCACTGCATCTTTAGGACATGTACTTTCCTACCATATTAATTTCTAAGGAGCCCTGGTGACGTAGTCGTTACGTGTTGGGCTGTGATCCGCAAGGTGTACAGTTCAAAACCACCAGCCAGTCTGTGGGGCAAAGGTGGGGGTATCTGCTCTGACAGAGACTGGCGGGCTAGCAGAACCTCCAGGGCAGCTCTACCTGCCCTATGTACAGGTCCCTATGACTCAGCATCTCCTCAATGACAGTGCATTGGGTTTTCCATTCTTCACTGCAAGATGGGCAGTTCAAACTCACCAGCCGCGCTACACAAGGAAGAGGAGGCTTGGTGCTTCCACAATGACTCACAGTCTTAGGAAGATTTGTAGCTTCCTTCTGCATTGGAATCCACTCAATGGCTTTGACTTGTCAGTCGCTTCTATGACCCTGTTAAAATCGCTGTCAACAAACATGTGATGAAAGGACCTAAGAAGGTGGGGCAGGGGGAGGAGGAGGGGTGGTTGGCTTCCTGCAGGTCACAGGACCTTCTGACTTGGAACATCTCAACTCTACTTGGTGCTGAGAGGAAAGAGGACCTATGGCCCTGGGTCCTGCTGCAGACTCAGTTCTCTTCCCCTCCCCCTCCAGGTGTTGCCAGGCTCATGACTCCTGCTACCAGCGGGCCGATGATCTGTTAAGCTGTAAATTCACCCCAGGAAATGCCTACACCACATCCTACAAATATAAATGTTCCAACAATGAAATCATCTGCAGCAGTATGTACCCCCTCCTCATTGGCCTCTAGGCCCCAGTGTGTGTTGGGGGGGGGAAGGAAGAGGGGGCTAGGGGCAGGGGGAGTTGAAAGCGTTATGATGCCCATCATCTATTGCTCCCTTTCCTTTGGTCAGTGTGTGTCTCTTTAATACTATGACATCGCTATGAGATAGACTAGTATTATCTCTCTTATCCAGATGAGAAAACTGAGGCTCAGTCATGGAGCTGGGGAAGCTCCCGGAGGGTGGTGTTCATGTCTCTATGTCGGTATCTATTGCTTCACCGTGGAACAAATTATCCACCTTCACACCTAGCTAGCGTTGCTGGAACAGAATCGTGAGAAGGGGGTGGCTTTCATCAACAGAACTTTATTTTCTCACACTGTAGGAGGCTAGGAGCCCGATTTCAAGGGGCTACCCAGGGCAGGCTTTCTCTCTGTCTGCTCTGATGGAAGCCTTTGTCCCTTCTGGGCCTCAATCCTGGAGTGCCTTGCCTGTGACTTGACCTCTCTCTCTGCCCCTCCCTGAGAAGTCTATCTCTTTTATATCTCCAAAGA
Source organism: Tenrec ecaudatus (assembly GCF_050624435.1). Classification (NCBI taxonomy): domain Eukaryota; kingdom Metazoa; phylum Chordata; class Mammalia; order Afrosoricida; family Tenrecidae; genus Tenrec; species Tenrec ecaudatus. Next base: position 9,161,448 of record NC_134545.1, read on the forward strand.
CACTGACTCACACCCAGCCTGCACTGATCCTGAACTCCTGCACTTCACAGTCAGTCCACCCCCAACTGGGATTGTGACTCTGCAGCAGCGTACAACAGGGACTTAGGGCATGGGGGGGCAGGGCAGGTGGGGACACAATTCAGTGACATCAAACACAATCTCAAAGACCTCTCCATATCCAAGTCAGTGATGCTGTTTACAGTCTTCAAGCTGGGCATCCATTTCTGCTCTCCTTCCCCACGTCGTCCCAGGGGTGGTGCTTGGCTTTCCATGGTCTCTCTGCTGGTCGCTGACTCTCTGCGTGGCGGCCTGGCTACACTGCTTCCTGATTCAGAACGCTGCCTGAGAATCAGCGTTTAGGAGGCCTGGGGCATATGCCCTGAGCTAAGCATGTAGCCCAATTACCAGATGAGGGAGCTGAGGTTCAGTACACTTGCTGGTGCCCAAACCACAGAGCTTACGCGTGGTGGACCCGGCCATTGGAAACCAGTCGCATGTGCTCTCAAAGGCTCTGGCCTTAACCATCAGGCTATGCAGCTGGTGCTCACGGTGAGCCCTCTGTGATAGAGTCAGATCCCAGATACCCTATTTAGGCCTCATGTTTGCCTTCAAGTCCCTAACTGTCCCATCCAGGATCTGCCTTGACTCTGTCCTCCTGTCTCCTTGTCCTTCCCCAGGCAGCAACAACAAATGCCAGGCCTTCATCTGTGAGTGTGACCGCAATGCTGCCATCTGCTTTTCAAAGGCACCATACAACCCAGCTAACAAGAATCTGAACTTCTGGGAGCACTGTCAGAGCTGAGCACCCCCCTCAGACTGGAGCCTTCCAGGTGCTTTGCGTACACCCTGCCTCCATTAAAGCACCTGTGGAAAGGCCCGTGTCTCCAGGTGCTTTGTCTCTAGCCTGGGAGCATCCTGCAAGCAGCTCCGTGAGGCTGGCCGTAGGGGAATCCCCAGCTCCGCACAGATTGCCAGTCATGGACGTGATGGGCGCTCATCTGCATGACGCACGAGGACCTTGACCTCCGAGAAGGAGGTCTCGTTCCCAAGAGCACAGAGATGGGGGAGTCAGGATAGGACCACATGTGTCTGATGGGAAGGTGTCTCCGTAGTGATGTTGGGTGTGGGTGGGGCCAATCGTCCCAACCGAGCAGAACCTCTGAGGGACAAAGGTGAAGCTGTCTGCTCCCTACACTGTGCACAGTCTCAGTACCCATGGGAGCAGTTAGGTCCACTTGGTCCTGTCAGGTCTCTATGAGTCAGAATCCACTCACGTCCCTGTGGGTCTGCTAACCAGGATGGGGGTGGTTCTACTCCGTCCTAGAGGGTCACTGTGAGTGGACAGTGATTGGTTTGCTCTGGATCAGATGGAAAACACCTGAACTCTGAAGGACTAAGTCGCTGGCCCATTTGCCCACCAGGTTTCAGTTATGTCTACTCGGACATTGCAGGGCAGCAGAGTGAGTAGGGACAGGCAGAGGAGGAAAGTCTATCAGAAAAACAGTGACCAGGAAGGCGCTTACTGCCCTGAAACACCTCCAACGGGCTCCTCACACCATCAGAGGCTGACGGAGAGGGCCTGTGTGTGGAATTGCACTTTGGGGCCCACATCCCCTTTGCTGTGAATGTTGCTTTGCTCAGGGCCAGCCCAGAATGCTCCTTAGAAGCCAAGATGACGAGAGGTCGCCTTCAATCCTTTGGACCATTTTATCTGGGGCGTCCATCCCTAGAGAATGACATCATGCTTGGGAAAGCAGAGGGGCAGAGAAAAGGGCAAGACCTCAACATGATAAAGACCACAAGCTCAGGAACCATTGTGAGAATGGCCTGGACCAGGCAGGGTCTTGTTCTGGGGAAACCAGGGTCACTGTGAGTCAGAACTGACTCATGGCACCGAAGCATGCCAAGTGAGCAAACAGAGGTGTGGGTTCACCTGATGGTCACAACAGCCTCCTGTCCAGTTAATAATGGGGCTGCTGTTGGCTGCTGTCCAGTCCACTCAGATCCGGCCATAGGACGAGGCTCCTGCCCACTGTCAAGGCTGAGGCCTTTGGGAGGCAGCTCACCAGGCCTGTCTTCCCAGGTGTCTCTAGAGGGTTTACACTGGACAAGACGCACTGTCACCTTTTTGATGCCCACTCACCATGACCCTATAGGGCAGGGTAGACCTGCTCCGATGAGTTTCCAATAACCTAACTCATCACAGGAGTAGAAAGCTCCATCGTTCTCCCTCGGAGCAGGTGGTGGATTCAAACTGCTGGCCTTGAGGTTTGCAGCCCACCTGGTATCACGATGCTACCAGGGCTCCGTTTGAGGGCCTCAGTAATCACCAAATAAGCCGAACTGAAAGGAACCGCCATCCGGGCCCTCAACCAAGAATTGCCAATCTCCTCACAGCGCCCAGCACTTTACACACGTTCCTGAAAGAATTGTTCGATTTAGGCACCAACAGAGGCAGCTTCGGGAAAACCACAAGCCTGGAGTTACACTCCTTTGACAAAAAATGAAATCCAAAATATCACTAATGCAATAATCCCAACGTAGATCATCTTCGGGCCAGAGGGACTTCTGAGTAAGGGAGCAGGTAGGTTGCTTGAGCACACCTGTCTCTGGGTCTGGTCTCTGTTTCCTATTGATCAGGATGGCCCAGCCCCCGGCCTGCCCAGGCCCCTCCCACCCTGCTTAGGCCCCCCCACCCTTCTCAGGCCCGCCCCCCTCTTGCGCAGGCGCAGTGGCTAGTGTGAGGGTTGCCTTAAGTGCATTGGCAGCGGAGGTGGTTTTCCCTGAGACCCGCTGGGATCCCCCCCACCCTCCTGGCTGCTTCCAGTCCGGAGCCTGAATCTCATCGGAAAGACCAAGGGACAGGTTTGAATGTGGAAAGCAAGTGGTCTAGCAGGGCTGTTTGTCCCTCCGGGGTCACTCAGAGCCCCCACCCCCCCCTCCGCATTCTCCTCCCCTGTTCCCACAGCTCAGGGAGGCTGGTTGACCTGTATTCTTGGATGCTTTGTTTTGCTGTGTCTTGTTTTTGTGCGTATTATTACCTCTCCATGTCTATCGAGGTAAGATAGGCAGGATAAACTATCCAGAGAAGAAAACAAGAGAGTGATGCTTCCCAGGTGGGTGGGGGCACATGGGAGAGGGGGAGGTGGCAGAAAGGAAGTGGGTGTTAGCAAACCCAGGGAGGAGGGAACAACAAGTGATATATAATTCATGGCAAGAAGGGTGTATGAGGACTGGTAGGGTGCAGTCAAGGGCAATGTATCCAAAAAGAGACAAAAAAGAAAAGGGCAATGTGACCAGAGGAATTGCTGAAACCCAAAGGAAGGCTGAACGTGTAGGGGGACAAAATAAAAGTAAATGGAAGTAGAACAAAAAACTAGGAAGCAAAGGGCATTTACAGAGGTCTAAATACAGGCATGTGCATATGTAAACATTTCTATATGATGATGGGGAAATACATCTATGTACATATATTTATAAGTTTAATATTAAGGTGGCAGATGGACCTTGGGCCTCTGCTCAAGGACTCCTTCAATGAAAGAACATTTTGTTCTAAGAAGCCAGCATTCTGTGATGCTCACCTTTCCGACACATTGCTGAAGACAATAGGTGCATATGCAAATGTGAAGAAAGCTGATGGTGCCCAGCGATGAAAAGATGTAGAATCTGGGGTCTTAAATGCTTGAAGATAAACAAGCGACTATCTAGCTGAGAAGCAACACATCCCACATGGAGGAAGCACACCAGCCTGTGTGATCATGAGTGTCGGTAGGATCAGGTATCAGTCATCAAAGACCCAGAACAAAAAATCATATCGTTGTCAATGAGGGGGAGTGTGGGATGGAGACCCAAAACTGATATGTAGGCAATAGGACATCCCCTTTCAGAAGGGTGGCGGGTAGGAGACGAGCCAGTCACGGTGCAGTCTAGCAGCAGTGAAGCATACACCTTTCCTCTAGTTCTTTAGTGCTTCCCCGCCCCCCACTATCATGACCCCAATTCTACCTTACAAATCTGGCTAGACCAGAGCAGGTACACTGGTGCAGATAAGCGCTGGAGACACAGGGAATCCAGGACAGATGAACCGCTCAGGGTCGACATTGAGAGTGGCAAACCCAGGAGGGTGAGGGGAGAGTGGGGCAAGAAAGGGAGAACCAAGGACCTAGCTATAACCCCCTCCCAGGGGGATGAACAAGAGAGAAATGGGTAAAGGGAGACATCGGTCAGTGTAAGACATGAAAATATAATAATAATTCATAAATTATCAAGGGTTCATGAGGGAGGGAGGATAGGGTCAAAAGTGAGGAGCTGATACCAAGGGCTGATACCAAGTAGAAAGGAAATCTTTTGAAAATGAAAATGACTACATGTGTGCTTGACATGAATGGATGGATGGATTGTGATAAGAGTTGTACGAGCCCCCAATAAAAATGATTTTAAGAAAAAGAAAGTGGATTGTGGGTAATCCACAAAGGGCCTAGGGAGCAGGGATGGCTAGGAGGAGAGGTGAGTGGATGTGGAGCGAACCAAGGGTCTCTGTGGCCCCAAAGTCTATACTCAAATCCCCTCCCCCATTACGGGGGATAAAGAGAGGGGAGTCTGACCCTCAAACATAGGGGTGACTTAGTGCCCTGTCTGTAGAGAACTCCCCTCTCCCCCTCTCCCCGTCCGCTGATCAGGGGACCCGGCTTCATCTTTCAGGACCTCGATTGGGTCACTGGTGGATGTTTCTTGAGCCTGCCCCTCTTTCTTCCCAAGGTGCCTTAGAGCAGTTCTTTATTGCATCGGCTTTCTGCAGCATTGAAAGGGGGGCCACCAGAACCGGACAGAGTGGGTTGGAGTTCAGGCCTGATCACCCTAGGTGCCCTTGGGCAAGTTACTTTAGGTCTCCGGGCTTCAGGATGCTCATGTTTCAGAATCAGTCAGAGGGCTTGTGTCATTGGAATGTGGGGATTAAATCAGGGAATGTGTTGTAAAATGCTTTGGGGAGATGGAAGGGGCACTTCCTTTTCACTATCTTTAGAAAGGATTTATTGCAGTGAGCAGGACTGGCATCGGGCCTTATGGGACTCTGGTGGTCCCGTGGTTAGCCGTTGGGCTGTGAGCCGCATGATCGGTAGTTCAAAACCACCAGCAGCTCCGTGGGAGAAGTAAACAGTTCCAGTCTCTGAAAGCCCTGGGGGAGGCTATGTATGAGTCAGCCTGGCCTCCATGCAGTGAGTGTGCTTTGGTATTGAGAGAAACACAGAGACCGCACACATGACAGTGAACGTGGGGCTTCAGGAATTTCTTGTAAGGACTACAGAAAGGAGAACCAACAGCGGACCTACTCTTAGGGGAGCTAGATTTAGGGACAGGATTTGTCCCTCCCATGCCTGCAAAGGCCCCCATAGAGGAGGCCGGGAAGAAATCAGGCAACCATTGAACACTTATAAAGACCCCAACTAATCCTGCACAGACACGGTGTTTTGGCCCAGGCAAAACTAATATCTTGGACAAAACCACCTGAGGGACATCACACAGGTGGCCCTAACACGGCCAATGGGGTCAACCAATACCATCCACCACACCTCCCCAGCCAGAGGTTTGGTTTCCCCTGGCTGTGAGAAGGCCCTGCTCTCTTTTACGTGCTCCTGGTCAGTGCCAGGTGGAAGGTGAGGGTCTCCCTCCCCCGTGCTGGGGCATATCGGCCGGCTCCAGGCCTACTCTGGGCTCCCAGGCTCTGGCGCACATGTTCTTAGCCACTAGGGTTCTTGGGCTTCTGTCCCCCCCCCAGGGTCACCCCAGTTCCTCACATGTGGGTGCTTTTTTCCACATGCTTGTTGTGCCCAGTTGTCAACCCCAGAGTGCCTTCCCCGCAGCTTGGCATGCTTCCCAGAAAGAGCGGGCACCCTTTTAAGACTGAGTTTTTTAACCCTTCATAAAAGCTCACTTGGATCACACAACGTGCTTTGGCGTGAGTTCTCTCAGCGTGCGATAGAATTCACAAACCCAACACCACTGCTCTGCAGGCAGGTCTGAATCTTAGAGATGAGACAGGACAGAAACCGGGCCCCATATTCCACTGGGCCAATCTGCACCAACCTCTTTCAAGTGTTACATCACACAGATCATGACGTCACTTTCAGGACTACGATGCACCTGATCACGGCATGGCTTTCTGCATTGCCTCAGATGCCTGTGAAACTCGTCAGTGAGGAGGGCAGACCTAAGAGGAATGGATGCTTTGAATTAGGGGTTGGCAAGAAATATTGGCATGACCATGGATTGCCAGAAGAATGAACAGGTCTGGCTTGGAAGCCCTAGAGTCAGACTGCTGCTTGGATGGGAAGCTGGCAAGACTTTGCCTCCCAGGTTTCAGACCTGTCATCAGACTTGACGAAGACACTCTGGCAGGGAGGGGAACAGAGGAAGACCCTCCGTGAGGCGGGGACAGTGGCCGCAGCATCGCAAGGATTGTGAGGCCGGGGCAAGACTATATTAGACAGGGTTCTCTAGAGAAACAAAACCATATAGTTAGAGATATTGTTAGATGTATACAGCACAAAGAAATATAACACCTAATTAGTCCACACAGCAATACAGAGGGCTCAGTTCAACTCACTTCCATTGAGCAGTTAATATACTGGAAGTCCTTCAACTCATGAGGGCTGCTGGGCCCAAGGTCAGCTGAGTCTTCCCTAGGGTAATGCAGGCAGTCTAGCCACAGGCAGCAAACAACAAGGCAGGTCACCAACAGTCAGCCAGATGACAGGATCCGACAGTCCCCAGCTCAAGCAATGTAGACACTAGCAGCATGAGGAAACAGGTCTCGAAGGAACCTCAAGCTCTAGGATCACAATCCACGGGTTGGGTGTCCCATGGGTAGTGTAGCTCACAAGTTAAAGTAAAGAACTAGCTAAGGCAGCATTTCTCAACTTGTGGGTCGCACCCTCTTCAGAGGTCGAATGACTCTTTCACAGGGGTCACCTGATTCATAACAGTAGAAAAATGACAGTTATGAAGTAGCAATGAAAATAATGTTAGGGTTGGGGGGTCACCACAACACTGGGAGTTGTATTGAAGGGTCTCGGCATTGGGCAGGTTGAGAACCACTGAGCAAAAGCAACTACATGCTGGTCTGATCACCAGAAAGCAAGAGATAAGTGGGGCTTGCCAAGCCATTTATCTTTTTACTCTCTGATCAAACTGTGACCTTACTAATCCCACATGTTCCTATTGGCCAGGTGGGCACAATAAACCTACAGATCACAAAGACCCAACCTTGTCCCTGTTCCATTGTACGGATGTTGTACCTGCAGTCTGTGGTACAGCTTCCCAGCTCACTCTCCTCCCCTCTTCCCATATCCCACACTGACCTTCATTCCCTCTGCTAGTAGGTGTCTGGGCTTCACACACCTCATCTTGTTTAACCATCGCCACAACCAGGTGTGACAGCTCCTCTTGTTCCCATTTACTGAGCAGGAAAATGAAGGTGACGGGAAATCACCTGCGTGAGCCCCGGGAAGGAGCAAGTAGCCAGGCATGGGCTGAAATCCAAGCCTTGTCTGTACCCCAAGTTTGAGATCCATGCTGTAGTCCTTTTCTAATACATTGAGGAGATAAAAACGTAAAACAAGTTGAGCTGAAAGTAATTTCTTATTATTATTATTAGCAGTTTTATTGGCATATAACTCATATCACACAATTGAATAATTCAGTCACATCGAGAATTGTACAGTCATCACAATCAATTTTAGAACATTTTCTTCATTTTTTTTCTTCTTTTTTTAAAAAAATCATTAGGGGCTCATACAACTCTTATCACAGTCCATACATACATCAATTGTGTAAAGTACACTTGCACATTCATTGCCCTCATCATTCTCAAAACATTTGCTCTCCACTTAAGCCCCTGGGCATCAGCTCCTCAGTTTTCCCCCCTCCCTACCTGCTCACTCCTCCCTCATGAACCCTGGACAATTTATAAATTATTATTTTATCATATCTTGCACTGTCTGATGTCTCCCTCACCCACTTTTCTGTTTTCTCTCCTCCAGGGAGTAGGTTATATGTAGATCCTTGTAACAGGTTTCCCCTTTCGAGCACACCCTCTCTACACCCTCCCAGTACCGCCACTCTCACCACTGGTCCTGAAGGGATCATCTGTCCTGGATTCCCTGTGTTTCCAGTTCCTATCTGTACCAGTGTACATCCTCTGGTCTAGCCAGATTTATAAGGCAGAATTAGGATCGTGGTACTAGGTTCAGGGGAGGAAGCATTTAGGAACTAGAGGAAAATTGTATGCTTCATCTTTGCTACACTGCACTGTGACTAGCTCATCTCCCTGAGACCTTTCGGTAAGAGGATGTCCAATTGCCTACAGAGGGGCTTTGGGTCTCCCCTCTGCACTCCTCCCCATTCACAATGATTTGATGTTTGTTCTGATGATGCCTGATACTTGATCCCTTCGACACCTCGTGATCACACAGCTTGGTGTGCTTCTTCTGTGTGGCCTTTGTTGCTTCTGAGCTAGATGGCCGCTTGTTTACCTTTGAGACTTTTAGACCCCAGACACTATATCTTCTGATAGCCAGGCTCCAACAGCTTTCTTCACCACATTTGCTTATGCACCCACTTTGTCTTCAGCGATTGTGTCGGGAAGTTGAACAAAGTATTCTTGCTTTGAGGGAGTACTTGAGTGGAGGCCCAATGTCCATCTGCTACCTTAATACTAAACATATACATATATGCACATAGATCTATTTCCACATCCTCATATGTAAATATATTTACATATCTACATGCCTTTATTTAGACCTCTATAAATGTCCTTTGCCTCCTAGCTCTTTCCTCTATTTCCTTTGACTTTCCTCTTGTCCCACTATCACATTCAGCCTTCATTTGGGTTTCAGTAATTCCTCTCAGTTACATTACCCTTGGTCATACTCTACCAGGCCTCCCACACCCTCCTCCCCACTGATTTGGATCACTTGTTCCCTTGTCCCTGGGTTTGTTTACACCACTGCTTTTCCCCACCTTCCCCTCTCCCATGTCCCCCCGGAACTGTCCGTCCTGTTGTTTTCTCCTCCAGATTGTTCATCCAGCCTTCTTTTTTTAGACAGACCTGAGGAGATAATGACATGCACAAAAACAAGACAGAGAAAAACAAAGTAACAAAATAAAACAAAACAACAACAAAAAGCCAATGACCAAAAAAACACACAAGAAAGAAACGTTAGTTCAAGGACTGTTTGTTTGCCTTTCAGAGAGTTTTCCAGTTGAGTCTGATGGGGTGTCAAGCCCTAGCCCCAAAGTCTATTTTTGCTATTCCCTGGGGACTTCGTTGCTCTGTTCCCCTTGCTGTTCTGTTCCACGCCCTTAGTGTTTTGCCTCAGTGTGGTGGGATCAGATCGACCGGAATTCCCATACTGTGTCTCCAGTGTTGTTCACTGTAGGACTATGGATCAGTGAGGGATGTCCTGTCTCATAATGGGGCCAACCACATGGTCTTCTCTGTGCATTGGCTGCTCTGAGCGAGAATATCATCCTCAAGGCTTGGTGGGCCAGGAAGTGGTCCACTCTGAGCTGAGAGTAATTCCAAGTTGCGATTTTTACCCCCTGAAGGTAGCAGATCCCCCCAAGGCCTGGTTCTGTGAGTTACTTTTACTTTGTCTTTTATTCATGCATGATTTTTGACATAAAAATGAACGGGAGGAAATGGATCTCACTGCGGCCTCTTGAATGTCATCAAGGACAACAGATGGGAAATCTGGTGGCAGCCTCTGCTGCCCCTCAGAGCAGGCCGACCCCCTCGTCCAGGCTGTGGCTCTGGCAGCCCCTGCCCTGGTCATTCTGGAGCCTGCTGAGGAGTGGGGAGCATCCTGCAGGCCCTTCCTGGGAATCTCTCAGGAAACATCAGCACTCAACACAGAGAGACTCGCAGTCCCCCCAGCATCTCTTAGGGAGTAAATTCTTCCATGAGCTGATGCATTCTCTATCACAGGTTCACAGAAATGCTTAGGATCTACTAAGATGGCTTCAGGAAATGCTGCTGGACCCCACCCATGCACGCCCGTTTTTTTTTTTTAAAGGAGAAGAAGTTCATGACAGCACCTGGGAAGGACTGAGTTCCTGGGAAGGAAGTTTCAAGGGTGATGTAGCTGACATGTTTGTTCGCTGGATGGGTGCAGAGTGGGGGGTGCCGGGTACGGGAATGCGGATTGGGTGACAGGTTTCCATTGGCACAGGGTTGTGTGGGGTTGCCCCTCCACTGGGTGTGCAATAGCTCTCTCTGGAGCACAAGTGGAGCCCTCGCTGCCAGCGAGAGAGCAGAGCCCTGAGCACAGCCCGTCCTTTGTATCCCAAGGTCCCTGCACATTGAACCTAGTGGATGCAGGAAGTGCCCGAGGAGCGGGGGCAGCAGAACCTGGGTCACCGCGGTGCATCATCCAGCCCACAAACAAATAGAGCTGAGTCTGGACTGTGGAGTGGGGTGACTCTGGGACACTGAATTGTGGGAGCTGGAGCTGAGTGCCTTTGGAATGAGGTTGACAGAAGAGCAGAGTGCCCTTTGAACCAGTCTTGGTAGCCCTAAAAGAGTTTTGCCCTATTGCACCAGCAGGGCAGAGGCCAGGCCAAGAGGCTGAGGGCCAGAGGGCCCTGCCTGCGGGCACGGCAGCAAAGCAGCTGTCCTGATTGAAGGTCTGAGTCCTGAGCATTTCTCTGCACAGCTGTAACCTGCTCCCTTCACAATCCTAGACACCATCTGAGTGCTATGTGGCCTCTGCAAGGGACGGTGGGACCCAGTGACACAGGGGGAGCGCCGTCACAGGGATGGGACCTGCTGCCTCTCTGACTCTGCTGACAGCGCTGTGGTTGTTGGAGTCGCAAGGCAGAGTGACCACGGCACACCTTGGTGTCACGCAGCAGGCCGGGCCGATGCCCTGGGCCCACAGACTGAGGGCAGAGTGAGAGCTGACAATCCCCAGAAGATGCGTGATTCTCCAGCTGACCTCACTTAGAAGGGGCTACAAAGTGTCGCACTGCTTGAAAACACACGATGTCAAAACAAGGAGAAAGTCACAAAGTGCCAGATTCCTCTGTGCATTGTTCTTTTTTAAATAAAGAGCTTTCCCTTTGGGGAGGAAATAATGGACAGAACGAACAGGCCCAAGGCCCTCACGACTTGGTTGCCTGCTCCGTGCCTGTGTGAAGGCTCTGAAGAGCCTGTCCAGCTCCCACCGGCACATGCCTTGGCCGCTGTGACTGCCGCCTGGTACTTGTTACCAGGCAGAATCTCTGCCCTCCTGTCCTGAACACAGATGCCACAGCGCCCTGCAAGCCAGGTATCCCGCATGCAGTCTGCAGGCTGGGTTCTCCTGCTGGCTGGGAGGGGATCAGGCGGCCTCCACACACTCGGTGCCGTGTGCAGTGAGCGCTGGACTCGCATGGAGAGGGCTTGGTTCCAGGCTGCCCGCAGGGTCCTCAGAAGAAAGGCTTGGTAGTCCACTTCCACAAGGCCACAGCTCATGAACCTAACAGTTGACTCTGGGCATCAGGTGGCTTTACTCTGGACACGAGGGCAGGAAGCTGTATGCTTGTGGCCCCAGGACCTCAATACAGTGTGTGTCACTGTGGGTTTGTTAGAAACTGATCGGTTGAGAGAAAATTCACAGACCAGACAAGTTCCCCTTAAAGTGTACAATATCAGGCTTTTCACCAGACTCAGAGTTTGGGAAACACCCCCAAAGTCCATTTTCAAACTTTGTCATGACCCCCCAAAAGACATAGTGTGCCCGGGGCTGTCTCCGTGGCCGAGCTCCATCACCTCCCCGCACAGCCCTCAGCAATCACTGCTCTCCTTTGGGTGCCTGTGTCTCAGCCCAGCGGGGACCTCCCAGGAGAATGACATCATCCGGTGAATGGCAGACACTGGGCCCCTGTGCTCAGCTGGCATCTCAAGGTCCACGCGAGTGGTGCTGGCTCAGGGCGTCATCCCTCTGGCTGGCTCAGTGAGGCTCGATGGTGGGGCAGGGGGGGCACTCTTTACCTTCTCCCCTTCTTAGGAGACAGGGTGCCAAGTCCTTCCTAATCACTGTCAGGAGCCCCGGCGGCACTGTGGGCTGAGCATGGGGCTGCTGAGCACCAGGAGTGAAACACACACACACCCATCACCACCACCACCACCACCACCACCCCTCCCCAGCTGCCCTGAGGGAGAAAAGGGAGGCTGGCTGCTTCCACCAGTCACTGACTCTAGATGACACTGGTGGATATTCAAAAGACCCAGGGCTTCCTGTTTCCTGCCTGTGGGTAAGGGAGCAATCAACCTGCTTCAGGGGCCCTTACAACCTGGTCCTTAACCTTTTGCAAACAACATGCTGGAATGAGGCTCCCCATCATCCACCACTGGTTCCGAGTGAATTAGCAAACCTGCCGTGAAAGGACCTCCTTGTCTTCTCAGGATCTCAGGCCGCCTCAACTGACTTCCTAGGCAGGTGCAGAATGAATACATCCCTCCTGACCTGCCCTCCTTTTAGACAAAAGGCTCCTAGAATAGGGGCCTGGGCTTCCTCTCATGCGCCTCACTTTGTGATGGGATGCTGCCAAGACTTTCCTTGGCTGCAGTGAGTCTGGCCGGTTGGAGCCACTCTCCCACCCCCCTTGTCACTTCCCTCTGCAGACACAGATGAACCCCAGGGCCTGCTGGGAACTCGGCACTTCTGCTCACAGGTGGGGGTTCCAGACGGGTGTCTCATTCTGGCAGTGGAAGCCAGAGACGCATCCATGGAGAACAGTGTCCTGAAGCCCCTTTCCTTTTGGCTCTCGGACAAAAAGAGACCCTAAAGAGGCAGCCCACCCACCCATTGTTGGTGTTAAAACAGAGATTTCCTTTATTCCGAGGTGACTGAAAAATGCCTTCTTGTCACGAGATCCTTGAAAAGAAAGGCATCCGTGTGGACTTGCTTCAAACACTTCACCTCTTGGGATGAGAAGCTGTTTCGTTCCATTCTGTCTCCCCTTTGGGTGGACGCCCTGCGTGGACACGCCAGAGGCCACACTCGCTGCCGCGTTCCCTGGCCTGGCCTTCTGCTCCCAGAGAGAAAACGTAAGTGGAGGCAGGTTTTTCCATCTGGAGCAGCTGCCTCTCGGAAAAAGTCTTCAGGGGCAAATCCTGGCACATCCTCCTGAACTCCTGGCCCGACAATCTCCGGGTCCAGAGCTGGGACGGCAGAGGTGTTGGGCGTACTGCCCTCTAGAGGCCACACTCAGCGAGTCAGGAGGAAGTGGGGATGACTCCTTAGGGATCTGAGAAGAAATGAAATGCGTTCATGCTAACATAGCCCCAAGTGTAGAATGCCGCTCCATGGGGTTTCCTTTGTCTTGTTTAATTATTTTATTTGGTTAGAACAGACATAGCCAAACACAGACAAAGTCAACCGTCCACACATAACCATCTGTCACTGGTTACAAACTTGGGATGCCCCCTGCTGTTCTGAGTCCTGTCCCTCCCTCATTAACATATGAACTCACTGCCCCTCAGGGTTCCTATCGACTGAGTTGGTACTGTCAATTTATCCCACACAGCTACTTCGGCTGACCTTCTTTACTAAATTAGGTAAACATTTTTCAACTCTGTTCTGTATCTCCACCCCCTTTTGATCAGGATTCTTCTAGTGAATCTTTGTTCAAAAGATTCAGTAATGGCCACCAGGGGTTAACTGGTCTGTGGTAAACTGAGGACTTGGTAAAAAGTGTTTGACCATTGTAAATTATATTGTTCTTTTAATATATTTTCAGTATCATCCTCCTTAATATGCAAGAATTCAATTGATTTCCGTTGATCTTATAGCCTATCTTGCTACCAAAATTTTCAATTAGTTCAAGTGATTGTTTAATTGAATATTTGGGATCTTCTATATATGAGATTATACCATCTGCAAATAAAGAGATTTTAATTTTTTTTAAGTATTTGACCATATTAATACACTCGCAAGCAGGGACATGGAAAATTAGCCCTATTTTGAGAAAGATTTCCATTGTCCTGATAGAAATGTTTTCAAATGCACGTTCTCCAGGCAGAATAACGTGCCCCCTACCCCCACCCCCCACAATAGCTCTCCATGAAGGGCTCATACAACTCTTATCACAATCCATACATATACATACATCAATTGTATAAAGCACATCCCTACATTCTTTGCCCTAATCATTTTCAAAGCATTTGCTCTCCACTTAAGCTCTTTGTATCAGGTCCTCTTTTTTTTCCCCTCCCCCCACTCCCTCCTCCCTCATGAGCCCTTAATAATTTATAGATTGTTATTTTGCTCTATCCGGTGTCAAAGGAGCAGTCTTACAGGAGCTACCATCATAGATGAATCATTTCTGTGTCTGGCTACTTCACCATGCCTGAAAGTTATGTGTAGCTAAGAGCAAGCAGGTTCTACAGCCAACCCAAATGTAGCAAGCTCTATTTTGAAGTCTCTTGCTGATACTGAGCAGAGATGACTACTCCTGGCTCAAGTCGTTCAGAGTCAACTAGCACTGGTTCAAGACGCTGACTCACCTCATTGTCTGTTTATCGTTACCCACTTAAGATATCACCCATTGACTGTCTGTCTGTCTGTTAGCTGTGTGGTGTGATCTGTAAGCCGCATTCTATACACCCACTGGAAAATACAGTTACCCTCAGTCCTGACATGGGACGAGGAGTCCCTGTGCCCCGCTGTCTGTCTGCCCGTCTTTAATATTTCCCACAATCGCAAAGTCTCTCCTGAGGGCCCGCTCGACCCCTGTACCCCAACACTGGCCGTCTAGTCCCTTGGCAAAGGAGGCAGTTGTAATAGAGGCACCATAGCATCTCGAAGGGTTGCCTTTGGGGTGAAGGATGCCCAAACCTTTCTTCCAAGGCACCTCTGGGTGGCCTCAAACCCCCAACCTTTGGGGTAGCGTGGCGTCTGCGCAGTCTGCGGCTCTCAGCTGGGGTCTGATGGCTGAGTGTGCATTTACCTTTACAGCGTCGGACTCAAGTGGAAGCCCCAGTGTCTGGCTTAGGAACATCCGCCCCGGCTCAGTGCGGGTCGATCAGAGGCAGCAGCTCGCCACAACGAGCATCCAGTTTCAGACACGCCAACGGGTCTGACCGGGTGGGCCCGATGTTGAGTATGGCAATTGGCAGCTTCTTCTCTTGGGCCGTGAGGATGAACCGATAGCCCGAGTACACCTGCACAGGGAGAGCCCAGGTGAGCACTCTAGGTGCAGAAGAGAGAAGCCACAGAGGGCACCTGTGTAGGGCTCTGCACCCTCAGTACTTGCCACCCTGACCAAACGAGATACCTGCAAGGACGATCCCACCACCAAGAGGGCATCGGCTTCTCTGACCCTCTGGTGCACAAAGTTGACCTTGTCGGGGTTCACCGTGTCCCCATAGAAGACCACATCTGGCTTCAGGGGCCCTCCACACCGAGCACAGGCAGGGACCTGGAAGCTTTGCACCTGCTCCTCTGTGAGGAAGACATCGCCGTCGGGAGCCAGGCCGTGGGCCTCCGCGCTCCAGGTGGGGTTCAGCTCCACCATGCGCCCCTGTAGCTGTCCGCGGGCAGTCTGCTCGCCGCAGGCCAGGCACAGCACCCTGGAAACAAAGGAGCAGTCACTGGACGCCCGATGGCCTCTGATCCCCACCCATCCTGTCCTCAGTTCTTGGCGCTGTTTTTGCTTTCTCCCCATTTCCCCTTCCAAATGCCTGGGTGGGGATATGCAAATAGGGTCCCAGGACTCTCAGGAGGGGACTGGTCAGTTTTACAATCCCACTGTGTATAAAGTGAGTCTTCTCGGAAGCAGGAGGAGCGAACAGGAAGAAGCGCCCCAGCGGAGCATGTCTGAGATCTCTGTGGAGACACAGCCCCTGAGGCAGCAGACACCATGGAACAGAGACAAGCAGCAGGAAAGAGGCCGGCTTTGTAGAGGGGGTGAAGGTGGACACTATCACCGCTTCAGGAGCTTTGTGACACTCACTTCCCCGAGCCTGGCAGAGGCCAAAGGGCCGAGTGGCTCAGGGCGATGTGCCCACGGGCATCGCTGAGAAGAGGTGCTTCGGAAAAAGGACTGTATCTTAACATTTCAAGTCGACTCTGGCTCACAGTGATCCTATAATTCTATCAGAACTACCCCAAAGCAGTTGAAAGAAAGGGGGGTGGGGGAACAAGATAAATCTTTCCACATCAAAAGGAAAATAGACTGCTAGTTACCAGAGCAGCAGTAGGCTGCAGGGTGCAGGCGGGCATGCTAACTCCTCAGGCGAGGGGAGGAGAATTGACTACAAGTGGGATATTGAAATAAAATAAAGGGGGGGAGGGGTAACAGGGCAAGCCACTGTGAGCTTCGAGAAGCTGTTTTAAGCTGTGAAATGCAGAAAGGATGATCTGATATGTAAACCCCCCTCCACCCTACCCCAAGCACACCCAGACCTCATACACAATACAAAAGTTTGGCGGGGAAGACAAAAATAAATAAAAGGCCTGCCGGCATCTCCCCAGCATCCCCTGCGCATGCACAAGTGTCCCTTGCTCAGACCACGTGGCCCTGGCCCGACCTGTGCATGCACCCGTGGAGCTCCGTCAGGCGCCTGCTCCCCGCCTTCGTGTGCAAGGCGTCCACGTTCTGGGTCACCAGCCAGTACAGCTTGCCCAGTCGCTCCCAGTTGCTCAGCGCCCAGTGCGCGCGGTTGGGCTGGTGGGAGGAGAAGCACGGCCAGCCCACGAAGTTCCGGGCCCAGTAGAACTGGCGGATGGACGCACTCCGCAAGAAGTCCTTGTGCTGGATGGGCCTGCGGTTCGTGCGAGCGTACAGTCCCACGCCCTCCGACCGGTAGTCTGGGATGCCCGACTCCGTGGAGATGCCCGCCCCGGTCACCACGAGGACCCTCTTGGAAAGGCTGATAAAGCGCTGCAGCTCTTTGACCTTCTCCGGGTCCACAGGGGGACTTGAGGGTACAAATAACCCAGTGGATCCGTGCGCGCCCCGACTGCTGGGGCTTGGGGTGGTCCAGCGACCCGGCGCTGACCTGACAGTCCACCCAAAGCTCATCTTCATTCTAGGAGAAACAAAACAAAATGTATATGCCAGTAAGACTGGTAAAAACAAACAAAAAAACAACCTCAAGTGAGAAACTAGGTTTTCAAACCACAAACTGCTATGTATGTTTTCAACAACAAAAAAATATGTAAGCCAAGCATTAACTGATGGATGGATGGACACACATGGCCTGTTGTGATAATGGAATCTCTTCGGGCTGCAAAAAATTATTCCTACACACGATGGGGTGGATGAAGACTGAAGCCATTAGGAGAAATGACTGGAAGTCCGCGGGCGGCTGCATTTGTATGGAATGCACAAGACAAATCTCTATGGACAGAAAGGAGACTAGTGGGCTGTCCAGGTTTAGGGTGAATGAAGGCGCTAGCTTGGGGGGCGCAGCAGCTACAGGGTCAAAGGTTTCTCTCGATGGTGATGAAAATAAAGGTCCTGGTGACCCCCTTCCTTCCACACACACACAAGCACAGTGTGCTGACAATCGGTCTTCTCGGGGAATCTGCGGTGACCTGTAGAAGGGATGTGAGTAAATTCAAGATCTGATCGCTCAAGCTTTCATTGGACCCTGGGGCTCCAGGTCGATCGATCCCAGAAAACAGACCCCTCGCCAGGGTGATGCTAATATACTTGTCCCCCGTCCACCCCCGTCCACCGCCACCCTCAAGGGAAAAGCAAGAGAAGGTCCTTGAGGTACCAGTCTACCCTCAGCCCTCACAGGTACCAGTGGGCCCCAGCATCAGGGTCCCTATGGCAAACCTGAAGCAAACAAAACCAAAACTCACTGCCATCGAGTCCATGCCAACTCATGGTGGCACCCTTATTGATCAGGGGAGAACTGCCCCTGTGGATTCCCAAGACTATGAAGCTCTTTGCCAGAGTAGACAGCCTCATCTTTCTCCCATAGATCGGCTGGTGGCTTTGAACTCCTGACCTTGAGGTTAGAAACCCAATTCCTGAACCTGAGAGGAGGAGGCTGCAAAATGTTCATGGGAACATGGGATGAAATGATAATGAATGGACTTGGGGGGAAAACCCGGCTCGATGGGTGGCCAGTGGAAAGGGACCCAGGATCACCAGATATTCAGGATCTCGATGCCCACTTTGCAGTGGTACGACAGGGTCTGATCTGTTGAGCAGAGATCTGCCCTCGGAAGAACTGATCCAGGAAGGTTCCCCGCTGGCATGAATGCCCATACTTAGGGCCAACAGGGCCCAATGGAATGGGAGATTGAATTGTGCGGCTCAAGGTGGAACTGTGTTCACACAGACTCCTCATGCACTGTCCGGAGAGCTGGGTTACTGAGAAAATTAACGATGATAACAGTGCAATCCACTTGTCCCCCAGGGGGTGACTGGCAATGCTGTACTTCTTTATTTATATGGATTTTGCTTTCCGGCTTGTAGCTTGCTTTCTCTTTCTTTCTTTTCTTTTTTTTTGGTGTGTGTGTTCTGTTTGTTTGGTTGCTGGTTGGCTTATGGCTGCTATTGATGCAGTTGGTCTGATAGGGTTGTGATTTTTTCATATTACAACCGCCAATGTAAACCCGAGATATGCAGACCCCATGGACAAACAGATGGAGCCTGGTCTCCTACTTAACTGGAGCCTCAATCCAAGAACCATTAGTTCTGATAACATGGCCCTGCTTGATACTCACCTTCATGAAATGATCACTGAAGATAAGGGTGCAACAGCAAAGTGTGGTGAAGAAAGTAGATGGTGCCCGGCTATCAATCGGAATAGTGCCTGGGATCTTAAGGGCTTGTATTCAAATGAGCAGCCTTCTAAGCAAGGAATTAACTAGTCCACACAGAAGAAGCACACCAGCTTGTGTGATCCAAAGATGACAATTACAAAATCCGAATATGGCGAAGGGAAAAGTAGCTGAGCTAAAATTATGAACATCCGATTTGTAGCAGGCGATGAAGGGCAGTGGGAGCCCCAAACCTATCTGTAGAGTATCTAGTCAGAATGAGCCGATGGCAGATCCACTCTAGCCACAGGCAGGAGTCTGGAACAGCCTTACTTTCAGGCAGAGACCTGTAATCTTGATTACATTGGATCAAAGTAGATACTCGGCTAGTTGACCCCCCTATAGACCTGACCTGAACTGTTTCTGGGTGTAAGTATCTCTTACTTGTTCCATGACAGAAATTTCTTCCCTGGCTTTTTGAATGTTGAGAGGGGTCCTTTCTTTCTTATTCGTTATTTGTATTTTTGTCTTTATATTATTATTATTTTATCCTTACCACCTTATTTCCATTTTGCTTTTTATTGTTTCTGTTGGGTTTCCCAGTGTGTGAAGCACAGGAGGAGTGGATGCATACTGATAATAACTGAAACAAGGGTTTAGAGGGGAAGTAGGGGTGGGGTGGGTGATAGGGATGGGGAAGAAGATTTCAGGAGTAAACAATGAAAGGGGGAGAGGGAGGGGGGAGCACTAGAACTGGCTGTAAGTGCACAACAAAGTTTAAAGGTGATTTAACCATGGAGCGGGCTGATCTAGTAATGATTGTGGTATGATTGAACGACTGAACTGTATGATACACAAATTATGTTTCAATAAAACTGTTGGGGAAAAGAAAATGGAATTTTCCCATGAACTTTTTTTCCCCCATGAACTTTTTGAAGCCCCTTGAACATAGCATTTGCCAGCTCAACATTATTTGCATACGCGGTGGCAAGCTCAGAGTTAACCAAAACCCGTATCCCCTGACAAATTCTCCATCACCGTTAGCAGATACTTGGTGCTTCCTAAATAATCTTTCCTTTTGAAGATTATATTGTGGTTGAGAACCTCTAATAGCTTCCACAAATAAAGTCCCTTGTGCACACCGGACTATTTCAGTCCAGCCTAAGCCCATCTTGTCTTCTGACTCCCTAAGAACCCATCACCGGGACTCTGCTCCACTACCACCATCAGCGGAGGATGAATTTTAAATGGCCGGTGGTGAGCCTGCCAAAGCTTTCTGAACTGGAGGGAAACTCGATATAAAATATAGTTTGTACTGTAAATAGAATACATAGAGACCTTGTAATGTAAGTTACATATCGACCTTATGGTATGCCATGCTAGAATCCAGCTGTATCGCTTTCTTTCTTGAGCACCGCACCCGCTAACATGTCTAAGGCGCTCTCCCCTTGCAGGTCAGCTTTGATAGCTACGAAAACAAGGCATTGACAGATCGATACAACGCAGGAACTCTCTACTGGCACGCGCTCCAAGTGGAGACATTATTTTATGACTGGCTTTCCAGATCTGCGATCAGTTTCCCACTTTCTCCTTGACATTCCAGCGGCACGTGAACAGCAAAGCAGGAACCTTGTGTCCGCTTCCCCGCGACCAAAGGGCACTGCACACCCCGCTGAAAACACACGAGACGACAACGTGTGCGACCTCTACCCTTCCAGGTCCCACCAAACGGCAAACAGGACAAATCGAGCCTCTTACAAGAAAGAATTTCACAACTTCGAGAAACCTGCAGCTCGTACAGCACACACTTACCTTGTGGTCCCTCACAGCGGACCGCCAGACTGGTGGACTACCGTTGCATCTTGGGAAATGTAGTTCACGAAGCGGATACCAGTTAGGAAAGACTACAAGTCCCACGATCCTCTGCGCTTGCAATTACGAGGCTCGGATTGCCCAGGGTTAAATCTAGCTCCAGTATTTGAAGTTCTATTTTAAGAGAGAACTACCTAAATCAAACGCTCTCTCTAAACCCCTTCTTACGCCTTCGGCTCGTTGCGAGAGAGAGCACGTAACCGCTTACCAAAATCCTGAGTCCGAAATAGTAAATCCAAACCGCTGTAGTTTAGGAATTAATTCTCTCTTTTTTGCTGACTTCAAGCTTTCCACTCACCGTGACACATCAAGTTCCCGGCTCTCCGCCAAACAGCTTACAACAAGCTAAGCTTTTGTTACACAGTCTAAAAAGAGAGACAGGAGACACGGGAGAGAGTTCTTTCAATGGCCTTGTGAGGAAACCGCATTCACAAATCTCAGGAAAACTGAAGCCAAACGTGTGAAGAGTGTAGTCAGTGTCACCAGATTGTGGATGTGTGAAACTGTTGCATTGCTGAATATGTTTGCACCACAATTAAACAAACAAAAGATTTAATTGACAGAAGTCAAACAATGTGCACGCGGATTAATGTATTTGAATGAACTATACAAATTGAAACTTGAATTGATGTGTTTTGCCATATTTGACACATGGGTGAGTAAAAAAGCTCCCCTCAGGGGGACACACAACAGAAACGTGGGTGAAGTGAGACAGCGAACTGTGTAAGATATGAAAATAATAATAATTTACTATATCTAAAATGTAAAAAAAAATTACCATGTATCAAGGTTTCACAAGGGTGGGTGTAAGGAGGGAGGGAAAAAGGGGAGCTGATACCAAGGACTCGAGTAGAAAGGAAATGTTTTGAAAATGATAATGGAAACATATGTACACATGTGCTCGATACAATTGATGCATGGATTGTTATAAGAGCTGTAAGAGCCCTCAATAAAGTGATTTGCTTTTTTTTAAGATTAAAAAGTATTATTACTGAAGTTCCACTTCCTATGTGTTTGGCACATGAATTTATTCTACATAAAACATATCCTAACATGTCCCTGCTCAGTGGATGGTTGCAGACAAGTTATGTCACTCATGCAAGCACACTCGTCTTAGTTCCATTAAGGTGTCTCTTCAAAAAATAAAAAGGATACATTTTGTGCCATAGAAAGACAAATGGTTTTGTGATCAGGGCTAAGAAGTTTTGAACAGAACTCAAGTGGAGCATCTTCCCAAATCACGGAGTTTTGCACGCTGGATGAAGCAAACCTGTTAAAAGCCAGTAGTTCTGCGTGTGGGATCTCACATGGCTCAGCATTTTCCATTTTAAGAGTACATTTGGCCTCAGCAAGCTTTTTGGTTTGGTAGGTGAGATCGTTTATTGTGCCAGCCTGGCCGATAAACACAAGTGGAATTAATTGAAGGGCGGAGAGATAAATGGCTCGGTGAGCCTTGCCTTTCTTGTCTCTCGCTCTTAAATCGTCGGACCAGTGTGCAGCTGCCTTGCTTGTTCTGTGCCTCCATTTACAGGCACACTACCTGTGGGACGCCAAGCCTGTGGACTGTGTCGCTGTAAGTCGAGGTCCCTTTAAGACTACACGATTGGAATTTACATCTCTGGAGCTATGGACTGACAGTTAGTGACCTGGCTGACAGTTGGTGACCTGCCTTGCTGTTTGCTGCCTGTGCTGGGATAGCCTGGATCTCTACAGAGGACTACCTGATGGCTCTCAAGACTTGAAGGACTGACAGTGTCTCACAACTCTCACGGGAGTGAGTCGCACTGAGCCATTTGTACTGCTTTATAATTTAACTGTTCATTTCTTATATATCTATCTATCTGTATATAATATAACAGTTCATTTCTTGTGCTATCTATCATTATAAATATATATATACATATATATATAATCAGCAATCTGGTTTTATCTCTCTAGAGAACCCTGTCTAACACAGTAGGTACCAAAACAAAAGTGGGCAAGGGTATGCCAGCTCATAGAGCTGGCTTTTCTATATCCTTATAAGTGAGATGGAGCTAATGAAGACGGTTTTATGGGACAAATCGTAACTGGGGACACATCTTGGAATACTAAGATGCAGAGAGCCAGGCCAATCAAAACAGTGCCTTTCTAGGGGAGGTGGGCGGGGATCTGTTGGGCCAGTTCATTCAAGGCAGAGGCCAGCGTAAGGTTAGAATTCACAAAGGGGTCTTCTTAGATTTTCTCTGCGGGGGGCGGGGGCTTATTAGGAAGAAGTCCTAAGAAAATGGAAAGCTGTGTTGGTGAGGAAAAGACCAGAAAACCTGCACAGTCATTTTTCCCCCTTTTCATTATGGCAATGCATCATCTTGCCCATTCTTCGAGCGTTGTCCCATGAGGATTTCTTCGGGAAACCTTACCCATCCACCCTGCAGCCCTGGTCCTGCCCACTTCAATCTTCTTCAATCCCCAAACTCAAAGAATATTTAAAACAGGGGTTCTCCACCTTCTTCATGGTGCGGCCCTTTCATGTGGTGGTGCATCCCCCCAACCATAAAATTGTTTTATTTTTTAAATAAAATTATTTTTGTTGCTACTTCATAACTGTCATTTTGCTACTGTTATGAATCGTCATGTAAGTATCTGATAGGCAGGATGTATTTTCATTGTTACAAACTGAACATAATTAAAGCATAGTGATGAATCACAAAACAATATATAATTCTATATTGTGAAATATTTCTCTTTTTTGAAATATTTATTTCTAATGACAAATCAATGAAATTTTGTCTTGAAGCTTGATATAGCCTGGGTAACGGTCTTCAGGCAGAGTAACTCTAGGTGGGCATATCTACATGTGGGAGGACCCGCCTGGAGATGATAGAGGAGCAGGGTCGCGGTTCCGAAGACCATCAGAAATATGTGCTTCCCTTGTGAAAAGGTCGTTTGACCCACCCCCCCAAAGGGGTCGCGACCCACATGTTGAGAACCGCTGATTTAAAAGGAACAGTCATGGAGTCTCTCTCAAAGATGCCAAAACAGCCCTTTGGACGTGATGTAAATTGAGTACCCAAACTCACCGCGATTGGATCGATTCCCAGTCTACAGGACAGGATAGAACTGCAGTGGGTTTCTGAGCCTGTAACTGCTGACGGGAGTAGAAATCCACCTCTCACTCCCGTGTAAATTGAAGAGCGCAGTATTATTCAGGAACGGGTTAGCGAGAAGAAAACCCTACCACCAAGTGTGTAGACCTCAGTGGAGGATCTGTTCCGATTTTAGAACGATGTCCTTTTGACCTACCCACCTAGTCTCAAGAACAATAAAATACATGAGACGACATATGTAAAGAATAAATCCAAGAAAAGATAAGCAAGAAAAACAAAAGAGAGCTATCCTTTACTCACCCTTCAGTGTTGGGGGGGTGCCGGTGGGGGGAACAGACAAAGACAAAATGTCATTTTCTTATCTAGGTGACTAGTCCATGAATGTTTACTGAGCGATCCTTTGAACTTTTGGTGTTTTGAATCTTCCATATTTGCATCTTAATTGCAATAAATAAAATACTTTGGAGAACATCCTTCAGGGAAACAGACCTACTATATATAGGCTTCCAACAGTGAGAGTGAAAGTTGCCTCGTTTCAAGTACAGGACATCTGGAATGTGCCTCTATCTTTTGGCCTTCTCTCTGAATTATGTCGTCGACGGAAAGACATCTGTTTCAAACTATAGTTACACTGTGCATCAGAGCCAAATGGATAGCAAAGACAATGAGAAACCGACCAGAAATGAGCTCATTTCTTAACCGCCCCTTCCTACGTCCCGAAATGTTAAGCCTATTAACATGTTATCTCCCATCATGCTCTGCTTCGCTTTCCACCAAAAGCTATTTCAAAGAAACCACGAACAGAATCTTCAGAAAACTTTTCTGCGTTTTCTGAAGGCTTTCATACGGTGGGATAATTTTCAACAGAGCAACAATTGTGGTTTAATCCTCGTTGTTAAAACTCACTGCTCTGTAATAGGAACTTTACTTATTGGGGATGATGAGCAGGGGCAGGTACTCGTTAGCTTTGCGCAGTGGCAATATCGTAGCCAATGAGGTTTACCCGAGGCGCGATTATTGCTAATTGAAAACTTTTCCCAATACCCCGCCGTGACGACTTGAAATATAGTCGGCATTGGCAATTTTTGACGGTCTCCACGGAGACTGATTAATCTGGTTTAAAAGTAAGATTTGCTTTCCTTGTAGTTGCTTTAGATACTAAGTATACATACTGAGTTAAATATATTCCAGCAGGTCTTTTTAATTTTGTGTTTGATAGTAACAGAAGTACGCAGGGCAGGAGTGTTTTACAGGCTTTGTAAATTAGACTATTTTATGTATCATAGTTGTTTTCTCGGCTTATAAAACCTACTTAATGGATCTTTTATCTTCAGGCTTTGATTCCTGAGAATTAATCTTACTTGGTTTTCCTTTTACCCGCTGCAGAAAGTTTGCTATTTCCTGCTTCGTTTATTGTCTTGCTGTTTTTTCCGCCACATTGTATTTCTCCATTTTGCTTTTTGCTACACTGGAATGTTACTTGTTTCCCGTTCTTGAACATACCTCCTCAAGGTCCTTCCCGATATGTCCTGCACTTTATCAAGCCACTCCCTCTTCGCCCTCTCATTCAGTTCATCTCGTTTTCCCGCCCGTTTGTTCACACTAACAAGATCCAGGTTTCAACCCCGGCAACTATGACGTAATGTTGATTTGCATAAGGTTTCCCAGCATCCTTCGCGGCAGCGCTGCATTTTCCAAAGTTGGGATGTTTCACGCGAGATGATCCGACAATAAGAAACTTTCCACGCGGAGGAGACATAAATGTGACCGACCGAGGGGGAACACTTAATACCCGCGAACACGCTGACACTTGCCTACCGTCACTGTAAAGGCCGTTGTCATCCGTGGGGGAGTGGGGCGAGCGCCATCGTTCTTTAGCTTTGCGCAGTGGCAATATCGTAGCCAGTGAGGTTTATCCGAGGCGCGATTATTGCTAATTGAAAACTTTTCCCAATACCCCGCCGTGACGACTTGAAATATAGTCGGCATTGGCAATTTTTGACAGTCTCTACGGAGACTGAGCAATTGTGTATCAAAGTTAGACTTAGTTTTCGTTACACTGTCGCTTTGTTTCTCTATTTCTTTTGTTTAACCAATCGTGAGTTATATTGCATTGAGCTTCCAATTCTTGGGGCAGGTAATCTGTACCTTGGAGACATAGGTGAGTTTCAAGCTTTATACAATGTATTTTAAAGAGTGAGTGTTTAATATCTTTCGCAGGGGGTTTCCGGTGGCATAGTGGAAACTATAGGAAGAGCCAACTCCACTCACCTGTCTTATAGGGCTTGAGTGGAAACTATAGAAAGAGCCAACTCCACTCACCTCTTACAGGGGCTGCTCTGAGTTGGCGTCAACCCCCATGGCAGTCTGTTTTGTATTGTTTTACTGAAGCCGACTGTGTTTCTCCCTCTGCTATGTTCTTGTCAGCCTTCTGTGGTGGGACTGAGCAGGTTCTGGTGGACTCTCTGGGGGGGGACTAACCGGGTTCTGGTCAACTCTCCCCATGGCCTCCAGTTCTTACTGCCCACCCTATCCACGTGTCCCCCTGTGGATACAGGGGCAGGACCACCCCACTACAGCGGACTCAGCCTCCGGAGGTTAGCCCCATAGTGCTAGGGGCACCAGGGGCAGAGGGAGAGTCCCAAGTAGGAACCAAGGAGATCCCGCCCACCATAAGACCTATCTGGAATGTTACTGGCAGAGAACTGGCACCCTATCACCTGTGTCTACATCCACAGGTAAAGGGTCTGACTCTGATGAAGGGACAATTGTTCACACAGCCGTCTGAGTCTGAGCCAGCTCTCCATGGTCCAAGGACTCCATCAGCAAGCTTTCATGGCCATTGAGTTAATTCCGACTCAGAGAGGACTGGGTAGAACTGCCCCAGTGGGTTTTCCAATACTGTCACTCTGGACCCCCGTCTTACCTATCTCCCTGCCTCGTCCTCCCCACCCACAACCCCGCAGGTAGGAGAGGCTGGTCCAGCCTGAGGACCACAGCCCCCTGCAGCTGGTCACTAGATTCCATGTTGCACACAACCCACAGAGCAGGGGGACAGGTTTCACCTGGGTTGTGGACTCCCTGAGGCCTGGGGATGACGACTGCGTCCGGTGTCCTGTGGGCTCCCTTGCTGTAGCTGAAAGAAGCAGGGTGCGAGGTAGGGCAAACCCCACTCTGGCACAGTGAAGCTGCCCCAACCCCCGGCCACCCCCCACCCAAACCATGCAGACAATCATTTTGTAAGACTCGCGGAGCAATGCCGGAAGGTTTGTACGTAGTTGATTTGCTACCTAGAATAGTCAGAGATTGTGGGGAGAAGGGAGGGGTCCTATGCTGGCCTTGGCTCCACCCCAGGAGCCACCACCATCCCCAAACCACCACCACCACCCAGCAGCCTTTAGAGCAGCCCCAGTGAGAAAAACCCAGCAGAGTTGGATATTTTTTCCTGAGTAGTTGACATTCATTCATAAGTGTCTGAGGTAGTTTATTGTGCCAACCTGGCCGATAAACACATGGGGGGTTAAATGAAAGGAGGAGGGATAAATGGCTCAGTGAGCCTCAACTTTCTAGTTCTCGGGTCTCTTGCTATATGATGGTCAGATCAGGGTGCAGCTGCCTTAGCCAGTTCCCTGCTTCAGCTGGCAAGGCTCACTTTCTGCAAGACATCCCTGAGGAGAAGCCGCATGGACCTACCCTGATGCAGCCCTGGGTGCTGGAGCAGCCGTGTGGAGACCCCTGTCAGCGCTGACATGCTTACACATTCACTGACTCAGCTTTCCTCCTGAGTTGGCATCATTGCATGTGTTTTGTGAGATGGAGGAGGATTTTGTGGATTGGTGTTGGACATATGGGTTAATGTTGAACTTGCGGGCTTGGGCAGCACTGGATTGGGATGTTTTCTTGATGCACACTTAATCTTTATTTATTTTAAACACTTAACCTTTATATAAAACTCCCTCTTATACATGAGTTTCTGTAGATTTGTTTCTCTAAAGTACCCAGACTAACACAGTATCTTTTGTTTCAAGAATAAAGAAAAAAAAGTCCCTTTTCTTTATGACCCTCATAAAGCCACCAAGCTCATTGGGCAGCTGCAGTGAGACAGCACGGGATACTCTGGCCTGTCCCCCTGAGGTCTGTAGGCATGGGCAGCCCTGGCCTGGCCTCCCCGAGGTAGGTGCAGGGAAGTCGTGGGGAGCCCTGTTTGCAGCCAGGGATGCCCAAAGCTGAAGCAGAGTCTGGAGGGAGCACCACACACTTGAGACAAGACTGGATCTAGAAGTGAAGGCCGGAGGGCTCCTTAGAGGCAAGCGTGGCGGGGCTTCATCTCGCCAACTTTGGATATGTCAGGAGAGGTCAGTCCCTGGAGCAGGACATCACCCTTGGTAGAGTGGAGGGACAGCGACAAAGAGGAAGGCTCTTGAAGAGACGGACGGACACCATGGCTGCAACGATGGGCTCAGACCTAAGGACAGTGGTGATGAGGGCGCAGGACCAGGCGGTGTTTCGTTCTGTCCCACACAGGGCGCTATGGGTCGGGACCAACAACGCCACCTCATGAGGAACCGCATCACACTCACGTCACCTGTTTGTTTCTGCCTCCTGAGCATGGCCTCTGGGGGACGCAGCATGACAGGTGTGTCTCAGGGATGGCGCAGGCCTAGGCTCAGCATCCCTTAGGTGTCCCCTGGCCTGGCCCACCCTAGTGAGGAATGGAGCCGTCACCCTTGATCTCTGCACTAGGGCATGGTGGCCAGCCAAGCCCCAAGAAGACACTGGCAGGCCCAGAGCCCAGTGGGGACACAGGAAGGCATCAGGGGCACCTGCAGGAGGGCCCGGGCCGCAGCAATGGCCTCCAGCCCCGCACACGACGAGGGTCTTTGTAAAGCAGCCTGGACGTTGCTCTCTCATCCACTCACCCCACACCTTAGCCTTCCTCGGGCCCGGGAGGTCATTCCAGAAAGACGTCTGGCTTCCCTTAGAGCTCCGTCCACAGTGAAGCCCAGGAGCTAGACCCCAGGACAGTGGTGTCTGCGTCAAAAAGGGCACTGGGGGTGCTGGCAGGAACGGGGTCCTGACTCCCCTCTCCTCCCAGCACAGAGTGGTCGGTGCCTTCAGACCCTCAGCAGCAACTGCCACCCGCAGGAGCCCTGGTCCTGTCCACTCCATTGCGCGCCCATTGGATCCCATGGAAGGGACCCTCGCAGGAGGCTGCTGGGTGCCCAGCTGCAGGGACAGACCCCGGCATGGGCTCAGTCACACGCTTTTCAAGTGAATGACTCCGAATTCGGTGAGGAGGGCCACGACCAGGAAGCTCAGGTAGAAGAGGAGCAGGCAGCTGCCCTCGGCTTTGCTCAGCTGGAAGCACTGCATGGGGACCGAGATGAGGGAGAAGACGAGGCTGAGCCCCAGCGCCGGCCAGGACCCACACCAGCAGTCCGTCGGACTCCACCTGTTAAAGAACTAGAGGAATGTTGTGTTTTGTCGGTGCTGTACTGCACCCTGGCTGGCTTGTCTCTTCCTTGTGACCCTTCCGTGAGGGGATATCCAATTGTCTACAGATAGGCTTTGGATCGCCACTCTGCGCACCCCCTCATTCACACTGATATGATTTCTTGTTCTGGGTCTTAGATGCCTGATACGTAATCCCATGGACACCACATGATCACACAGGCTGGTGTGCTTCTTCCATGAGGAGTTTGTTGCTTCTCGGCTAGAAGGCTGCTTGTTTATGTTTTCTGATGAAATGGGGACGCACATATGCAGGAAGGGGCTTCCAAAAGTTCATGGGAAAATCCCATTGTCTTCATTTGTCCATGAACTTTTGGAAGCCGTGTGTGTGTGTGTGTGTGTGTGTGTGTGTGTGTGTGTGTGTGTAGTGCTCGGTAGATGCCAGCGCTACACCATTCCAAGTGTGAACTGTGGCCTAAGTGACCTCAATGGTGTACAGAGACAAGAATGACCACTCAGGGAGACTGGCTAAGGAGGCTGAGGCACTGAGCAGGACCAGGACTGGAACCCAGGCCTGAGTCCAAAAGCCATGCTGAGACCCTCTGCTCTGGGGCAGTTAGATGCCATCAGGTTGCCGCTGACTCACGCTGCTCCACGGGGTGTTCCTGGCTGTGAGCTTTCACTGAAGCAGACTGCCTCCCTCCCGGCATCCCCTGTGCCCTCTGGCTCGGGGCTCCGGGCTGAGGTGCCAACCAGCCTCGGGCCCCACCTGCCTTCCCCACCCACCCAGCCTGGTTGGGTCTGTACACTGATCTGTCTTGTGTGGAGTTTGGTCTGACCTGAGCAACATGTTTTAGAAAAATCTCCCCAAATATCTGGGTCTCTCCTTCCCTAGGGAAATGGGACTCTCCGGCCATAAGACACCACCTGAATCCTCCACTCCATTTCACCCCCTGCCTGCCCCCAAGGTGTCTCCACTCAAACCCCCAAGAGAAAAATGTTTCTGAAGGAGGCCCTGGGCTCCCCACAGTAGCTTCTGTAGATTTGTTTCTCTAAATACAGATTCCAGGAGCCCAGGGGGTCAGTGGGTCTCATGCTGCCCAAGAAACTATTAGGCACCCCTGAAGTATAAGTTCTGCTGCTCAGTGTGTTCCAGAACCTTCTCCAAACCTTGTTGGGCTCCACTTTCCCAGTTCTGAGCTGGCTTCAACGGGGGCATGGGGGTGGGGGGGGGTCTTCCCTCTCTTCACAGTAACCCCCATATGGGCAGTGTTGGGTTATGGAATTTGGCCTGTCCCGTGCTTCATGCCCGTTGATTCTGGACACTTAGTAGGTGTCAATAGCCTCATTCCAGATGAGGAAACCGAGGCGCAGAGGTGTGCTAACTCCCCAGCTCGCACAACAAGGAACTTAGGAGAGGGGACTCAGGCCTCCCTCCCTAGGACGTGGGCACATGTGGTCGGTCCTCTGGGTGTGTGATAGGTAGGTTTATGGTGCCAACATGGTCAATGAACACATGTGGGATTAATTGAAGGGCGGGAAGATAAATGGCTCAGCGAGCCTCGCCTTTCTTGTCTCTTGCTCTTTGATGACCAGACCAGTGTGCGGCTGGCTGCCTGAGCTTCTTCTCTGTCCCAGTTTGCAAGCTACACTGCCTGTGGGACACCTAACCCGTGGACTGTGTCACTGTAGTTTGAGATTCCTTCAAGACCTGCTTCCCCACGCTTCTGGAGTCTACATCACTTGAGCTGGGGATTGTCGGACCCTGTCATCTGGCTGACTGTTGGTGACCTGCCTTGCTGGTTGCTGCCTGTGCCCGGAGAGCCTGAGTTACTCTACAGAGGACTACCCCGTGGCCCTCAAGACTCGAAGGACTGCCAGTGTCTCACAACTGTCTCACGGAAGTGAGTTACACTGAGCCATTTGTACTACTTTATAGATTAATTAACTGTTTATTATGTTTTATATATAATCATTAGTGCCCTGGTTTTGTTTCTCTAGAGAACCCTGTCAAACACACTGTGTAAGAAGTAAAAGACATTCCCCGGTCATGGACTGTGACCTGGTCTCTTCCTCGGCAAGTGGGGATTGCTGAGACCTGCAGGGGCTCCTGGGCCAGGGGGTCAGAAGAGAGGAGAGAGCATTGCGAGGAGGCCCCTTCTAGAAGTTTCTGGCCACTCACCCTCACCTCCGGGTGGCCCCTGGAGATCTGGAGCAGGCAGCCCAGCCCCACACCCACCAGGACATCTATGGTTTGATTCAGGACACTGTCTCTGCACACACTGCCCCCAGGAGCCCCCAGCTGCTTCCTCCGACAGGGTGCAGCCCTGGGACTGGGCGTGTCACTCAGCTGTTGGAGTTCCTCTGGAGTGGGAAGCCTTTGGATTTTGGGGGGAGGAGGCAGTCTCCTCTGTCTCCCGAGGAGCGGCTGAGAGGAGTTTTGAATTACTAACCTTTCAGTTAACAGGTCACCACACCACCAAAGCTCTAATGCAGTTTTGCCTCTCCTGGTCGTGGGGTATCCTTGGGCGTGGGTAGTGGGGTATCCTTGCAGCCCCTCTCCTGGTAGTGGGGTATCCTTGGGCATGGGTGGCTGCCCCCTTCTCCTCACTCTTGCCCTGTCACACATGGCCACTCAGTCAAAAGGTGACAGTGAGATGAGGCCCTCCATCTCATCCACTCCTTGCTCCACCCCCAGGGGCCACTTAGTAGGGGCTGGATGACACCCCTGGCCATTTCCTTCCTAAATCCTACCCACTGCCTGCGCACATCCCAACGGAAAGTTTTCTTGCCTCCCAACTCCTCCTGCTCCTTGCCCCCAATGCAAGCCAGTGGTCGGCCCTCTGGGCCGGGATGGCTAGATTCTGGTCGACTTTCTGGACTGGTAATGAGGGGGTTTGGGTTCACTCACTAGACTGGGGTTGATGGTGTCTGGTGGGCAGCTGGGAGACAGGGGGGCAGTGGAGTGAGGCATGTGGGTAGGAGAGGGAGGCATGTGGCTGTGGAGTGAGGCAGGTAGGCAGGAGAGAGAGACTGAGGCACTGGAGGGAGGCAGGCAGGCAGTTGTGAGAGGCAGGCTGACAGTGGAAGGAGGCAGGTGGCAGTGGGAGGAGACAGGCAGGCAGATTAGGGAGGCAGGAGGGCAGTGGTCAGAGGGAGGAAGGAGGGCAGTGGTCAGAGGGAGGGAGGCAGTTGAAGGAGGCGAACATGCAGTAAAAAGGCTTCTGGTGAACTTTCTGGAAGGTGACTGACAGGATTTTCATTGACTTTCTGCACTGGGATTGAACGGGTTCTATTCTAACCTCTGGGCTTGGACTGACCGGGTTCTGGTGAGCTTTCTGGGCTGGCCCTGACTGTATTCTGCATGGCTCTCTGGGCTGGGACTGCTGGGCTTCTTGTGGGCACTCTGGGAGGGGACTGACCGGGATCTGGTAGTCTCTCTAAACTTGGCTTGACCAGATCCGGTCAGCTTTCTGGACTGGGACGGACAAGTTCTGCACAACCCTCTGAGCCAGCCCTTATTGGGATCTAGTTAACTCTCTGCGAGGAGATTGGCCAGATGGATTTCCGTCGACTCTGCACTGGGATTGAATGGGTGTTGTTCTAAACTCTGGGCTGCAACTGACCTTGCTCTGGGTTGGGACGGACACAGTGCTGGTAAGTTTATGGCAGCGGTTCTCAGCCTGTGGGTCGAGACCCCTTTGGGGGTTGAAGGACCCTTTCACAGGGGTCACCTAAGACCATTGGAAAACACATATTTCCGATGGTCTTAGGAACCGAGGCGGGCCTGCCCACATGCAGATGTGCTGATCTGGTGAGAAAGAAGCTATCTCAACCTTCCCACTGACGCTGGCTTTTTATGGATACTGTCGCAAAATGTAGCAATGTCATTTACTGCTGTTATATTAAGACTGCTCCCCATGTTACACCATGCTGCATGACAAAATTTCATTTATCTGTCATTAGAAATATATATTTCATAATATCTAATTACATATTGTTTTTTGTGATTCATCACTATGCTTTAGTTATGTTCAATTTGTAACAAAGAAAACATCCCACATATCAGATATTTATGTTACGATTCATAACAGTAGCAACATTACAGTGATGAAGTAGCAACGAAAATAATTTTATGGTTGGGGGTCCCCACAACATGAGGAACTGTATAAAGGGTCACGGCCTTAGGAAGGTTGAGAACCACTGCTTTGTGGGCTGGCCCTGACTGTGTTCTGGTTGTCTCTGGGCTGGGACTGACTGGGTTCTAGTCTACACTCTAGGCTGGGACTGACCTGATCCTCGTCAGTTCTCTGGGCTGCCTGTGGTGAGGTCCTGGTTAACACTCTGGGCTGGGACTGACCAGTTTCTGGTCGGCTCTCTGGGTTGAGACTCATCGGGCCACCGGAGATCTCCCACTGCAAACTGTACAATTGCTACAAAGATAGTCATCGAAGCTCCCCTTGCCGTGTGCCCCATGCACCTGTTACACCCCACACCCTCACACCACTCTCCGTGGTTTCTATCTGCCTGGCGATCGCACAGTGTGTGTCTGTTTTCTATGTCAGCAAATAGTTCTCTTTTTCAGCAGCACTGGATCGATTGACAGCTTTTTTAAAAATCAAAATCAATATTTATGATCTTTTGTTCTCACCATATATATAATACATGTTGATGGTATGTTGAAATACAAAGACGTAAACAGTATATAAATTGGTTATATTTCCGGTATTAAAGATAAACATGTTTAAACTTTTTAAAAAACAAAATAGAGTGATGATTCCAGGGGCTTAGGTGGAGAGCAAATGTCTTGAGAATGATGAGGACAATGAATGTACAAATGTGCTTTACACAATTGATGTATGTATGGATTATGATAAGAGTTGTATGAGGCCCCAATAAAATGATAAAAAATAGGGATGTTACTGTACAAAATGATTAAGTAAATGTAATTTTTTAAAAATTTAAATACTTTTATTAGGGGCTCTTACATCTCTTATCACAATCCAAACATTCCACGAATGTGTCAAGCACATTTGTACATATGCCGCCATATTATCGTTTCCAAAACATTCTCTTCCCACTTGCACCCCTGATATCAGCTCCCATTTCTTCCCTCTCCCTCCTCTGCCTGCCTCCCTCACGGACCTTTGATAAGTTATAGATTATTTTTTCCATATCTTACATCCTCCTCCTTGCCCCTCGCCCACTGTTCTGTTATTCCTGCCCCTGGGAGGGGGTTCTATGTGATCCTTCTCTTGTCTTCCTTAGGAATACACCTGGCAAGCTCTAACTAATTCCCTGCTGGTGGACCCTCAGGGTGCCCAGCTGGGGTGCATTCTGACGCATGGAAACCCTCCAGGACAGTGTGGAACTGCATGATTCCTAGGGCTTCTGGGACTGTAAACCTTGGTGGGAGCAGCTGGTGGGTATGAACCACAGGCCCTGTGGTTAGCAACCAAGAACCCAACTCCAGTATCACCCAAACTACTTGCACTTTATGAGGGACCCCCAAATGGCACCTCTGAGACGGTACCCGTGCGTTCACCCACGGAGCCACACTTGGGGGCCTGTCAAAACTGTCTAATGCACATGTTCGACCGCACACAGATGAGTCTGCACCCCCATTCCGGAAGGAAGCCTGGTGTCCTCCAGCCCTTGGCAGGCAAAAAGCAGGGAGGAGGGGCCGTTTTGAGGACAGATCATCCCAGTCTCTGAGTCTGAGGATTCTTGCCCATCCCCCACTGGCCCCTCTCCCACTCCCACCATGTGTCCATGTGTGGAATTCCTCCTGGAAGCAACCAGCCCCCAGTGGAGACAGCTCTGCACTGCCCCCCAGGCTTAGCAGGGAAGCCAAGCTGATGCTGGAGACCCATTTGGGGGGGCCCTGGGCCCTCCAAACAATCTGCTCAGTGTCCAAGTCACTGCAGGCTGTCTCAAAGAGCCGCCAGTTTCTCCCGGTTAAAAATACCCCTTGCCTGAGGGGAACCTCAGTCCTGTCTCAGAACAGAGCAGGGCTTACAACTCCTTGCCTCCCCGTTGCTATTGAAAGAATTGAGGCCAACAGCGTTCTTTCTTTCTTGTTTGGTGAAGTCTTGCTGCCCTGCTGGCTGCCCTAGTCATGAAGCTGGGTTGCCTTGGACCACGTTCTTAACCTCTCTGGACCCCAGCTTCCCCGGCTGAGGCTGACTCGAAGTGCTGGTTCTTCAGCCCTTAGCACCACCTTGATAAGTCTTGCTAAGTCTCCTAGCTCCCAGGCACTCTCCAGAGGGCGCTGGTGTCCCCAGAATTGCCCTAAGCAAGTACCACAGCATGGGAGGCTCACGGCTCTGCCACCCCCACCCCTGTTCCCCAGGTCTGTAGGAGAAGGCTCCCCTCCCTTCCAGCAGCCCCCCCATCCCCCAGGGTTCGTTGCTCAGCCTATAGCTGAGTCTTCACCTGGCCTCATCTCTGCAGGTCTCTTCCCTTTGTAAGGAAAGCACACGGGATTGGAGCCACTCCAGCAAAAGGAGCTTTGGTGGTGCTGTGAGATTATCACCTGGCCATGGTTCAAACCCACCGGCTGCTCCAACTCACCCAGGGGCTCCTGAGAGAAAGACCTGGAGGTGTCCTCCCCTGAAGATGACAGAGGCGTTTTTTCTGCCACCTGGGATCCTGGAGCTCAAAGATGATGACTTGGCCCAAGAGCCTCTTTGCAAACAAGATCATGTTCACAGGCACCAGGGTTAGGAATTCAGCACATTGTTTGAGAGACACCATTCAATCCACATCACAGACTAACGAATGTAGAGTGTCTGAGGGTGGTGCTGTGGACCCATCAGGAAAAGGACATCATGACTGGCAGAGGGTCAGTGAGCAGGGTAGACCTTCAAGGAGAGGTGTGGGGTACCAGCCCCCACAATGAAATGGGTCCATGGGGGCGGTTGTGTCATTGAGGGGTAAAATTAAAGAGACATCAGACAAGGCACATCATGCGAGTGTTCACCTCCGGGATTGCCGTCACTTCCGGAGATGTGCAGAGAGAGTGAATATATTTCAAGCCAAGGCTTGTGTACACTCCAGGGGCCTGTTGCTCTCCCTAATTACAGGTAACCACATGTGTAACGGGAAGGGGGTGTACAATGGGCAGACACGTAACAGAAAGGGGGTGAGCTAGGGGTGTGCACATCCGAAACAGGAGGGGAGGCACCAGGAAGGCACACATGTAACAAAACAGGCAGACTTTCAGGCAAGATGGTAGCCTAACCTTGGCTGTCTGAATTGACTTGATCTTAGACAATCCATTATCCTTATTAGAAGGGAGTGGGCTCTACTTAGGGTGGGACAAACTCTAGGGTCTTTTTTTTTTAACTCAAGATGATTTTTTTCTAATCCTTATAACCACCCATGTTCTTCGTGTTCATCCTCACACTCAGTGTATCATTTTCTGAGTCCCAAGACAAGTCAGCTTCCGTGAGGCAGGAGAGAAATACCCAAACTCTAGGGTCTTATTGCTCTAGATGGTTGACCTCCAAGTGTACAGTCAGTGATCATGCGTTTGCAAACAGCATCTTAGAGTTGGCATGATTATGGGGAAGGGGTACCGTGAAGAATAACTTTTATTTAGGAGAACGTGAGTGCGACGGACACATCTCCATCCACGGAAGGTTCCCTCCACGCGAGCCTTGGCCTCCCAGAATCCTTAGCGTGTGAGTGCTGAGAGTTTGTGCGCATGCACTCTCTTCCTGGTTTTCATTTTCCCACAGAGGTGGATTGACACAGCGGCTCCCACGGTGAGCTCCCACATAGCCGTGGCCGTATTTCATTCTGTAGCATCTAGACAGGTTCTCTGTGGCTCAGGCAGGCAGCACCAAGACACTGAACAGTAAGAACAATGCAAAGCAGGTGCTTGGGGCCCACTAGGGGACTGGACAGCTTTCTGAGGACACAGTGAGGTAGGTGTATGGAGTCTCTGGTGGGGACTGCTATGTGTCGATTTAGGTGGTGCTGGTGTAACACTGTCTCTGTTTTGTGATGTGTTGTGAATCCCAGCGTCTCTGCCCTCTCTCTGCTCTGTACTGTAAGGTCACGATGAGTCAGCATGGGCAGGATGCGCGTGGGTTTGGTGTTTTTTCTGTTGCCTGTGGCTGTGGTCCCCTTCCAAAGTGAGCTGTCCATTTGCTAACGAGGCAGGAATAGGGTGAGCTGTATTGTGAGTCACTGCCCTTACCCCAGTCATCACCCTACTTCCAGTTCCCATCTGTGGGACTTACAGAATCATTTGCCATTTTGAGGATTAAGAGTGAAGGGGTGGAGTCTAGCCTGCCAAATCAGGTCATAGCCAATGAGGCCGCTGCGTGGGCACGACCTTCTGAGGATTCTGGGAACTCCTGTCTTCCTCCTTGGAGGCGGGAGACTCTCTCTCTCTCTCTCTCTCTCTCTCTCTCTCTCTCTCTCTCCCCTCACTCCATTGGAGACTCTCTACTGACAAGGCTGACTCCCTGAGAGACATTATGGACAATGAGCCTGAGGAACCATGTGGAGACCCCTTGCCAACGCTGAGATACTCACACCGCCACTGGATCCACAAGACTTCCCACCCACTGGCCTGTGATCTTCCTGCATTCGGCGTCATTTCATGTGTTTCATGAGTCTGAAGAGGACGCTATAGAATTTTTCCCGCATCCCGTGGCATTTTAAAACAGTCCTGATTTTTTGAAAGAAGGCACAAGCTAGGGTATACGGTTTCCGGCTGCCATGTGGCTATTTCGCCAGGATATGAGTTTTATCAATGGTGTCCCGCTTTACCAATGTTAAAATCGGGTCACCTTACATAGATTGGTATCAGACATACAGGCTAATATCCGACCGATGGACTTGATCTGAACTGGGCTCATAATCCAACAATCTCAATAATCCATTGCTCTTGTATATAAAGCACTTTTTTTTATACACACTTGTTTCTCTAGTCTACCCAGACTAACACACCATCGCTCACTGCCTTGCTGAAGCCATACTCTTGCATGAGGGTACTTTGCAAAAGATGAAGGGAAAGAGAAGGGAGCAGAGGAGGGTGACCTGGGGAGCCAGGATCAGGGCACACCTTCTAGACCTGGGGTCCCTGTGCTGAGAACCTCCTACACCCAGGAGAGACAGGGAGAGAGAGCCTTGTACCGTTGGATAGGTAGCTTGCTGGCAAAGTGGAGTGTCTCCAGGCCCTTTATGGATCTAAAGAGCTTTATCACACTTGCCTGAGCAGGGCAGAGGCCAGACAGGCCTATGGACTTCAGAGCCCAGTGAGAGGCCTGCGTTTGGATCTGGATGAGAAGAGGTTGGCCTGATCAAAGAACTGTGTTCTGAGTAGTGACTGCTCCTGAACTGTAACCTGTTACTTCCTTGATACACCATTTAATTGTGAGTCCATCATATGGAGGCTGCAGAAACAGCAAGTCCCCTGGGAGGGAAGGCAATTATGGAAACTGGTAACAAGGTTGGAGGGAGGAGGCACCTCTGACTTCCCCTCCCTCCCCCCACAGGAATCGGGAGGGTTGGTTGTTGGTCTTGATTCTCCCCCTCCCTGCCCACCAGGAAGTTAGAGTAGGTCAGATACTCCCCCTGGGCCATTTTTACTGGCCAGCTGTCTGGGGATTCCTGGGTGGAAGCTGGGGTCAGAAGTTAGGCCCCACCCTCTGAGCCACATGGCTTCTCCCTGAAATAACCCCAGCGGGGTGGCTGGCTGGCACTGGCAGACTCTCTGCCCCTGTCCTGGGGCCCTGGCTGAGCTGGATCCTGCCTGCATACTTCTTTGCATACCAGCCCTCCTTCAGGAATGTTCTACTTTTCTTGGCCAACCTCAGCCTCCTGAGTCCTTGCCTTGCTTGGAGCTGATTCTGACTCACAACAAACCTGTGGAGGCTGAGAAGAACTTCCCAGTGGGGTCTCCAAGGCTGTCAATCTTCATGGAAGCAGACAGCCTCGCCTCGGCTTTCTCCGGAGGAGCAGCTGGTGCATTAGAACTGCTGACCTTTTGGTGAGCGGAGAAGTACTTTCACCACTGCTCCACTAAGGCTTTCACAGCCCCTTAGTCTCCACAGATCAGGTCCAGGTCCGTTCTTTTGCAGGACAAAGTTGCCCCGTCTCATTGGAATCCCTCAGAAGCAGCTGAAGGATTTAAAAAAAATTATTCTATTGGGAGCTTGTATAACTCTATCTTTTTTAATTTTTAAAGTTGCTGCAAATAGATATGTGTAACATTTCCCAGTTCAACATATTTCACGTGTACCATCAATGGCAGAAATCATGTCCATGGTTGTCAGTCTTGGCAGAATTCTACTGCTTTGTCTGTCTCCCACAGAGAACGCTGGGTGGGTTTGAACCACTCACCTTTTGGTTTCCAGCTGAGCTGTTCTAACCCCCAGGCTCCTTCACCCACAGCCCTTGCTAGTTTTCCATCACTAGAAACAGAACTGCTCCCTAAACAGACTCCCCTGTCCCTCTCCTCCGCCGGCCTTGTCCTTGCGTTGATGGAGACCAAACCCCAACAATGTTTTGCTGGGTAAGGTTGAGAACAACACGCAGCAGGAGGGTCACCATCTCCACCTGGAGAGTTCAGTGGCATCAGTGGCATTCCTCAACCACTTTCAGCCCCCTCCACTCCCGGAGGTGCCCCTCCCCCACAAACATGAACTCAATGGCCCCGACTTTTCCGACCGAATCTTGGTGTTTAAAAAAAGTCTCTCTCACTCGATGGGATTGAACCGCTGAATTGACTGTGAGTGTATGTACTGGATCGTGTAAGATAAATCAATACAACTATTATATAATAAAATAATAATTTAAAAATTTAATAATAATTTTTAAAAAGAGTCTCTCACTGCATTTTTTGGCAGAAGTGTACCCAGGAAAACAGGTTCCCATCCAACAGCTTCTAATATACATTTGCATCTGCTGCTCAGTGACTTCCTACAGCAGTGGTCCTCAACCTTCCTAATGCCGCCACCCTTTCATACAGTTCCTCGTGTGGTGGGGA
Source organism: Tenrec ecaudatus (assembly GCF_050624435.1). Taxonomy (NCBI): domain Eukaryota; kingdom Metazoa; phylum Chordata; class Mammalia; order Afrosoricida; family Tenrecidae; genus Tenrec; species Tenrec ecaudatus. The sequence goes on from NC_134545.1 coordinate 9,201,626, forward strand.
CCCCCCCCAACCATACATTATGTTCATTGTTACTTCATCACTGTCATTTTGCTACTGTGATGAATCGGGTGACCCCTGTGAAAGGGTTGTTTGACCCCCAAAGGGGTCGCGCCCCACAGATTGAGAACTGCATCCAGACTCACAGTCTCTGCTCCAGCGGGTGATACCCTAGCCTCCTATCTTGGGGCCCCCCAGGGTCCACTGCCCTTTGGTGCTGGGGGGCTTTTCTGGGTAGTGATCGTTTCAAGGGAAGATCACCAGGCCTTTCTTCTGTGGAGAGGACTGAGAGGCTTCCCACCACCAACCTCTCTGTTCACAGTGGAGCAAGCACTTAAGCATCATGCTACCAGGGCTCAAGACCACTTGGACTGTGACTTAAAAAACAGCAACCGTGATGGCCTTGACTTTTGGTTTATTGATTTATTCTTAAAAAAGATATTTTTCAACAAAACCCACATGGAAGAAGCATAAAGTGTCGAAGGGATCAGATATCAGGCATAAAAGAACAAAAAATCATATCATTGTACATGAGGGGGAGTGCAGAGTGGGGACCCAAAGCCCATCTGTAGGCAACTGGACATCCCCTTACAGAAGGGTCTCGGGAAGGAGAGAGCCAGTCAGGGTGCAGTGTAGCAACAATGAAACATACAACTTTCCTCTGCTTCTTTAATGCTTCCTCCCCGCCTCCCCATCATGATCCCAATTCTACCTTACAAGTCTGGCTAGACCAGAGGATGTACACTGCTACAGATAGGAACTGGAAACACAGGGAATCCAGGGCGAATGATTTCTTCAGGACCAGTGGTGTGAGTGGTGATACTGGGAGGGTGGGTTGGAAAGGGGGAACCGATTACAAGGATTTACATATAACCTCCTCCCTGGGAGACAGACAACAGAAAAGTGGATGAAGGGAGATGTCAGACAGTGTAAGACATGACAAAATAATAATAATTTATAAATTATCAAGGGTTCATGAGGGAGGGGGAGGAGGGAAGGAGGGGTAAAATGAGCTGGTACCAAGGGCTCAAGTAGAAAGCAAATGTTTTGAGAATGATGAAGGCAACAAATGTACAAATGTGCTTGACACAATGGATGGATTGTGATAAGAGTTGTACGAGCCCCCAGTAAAATGATTTTTTAAAGGTATTTTTAATTCAAAAATAAAAAATTTCAAAACGATAGACAACTAGAATGAAGAAAATAAATTAATTCCATTTTGTCTGTCTTGTCTAAGGGTACGTACACATCTATGATACATCGTGTCACATGCAGTCATCTTTTTATTTTTTTATTAAAAGATCATTTTATTGGGGGCTCTTGCAGCTCATAACAATGCATACATCAATTGTATCAAGCATATGTGTACATATGTTGCCATCATTATTCTTTAAACATCCACTTTCTATTGAGCCCTTGGTATCAGCTCCTCTTTTTACCCTCCCTCTGCTACCCTCGTGACTCCTTGATAAATTATAAATAATTATTATTTTCATATCTTAAACCAACCACTGTCTCCCCCCATGGCTTCTGTAGGTTGTCCCCCTGGGGAGTGGGGGGTTATGTATTGATCATTGGGATCAGTTCTCCCTCCCTCCCCTCCTGCCCCACCTTCCTCCTACCCTCCTGGTATTGCTTCTCCCATTCCTGTTCCTGGATTCTGTGTGCCATGAGCTCCCATCTCTTATCTGTCCCTGTGCACCTGCTCCTGTCTACTTTGCAGTGAAAGGCAGGATTGGGGTCGTGCTAGTGGTGGGTGAGGAAGACTCAAGGTGCCCGAGGAACAGTGTGTGCTTCATCGGTGCTATACTGCATCCTGGTTGACTCATCCCTTCCCTGGGATCCTTCTGTGAGGGCATGTCCTGTTGTCTACAGGTGGGTTTTAGGTCTCTGTTCCAAATCTCCACACACCCCCCATTTGTTTTATTTTTTAAAAAATATTCATCCATTTGGGGAAGAGTTAAAACTGCATATGTGATTCCACATTGAAAAGACCATAAAATAAAACCTTTTCTACCCGTAATGAAGCGTTTAGGGCCTTTTTACACAAATAATACACCTGGGCCGACGCCCAGGGGGGTGAGGGTGGGGCTATCTCGAAGGATAGTTCTGGTGGTGCGAACAGGTAAATGTAGGACTACTAACTGAAAGGGCAGCGGTTCGAAGCCACTCCTCTGGAGAAAGGAAAGGCCTTTTGAGGCTGTAAGGATTCACAGTCTGGGAATCCCACAGGGGCGGGTCTACCCCATCCTATAGGACCATCCTGAGCTGGAATCAGCTTGATGGCAGTGAGTTTGGTTTGGGTTGTGGTTTATTCTTCTCAAGCTTTTGTCTCCTCAAGCTCTTGCTTCTTCCTCGTATGGCCTGACCTGTCTTCTGGCTGACGTCCTAGCCCCTGGCACCTGTGAGCAGGGAGCCCTGATCCCATCTGAGAGGCGTCCTCTACAGGAGGAGAACGGACACACACAGAGGTAGTGGTGGAAAGGTACATGCTGGGAGACACAGGGGAGGAGGCGGGGTACTGCCAGCCCCTGGATGCGCCCCCTCCCAGCCTCCAGAAGGAGACAATGACTTTCTGCTCCCACTAGGCCTGGAATCCACCTCAGTCAATGAGTGCAGGGCCAAGTTGAATTCCTTACCGAAAAAACAAACCCACCGGCCTCCAGTCGAGACTCTCTTTATGGAACAACAGCCGCCTCTTTTTCCCGTGGAGCCCCTGGTGGGTTTCGAATCACTGACTTTTCAGTTAGCAGTCCACCCCTCATCTGACAATGCTGCCAAAGGGTAAAAGAAATACTAGCTCCCACTGAGTCATTGCCCACTCAGAGACCCCCTAAGACTGGGTAGCACTGGCCCTGTGAGCTTCCCAGACTGTGTCAGACATTTATAAGAAGAGTAGAAAGCCCTGGTCTTCCTCCTGATATAGGAACCCCGGTGGTGTATGCTTATGTGTTGGGCCGGATCCCTCATGGTCAGCAGTTCGAAACCACCAGCAGAGAGACCGACTCAGCTTTTTACTCCCGTAAGCAGTTACAGTCTCAGAAACTTACAGGGGGTCACTATGAGTCAGCATTGACTTGATGGCAGTGAGTTTTTTTGTTTTTTGTTGGTTCTCCAAAGGAACTGGTGAGGTTTTGAACTACCGACCTTGCAGATTGCAGCCCAAGGCCACACTATGCCACCAGGGGTCTTGACAGGGCTGCCACGGGACCTCAATTGGTTAAGTGGGTGCTGAATAAATATTGCTCACATCACATCACTTCTACTTATTGAGCACCTACTTTGTGCAGGGCCCTGCGTCTGGAATTGGGGTGGAAGCAGTGAGCCAGGCAGACAGACTTGCCGCCTTCCCAAACCCAGGTATGACTGAACCGCAGTGACGGTGTTACCAGGATCCCCAGAACAGATCTCAGTCCATCAGGTCAAGGGACGGTTTTCTGAGGAAATGGTTTTTAGGTTGAAACCCCCAAAAGAATGATGTCAGTTAACATCCCGAGCCAGGCTCTCGATGACATGGTCACCAGGAGCCCCGTGTGGCAAATGTGCACTTGAAATGCAGCTAGTCAGTCTGAGGCGGGTCTCTCAGTACTATTTTTATTTTGATTACATCCCGCAGTGAAGGCACAGGATTAAGGAAAAGGTGTCCTTCAGATTCGTGTCACCTGCATTTTTTGTGACCTTTGTAAAAATTCTGGCTGCTAATGAGTTGCCTTCAAGCCGGTGGAGAGATGGCAGCGTCCTGTGCGTCAGCGTGAAAACGAGCTCCATCAGGTTTTTTCCAGTGGCTACTTTTGTTGGCCAGTAGATTGCCAGGCCTTTCTTCCAAGTCACCTCTGGGGAGACTTGAACCACCAACCTCTAAGTTAGCAGCTGAGGGCATTAGGTGTTTGCACCACCAGGGACTCCTGTGTCACTGAAGTCTTGATGGGAGCAGAAGGTCTCCTTTGTCTTCTGAGGAATGGCTACTGGATTTGAACCTCTGACCTTGTGGTTAGCAGCCCAATGCTTAATCCATTCTGCCATCAGGGCTCCCTAACTCAATTGCTCCAAGCTCACTGGCATCGAGTTGATGGTGATTCAGAGCGACCCCATAAGACAGGGTAGAACTGTTCCCAGGAGTTTCTGAGGTTGTAACTCTGTGGGAGTAGAAGCCGCTTTGTTATCAGGGCTCTGAACTCAAGTACTCGCAGGTTCTCCATTACATAGGCAGTTTGCATCCCATTTCTACGAGACAGTGACACTGCTGAGTTAGAAGGGTTACTGAGGGACAAGGATCTTTAATTTTTCCACTGGTAAAAGGTCCAATAGTTCCATAAAAGTAATAATTTTTTAACAGCTTGCATATTTTATTTTAAAATTTTATAGTATTTATTTATTTATTTCTCTTTGTCAAGAACTTAATTTAATTCCCCCCCCAAACCATTTTATTAGGAGCTAATTGAGACATCGTACCACTACCATTCCATAGTTCAATCAGATCAGTGTTGTACAATCACTATCACAGTCAATTTCAAGACATTTCATTTTTCTTTAACTCCTTATGTACTTTTTTATGGGCTATAGTATTAAAGTTGGTTTTTTAAAAATCATTTTATTAGGGACTCGTACAACTCTTATCACAATCCATACATGCATCCATTCATTGTATGTCAAGCACATTTGAACATTTGTTGCTTTCTTTTTTTAAAAACGTTTTATTAGGGGCTCATAAAACTCTTATCACAATTCATACATACATCAATTGTGTAAAGCACATCTGTACATTCATTGCCCTCATCATTTTCAAAGCATTTGCTCTCCACTTAAGCCCTTGGCATCAGGTCCTCTTTTTTCCACCTCCCTCCCCACTACCCCCTCCCTCATGAGCCCTTGATAATTTATAAAATATTATTTGTCATATCTTGCATTTGTTGCTTTCATCATTCCAGTTTGCATATTTTAATCAGGATCCAGAGAGAATCCATTGATTACGATTCGTTTATTTAAAATTAAAAAAACACTTTTATTGGCCTAGGATTCACACACCCTACATTTATTTCAGTGGTCGAAACACATTTTAAAAAGGTGTGTAAACATCACCACAATATATTTTAGAACATGTTCCTCATTCCTTATTTTTATCGAGCTCCCCATTTCCCTCCAGTCTTCCCTGACAAGGACCGTTCTGTGTACTTCATGTGCAATGTCTTGTTTCATCCTTCCAGGGATAACCATGAACACGGCTATGATGAAACTTCACTCTACAGAAGAGGCGACAGGCACCCGGAGTGAACAGTCAGAGAGTCACCATCCAGAAGCACAGCGAGGATTAGGAGATGAGCGGAGCCAGCCAGCCCAGGGGCTGCACACCGACTCCCTCCCGTGCCCCCCACCCCGCAGAGCAGAGAGGGTTGAGTGATCTGGGGCTGAACAAAGCATCCACTGCAGCCCAAATGAGGAGCCCTGGTGGAGGTATGGGCTAGGCATCGGACTAACCTCAGTGTCAGAGGTTCCAACCCCCTAGCTGCTTTGAGAGAGGTAGATGAGGCTGTCTGTCTCATCCTGTAAAGATTACCTTCTCAGAAGTCCTCTATAAGGTGTGGCGATGAGTTGCAATCGACTTGACGGCAGTGCGTTTTGAGTTTTGAGGTGGAAATGAACGGATGGCAGTGGGCCTTTGTTTTGTTTTGTGTGGGGTACCGGCTCCCACAATCTAATGGTTCCAAGAGGCGGTTAAGTGATTGAGGGGTAAAATTAAAGAGACATCAGACAAGGTACAGCATGCAAGTGCTCACCTCTGGGACTGCCATGACTTCAGGAGCCAGGTTGGCACAGAGAGAGAAAAAAAGATTTCCAATCAAGGCTTATATACACTCTAGGGGTATGCAAGCCCCCTTAATTATAGGTAACCACATACATAACAAAGTGGGCTGTATCCTAACCCTAAAAGGTCCCTGAGTACATTGGAGGAGTAATCCAACATCAGTGCCCAGCGCCCGGGACAGGTAAGGGGGAGTGGCTGCTGTCCTCAGAGCCTAGAGAGCAATAGCACATGTCTGCTCCCACAGTTAAAGCTGCCGGCTAGACAGCAGTCAGCCATGTCCTTGTAAGATGTAACTTTAAGGTAGCCCTATTAGGACATAGTGGGGAATAATATTGACTATGAGAATGTGATTGGGACTTGGGTTTCTTAACAGATGAAAATAAAGGCTTCATCCGTATGTACTCTCTTCCCGCTCTCTGCTTCCCACAGTTTTGTGATGTTTGGTTTTTGCAGCCCAGGGTGAAGGTGAAAGGAAATTTGGAAGACAAGGTAGGTGGTCTGGGTCCATCTGGCCATGGCGTGACCTCGGGAGCATCTGCTTTCTCAGGGGCCACCATTACCTCACCGTGGGGACCCTGGAGTCAGTTTTGGCAGGGCCAGCAGCCTGCCTTGTCCAAGCCAGTTAATCGCCAGTCCTTTCCTCTGAGGGGCCACTGGATGGTGAGTAGCCAAATGCTTAATCATATGCAACACACGGGGATGCCAATCCAGGTAGACCAGAACCACAAAGGGCTGTCGGAGTCCCTGCTTTTGGCTTTTGACTCTTCGCTGAAAGGTTGGCAGTTTGAACTCACCTAAAGCACCTGCCATCCGTCTGCTTCTGAAAGGCCACGCCCTCGAAATCTAGTCTGCACACGTGGGGTCACTCACCCTGAGTCCATCTGAATCCCAATGGCATCTAAGAGCTCTCTGTCTGGAGGACATGGGTGTGGGGGGGGGCAGGGGGGCGGTGAATTCCCAGGAGGTGGTGGACAGACAGGCAGGTGGGCGGGACATCTCCGGCCTTCCAGTGGACAAGTGATGATCGAGTCGTGAGGTTACGAAGACAGGACTGTAGACCGGTCAGGCACGTGGCTTGGAGGGACAGAAAGACTGTCCTGAGGGCTTGAAGGCCCGCTCAGCCGCAAGGGGGCGCCGCCGCCCCGCCCAGCCTCGCCCACCGCTTGCTGGCCGCGCGCTCGCGGGACGGCGCCGGGGGCGGGGCCAGCGTGTGCGCGGGGTGGGGCCAGCCGGGTGGCGGGGCGGAGGGGGCGGGGCCAGCGCGCGCGGGGCGGGGCCAGCCGGGGGGCGGGGGCGGGGCGCGCGCGCCCGCGGCGGCCGGGGGCGGGGCGGCGGCGAGGCGGGTGCGCGCGGCGGCGGCGGCGGCGCGTTCTGTTCCGGGCCGAGGCTCGCGGCGGAAAAGTTGCGGGGTGGAGAGGAACGTCCCCTGGACGCGCGGCGAGGACGACGCCGAGCCGGCTCCCGGCGCCCACGGCCCGGCCATGGACGACCTCGGTGAGTGAGCCGGAGGCTGGGGGAGCAGCCGCGAGGAGCGCGCGGCCCCGGAACGGGCGGGCGCGAGCGGGCGGCGGGGGCCGCGGAGCCCACCCTCTGCAGCTCGGGTCCCCGCGCCTGTCCGGCCGCCCCACGCACCGCGGGGCCAGGAGTCCGTCCTGCTGGGCCTGAGTCCCGAGCCAGGCCGGCCTCACAGCCGCCACCCCTCCGCCTCAGGGACGACCCCCAGCTCCAGACCCTCTTACCTCAGGGACCCACCCCCACTTCCGAGACCGGCTTCAGAGATGGGCCCGACCGCCACCGGGGCGGGACCCCCCACTTCCTGGACCAGACCAGCTTCTCAGCAGTGGGACCTTCACTTCCCTGACTGAACCCCACCCGACAGATTTACCACCCAACTTGGGGAGCAGCTGCCAGTCTTCCTGCCTTGCCCCTAATTTCCAGTCCCCTGAAGGGCCACCCGTGTTTTCCAGACAGCACTCTTGACTTCAGGGATCAATCCTCTACCCCAGCCCACCCTTTGATTTCACAAGTCAGACTCACAAGTTAGGGATGTGCCAACAACCACACCCCCATTTCAGGGACAAGTCTCCCCATCTGCCAGACTAACGCCCAACTTAAGAGCTGGTCACCCCTGTTCATTTCACGGATGAAGCAGTGCAGGATCAGAGCCCTGCAAGGTCCCTGCGCCCCCTCCGCTCCCTCTCCAATCGGCCCCTCCATTCTCAGAAGAGCCCCAACCCAGCCCCTTCATATCACAAACTTGCCCCAGCCTGGAAGGGTTAGTGGGGGAGCTAGGACTCTCCTCATGGCCCCAGACCCTGATGAAATGCCAGGGGAATGAAGTGGAAAGAGGGCCCCAAGGAATGGCCCTGAACTTGTCCTAACTGGCAAGACCCCGGCCCCTCCCGCCCCTTCCAACCAGGGCCTGCTGGAAGCCATACAGGTGAGGAGGGCAGGGTGCCCAGAACACACTTCCTGTTTTCTGGCTGTCAGAGCCCCCTCCCCAGACCTGATCTGGTGTGAGGGCCGGAGGGAGCTTCTCCAAGGGGCTTGGTGCCAGGGTTCTAGGAATGCCTGAAGTGGCAGAGCTCTGAGCTAAGGCTGTGAGGAGGGGAAAAAAGAAGTTGTTTCTTCTCTGTGGGAGCCTTGTCTGCTCTCTTTGGACTGTGGTGGCTTCCTCTGTCCCAGGCTCTGAGGACTGGATTCATCCTGGCCCCAAGCACAGGGCGCTCTAAGTTAAGACTGGATGTTTGTGGGCGTGGAGATTCCAAGAAAGGAGTTCTGGTGGTTATGCCCTCAGCTGCTCACAAGGCTAGCTGTTCGAAACCTGCTCTTGGCCACCCCGCTCAGAGAAAGACAAGGTTGTCTGCTTCTGTAAAGTGCTTCTCTGTCCTGTAGGGTCACTGTGGGGCTCAGGCATGACTGCTCCCCAACAGCTTCCTTTGTGGGTCAGGGGTGCTTTGGGGAGATCTTGGAGGTGGTGGAGGGTCCCTGCCTGCTTTGCAGAGCATCGTGGCTGCCATGCATAGTTCTGCCTTTGGGTCAGGCTTGGCACCCACTTTTCTAATGCACTCAAGGTTGGCATAGCTTCTGGGCAGGTATTTATTTTCCATATAAAATAACAAAGCTGAACAGAGGCTGGGGGGTTTCCTTTTGAGCTTGGATCGGACAGCCCAGTGGGGGCTGGGAGTGGATTGAGGCCTTCTGACCTGCTGGTGTGGTTGTCTCATTTCTAGACAGCCCAGTGCTGTTCAGAGGACTGAGAGAGTCTTTGTACAGTACAGTCGAAGTCCGGAATTCCTGTGTTCTGATAAACCCAGAAAAAAAACAACAACAAAAAAAGAAAACCACTGCCATCGAGTGGATTCTGACTCATGGTCACCCTGTTACAGGGTTTCTGAGACTTTGCAAATGTTTACGGGAGCAGGCTGCTCCCGAGGAGCACCTGACAGGTTTGAACTGCCTTCTGATGGGCTTCTGTCTAGAGCCCGGAAATGGAGTTTAATCTCTGAAAGGAAGGAGAGTAGAGTGGCAGAAGAGATTGTGGAAACTTAAATTTACTGCCTGCCAACTTCTGTTGCCTCTAGATGCCCATCCTCGTAAGAGTCCTTTAATGGAGCCCTGGGGCTGTAGTGGTTACGATGGGCAGCTCACTGCAAATCAGCAGTTCGAAACCACCAGCCACTCTGTGGGAGAAAGATGAGGCTCTGTGCTGAAGAAAAGAGTTGCAGTCTGGGAAACTCACAGGGGGCAGTTCTACCCTGTCCTTTAGGGTCACTAAGAGTTGAAATGGACTTGACTGCAGTGAGTTTGGCTTGGTGTTTGAAGGCTGCTGGGAGACACTTCAGTTGCAACCTTGGGAAGACAAGCGTGGCGAACTGCTTCCAAAGGGTGTCCCCACCCTGGAAACCCTGTGCAGAGGTTCACTTGTCTGAGGCTGTATAGTGTAAAGGGGACAGAGAGCCCAACAGCTATCTCTGAGACCTACAGCTCTTGTGAACCCAGAGGAACACTGGTGGGGGTTGGGGGGAGGGGTGGCTGCCACCTGTAACGAGAGTGTGTGTGTGTGTGTGTGTGTGTGTGTGTGTGTGTGTGTGTGTAGGCAGAGCTCCATTTCTGCCTGGTGGACTGCTGGACCAATTGGGGGGCGGGGGAGGGGAGAGGGGAGGAATTCGCCTCAAGACACGCTCAGCTGTCTGCATGGCTGCCCACATCACCCATCCGTCAGTCAGCTGTTTTTTTTCCTTAGGCTGGACACAAAAGGCCAAGCCTCCTGTTTTTATTTTCCTCCTGAGCTGTGGGCCTCTTGGCCCCTGACAGAGAGGGAGAGGTTACTGGCTGGCCTGTGACAGGGCCAGAGGGGGCAGAGCCTCCTCTGTGACTTTGATTTTGTTTGGATCTTTTCACAAAAATCTGGCGTGGGGACTCTCCCCTGTCTGGAGCTGCCAGTGGCAACGTTGCCATGTGTGGTTTTAATGAGCTACAAATTTATGGCTCTTTGGGCAGAAAATCCCAAGGGCTGCCTGTGTGCCCTCGTGCCCCCGTGGTGCTGTGGGGTGGCCGCTGGTGGCTTTGCTCATGACCGTGCAGAGGCTGGAGCTGTTCAAGTTCTGGCTGGAGTTTCCTGGACAGAGTTTCCACAACACTGAGCGCACCCTCTGTTGACGCCCTCCCCAGAGCAACTTGTCCTGCTCCCAGGGCTTCCTGTGGTTGGGGGGCGGGAGCTCCGACCACAGCTGTGCTCCCTCCTGTCTGGGAGACAGTGCTGTTCTCAGGCGGGCGTCCCCCAGAGCAGCGCCTTGTCGTGGGGGGTGGGGGTGGGTGTGTGTGTCCTCACCCCCTCTCTGAGAGGGAAGTGAGGAAGTCCTGAATGCACCGCCCAACCAGTTGGCGTAGAGACTCCAGGTGGGGTCTGTGCAGCGCGTGTGCGTGTGTGTGTGTATGTGTTGGGGGTGGGGTGGGGGGCCGTGCTTCACAGGGTTTTCAGTGGAGTGGCTGCCTTTTTTTGAGAGCAGATAGATTGGTCAAGCCTTCTGAGATGCCTCTGTGTGGACTGGAACCAGTCAAGCTCCTTAAGCGTCTGCATCGCCCTGGGTGCCTCCAGCCCCTGCAATTCGCTTTGCTGGCGTATATATGAGGGAGCTTCCGAGAGTTTGTGGACGCATTCTGCTATCTTTTCATACCGGTCTCCACCCAGTTTTTGAAACTCTATCCTTTGACAGGAAGTAAAACAGTGTTACTCCTAGTTCCAGTTCACTTTTCAAAATACTCAGACACCCTGCCAAGGAGAACTGCCCCTGAGGGTTTGACTCTTTATGGGAGAGAAAGCCTGGCCTTTCTCCCTCGGAGCAGTTGGTGGCTTCGAACCGCCAACTTCAAGGCTAGTCATCTAATGCATAACCACTGCGCCACCTGGGCTCCTCAGTGCACAGGTTTATTCCAGACGAAACGTGTTGACACAGGCCTCTGAGCGGTGGGTGCTACAGACAGGTTTTCTCTGGCGCAGACTTCCCTTGGTCTCCGTAGGGGGCCTTCAACGAAGATGGTCCGGTTTAACAGTGTCTTCCGAGGGGATCGGCTGGGCCGGTTCCGTTCAAGGCAGAGAAGTCGGAAGGTTGTCGGACTGTTGTTTGGAATCCAGTCAGCTCAGCAGGTTTTCCTGAAAGACACAGGACAATCAGGGAGGCTCTAGTGTGAAGACATTTTTAGAGAGTTGTTCAAGCTTCATTGGTAAAAAGGACAGAAAAGTTGCCCCAGGAATTTTTTTCCCCGTCACGACACTGCACCTGTTCATCCTTTGTCATTGTCAAGGCTGTCCTATGAGGACTTCTCGGAGAAACTACAACCCCACACCTTAGGACTACAGAGTTTTTGTTTCCCAAAGCCATTTAAAAAGAACATAATTTAAGGCCCCGGAGGAAGCCCAACTTGTCTGATAAGTCAAAGAACTGAGACTTCTTTAGGAAAGGGTCACCAGAAGCCACACCCGCTGCCATCGGGTTGATTCATACTCAGAGTGACTCTAGGACAGGGTAGACGGTCCTTGTGGGGTTCTGAGACGGTAACTCCTTATAGGAGCTCAAGAGCCTCATCTTTCTCCTATGGTGCAGATGGCGGTTTTGAACTGCTAACCTTCCCGTTAACAGCCCAATCCGTAACCACTATGCCACCCATGCTCCTTTCAGGGAAAGGTTAGAAGATAAGGGAGCACCGCCTTCAGAAGTGTATGCACTGAGATGGAGAATATGTTGAGAAATAACAGCTTCACGTTTTGATCTTTTTAATAAAGGTACCTGTGATTTCGCAGCAATACTTTAATAAGATACATATATTTTAAATTTTGGGTTAGGTGGAGGGTTGACATTTCAGAGAGTGTGTGGAAAAGCGGAGGTAAAAGATAAAGGCATTCTTCAGAAGCTTTATGAAGCCTCTGGGCCCTGAGCTTTCTGTGTGTGTGTAATCCTGGGTGGCAGGGTCAAGTCCTCAAGGACTAGCTGACAGGTTGATGGGCTGGACTCCCCTGAGGCATGATGGGCGACAAGTCTGCGAAGGGCGCGACCTTGAAGGAGACCCCTCCATGGTGAGCAGCCCCAGCCTTCTGTGTAGAGCAGCAGAGGTTTGAGACCAGGCCCCAGTTCCGGCCAGTGACCTCCTGCGAGGCTGGTGTCTAGCCCAGGGCATGTGTGTATCTGTCCTGCCTGGGCTCTACTGAGTAATTGGCAACTGAGCCCGTTCCTGTGTGTGGCTATACAGAAGTGAGTGTAACCTTTAGCATTTCCATCCTGGGGCTGTCCCCGTCCCCAGGAAATGGACTGTATGGCCACGGGAGGGTCCAGGCAAACCTTGGTGGCTCTGCCTTCCATGGCCCACCAAGGGGGCTGCCAGCTGTTGGCAATGTCCAGTTGCTGCTGGAGTCTGGACATGGCTCCTTTCAGCTTCTCTGCCGGCCTGACCCTTCGGAAAACAGTACCTCATTGTCCCTGGGGGTGATGCCGGGGGAGGGGCAGGGGACTTGCCTGGGGCATTCCAGGCAGTGGAGCCTCCCAGTTTCCATGGAAAGTCTGGATCTGCGCTGGTCCGACTGTGGTGCCTCTGTGTGTTAGGCCAGGGTCAGGGCACCCAGCTGCGGGGCCTGAGGGAGAGGCCGATTTAGTCTGGACGGTCAGTGCCTGCCTAGTTGCCCTACCATCTTGCCAAGTCTCCTCTGGACCATGGGCTCAGACCCGTGCCAGTGGGCCTGACTCTGCAGCAGGTGCAGTGTCTGCTGGGCTGAGCCGTCTGCCTCTGGGGTCCTTCTCCGAGCATCCCCCATGGCCACATTGACGAGTTGAGCAGCCAAGCACCCTCTTTCCTCCTGTGGTCACTGCACATGATCGTGTGGACCCTCCCGAACTTCCCTCGGGCCTCAGCTGTGGAAGAATCTTCCAAGCCCCTCCAGCCCCCTCCGTTGCCCTGCTCCAATCTCTTCATTAATAGTAGCAAACACCTGTCAATCCAAAACTCACTGCCATTAGGTCGATTCCGACTCATAGGGACCCTACATAGCAGCAGTTCTCAACCTGTGGGGTGTGACCCCTGGGGAATCAAACGACCCTTGCACAGGGGTCGCCTGATTCATCACAGTAGCAAAATGACCGTGATGAAGTAGCAATGAAAATAATTTTATGATTAGGGGTCACCACCACATGAGGAACTGTATGAAAGGGTCACGGCATGAGGAAGGTTGCGAATCACTGCTATCAAGCGTCTCTGAGGCTTTAAATGTTGGTTTTTAACCAGTTTAGTTGGCACATAATCCGCACATCATTCAGTAGTCTACTCGTACTCGGCTGTAAAAGTTTCTGGGAGCAGACAGCCTCATCTTTCTCCTGAGGAGCGGCCGGTGGGTTTGAACTGAGTCAAAGTCACCGCCACAGTGACAGAAAGGTGGCCTCATTCAGGAGTCCCAGCGACCTCTCCTTCCGCTTCGGACTGAGATGCTGAAGCTGCTCTGGTCGCCCTGGCTGGGGTGCTGTTCCTTTGTAGGGTGCTCCAGCTCCTCACTGCCCTGCCGAGCCCTCCCGCTCCCCCTCCTGCTCGGCCTCCCGCTTCTCTTCCTGTTCTTCCTTCTTTTTTCTTGCTTGAGAATCCAGGCTCAGGACAGGGTCACCTCGGCAGTGACCACGTGTCCAGCTTACGTCATCAGCTGCAGTGGAGAACCCTGGATGGGTCGTCTGAGGCCCCTTGTCCACCTCGTCTGGCTGCAGACAAGCCCTCCTGCACCCTCTGTCACCTCTCCAGTGTGGCTGTACATGTGCACTGGCGTGGGCGTGCGTGTCCGCATGCACATCCACGCACGCAATCTCTCTCTTTCCCCTCTTCCCTCCTTGTCTCCCCTTCCCTTTGCTCAGAGCTCTGTCCCTTGCCATTTGAAGGATCCCATTTCCAGAGAAGGAAGCTTTGGAAACATTTTAGGGTGGCGAATAGAGAGTTGAGGGTGTCTTATTGTATGGGGTGAAGGGGGAGGAGTCGGAGCTGGAGCTAGAAACAGAGATAGAGAGAAGCAAGAAGTAAATTTCTAAGAAATGGCATCTCAGCAATGAATAATGGCTGGTGCCACCTCCCCTGGGACAACCCAGGGCCTCCAGAACCTCACGGGGTCCACTCTAGGCCTCACTTTAGGCTGGTTCCGAGTCTCACCCCTGGCTTTTCCTGTTCTGTGAGGTCATTCAGCTAACGAATGGATTGCCTGCCCAGGGGGGCTCCCCCGGGCTGGCAGAGCATGGGCATGGTGAGGGCGACCACCTTCCGGCCAGGCCCAGCAACGCGTGGTGACCACCAAGTCTCTGAGGAAGTGTCTTTTGATGGTTGCCTCTTGTGTGGTTGTGGTTTTACGGGAGGATGCCCTTGCTGGGGGGTGTGTGCTAACATCTTTGGGCGTGAAGTGCTACTGGATGCTTGCAAGTTAGTCTTCCATGATACAGTAAAAATTAAACAGTGCGAGTGTATCTAATACCAGGAGCCGCTCTGGCGGCACAGTGGTTCAGCTCCTTGTTGCTAACGGGGAAGCCCACCGGCTACTCGACTTCTGTACAGCTGAGAGCATTAAGGAACCCAAGGGGCTAGATTTCTGTCCTTAGGTTGCTATGAGCTGGAATTGACAGCGACGGTATCAGGTTTACAAATGTAACCAAACCCTTTACCCTCGAGTCATTTCTAACTCCTGAAGACCCCGCATGTGACAGAGAACCACTCCATCGGGGTTCTTGGTGGTGCCCTTTATGGAGACAGATGGCCTGGTCTGTCTCTTTCCTTATTACTATTGTCATTATTATCCTGACATGTTATTATGGTTTGGACGAAAGTTTACAGAGCAGATCAATTTCCTATGCAATAATTCAGATGCTGTTTTTGGGGTTACCTTAGGAGGAATCCACCAAGCTCTTCTTTCCCATTGCCTCTGGGCAGGTTCGAACCGCCAACCTTTAGGTTAGTAGTCAAGTGCAAACCATTTGTGCCTGCTTGTGCATGCACACACAGGTGTGCACTCACATACCGGCTGGTGTGCATGCAAAATGGGAAACCGTTCAACAAGTAGCGAATCTAAGTGGAGGGTAGGTGGGCGTTTATTATTTTAGTCTTTCTCCTTCTCTGCCCTCTAGACATTGGGGGGGGGGGATTAGAAACCAGGAAAACATAAAACCTTCTCAAGGTCGTATCAAGAACCCTGCCCTCAGGGGGTGCTGGGGAGTGTATCAGTCATTGACCTGAGTGACCTCCTGTGGCTCTCTGGGCAGGTGCTGGAGCAGAGACTGGCTGAACCATCAGGAGCTCAGGCCCTGGGACCCACTGTCGGCTGGGGGCAGGGTGCAGAGCCACACATGACCTGTGCCAAAAGAGACCAGGTCAGCTGTCCTCAGCTCACATGTGTGGAGGCAGCGGGGCATTGCTAGTTTGTGGTGACATTAGCTGGACATCGGGGCCAGGCCAGTGAAGGTCTGAGGGCTGTCTGGAGGGGGAAGGGATGGCTGGGGCTGGCCGGGGCAGCTCCAGCTCTGGGGGGGGGGGCGGGGGCGGGGATGCCATTTGCTTCACATCATAAACTTCTTATCTGTGGCCAAAGGAATACCAACCTCCTGTGGGCAGTGTGGGCTGGGGCAACCCAGGCCCTTTGCTTGCCTCTCTAGCTAGCTCCCCAGCCCTCCTGACTTCAGCCTTCCCCTCCTGGAATCCCCACTCCCGGGTCCCCAAGGGCCTTGTTTGTGCTGACTCAAAGCTGGACCGCTGGACCCTCCCATCTGTTTTTGGGAATTCGCTGGAATTGGGCCGTGGCCCCTTTGGCCCCAAGGCAGGGGTGATGGCTCCGGAGCCTCCCTGAAACGCCCTGGGCCGGCAGTAGCACCCCCCCCCACGCCCTCTAAGGGAGGGCGTTCCTCTTCGGGGCTCCTTTCACAGCTTCAGGGTCACAGAGCTGCCCACTGTGTAGGGTCGAGAGCCCTTCCCAGTAAGGTCCCTGAGTGGTATGTCAAGGCCTCACTCTGCCTGTGTGTGAGCAGCATGGTGTGTGTGAGTGTGTGTTTTGCTTGGGGGAGGGGATGGGGGAGGGGGTGGTACTGGGAGGAAGCTGTATGTAATTCTTGGCTGGGACTCAGGTAATTGTTTTAATGAAATGGAATGCAACTTACTCAGAGCCCGGCTTGGCAGAAACAGCCTTGTTCTGTTCTGTTTTCTGTTTTCTCCTTGGGGGGCAGGAGGGGGGAGGGGGCGCACACATCTCCAGCTGTTTGGAATAGAAAACTCTGGGTGAGCTGGACCCCACCAGGTGGGTGGGACCCGCCAAGGAGCTCAGGGTGCTTGAAGGCCCTAGGTCCCATCTGGACATCTATCTCTCCAGTGTGTCTCTACGGAAGAGCCTTGGGGCCTAGCCTCTTCTTGTAACAGAAAACTGTTACTGAAAACAGGTGATAAAATGGGTGATAAAGCACTTCCCCTGCCTCCCTGGGTGGTGGTGGTGGTGGGGTGCTGAGCACTCAGTGGCTCCACCCACCATGTCTTCCTTCCCCCTCAACATCATTTCTCATTTATACCTGGCCTCCACCCCCAGTTCCTGGGTTGACACACAGTCCGAGTCTACCCAGAAGTGCCTCAGAAGAAAGCCCTGGTGAAGTATTGGTCATGGAAATAGCTGTGGAGCCCTGCTCTTCCCGGACATGTGGAGCGCCATGACTTGGGATTAACGTCATAGTGTTATTTTTGTAAAACCCCTGAAGCAGAAGGGTTTCTTTCATGATACTTGGTTCCTCGACCACACCATCAAGAGTTACAGTCTCGGAAAATCACAGGGACAGTTTTACCCTCCCCTGTAGGGTCGCTATCGGGTTGGCATCGACTCGCTGGCAGTGAGTTTGGTCTTCTGGTGCTTTGCCGAGTCATTGGGAAGACCTAGGAGAGATTTTCTAGCCTAAATGTCTAGGGATTACGCTGGAAATGTCTTGCTGGGTTCCTGGGGAACCCTCAGGGACCACACCATTGAGTCCCTGCACCTGTAACTGGAGAAACTTGATTTTTCAGCCCCAGATGTTGGGGCGCCGGGTTTTGCATTCCCCCCCTCCCGTAATCTCCCATGAGGAGAGATGCGGCAGTCAGCTCCTGTGATGACTGACCATCTCAGAAGCTCGAAGGGGCACTTGTATTCTGCCCTAGTGAGTCACTATAAGTCGGGATCCACTGGAGGTGTGGTTTTTGTTTTTTTTTACTTTCCCCCATCAGTGTAGAATCTGTGGCGTCACAGACCTCGGACCCTCCCCACTTCCTTTCCCTGTGGTTTCCTCATTTTACTCCCCTTCCCGCCCGCCCTCCTGCGCTTTGCTCCTTTCTCTGTTTCCAGCCGGCATGAGCCACACTGGCATACCCTTCTCTCCCTGGGCCCTCCACGGCACCCTGGCTGCCATGTTTTCCCTCCCTCCCTCCACAGAACCTCCCATGTCAGGCCTCCTCTCCCACTTCCTTCTCCGAGCCCTTCCTGTGCCTGTGTGTTTTTCCAGAGGCTTCTCTCCGGCCTCCCCGGGTCGGTTCATCTGCTTGTGTGACCTCTTCTGTCACTGAGCTGGTGACTCCTAAATTTATCTTTTCCCCCCTGACGTGGGTCCCATTGTCCCAAGTCTTCCGGTTTGCCCGCCAGCAGTGAGCCCATTCATTTCCTCTGTACTGGCTCCCTCTTGGTGGCCCTATTGTCTGATTTCTCTGTCCTTGTCCCCTCTGCTCTCTTGGCCTGTGTTCACTCATGGACAGTTGAGCAACACTCTTTGGAGGCTTCATCCGTTCTGGGATGGTTCCCACAACAATGAGGGCAGGCAGCGGCTGTCCCTTTGTCCCCGGATGAGGAAGCTGAACTTCGGGAGGCTCCAACGGGTCAGGACACACCCCTGCGTCTCCACTGATCATTCCCGCTCTGGCCCCATTTGCTCTTGGCTGCTTGCTGCTGAAAACCTGCGGGGTCCAAGAAGCAACTCTCAGGTCGATGGGGGCATGGTTACCCCGATGTTGGGTTTTCCTAGTCTTTGAAAATGCTTCAGAATCAGAGGCGAGCATTTAAAGCATCAGGAGACGACACGGAGCAATCGGCATGCCTGGTTTCTCCTGGAAAGTTGGATTGAACTGCTCAGGACCGTCATTCCTACGTGGCACCCAGCGGCTTCCGTCCTCTTGTTTGGCCCTCTGTGTCCCCACGGGATGGAGCCATGAGGGTGCCGCCGCCGCCTGCGGGAAGGTTAGGGGCTCGAGCCCACCAGCTGCCCACCGGAGGAAGATGGTGACAGTCTGCTTCCATAAATAATGGGTGTGTGGATCGCTGTAACAGCTGTGAGAACCCCCATAAAGTGATTTATATGTGTATATATATATATGTATGTATATACATATATATATACACACATATATAAACAAAAAAACAATGCTCAACAGAAAACCAAAACCCAATTCTTAGATCACTTCCTTTGAAACCAGATGGCGGCAGTTCTGCTCTGCACTGGCCGAAGAGAGGCCTAGCGTCCGGTGAAGTCAGTCACAGAAAGCGCTGCAGAATACAGTCCAGCATCCACGCGCAAGCTGCTAGCCACAAGTCGCACTTGGCCGCAGTGGGCTTGCTTTATTCCGCTGTCATCTGCATTGCGTCTCACCTTCTGTCAAGGTGAAACTCAACTCCTGAGCACTCCCGGCACTTAGCTCTGCCTCCAGTCGGATCGCTTTCCAAGTGGCAGAAAGAATCTGCCTCCCCCTCCTGCATCTGCCCACACCCTCTGCCTTTGAGATTCCTGAGAAACCACCTGTCTGAAGAGGCTTTTTTTTTTTTCTTCCATGATTTAAACCAGCCAACCTCTAACTTAATCTGGACCTTGAACCTTCTACTTTAGTGTGATCGTGCAGATGAGGGTAAATTGGGCTCCTTCTGCCTGCCCTACAGACCCCCCGGTGGCACTGTCAGGTAAGTGTTAGACTGCTCACCGCAGGGTCGGTGGTTCAGACCCACCAGCTGCACCACAGGAGACTAATGAGGCTGTCTGTCCCTATAAAGATGGACAGCCTTGGAAACTGCATGTAGAGGGGTTCTGTGAGTCAGAACAGGGCGCAGGGGCAATGGTTCTCCTCCTCTGTGCCCTATAAGCTGTCTGAAGGCAGTGGTGTGTCTGGCTGCCCTGCAAGTCTGACCGTCAGGACTGCTCCCTCCTTGCGGTGGTTGCTTAATACACATTTGATGGTGGTTACTGATTACATGGGGCTGAGCTGCTGACACCCACTCCGGTGCCTCTAGCAAACCACTTCCTCCACAGGCAGCTCCGCGAGTGAAGCCCTCTGGGTTCGGGCCGGGCAGGCAGCAGAGGGCCACAGGCAGAGCACAGGCCACAGCCGTGGGCCAGGTAGCCTCAGCAAGTCCCTCCGGAGCCTCCTCGTTTGTGAAATTCCCATCAAAGGACGGTAGCAGTGGTCCCAGGTCCCTGAAATAGCCAGGCATTGGGCTGGGGCTGGGTGTCCTGTGTCACCTTCTGGTGCCTGCCAGCTACACTCTCTACTCTCGGAAGTGGACACTTAGTTCCCAGGTGCCTGGCTGGCTGACCAGACCCTGCAGCGCCTGGAGGAAAGTGACCTGGGACTGTTTGTGGCCTGAAAGTGAAGTGGCGGTAGCCCGTGCTGATGGGGAAGTTGAGTTTTGACTTTTTGACATCCCATTTCCTCCGGGCCTCTTTGGTGGCTTTGGCTTGATTTGTACCGTGGGATCCTCTTGCACTAACCTTTGCAAGCTGCTTTCCGGGGCCACTCTGGGTGGTGACATCCAGATCAGTGTTGGGCTTCTCTCAGCGTGACAGCATCCCTCCCGCTCCAGGCAGGCCATGAAGGGTGCTGGGCAGCACTGTGCCCCCTCCCCTCCCTTAGGTAGTGCTGCCATAGAGGCTCCTGGAGGTTGTCAGCTCTGACCTTGCAGCCACCTGACCTATAATGGTTCACTCGCTGGGCTGCTAACTCTAGTCCACCCAGAGGTGCCTTGGAAGAAAGATCTAGCGGTCTGCTTTGTGAAAACCTCAGTGGAGCACCATTCCGGTGTCACAGTGTTGACTCAGTCTGTGTCTCTGTCGCCTGAGCCAGGTTGATAACCAGGCTTCTCCAGCTCTGCACTCTTGGCGTCCAGGCGCACTGCAGTGGTGGAGAAGGGGAGATGGGTGTTAGAACAGCAAGCAGAGGAGGCATAGCCATCAGGCAGCAGCAGGCCAGGGACTGGGAGGTCCTGAGCGCCTCTGGTCCTTTTGGGGCCCCTTGAAGGGTTGGGCCTGCCCTGGGCTTGAAGTGCCTGCAAGAATCCTGGGCCAGGCTTCCCTGCTGCCTCAGCCCTACCAGAAATGGTCAGGGCCTTAGGTGTGGATGGGAGCTGCCTGTCCCTGCACTTTGCTTTCTCTGGATTGGCCACATCCCCTGGTCTCTGAGCTGGACCAGCCATGGTGGGCAGGCGGGTGGCTAGGGAATAGGCTTCCATCACGGAATAGCTCAGGCATGTTGAGTGGGGCTGGTCCCTCTAGGGTGGGTAAACAGGCCAGCGACAGCCTTGTGGACACTGCCCTGTGCGTTTGGCTGCCCTCCTGCGCTCACATGGTCACAGCCACACCCCGGGGAGTGTACTTTGGGTCCTCTGTCCCCTTTTAGTGTCACCTTGGCTGCATCTGTGGGGTGAGGTAGCTGTTGGGGTGGCTGGGTGGCCTCCAGTTGCACCATCTCAGGTGGTCTCTTTATCTGCCGTGCCCTCATCTTTCCAAGAATTCCTGACCCCACCTTCTTGGGGAGGGAGCCCTGGTGGCACAGAGGGTTAAGCTCCAGGCTGTTAATGGCAAGTGTCTCCCACCAGCAATTCCGAGAAAGAAAGACGAGGCTGTCGGTCACGGTAAAGATTTATAGTCCTAGAAACCGAAAGGAGCAGTTCTCCTCTATCCTCTGGGGTCGGAATTGATTCATGGGTGGGAAGCTGGATTTCCTTTTGGTCTTTCTTGGGAAATGAACACTTGGCGGCTTGTTGCCTGCTCGGCTGTTCAGAGGCTGCCTAGCCTGAAACAAGCTAGGGAAGAAGAGCCGTGTCACCTGGAGGTGGTGGCTGTGGTTTCCGATGGTCACGAGTGATCATCTGCTTCCAAGCATCCTGTTTGTACTCCGAGATCCTCTGGGACACTGACCTGCAGTCAGCTGTTGCCTGCCTGGCCATGGGGCCAGGGGTGTCACAGTCCATCTGCCCGTAGGTCCCTCCAGGTCCCTGTGTACTGATGACATTGCTGGTAGCATTGCCTTTGGGCTTGGTCCTGCCTCTCCTCTCCTCCTGCCCCTTACAGCCTATGAGGCCCACCCTCCTGACTTTCTGCTTGAGTGTCCTCTGGGCTCTGTGCTGATGGACTGCCACAGAGGCCCACCCTTCCAGGGATGGTGCCCTGGGCATCCTTTCTTCCTGGGGTTAGGGGTCCCCAGCCTTCCCCTTCCCTTGGAGCTGCTTGTTTCTCATCTGTGTCACCCAGTGAGTCTCCGTCCTAGATTGACATCGCAAAGGGCGTTTCCTGGCCTTTTAAAAAAACAAATGCAAAAACCGTTGAAACTCGCCGCCCCCTCTGTGTTTTATAGATGGACAGACACATAGAGGCCCTCAGTGGAGAAAGGACTTGTCCAGGTGACTTAGTCACCAAGCGCGTCCTAGCCCCTTTGTTGGGATTTCTGGTGCCCTCGTCTTCCTCATCTCCAGAATCAAATGTCCTCCAGTAAGGCAACAAGCCCTGTTTCTTAGGCACCAGGTTTACACTCAGCTGCGACCTAAGGGCTGTGAGTTAACCATCCCAGTGGTGCCACAGAAGAAAGGCCTGGTGATCAGTATCCCTAAAAGTTCCCCTGAGACAACCGATTACAAGACTACGTATAGCCTCCTCCCTGGGGGGTGGACAGCAGAGAAGAGGGCGGGGCGGGGGGAGACATTGGACAGTGTAACACGTGACAAAATAATAACAATTTGTGAATTATGAAGGGTTCATGAGGGAGGGGGAGGATGAGGAACCCATATTACGGTCTCAAATAGAAGGCGAATGTTTTGAGAATGATGATGGCAACAAATGTACATATGTGCTTGACACGATGGATGTATGGATTGTGATAAGAATTGTATGAGCCCCCAATAAAATGATTTAAAAAAATAAGTTCCTCTAAGACAACTGTACTGTGTGGAGCAGCTCTGCCCTGTAACACACGGGCCGGCTATGAATTGGAATTGACTTGAAGGCCACCCCTCTGTTTTATCGCTCCCCATTGTCATTTGGTTCCCAGTATTGTTACTTAGTTGCATAAAAGTTTTTATATCAAAGGAGATATATGTTTTCCAAGAAGAAAGGTAGGAAAGGGAAAGTCCCTCCTTCCGCTCTCCCACCAGGATTCATTGTTACCAACCGTCTAGTGCATGTCTTTCCACGCCCTTTCCAAAGCCTACTTAATACTATACCTGCCTTCCATTTGAAAAAAATGCGTATTATGAAGATCAGTTATGTCCCTCGCTCCCTTTAATACATGACTGGTGTGGTTGTTTTTTCTCGATTATCCATCTTATACATATTCTGTGTGGAACATTTCAGTACAACAGAGAGACACAGAATTCCATGAACCATTAAGACAAAACCAAACCTGTTGCCATCCAGCTGATTCTAACAGAGCCTTTTAGGACAGAGACTCCCCTGGAGGGTGCCCAAGGCTGTAGTTTTCACAGGGGCAGTCTGCTACCTCTTTCTCCTCGGGTGCAGCTGGTGGCTTCTAGCCGCCGCCCTTCCAGTGAGCTTTAACCCCTGGGCCATCAGGACTCCTCTCCATCCAGCAACCACCACCATTAATATCCGAATGCGTTTCTGTAAAATGTGTACATGTTCTCGCCGTGGGATAATTGCTAACACGAATGCTCCGTTCATTTTCTGCGCTATGCATGGGTCAGCTGCTTTGCATATCTTGCATTGTTCGGTGTCCTTGAGTCTGTTCCAACTCGTCATGTACAACACAGGCAAACACCGCTGAGCCCCGCCACCTTCTTCATTCAGTGCCCTGCTTTCCCACGCCCAGGAGGCCAGTGACGATACCATTCATGGCTTGGCTCAGGCACACCTTAGTCCTCCAAGTGATCTATTTGCCCTAGTTTAGAGTGTTTGTTGTTGTTTGCTTTTAAGATTTGCCAAACGCAATGCTCGCTTTCTTGACTGCTGCTTCCCTGAGGGTTGATTATGGACCCAGGTAAAATGAAATCCTCGGCATCTGTATTATTTCCTGCATTGATCATGATGTTGCTTATTGGTCCATTTCTGAGGATCTCGGTTTTCTTGTAATCCATGCTCAAGACGGTAGTCTTAGCGCTTCACCCGTAAATCTTAAAAGTCCTCCTCACTTTCCACGAGCGAGGTGTGTCCTCTGCACATCACAGGCTGGTCAGGGGCCTTCCTCCGGCCCTGAGGCTGAGTTCCTCGTGCAGTCCAGCTTCTTGGAGTATTGGCCCAGCATGCAGAGTGAAGACGGATGGTGCACGGGTGCAGCCCTGGCCATTGGTCAATCCAGACAGGCTCATCACTCTTCCATGTAATCTTTTCTGCCTGGAGTGCAGGAGGAGCACCCAACACCACCTTTCCTCATTGAGAACCATTGTACTGGTCTATGCACAGATTTGGCCTGAGCACAGAGAGATATTCTGTACTTCTTACTCTATGCAATCAGATCCATAATTCGTTATGAGCAACGCAGTTGAAGGCCTTTGAATAGTCCCGTGGTTCTCCACCTTCCTCATGCCGTGGCCCTTTCATACAGTTCCTTGTGTGGTGGCGACCCCCCAACCATAACATGATTTTCGTTGCTGGTTCATCACTGTCATGTTGCTGCTGTGAGGAATCTCAATGTAAATATCTGGTATGCAGGATGTATTTTCGTTGTTACAAATTGAACATCATGAAAGCGTAGTGATGAATCACAAAGCAATATGTAATTCTCTATTGTGGAGTATTTATTTCTAATGACAAATAAATGAAATTTTGTCTTGAAGCATGGTATAGCATGCATAACAGTCTTCACGCTGAGTACTTGTAGGTGGGCGTATCTGCGCGTACGTGGATCTGCTTGTGGGCGGATCTGCCTCAGATGGCTAGAGGAGTGGTGCCTTGGTTCTTAAGATCATAAGAAAAATACGTGTTTTCCAATGGTTTTAGGCGACCCCTGTGAAAGGGTCCTTCAACCCTCAAAGGGGTCGCGACCCACAGGTTGAGAACCACTGGCATAGTCTGTGAGCCACAACGAAAGCGCTTTCTGGCAGTCTCTCCGTGTGTTACCCTGTTTTTCTCCTCCCAGCTGAAGTCGGCATCACAGCTGAGCACACGGAGGCACAGAGAGATTAAGTGGCTTTTCTAGTGCGAAGCGCTGGTCGTTGGCAGAGCCGGGTGGGGGACTCAGGATCCAGAGACTGCTTTAGAGCACGCACCCCACAGTCCCTGCAGTCACACTGTCCTCTGCTCCGATTCCTGCTTCTCTACGAGAGCAGAGCCACCGAGGAAGAGCAGGAAAGAGGGAGAAGGCTGGTGTGTGTACATGGGTGTGAGAGCCCCGGTGCATCATGTATAGTGGACTTCGGGGGGACAGATGGTTCTGTGATCCACCAGATTGACGAGGGGGACACAGACTGTTCCCAGATTTGTCAGTGACAAGCGGTTGGGAAATATGTGCTTCAAGAGGAAGGGAGTGTTTTGTGACCCCCCCGTCATCCCTTCACGCCCCCTCTGTTTCAGTGCCCAAAGGCCTGGGGCCCCTTGTGCTCCACGCCTAGGCATTCTGTCCACCATTTGGCTGCTTTTCAGATTTCAGGGTGTTTGTTTGCACCTTCTTCCCACCCCTTTGCAGAGGCTCTGACTCGACTGTGGGCGCTTACCGATATGCCCCTTCTTTTCGCCCTGTCCATTTTTGCTTCATCTGTTTCGAAGCTATGGTGCTGGGTGTGCGCGCATTTAAGATGATTATGTCTTCATGATGAGTTGACCCTCTTCTATTTCTGAAAAGGTCCTCTTTGCCCCTGCCTGGCTGTCCGACTTGTCTGAGACTAATAGAGCTACTCTAGTTTACTTGACATCACTGTTGGTATAATATATATATATATATATATATATATATATATATATAATTTTTTTCTCTCACTGTTTTACTTTTAAGCACTTTGCCTTTGAGGATAGTGTGCTTGTAGACCACAGGAATTGAGTCTTGTGGTTTTTACGTAGCGTAACATTCTCTGCCTTTTAATTGGAGTGCCTAGACCATTTAGATTTAACACAGGTATCAGCCTGACGGGTTGGAAGCTTTTATCTTGCTGTTTGTTTTCTGTTGGCGACATGCATTCTTTATTCTCCAGCTTTCTTTTGGATTGAGTCTTTTTTCTCTTGTGAGCATCATTTTTATCTCTACTTTTTGTGTGTATACCCCTTTGGTTTCATGTTTTCAGTGGTTTCTCTACAGTTTATAAGTTTACTTTGCCCCAGTCTGTCTTCAAAACACATCAGAAATGGCCTAGGGCAGCGGTTCTCAACCTGTGGGCCGTGACCCCTTTAGGGGGGGTTGAGCGACCCTTTCACAGGGGTCGTCCGATTCATCACAGTAGCAAAATGACAGTGATGAAGTAGCAACGAAAATAATTTTATGGTTGGGGGGGGGTTCCCCACAACATGAGGAACTGTATGAAAGGGTGGCAGCATTAGGAAGGTGGAGAACCACTGGTCTAGGGGTTTTCAAGAAATTTGTGGGAAGATGGAATTAAGAGATCATGATCTTTATAGAACTTCCTTGTCCTGTGAGAGCCCACAGCGTAGTATTTCCACTTTCCCCTCCTCACCCTTCTGTGTTACTGTCTTTAAATTGCACTTCTACATATATCATAAAACCCACAGTACGGTGTTCGCTTTTTCTATTTGCCCACACATTGACTAGTCCTGGCGCTCCCTGTTCCTTGGGCGAAAACGGCTCCAGAGTCTAAGAAAATGGACAAAACTCCTGGCAAAACATTACGCTCTCTTCCTCTGCCTTTCATCTTCACTTCCAAAACCTTGTGGTCTTCTTGCCCCAGCTTCTTTCCTGGCCCTCGCGCTCCCCTCAGCCACGCTAATCCTTTGAGCTTGCTCTGTGGTTTGCCTCATCTGGGGCAGCCCACAGTCACCATGGGTCACCGAGATGCTCCCAGCCCTGGGCTGCTGTGGCCCACACGGTCCAGGGGCATGGCTCCTAGAAGCCTCCCGTTCTAGCTCCCGTCTCCCGACTCCCCTGCTGCCCTAGCAGAGGTGCAGCGAAGCTGGAGAGCCTGTGACTGACTGCTGCCACTCTCTCTGGGCTCCTCACCCTGCCACTTGCCCATGCCACCCCACCCCCCACCTCCTTGTCCTTCCCCAGCACTGAGCAGAAGTGGGCCAGGTCCGGAATCTCTCTATCTGTCTCCTCTACCCGACTACCTCTCAGCAGCCCACCTCGCTGTCAGCCCCTCCCCTGCCCACAGGAAACGAGGCAGACCACACGGTGAGTTTAAACCTGTGAACCCGGGGGCTGAGTTCTGGCCACACAGTCTCGTGGACCTTTTCTGATTTAAGAATAGGCCTGGTGCCAGGCTGGGAAGGCCGCAGCAGGTGGTGGTGGTGGTAAGTACATCACTAGATCCCCTAAACAAACCAACAAAACACAGTTAAGCCCAGTGATGCAGACCCATCTGGCTCTGATTTGTGGTGACCTGGGTGTCTCAGAGTGGAACTGCTCTGTAGGTTTTCCCCAGGCCTTTCCTCCAAGGCTCCTCTTGGGTGCGTTGGGACCGCCAGCTATTGAGCCGGTAGTTGGGAGCTTAACCCTGTGTGCCGTCCAGGGAACCTACTCGCCCGCCACCCCAAATTCACAGCGATGGGGTCACGCTGACTCCTAGCGACCCTGTAGGACAGAATAGAATGGCTCTGAGGAGGGTGTCATCTCGAGACTCTAGATCTTCAGGGAAGCAGACAACTTCGTCGTTCTCCCACAATGCTGCTGGGGGATCCCAATGGCCAACCCTGCAGTTAGCAGCCCAGCTGGTACGTCATTGTCCCCTGAGGGGGCCTTGCATGGAGCACCGTCTCAGCAAAGGGAGTGACAAGTGGCATCTAACCCTGTGATTGGGACGAAGTCTGCAGAAACGGACCTGTAAGGCACCCCTTAGTCCCTGCTTCACTCCTCATCTTTTTGTCTGCTTGGCTCTGCTCCATGCTGGGGAGATGTAGATAGAGAGTAGCCCCACCCCCACCCTTGTTCCTAGGTTCCTTGGCCCTTCAGCAGGCAATTCCTGACAGTTTACTGTGGTCTGACAAGGAGAAGGTCCTGGCACCCAGTGAGGGCAATGGGACCCAGGAGGGCTTCCCGGAGGAGGTGGCACACCAAGTAGAATCCTTGGTGTGTAGTGCTTTTCACTGGGATCCCGGCATGTAGGAAAGTCCCACGCCTTGCTTGGTCTGTTCCTTTTCATAAGAGGTGACAATCTCACAGGAAGAGGCTCCCAGTACACAAACAACACGTTGCTTGTATTGGAACACTCTGAAAGTTTCCATCTGCCTTGTGTGATCTTCACCTTGACCCTGTGAACACCACAACCACCCCGTGCCATTGAGCTGCTTCTGACTCAGGATGACCCTGTTAGGAGAGTAGAACTGCCCCTTTGGGTTTCACGCCTGTAAACCTCATGTTCTTCCCTCGGAACAGCTGGTGGATTTGAACTGCCAGCCCTGAAGTTTGTAGCCCAGTGCTTAACCCAGTGGTTCTCAACCTGTGGGTCACGACCCCTTTAGGGGTCAAACGACCCTTACATAGGGATCGTCCAATTCATAGCAGTAGCAAAATGACAGTGATGAAGTAGCAACGAAAATAGTTTTATGGTTGGGGTGGGTTACCACAACATGAGGAAGTGTGTAAAAGGGTCACGGCATTAGTAAGGTTGAGAACCACTGGTTTAACCCATGATACCAATAAGGGTACCTGTTAGGTAGGGGGGGAAAAAAATCACGCATAAAACCACCAGAGCTCCTGCCAGCAAGACCCACTGCCAGCTCCAATTCGTTGCGACCCCAAGTAGGGTTTCTGAGGCTGTTACTCTTTCCGGGAGCAGACAGCCGCATCTTTCTCCTGTTAGCTAGGCAAGGTACTGCATCTCATTATCCCTGGGCTGCAGTCAGAAAACCGCCGTGAGGAGTCTGTGGCCAAGTGTGGGCTGAAGCAGAGTAAGAAGACAGGGTGGTTTGGACAGAAGCAGCAGCTTTTGCAGAGGCCCGGCGGAGAGGGGTGCATGTGTCCTCAGTTCCGGGGCCATGATTTGATGCCCTGGTGCCTCCCAATAAGGTCCCTGGGTAGTGCCGTTGACATATGATAAGCAACTTACAGGCACCCCACCCCCGGGCACTGCCCCCCAAAGTCCCGGAGCTCTACTTCTGTAATTGCCACAACCAAGAAACCCCCATGGAGTGGTTCCCTCTAGGTTCAGGCTTGGGTTTGGGTCTGGACAAGAGACTCTGGCTCAGGCCGAGCCACAGGCGGCGGGCAGGGCAGGTCCGACCTCTACTTCCTCCATGGAATGACCCGTCCTCTTGGATGAGATGTGGAGTTGTGTGGGTGAAACTCTCTCTGGGCTCAGCAGGGACCAGGGTCCTCGGTGCCCATCCCCTGGGGCTTTTCCACGAGATTGGGGCCCCAGAGCTCCTGTGGTGGGAAGGACCCAGTTCCTCTTGATAGCAAGCTTGGGGTGGCCCTCCACTGGTGGGGGGTGCAGAGAATGGAGGAGGGGTGAGCGCCGGGCTTGAAGTTGGCTTTTGTACCTGGGATTTAGAAGCAGACTTTGCTGCAGATGGGGTTGGCCGGAGGGACCACAGTGACCTGAGAGGCTGGCAGGGCTGCTGAGTGCTTCCAGGGCCGGCCATGCGGGAAGAGCAGCCTGGAGTGACAGTACCCTTCCATCTCTTTCCCAGACTGCCACCGCTTGGGCCCTGCATGGATTTTAGACTCCTGGCCAGGCCTGAGAGCCCTGCAGCTCTGCCTGGGCTGAGTCGGGCTCCTGCTCACAGCCCACACAACCCCACCCCTTCCCCTGCACCTTCTTCCCTCTTGGCCCTGAGTCCTCCTGTTCCTTTCCATCCCGCTTACCAAAAACGCCCCATGGGAGGCAGCCTGCCCTCCCCTCCAAACCTCCCTTACTTAGGTGTATTGGGGAGAGAGCCCCGCTGTTGGTCTGCCTCCAGTCTCCCGCTCCACAAGTGGCCGGGACCAGCCAGCGTGCAAGCCTGGTTCTGCAGGCCAGCTGCCGGCTCTGTGGAAGTCCAGACTCTTGAGTGGGCCCTGGTGCTGGGCAGCCTCTTCTAGCAAGCTGGGACCTGCTGGGCACCCAGCCCCCTGCCAGGCCCTTTCCCAGGCTGATTCTCACCTCTGCCACTTCTGCTGTTCAGAAAGCCCTTCCCTGGTGGAGGAAGTCTCCTGGCTGTTGGGCCTCCCCGGCAGACCCCTTGCCCAGCACAATGCCTGTGGACGGTGGTCAGGCCATTGCTGCCGTGGAGGAGGAGGACACGGAGGGTTATGCTAAGCGAGATCCCTTGAAGCATTGCCGGAGATCCTGAAGTGAGACCGAGTCTTCATGGGTGCTGAGCTGGGGTGCCTTCACCTGGGCCAAGCTCCTGGCAGACTCGCTCTGGGAGTCCTTGAGGAGGCCTCCTGGCCGAGCAGCCCTGCAGGTGCCTAGACACGCCCTCGCTGGGTGGACGGGTTCCCAGCGCCAGAGCAGTGCCGCAGGGCCAGCAAAGCCTGCACTTCCAGGGCCCAGAACCACCTGAAAGGCTGCTCTTGGGCTTGAGCAGAGCTGGGGAAGGCGGCTGTGATGTGCGCAGCTGTCCAGGCCATTCTTACTTGTGTGGCCCCCCAGCTGTACAGAGTGACACTGCTCCAGAGACTAAGTCACACCCCTGCCCCACTGTTGGTGAGTCACGCCCACTTAGGAGACCTTGTAGGACAGAGCAGAACTGCTCCTGTGGGTTTCTGAGACTGTCGTTCGTTATTGAGAGCAAACAGCCTCATCATGGTCCCGAGGAGCAGCTGGTGGGTTTGAACAGTTGCCCTTGAGGTTAGCAGGCCAATGATGAACCAACCCACAGTGCTACCAGGACTCCTTAATGAGTCCATCACACAGATAACCAAAATAGCACCATCAAGTTGATTCTGACTCATGGTGGCCTGTCTCCGAGAAGCACTGTGCTCATAGGACTTAAAAGGCTGTGGCCTTCCAGAAGCAGATGGCCAGGCCTGCCTTCGTAGGTGCCGGCCTTTTATCCAGGAGTGGAGCGTTTGCCCGACGCCTTGCTGAGGGCCCGCTGAGGACATGGTGAGCCCTATTGTTGTTCCATCCTGGGATCAAATGAGGAGCTCTTTGCTGAGCCGAGCAGCAGTGAGAGAGAGAGAATTGTGGAGCCTGGGCAGAGCACAGTGACCATGTCCTGGCCAGTGCTCAGGGCCTTGGGGGAACCCAAGTCAGGCAGGCATGGTCACAATGCTCCAGTGACTAAAGCCCTCAGGCAGAGTGAGGGGCAGAGACCTCAGCGGGGCATGTGCATTGCAGCAAGAGTGGCTGGCAAGCCCTGGCTGCCTTCTCGGAGCTCGGTCTGCCAGGAGCAGATGATGGCCCCTAGGTTCCTAGGGGGCTCAATAGATCCTTTTCTTTGGCCTTGTGCACCAGCTTCCCGCCTCAAGACCCTCTGAATTTGGGCATGGCCTTGAAGCCAGGGGGAGAGCAGGGTTCTGCTGGGACCTGCATGCGCCTCCATCTCCTCTTAGAGACGAAGGAGCCCACACTACCTGTATTAGCAGGTAGGCCTGGGGACAGTGTGGCTGTGTCAGGACTTGCCTGTGGCTGGTGGTGCGGGCTGTTCCCTCCCACCTGCTCAGGTGTGAGGCCATCAAGGATGTCAGCTTTGTGGGTGGGACCAGTCCTCAACCCTGCCTGTCACCTGGCATCCCCCGGCAGGTGGGAGTTAATGATACATGAGGATTGTGTGTTTATGGCATGCCCTGCTCTCCACTCATTATCTTATTCTTCCAAACAGCCTGTGTGACGACTGGGTGTCTGCCTCCCGTAACCCCCACAATGTGGTCCTGCTGCGTGGGGCCACCGAGAGCAACCCTAGCCGTAACTGTCAGAGAGGTTGCTGAAGGGTGCGGCCTTCTGCCCCGTCCCGTCAGGTCGCTGTCCGTTGGGATTTGATGCTTTAAAAGGCTGTTTAAACAGTTACAAAGGCAGATCACCAGGCCTTGAGGCGGGTTCGAACGGCCCGCCTTTCGGTTAGAGTCAAGCAGAAAAAGCCACCTCCTGTGGAGTCAGTTCCCACTCCTGGCATCTGTCCGAGTTCCCTAGGACTACTGTAAGAGATACTACGAGTGGATGGCTTTGATACACGTGGACTCACCCTCACGCAGTGTGAGAAGCTGGAAGTTCGAATTCTGCGTGCTGTCTCTAGGGGGAGGCTTTCTCTTCCTGTTGGCTCTGTGGGGGTAGATCATGTCTCAGCATGTGCAGGCCCAGCTTCCCTTGGAGAATGACATGTAAGTGCCTCGGTTTCAGTCTTCCCCTGGGTCTGGGAGGTTTTCAGCACCAGGACCCTGGGTCCTTTGGTTGTCTCTGTTCATTGATTCCACTCCTCCCACCCCAGCTCCCTCCTCCAGCAGGTAGCAGGAAAAGAAGGCAGAGGGGGCCCAACACCTTCTCCCTGTGCAGGCAGCCCCCTCCAGACAGGGTGCCTGTGGTGGCAGCCCTGCAATTAGCAGCTCTGCGGGAAGGGGTGGGGCGGGGAGCTCTGTAAAGAGGAGGAACAAGTGGTACCAGAAAGGACAGTAGTGGGTGACCAGCTTTAGGGTGTCTATGGCAACCCTTGCCTGTCTAGACAGACAGACATGAATGGAAACACAGCCCCAGTGGACAGCTGCATTTAGGTCAGCAGTGCGACTCCTGCTGAGCACAGTTGTTGGGGACAGAGTCCCGGGAAGTGGAGGGTTGGGACAGTGGCTGTCAGCTGTAACCCGGGCACACAGCAGGTGCGGCATGAGCAGGAGCTGTGGGGTTCAGGGTGGCTGATGTGCTGACCTCTGCCCACCCAAGGGTTGGGGGCACCTTCTTGGCTCTGTAGTGAGAGCACAAGGTGAGGGACCCCCATTCCTGGTGTCTTTGCTCTCACTGCCCGAGGGCTATCCCAAGCCATGGCCTTTGGGAAGCAGATGACTGGCCAGGACTGTCCTCTGGGTGGGTTTGAACTGCCAACCCTGCAGTAAGCCCTTGGGCACCGGTAACACCCTGAAGACATTCTCCAGGGCTCCTTGCCACTATTTAGAACAGGTCGTGTGTGTGTGTGTTCAGGTTGGGGGGCAGGCAGGTAAGGTTCCTGAGTGATGTTTTGGGGTGCTGTGGGGACACTGACATGGACTCTAGTACACTGGCTTGGGTAACTAGAGCTTCAGAGCGACTCCCCCACATAAGTGCAGGAGAATGAGGTGGCAGCCCCCTACCCCCAGGATCCTTGGTAGAACTCCCCGGGCCTCAAAAGCGAGGCGCCCATGGCCCCAGGTGCTTGGCCACAGCTGTCCAGCTGTCCCCCTGCCAGGCTTGGCATCTGCTTGGCTCACTGCCTCAGTTCTGGGCAGTGTGGTTGCTCACAGGCCCACTTGGAGGCTGGTCTTGGTTGAGTCCGAGGCTCCCTCGTCCCTCTGCACCTCAGTGACCCTTGAGCGTGCCCTGCTCCTTGCCCAGGGCTCCCCTGGTCGGGGAGGCTGGGTGTTCCTCCTCTTGTGGTTTCCCAGTATGCCTCTGGTTAGCCAAGGCCGCCAGAGCTGTGGCTTCCAGAGACACCCCCACCCCTGGCCGGGAAGAGGCAGACCTCCCAAGGCCTTGTGGCGGCAAGCATTGGGCACAGGGGAATGTGGGCTTGCCCTCCCTCCCCCAAGCCAGGTCAGGCCTCAGGTCAGCGCTGGGAGCCAGCTGGGGCCCACGTGGAGAGCAGGTCCCTCTGGAGGAACTGAGACTTGATGAGGCTGGGCAGTGTGCGGGGGAGCCTCCCAGACCGCCTGATTCAGGAGGTGCTGACAGTCTGTGGTGGCCCTCAGCTCTGCTGACGGCTCCCAACAGGGGCCCACGCCATCTGGGGAAGTGGAGTGCCACGGAGGGGCGGCGGCGGTGGCGGAGGACTGTGAGTAGAGCTGGCCGGATCTACCCCGTTCCCCCCACCCCACCCCCCTTCTTCTCAAAGTTCCTGCCCTTCTAGGATGGTGGCCCCACCTGCCTTGCCATTGCCCGGGTGGCAGCAGGGACCAGGGCATCCCCAGGGTCTGCTGCCAGCTCCTTCCCTCATTCAGGAAAACAGGTGGTGCATCGCCGTGAGGGAGTTGAGAATTACCAGGTCATCTTGAGCACCCCCATTCCAGTCACACTGCTGTGTTGTCAGTTCCATCTCACAGAGACCCTGTAGGGCAGAACAGGCGCCTCCTCGGGGTTCCTGAGACTGAACCTTCACAGGAGCAGCCAGCCTCTCCTTTCTCCTGCAGAGCGACTGATGGGCTTGAACCACTGATCTGGCTGTTAACAGCCCAACACTTAACCCACTGTGCCAGCTGGGCGCCTTCATCTTGCACCCACTTCAGTTTTCTAAAAGTGAAAGCAAACTCATTCCAAGTGGCACCGTGTTATCAACATGCCCTCGGTGCTCCTGGTGTACCAGAGTATGGCCTGCTATGGGGGGGGGGGGGACAGCTGGCCGGTGGGGCCGCAGGGTCAGTGCTGTGTCACCTACGGTATGTGCTGTGAAGCCCGTACGCTGGTGTGATGGGAAGAGCATTTATAGACTTCTAGGAGCAGAAACCCAGGCCTGCCCCCGGCTTTCTGCCCATGGAGGCTGTGCCGGGGTGAGACAGGATGCTGCCTAGTCAAAGACCAGGCCTGAGTCTGGGGGGCCAGCGTGTCAGGCTACCTGTCTCCACACCCTGTTCTCAGTAGATCCCGTCTGCCTGTCTGTCTGTCTGTCTCTGAATGGCTCCTAAAAGGCTTGTTTCTACCTCCAATCTGTCTGTATCCTGAGATAAACAGCTCAGCCCCCTCTCCCGTGATCCTGATAAGAAGGCTATGTGGTCTGAGCAAGGCCAGAGTGGCCGAAATGCCCTGTGGTGAGGCCCTGGCTAGCACGTGGGCAATATGGCTGGAGCCTGCCTCTGAGGGCTGGTGTTCTCCTGTTACTCCCCAGCACCCCATGAGGCAGAGGATGGGGAGGAGCAGGAGGGGCTGAAAACAAGGCCCTGGGCAGCTACTCTGGCTCTTCCTAGAGCTCCAGGGGCTGCTGGCTATGGGGCCAGGAGAGGGGTCTCCAGACAGAATGAGAGGGGCCACCCATGTGAACTTGGTGCATGGCAGAGCCGTGTGGGTGCACAGCCCTTGCTGGCTCTGAGTCTCAGTGTCCGTCTCTGTAAACTGGGGTGGTGGGAGGCCCAGCCCTCAGCAGGAGCTCAGAATCATTTGACACCCCTCTCCTCATCCCGAGCTCCGGTCTCTGGGCCCCCTCTTGGCAGAAGCTGAGGGACTCGGCTGGCCCAGGGCTTGCTGGGCACAGTGAGGGACCACAGTGGGGGGTCCTGGGAGGTATCGGAACCTACAGGGTCTCTGGGCTCCATCCATGCTGTCTGAGCTGGACCTGGAATGGATCCAGTGCCCAGAGTGAGGTCAGTGGGTTACTCAGCAGGAAGGCCAGTTTGGTGACAGACCTGTCACAGCTCCAGGATTCCTGGCCCCAGTCCCTGACTCCAGCCACCTCCCCTTCCCATTCTTTTTTTTTTTAAAACATTTTATTAGGGGTTCATACAACTCTTATCACAATCCATGCATATACATACATCAATTGTATAAAGCGCATCTGTACATTCTTTGCCCTGATCATTTTCTTTTTTTACATTTTATTAGGGACTCATACAACTCTTATCACAATCCACACATATACATACATCAATTGTATAAAGCACATCTGTACATTCTTTGCCCTAATCACTCTCAAAGCATTTTCTCTCCACTTAAGCCCTCTGCATCAGGTCCTCTTTTTTTTTCCCCTCCCTCCCTGCTCCCCCCTCCCTCCCCGCTCCCCTCTCCCTCTCCGCTCCCCCCTCCTTTCCTGCTCCCCCTCCCTCATGAGCCCTTGATAATCCACAGATTGTTATTTTGTCATATCTTGCCCTATCCGGAGTTTCCCTTCCCCCCCTTCTCTGCCGTCCATCTCCCTGGGAGGAGGTCATGTGGATCCTTGTAATCAGTTCCCCCTTTCCAACCCACTCACCCTCCACTCTCCCAGCATCACCCCTCACACCCCTGGTCCTGAAGGTATCATCCACCCTGGATTCCCTGTGCCTCCAGCTCCCATATGCACCAATATACAACCTCTGCCCTATCCAGTCCTGCAAGGTAGAATTCAGATCATGGTAGTTGGCGGGAGGAAGCATCCAGGATCTGGGGGAAAGCTGTGTTCTTCATCGGTACTACATCGCACCCTGACTGACCCATCTCCTCTCCTAAACCCCTCTATGAAGGGATCTCCAGTGGTCGACACTTGGGCCTCGGGTCTCCACTCTGCACTTCCCCCTTCATTCACTATGGTGTGTGTATGTATGTGTATATATATATATATACACATACATACACACACACACACACACATATATATATATATACTTTTTTTTTGCATGATGCCTTATACCTGGTCCCTTTGGTACCTCGTGATCGCACCGGCTGGTGTGCTTCTTCCATATGGGCTTTATTGCTTCTGAGCTAGATGGCCGCTTGTTCACCTTCAAGCCTTTAAGACCCCAGACACTATCTCTTTTGATAGCCGGGCACCATCAGCTTTCTTCGCCACATTTGCTTATGTACCCGTTTGTCTTCGGTAATCCTATCACGGAGGTGTGCAGCCAATGATATGATTTTTTGTTCTTTGATGCCTGATAACTGATCCCTTTGGGACCACGCGATCACACAGGTTCCCCTTCCCACTCTTAAGGGAGGTGGCAGTCACGATGGATTGACTTCTTGAGCGCCCCCTCCGGGTCAGAGTGGGAGCAGACACAGGCCAGCACTGTCCTCAGCCTCCGTCAGAGTCTGCATAAACCAAAGCCCAATGCGGTCACTTCAGTGCTCAGTGTAGCCCAGGTGGCTGTTCCCTCCACTGTACCTCACTGCCACACCAGGTGGGACCTGGCCCTACTCCCAGCCGCACCCCACTTGAAAAGCGCACATTACCTTCCATGAGTCAATGCTGACTCAGAGTGACCCTATAGGACAGGAGAGAACTGCCCTGTGGGTTTCTGAGACTGTCACTCATTACGGGAGTAGGTAGCCATGTGTCCCTTGGAGCACCTGGTGGTTTTGAACTACTGACCTTGTAGTTAGCAGTCCAACTTGTAACCACTATGGCACCAGCCGCCCCAGCGCAGCCATATCAGTGATCTGGACCCAACTCACCAAGCCCAGTGCCATCAAGTCGATGCTGGCTCATAGCAGCTGTGTCTGACACAGAATTAATTGCCCTTGTGGATTTGGGGACTGTAAATCTCTATGGGAGCAAACAGCCTCCCTTTCCTTCCAAGAGGGAGTTGAGGAGTTCGAACTGCGGACCTTGCGATTAGCCGTCCAACTCATAAACCACCACGTCACCGGGCTCCTTGTGGTATGGACAGGGGTGACGCAATTTATGTGCAGACAGAGGAGGCCGTGTGCTGCTGACAGTTGTTTACCGAGCGCCTGGGGCAGGTGGCGGGAATGCACATCCTGGCTTGTTGGAACGTAAACAATGATGTCACCTCTTCCTCTTGAGTACACTGGAAGATTCAAGGACAGTGTTCCCCGTGTGTCCTGAGGGGGCTTCCTAGGCCCCAGTCCTCCATCTGTCCTCTAGGGGATCAGGAGAGCTCAGTGAAGACCACACTGGGGTCAGGTACTTTCTACCTGGGACTGGAAGCCCCACCTTGACCTCCCTCAGGGTAATGGCGCTCCTCCCACTTCCTCCCTGTGCTTCCTTATTCTGGTCTGAGCTCTGGGCTCTGAAGGGTTGGTCATGAGCCAGAGGACTTTCAGGGGCTGGTTTCCCCAAAGTGGATGGCCAGGCCTTTCTTCTGGGTGCCACTGGGTGCACTTGAACGGCGGATCTTCGGGCCCTGCCCGAATGCCACTGGGGACACCGACCTGGACAGCCTGGCACTCAGGGTGACCTCAGGCATTACATTTCAGCTTTTATTCTCCTAGGTCTCCAGTTATCTGTGCCTTGAGGCGTAAGCCAGGGACCCAGTCCAGTCCAGCCAGGGGACCCCACCTGCTGCCACACCCGGGATGTGTCAGGCTTTGCAAGGGAAGGGCCTGTCAGCAAACAGGAAATCTCTGTCCAAGGCACAGGAAGAAAAAATGTAGCCAAAGGACACCTCCCACCTACCCCCAGGCTGCTTGGCCCTCTCCCAGGCTTCCGGGGTGTTGTCCCCAGCCCACACTTCCCTGGGACTGCTGTCAGGTTGCGGTTCCTGTGAGGGAGGCATGAGTCAGCGAAGGAGCCCGTGGTGTCTTCAGAGCCTCCAGGCCGAGCTATGAAATATTTAAATGACACTGTGGTATTGATCGATCGGGGCTCAGGCTTCCCCTGTGGGAGCAGTTCCTGTCTGGGACCGGGATGGCAGCGATAGCTCGGATTGAGACAAACTCAGAAACACTCCTCGGCTCTCTGTAAATCCCCCCTGGAATCACAGAGTCTGGGTCTTGGAGCTGGTAACTTAGTCTCGCTCATGTACCCTAGAGGGCCCAGCAAGGTCTTGGTTAGTCGAGTGGATGGAGACCCTGCAGGCCTAGGAGTGGAGCATTCAGGCCCCCACCTGGCCCTGCTCACTGCTCCTTCCTCTCCCCTGCCTCACAGCCCCTCTGCCATTCACCAGGTCGGTCTAATAGGGGAGGGGGGCATTTGAGCTGCGGACATGGCATCCCACAAGAGACACAAGGCAGAATTCTTGGAGAGGGCTGGCAGGTTGACAGGGACCTAAGTTGTCAGGGCAGCCCCTCCAGGAGCCCCAGGGTTCTGGGCCCCACAGGAGCAGAGCTGCCCTTCCCCCCAGGCAGGCCTTTATCTGGATAAATATACCCAGCTCTCCATTCCTGGGGCGTTACTCACCCAGGAAAGGCACCCTGCTGCCCCGCCACCTTCTCGGATTAGATTACCTCTGCTCTCACTGGGTTGGGGGGTGGGGAGGGATGGACAGACGCAGGTCCTGTGCTCAGAGTTTCCTAATCTGGAAGTCTTGCCCAGGACCCAGATGAGACTGGCCAGCCGGCTGCCTGTATTTACACAGCTCCTTGCTTGGGAAGGGCCTTGCCCTGCCTTCCACTGACTCTCCCTGAGCTCCAGGGACACAGTCACTGCTGCTCTGTCGCCTGAACCCACCCAGGCCACCAGGTGGTCAGCAGAGGGGCCGTACCTCCCCCTGCAGCCAGGCTTGACTTGTGCAGATTCTGGGGAATGGATCGCAGGGCCTTGCTCTCTTGGGAACTGGCCTCAGGGTAAATGACAGGGACAGGGACGGACAGCTGGCCCTGGGCTGTCAGGAAGGGCCCCAGCAACGTGGCTGAGCCTGGCGGTGATGCTGGCTCATCACCTCTGCTGTCAGCTCCGAGGGCGACTGTGCCAGCCCCTGCCAGGGCAAGGAGGCCAGAGGGACTTCCCTGTCAGGAAGAAGTTAAGTCCGCCCGAGGGCGAGCTGACTCTCTGTCCTTGCTGTGGGCCAGGAGAGCGATCCCCGGTGCTGGTGGCTGACATGTTGGGTTGCTAACAGGAAGGCCAGCTGTTTAAACCACCGGTTGCTCCGAGGAAGAAAGATGATCCTTTTACCGTAGCCTCCGAACCCACAGAGAGTAATCCTAGTCCATCCTAGAGGGTGAGTGGGAGTAGGTTTGGTGCTTTGGTTGGTGGTCTAACCCAGTCCATGGGTTATGTGCCCAGCTTCCAGAACCAAGGGTGCGTGCGCCATGCCACCCAGAGGTGCCCAAAGAAAGGCCTGGCGATCACAGCCTTGGAACAGACCCGTTCTGCACACATGGCGTCCGTCGCCAGGGCTGCCAATGGGCTCTCAGGCCCAGGCTTGGAGATGATCCAACCAGCAGGTGGCGAGCGGCTGGCTGCCAGATGTGCCCTCTGTGGCTGGGAGCTGTAAGCCTCAGGGAAAGGGGCTTCTGCCCCCGGCTTAACGTGGCTATGGGGGCAGGAGTGGTGGGATGGGCCTAGGGGGTGGAAACCTGGTAGAGGGGGCGTCTCTGGGTTCCTTCCTTTGGTCATAAGGACTCCTCTTCCTGTTGGCCTGGGACTAGGCTGTTGCCTCCGGAGTGAGCTCTCAAAGAGCGGAGGGGCCGCATCTCTCTCTGGAAGCCCAGCTGCCCATCTGTTTAGCTCCAGGCCAGGCATTTCCTGAGGTGGGGGGCTGTATTCCGGGAAGGTGTGCAAAGTAAGCATTTTACGTCCATTTATTGGCTCCAGGAGAAAAAGCGGAGACCGCCTGCTCTCGTAAAGATCGACAGTCTTGGAAACCCACAAGGGGCAGCTCTACTCTGTCCTGCAGGGCCTCAGAGTCGGCAGCCTGCCGGCTTGGGGCAGTTTGTTGTTTGTTTCCTGGAAGTAAGACGGTGGCATTCCCATTTGACAAAAACTCACGCACGAGACTGGAGCAGCAGTCTGCTGAGGCAGCTGGCGGCCTCAGCCCGAGTCCCCCTAGCCTGGATGGATGTAGTTGGCCCTGGCCGCCTTGCCTGCTCCCCAGCACTCACACACACTCTTGGAGGTCAGTGGGGTCACCCTGGACAGGGACTGTTTTCTCTGGCTTGGTGCCTGCCCAGCTCTGCCCCTGTGGTCCCTACCCATTAAGTCTAACCCTAAGCCGAAGAAGTGTCTTCCCCCCACCCCAAACCCCCTGCTCTGGAAAGACCCCTGTCTTATTTCTGTGGTGCAGGACTGGGGCCACGGCAGATCCTTGCTTTAACCTGTGAGTGGGTGGGGTCCCACAGGGCCAGTGCTTTTGGGGCCATTGCCCTGGGACTGGACTGTTCTCTCCTGACATTTTAAGGGTGTAGGGGGGTTTGGAGGATCCCAGACTCTACCTGGCCCATTAGTGACATCCTGCAGAGCTGAGTACAGGCTCCAAGGGCAGCTGAGGGCAGCTGGAATGCGGGCCAACCGGCCCTTCAACCCCTCTTTGCTGGGCTGGACAGTGAGCTGGGGAAGGGGCTGTGAATTAACCCGCTCAGGGCCTCAGACCAGTCAGTCTCCTGCAGCCCCCAGGGATTCCACCCAACTGAGGAAGAGGCCTTGATGTATCTGGGTCCCTGAAGCAGTCCCCATTTGCTCCCCCCCCCCATTTCTTGTGTTCTAGTTGCCCTGTGACTTTGGCACCTGAGCGTGCGCCTCTTCGTGGCTGCAGTACCACTGGTCCTCTGGCTCCACCAGCTCTCGGTGTGGGCACTTCTGTGCCCCCCTAGTCCGGGACTCCCTGGGCTTCCCCCAAAGAAGAGGTTTACCTTTGGTTATTCCCCCGAGGCTGCCGGCGGGCCAATGGTGCCGCCTGGTGGCCAGCAGTGGCCACTCCACACTCCTTCCTGCTATGGGCTATTTGGCCTTTGCCCCCTGGCCCGGTAGAGCTTACTTTATACCCTGCCACCCCACCCCCATCCATGTGGGCTGGTCCTGTCTGGTGACCCAGCCTTCTCCGATGTGATGGGGCAGCTAGGGCCTGGGCCACCCCTGTGCCCCCTAAAAGAGGGGGTGAGTAGGGGAATCCCCTTGGGGCTGTAACTCTGGCAGCTCTGGAGGTCTTGAGGGGCCCAGACCTGGACCCAGAGTCTCAGTGGCTTTGGGGGCCCTCCCAAGCCTGTTTGAGGGAGCCCTTTTCAGGCAGCTGTCTGGGCTGGTTCACTATCAGAAGGGTGGGCGTGTCTGTGATCTTATAGTGCCCCCTGAGCACCATCTTCTCGGAGGGCTGGGCCGCCTGATGCTGGCCCCGAGAGGACACAGAGCTGGGTGCTAGGGGGTAGCTGGAGTGGAAAACAAACGGTGGGGGCTGGGAACTGGGGGCAGGACACCCAACCTCCACCGCTGTTGGCGAGGGCTCTGCGTACTCAGCTCCAAGGAGACTTTGGCCTGTAATCATTTTGCAACCTGCCAGGAGACAGCAGGCGTTTGCACCCACGGGTATCCACGTGGGGTTCGGAGTCACTCCTTGGCTGCCTCCCACATTCCTGGCTCTCTTCCCAGAGGGCTCTGTGGGGGACCTGAGGGATAATGGCCTGACCCCCAAGTCTGTCCAGACCATTAGACAGAGGGGGAAGCTGTACTAAACAGACGCTGTGGCTTGTGTGTGTACCTGTTGCAGTTCCCTTCCTTCACTCGGACCAAGGTTTGCCAAAAAATAAAAACAACAGCAGAAAAATGCAGGACCTCTTCCTGACAAGGAGGGGGACCAAAAAAATGTCTGTGAAAAGATTCCATTATCTTCCCATTTGGGTTTTCCAGGACCTTTCCGAAGCCCCCTTGTACTTCACTCTGAATGCTCCTGCGTTACTTCCCGAGGCCTACCCTGATTCTCCGGGGCTTAGGGGGCGGGTCAGTAGTCAGAGGTTTGCATTGTACTCTCGTCTTCAGAGGAGGATCTGTTTTTCTTATTTCAGAGTGCGGTGCAAGCACGTTTGCAGTCACCAATGTGTTTTTGCACCTTCTACCCTATCCAGGGTCGGAGCCCAGGTGGCGTAGTGGTTACGTTTTGGTGTGTGATCCACAAGGTTAGCAGTTCGAAACCACCACCAGCTCTTTGGGGAAAAAAGACAGGGCTTTCCACTCCCATAAGCAGTCACAGTCTCGGAAACTCACAGGGCCAGTTCTAACCTGCCCTATGGGGTTACCGTGAGTCACTATTGACTCAGTGGCAGTGGGTTTGGTTTTTTGGGATCCTCTACCAGTCATCCCAGAGAGAAGAAGCAGTCTGTGCTTGTCTTTGAAGCAAAAAGTTGATGGTGTGAAGCCAGTGGCATGGCAGAAGAAAGGCCTGGCAACCTTCCATAAAGATGACAGTTAGAGACACCATGAGGAGCAGTTCTCCCTAACATCGGATAGGGGTGCGTTACAAATGACGAGTCAAAAGT
Source organism: Tenrec ecaudatus (assembly GCF_050624435.1). Lineage (NCBI taxonomy): Eukaryota > Metazoa > Chordata > Mammalia > Afrosoricida > Tenrecidae > Tenrec > Tenrec ecaudatus. Next base: position 9,244,183 of record NC_134545.1, read on the forward strand.
GACTCAGCAGTGACAGGTCTTTTTTTTTTCAATCCTGCATGAACCTGTCACTCCAGTGCTTCCAGGGAGTTCTTTTCATCCCAGTTTACCAAGGACACTGAGGCTTAGCATCCGGGAGTTTGCTTTGTGGCCTTGGGACAGTGGCTGGAGGAGCTAAGACTTGGACTGGTGTCTGACTCCACTCCAGGGCACACCCTCTTGGCAAGCAGTCTAACCGGCATGCTTATCAGTGTTGACAAGAGCCTGTTGAATGAATAAATGAGCCGGCCGGCCCTTAGAATTAGGTCGGCTGGGGGTGAGGGGCAGTGGAGTCTGGGGCTCAGATGTGGAACAGGGACAGTTTGCCCATCTGGCTTCCCATGAGTGCTTGGAGCTCCCCCATGTGGTCCCCCAAATGGGCTCTGGTGCTATGGGCCGTGACTTGGCCTCTCAGAGCTTCTGTTTCCCCAGCGGCTGTAAGGGTACAGGGGGACCAGAGGGGGAACTCTATGCCCCTTGAGATGACTCAGGACACGACTCAGGACCTGCTTGACTGGAGAACCCCCTGCGCCCCGCCCTGGAAGACTGACCCAGAGGAAGTGGGGACAGTGTGGAACCACAGCAGCAGGTGTGGCTATGCAAGGGACACTGGGATTGGCTGTGGACACAGTTCCTTTTCCGCCCTTACCTACTCCCTCTAGTTCCTGTTCTCTGGAGAGGAAGGAAGCCAGGCCTCCTCAGGGGAGCTGGGGGCTGCAGGAACTGACCCCTCAGACCCTGCTGTCTTTTCTGGGGTCCCGGGCCTTGGGACGCATATCGCCTCTGACGCTCTGGGTAGGAGCCTTCGGTAGGTGTGACCTGTGTCGCGGGCTATGAAGTCAGGGCGGCTGGGAGAAGGGGTGAGCCCGGAGTCCAAGGCCTTCCTGTAAGTGGGGGTGTGGTAGGGACAGAGCCACGGGAAGGCTCAGGCTGGTGTCCCTCAGTGCCATTTCAGTACAGCATCATCTTGGGGCACAACATCACCTATAGGCCATTTTGGGGGGTGAGGGTGCTCTGAGGCTGCTGGAGGAGTCCCTGCAGTCCTGGCGCTCACTAGCTGTGCTCCCTGGGGAAGGAACCCTGGTGGCACATCAGGTAAGCCTAGGACTGCTAACCACAAGGTTGCTGGTTCAAACCCACGAGCCACTGCAGGAGGTAGTTGAGGCTGTCTTCCCATAGAGAATTGCCACATCTGAAACCCGATACAGGGTGGTTAGGAGCCAGGTGGACTCCAGGGCAGTGAGTCTGGCTTTTCGGTGTTGTGGATGATCGGGGTCGCTGTGAGTTGGGATTGACTCAGCGGTTGGTTGTGAGCTGGATGTTTTGGTTTTTGGTCATGGTCTCGGTTATGGGACTGCGGTCAGTCGGGATGGACGCACAGGGAGTAAGCGTGGCGTTTGTGTTATGGTTGTGGGGTCGCCGTGAGCCGATGGGACTCTGTGGTGGTGAACATTGGGTTCACGCCTGGAAGCCCATTGCTCCCTTTTCAAGGGGGGCATTCACACCCTCACAGGACCTGTTTCTCATGAACGGGACCAAGGCCCCGGTGACTGTGACCCAGCCTGGACTCACAGGAGCCAGGCTGCAAGCGTGCCTTCGGCCTGAGTTGTCTGGACTGCGGGCTGTTGAACATCTCAAGTGGGGAGGGCGGGGTAGGGGTCACGGGCCTCTCCAGCTGCACCCTCCTGGTCTGGCGCTCGGGCCGCCCTGTCAGCGGAGAGGCCGTGCGCTCCCGTGTTGCCTCTAAAAGCTGATCCTGGGGCCTTGGAGCCTCTGGGGCTGGGCTGCTTGCCAGACTTCCGCAGAAACAGCCGACTGAGCAGTCCTGCCCCTCCACCCGGCTCGACCGAGGGGGTGGGGACCACTGCAAGGCCTCCTTCCAGCCCCCTCCCCACAGCCAGAACCTGGGGAGGAGCCCAGAGGTAAAGAGGTAGGGGTCAGAAGGGCAGCTGCACTCCAGGGCCTTCTCAGTCAGGATGAAGGGCAAGCCTCAGGCCCGGTGTGTGTGGGGTGGGGATGCCTCCCCATGACGTGGGGCCCCGCCCGCCCTCAGAGCTGCCCTGCGGTGTTGGTGTGTCAGAGCAGTGAGTTGCAGGCGGGTGTGCCGGTCTTTCCTAGGTGCTGGGCTCCATGAGGTCGCCTGCTCCAAGGGGTGGTGCCGGAGCCTCTGGGGTTGGTGCTGAAGAGCTCGTTCCGCTCCCAGACAGTGTCTGCTTGGCCCAGGCAGGGGCTCCAGGGGTGCGGGCCCTGGTTCTTACCTGCCTCTCTCTGTAGATGCCCTGCTGGCCGACTTGGAGTCTACCACCTCCCACATCTCCAAGCGGCCCGTCTTCTTGACCGAGGAGACCCCCTACGCGTACCCAACTGGAAACCACACCTACCAGGAGATCGCCGTGCCACCCCCGGTGCCCCCACCCCCATCCAGCGAGGCCCTCAACGGCACCATCCTCGACCCCCTGGACCAGTGGCAGCCTAGCGGCTCCCGATTCATCCACCAGCAGGTACAGCGGGCGGGGACTGGCTAGGGAGGCCCTGGAGCAGTCAGCCAGAGAAGCCTGTCGGCAGGCTGTGGAGAGTCACTAAAGGACGGAAGGAGTGAGGCGTGGGGAGGCTCCACCGCCCCCACCGTCCTAGTCTTCCACCCACCCCCTGCTGGTGGAGTGGGGGTGGGGGCAGTGAACCACAGCTTAATCACCGTCTCCCAGTCGGGACTTGGAAATTCCCTGGTGAGACAGGCTGTGAGCAGGTGACTGGGGGCCCCTGTTCTCTGCCCCCCCCCCCCACCTCAGTCCACCCCCATCTCAGCACTGTCCTTTCTGCAGCCTCCGTCCCCTGTGCCTGGCTCCAGCGCCCCCACTCCACAGGGCAGCCTCGGCTCTGCGTGCTCCCGAGCCGGCGAAGAGGAACACGTCTACAGGTACTTCCCCTCCCCCCAACACACACACAGACACACACACACATACATGCCCACCTTTTCCACCTGCCTGCCCTGGGGACCTGGGTGCTGTTGGGCAGGGCCGGGGCCACTGCCTCGGGGGCCACTGGAAACAAACTTCATGCAGAGGCTCCTGGAAGCTAGCTCCACGCTGGGGAGGACGGACCGAGGCAAGACTTCCTTCCTGCCCTGGATCTTGACACCTGCCCGCCTTGGAGCAGACTCGGCATCCCCCTCGGCCTTGGCCTCCTCCTGGGAGGTGCCCTCCACTACTGTCTTTTTCCCTTGGGCCCCTTGCAGTTTCCCCAACAAGCAGAAGTCAGCCGAGCCCTCGCCCACCATGATGAGCTCCTCCTTGGGCAGCAACCTCTCGGAACTGGACCGCCTGCTGCTGGAGCTCAATGCTGTGCAGCACAGCCCCCCCGGCTTCCTGGCAGGTGAGTCTCCGTCCCCCTACCCCTGTTCTCGGGCCCCAGTGGGCCCTTGGGCTTAGCCATCCCTCTCTTCTCTGTCTCCCCTCAAGATGAGGCCAACTCTAGCCCCCCGCTACCTGCAGCCCTGAGCCCGCACTACGGGATCCCAGAGAACAGCAGCCCCCTGGGCACCAAAGCCGGGCCCTCGACCAAAGAGAAGCCCACGCGAAACGGTGGGGGCCGGGGTCTGGAAGACGTGAGGCCCAGCGTGGAGAGCCTCCTGGATGAGCTGGAGAGCTCCGTGCCCAGCCCCGTGTGAGTGCCCCAGGCCAGCCCACCTGCCTTCCCCTCACACAGCTACCCTACAGGACAGGGCAGAACTGCCCCTCTGGGTTCCAAGACGGTCACTTTTTCTTGCTCCCGATGAGTTGCTAGGGGTTTGGCGCTGCTGACCGTTTGGCTGGCAGCTCAGGGTGTTGTGCGCCCCACAGTGAGGTGGAGTCAACCCTGGCAGCGCATCTGGGGGTCTCTGGCGGAAGAAAGACCGGGCTGTGTGCGCAGTGAAGATTTCTAGCCTCAGGAACCCCAGAGAGCAGTCTGTTAGCTTACAAGGTGGCTTTGAGTCTGTTGGGTGGTTACCGGATGCCAAACCACTGTGCTGGCTGAGCATGCCCGGAGCCCTGCAGTTAGGGGCATGGGCTTTGGGGGCATGGAAAGCCCCCTCGGTTTGCAGTGTCGGCTCTGATCTTCTCTGAATTTCTCCAAAGGGAAAATGGGGGAAAGACCGCCTACCTGTGAGGGTTAAGCCTGCAGGACAGAATGCGAACCTTGGGGTGCCCCTCCTCTCCCAGCTCCGATGGTCACCTCAGAAAGCCGTCCCTCGGGCTGGCGGCCCCTCCAGTGATGAGTCCCCAGGAGAGTGTGGGAGCTGGTGGGCCCCCATGGGGAGGGTCTCTCCGAAATGGAGACCCTTGCTGACGCCCGCCTGCCCTGCAGCCCCGCCATCACTGTGAGCCAGGGTGAGGTGAGCAGCCCGCAGCGAGTGACTGCCAGCCAGCAGCAGACCCGCATCTCGGCCTCCTCAGCCACCCGGGAGCTGGACGAGCTGATGGCCTCCCTTTCGGACTTCAAGGTGCCCTGTGTTCCTGGCCCCCTTGTTGTGTCCCTCCTCCCGTGCCCAGCCTGCTCCTCCCTTGCCTCAGTCAGGGCCCAGCGTGCCCAGGGCATGGGGAAGGAGGCCGGCCTGCATGTGTGGGGGTCGAGCTGCCCCAGCGTCCTCCTGGGAAGACCAAGCTGCACTCAGCAAGGACATTCCTGCCACCCAGGGCTCCCAGAGGCTCAGACAAAGGACCCTGTGTCCAGGCTGCCCTTGGAGGGGGAGGGCATCCCTTCTGGGGCCTGGGATCCCGTGCCTCAGAGGTCATTTGCTCCAAAGTCCCGTCTCCCACGCTGGCTGCCCTCAGTGCGTCTTTTTCTTTCTGCTGCCTCAGCCACCTCTGCCCCTGCCTGCCTGCCATCCCTGCTCCCTCCGGGGCTTGTGTGAGCCCTAACCTTCAGGCTCTCAAGCCTGCCCTGCCTGTGCCACACACACCCTTCTGCTTCCTGCTGCCCCCGGCCTGCCAGGCGGGCTGTTTTCTTCCGAGGGGCTCAGTTCCCACGGACCTCTCAGTTGTTGCTGATGTCAGCCTTCCACTGGAAACCCCGGGCCCCGAAGGGCCTGATGTGGGGCAGAGGCGGGAAGCCAGTGGTCTGAGTGCTCCTGGCCCTGCAGTCATGTCATCATGGTGGAGCAAGAGCCTGTGGCTGGGGGAGGGGCTGAACCTAGCACTTGGGACCCGTGGATGCTGGGAACAGCCACTGTCAGGAGCCAGTTGGTTGGACGGCGATGTTGGCCTCTGGGTGCCCTTCCCTGGTGCCTGCAGGTCTGTGCTTGCTTCCTGAGGTGACCGGTGTCAGGAGCTGCTCCTGGCTACGTCTCGAGCAAGGGCCCGGGGAGGGGATGTGGGAAGCTGGAAGCCAGAGTGTCTACAGGGCTGCCTCTGTCAGTTTGTGTCCTAGACTGGCCTCCCTGGTCACTGGACTCCCCACCTGTAGCCCCTCACCTGCCCACCTCACCTGTAGCCTCTCTCTCTGGTCCTCCTCCTGGCGGGGGCTTGGGTGGTGGGACTCAGGGCGCGCTGTCTTTAGGGCTGGGTCATCTTCAAGTGTCAGTCTCCACCCTCAGCTCTGCAGCCCCTTCAGCCAACATAGATGCCAGTTGTCTTGGTGTCCCTCCATCAAGCCCACCCTGTAGTGAGCATCCTGCCTCACCTGGTCCTTCTCTCTCTTCCTCTCTCCTCCACCTTTGTCTCTCTCCTCTTCCAGACCAGCTCCTCAGCAGTGGCGCTGAGCCCCCCCGGGTTGCTGGCCCACCCCGCTGCTTCCCCACCCAGCACACTTCCTCCTTCTCATCCTCCTGAGGTCCAGTGCATTGAGGACAGTGGCAGTGGCCAGGGCCTCCTAGCTCCTGTGTTCTCCAGTGATTTTGGGGGTACTCTGGGCACTCTTAACTCCAGGGCTCCCTCTGCAGAGGGTTTCCGGGGGGCCCTAGATTCCAAGAGAGGAGGCTGCACTGCAGACACTTGGAACCCAGAGGGGGAGCCCTCCAGGGAGCCCCCCAGCCATCCCCTGTGCCGAGCTGGGTACGCAGGCCACCAGGAGACTGGAGACGGGGCTGTAGGCTTGGGGGCTTTGGAGACGGTCCAGCTGGAGACCCAAGATGATGCTGCACGCAGCGTCCAGGACGTGGCCGAGCCCGCTGTTGTGGCCGTGGACCGCCAGGCTATCTGCCCGGATGTGTGGAGACTCGAGACGGTGTGTGGACAGTGGAGAGACAAGGCCAGGGCAGACCCGGCAGGACCAGAAGGGGCCTGCCCTGCCCCTGCTGCTAAGAAGGAGAAGCTAGATGGAGAGACAGCCCGGAACGGCAGAGGCCAGTGGGGGCCAGACCAGGGACTGCAGAACCCGGGGAAGCCAGTGGCTGCTGCAGAGGCCGGGCAGGCACCTGTGGAGCTTCCACAAGCCTCTGCCGAGGACACGCACCAGCCCACTGAGAGAATTTCCACCTCCGGACAGGCAGGCGCCAACTCGCATGGCTGCCCGCTGCACTTGGCCCTCTCAGGCCTGCCGATGGCTGAGCACGCCTCCCAGCCGCATGCCACCCACCCCTCGTGCACGTGCACAGCTACCAGGCAGAGACCTGCCTGCACCCCTAACCACCAGGCCTGCACAGGGGCGGCCCCACCCCAGGGTGGCTCTTAGTGACCACCCACCTCCTGTATATTCAAAACAATGAAGAAGCCACCTCTGACCCTGCTCTGTGTGTGGGGGGGTGGTGTGGGGGGAGGCGTGGCTACATGCATGAGCTTTTGGAATCAGAGACTTGGATGCAGGCACTGTGTGTCCCCCACCCGGCCTCAGTTTTCTCGTTTTTGAAATGGGGGTAACCATAGAAGGTTCTCCGCCAAGGTTGTCCCAAGGATGAAACTAGGCCAGACCCCCGAGCCCCTCAGGAATCCATGTTCTTATTTGTGGCTTGCTCGATGACCGCGACTGTCGGCAGGCCAGTGGACAGCGGAAGACGGGAGGCTTAAAGCCGCCCCGCCAGGAAAGGCTACGCTTCCTGTTGCCAAAGAAAGAAGGAAGGAAGGAAAGAAAGAAGCTACTTCCCTTTTAAGAGCTTCCACGTCTGTCTCACGGATAACCCTTGTGGCAGGCCTGGGATGGAGGCTGCGAAGACAGCGTGGCCCCATTTCCAGGATGGAGAAGCTGAGGCCCTGGATGCCGAGTGCCGATCTCAAGGGAGGCTGCTCTACCCTAGCCTTCGCCCCAGGCCCTCCTGCTGCCACCTTGCCTCTGCTTGGCTCTTCTGTGGCCTGTGTGTGTGCCCACTGCAAGGGCAGCAGGGTGGGCCTGTGACAGCGTCCCCTCCCCACCCCTCAGATTCGCTCTGTGATCAGGAGGAGCCGTGAGACGGGCCACGCGCACCCCATGTCCCGAGAGGCCTCCCCCCGCCGCCGGCCGGACCCCGCCACCCTGAGCAGGACGCCCTCCCAGGAGCAGCTCCTTTCCGAGCTGCAGGCCCGGCTGGGCGTCCAGCCTGAGGCGGCCTCGGTGGCGGCGGGGCCCTCTGCGGAGGACTGGCTGACAGAGGGAGTGGTCATCACCGTGCGGCCTCGAGGGAGGCGGGCTGGGGGGCAGCTGGTGGAGAAGGTAGCAGAGAGGAGGGCACAGCCTGGACCTGGGGTGGGGGGGGCAGGGTCTACCTGTCTCTGAGCTCCGTGCTGGCTGCCTGTCTCACTTCTCTTCTTGCTCCGCCTCTTTTCTCTCCAGGTTGTCTTCTCTCCCAGCTCTCCCGTCCCCCTGAGACGGACTGCCTCTGTGCTGGCCTCCCCTCCTCCTGCCCCTCTGCCCCAGCATCGCAGAGACGCCTCAGCCAGTGACCCCCCTCCCTTGTCCAGCCTGCCCACCCCCGCTGTCACGGGACCCTCCGCTCGTTCCCGGGGCTCCCCTGGGCTGCCCTTGGAGGCAGCTGCTGGGCGGGCCCCTGCCTCTCCCGTCCACACAGCGGTCACTCTGAGGTCTGTGGGCTGCCAGACAGACGAGGACTCGCTCTTCCCCTCTGAGCAGGCAGGCCTCTCAGCACCGCCCTGCCCTGCCCTGTCCCAGCACGCATATGCACGGCCACAGCCCGCAACCCCAACACAGAGCCTGTGTCATCCCTCCCCACCCCCCAGGGCTGGCTCCCTGTAGAGGCTCCTCTGTCCCTGATCCCTGCTCTTGGCCTCGACCTTGGCTGGCCCCGCTCCTTCTCCTCCATCTCTGCTGGGCCTCCCTCCCTCTCCCTCTCTCTTGGTAAGGGACACGCTCTCTTGAGTACAGTGTTGCCAGAGAGACAAGCCTTCTTCGCTCATTCTAAGTTCCCGTGGTGGATGAAGTCCCCCTATTCCCTCTTCCTTGGTTCTGAAAAACTTTCCCTCCTCTTTTCTGTCCGCGTTGAAGATCCAGGGCCTGGAGCAGAATGTGGACGGAGAGCTGTGCTGGGCGGCAGACTGGGCTCCGGACGGCAGGCAGAGCAGTCAAGGGCGAGGCGAGGGAGGGGTCAGTGCCTAGACTGGGGGCCCAGAGTCCCCCGGGTTCTCCAGCCAGCTGGGCACCACGAGTTCTCCCCCCAGCAGACAGGCAGAGCCGACCTCTCAGCATCTGGCTGCCTCACGTCCCACTGAGTTGACTCTTTAGGGCCCTGGAGTGGGCTGATCCCACCACCACCATCTTACTTTGCCAGCTAGCAGGGAGAAAGGCCCTGAGCTGTGAGACAACCTAGTCCCTAAAACCTGACCTGTGGCCTTCTGTCTCCATAGTTCATGTCCCAGGGGAAGGCGGGGAGCAGCTCTCCCCCCGGGGGCCCTTCGAAGCCTGGGAGCCAGCTGGACAGCATGCTGGGGAGCCTGCAGTCCGACCTGAACAAGCTGGGCGTGGCCACAGTGGCCAAAGGTGTCTGCGGGGCCTGCAAGAAGCCCATCGCCGGGCAGGTGACTGGGGGCGGGCAGGGCCATGCAGGCGGGCAGACCCGGAGCTCCACTCCCCGGCCGACTGCACCCACAGCCCATCTCCCGCGCAGGTGGTGACCGCCATGGGGAAGACGTGGCACCCGGAACACTTTGTGTGCACCCACTGCCAAGAGGAGATCGGCTCCCGCAACTTCTTCGAGCGGGACGGCCAGCCCTACTGTGAAAAAGACTATCACAACCTCTTCTCCCCGCGCTGCTGCTACTGCAACGGGCCCATCCTGGACGTGAGTGCCGGCTGCCCACGGGGGGGGGCGGGGGGGGCAGCGGCTGTCTGATGGGCCAGGAGGCTCCCTGCACCCCGCTCCCGCTGTGTGACCTTGGGGCCAGGCTCACCCTCCCTGAACCTTCCTTATAAAGGGAGCCCACAGCAGAAGCTGTGATCCAGGCCGGAGGGGATTGCAGGAGCCTGGTGGTCCTGCAGGCCCGTGCACAGATCCAAACGTCAACAGCAGGCTGGACCACAGTCAGGAAGGCTAAGACCTAGGACCCTATCCTGGGAGCCCCCCCCCCCACTCCGCCGTCTGGGTACTCGCTTTGACGCCACGCTGCCCCTTCACAGAAAGTGGTGACGGCCCTGGATCGGACGTGGCACCCCGAGCACTTCTTCTGTGCCCAGTGCGGGGCCTTCTTCGGCCCTGAAGGTACTGACTGACTCCTCGGGGAGGTGACCTGGCTGGTTTCGGGGTCGGGTGCCCCGAGGGAGGGGGCATTATGCTGGAGGCCCTAACTGGACCCGCTGCCCCCCTCCCCAGGGTTCCACGAGAAAGATGGCAAAGCCTACTGCCGGAAGGATTACTTCGACATGTTCGCGCCCAAGTGTGGCGGCTGTGCCCGGGCCATCCTGGAAAACTACATCTCGGCCCTCAACACGCTGTGGCACCCCGAGTGTTTCGTGTGCCGGGTAAGGCACCCCGGGCTGGGCTGGGCCGTCCCCTGGGGGCTTGCTGAGTGTCCCAGCGGGCACACGTGGAGTGAGCGGGCAGGGTGAGGCCCTCCACCCCCACCGCCGTCCAGTCCAGTCCACCCGACTCAAGCGACCCTGTGGGAGAGGGCGGAACTGCTCCCCGGGTTTCTGCGGCCGGAATCTCCACAGAAGCAGACAGTGTTTTCTTTCTCCAGCGGGTTTGAACCGCTGACCTTTCTGTTAAGCAGCCCGATGCTTGCTTAACACACTGCACCACTGACCAGGGCTTAGACCAGGGTGGGGCAATGCGGACAGTGTCCCCTGTGAGGCATGTGAGGCAGCCCTGGGGGGGGGGGTGGGCAAATGTGGAAATGAAGTCAGTGAACACAGGCAGGAAGTGGTTTCCACATTGTGTTCTGGGGCGGGGGGCGGGGCCGCCCTGGGGTCCCACAAGAGGCTATTTGGGATGCAGCCTGACTTCTCTGCATGACTCCTGGGAGCCTCTCTCCCCAAGTGTGCATGTGCCTCTGTACATCGCATCTGGGGTGCAGTGGCTGCCCACTGCCCATGGTCCAGCCCCCGGGTTGCCTGCCTGGATACAGAGGCCGGTGACAACGGCCACTGTAGTCATTGGTTTCTGTGAGCCCACGGCCGGGCACACCGTGGGCCTCAGTGCTGGTGACGAGGAGGCTCCAGTCCTGCACCTTGCAGCTGGGAGCGGCCCTGGCCCTGCTGCCCACCCAGCCCCTGAGCCCTTTCCCTTTGCCGCCCCAGGAGTGCTTCACGCCCTTCATCAACGGCAGCTTCTTCGAGCACGACGGGCAGCCCTACTGCGAGGTGCACTACCACGAGCGGCGCGGCTCCCTCTGCTCCGGCTGCCAGAAGCCCATCACCGGCCGCTGCATCACGGCCATGGCCAAGAAGTTCCACCCCGAGCACTTCGTCTGCGCCTTCTGCCTCAAGCAGCTCAACAAGGGCACCTTCAAGGAGCAGAATGACAAGCCTTACTGTCAGAACTGCTTCCTCAAGCTCTTCTGCTAGGCCCTCCTCCTTCTCCCGGTCCGGCCCCACCCCCCCACCCCACCCCGGCTGCTACTGTGACCCAGAGACCTGCTGGGGTGAAGGGCCAACCTCCAGGAACTGGAACCCAGTCCTCAGTGGGTGTCCAAGGGGACAGGCCGGTCTGCCTGCCTTCACCACGGCCTCTCTGGCCCCTCCCTCCGCCCGCAGCTCTGTCGGCCTACTGACCATCCTCCCCTGGAGGCAGGATGGCGGAGGGCCTCCCCAAGACCTGGCCTGCAAGCCAGCCCCCCACACTGGAGTCATCTCTCACTCATATGGTTGCAGTGGAGCTGGGGAGGGCAGCGGTGTCAGATGGGGGGTGTCTTTTTATCCTCCCCTCACCCCTAACCTAACCATCCTTGTTCTGAAAGTCCTGGGGGACACACAGCGCCCTCCAGATGATGCCAGCATCCATCCATCTGTCCACGGGCGGAGCAGCCAAGGGACCACGGCAGGTCCCTTGTCCTCCACCTGTGCCCCAGTCTCCTGGACCTGGGTGACTGTCTCCTCCCCTCCCTTTTTTAACTGCTCTGGTCCTACTGAGAAAGGCCTGCCCAGCAATAACATTTTGTAGTCACTCTGTCCCCGGGGACAGTGTGGTGGGGAGCCCTCCCCCACACACCAACTGCTCCCCTCTCCCCCCACTGTGCCCGGACACTGGACCGACTTTGCTAGGTTTCTACACTGAGGTTTGAATTCATAGCGTCCGCGTTGCTTTTACTTCTCTATACAGACTGATTTTGCAGAGATTTTAAAGACATCCCCCTTTTATACTCCTCCGTGCCCGCCACTACGGGCCGCGCTTTGTACTGAGAGCCTGGGGCGGGCGAGCCGTTTGTATTGGGTTTATTTTTTCTTAGCACAAAGCTGGTGGGAGCGCGCCGAGCCTCCCCATCTCTCCCCTCACATCTCCCCGGGGCTGTTTTCTAAACTGCTGTGTCCGAAACCTCCTCTTCCCTGCACTCTGGCCAGCAAGCTCCTCAGGCCAACTGGCCTCCGAATCCAGAACCCTGCCTGTCCTGTTCCTGGGGGGCACAAAAAGGGGCACGACGTGACCTTTGGGGTGCTGTGCCCTACTTAAGCCATTAGGAGATGCCACGCCCCTGGTGGGAGCTCCCTGGAAACACGTCCCCCTCACCATTCCTCTGCGGCCCACTCTTCAGGAAAGCTGGGCTCTAGGTTTGACTACAAAGCCCTCCCGTTCTTGTTGAGTCTGCTGGGAGGCATTGCTTGTCAGTGTCTGGCCCGTTTCCAGGTGGTCTCGTCGCAGGGGGACCTGAGGCAGAGGGACAGGGTCCTGGGCTGACAACTCTTCCCAAGGACGCAACAGGAGCAGGCTGGCCCTGGGGTTGCTGGTCAGCAGAAAGGGGCCTTAGAGGGGCCTGAAGAGATGAAGCGTCACCCCATGGCCTCACAGTAGGGGCCAAGCACCCCGGGGTCCGAGAATCTCTAAAGACGGCCCTCCCCGGAAGCTGGGCTGGAGCTTAGCCCACAGCCTCCATCTCCACCGCCACCCATAGGCCTTACTGATCTGTTTACAGTGACTCCCACCCCACAAACCCCCTCCCCAGAGGGACTGAGGCTTCTCGGGGAGGGGGGTCAGTTGATTTTTTTTCCCCCCTCCTTTCCTATCAACTTCTAACCTGGCTTTCTGCCATTTCAATTCTGTGATTTCTGCCAATAAAATTTGCCATTTTCACCTGGGCTCCTGCCTCTTCTGTGTGATCCAAGGTGACTGTCCTTTCCAAGGGTCGTCCCTTAGTCCCCAGGGTCACAGATTAGGGGGAGCATGGAAATGACAAGCCTGAGGCATGGGGTAGCTGAGGCCTTGGTTCTTGGGCCGTGGGTCACACCTGAGCTTTGCATGTTCTTCAGCATTTGGGGCTGAGCTGGGAGCAGCCTTTGGGGGAGCTCCTGGAGGTCAGTGCATTTAGGGTGTCGTCTGCCTCTCCCCACCCTACCCCCTCCCCATTGCACAAGGTAATCCCCACCATGACCACGTTTTTTCTGGGTTGAACCAGACCACCACCCTGAGGCTGACACCAGCGAGGTGGGCGTGCCCAGGCCTTCCCCGCTGAAGGAATCGGACTGTAGAGGGCCAGGCTCGACCGCCCCCACGTGGTCACGTCCATATTTGCATTCTGGCGGTTTTGCTCTCCAGAAGAACCGGGACCCGCGGGGCCTGGGAGCTGCTTTCTTCCCATTCAGCTTTGTCCCCCTGGGCTGTGGCATCAGTTTGCCTGTTTGCCTTGGCCCTGAACAAGCAGATGGTGGAGTTCCAGTCTAAATCTTGCCCATTTCCCAGTGAGCCTGGACTGGAAAGTTTACCTTCAGTTCTTTTCTGAGAGAATATCCCGACCCACCCACGGTGGATTCATCCTATCTAGATTCTACGCGTATGGGTGTGCTGCATCGTAATTTACCTTTTTTCTTTTTCTCTTAACTGTGCTTTGTGGATAATTGTCCTTGCCAATCAATAAATAAGTAGATAGCTGCATTGGTGTTTTAATGGCTTCATGGTATTCCACCATATTGATGTACCGTAATGAGAGGATATTTATATCCCCAGAGCCAGGGCGTCCTTGGGAGCACACCCTGTGAGTGTTTATATACCTGGGTGAGGGAGCCTCGAGGGAGATTTCCACAGGGCTGGAAGGCCAGGGACAATCTTATAGGTACAGTGAGGCCCACAGGCTTTGAATTTGCTTCTGCATTTCAATTCTGAAACCATCTGTAACCTCTGTAACCACCCATGGAGTGGGGGGCTCGACTTGGGTAATAGTTTCACTTCCTGGATGAATTTTTACAGCGGGAGTACTTGCCTCCTCCTGTAGAGGGACGTTGCAAAGATGAACGTCACACAACATTGAGCACGCCGAAACGTGCTGTCAGCAACCAGGAATCTGAGTATTCACCCGCCTACTTCTCAGTCACAGCTGGAGTGCATCTGGTTCTGGTTGTTGTCACCGGCTGTCTGGACAGCATGAAGTGTTTTTTTGGCACTGCCCCCACAATGTGTTGGAGATCGGACTGTTTTGGTCCATCGTGTTTTGTTTTTAATTGAAGTGGGTCTCCGGATCTTTCTTTGTAGTCCATCTGAGTCTGGAAGCTCCCCTGAGACCTGTGCAACACCCTAGCAACATGTCAGGCCTCCTCTGACAGACAGGTGTGGGCCGAGCTGTCCCTGAGGAGCATCGGCTGGGGCTCCAACCTAGGTCTCCCATCTAGAAGGGAAGCATTCTACCTTCGCATCACCACCAGCCCTCAGAGCCACTCTTGTTAGTTGCTGCCCAGTTGAATGGATTCCAACTCAAGGTGACCCGGTGTCTGCAGAGCAGACCTGTTTCAAGACTGTGGCCTTACAGAAAGATCTCCCACGGTGCCTGGGGGGCGGGGGTGAGTTTGAACAGCCAGCCTTTTGAGACGCTCCTGTAGATTCTGATCCTCTGAGCCTGGAATAGGACGTGGAAATCTGTATATTTACCAAGCTCCTAGGGTGCTTTTGAGGTGTCACTGGGTCTGAGAACCCTTCCTCCATACAGAGGCCGCAAAGGATGACATCATGAGTGCAGAGCCTTTGAATGGAGCTGTTCTGGCTCACGGCTTTCTCAGGTGTGTCAGCGTGGAACCGTGTGCCACAGGGTTTTCAGTGACTTTTTTGGTTGTTTTTTTAGGAGTAGATTACCAGGATTTTTGTATTATTCTGGGAAGACTAGAGAAACAAATCCAGGGACACTCATATGTATAGGAAATAACTTTATATAAAGGAGTAATTAGACATAAAAAGAACATTCCAGCCCAATCCAGGCCAAATTCCTAAGTCCCAATATTAACCCATATGTCCAGTACTAGTCTATAAATTCCTCTTCAGACTCTGGCAACACATTCAATGAGGCCAAATGCAGGAAGATCGCAGGTCAGTGGGTGGAAAGTCTTGTGGATGCAGTGGCAGTGGAAGCATCTCTGACTGGCGTGGGTTTCCACGTGGCTCCTCCAGCTCCAAGATCCTGGCTGCCATCAGCATAGCTCCACATAGCTTGTCAACAGGAATATCTGCTTGCTGGGAGACAAAGCAGAAAGTGTATCTCCCGCCTCCAGGGAGGAAGAAGAATTCCCAGTATCCTCAGGAGAAGGCCATACTCACACAGAGGCCTGATTGATAGGTTAGACTCCACCCCTCCTCAAGTTGACTGGAGATTATGTAACTGCCCACTTTTCTTCTGGGGCACCTCTAGATGGGATTTGAATTCAGCCAATCTAAGTTTTCGTGCTAAATTTTAACACAAAGATAGCTCATTTAATCCTTATAACACCTCTAGAATGGGTGAATACTATTACAATCTTTATATTGCAGACAGGGGGAGGGAAACCGATTTAGCAAGGTGAAAGCATTTCCTAAAATGACACAGTCAACAAGTGGCAGAGCAAGGGCATGGGCTTGTGTTTCCTGACTGCAGACCCTGTGTTCATTCATGCGACAAACATTCTCTACTTACTACCTCCTCTCTGCCAAGTCTCCTGTGCAAACAGTTTGCACTCAGCTATTAACCTAAAGGTAGAGTGGCACAGTGGAGGAAAGGCCTGGCAATCTGCTTCCAAAAAGTCTACAGTTAAGGAAACCCTATGGTGCAGTTCTACTCGAATGCTGTGTCTCCTCCATGAGTTAGCTATGACCCTCCCCTCCCTCCCTCCCTCCCTCCCTCCCTCCCTCCCTCCCTTCCTTCCTTCCTTCCTTCCTTCCTTCCTTCCTTCCTTCCTTCCTTCCTTCCTTCTTTCCTAGTGGGTGCCAGGCATAGAATCTTCTGCCTTTGTGTAGCTTGCATTGTTTCAGGAAGAAAGCTATTATGTAAGACAATAATAATAAGACATCATGCTCTAGTGTGTTGGGAGGTGGCAAGTGCTAGTGAGAAAAATAGAGCAGGATAATGGAGGCTGTCTTGAGGGTTTTGTAATTTCGGATGGGCTCAGGACAGGTCTCTGCTAATGGAATGGAAGCACCTAACCGGCCTCACTGAGCAGGTAGGTGATGGTTGATCCTAGTTGACACAGGTGAGTCAGGATAGCAGCAGAGGGTTACGGGAGGGGTTAATAGCTCGTGGGAAAATCCTAAAGTGGAAACATGCAGAGGGTCGTCGTTACCCAGAAACGTGGGAGGTGAGACTGAGAGGGTGGTGGGAACAGATTACGTAGAGCCTTTTTTTCCCTTTCTTTTAAAATTTATTCTTCATTGGGTATGTAAAGCCTTTGAAAGGCGCTTTAAATTTTGGGTTTTTATTGAGGGAAAGGGGAAGCTTTGAACAGATGAAAGCAGGCTCCGCTTGTTTTTTTAAAACCAAACTGTAGAGTAGATAAAGTAGACGTTTCTGTTCTAAACTATTATAGTAGTTATACATGATTTCTAACAGCCCTGTTTTAGCAACTACTCCAGGCGAACACGTGTACACTGAACCCAGGTCCAGGCCAGCAGAGGGAAGCAACGTTCAGAAAGAGGCTGCAAACTTCTGCAGTACCTTCTTTACCGACTTTATAAAAGGCGGCTTCCCATTGGCTAGAATGGCAGCACTGTCACCTAATGGCTGTCTATATTACTTCCATGTCTAAGACGGATGGCGCCAACCAATAGGCGTGGGGAACACTGTCTTCGGCTTCTGATTGGCTGCTTGGCTCGCATATAAAATGAGCACGCCGGCGCGCGGGCCTTCTCTCGCCAGGCGTCCTCTTAGGGGTTAGTGTGATCGGGAGCCTCGCGCTTGTGTTGCCTGCGGGACTTACGGGTGTTTTTTGGGGGTCAAATGCGAGCCTTGGGTGCGGGAGTTGTCCGACCCGAGCTCGTCTGCTCCCCGAGCGATGGCGGCAGCCGCTTTTTGCGGGTCCGGCGAGCGATCGCGCGGGGCCAGCCACGTACAGGCCTCGGGCCTGAGCCGGGCCGGGCCGGGCCTTGGTGGCGGGTGCGGGCGTGCCCGTGAGCACGATCCGAGTCTGAGCTTCCTCTCTTCCCTCAGTGACAACGTCTTTAAACCCCGCGTGGCAATCCCTGACGCACCGCCGTGATGCCCAGGGAAGACAGGGCGACCTGGAAGTCCAACTACTTCCTTAAAATAATCGTAAGTGCGGGCGGGGCGGACCCCTCACCGTGCTGCCTCAAGCCCCGGCGCTAATGGGGACTGGGTGTGCCGAGAGCCTGCTGGTGCCAACTGTACAAATCAGCCGTTTCGGCAGACCTCGTTAATGTGCACATTTTGCTCTGGCTTGGCCCCTATTCTAGACCCATAGGTTCTGGCGGGTGAGGTGATTTATAAAGAGCGACTGCCCTCAGGTGCATCAGGCTTCCTAATGGGATCGTGCCCCAATTTCTTTAAAGTTGTGCAGGGCAGCGCATGACTCATTTCCCTTGGCTTATACTGGAGTGTAATTTTATAAAGGGCAAGTTGGCACCTGTTTCAAGTCCCACCAATTCAAGGATTGTTGAATGGATGAGTTCTGTTGGGTGGTCGGAGACATGGACCCTGCTGCTGTTGTCGACATTTCAGAGTTTATTGTGGGCTCCTTTTCCTGTTTTTAGGTGGGGCGATTTTCAGATAACACAAACTTCTAACACATGTGAAGAGTGAATAACGAAATGCCTACCACCTAAGTGTTAGGGTTCTATTTCGAAGTCTTTGCATTCTGTTGCACCTTTGCGTGTTGTAAGCCTAACTCTGCTTGCTGTATTTGGGCCATTTGGCCCCCTGTTAAAGTCAGACGTTTTAGCGTGTCATTTGTGCCTCACGATTGGAAAAAAAAAGATAAAACTAATAAATCTACTCAAGGTTAAGTCTTCTGGTCCCCTTGGTGGAATGTGGAGATCTAGTTTCCATCATTCAGACTCAGTAACTTAGTTCAATACTCAAAGCAAAAAAAATAAATTCAAAGCAAAACCCACTGCTGTTGGTTAAATTAGGACTTTGACAACCCGTGCCTGGTTTCTGGGGCTTTGTAAATCTTCATGGGAGCCTAAAGCCTCACCTGGCTCTTTGAACAGCTGGTAGGTTTGGACCTCAGTCCAACATACTGTTAATGAATCTAGTAGCTCTGGTGGGGCGGAGTTGTCCCAGGTCAGTCCCCTTAACAAGATGAAAGGGATTGAGATGGAAAGAATCATGAATGCATAGGTTTATTTTCTCCTGACATTGTCCCCACCCCTTTTTTCCTCCTGAACGTGGTTTTGACCTTGTTCTTGTAGCAACTTTTGGATGACTATCCAAAATGCTTCATCGTGGGAGCAGACAATGTGGGCTCCAAGCAGATGCAGCAGATCCGCATGTCCCTCCGCGGGAAGGCCGTGGTCCTGATGGGCAAGAACACCATGATGCGCAAGGCCATCCGAGGGCACCTGGAGAACAACCCGGCCCTGGAGAAGTCAGTCCCTTCCCCCACAAGCTGCACCGGTCCCTCCCCACCCAGCCCGGAGGGCCCAGTGTGCAGAAAGGTCATTTACGAAATTCTCTTTGCAGACTGCTGCCTCATATCCGAGGGAATGTGGGGTTTGTGTTCACCAAGGAGGACCTCACTGAGATCAGGGACATGCTGCTGGCCAACAAGGTATGGGGATGACAGAAGGGACCCAACTGCTTTGCCTCTTAAAATAAAATTGATCCTGACATTCTGTTGTCCTGGCTTGTTGCCTTTGTCCAGGTGCCAGCTGCTGCCCGTGCCGGTGCCATCGCTCCGTGTGAGGTGACTGTGCCGGCTCAGAACACAGGTCTGGGTCCCGAGAAGACCTCCTTCTTCCAGGCTTTGGGCATCACCACGAAGATCTCCAGAGGCACCATTGAAATCCTGGTGAGTAGATCTGGCTCACGAGTGTCAGACAGGTGGGGGTAGGCTTGTCTCTTGTTGTCTGAGACCTTGCTGGGTACCCAGTGCTGACTGCCATTGCCTTTTCTCTGCAGAGTGATGTGCAGCTGATCAAGACTGGAGACAAAGTGGGTGCCAGCGAAGCCACCCTGCTGAACATGCTGAACATCTCCCCCTTCTCCTTTGGGCTGATCATCCAGCAGGTGTTTGACAACGGTAGCATCTACAACCCGGAAGTGCTTGACATCACAGAGGAAGCTCTGCACACCCGCTTCCTGGAGGTAAAGTGCTACACTCCCCAGCCCTATCGCTGGGTACTTGAAGCCCCCTTGCTCGTCCCTCCTACCTAGAGGTTGAGAGCACAGCTGTCAGAGTAAAGGCCCATCTGTTGTGTAACCCAAGCAAGCATCATACTCAATCAGCCTATTGCATCAGTTAAGTCGTGATGTGGGAGCTGAGGAGTTGAATGCTGTTGGACACATTGGAAGGAAGGCTTTATTCTTGGGGCAGCCATAACACCGCCTAAGATTTGATTAGTGGCAGGATCAGAGATGAAATAATGGATATGTAAATGTCTTCTGAACATGAGTGAAATATGATCCGTCGTCATATGGTTAAGGAATGTATCTGTTGGGTGTGGATGAAAAGAGCAGTATAATATGGTCAGGTGGTTTGAGTCACTTTGGCGGCAGGATTTGGTCAGAGCTTCAGTGCCTCCCGTCCTCATTGAGCTTCCTTCAGATCTCACTGCCTTTAGTCTGGGTCTGCGCACCTCAAATGACGTTTCTTTCCCTCAGGGTGTCCGCAATGTTGCCAGCGTGTGCCTGCAGATTGGCTACCCAACTGTTGCCTCTGTGCCCCATTCCATCATCAATGGGTACAAGCGGGTCTTGGCTTTGTCTGTGGAGACTGAGTACAGCTTCCCACTGGCTGAAAAGGTAAAACACTCCCGCGAGGACCACAGTGGGTAGGCCCACTGACTATATTTTTGGTTAAGGTCCTCTTTTATAGTGTGGATACTGGGCGGTGGTGTTGGGAATGGAGACGTGTCCTTGAGAAGCAGTGATTCTAATGGGTCAGGGTGTGAACTGCCCTGTGAGCACTTGGATCTCCAGAGTGCTGCAGGTTGTGGGCAGTAGCTTGGAAGGTGGTGTGGCTGAATGATGTTGACCACTAACTTCTCCCCTTGGCTTTCTTCAGGTCAAGGCTTTCTTGGCTGATCCATCTGCATTTGTGGCCGCTGCCCCTGTGGCTGCCGCTGCCACCACTGCTGCTCCTGCTGCTTCGGCCCCGGCCAAGCAAGAAGCAAAGGAGGAATCGGAAGAGTCGGACGAGGACATGGGATTTGGTCTCTTTGACTAGACACCAAAAAGCAACCAAAGCAGCCAGCTTTATTTGTGAAACAAGGAAATTAAAAGGCTTAATTCTCTCAGATGCTGGATGCCTTATTTTTTGCACATCTTAAGATGAATGATGCTGGTTGATCTTAGCATCTCACCTGTTGCTGTAGATCAACTTTCTCTCATTAATTTTACCAGGATTCTTGCACCCCTGGCCATAAGAACCGGTTTGGGTTCCTTATCTAAGTAAGTTAGAGAGGTCTGGGAGTGAAATGGTGTGTGTGTGCTAAAGGAAAGGTTGCCAGTGGAAACCCAGGCTGAAAAGACCTGGCTATCTCCCATCCTGATTGCAGCCTAGGAAACTGCTGGGTACCTTTGTCCTATAGGATCAGTGTGAATTAACCAAGGTTTGGATCCTTGCTAGACAATCAAACATGAAGTAGATGGATGATAAGTGACAAGACTGCCACATCTTTTCCCCTACAGTTGTCCTTCACCCACTTCCATCAAGTCAACCTCAGTGGCTTATGGGTTTAACCACTAACCCTTTAGCATTGCACTCTTGAACTGCCACCAGGATGGCTGGGGTATTCTGCAGAAAAGTTCTTAATGAGAAGCCAGTGACCAGTATTAAGATTATTAAGAAAGTATAGGCTTTTAAGTTGTTTCACATACATGTACTGGGTCCTATTTTTTGGGAGGCAAAAGTCAATCCAGAGCGTAAGAGTCGATGGTACTCCCGAGGTTGTGGGGAATGAAGCGGGGAGTCCACACTAGAAGTAGGCATTGGCTCTGAAATTTGAGCAGCTTGCCCTGAAGCTTTTCCCTGCACTTGGCTTGAGTATGTTTTCAAAGGCAGGTCCTCTCAGTTCCTGCACCCTTACTGCATTGCCATATCCCCTGGCAGCTACTCCACAAGTCCTTGCATCAAGCTACCCAGTTTCTGACTGCCAACCCACAGGGTGGTAGAACTGAGTTTCCAAGACTACAAAGCCTCTTGCAACTCTGCGGGTAATTTTTCAAATTGCCGAACTTAGGGTCAGTCTAAAGCAGTTCTCAACCTCCCTAATGCCGTGACCTTTTACATGTGACCCCAAACCATAAAATTTCAATGCTACTGTTAATGAATTGGGCAACCCCTGTGAAAGGGTTGTTTGACCCCCAAAGGGGTCGAGACCCACAAAGTTGATCTTTAGACTACAAAGAATTGCCCCTGCCACCAGAACTCCCTTGAAGGGCGGAATCCAAGCCAAACTCAGTTTATAGGATTGGCTAGAATTGCCGGGTGGGCTTTTGATAACAAATTCTGGGAATAGAAAGCCTCTGGGGGGGGGGGGGGTTCTAACTGCTGACCTTGTAGTTAGCAGCCCAACAAGGTAACCACTATGCTACCGGGACATCACCTTCTCTGAAGACCGGCTGTCTTCAGTAGGAAGCACACATTAACGATGGACCACTTGGCCAGAGTGGTTCAAAAGTGCCACAAAAGATACAATTGTCCAAAAGTTGACACAAAGTGTTTGGTCGAGTTTGGTTACATAGTAACCCTGTAAGGAGCTGCCGCCTGGCCCTGTGCCATGCTCCCAATCCTTTAGAGTCCGTTGTTGCCACTGCATCAATCGTCTCCTGGAGGCTCGCTTGTGAGCGGCATTCTGGCCAGGCGACCCTTCCTAATGACGGCACGGCCATTCCCCACAGACGTCTCGAGCCCGAGTGGCTGGCGGGCTCCCTTTCGCTGGCCCGGTCGCGAGCGCAGCCGGATACATCCACTCCGAGAAAGCCCGCACGGGGGCGTTCCGGCCGGGCCCGCAGGGTCGAGAAGAATCCGGCCGGGGCCGTAGGCGGTTACAACGCTCCCAAGGCTCGTTTCCCGCCACGAGGCCAGGTCGAGGGGGGTGGTCATCTCCGGCCAGCACCCATCCGGCTCCCCGACTCGAAACTCGGGCTTCCCTGCGACCCAGGAGCGGCCGCCGCCTGCCCCGTCCGGCGCCGGGCCGACAGACGCGCCGACCGCGGCCAGCAGCCGGCCTCGCCCTGCCGCGTGGGGGCCCGCGCGGTGACCCGGAAGTGCTCCGGAAGCGGTTCCGGGGTCAGCGCCGGCAGGATGGCGGCCGACACGCAGGTGAGGCAGGCGGCTGCGGGGCCGACGGGGCGCGGGCGGCAGCCGCTGGGCCGGGCCGCCTCCGAGGCTTGGCCGCCGGGTGAGGGGCCCCGAGGTGAGGCGGCGGCGGCGGGCGCGGCCCGGGGCGGACTCCCCGTGGCGCCCAGCGCGCCCCGGCGGGGCCCCGGCTCGGGCGGCGCCGACCCGCCCCGGCTTAGAGCCGCCGGAGGCTCGGGCCTCGAGGGCGGCAGCTGGAGGCCGGCGGGACCCTCTCCCGCCCCCGGAGTTACAGAAGTTCGCCATTTTCTCCAAACCCACCGGCCGTTAGCCTCGCGCCACGCGGGACTCTCTTTTTAAACTTTAAATTCAGCCCATGTATTCTGCAGCACCTACTGTGTGCAGAACTTGGAGCGCAGCTTTCGCATTCATAGACGCTAGATGGAGGTTTGAGACCCACTCCGCGCCCCAGCCAGTTCTCCGTCTAGTCGAGGGGGGTGAAACGAATACAATCTAACAGGCTTGTGGAGGTTCCATGAGATGAAGGTGGACTTGATACATGTTGATGGCTAACAGGTTTGGGGTTAGCTATAAGAACTGTTGCTACTCAGGAAGAGCTATTGTTACCCAGGAGTGATGACAATTTGTGGGCTCCTTGGAGTACAGGGAGTAATTTGGAAAAACTTTTCCTGCACCCCAAACTTGTTAAGGAGCAGTGAGTATTTTTAAAGTAAGGTAATAGAAGAGGCAAAGAAACCTCGGGTGTCTAAAGGACAACTGCGTGGTTGCATAGTGGGTCACCTTAACTTCAAGGTCAGTGGTTCGAACCCACCAGCTGCTCTTTGAGAGGAAGACGAGGCAATCGGCTTCCCTAATGATGTGAGGGTCTCTATGAGTGGGTATTGACTGGATAGCAGTGAGTTTGTTCTTTTAAAGGACAAAGCTTGGCTCACTTGTGGCTCCAGTTTGCTGCCGTGATAAATTGATTTTCATATATGGGCTGAATGTAGTGGTGGGTCAGTGGTAGATTTCTCACCGCGCATGTTGAACACCTGGGTCCGATCCCCAGCCAGTGCTTTTCATGTGATGCCGCCACTGCCTATGTTGTCAGTGAGAGCTTGCGTGATGCTGAACAGGTTTCGCCACCGCTTCCAGACTGAGACTAGGAAGAAAGGCCTGGTGATACACATCTCAAAATCAGCCCGTGAAAACCCTTTGGGATCACAGCAGGCCAGTCCTGGGGCATGGACTTCATCCAACAGCAGCACCAACATTATATAGGCCAGGTCGCCAGAGTGTGAACAAGTACTTAGACTTTCAAGATATTTGTTGTGCAAACGGCTGGTAACTTGTTGCCAGTTGGTCATATGCAGTCTTAGAAAAGCGCCTTCGTCTGTTGAGCGGTTCCCTAAGCGTGGGGAGACCCACACTGCATGTTGCTCCATTATACTCATGTTATACTCCCCCCTAGTAGTAATATGCTGTCCAGTGGTAGCCACTAGCCATACAGCTATTTCATGTCTGTATATACTCGAGTCTAAGCCAACCTGACTATCGGCCAGGGCACCTAATTTTACCACATTAAAATTGTGCTGAAAAACCTGGCTTATACATGAGTATATACGGTAATACCCCCTCTCGATACTTAATGTATTAAATTCAAATGGCATTACAAATGTGGTTCTTCATTTGTACCTTTCAGTGCACAGTAGCCACGGGTGGCTAGTGGCTGCAGTATTGAAGGTTGCAGAACATTTATGTCATTGCAGAAAGCTAAATTGGGTAGCTGCTACTTTGAACTCTGAGCCCGTGGTCTTACCCACAGATACTGTCTCTGAAAAGTCTCGGTGGACCCCTACCTCAGCTTTGCCCCAACATAGTCTCAACTGAGTAATATTCTCTTTCCAGTCACGGAAAAAAAGAACATTGCCCCTAAGAACTCTGAGACTAGCCAGACATTCAGTGTTTTGTCACACGGAGCCACAGCTACATGGGAATTCTGGGTAGAGGGCGGGTTGTATCCCGGCATCTGTTCTCTCTGTCTCTCAAACCTGAATAAAAGTAGCATAACCCACAGCTGTTGAGTCAGCTCTGACTCACAGACACCCTAATGTGACGTGGTGTTTCCGAAGCTGCCGTCTTTGTGAAAGCAGGCTGTCCTGCAGAGTGGTCAGTGGGTTAAAAAATCGCTGACCTTTTATTGCCACAAAGGTCATAAAACTGAAAAATAACCAGACTGAATGGTGACCCGGGGTGTCCCTGGAAGTGGTTTCGTAGGTGAGCCTCACAGCGTCCTTGGACTTCACTCACATACTGGGTGCAGGTAGGAGGGGATGTCCAAAAACGTTTTGTTCCTGACGGTCCAGTTTATCCAAGCACAGGGTTTTCCAGACAAAACGTATGTTCAGTGGCAACACGCATCTTCCACCTCCTTATGGGGCCCGCTCAAAAAAAAGATGCAATCAGAACAGTAGCTGCCTGCAGGGTCTGCTGGGCCAGCTTAGCTCAGGAGGTTATGGTAATTGTCCTTTGGGATTCTTATTCCACGTGGGTTATTTTCCCCGGAGGACACTGGAGGATCATGGGGACTCACTAGGAAGACATTTCAGGAAAGCGGAACGACCAAGGCCAGGAAGGTTGTGCCGAGGCACTGTTTCTCCCTGCCCCCACGTTCTCTGAGAGCTGTCCTGCAAGAATTTCAGAAGAAAACCACCCTACCCACCGCAGAATCCTGATCTTAGCCCCTTCGGAATTTTTTCTATCCCAAATGCGAACATTTGAAAGGAGCTTGATCGCGACCCCTGGAGGAGGCCATTTTGCCAGGCTGGCCAGTGGAGAGGGTAGAGTTTTTTGAGGGAAGGTTGGAGAGATGGAAACTCTGCCTTCCAAAGGGTAACACCCTTATTGGGGGGGGGGGGTTCGTGGCAAAATAATACGAGGGGGGCTCCTTCATTACCTCTTCTATTTCTCCATGTTTTGAAGCCCCCTCGCCACTTGACACTTTGATATTTTTGTTTTATTTATAAGGATTCCTATGATTCTGTAGCAGTGCCATTGGACTTGACCCTTGTATAACTATAAAACCAAAAAAAAAAGAAAGGGCATTTTAAAGTGAAAACATACTCTTAAAACAAAGTGGTGGACAGCAGTCCTTCCTTGCCAGGAAGCCAGGCGTTAAGAAAAGCTGGGTGTTCTTGTCTTCCTGCCCCCTCGAATCTGAGCTTCACAATCAGGGCTGCCTCTGCCTTATCTCAGAAGAAAGCGATGCCCACAGCCCTCTGATAACGGGAGCCTTCCGCTGCTCCTGTGTCCGCGACCTGCCCGCTTTGTAGCTGTTGCCTGGCTCTGGAGCAGCCTCGCAGGCGTGTTGAGGCTTCTGCAGATGTCATTGCTCTGTGCAGTGGCCACGACTGCGGGGGCTTGACACCAAGGATGTGCGCACGTCGGTTTTGAGACCCAGGTAGTTTCAGGGTTAGTTTCAAACCTGCAGGTGCTGTGCTTCTTGGTGCCACTCTTGGAATGGCCTGCACTTCGTGGGGTCTGTTACATGGGGGAGGCTGCTTAGAGCTCTTGGTGAGCGCATCTGCCCTGGGCGACCAATCTGGTTGACGTTGAGTCACATTCATGTGAGGGTGATGCTGGGTGGCAGCCACATGGACTGGATGCAGACACCTGACGCAGCCCCCAGAGGTGCAGGAGTGTCACCTGAGTGCCTGTTCCCGTGCCGCCGCCGCCCCCTCCCCCAGTGATCTACCAGGATGCGGATCTTCCCCTTTGGGAGTTTAATGTGAGACAGTATCAAGGGTGATTCAGAAAAGGGATTTTTCTATTCTGAGGTGGTTGCCTTTTGTCTACCCAAGCTTCGTAGAGTTGGGTTAAAGTAAGCTGTTCTCAACCAGAGGCAGTCTTTGTCCCTCTCACCTCCCCCCAAAAAATCAGGCAATGTCTGTAGTGACAGTTTTGGTCGTGACAGCCAGGTAGGTGGGCAGGGTAGGGAGGTGTTTGCAGTGGAGCTACTGGCCTCTGGTGGGTAGAATTCATAGAGCAGCCCCAGAACTACTAAGAACCATCTTCTGGCCCCAAGTGGCACCCGGGGGAAGCCCTCGGTCTGAGGTCATCCCTGAATTCTACCAAGTTCCCCTTGCCCCCGTTTGTGGTCCGAGTGGTGACGTTTCCTCTGGGCTTGCCTCTGACAGGTCTCGGAGACACTGAAGCGTTTCGCAGGGAAGGTGACGACAGCCAGCGTGAAGGAGCGGAGAGAAATCCTCAGTGAGCTGGGGAAATGCGTGGCCAGGAAAGGTACTTCTTTGTTCCGGCCTCCAGGGACCCTGCCCAGTGCCTCGGTCCTGTGTTTGGCAGGTGCTGCCTGTCCCTGTGGGTGTGGTTTGCTGCTTGCACGTGCACTTATGTCGTCTTGCTCAAGGTTACTTGGGTTCTTGGAGAATTTACCCATCTAGATACCAAAGTGATTTTTTTTAAAGAATCATTTTATGGGGGGCTCGTACAACTCTCACCACAATCCATGCATCCATCCATTGTGTCAAGCACATTTGTACATTGGTTGCCCTCATCATTCTCAAAACATTTTCTTAATACTTGAGCCCTTGGTATCAGTTCCTCATCCCCTCGTCTCTCCATGAATCCTTGATAATTTATAAATTATTATTTTTTCATGTCATGTCTTACGTGGACCAATGTCTCCCTTCACCCACTTTTCTGTTGCCTATCCCCCAGGGAGGGAGGTTATAGGTAGATGACTGTGATCGGTTCCCCCCTTCTCCCCCACCTTCCCCTTCCCTTCCTGGTATCGCTACTCTCATTGTTGGTCCTGAGGGGTTCATCTGTCCTGGATTCCCTGTGTTTCCAGTTCTTCTGTATCTGTACATCCTCTGGTCTAGCTGGATTTGTAAGGTAGAATTGGGGTCACGATAGTGGCGGGGAGGAAGCATTCAGGAACTAGAGGAAAGTTGTATGTTTAATTGGCGCTATACTGCACCCTGACTGGCTCGACTCCTCCCCATGAGGATAAGGACATCCTGTAAGAGGATGTCCGGTTGCCTACAGATGGGCTTTGAGTCTCCACTCAGCCCTTCTCCTCATTCACAATGATATGATTTTTTTGTTCCTTTATGCCTGATATCTGATCCCTTTGATACCTTATGATCACACAGGCTGGTGTGCTTCTTCCATGTGGGCTTTGTTGCTTCCTTGCTAGATGACTGCTTGTTTAACTACAAGCCTTTAAGACCTCAGAGACTATAATGTAGCTTAACTATTTTGATGGGAAAGATGCCAACAACTTTTGCTTTTTACTTTTTAGTGTATGGTCGGTGAGGGTTGGCAGGGCAGTCTATCAGTCATCCGGTCTCAGGTTCAGCACATTTTGTTTCAGTGCCTCCGTTTCCCTCTCCTCAGGGTGCCTACCCCACTTCCCGCCTGGGTTGGTTGTGTGCAAGGCCCTCTGCCCCCAGCCTTCTGAACTTTGTCCTTAGCTACAAGCTGCCCTCCTGATCTTAGAGTTGAGTATTCTACCATGGCGCAGGGGGGCGGTGGGGGGGAGTTTCAGATCTGCAGGGTAACCAAGGAGGTCCGACTAGCCTTTTTCTGACTGGGAAGCCTGGTCTCTTTCATGATTCTGAGTTCTTTTCCACATTCTTCTTCTGCTCAGCCCAAGGTCTTGTAAGGCGGCAGTGGTTCTCAACCTTCCTCATGCCGCGACCCTCGCATATAGTTCTTCATGTGGTGGTGACCCCCAACCATCACATGATTGTGGTTGCTACTTCATCACTGTCATTTTACTACTGTGATGAATCGGGCGACTCCTGTGAAAGGAAAGGGGTCGCGACCCCAGGTTTGAGAACAGTTGCTCTAGGGACTGCATGTGTAGTTACCTTGTTTCCTCATCCAGGTGTGACCTTAACCCTGTAAATCCTAGTGAGTTTCTCCAGGGTTCTACTTTCTTTAGGGTTCTGTAACGCATTGGTTTGGGCTACACAGCACTGCGCTCATCTCCTGGGAGACGGCAGATCCTCAGGTTTGCTCCCAGAATCCTCTGGGTGGAGCCCAGCCTCTGTGTCTTCAACAAGCCCCTCAGAGGCCTAGGCAACCCTTTGAGCACTGTGGCCGGGGATTGACTGGGACCCCCACCTCTCAACGGTCGAGTCCCGCCCGCCTTCCCCACTTCTAACGGAGTCTCCTGGGCGGCTTGCTGCTGGCCCAAGCCTGTCAGAGTGGTGTGTCAGTGACGTTGATTACCGCCTGCGAGCTTCTGAGAGGTTCTCCTGCATGTTCCTCAAGGTCTTTCTGGTTGCTTGTTACCACACGGTGGCCTTCAGGTGGCCACGTTCCAGAGACACAGAGCTGGGCTGTTCACACCCTCTGACCCATCATGTGGGGCTCTCTCTGCTAAGTGGTTGCTGCAGACCATACTGGTTCCTGCCCCCTCTCCCCGCAGCCCATTATTTGGAGAGAGGAGTTGGATCTGTGAGTGGGCAGAGTTGCTGAGGATGCTGTCCGAGTCAGCTAAGCTGGGGTATTGGCGGGCAGCAGCACGGCTCCTCCCAGTCTGGCCTTGAGAGTCTCCCCAGTGCTCTACTTAGCCCTGCCTCCAGACACCTGAACTGGCTGCAGAGACCCCGATGGAGCATTGCCTGTGTCTGACCCTTCAGTCAGCGCCACCCCCCACCCCCCGCCCCAGTGCATCAGGTAGTGAGGAAGGACCTGTGGTCAGAAGAGTGACCCGCTTCAAGGGCCTGAACCTGGTGGCTCCCATCACCTTGCTTTGAGCCACTCTGCAAGGACTGGGCTGAGGAGTGGGAGGGCCGGCGTGGCTGGAGCTTCCCCAGAGCCATGCTGGGGGAAGCTCGCTGGGCCCATCGCTCTTCTTGGCCCTTCTCCCTGGCCACTTTTCCTTTCCCAGGTGGATGGATTGTGTCCAGGGCCCTCTGCCATCCGGGTGCCTGATGTGTGGGCAGCCCTGGGTGGGCCCCCTGTTCCTGGTGCTCCTCACTTGTCTCTCTGGGCCGGCAAGTGACGTTTCCCCCGTCTCAGCAGCTCCTGCCTTCCTACGTCATGCTCTGCGCTGGTTGTCCAGCCTCACTGAGCATTGCTGCCCAGTCCGCTTCTCATTCTCTCCGGCCAGCCTGCTTTGTCATCTTTGTCTGCAAGTCAGGTCACAACAGGCCACCCCCTCTCTCTCCCCCCTCCCCCTCCCCCACGAGGGCTTATTGGCGTACCCGTGTATTAAGTGCGTAGAGCAGGGCTGGCCAACACTTGAGTTTTAGCGCAGCGTTGGGTGTGGGCTCAGTTTTCCGGTGCTGCTGTCACCAGTGCTCCAAGTGGTGGCTGTAAGTGAGAGAAACCACGGGCTGGAGGGTGGCAGTGGATGCACAGTGCCACTTGAGGCGGACACAGGCATTTTCTCCACTGTGTGGCACTCGCTGCCATCACACCCACTTAGTCTCGACGCGACCCTGTCGGATAGGTCAGCTGCCCCTGTGGATTTCCGCGGTGCACTCTTCACAGGAGCAGCCAGTCTCATCTTTCTCCAGCAGAGCTCCTGGTGGATTCGAACCGCTGACCTCGTCATTAGCAGCCCAGGCACATAACCCACTAGACCACCAGGGCTCGCTTCAGCTCTGCAGCAAGGGCTGTTTCTCAACTGCTACCTGCTCCCATTAGATCACCGCGAGGGGCTTTGTTCAGACACACCCTGATCATGTGCTCTTGGACAACCCATTCCCAAATGCGATTGTAACCACAAGTGTAGGGATTGGGAGTGAGCAGACCTATTTTTTGCGGGGAGGACACAGTTCAGTTCTCCACAGGCGCTGCTTCTCCCGTTCTTCCTTCTCTTCTGCCTTGAGCAGGCCGAGGCACTTGTTAGCCCTGCTCTCTGCTTCATGCTGGTGAGCACCCGTGCTCTCGCCCCATTCTTTCCCAGCCGAAGCAAACAGCTTGCCGAAATGCTGCCAACTACAGCCTTCCCGAGTGTATAAGACGGAGCCTCAGAGCCACCCAGCCCCCAGCAGTTGCCCTGCTAGGTGCTTGACTCTCCAGGGCGTGCGTGTTGCCTTGGTCTCAGCACATGCTTGGTTCCTGTCCCCCATGTTTTCCCAGTCTTGTGGGCGTGGGCCCAGGAAGCGGTTTCAGCGACTCTCTCTGTGTGACCCTTGCTTTCAGAGCTGCCGGAGGGAGCCGTGAAGGGCCTCTGCAAGTTGTTCTGCCTGACTCTGCACCGTTACAGGTGAGCCTCTGCCGCTGGCCCGGGGTGTGGCGAGCCGAGCGGCGTCCCTCTCAGCAGGGAGTGCCCAGGCCCCACAGCTAGCTGACCTGCTCCCACCGTCCCTTGCTCCTCCCCACCCCCCAGGTCTGGGCTGTGTTGTATCTTGGCTGTTGGAAGCTGAGCGCCTCACTTAACCTTTTTGCACCTCCTTGTGCTCATCTGCAGAGTGGGCATGACATGGGCGGCTGCCCGAGGGTGGTGGCTCGTCCAGGGCAGTTCCAGGAGCGGTGCCTTCTTGCCTGAGTGCTGTGTGTGTGTTGGCTGGCGCGCCTTGCACACGCAAACGTGAGGGACCTGGTAGCTGCCTTTAGACTTTCCCGACCCTGATCAGCTGCTTTCAGGAGGAGATGTGTCAGGGACATGGAATACCAGGCCCTAAGTGTCCCCGAGAACAGCTTCCCCGAGTCAATGTCCACTGTCTCCTTCACCCCCCCAACTAGAGACGCAGCCTCCCGCAGGGCCCTGCAGGCCGCCATCCAGCAGCTGGCAGAGGCCCAGCCGGAAGCCACCGCCAAGAACCTCCTGCAGTCGCTGCAGTCTTCAGGCATTGGCTCCAAATCAGGTGTTCCCAGGTAAGGAAGAGGCAGTGAGTGGCGTTCTGGGGAGCAGCCCTGGGAGTAAAGGATTGCAGGGAGTAAGCTGGCAAGCTCAGTGGAGGGGACTGCCTTGCTGAGGAGTAGGGCTGAGGGCCATGGGGTCAGGGGGAGCCCTCTTTTTGTTTCAAGGCTACTCAGGGTGGGAAGAAGGCCCCGCGCTCAGCTGCTGACTGAAAGGCCGTGAAGATGCCGGGCGTGGGGGCCCGAGGGGCAGTTCGACCCTGTCCTGTAGGCTTGCGATGACTTGGAACTTGCCACAGGAGCAGTGCATTTGGCGTGGAATAGTGCTGAGGGGAATGTGACCGAACTCCATGTCCTGACTTGTGGGGAGCCGGCCCCCAGTTCTCCCCAGCCGTCGTCCAGGGCTGGTGGTGCGGCTCACGCCCGCTCTCCCCCCTCCCCCCCCACACAGTAAGAGCAGCGGCTCTGCTGCCCTGCTGGCACTGTCCTGGACCTGCCTTCTGGTGCGCATCGTCTTCCCCTCAAGAGCCAAGAGGCAAGGCGACGTCTGGAACAAGCTGGTAGGTTCCCAGGGCTGCTCTCAGCACCATCAACACGTGCGGATGAAGCCCCGCCGGCCCCGGGGCTCTTTGGGTGGCAGGTCCCGAGGCGCTGTGAGTGCGAGTCGTTGCGGAGCATGTGGACAGCCGAGAGTGCAGCCTCATGGTGTCCTAACGCCTTGGACAGCCCTCTACGTGCCAGCCTGGGCCTGAGCTGGGGACCGAGTGATGACCAAGAGCCATGTGGCCCTGCCTGCCTGGGCAATGCCGTAACCATGGCGAGCCAGCAAGCCAGGCAGTGCAGTCACCTCAGTCAGTGGCTGATTGCTTTCTTTCCCTGTGACTTGGAGTTCAGTCTTGACCTGGCTGCTGCTTAGTCCCCGCTGACCAGGAACTGCCCAGCTCCCTCTGTCCTCACACGGGTGAGCCCCCTGGCTGCAGTCACCGTGTCAGCCCAACTCCTCAATGGGCTTCGTGTTTTTCACTGACCCTAGGGATGGGCCCCTTCTGGTAGCGTGACAAAAATACGTGAAATGAAGTCCTGCCCTCCTTGCTTCCAGGAAGCATCCCGGCTGTAGTTTTTTCCAATCTGTATTTGTTCCCTTTGCCGGCGGGCCAAGGTGTGTTCAGAATCCTGGCCCTGTTTGTAGCCAGCACCTCAGTGTAGCTTGTGCTTTCTCCTTTAGTACCATCAGTTCTTGAGCATCCGCTGCCTCCTGCAATGATGACCGTGTCCAATTCCTCTGCGTGTAGTGGGTTCCCTCCATCTTTCTGCCCCTTCCATGGGCTCTTGATGCTTCCTGAGTCGTTCAATGAATTTGCCCATGGATACTTTGCCGAGACCAAGTTCTGTACTTGTTTCCGTTTGGGAAATGCCCCCAGTGTGTGTTTGCATTTTGGTTTTCTGACTCCAGCTCCTTGCACGTTTCCTTACATGACTGCCTTCTGAGCCCCTCTTGGATGGTTTTGTTCGGCATTTCCCCCTCATTGTTTCTTCCAGGCCCTTGGCCTTCTCTGTGTTCAAGAGCGAGTTTCAGAGTCTTTCCTGACATCCGCCTTTGTCTTTCCTCCTCTCCTGTCTCTTTATAACCTTCACACACGATGCCCCTGAGGCCGTCCACAACTCATTTGGTCTTCGATCATTAGACCGTCCCGGTTGCTGTATTGACTAGTGGGATGGGGAGCCCGATAGGCGACGCCGTGGGTAACACTTTGGGCCGCCAACCACAAGGTCGGCCGTTCTCAATCACTGACCACAAGGTCGGCCGTTCTCAATCACCGGTTGCTCCACAGGAGAAAGAAGAAGCTTTCTACTCCCAAAAAGATTTTCAGCCTCATAAACCCACAAGAGCAGTTGTCTACTGTCCTGTCAGGTCACTTTGTGTCGGAATGATGGCACTGAGTTGAGGGGATGGAATTCCTGCCATGAGTTCTTCAGTTATCTATACATGCCCTCCACATTCTTTGTGTTCTCTTTCCATGTGCCTGCTCACCGGAGATGGCCTTCTTTGGCCAGGTGCGGCGGAGGTTGGTTTATTTTACAGATGTTTATTTATGTGTTGGGGATATACAGTGCAAAACCACACACCCCTTCAGCACGAACAGCCCAGGGACACTGATGACATACTTGGAGTGGAGCCCCGTTCTCACCTCCTTTTATAAGCCCTTCCTCCCCCATGTACCCCAACGCACCGCTCCAAGGTTTGGCTCTTCTTTCAAGTTTCCCTTGTTAGCTGGATTCCATGGACTTAGATCTTAAAAGAGCTCAAGGCTGGCCTTTTTAATAGTTCAGCTCAGCTGTTGGTTGGGTTCCGGGAAGCCTTGAGGGTTCAAGGGGATCTCAGCAGTGGTTCCAGGCAGCCACCCAACCTGTTCTGCCCTGGTGGTGCGGAACGTGAACTTGAATTGGAACTGAATTATCCCAGGAAAGTTACGGTCTTCCAGGCAACCTCATGGGCTTTTCTGATGACGGTTGCTTGAGCCACGCCTCCTGCGTACTGGTATGTAGTAAAGATGTGCATGGCTTAGTGAATGGGAGGAGGGCTCAAGTGGTCAGAGGGAGGCTGTGCTCGGTGCTGTGTCCTGAAACTTCCCCCCCCCC
Organism: Tenrec ecaudatus; assembly: GCF_050624435.1. Classification (NCBI taxonomy): domain Eukaryota; kingdom Metazoa; phylum Chordata; class Mammalia; order Afrosoricida; family Tenrecidae; genus Tenrec; species Tenrec ecaudatus. The sequence continues at coordinate 9,277,879 of NC_134545.1, forward strand.
TTATTCTGTGCTGATACAGTGACCCTTCACCAAGCCTGAGAAGGGGCCTCCTGTCTGCTGGGCACTGCCTGGAAGCTGAGGAGAAAGCAGTGGGCTGCTTTTCCTAAAAACTCAAACCAAACTCATTGCCACTGAGTCAGCTCCGACAGAGTGGGTCTGGCCCTATGGGTTTTCTGAGACTGTAAATCTTCATGGGATTAAACAGCCTCTTCTTTTCCCCAAGGAGCAGCGGGTGCTTTTGAACTGGTGACCTTGTAGTTAGCAACCCAGCTTTTAACCCACGACCGATAGCAGGGCTCCTGCGTCCTTTCTGTGGAATAGATAAGAAATAAGTCAGCTAACAGGCCCCGACTGTGTAACAGAGCCCTGAAGAATAGCCAGGCAGGAAGGTGGGGGTGGGTGGCAAGGCCTGAGAGCAGAGTGGAACAAGCTGTGCCCAGAGGAGGGCTGCGAACCTTCCTGAAGGAGGGCACAGCCAGGCCACTTGGAATGTGGTACCAGCGAAAAGCTTAAAGATGACTGATTTATATTTATTTTTTAATTCAACATGTCTGGAGGCATATGCTTGTTTTCTTCCCCACCCCTACCCATAGCCTCCCACCTCGTCTCTGGTTCTGGTTTCCTGTGTGTCTTTCCTGATCCAGTCTCTGTATGCATGTTCACATTTTCCACTTCCGTAGTTTTTCCTCATCTAAGGGGAAGGTTTATACATCCCATTCCATTGCCATCGAACAACTTGTCCGGTGCCCTCCTCAGACGCACAGATGCGGTCCCGTGCGCTTGTCTGTGTTTGAGGCCACTGTGTCCAGTGGTTTCAGACGTACTGGCTACAGTTTTCACTCTGTGTCAAAAAAAGAAACTTAAAAAAAATTTTTTTTAAAGAGACACAATTGCATCTAGCACATACTTTGTCGCTTTTTTGTTTTTAACCAATTTTGGGACTTGGTGCCAGAACTGCTCCGAGTCTCTCGTCCCTGACGCCTGTTTCTGTGTCCTCCGAGCGGAGCGGATGGATAGCCCAGCGGGTGTGGGCGACTGGCCCCCCCCGTTGATGGCATTTCCGTCCTTGTCACAGAGGCATCAACTGGAGACCTGGCCGCTGGGGCAGGCCTCTTCCTCCATGATGGCTGTCCGCGCAGCTCCCCAGTGTCCTTGGCCATTGGCGGCACACAAAGCTGGGCACGCTTTCCATTTCACACCTCCCCCTGCTCCACAGTGGCTGGGGTTCCCTTGCCGGCCTTCCCGTCCTCCATGACGTGTAGCCCAGGGCCTGCTGTGTAGTTGGTGTGCAGTGGACATCAGTGGGATGAACGAAGACAAAACCACAGAGGCTGGAGAAGGCCTTGAGGCAGGGCCCTGCTCTTTCCCTGAGCAGCCCTTCCCTGAAGGAAGCTGTACAGCCCCCTGGCTCTTCATTCTCTGTGCTCTGACTTCATGGGGAGTCTGCTGACTCCCACGTGGCTTCATTGACTCGCTAAGTTGAATTTAACTAAGGAATAAGTGTGTGATGGAAAGATTCTAAGGACAGGGCAGGGCTGGCCAGTGTCGGGCAGAGTGGGAGAGGCCCAGTGGCGGCAGATGCCTGGTCCTGTTTCAAATTTGGCCACCTGGCCTGTTCCTGGCAGGTGGAGGTGCAGTGTCTGCTTCTGCTGGAGGTGCTCGGCGGCTCCCACAGGCACGCCGTGGATGGCGCCGTGAAGAAGCTCACCAAGCTGTGGAAAGAGGTGACAGGAGCAAGCGGGGCTGGTGGGCTTCGCTGTGTCTGCCCCGGCTCCCCACTGCCCTCTGAGCTAGCGGCCCCACCCTCTGCTCTCCAGAACGCCGGCCTGGTGGAGCAGTACGTGGTGGCCATCCTCAGCTTGGAGCCCAACCAGAGCTATGCAGGCATGCTGGGGCTGCTGGTGCGTTTCTGCACGAACCACAAGGAGATGGACGTGGTCAGCCGACATAAGGCAAGTGCAGAGCCGGGCGGCCGAGCTGTGTCCGTCCTTCACCCACCGTGGCCTGAGGGGAGTGAGAGAGTGGGGCTGGCATTCCCCAGGGCCTCACCCCACCTGAACATTTCTCCCATGAGCTTCGGATGCCCCAGCCCTTTACCGTGATGCGTGAGGTCAGGAAGTTGTTCAGTTTACCCTCCCGCTCTGACTTGGGGCGGAGCCTGATGGAGGGTTTGGGGTGAAGGTTGGGTTTGCTCATCCCGCAGCCATCCATGCCTTCACCCCAGGTGAGCAGCTACCATGTGCCCAGTACTGCTGGGTGATAGAGGTGCTGCAGTGAGCAGGGGTGATTCGAACCTATTCCTCTGGAACCTGCATGCAAGGAGAGTCTAAGACCTGTTTAATTATGCTCGGCTAGGGCCGGCATCGACTCGATGGCAGTGAGGGAGTGGGTGAGCGAATGAGTCCTACAGAGGAGCCCTGGTGGAGTAGTCGTTACACATTGGGCTGCTAACCGCAAGGTCAGCAGTTCGAAACCACCAGCAGCTCTTTGGGAGAAAGAGGAGGCCTTCTACTCCCCAAAAGAATGGCAGTCTCGGGAGCCCACAGGGGCAGTTCCACCCTGCCCCATAGGGTCGCCCCCTTGGCAATGGGTTTTCTTTGGCAGTAGATGCTGCTGTAACGAGGGCACCCGAGCAGACCCAGGTCTGGGTTGAGTCTCAAACGAAGGGGACTTCGGGGTGGGCAGGAGTCCCTGGGTGGCGTGAGTGGGTATGCACATGACAGCTAACTGGAAGGCTGGCAGTTGGAACCTGTGTAGAGGCACCTGGGCAGAAAGGCCACACGCAGCCTTGGGAACTGGGTGAGCAGCCTCACTGTGCACATGGGGGTGCCCTTGAGGGGGACTGGATGGTCAGGGTGGGTGGGAGTCAACAAGGTCAAAGCGACAGAGGAGCATTTTAGGCCAAGGAAGCCGTGTGTGGAAGGAGCGTGGAGGAGACGCGTGGGGCTGCGGTTGTGGGAGTGGGTAAGAGAGGTGTTGGCCACAGCTGGCCAGGTAGCAGGCGAGGCCTTTTACTAAGCCAGGCCGAGGAGTTTCGGCATTCCCCTCGGAGCAGTGGAAAGCCATGGAAGCCTTTGAGCGGGGTACAGGAAGACCCGTGGGCAGTGTGCCAGGTGCCGGGAAATGTGGGGCCTCGGTGGGTTTCATGTCGTGAGGCAGTCACACACGTGGGATCTGGGAGGCCAGTGTCCAGAGACGTAGAAATGGCAGCCTCCAACCAGGGCCTTGTGTTCTCTAGAGTGCCCTGCTGGATTTTTACATGAAGAACGTTCTGATGAGCAAAGTCAAGCCTCAGAAGTACCTGCTGGTGAGTGCGAGGTAGACCGGACGCGGCTGCTCAGGCCAAGCCCCAGTGAACATGCTCTGCTTCCGGGCGGCCCTTTGATCTGGGGTGGGTTGCGCGATTGGGCGCTGGGGCCTGACTCCTTTCTCTCTGCAGGATAGCTGTGCCCCTCTGCTCCGGTACCTGTCACACTCGGAGTTTAAGGACCTCATCCTGCCCACCATACAGAAGTCTTTGCTGCGGAGCCCAGAGAATGTTGTGGAAAGTGGGTTGCTGCCCAGCGGGAGCTGGGGAGGGAGACACGTTGCTGGGTGACCTGCACCCCTTGGTGCTGGGTAGTAGGAAGTGCTGGTTAAAGATGTTTTTCCCTCAGACCTTGGGGAGGGAGGTTGGAGACCCTTTAGAGACTGAGGGGGCTTCAAAAACTGTATGTGGGGAAAATAGGTAGAATATTTCCATGAGCTTTTGGAAACAACTTTGTAATGTTTAAGTTCCTGTGCTAGACACACACAAAAGTGTATCCACTCAGCACCGGTGTCAGCAAACTGTGGCTCTCGGTGCCGACGGTGACTGAAGTCAAACTGAAAATGAAAATAAAACTTTCATAGTTTCATTTATAATATTACTTTAAATTTTCCTTATTTGTAAACAGGTACTCAGGGCTCTCAAAGAATTTTTAAATTGTGGTGAGGAACAAGATTGGCTTTTCTGTCTCAAAAGTTTGCTGACCTCTGACTTAGAATATTGTCGACAAAGTGTGGGATCTAACAGCCGTCTAGAGACTCATACACTTCTCTAGACCATTTGAGCTTGGGGTGGAAGTGGCCTTTGAGCCCACAGGACATGTGGGTTGGTCTGTTTCTCGTGGGGGAAAAGTGGGATGTTGAGGGGCAGTTTTGGTTGATTGGGAAGGAGCAGGGTGGCTCTTCAGCAAAATTTTGGGACAAAGACATGACCACTCTTGTGGCCCTCTAGACTAAGGAGTAGAGCAGTCAAGGTTCCAAGCCAGGCTGGACATAATGCTACATGGCATTTGTCAAGGACCGAGGGAAAATGGGCATTTGTGCTCGATACTGACTGGTCAGTGCTTCCTCCCCTGTAGCTATCTCTTGTCTGCTGGCCTCAGTGACCCTGGATCTCAGCCAGTATGCCCTGGACATCGTGAAAGGACTGGCCAGTGAGTACCCTACCCCGCTATAGGCTCTATGGCCATGCCATGGACTGTGGTTATTCTGGTTCCAATTCTTGTGGAAAGGGGGACAGCGCCCATTAGATGTAGAGCAGCAGTTCTCAACCTTAGGGTCGCGACCCCTTTGGGCATCGGATGACCCTTTCCACAGGGGTTGCCTAATACCACATATTTCTGATGGTCTTAGGAACTGAGACACCGCTCCTTTATCCGGCTCCAGGTGGGTCCGCCCACATGTAGAACCCCCCACGGAGGAGTATCTGGCATGGAGTGAAGACTATTAACTCATGCTACACCATGCTTCAAGACAGAATTTCATTTATTTGTCTTAGAAGTAAATGTTTCACATTATAGAGTCACATACTGTTTGTGATAAATCACTATGCTTTAATGACGTTCAATTTGCAACAATAAAAATACATCCTGCTTATCATATTTTACGTGATGATTCCAACCAACAGTAGCAAACTTACTGTTATGAAGTAGCAACGAAAATAATTTTATGGTTTTTTTGGGGGGGTCACCACCACACGAGGCTCTGTATGTAAGGGCCTAGGCAGGAAGAAGGTCGAGAACCACTGAGATAGGGCTTCACTCAGGACACCATTTGCATAGTGTGTGCCTTGAGGCTTTTTGCAGTGAGGACGTAGGGTCTGGGATTAGAACATTGGGGCCAGAGAAGATGAAGTTGATGACGATGTAGACACTCCGTGGCCGAGCTGCCCTGAGCAGGGTCTCTCTGTGTCCAGGTCAGCTGAAATCCAACAGCCCCCAGCTGATGGACGAGGCCGTGCTGGCGCTGCGGAACCTGGCCCGCCAGTGCAGTGACTCTTCGGCGATGGAAGCCCTGAGCAAGCACCTGTTTGCCATCCTCGGAGGTGAGCCCACCTTCCTGTAGATGCCAAGATCTGGACTGGCGCTTGGCACTGCGGTCTGTTCAGGGGTGGGGACCTGTGTGCGTCAGGGTTGTGAGATGGGGTGCACATCGCCGGGTGGGCAGCATGGCCTGAGATGTTCCTTTTCCAGCAGAGGAACTAGGGGGAGGTGCCCCCCAAACCAAAACCACGCCAAACTCACTGCCATCAAGTTGGTGCTGACTCAGCGACTGTAGGACAGGGTAGCGCCGCCCCACTGAGTTTCTCAGACTGTAGTTCTCTATGGGAATAGAAGGCCGGTCTTCCTCCCGAGGAGCGGCTGGTGGTTTCGAACTGTTGACCTTGTAGTTAGCAACTTTTAATAGCGAATAACATTTTAAGTAGTAGGCATTACATTAGTACTAATAGTAATTCAAAATTCATAATATTAAAACATTTAATAAATCATTTTATTGGGGGCTCTTACAGCTCTTATAGCAATCTATACATCCGTTGTATCGAGCACATTTGTACATATGTCGCCGTCAACATTTCCAAAACAATTTCTTTCTGCTTGAGCCCTTGGTATCAGCTCCTCATTTTTCCCCTTCCTGCACCACCCTCCCAACCCTGTGAACCCTTGATAATTTATCTAATTTCCGTATTTTACCCGGTCCCACGTTTCTGTTGCTTATCCGCCTGCATTCATAACATCTTGGTGCAATGAGTTTTCGCAGCTATGTCTGTGTACATATATTTTTCACTCCCTCAGTTTTCTCGGAGAGCGGAACTGTTTCTTTTGTTTGGCAGCCACAGGCTCACCAATATTGTGTCAGCCCACTTTTACACCCGAAGATCCATCCCCGGGGTCCTGTCCACAAATCCATCACCCACCCTTTGGGGAAATGTGAATTTCTTACTAAAAAATAAGAATCCTCAGAGCAGCTCCCCTGCCTGAAGCCACCAAAATGTCCCGTCACAGGGAAATGGTTAGATTGTGATAAAATCACGCAGAGAACTCTTGTGCAACATTGACAACACCACGCACGTGTGCGTCTCCGAGCCGCCCAACACATTTGGCTTGGGAGATAGAAGTGAGGCAGCAGGAAGGGCTGTGCTCGGTCTGCAGGAAGCCCCATGAGCTAGAGGGAGCCCCGTGCTGGGAGGCAGGGCAGCAGCTGGTGGGCACGAGGAGAGAAGGGCCTGTGTGACACCGCCGGTTGGTGGGCGGTTTCTCTGGCAGGCGTGACTCTCACTCGTTTCTCTTTCAGGCTCAGAGGGAAAACTGACGGTTGTGACCCAAAAGATAAGCGTCCTCTCAGGTAGACCCTTGGCCCTGGGTACGGGGTCTGGTCTGGGAAAGTGGAGTGTGAAACTAGGCAAGACGAGCCCGCCTTTGGGCCGGGGATCGCTTGAAGGATGCCCTTGGACTTCCATCTCGCCCTGGCAGCAGGGCTGGCAGGTCTAGTGGGAGGCCTGCCTGGCTTTCTTCGAGGGCAGAAAGCTTGGAGGGAGGGTTTGTAATGGGCAGGTTGTGAAGAGGCAGCACTGCTGGGCAGCCTGACGAGCTGTGAGGCTGGACAGAGGACTTGGTGGGTGAGGTGGGCCTCGGCAGGGCCTGAGCAGGGAGGCATCTTCTGGCTTTCAGGGATCGGGAGTGTCAGCCACCACGTGGTGTCCGGGCCTTCCAGTCAAGTCCTGAATGGGGCTGTGGCCGAACTGTTCATCCCATTCCTCCAGCAAGAAGGTAATCCGTCCCATGCACCTACCGAGCATGCAGTTTGAATTCCCCACCCTCCTTCTGGAGAAAGGCCTCCCAGCCGGAGCCCGCTCTGCAGAGCGGGTGCTCTCGTGACTGCTCTCGCCCCACGGTGGTCCGCTGGCTTGCCTGAGCTTGCCGTGGCCTGGGCTGACCCGGGGTCTGCTTGTCGCTCTAGTTCACGAGGGCACCTTAGTCCATGCCGTCTCGATCCTGGCTCTCTGGTGCAACCGGTTCACCACGGAAGTACCCAAGAAGCTCATGGAGTGGTTCAAGAAAGCTTTCAGCCTTAAAACCTCCACCTCACCAGTGAGGCACGCCTACTTGCAGTGCATGCTGACTTCCTTCCGAGGTAAGAGGCTTCTTGTGGGCCATGCTCAGGCCTTCCCTGTAAGAGCATGACCGAGCCTTCTAGCCATTCTCACGGTGTCCAGCGCTCCTCTTTCCGGGGAATGTCTAGTGTTTCTTCTTGAACCTCTTTATTCGTCATGGTCACCCTGCACGTGGAGCAGAAGCAGACCAAACCTGCTGTTAGGGACTTGGAGTGCGCTGGGAGGACTGAGGAGAATGGCCCCAGGCTTCCCAAGGCCGAACGTTCATGGATGAAGGGTGCCCCAATTTTCTCCCACCTGGTGGCTGGTGGGTGTGAGCCACTACCCCTTCTGTTAGTATGGTCCCCCCAGGGCTACCTAGAGTCAGCTGCCAGTGAAGCCCAGAATAGGACCCTGCTTTCATCCGACTCTGTTTCTCCCCTGATCAGACCTTCGAGGCTTGAATCTTAATTGAAGGAGGACCCACTCAGACCAACCCCCCTTGCTGCATTGCCTGAATGCCTGGGGACACACTGCGGTCACATAGTTCACATAGTACAGGCCCGACCCTCTTAGTCTTTGTTCCAGACCGGAGCTGGGAGCCTTCCACGTTAGGGTGGTTGGTCTCCACGGCAGATTCTCTGGCCATCTCGGCCCTAAGCCGTGTTTCTTTTGAAAAGGATTTAGACGCCTAACGGTGTGCTTTTGAAAGTCACCCCTGAGGCTTCATGGTGAGCGCTGGAAGCCTGCTCAGGAGAATGAAAGTGGTGGGCATGATGCTGAGGGTGGGCAGTACGGCAGTCACAAAAGGACGGATAGGGTGTGATTCTCCTCTTAGGAGAAGACGGGATTAGGTCTTCAACAGAAACCAGTGCTCCCAGGTGGTTTTGAGGGGTGGGAGCGCTTGTCCTTTTGGGAGCTGGGACCGGGGACGCTGGATGTGGTCGATTGTGCACAGCAGGACCAAGGGCAGTGCTGCCACTGAGCAATACAGAAATAACCTCCACAGGATTCCAGACCCGCCCTCCCCACCCCCCAAGGGTCATCCTTCTGTGTGAAGTGTGTCATAGATGATGAACTTTGCACCTGCGCATTTCTTCAGAAGATTACCAGGGGGTGGGGGAGGGGCACTAAACAGAAGAGGGTCTCATACTGAGTGGGGGAGAGTAAGGGATCTTTTGTGAACCCCATCTCAGGTGCCCCCCCCCCCAGGTCTGCGCACAGCCACAGGCACCGCGGCTTGACCGCACGGTGAAGCAGTGTCAGCTCTCTGAGGGACAGAGGTACCTCCTCATAGCCCTCCTTACATCCCTGATTGTCCAGCGGCGTGTACCTACGTCGTACTGTCCTTATGCTGTCGACCAGCTTCAGGCTGAGCTCCTAGACGACCCAGGCGTGGCTGGACTTTGTCACTTCAGCTCGTGGTACGAGTGGCTTTGGAATAAACATTAAGCTTTTCTCAGATTTCAATGCCTGATGGCCTCTGAGGGAGGTCGGGAGTGTCATCGTGGAAAGGTTTTGCTGTTCCTGTTGGTGAAGTTAAGAAAACATAGAGGCCCAGCTGTGGTTTTAGCCTTTTTCTGTGTTTTTCTGCGTTTTCTCCATGGGTTAGTTCCCAGGCTTGCAGGTGGGCTCTGCTTTTGGCATGTGGACAGTTGGGTAGACCTCGGGAGCCTTACTGGGGGCTGCTGGGCGCGGTGATGAGGAGCAGCTCACATCCCATTGCCTTGTCCATCTGGTGGCTGGCTGGACGGTTGGATTTGTATGGATCCTTCGCGCTCTGGTCTCGCAGTTGCAGGTTGGCGCTCCGCTCCGACACCAGACCTGCTTCTTTGCAGGTGACACCTGCAAAGGGAGCAGGGTTCGGGCCGGCAGCTCAGACCCGGGCAGGTCAAGTGTCTCGCAGGTGCTCCTGTCACCCCATAGCTCCAGCCTGTCTGAGCTGCTTGTCCTCTGTCCTCAGGTGACACGCTGTTCCAGGCCCTGGACTTCCTGCCCTTGCTCATCCAGACAGTGGAGAAGGCAGCCTCCCAAAGCACGCAGGTGCCCATGGTCACGGAGGGGGCCGCCGCGGCCCTGCTGCTCACCAAGCTGTCAGTGACTGACGCGCAGGCTGGTAAGACCCTGGGATGTGCAGGTGGATGGGGACTGGTGTCTGATGTCCAGGAAACTCAAAGATGTATTTGGCTACCTACTGCATGGGGTCCCACAGGGCTGCTTGCCAGGTCTGCAGGGAAGCGCCTGAAGACCAGCCTGTCCTCCAATGTCCTGTTGCTGCCATGCTCTGGGGACGTGGCTGGGGGAGAACTCCCAGGCTGACCTTCAGTCAGCTTTCTGTTCAGCATACAGAACACAGCAGACACAAAGGAGTACCAGCGCCCTTTGAAGAGTTTAGGGGAGATCACACTATCTTTTCACCCAGTTTGAAGTACCCCCTCGTGGAAGATGAGAGGAAGCCTCCTTCCAGCCCCACCTTCCTGCCAGGGCATTCAGGTCCCTTCGCCTGACAGTAGGACAGGGCTGCTGTCCAGAAAAGTTGTTGTTGTTGTTTTTAAACATTTTATTGAGGGCTCTTACAACTCTTGTAACAATCCGTATATCCATTGTATCAAGCACATTTGTACGTATGTTGCCATCATCAGACATGTTTGATGACTTGGCCATCGAGTGGGCAGGGGCTCCCGAGAGCTCTCGGAACATAATGACAAGAAAATGGCACGTGCCAGGGCTTTCTAAAGCTCCTTCCTGGAAATGAACCCAAGACAGCAGAGCAGAGCCTTCTTGCTGCTCCATGGCCTGCCTTTGGATTCGTGGTTCCAGCCCCATCACGTCGCGCAGACAGATCAGAGCTCATGCTGTGATTAGAAAGGGAGCCGGGCGCCTTCTGCCCAGGCCCGCGGTTGACCTGACGGATGAGAGCAGTTTGCAGCCGTTTCCTAGAACTTGTCCCAGGGCGCGGGGGGTAAGAAGGCACGGTGTTGCTGCAGCACGTGCCGCGTGAGCAGCTTTGGAGGATAGATGGCAGCTAGGTCGAGGGCTAGAAAGGGTTTCGGTGGCTGTGTGAGGGTCGAGTGGCAGCAGCCTGGTGGTGGGAAGAGCAGGGACAGCCGTGGTGTGTGTGAAGGAGCACATCACACAGGTCCCTGGGTCTGTGCACGCGCCAAGGGGGAAGCTGCTTGCCTAGGCTCCTGTGGGCAACAGAGGACTTGGAAGGCTTTCCTACAGGCTGTGTCGCTGGACACGGGTGTGAAGCCAGCAGGAGTGGCCAGGGGAGGAGGTGGGCAGGGCCTGCTCGGTAGGCTGACCGGCCAAGGGCGCCTTTGTGTCCCGCAGAGGCCAAGCTGAGCAGCTTCTGGCAGCTGATTGTGGATGAGAAAAAACAGATTTTCACGTCCGAGAAGTTCCTGCTCCTGGCTTCCGAGGATGGTGAGTGACTGCCCATAGAGCCAACTCAACATGGGGCCTTGCCAGCCACCCGGCCAGGGGCACCCTTCCTAGTCAGCTCTGGAAATCCGGTCAGCAGCTGGGCTGTCGGGGAGCAGCTGTTCCTGCCGGGGAGATGGGGCACGGGAAGGGGGGTGGCTTGGAGATTCCTGGAGAACGGCAGTAATGGTTGTGGGCTTGAGCCTGACCTGAGCTGTAATTATAGCCGATTTGTTAATTGTGTTGAAGAGGAGGCTGCGAAGCAGCTCTGGGGGCTCCACGGCCGGCGGCGCCACTCCCCCAGCAGGAAGCACACAAACTGCTGCTTTCTCTCCCGGCTGCAGAGGAACGGTTGATCACTGAGTGTTTAAAAAAAAAATCCAGATTGCCTTTAGGGTGTCTGCCGCTAATTGGCGGTTTGAAAAGGCTTTTGACTCAAAAATCACAACATCGTATTAATGCACTACAACTGTTAGCCGTGTCCCCGAGCTTTAGAAAATTTCGCTAGTTCTAAAATAGGGAATAGAGTCGCATAATTATAAAAAATTAAAATAGGTGAGGGGGCGTGAGACACTTTGTGGAAAAATGGAATTCAGAGATGATGAAAGTTGGTCATGTACATTTTGGAATCCCTCTTGTACCAGAGGGTCTACCCTGAAAATCCTGCCCCTGCTTCAAGCCTTACCCACCCAAGTTTCCCCTTCATGCTCGTCAAAATCAAAGCTGTGTCCGCGAGTCCCTTCCAACGTGTAGCCACTCTCCGGAGCAGAGTAGAGCTGCCCTGGAGGTTTCTCCTTCATCATTGCACTGTTTCCTTTGGGGCTTTTCTGGCTCAGAGAGGACCCATTAAAAAACAAGATCTGGATATTTTATGATGACACCAGTATGTAAGGTTATCGGTTTGTTACCCTTTGACACATAGGGCCAGGCGGCTGCATACAGACTGCCTGTCCTTGGAGCTCCTTCCCTAAGACCGGTTTCCTTTTTCCGAGTTGTGTGCTACTTCCAAATGATTCCAAAATGTGTATACTATTCCTTACCAAAATACATGTATCTAGAATAAGCAGGGGAATAAGAGGGGGCGGGGGAACTACAAAGGCCCTATGATTTCCTCTTCATTGATCGTCGCGTTGATGACGTGCTGCTATTTTGGCGTGAAGTTTCCCTTGGTGCGCAGGTGTGCGCGTGCACGTCGCATTTGAAAAGCACCTCTGTCTGCCCTCAGCCCTGTGCACAGTGCTGCATCTGACGGAGAGGCTGCTCCTGGACCAGCCGCCGAGGCTCACAGGAAGCAGAGTTGCGCGGTATGTGAGGCTGGCCTGTCTCGGGGGAGGGCGTGGGGCAAATGAGGCTGTTCCTGATGGGAGCCTTGAGAAGCGGGACTATAAGGGGGAGGGTGGGAGGGTGGTGGGGAGGCAGGTTGAGGGTTATCTCTGAGGAGGGACGTGGGACAAGTTCTGTGCCCCAGCCTCCCCCCGCCGCTGCCCCTGTGCTCGCAGGCAATACCACCGGGCTCTAGTGGCCGTACTCCTGAGCCGGACCTGGCACGTCCGCAGGCAAGCCCAGCAGACGGTTCGCAAGCTGCTCTCCTCCGTGGGGGGCTTTAAGCTGGCGTGTGGGCTCCTGGAGGAGCTGAAGACTGTCCTCAGTTCTCACAAGGTGGGGGCATCTGGGCTTTGGACCTGCCCCTCTGTCCTGCCCGTGCTTTCAAAGTCCTGCTGGGGCCGCTTCTGGCTCCTCTTGCTCACTCAGACTGAGTGATGCCAGAAGCTTCCCTCGTCTCACGCTCGCTCCGGTAGCAGCTCCATTCTCATTCCCAGAGCCTTTGTCTTCTCTTGCCTTGTGACTTGTAGCTCAGCCCTTTTTCCTCCCCTAGTAACTAAGTAACACCGTCTCCGTTAGGGCTCTTTAATTGTTAGGCCTGTCCTCCTCGTACTTCCTGATTTCCCACAGTGCTTGTAACAGCAGGCAGCAGGACTTTCGTAAGCCTGGGAGTGTTGGGATGGCCTCAGCGTCTCCATCCACAGGCCTCGTTCCCCTTTCCACTCCCACCCGCACACCACATGTGGCTGTTGGCCCATCTTGGGCTGGCTCTCCTTTGCCCTTTCAGGCCGGTCTCAGCATGAAGCTAAGTGCCAGTCCCCCTCTAGCAGGTACCCCTGAGAAACCAGGGAGTGGGAGGCATCTTCTCCCAGTGTCTCTGCCCCTGATGTGCCCAGGCTGTGCAGATCTCCTGCCTCAAGTATTGTTTCCACACAGGTGCTGCCCTCTGAGACTCTGGTGACTGATACTGGGGAGGGGGCCGAGGTGGGCAAGGCTGCCGTGCCCCCCCGGGTCCTGCAGGAGGCACTGTGCATCATTTCTGGGGTGCCAGGGCTAGCGGGGGATGCTGCTAGCCTGGAGCAGCTGGCCCAGGAGATGCTGATTGTCTCCCACCACCCCTCCTTAGGTTCGGGCCTGGGACGGGTTTGAGGGGGTGGGGTGGGAGCGGCGGGGCCAGGGTGAATGCGGGGCAGAGGCCTCAAGCACCTCCCTCCCTCAGTGGCCGTGCAGTCTGGGCTCTGGCCGGCGCTTCTCACCAGGATGAAGATTGACCCGGAAGCCTTTATCAGCAGACACCTGGATCACATCATCCCCCGGATCACCACACAGAGCCCGCTGAGCCAGGCGAGTGCAGGAGCAAGGAGGGCCGCCCAGGCTGGGACCCTTGGCTTGTAATGGACAGTTTAAACACAAAAGGAAACCTGCTGCCATCTAACTCCCTAGTCCAAGAGTGAGGCTGGTCACGGGCCCCGGTGTGCTCCGTCCTACCCTCTGTTCATCTGTCTCTTGCCTCTGCTTGACATCAGGTGGTCTCCTTTCTCAGGCCATCTTTCCCTGTCTGATAGCAGAATTGAGCCCCAGGCTTCCCTGTCATCCCTGCTCGGTGCCACTGGTTTCCGGCAAGGTCACCTGGCTTGGGGTCTTATTGCCCCTGCCAGCTGGGGTCGCACTTGCTCTTCTGGAAGGGGCAGGGCAGCTCCATCCATTCCTGGGTTGGATGCTAGGCACAGCAGCCGAGTGGCTGCCCACAGTGACGGGTCTGTTTGTCCGGCAGTCCTCCATGAACGCCGTGGGCTCCCTCTCCCTCCTGTCCCCGGACCGGGTCCTCCCGCAAATCATCAGCACCATCACGGCCTCTGTGCAGAACCCTGCTCTGTGCCAGGTCACGCGGGAGGAGGTTGCCATCATGCAGACCCCCGCCGGGGAGCTGTTTGACAAGACCATCATCCAGAGGTGAGGCCCCTCATGCGCGCACCCACCCACGGCTCGCTCTGTGGGTGGGCGTCAGGACCATGGTGCTAACTAAGGTCCTGGGCATGAGGGCCCCATCTGCCCGAGCGCAGGCCAGCACCTTTCTGGTGTCCGGAGACATTGCCGGCTCGGGGGAACTGTGCGTCCTCCATTGGGCTCTGGGCGGGGGGTGGGGGGGTGTGGTGCGGTTTAGAAGGAGCTCTCCTGGCCTTTCTCCCAAGGTGCCGTTAGGTGGGCTCAAGCCTCTGACCTTTCAACTAGCCACAAGGGTGCTTGTTCACTCAGACTGGCTGGGATATCAGGGTTGCAGTGAACTGGTCAGAAGCCAGGCCTGGTGGCCCTGTACCCACCTGGCTGACCGGGTTTCTGGTGTCTCAGTGCCCAGCAAGACAGCGTCAAAAAGGCCAACATGAAGCGGGAGAACAAGGCCTACTCCTTCAAGGAGCAGATCATCGAGCTGGAGCTCAAGGAGGTAAGTGCCCGGGTCACCTGCTTCCTCTGATCCCCCGTCCTTCAGCCACACTCCGCCCTTCCACCGCGCGAGCACGTTTCTCGCTCCTTCCTATGTGGGCAGCAGTGCTGTGAGGAGCAGTAAGCGTGGGCCCATAGTCCGGATCGACTCGATGGCAGTGGGCGTTTCTGTGCTCTTGCTGTCGTCTGCACCAGGAGTCCTGGTTACGCGCAGTGGGTATTGCTCAGCTGCCAACTGCACAGCAGGGGTGGTTTGAACCCCCAGCGGCTGTGGGGAGAAAAGACCCCGAAGTCTGCTTCTGAGTAGATGGCAGTCCAGAAACCCCTCTGGGCAGCCGTGCCCAGCTCTGCCCCTCGGTGGCTCCATGGGTCAGAATTGGACTCGACGACAGCGGGTTTCGGTGTATTGACCGTGTGAGACGCCCTGGTGGCTTCTCAGTGCGCCATCTCAGCCTGCAGGCATCTTTCAGGTTTCAGCTTGTGTTTGGGCTCGCTTCCTGGAGGAGCTGCCAGGACACCCTGCTCGGAATACTGCAGGCCCCTGGCTTCTATAACGGGGCCAGGGGTCTCCTTGGCCCTCCTTGCCATCATCTGTAGGGCTCTCATTTCTCTGTGGGGACGAGGCAATTGTGGGCTCTGTGGGAGGTGCTGGAGGCCCGTGCGGGTAGGGTGCCGTTGAGGGACCTTAGCTCGCCTTCTCTGGGTTCAGAGTGAGACCAGGTCCCTGGAAATGAAATTGGGTTGCCCTTCCCCCCCAGGAAATAAAGAAGAAGAAAGGCATCAAAGAGGAGGTGCCGCTGACCAGCAAGCAGAAGGAGATGCTGCAGGCCCAGTTGGACAGGGAGGCCCAAATCCGAAGGCGGCTGCAGGAGGTAAGTGGGCGCTGCCACCCTCCTTAGGTCGAGCCTTCTGAGCTGCGAGGCCATGCTGACGTGCTGGGGTACCTGTGCTTGCAGCTGGACAGTGGGCTGGAGGCAGCTCTAGGACTGCTGGACACCGTGCTGGCCAAGAACCCGTCGGGCCTGACGCAGTATGTCCCGGTGCTGGTCGACGCCTTCCTGCCCCTGCTGAAGTCTCCCCTGGCTGCCCCCAGGATCAAGAACCCTTTCCTGTCCTTGGCTGCTTGTGTCCTGCCCCCTCGACTCAAGGCTGTGGGTTAGTGCTTGGCCGCTGGCTGCACGGAGATGGGCATGGGGTTGATGAGGGGAGGCCGGTGGAAATCTGGCAGCCTCCCTTTCCTCCTCCCTGTGGCGGCAGCCCCGGTGGCCAAAGGCCACATGTCGGCAGGAGCAGTGTGTGTGTCCCTTCTCTGCCATAATGTCTGCTGGGCCCGCCTGCCAAGGACCAGGCTTGAGACTTAGAAGTCAGGCATTTGGTGCAATGAGGACAGTTCTGGTGTCACAGGGCCCTTTCGGGCAGCCCAGGGCTCCTGAGCAGCCGTCACAGAGCCAGTGAGACATCTGGGACCATTGGCTTTCTGTTAACTGGGGGATAAAACAAAAGCCAGCTAGCATGGCTGGTGGGCCACTTAGGGTAGTCTTCAGATTGTGGGTGGTTTCATGATCAGAAGCAGTTCCTTCCCGGCTGAGGACAAGACTGGCATCCAGTACCCGGGCTAAGTGGGGCAGTCAGCCTGGGTCGTGGAAGCTGTTTGCCCGGCTGACTGAGGCACCCTGTGGATGGAGCTCTCCTCGGCTGAATAACCTTTGGGTGGGCCGTGCCTTCTTGGGTCACCCAAGGGCAGCCCCTTGCCTGCGCACCCTCGGGGCAACATCTTGATCTCGTGAGGAATTGTGACAAGCCTGTTTTGGCCGAGCATCCAGGGTTTCTAAGTCCAGGATGAGGCCCCGAGACTGGGCCCCGTGTCTGTGTGGGGTGGGGTCAGATCTGCACCTCGGCAGGGCCCTTCTCTTGGTTGCAGGCACTCTGGTGAGCCACGTGACCCTGCGTCTGTTGAAGCCAGAGTGTGCCCTGGACACGTCGTGGTGCCAGGAGGAGCTGACGGTGGCCGTGAAGAGGGCCGTGAGCCTGCTACATTCCCACACCATCACCAGGCTGGGCAAGAGCGAGCCGGGTAAGGGACGCCGCCCATGGAAGTGGGAAGGCTGTGTGGGTGCGGGGCATCCCCAGGCATCCTGAGCCTGCCGCCTCCCTGCTCTGTTGACTCAACCAAGTGGCAGTGAGCGAGGTGGACCCGGTGGAGGTTTCTGAGCCCAGCCCAGGTGTTGTGAGCCGCCAATGACTGCCGACGAAGGGGGTCCAGCGGCGCCGTATCCGCTTCTTGCCCTCACAGATGCTGCGCCGCTGTCTGCACCAGCCTTCTCCTTAGTCTTCCCGTTTCTGAAGATGGTGCTGACCGAGATGCCCCACCACAGCGAGGAGGAGGAGGAGCAGATGGCCCAGGTCCTGCGGATCCTCACCGTCCACGCCCAGCTGAGGGCCTCGCCCAGCACCCCACCCGGGCGAGTGGATGAGGTTGGCGGGAGCTCTCCTCTCCCCTTGGCTGGTGGGCTCAGGGAGGCAGGCGCTTCCTGGTGGGGACGTAGATAAGTTGTTCTACCTACAACGGCTGCTGTGGCCATGGACAGCCAGGGTCCTCTCTTCCAGCAGCTCCTGGGCCTCAAGGAAGCTTACAGATCTCTTGGGTTTGAGCTTCTGGCCTCAGACTGTTGATGGATTTTGCATTTACCTGATGTCTTAGCTGTCCAATGCTGCTCTAACAGAAATGCCTTTTAACAAACAGACACGTCTTCTCTTGGCAGTTTAGGAGTCCAGAAGTTCAAATTGAGCACCAGCTCCGGAGGCCTTCTCTGTCAGCTCCAGGGGAAGGAGCTTGTCTCTCCAGCTTCTGCTGCTTGGTTCCTGGGAGATCTCTGAGTGTCTTGGCATCTGTCTTCCCTCATCTCTCACTGCTGGCTGGTTTCAGCTCTTTTATGTCAGAGGAGAGTGAGTCAAGATACATACACTCTCCACTAATCCTGGCTCAGTAGCGTCAGAGTCAGCCCCTTCCCAACTGGGATTCCAACCACAAGTCTGGAGGGTTAGGATTTACAACACTTTTTATTTTGGGCGGGGGGTGGGGAAGAGGCATGATGTAGTATGATGTCGCATACTACCCTTTGGCTCCCCCAGAATCCTGACCTTGCCGCATGCCAAACAGAGCCACCCTGTCTCATTATTCCAAAAGTCTTAAATCAACTGCAAGTCCAAAATCTCATCTTCTGAATCAAATGTCAGTTGAACTTTAGGTAAATTCCATCTTGGAATACAGAACTGCTCTCCATCCGTGAACCTGTAAAATCTACACCACTCCCAGAGTCATGTGGGGACTAGAAGCAAGATGGACATTTCCATTTCACACGGGAGAAGTTGGAGGGAAAGAAGGCCCCAGGGGCATGGAGCCAGTTCAAAACTCAGCAGCACACATCCCATTAGCTCTCAAGGCTTGAAAATCATGCTCTTCCTTAGGCCATCTGTATGAGGCCCTGCCCTGCAGGTTGAGGGTGGGCCAGGTCCTCTGGATTCTGGGTGGGGGTCCCTCATTCTTGGGCTTCAGCCTCCACTTCTGGACCTCCTGGGGTGGCAACTCGGGTTCCCACGCATTCTAGAACTCACTGCCCTCAAATTGACTCCAACGCATTGCCAGTAGAACTGGCCCCGTGGGTTTCCAAGAATGTGACTCTTTCCGGGAGTAGAGAGCCTCATCTTTCTTCCTGTGGAGCAGCTGGCGGTTTTGAACTGCTGACCTTGCATTTAGGAGCCCAGACCAACTGAGTGGTCACCCTTGGCTCTGGAAGCCCTTGCTGTGCCACTCGGGCATGTTAGCCTCACCCCTTCAGCTTTGGGCATTGACCTCGTCACCTGGTACACCTTCAGGGCAGCCCTACGTTTGGAACATACTGACAAAGGCCCTGCTCTCTGAATCCAAGAGACTGGTTCAACTCTTGCTGCTTCCCGATTTCCTCCTGGCAGTGGTACTCATCTCTCAGCTGCTCCACGGGTGAGCTAGTGTTTGTTTGTTTGTTTGTTTCCGTCTTGGAGGACAACACCTGCAGCTCCATTGGCCTTTGTACTGCCTGTAGACTTGCGGGCTGCAGACAGCTTGTTTCCTTTCGCTGTCTCTGGCCCTTCCAGTCTGCACTGACGGACTTTGTGCTGGGGTTGCTGCTTGGGTCCATCACTCACCACCTTGCGCTCTCACAGAACATGGTGTAGCCACACCCTCAGGGAAGATCCCGGGACACTTCCCCTGGGGCGATGCCACAGAGGCTTCTCCATCACTCTGCTCGGCTCCTGAGCGGATTCATCTCTTTACCCTCCTGCTGTCACAGAAGAGGCGAGAAGCCACGCAGCTCTTTTAGCATCTAACTGAGAATTCTCATCAGCCCGATGTCCACGCTCACCACTTGCAAGTTCTCCTTTCCGCCACACACTTGACCGTGACTCGGGCAGGTGCTTTGCCACTGGATGAAAAGCACCACCTTTCCTCTGTGGTCCAGGCCCAGGCTCGTCACTTCCCTGGGCGGCCTCATCACAGCACACACGACATCGCACGTCAGCACCATATTGTTTCCAGGCGATAGTGAGCTGCTCTGTCGCCTTCCTCCCTCCCTCCTCAGCCCTCGCCAGCCTTGCCTGCCGAGGCCATCGGTGCTTGTCTGCTCAGGTACTTAGTACTCTTCCAGCGTCTGCTCAGAGGCCAACTCCAAAACCACTTCTGCACTCGAGGCTTATGTGAGAGGAGCGCCTCACTCTCAGCACCACGGTCTGCTCTAGCAGGAATGCCACGCGGAGGCTTGAGCAGACAGACAGACAGACTCTCACGGTTCAGGAGGCGAGGCATTTGAGTTCAGAGCGCCAGCTCTCCAGGAATACATTCCCGCTTGTCGGCTCCTTGGCGATCCCCATGTGTCTTGGCAACTCTTTCCCCCATCTCTCTCTCCAGCTGCCGGTGTGCGGCTTCTCCGTCATAGCTCCTAAGAGAGTATGTCCAGTCACCACCCCACGCTCATCCTTGTCGCTCACAGCGTCAATGAGGCTGGCGCCACAGTGCCCCAGGCATCGAGGCAAGGGTTGTCAGCACACGCTTCCTGGGTGGGGGGGGGATGGGGGTGGGGGGATGGAGAACACACACATCAGTCTGTCACCCTTGAACTCTGGCTCAAGATCTGAGAGGCAGTCTCCCTTGGACTCTCTCAGGTCTGTGAGAATGGACCTCCCTCAGTTAACTGTCCAACACACGAGGTCGTAACAACGGGTCAAGTGAAGGCACGAGCATTTAAAAATTGCCAGCCTTGGAGAAGCTAACTAGGAAATGCCGGGCCCTGGAGCTGACCGCTACAGACTCTCTGGTGTACGCCCTTGTGAAATGTTTGTAAGCACGTGTGGACAGCACGGTATCACTGTTTGCCCTATGAGTGCGTCCTGCAAGGACAGGTGTCCTGGGTTTGACATTGGGCTGCTAGCCACAAGGTCAGAGTTCAAACCCACCAGCTGCCGCAGGGAGGAAGCTGCTGCTGTCTGCTCCCACAGTGGTTTACTGTCTCCGACAAGCTGAGGGAGCAGTGAATTCTTCTCTGGCCTTAGGCTGCTGCGGCAGCAGAGGGTGTGCCTTGGACCGTTGTCCACGCCAGGGCGGAGGGACGGGACTCACACTGGCCACATGTGTGGGATTTCTTGCTGCCTTCGCCAACATGAATTGGTGGCTGTTGGCTGCTTTAACTTTCCGGGCCCCTCCCTGTTGTGCACAATGAGTGTGGGTGTGGGCCGCCCTGGGGGCCCCCCCTTTCTTCTCCAGGCCAACTTCACCCTCACACAGTGCTCAGCTCCACCCCGCCGGTTTCGCTTTGTCTCTGCTCACAATGTCCCAGGAGAGCGGAGTATCTTTGTGCTTCCGGGTCTCCTGCCCGCCATGGGCTTTGAATCGCAAGCCAGCGGTGGTGGTTTTTACGGCTGACTGGTTGTAGAGCCGAGGAGTGTGGCGAGTGTCCCCGGCGGCCGCCTGCCTTGGTTTCAAGCCTGTTCTGGTTTCTCCTAGAACGGGCCGGAGCTGCTCCCTCGTGTGGCCATGCTGCGCCTGCTGACGTGGGTGATCGGGACGGGCTCTCCCCGCCTTCAGGTGATGTGGCTTCCCCGCTACACTGCCGCTGTCACTGTCTGGGAGCCAATCTGAGGACTCGGGGCTGGGCACGCTCGGTGCTCCACTCAACCCCACGGGTCTGCTCTGCAGGTCCTGGCGTCAGACACGCTGACCACACTGTGTGGCAGCAGCAGCGGCAAGGCGGGCTGCGCCTTCGCTGAACAGGAGGAGGTGGGCGTGCTGCTCAGTGCCTTGCAGTCCCCGTGCGCCAGCGTGCGGGACACCGCGCTCCGGGTATGTGCCAACCTCCCTTGTCGCTCTGTGCGAGAGTCTGCCCCTCACGGGAGCCACCTCGTGCCCGCCCCTCATGCCTGTGTGCTCTGGATCCCTGGGGAGACTGGCGGTTTACCTGAGGATCAGGACACCTGCGCAGGTGGCGGGAAGGCCTACTGCCCACTCTTCTCATCCCTTTTGAAGATGCATTGTGGGTGGTGGGCACGTCTGTGGACTGGTCTGGCCCTCGGGATCGGTGCCTTCTCTCAGCCCACCACCTGGCACCTGCTTTGCCTTGTTGTTGCCTTTGGGGCCTAACACTGAAAGAATGCCCTCAGAGTGGTGAGGCGATGGTGAGCTTTTCACCATTGGCTGAGGTTTCCCTGACAGTTGTATTTTGCTGGTCTTTGGTTAAAAATGAGGAACGTGGGGCAAGGTGTAATTATTGGTTGAAGCTGAGTTCATTCCCATCGGGGTCTCTCCTCTTTGGAAAGTCTTTCGTCTCCGTTAGAGTCGACCCTTTCAAAAGGCCTGTCCCTGTCATACGGTGCCATGGAGCGGGTTCTGACTCAGAGACCCTGTCTGCGCCACAACAGAGCACGGTGGTCCCGGCATCCTCCTCACCCTTGCTGTGCTGCAGCCCACTGTTGCAGCTGCGCTGTCGGCTCGTCTTGGGGTGGGGTGGGGGTGAGGGTGGGGGGGTGGGGGTGTCTTTCTTCCTCTTGCCCTTTGACTTCCCTGCTTGACCGAGCACGATGTCCTTCCCCAGGGACTGGTCCCTCGTGAACACGGGTCCTAGGGACGGGAGACTGAGTCTCGCCAGCCTTGCTTCTGGCCGAACCTCTGAAGGAACAGCCGTGGTAGCACCCCACCATTGTTCACCAGAGCAGAGCTGTCTAGGATACCCTGGGCAGCCAGTGGGCTGAGCTGCTGCCCGGCACTCAGGACACCCCTGCTGCAGCGAGGGAAGTGTCCGCTCTGGGAGCCCGTGGCCACGTGGTCACGCGATGTGTGTGCGGCCGGAGGGGTGGAGGCGCTGCGCGAGTGATCGTTTCTGGGCTGGTTGTACTTTTAAGTAGCCGCCTGTGGCTAATGGCTACATCTTGGGGATCACAGCCCCAGAGGAAGGCCAGGGGCACCTCACACAGTTGTTTCACACGCCCCTCCTTCCAGGGGCTGATGGAGCTCCACATGGTGCTGCCAGTGCCCGACACCGACGAGAAGAACGGCCTGGACCTCCTGCGGCGGCTCTGGGTGGTCAAGTTCGACAAGGAGGAGGAGATCCAGAAGCTGGCCGGGAGGTGAGGATGGCTGGAGGGCTCCATCTCCCTGTGCTACCCCCCGCTCCCCACCCCATCCCCCACCCCACCTCCCTCCCTACCCCTGAAAGAGGGGCCTGCTCATGGTGGAGAAGAGGCCTGGGCCCTTGGGGATCCCAGGATGGTGGGGTACGGCCACAGGGCTCCCTTGGCTCGGCCGCTGCGCATGGTCTGACCCACCCCCGGCTGGGTTCTGCACAGGCTCTGGTCGTTGATGGCTCTGGACTTGCAGCCTGACCTCTGCTCCTTGCTGATTGATGACGTGATTTACCACGAGGCGGCCGTGCGGCAGGCTGGGGCCGAGGCCCTGGCGCAGGCGGTGGCACGCTACCAGTGGCGGGCGGCAGAAGTCCTGGGCAAGCTGATGGAGCTGTACCAGGAAAAGCTCTATGTGAGTGCTGGTGGGCGCGGGCCAGGGTGGGGTGTGTCGGGGGTGGGCTGGGATCCTGCCGGCCCAGGCCCAGGCCCAGGCCTGGCTGGAGTGTTGGCCCACCGTGACTGCTCGGAGAGCAACAGCACCAGGCATGTGTTCTCTGTCTTTTGCAGCGGCCCCCCCCAGTTCTGGATGCCTTGGGACGCGTTATTTCAGAATCACCTCCAGATCAGTGGGAAGCCAGGTAGACCAACTGCCGTCCCATGCAGAGCCCAGTATAAAATTTAGCTGGTGGCCGGGGTGGGTTTGGGAGAAGGTGGGTGGGGGGGAGTGGCAGGAAAGAGTGTGACCTGGGTATCGGCAGTTTTGCTTCCAGAGCCGGCGGCCCCTCTGTGGGCTATGTGCCCGTGGGCTTGCCCCCTCCTATGGAGATGGGCGTCACCACAGGCCCCCCTCAGGGTGGTTGGGTCAGCCACTAAGCAGCATGTGAGGCGCTCTGTGGGTGCTCGCCCCTCCACTGAGCCCAGGAGCCCCAGCTGGAGGGTGAGGGAACAAGTGCCTGCCCAGGGGGGCGTGGAAGCGGCACTCAGCCGAGCTTCGCTCTCCTAATCCAGCTCATTCGAGCGAGTTAGTCTGCTTTCCTGCCAGCCCCGCAGTTGCAAACACCACAGGTCTCGGTCCCCAGGGATCCATCCTCCTGGCCTGTCTCCTGGAAGAACAGCGTCACTCTTCCTGGGTGGGCGAGGCTCCTAGTGGGGCACATCCTTGTCCTAAATTACCCTAGAGGTCGGGAGGGCAGGTATTGCACTCACATGGGGACACACGCAGAATTGGCCCCCTGTCCAGGGCCACCTGTAGGCGGTAAAACGCCAGGCGGAAGGTGGGCTTGTGTGTGGCATGTCCAGGCGGTCTGTCCATACCGATGGGTTGGCATCAGCCGGCCGTGGTCTCTGCTGCACGCCACTCCCCTGGGGCCAGATGGGGTGGCTCTCAACACCAGCCAGGACCCCTCAACACTGCCCACTCCCTCTTCTTCCCTAGGTGTGGCCTGGCGCTGGCCCTGAACAAGCTCTCCCAGGGTCTGGACAACTCTCAGGTGAAGCCCCTCTTCCAGTTCTTCGTCCCCGATGCCCTCAATGACCGCAACCCTGATGTCCGGAAGTGCATGTTAGACGCAGCCCTGGAGACGCTCAACACACACGGGAAGGTAGGAGGGCTATAGTCTGCCGGGGTGGGGTCGGAAGGCAGGGAGACAGAAATGGTGGCCTTTGCTCCCCGAGCTGCTCCCACCACCCCAGCGGAAGACTGCCACGGCACCCCCTTTGGATCATGGTGAAGTCCTCGTGGGCCTGCTGCCTGCCTGCAGAGTGGTTTGGGGACCAGGCTGCCCAGGCTCAGCCTGAGATCCCGGGGGCTCTGTTTCCTAGGAGAACGTCAACTCGCTGCTGCCGGTCTTCGAGGGCTTCCTGAAGGACGCGCCCACCGATGCCAGCTACGACGCTGTGCGGCAGAGCGTGGTGGTCCTCATGGGCTCCCTGGCCAAGCACCTGGACAAGAGCGACCCCAAAGTGAAGCCCATTGTGGCCAAGCTCATCGCTGCCCTCTCCACCCCGTCCCAGCAGGTACTTGCCACTTGGCCTGGGACCCCTGGGCCCTGTTGAAGAATTGGAGTCCAGGGTTGGGGTGGGCAGTAGGACGGGCAGAGTTGGGTGAGTGACTCAGCTAGCCTGTCTCCCATGGGAGGAGCCAGGTTTGTGGCCGGGAGCCCTGAGGAGCAGGGTGGCTGGCCTTCTCTGTGGTCTTGCTCAGTATGCTTGGGCTCCTTCGTGAGTGTGTGTGTGTGTGTGTGTACCCCCCATCACCCGTCACAGCACCCACCTGTGTCCTCGTTGGGTCCTGCTGGCTCGTGATGCTATTGACACACTTCAGCGTCAGGGTTGCAGAGCACAGCTCAGGAAAGGCAGTTCCCAGGCTTCTCTTTGCCGCTCAATGACTCATGGCCACCTTTTTAGGCCTTCGATCTAAACCATGCACCGGGGCCCCGAGACTCAGATAGAGAAAGGCGGGGGCCCTTCTGCGTCAGGCCTATCCCTCGTCCTCGCCATGGTGGCTGCCACCTGGCAAGTGCCTTTCTCTGCAGCCTCCAAGCCCCAGTGCAAAGGATTTTTCCCCTTCCTTTGTTTGGTAAAACACACTTCTCAGGAAACACTCCGCTGAGGAGCCAACGGCCTCAGAGCTGGGCCCTGGTGCTCCCTCAGAGAAAGCAGCCTGCTGCGGGGTCCCCTCGGCACCAGGAAGCATGTGCTCTGCTATGCTGGGGGGCTGCAGCTGGCTCTCCACTGTGGCTGGCAGGGGACTCCTGGTTCTATATTACCCCTTCCTGACTGAGTCCAAAAGTCTGAAACACCGAGTCACAGGCTGAGCTGAAGGGGGAGCAGTAATAGCATGCTCTCTGGCCTAGCTTCTCCAGTCGGTTCGTGGCAGATTATCGCGAGGGCCGCGATGAAGGCGTGGTGTCCGTGGCACCGGAATGGCTGGGACGGTGTGGGTTTGGGGGGGACACTTTGAGGTGAGGTCTGACTCGGAGGTACCCTCTGCAGGTCCAGGAGTCGGTGGCCAGCTGCCTGCCGCCACTTGTCCCGGCCATCAAGGAGGATGCCGGGGGGATGACCCAGAGGCTGATGCAGCAGCTGCTGGAGTCAGACAAGTACGCCGAGCGCAGGGGTGCCGCCTATGGGCTGGCCGGCCTGGTGAAGGGCCTGGGCATCCTCTCCCTCAAGCAGCAGGAGATGATGGCCACACTGACCGACGCCATCCAGGACAAGAAGAACTTCCGCCGGCGAGAAGGTGCGTGGCTCTGAGTGTGTGAAGCCGTCCCTGCAGCAGCCAGGGAGGGCCTCTTGGCCTCTTCCCCTCCATATCAGCCCACCTTTGTGGTGGCGGGGGGTGGGGCGGGGCGGTGTGTGTGTCTCCGATTCTCCCTGGGCCCGTGATCACGGGGTCCACGGTGTTCTGTCCTAACTCAACAATAGGCTGGGGTACTGCCTTTCTAACGGCCAGGCTAGAAAACTCTCTCTGCTCCTTTTAGCCGCAGCTGTGCGCTGTGGCTTCCCGACTGCTGCCCCGGGGCCAGGCAGTCCCAAGTGCTGCGTGGGTAACAGGAGGTGGCAGGGACCTCTTCAGCCCCTTGGGTTTTCAGCGCCCCCCTCCCTCCCTCCCCCCCGTCAGGGGCCCTGTTTGCCTTCGAGATGCTGTGTACCATGCTGGGGAAGCTCTTTGAGCCCTACGTGGTCCATGTGCTGCCCCACCTGCTGCTCTGCTTTGGCGACGGGAACCAGTACGTGCGTGAGGTAGGTCCCGAGGCGACTGCAGGTGGGAGAGAGCCAGAGGCCCACCTGTGGCGTGTGAGAAGCAGGCAGCCTAGCCTCTGGAGGGGGCTAAGGCCCCTGCTGCTCCTCCCCTCAGAGTACCCCTCTGCTTACATCTCGGCACTGAGGCAGGATGAGAACCATCTCTTGTCGTATAGGACCTGCCTTAGAACCTTGTGAGTGCTGACGGAGACCCCCAGGAGCGCTGACGGAGACGCCCTCCCTTCACCCCCCACATGAGCGCTGACTGAGACCCTCCCATGGGTGATGACAGAGACAGCCCCCCCAGGAGTTCAGACAGAGACACCCTCCCCCCAAGAAAGGCTGACCGAGACTCTTCTGAGTATAGACAGAGACACCCCCCCGCCCATGACAGGAGTGCTGGGTACGGCACTGGCCCTGGGGCCTGATCCGTGCTGGGGCGGGGAGACCCTGAATGCATCTTCTCCTCCTTGAGGCTGCAGATGACTGTGCCAAGGCTGTGATGAGCAACCTGAGTGCTCACGGAGTGAAGCTGGTGCTCCCCTCCCTGCTGGCTGCCCTGGAGGAGGAGTCCTGGAGGACTAAAGCCGGTAACCACTGGGCCCCACCCTGCCTTCAGCAGGGACCCAGCTCCCACAGCATGCGTCCTATGTGTGGCCCTTAGTCCCCAGTCCAGGGGGGCCCAACTCTGCACCCTGGGCAGTTTGAGCGCAGGGCTGGCGGAGCCCCAGCCTCATGGCTGTCAGCCCCGGCCTGTGAAAACCTCTCTGAGAAGATCCCTTGGCTCTGTGCCCCCTTCCCCCCATACACACACTGAAATGCCTAGAAAGTACCATCTCATCTGGAACTTTAAGCTGCCCAGCAGATAGGGCAGCTGCCCTGGTTTGGGGCAGAGTCAGGGCTGGGAGCTTTTTCATTGGGCATCTGTCCCCCTGGGTCCCTCTTGGTTTGGAAAATCACAAATCTAGCTAGGTCTGTTTCCTTGATTGTTGATGGGGAAACTGAGGCCAGACCCAAAAAAGGGAATTGGCCTGGTCCCCATCACACCTGGACCTGGTCCGTGTCCCCCCCCCCCAAAAAAAAAAAACCAAAACAGCCCAACAATCCCATCTCTCAGTGTAACCCCCAGGCCTCAGGCCTCAGGAGCTGTGTCCGCAGAGGAGCCACCAGGTGACTGGGCAGTGTCTGTCCACAGGGTCCGTGGAGCTGCTCGGGGCCATGGCCTACTGTGCACCCAAGCAGCTGTCCTCCTGCCTGCCCAGCATCGTGCCCAAGCTCACGGAGGTGCTGACGGACTCCCACGTCAAAGTGCAGAAGGCCGGCCAGCAGGCGCTGCGGCAGATCGGCTCCGTCATCAGGAACCCGGAGATCCTGGGTAAGCAGTGCGTTCGTTAGTTGGCGCCTCAGTCCCAGTGATCCTTCTCCTGGAAATGGTGTGGAAGTTGTCTGTTGGCCCCTTGGTCCTTGTCTGTACTTGCTGTGGTCAGTCATGTTGAATGGAGTCGTCCCAGTGGGTGGGAGAGGAGCGCTGGCAGCCCAGTGGTTACAGCGCTCACGCTGAGAACCCGAAGCCTCTTCTCTGAACTCAACCAGTGGTGTTGTGGAAGAAAGGCCTGGCCAGTTGCTTCTGTCAAGATGATTGTTGTGTGGGCCAGTGGTTAAAGTGCTCAGCTTCGAACCAAGGGGCTAGTGGTTTGAACCCATGAGCTGTTCCGGGGAAGAAAGATGTGACTGTTTGCTTCCATGAAGATTATAGCCTAGGAGACCCTGGGGAGGCAGTTCTGCTCTCTCCTAGGACTGCCCTGAGTGGGAATCCACACGACAGCACACAGCAGCAACTGTTTCCTTTATGTGACGCTCCTCCCCACAAGCGGAAAAGCAAACTCAGACCCATGGCTGTCCGGTTGACTCCGGCTCACCGCGACCCTGTGGGACAGAGGAGAGCTGCCCTGCAGGGTTGCCATGGAAGCAGGCGGCCTCATCTTACTCCCGTGGAGCCGCTGGTGGGATCCGGCCCCTGACCTTGCAGTCAGCAGCTGAGCGCTTCAGCACTGCGCCACCAGGGCTCCTTGTCTGAGAGATGGCAGCCTAGACGTTTCACAGGGTGCACAGGCTCCCCAGGAGTCTGAAGCATCTCAAAGCAACGGGCCTGGTGTGGTGCCGCTGGTGTGGCTCAGGGTTGATGTTGATCGGCCCTTGGTGTGCTTGTTGGCCATTGGCATATCTTCTGTACGGATGGGGGAGTTTCTGTTAAAACCATACCCTTTGGGGGCGTGTTTGTTACCTTAGTGGTGCAGTTCCCCGGGCTTGTGGCAGACAGGTATTCCCTCGGCTTCACTCCTTTGTGCTGCCGGCTTGGTGGTGCTTTAAGGTCCTTGTTCTTCACCTCGTCGTGGTTCAGGGGCCTTTGATGTCTCAAAGGAGTTGCTTCACAAAGCCACACTGTGACTGCTTCCAGAATTGAGGCCCTAGTACCTGTGGGGCTGGACAGGGTCGCGGGACCTCACCCCCCCTGGAACAGTCCACAGGGCCCTCCAGTCACAACTCCACAGGGCAGAGGGATGCAGCGACCTGCACTTCCTGCTGGTGGAGCGAGCAGACAGGCTGGCCCCCTGCTGGCAACTCGTGGGGCTTCAGGGAGGCCTTGGGTTCCAGTGCTTCCTCCTCTGTGCTTCTGGGGCCTCTGACCTGTCTCAGTCCACCCACTCCCACTGAGTTGATTCTGACTCAGGTGGACCCGACATAAGGTTTCTGAGAGTGTCAGTCTTTAATAGAAACAGACAGCCTCTTCTTTCTCCCTCTGAGGGGCTGATGGCTTTGAACCACTGACCTTCCAGTTAGCAGCCCACATGACTAACCCACACGACCATGAACCTCTTTCTCCTATTGGGACCTGCAGCCATTGCCCCGGTCCTGCTGGATGCCCTGACAGACCCATCCAGAAAGACCCAGAAATGCTTGCAGACCCTACTGGACACCAAGTTCGTCCACTTCATCGACGCCCCATCCCTGGCCCTCATCATGCCCATCGTCCAGAGAGCCTTCCAGGACCGCTCTACGGACACGCGCAAGATGGCAGCGCAGATCATTGGCAATATGTACTCCTTGACAGACCAGAAGGTAATGGCCGGCTGGCCGCCCAGGACGGACTAGCTGGTGTGGGCATGGAGGTGTAGACATCTGGACACCTTGGGCATCTTGCTGACCACAGTGGTCCAAGTCAGCCTTTGCTTTGCTTTGCTTTCCTCTTGGGAGGCCGACCCCACTGAGGGAGGGAGTGGCTGCTCCTCGGACGACTTGCTAGGTTTTCTGACCACTCAGAGGACACAGGCCCCGATTGGATGTGCTGGGTTTGTGTGTATATTTGTTCCCGTGAGCCTGGGTTATGTGAGATCCCAGTGCGCATCTCTGGAAGCTCTAAAGAACAAAGTATTGTATCCAGGGGCTTCTGATACCCAAACAGTTACTGTTACTTTTTTAAAAATTACATTCCCAAAGATAAACTTACTTCCAGGAATAGCATGATGTTTATCACATGCTTGCAATAGCTGTAATTTATACCGACAAGTTTATATATCGTATCTTCTAACTTGATCGTGGGCCGTGTAGTTTCCAAAGTTCTCTGCCATGTTGAACAGTGCTGCAGAGAACATGAAAAGCGGCTTCCCCAAAGTCGAATCCAGAGATGCCAGCATTTAAGATGAAGAAAATGGAAGTGATAATCAAATTCCGAAAGTGTTTAACATAACCGGCTCCTAAAGATTCCGGAGGCCGAGCAGGTCCTGGTTCAAAGGAGCCTGAACCACTGTGGCAGCTCTGCTTGCCCGGCTGAGGGTGGGCCTGGGGTTTCCTTCTTGGGTCCCTCATAAGTCTGACCCCCCAAGTGATTGCACAGGGCCTGGAAGGAAGGAGCACCCTCAGTGTGGCGAGCTGACTCGGCGACCTGTCCTCGCCTCTCCTGTGAGCCAGCTGGTCTCCGTTCCTGCTGGGGCGCCTTGTCAGCGGAGGGTCCCTGCAGAACGGAGGCACCAGAGGCAGCGCCTGAGTCCCTCTCGTGTTGTTGCAGGACTTGGCTCCTTACCTGCCAAGCGTGACCCCGGGCCTGAAAACCTCCCTTTTGGACCCTGTGCCTGAGGTGAGCGTAGTGGGAGGAGGGGAGCGCCTTCCCTCGGCCCAGTCCCCAGAAAATGGGCTCCCGAGATCTCCCCGACAGCGGGCCGCACTGTGGCTGTGTGGTGGGGGCCTGGCTGTGTGGCGTCTCATCATCGTGCGTGTCTGCCTGACAGGTGCGGACAGTGTCTGCAAAGGCCCTGGGGGCCATGGTGAAGGGCATGGGGGAGTCCTGCTTTGAGGACTTGCTGCCATGGCTGATGGAGACGCTGACCTACGAGCAGAGTTCCGTGGACCGCTCTGGAGCAGCGCAAGGTGAGACCCACATGGGCTGAGGCCGGGCCAGGAGAGCCCTCATGGGCCCCTGCCTCTGGGCCCTTCATGCTGTCCACTTCTTACAGGATTGGCTGAGGTCATGGCTGGCCTGGGGGTCGAGAAGCTGGAGAAGCTGATGCCGGAAATTGTGGCTACGGCCAGCAAAGTAGACATTGCCCCTCATGTCCGAGATGGCTACATCATGATGTTCAACTACCTGCCCATCACCTTTGGGGACAAATTTACCCCCTACGTGGGACCAATCATCCCCTGCATCCTCAAAGTGGGTTCTGGGGGGTGTGCTGAGGATGGTGGGCTGGGGGCTCCCCTTCCTGGGGCTCCCACTCTGGCAGTCTCACCTCCTTCAGGCCTCGGTGCCTGCCCGGGGAGCGGGCTGCCCTGGCTGAGCCGCCCTCTTGGTACACAGGCTCTTGCTGATGAGAATGAGTTTGTGCGGGACACGGCGCTGCGAGCGGGGCAGCGGGTCATCTCCATGTACGCCGAGACAGCCATCGCCCTGCTGCTGCCCCAGCTGGAGCAGGGCCTGTTCGACGACCTCTGGAGGATCAGGTGAGGGTGGGCCCTGCGGTGCCGTTGGCACTCGGCGGGCAAAGGGAGAGCAGAGCGTGGTTTTCCCGCCCTGGTGGCACTCGCTCTGGGGCAGCCTCGCCTCGCAGTCTTCGGTCTGCCCGCCGTGCCAGATCAGCAGAGCTCGGGCCTGGGAATTGCACCTCTAGGACTTTGATCAAGTGCGACAAACGCGCCAAGAAGGGTGCTTGCGGCAGCATTGTGTATCCTGGAGCCCTGGTGGTGTAGTGGTTCAAGCGCTTCCAGTGGAAGGATCACGGGTTTGAGGCTGTCTGCTCCTGTACAGATTTTCAGCCTGGGAAACTCCACAAGGCAGGCCTGCTCTGCCTTGTTGGATTCCTGTGAGCCGGAATCGACTTGACGGCCTGGGTTTGTTTGGGAGTTACTGTTTCTCATTTGGACAAATGGGAGACGGCTCTCAAATGGTCACAGCCTGTCCGTGCAGTGGGCGTGGTAAGAGTTGTTGAGTAAGATCAAGCCGAGGCCGGGAGGCCGGGGTGTGTGGTGGCCTGAGCCGTGGAGGTGGGGCTGGCCTGTGTGGCAGGCAGGGATGGTTGGGTATCTCTTTGTGAAGCGAGAGGTGTGTGACAAGGTTGTCACCAGAGTCCCAGGTCACCTGAGAAAGGGGCGTTTTGGCGATGGCTTAAACTCTGCGTCTGTTTTTCTTGCATTTCTCTGTATGCCTTCAAGGTTTCAGCATGGCTATGACTGTAATTATTACAGCCTGAGAGACGAAGTCTAATTGGACCAGCACTAGAGTGCACCCTCCTTTTCTGATCAGGAGCCCTGGCTCCCTTTTCGCCTGCTTTTATATTTAGCGGCTTTAAAGTGAGACCAAATTTACTGAGAAGTAAGGTTTCTCCTTTTGGCCTTTCTGCCAGTGGTGATCAGGGTGTCTGGTTCCCGGGCATATTCCCCGGTGGTCAGTAGCTCCGTGTTAGCCACCAGGCAGGCCCCTTCTGTCATGCACATCTTTCCCCCCAATGGCCTCTATTCAAGACATCGCCAGGCCATCCCGAAGCAGACAGACTTGCCGTGATCTGGTCATTCATGTGCTTCCTGGCGGGCAGCTGTTCTCTTTCCCGACTGTCTGTCAGTGTGACTCGGTTGTGAGTCTGTCCCTCGAAGCTGTGTGACTGTTCCGGACGTCCTCCTCAGGTTCAGCTCGGTCCAGCTCCTTGGGGACCTCTTGTTCCACATCTCGGGAGTCACGGGGAAAATGACCACGGAGACGGCCTCCGAAGATGACAACTTTGGAACCGCCCAGTCCAACAAGGTGCCCAACTGCCCGCCCGGCTGGACCCTCCTCATGCTGTGGGTGGTGGGGCCAGGTGTGTGCCCCCCAGGCCTCGGGCTCCACTCACACCGCTGTGCTCTGTTCCCTTGTGCCGTCCCTGCCGCCACCACAGGCAATCATCACGGCCCTGGGCGTGGAGCGGCGGAACCGCGTGTTGGCGGGGCTCTACATGGGCCGCTCGGACACGCAGTTGGTCGTGCGGCAGGCGTCCCTGCACGTCTGGAAGATCGTGGTCTCCAACACGCCCCGTACCTTACGCGAGATCCTGCCCACTCTCTTTGGGCTCTTGCTGGGCTTCCTGGCCAGCACCTGTGCAGACAAGAGAACGGTGAGTTTCCAGAGCCGGGTCTGCAGTAGCCAAAGGAGGAGGGGCCAGAACAGAGGCCAGTGCTGGGACCAGTCTCTCATGTACTTGTTTAGTCCACCGTCCTCTCACTTGGGCTCGGACAGAAGCTAAGCCAGCCTGGCTTCTCCCCACATCCTTGGGGGCCACCATCTGGGAGTGCAGGGGATGGGCATTTGCCATGCTGTCACACCACCTGGCAAGAGCCACTGCGGCCAGGCCCCCAGCTGGGGCAGTACGTACAGTCGGGCCAGGGAAGGCTTCCGAGCAGACGTGTTTTGCTGAAGGTGTGTAAGTCCTTGCACACATCTGAGTCATACAGAAGGATCCTATTGCTCTTGCCTGAAGACCAGGATGTGCAAAGGTCCTGTGGTGGGCGGGATCACGGTGGCTGAGAAGCAGGGAGGAGAAGCCTGTGTGGTGTGAGATGACACTGGCCGTGGTCAGTGTTGGGAGGTCCCGCCTGTGCTGTGGACCACTTCTGCCAGGCCCTTTGGCCCTCCTCTGTTCTGTTCCCGTCCTGGGAAAGCAGCTTGTGTCGTTGGCTCTCGGGGGAGGGGGGCTCATGACACTGTGAGGAGATGGTTTTTCCCCCTCGAGCATTTGTCCCACGTGCTGCTCTGCTTGAGTGAGAGTGCAGTAAGCTTCAGTGACTTTGCGGCTGCAGGAGAAGCACAGGGGCCCTCATGCCCCCATAGCGGATGCTGGCATTGTGCTAGGCCAGGAAGGGGTGTGTGGGTGTCTCCCGTACCCCCGGGGACGTTTGGGGAAGTAAAGGCCATGGCACAGACTCAGCCCAGGCGCTGACTATCTCTGTGGGCACAGATCGCCGCAAGGACGCTGGGAGACCTGGTCCGGAAGCTGGGGGAGAAGATCCTCCCAGAGATCATCCCCATCCTGGAGGAAGGTCTGCGCTCGCCCAAGAGCGACGAGCGGCAGGGTGTGTGCATTGGCCTGAGCGAGATCATGAAGTCCACCAGCCGTGACGCCGTGAGTGACTGGGGATGCTTCACCCTGAGGGACCCACACCCTGGGGCACTGCTGGCAGTACCTGCTGCCTGGGCCCCACTCGATGCCAGTGCCCCTCCTCGCTGCTTCCCCACCGGTGTTCCAGGCCAGGAGAGGAGGCCTCTGGGGGCGTGCCCGTGCTCCCAGTCCTCGAAGGATCGGCCTAGACCCGAGTGCCAGTGCCCTGGGGTGGGACGGCATGGTCTCCCGTGTTCCTGGGCTTTGGAGCACTCGAGACTGGCCATGTTTTCGGAGGTGACTGATCCACAGACATCCCTGGGGAGCAGGTTGAGGAGGCGGTCTCCCGATTAGGGAAAAGCGCTGAAGCGATTCAGCAGAGGGCTGGGGAGACACACGAGCAAGACCAGGCACCCCGGTCCAATGGACTGTCCGCGTGAGGTCCAGCTTCTGCCTGTCTTTGTACCTGGCACCTGGCAAGTGGAGAGTGGTGACTCATTAAATAGGGACGGAGTCTCGTGGGGGGCCCTGGGTCCTGTGGCTAGCTGCCTGGTAGCTCCAATCTCCAGTGAGCTCGACTGGGAACAAGGACCCTCACTGCCCCCACTGCCCACCAGCCTGGAAGGACTTGAGATTTCCAGGAGGATCAAGCAGGGGGAGGCGGCTGGGGGAGAAGAAGGGGTGTCACAGTTCACGTAAAATCCTCCCCTGCTGATTCCCCACTCATGAGGCCTGCCTCGTGGCTCGTCTCTGCTCCTTAACGCTGGAGCGATTGTATCAAGTGGGAAACAGTCTGATCCTGGAGGCTGTGCTGGCCAGGCCTGGGTTTCCCCACGGCCCCTGGCTTGCTTGGCCCTCTGCCCGTCCCTCCTCGGCACAGCGGAGCCTTGGTTCTCGTAGGTACTGTATTTCTCCGAGTCCCTGGTGCCCACAGCCAGGAAGGCGCTGTGTGACCCCCTGGAGGAGGTCCGGGAGGCGGCGGCCAAGACATTCGAGCAACTGCACTCCACCATTGGCCACCAGGCGCTGGAGGACATCCTCCCGTTCCTGCTGAAGCAGCTCGTGAGTGCCGTGCACCCCCGTGCCCCCACACACACCTCCCCACCCCTTCCTGGCCCCCATCTCTCACTGGTCCTGTGGAAGGACGCTCAGCGGGGGGTGGGGGGGCGGGTGCCTGTCCTGTTGGGTCAACTTTGTCTTGGCACATGGCCTCCGATGGCCCGTGCAGCCGGGTGCAGTGGGAGGGAGGAGCCAGCCCCTCAGGTGCCTCTCTCCCTTGTGCAGGAGGACGAGAAGGTGTCCGAGTTTGCCTTGGATGGGCTGAAGCAGGTCATGGCCATCAAGAGTCGTGTGGTGCTGCCCTACCTTGTGCCCAAGGTAAAGCCCGAGGCGGGGCTCATGCCCTCTGCCTGGTTGTCGGAGCCTCCATGGGAGGGGGTGGGAGGGACTGCCAGGAAGGCCAGCCAGCTCTGAGGAGGGACTGGTGATGGGGGACGCTGTGCAGGCAGGAGGTTCTGGGCTGACGACGCTCGTTCTCCTAGCTGACAACGCCCCCTGTCAATACCCGGGTGCTGGCCTTCCTCACCTCCGTGGCCGGCGAGTCGCTGGCCCGCCATCTCAGCGTGATCCTCCCTGCGGTCATGCTGGCCCTGAAGGAGAAGCTTGGCACCGCAGGCGAGCAGCTGGTAAGAGCCGTGGAGGTCGTGCCCGGGCGCTTCGGGTGCCCCTGGCCCTTCTGTGATGGTGCTCAGCATCCCACGGTGCCCCGTGCTTGCAGGAGATGGCCAACTGCCAGGCTGTGATCCTGTCCGTGGAGGACGAAGCCGGGCAGCGGGTGGTCATCGAGGACCTGCTGGAAGCCACCCGCAGCCCCGACGTGGGCGTGCGGCAGGCCGCCACTGTCATGCTCAACATCTACTGCTCCCGCACGAGGGCTGACTACTCCAACCACCTGCGGAGCCTGGTCTCCGGCCTGATCCGCCTCTTCAACGACTCTGACCCCATGGTCCTAGAGGAGAGCTGGGATGCCCTGAGTGCCATCACGAAGGTGAGGGGGGTGAGGGGGAGGAGGCGGCGCTGCCAGAGCCAGCCTTTGTGTCCAGTGCCCGACACTCAGCGTTGACTCCTGACCCTGAGTCCACTAGGCTAGTACTTGGGGCCTCCACCCATCTGCTGTTGGTCAGACTGCAGCGGTTGTC
The DNA here is from genome assembly GCF_050624435.1 of Tenrec ecaudatus. Lineage (NCBI taxonomy): Eukaryota > Metazoa > Chordata > Mammalia > Afrosoricida > Tenrecidae > Tenrec > Tenrec ecaudatus. The sequence goes on from NC_134545.1 coordinate 9,313,674, forward strand.
GCCTTGTGGATTGTTGGGATGCACGCAGCTGCGCACCCCAATGTTAAGCAGCCGCAGGGTCACCAGCGGGGGCAGGTTTGAGTGGAGCATCTAGACTGAAAGTAGGAAGAAGGAACTGGGCCCCTGTTTGTAAACATCAGCCAGTGGGAACCCTGTGGCTTGTGGGAAGGATGCACGCTGACGGCTAAGCCTTCCCATACCCAGCAGCCCTGAGTGGTGGGTTTGAATGAAGATGGGGGGCGGGCAGCACTCTGGAACCACTCTGCCGCCTCGCTTAATCCCCAGGACCTGTTTCCTTGCTCCAGCACCTCCCAGCCCAGTGTTAGGAGGGCTGTCAGACTCAACTCCGCTCCCCCCCTACCCCCCCCCCCCATCCCCTGAATCTCCACAGAAGCTGGATGCTCCCAGCCAGCTGGCACTCATTGACGAGCTGCACAGAGAAATCCGGCTCGCGGGCAATGAGAGCCTAGGCGAGCACGTGCCGGGCTTCTGCCTCCCTCGGAAGGTAAGCCAGGGCGCAGCATGGCATGGTGGGGCACCAGGGTGGCTGCTGGCCCCATCGTGCTCTAGGGCTGTGTTCTGACGCATGTCAGGACCTTCCTAGACGGCTTGGGCACTGTTTTGGGGGCATGGGCCTTGCTGCCTTTAGTGTCAGCTGTGGAGACCATGGGCCCATGGGGCCACTGCCAGTTCCCTGTGTCTGAGAGGCCTGCTGTGACAGGAGGGTGGACTTGACCTCAGGTGTGATTTTCTTGTCAGGGGGTAACCTCCATCCTTCCAGTGCTGCGGGAGGGAGTGCTGACTGGCAGCCCAGACCAGAAGGAAGAAGCAGCCAAAGCCCTGGGCCTGGTGATCAGGCTGACCTCAGCAGAAGCCCTGCGGCCCTCCGTGGTCAGCATCACCGGCCCTCTGATTCGCATCCTGGGAGACCGGTTCAACTGGAACGTGAAGGCGGCTCTGCTGGAGACACTCAGCCTCTTGCTGGCCAAGGTGAGTCACGCCCAGAAAGAGCCGTTCGCCGCCATCAGGGGCTGGCTCAGATGCCCACTGCATTGTGGGAAAATGGTGTGGTACAGACTCTGGATGCAGACTGCTTGCTCAGCCAGTGCTGCCCGGCCAGTTCCGCCGTGGCGACCCTGTGGGACAGGTAGGAGTGCTCCCTAGGCCTTGGGCGGCTGTCCATTGTTTGTGTTTGAGGCTGTAAGCTTTTACGGGAGTAACAGCCTCGTCTTTCTCCTAAGGAACAGCTGGTGGTTTAGAACCGCCAGCCTTGTGGTTCGTGCACCAGTGCTTGGCCTGCTGCAGCACCAGGGCTCTTCCACATGGCATGACCGTAGTCACCTTAGAAAGCCATAGAATGCCTGAGCCCATTAGCTCCTCTGCCAGCTGAGGGGGAGGTCAGTGCCCAACATGGGATTCGGCACAGGAGAATGGCTTTCATTGAAGGGCTACTGGTTCCAAAGGGGGAAAACAGAGCGACCAAAGTACGAGGGAACACGGCTCAAGGATGCTTCAGCTTCCCCCACAGCCACGTGAGAGCCGTGAAGCGGCGCCACCCTAGAGAACAAAGGGAGGCCCTGGAGGGACCAAACTGGCTTTGGTTTTTGCTCGTGTGCTCGAGACAAAGGTCCCACCCCGGAGTCATGCCTGACGGTCCGTGGGGTCGAGGGAAACCCTTCAGGATTAGTCTGCACAGCCAGCAACACCGAGCGTGGCAGGTGAGGAGAACGAACTTAAACCCGGCAAAACCTCCTGAGACCCTGTAGCTTTGTCCTCGGAGCCCAGTCTTTGTCTCTAGTTTTAAGGCAAGCGTCTGCCAGGGATCGGCCGGCTTTCGAGACGGAAGAGCCGGTCCTCTCCTCACAGCGATGTAAAAAGCGTTCAGGGGCCACAAGTATGTTTTATAAACCGAGGAAATCACCGCTGTTTGAACAATATCCTCGGGAAATTTCCAGTGTTACTTCAGTGCGTGGCACGCACGCACCAGGAGAGCTCCGTAGGAGCCCGGGGTCTCTGGACACAAGGGGAGTTGCCTCGGGGCACTTGCCCACCCCAGGTTACCATCCTTATTCCGGGGTATGGCTCCAGCGGCCGGCCCCTGCCCCCCTCCCCCCCAATTCCAGCCCTTCTAAATGTAGGCGGCTTGGTCTCTCCTTACAGTTACTCGGCTTTGCCCCTCGACAGTCAGTACCTTCCTCGTTAGGCCAACTTTGTCTCATCCCGAGTGGGGCTCTTGCTCCCCGAGCTGTGTTTTTGATTGGTCGGGGGGTGCATGCTGCCCGGGGCATCCAGGGCATCGGGCATGGAGCAGAGCAGCCAGATCTCGACCCAGGTAGGAAACAGGCCGCGCTGCCCTGCGTCCAACCAGGCCCCCGTGAAGGTGCATCACTTGCCACAGTCCAAACCGGTCAGCAGCCCTGGATGACCCGTTGTCACTCATTGCTCTGCAGGGCTCAGTGGGCTGTTGTTACTCACGTGGTCTTGGTGCCCCAGCTGTCCCCTGGCCCATTGCCTGCCACCCCCGCCCTTTAACACATCTGGGGCAGGAGGTACTCAGTCATTTGTCTGTACAGATAAGGTCTGCGGGGGTCACAGCTGTACCATAGCTTCCCGGGAGGATAGCTGCGTGCAGATGGATGTGAGGAGGCCGACCAGGGCGGTCCCATCTGGCTCCTGCCACGTGGGATGGCCATACCTAGCCTCTGCCTGCCAGGTCGCTTGGTCATGGCCTTGGGCCTCACGGCAGCTGTATCTTGAGTATGGGTCTCCTGTAGGTGGGGATTGCCCTGAAGCCCTTCCTGCCCCAGCTGCAGACCACGTTCACCAAAGCCCTCCAGGACGCCAACCGGGGCGTGCGCCTGAAGGCCGCCGAGGCCCTGGGGAAGCTCATCTCCATCCACGTCAAGGTGGACCCGCTCTTCTCCGAGCTGCTCGGTGGGATCCGGGTCGCGGAGGATTCGGGCATCAGGTGCATGCCAGGGGCCGCAGGGGCCCAGGCCGTGTCCATCTGGGGGGTTGGGGGGAGGGCACTGTGTGAGGGGAGCGCCAGGTCTAAGGAGGGGGCCGGGTGCTGCACTGCCTCTGCAGGGACACCATGCTGCAGGCCCTGCGGTTTGTGATTCAGGGAGCCGGCTCCAAAGTGGACGCGGCCATCCGGAAGAACGTCGTCTCCCTCCTGCTGAGCATGCTGGGACACGATGAGGTAAGCCCTGGCTGTGGGTTCTTGATTGGACACATAGGTAGCTTCACAGTGAGCCCTCAGTCTCTGGTGTTGGCTAGTCTGCTTTGCCAGTGAGGACCAGGGGCTGTGGAGGGTTCCAGCTCTCCCATCGTGTGTCCTCTGGTCCCAAATAAGCCACATGCCCTCACTGCCCTTGGTTTCCCCCTTTGTAAACTGAGCGTGCGCACTTGCTTGTTCAGGAAACACTGGCCCTCCTGGTGGGTGAGTCAGGCACGGCCGTCAGGTCAGGAAGTGCTGGGTCAGTGATCTCTAGTGTTGAGGGTGGGAAGTCTCAGGTTGGAGGGCAGGACCTGTCTGGGGTCACACTCGAGACAGAAGCTGGGCCCTGTGGCCCCTGCATGTCCTGCCTACCTGTCCTCACAGGTGCCCCTTCCATACCCAGTGGGGAAACACGAACCATAGCGGGCCCAGAGGCTGTGGGCCCTCCCAGACAGCCCTCTGTGTGGTGGCCTGGTTGACAGACGTGGAGCTAGCCTCTGGAGAGAGGGCTGTGGGGCCCATTGTGGTTTGCATGGTGGGTGGGTGGGGGTTGTCCTGGCTCTCACAGGCCCCCGTGATGCTGCTGGCAGATCCAGGTCCCGTGAGCCGGCTTCTAATCCCTGCCCCTGCTCCCTAATGATGGCCTCGGGCCTCCTCTGCGGGAAGCCCTGGCTCTCGCCTCTCTCAGGCGCAGCCTGGTAGGGCTGTTCAGGGCAGTGCCCAGTTTAAGCACTAGCTAGTCCTACACATTTTCATCTCACCACACTGGAGCCTAAAATAGATCTGGTTGGAGAGGGGGTGTCAGGGAGCCCGCCTTAGCCTTGTTTGGCACTTGGGGTTCTGCTGAGAGGCCAGAGAGGCCTGAGCGGTTGGCAAGCCACACCCTCCTCCCCCTCAGAACTTACAGGGGAAATGGCAGTTCAGGCTGTGGACCTGGCACCAGCTTCTCCACAGGACCCCCGTTGTTGGTGTTTTGTTTTGTGTGGCTGCAGAGGGGTGGGGGGAGTGGCATGTCAAACGGACAGCTGTTAACCTGGCACACAGCAAAGCCGACTCCCCACCTCCAGGTACCGGGTGGGGCGGTGCCGCATGGGGCAGCTGTGTATATGACGGTGCTTCTCAAAGAGAAGACTTGGCCTTGTCTGTCATCTTCGGGGCGATGGGGGTGGGCTTCAGTTTGACCTCTGTGGACCAATAGAATTACTGAGGTGGTAGTGGGACACCACTGCCCAGTAAGGAGATACCTAAGGGAGCCGTCTGACATCGGGACACCAACCTGCTTGACTGGGTGCCCTTCTGATGGTAACTGAGCCAATAAAGGTGAAGCCTTCAGACTTCCTCCAAAGAAAGGTGCTGTGTAAAGACTGTCATTAAGATGCTGCTGCTGATTACCATATGCACACACGCAGGCGTTTGCTATGATTAAGTGCTGGGTGTGTAATTCTTCACTCCACTCCACATGGCAGTCTCAGTGAGTGGCAGTCCCTGCCTGGCACGAGGCGCTGGAGTAAGGACTGGGGCAGCGCTCCTTTCTTCCTGCCCCTCCATGCTGGGCTCCGGGGTTGCCCTGCCTGGATGCCTGCACCTTTTCATGCCTGCCCGACTCCCGCAGGACAACACCCGGATATCCTCGGCCGGCTGCCTCGGCGAGCTGTGTGCCTTTCTGACGGAGGAGGAGCTTAGCAGTGTTCTCCACCAGTACCTGCTCGGTAGGCCTCTCCCCTGGAAGCTGCCCTTGCGGTGGATTGTGGGCCCCTTGGACCTGGGGGAAGACCACGTGGCCCCACCTTAAACCCCAGAGTTTGTGATAGGGGGCCAAGTGCTCACAACAAAATGGAGGGGTTGGGATAATCTGGAAGAATGCCCTCGCTGCCATGGGAATTGTCAAGCCGGGAGCAGGGCTTTCACTGGGGCCAGGCTCTGGGGCCTCTGTTCCATGCACAGCTCCACTCCGAGGGGACACACCCCCTCCGGGTCTGTGCCAGAGGAGAGGGGGCCTGGGGACAGGGTGGCACACTCCGGCTTGGCCCGTGGTGTCACGGGAAGTTAGTTGATTTCATCTTGCATGCTCCCCCAGCGGACGTGTCTGGCATCGACTGGATGGTCCGGCACGGGCGGAGCCTAGCACTCTCCGTGGCAGTGCGTGTGGCTCCCGGCAGGCTCTGTGCTGGCAAGTACGGCAGCGACATCCAGGATATGATCCTCAGCAGTGCCGTGGCCGACAGGGTAAGGCTTGGGACGGTCAGACCTCATCATCTCCCTCCCCCCCCCCACCCCATCCCAAGGCCTGGCTGCCACAGCAGAGAGGGAGGGAACCCCAGATCGGTCGACTCTTTGTTATCCATTGCGGTAACCTTAGATAAGTACTCTATCTCCCAAAAGATGGGTTCAGGTGACAGGTGGCCCCTTCTAAATTTATAACTGCTCAGAATTCATCTGCCCTGCCCGTTGCCAGGGCAGCTGGTGGGAGGGGAGCTATTGGAGAGTTTTCAGTGTAAAGGAATCAGGAGGGAGACAGGTGGTGGGGAGCCAACACCAAGGCCTACTGGGAAGGGGTCTCAGCTTGGCCCTGCTGCTCTGAGGACGGAGCTGGAAGCTGTCTTCCCATCGAGCCTCTTCCCGTTTCCCTGTCCCCTTCCACAGATCCCCATTGCGGTGAGCGGAGTCCGGGGCATGGGTTTTCTGATGAGATATCACATCGAGACTGGAGGGGGCCAGCTGCCAGCCAAACTCTCCACTCTGCTCATTAAGGTGAGTGGGGCAGGGACCAGGTTTGAGCCTCTACACCTGGGCTGTGAGCAGGATGTGGAGCCTTGGAACACTGGAAGGTCAACGGTCAGACTTGTTGGATCCAGCGCTGTCCCCCATGCGCCCTCGCCTGTGGAGTGGCTAGCTCAGATTCCCAGAGCTCTCGGGTCAAACCAAGCGGAGAATGGCTGTTTGCAGCATCTTTCTTAGGAGTTCTGGTCACCCTGCCATACAGCATGAGGGACCAGATGGTGTAACACTTCTCCTGCCTTCCATCTTCAGCTGGCACGGCCTCCTTCTTGTGGGGCTTGTAGGGTAAAACCTTAAAATCCGAACCCCTGGCCTGAGTCCAACTCAGATGGCCCTGCATCAGGTTTTTGGTACTAAATCTTCCACCTGAACGTTCTTTGAAGGGACTGGTGGGTTTGAACCACTGACCTAGTTGAGTCACAAGGTCCTCCCTAGGGAAGCTGCAGACTAGTGACGGTGGGACTCCCTCCAGCTGCAACCCAGCGGGTCTGCACACAGAGAATGAGAGTGTGCTTTATTCCTGGCCTCTGCTTTTCCAGCTAGCTCCCAGTACTCACTGCGTACATACGTCTTACATCTGCCCCTGTAGACACCAGGGTACCCTGGGGAGCTGTGAGGGGCCTTTAATATACTGGCCCCCATGTGAGCATCAGCTGGCACTGGTTTATACTGCGTAGTCTCTTGAGTACCCACTGTGTGCCCAGCAGGGCCAGACCCTGCAGAGAGAGATGAGCAGGACCCTGGGGTCAAGGGCACCCATGACACCGTGCTCGGAGGACCCCAGTCTGGACAGGGCTGTCTGGGAAGGGCCTGCAGAAATGACTTTGAAGCAGAGAACTAAGGAATGAGAGAGAACCAGCCAGGCGAAGTGCCGGGATGAGCACATCAGGCAGTGGGGGCAGCGGGCTGAGGCGGCAGGAAAGCGCGGGCACGTTTGAGGAAGTGAGAGCCGCGGGTGGGTGCAGAGGAGTGCTACTGGGTGTGCAGTGCCCCTCTGAGGGAGGAGGCACTGGAGGGAGCGGCTGCAGCCATTTGTCAGAGGTGAGCAGGGGCTTCCGTGTTCACGGGACAGGCTGGCCGCGCCTGACAGGAGGCTGCTCTGCTCCTTCCCAGTGTCTGCAGAACCCGTCCAGTGACATCAGGCTGGTGGCGGAGAAGATGATCTGGTGGGCAAATAAGGACCCGCTGCCCCCCCTGGAGCCTCAGGCCATCAAGCCCATTCTGAAGGCGCTCCTGGACAACACCAAGGACAAAAACACCAGTGTCAGAGCCTACAGCGACCAGGCGATTGTCAACCTCCTCAAGATGAGGCAGGGCGAGGAGGTATTCCAGGTGAGCGCCCGGTCCCCTGCTGCGCCGCACTGCGGAGGTGCCAGCTCTTGAGCAGCAGGCTGTGACTTGCATGTCTGCTGTGGTGCCTACTACCCTCATCCCCCCACCACCCCCTCCCCCTCTGGTGGCTCCTAAGTGCCTTTGGCTGGCAGAGCTCTTTCTGCCAGTGGAATCCCCCTCGGCTCCAGAGCTACCAAACAGATGAAGGAGCGCTGCCCCGTGGAAACCCAGAAACCGTCCCCTCCATCCCCCCCCCCCCCCGCCCCCCGGGCCGTAACTACCTGCCGCTCACAGCCTGAAATGCATCTTGCACAGGCGAGTTTCCTCAGCTGCCCCTGGTCCATCTCATTTCCTCATTTTGCCAGATTCCTCCTTCATCCGACCCTCCATTTTTGCCGTCCTTTGATTCCAGGCAAAGGCTGAAGCGCTGGGTCAGCGGTTCTCAACCTGTGGGTCGTGACCCATTTGGGGGTTGAACAACCCTTTCACAGGGGCCACCCGATTCATAACAGTTGCAAAATGAGTGATGAAATAGCAACGAAAATAATTTTATGGTTGGGGGGGGTCACCACAACATGAGCTGTGTGAAAGGGTGGTGGCATTAGGGAAGTTGAGAACCACTGCTGTGAGTCCTAACTACGTTATCTCTCTCTCTCTCACTCTCCCTCCCTGTCCCTCTGCCCATAGTCTCTCTCCAAGATCCTGGACGTGGCCAGTTTGGAGGTGCTCAGTGAGTGCCACCGCAGGTCCCTGAGGAAGCTGGCCAGCCAGGTCGACTCCACGGAGCAGGTGGACGATACCATCCTGACCTGATGGCCAGCCCCGCCCACCCACCCGCCCACCCACTGAGCTCTGTGCCGGCATCAGCTCCACATCTCCGCTCGATGTTTTCATTTTTGAAAATGCGTTTGTTCTGATGGGGAGCTCAGGAGGCGGCGTTCACAGAACGCATTTTAATGCATCAGCAGACCACAGCCAAAGCCTTAAGCCCAACCCCCACACAACCGCAGGTCGCCGCCTCCACCTCCCACCCTTTCTGTGGCGGAGAACAAGCACACAGGGACACCCACCACCGGGCGGCCGTGGCCTGGGCACCCCGCTTCGTGTGGCCAGCTCTGGAGCGAGGAGGGCCAGACCTCTGGTACCTCAGCTCCTGTGTGTGACCTTTTTGCCCAGGTCCTGAGCAAGCCCAGAACCACCGTAGGCCGCCTCACAGGGTGGTCTCAGCTTGGCTTTTCCCAAGTGTGCAGCCTGATAGGATCAGCTCGTCAGATGAGAGCAAAGCCCACGGCAGCCCAGGCCGTCCCCACTGCTGGGGCGTCCACAGGTGTGGCTACGGGCTGCCGGAGGGAGCAGAGTTTAATAAAGGCTTTGATTGAATCTGGATAGAAAGCAGACTTTTTCTCCCCAAATTCCCGAGTGCCTGTTAGATCTGAAGCTTCACGCATCAAGGAGTAGGGCAGGTGTGCTGCTGTTTCTGTGTTACCAGAACACAGGCGGGATTTCTTGTGAGCCAGGTGGCATGGTGGTTAAAGTACTCAGTTGCTACCCAAAATGTTGGCAGTTTGAACACACCAGCCCTTCCACAGAGGAAAGATGAGGCTGCCTGCTTCTAAAGACTCCCAACCATGGCCACCGTACGTGTTAGTTCCTGTCTGTTGCATGGCTGCTGGGAGCCAAAATGGTGTCCTTTGCCTGTTCTGTGGCGTCTCGCAGGGACCACTGACCCATGCATTCCGCACTCGGGTCCTGGGAGGTAGGCCCGTGGCCTGCCCTGCGCTGCTTGATGCCGGCAGCTGCTGGGTGTCAGGTTTGATGAGAACTCACAAGAGGAAGCCAGGATTGCTGTTCTGCTTCCTTCGTGAACAACTTCCTTCCTCCCGATTCTTAGAAGGCCCGTGATGCACGTGTCCTGGCTAGGGGAGCATGCCCCTGCCGGGCTCAGTGGTGCAGGACTTCCTGGGCTTTCTCCATGGCCACATGTGGGACAAGTCTCTCCCCAAGTGACTGGCCGGAGCCGCAATAGGAAGGGGACCCAGAAGCGGCGGCAGCAGCCTGCGCTTGATGTGCCAAAGGTATTAAGATCCTGGATGCTAACAAAAGCAAGGCCGTGCTGCTTCGAAAGTGCCGCAGCGGTAGGAAGGTGGCTTGTGACTCAACACTGTGATGCCTGAGACAAGGTGACCTCAGGCACTGGTGTTGTGCCGGCTTCTCTCCCGGAGCTGCCTGTGTCGCAGGACTTGCTAGTGCCTTGCCCCAGACACGGACAGGCTCAGCTGGCTCATGGAACTGTAGAATCCCCAGGGAAGTCAGCTGAGTGGCTCCCCCCCATAGCCACAGCAGCCCATGGCTGCAGCTTCTGGTAGCCATGGTAACTGCCCCGGCCCTTTCTGGGATTCAGATGGCCATCAGACTCTTCGCAGCTGCCTGGAGGCGTATGTCCAGCATGCTATATGCCGTGTGTGTACCTGTGCACAAAAGCCAGGGTCGGGCCCCCTGGTCTCTCTACCTTCAGGGTCTTCAGATACCTGTGTCCACTGCCGCCGGTGTGCCAGCCACCCCAGTCTGAGACTGGGAGAGGGCCGCTTGTCAAGCACAATCCCAGGGAAAAACACTCGGTTCCCGTTCCAGAAAGTGGAGGAGGGCGAGTTCTCTCTGTTCGGAATAGAAGGATGAGGTTGATTCACAGACGGAGATGACTCAAAGGCTCCCCAGCATGTTGAGCTGCAGTCTCTGTGCCCAGGGGGAGGGTGCCAGCACCCAGGAAGTGAGCGGTGAAAGGGGATGGCAATCCGGGGAGCAGCAGCCTGGACCAAACACCCCAGAGGGAGGAAGCGAGTTCTGACGCCAGAGAAGCGAAGGGGAAACGGCCCTTATGGGTGGGGTAGCTGTGTGGTCTTGGCCAAGTCACTTCGCCTCTCTGGGCCAGTATCATTTTCTCATCTGAAAATTGGGGAGTTTTGGAATGGAAGCTACCTTTAAAGTCCTCCTTCGGAGTAACTGGTGACAATTCCACTGACTGGATGTATGGTGTGCCAGGCATCATCTCCTGGGTTTCCACTCCAAAAAGCCTCTCGTTACTGCCATTTTACAGCGGCCAGAGCCACAGAGATGAGTGGCAGCCTGCCCCCAGAGCCCACCCTTCTTGCCACTCTGATCTCCACAGTGCCCACCCCCCACCCGCTTTCTATAGAAAAGCCACTAAAAATTGCCCTCCAAGACTCTATCCTGCCAAGAGTAAATGGTCTCGGCTTTCTCTTCAGTGTCTGAAAGTTGTGGCAAAGTGAAGCCCCTTAGCTGGTGCCAAGAAAAGCCCTTCAAGAAAGCGTGGGGGCCTCTGGGAGCAAGGTGATTTTCAAAAGGTGGGATGGGACCACATCCCCTAGAAATACTGCTCATTCCCCTGCCAGCAAGCCAGAGGGTGGGGGTGGGGGGAGGGGTGTTGATGCTGAAACAAGATGGGCAGTTTCCTTGTGAGGTCTGGCTCGGCGTGGATGTCTTACATTGCTTCAAGATTTTGAAATCCGAGACGGAGCCAAAAGTATGGCTCCTACAGAATCTTCATGGACTCGTGGGTGTGTCTTCAGGCTCTAGCATAGCATGGGGCGTGGGGCCATGTGAACTGGGAAGGGCAGACTTGAACCATCCCTGCAAGTACAGTTTTGTGACAGAGCATGGTCCCTAGCCTTTTGAGCCCGTGTCCTCACCCGTGTACAGTGCACAGGGTGGTTGCCTGAACTGAATGAGGCAGTGGGTTCCACGGGGCCAGGTACCCAGGAGGCCCTAGGGACCTGAGATGGGGAGCCAACGAGGGAAGTCGAAGAAGCTGAACAATGGACACCTCATTGCGTAAGAGGGGTCAAGTGCAGTGCTTCTTTTAGAGTTCATTGCTGGACCTAGAATTCACAGATTACTCCTAACCCCGCACCCCACCCCCAGCCCTTCGTGTGGAAAGCTTCAAAACAAAATGAAAACGCTCAAACTCATTGCTACCTAGTCGATGCAGACTCAGCAGATTAGAATCCCCCCTCAAGTTTCCTCCAGGGAGTCAGAAAGCCAAATCCTTTTTTTCCACGAAGCTGCCAGTAGTTTCGAACTGCTGACCTTGCAGTTAGTAGCCTCGAGGCATAACCACTATGTGACCAGGGATCGAGTCGAAAACACCGTGCTTTTCAACGTCTAAAAAACACATTCAGAGGAAGGTTTGTAGAGAATCATGCTGGCTGTGCTTGGGCAGCTAACAGACCGATGAGAGGTGGACAGGTGGAGTGAGGGAGGGCCGGAGAGCCTCATCCTTTGATGGGACTGGAAACCAGGCAGCAGAGCTGGTATAGCCCCACCTTTGATGTGTCTGGTTACCCAGCCCCAGAGGGCATTCTATGAAAACAACAGCGGGGAATAGAAACTGGGCAAGTTCTCGGCTGGGTTTCACTTTCCTGAAGAGGTGGAGGCAGGCCTTTTCCCAGTGGTTCAGAGTTGCCTCTCAGCCGCTGCTGCTCTAGTAGAATGAATGGTCCAGGTTGGGTAGGTGCTGACGTCACAGCTTATGGAACTGGAAAAGCTGGTCCAAGGATTAACTACGGTCTTGGGATTTCTGGGTGAGACAGTTTCCCGAGTCCGAGTTGTCTGGTGAGACGGCAGGCTGGCCACCGAGCCTGGGGTGTGTGTGACGATCCAGACAGCAGGGACACAGGCTTCATCAGGTGCTACTTACGATTGAGTTGCACACAAGCAAGGCTGGGGTGCAGCAGTCTCTCTCGCAACTCCTTCAGGATGAGGGCTCTGTTCCGTGCCTATCCCGTGCCCAGCAGTGCCTGGTCCACAACACAGCACAGGCCACACTCACACTGTACGCTGGGTGAACGAATCCTGTTTGCCATCTTTCGAGAGGCAGCCTCTAGGTCTAGTTCACATGCTGCCTTTGGCATCTTGCCCCCCTACCTGCTGTGACCTCAAAGCTTTGTTGCTGTTTCCTAAATGAACATTTCAATGTTTCTCCTGAGTCCACAACTTCCAATCCCCCCACCCCATGTATGAAGCTAATGTGCAAACAGGCGGTGCAGCAAAAGCCCGCCTGTAAATTGTTTGCAGCGGAGAAGCGGTACAAAGTTGCCCATCTCTGGAACGTTCTGCTACTCACCCCCCAACATGTATACATTTGTCTACATTGTATATGCCCCCTTGCACATTTCCTGTCCTTAAGCTGTAACACATGCTCCTGAGAGAAAATGCGCTCAGGCGCTATTCTCTCCACATCCCAATGGACGGTTCTCAAAAGGCTTTCTCAAGACCCCTGTCCTTCCTTCAAGGCTCTCTGGAGTTGCAGGGAGGTTCCAAGAGGTCGCGGGGCTGGGGTCTTATTTCGACCCTGAGCTGCCTTTAAAGGCTGCAGTGCTGAGATGCTACATACACTGTAGCAGGTGACAGCCAGGTACTGCCGCGCGACGCAGCCTTTCCATCCGAGTCCCCGGGCTGGGCTGCTCGCATCCCGCACCGCTATCGCGCCCCGCAGTTCCTCTCCGCCGCGACGAGGGAACGATTCAGTCCAGGGTCACGTCCGGGTGACGCAGCACTCTCGGAATCTTTCAACGAAGCGGGAGATCGGCTGGCTGCCCGAATCCGTGGCGTGAAGGCGGCGGCGGCGGCCGAGAGATCCACCAGAGACCGCGGCGGAGCAGTCGGGCCGGCCCGCTCCCGCCGGGCGCTGCCAGGGCGCGTGCGCAGTACGCGAGCGCGGAGAGGGCGCGGCTGGCCCGGACTGCGGCTGCGCGGAGGCGGTGCCGGGCGCCGCGCGTGCGCACTGGCGGGGCGGGGCGGGAAGGAGGCCGGCGGCGGCAGCGGCGGCGGCTGCTGTGGAGGAGGAGGGGGAGCGGAGGGAGGTGTTTCTGTCAGTTCCGGCTGTTTGTTCGGGAAGTGGATCCGCCGCTGCCGGAGCAGCCCGGAGGGAGCTGCGGATCCCGAGGCCAGCGCCAGCACCGACCCCGCCCGCCGCCCGCGCGCGCCGCCTCCGCCCGCCATGGCCCGGGACTACGACCACCTCTTCAAGCTGCTCATCATCGGCGACAGCGGTGAGGGCCGCGGCGGCCGGGGGCGGAGCGGGCCTGCCGGGCGCGGCCGCGGGGGCCCGGGCGAGCGGGAGGCGGCGGCCGCGTGGGGCGGGCGGGGCCGGGGGGCGCGCCGAGGGGCGGCGGGCGGGGCCGGGGCGCCGGGGGCGCGCGCCGCGCGGGACCGGCCTCACGTGTGACCTTGGTCAAGTCGCGCGAGCTCTGGGGGGGGCGGGCGCGACCCGGGTTCAAGCCCCGGGACTCCAGGCTTCTTCCCACCGTGACCTTGGGCCAGTGGCTTCACCTCTGGGAGCCTCAGTCCCCGCCGAGAAGTGGGGAGCTCCCAGGCTGGGGGGGTGGGGTGGGAGTTCGCACCTGCCCCGACGCAAAGTGCGCCAGAAGTCCCTGCTAACTATTGTTCGTGGGGTCGAAGTACCCTTTGTGCGCCTCTGTTCTGTTTCCTGTAAAATCAGGATATCCCCAGGACCTGCCCCCAAGTGGGTCCTCGAGGGTTGAATCAGGTACTTGACCCCCGGCCGGGCCCGCCCGGAGGAGGCAGCCTTGCACGCCTTTCTCCTGAGGCTCGCTTTCCTCCTCTGTGAAATGGGTTCGTAGTGTGGCCGCCTGGCGGGCTGTTCAGCCAGGGGATGCACCCAGGATCGCTCACAGGCCGGGCTGTGTTGCCTGGCACACCCCCAAGTGCCCAGCAAGTGGCTGCAGTGCATGCCTCTGTGATAGAGGGGTCTGGGGGTGGGGTGGGGTGATGTGAGGGACAGGAGCGCCAGTATTGCAGAGGGCTTTGGCCGGGTGCAAGTTGCAGAACCAGAAGCCCTGCTGCCCTGCACCCTATGGGTGCCTAGTAAGTCGTGTCCAGAGTGTTGTTGAATGAATGGGTAGTAAGTATCTTTGGAAGAGCTAAGCTAGCTTTTGCTGTGTGTGTAGTGGTAATGGGGGAGGGGTTGCTTAGAAGTGATTGGAGTGTTGTAGGTGAGCAGGTTTATGGGGTGACCAAGAGGTCAGGGAGGCAGTCCCCCGAAGGTTTATGGGAACATAGCTGAGGTGCTGGGATGCTGTGGTGGTGGGGAAGGGGGATGCGGCTTGAGAGCTCCTTGTGTGTAGCCAGACCTGAGCGTGTGGAAGGGGCTGCACACCAGGCCTTGTTAAGTGGGGCCAACTCAAGTGGGCGGTGAGACCCAGGAAGTAGGAGAGTTGGGGTGATGGTGTGGTGGCAGGGTCGGGGAAGTGGGTGGTTTGGTGTCCTAGGAAGCTGGGTGATAAGGTGGCCATTGGTGGCTTGGACAAGGTGAGGGAAGGCTGAGATTCCGTGCCTGCTGGTAGAGGGAGGGGAGAGGCGAGGGGAAGAGTTGGGGGCTGACCGGGAAGATGGAGGGAGCCAGAAGATGATTTGAAGGAAAGCGCCCCCAGACAAGCTGTGTAGTTACTCGGGGACAAGGCCTCTGACTTAGGCCCTCACAGGACCTGATTTCTGGTGTTGGCACTGGTGGTGGAGGGGTGTGTTTCTCTCCTGTTGGAGTTAAAGCTGTGTGCAGTGACCAGGGGTCTCTATCCCCATGCACCTTCTAGAATCTAGACCCTGTGTGTGGCGATCCTAGAAGGAAACAGCAAAATCCCCAACCCAGTAGGAAGATGCAGCTGGGTGGTTTTGGTGTCCCCTCTCAGCCCATCCTGGGGAGGGGGCCTGGACTTCTCACTCCACATCAGGCTTGGGAGCAGGTCGCCCTGAGTCTCCATCTCCTGATCTGTGGTCTGGACCCAGCTGTCCAAGCGCAGCAGCGTGTGTGTCAGAGGAGGAAGATTCTTTGTGGTTGAATTTCTCCCGAACTGAGCTGATGCTCAAAGCTCAGTGTTTCTGAGGCTGGGGAATGAGAGCTTTGGAGACTGAGCTCGAGGAGACTGGTGGGGGCTCTGCTCTGACCTGTGAGCCTGTGGGGGTGCTTCTGTGAGACCGCTCTGTGAGCCCCCATCTCACAGGCCCCTCTCCTCTGAGGCTCACTTGTTGCCTGTGTGATTGGGCAACAAAGGGAACCAAGACCCAGGGGGGTGACCGACCTGTCCAAAGTCACACAGCCCCCCAGGGGCTGGGCCAGGAGATACTTCGGAGCTCCTCTACTCTGGGAGCAGCTGGTGGCAGGCCTGGCAAATGGTGGGCCCTGCCCGCACACTCGTTTCTCCCCGTGAGTCTAGAGCTCTTCCCACTCGGCCACATTGCACCAGCGTCGGGAACGGATGCTTGGCGGCCGCTGCTGCTCTTCCTTCTTCCCGAGGCTCCGTGCTTCACCCACACCCACTGCGCTCTGAGGGGCTGGACTGCTTGTCGGAGGCCTAGCTCCAATGCCTTCCGTTGTACAGATGAGTAAACCGAGGCTCCGGGAGAGGAGGTCATCATCGAAGTCATTGCAGAGGCAGGGTTCCGTTGAGAATGGATCCCGCCCAGCTGGAAGTGTGTGTGAGCGGACTGGCTCAAGGGAGGAGCCGAGCCGAGCCGGGAGATGGCTCCTGGGCAGTTAGCCTGATGCGCACCAGAGGCCCGCCCGGCAGCAGGAGCAGTGAGGAGCAAGGGCGCTGGGTCCTCGCTGCCGCCTAACTGAGGGCCACATTGTGGTCCTTTTAGAGTCCCCGGGTGTGAGTTTTTGCCAGAAGTGGTCAGGGGGTGCTGTTGTGAGGTGCCGCTGAGAGCAGACCTGCTCCCTATGGGGTTCTTGACCGTCACCTTTCCAGAAGCAGTTCACCGCCTCTTTTCTCCTGTGGAGCCAGTGGGTGGTGGGTTCGAACCTTCGACCTTTCAGTTACAGTCACGTCCTTCCCCAGGGTGCTGCCCGACTCACTTCCTTCCCACTGTGCAGGTAGAAGGCACAAAGCCCCTCTGCGTGGGGCCTGAGGGGAGCTTCAGGAGGATGAGCTTCTCTGGGGGCCCTGCCTGCAGGAAAGGTTGGGCCGGAGGGGCCGCTCCATGGCCTTGTGGCCGTTCACAGAATCCTGGGATTTAAGGACAGCTTTGCGTTAGGGAAGACCCTGTCAGTGTGCATCCAGCTGGTTGGGCGCCTGGTGGTGTCATCCTACTGGATTGGATGCCATGCCACTTGGGGGGACCGTCCTTTGTTGAGTCATGAGTGCACGAGGGCTGGCACCTACTAGTTGCTGGGCCCAGGCACCATGAATGCATAGGCGGAGCGAGCCAAGGTCGCTGTCTGGAGCAGCTCACCGCCCAGTGGCCCAGGCACCAGCTTTCAGCTGAGTAAGCTGGACCCAGAAGGCTCTGGGAGGAAGCTGAGGAGCCAGCAGGGCTGTTGGGGTGTTGGCCTTGGGCAGAGCCTCTGGAGGACCCAGCCCAGACTCTCCTTGGCTCAGCAGGAAGCAGGCAATGAGGAAGTGGCTCTGAGCAAGAGACCTACAGGTCCAGGGCTGAGCAACAGAACAGGTACCACGGGTGCAGCACCTGTCTGCCTGGGAGAGCCTCGCCTCCAGGTCGCTGGGGGGAGGGAAGACCCAGGTGGCCTTGGTGAAACAAGTTCTTCTGCGAAGGCTGCCCCACGAGGATGTTGGGGTCCGCTTAGAGGCAGACAGTGGTCATGTCGTGTCTACAGTAGCGGGTTTTCCCGGGGCCTTGGAATCAAGGCCTTCTCTGTGACTCTGGTCCAAGCTGCCCTGGTCACTGTTGGAGGGCTTCACGAGGCCCCAGGTCAAGAGCTCAACAGGCATGTGGCGAGCAGCCTTGTCGGGTCATTCACTTCTGCTCCAGGAAGTGGACTCAAAAAGACCCCACACTGTGTCTGGGGAGAGTTCTCAAATTCACCACATCCTGCCGGGGCTCCTCAGGCCCAGCTTCTCAGAGCCTCAGTTTCCTCCTCCTGGTGGAGCGCCACAATACCCACCCCACAGAAGGTGTTCTCTGTGTTAGGCATCTCTTTCTGTGGTTGGTTGGCCTTTGCAGTGGCGGGGCAGGAGGGCGAGGGACAGGCCACCAGGCAGGCTGACATGCTGTGTGCTGAAGGAAAGGGAGCCAGGGAGCCAGGAGGGGTGGTGGTGGTGGTGAGCAGTGTCTTGGTCACAGTGCAAGGGAGCTGTTGGCCTGAGAGGTGGTGTAGTGCAGACCCTCCAGGCAGGGGAGAAGGTACGGTGAGCCGGTCAACCTCCCTGAAACTCAGTTTCCCCACCCGTCCAATAGCCCTGGGGGACCCAGGGCCTTCCAGTGCTGTGCTCCCTCGATTCCAGGGGTGCCCCAGTCAAAGCTGTGGTTTCCGAGGGCCTGGTATCATTTGAATGACCTTCCTCCTGCTTTATCTCTGTCACCTGTGGTCCTCAGGACAGGCCCACCTCAATCAAGGCCTTTTCTCACTGCGTTCTAGGAGGTGGGACGGCTTGCTTGTCTTCACACTGGGAGGGAGGAAGGGGAAGACAAAAAGGGGCGTTGAGAGCAGAAGTGGGTCCCGTCCCAGTGAGCTCTCTGAGTGAGGCCCGTCTCCTGCCCGCTCCCTGGGGAAGGCGCTCCCCAGGGTCCCTCATTTCGCCGGTTTCTGTCTTGCAGGTGTGGGCAAGAGCAGTCTATTGTTGCGCTTTGCAGACAACACTTTCTCAGGTGAGTTCCCCAGGGCTGCTGCTGGGAGGGTGGCGTTGTCAGGGCTTACATCTGCTTCCCTGGCCCCAGACCACCTGGCTCTGACCACCCTGGAAATGCAGCATTCGGTGGTCAGGCTGAGGGGAAGAGGGGGCGGTGGAAGTGAGAAAGCCACCACCCCTGGGTCCCTTGTCACTGGCCCCGAGCAGCCTGTCCCAGCAAGCCCATTGTTTTCTCACTCGGGTCAGCTTGTTCCCTGACACCCAGCAGCAGCAGCAAAAAGAATGTGAAAAAATGCAGGATGCTACATGTGTGTGTAACACTGTGGACAGTGAGATGTCTAGGTGAAATAACAAACGACTCCTTTTGTCCCTGGTCTCCGTCGGTGGGGCATGTGTCTTCTCAGGCAGCTTCTGAAGTCCACGTGCTGCCCAGCAGCTGGCCTTCCCTCAGGCGCAGGGGATAGCCTTCCCCTTTTTATATATAGAGCGCTCAGGCCCTTCGGACTGGCTCTGCCGTTGCCCTAGAGCAGGGACGGATGAAGCCAGACTCAGGAGTGCACTGCTGTCACGCCAATCCAACTCAGTGACCCTGTAGTGCAGAGTAGAACTGTCCCTGTGGGTTTCCGAGGCTGTCGGGCTTGATGGGAGCGGCAAGCCTCCTGTTTCTCTCATGGGGTGGCTGGTGGTTTCGAACTGTTGACCCTGAAGTCAGCAACCCACCACTTACTGACTGTGCTTCACTTACTGACTGTGCTTCTGCGGCGTGCCTCTGTTGTTGAGTGGGACGGGCCCGACCTGTGGGGGACTGGAAGGCTTCCCTGCTGTACTTGTGAAGCTCGTGTCTACCGAGTGCTGCGAGCTTAGGTGCATTTGAAATTTGCCTGCAAGGCTGTGGTCTGTGTGGGAGCAGACGGCCACATCACCCTCCCGCAGAGCACCTGGTGGGCTCAGACCGCTGACCTGCCAGCTAGCTGCCCAGTGCTTCGCCATGTGCCACTCCCATGCCCTTGGCTTCCCAGAAGCTGTGCTACTGACGAATCAGTGCTAAGTCTCCACGCCGTCCTCTTCGCTTTGACAGTAGGCAGGAGATGACCTCTGCTTACATTTGCACTTCCCTCCTCAGTGATGCAGCAGGTTCCTCATGGTGGCTTCGGTGGGCTTGGTAGCGTCCCCCGTCATGTGACGGAGGGTAAGCCCGAAATGACGGAGCCACTTGTGGTTACGGGTAGAAGGCTGGTGCTCCAAGTGACCCTGAGCCCGTGGTCAGGTCTCCGCCCCTAAAGTGGGCGTGGTGCTAGCCCTGCTTCCACAAGCTGAGGCCCACTCACACTCAGAGGTGCAGGCTGTGGGGTGCTGTGAGCTGCTAAGCCACCCTCCTCCTCCTCTGCGCCCCTGCAGCTCCCTATCCACGCGGCTTCGGGCCCCTGGAGGGCGCTGACAGTCTCGCTTCTCAGTTCTCTTTCTCTGACCTCCGTACAGACCAGGTGGGCTTGGTCTGAAGGATGACAGCGGTTCCTGGGGTGAGGTGCTGGACTGGGTGCCAGAAGGTTGGCAGTTCAAGTTTGCCCCACGCAGAACTTCTGCGACAGCCACTATTGAAAACTGGATGGAACACCTCTCTGCCCTGCAACCATGAGGCCACCATGAGTCAGAGTGGATGGCCAGGGGTTGGCTTCTGGGTTTCTGGCCGTGCCTCACCTCTGGGTCCCTCTCACCTGAGCCAAGCATGGGCAGGGCGTCCCCACCACCAGGGTGCTGCTCACACTTGGCGTGAGGCTTCTCCTTTTGTGCCTGCAAGGATGGTTAGGACCCTGGCTCCTCCCCCCCCCACTAGGCTACCTCATTAGTTCTTAGAACCATAAATACCTCCAGACATAACTCATGTCCCCTAGGGGGCAAAATGGCCCTGTGGGGCATAGTCTGAGGCCGACATGCAGAGGCTGCTTCTCAGCTTCCTTCGCTGTCTCTCCATTCTAGGGCTCTCTCACTGGCTTTGCACACTCGCTGCTCGGCGATTAGCACCACCTGTCTG
This sequence comes from Tenrec ecaudatus, assembly GCF_050624435.1. Classification (NCBI taxonomy): domain Eukaryota; kingdom Metazoa; phylum Chordata; class Mammalia; order Afrosoricida; family Tenrecidae; genus Tenrec; species Tenrec ecaudatus. The sequence continues at coordinate 9,333,658 of NC_134545.1, forward strand.
TCAGTTGGTCAGATTGTGGTGGCTTGTGTGTTGGTTGCTGTGATGCCGGAAGCGATGTCACCGGTGTCTCAAAGAGCAGCAGAGTCGCTCAGAGTGAGTAGGTTTCAGCAGAGCCTCCAGACTGAGAACAGACCACGAAGAAGGAATCAGCCCAGCTACTGGGAGGCCTTTGTTGTCAGAGACTAGCCCTCAGGAGTGCCGGCAGAAGGCGAGCTAGTGGGTGCCCCACAGAGCGTCTGTGAGGGTGCGCCGGACCGGTGCTCCTCGCCCTGTTGGGCACGGGTTGCTGTGAGTCGGCACCGACTTGGCGGCAGCTAACAGCAATGGTGAGCTCTGTGCCGGGCCACACCCCTTGACGTTACCGGGGCTTCCAGACTGGCCTGCTGCCTGGTTTCTGAATGCCCTCCCTCCTGGGTGTGCTTTTGTGGGGCCCGGTTTCTGAGGGGCCTGCAGTGCGCCTCCCCCAGCTCAGCCTTGGACATCTCCACTGGTCTTCAGCCGGGCCCCAGTGGGAAGCCTTCCTCCATGTTTCCCTCCCATAGCCCACCCTAGGCACTGCTGCTTGTTAGGACTGCTCGCCTCAAGGTCTATGGTTCAAATCCACCAGCTGTTCTGGGAGGGAAAGATGAGGTGGCTGGCTGGCTGGCTGCTCCCCTAAAGATTGACAATCTTAGAAAACCTGCGGAGCAGCCCTGCCTTGCACAGGCTTAGAGTGGACTCGGTGGCAGTAGGGTTTGTCTCCTACAAGTAGCACACAGGCTAAAGCACTCGGCTGCTACCAGTAGTTTGGGGGTTCAGACCTACTTGCTGCTTTGGCAGAGAAAGATGAGACAGACCACTTCCTTTGAGACTCAATGCCTTGGAGACCTCACGGGGCAGGTCCTCCCTGTCCTATAGCAAGTAGGTTTGGGTTTGGCTTTTTTCTTCCAACACCTTACAGAGCCTGTTCTTGGCCTGCAGAAGTGGTCGTTCCATGGGGAGCAGTCACACTAGTGTGGAATTTCCTAAAGCTGTGAGGGCCTTTGTGGCCTGGACTTAGGGTGCACCAGGCCAGCCTGCAGCGTGCTTTGGCCCCACAAGAGCTGCTGAGAACGCAGCCTGTGCCCGCCTGTTCCCTGGGCACGCCCACACATGCACACACATGCAGGGTGAAAACTGAGGCTGGAGAGCAGGCCCCGCCTCCCTCCGCCTGCCTGTTGTGCCTCGCACATGACCCCAGCACTCCGCGGACATGCGCACGTGGACGTGCTGCGGTTCCCTTCCTAAGGGGCTTTCCAACTGCCCATCATAGCGTGTTCATTTTGACTGAAGAGAAGACGTGGTCTTGCCTCCCAGCCCCTTCTCTAAGCTCCAGTGGGCAGGCACCCTCTGTCGCCTCTCCTTCGCAGCCCTTGTCACCTCGCTGGGATCTCCCCACCACTTTGCTGTTGATTGTTGTCCCGGCCTGGCCGGTGGTCCAGGGGCTGGGACTGTAGGAGGCCCGCTGCTCCCTGGGGTGCTGACCGTGTGCCTTGTGTGTGCAGGCAGCTACATCACCACAATCGGCGTGGATTTCAAGATCCGCACAGTGGAGATCAACGGGGAGAAGGTGAAGCTGCAGATCTGGGACACAGCCGGGCAGGAGCGCTTCCGCACCATCACCTCCACGTGAGCCACCTTGCCTGCCCCAGCGCTGCCCTAACCAGGGTCCCTGGACCTGCGGAAGGGAGCTCGTTGCTGGCCACCTGTGGGCCATGTTTGGCTGTACCTGCCCGTGTCCGTGTCCGTGTGTGTGTGCGCGTGCGCGCCTCTGTCCAAGGTGGCAGTGACTGATGGTGGCCTGGTTCTGGAGTCTTAGGCAGCTTCCCTCTGACCCTTTCTTTACAGTGAGGGCAGCAGTGGGGTTTGCCTCACCAGGGCTCAGTGAAACTAGCCCCAGACTCATTGCTGACAGACGGAAGCCCTGTGGAGGGACTCTGGGCCCTAGGAAGGTACAGGCTCTGCAGGTGGCCTGGAGTTGAAATGGGCTGGTCCCCAGAGTTGTGGTCTCTATGGGCACTGTCCCCCTGAGCTCCCTGGTGAGGGGGGGGTTTGTCACATTGTGGGGGCCTGCCTGCTACAGAGCTGGCTGAGGGGTCCTTCCCGCCTGCTTGTGGCTCAGCAGCTTCCAGGGGCCCCATGGAGGACGAGGCCTGTCACTCAGGCCTTCCCCTACTTCATGTCACTGAATCCTGGGACAGTGGTCTGTGAGGCATCCATCTTGGCTTAGCAAACCGACACTCAGAGAGGCTGAAGTGACTGACATGGCTTGGTTGGCAGGTGGAGGTTTACCACTTGAGCAAGGTCTGTCTGCCGCTCCAGGACACTGCTGGTGAGACAAGCCACCTGTGCACCGAGGGGCAGTGGCTGTGAGGACAGTGGCCAGAGCTACTTTGTGTTGTGGGTTCTTGGAGGTGTTCATCAGCCACCTGAGGGCAGCACGGGCGTTCTCAGGTGCTCCAGGGTGATCCTACGACACCCAGTGGCCGGGGCCAGCTCCCTCCTGGATCTCCTGCCTGCCTGTGGGGGTGCTGGAGAGTGGGCTCTGTACGGCATTGCCCAAAGACTCTGGGGCACAGGTGGGACAGGACCAGGAAGTGGGTCTTCTGTCCAGCAGGTGGGCTGGCAGGGTGCAGTTGCATGACCTTTGAGTCAGGGCATCGAAAGAGAAACTAAACCACATCCTGTTAGCCCTGCCCCATCCCCTCAGCCCCTTGTCTCTTGCCAGGAAGGCAGGCCAGGGCAGAAGAGAGCAGGGTGCCGTGTGGAGTCAGACCCCATGTCTACTCCCCTCTCAGCTTCATGTTTCCCTGTGAAAATGGCTGAAGGGATTGGAGATGGTGGGGGCGGGCGGGGGCTTGCTCCAAGGAGATCTCAGTGGGAGCCACACCACAGCTCTGAGCGTGAGCAGGCTGGGGCCCTGGGGGCGGTGGTCATAAGCCTCAGTCCTCAGTGGGGACGCCTTCCATGCTGCCACTTCCTCCGCTGGCTCGGGATGGCACTGGGTTCCCACGGTGCCAGCATGCGCCACTCGGGTGACGTTGGCCACTGACCTGGGAGGAACAAGGGTCCTCGGAGCCCAGGAGCCTGTGCCCCTGGGAAGGCAAGCAAGCCAGCGGGTGGGCCAAAAGGGAAGGTCACAGCTAGACGAGCCTGTCCTGGGGACGCATTTCGTTTCTCCTTGCAGCCAGAGGCCATTGCTAGTGTCCCCAGTGGACCCTGGAGGAATCTGCCACACAGAGCGGTCCCGAGGCCCCCCGCCCGTCCCCCCCAGCGTTCAGCGCTGACTGTGACGGGCCACGTGTGACTGGCTGTAGGGTGTAGACACGTTGTCTTCTGTTAGCGCAGTTTGGGTTGAGGGCCGAGTGACCCTCCCTGCAGGGGCAGGTGTGGGGGCTGGGTGAACCCTCTGGACCTGGGAACGAACGGTCTCCGCGTGGTGTCCCCGCTGCTTTCAGGACCCTTTCAGAGGGCGGGCCAGCTTAGGTGCTCAGTGTTGGGTGCCTTGGACACAGTGCCAGTGGCATACCAGAAGCCGAGCGGAGCCCTCCAGCCAAGAGGTCCGCACATGGGGCTACTGAGAGTCTGGGCTTCCCTCTCCCTCAGGCCCCCGGGGGAGCAGAGATGCTGCTCCCAAATAGTGCCTCTTTTGTGAACGGCGTTTTACCTAACATCCTGTCAAAATAAACTGAGCTTCACAGAAATCCCCTCCAACCCCCGGGCCAGCCTCTAGGCCTCCTGGCTCAGTGCTCGGGCTTGGCCCCAAGACCCCAGTGTGAGGGCCCGGGGCGCAAGGTCGAGGGTGCTTGCCCAGCCTAAAGATCTGACACAGAGCCTGGCCCTCCAGGTATTACCGGGGGACCCATGGGGTCATCGTGGTTTACGATGTCACCAGCGCCGAGTCCTTCGTCAATGTCAAGCGGTGGCTTCATGAGATCAACCAGAACTGTGATGACGTCTGTCGAATATTAGGTGAGGCCCCGGCGGGCAGGTGGAGGGGCAGTGGGGGAGCCCCACCAGGCTGGGCTTACACCACTCCGTCTCCTAGTGGGGAACAAGAATGACGACCCTGAGCGGAAGGTGGTGGAGACAGACGACGCCTACAAATTTGCTGGGCAGATGGGGATCCAGCTGTTTGAGACCAGCGCCAAGGACAACATCAACGTGGAGGAGGTGAGGCCGGGTGGGGAGACGCGCCTGCAGGACAGCCAGGCCACCCTGGCTGAGAACAGCCCTGAGTGGAGCATGCCGAGTGACCCTGTCCTCGGTGAAAGTGTGCGCAGCAAGTTAGGCTCCCATATATTATTGAGTGACCTTTCACCCCATCAGTTCTTCGTGTGCCTGGGAGACTGGATGTCCCCGCACCCCGACGGTGGGAATTAAATGAAACCTGTTAGATCATCAGTCAAACCAGCTACCCTCACAGTCCAGCGGTTCTCAACCTGCAGGTCGCTACCCCTTTGGGGATGAACGACCCTTTCACGGGGGTCGCCCGATTCATCACAGTAGCAAAATGACAGTGATGAAGTAGCAATGAAAATAATGTGATGGTTGGGGAGGGTCACCACCACATGAGGAACTGTACGAAAGGGTCGTGGCGTGAGGAAGGTTGAGCACCGCTGGTCTAGTCAGTGGCAACTTGTGGTGGTGACCCCTCAGGGTGGGAGGGTTTTCGTGGGTGGTTTTTAGGAGACCCACCACCAGGTGCCTCTGTCTGGGTGGCCTGGAGCCTCCAGCCTTGCTGTGAGCGGCCAATTGCTCACTATTTTGATGGCTACTAGGTGATGCCAAAGGAAGGCTTTATGGTGGTTGCCCCAGCACTTTGGTTCCTCTGCTGCTCCACCCCGAGACGGTTTCTCCCCTGGCTGAGGGGTGACGAGGCGGGGTGTGGACTGGCACAAGGAGCTTTCTGGGTTCTGACAGTGGGAGGCCCCAGGGACCTGGGAACAGCTCCCGGCAGGACCTCACGCCCCACTCACATGGGTGCCAGTGATGCGAGCAGGCAGGCAGTGGGCTCTCTGTCCACAGAGCAGGTGGACCATCATCTGATGTCTTGAAAGGTTTTAGACGTTTCTCTCCCTAGAGAGACAGAGACTGGACAACCTGAGATGAAATGACTTCCCCAAGACTCACATGGTTTGTGGGTCTTTGGTGTTGGTCTTTTTTGATCTTGAATTGAAGCGAACCAGTTCACGTCTTTCTAGAAAGGGTTTGAAGATGCTGGCATGGCAGAGAAGCTGGCGGTGCGTGGGTGCGACGGGCCTCGCTGCTCTGTGACCATGTGCGTCCTCTCCTTCCCACAGATGTTCAACTGCATCACAGAGCTGGTCCTCCGAGCCAAGAAGGACAACCTAGCGAAGCAGCAGCAGCAGCAACAGAACGACGTGGTGAAGCTCACGAAGAACAGTAAACGAAAGAAACGCTGCTGTTAGTGGCCCAGCAACACCGCAGGGACTGCACTGCGGCCGCTCCTCGGGGGACAGTCTCAGTTCCGTGCCGTTATTTAAAGAATTCTCCACGTTTTTGTATCTGAAGGCGCCATCGGCACTTCCTCCCTTCCTCCCCCCTCGAGTGCCAAGAAGGTGTTGGACAAACCTGCCCTTCCCTGCTGGTGCCCTACCCGGCCAAGGAGCTGGGCCCTGGCTCGGACGCTGCCAGCGCGGGGAGGAGTCTCCAGTGTCTGTACATAATGTCTATTGCGTGAACCAGCCGTCCCCCCACCCTCCGCCCCTCCCTCGTCCTGCTCTGGCTTTTGCCTCCTTAATTCCAGCCAGCCTGCTGCAGCAGACCCTCACCCACCCCACCGGCTCCTGGCCGCAGCTTCGTGGAGACAGGACCCCGCTGGCCTCCTCTGCTGCAAGCCGGGCTGGGGGCCTGGGTGCCCTGCTGCTCTCGTCTCTCCCTAGGCCGCTGACCTTTGTCTGCTGCTGCCTTTGAGCCCGACCTGTAAGCACCTGGCACCTGGGAAGCCAGGTCTCCAGGTGGTCTCCTGCAGGCCCTTGCTTCTCATCCCAGAGGCCTCCAGCTCAGCCTCCGAGTCTCCAGCCCAGGGAAGAGTAGGTGTCGACTCCGCTGCAAACCGTCTCAGGCCGTGGGAAGGTAGGGGGATGTGAGTGCAGAGGTGTGGCCAGCGGAGCGTAGAGGAGCACTCAGCACAGAACTAAAGCCAAATCAGACGAACCGAGTTCCTCACGCATCTCCTCTCCCCCCCCCCCCCCCCCCGCTTGGACCCGGACCCCCACTGCAAGGCCTGTTAGGAAACCTGGGTGGCTGCTTGTTCTGTGGGACTGGGCTCTTGGCAGAGCAGCCCCTGCCCTCCGTCTGTCTCTTGGTGGGGACAGGTCCCTGTGGTCAGTCCAGGTTCTCCACTGGAGTTCCTGGGACTACAGTGTAGCACCAAGCACCTCAGAATATGGGTGGGGACTGGGGAGCTGCTGGGCTGACAGGCAGCTGTGGATACTGACGGAGTACGAAGTTGAAAGGAGGGTTTCCCAGCCACCAGGGAGGACCGGGCAGGGGCCTCGCCCTGATGACTGCTGCCTGCACCTGAGAGGATCATGGGCTGGGCTTTCCCACCGCAGGGTTGTCTTTGCTCCATTCTCTTTCCGAGACCATTTCTTGGCGAGGCCTAATGGGGACAATCACTCCCAGCTCATACCTCCGGCTCTGGACAAGACTATCTAGTTGGATTTTATTCAAAGCCGAGCCATTCTTCCGAATATTCTCTCCACTTGTCCAGGCCACCAAAAGCCCCTGGCTGTCCGTGGAGCTGCAGTGGGGTGGGGAGCTCTGGGCCAGAGTGGCTGTCCCCCCCAGTGGCTGGCAGCCCCAGCCCATTTGGACTAGGCCTCCATGCAGGCCAGTCCTGGCAAACGGGTGCTGTGGGGATAAGAGCTGGGGGCTCTAGGGAGGGCGGGCAGGTGGGTGAGGAGCCCTAGGGCTTCTCTGGCCACTGGGTGTCCAGTCCCAGTGGTATGTGGTTTGGGGACTACAGGATGTAGTCTGAGTGTCACCGTGACAGATGGGTGGGGGGCGGGGGGGCTCAGGGCTGGGCCGGTGTCCTGGTGGACCGGAGGGAAGCTTCCTGTCCAACAGCACTGCTCAATGGTTTGCTAGGACGATTTCTGTACGGAAAATTTCTAATTATGCTTTTTAAAAAAATTACTAAAAATAAAGGTTCAAGCTGCCAATTTTTCGTCTGGGGTCCGTCTCCTCGCCTCCAGCTGTTGTGTGGGTGGGTAGGATTTGCTTGCCCTGGTGGCAGCCCTACCCAGGTGCCCCAAGGCTATCTTCTCTGGGGCACCAGCTCAAAACTTCTCCAGGCTTGGGATCTCTGCTGGGCGAGGGAAGCAGGCCCGACAGTTCCTGCGTGTGGGCACCCTATCACTGCAGCCTGGGGTCTGTGACCTCCCAAAGCAGCTGTCATCAACAGGCCAGGACACCAGTATCGCCACCTGCCAGTCGGTGCTTCCAAATACCCAATGACTGAAGCCAAAAGCTCTGTAGAAATTAATTTTATTCTTATTCAGACTATTTTCAAAAGAAGCAGTGGTGCGCTGGTTTTCTAAAAATATGCCTTTATAGATTTATATATAATATGTATATTATAAAATCCATACATGTATTTACAGGGTTGCTACATACAAAAGGTACAGCACTGTGGTATGTACACATCTATAGTACATTCTTGCCACGGCCCTGCTGGGCTGGCCCGGGGAGGGAGGTGGCCCTGGACTTGGGCCTCGGCAGACGGTGGCCGGAGCAGCAGGGGTGGCCGTTCCTTTTGTGCTCCTGTCCCCCTGGTACCAATGTTGCCCTGTGGCCGACTACAGGCCCCCCGGGGGCTAGTCTGTCCTGAGCCTGCTGGGCTGGGCTAAGAAGTATCTGAGGGACAGGAGACAGGTGTGGTCCGAGGGAGGGTCCCGAGGAGCCCTCCCTAGGGTCCCACTACAGGCTGGGGAGGAAGAACAGGGGTGTCAGGAACAGGGCCCTTCTTCCTGGGGCTCAGCCACCACAGCCAGGGAACACCTGTGGCCTTGCCTCCTCCCCTGAGAGCCGCCTCTCTCGGTGAGGGCCCCGTCCTCACCCCTCTGCCAGGGCGGGGAGGTTGGGCCGGGCCGGCGGGGTGGGTGGCCCCCTGCGGCATGCAGAGAAGGGCCTCCACTTGTTGCTCCCCAGTTTTCAGAAGCAGTGCTGGGGGCTGGGCACTGACCACTGGGTGGGCTGGGTGTGACCTGCCGTCAGCTCTACTCAGTAACAGGCCGGGGGCGCCCAGGCTTGAGCTGGCCCTGTGGTGGAGGCAGGTTTCTACTGTCCTTGTGGACAGTGAGGTGGCCCTGAAGCCCCCCACCCTCCCAACCTAAATCCTCCTGAAGAATGAGAAGAGTCGTTTGCCTTCAGGGGTGCTGGGCCCATCACCCCGGCCTGTGCTGCTGCCCCCCCGGAAGAAGGACGAGGCTGGCCGACTCCGCTCCCTCAGGTGCTTGTCCATCAGCTGCCGGTCAATGACCCTGTGCATGTCGTCCTGTGGGGGGAGAATTGGGTTAATGGGTGGGGGAGGGTACACTGGGAGGACACTGCATGAGGGCACGATGAGAGGTGATGAGATGGGTGAGGATCACCAGGGTAGAAAGCAAGGTGTGGGTGAGACAAGATGGATGTGGGCCCACGGGGGCTGGTTCTCTTGGCTGGAGTCATTCTCCCCAAGCCCCTCAGTGGACATTCACACCATCTGTCCCTCACCTCCATGGCTAGCTGGTCTGCCTGCCTGGCTTCCTCCTGGACCTAAGGGGACCTTAGCCGGCCAGTTCCGCAAAGGGTCTGGCTTCACGGGGGCTGCCCTTTCCTGCCTTTAAGAGTACCCCCAGTCCCCAGGAGACCACGCCCCCACCCTCCCTGAACTCATCTATGCCAGTAGTTGTGCTCAGGACCAGCCGCCCTTGCTCCCTGGACAGGCTGAGCAGCCCCTTCTCTACATCCTAGTGGCTCAGTTCTTACTCTGGAAGATTCCATCTGATAGAGGATCCTGCACTGGCAAAGCTGCCCCGATTCAGCCCGCCTGCCTCCGGCTAGGTGGTTCTGGGCCTGCTGGTGCCAACACCCCAAGGCTTTGGCACCACCTGTCCTGCCAGCTGTTTCATCCATGCTCAGATGAGGGCTGAATCGGGCAGAGGACCCCAGGGCCTCCACTGAACCCCCCCACCCCACCACCCCCCCGCCTGAGGGCATCTGCGTGGTTCCTGCACAGACAGGGCGGATATGGTTCTCCGCCTCCCCTCCAGTCTCTTCACACACACCTTCCCTGTGGCTACCCTTCTCCTAGCCTGGCATCCTTTCTCTTCCCTTTCCCTAGTCCCCACTGATGTGACATAAGCCCCAGTGTCTGCACGGGCCGGGCTCGCTCAATAGATTGCTGTCCACCTCGGCCAGAGGGTACTGAGGACCCGTTCGAAAAGAGATCTTTCCAGAGCTGCCAGTCTTTCCTCAGCACCTTGCAAACACATTTTCTACCCTTTAAGCAATCGCACTCGTTAAGTGAAACTGAAAGACAGACAGACACACACACACACACACAGCTCATGACGCTGCATCTGCCAATCCTGTGGGCAAAGGTGCACGTCTGGGTGCGGGTCAGGACAGCGGCGGGCCATGTGCTGCCCGGGCGCCCACTGGACATGGCGGTGATGGGGGAAGCTGAGGCTCGATGGCATGTCACACTGCACAGATGGTGGCCACGAGGGGAGGCAGCACGGCAGGAGGCAATGGCAGCGGGGGAGGCAGGCAGGGCTCAGTCTCACCTCAAAGGCAGGAGGGGTGAACAACTAAAGCTGTTGAGACGGGAACTGAGAAAGGCCACTAGATCAGAAACCAAAGGAGCCAGATAGTAAAGAGCCCTGAGGAAGCAAACTGCAGCCAGGAGAGAAGAGAGAAGAACAGGGCGGTGAGCGGTGTGGTGGCCAGGACAGCACGCGGGCAGTGGCCGGCCTCCCGAAAGGCCACCTGTACCATCCAGCTGGCTGGGTTGGTGTCCTCAGGGAGAAGCATTCCTGGTTACACTCAGGGTCAAAATTGTCCCGCTGCCACCTCATCGAGCAGAGGCCAGTCCCAGCCCCAAGGAGATCTGCAGGCCCCTGACCACAGTCCCTGTGGACACACTGACTCACTGTCCCCAGGGCCTGGACTGAGCTCTCAGAAGAGGGAAGCTGGCCTTTGGGGAGGGCAGGGCAGCTGCGTCCAATGTCACTGCCTGAGGGTACGGGCGACTCTTTCCCCCTGGCTGAGCCAGCAACAGGGAGCCCGCACTTGGCCTTGCTGCTTGGTGGCAGTGGCCCCCGAGGCTGGTCTGGCACTGACCAGGTGAAGTAACCACCTCTCTTTACACGGCCTGAGGCTCAGCGACCTCTGGGCTGGCCCCTCTCCCACTCAGGCCTTGGCCCTCGGTTACCTGCCAAGCCTCCAGCTGCTGCGAGAGGTTCAGTTTCTGCTGAATGGCGTCCAGCAGCTGGCCATTGAGAGCCATCATGTCCATCCGGCACTTGGCCAGCTCCAGCTCCACAGCATTCTTCCTGAAAACAGACAAGCCAGGCAGCATGGAGACTGGGTTTCAGAGCTCCGGGGCAGAAGCAGTGACTGCGAGGGTGCTCCTCCGTCTCCTCTCACCAGGTCTTCTCCCAATTCTCACGAGCACCCTGAGGGCGGAGGGGCAGTTTGCCATGGGACGAAACCGTTTCAACAGGCTTGGATGAAGACAGTGTTCCCAAACTGCCTGTGGGGACGGCTGTGTGGCTCCTCTTGATGTGACCCAACTACCACATGGTAGGATGCGTGACTTCTACGCCAGTCAAACCGTTCATTCACCAACAGTGGGGAATACTCTGGAAGGGCTGCCCCGTGGAGACGAGCCCCAAAGGGGGCCCAGGAGGACCGCACTGGGCATGCCTGGGCTGGGCTGGGGTGGGGGCTGTCTCTCACACGCTTACATTTTTGTCCCTGCATGTCTTGAACATGTGACCTGTATTACGTGTTTGTTTTCCCCAACACTGCTAACCCACCGTTGTGAATGACTCAATGAGTGTTCCCAGGATGACTGCTGGCTTGTGTGCTAGCAGAGGTGCTGGGTCCTTGGGGACGCTGACTGCACTGAGGGCAGGTGGCCCTTTGAGAATCACTCAGGCCACTTGCTCTTTGGCCTTTTCCAACGGATAGTCACACACACCTGGCAGTGCTCGCCTCGTGGGAGGGCGCCCGCGCTCCCGGCAGCGCATAGCGCCCTCGTCCACCCCGCCCCCGCACTGCGGCTGCAGCGGCGGCGGCACCCGCCTCTCCAATCAGCGTCCGGGACTCGGGTGCTGCAGGCTGCCTCCGTCAGGCCGGCTACTATTGGCTGGCGGGGAACTGCGGAAGCCGCCGCGCGCGCCGGTTGCCATGGACGCACGTCCGGGCCGCCGCCTCGGCACCAGAACACGCGCCCAACTCGCGGGCGCCGCGCAGTGGCTGCGGCCCGAGCACTTCCGCCGTCTGCCCGCAGGCGGCGCCCGAGCAGGGTGGAGCCGCGGGAATGTGCTGACTAATGCCCGGGCTAGCCGGGCCCAGGGACCCGGGGGCGCGGGCGGCGTGGGGACCCTGCCTTCCCTTTGCCCCCTGAGGGGCCTCGGTGCCTGTCACTCATGAGAAATGACGGGGGCCGTCCGCAGAGCTGCAGAAGCGGATTCACCCGTTAATCGTTTTCCACGCGTAAGCCGCAGCCCTTGCTCAACAGAAGCACGTTGGCGGTGCGTGCAGTGACGCTGCCCCTGCCCGGGGGCTCGGGGCTTTCTCCTCCAGGGCCCAACCCAGCCTCGGGGCTCGCAATAAGGCTGGCCCAGATGGCTGAATGTGAAGCAAGGCTTCACGTTCCCCAGTCAGCAAGGTGAGCACGAGCTGACCTGTGCTCGCTTACTAACCTCTAAGGAACAGTGTCCCTAGTTGTTCACCACATCTGAGCCTACTTGTAGGGCCGGCTGGCACCTCCCTTTCCCCACCCCACAGCACCTTCCCACACCATGGAACCAGGCCCGGGACAGGGAGGGAGCGCCCAGTGAGCCAGGTAAGCACAAGCAAGCCCGTGCTTATCTTTTTTTTAGTGGGCGAATCACCCCTGAGCCCGGACTAAGGAGCAGCCATGATGGATATAAGTCCCATACAAGTGCGGGCATGGTTCCCTCTCAAGGACAACGTCCACTGCTCTCCCTTCCGGTGCACCATGCTCCCGTCATTGCTAAGGAGTTCTTCTGGAGTGATCTGGCCCCCTCAGCTGCTCCCCACAGGGCTACCAAGGTTCCTAAAGTTCTTCTTACGGGGGCGCCTTCTCCCACCCCGTCAGCCGCCTCCACAAGTGCCGAACAACGAAACTCACTGCCACCCAGTCACATCCTCCTGGACAGAAGACTGCTCCTTGGTTTCTGTGTCTAGGACATGCACCGGGAGGCTTCAGGTCCATTTGGTCCCACTTTTTGTCCAGGGTTGGGGACTGGACAGCATATTCTTTCTCCCTTGCCCCCAACAACCTCCCTGGCTCTAGCTGCCACTTCCTGTCTGGATTCCAAAATAAGGTCTGACAGTGACCTTCAGTGCTGGCCACGAGTTCTTCTCATCTACCAGACCTAGCCCTCCTGCCCCACACTCTAGCAGGCGGAGGGTGAGGTTGGTCTCCAGCTGCAGCCCCTTCTGAGTCTGTAGGGGGAGGTTTGGGACGTGTTGCAATCCCCGCTGGTCCTGTCGCCATGGCTGCCTCCAATCTCAACCTCTCTTTGCTTCCAGAGCTGGTGGGAAGTGACCCACCAATTTCCAATAGGGTTCAGTCCTTACTGCCTCTTGTTATCACTTTATTACCAATTGTAACACACATACCCCTCCTTGTCATGCATAAAGGTATGCTCCCTGCACCTCCCTCTTCTATCACACTGCTGTTCAAGAGTTCACCAAATGAAACCGCTCAGAAAGCACTCTAAAATACATACTACATGGAAAAATGCCAGACACTCAGACTTCCATCCCCCTGCTGCTACAACACCACACAAAACCCAACACACAAGGAGTTCTGGTCGGGCATAGGGTTGAGCAGTTGGCTGATAGCCAAAAGGTTATTGGTGTTTACGCACCAGCAGCAGCTCCACAGCAGTCAGCCCTGGAAATCTGTACCCATAAAGATGCCAGTCCAGGAACCCTAACGGGCAGTTCTACGCGGGGTAGTGTGGTACCCAACGACAGTGTCACACATATGTTGCCATGTATGTACGACAAGGACCTGCAAAATGGGTGCCCCCAATGGTGGAGTGTCTGCAGAGAAGGCTGGGGCTGCAGGGGGCTTCTTTCCCTTGCATTCTTTTGTCGGACTGAACTGTACAGTTGCACGTCTGCACATATTACTGATGTAACTGAAATAGAAAATCCAGGGGCCGGTGCACTCACTTTGCAATGGCCTCGTCCCGGTCCCTGATGGCCTTCTGAAGCTGCTCCTTTGGCTCCTTGTCCTCCGATGTCACTCGGAGCCGGTCTCTCTCTTCCTTCAGCGCAGTCATCTCCATACTCAGCAGTGTCACCTAACGGAGGCCCAAGGAGAAGGGATGTGATCCTGTCACTGCTGACAGGACACTGTCACTGCTAGTGGGGGTGGGGTGGCAGGAGGGGGGCGCTTCCTGTGCCGGAAGTCTCTGAACTTCAGGAAGTCTCTCCAGAGGCATGAATGTCCTGTGCTGGGCCTGGGTACAGTCAAGGGGACAGTGGGGGGGTCCCTGGCATGCTGGGTAAACTATGGGCTAGGAAACACACCCCTTGGACTAAAGCCTCAGGTGTGGTGTCCAGTCACCATCCTCGCAGCATGCATCGCTGCCGTCACCAAGGGCATGACGGCCTGGCTCCTGCCCCTCACCCCTGACCCAGCGGGCCACATCTTCACCACCCCACCCCTCTCCCAGTCAAAGCCATCTTTTACTTCAAATCAGCCCTTGCTGTGGCCTGTGCTTTAGTGACTGAACCACAGCCGCCTCAGGTCCTCGTCCTAACCCTGGGTCATCTTCTGGTGATCACCTGCCCTTCCCAGGGGCTCCCCGGGTGGCCCAGCTGATCCCTCCTGCACACTCTGGGCCCTGCTGGAGCCAGGCCATAGGCAGTGTCCCATCAGCACATTTGCTGTGGACGCCTGTCACTTTGACTACATAGCACCCGGACACCTCTCTCCCAGGGCATTCCTGCTTGTGCTCAGAAAGGAAGCCCGGGATGGGGAGACCCTGCCTCCCTGCTCACTTTGAGCATATTCCTGCGGCTGATGGGAAACCCGCCACAGAGCTCTCGGAATGTCTGCTGAATGGCTGGCGGGGTGGGGGTGGGGGTGGGGGGCCTGCCTCTTATGGCTGCTTGAGTTCAGAGAGGAGTCCTGGGGCCTGGTCCTGTCCTCTTATTAAGTGTCACACACACAGTGACAGCTCTTTGGCAGGGGGATCTGTCCACACCGCCTGCCTTCCTCTCTCCCACAGCGCACACAGGCCACCCTGCAGTCAGTCCCCTCCTCCGTTCTGTGAGTCCCAGGTCTAACCGAGCATGGGCCTACAACTCAGGCTGAGGACCAAGCTTCCTGGAGACTCGAGTGCCCCTGGGCGTCACCAGCCCCTGGGGACCAGCCCTCACCAGAATTCAGTGGGCACCCCACACTGCAGGCTTCTGCTCACAGGACTTGGGCAGGGACACAGTCCTGGCTGTGCTCTGTACTGGGGGTGAGAACCCCTCGGCAGGGACAGTGGGCACACTGGTGTCTAGCCTGAGGCAGACAGCCACCTCTGCTGCGTTCAGGGCAGCTTCTGGGGTCCTGGCAGGGACAGCCTGTCTAGGTGGGAATGAGCCCTGGGTGTGGCCTCCGGGCAGCCAAGGACCAGGCAGGTGCTCATCAGCCAGCTGAGAAGAGAGCAGGTGAGCCTATGGTGAGTTGGGAACGCCAATACGTAATGCGCTCCAGCTGAAACCTTGGGAGAACCCAGTAGAGGCAGAGCTTCTCTCCAGTCTGCTGTGGACAAGGGATGAGATTTTAAACTTTCTCTGAAAGAGGAAACTAAAAGGTTACTCTTCTCCTTCCTCAGATGGCTGAGAGCCTTAAATGAGTTACACAGTATCCAGGGCCTGTCTTTCTGAGGATGAGCCTGCTGGTTCATACATCAAGTGAGGCTACTTCCACGAGTCCCTTTTCCCAAACACAGTGGGCGTCTCCTGGAGACCTGAGGCCCCTTGCCCATTGCCCCAGACCAGAGCAAGATGAAATATGAATGAGGGTCACAATGGCAGGGGAAGGGGGTGCTCCCCAGGGTGCCGAGGGGCACTTGAGGGCTAATGGAGTTGAGCTGCATGCAGCTGGGAGGGGAGGGTCTTGCAGGCAGAGAGCGCGGGAGACCAGCCCCAGGTGTGGAAACACTCGGGCAGGTGTGCCACACCCCTCCAGAGGCCTATGTTCTCACTGCTAACACGGGGAGGGGGGTGGTGGAGGGAGGGAAGAACAGAGACCAGGCGGCCATGTAGGCCCAAGGCTTCCCATTTCTTGATAATAGGGAGCCAGCTGAGAAGTCACTAGATTCTAGGTGACTAGAAGGATATGCCAATTTCAAGTCCTGCTTCAGGAGGATCAATTCCAATCAGTCGGAGTAAGGCAGGGGCAAGGACAAAGGGCAGCGACCCCCAAAGGCTGTGTGAGAGTAGGGAGGCCAGAGCGGGCACTGGCTGCGTGCGGCAGGAAGGGAGCGTGCCGGGGTGTGCAAGTTGTTCTAGTGAGGCCTGGAGTGCACCCCAGAAGGTTCTCTTGTGTTTCCGAGTCCAGTTCTGGAGTCGCTGGCGTGCAGGCTCGTAAAGGATTCCAACACCAGGCCTAGGCTTTCCCACCGAGCCTCCTGCAGCTGTCACCAGGGGCCCTGAACAGACAGGTGAGCTGTGGGGGAGCGGAGGCCCATGCTGGCCACACAAGGGCACGGAGCTGGGACTTGGGTGCTAAGGCGGCCGGAGAATGGCACAGGCTGGCTTCCGGGTCAGGCTGTGGTCTCCCCTCGGCCAGCCTGTTACATTACACTGATGCTTTCTCGTTAAACGTGTGATTAAGCTTCTGGCAGTTTTGCGATGTCCCAGGCCCTATACCTTTTGCCTCTGGGAGAAGAGTGTTTACTCAGGTGGGGAAGCAGTGGGCTCTGAGCAGGGACCCTTTGGGCGGTGAGGTGTTGTTGGGTGGAACCTTGGTCCCCCTCACCATGTCCCACCAGGGTTCAGAGCAGTTCTGCCTGCCCCCATCCTGAGAGTCCCGCTGGCCGGTGCCTCTCAGCCAAGCCATGCTCTGCGGCTGCTAACCTGGGTCGTGTGACCGCTGCGGTGAAGGCAGCCACCTCAAGCTCACTCTGATCTGCACCCCATCCCCGGGGGCCTCTCTGGGGGAAGGTCTCCTGCATTGAGCATTAGGGGAGAGATGACCACCAGTGGGCCCTGTGTCCATCTGCTCTGTGGATTATTTGAAAGGAGGTCCATGGAACTTGGCTGAAACCAGTAAGGAGGGGAATTTTGAAGGCGCCCTGGTGGCGCAGTGGTTACAATGGGCTGTTAACCGTGAGGTCAGCAGTTCAAAATCAGTAGTCGCTCCTAGGGATAAAGATGAGGCTTTATACTTCTGCAGAGTGATGGTCTTGACTCTGCCCTATCGGGTCACTATGAGTTTGAACTGACTCACGGGCAGCGGGTTTGGTTTTTGGTTCCTGGTGGAGGCAGCTTCCTAAGGAGTTCCGGCACCAGGCTGACTCTCACCAACCACCGTTTTCTTTTGTTTACAAATGGGAGGCTCTCCTCTGAGGAGCAGAGGTGAAGGAACAAACAGCAGCCAGCAGCAAGAGCTTGAGGAGGAGGAGGAGGAGGAGGAGGAGGAGAGCAGAAGTCCCTTCTAATATAAAATCTGAGCACATGGGAATCCAGCCTTCTTAATTCTTCCCAAGATAGGGGGATCTGACCCTGAGTTAGAACCACTCCCACCTAGAATCACAAGTTCTAGCACGGCCTCCCCCTGCCCAGCTCCAGCCTAACCTCCCAGGGTATGGCCAGGACCAGCCCCGGCTCTAAACAGCATCTGTCCTCACAGAAAGAAGAGCAGTCCTGGTGGTGGGTGGGCCTCCCCCTGTTTTCTGAGAGGATGGATATGAACAGGACAAAACCGGGAACTTATTTCTAGAAGTCTGGTAACTGTAAGACCTGACTGAAGCAGAGGCCTAGCTTTAGTCCAGGCTCAGAAACCTTGTGTCGCAAGAAGAGATGAAGCGCTGTGGACAGGGAAAGAGAGGGACAGGCTGGGTAGGGGCGGGGTCTCAAAGGACCCATGGGCAGGGTGCCCACAGGAGGAGGGACTTGCACATGGCCCTAGCCAGAAGGAGGAGGCTTCATGTCCTAGAAAATTCTAGAAGCCCCTTTCTGAGTGGGGCTGCTCCTCGGCCCTCTACATCTTTCCAGAGCTGACTGCAGTCACATCTCTCCAGCACTCCAAACAAGGAGAGGACAGGGGCAGCTGTCTGGAGTTCTTTCACAGGCAAACAGCAGGCCTCTGTGGGGAGGGAGGTATAAGGTGGGGGCATGCCTGCCCAGCAGCTCTTGGAAGGAGCACCCCATTGTGTTTGGGGAACCGGGGCTTTTCACTGGCCAGCCCGCGCTGCCGGCCTCTGGCTCTGGGGGCAGGAAGGAGTGTGTTCTAGAGGAGAGGAGGGCAGGCTAGCTGCACCTCTGCCAACTTTACTTTGGGGTCACCCCGAGGGCTGGTTGGTTCCCTTTCCTGCAGACACCAGCTCACCTCGATTTTAGGTCGCAGTCCTGAGGTCTTTTGGAGGGAAGCCCCCTCTCCAATGCAAGTGGGGAGGAGCAGGTCCAGGGAGAGTCCCAGCCCCGTGCACATTCCCTGCCCTGGACTGCACATTGGGGAGCTCACCTGGCTGTGGAGTTGCTGCAGCTCTTCTAGGCTTTGCCTCAGTTTACCCCTCTCTCCCTCCATGAGCTCCCTGAGGGCTCTTGAGTCCTCACTGGTCTGCCTTATCTGTTCTTCTAAGGAGTCATCCTCAATCCTCCGGGAACTCTGAGGGCAGAGTGTGAGGTGAGAGAAGGGGCGGGGGTGTGAGGTGAGAGAAGGGGTGGGGGGGGAGGGATGGTGACGGGAACAGGGAGGGCAGGAAGGAGAGGAGAGGGGGTGCAGAAAGAAAGTTAGGGCGGAAAGCTGCTCTTGCAAACAACAGCTGGAGATGTCCCATTTCCGGGGCTGTGTGAGATGTTCCTTCTTGTCGGAGCTCGTGGGAAGGGACTGGTCTGCGTGGAATGGCACAGACTCACTCTCCCTCACCGAGGCTGGCCTCCCTAGGCCTTGGCAACTGCCCCATCAGTCAAATCCCCAGAGCACCCTACCGCCCAGGTTCACCTCCGAGAGACACAACTGCTGTGTCAGAAAATGAAACCCCGGTAGTCTGGAGCCCTGGCACATGGCAGGAGGGTGAAGCTGCAGCCAGCGGCCCTCTGTGCCGGGGGAACCACCCTCTGGGAGGGCCCCAGGATCTGGAATTCTAAAAGGCCTGTGCACTTGAGCTCAGCTGTCTCAACTCACGTAATTCAGCTCTTCGGGCTCTGAAGGGTAACCAGCCACTGGCACCAGCACACTGTGTCTCGTGGCGGCAGGGGGAGCATCTGGAGCCTTCTCCCTGGGACCCCTGGCCCTAGGACCCAGTACTCTCAGACCAGTAACGGGGGCATCAGCAGGGCCCACCTCTGCTCCTGCTCTGGGTCTCAGCACCCCGGCTGAGGCACCTACCGTGGGCTCCATGCCATCGACGGTGCTCTGTATCAGTCGCTTGAGCTCGCTGAGGGCAGTGCGCAAGCTGCCAGCTGGCACGTCCTTGGCGGATGAGGTTTCGGAGGACTCGTCCATGGAGGAGTCCGTGGAGACGGCCGAGTCAGCGCTGTCGTTTCCACGAAGGTGGGAGCAGAGGTAGCGCACCTGGCAGTAGGCTTCCCAGAGCTGCAGCCTCAGCTGCAAAGGACAGAGACAACTCTTGCCTATGGGTTCCCGAGAGGACGGAACCCAGTGCACCGGTTCTGGGAAAGGGAGCTTTCTCTCTCTTTGTCTTAGGCCACCCGCCTGTCCCAAGAAGCACTGATACTTCTTTTGGGCAAAATATGTATCTGCACAACTAGCTGCCATCGAGTCAATTCTAACTCACGGCAACCGTCTGAGACATAGTGGAGCTGCTCCACAGGGTCTCTGAGTGGCTAGTGGGTTTGAACTGCCGACCTTGCAGTTAGCTGCCCAACAGTGAACCTCCTGTGCCACCAGGGAACCTCCAGTATGTCGTCCATATGGACACACGGTTCTTTCTCTTCCTGTCTGTTGGTCACTGCCACCGGCCATCTACAGGACTGCCTTATGGAAGCAGTCTTTCTGGCAGAATGAGACAGTGCTTCGGGGATGAATAGTTACGGGTGGCATGAAAAGCCGAGTGGGTGGAGTGGATGGATCACCAACGTTCTAGAGCGTGGTCAGTCCACACAGGAGGCTGATGCACATGGCTGAGCCTATGACACTGTCCTCTGGCCGTTCTGCTCTTAACGCCTCAGTGGACATGGGTGTGGAGAGGGAGGGCCAGGAACCTGCTGCTTCCTGACAGCTGGCATCACAGGCCCTGAGCAGGAGGGCGGGTAGGCCTCTGGAGTCCAGGGCTCGACCCGGGTCTCCCTTGGGAAGGGGTGAGGGATGCTGATGGGCACCTGCTCCCTCTCCTGCTCCAGCTCCTCAGCCTCCATGCTCTGCTCTATCTCTGACAGGAGGGAGGTGCTGGTGGCGGCAGAACTCTGCAGACTCCTCTCTTCCGTCAGTTCTTCCACCTTCACCTGCAGCTGCCGGTAGGAGAGGCGCACCTCCTGGAGCTCCACTTGGCTCTGATGCAGCTTTCAACGACAAGGAAATGATGGTGGTCAGGTAGGCCAAGCATCAGCACTTATGTGTGTGCACACCTACACACACACATACGTACATACATACATCCCAACCCTAACTGGCTGCTTCTCTCAATCCTATAGGAGAGAGGCCTCTCAGATGCTATCAGGGTGTTAGGAGACTCTAGACTGGGGGACCCTGAGGGGCAGCAACTGTTTCCTCTTTTTTGCAACTGTTTCTTTGCTAACAGATTCCAGGAGGAATGAGGGGGGAACAGATTTACGGATGAAATGCAAACTCAAAAGCTTATCAACCAACTGCAATATGTGGGCCTATTTTCATTTGTTTCTTGACTCAGCAAAAATGGTTGGAAATTTCATGACACGGTGATTTGAAATCCTGAGCACTGAGTACTCGATGGTGTTGGTGCAGTCATGTTCATTTTGTAGGGATCACAGTAGCCAGCGGGTAGCCTTTGAAGGCCCTGGAGCCCTGGGGGAGGAGTGGCTATGGTAGGCTGCTGACCACAGGGCCACCAGCCATTGGAAGCCACAGCCGCTCCCCGGGGGCTTAGTACAGTCGCGGACACCCTCAGGGGCAGATGCGTTCTGTCGTGGGGTTGCTATGAGTTGGAATGGACTTGATGGCAGTGAGGTTAAATCTTTTAGCCCCACACCGTCATCCAGTTGATTGACTCAGAAAGATCCTGTGAGACAGGACAGGGACTCACAGGGCTTTCCAACGTGTCATCTTCATGGAAGCGGACGGCTGCATCTTGCTCTTTCTCTCACAGAGGGGCTGGCGTGCACGTCACAGACCTTTCTGCCAGCAGCCAAGCCCTTAGTCACTGTCCTTGCATCTCTTAGGTGTGGACCCAACAGAAACGACTGCCCACGTGGCCAAGTGTTCAGACAGGATCCTCAGAGCATTCGGCATCATGCCTTTGAATGGGAAACAGTTCAAATGCCGATATGGACAGGATGAGTACGTAACCGGTGGCAGATTCCTGTGAGAATGCTACACCGCAGCAACAAAGGACCCAATGGCACAACATGGATGGCTCTCACAGGCACAGGCTCACCAGAAGTCGGACAGAGAGTGTGCACGTGACTGCCAGCGGAGGAATTGGCCAGGTGTTGGCAGGGAGGGTTGGTGTCTGAGGTATGGACGATGTTGTGTCTGGATCCGACTGGTGGTGGTTAGATGCCAGCAAGTCAACTGCGACTCACAGCGACCCTATCTTTGTACAACAGAACGAAGCACCGGCAAATCCCGGGCCGTCTTCACAACTGCTGTTTACGTTCCAGCCCGTTGTTACAGCCACTGTATCAATCCATCTTGTTGAGAGTCTTCCTCTTTTTCACTGTCCCTCGACTTTACCAAGCATGGTGCCCTTTTCCAGGGACTGGTCTCTCCAAATAACATGTCCAAAATACATCCCGCCTTCCTTGCCTCTAAGGAGCATTCTGGCTGTACTTCTTCCAAGAAAGATTTGTTGTTCTCCTGGCACTCCATGGTAAAGTCACTGGTCTCCATCCAAACCGCAATTGAAATGCCCTCCTGGGGCATATTTACCCTCTTCAGATCTCTGCACTTTAATATACGAGGGGATACCCCCAAAAAATCCCCATAATTTTTCCCCCAAAGCTATGTATTAAATTTTTTTATTTTAGAAAACAACCTTATCACCTTCAAAGTACTCTCCACAATGCTTAATACATTTGTCAAATCTGCAGTTCCATTCTTCGAAATGATTTTCAAACTCATCTGTTTGAATGGCTGACAGACCTCCCTCTTTCGTCGTCCCCCCACCTCTTCTATGTCATCAAATTGCTGTCCTTTCATGTTTCTTGTCATTCGAGGAAGGTGCATGAAGCAAGAGAGGCATGCTGGTTTGTTTCCCCCAAAACTGGTGCACTGAGATGGCTGTGTGAGCAGGTGTGCTGTTGTGGTGGCAAAACCAGTCCCCCATCTTCCACATATCAGGCCTTTTTTGTCATACAATTTAACACAAATATTTCAGAACCTCTAAATAGAAAGCTTGATTAACAGTCTGACCTGGTGGAATGAATTCCAAATGCACTACAAGTTGACATTTTTGTCCAGAATGACGTTTGTCATGAATCAACATTTTCTCCTCTTTTGAAATGAGAAAGCCACTTATACACTGGACTTTTTCCCATAGCGTTGTCCGTGTAAGCTGTGCTCAACATTTCAACAATTTCTGTGGCAATTTTCCCAAGCAGGACACAAAATTTCACAGCCACACACGGTTCTCTTAAATCGAACCTCACAAAATACAAAGTTAGAGTGAAGCTGCTTTTACAAAAAAAATAACTGTGAGCAGAGAGAACCTTCCCAGGTGATGCCACGGGGTGTACTAACTCATAGCAACTTATTGGATGCTCTCCTAGCAGGAACACCACAAAAGCTCTGCTCCACCCAACTTAATTCCATTTGGGGGGGGGGGGAAACCCTAGTATATATGCTATATTTTAATGATAAAAAATGAGGGGAAATGGGTATTTAGAAAGAAGCTAGGATTGGGTTTGGAACAACTCCAAACTCTTCGTAATACCAGTTTTTTAACTCAAGGGGGTAAGAACAAGATCTGTGTCATTTGTCACATTGTAAAGATAAGTTTCAGGCTCAGGGCATCCCATCCCTAGGTGTCACCTGATCCCTTGTTGCCCAGACCAAGGAGTTGAGCTGCAGGTAAAATGTGACTTTCACCAGACCCTTGTGAAGCAGAGCTGGACCCATGACTCATGGTCCAGTACTGTGTCCACTTCTCCACCCTTTGTTCACCACAGGCTGAGGAGATGCTAATCTGTTCTCCCGAGTTCTGCAGAAGTCCCAGAGTTCTACCACTCGCTCTCATATCTCCCCTTGCCTAACCTGAGTCCTTCTTCCTGCCTAGGCAGCCACTTGTTCTTTGGCAGTCCTTCCTGAAGGCCAGAAAGAGGGAATTACATAGAGAAATTCCTTCCAGATATCGTCCATCCTGCAAGCTGATTCCTTACATATAAGAGGGCTTCAAAAATTTATGGATAAGGGGGATTTAAGTGGGTAAGATGGGTGGTTTTCCATATGAACTTTCTGAAGCTCCCTCATACATTATACATCCTTTACACTTTGCCAAATCTTTCTCCATTAAAAAAAAATGCTGTTTGGTTGAGAATGCACACAGCCAAACATACACCAATCGAGTCATATGTACAAGTGAGTGCCAAGATCACCTACTTTGAATGGTGCAACTAGTCTCACCTTTTCCTGACTTGTTCCTCATTAAATCGCTACCTCTCCTAGATTATCTTTTGATTGGCTGTTTGATCCCATACAGAGAGTTCTTCAAAAAACAGCATGTTTTCCCCTATGGAAGGGCCGCGGGAGGACACGAGCCAGTCAGGGTGCAGTGTAGCAGTGATGAAACGTACAACTTTCCTCTAGCTCCTAAATGCTTCACCCCTTCCCCACTATCATGATCCCAATTCTACCTTACAAATCTGAGGAGGTACACTGGTACAGACAGGAACTGGAAACACAGGGAATCCAGGACAGATGATCCCCTCAGGACCAGTGCTGAGAGTGGTGATACCGGGAGGGTGGTGGGAGGGTGGGGTAGAGAGGGGGAACCGATTACAAGGATCTACATATAACCTCCTCCCTGGGAGACAGACAACAGATAAGTGGGTGAAGGGAGATGTCAGACAGTGTAAGATATGACAAAATAGTAATTTCTAAATTATCAAGGGTTCATGAGGGAAGAAGAAGGGGGAAAAATGAGGATCTGATGCCAGGGGCTTACATGGAGAGCAACTGTTTTGAGAATGATGAGGGTAACGAATGCACTAATGTGCTTTACACATTTGATTTATGTATAGGTTGTGATAAGAGCTGTACGAGCCCTAATAAAATGATTTAAAAAAACGAACATGTTTAAGGCAGACATTTTCCCCAGGTAAGCGAAGCTACTGTTGAGATAAGAGCTGGAGCAGAAGTACTAACCACATTGTTAGGCCAAGAACTGGCCTGGCTCATGAAAACATCCCCTAAACCTACAAAGCCAGGACCGCAAACCATGGTGTTTGATTGTACGTAAGCACAGCCTCGGTAGCTTCTCTCCCCCCGCCCCCAACTGTTGCTGGAAATGGAACACATAATATTTGCCAAATCAATGATTTAAAGGTTTGCAACTCAGTGACCTACAATGAGCAGCTGTGTAACCTTGCCCTTAATTCATGGACAGCACCCCACGCCTGCCCTAATCGTCATTAACCGTTTCTCTGCTCTTTCCTTTCCTTGGTAAGCACTAATAAACTCTGGCATATATCTCTAGGTCTTCTAAAAAATCCTCTGTATATATGGGAGGTTGGATGATGTTTTTCTCCCCCCGCCGGATAATATTTTTCTTCTTGTGTTTGACTCATTTCACTCAGCATAATGTCTTCGATTGCCACTCATGCTGGGCAGGCCTCAGGGCGTCATTTCTTCTCCTGGCCGAGGAGCGCGCCATTGTACACACGCTGCATTCTGCTTGCCCATCCATCCGGGCACTGAGGCGGCTTCCACCCTTTGGCTGTTGGGAACAGTGCTGCAATGAACGCTGGTGTCGCCGTCTCTTGCAGAGTCTCTGCTTTCCAGCCTCTTGAGTTTCTCTTGTTTTGTAAATGATTCCCAGAATCTGGCATTCTAGAGCTGGCAGGGCCAGAGATGAACCAGCTACCATCTTAGGTTCCCGATGATACAACTGAGTGAGGCCCCGAGAAGGGGGTGATTGATACTAGTGGTGCAGAGGGCACAGCAGCCCAGGATGACTGCCTATGGACAGATACGCCGCCCCTCTCTCCATGAGCCCTTCAGGGTGGTGCCGGCAGCTGGGCCCCTCCACCCGGTGAGGCCGTCACTGCTGAGTGTAACGAGAGGACTGCACGTGGCCGCTGGAAGCCAGGCATTTGTGCGCCCCTCACTACGACAGCCCTGCTTTTCACAGACAGACCTCGCCACAGACATTCCAGGCAGCGTACTCACCATAGCACTATGACTAGGCCTGTATCCGAGTGCGAGACCCTGTCCTGTATTTGGGGACCGCCCCGTCGTACCCCTATCGGACCAGTATTAGAAGATTGGATGGAGGAAGGCCTGCCTGAGATTTAAATGGAATGAATTTGTCTTTTATAAGTTGGCCTTTCTAGGCTTGACCCTGTATTGGTCTTTGCCAGGTTCTTGGCCAAGTGGCCTTGGGCTGTCAACAGAGCTGGAGAGACCAGGAGGCAGTGGCAGCTCCTCAGAGCTAAGTTCTCCTAAATGGAATAATCTCACCGGCAAGGCCTTCAGCCAATCCGCTAGGCGCCCTGGAAGTCTCACCTTTGCCAGTCGGTATCAGGACACGGGTGACTAATGGCCTCAGTGGGCGGAATGAGTCCTAACTAGCAAGGGCTTGGAGCTCAGCTGCTCAGAAAGAGAAAAAGGCATTGGCAGGCCTGCTTTGCATGCTTCCCGTGGATCAGCAGTACCTGCTGGTCTGGCGGGAACTTCTCCAACCCCAGGTCAGAGGAAATTCAGAGAGGAGAAATCAGGGCTTTAAAAAGGCAGAAAAGGCATTCCCAGGAAGCATTTGGCACAGAGTTGCAAGCAGTAAATTAAACTGGCAAAATGTTTGACGATTATTTTCTAGACAACTCCACATCTCAGCAGGAGAAGTTCAGCTCAGACAAGTACAAATACTTCGGCCCTGGACAAAATTAGTTCAATTACTCATGCACATTCAAAGGTGCTTAATTAAGTGTAACAGTATGATCAGGTCAGGTCTGCACTCTCGGGTCAGGAGCCAATCTACTAAGTGGGCAGATGCGGAAAAGCAAATCAGAGGAGAGGCTAGCTGTCTGTATGCGAGCGCCCTAGGATAAAGAATGCCGCACTTTGTAGGACAGACAGAGATGACACTGTGCTTCCACAAATGCCTGTGTCTGAGTCCCTGGCCAAGTGTAAGAACTCACAACACTCAAGCTCTTCGGAGTCAGCGGAGGTGGGGACATCCCCTTCACCTGACACGCGTGGGAACCGAGTCAGAGCTAGCTTGGACGCCACATCCTGCTCTCTGGGCTGGCCCACAGTGCGTCTCATCTGTGCCCCCAGCTGATGAGCTCTGCCCACTGCTCATGGACCCATGGACTAGGTATTACATGTTTAGCAAATGCTAGCTATGGGCAGGGTGCTCAGAAATGAATAATTCTTAATACCTGTTATCAGAATAAAATAAGAGTGGCATGTGATTAGTGACTTTAGAAGACATCCTTCTGACAGCAGAACTTGTGAGCAGCAGACCCACATACAGCACTGCAGATACAGCGGAATGACCCTGGTTGTGGCATGGGTCACGGGAGGGCGCAGGCCTGTCGCCCCACCTGCTCAGCCTCTCTCTCACCACTTGTCTGAGGAAAAGAGTTGACAGCCATGGGTTCCTATACCATTTAGGGTCACTCGGTCTATGTTTTACAAGTCAGATTTAGAGCCAGGAGGCTATCACATGAGCAGAGTCTCTGAGTCGTGGAATAGTTAAGCACTGACTACTCACTACGAACCCACCCAGAGGTGCCTTGGAAGAAAGTTCTGGGGGGGTCTACTTTTGAAAGGTCTCATCCCTGAAAATCCTACGGAGTTGAGTCCTACTCAACACACGTAAGGCCCCCAGAAATCAACCCTGACAGCAGCAGGCTTGGTTTGGTTGACTTGAGTGTGCTGGAATTAGTTCCGTATCAATTCTGACCATGTCAACAACAGACAGGGCTTTCTGGAAGGCACTGGGCTCCATTAACAGCTTAAGGAGGTTTTCACACAAACAGAAGGACCCAAACTACAAATGACGGGGAAACTACGCGTCCACCTACATGAAGTACCTAGAATGGGCCAACACTGAGAGGCAAGGTTGGCTGGTGGTTTCCAGAGGCAGGTGGGAAGGGGAGGGAGGAGCTATTGCTTACAGAATCCTGAGTTTCTGTTCAAAGTGATGAATAAAATTGGAAATGGACAGCAGTGATGGTTGCATGACACGCAAAATGCCATTAGTGTCAGTGAAGTGGACACGGACAAACGGCAACTTCTTTGTTCCATACACACCACCACCACCAGCCCTGAAATGAAAAGAACTCTTTCCCCTCTTGAAAACTGAGGTTTCAGTCAACCCCACTTTCTTTTAAACATCTTCTAAGTCCTTCTCAGAGCTCAGGGAGGACATAGAAAACATGGAGGGCGTGAGGAGGAGAGCTGCCAATAGTCCTCAAATAGGTTAATCACTCAGATGATAGCTTAGCTAACAAATCTTAATCTGAGATGCCCTTTCTTTACCCAGAGCCCTGGCTTTCCTGAACAACATACACTTGAACTCAGCGGGCACCCTCAGTGGCCAATGCTTTGGACAGGAACCACCTGGTACACCGTGGCCCAGCTCTGTGTGGGTGATGCTGGTCCCACATTCTCAGGGAAGGGGTGTCCCGCTGGCCGCTGGTCTCAGTTGCTCGAGGCTGGCCCGGCACAGCTTCCTTGGCTGCAACTGCTACTCTTGGTTCTGGGGAAGCTGAGGGTGTTTTAATCTTTTTATTTTGAGGGGTGGCTGCTTGTCAAGTGAGGGCTTGGGGACTCAGTGGAGGCCTAATGGCAGTTCTCAAGTAAGTACAAATATGGTCGCTGAGCACTTCCCTTGAGAGAGAGAACAAAGGGATATAATTAGGCACACAGAGGGGTCAGCCTGTGCCTCCTGTGGCAGTCACCAGAGCAGAAACAGCGTCTTGCTGTGTTCAGTGGGCGATTTCTTGGTTCTCTCTGTGCCCACCAGAGCAGGAGCACAGGGTACTGCCAGGTGAGCACAGAAAGCCCCAGGTTCCCTGAGATCTTCTGGCAGGAGCCTCCCAGGCCCCCGGCCATGTCCAACAGCCAAAAAGAACCCCACAGCGCTGCTCCACCCGCCAGGGGACAGGACGGAAACAAGCTGGAGGGAAGACCTAGGGGTACACTTTCCTGGGGTAGGGCCAGAGGGCCCTTGGGGACCTCAGTGCCACCTACCCCGGACCTGGGGGGAGGGGTGCTGGCCTTCCAGCCAGGGCCTGTCTCTGCACATACCTGTAGGTCTTTGTCGTGGCTCTGCCGCTCCAGGATCAGCACCCGGTCCTGCAACTCCTCCACGGTCCCCTGGAGCAGGTCGTTCTCCTCCAAGGTGCTACTTAGGCGATGCTCCAGCTCCCGCTTCCGATCCGACAGCATCTTTATCTGAAAGGGTGGAGAGCCACAGGGGTGGTGTGGGGTAACTCTGGGCTGACTTGCTTCGCTCCACCACTGACCATCACCCCCACTCCCACCTCCAGGCGCGTGTGCTGTCCTGGGGTTCTGTGCCCTGACTCCGTGAAAATGCTGTGCAATCCTAGGCTCA
This sequence comes from Tenrec ecaudatus, assembly GCF_050624435.1. Lineage (NCBI taxonomy): Eukaryota > Metazoa > Chordata > Mammalia > Afrosoricida > Tenrecidae > Tenrec > Tenrec ecaudatus. Next base: position 9,362,055 of record NC_134545.1, read on the forward strand.
AGAGAAAACTCCTCCCCTCTAGAAACCTGTCGGGGAAGGGGTGGGAGCCAGCTTTCGGGAAACTGGAATGTCCGATGCCAGGCAGAGGAAGGAAGGCCAGGGCTCTGGAAATTCCAGAGATAACCACCAGGGCCCCACCTTTCCAGTCTGCCCCCAGCTTTACCCCGAGAGCCCACAGTCCTACTCTTTCCTTTCCCTTGTCCTATACCCGGGATTCCCACTCTCCTTCCCCACTGCTGTTCTGGCTGCCTCGGAGCTCAGCCCTGAGTCAGTGTAGGAATGGACAAAGTTGTCCCCGAGTCTGCCTGCCTGAGTCCCGGGCAGTGACCTGTCAGAGACACAAGTGACTGATTGCCTGCCCATTGTTCATTGCACTTGTGAATCAAAGCCAATCCTTTGCTCTTATTATCTGGGATAGTCTGTGGAGTACCTAGCCAGCCTCCAGAGAGACACGTTTGTGTAGGAAGGTCTAGTCTCTCCAGTGTCAGTGAGAAAACGGAGATTAGTCCCCCTGGCTTCCCAGGGGTGCAAGGCAGCGAGGCATTTGGTCGGCTTTCTCCCAGGCTCAGGCGACAGAGTGCCTCGCTAGGTCTGCCACTGCTTTCTGGCTTCTCAGCCCTGCAGGTCTCCTGGCTCCTCCCATGCATTTACCAGTCCCCTACTGGAACAATTTCTCAGCCAGCTTCTGGTTGTAAACAGTCTCTTCCCCGTGGTTAATTAGGATGTTCCCATGTGCTCTGGGCCGGCCTGGATTTCAATTCCTGAGGCTTTGATTTGGTGACGTTCTGTGCGTCAGCCTCAGAGTTCTTCCGGGAGAGAGAGACTCTAATTGAGTGAGCCCCGCCCACTCGTCCCCTGGGCATTTGGGCGATTTTCACTCTGTGGTCGCATTCTGTGTGCTGGGCATAGATCTCCCCTGGCCACCCTTCAATCAGATAGGATGCCATCCTAGGGAAGCGAAGTATGTGGTCTTTGTCCAGAGAGATTGGGTATCTGGCTGGACAAAGAGACTGTCTCTCAAGTGTGCACCTGGGTGAGGGACCAAAGGCAGCAGGTGCCTTTGGTGAATGTGCCCACTCTTCCTGACGCGGAAGCAAAGTTATTCCCGGGAAGGGAGTTCATACTCTAGTTAATTTACACGTAACTACCCTCTGACCTTGACTTCTCTTCCCCGGGGATCATCTTTGTCCTCCCAAGTGCCACTCGGTGAAGTCATGAGGCAATGCAGGTCTGACCTTGCTTTTAAAAACAGTGGTGATACCGAAATGAAGCAAGGAATTGGCAATAGGCCGCCAACTCCCTCACCTCTCCCAACACACCCTGAAACTCATCACCAATGCTGTCAGTGAGCGTTCGTAGGAATGCCCCGGAGTCGAGAAGAAAGATGGAGGAGGAGGGGGGAAGAGGAAGACGGGCAGTGGAAGGACTCAAAGCCTGGCCAACCGAGGCACCTGACGGGCAAATCATGCACACAAGCGGTCACAGACACGCATGCTAAACCAACCCCACGCGAGCAAGCGAGCGAGCGAGTGAGCAGTCTCTACTTACTTCAAGAACCTGCTGCTCAGTGCCAGGGGGAATTCCAAGGGAAGGGAAGAGGGCAGAGGGTGGGAGGCAGGAGAAAAGAGAAGATATTGATAGGTTGTAGGAAAAAACTGTCTTCAGGCGATTGATGGATCAGGGAAGCAGCCTAGCCAGGGTGGGCTTCTGGAGCCCACGCCACAGCACAGTGGGGTGAGCATTCAGAGGGAGCCTGGCTGCCCTTCAATGCTCTACTTGGCTGCTGTTGGAACACTTAGCCCGGGGATCTGAGGAGGTGAGTAGGCGGAAGCCTCCCCAGGGAGGGCCAGTTTGGGGTAGTGAGAAGGCCCTCCTGCTCTCCGTACCTCCCACAACTGGATTCTCACTGGTTTAACCCTTGGGTGCTACTTCCTCCCTCCCTCCCCTCTTCCCTCCTGTCTACTTGGTGCCTCAGACCCTGGCTGACATTTTTTCTGGCCTCTCTGAGTCACCACACCATGTGCGTCCCACATATGAACTCTCAACGACCCTCTGAGGCAAGTACTTCCAGGGCCCGCCCTTCAAGACGAGCAGCTTAGAAATCTAAGCCATGTGTGGCTGAGTCCATGCTGCCCCCTGGCCAGCCCATGGTCAAGTGGGCTAAACTGGGCAAGGCTTTGGAGGGGCCAACATACTCAGCAAAAGGCAGGTCACTCATGATTTCAATCCCCTCGGCAGGAAATGGAAGCAGTCCCTCCACAACTTGATTTCCCAGGTAACAAACAGGCCCCCCAGAGGGGCATGGGCCACATGTTCCCCATTTAGCACTTCATAGCCCTGTCTATGGTGATTGTAGTCACACTTCTATGGAGGCGGCTTTGTTCCCTGGTTCAGAGCACCCCCGCCCCAGTCAGAAAACTCCAGTGCAGGCCCTCCAATGAGAAAAGCACTTTCATCCCCCAGCATTGCCACGTGGGAGATTCACCTCAGCCTGCAGACTCTCCAGCCGAATGATGTGCTGGTTGGTGGACGAGTTTTTCTCCCGGAAGTCTTCTCTCAGAGCGTGGACTTGCATGGAGAGCTGTCTCTCAACTTCTGATGCCTGTGAACAGAGGAACCCTCCTGAGTGAATTTCGGAAGTTGTGCAGAGGAAATCTGTGAAGATGTTTGCCTTTCCTTTCTCACGCATCTCTTTGCATTGCTCCACTCTAGGAGTAAGGACTAGATGGGGTGCTGGTCTAACCCAGCCCTGGTCCACGTGTTCTCAAGGCCAAAATAGGACCAGTCCCCATGCCCACCGCTACCATATGATGACCAGGTTTAAGGCCACTGTACTGATATGGGGTGGGGGAGAACCCCAAAACAGAAGAGTAAGCTCTCAATGCTAAATATTGTTTTTATCATTACTCTGCATGAAATAGAGGCCAGCCAGCCTCGAGGCTGTTGATGGCACAGAACTGCCCCCATCTGGTTTCTAGGCTGCAATCTTTTTGACATTTTATTAGGGACTCATACAACTCTTACCACAATCCATACATACATCAATTTCTAGGCTGCAATCTTTACAAGAGTAAATCGCTTGGTCTTTCTCCTGCAGAGCTGCTGGTGGGGTCAAACGATCAAGCTTTCGGTTGGCAGCTGCGTTACTTAACTTAAGCCACCAGGGCTCCTTGTTGAAACCAGCGAACGTTAACGCGCCACTCGGTGCACCAGCACCTTCTCTTGATGCTGCGGAGAATGCTCACTGGGTGACCCATGGACTCCTGCCCACCGCTGGGGGCAAAACCAGACCCTGGACCCTTAGTGCTGCCGAGCCACACCACAAGTGAAAGAGGCACCTTGATGTCTTGCTTTCAAAGGCCAACTGGGGTCGGAAAGCTTTATGGGGTCCTGGGAGAGTTCACTGTGTAAGTGTGAACGGCTAGGAAAGGCATTTATGAGGAAGGAGGGAACGTGAGAATCCTGAAAGAGCAGGCATGCTGTTCACTAAGGCTCGCGCAGTAACGGCTACACACTCAGTCGTTCTTTCAGCTTCAAGTGCTGAGTAATCATCTGCCCATCTTTTTTGGGGGTTCCCACAATCCAACACATTGCCTCACCACACCACAGAGCCACAAACGAACCTTATCCTAGTGTAACTTTCAAACGATACTCACGGAGCATTCAACAAAGTATCATGTTTCCCTCTATGTTCCAGATTGAATTTTAGGCGCTACCAACTTTTCCAGACTCTCAGTCATTCACTTAATAACAGGTTGTTATGCAGTCACCTTGTTTAATAATGATATTAGCGATATTCTAAATACTACGTGCAAGAACGGAAGTAAATGTCTTAAATACATCATCCCATTGTCACAAGGCAGGTTCTGCCCTCCCAGTTTACTAGTGAGGGAACTTACCAATCAGGCTCTCAACCTACAACTTTCAACACGCTCACACACCTTTCAAAGTCAACTGCTTTCTTATTTTACAGAAGGGGACTCTTGTTCAGCTTTTTAGACTTGGCTAACGGAATGAATATTAGTTAATGATTTCTGCACATAAACAAAATAATCATCTTGTTTGTATGCAATTATAGTGTTCTAAATGCCTTCCAGTTGCCACCAGAAGCGCTAAAAGCCTCCAGGGCCAGCCTTAGTGCCATAAAGAGCCCCAGAACTTCTAGAAAGGTCTCCACGGAGCAGAGTGAGGCAGGACATGGAGGATCTCTTTGGAGGGTCCCACTCCACTCCTGAGATGGAGTGACGGGCGGTTTAGTGGAAACCAATTTTAAGAAGTTAAGAGTCAAATGATGAGAGTTCTTGTCATCGATGTATCACAGCTGTTAGATGGCTCCCCTGACCGAGTCTCCCTCCTTCACCCATCGCCACACAAAGCCGCGTTCTAGAGAAATGCCCACTTCTCGAGTTCTAACGTTGAGTTCTGCCACTGTACACTCACACTGAGGAACTTTGGGCAGTTGTGGGAAACAGTGAAAGATTAAAGGGCCATCTTCTGTGAAACCAGGGGCGGAGGGCACCATGGGTCTACCAGAAGGAGGGCTCGGTCACGTACATAGTTCTGCAATAGCCCCTTGTGAAGGCGATGGGCCAAATTAAAATACATATGGAGAGACACAGAGATAGTGAGCAGTCATTATCTCTTAGTTTTCTCTCACAGGGACCCTTCAAAGCAATTCAATAACAAGCCATCATCTATGAGTCACCTCTTTAAGGGAGCGACCAATTCTCCTGTTTCTAGGTTTGAGGCAATTGTCATGGCTCTGGGACATTTTTGTGTGTGGTGGCGGTGCAGGGAGTGATGTTAGGACAGTTCATTCTTATAGGTAGACAATGGCAGGCACAAGCCTCAGATTTACTTCTAAATAAGATGAATTCTACCAAGTCTGCCTGGCCAAGCAGCTATTAATAGGTGTAGTACAACTGTGGCAAAGACGGGCATTGGTAATCATACATAAATACAAAACAGTGTAATTTTAGTTCCGTGTTGGCTCTTTCAAAAATTTTTTCTAATAAAAGCAATAAACATACAGAGCAAAGGGGAAAAAAGCACTTAAGTATAAAGTGAAAAATAAAAGCTACCATTTATCCCTACCTAATGCTCATACCACACTTACAAATCCTTCTAAAATTCTCTATTCACATGACCATCAAAACTTGCTTTTAAAAGATACATAATTGGCTTAAAAAAAAGAGACATAGTCATAAGAGCCCCAAATAAAATGCTTTGATAATAAAATAAAATTTAATTTAATTAAAAAATAAAAGATACACAGTCAACAGTCTTCCATGTCATTCTCTTAAACCAGCGGTTCTCAACCTTCCTAATACTGCAACCCTCATGTGGTGGTGACCCCCCCAACCATAAAATTATTTTTGTTGCTACTTCATCACTGTAATTTTGCTGTTATTATGAATCAGGTGACCCCTGTGAAAGGTTCGTTCAACCCCCGAAGGGGTTGTGACCCACAGGTTGAGAACCGCTGTGTTAAACAATTGGTATTTTGTCCTGTGAAATTATCTATGTTAATTAGGTTTTTTAATGCCAACATGGCACCCATAAGAGGGTATTGGTGGAGTTTAGCCTGTCAATCGGGTCACAGCTTGATGGCCTCATTTGGAGGTGCCACCAAGGTAAATGGCTCACTGGAGGCAGGCCACTCTCTCTGCCTTCACCTTCCTGCTGATGAGCCACAGTGAGACCTGCGAGAACCCTGTGACGCTTCCACTGCCACTGGATCCACAAGACTTTTCACCCACAGCCCTGTGATCTCCCTACATTTTGCATCACTTCATGTGGCTGCAGGAGCCTGAAAAGGTACTGATGGGCTAGTATCAGACTTGTGGACTTGACCTGGACTGGGCTGGGCTGTTTCTTTGATGTGTAATTACTTCTTGATATAACGCTCTTTCTCACACATATATAAGCGTCACTGGATTTGTTCCACTAATCAACCTGGCCTAACACAATATCATAACTTGTCCTGCTGATGAGCACTGAGTGTTTCCAAAAAGAAAAAATAGTTTTTCCAAACACTACTGCAGTGTTTTTCACCCATAATTGTGCTTATGGGAATCTTTTCTTTTAGTGAATAAATTCCTGTAAGTGGAATTTGTTAACTTGAAAACAAAAACCTATACTCTTTGATAGGAATTGCAAAAGTGTCCTCCAAAACAGGTGCAGCCAATGAAGGACACACCCATAATATAGTAATACACCTCCTTCTTGGCACCTTGCTAACTATGGGATGTACCAAACATTTTCGTAAGTCTAAGGCTTGTTTATTTCACTGAATTCAGAGTAGGTGATACGAAAAAAAAAAATAACTACCATATATACTCAAATATAAGCCGACCGGAGTATAAGCCGAGGTGCCTAATTATTACCTGGGAAACCAGAAAAACTGATTGACTCATGCATAAGCCTAGGGTGGAAAATGCAGATGCTATTGGTGAGTTTCAATAATCAAAACAAATGAAAATAAAATTACTAAAAATTGAGACATCAGTGGGCTAATGTATTGAAATATTTATTTTAAATAAAAACATAAATAAAAGGACAAGTCATTTAACATTAGTAAACCAGCACAGTAAGTGGAAAATAGGTTCAACAAAAACAATAAGGTATCAACAATGATACCTTAAGAGTACTATTCCGTGAGCTCAATCAGCAACCAAGCTAAAATGTAAAGAGTTAAAATCCTTCAAAACTGGGTTCCTCATCATCATCCGTATCCCAATGCAGAGCTTCAGCTGGTGTGAGGTCATTGTAGACGCTGTCCTCACTGAGATCGCCGTCATCACCATCACTGCTGTCATTTTCATACAAAGCGCAGTCGTCACTGCCATCCATAGCATTACTAATACTACATTTCTGGAAGGCACGTCGCACCATGTCTTCTGGAATGTCTGCCCATGCATCTCGAACCCACTTTGCTATGAACTCTATGTCAGGCTGCATGAGATTTCCTCCTGTTACTCAGGCTTGACCAGATGACATCCAGTCATGCCACACCCTCCCCACACGGTCTTTAAAAGGCTTATTCAGCAATACACATCATAGGACGGCTCTGATTGGTTAGAGGTGAGTAAACAAACATTCAAAGCCCTGCAGTGTCAGCAGGGCTTTGAATGAACAGCAGAGAAATGACAATCACCTGCGAGATAACAGGAGGGCGCTCTTCCCGTTACCTAGGGGTGAAGGGCAGCGAGATGTTACACCTCGCTGCGGTACCACTGACTCGTGTATAAGCCGTATATACACGAGTATATATGGTGGTTCTGAGGCGAAAGGCTGCCAGGTTTTAACAGTTACACAGCCCCTGACTGTGTGCGAAAGAGGAAGCCCTGGATGCCATGGAGGGACCCGGGGGCGACCACAGTGGGCTCTTGCATAGCCATGACTGTGGGCTTGGTGACAGTATGCGGTCACCGTGAGGGGTGCCGAATGCATGGTTCCTAACAATGACAACACCGTCCTGTAGCTGACATGAACTCCTGATAACCCGAGTGGTGCAGTGACTGTGCATGAATCCTCGACCTGATGAAACCCACACACGGTGAGCCTCTTCTGAAGTGCCTGAGAGCTCAGAGCGCTATCGGGGCAGTCTTTCCTCCCAGCCAGCAGAGCGACTTGATGACTTTTATTATTGTCGTGATGAACAAGAGCATTTCTCTACACCGGGCTATTTAAAGTTGTTTAAACTGGCCAAAAAGAATGGTAACATCAACATCAACATCATTCTTGATGAACGAGGGATAAGGAGTTGCATAGTTGTTGTTTTTTTAATTTCTTTTTCACTTAAGGATTATATCAAACATAATTTCAAGTTAAATCTTCTAACTTGTCAAAAGAGAAAAAACAATTAGACATTTCATATAGAAGATCCACTGGGTCCAATTTACTGAGTTCTACTTTGAGAGATTCTTTATCTTCTTGTACCAGGATGTGGTGGAGAATGAGAATCTGTCGGAAAATGAGCTCGGGGTGGAGTGAGAGTGAGAATGAGGAAGGTGATGATGACTCCCAACAGAGGACCCCATGCTGAGTAACCCACCCGGTTCTAAACAGGTGCTCTCAAGTAGGTCCCCCCACAGCGACCTCCTAGCACAACAGATGGAAGCACTGCTCACCCTGCCCCACCCTCACAATCGTTACGCTTGAGCCCACAGTTGCAGCCACTGTTGTCAATCCACCTCACTGAGAGCCTTCCTCTTTGCTGCTGCCCTTCTACTTGACCAAGCATGGTGCTGTTCTCCAGGGACTGGATCGTCCGGCAAAAATTTACAAAGTCTGTGATAGGAAGTCTAGGACTCCTCAATTCTAAGAAACGGCTTTGGTTGTACTTATTCCAAGACAGATTTCTTTGGTCTTGTGGTAGTCCCTGGTATTTACACTATTGTTCACTCTTCTTTTTCTCTGGTTTCTCTTATTCATTGTCCAACTTTCACTTGATCTTAGCCAAAAGGCCAAGAAGCCATCACTGTCCACCTTTCACATGCATGTGAGGTCACTGAAAATGCCATGTTTGGGATGGATGCACCTTAGTCCTCACAGTAACATCCTTGCCCTTCAACACTCTAAGAGGTCGTCTGCAGCAGATTTCCCCACTGCAACGTTTCATTTGATTTCATGACTGCTGCTTCCATTGCTTATGGATCCAAGCAAGAGGAAAGCCTTGCCAACTTTAATCTTTTCTCCATTTATCATGATGTTACATATTAGTTGAGTTGTGGTTTTTTTTTCATTAAGTTGCAAGCCATACTGAAAGTCTTTGATCTTCATTCTAAGTACTGCATATTTATCATCTCATTTAATCTTCACTATAAGACACAGGTAACCTGATTTCCTCCATTTGAAGATAAGAATCTTGAGGTTAAGTAATCTCCCAAGGTCATACTGATAGTAGTAGATGATGGAACTGGAATTTCACTCAGATTGTCTGCCTCTATGGTTTGAACTTAGCTTCAACACCGTGTTATCTCTCAGCTATACTCTTTCTTGTTTTCAAAAATGTCTACTTAAATGAAAGTTATATTAGAGCAACCTTGAATTTACTCAGATTTAGGATAAAGGGTGAATTACTGAAGCAGTTTGGTAATTTGCTGTGGGCTACAACTGCTTCATTAGTGCACTTCGTAAAAAAAAAAAAAAGAAAAAAGAGTAAGACCTAACAGCTTTTTAATTTAACTCCACTAAAGAATATGGGCAATTTCAAAAGCAAAACATTGTTTGAATTTTGTTGATTTCCCCCCTTTCTACATATGTCTATATGTATAATTACACATGACCAGGCTGTTCATACAGATTTCTTTGTTAGTTAGGATTCTATCAAAAGCATTTTCAAGTTACTTGCTACCGCTTTTCCTGATCATCACTTTATATGACTGTGTAATATTCCATATGTAGTGTAATTTCCTTTACCACTCCCTCATTACTAGGCACCTGGGATTTCCCCATATTTTGAAATTATAATGTGAGACTTTGACCCACAGAGTTTGGACATGCTACCAGGAGAGACCAGTCCCTGGTAAAGGACACCCAGATTTGGTAAAGGGGCAGCAAAAGCGACGAAGACCCTCAACAAGATGAAGTGACACAGTGGCTGCACCAATGGGCTCCAACATAACAAACTGTGAGGATGGGGCGGGGCAGGGCGGTGATTGAGGTCGCCTAACCTCAATGCATTGATGAATATGTTGCTAGGAGGGTGACAGAACTTCCTATACAAGAGATCTATATTTTGAAGTAAAAAACTTTTAAACTAAGCAGTAGGCACTCTGTACCGATCAAGAAAAAGCAAAACAAAACTATAGAGCAAGTCCCCCTTTTTACTCTTGATTATTTATAGAGAGTCATCTACTAGGTAATGAACAAATGCAAAAAATGGCCTTTGTCTTCTCACTGGGATTGTGTAATCTCCCAATTTCCACTGTAGGCTTTCAAAACTGAAGCTCAAAAGTGAAGTTTGCCAAGTATTTGTATTCCATAATGTTTGAAGGACTTTTACTATTGTCTTCCCAAAGAAAAGGCTTTCTCTTCTAGTAATATGGTAGACTAGGATATTTTTTTCTACTAGAATAGCTAAAATGTTGGATAAAATAGAAATGACTTTTAAAAACTGTCAAAGAACTGGTAAGGTAGTCACAGAACCACGGTAATGTTTCACATACCTAAATAATTATATAAAAAAAAACCACAACAAAAAACAGTTGCTCAAGCCCTGGCTTCACTTGTGCTCGGGAGAACTGTACTCCCTGAGCTTAAATGAACTGTCTTTTGGGCATGTCTTAGGAGTCACCTCTGGATGAACGCAAACCTCTAACCTTTCAGTTACAGTACTACTGTGGTAATCATTTATACAACCCCGGATTCCAGAAATATCAAATAAACCTGACTGCATTAAACATTAAAAATGTAACCACACTGAAGGGTGTGTACAAGAGCATAATTAACCTATGCAACGCTAGAAAATCGTTTTGATGATATGCTATAAGATTAAAAACAACAACAAACAATATGCAGATATTGGAGTATAGTTAACAAACATGGTTTTCACAAGTTTAGTCATTTGGGAGTTAATATACATGTTTATTAGGTGCAGAACACCAATATGCATGCTTAATTTACATGCTGAACAAACAAGTAAATATATTATAGATACTGAAAAAAAGGTACCTTTCAGAAAAATAAGTTATATATAAGTAAAGAGGGAAGATTAGAATGGACCTGTTGATTGATTTGAGCTGGAGAAAGCCATATATTAACTAACATATATTAATATATTAACTAACATATATTAATAAACATATAATCAGAAAGAGAAATAAACCTAGAAGTGTGCTTACATGTTAGTCTTCAAATACATATATCCCAGCTCTGTCCTTTGAGGGATCCAGAAGCAATGGCACCCTACCAACAATAAGCACACCTAGGCCCAGATCTTGGTTTCTAATTAGCATTGTATAAAAAAGGAAGTAAGTTTGCTTGTAGAAATTTCTGAGATTTCCCAGCTTAAACTACTTCATGTGTAACATAGGAAAAGATTTAACTTTAAAGTTAGGCCAGCATTAAAATACAAAAATGTATATAAAATGTCTAGCACAGATTATGTAATATATTACAGCTATTTTTATTTTTTATGATAAAAAATGTAACTAAATGCTGGCATTCCTTTAGAGCAAGTGATTTGGAAATTGTTATCTCAGAGACAATCTGGTTTAAGTCCAAAATTTTGTAGGTGATAAGCGGAGGCATGGGTCAACAAAGAAAGGCCCGCCAAGATATATGAATTCAGTCAACGAAGGTAAGGGCCCTCCTGCCCAAGGTCACAGCATTAGGTGCTTCTTGAATCCCATTTTCAATTTCCAATTTTTTGAAATTTTTTTAAAAGGCACAAAACAAATAGCCACACATTAGGCAAATTTCAGGGATGTTAAAAACCCATTTCCTGAAATGAGCAAGTCTGATGCCACCGATGACACTCATGAGTCAAATGATGGAAAGCCCAGTGGGGCCGGTGTACCACTCAGGTCTTGCTTATACTACTCCATGCAAAAGGTGCTCTTTGGCATTCAGTAAGTGCATGTCCACTAAAAAGGGGGCACGCCTCATTTTATGTTGCATATGAACTGGCTTTAAAATTAGAGCAAATAACCATTTTGGTATCAACCTTTTAAACATTACAACACATGTAATTTCTCAGCATCAAAGATCAACAACACAGACAGTACTGGTTTTAACTGAAAAGAAACAGAATAAATTTAAGCTGCTTTTATTTCTGAAAAAGGGCCAGTCATTGTCAAATACCTACTGCTAGGTAATGAGTAGGATTTTTGAAGTCAGCAAGAATAAGCAAATTTATTTTAAAATGTTATAGTAGGCTTCTTAAGAAAACCCAAACTCATGACCATTGCGTTGATTCCAATCAGTGACCCTAATTAAGAAGGTGATCTGAGGCTAGGAATTGGGAGCATCTTTTGACCACAAGAGTGGCTTGTGGGTTTGAACCAGTCATCTTGTGGTTAGCAATCCAACACTTACCGGCAGTGCCCCAAGGCCTTCTTCCTAATAAAACAGACCTTAGCTAGTCCCAGAGCTCTGTAACCACAATGAAAGCTTTTGATTCACACCCAAGTCTTTTTTTTAAACCAAAAAGGAAACAATCCTCAGAGCGAACTCAATGCTGAGCTATTTATACTAATTACACCGTAGATTGAACACTTACTGTGCTTTGAATTCAAGGCTCAGAGGTGAATAAGACACAGTCTCTGTGGGAAAACCACCTCCCCAATTCAAGGTCTGAAGAGAACATCGTATTTCTTCTCTACCATTTACTGTACTGGGTAACCTCAGACAAACCACTCAACCCTCTGTGCCTTTGTTTCCTCCTTTGTAAGATGAGGGGATGCAGTATCTGTCTCCTTAACGCCATGAGGATAACATAAGCACGTGGTAGAGAAAGGACCGTCTGTGTTACTTGTTGCCACTGCTGTTACTGTCATCACTGCTGTCCGGCAACTCTACAGAGCTCAGAGATGGGGCCTGGTCTCTCTCTCCCTTTCCTGTGGGGACATCAGCAATACCCTCCCCGTGGGTGTTTTTGTTTTTTAGTTTTTCTGTTTTTCCCCCCAGAGCGGCAAGCCTTGAGGGCAATACACTGGCATGGAGCAGGGAACTAACAGAGAGGACAATGGGCCCTGGCCCAAACCAGGCTATGTTGACCCCTTCCCCGGAAGGCAATACAGAGGACAGAACTGAAGATGTAGCCTGGGGAGATAGGTGGGTCTGTACAGACCACATGGGAGCAAGCTAAGAGGGGGGTGATAGAGACAGAGAGAGAGAGAGAGAGAACCTTACCATGGCCCACCAAGCCCAGGGATGGCAGCCCTCCTCAGAGCAGCCAATGCACAGAGAGGACCGTAGGGCCAGGTCCACCGTGAGACATGGCATTCCCTCACTGGCCCATATAGTGCTACGAGGTACAGCACTGGAGACACTGTGCAGAAAGTGTGCCCTGTCTGCCCCCACCACCACCCCCACACACACACGGGGGTGAATGAATCAGGAAGGAGTGCAACAGGGCAGCAAAGTAACCAAGTCCCTGAGGAATCCTGAAAATAAACTTCTGACCCGGTGACAGGGCTTTGCACCTCATCAGACCCGATTGGAAAACACTCATAAGGGTCAGCAGGCAGACCTAGAACTATGTATTGATTTTTTGTTTGTTTACTTGTTTTCCGTTTTCTTTCGCCCTATGTCTATCTATATAAGATAGACAGGTCAAATAATCCCAAGGAGAAAACACAGTTCCAGGGGGAACTTGGGAGAGGAGGGCGTGGGGAGTGGGATGGGGAGCCAACAAACTCAGGGATAAGGGAATAACATGAGATCTAAAACTGGTGGCGAGGATGGTGTATAATGTCTGGTGGGGTTTAATCAAGTGCTGTATCTGAGAGGAATTACTCAGAGCCAAGTGGAGGGTGAGCATGGTAATGGGATAGGAGGAAGTTGAAAGGAAATAGAGGAAAGAACTAGGAGGCAAAAGCTATTTATAGAGGTCTAGCTATAGGCATGTATACTTTAAAATACCATATACACTCGAGTATAAGCCCACTTGAATATCAACCGAAGCACTTAATTTTGCCACAAAAACTGCATTAAAATGTGCTGAAAAACTCAGGTTATACACAAGTATATATGGTATCTTAATTTCTAATGAAAGGAATGGAGGCCAATGTAGATATATTTATATGTTAAGTATCAAGATAGCAGACAGACTTTGGGCCTCTACCCAAGGCCTCCCTTATTAACGCAAGAACACTTTGTTCTGATAACCTGGCACCAAACACCAAAACCCCTTGTTGTCATTTTGATTCCAATGCATAACTACCCTAGAGGGCAGAGCAGAACTGCCCCCATTGGGTATCCAAGATTGTAGTATTTATAGAAGCAAACTTCCAGGACAAAGCAGGTTAAGTTCAAACCACGACTCTGCGATTCGCAGTTGAGTGCTGGAGAACTTAACCAGCCCATCACCCGGGGTCCTTCTTTACGGCTTACCTAGGGTATGTTTCTAGACCCAGAAAAGATCAGAAGGTTAAAATGTTCTTGTTTGAAGCTGGGGAAGGGTTAGGAAGAAATTACTTTCCAAACCAGTGGTCACTTTCTTCTTCCCCCAGCCATGAAAAGAAATCTAATCAGATTACAACCTTTCCTCCTAAGTGCCTTGTTCCCTGGGTCATGGTGTTCTCCCTTTCTGCTGTGGCTTTTATCTGAAAAATTTCACCTGGTAAATTCTCCTTCGACCTCAGCAGCCCAGGTAGAGGTGATCTCTGGACTGCATAACTTCTCAGGGTAAAACTACATTACTTGTCCTGTTATAAATGCACAAGGCTCACTGTTTTGTTTACTTGTTTTTGTCTGTTTTTTAGTTTCTGATGGGCTTATAGCTCCTATTCATCTTTGTTTCCTTAAGGAAAGTCACAGAAATGGACAAGCAAGTACCCAACAGATAAAGGGACTGGTGAAATGTGGAATACAATGGAGGTACTGCTCAGTAAGAGAAATGAAGTCTTGCTATAGGCTATAATAATATAGATGGGACTAGACGACATGGTTAGTGAACTCAGTCAATCACTAAAAGACAAACAGCACATGACCTCACGTCGTTAGTGGCTATCAGAGGTGAGAGGGAAGGGGGATTACTGCTTTTGCAGAGCTGAGTTTTGGTTTATAGCAATGGAAAAATCGCATTAATTAAGGGACTTTGAGTAAGAAGGCATTCAAATACAGTATGCCACTGTATGAGATAAAATCAGAACACTGTATGAGAGTAATTTTTGAGAGATAAGCTATAATTGTAGAAGATAGAAATGGATTATGTTAAATCATAAGAATGCCTTTTAGCAAAATTCCACCAGGGTTATTAGAGAATTAATGAGATAATTTCCTTTGATTTAAATAGCCTGTCCCCAGCAAAGGGTACAATTTCCTTCTGTAGGTCATCACCTTGGCTCAGTTAGATTTACTTAGGTTTTGATGTAAATGAACCATGACTGATCCATGGATTTTCTGCCTGGTACATGCTTCTACCTAAATCTTTACCTTGCTTTTGCACGAGACATCTTTTAATACTCAGAGCTCACAACATCTTTGTCTGTGCCCTCTTTAAACCTCATGACAGTCCTTCCATTTAAAAGTCATTTTGAAAATTCATTATATTTATTTGTTGAGAAAACACAGCAAAATATAGATCTTTGTCAACTGTCCCACATGCACAATTCCGTGATCCAGATTGCATCCTCTGCATTGTGCAACCATTCTCCCATGAGCCCTCTGCCCCTAATGTCCCTACCCCTTCTCAGGTTGACCCCAACTGAGGAATTCCTTAAACAGCACAATGCTCAAGGCAGACATTCTTTACTGGGCAGGTGAGCTATTGTTTGGTTTTAAAAAGACTTCAGGGGGTACTTCTAGTTGAAGGTTTCACGGCATTCTTTGGGCAATTGTTTCAGGAGTTCATCTGCCGCTGTGGCTCCAGAAAAATCTGCAGTCCATTAGAATTTGAAATCCTGTTCAGTATTTCCCCCTTTTTGAGTAGGACTCTTTTATAGAATCTTGGATTAAAAAAAATTCAATAATGTAGCCAGGTACCACCCAGTTCTTTAGGTTTCATGGCAAGGGAGGCAGTTGTTGATGGAGACAGTTAGCTATACACACTCCATATCCTCCTCCTGTTTATGACTCTCCCCCTTCCTCTGTAGTTCCTGATAAGTTAGTTCCATGAACCCAGGCCCCTACACTTCCAAATCAAGGAGCAAATCCATGAGATATTCGTTACATAAGTAGCCTTAAGCAGCTACGCTATTTTTTGCATTGTTGTAAATACATCACGTGATTTTTGCTAGTTCAACTTTTTGCAGATTTTACAACTTATTGAATTCACTATAGCTCAGGGAGAAGGACATGTCTGATCAGAGAGTGGAACACGTCCTGGCCCACCACGTCTTAAAGACGATATCCCTGCTCAGAGCAGAGGACCGTATGGCCGGCCCCACTACAAGACGTGACGTCCCTCACTGACCCATAGTGCTCCAGTTGACAACACTGGAGGCACAGTGTGGGAATTGCACCTGACCTGACCCCACCACACCGAGGCGAAACACTAAGGGCGTGCAACAGAACAGCAAGGGGAGCAGAGCAAGGAAGTCCCCCAGGGAATACCAAAAATGGACTTTGGGGGCAGGGTTTGGCGACCCAACAGACTTGACCAGAAAACACGCCTAAAGGTCAACAAACAGATCTTGAACTATTTGCAGGCTTAAAACAATCACCAAAAGAAACCAAAAACCTATTGCTGCCAAACCAACTTGGACTCATCGCCACCCTGAATCACAGAGTAGAATTGCCGTATAGAGGTTCCACAGCTCTAAGTCTCTGTGGAAGCAGATTGCCACCTCTTTCTTTTAACTACTAGAGCTCCTCTGCGCCATCCTAGAAGGAATGACATTGTCATTGTGGCTTTGATTTGCATCTCTCTGATCTTTGGTGGGCATGTGTCTGCCCTCTTTGAAGAAATGTCTATTCAAGTCTTTTGCCTATTTTATTATTAGTTTTTTTAAGCTATTCAAGTCTTGATCTTAGCCAAAAGGCAGAGACGCGATCAAGTTATTCAAGTCTTATGCACATTTTGTGGATTTTTAAAAGATTCTTATTGGGACTAGATATTATTCTAGTCAGTAGCTTCTCTTTTTCACCTTTTGGGTTATCTTTTGATGACCAAAAAGCTTTTAATTTTTACAAGGTCCTGTAGTGGTAGCAGATTACTTAATATGGCTCTTCTAGAGATTGTCTTTGTGACTCCCAACACAATAACTGGATGGGACTAGGAAATACAACACTGTGGCTCACCAGTGGGATTGGACAGCTTGATGCGAATGTAAATAAGGTGTACAGAGCCTGTGATGGTTAAAGTTATATGCCAACTTGGCTGGGCCATGGATTTTAGTGGCTCGACAGTTACGTGATGACAGAATTTGGAGGTTGTGCCATGATGTAGTCATCTTTTTGTGATCCGATATAGCTGTCCTATATTTGTGATGTGTTATAAATCCTAATGTCTATGTCTGTGGTTATAATTCCATTTGCAGTGAGTTGTCTGTAATGTTAATGAGGCTGGATTAGGGTGGGGTGTTTTCTTAAGTCACCACCCTAATAGAGGGAAGGTATAATCCCGTAACCACCCTTACCCTAGTCACACACCTTACCAAGGTTTATCGGAGTCACCCACTTTCCACTTGGCGCAAGGAAGAGGAACTGCTTTGTCATATGAATGTGCTGAATCCTGCACCCGGTTCATTATCCTCTGACCTCGAGAGTTTGAGTCAGCTACTGCCTGGCCTGACTGGGCCACTTCCACAGCCTTGTGAGCCATCTGCCCTGACACTTTGGGTTTGCCAGCCCCTGAAGCCATGTGCATTAGAAGAAGCCTCTGGTGTGAAATCTGACCAATAGATTTGGGACTTACCCACCTCCATTACTGCCTGAGACAGTTCCTTGATGGTCTGTGAGTTCTGTGAGATGTTGTAGTGAATTATGGAACCCAAAGATGGGAGAGAAAGTAGTGAGGGAAGGAGGAGTAGATGGTGTACAGCAGTCTGGAAAAGCTGGACACCTGGGACATCTTTAACCTCGACCTCAGAGGAAACAGATTTTTGCTGATCCTTATAAATCATTTATTAAATTGGTGTCAGAATGATGGGATTTGCTGCAGTAGCCCAGAATTGCTGGACTATGTAATTTTGGGGAAAGGGATGGTGGTGGAGGGGATGAGAGAATAAAAGAAACACCACACTTTGGTTTCTGTATGGAATTTAAAAAATAACACTCCCCCACCAAAACAAACAAACAAACAAACCTACACAAGTATTTGAAAAGCTGTTATGTTGTAATCTTTTACTCAAGGCAAAAGCTATTTACGATTAGTCAGAGTTGTGGATCTAACTCTTTAGGAATTGGCTAATTGGATGCACAAGGAAACAGTGATAAGGGAAAGGTGAGACATAATCCCTTGGTTGCTGTTATCAGCAATAGCTGTAATGGCAAGGAAAGAATGTAGAGGATTGTAGCTCTGAACCAAGTCTGGTTAGAGCTACAACCACTAGTTTCTGGGCCAACCTGGAAAGGAAAGATCATGTTGGAATAATAGCAAGTACCCCTACAACCACTGGTCACTGCAGAGGCAGTCTGGGAGAGTAACGGGTGTGTGGTGGGAAGGAGTTGCTTCAATTTGCAGATTGGTATCGTCACTTTCCTGAGAGCCCATCAATAAGCTGGGTTTTGAGAAGAACAGATGGATGAGGCAGTGTCTTCAGATTTGAATGAAGGCTGCAGACCGGGAGAGTATGTCTGGGCCGAGGAAGACCCTCACGTCACTATGCAACCGTCAAGAATGATGATACAAAGTCCAGCCTTGCAGCTGGTTACCCAGAGGGGATACATTTCAGTGAGATCTACTCATGTTAATGAGGGATACTGCCCCCCTTTACCCATCTAAATACCCAACAGAACGCTCCAGTTGAAGCTGCTAATATGCTGCTGCTTAGGCAAGCCATACTGAAATGCCCTTATGGTGATTAGGATATTCGTCCCATGCCTCCTACATAGGTCATGGTAGATATGGTGATCAAAGGATCCCCTTCTACATGCATACCCCGCATTACCTTGCAACTGTGGAATAAAGCAACAATTCCAAAAGCCTCGTCAGATTTGCTGGCACAGTTTCCCCACATGGGTCTTACAGATGCAAGAAACTTAGGAGTCATTCAGAGGAGAGGCCACAGGGAAAAAACTTAAACCCATTGGACAGAGATCTTTAAAGGTTTCCTTAGAAATACGATGAATAGAGTGAACGTTGATGGAGTTGAGACAAAAAATATATAATGCAGCACTACAGGAAGTTACAGAAATTCCTGCAAACTTCCCAACATTGAAGACACGTCCATTTTATTCACCCCGGTTGGGGAGAACTTAATAATAGGAAGTCCCACCTGGGGTCATCTAAAGCAGGGGCTCAGCTAGTAAATCAAGGACTGATGAGACGACCAAGGTTTTCCGGTCCAGCAGCCAAAGCGGATGTGGAACCACATGCACATGTGTGGGTGAAATGACCCAGTGGTGAGAAAGAGCTGCTCTTGGGGCTTTTGGACAAAGGCCTAAGGTTAGACCAGGGGGGTTGAAGATACAGTGACTGCTGAGACTGAGGTGAAAAGGTGAATGAGAATGGGAAGATTTAAACAGACCTTGTATATAAAGAAGTTTCATCTCCTTTACCTTGATGCATTGTGGCTATGAATGTCATGTTTAATGGGGAACATTCCCTCTACCTAACTGTATAAAACTGTAGGTGTGTAAGTTAGCCTTTTGCAAGTATTGATTGGACATGCTAAATGAGAACTATTAGACTTGCCTAAACCCACTCAGACTTTTAAGTTAAAACAGTGTAAGCTACCTGCTGAACAAAAGGAGATTCCAATGGCCCTTGAGCAACCATGAAGTTAGGAATGCTGATCTCCCATACAGCAGAAAATTCACATATAACTTTGACTCCTCCAAATGCAACTACTAAGAGTCTTACCAATAACAGTTGATTAGCTCATATTTTGTCTGTTATCTGTACGATATATTGGACCCACATAAAAGCTGTTTTCAATACAAGATATAAAGGTCACAGGGTTTGCAAGCTTCCTGGTGTAGTAACGACAGCTTCACAAATTCCCTTTTTTCTTTTTTATACAACGGTCTTTATGCTAAAATTGTTTATCTTGAAATGGAAGGCAATCTCAGGTGCAGATCTCAATCCCCAGAACAGATCAAGCATTTCGTTGAAATGTCATGAATTTTCTCTGTTTCTCGGGAGTACTTCCTGTATCGTTAGTGGCATTTCATGTAGTTCCCATGACGTTATTTAAGATTTATGGTGCTGAGCTAAATGCAAGCACTGCAAGAAGTAACGTTTTATTGTGATAAACAATTTATTGGCGATATGAACTACTTATGCAGAAATGGTTAGCATTGCACAGTGTTAAAAATACAACAGAAGTTGGAGAGCAAATGCTTAGAGTGTGATTAGGGCAAAGAATGTACGGATGTGCTTTATACAATTGTTGTATATATATGTGTGGATTGAGATAAGAGTTGTATGAGCCCCTAATAAAATGTAAAAAAAGAAAAGAAAAAAAAAGAAAGAAAATGATCAGGGCAAGGAAATGTACAGATGTGCTTTATACAATTGATGTATGTATATGCATGGATTGTGATAAGAGTTGTATGAGCCTCTAATAAAATGTTTAAAAAAAATACAACCGAAGCAATCCTGCATATAGGTGGACTTCACAGTTCCAATCTGTGTAGTTCAAGGGTCAACTAAACTGCTTTGATTGAAGACATTCTATAGGCTTGAGTGTTGGTGCCAACAAGTTCTCTGTAGAACAAGCTTCCCTGTAATAAAGCACGTAGCTCATGGAGACTGATAGTGGATCATTGGGGTCTAAATAAAGCAATGCCACCTGTGGCTTCAGCTGTCGCAGACATAGTATCCGTGCAGGAAGATACAGTAGGCTGAAGGAGACTCCTGCTCAGTATTTGACTTTGCAAATGCTTGATCCCAATCTCAGAACAGCACCAATGGCTAGAAAAGCCAGGGAGTGGTCTGAGGAGCAGTGAAGGACTTAACGTGGCCTTTCTAGCCACGGTCTTTGCGACTCCCACACAATGATCCTTATACAAGGCTTGATCAGGTCCCACGTATTTGTTTAGCCTTTTGCTGTTTACACATCTGGCATGACCTACTCCGTTGTTAAAAGCTAGGCCTGACTATGTGGCCTCTACATGTTCTTCTACGAATTGTATGGTTTTAGTTTGCACATCTACGTCCTGAATCTGTTTTTAATTTGTTTTTGTGTTTTCTGAGGTATCGATCCTATTTTATTTCTCTCTGGAAATCCAAATTTTCAAGCACTATTGATTAAAAAGTTTATTTTTTCTTTATCAAGTGGATTTAGCACCTCTGTCAAAAATCATTTGACCATAGGTGTGTGAGTTTATTTCTGGATTTTCAATTTTATTCTACTCATCTAGATGTTCTGATTATTGCAGCTGTTCATTATGTTTTACAATCAGGATGTGTGGGGGCTCCTCCTCCTTTTTTTTCCTTTCAGCATTACTTTAGCTACTTGGGGTCTTGTAATTCCATATAAAGTTTAGGGTTGCTTTTTCCATTTACTTAAAGCAAGATGTTGGCATTTTGATTGGGATTGCCTTGAATCTATAAATTACTTTGGGTAGTATTGACATCTTAATATTTATTGTCTTCCAATCCATGAACATGAAACATCTTTCCATTTATTTAAGTCCTTTATGTCTTTGGTTAGATTTAATGTTACTGTTTTAGATAATATTGTACATTGAATTGCTTCTCTAATTTCCCATTCATATTTCTCACTGCTGGTGTATAAAAACTCAACTAATTTTGTTTGTTGGTTTACAAAGGTCATTGTCAATTGATAGGAGACTGATATGAAGTCTGTTTTGGACCTTGTCATTAAATACTCACTTTCCCCCAAAATACAGGCTATGAGCTTAGGCTATACATTTATTATTTTTTTCATAACTATCCTATGGCATAAGCACTGTTAACACTAATTTAATATGTCTAAAAAGTCAACTTTTGACTCCAGTACCTCCACCTAAACATGCTTCTTCTTGACGCCTCCCTTTCTCAGGAGATGGTAACTTAAAAAAAAAAATCATTCTGTTGGGCTCATACAACTTTTATCAACAATCCATCCATTTATCAAGAACATTTGTGCATTTGTTGGTATCATCATTTTCAAAATGTTTTTTTCTACTTGAGCCTTAGTATCAGCTCATTTCCCTCCTCCTTCCCCCTGAACCTTTGATAATTTATAAATTGCTATTATTTCATGTCTTATACTGACCGATGTCTCCCTTATCCTACTTTTCTGTTATTTGTCTCCCAGGGAAGGAGATATATGTAGATAATTGTGATCAGTTCCCCGTTTTCCCCCCTATCTTTCCGTTACTCTTCTGGTATCACTACTCTCATTATTGGTCCTGAGAGGTTTATCTGTCCTGGATTCCCTGTGTTTCCAGTTCTTATCTGTACCCGTGTACATGCTTTGGCTCTATCTGGATTTGTAAGGTAGAATTGGGATCATGATGGGGGGAAGGAAGCATTAAAGAACTAGAGGAAAATTGTATGTTTCATCATTGCTACATTGCACCCTGACTGGCTGGCTCATCTCCTCCCAGAGACCCTTCTGTAAGAGGATGTCCAGTTGCCTACAGATGGGCTTTGGGTTTCCAGTCTGTACTCCCTCTCATTCAGTAATATGATTTTTTTTTGTTCTTTGATGCCTGATACCTGATTCTATCAACACCTCGTGATCGCACAGGCTGGTGTGCTTCTTCCATGTGGGCTTTGTTGCTTCTGAGCTAGATGGCAGCTTATTTACCTTCAAGCCTTAAGACCCCAGACGCTATCTCTTTTGATAGTTGGGCACCATCAGCTTTCTTTACCACATTTGCTTATGCACCTACTTTGTCTTCAACGATCGTGTTGGGAAAGTGAGCACCATGGAATGCCAGGTTAATAGAACAAAGTGTTCTTGTGTTGAGGAAGTACTTGAATAGAGACCCAATGTCTATCTGTTACCTTAATACTAATCCTATAAATATATGTACATAGATCTATTTCCCTGTCATATATAAATATTTACATATGTACATGCCTGTATTTAGACCTCTATAAATGCCCAGTTGCCTCTAAGTTCTTTCCTCTATTTCCTTTTACTTTCCTCTTGTTCAGCTTTCATTTGGGTTTCAGTAATTCCTCTCAGTTACATTGCTCTTGATCAAGCCCTACCAGGCCTCCTACGCCCTCCCTGCCATCAATTTTAGATCACTTGTTGTTCCCTTGTCCCTTGGTTTGTTAACACACACTTCCTTCCCCCCTCCCCCACCTCTCCCTCTCCCATGTCCCCCAGAACCGTTGGTCTTGTTGTTTTCCCCTCCAGATTGTTTATCCTGCCTGTCTTATCTAGATAGACCTGTAGAGATAATGATAGGCACAAAAAACACGACAGAGCAAAGCAACGCAACAAAAGAAAACAAAACAACAACAAAAACCAATGACGATAAAAGAAAAACCTATAAATAGTTCAAGCTCTGTTTGTTGCCCTTTAGGAGTGTTTTCTGGTCAGGTTTGATGGGGTGCCACGCCATGGCTGCAAAGTCTAATTTTGGTATTCCCTGGGGCCTTCCTTGCTCTGCTCCCCTTGCTGTTCTGTTGCACACCCTTAGTGTTTCGCCTTAGTGTGGTAAGGTCAGGTCAGGTGCAAATCCCACACTGTGTCTCCAGTGTTGTCCCCCATAGCACTATGGGTCAGTGAGGAACGCCATGTCTTGTAGTGGAACCAGCCCTATGGTCCTTTCTGTGCATTGGCTGCTCTGAGCAGGGAGATCATCCTCAAGGCACGGTGGGCCAGGATGTGCTCCACTCTCTTCTGTCCCCTTCATTTGCTCCTGTGTGCTCTGATCAGACATGTCCCTCTCCTTGAGCTATAGCTTCAGTGTTGTTCTCTGAAGTGAATTCTTCTGCTGGGGGGAGGGGGCATGTCCACGTAGTTAGGATTGGGGCCAGCCCCTTAGACCCCCCTATTTGTTCCCTGGGTAACTTCTTTTATATTGTTGCTTTAGGCCCAGCATAGGAATTACTCTTGACTTTTTTTCTCTCATTCCCCAAATCCATCCCATCTGTAAATCCTGTGGCGTTATATATTTGAAAGTGATCTCAAAGGGTTGTTATGAGCATGAAATGACCTGAGAGTTATAAAGCTGTTAGAATAGTACCTGGTACATAATCTTTACATGAATATTTACTGACTAAACGAAACACCAGAAATTCTACCATTTCTCATTGCCTCCACTGCTACCAGCTTGGTTCCAGCCACCAATATCTCTCACCTAAACTACTGATAACAATAATCACCTAACCGGTGCCTCTGATTCCACCCTGTGGCCCCCTACAGTCTCTTCTTCACAGAGCAGGGCAATCCTTTATCCACCCATCTGATCATGTCACACCTCTCCAAAAACTTTCTGTCTTACTAAGAATAAAATATAGTAAATCCTTAACATGGATTTTTAGACTACAAGATTCATTCTCTCACTGTAACCTCATCTCTGGTCACCTTTCTTCTCTAGCACATTTGTTCTATTCCACTCTCTTGGCTGGATTCAAACCAATGGAACATACTCTTCCATTAAGAGTTTCACATATGCTCTACTCTCTTTCCAAATGGCATCTTAACTGAAGTAGACACCAAGTCAGTCTTTTCCCCTGGGTGTGGTCATATAGTAGCATGATGTGCCCCTGTCCCACATAAATCTGTAGTCCCAGCCTTTTAAAATTTTTTTCTTTATAACATTTTTACACCTGACATAAAATTCACTATTTATGGAGCTATGATCTATCTCTCTGCCCTTGAGTATAAGTTGCAAAGGGCAAGGACTTCTATAACCCCAGCGATCACAGTATAGACAAGTCTACTGAATACAAGAGGATATATATATCTATATATTCCCCTTAAAGTTGGCTATACAATAGTTCTCTATATGTCACAGGAACAAAACAAACTACATAAAATACTCATGTTATATAATGAGTTCAGGTTTTGGAAGGAAATATTTTAGAAACCCTTTTCCTCACAGCTCTACCTTACCTGGTATGTCCATTTTGAACAAACTATCCAGACAGGACTAAAGCAAAATGTGATTTCTATTTTTTTAAATCATTTTATTGGGGCTCTTATAGCTCTTATCACAATCCATGCATCCATCCATGGTGGCAAGCACATTTGTTGCCATCATCCTTTTCAAAACATTTTCTACTTGAGCCCTTGGTATCAGCTCATTTCCCTTTCTCCCCCACTGTCCCTCCCTCATGAACCCTTGTTAATTTATAAAAAAAAATTTTTCATGTCTTACACTGACCATTGTCTCCCTTCGCCCATTTTTCTGTTGTTCATTCCCCTGAGAAGAGGTTATAGGTCAATCATTGTGATCAGTTCACACTTTCTCCCCCAAAACCGTCTCCTTATCCTCCTGATATCGCTACTCTCATTATTGGTCCTGAGGGGAGGTAGCTATCCTGAATTCCCTGTTAAGTTTTTTAAAAAAATAATTTTATTGGTGGCTCATACGACTCTTATCACGATCCATACATACATCAATTATATAAATCACAGTTGTATATTTGTTACCCTCATCATTCTCAAAACCTTTGTTTTCCACATAAGCCCCTGGCATCAGCTCATTTTCCCCCTCCCTCCCCACTCCCCCCTCCTTCATGAACCCTTGATAATTTAGAAATTATTACTATTTTGTCATATCTTACACTGTCTTGACGTCTCCCTTCACCCACTTTTCTGTTGTCTGTCCCCAAGGGAGGAGGTTATATGTAGGATCCCTGTAATCGGTTCCCCCTCTCTACCCCACCCTCCCTTCACCCTCCCAGTATGGCCACTCTCACCACTGGTCCTGAAGGGATCATCCATCCTGGATTCCCTTTGTTTCCAGTTCCTATCTGTACCAGTGTACATCCTCTGGTCTAGCCAGATTTGTAAGGTTTTTTGTTCTTTGATGCCTGATACCTCATCCTTTTGACACCTCGTGGTCGGTCACACAGGCTGGTGTGCTTCTTCCATGTGGGCTTTGTTGCTTCTGAGCTAGATGGCCGCTTGTTTACCTTCAAGCCTTTAAGACCCCAGAGTGTTGCACGCTCTTATCTGTATCAGTGTACATGCTCTGGTCTAGCCAGATTTGTAAGGTAGAATTGGGGTCATGATAGTGGGGGGTAGGGTGGGGAAGCATTAAAGAACTAGAGGAAAGTTATATGTTTCGTTGGTTGGTGCTATACTATACCCTGACTGGCTTGTCTCTTCCTTGTGACCCCTCCGTGACGGGATGTCCAGTTGTCTACAGATGGGCTTTGGAGGGCAAAATTTAGTAACAGTATTTCCTAATGCCTGCTGAAACTTAAACATGGACAGGTAGTTTAAATTTTAGAGATGGTGCCTGAGGATTCTGATAGTCTCTTCGCTGTATGTTCTACCAGGAAAACAGCGTTTTTCTATGAAAATACTTCTCATATCTTGCCTCACTAAGATTATGCTGCATCTGATGGTTGTCATAGAAACAGTAGTAATGCTTACACGGCTTAACTCCGTGGGGTTTTACCACTGGGTGCATAATTATTCTCTGTGAAGTCACAGGGAAGCAGCACAGATATTAAAATCCATCCACTGCCATCAAACCAATTCCAATTCATAACAACCCTATACTGGGTTCTGGAGGTTGTAAATCTAGGGAAGCAGAGCCTCATCTTTCTCCTCTGTGGGTCAGAATCAGCTCGATGACACTGGGTTTGGTTTGGGTTTTGGCCTAGTGTCCTGCGTTGGCTTCTACTCTTCATTTTGGTTTCTCTAAGCTTGGTCAGGAAGCAAGAGAAGCTTGCTACTCCTGGAAGCTGTGTGGTCGGTTGGCTTTGTGACTAGCTGGTTCACTAGTCTCCCACTGAAAGAAATTGGAATGATGAAAGACCATCTGATTTTAAATTTCTGATTTAAAAACAACAGAAACAGGTTAAGTAAACCAGGCTGCAAAAGAGTATCTTTATGGCCTTAAACAAATGACATTGTTCCCAGATGAACATCAATCAAAGAAATAGTCATTAATTTTAAAACCACATCTTATTTTCTTTGCTATTAAATACATTAATAAAAACCCATTCTCTACTTCACCAAGGTGCTGGAAAGTTGATCAGTTGATACCTGTGAAGGCTTTCAAGTAAAAATTACTCTCTCACTGCCAAGTCCTAGTCTATTTAAACATACCTCTCCTTTGCTTCTGTCAGTCAACCTCCATGTCAACCAGGGACACTGAGGTGGAGATTACTAATTAGCTGCAGTCAGAAAATTCTCAGGAGCAGGGGAGTTTGAAAAAATAGAAGTGAGCATTTGGGGCACATCTAGACAGAGGCTCATTCAAATGCCGGAATAAGAAGCCAACGAAAACAGGTTCCAGATGCTCCGACAACTCAGAGCCCCCAGGTGAGGAGCAGTGCTCTGTACATCACTGTCTCTTTCATTAACAAACCAAAATACTGCAGGTGAGCTCCCCCGCCCCCCAAAGTAACGATGCTGTTCTGGGCCTTTTCAATATACTGAACAGCTATCATAGGCAAGGCATTGCGTTAGGCACTGAATAAAATGCAGCAGTGCATTCAAGGAAGGACACGAACCCTGTGAACAAATGAGGAGTCACATTTTCTGATTAAAGTAAAAGCAATAATACAGGAGCACATATAATATATTAATATACTGGATTGACAGAATTCGAGTATTTCTATGCAGTGGATGTGTTGTCAGGAGAGACCAGTCTCTGGAGAAGGACACCAAGCTTGGGAAAGTGGAGGGCAGTGAAAAAGAGGCAGGTCCTCAATGAGATGTATTGACCGTGTGGTTGCAGCAATGAGCTCCAACCTAAGAACAACTGTGAGGGGTGAGGATGGCGCAGGACCAGGCATGGCGTGCTTCATTCTGTTGTGCTCAGGGTGGCTAGGAGTGGGAATTTACTCAGGGGGCACCTAACAACAACACACAGCAAGCTCCACAAGCACTTTTAAACTTCGCAGCCACTCAGTCATACATATTACATAACCCCCAAAGAAGGAATTATAGACAGTATCAAAGAAATAGGAGTACATTTTCAAGCAAACGTTAGAGAAAAAACCATGTTTTACTCTAAATGCAATTTCCAGTACCAGGAAATTGTTCACTGATGCTATAGCTAGGCCAGGTTACCATACAATGAAAAACAACACTGACAGTTTTTACACGGCAGCAAAAAGAATTAAATGACAATAAGGCCTGCTACCTATTATAGAGTTAATTCACAGGAGAAGTACTGAAATAACCTTCTACAGTTGTGCTTTCTGATCCATTAATTCTACTGCTAAGAACCTATGCTCAGGAAATAACCAGAGAAGCAATCCAGGATTTATGGACCTAGAGATTTCCTAGGCATACTGCCTACAGAAACCTGTGCCTTGTGCATCAGGATGTGTGTCCGGGATTGTCCTAAGCAGCACTGCCTGTTAACAGCTATGCCTATAAACAACCCAACTATCACCCACCTAGTTATTAAAGATCCATACAATGGAACACAGCACATCAAAGTAAATTAATGAATTAAGCTACGTGGTACAATGTGGATGAATTGTAAAACTGAAATGTTAAGTAAATGAAGCCAGACACTATGGTTCCATTTACATAAAATTCCCAAAACAGGCAAAATCAAACCAGTATTATTATGGATACATACTTAGGAGGTAAAACTCAGCAAAATAATGGAATGGTTACCATAAAAAATAAGACAGAGGTTCCTCGGGAGGTGGGGGCGGCACACAGGGGCTGTAGTTAAGGCAGGGCTTCTGAGGCGCTGACAGACACAGGTGTTTATTACACTCTGTTGATGTGGGTTCCAGTTCAACTGCTTGTCCTTCCATATCTGAGTTCCGTTTTCTTCATTTAAGAAAGAATCAGGCTATGTATCACATAGGGTGGTCATAGATCAAACAGAGAAAAAGCACCTCGCCTCGAGTTCCACACTGTGTGCGCACAGTGGTGCACAGTAGGTACACACTAAACTCAACCTAACCCCCTGCCCTCAAGTCGATCCCCACTGATTCTGAACTGCTCCTTGCGGTTCATGAGACAGGAGCAGACAGCCTCATCTTTCTCCTGCGGAGGGGCTGGTGGGTTTGAATCACCAACCTTGTGGTTAGCCGTCCCGGACCTATCCTGTGCCCACCATACCAACAGTGGAACACACAAACAGGAAGAGAGCTGCAAAAAAATGCTGAACTTCAGTTTGTGATGCACACTCTGTTGAGGGGCGCACTGAACTGATGTCTTCTTCATTGATCTGATCAGAAATGCCTAACAAATAAGATGGCACGATGGGCAGATGGGTAAATTATTTTTAAACAAGTAAAATGTTAACTGTTAACAATCTTTATAGATTCCCTTATTTTTAATAATTCTTAAAACACAGGTTCTCAAACTTACTTGAGAACCCTCTTTTTAGAAAAAATTACTCAGCACCCTCCCCACCTGGCAATTAAAAACATTTGTATGATCGCCCATAATCCAGGACAAAGTGTAGCTATCTGCTTTTCCAACCCCCTGGACTGTTCCAGCGCTGGCCCCCAGGAGGGTGTAGTTCCCACTTTGAGAACCAGTGGAATAAGATATTGAGGGGTGGATAGGATCTGTGTAGCTTGTCTGTAGCTGATAATCAGTTCTCGATAAATGTCCAATTTATCAAAACACAAAAGGCGTAACATAGTACATTCTAAATGTATACCTGCAAACAGATCCTATTAAGAGAAGTTTTAAATTAGGTCAAGTCCAAGGCTTTTGAGCCTGGAGATGTGGGCAGCCTAGAGATAAGCCGTGCCATCTGTTACGTCTGTACTGTGCTCACCCCTCAACTGCTGTGGGAAGTAGCTGAGACAGAACAGAACGGAGACACATAAATGAAGTTAGTAATACTTACAGGGGAGAAACATTAGGTGAATAAGAGAAACCAAACATAGATGTGGGCGTGGCACAGGAATTAAGAGACTACCACCCTGCATTCTAGACATACTAGTTTGACTACACGTGCAATATAGTCATGTGACTTTGGGCAAATCATTTCATCTGTGGCTTCTCTTTTGGCAAAAGGAGACAATAGTTACTTTCTAAGGCACAGGCTTATGAACAGAGAAATGAAGACTTTTGCAACTTTTAAAGAATGATACTTAAACAAGGCATACCATCATCATCGTATTACCTCTAAGGGACACATGTCTGTCCAAAATGCTCCAAATGCACCCATCTCTTCACGAAAATAGGGCAGATCATCATTACTAGATCCTTTCTTGGAGCGATCTATTCCCTTAATGAAGATTTGAACTTTCCTTTGAATCATGGAGCTGCGTGAAGGATAATCTTGGCCTTTTCTCCTACTCATTTCCATCTCAATTCACTGGGCATCTAGCTGTATTTTCCAAGATAATGTTCTGTCCCTGACGCTATTTAAGAAATACCAGTTCATCCCTTAAGGTTAATAGATCTTACTTCTCATGTCCCCTCTAAAAGATGCTGGGCTCAGAAATGTCTGCTCAAGGAATTTCTTCACAGTGAGACTTTCAAAAGCCTTCTGGTATACTACCCAGAAGGGGACATCATCTTAATGGCTTCCTAGATTTACTTGAACAAGCAACTTTTCATTTAAATTCTGAGATGCATTTCTTGGGTCGGATGCTATAAGGGGCCGACTTTGAAGAACGCTGCTGTAACATGTTAGAAAATTCTGAATAGATCTATATTTCACTTCAGGGTTTTATGAATGGCAACCAGGATTAAAATAAACTTAAAAAACAGAGTTATAATAAACACAATGTCCAAGACTGTTCTACAGAACACAGCTGAGGGATCTTTGTCCTACCTGATGAGGGGAAACATACTGCTAACCTCTAAGTAAAATTTCAGGTAAAATTCAGGGCACTGAGCAAAACATTGCTCTGGGAGTGACACAGTACATTCTGTCTGTGGCTGTTGGATCTTAACATGTTTATCGCTGTATTACTTGGGGCAGGGGCATTTTGGACATCTGGCTACAAGCAACTAAGAACCATGGTTTTAAGGCTACCCCACTTTCACATTAAGGTCTACCTTTCTGGTCATCCAGGTGGTCCCTTTTGCTATCCTGCTTGTCAACCTCTAAGTTTGCTATCCTCCTGGTCAACCTCTCATTATGGAGAGTACTCCTAGAGAGCGAGTTCCTAGGCCTGCATCACACAGTAATACCTTTGTTTATTTTTCAATATTTGGCTGTTATGGGGAACCAGTTCTTGGATAGGTGGCTGACAATGGGCCTTAATAAACGTAAATGAAATAGAATGGTCTAAAGGTACAGAGGAAAACACAAAATTAGAGGCCTCTTATTAATTAAAATGCTAGTGATAATGAAGCTTGAAAAGGACCTACTGAACCAGTCTTCCTAATAAAGCCTTCGGTCACAGAAAATGCTAGAACTACATTCTAATTCCAGACCCTTGACTAAACTGATTGTCAGGACCCCCCTGATCAAACAGGAAGAGAAAAACAAAGCCATTTCACAGCTAGTCTCCCATATAGCCAATTTCCTTGGTGGAATTCTGAGTCATTAGCAGCTCAGGGGTAAGGCAAGGCAGAGTGAGATTAATACCCCCCATGTCCTCATTTAAAACTTTGTTTTAAACACACTCATTTAAGAACATGACTATCAGCATTTTTAATGCCTCGGAACCTGAATCTTTTTTGCTACTCGCCTATGTTACACTATAATTGCAAATTAAGAGTAAACAGATCTGTTAATTAGGAATAATGCTATTAAGAAATGCTAGCTTCTGTCTTAGATGAAAATAGCTACCTTAATCCTATGACTGGGCCTATGGGAACCAAAGATATTTTGGATGCCTACTGCATTATACTCAAGAGAAAATTCTAGGGCATACATGGTTCTGCAAGGAAGGTCGTGTTTTCAACACCTGGGGAGTGCAAATTAAATTGTAAATGTTCTAAGAACTCTGAGAAAAACAGCCACGATAGAACATAAGCGTGTGACAGCACTGTGACAGATAGGCAGAGCAACCCTGTGTCTCTGGGCACAGTAGTGCATGCTTGTGGCCTGTAACATCTACAGATGAGACCATGTGCTTTTTTGACGTCTGACCTCATTGCTCCAACCATTGTGCCGATCTGTCTCATTGAGGGCCGTCCTCTGTTTCTCTGGCCATCTACACCAAGTATGATGTCCTTCTCCAGGGACTGGTACGTCACTTGATTTTTAAACTAGTTTGTGTGTCATGAAAGAATTTAAGTGTGTTTTAATTTTACTTTTCCTGCACATATCATCACTCAAACTAATGTTTAAGTCTGATGGATAAGAATGTTGAGGGCTACCATATATATATATAAAAAATCATTTTTACCCAATTTTTTTTTAATCTCACTCCAATTTCTTTATGGAATTTCCATTTGGCACCCAACTCTAACTCAGTTAGATGTAAGAGAGGGGAATCATAATCCCCAATCTTGGTTATCCATAACAATATGTGTATGGGTTTGTCTGCAAACTCTCTGTTGTGTTCCACTGATCTACAAGGGACCTTCAAAAAATCTATTATCTTTTTAAAAACAGAATTCTTTATTGTGAATTGGGGAGAGGGGGCTTACATTTCAGATCATCTGCTCTGTTCCACTACCTTTTTTCACAAAAAAAATTTAAAGCCCCGAGCTGTGTGGCTGTTTTGATTACAATAAATTCGGAGTAATTCTTGAAATTAAGTAGTCTTAACCTTGCCACTGTTCTTTTTCAAAGTTTCTCTGTCTAATCTAGGTCTGAGGATTCCCTTATGAATTTTAAAATGAATTAGTCAATATCTTTTTTTTTAAAAAAGCCTGCTAGGATTTTGATTGATGATTGGTGTTGTGTTGAATCTATAAATCAATATAAGGAAAAAATTGAGTATTCCAACCCATGAACAAGAAATTTAGGTCTTTAAGTTCATCAGTATTTTATAGTCTTTGGTATACAGATCTTCCATATGCTTTTTCAGATTATGTAAGTTATTTAAATAATTTTTGATGCCAGTGTAAATGGTTTTATACATTTCAATTTCTGACTGCTCCTTGCTAATATATAAAAATACAATTGCTATTTGTATTTTGCAATCTTCCTAAGCTACCTTCTTGTCAACTTTCTACATAGGCAATCATATCATAACAAAGACAACTTCCCAAAAAAGAAAAAGACAACTTCCTTCCTTTCTGTTCCAGATGCCTTTGATTTCTTTTTGTTGTATGATAGCTAGTACTAGCTAAAACTTTCAGACCACTCTTAAAGTAATTCCATGATCACAGAGCATATTTAAGGAGTACATCTGTAGCTGAGGCATACTAAACTGATAACACAGTGCAGTTGGCTTCATGTTTCTTATGTTGATGGGTCACTGAGTTTCTTGGATTTATGCTTCTTATCAAGTTTGGATAATTTTTGGCCATTCTTTCTTTAATTAGCTGTTCTGTATCCTGCTCATTTGGGAATCCAATTATACACATATTAGACCACTTTGAAATTGTTCTACAGCTCACTGATGCTTTTTCAATCAAGTTTTCTTTTTTCCATTTGTACTTCATTTTGGCTAATTTCTTTTGCCATCCCTTTAAATTCTTGAGAATTTTCTGCTGAAATGTCCATTCTGCAATAATTTCACTGAGGCTATTTTTTCATCTCAGTTTTCACTACAAGAACCTAAAAGTTCAATTTGGTTCTTTTTATACCTTACATAGGACAGCTTTTTGAGTACATGAAATATAGTTAACACAACTTTCTTAATGTTCTTTTCTGCTAAGTGCAACATCTGTGTCAGCTTTGGGCTAGTTTTCAATTGTTGATTATTCTCCTCAGTATGGATTATATTTTCCTGTCTCTTTGCATGCCTGATTAAGTGTTAAGACTGCTAACTGCAAGATTGGCCACTCAAATTTACCATTTGTTCCTCAGGAGAAAGGTGTAGAGTCACTAGGAGTTGAAATCAACCCAGCGGCTTTGGATTTATTACATGCCTGGCAATCTTTGATTGGATGCCACTCATTGTGAATTTTACCTTGTTTGGTGCTGAATATTTGTATTCCTATGAACTTTGTTCTGGGATACAGTTTAGTTACTTGAAAACTATTTGGTCCTTTGAGTCTTGCTTTTATAATTTGCTAGGCTGGGCCAGAGCAGTATTCAGTCTAGAACTGTTATCTACTACTAAATTAAGATCTTCCTGAGTACTCTTTTCTATGCTGTCAATTATGAGATTTTCCTACATGACTGCTAGCAGTCAGCACTGTTGCCACTTCTGTGGACACCATTCCCTCTAATCCAGTGGTTCTCAACCTTCTAATGCTGCGACCCTTTAATACAGTTCCTCATGTTGTGGTGACTCCCCAACCATAAAATAATTTTCGTTGCTACTTCCTAACTGTAATTTTGCTGTTATAAATTGGGCGACCCCTGTGAAAGGGTTGTCGCAACCCACAGGTTGGGAACCAGTGTCTAACCCCTTTGAATGGTTCATTCTTCAGGCCCAAGCAGCTTGTTCATGTACTTATGTTGAATAATTTCTGATGACTACTCCAGGGAGTCCCTGCAGCTCTCTGGGGTCCCTTCTCTCTCTTCTTCCTGATACTCTGTCTGATTAATTCCAGTTGCATTGATCTCCCTGGACATTAAGCTCCATGTCACCTCAGGAGTACACTGGATTCCACTTCAGTCTCCATTCCCAGTGCCGCAGCCTGGAAACTCAACGGCAGGATGGGGCAATTGCTGCCTTTACTTTCGTCTTTCATCATTCAAGGATCACTACTTTTCATTGTCTTGGCCCAGTGTCTTAGACGCAACTGTTCCATACAGTTTCTATGTTTCCTGTGACTGTGGATTGGCTGAGAGCATTAGTCCTCAGTAGTCAAGAGGACTTCAAAAAGATATTGGAAACGTGAACTGAAGATAATATAATTTTCCCATGAACGTTTTTTGAAGCCCACTCATTATGTACAGGTAACTAGTTCAAACCAAGATCTAATCTAAAGCTAACTTCGTCAAACTAGGATCTATACACTGTATTTAGTCTCTAAAATCTCAAAAACAATTTCCACTCCATATTTTTCCATGTTTCCCATACTAGATAGATACAAGCAATTTTCTTACAAATTGCTAACCACCTGCAGATAAAATACATATCAATAAATGTTCTTTTGATTATAGAATATGAATCCTTCTTAAATGTACTGTTTAATCCCTAATCATATATCATTTTTATACTTCTTATAAATCTAGATACTAAAGCAACATCTATTATCAAGTCATAATCTATAATTTGTTTATTAAAAAGATATCCTCTTGTAAAAAATCTGAAACATACTGCTGTAAAATGGTACAGTAATTTTGTAAGCCAAGTTGGCAGTTACTTAAAAAGCTGAATAAATCCAGCTAGACCAGAGGATGTACACTGGTACAGATAGGAACTGGAAACACAGGGAATCCAGGGCAGATGAACCCCTCAGGACCAGTGGTGAGAGTGGTGATACCAGGAGAGTGGAGGGAAGGTGGGGTAAAAAGGAGGAACTGATTACAAGGATCTACATATAACCCCCTCCCTGGGGGATGGACAACAGAAAAGTGGGTGAAGGTAGACATTGGACAGTGTAAGATGAGACAAAATAATAATAATTTATAAACTATCAAGGGTTCATGAGGGAGGAGGGCGGGGAAAAAATAAGGAGCTGATACCAAGGGCTCAAGTAGAAAGAAATTGTTTTGAGAATGATGATGGCAACAAATGTACAAACATGCTTGACACAATGGATGGATGTATGGATTGTGGTAAGAGTTGTATGAGCCCCCAATAAAATGATTTAAAAAGAAATAAAAAGCTGAACAAAAATGTTTATATTACTCTGTAATTCAGAGGTATCTAACAAGGTATAAAACAAGTCCAAACACAGAATCAGTCAGTGAATCTCACTAACATGCTGACACTATGCTAAGTGAAAGAAGTCAAACAGATGCACCCAAAAACTACGTACTGATTCTATTTATATGAAATACTCAGCAAAAGCCAATCAATATAGACAGAAAATGGACCAGTATTTGCCTAAGGCAGTGGAGGTGGTAGCAGAAAGGCCTGACTTGCACATGAACTTGAGGGAAGTTTCTGAGGTGAGAGAAATTTCCTAGAACAGGAAAACTCTAAGCTGACTACAAACCAATGAACTGTACACTCACAACAGGTAAATTTTATAAAGGATGTTATATCTGTATACAACTATTTAAAACTATTATAAAAGGTAGTTGGACTACATGTAGGTAACATCATTAGCTGACACTCAGATTTGCTTTCCACTTGGACTCCAAAGCTAGTGACAAGTTTACTTGACTCTTGAATCTAGCTCTAATATTTACAAAGTAAATATGTAGGAGGTGCCCTGATTGCAGGTCAAGCCAGGTGCATAAATTAACCACACTTATGACAGGAGGTGAATGAGAGGAGAGAAGAAAGGCATGAAAGTGCTCTTGGTGGTCAGCAGAAAAACGATCCAATTGGATGAAGAATGGGGGAAACCCTCATGAAGGAAGTGGCAAGTGAGCTCAGCTGTTAGGACTGAAGGAAATTTCCAACAGGTAGTAATGGGAGAACATGAAGAGAGGTAGGAAGGCACAGGGCATTCTTAGAAAATAGGTTACTGTATATACTCGTGTATCAGCACATTTTTAAATGCAGTTTTTGTGGTAAAATTGGGTGCCCTGGCTGATATTTGGG
This sequence comes from Tenrec ecaudatus, assembly GCF_050624435.1. Lineage (NCBI taxonomy): Eukaryota > Metazoa > Chordata > Mammalia > Afrosoricida > Tenrecidae > Tenrec > Tenrec ecaudatus. The sequence continues at coordinate 9,398,596 of NC_134545.1, forward strand.
TCATCTTATGTTCAAGTATATACAGTGAGTTGATTGAGGCACAGGGCACTGACAGAGAAGTGATGGGGAGACAAGGCTGAAAATCCAAGTTAAGTCCGGATGGTAGAGGGCTATGAATGCCATGCCCAGGAGTGTGACCTGTATTTGGTAGACAAAGGGGACTTTCCTGAAGGTTACAGTTGTTCAGAACTGCCTTGGAGGAACGGAACCTGACAATGGGAAAGACTAGAGGGCAGGGTTTAAAGGCAGGCTGATCACATTAAGTTAAGAGTGCTTTGACAAGGAATGTGGTGTAGACAAGCAAAGGAGGGGGCGGGCTCTTGGATTCTTTGGTCCTGGGAGGAAGCAGAGGAGGCTCATCTGGAATAACGTGTTGCCTCTTGAGAGCTTCTGCTCTGTCGTTTTCCTCTACACGCGTGGGGATCTGTCCGTCTTTCCCACTGACAGGCAACGTCCCCCACGGACACTAGTAGCAGACTCTTCTGCAGAAGAAGCATTTTCAGTGATTTTGTTTTTCAAACAACAGTTTGTCTTTGGTAAAGGAATTCCTTTCACTTTCGGGAAGTGCAATCTCGTGTACAGGATGCTTTTTTGTTTTTTAAGTCAAGTCCTGTTTGTGTTTGTTTTAATAGGATGTTAACTTTGGAAGACTGGCCTCAATGTTTGATAGGCTTAATTTCAATTTGATTTCTGAAGACCAAGACAAACCTTTTAAGTAGATGTCAAAGCTTTAACTTAACTTGGAATTGAAATTGGTATGCTCATGACCCAGCTCTTATTCGGTGCTGAAGGTCCTCTTTAATAATACTATCTGTCTGCCAACTTTTTTAGTAAAGGGTGGAGAGCAAAACACTAAAATGAAATGTTTTAGTGTTTGTTGCAAGGATTTTAGCCCCCTGTTTTTTTTTCTAAGATGTATTTTTAAAAACCACAGCTTCACTTGTTCTGTGACCTTAGATGAGTCACATCCTCTTGAGGCCATAGTTGTTCCTTCAACTGTGAGATGAAAGGGTCAGACTAGATGGGAAGTAAGTAGCGTGAGATACCTTGTCCTTCAGCAGCTTCATGCAAACAGCCCTTCACCATCTTAAAGCATTATGCTAGAAATTAGTAGCCACCTACTTTTTCAGTCTTCAAAAGAAATCAAAAAGACATTTCTGGAGCTCTGAGGTATATGGCACTATACCAGGGGGTACCCCAAAAAAACCTGCTAGGAAAACATTGAGCAACTCACTCTGAGTTAGTGCACCCAGTGGCATTGTCTGGGAAGGTTCTTTCTGGTCACAGTCAATTTTTTTTCTAAGAGCAGTTTCGCTCAAACCTCGTTTTTTTTGTGATGGCTGGTTTAAAAGAACAACTGTGCAGCTTTGAAATTTTGTTTCCTGCTCGGGGGGAAAAATTCTGCAGAAACTGTTATGATGTTGAACACAGCTTACAAGACAGCGCTATGAGAAAAACTCAAGTGTATGAGTGGTTTTCTTGTTTCAAAAAAAGTGAAATGCCGATTGATGACAAACCTCATTCTGGAAGGCCACCAGCTTCTAAATGGCCGAAAATGTTGACTCATACTGATGACTTTCAGTGCATTTGGAGTTTGTTCCACTAGTCCAGGCTGTTAATCGAGCTTTCTATGTAGAGGTTTCTGAAATGATTGCGTAAGAGTGTGTGACAAAAAAGGCCTGATTTGTGGCAGATAGGGGACTGGTTTTGCCACAAAACAATGCACCTGCTCACGCAGCCACCTCAGTGTGCCAGTTTTTGGCAAAAAACCAGCATACCTCTCTTGCCCTTTGCTGACTCACCTGACCTTGCTCCCTGCCACTTTTTGTTCCTGTGAATGAAGAGGGACATGAAAGTGAAGGAAAAAAAATGAGGGAGGTGCTGTCAGCCATCCAAACAGATGAGTTTGTAAAACGTTTCCAAGAATGGAATCGCAGATTTGCCAAATATTTTAAGCGTCATGGAGAGTACTTGGAAGGTGATAAAGTTGTTTTGTAAAAAAAAACAAACAACTTAAATACATAGCTTTGGGGGGGAAAAATCCAGTTTTTTTTTTCACAGAAATGTCTCACAGGCAGCGGAACTGCAAAATCCAGTTTTTTTTTTTGGGGGGTACCCCCAAATGTTGCTGGTGGTACATACCCATTAAAGCTAGTTCCTAAACAATACCTAGCAGGAAAAATAAGCAAAAACATGTGTGATAATAAATGGTACCAACATTTAGGTTTTATCATTTAAGCAAATTAGAGTTTGACAAAAAGCATCTCTAACTGTCCCTAACCTTTGAGGATAACATCAAGGACAATGATTGATCCTGTTCCACGCAGAGCCGTATCAGAGGCAGGATGCTGATCTGCATGAAGCATGACCTGGCATTCTATGGCAGATCTCATATTCATATTTTACACAGTTTTTTCCCTGTAGAATAGAAGTTTAATTATAGATCATGTCCAGAGTTCAGCTATACCTTATTTCCTAGACTTCAATTAGAAAAATGGAATGGATAGAACTATAGAATGATTTGACATACATATTAATCGCAATTAATTTTTAAAAACATGGAATGTATATCTATTTCTCAGATCTAACTTTATATTAGAAAACATAGAATGGACATCTGTTTCTTAGATCTTATTACCAATATAGAAAAGATATATGTTAAACCAACTCTGACATCACAGTGGCGTCTTGTCTGTTCACTGAGCCTGACCAGACAGTGTCATAAGGAGAGGAGTAACTGGTATCCATAGCAACATCGCCAGTCTGGGACCATGTAAAAAGCTGTAACCCAGCAACGAATGATGAGAGGTGTGTGCCGAGGGGATTCTTCCAGTTGTACAAATGACAAACACGCCATCCTAACTGTGACCAGTTGTGTGACGGCAGCGTGGAAAATCTGACTTCAGAACTGGGGAATGTCAGCCTCATAAAACCTAAATGCCACGATGCATAATTTCAAACAGGCAAAGCACGGAAACACTCTCCACTCCCACACCGTGAGCTGGCTGCAGGGAAAGTACCTCGAGTGTTCTGACTGGAACGGAAAATAAATTTTGTTTTGGCACCAGTCACCTCAATCTCCATTTCTAATTTACAGAGGCAGTGAAATCGGATGAGAGGTGAAGTCACCCCTAACCCCAGAGAATAAGGACTATGCTCTGCATGTAAACAAAGGTAGCATCACAAAGCTACTATATTTACAATGTATTGCATAAAGTGAGACTTTTCCCTCTTGAGAATTTTCTTTCTAATAGATCACATACGTACAAGAGGACGCCTCCATGGAGCACCACTCTTCTCACGCTCTCTCTGGGTCCCCCACCTGCACTTGTCCATCTTCCCTGCCCCGTCCTGTCTTCTGAACTTGGTTTTTGGGCAATTGCCGTCCCTTTGGTCTCATACTGAGGCACAGGTTCCTCTCTGGTGTAACCGTTCAGTTTGAAGGCCTGTTTGGTTCAAAGGAGACCTCTGGGTGTGGATTTAGTTCCAGGTTTCAAGTATATCTCAGAGCCATAAGTCTGGCCTTTTTTATGATTTTGTACTTTGCATTACATTTTCCTCCCACTCTGTCCAGGGATTTTTTTTCTCCCTCATTTCCCCCCCTCCCTCCCTGCTTCTCCCTGCCTCATGAACCCTTGATAATTTAGAAATTATTACTATTTTGTCACATTTTACACTGTCTGACATCTCCCTTCACCTACTTTTCTGTTGTCTGTCCCCAGGGAAGAGGTTATATGTAGGTCCTTGTTACCGGTTCCCCCTTTCCACCCCACCACCCTCCCAGTATCGCCACTCCTACTACTGGTCCTGAAGAGTTTATCTGTCCTGGATTCCCTGTATTTCCAGTTCTTACCTGTACCAGTGTACATCATCCCCTGGTCCAACCGGACTTGTCCAGGGTTTCTATCGTGATCCTAATCAGAATGGGGGGTAGTGACAGCCAGACATTGTTCTCAGGCTAGTGAAGCCTGGATGTGATTCATGTGGTCCTGCAGTCCTTTGTTTTCTTGAGTGCTTGTTTTCCTTCACTCTTCTTAGCTCCCAACAGGAACACAGGCCAATAGTTGTATCTTAAATGGCCACTCACAAACTTTTTAAAAAATGATGAAAATTATACATTTATTTGGCAAAGTGATCTAGGCTCCAAGTTAAAATAAAATTCTGAATAAAGTATACTAAGTATTTTCTAAGTGTGATATTATATTAGATGTATTCTAACCAATGCAGAATAGCATGCTTACTAGGCCAATAACAATTGAGCAAATGCAATCTTAATAATTCCACAGGAAACTGCAATGTGCTTTTTGCAGGCAACCATTTTTATGATTAACACAACTGCAAGAGAACTGGCTGCTCACGAGCTTCGAAAGCCGCAGTTGCTAATTACCAAAGTAGGATATAGAACATTGTCTTGATGGACTATATGGCATGTCAATTGAGCTAGATGTCCCTTGAGACAAGAGTTTTCTCTGCTACATACCTGGATATATTTGCAGCACATAAAAATAAGTATGTAGACATACCTTCAGCCACGCCTATTTTTGTTTGTGGGCATACCTCCACATGCCACCCCACACCTATTCAGCTTACACATTTACCTATTAATCCACTCCTGAATTACTGTTTGTATTACTGTTAGCACAGGATTGTGTATACAACAGTATTTACTGTTACGTTTTAGTCTTTTGCACCTTCCAGTGTTTTCCTTTGTCTTGGCCATGTTGTGTGTGCCTCTCTTCGTGTATTGTGTTTTCCTACACCCAATTCAACACTTGTCTCTGATCTAGTCTGTGAATTCACCTCTTCCTCGTCCCACCCCTGGTAACTACCAAAGTTCCTTTAGCTTTGAGTAAACTTTTCTGGACTTTTTATAATAGTGGTCTCATTAGACTTTTGTCCTTTTGTGATTGGCTTATTTTACTCAGCAGTTATGTGTGATGTCCACATTCATCCATATTGTGTGATGTCTCTTTAGTGTTATTCTTTATTGTTGCCCAGTAGTCCTGTGTGTGTCAGGACCGTGGTTGGTTTATCTATGCATCTGTTGATGGGTCTTTAGGTTGTTTCCGTCACTTTGCTATTGTGAATAATGCTGTGGTGAACATGGGTGTGCATGGATATATTCATGCCGTGCTCTTATTTCTACATGAGCTATATCTAGCAGTGGCATTGCTGGACCATATGGTATATCTGTTTCCAACTTTTAAAGGATGCACCACATTGTTTTCCACAGGGGTGTGCCATTTTACAATCCCATGATCCGTGTAGGAGACTTCCAATTTCCCCACAGCCTATCCAGCATTTGTTTTTTCTGTTTTTATGATTTTTATTATTGCCAGGTGAAGCAGTACCTCATTGTTTTTCTTTCTATCTGTCTAATGGCTCAGGAGGCCTAGTGAGACATGAATTGAGCTGCAAACCACAAGAGCCCCAGTTTGCAACAACTAGCCACTCCACAGGTAAATACGAACCTTCTTGGTCCTGTAAAGATTTACGGCTTTGGAAACCCAGAGGCAGTTCTACTGTGTCCTATAGCGTCACTGTGAGTTGGAATCAACTACCTAGCAGTGAGTTTTTAGCATCTCTTCGTGTAGTTGTTGGTTGCCTGAACATCTTCTTTGGTGAAGTCTTTGCTCTTGTCCTTTGCCCATTTAAAAATTTGATTGTTGATCTTTTCGTTGTTGACATTTGGAGTTTTCTATACATTTTAGAAATCAGTCCCCTGTCTGATATGCTGTTGCTAAAAAAGCTTCACTAATGTTTAGGTTCTCTTTGTACTCCTTTGGCAAAGTCTTTTGAGGCATGCAGGAGTTTAATTTTTAGAATGCCTCAGTCATCTAGTTTATCTTTTACTGTTGGTGACCTGTTAGTAATGTTTGGCATGCTGTTTATGCCGTATCGTTTTACAGTCAGGTGTCTAATCCTTTCTTGAATTAATTTTGTTAGTTACCTATTTTTCTGAAAATGGATATCCAGTTTTGTCAGTACCACTTGTTAAAGATGCTATCTCTTTCCCACTTAATGAATTTCAACTGTTTGTTGGAAATACATATTCATATGTACAAGGGGGCTTTTGAAGAGTGAAAGAACCATCTGGTATAATCCCTTTGTTTAACTGACAAAGAACCTGAGACCCAGAATGAGGATTTATTCAAGGTCAAGTTACTGATTGAACATGGGGAAGAATCCAGGCATATATCTTTCCATTAAAATACCACACTAATTTTCTTCTCTCATTTAAATCTAATCTCATTTGGACTCTTAAAAGGTTAAGAAATAAGCATATTATGAAGAGGCTTAAAATTTTGTGGGAAAAAATTCTACGATCTTTTAATTCAGTTTTTTATGACCTTTTTGAAACCCCCTCATATGTAAAGCCACTGAAATTTTAGAGCGCATTTGTTACAATGGTTAGTGTTACTCTACCTAAAATAGCCATGACTGGGTGGGCCTATCTTATCCCAAAGCAATCAGATAAAGATTCCCATTTTTATTATTTTGGGGATCATGAATCCCCAAAACCTCAAAGGAACCTATAACTTCAAAGGAATTTATCCAAATCTAAGATATGCAAAGATATTACCTGAATACAAAACGAACACAGCATTTCTATTTGGAAGAGAATGGTCTGTGTGTGCCAGAAGGGTGGGGGTGGGGGGTGGGAAGGTAGTTATTGTTGAGTTCTGACAGGTGACAGAGTGGAAGTAATGTGTAACAACATTTCTAGGTGTGGAGATTTAGAAGCCACCACTGAAGACGGCAGGAGTTGGTTTGGTAACTGAATCTCTACTTGATGAGAGAGCCACTCACTAACCAACGAAGCCGTTGTTAACTCCTCTGTTAAACCACCAAGGGTTGGGGGTTTGCCTGTTAAACAGCAGCTCCATCATTAACCAACAGAAGTATCGTTATCGTCATTCCTGAATACCACCCTTTGTTTTAAGTCTTACCATGTTCATTTCTAAAGGAATGCCTTGTTTCACTTGTGAGCCAGTGAAAGCCACATGGCAGAGGGCAGTGGTTTTCCATCTTCTTAATGCTGCGTCTTCATACAGTTCCTCGTGTTGTGGTGACCCCCAACCATAAAATTATTTTCACTGCTTCTTCATCACTGTCGTTTTGCTACTGTGATGAATCGGGTGACCCCTGTGAAAGAGTTGTTCGACCCCCAAAGGGAGGTTGAGAACCGCCGGCATAGTGGAAGCAGCAGCAAAGAAGGAAGAAGCTGTAGATTTGGGCAAGCCACTTCTCAAGCTTCAGTTTTCTTAGCTATTGACAGATTAGTGATAAGCAAATATTTTAAAATATCTTTTTGACTATTAAATGTGACTTCAAGTATAAAACATAAAAATGATCAGGTTGCAGTGGAACTGAGAAGGTGACAGAAATCCTCCCATTTCCTGTCCCCTTCGGCTCTTCCTTACATGGATCCCTGAGGCATCTCTTGGAGACCCGTGGCTCGCTCTCAGGTCATAGTTTGAGAACTATCATCTAAAGCATAGTATTCCAAATTTATGTGACACCCCCTTTTCCTTTGCTATATGAACTCTCATGAGAAATCTCAATAATAAAACAGATAAAGTAATCTTTTATGAATAATAGTTCATATATTTAAAATTTTAAATGTATTTCTTTATTGTTCAGTAACACCAATGAGCTTTGTCATGAAAACAATCTGATGCCGGGGGACAGGAGGATAGTGGCAGTCGTGCATCTCCTTTGGTTTTGACATATTTGTGGACACAGTCTTGATTTAAAAGTACTGGAGAAAACTTTTGTTATTGACCTTGTGGAGTAGTTACTACTGCTGATAGCTCTCTTGCACAGCTCACTTTACAATCACTTAATACTCGTGAGTTGACAGAAGTGGCAGGAAAAGTCTTAGGCCAATGTCTCCACAAGGCAAGTAAATCTGACAGCACACCTTAAAGCACCGATGGTCTTCACCTGTTAAATGTGGCATCTATCACAAGGCAGTGCGAGATGTCTAGATTGGTAATGCTTTTTAAAAGCGTTACAACGTTAAAAAGGGAATCAGTTTTTGCAGACTCTCTGAAAAGCAAACCGTTAACAAACTGCTGGTCTAGATGGACCACAAGTGCTTTTAGCTCTGCAATATGATCTGATAGCCCTGCATTACTGTCATGAATGTCAGCAAACAGCAATAAAGATGACACTGTCGGAGTCAAAACATTACTCACTTCTCATGATTGTTGACTCACTAAATATTTGCATTTTTCTTTTCAAAGCAATAATGTTTAGAAACCATGACTGTGGTTAGCCAGCATATGCAACAAAGTGCATAGTTTGATGCCAATTTTATTTTATTTTTTCTTTGCCAGCGAACTCCAACATTTCCACCATCTACAACCCTTTCTGCCAAGTACCACATTTGGCAGCCCCATCTCACTCACACCAGGAAAGGGCCAGCTGGTTGACCATTCCAATGCGATACACTAAACTGTCTGCAGACGGCAAGGGAGCCCAGGTGTCAATGCCAAAGAAGACTGACTACCCTTGTGTGAGACTAAGAGATTAAGAAGATTACTCTCAAAGCTCTCGTGATATACAGATAAGGCGTGTTTGGTGGCAAATTAAAATGTTGGAGGCTGGAACCTACCCAGCAGCTCTGATGGGGAGTGGGCAGTAAGGGGAAGTCCAGGAAGCCTTGGAAATCTGCTCCCAAGAAAACACTAGGGGTCACTGAGTCAGAATCTACTCAATCACACTTAGCCGCAACCCTTATGGAAATTCATCTGAATCCAGAGTCTTTCAACTCTACCTAGTCCGTCATAGCATGCCAGAAGCCCTAGACTCTCTTTTGAAAACAAAAGACAGTCCTAGATAACACTTGTATCCAACAAAACCAACCTGAAGATTCCTGAGTCAGGCATGGCTCTCTGGGTAACTAATTAAGAGCAGGCTCAAATAATCAAGACACAAATCTACCAACAAAAGCACACATATGCTGAAAGAATAAGTAATTACCACCCTAATGTGTTTAACCTACTAATTAGCAATCGTACCAATCTGGAGAAAGACTGGAAATGCTGTCTTCATAGAGGGGAGCTGCTGTTTGCAGAAGCCCCTTTTCTGCTTGAGCTCATTTCTAACCCTTCCATATACGCTTGATATAAACAGACAAATTGCTAGAAATGAATTTCAAACCTTTGTTGATTTCATCTTACCCAGTGACTCTTAGGTTCAGGGGCATCCAAAACGGCAAACCAACTAAGAACACAGACCAAGGAAGAGTGCCTATCTGTGAGGAGGTTTTTAATTTCCAATTACATTCTTGAAAATGTACAAAAACTGATACTCAAGCCAGTGGGTATCCTGAAACCAACGAAAGGCCTTGGGCAAGTGTCACTAGGTTGCTAATAAGATTAGAGGTCACACTACATATAAGCTCCTCCCTGGGGGACAGACAACAGAAAGGGGGTGAAGGGAGACATCCGACAGTGTAAGCTATGACAAAATAATTATTTATAAATTATATCAAGGGCTCATGAGGGAGGGGGGAACAGGGAGGGAGGGAGAAAATGAGGAGCTGATGCCAAGGGCTTCTGTGGAGAGCAAATGTTTTGAGAATGATGAGGGCAATGAATGTACAAATGGGCTTGACACAATGGATGAATATATGGATTGTGATAAGAGTTGTATGAGCCCCCAATAAAATGATTAAAAAAAACTATAATGGAAAATTTCCCACAAACTTCTTGAAATGCTCATGTATGTGAATGTTCTTTATACATATAAATAACTATTATTTTTTATGGGAAATGCTTGTTTTTCTAATACTTTTCAAGAATAGGCTGAGTAAAAATGGTTGTGCCTTTTTTCTACAACACAATCCCTGTAGATAAAGTAGACTTTTAAGAGGAAAACAAATAATAGGTCCCTCTAACCCCCCCCCCTAAATAAAAAGGGGTATAAAAGCCGATCCAGCAATGACAGTAACTTTTGGTGAGCAGCTGCTTTGCACAGTGAACTGTCCTCAGCACAAGGATGGCTGTGCTTCACCCTCCAGAGAGATGCTGTGCCGCTTGGGGCCATGGCTTCAGAGCCTCTTACCCAGAGAAAGGAACCCGGGCGAAAAAATATCATCAGGAAAAATTTGCTTCAAGAGCTGATGCAGATTCAGCTGTTAATTCAAAACAAGCTGCTCAAAGAACGGGGATCTGTTTACTTTTCAGAGGAAAATTAGCCTTTTCAGGGAAAATTAGCATCAGCTAGTATGTATGTGCTGCAGTCTTTGTGTGAGAATCCTACCTTAGGGACTGACTAGCAACACAGTTCCAAGCAGGCAGGAAGCAAATCGCCCTGTTTGCATCAAACTCCTCCTACACATTTCACCTCACACTTGCTTCAGAAGAGGAGTGACTGTCTATAGGCTCAGGGTGTGGGGGCGGAAAGCAAGCGGGGTGGAGTGGGGGGAGGGGGTGAGGGCCTTGAGAAGGGGAAACCAGCATTCTTGTCTTCAGGCACTCTAAATGAGTAAATTCTTGGGTGACAACCTTACAGGAAGTACCAGAACAACAGTCTCCGTCGTGAGAGAGCTTGGATCACTGGGAAATGGAACTCAAAATTTATCTCAGGGTAATGGAATCCTTATGGGAAACCACCATGGAGGTTCACAAGGCAGTGCAGGGATTCCAAAGAAAATTCCTCCTCTGGCTTTTTTTCTCCCAGGATGCCACTGTGTCTCCAGTGGCTTCTGACAAAAAAACCGAGGAGTCGTTTTGATGATTCTTGCCTTTTCGCCTCATCTCACACCGATCCATACCTTGGATCTGCCTTCAGGAGGGATGCACAACCTAATCCCTCTCATCACCTCTACAATCAAAACCAAAAGCAGACTCACTGCTATCAAGTTGAATCGCTCCATAGGGTTTCTGAGACTTTAAATCGTGACATAAGCAGATCATCTCTCGCCCTTCGAGAGGATCATCTGGTAAGCAGTCCAACGCTTAACCCACTGTGCCACTAGGGCTCCATTCCATAATCAAACCTCTACTTGGGGAGCTGCTTCTTCATGGGTCTCTTTGCTATGGGATGCTCTCCCCACAGTAACTGGAGTAATCTTTATAAAAACAGCTATTAATCAAGGCACGATGCTCCTCTGAAATACATCACTAGCTTCCCAGAATGCTAAATAAACTCCTGGTTGGTATCAAGGCCTGCCAGGCCCTACATTATGTGGCTTCTGACTCCCCTTTGATCTCATTGCCTGTGCACTTTCCAGACTGACTACACCTCAGCCACCTTGTTCTCTTTCCTCCAGTTCTGAGGCTTTCAGTCACTGAACATAACCTCTGGGGAAGTAGACAAGAATGAGTTAGCAGCTTCAAATGTATTAGTAATATTTTACTTTTTTAAAAGCAAATATGGCAAAATGTTAAAACTTGGGGAAAAAAACTTGCAAACCCTGTTTTGTATTATTCTCTGCAATTTTCTGTCTGACTTTTAAAAGTGGACAATCTTGTTTTCGAGCCATCTAGCTTTTTAGTTTCCTCAGCAGGCGTTCCAGTCTGACCCCTGCATTTGCAAGCGAGTGTGAACGGTATCCTATTTACTTCTTATTTGGTGTTTCTACCACGACTGAAACACAGTTGGAAAATCATCTCTCACTTCAGCTGCTTCTCAAGATTGGAAAGGCTAAGTGAGATACTTGTGGTCACTGACATTACTGCGCGAGCAGGAGTGTCCCCACTGTTCCCCTCACTGCTCGGGCTTGCTGCTGTGCAAGCAGACAGAGAGGATCTTCCAAGTCTTCTAGGCGGGGCGAGCCAGCTGTGGCAGGTGAAGCAGGTGACAAATCACCTCAGGACTCTTTGGTACTGGGCAGAAGAACTGATAGCTTTGATGCTGCAGTTCGGGGAGAAAACCAGCTGGGGCTCTAGAAGTTTCCTTTGGAGAGCCGGTGAGAAGCACTGTGTTCTCGATGAGGGTTTCTGGAATGGTCTCTATTTACCTGTGGGGGTCTTCATCTCAGGACCTCTCCTCTTCCCCAGAGCAGGCACCATGGCATCCTCTTCACGTTGACATTTTCAAGATGACTGGTGTCTAACGAGTCTTATTAAACCCCACTGTCAATGCTATCCTGGTGCTGCTTTCTAATTTAGACAGTGGAGTACACGTTCTCCGGTGACGTCAGCCTGAGTCTCACGAACATGAAATTCACAGTACCTTCAGAGCTAGAAGAACATTTAGAGGGCATCTTGCAAGAATGAGCAGATTCCCTGGAATAAAGGTATCCCCAGGGAATGCACGGCAGTATTCCGGGGACTCTTAGGTGCCATCAAATAAACCTGAACCGATTCTTAACATAGGAATGGTAAAAAACAGACATTGGCGAATATACATTTAACTACCAAATACTTTCACACACTGATCAGTTAAGCCAGTCTGCTCTGTTGTGGATAAAAATGCAAAGCTCACATGACTTTCTGGAATAAAAGAATTTTTTTTTCCTTGCAAGAGGCTCACTCGGTGTTGCTATGAGTTGAAATCTACTCGAAGGCCCCTACCACCTAACAATATCACTTCTGATTCTCCTCCTACCTAACTACAGGACCAATGCTGGACCACATGCAGAATCATGCCTATAAGATGACGACATGAGCATTATGGTGTCTACCACCTATGAAGCATGTACTGTTTGCCCGACTTCGCGGTTGAGCGCGGCACATGGACTACTGCTTTTAGTCCTCAGTGTTACCAGGAAATAGCAGCAACAGGCTTGTTTCCATTACACAGAGGAGGAAGCAGAGACTTAAAAAGGTAAGGTGACTTCCCCAGGTCTGCCCAGTTAGTAAAAGGCAGAGTAGGTGTCTGATCTCAGAGCCATCTGGCTGCGGGGCCTGTGATCTTAATTACTATCTCAGAAGTTTAAAATGGAGGCACAGAACCTCAAATTGGTTTTGAATTGGAAGATGCGTAATCAAGTTACGTATCTTTCTGTTGCGTGAATTTCCCTACTCACAAAGTAAGAATATCTATCCCTACTTCACCACAATGAGGATACAGAATTCATCGCTTCCATGTGCTCATTTCCTATTTTCGAGCTGCAACTGTCTTGACCACACAACGTGTACATAAATCTTCCCGCAATCAGCAGCAGTCATAGAAAGAACCTATGTGTCCATCCACTGATGGATGGGTACACAAGATGTAGGATATCTACACCAGGTAATATTCTTCAGCCATGAAAAGGAAGGACTGATGCACCCGCTACCACATGGACGGATCTTAAGTGAAAGAAGCCAGGCACAAAAGACCACACATCGATGATTCCATTTATATGAGATGTCCAGAATAAATCCATAGAGAATGAGAGTAGATTAGTGATTGCCAAGGGCTCAGGGTCAGTGGAACTGGGGTGTGACTGCTAATGGGATACAGTTTATTTTTTTTTGGTGGGGGAAGAAATGTCTAAAATCAGGGAATGGTAACAGTTGGTCAACTCTGAATACACCAAAAACCACTGAATTGTACGATTTTAACTTCAGAAGGCTGTGTTTTGTGGAATGTGAATTAGAATTTCAATTAAGGTTTGTTGAAAAAAGAATGAAGAACCTTGGAGTCTATCTCAGTCAAAGAAAATAGTATATGTAAAAATATTCTGGATAGAAGCATTCCAGAAATATTGTACTACAGCGGTTTAGCTATTACACATGTCTTCTCCCTCTGCCGGCTGCCATCTTGTCCTAGGAGAATCTTAATTCACTTCAAAGTATTCAGCTCCTCTAGTTCCTGAACACTCAGCTCATAGACTGATAATAAAATGCAATCTAAACTGGCTGCTCATGGAAACCCCAGGGGCTTGTCCTGTTTAAAAAGAGGAAAGGAAAAGGGCCAGGAAACTCACCCAGGCTCATATTCAAGGCCAATGAGGGTAACAAGAATCTAGATCCTGGGGAAACGTTGTCCTCCTATGTTCTTTTGGGAGCAGCTATCAGCATGTTTTTGAGAGAGGAATCTGGCAAAAGAACCTCCACTACACAGATATTACTTTAGTAAAATGACTAGCAATACTGGGACAAACCCTGACCTTCGTACACTGCAGGACCTAACATGTTATCTCATTTCTATCTCATTAGTACTGATGTGATGGGGAAAGTGAGGCACAGACCAGGCCACCCAGGGAATAAGAAACACAGTAAAGAGTCAAAACAAAACAAACCAAACCCATTGCCACTGAGTCAACTCCAACTCACAGTGACCCTCCAGGGCAGAGTAGACCTGTTCCTTAGAAGGCATTCGGGGAGAAGAATGCCTCCTGTTTCTCCCCGGGAGTGGCTGGTAGACTCAAACTGCTGACCTTGCAGCCATGCCACCACTCTGCCACTAGGAAAGTCTATCCCCAACACCTTGATCTCTGGCCGTCATTCTCTCTCCCCAGCTCACAGGGCAGGGCCTGCTCTGCTCACAGTACCTGGCATCATAGACTTCATACTCAGAAATCTTAACTTTCCCTTTAATTGTTCTGGTTTGTTGTGCTCATTCCCTACATTTCCATAAGAAACTCTGGGCCAGAGTATCTGCAAAATGTTTGTTTGTTTGTTTGTTTTTTTAACAAGTAAAGCAATCTGGCCATGCTTAGCTGATTCCTTTAATCTTTCATGAATAATGAATGATATAAATCAACAACCTCGTGAAGACCCCAAACCCACCTGTAAGATAACTGGACAGTCCCTCTCAGAAGGGCCACACAGAAAGGATGAAAAATCCAGGGTGTGGTACAGCACCGATGATCCAAATAACTATCCTTTAGTTCTTTAATATTTCCTTCCCTTACTGTTATGGTTTCCGCTTGTTTTACCTCATTAATCATGTTAGACTTGCGTGTGTTCATTTGTATATTTAAGATAGCCCGGTACATGAGAGCCAAGAGAGAGAACCCGTCAGAAACAGTAGCAGGAGAAATGGTTCCCTGGGGGTGTGGAAGATGGGACAGGATGCCGATAGCACTCATGACTGTGTAACCCCACTAGATGGGATTGAACAACAGAATTGTATGGGAATGGATATATCAGACTGTGTAAGGTATGGCAAAGAAAACAGAACTATTACAGGGGAATAAACAATAAGGGTTCCTGGGGGATGGGGTGGGGGAGGAAGGGGATAAAGGAGTTCAAGAAGAAAGAAAATGTATTGAAACTGATTGTGGTAGCAATTGTACAATACTGATTCATGTGATTGAACTATGGATTGTTATGACATCTGTAAAAGCTCCCAGTGAAATGATTTAAAAAAAGGGCTCAACAATCTATAAAAAACAACTTTCCAAGGACAGATAGTTCCTTCTCAATTATTGACAAAGGGTTTGAACTGAGTCTGAAATGTGGCTACTGAGTTGGCCTCATGAAATGACTTCTTGGAAAATTGTCCAACTCCTCTTTCCCAAAGAGGTTCTGGTGCTTTGAGGACCTTGATGAATATCTTGTAAATAAGTTCTTTAGCTCCCCCGGCAACTGGAACCTTACCTTTCACATATGAGGGGGTTTCAAAAAGTGTGTGGAAAAAACTAATGAAAAGAGAATGGCTTATTTCCCATGAACTTGTTGAAGACCTCTTGTATGTTTTGATATTTCCTAGCAACTGGCTAGTTTCCAAGACTCAGTGTTGTTTCTTTCCTCTCTCCCTTCTCCCAAGGTCAACGTTCACTTCACACTTATAGACAGGCATGCAGGTTGTCACCAGTCTCAGAGTACCCAAAGGAAACTTACTGTGGCACCAACGTCATACGAGGCTACGCATCAAAGGAGTGGAGAGCCAGGAGGTTAGCCCTGGGCAGCTCTAGCTCAACTTCCCCAAAGACCGACACGCTAAGCATGCCCGTGCGGACAAGGCTGTTCTCTCCTGAGAACATTGGCTCTCAGGGATGAGATCGGAGTGGGAGTTCTTTTTCTCTGGTAACCAAATAGTTAGCAGTTCTATTTTTAGTACATGGGAAGGCTTGAGGTGCAAGGGTAAATCTAGCTTTTCATTTCCAATGGTTGATTTAGAGACCATGGTTAACAACATTCCTGCATTTCTTAAAAAGGTATGTTGCACAAAAAAAAAAAAGCATGTTGTGTACTTTGATTAAATTTCCACCGATTTGGCTCTCAACCTCCTCCTCTGCCATGATTTTACATTCTCGACCTTGGTTAATTAATACTTTCATGAAACCACTCTATACCGGCGTAAGTAGGAATTCTTAGTGTCGAAATTAAAAACCAAAGCATTTGTAAAGGTACAGAGGCACACATCTCTTTTCTCAACCTTAAGTAACATTAACGAATGTACAATCGCAAATGCAATATCAAACGAGAAAACGCCAAACATGATTTGTCAAAGTCTAATAGCTAGTTAATGACAAGGACTGGTCTTGGCTCCAGACTTCTAGTTCAGCAAAGTCCAAAGTCTTTCTCTTAGAAGATACTGAGCTTGCCAATAGCAAGTCCAAAGGCAACCAAAATCAGAATTGCTGTTACTGCCTGCCTGACTGGCATTTTAATAGGAGCCGTTTCAACTCTCAGAAATTTCCCTTCTAAGTTCTTAACTCGCGACTCACCCTGCTGAGTTGATCCAGTAACCTTTGGTTCTGTTCAGACAGCTCTTGCACCGCCCGGGTTTTTTCTCGATCTGCTTCCCGCAGGTGGACTTGCTGCCTCTCCAACTCGTCCTGGAGCTGCTTCACATCGCTCTCCAGCTCGGAAACTCGCCCTTCCCATTCTCCTTCTCGGTTCTCAAATCGTCGTCTTAGTTCGTGCTTTTCTTGTTCTAAGTGCTGGATGGAGGAGGGAAAAAAATTTTTTTTTCTTAAGTTGGCAAAAGTTCTACTGCCTTTCTTTCCGTACACTTCCAACTTTTCTTTCCCTCAGTCAACCAGCCATGGAGGACAATCTGCCACCTAGGACAGATGGAAGTTGCCCAATTCTTCATTCTAAATGTCTTCCCTTTAGACCAGAAAGTCAATTTTCTCTGTAAACTTTCACCCAAACTATAAGTTAGTTTTGATTTTTTTCCTCCCAAAATTTCCTTCACCCACAGCAGGGGAGAATTTGTTTCTTGGATACTATCCCCACTGAAAACACTTAATGATGTTGTGTTTATGCCTATACTGAGTATGCAGTTCTAGCCTTAGACATTCCCTTGAAATTTAGCGAGTCATGGACCAGTGGATGACTTGTGTATTTAAACAGCTGAAAATACATCCCATAACCAAAAAGTTCATTGTTTTAAGGAGGTTTCTTTTGGTAAAGGAGCCCTGGTGGTGTAATGGGTGACGTGGGACTGCTAACTGCAAGGTTGGCTGTTTAAACTCACCAGCTGTGATTGGGAGAACAATTAGGCTTCTGGAAAGATCGACAGTGTTGGAAACCCACAGGGGCAGTTTTACTCTGTCCCACAGGGTTTCTGTGACTCAGAATTGACTCAAGTGGCAGTGGGTTTGATTTTCTGCGTTTTCCTTTGGAGCCATCTTACTCCTGGCAGAGTACCAGGCACTTAGAACCATGGGGTTTTCAGAGCTGGAAAGAACTTCAGTGATCCTTTAGACAAACCATATCTTCTTACAAATGAGGCAACAGAGAGAGGATGAGAGATTAAGTTCAAGGTCAATACTTGGAAATGGCAGAGTTGAGATTTGTAGCCAAGTTCCTGGCCTCTGTTTAGAACTCGGTGGAACACTGTATTTCAAAACCATTTAATAAGCTGAAGTTCAGACCTACTGTAAATCCTGACCCATTAAGTTTTATACTTCAATTTCTGATCCATTCATTTGTTCTTCACTGTGTACTGTGGGCCGGGTACTATTCCTGGGGACATAGTGATGACCCAAACAGACAAGGCCATTGTCTTCATAAAGCTTTCCTTCTAGTGGTAGACACTGATAAAAGTGCAGAGGCTTTAAACTTTTGTAGGAAACTGGAATCAAAAGATATTGGGGGGGGGCGGGAAGAAATGCAGGCAATCACTAGCCATTTGAGAAACACAGATCAAAACAAAGGAGATACCACCTCCAACAAGCATTGATAACACAGTTCAAAAAAGCAGAAAACAGAGACACTGAAATCCTCATAACACAGCAGGTAGGACTGTAAGTCAGTACAACCTCTGTGGAAAGGGATACGGTACTGCCTTAAACAATTGGGAGTAGAAGTACCTATGACACAGCAATGACACTGCGAGGTAAATACCCTACAGAAATAAGAACACAGCACAAAGAGATATAGGCACACCATGTTTTTCACACCATTATTCATAAAAGCAAGAAGAAACAACCTGAACACCCATGGGTGGAAGAACGGGAAAATAAACATTGGTACATACATACAGTGGAATATAATGCACCATTAAAGATTATGATAAAAACCAAACCAGTTAAAAAAATTAAAAAAAAACTGAACCAGTTCATGAGATGAACAGACGCTGGGTCTGCACAGCCTGACGATGTTTCAGAGTCCAATGTACCCCTCTTAAAAGCTTGTGAACAGCCATGTAAGGTGCGACTATTGGTCTCTCTCATGCAGAGGAAAGATCAATGAAAACTCAAAGACATGGAAGCACAGAAGACTGATGAAGTCGAAACATACACGGAAAACAATTAGTACAATGGACTAATACGTCATGCAAACATCAGTCTCAACAATCCTGAAACAAGAAGAACTAGATGGTGCCCAGCTACCACTACCAATGACTCTGAAAGGGACTACATTAGAAGGTTCTGGATAAAGTGGGAGAAAAATGTGGAAAACCCCAAATTATAAAAGATTCAATGTTGCTGGTGGGACCCCCTCCCCTACCAAGACTATGGCCCTCTGTCATCCTTCAGATCTAGATTTGAACTCACCCCATTTTAGAATAATTAACCATTTACAAACAAAAGGGTAGCATTTACCCAAGGACCGAGTTCAGAGGGCTGGAAAGGAGGAGGAAAGGAAACAGGAAACACAGGAAGGCAGTGGGATCGGTGAAGGTACCTTGTGGGGGGTTGCAGTGGATGAGGTAAAACAATGTGCATGAATTGTTGAATGTGAAGCTCTGATCTGCTCTGCAAACTGTCACCTAATTCACAATAAAAATATTAAACACGTAAGCACACCAAGTGTAACCCAAATGATCAGAATTTACTATGACGGAGCAGAGTCAAAAGAAATGTGCCCAGAGGTCGAGAAGCTGACCCGAAGTAAAAACGGAGCATATTAGCAAAGACTAATGAAAATAACGTGCAGCCTCCCAAGCAGACCACTTTCCAGAGGCTAAATCATTTGGTTTTAACCCCTGTGGCACATTACTTTCGAGTTATACATTTTACAGCCTCGGTGTTGAGCATGTGGGAAAGTGAGGAGGCCGAGGAGGGGTTGCTAAGCCTCAGTGGAGGATCTCCTGCTCTCTGCTTCCATCACACTGTGGAACCTCCCCAGAGGACACTGTAGCCACTGCAGACACTTCAGAAGATGGGCTACAGAAATAAATGCTAATTGCTATCCTAAAATTATGATCCTTTGGTTTTACTGAGTTTTCCCAGAACGAAAAAAGACTGAGCAGAAGGCGACAGCAGAGCTGGGTAATCACAGTGTTACTGAGAGGCCAGATAAATTAGGCTTGTGTTCTAAAAGAACAGAGAGGCTTCAAAATATTCCGCAAACAGCTGTTAGGGAACAGCCCAACCAAGCAACTAAAACAATCCAACACACTTAGGGGGAGCAGTGTGATGAGGGGGACAGGTGGTGCCGATCAGTCTATTCTGTCCTTCCAGTTCTCTGGACAGGAGACAAACTTCCTACTTCAGGCTTCCCAGCCATTTGGGGGGAAAACAAACAAAAAAATTAGACCTTCCTGTTAACAGAGGTACAGAATTTGGCCTTTTGTCTATTCTGGGGAAGCAAGGTCCCTCCTACAGTTGTTTTGTTCAACTAATATGCTCAGTTATCCAGCAAACACTAGGCAGAATGCCAGAAAGTGTGCACGCCAGTCTCTGTGCACGCCTTCCCTCACTTTATGTTCTGTGGTCTTCTAATGTCAAAATGAGTGAGGCCTTTGAAAACAAGCAACTTCTAAGAAACTGTCATGGTCAAGAGGAGCCTCAGAAACATGACAACTAAGGGGTGATGTGGGGATACCCTATAGGGCAGTACTACTCTATCCTCTACCAAATAATTATAAGTGTGATTTGGAATTGTAGGTGAGATTCCTAGAACAGAAAGGCAGGTAAAGGTTAAGGCAGTCTGCACACAATAAGAGTATATATATGGGGGAAAAAAAGAGTATATATATGAACAGGTGCCTTGGAAGAAAACCTGGCAACCTACTGAAGAAAAAAGTGAGCCCGTGAAAACTGCACTCTACCTGTGGAGCACACATTTACCCTGGCACTCAAGGGGTTTCCAGGAGTCTGGAGTTGATTCACCAGCAACTGGTTTAGTTTTAGTTCACCGTAATGCAGTGATAGTAGCTCATTTACGAACTGTGGCAAATGCACCATTCTAACCAACGTCATATGTTAATAACAGGAAAAACGTTTTTCATAAAACAAAACAAAAAAGTATTTAAAACCCCAAAAGACAAAAGTCAGTATCATTAGTCTATATAAGTATATATAGAAATGTTTTTCTGCAAAGGACCAAGAAAACAATATGGTAGTTGAAAAAAATACAAACCAAAAGTACTGTTATTTAAGCAGACCAAGCATTGAATGCAAATCAGCACCCAGAGTTAGCTTGCTGAGATCCACCAGTGACTCCCATTAGGTAATCATTTTCATCCTGATTTTGGGCCCTCTTAAAAAATGGGGTGCGGTAACTAGAATCATGAGAATTGGCCCAGGAACCAAACCAACCAAACCCATGGCCAGTGGTTCTCAACCTTCCTAATGCCGCAACCCTTTAATACAATTCCTCATGTTATGGTGATCCCCCAACCATAAAGTTATTTATTTTTATTTATTTTAAAATTTATTTTTATTGCTACTTCATCACTGTAATTTCGCTACTGTGATGAACTGAGCGACCCCTGTGAAAGGGTCATTTGTCCCACAAAGGGGTCACGACCCACAGGTTGAGAATCGCTGCCCATGGCCATTTTGTGGATTCCACTCATAGGGGCCTTATAAGACAGAACAGATGATGAGGGCAACAAATGTACAAATGGGCTTGACACAATGGATGGATGTATGGATTGGGATAAGAATTGTAATGACCCCCCCCCCAATAAAATGATTTAAAAAAAAAAAGAACAGAAGGGCTCCTTAGGGTTGTCTTAATGTTGAGCTTAATGCTCAATCCACTGTATTTCCAAGACTCCTTGGCTTACGAAAGGGGGAAGAAAATACAAGTGAGGAAAGAGACTCTCTACTGTAGATACTTCCGATGAAAATATAATACAATTATTTATTTTTAAAGATTCGCTATAGTAAGAGATAATTCACTCACAGCTGCAAAGGGAAAAAATGGGGATCTTGAGGAATAACAACTATAAAAAAGAAATATTTGACCCGGAAGAAAAAAATTATATAAATCTAAATTTCCATCTTACATATTAAAGGAATAAATGAACACCCTGGTTGAATGTAAATTTTAAAAGTTAAATGCCCCCCCCAGAGGGGGTGGAACAGACACCGTGGGGGAAGGGAGTCAGCAGTTGGTGTAAGATATGAAAATAATAAGAGGGTGGGAGGGGGAAGGGAAAGAAGAGGAGCTGATACCAAGGGTTCAAATAGAAAGTAAATGTTTAGAAAATAATGATGGCAGCAATATGTACAAATATGCTTGATACAATTGATGTAGGGATTGTTTTAAGAGCTTTAAGAGCCCCAATAAAAATTTTTAAGTTAATATAGACATGAAAGAAAAATATCTCCCCCAAATGCCTTTAGAAATTTAAGAAAACAAAAGAAATTTAAGAAAATGAAAATCTGCTTAGCACATTAATCAGATAATAGTATAGTGAATTCAAAGGTTATAAAAAATGGCCCAATGCATCCAGTTTTTAAAATGAAATAAACATTTTAACCCTGAAATAAACTCATGTTAACCCTGGGATGTACAGCTAAACATTTAAAAACAGAATCTTGTACAACATTCAAATCTGATAGAGTATGAAAAAAAAAGAAAAAAAGTCTAATAAACTATGCTATTGAAGTATAAAAAAAAATCTGATAGAGTATGTCTTTAGTGAGACAGTAGCATAGGGTCAATTATTTTACGTTTTAAACGACAAAACAAAATCTTGGATTTGACATGTGGATCTGGAGATGTTCGATATTGACAGATGAATAGGTAGAAAAGATTTTGAAAATGCTTTCTGACCCTGAAGTTAGAAAGGGGCTAATTTCAAAACAAAGTAAAAGAACAGATAAAATGAAAATAAGACACTTCTCGTGATTTACGAGTCCTCGTCCATGTTTACGTTTTAGGTTGACCTGTGGAAAATATCTTTGACCCTGCTGACAGTCTCTGGGAAATCACAGATACCTCTTAAAGGGCTGGTTCTCTACTCCAAAATGTGCAGTTGGAACTTTGACTAGGTGACATGCTAAAATCTGGATGGTTCAAGAAATAAATTATGAGGAGAACTCATTCATCAAAAGAAGTAGATCCTGTTAGTCAGGTTTGTCACAACCATAGCAACACTAAAAAAATTCATAAACAGCCGGCAGCAATATCTTTATATTTTAAAATGTACATTTTAAAAAGGTAATGAGAATTTGCAAACGTGTCCTGTCGGGCATAGTATCACTGAAACTCCATGCATCATGGTTTATTTAAACAACGAGTGATTTTTGACTGTTAAGTAAACATTTCGTTTAAATCATTAGAGTTTGTAAGCTGACCTGCAGAGGATTAAAAAAAAAAAGAAAGCTTAAGAGTTTTAAGCTATTTTGTTCGTGTCTGCTAACTCAATCACCAAATGCCAAAGGTAATTTATTCTTTTACTACAGAACGTTTCTTGTTATGGAGGAATTTTGAAATCTTTCCCCCTTTGTTGAGGGAACGTATAAAGGTTCCAAATGGAACCCAGGATGTGTGTAACTGCACACTCGGGATTACTATGCAATCTCTCGCTCATCAAACTGACTGATAAGGATGTCCCTTTCAAGTTCGCTGTCTCTTGAATCAAGTTCCTCACTGAAAGAATTTGGAATCACAAGTGTAAATCTCTCCTGTAGTACTTCTTTGTAAAGTCGGGTAATTGAATCTCTTAAAAAAAATTTTTTTAAGACACCCTTTTCTTTCTGGACCTCTACTTCAAGTGGAAATGAAACAATTCAATTCACCGGGATGCTTGTTGGCAGTCTACCCATAGGTTTCACAAACTACTTTTCAGAGGCTGTATCTCAGGAGTTCATCAATGGGCAGACCTAGTTAGCAGGCCAAGTGAACTAACTGCAGGCCACTCACGGCTTTCTTTCCCCCGTCTGATTTACTTTTGATAGGCCGTGGGAGTACACACACAGACACACTTAAATGCTATTTTTGAAAAGTTTCTGTACGATAGAAAAGAAGAAGTGCGACAGAACCAGACGAGGATCGATTTCAGACCTTTTATTCAGAGTTTACTACTGTACTCTTGTTCTAACTAAGAATGAAAAGAGCTGGTCACAACCTGACAGGGCATTCTGTACAGGTGCAAATGGAGACTTGTGTCTCCACTGCCAGTGATGTCCTACCACTAGCATGGATGTGTGCAAGTCTCTCTCATTTTCAGAAATGTTGGCAGTTCAGGGCCTTTTTCGAATTACAGGCAGCGAGAGCTCAGGATTTAGCCCGGGTCCCAAGAATTAGCAGGAAGATTACAGATACTGGAAGGGGGGCTTATGGGCGTAGTGAATGCAATACGGTTCTCATTTGCATTTGACCATCCCACTGCAGGCAGGGACCCAGAACGCCAAGAAGCAGGGTTAAATAGAGCCTGACACCCAGTCCTAAAGGAAATCCACCACTAGCGGTCACATGTTGAGCCCCGGCCTGTAGGGTCGCCTGCTTTCTGCCCTGGAACCACATTTCCTAATCGTGGAATTATTTGAAGGCGATCTAAAGCTCCCCGAGGGGCACCTGCTCCCCACAACTATGAGCTGCCAGCAAGTTCAAACAAGGGCAGGTGGAGGCCCCAGATCCCACACCGGAGATCTCTCCCGCTCCCACCCTGGTGTGAGATTAACTGCTTCGGGGCCGCCGTGAGCAGGTTGCCTCGGTTCTGGGAGCTGTATAAATTAGTCATACTGTAAGCTCTATTTTAGACACTCTGTACAGTACAGATATAGAACGGCCCACAGCGGCGGGACAGTCGGGGGTGCCGTGGAGGCCCTAATCTGACCATGCACTGCCCCCCCTCCCCGCCTCTTTCACCTGTTTCCTGCTAGATGGGATGGGCCAGGCTGGGCTCCCCCTGCCGCCCACCCCTCCCAGACAAGGTCTTCACCTCCAACTTGTCGGTCAGCTCCTTGTGCATTTGCTCGTACTGCCGGCTCATGTCCTGGTTCCTCTCCAGCAGCGCCTTGCCCAGCCGGGCCGCCAGCACCAGGTCCTTTTCCTTCTGCCGGATCACCGACAGCAGCTCGGGGTCCTGAGCGGGTGGCACCCGCGGCCCGGCCCCCTCGGACGGCGAGCCCGGTTCGGTCGGAGGCTGCTCCCCAGGGTCGCACGGCCGCTCCCCGGCCGCCAGCAGCGCCAGCTCCTCCTCTAGCGCCAGTTCCAGGTCCCCCGGGGCCCCGGCGAAGGAGACCAGGGCGGCGGCGGCGGGGCTCGCGAGGGCGTCCCCGGCCGCGGCGGGCAGCTCCATGCAGCAGGCGCTGTCCGGCTCGGCGGGTGCTGAAGCGCGGCCGGCCAAGCCCAGGCAGAAGGCGGACATGGCCCCCGCGCGGCGCCCGCAGCGGTGCGGCCCGGCCGGCGCGCGCCAGGCTGCAGGGGAGGGGCCGCCGCGCCGCCCCGCGCCCCGCGCCGCCGCCGCCGCACGCGCCCCCCGGCCCGCGAGCCCTGGGTGCGGCGCGCGCCGGCCGCCCCTCCCCCGCCCGCGGCACGCGCCCCGCGCCCGGCCCCGGCCCCGGCCCCGGCTGGCGGCGGGGAGGGAGGGAAGGAGGGTTCGGAGAGCAGGGAGGCCTCGGGGCCTCGGAGCGAGAGGTGAGGGGTGAGGGGTGAGGGGTGAGGAGGGACGCCGCCGCCCGGCTCTCAGCCGCCCTGTTGCTGCCGCTGCTGCTGCTGCTGCCGCCGCCGGCCGGGCAGCGCCTCACGGGGCGGGCTGCGCTCGGCTGTGACGCTCGCTGCTGCTGCTGCTGCTGCCGGCGGTCGCCCGCTGCGGCCGCGCTCCATGTCCCTCGGCTCGGCGGCAGCCCCAGCGGCGGCGGCGGCGGCGGCTGCTGCAGGGGCCGAGGCGGCGGCACCACATCGCGCACCGCGCAGCCCGCGAGCTCCTTCCTGCCGGCCCCCGCTCGCCGGCTCCGGGCCGGCCGCACCCGCCCCGGGCTTCCGGCCGCGCCCCTCGCCCCGCCCCTCGCCGGCGCCTGACGCGCGCGGGCACCTGTCGCCGAGCCCGCCCGGGATTCGCCGGCTCGCGGGTCTCCTCAGCGGCGCCCAGGTGGCGCCGGCCGCCTTAACCCCTGCGCTGCCTCACACCCGCGGCGGCGGCGCGCGCCGCCTGAGGAGGCGGGCGGCGCAGCCCTCACCGTCCCACCGGCTCGGGAGGCGTGGCCACGCCCATAGCCCCGCCCCCAACCGGCTTGCTCCCACCTCGGGCTGCGGCCCCGCCTTCGGCCTCGTTCTCACCGCGGGCGGTGGCCACACCCCTCGCGCTGTCACCTCGGCTGGGGGCCCCGCCCTCTGCCGAGCTGTCCCCACGAGGTACCGCGCCGCCCCCAGGCCCTGGGTGGGTGGCACGTCTTCAAGTCCCGCGGGGCTCCGCCTGGTCATGGGCGCTGCCTGCTGGCCCAAGGGGGCTGAGGACCTTCCTTCAGCTCAGGTGGTTTGCAGTCTGGAATTTAGGGCTGCGTCCCCAGCACAGCTAAGCCATCAGGAGAGGGAGCCCTGGAGAGCAGGAGGGGAAGGGATGACTCAGGGATATCAGGCACTAGATAATTCTGCACATCACCCTGAGAAGTAGGGGTGATGTGCAGCTATAACGGAGGAGGGGGGTGACGACCGCTCACGGATGAAAATACGAAGCAAAGAATCTCCTTCGCAGTAACTCCCTCACTGCGTGGAGTCAGTAGTGACCCCGGAGCTGGCAGGTAGTAAAGCAATCAATATGCGCCCGCCATGTCCTGCATGTGGTGCAACCTGTGTAAGCGGGAACTCAAGGGGCCTGCCTTGGTTTTTTTCCAGGTCTCCCAAGTTTTCCACATGCAGTCTTAGCATGGTTTTCTTCCTTGCTTTAGTGGGAAATGGTCAAGCTTTCCTCCTCTGACAGGTTTCCCACTCACACAGGTTCTGACTTTATTATATTGTCCTGACTAATCCAAAGGGAACCTTAGTATATTCACTGTCACTCTTCCCACTTTAGAGGAAGAAATTGAGGCCTGGAGACCTTGGAGGCATTACACCTGGTAGAATCCTGGCAAACTGCAGAGTTCAGGTAAATGATTCATCTTTCTTCACCTAGAAGGCTGGAGAAAAATAAATGGCAATTTGTTGGTGACCAAGTTGGACGAGGTGCATGTAGACAGTAATTATGGGGAACGATTTTTGCCATGATAAAAAGACAGATTGAATTGCTTACTGGGTGAAATCCAGATATTGCTTGCTTTGACTGGTGTTGCTTCTTGTCTCTGATTTTCCCTCGTGGATGGCAGTCTATTTTTGAGTTGGACTATCCTTTGATTCTTTTCCATTGACATTTCAGGATACCAAGATGCCAAGTCAGTTTCACATGACTTGTGCCATTGAGTTGCTTTGAACTCATAGTGACCCTGTGCTTAATAGAAGGCAACATTGAACCCAGTCAGGCCATGTTCTGTTGTGATCCAGAGGATTTTCATGGGCTGATTTCCTGAAATCGATCCCTAGGCCTTTTCTTCTGTCTTAGTTTGGATGCTCTGTTGAAACCTGTCCATCATGGGTGTCCCTGCTGGTATTTGGAGAGCTAGTGGCATGGCTTTCAGTATCATAGTAATAAGCAAGCCACCGCAGTATCACAAACTCACGTGCCTTTTATTCCTCACTAAATTCAGAACCTGAGCAACATGCACATATGCACATTGCTTTCTTCTCTCAGATTGAAGGTCAGCATCCAAAGGTCCTAATCCTTAAGGATGGCTGTGCCCACTCTTGAATGGAAAAGCGGCAGATGATAGAAGGGGTTCCATCACCTGTCTTAAAGCTAAACCGTGGTGCCGTGCCAGCAGTGGAATGTCCTGAGAGTGTTTAAGATGTTTACCTTCAGCAGAAATCATGGACCCGGGTGAAATCCAGTATCAGTTCCTATTTATTTATTTCACAAAAGGACAAGTTTCTCCCTGATCTATAGAGACATGCATATGAAGAGGGCCCAGGATTTCTAACCTACAGAAGTTCCAGCTGTTTCATTTTCCTCGATGCAGACACGCACAAGGGACTTTTGCTTGCTTTTCTTCAGCGTATCCGTTACTGTGAGACTGAACCATTACATTGCTAAGTCTAGCTCTGGGGATCCTCCTCAACACGGTTCCACTGTCTAACCTTGGCGGTTAGATGCCATCGTTCGGCTCACAGTGACCTAGATCCAGCACAAGGAGACACTGCCCAGGCCTGTGCCATCTCACAGTTGTTCTTCTGTTTGAGTTTATTATTGCAGCCAGAGTCCATTGACCTTGCAGAGTCTTCTTTTTTTTTTTTTTGCTGCCTTGATGCTTTACTAAGCATGATGACCTTGTCCAAGGACTGGTCTCTCCTGACAACATGTCCAAAGTATGGGAAATGAAATCTCTCTGTCCTTGCCTCTAAGGAGCATCTGGCTGTACTTCTTCCAAGACAGATTGGTTGGTTCTTTGAGCAGTCTGTGGTACTTTCAGTAGTCTCCCCCAGCACTATAATTCAAAGACACCCGTTTTTCTTTAGCGTTCCGTGTTCATCGCCCAACTTCCACATGCATATGAGGTGATTGAAGATACCAAATAACATCCTTGCTTTTTGACGCTTTAAAGAGCTCTTGTGCTTCAGGTTTGCCCAAATGCAATGTGTCCGTTGTTATCTTGACTGCTCCCTCCGTCATCATTGTGGTGGGTCCAAACAAGATGAAATCCTGGGCAACTTCCGTCTTTCCTCCATGGATCATGATGCTACCCGCTGGTCTAGGTGGGAGGATTTGGGTTTTCGATACATTGAGTTTGTCATCCAGACTGAAAGCGACCAATCCTTGATCTTCATAAACAAATGTTCAAGTTCTCTTCATTTTCAACAAGCAAGGTTATGTCATCTGCATATGGCAGCTCGCTATGAAGGCTTCCTCTGATTTTTTCGCTGCCTCCTTAGGCAATGATCATTTTCTGCTTGTGGACTAAGCCCTACGTACTATCTCCCTGTGAGGAGTAAGAAGAGAGCAGACTGTGTAGAGCAGTGATTCTTAACATATTTTAGTCTTAGCAGTTCTTTACTCTCTTGAAAACTACCCAAGATTTCAAAAACTTTTAGGCAGGCAGGCTATTGACATTGTATTAAAAAATTAAAACATATCTAAAATTACTATAACAAACCATTTACACATTAACATAGCAAATTTACTTTTGTGAAAATACACATATATTTCCACTCCACCCCACAAAATGAGTGAGACTAGAACACCAACTAAAGTAAAACTATGAAAAATATTAGTGAGAAGTATAGCACTGTTGTTTTGGAAAACTTTTTTAATATCTGGCTTAATAGAAAAAAGATGGATATTGATATCTGTTCCTCTAGTCAATCTTTGGTGGTGCAGTCTTGATTGGGAGATATGAAGGAAACAGAACCTCTTAAAGACAGGTGGTCTGGAAAAGGAGGAGTATTTTAATAGCCTTTGGGATAATTTAATTTTCTTTGTTAAGAAACCAGTTCTGGACAAGTGAGAGCTTCGTAAAGGTTAATGGATATGCAATTTGAAACTCTGTCAAGGAAATTCATGATCACTTTTCCCTTTGAATGGATCCTTGACTCACCCATGTCTAATACTGTAAAATCATGCACTGGTCATATGGAAAATGTTGGTTCATGTACTTTTTACACATCTTCCACATTAGATCACCTAGCCCTATAGAACACATTTTTAAAAACCATTTTATTGGGGGCTCATACAATTCTTATCACTATCCATACATACATCCAAGAACACATTTTTAAAAATCACATTCATGGATATCCCCCCTGATCTTCTCAGAAAAGTTCTTTTTTTAAAAAATACATTTTATTGGGGGCTCATACAACTCTTATTACATATCACACATCCATCCATTGTGTCAAGCATATTTGTTGCCATCATCATTCTCAAAACATTTGCTTTCTGCTCGAGCCCTTGGCGAAACGTTCTTAAATATTGAGAAGTTATCTTGATTACTAAGATGCATACAAGATTCCCAAAATCCTTAGCTTCAATCAAAACTTGCTTTTCATCATTGGTAATGAATATTATGAGCTGTTTTTCTTGATGCCAGGAATATTGTGAGCTGTGTACTTTATCTGCTCTTGAAAAAGATGTCTGCCAAATCCAAACAGCACAGTTTGTTAGTCATTCTTTCCAGTAAAATGCGTGTTCCATGAAAAACACGGCTCATGCAGCATCATGCAGGTACACGTGTTTTTCCCCAAGGCAGCCACTGTCTTTCATTCACCACGCAGCAGAAGTGCTTATGGATACACCTTATTTCTTCACGTGGAATTTTTTAAAAAGTGTTTTCAGAGTCAGTATTGAATAAAAATAGGATTGTTCACCGCTTCTTGATAAACTAAAAAAACAAATTCCCTCCCATCACGTTGATTCTGACTCATGTGACCCTATGATCAGAGAAGATCTCCATGGGCTTCCCAGACTATCTATCTTTATAGATGGAAAAGCCTCATCTTTCTCTCCCTTGGAGTGGCAGGTGGTTTCGAACTGCTAACTGTGAGGGTGGCAGCCCAGCATGTAGCCCACTACAATACCAGTGCTCCAGATTTAGTAAAAACAGTTATTTTTACTGTTAAAAAAAAAAGAAATGAAACTGGCTTTCCCTTACCCTTATCCCCTGTGAGGTAATGAGAATATCACGTAATGAGAATATCACGTGGCCAACCTAGAATGCTTGGTGCTTTACACTCAGTAACCAGTACGTTTAACCACCATTGCTTTTGCACGGATTTCTCACAGCAGTCAGAACTGATAATAGGATTAGACAATTCGTATTGTAACGAATAAAGTTTCACTATTGTTAATAAAAACAGAAGTTTTATCACTGGTAGGACTGTGAAATAATTTTTGCCTTCATAGCCCTCCTGAAGGGGTGTCAGGGACCCCCCGGGAGCTGGTTAAACAATTTCTGATTTAGAACTATTCAAGACCAGTAGATCTGCCTTGAACGGAGCAGAATGAACAGGGACATGCCTGTATAGGACTTGGGGTCAAGATTTAAACCTTACCATTGTCAAATGACGAAATAACTCAACATACTACTCTAATAAATTACTTTATTTTGATAAGCTTATTTTGTTTATGCTGCTGAGATTATGCCAGAATCACAACAGCTAAAGCATATTTGGCATTGTGTTCCTTACATCCTTTCTATAAATTTATCCTAGTTAATTCCCATGATAACCCTATAATGCAAGTACCAATATCTACCTAGTACGTGACACAATGATGCTGTCCTTCGAGGTCTACCTGACTCTGACATGTTTCTCTGAGTTACTCTGCCTTCACATTTTTTTTAATTAATTAATTTATTTATTTTAACAATTTATTGGGGCTGATACAATTCTTTTCACAGTTCACACATATACATACATCAATTGTATAAAGCACATCTGTACAGTCTTTGCCCTAATCATTTTTTTCTCTTTTCTTCTTTTACATTTTATTAGGGACTCAAACAATTCTTACCACAATCCATACATATACATACATCAATTGTATAAAGCACATCCATACATTCCCTGCCCCAATCATTCTCAAGGCATTTGCTCTCCACTTAAGCCCCTTGCATCAGGTCAGCCTTCACATTTTTTAAATCATTATATACTCCACTAAGAAGGAGCCCTGGTGATGCAGTGGGTGATACACTGGGCTGCTAACCACAAGGTTAACAGTTCGAGCCCATCAGCCACTCCTTAGGAGAAAGGTGAGGCTTTCTGCTCCCGTACAGATGTACAACAGCCTTGAGAACCCAAGGAGCAGTTCTATCTGCCCCATAGGGTAAATATGAGTCAGAATCAGCTCCATGACAGTGGGATGAGATTCCTATGAGAGGGCTGTCAAAGAGTTGGGGGAAATTTTCGTTTATCTTTAAATTCCACTTTTCCACATGCTTTCTGAAGCCCACTTGCATTAACACTGGTGTCGACACCTGGATCTTCCAATAGATTTGCATGTAACCCATTTTAATGCATCATGGATGCATTTCTACTTATACACATTATACCACAGTGGCAGTTAGATTTTATGTCAACTTGAACTTGCGTGAAAGTGTAAGGGTAGAGTCCAACCTATTATTCAGGTCACAGACTGGTTTACCTCCTCGGGAGTTTGGCCTTTTTATAAGAGAAGAACTGGGGATCGCTCTCTCTTGCCTTCACCTGCTTGCTTAGATTCTGCCTCCAGGAGGGGCCCCTTGATCACACCACGAAGCACCAAACCTGGACTTTTCCTTCTTTGAAATCTTAGTGACATGACGGCACTTGGAGTTTTTCCCAAGTTGATTATTTTTATTAACATCTTGATCTGTTAAACACTGGAAAGTGTAAAAGACAAAACATTGCCGAGAAAGTTTGTTTTGGAAAAGTCAAGTGTTGAAGAAACACGAGAAACTGGCAAAACATGTGATAAAGCAGCCCTATGTTTGATATTTTCATGTGGCAGTGACAAGTATGTGCTTAAAAAAACTGTGTATTTTTTTTTTTTTTACGAACGGCTGGCAGAAACATAAAAGTCTAAAAATCCACTCTTCAGGAAGAAAAATATTATCCAAAAGCTTTCAGTATTTTTCAGAGGTGAGCATTTTGATTGCTGACTACCACATTCGTGGAGGAGGGAGCCCATGCTACAGGCCAACCAAACCCACGGCTGCCGAGTTGATTCTGATTCATAAAGACCCGAAAGGCAGGACAGCCCTGCCCTGCAGGGGTTCCAAGGTTGCAAATCCTCACAGGAGCAGACAGGATCATCTTCCTTAGCACGGCTGGTGGGTTTGAACCACCGACCTTGCAGTTAGCAGCATAGTGCTTAACCCTCTGTGGCACCCGGTTCCCTCTCCTGGGAGGAATGGCCAAACACACAGTACCCAATTCTGGATAGATGAGATCAGGAGCCATTTATTAGGCATGCATACTAGTAGCCAGGGAGGAGGGCATGCCGCCCAGGGCCACTGGAGGCTTCACCTGGAAACAGAGTCAACAACCAAGGCCTGAGGAAGGCAGACTAGTGTCAAGAGTGTGAGCTGTCACTCGCTTGCCAATGGTGACCGTGATTGACTTGAGTATTTCTGCGGGCCAGCAGGAAACTGAAACCTGTTAACTGGAGGATGAAGCAGGAACTGCCACTTAGTGCCTTTGACACTAAGGCACTAAACAAGAGGACTGCTTAGCTAACAGGAGCCTGATGGCATAGGGTGAGGGGCTGAGTTGCTAACTCCAAAGCCAGCAGTTGGAAATCATCAGCCACTTCTTGGAAGAAAGGTGAGGCTTTCAGCTCGCACGAAGAATTACACAGGGTCGCTCTAAGTCAGCATCAACTCTGTGCCATTGGGTTTGGTTCTTAATTTTGGTTCGGCTCAAGGACCTATCTCCTAGGTTCAGAGTGGGGAGGGGAAATGGCGATTAGGCCATTGGAAGTCCTCTTGATTTTACAAGAAGTCAAAGCAGCACATAATATTGAACCTTAATATAAAATTTTCAGATATTGATATTGGCTCAGAGTTTGTTTTTTAAAGCATTGTGCTTTAGGCAAAAATTCACATAGTTTTCCAATCAATAGTCTATATATATATTCTCTGCTCCAGAGGGGAAGAAACCAATGGTTTCTTCTTAGATGGTTACTTCTTAGCTTTTACAACCTCATACATTGCTCACCACACTAGGATGTGGAACATTATCTGTATGAATTGTGTTTTTCCAATTAACCCAGATCCCCCTGGGATTATGACTGTGACCCTCAGCATTCAAGTCCAGCGAGTCAGTCCTGATAGCTAAGCAGTTTTGGCTGTGCCATCTATGTGTTCTATTGTAACTACATATGTGCGTATAACATTTATAAATATGCATGTAGAAATATACCTTTATATGTATATGAGTGTACTCCCATCTAACCTCCCTCACTTATGTAGCACCTATATTGACCTCTGTATCTACTCACATATAATTGTTAGTTATTCTTGATATTGCAGGATTTTACATGTTGCAGCATCTACGATCACAGGTGTTGTTTATTCTTTTTTACCTCTGTCTCGTAGTGTGCTGACTTCTCCCATATTATGCATTACTTTTTCCTTCTGAATTAACTAGTTAGTGCCCAGCTAGTTAGTGCCTCCCCGCCCCCAACTTCCCTCTCTCCCTTGATCAAAGAATGTTTCTTTCTGTACATAAACTGTTCTTGGCCTTTTAGAATAGTGCTCTCATGTGATATTTGCCCTTTTGTGTCTGACATCTTACACACTCCGCACGATGTCTTCCAGATTCATCTGCGTTGTAAGAGGCTTTGCCAATTCATCGTTATCTTTGTGCCGTGTTCTGGCGTACGCATCACCGTTTGTTTATCCGTGTACCCGTTCGTTGACGTGCACTCGGGTTGTTTTCATCATTTTGCTGTTGCGAGTCATGCTGCAGTGAACATGGGTGGGCAGATGTCTGTTCTTGTCACCATTCTTATTTCTCTAGGATGCGTGCCTGGGAGTGGGCTTGATGGATTACATGGTATTTCTGTTTCTAGCTTTTTAAGGGAGTGGTTCTACCCCTTTGCATTCCCGCCAGTAGTGCGTAACAGTTCTGCTCTTCCCACAGCCTTGCCAGCACTTGGTTTATCTCTCTCTCTTATTAATCACTGTGTCAGTGTCAGGGTAAGATGATCTCTCATGTCGATTTGATTTGTTTCTCTCTAGGGGCTGATGAGCACAAGCTTCTCTTTATGTGTTTGTTGGCTGCCTGAATGGCTTTCTTGGTGTTTTAGACTGGGTAGACTCGCGAAACCAATCCAGAGACGCTCATATGTGTCTAATAGAGAACTTATATCAAAGAGTAATTGTATATTAAGACAGCCCAGCTCAGTCCAGTCCAGATCAGATCCATAAGTCCGATATCAGCCCATGTTTTCCAACACCAATCTACAAATTCCTCTTCAGACTCACACAACGCATGCAATGAACACCGAATGCAGGAAGATCACAGGCCAGTGTGTAGTCTTGTGGATTCAGTGGCTATAGAAGCAAATCAGTGCTGACATGGGTCTCCTCGTGGCTCCTCCAGCTCCAGGGCTCTGGCTCTGTCAGCTTAACTCCATGTGGCTTGTCAACAGGAAAGTCGTGCATGGAGACAAGCAGAGAGTGTATCTGCCTCCATTGAGCTATTTATCTCCTTTGCGCCTCCAAATGAGGTCTTTTGAGCTGCAACCAGATTGACAGGCCAGACTCCACCCCTTTGCAAGTTGACAGGAGATTATGGAACTGTCACACTTGGCGAAGTGTCTGTTTATGTCCTTTGTCCATTTCAAAAATTTTAAATAAGATGACTTGTTCTAGCAGTATCAACATTTTCTATAAATTTTAGAGGTTGGACCCCTGTTGCCATGTTTCCCCGAAAATAAGACATACCCACAAAATAAGCCATAGCAGGATTTTTAAGCATTTGTGCAATATAAGCCATCTCCTGAAAATAAGGCACAGGGATAGGGGTGGCTCTGCAGCCCATCCAGCCTATGAAGATGGGCAGCCCTTCTCATCTGCCCCATCGTGACAGCTGTTATCTCAGACGGGACCAGAGACGTGCAGGCAGCCCCATCCACAAGGTCTGCTCCCGCTGTCAGGTCCCGGTCATTCTGTGTGTGCTTCAAGCCGAGGCAGAGAGGGAGACACAGACGGTGAAAGTCAAAGTCTCCTCAGTGCAGTGAGGAGCAGGACACTCTGCTCCAGGTATTGTGTGTCCTCAGGGGGAAGAAGGAAAGCTGGGGCTGCCGTGTGACTCAGCTCTGTGGGTCGATGGTCCAGAAGATGACTTAACTATACTTGAATCAATGTAGATTGTTGCACCATACTTAATAAAAATAAGACATCCCCCGAAAATAAGCCCTAGTGTGTCTTCTTAAGGAAAAATAGATATAAGACAGTGTCCTATTTTCGGGGCAACACGGTAGATAGGTCATAGCCACATATTTTCCCCCAGTCTGTAGGTTCTTGCTTTACTCTTTTAGATAAGTCTTTTGATGAGCATCCAGTGTTTAAGAGGTCTTTGTTTTTGAACCTTAACTTTAGATCTCACTTCGCAGTGAGTGCACCATTTTCCAAAATGTGATATGTTTACCTCTTCTGTTTTTTACCTTGATTTTCAGGAGATAAAACTTGCAGTTTAGTGAGTTTCCAGGAGACCCCTGCTCTGCCTAATGCAGGAGTGCCCCTCTGCTACCCATCATATACCATGTGCGTGGACCTCAGTTTCTTCATCTGTGTAAGAGGTTGGCCTGGGTGACCAGCCCTTCATCCTTTAAGCCAATGGTTTTCAACTAAGCCAGGGTGTGATTTTTGCCTTCTGGAGGTGTTGGCAATACTTGGAGACAGCATTTGGTTATTACACTTGGGAAGGAACAAAGACCAAGCTGCTGCTGACATCTAGCAGTGCACAGGACAGTGCCCCACCACACAGTTACCCATCCCCAAATGCCCATCGTACTGAGATGGAGAAACCCCGGTCTATGATTAGACAACGTGATCATGAGGTTTTACTGCCAGGAGAGGCAATGATGCGAGCCAAAGGGTGTTTTGGGATGCTTTCAGGAATTCCTTTCTGGGAAACCAGCCCATAATAGAACCATACCAAATAGGCAAATAAACAACAACAAACAGCAACACACAAAAAAAACTTTCTGTTTTTTGACTGAATTGCACCCAACATTGGCAAAACTTCCCTTCTTCTGCTAATGATTTAGCTGTGTCCTTTGTCCAAGCCCATCAGAAAATGACTGCTTTATGCTCAAGTGTTGGCTACTTTTGGTTCTTCCAATGCCCACAGCTAGAAATATTTGTGATTTAATTTTCTCTGTGTTCATATTTCCCTGCTTCTTTTCAATGATCTTGGCCCTAAACAGGCTGTTGATGTGTTTTGTGACATATATCATTCATCTGAAGCTATTTTAAAACATTTCCTAGTTTTATTTTGTTCCAAGAATTTGACAAACATTTGTTAAATCATGTTCTTTCTGCGTCACATTCTGGTTTAATTTGTTGGCAGACAAATTATTTATGTCTATTGATGGTGTTCATACTAACGTTGTTTCTTAAGTGAATTTTCACCTCCCTCCTTTTCCCCCTTTATTTTTCTTTGTTAACTTCAGAACAGGACTAAACTGATTATAGAAATTGTATTTGTCCTGTTACCAGGGCAACTGAAAGCGTGTGCTAGGGGATAGGTAAAATGCCTTTAGTTTGCTTTTTGTAATATGTATTATCATTGCTGCAACTTTCCTTCCCACTCTTAGTAAAGAGTCTTTATGGGCTTTTTGTTGACTTGCTGTTATCAAAGAAATTGTCATATTCTGTAGGGCCAAGGATTAATCACCTAGCTACATTCTTGTGTGGAGTGTATATGTGGATGTGAGATCTATGCAGTGAATTGTTCTCAGAAAAAAGTTGACATAATGCACTGGCAAATATTAGTAATTTAATTTATACTTGACACTAATTGGGAGAAATAAGTTTTTATTGGATGTTAAACATTTTATACAAAAAGAAAAAAACAAGCCAAATTAATTGCCATCAAGTCAATTCCAACTCATAGGGTGCCGGAAACTATACATCTTTATGGGAGCAGGTAACCTTACTTCTGTCCCTCGGGGAAGCTAGTGGGTTTAAACCACTGACCTTTTGCTTAGTAGCCCAATGCCTAATCCCCAGTGCTACCTGTTTCTAACTATTGATGCTGTTCATACTAATGCTGGTTCTTAAGTGAACTTCCCTCTCCCCGCTGTAAGGACTTGTTACATTTTTATGGGCAAATTACATTTTCAAAGTCCCCAACTTATAAGGAAATCATATATAAACTGTACATTTATCAAGGTGTTTGGACAATAGGTCTTTATTAAGTTGTCATTGAAGGTTGATACTGGTGTCAATGTAGCATCCTAGGAGACTTTTACAATGGATAACATGATCCCTGACCGTAAGGAGGTACATAAGGGCTTGTGTGAGAGGCAGTGGTCAAATAGGACATTAGCCCTTCTCTTCATGACTTGTCCATAACAGGCGCCAGAGGCAGTAAAATATAATGGTTAAAAAGAGGGGTTTCAGAGTTAGCTCGATTTCAAGCCAAGGTTTCCCTGGAAAGTTAGCTAAATTTTCTGACCCTTAGGCATTGTATAAGTGAACAGTTTTGTCTACTAATGTGTTTGTTCTGATGTCCTAGAATAGTTCCTATCATCTAGTAGGCACTTGGTATTTAAAAAAAAATCCTTAATGATGTATGTAAAGCACTTAGTGCATTGCCTAGTGGATCATTAGTGTCCACTCAGCAATTAGAAGGGTTTTTTTGTGCTTTAAAATAAACCCTTAAAACATTTAAAAATAAGTAAATAAATAAACCTTGACCTCAGAATGCAGGTTTGTTACATATTGAATCGCTTTGTATGGCCTGTATTAATCTCTTCATTTGCTGAACATTTGTTGCAGAGAAGCTGCTATGTTGGATACTTTGTGAGTGAAACAAAAAATGTACATACTGTGGCCCTTGCAAGGAAACCTGGTGGTGCTGTCAGGTAAGCTGTGGACTGCTAACCCCAGGGCTGCTGGTTCAAAACCACTAGCCGCACTGAAGTGGAAAAATGAGACTATCTGCTTCCATGAAGGTTTACAACCTTGGAAACTGCATAGAATTGCTATGAGTTGGAATCAACTAATGGCAGTGGGTTTGTTTTTGGGGGCATGATTGTTGCCCTCAGGTTTACTTTAGTACAGGATAGAAAACATGCACAGAAAGAACCGTAATTCCAAGCAATATTAGAATTATAATAGGCAGTATATTAAACATCTTATAACTAAATTATGTGGCATATATTGCCACATAATTATATATTAAAAATCATTTTATTGGGGGCTCATACAGCTCTTATCACAATCCATACACACATCCATTATGTCAAGCACATTTGAATATTTGTTGCCATCATCATTCTCAAAACATTTTCTTTCTACCTGAGCCCTTGGTATTGGCTCCTCATTTTCCCCTCCCTCCTCGCCCCCTTCCTTCATGAACCCTTGATAATTTATAAATTATTATTATTTTGTCATGTTTTATACTGTCTGACATCTCCCTCCACCCACTGTTCTGTTGTCTGTCGCCCAGGATGGGGGTTATATGTAGATCACATGTGTTCAGTTGCCTCTTTCTCCCCCCACCTTCCTCGTACCCTTCTGGTATCGATACACTCATTATTGGTCCTGAGGGGTTTATCTGTCCTGGACTCCCTGTGTTTCCAGTTCTTATCTGTACCAATGTACATGCTCTGGTCTAGCCGGATTTGTAAGGTAGAATTGGGATCATGATAGTCCGGGGGAGGAAGCATTAAAGAACTAGAGGAAATTTGTACATTTCATCGGTGCTATACTACACCCTAACTGGCTTATCTCTTCCTTGTGACCCTTCTATGAGAGGATGTCCAATTGTCTACAGATAGACTTTGGGTCTCCACTCCACACTCCCCCTCATTCACATTGATACGATTTTTTTTCTAGTTCTTTGATGCCTGATACCTGATCCCATGACACCTCATGATCACACAGGCTGATGTGCTTCTTCCATGTGCTTCTTCCATGACTTTGTTGCTTCTCTGCTAGATGGCTGCTTGTTTGTCTTCAAGCCTTTAAGACCCCAGATGCTATATCTTTTGAAAAGCAGGCCTCATCAGCTTCTTTCACCACTCTTGCTTATGCACCTATTTTGTCTTCAGCAATCATGTCGGGAAGGTGAGCATCATGGAATGCCAGGTTATTAGAACAAAGTGTTCTTGTGTTGAGGGAGTTGAGTAATGGCCCACTGTCCATCTGCTACCTTAATACTTAACATAAATATGTGTACATAGATCTATTTACCTATTGTTATATATAAAACTATTTCCATATGTACATGCCTGTATTTAGATCTCTATAAGTGCCTTTTGCCTCCTACTTCGTCCCTCTATTTCCTTTTAC
Organism: Tenrec ecaudatus; assembly: GCF_050624435.1. Classification (NCBI taxonomy): domain Eukaryota; kingdom Metazoa; phylum Chordata; class Mammalia; order Afrosoricida; family Tenrecidae; genus Tenrec; species Tenrec ecaudatus. The sequence goes on from NC_134545.1 coordinate 9,438,098, forward strand.
TTTCCTCTTGTCCCACTATCATGTTCGGCCTTCATTCAGATTTCAGTAATTCCTCTTGGTTACGTTGCCCTTGATCAAGCCCCACCAGGCATCCTACGCCCTCCTTGCCATCGATTGTAGATCGCTTGTTGTTCCTGTGTCCTTAGGTTTGTGTTTGTTAACACCCACTTCCTTCTCCCATCTCCCAACCTCCCGGGTCCTCCTCCCCCTAGAACCATCATCCCTATTGTTTTCTAACCCAGAGTATTTATCCGGCCTATTTTATCTAGATGTAGAAATGATAATAAGCACAAAAGCAAGATAGCCATATAAAACAACAAAATAAAATAAAAACAAAACAACAACAAAATAAATAAAAAGGAAAGCCTATAAATAGTTCCAGGTTTGTTTGTTGACCTTTAGGAGTGTTTTCTGATGGGGTGCCACACCCTGGCCCCAAAGTCTAATTTTGTTTCTCCCCAGGGACTTCAATTGCTTTGCTCCCCTTGCTGCTCTGTTGCACACCCTTAGCGTTTCAATACACTGTATATACTCGCGTTTAAGCCGACCCGAATATCCGCCAAGCCACCTAATTTTACCACAAAAACTTAATTAAAAATGTGTCAAAACACTCAGCTTATACTCAAGTGTATACGGTACATTGTTTTTTTACTCAGAGAAAAAAAAGATATTATTAGATACAGTGACATAAGATTAACTAAAGATCAGTCTGCTTTTTATTACTACCATATAAGCTGTCAATTCTAAGCCAGGTAGGTGACAACATACTTTCACACACTCCCTTAGTGTGCCAGGGACTGCAAATGACATACTTGATCAAGGAATGCTTCATGAAGTGGGACTATTAGGGACAGCAGAATGTCCAGGGGCAAAACGGGGAGGCAAGTAGAACAGAGGGACCACAGGGCCCGGAAAGTTGTATTTGGAGAACAGCAAAGGAGGCAGAGTGTAAAGTTATAAAGAGAAGTTCGCAATGACTTGTAGAAAAAAGAGCGATGCCATGAGAAAAGCAGTACCGTGAGCTCCTGATGCCCTTTCCCCCAGCCTCCCCCGATGATAACGTGGTCCATAGAAACAGAACAGTATCCAAGCAAGGGGTGGTGTCGCTGAAGAAGATTAAACACACCATGGACTTCCCCAGGAACAAACACATCAGTCTTAGGAGAAATACAACCGGAATGTTCCTTGGAAGTGAGGATGGCGAGACTTCAACACACTGACTTTGGAAATGTTATCCAGAAGGACCAATTGCTAGGAAACCACATCATGTATGGTAGAGAGGCCGTGCAATCAAGGGAAACCACCTTCAACGACGTAAGTTGACCCAGCAGTCACAGTGGTGGACTCAGTGACCCAGAGGGTCATGAAGATGGCACAGGACCAGCCAGTGTTTTGTTCTGTTTGCATAAGGCCACCAATAGATAACTCAATGACAACTAACAGCAACAGCACTACAGACAGAGGAGGGACATATTTTATCTTGTTTAAACTTGCAATAGCCCTTCCAGATGGGTACCACTGAGGTTCTGAAAGGTAAAGGGCCTTTGCCCGAGACCCTGCAGTTAATAATGGTTTAGACTTGGGATTGGAGTGGGGGTCAGGTTGCTGTTAATCCTGTAGCCTTGCCGCCTATCTAGTCTTGAATGCTAAGCAAATGATAATGCTAAGCCAAGGAGATTTTGAGGTTTCAAAATGATCTGAATAAAGTTGTTGTTTAAACTGGTGTTAAGGATGAACTCAAGGTAGCAATTGGAGTCTAGGAGACCAGTTATAATATTGTCAAAAGAATCTAGATAAAAGGTACACGGAAATAGGGGTGAAGTCAGAGAAACTGAAGAAAGAACTGCTAGGATTTAAAGCAGCGGTTCTCAATCTGTGGGTCGTGACCCCTTGGGGGTGTTGAACGACCCTTTCACAGGGGTCACCCGATTCATCGCAGTAGCAAAATTACAGTTAATAAGTAACAACGAAAATAATTTTATGGTTTGGGGGTCCCCACAACATGAGGAACTGTATTAAAGGGTTGCGGCATTAGGAAGGTTAAGAACCACTGATTTAGGGGCTGAAGGAGCGGGAGGGAGGAAAAAGGAGGATGCAGAGAGCTCTGAGATGCTAACCTGGGCTACAAAATGAGAATGCTACTGTCAGAAAGAGGAGAGCCAGGAAAATCGAGATAATCAGACAACTAGGCCTTCCTGGATTTGGCTGTCGCCGAGGCCATCTGACCTATATGGGGAAATAAGACAAGCATGTACTTAGTATAAATATACCAATCACAAGAGTGATTGCTGATGAAACAGTGGTCAGCAGTGGTCCCGTTGAGCTTGGAAATAGAAAGTGTTTTCCTTATCTGGAAGAGAGCTTCCTAAAGAAAATAAGTTATCAAGGAGAAATCAACAGAAGGAGTGATTATTTTCTGTATTTGGATGGGTATTAATGGAGGCCTGGTGGTGGGAAATAAAGTTACACAGTATTTCACACCTGTGGGAATGGAAGCAACTCTCCTCCATTGGCTACAGGTGAGCAACATCTCACTCCCCGCCCCCCCAACTCCCCTGCAGCAAATTGCATTGGCTCTCTCCACAACAGCCCCCTCCTCCTGCCCACCCATCCACCCACCTATCATCTAATATGGGAAGATATTTTAAAAAATCATTTTATTGGGGGCTCTTACAACTCTTGTTACAATCCGTACATCAATTGTATCCAACATATTAGTACATGGATTCCATTGTTCTTTTCTAGACACTTTCCATTGAGCCCTTGGGATCAGCTCCTCTCCCCCCATTCCCAACCCTTGTGGCCCCTTGATAGGTTGTAGATTGTCAATTATTTTCAAATCTCACACGGACCACTGTCTCCCTTCTCCTCTGGTTTCTGTTGTTTTTCCCCCCTGGATGGGGGTGTGTGGTTAGGTACCATTCATTGAAATTGGTGCCTCCTCCCTCCCCACCTCTCCCCCCACGTCCTCCTACCCTTTTGGTATCTCTATTCCCATTCCTGTGCCTGGGTTCCATGTGTTGTGAGTTGTATCTCTTGCCTATACCTATGTACATGCTCCTTTATAGTCTAGATTGGGAAGCGGCATTGGGGTCATGATAGCAGGGGGGGATAAACAGACCATTCTAATGAGTTTGGAAAATGACTGCAAGCAAGAGAGCTGTATATTTGTTTATCATATGTTTGCTTTTACGAAAGCCAAGAGTTTGCAAAGGTTTATATTCAAGAAGATACACGAAACCACCCAATTAAAAAAAGAGGCAATGGTAGGACTCAAAAGCTGGCTCTGTAGAATTTAATCAACGAAAATGAAGCAACACGTCAGCGGTATAAATCTGCATTTCCCTGGGGTCTCTATTGAGTGAGTCAGCTTTTTTTAGTAAGTGGGTCAGAAAACTGCTAATTCTGTAATGATTTTGTTTAATTGCACTGCTGGTAAATTTGGGTTTGTATTTTTTTCTGATCTCAAAACAAAAGCCCAAGTATATTAAGATTTTCTGAGTCTATGTCAACCTGATATCAAATTACTTTACCAACCACAAATACTGTATATATTTTCCTGATCAAAGTCTATCTATTTTATTTGTCTAGTACTAACAAAATTCTTTGCAGTTTCATTTGGAAATTCTGTGCTATATATGGTATAGATTGTGTTAGTCTGGGTAAACTAGGGAAACAAATCCACAGAAACTCATATATGTATAAGAGAGATTTTTTGAGAGTTTTTTTTAACACTTTATTAGGGACTCATACAACTCTTATCACAATCCATACATATACATATATCAATTGTATAAAGCACATCTGTACATTCTTTGCCCTAATCATTTTCAAAGCATTTGCTCTCCACTTAAGCCCTTTGCATCAGGTCCTCTTTTTACCCCTCCCTCCCCACTTCCCCCTCCCTTATGAGCCCTTGATAATTTATAAATTATTATTTTGTCATATCTTGCTCTATCCAGCATCTCCCTTCACCCCCTTTTCTGTTGTCTGCCCCCCAGGGAGGAGATCACATGTAGATCCTTGTAATTGGTTCCCCCTTTCCACCCCACTCTCCCTCTACCCTCCCAGTATCGCCCTTCACACCCCTGGTCCTGAAGGTATCATCCCCCCTGGGTTCCCTGTGCCTCCAGCTTCTATATGCACCAGTGTACAACCTCTGCTCTATTCAGACTTGCAAGGTAGAATTCGAATCATGGTAGTGGGGTGTGTGTGTGTGTGTGCTATAGTTTATTGTGCCAGCCTGGCCGATAAACACAAGTAGGATTAACTGAAGGGCAGAGGGATAAATGACTTGCTTGTTCTGTGCCTCAGTTTAAAGGGGTACACTACCTGTGGGATGCCTAGCATGTGGACTGTGTCGCTGTAAGTTGAGGTCCTTTAAGCCCACACGATTGGAATGTTCATCTCTGGAGCTGGGGACTGACAGTTGATGACAGTTGGGGACCTGCCCTGCAGTTTGCTGCCTGGGTATATGTAGCCCAGCTCTCTCTACAGAAGGGGACTAGTAACTGGCAGCTCTCAAAAACTTGAAGGACTGCTAGTGTCTCACTGCTTTATAACTTAACTGTTACTTTCTTGTATTATCTATCTGTATATTATTTAACGGTTTATTTCTTGAATTATATATCTATCTTTATAAATATATTTATATATAATTACTAGCAATCTGGTTTGTCTCTCTAGAGAACCCTATCCAATACAGGGGAGGGGAGGGAGGAGGAAGCATTTAGGAACTGGTGGAAAGCTGTATTCTTCATCGGTGCTACATTGCACCCTGACTGACTCATCTCCTCCTCTAGACCCCTCTGTGAGGGGATCTCCAGTGGCCGTCAAATGGGCTTTGGGTCTCCACTCTGCACTTCCCCCTTCATTCACTATGGTAGGATTTTTTTTTATAATGCCTGATCGCACAGGCTGGTGTGCTTCTTCCATGTGGGCTTTGTTGCTTCTGAGCTAGATGGCCGCTTGTTGACCTTCAAGCCTTTAAGACTCCAGACACTATCTCTTTTGATAGCCGGGCACCATCAGCTTTCTTCACCACATTTGCTTATGCACCCGTTTGTCCTCAGCGATCGTATCATGGAGGTGTGCACCCAATGATATGATTTTTAGTTCTTTGATGCCTGATCCCTTCAGAACCATGTGATCACACAGGCTGGTGTGTTCTTCCCTGTGGGCTTTGTTGCTTCTGAGCTAGATGGCCGCTTGTTTATCTTCAAGCCTTTAAGACCCCAGATGCTGTCTCTTTTGATAGCCGGGCACCATCAGCTTTCTTCACCACATTTGCTTGTTCGCCTGCTTTGACTTCAGCAGTTGTGTCGGGAGGGTGAGCATCATAGAATGCCAATTTAATAGAAGGAAGTATTCATGAATTGAGGAAGTGCTTGAGTAGAGGCCCAAGGTCCTTTCGCCACCTTAATACTAAATCTATAAATATAGGCACATAGATCTATTTCCCCATCCTCATTTATATTTGCATGTACATGTCTTTGTCTAGACATCTATAAATGCCCTTTGCCTCCTAGCTCTTTCCTCTATTTCCCTTGACCTTCCTCCTGCCCCACTAGCATGCTCCGTCCCCACCTGGGTTACAGGTATACCTCTTTATTACGTTACCTTACCCTTGATCATTCACTACCAGGCCTGCCACTCCCCTCTCACCACCAATTTGGATCCCATGTTGTTCCCTTGTCCCTGGGTTTGTTAAAACCACTTCCTTACCCCCCACCTCCCCCTATCCCAAGTCCCCTCGGAACTGTCGGTCCCATTGTTTTTCCTCCAGATAGTTCATCCAGCCTATCTTATTTAGACAGACCTGTGGAAATAATAACATGCACAAAAACAAGACAGAGGAAAACAAAGCAACAGTATACAACAATACAACAACAACAAACCACTGACAAAGAACAAAACAAGACACATCAAGAAAGAAAAGCTTGTCGTCAGTTCAAGGATCGTTCGTTGGCCCTTAGGAGTGTTTTCCAGTCCAGTCTGTTGGGGCAGCATGCCTTGGCTCCAAAGTCCACCCCACCGCCCCATTCCCCCCCGCTGTTCTGCTGCACTCCCCAGCGCTTTGCCTCGGTGTGGTGGGATCAGGTCAGGTGCAATTCCCACATTGTCTCCAGTGCTGTCCCCTGTAGTGCCAGGGGTCATCGAGGGTCATCATGTACCATAGTGGGGCCAGCTATGTTGTCCTCTCTGTGGACTGACTGCTCCAATCAGGAACATCATCCCCACTCTCCTCCTCCCCCTTCATCTGCTCCCGTGTGCTCCGATCAGACATGTCCCTCTCCCAGAGCTGCAGAATCAATGTCGTCCTTTGAAAAAAATTCTTCTGGGGGGAGGGAGAGAGTTTTATATAAAGGGTAAGTGTACATTAAGAAAGTATCCAACCCTGTGCTGTCCAATCCTATAAGTCCAACATTAGCCCATATGTCCTACACTGATCTACAAAGTCCTCCTCAGTCTCACAAAGCATACACAATGATGCCGGCTGCAGAAGGAAAGCTGAATCAGAGAGCATGTAAGCATCTCAGCACTGGCCGGGGTCTCCACACAGCTGCTCCAGCACCCAGGGCTGTATCAGGGGAAGTCCATGTGGCTTCTCCTCAGGGATGTCTCGCAGGAAGTGAGCCTTTCAAGTTGAAGCAGGGAAGTGGCTAAGGCACCCGCGCACTGGTCCGACCATCAGAAAGCAAGAGACCCAAGAACTAGGAAGGTGAGGCTCACTGAGCCATTTATCTCTCTGCGCTTCAATTAATCCCACATGTGTTTTTGGGCCAGGTTGGCACAATAAACCTTATCTAGCTCATAGATGATACAGGGACTTCATATGATGGTGTTTTTGGCTGGGTTCTCTACAGAAGCAAAATCAGTGAAGCTTATATATGTATATGTATATATATGTGTGTGTATATGTATATATATGTGTGTATATATGTATATATATAACTTTATATCAAGAAAAGGTTCACACAGTTGTAGAAGCAGGCAAGTTCCAAGTTGAGGTCAGATGTTAGTTGGAATCTTCTCTTGATTCACATAGCTCTGGGGGCTGATGAACCCAAGATTGGAAGGAAGATGACAGGCTTGTGGCTATAGAGGTGAGTGAATCAAGATTGGCAAGTTAGGTGCCAGGCTAATGATGACTCCCAGGATTTGCAGCCAAGGAGCAGACTGTTGGCTCAAATTCTTTGGATTTAATGAGCCACCTGCAGGAACCAGACCTCGTGAGAAGCAAGTTAGCCTTTCCTTAACATCCACTAATATTGGAAGCAGGCCACACCTCTGAGGAGACTTCTTTTCAGTTGATTGGCTGCTCAGAACACATTCAATTACAGAGTCGATTACATTGTGAGATTTTTGTCTTGGGGGATTACTAGTTCTTAACTGCCAACCCACTGAGAATCCTGGCTCAGTGATACAAAGTTTCAAACGATGGGAAGTTTCAAACAATGACGTTCAACAAGACAAACCATTTACCCTGAAATATGAGAGCAAACATGAAAGCTGACCATTGGTTTTGATAGAGCTCAGGTTTAAAAACACAAGTCATGAGTCAGCGTGGACAATGACCTTGAAAATATCTGACATTGAGATGCATTTATTCATTGACTTGTTCACTCATTTATTCTTTCAATAAGCCTTACGAAGGACTTGTCTTCAACATTGTACTGCACTCTCTGGATGCTTATCAATAAGACTGATTAGGTGGCACAGAAGGAAAATAAGTATGTAATACATCAGAATAGAGACAGTCACCCCTAAGGCAGGGCAAAGGCTTGATTTCAGGTGTTCAACACCGTTACAATTTTTGCGTGTCTCCAGGGGGAGTTGGGCTATTTTGGAAGCACGCGCACATACACACAAAGTACTTTAGAAATAAATATCAGGAGCCCTATTAAAACAGTTCAATGATAGATGTCTGGTTTCACTCACTCCTGGGTGAGGCCGCCTCAAGAAGCACAGAGTGTATCTAAAGAGCTGAGCTGTGGGGCGCCTTTGTAAGCTCATTTATCTAATTCTTTGTTCTAATTACATGCTCCTTAAGTCGTGTTGTGATCACAATTGCTTCTCAGCCTCCAAAGAGAAATGGCTTTTCAGTTATGCCAACATCAGCGTTGTGGGCTTCAAGAGTTTAGAATTATCATTAGACATCAGTAATTTGGCATTCCACTCTTAAACATCGGCTGTAGAAAGTTAAATCCAACGTAGTGTTAAATTCTACTACATGTAGCCATTCCTGATGTTGCTCAGGATGGAATTTCTTAGTTTTTCAGACTATAAATCAAGCCCAGACCAGTCTCCTTACTTGCAAAATGGAGATTAAAAAGAGTACCCTCTTTTTTTTTTTAACAATTTATTAGGGGCTCATACAACTCTTATCACAGTTCATACATATACATACATCAATTGTATAAAGCACATCTGTACATTCTTTGCCCTAATCATTTTTTTCTCTTTTCTTTTTTTACATTTTATTAGGGACTCATACAACTCTTATCACAATCCATACATATACATACATCAATTGTATATAGCACATCCATACATTCCCTGCCCCAATCATTCTCAAAGCATTTGCTCTCCACTTAAGCCCTTTGCATCAGGTCCTCTTTTTTTTTCCCCTCCCTCTCCTCTCCCCCCTCCCTCATGTGCCCTTGGTAATTTATACATCGTTATTTTGAGTTGTTGCGATGATTGAATGAATCCATTTCAGGTAGCTTTTAGAACAGTTGTTGTTAGGTGTCATTAAGTTGGTTCTGACCCATAGCGACCCTGAGCAGAATAGAACGAAACACATGATACACCGCATGGTGTTGTGCCAGCCTTGCAATTATTCCTGTGCCTGAGCCAGTGTCCACTCATGTCCTTGAGGGCCTTCCTCTTTTTCGCTTCCCCTCCACGTTTACCAGGCATGAAGTCCTTCTGCAGAGGCTGGTCTCTCTTGACATGTCCAAACTATGTAAGACGAAGTCTTGCCATCCTTGCCTCTAAGGAGCACTGTGGCCTTACTTCTTCCAATACAGGTCACTTTGTCCTTTTAGCAGGCCATGGTACTTTCAGTATTCTTCTCCTGCACCACAATTCACATGCATCGATTCTTTCTTCGGTCTTTCTTATTCAGTGTCCAACTTTCACATGCATATGAGGCCATGAAAAACACCATGCTTGGGTCAGGGGAACCTTACTCCTCAAAGTAACATCCTTGCTTTTCAAGACTCTTAAGTGGTCTGCAGCAGATTTACCTAACACAATGCATCACTTGATCTCTTGACAGCTGCTTCCATGAGCATTAATTGTGGATCCTCAACCTTTTCTCCATTTATCAGGATCAGTGCTCTAGATCCATGTCCTCTGCTCCAGTGACTGGTGGCTGCTGTGCTTCAGGTGGTGACAGTGGAAGGATTTATCTTGCTTTTCTCTCAGACTAAAAAGAACAAAATTCAGTCTGGCTCCTCTTTAGCAAGCACTCCTGTTCTCTGGGCGAAAACCACAAACAATTCACACGTTGCAATTCTTACTGCTAAGGAAACGAAAACAAGTCATACTAAAATGATAAAATGCTTAATAATTTATAACCCACTCTTTATCATGAATCTTTATTTAAGTCATTTCAATAGAAATGACATTAATCTCTAACTTCTAAAGGGAGACAGCAAAGGCAAGTTAATTCATCATAAACCAAACTATAAAGGCAAGCACAATGCCTGGGACCCCAGCAGTTCACGGATGCGGAATGTGTCTTCCTTAGCACAATAGCTGGACTCAAACACACTAATAATTTTGAAAATGGCTCAGTACCAAGCAGCATTTTTTTCTGTTGCACCTAATATTGCAGTCATCTGTCTGCCTACCTGCCCACCTATTCACCTACCTTCCCTATCACCTGCTCTATCATGTTCCCTCCCACGTACTCTTTCCCTCCCTCCATCCCTCTCACTCAATCACTCACCCACTCACCTATCTTTCTCCTTCCCCTCTTTCTTCCCTCCTTCCCTCTTTCCATTAAGTTCACTGCCAACATCTAAAGGGGTGCTCTCAAATATTAGAATTAATTGCCTGAGAGAGCTTAGTAAAACAAAACAACACATACATACACGCAAAAAAAGCACACAATACTTTTGGGTCATATGAGGCTAGTTTAGTGTTCTTTCTCAAACAGATTGTTTTCCACCAGCCCTTTAAAGAACTCTGGTTCCATTAATACAAAGATATAAAATTCTAACCCTGCATGACCTTAAAGGGTTTTATGAAATATACCAGGCTTTGGGAGAAACTGGGAAAATGATGAAGCTAAATTACCGGTTTGGCTATGGGTTAGGCACTGAATAGAAAAATTAGGACAGAAGCATAAGATGAAAGAGAACGGATCTGGGCCTAGAACAGACTGTTTCTTTCAGCGCACAACTCCGCTTGGCTCAAGGGAGATGGAGGAGCTGTCATTCATTTTCTTACATTCTAATTAACGTCAAGGTTTTTCCTTATTCCAGGGAAATACACATGATTAATATACAATGCCCAAACTATCCGTCTTTGCTAAATGGCTGCTATAACAAATCCCGCAAGTGGGTGACTTTAATAACCAAATTTATCTTTGCACAGTTGAGGGTGCTAGATGTCTGAATTCTTGGTTTCTTGGTGATCTCCTGTGCCATCGCATCTATCTTCTCCCATCTCTACTTGCTTCATTGCTTATTCAGCCTGCTTTTTCCATTTATCTCAAGAGAGAGATTGACTTAAGACACACCCTATAGAAATAGATCACCGAGCCTCTCCCCCACCTTCTCCCCCGCATGCCTCTGGGTGGCTTTGAACAGCTAACCTTTAGGTGAATAGTTCAGTACTTGACTGCTTATGCCACATAGGGACTCCCAGTGCACATAAGAAATATGTCATAAATTTCAGTTATTATTTTCTTCTGGCATTATTAAGAAACAGTAGTTACAAAGCTGATGTTTAAACTATTTTCTTAACTGACCTAAATTCTAGTAAGTGGAAAGAGCTGGAAACCCCATCCCTGCTTATCTGACCCTCAAAACCCTAGTTTATCATCATAGTTGCTGATCTCTGCTTTGATGTGCGTGTTAATATTGCCTGTCTCCTTATCAAAACCCTACATTATACTTTAGGGTAGCCCCCAGTGCTTCTGGGGATCCAGGAGTACATTCTAAAGAGGTATTAATGGATCCGTTAGGTAGCACACCCCTGCTCACTATTCTACTGAACAATTCTTTAAAAAAAAATCATTTTATTAGGGACTCACAACTTTTTTTTTTTCACAACTTTTTTTTAAGGTAATTTTTTAATCGTTTCATTAGGGACTCATACAACTCTTATCACGATCCATATATACATCAATTGTGTAAAGCACATTTGTACATTCATTGCCCTCATCGTTCTCAAAACATATGCTCTCCACTTGAGCTCCTGGCATCAGCTCCTCATTTTGTTCCCTCCTTCCCCGCCCCCTTCTCCCTCATGAACCCTTGATAATTTATAAATGATTATTATTTTGTCAGATCTTGCACAGTCTGACATCTCCCTCACCCACTTTTCTGTTGTCTGTCCCCAAGGGAGGAGGTTATATGTAGATCCTTGTAATTGATTCCCCCTTTCCAACTCACCTTTCCTCCACCCTCCCGGTATCGCCACTCTCACCACTGGTCCTGAAGCCTGGATTCCCTGTGTTTCCAGTTCCTATCTGTACCAGTGTACATCCTCTGGTCTAGCCAGATTTGTAAGGTAGATTTGGGATCATGATAGTGGGAGTGGAGGGGGAGGAAGCATTTAGGAACTAGAGGAAAGTTGTATGTTTCATCGTTGCTACATTGCACCCTGACTGGCTCCTCTCCTCCCTGCGACCCTTCCATAAGGGGATGTCCAGTTGCCTACAGACGGGCTTTGGTTCTCCACTCTGCACTCCCCCTCATTCACAATGATATGATTTTTTGTTCTGATGATTCCTGATACCTTACCCCTTCAATACCTCGTGATCACACAGGCTGGTGTGCTTCTTCCATGTGGGTTTTGTTGTTTCTGAGCTAGATGACCGCTTGTTTACCTTCAAGCCTTTAAGACCCCAGACACTATCTCTTTTGATAGTCGGGCACCATCAGCTTTCTTCGTCACATTTGCTTATGCAACCGTTTGTCTTCAGCGATTGTATCAGGGAGGTGAGCACACAATGATATGATTTTTGGTTCTTTGATGCCTGATAACTGATCCCTTTGGCACCTCGTGATCACACAGGCTGGTGTGCTTCTTCCATGTGGGATTTGTTGCTTCTGAGCTAGATGGCCGCTCGTTTACCTTCAAGTCTTTAAGACCCAGTTGCAAGATCTTTTGATAGACGGGCACCATCAGCTTTCTTCACCATATTTGCTTATGCATCCTCTTTGTCTTCAGCAATTGTGTCGGGAAGGTGAGCATCATGGAATGCCAGTTTAATTGAACAAAGTATTCTTGCATTGAGGGAGTACTAAATGTACACATATATGCACATGGATCTATTTCCACATCCTCATATAAATGTATTTACATATGTACATGTCTTTATTTAGACCTCTATAAATGCCCTTTGCCTCCTAGCTCTTTCCTATTTCCTTTTACTTTCCTCTTGTCCCACTATCATGTTCAGCCTCATTAGGCTTTCAGTAATTCCTCTTGGTTACATTACCCTTGGTCACACCCTACCGGGCTTCCTACACCCTCCTCACCACCGATTTGGATCACTTGTTCCCTTGTCCCTGGGTTTGTTAACACCACCTCCTTTCCCCTCACCTCCCCACCTCCCATGTCCCCCTGGAACTGTCAATCCCACTGTTTTCTCCTCCAGATTGTTCTTCCAACCAATCTTATTTAGACAGACCTGTGGAGATAATAACATGCACAAAAACAAGACAGACCAAGCAATAAAATAAAACAAAACAAGCCAACGACAAAACAAAACACAACAACAAGAAAGAAAAGTGTGTAATTAGTTCAAGGACTGTTTGTAGGCCTTTAGGAGTGTTTTCCAGTTGAGTCTGTTGGTGTGCCAAACCCTGGCCCCAAAGGCTAATTTTGATATTCCCTGGGGACTTCGTTGCTCTGTTCCCCTTGCTGTTCTGTTCCACACCCTTAGTGTTTTGCTTTGGTGTTGTGGGATCAGATCGAACACAATTCCCACACTGTGTCTCCAGTGTTGTCCCCTGTAGGGCTATGGGTCAGTGAGGGATGTCCTGTCGCATAGTGGGGCCGGCCATGTGGGCTTCTTTGTGGACTGGCTGCTCTGAGTGGGAATGTGGTCCTCAAGACTTGGTGGGCCAGCATGTGCTCCACTTTCTTCTTCACCTTTCATTTGCTCCTGTGTGCTCTGATCAGACATGTTCCTCTCCGGGAGCTGCAGATTCAATGCTGTCCTCTGAAATAAATTGTTCTGAGGGGAAGGGTAGCTGTCCACATAGTTGGGATTGGGGCTAGCCCTTCAGACCTTACCACTGGTTCTCTACTCCATGCCGGCATGTTGCATTCACATCTTGGAGCACTGGTTTGGAGTCTGGTCTCTCTTTCCCTGTGGAGATATATAAACAATACCCTCCCCTTGGGTGGGTTAGTGCCCTGTGCTCCTGCTACCCATTTCTTTTTTATTTTTTACTTTTATTTTTTTCCCCTTTCTCCCCCTCCTTTTTACTTGGCTACTATAAGTATCTCTGGATATGATCTGGCCCCTGCCATATGACCTAGTCCTGTCCCCAGGAATGTTTGTGTACAGTAACTTTTTCCCTATGCCCCTTTTGCTTTTTTTTTTTAAAGCTTATCTCAGTGGACTCATATTGTATTTGTCCTTTTGTGCTTGGCTTAACATGATTTTCTCCAGTTCTTCCCATGCAGCAATGTGCTTCATACATTCATCACCGCTTTTTAGTGATGCATATTACTCCATTGTATGTATGTACCACAGTTTTTTAATCCACTTGTCAGTTGATGGAAATTTGGGTTGTTTCCAACTCCTTGCAATTGTGAACTATGCTGCAATGAACACTGGAGCACAGATGTCTGGCCGTAGCTCGTTTCTTTCCTCTTCTGGGTATATGTCCAGTAGGAGGATTGCTGGATTGTATGGTAATTCGATTTCCATCTGTTTTAGATATCACCAGATTGATTTCCATAGTGGCTGTACCTACTTACAGATCCACCAGCAGTGGATGAGAGTTCCTGTCTCCCCACAGCCCCTCCACTTGTTGCTTTCTGATTTTTTTGAATTGGGCTACCTTTGAGGGTTGTTTTAATTTGTATTTTTCTTATGGTTAAAGATCAAGAACATTTCCTTATATGTTTATTGGCCATTCGGATTTCTGCCCCTGTAAAACTTCTGTTCAGGTCCTTTGCCCACCTCAGTGGGCAATTAGTTTTTTTCTTTTTGGAAGCTAGCAGAGTATTGTAGATTTTAATAATAAGGCCTTTGTCTGATGTGTCATTGCTAAAGATGTTTTCCCAGTCCGTAGACTCTCTTATTACTCTCTTGGTGAATTCTTTCGATGTACACAGGTGTTTTATCTTCAGTATATTCCATTTGTCAATTTGTGCCTCCTCTGTGTTTGTGTCCTTACCTATTTCTCATAGCCTATGTATTTCCTGTGCCAAAGTTCTCAAGTTGGTCCCAATTCCCTCATTGATGGCCCTAACAGTTTGGGGTTTAACTTCAAGGTCTGTGATCCACCTTAAGTTTATTCTTGTGTATGGAGTGAGATAAGGGTCTTGCTTAATTTTTCTGCAGGTAGATATCCATTTTTTCCAGCACCACTTGCTAAAGAGGGCATCTGTTTCCCATTGGATATTTTTTGGGCCCTTATCAAAGATCAGTTGTCTGTATGCTGATGATTTTATTGCTGAGTTTTCAGTTCTTTTCCATTGGTCTGAGTATCTGTCATTGTACCAATACCACGTGGTTTTGACAACTGTGACTGTATAGTATGTGCTTAAGTCAGATAAAGCAAGCCCTCCCATGCTGTCCTTCTTGTGGAATCTTCTGTTAATTCTGGGCTTCTTCCCTCTCCATATGAAGTTGGTAATCAGTTTTTCCATTTCTTTGAAGAAAGATGAGGGTAATTGTATCAGGATTGCATTAAACTTACATAGTGCCTTAGGCAGAACTGACATCTTTACTAGATTGAGTCTTCCAATCCACGAGCATGGGATATTCTTCCATTTGTTGAGGTCACTCTTGGTTTCTTGTAAGAGTGTTCTGTAGTTTTCCTCATGTAGATCTTTTGTTCTTTTAGTCAGGTATATCCCTAGACATTTCAATTTGTGTTTGGCTATTGTGAAGGGTACCACCTTTTTTATCTCCTCTTCTGCGGTCTTATCTGATGTGTATAGCAGTCTGATAGACTTCTGTTTGTTGATCTTATATCCTGCTACTCTGCCAAACTCCTCTATTGCTTCCAGTATGTCCCTTGTGGCGATTTTGGGATTTTCCATATATAAAATCACATCATCTGCAAATAATGATAGTTTCACCTCTTCCTTCCCCAGACAAAAACTTTGATGTTTTTTTTCCTTTGCCATATGCTGTTAGTTAAAACCTCCAGTACAATATTACGTAAAATTGGGGACAAGAGGCATCCTTGTCAAGTCCCCTTTTTCAGTGGGATTGTGTTAGTCTTTTCTCCATTGACTACCACCTTGCCTGTTGGTTTTTCATATATAGCTTATATTGTCTTGAGGAATTTTCTTTCCATTCCTATCTTCTCAAGTATCTTAAAAGGAATTGGTGTTGGATGTTGTCGAATGATCTTTCTGCATCTATCAATATTGACATGTGGTTCTTAGAGTTTTTCATGTCAGTGTGACGAGTAATACTAATGGTCTTTTGTATATTGAACCATCCCTGCATCCCTGGTATGAATCCCACTTGGTCACGATGAATTATGTATTTTATATACTTTTGTATTCTACTGGCCAGTATTTTGTTAAGGAATTGTGTATTGATGTTCATCAGGGATATTGGTTTGTAGTTCTTGATTCTTGTGGGATCCTTTCCTGGTTTTAGTATCAGAGTTATACTAACTTCATAGAAGGAGTTCGGGAGTTTGCCGTCTTTTTCTATGTTCTGGAAGAGTTTGTGTAGGATTGGTGTTAGTTCTTCCCTAAATGCTTGGTAGAATTCACCTGTGAAGTCAGAGGATTTTTTTTGTTGGTAATCCCTTGATAACCTTGTCTATTTCTTCTATTGATATGGGTCTGTTGAGATTCTTGATGTCCTTTGTGGGTAGTCTAGGGAGGGATTGTTTTTCCAAGAATTTGTCCTCATCTTCCAAGTTGTTGAATTCATTGGAGTACAATCCTTCGTAGTACTCTGTTAATTATCCTTTTGATTTCATTAGGGTCTGTTGTAATGTCCCCTCTTTCATCTCTCATTCTTGCTATTGAAATTTGTTCCCTCCTTTCCAGCAGTCTGTCGATTCTGTTTATCCTTTCAAAGAATGAACTTTTAGCAGCATTTAATTTTTTTCCATAGTTTTCTTATTTTCCCTCTCCTGAATCTCAGCCCTGGTTTTTATTATAGCTTTTCTTTTGTTATTAGTGGAATTGTCCTCCTGACTCTGCTCTAGTTGTTGTAAATTTTGTGCCAGCCTATCAATCACGAGTCTCTCTTCCTTTCTCAGGTGTGCATGTATTGCTATGAAACTTCCTCTGATAATCGCATTTGCTGTGTCCCATGAGTTTTTGTACGTCGTGTTTTCATTCTCCTTGGTTTCTAGAAATTTCCTAATTTCATCTCTGATCTGCTCCAGTACGCACTCCTTTTGCAGTAGTTATTCATCCTCCAATTGTTTGCTCTTATTTTCTTCATCTTCATTTAGTTGATTTCCAGCCTTATGGCACAGTGGTCTTCTTTATTCTTTGAAACCATAGATATAGAGGTTAGAATTTAAGACGGGGCTTCAAAAAATTCGTGGAACAACCCCAGTATCTTAAAAAAAATCACTTTATTGTTGATTTAGTGAAGGTTAGAAGAGCAGATCATCAGCTTTACATTTCAATAATTCATCAAACCTTCCATTATCGTGCCCTGTTTCCGTCGTTTTTTGCCCATCTCTCTCATTGGCTGTTATCTTCCTTTTCGCCCAAGATGACACCTGCCCACCCATTAATCTGCGACGTCCCCTTCTCTCTTTCCCCTCCAATCCCTGGTCACCCTCAAACAATGTTTCTTTTAGTGTGTGAATTATTTCTTGAACTCTTTCGTAACAGTACTCTCATATGATATTTGCCCTTCTGTGATTGACATTTCACTCAGCATAATATCCTCCAGCTTCATCTGTGTCATGACATGATTCAGAGACTCGTCGTGATTCTTTAAGGTGGGCAAGTACCAACGTTTAATTATTCATTCTCCCACTGATGTGCTGCTTCCATCTCGTTGCTGTTTTCAACAGTGCTGTGATCAACATGGATGTGCATATATCTTTTTGCGCTATGACTGTTATTTCTTTAGGACATCGACCAAGAAGAGGGGTTGCTGGGCCATGGAGTATATCTCTTCCTATTTCTTCAGGAAGCACCATCCCACTTTCCACAATGGTTGTGCAGTTTGACACTCCCACCAGCAGACCTTAAGTGTTCTAGTGTTTACTCTCTCCAACATTTGTTGTTAGCTGTATGGGGTTTTCTGTTTTTGTTTTTTTGACCTCTACTATTTATGTTGGGGAGAGATGGTAGTTCATCATTGTTTTAATTTGCATTTTGCAAGTGGTTAAAGATCTTAAGCATTTCTTCGTGTATCTGTTGGTTGCCTGAATGTCTTCTTTGGTGAGCTATCTGTTCCTATCCTCTGCTCATTTCTTTATCTGATATATCGTTGCCTAAACATTTCCCCAGCTTATAGGTTCTCTTTGTACTGTTTTGGTAAGATCTTTTGATGTGCATGAAGGTTTTATTTTTCAGAGGCCCTAGTTTTAATCTGTGTGTTGAGCACAGAATTAGAGAAGCGGGATTATCTGAAGAAGAAAGCGGCCCTAGGGCTAGAGGAAGTCTAATTAACAACATTCGATATGCAGTGACACAACTTGCTTCTGAAAGTGAGGGGGATTTGAAGCACTTGCTGATGAAGATCAAGGATTATATGAGGGGTGCCCCCCCCCAAAAAAAACAAAATTTTTTTTCAAAGCTATGTATTTAAATAAAAAAAAAAAACAACATCAACTGTATCACCTTTAAAGTACTCTCCATTACACTGAATCCATTTGTCAAATCTGTGATTCCATTCTTGGAAACATTTTTCAAACTCATCTGTTTGGATGGCTGACAGCACCTCTGTGGTAGTTGCATGATCTGTTGTCAATTTGAGACTTAAGAGGGAAAGGATGGAGTTTAGCTTGCAGCTTGATGACCTCATTTGGAGGTGCTAAGGAGATAAATAGCTCGTTGGAGGTGGGACACACTCTCTGTGAGACATTCCTGTTGAGAAGACACATGGAGCTACACTCGAGCCCTGGAGGTGAAGGACCTATGTGGAGACCCCTGCCAGCGCTGAGATGCTTCCACTGCCATTGGATCCACAAGACTCTCTACCCACTGGCCTATGATCTTCCTGCACGCAACAACATTGCATGTGTTGCATGAGTCCAAAGAGGAATTTATAGATTGATATCAGACATATGGGCTAATGTCAGATGTATGGACTTGATCTGGACTGGGCTGGGATGTTTCCTCAATATTCAATTGCTCTTGTATATAAAGCTCTTTAAAAAATATTTTATTGGGGGTTCATACAACTGTTATCACAATCCATACATATGTCAAAATATTTGCTCTCTACTTAAGCCCTTGATATCAGCTCCTCATTTCCCCCCTCCCTCCCTGCTCCCCTCTATCTCATGAACCCTTAATAATTTATAAATTATTATTAATTTATCATGTCTTACACTATACTATGTCTCCCTTCACCCACTTTTCTGTTGTCTGTCCCCCAGAGAGGAGGTTATATGTAGATCCTTATAATCGGTTCCCTCTTTCTACCCCACCCTCCCTCCACCCTCCGGTATCGCCACTCTCACCACTGGTCCTGAAGGGATCAACTGTCCTGGATTCTCTGTGTTTCTAGTTCCTATCTGTACTAGTGTATATCCTCTGGGCTAGCCGAATTTCTAAGGTAGAATTGGAATCATGATAGCGACGCTGAGGACTAAAGCTCTTTCTTATAAATTTGTTTCTTTACTCAACCCTAACTGACAAAACCTCCCTAGTTTTTTACTTCACTTCTTCTACGTAGTCAAATCACTGTCCTTTCTTGTCCCTCTTCATTTGTGAAAACAAAAAGAAGTGGCAGGGAACAAGGTCAGCTGAGTAAGGTGCATGGGGCAAAAGAGGCATGCTGTTTTTGGCACACTGAGACAGCTGTGTGAGCAGGTACATTGTCGTGGTAGCCAAACCAGTCCCCCTTCTGCCACAAATCAGGCCTTTTTGTCCCACACTATTACACAATCTTTTAGAACCTCTAAGTAGAAAGTTTGATTAACAGTTTGACCTGGTCGAACAAACTACAAAGTCGGCATTTTCATACTTCTGGGAAGTTGACAGACGTCCAGAGTGAGGTTTGTCATCAATTGACATTTCACCTTTTTTAAAAGGAGAAAACCACTCATACACTTGAGTTTGTCCCACAGTGATGCTCTTGTACGCTGTGTTCAACACTCCAACAGTTTCTACGGCATTTCCCCAGAACAGGAAACAAAATTTCACAGCCACACGCTATTCTCTTAAATCGACCATCACAAAAAACGAGGTTCAAGTAAAACTGCTTTTAGGAAAAAATTCCCTGTGACCAGAGAGAACCTTCCCAGGCAATGCCTCTGGGTGCGCTAAATCAGAACAAGTTGCTCAACACTGATCTGGCTGGAAAAATGTGTTCTATGAAAGTTCCGCTCCGCGTAGCACAATTCCAGTTTTGGGGGAGTGACCCATTGTAGTCTTCATTATGGATCACAACTCAATGTAAGGAAGACCGAAATCCTCACAACCGGACAAGTAGGTAATATGATAAACAGAAAAGATTGAAGTTGTCAGGGATTTTTTTTCTTGCTCGGGTCCACAATCAATACTAATGAAACCACAGTCAAGAGATCAAATAACACACTGCAATGGATAAATCTGTTGCACGAGACCTCTTTAAATGTGTTGAAAATCAGGGGTGATACTTTGAGGACTAAAATGCGCCTGACCCCAGTCATGGTAGTTTCCATCGCATCAAGTCCATGTAAACGTTGACCATTAATAAGGAAGACTGAAGAAGAATCGAGGCATTTGAATTATGGTGCTGACAAAGAATATTGAAAGTGGGAAACTTGCAAAAAAAGCAGCCAATCTGTCTTGGAACAAGTACAACCAGAATGCTCCTTACAGCAAGGATGGCAGGACTTTGTCTCATGTATTTTGGACATGTTATCAGGAGAGACTGCTTTCTGGAGATGAACATCATGCTTGGTCAAGTAGAAGGGCAGCAAAAGGAGGACGGCACTTGGCGAGATGGTTCGACACAGTGGCCGCAGTAATTAGGCTCAAACATAAGAATAAGTGCAGGGATGTTTGGGATTGTTCTCTTGAAATAGGGTCGCTGTGAGTTGAACTGACTCGATAGCACCTGACAGCAATAGTCTTCTGTGTGTGTGTGTGTTTTCTTAGGTCTATAGAGTGTTTATGAATGTATTAGGACCCCTAATTTTGCCCTTAGGTTTTCATGGATTATTTTTATAGTTCTAAGTTTTATATTTTGTTATTTCATCCATCTTGAGGTCATTTTTAAATATGGAGTGAGGTATGGGTCCTGTTTCATTCTGCAAGTGGAAATCTAGTGTTACTAGCGCTACTTATTGAAGAGACTATATCTTCCCCATTTTTTCTTTCTTTTCTTTAAAAAAATCATTTTATTGGGGGCTCATATAACTCTTATCACAATCCATACATACATCCACTGTGTTAAGCATATTTGTACATTTGTTGCCATCATCATTCTCAAAACATTTGCTTTCTACATGAGCCCTTAGTCTCAGCCCCTCATTTTTTACATCTTCCCCATTTAATGTGCTTTGGTCCTTTGTCAAAAAACAGTTGTCTGTAGGTCGATGCGTCTACTTCTGGGCTCTCAATTCTTTTCTGTTAGTCTATGTCTCTTATCTTGTACCACACCAGCTCATTTGTCTACCATGATGGTAAGTATGTTTGAGATCAGGAAGTAGTCTACCACAACAAATAGTATAGTATGTTTGAGATCAGGAAGTGAGAAGCCTTTTACTTGGTTCTTTAGTAGTGCTTCGATTCTCCTGAATCTCCTTTTCCTTGCAAAGTTGGTGATTAATTTTTGCATTTCTTTAAAGGATGATGCTGGGATCTGGTTGGAGATTTCCTTATATTTATAGATTGCTTTGAGTAGCATGGATATTTTCACAATGTTAAGCCTTCCTATTCATGAACATGGTATATAGCTTTCTATTTAGATATCTTTTGGCTTCTTTAGTATTGTTTAGGTTTATTCCCCATGATTTCATTTCTTTATCTTTTAATTTCATTTCCATGAACTTTTTGAAGACATATTTTGTTGTACATAGTTTTTGAGACACAATTTAATTCATAACACAGCACAATGGTTCAGAGAATAAAAAACATGATGAAGTGATTACCGACTGAAAAGAAGTTACAAAGAAAATTTGAGCAAATAGAATAATTTAATCTGAGATAAATAATGATCTACTCTTAATGTAGGTGATAATCAACTAATCTGTAATCAATTATACTGAAAGATCTTATTTAATATCCAATAAAATTTTATGAAAATACTATTTTCTAGATTCTGTAAGTTTATCAACTCTGAAGACAAAATGGGTGCATAAGCAAATATGATGAAGAAAGCTGATGGATCCCAGCTATCAAAAGATATAGCGTCGGGCTCTTAAAAGTCTTGGATATAAACAAGCAGCCCTCTAGCTGAGAAGCAACAAAGTCCACACAAACCTGTGTGATCATGAGGTGTCAATGGGATCAGGTATCAAGCATTAAAGATCCAGATCAGAAAATCTTATCAATGTGAATGAAAGGGAGTGTGGAGTGGATATCCAAAGCCCATCTGTAGACAATTGAACATCCCCTCACAGAAGGGTCACAAAGAAACGATGAACCAGTCAGAGTGCAGTACAGCACCAATGAAATATACAACTTTCCTCTAGTTCTTTAATGCTTCTTACCCCCCACTATCATGACTCCAATTCTACCTTATAAATCTGGCTAGACCAGATAGGACCCGGAAACAGAGAATCCAGGACAGATAAACCCCTCGGACCAATAATGAAAGTAGTGATACCAGAAGGGGAAGGTGGGGTAGAAAGGGGGAATTGACCATAATGATCTACATATAACTCCCCTCCGTGGGGGGTGGACAACAGAAAAGTGGGTGATGGACAACAGAAGTGGGTGAACAGAAAAGTGGGTGAAGTGGGTGTAAGACATAAAAAAATAATAATTTATAAATTATCAAGCGTTTATGAGGGCAGGAAGAAAAATAAGGGAGGAGCTGATACCAAAGGCTCAAGTAGAAAGAAAATGTTTTGAAAATGATGATGGCAACAAATGTACAAATGTGCTTGACACAATGGATGTCTGTATGGATTGTGATAAGAGCTACAGGAGCCCCCAATAAAATGATTTTAAAAAAAAGTTTATCAGCTCAGGACAGCTTTAAAAAGTTAGAGTGGTCAGCTAGGGTGTAGTTTGTGTGGAATAGCTTAGGTGTGATCTTGGTGAACATCTGAAGAAGATAGAATTATGTTTAAATGAGCTTTTCATGAATCTCCTGTTTTATCACTCTGTGGTAATTAACCATTTTAAAAATAGCACACTAGCTGGTGCTAACCTGTTTATTCACTATGTTGGTCACTATGACAAACGGTAGTAGTGCCATTCTCCAGAAGTCCCTGACTTTACCATTAGGTTGTTTTGGCAGCTGTACTACATGAAGGCTTCTAGAAGCAGCGCTGGTGGTTTGTTTGGTGTGTCTGCCCAGCGGGCATAGTTTCAGCATGAAATGTGAAGGATACAATTTTATTTCCAGGATAGCTGTAATTTTCATAATAAAAATTACCTTTCTTCTCACACGAAAGGAACTTGATTTTAAGGCTACGATAGCATCTCCAGGACAAGTTGGTTTATGTAAACTTAGTAGACGATTGTATAACAGATACTCTAGACTAGGTAGGGCAACAGGCTGTTACTGTACGCTGCAACCCTGGGCCAAAACCCATGTTGGAGTTTAACGGAGAAGTATGAAAGGTTCATTGTTTCCGCCACTAACCTCACTGGACTTTCATTCAATTATTCCCTTGAAGTTCTAGGTGACTAGAGCCCTGTTCCTGAAGGGAAGGTGAAAAGATGAGAGTCAATGGGGAAAGAGTAAAGCACTGAAATGAGGGAAATGAGCAAGGTGAGGGAGCAAGACTAGCTAGCTCAGGAAACTAGCAAGCTTTTATCGGATCAGAAATCTGTATTTTTTCTGTTTACCCTTTTTCTTTTACGGCTTTCGGCTCTTCCTTAGCTTATTTTGAAAACTATGAATGATCTCATTTTTGTGAAAGGGAACAAGGTGAGGTTGATTAGATTTACACACATTGAGACCACTGTTTATATGGAGAACTATTAAGAAAATCCCTGGTGACATAGTAGGTCATGCTTGGGCTGCTAACTACAAGGTCAGCAGTTTGAGACTACTAAGAGCTCTGTGGTTTTAGTTAGCACAAGTAAAACCTGTAAATGGGCCATCTATTCATTTTCCGTGCTGTGACAGCTGGCACTGGGGTTGGTGACACTGATGGCCAGCTGGGATGCTCTCTTCATGACAGCTTTGCAGTTCTTGGAGGAAACTTTGTGAGCAAGCTCTGCACATTAAGATTTGTTGCACCTTAGCAGCAGCTCCAGTTCCTTGACATTGTGGACCAGGAAGTTTCGGAAGCCCCTAGGCAGCATGTGCTTAGTGTTCTTGTTCCGTAACCAATGTTGGACGTCAAGATCTGATCTTCTCCATAGGTAGCCTCGCATGAAGAGTTATAGTCTTGGAAAGTTCTACTCTGCCTTATAGATTGGCTCTGCGTCAGAATGGACTCAATGGCAGTGGGCTTGGTTTTGTTGTTATTCACTGAGAAAGTGAAAAAAATGTACTGAGTTATTATGTTTTTTATAATTTCTGTTGGTAATGTTCAGCCAGTGAACATCTGTCTGTATACCAGAGGGTATACTTTATGTTGCATATACTATAAGCCTGGGGGCATGTACAGCCTCAAATACAACTGTTCTCACAAAAATGGGTGTCCCAATGGGACAAAGTTACCTACACTGAAAATGTGTACAACACAATGCAATCTTGAGGGCTGATTGATCTTCTTAGAACACATTCTTGGAAGTGGTCAGCGTCTGTGACAACCGATGTTGAAAACTGAGTCTTTACAAGATGAAATTCCTTCTCTTACTGTTTTTTAGCTTTCTTCCTGATCACGTGTGGAACAGTTCTGCTGATTTCAGGTCGCAGCCACACAAGTTTGTGATAAATATATTCAGGATCAGCTTGCCCACCACTCTACCTGAGCAAATTCCAGCATTGAGAGTTTTCTCAAGAAAACGAATTCTGTTTACGTTGATCACTTTCTCTGTTTACTTGGCTACCAAGGGTACAGTGAAGCTCAAAAGACACGCATCGCTGCTTTTAACTTTCTATCTGAGTCACTTTCTTTTGGTTTAACCTTAATTAAAAAACAAAAACAGAAGAAACAGAGACACCCTAAAATGATGTGTCCCTCCTAATTTATTGGCCCTAGACAAGAAGTTTGAGTTGTTTTTCAAAAATTCTTAAAGAAAACACTTTCAATTAAAGCCATGTGAAGTCTCAGGTGTTGATTTGCCGAAGTTCGAGCCCAGTTCAAGAAGATGATATATTAGTAGTTGCTTGGTAAAAGTATTTCCCCACTCTTCCTAGTTCTGCCGCCCTCCGCATATCAGCCCTGTTTCACTTTCTCTTCCCACCACCATGAAGATAGCCAGCATCCTATAGGGAGGTGGCCCCCTACCTGCTTCTCAGGCATATTTTCTCACATTGTAGAGGCGGTTTCTCAAAGCCTAGCTTGTGATTAACTAGCCTTGAAGGTTGGGATAACACAAGGTCCGGAGGCATTTGGGAAATTTCCTTTATAGATGGTCGCCTTCCCGTGGATGGAAAAAACAGCAACTATTGGATAACATGAGTTGGCTCAAAATTAATCATGAACCAGGTCTGATATCCATCAACCAGACACCCAACCAGAGTGTTCTGGTTTCTTAGCCTTGTCTCCCTAGGGTGACAGTAGGTAAATCACCCTCATCTCCCTTTGAATCTGAAGGGAATCAAGCCCGTGAGAGATGAACCTACCTTAGACAAATCTGGAGTCTGACACAGAGTTGTAGCTATTTTGTTTGCCATTATAGCTGCCCGTCCTCTACAACACCAGCAGAGGATCCTATACTATTCCACCAGATTCCCCTTTGGAACTGCAAGACACTCGCTCCTGCTGCTAGAAGTGCTGCCAGCTGCCAGCCCACATGGTCAGTCCTTTCTGGAAACTGTCTTTAGGTGAAGAAAGCCATCTCACTCAGTGTCAACCCCCCTGCACCCCGCCTCCCCGCGGGGGCGGGGGGG
The DNA here is from genome assembly GCF_050624435.1 of Tenrec ecaudatus. NCBI lineage: Eukaryota > Metazoa > Chordata > Mammalia > Afrosoricida > Tenrecidae > Tenrec > Tenrec ecaudatus. Next base: position 9,463,797 of record NC_134545.1, read on the forward strand.
GGGACAGCTTGAATTCAGTGACCGGTTAATGTAATTGTCTCTGAAGGAAGGGTGATCCCAACTTCTAGGTCCCTATGGAGTCAGCTGGGATCTAAGAATGACAGTGTTGCAGGGTCTCCCACTGTATAATTCCTTTTCCTTTACTTGCCCTACACATGCCGATCCTGCGTCCTTGCCAATAACCCCCTGAAAGGTCAGAGAGGAGGGTCTGGCCATATCACTAGCTAAGATGAAAAACCCACCAAAGGGAACACGTACCTGCAGAGCAACCTGCCATGGCTGATTGAGACCATCGGCCAGTGCGGTGATGGATCAGGTTGTTCTGTATCTTTCTCTGCTTCCTTTTCCATTCTTCCTCTCCATAGGTTCTTTAAAAAATAACATTGCGTTGAGTTTTCAGTGAGGATTTACAAAGCACTTTGGATTCTCATGCTACAATTCCTTCACTAGTTGCTTAGGGACATTGGTTACATTCTTCACCATACAAAAACATTCTCATAATTTCCATTCTGGTAGGTCTGGCCCTCCAACAGTCTGGGGGACAGTGAACTGGTCCCTGTTTAAAAAGTTTGAGGACCCCTGATCTATTGCAATTCCCTCAATGCACTATCACGTATCCCACTTTTCCCCCTGTGTTTCCTGCTTCCATTCTACTTCTTTCCCTCCTCTCTGCTTCGTCCTTGGATAAACGCTGCCCTTTGGATCTCAAATGGTTGATAACTCAGAGGTTTGTGTACCTCTCTAGCGTTCCCCTTGTAGACTTGTCTATTGTTCGGCTGAAAATTGAGTCCTAAGAATGAGTTTGGTTACAGACCTGAAAGGTAACTAAGGGCTGCAGTCTCAGCATTCCACCAGTCTCTAACTGACCAACAATCATGATCTCTTTAAGGATTTTGAGTTATGTTGCACGTTTTCCTCCCACTCTATCCAGAACCTTTTAATGTGACCCCTTTGCAGGCAGTTGGTAGTGGTAGCTGGGCATCATCTAGTTCTTCCGTGTCAAGGTCATTGAGATTGATATTCATGTGGTCTATTAGTTCATTTGACAAACTGTTTCTATGTGTCTTTGATTTATCTCATTTTTCTTCTGAACAAAGAGAAACTTTAAATAGCTGCTTATGAACATTTAAGACTTCAGTCACTACGCTGGCTTTGTGGACTGCGTTATGCCAATTGACCTGGGTGTTCTCCAAGACTGTGACCCTGAGCCCTTAGGCCCTGTGACTCAGTCCTTCAAGGTCTTTAGTTATATCTAAGACGTTCTTATAACTCTCCCCTGTTTATGCTCCAGCACATTGGTGGATATATTTGAAGCTGGGAATGTTTGGTGGAGTGTGCACAAGTCTTACATACTTTGGAAGTAGCAGGAGGGACCAGTCCCTGGAGAAGGGCACTATACTGGTAAAGTGGAAGGGCAGTGAAAAAGAAGAAGGCTGTCAATAAGATGGATGGACACAGTGGCCGGAAGAATGGGCTCAGGCATGGGAACAGTTGTGGGGCTGACGCAGGACCGGGCAGTGCTTCATTCTGTCGTGCGTAGGGCCTCTGGGAGCCAGAACCAACCGATGGCACCTAGCACCTCACTCAGAACAGCAGCAGCAGTCATCTAGTTTGTCTTTTGCTGTTGTGTGTCTTCAGTTCTGTCTAATAGTATGTTTATGCCATGTATTATCCCTAATTTTCATGGTGATCTTTATCATTCTAGGCTTTACATTTAGGCCTTTGCTCTATCTTTAGTTCATTTTAAAACATGATTTGAGATATTGGTCCTGTTTCTTTCTGTTTTCTTTTTAAACAAATGGATATTCCATTTTGTCAGCCCTATTTGATAAAGAGATGATCTCTTTCTCATCTAATGCATGTCAGCTCTCTGAAAAAGATCACCAATCTATAGGTGGATGGATTCATTTCTGTGTTCTTGGCCTGTGGGTCTGCCATCATACTAGTTCCAGGCTGTTTTGACTAGCATGGCGGTGCTGTGGGTGTTAAGTTCAGGAAGTGTTAAGTTTCTATTTTGTTCGTTATTAGTCCTTTGCTTACCTTGGGTCTCTCTCTCTCTCTTTTTTTATCCCACATAAAGCTGGGGGTTCGTTTTTCTATCTCTTTAAAGAGTGATTTTGGAACTCTAGATTGGTTTTGCAGAGTATCTGTAGTTTGCTTTGGGTAGTATTGATGTTTTCATAATGTTAAGTCTTCCCATGAACACCTTCATAGAATATATATATATATTTCTAAGTCCTTCTTCATTGATTTACTTATTTTAGCTTTTTATTATGAATGAGGTGGGTTGCTATAGGTTTTCACCTCTCGCAGAGAAAGTGCTCGTGTTTTAATCCTTGTCTCAGGCTGTTTTCAAGAGGATCCAGGGAAGGAATTGCTCAGTTAGTGTGAAGAAAATGTCTAATGTATCAAGGCTATAGATACTTAGGAAGAAGGCTGTAAGATTGTGATGGATCTTTAGAAGGAAGATACTAAAGACCATCCCTTGGGAGAGAAGGCATCGTCAAATGCAGCAGTGACACAGAGCAGGTCAGGATAGTAGGGACTCAGAAGTGGGAGGGGCCGAGAAGAGGTTGCTGTACATGCGGTCTTCCTTTCTATAAGCTAAAACCTATTTTTAATTCTGTTCATCTTTTCATACATCCATCATCTATTTACTGAGCACCTCCTGTGTGCTGGACATCATATTCAGCGGTAAAGGTACAGGAGGGGAGAGGAAGTTCGGGGAGATAGGAAATGAATAAATGGGAATATGAGTGAATGATAGTGGTCCTCACGTAGCTTACTGTTTAGTAGAGAAGACAGAAAGGGTAAGTGTGGTAGTTACATAATTTCATGTCCACTTGCTAAATAAGTGTAGGGGTGGAGTCTAGCTTATTAATCAGGTCACAGCCTGAGGATGCCTCCTTGTGGGTGTGGCCTACCCAGGAGGATTCTGGGAACTTCCTCTTTCTGTCTTTGTCTTCCTGCTGACAAGCCACACAGAGACTTACTGAGTCCTTCAAGAGCCTCTCTCTCTCTCTCTCTCTCTCTCTCTCTCTTTCTCTCTCTCTCTCTCTTTCTCTCTCTCTCTCTCTCTTGCTCTCTCTCTCGCTCTCTGCTTCAACTTCCTGTTGAAGAGACACACTGGAAAGCTGGCGGAGTCATGTGGAGACCTGCACCAATGCTGAGATGCCTCCACCGCCACTGATCCTCAAGACTTTGCACCCACAGGCCTGTGATCTTCCTCCATGTTGCATGATTGCATGTGCTGCATGAGTCTGAAGAAGAATTTTTGGACCAGTCTCATATTTATGGGCTAATATTGGACTTATACTTGATCTGGACTGGTTGGGATGGTTTTTAAAAATATAAAATTAATCTCTGATATAAAGCTCTCTCTTACACAGAGATGTGAGTGTCTCTGGATTTGTTTCTCTAGTCAATCGGGACTAACACATGAAGTCTAAATGATAAGTATTAGGTGTTAGGGAAGACTTTGTTTTAGGAGGTTTGATCAAGGAATAGTAATAATAAAAAGATCCTCTCCCATTAGTGCAAGGATCTCAAAAGGTTACCAAATGTCACAGGAACAGAGGTGAAAGTATAACTTAATCGCTTTGGACATCTCACACTGGAAGCTGCAGTTTCTGAATGATTGGGTCCAAGGCAGTAATTGTAACAGTTAACTCACTTATTTCACGAGTAGACCACTTTCACAAACCCATCCCCAAACACGGGGGGGGGGGGGGCTTCAACAAGTTAGGAATCTTTTTCTTTCTCATGTTCTAGTTCGTAGGTCCAATAAAATTAGACTGCTGTTAGTAAAGGGAGGAAAGAGAGAATGGATACTGAATAGAATTGCCAGATTTAGCAAATAAAAACACAAGACACCTGAATGTCACATAATCCACAGTTAAAAAAATAAACCATTTGATTTTTTAAAAGTGGTTTTAAAATAAAACAGAAAGTACAGAGCTTCAATATACTTCCCCATGCCCAGTTTCTTGCATTAATGTCCTACATTTATTATAATTGATGTATGGCTATTGGTACATTATTATTAGCTAAAGTCATAGTTTACTCTAGGCTTTACTCTTTGTGTTTTATAGTTCTATGGGTTTTGATAAGTGTATACTATGTTCCCACCATTACAGTATAATTTTGCTGCCTTAAAAATCCCCAGCTTGAAGTAAACAAGCAGCCATCTAGCTGAGAAGCAACAAAGCCCACATAAAAGAAGTCCACCAGCCTGTGTGATTACAAGGTGCCGAAGGGATCAATTATCATGCATCAAAGAGCAAAAAATCATATCATTGTGTACTCACCTCCCTGATACAATTGCTGGAGACAAATGGGGGCATAAACAAATGTGGTGAAGAAAGCTGATGGTGCCCAGCTATCAAAGGATATAGTGTCTGGGCTCTGAAAGGCTTGAGGGTAAACAAGTGGCCATCTAGCTCAGAAGCAACAAAGCCCACATGGAAGAAGCACACCAGCCTGTGCCATCACGAGGTGCCAAAGGGATCAGAGATAAGGCATTATTTTAAAAAATCTTACCATAGTGAATGAGGAGTGCGGAGTGGGGACCCAACGCCCATCTGTAGGCAACTGGACATCCCCTTTCAGAAGGGTCTTGGGGAGGAGACGAGCCAGTCAGGGTGCAGTGTAGCAACGATGAAACATACAACTTTCCTCTAGTACCTAAATGCTCCTCCCCACCCACTATCATGACCTTGCAAATCTGGCTAGACCAGAGGATGAACACTGGTACAGATAGGAACTGGAAACACAGGGAATCCAGGACAGATGAACCCTTCAGGACCAGTGGTGAGAGTGGTGATACCGGGAGGGTGGAGGGAGAGTGAGGTGGAAAGGGGGAACCAATTACAGGGATATACATATAACCTCCTCCCTAGGGGACGGACAACAGAAAAGTAGGTGAAGGGAGATGTCAGGCAGTGTAAGATATGACAAAATAATTTGTAAATTATCAAGGGTTCATGAGGGAGGAGGGAGGGGGGAAAATGAGCTGATGCCAGGGGCTTACGTGGAGAGCAAATGTCTTGAGAATGATGAGGGTAACGGATGTACAAATGTGCTGTATACAACTGATGTATGAATGGATTGTGATAAGAGTTGTATGAGCCTCCAATAAAATAATTAAAAAAAACAAACCCAGCTTGACCTTTTGTCCCTCGCTGCCTTCTTTTGTGCACCCCAGCCAACCACCCTTCGAACCTCTGACCAGCACTGATGTCTGAACTGTCTCTATAATTTTATCCCAGACTTTTTCAATCTGTGTGTTGAACAAATCATCTAAGAAGCTGGATTAGGTGAAGAAGAACTTGATATCAGGTTTGGAGGTAGGCTCATTAATAGCCTACGATATGCAGAGGACATAACCTTTCTTGCTGAAAGTATAGAAGACTTGAAGCACTTAATTTATAAGGATCAAGACCACAGCCCTCAGTATAGATTGCACCCTAGCGTAAAGAAAACAAAAATGCTTACAACGGGACCAATAAACCACATCATGATAAATGGAGAAAAGATACAAAGTTGTCAAGAATTTCATTTGACTTGTATCCACCATCACTGTGTATGGAAACAGCAGACAAGAAATCAAATGGCATATTGCATTGAGCAAAACTGTTGCAAAGACCTTTTTATTAATTTATTTTTAAATCATTTTATTGGGGCTCATACAACTCTTATCCATGCATACATCAATTGTGTAAAGTACACTTATACATTCGTTGCCCTCATCATTCTCAAAATTTGCTTTCCGCTTGGGTTCCTGGAATCAGCTCCTCATTTTCCTTACCCGCCCCCCTTCCCTCCTCACTTCCTCCTCCCTCATGAACCCTTAATAATTTATAAATTATTATTTTATCTTATCTTACACTGCTCAGCATCTTCCTTTACCCACTTTTCTGTTGCCTATCCCCCAGAGAGGAGCTTACATATAGATCCTTGTAATTGGTTCCCCCTTTCTTTTTTTTCTAATGTTTTATTAGGGGCTCATACAACTCTTATCACAATTCGTACATACATTAATTGTGTAAAGTACACCTGTACATTCATTGTCCTCATCATTTTCAAGGCATTTGCTCTCCACTTAAGCCCTTTGTATCAGGTCCTCTTTTTCCCCCCCTCCCTCCATGCTCCCCCCTTCCTCATGAGCCCTTGATAATTTATAAATTATTATTTTGTCATATCTTGCCCTGCCCAACGTCTCCCTTCACCCCCTTTTCTGTTGTCCATTCCCCAGGGAGGAGGTCACATGTAGATCCTTGTAATTGGTTCCCTCTTTCCAACCCACTCACCCTCTACCTTCCCAGTATCGCCACTCACACCCCTGGTCCTGAAGGTATCATCCACCCTGGATTCCCTGTGTCTCCAGCTTCTATCTGCACCAGTGTACATCCTCTGCTCTATCCAGACTTGCAAGGTAGAATTTGATAATGGGGGGGGGGGGAAGCATTTAGGAACTAGAAGAAAGCTGTATTCTTCATTGGTTCTGTATTACACCCTGTCTGACTCATCTCCTCCCCTAGACCCCTCTGCAAGGGGATCTCCAGTGGCCAACAAATGGGTTTTGGGTCTCCACTCTGCATTTCCCCCTTCATTCACTATGGTAAGATTTTTTTGTTCTGATGATGCCTTATATGTGATCCCTTCGACACCTCGTGATCGCACAGGCTGGTGTGCTTCTTCCATGTGGACTTTGTTGCTTCTGAGCTAGATAGCCGCTTATTTACCTTCAAGCCTTTAAGACCCCAGATGCTATCTCTTTTGATAGCCGGGCACCATCAGCTTTCTTTGCTACAATTGCTTATGCATTCGTTTGTCCTCAGCGATTGTATCATGGAGGTGTCTAACTCCTCCTCCACTTCCCTCCCAGTATCGCCACTGTTACTGCTGGTCCTGAGCGGTTCATCTGTCCTGGATTCCCTGTGTTTCCAGTTCCCATCTATACTGCTGTGGTCTCACCAGGTTTGCAAGGTAGAATTGGGACCATGATAGTTGGGGGGAGGAAGCGTTTAAGAACTAGAGGAAGGTTGTGAGTTTCCTTATTGCTACACTGAACCCTGAGTGACTCATCTCCTCCCCACTACCCCTCTGCAAGGGATGTCCAGTTGTCTATGGATGGACATTGGGTCCCCATCATGTGCTCCCCTCATTCATGATGATATGATTCTCCCCCCCTTTGATACTTGAAACCTGGTCCCCTTGGCCCTTCATGATCACACATGTTGGTGTGCTGCTTCCATGTGGGCTTTGTTGCTTCTGGGCTAGATGGCTGCCTGTTTACTTTCAAGCCTTTAAGACCCCAGATGTTATATATCTTGATAGCTGGGCACCATCAGCCTTCTTTACCACACCTGCTTATGGACACATTCGTCTTCAGTGTTTATGTGGGGAAGGTGATGACGAAATGATGTTTTTTGTTCTTTGGTGTCTACTACCTGATCCCTTCAACATCTTTTGTTTACATAGGCTTATGCGCTTCTGCAAAAGACCCTTTTAAAGTGTTAAAAAGCAAAGATGCAGCTTGGAGGATTTAAGTGCATCTGACTTAAGCCATGGTATTTTCTGCTAGGGAAAATTGGACAATAAATAAAGAAAACAAGAAGTAATGCCTTTGGGTTATGCTGTTGGTGAAGAATATTGAATATGCTATGGGCTGCCAGAAGGACCAACAAATCTGTCTTGGAAGGGAGTGTGACAAGATTTCATGTCATGAAATTTGGACACGTTATCAGGAGAGAAGGGGTTCCTGGAAAAGGACATCAAGCTTGGTAAACTCGTAGCTGTTTTTAGTGCCGTTGAGTTGGTGCCGACTCGGAGACCCTGTGCACAGCCGAACAGAACACGCGGACCTGTGCCATCATCCTCTCAAATTGGTCTTCCACTGCTGCCCTCCACCACAAGTAGTTTTTATGCTCCTGCCCAGTGTTGCAGCCGCTGTGTCAGTCTGTCTCTGTTTCGCTGCCCCTCTACTTTACCAAGCATGATGTCCTTCTCCAGGGACTGGTCTTTCCTGACAACATGTCCAAAGAACAGTAAAGTAGAGGGTAAAAAAAAGAAAAGAAAAGAAAGAGCGAGCGAGAGATTGAGAGGAAGCCCCACCATGAATTTGATTGACAGTGGCTGCAACAATAAACTCAGTCATCACAATTGTGAGGTGGGCTCAGGAGTGGATGAGGCTTTGCTGTGTTGTGCATAGGACTGCTATGAATCAGAACAGACTCAACAACACGTAACATAACAGCACAGTCTTCTCTTTTCCTGAATTTTATGTTATTGGAATCATACAGTATGTAGCCTTCTCAAATTGACTCATTCTGCTTAGTGCTTACATGTCTTCCAGGCATTTTCATGGCTTATTAATTCATTTATTTTTATTGTTGCGTTATATTTTTCCACTGTATGCTTGTGCCAGTTTGTTGACCCACATCGAAGGACATCTTGGATGCTTCCACGCTTTGATAATTATTTTATAAGCTTCTATAAATATTTGCGTGCAGGTTTCTATAGTGAATATTTTGTGTTATATAATATGCCCCATGCAATACTTAGAATGTACTTATACTAAAAAAAACGTGTTCATCTGAAATTCAAATTTAACCGAGCATCCTATCTTTGATCTGTGCACCTAAAACCGAGATACAAAGAGCGGGGTTGCTTTCATACTGTATTGTTTACAAGCGAGTCACCAAGGCAACCCAGATTTAAGAAGACATTAGGTTCCAGCTCTTGGTGAGGGTGTGGCGAGGTCACATTGCAGAAGAGCCTGTGAGATGGGAGGTAGGGTTATAGCCATCTTTGGAATATATAGCTTGTCACACATGTATTATCTCAATTACACATCCAAATATCACCTCTATTAAACCTTCATTTCATAATCTCAGTGTACAGGAAAATCTCTAAAGATCTCCTAAAGAAGAGGAAAATGTTACTGGATAAATTGGGTCTTTCTTTTCTAGAAACCTCTCCTTCATACAGGGCATTAACATGTTTCTGCCTCCTTTGGTCAGAGGCGACAGTTCTGGGACTTTCTGGGACAGCCGGAACTCTCTCCCAGGAAACTAAAATCAGAACTCGGAGGAGGAGAAGGCCTGGGACAGTCACACGACTGTCCCATTACTTCGGAGGAGAAGTTCATGAGTTTCATCTGAATTCTCAGAGAATTTATCTTGATTTCTTCCCTTTCTACATGTTAGGTGTTCACTGAGTATGCAAAATACCTCCATCACCCTGTCATTAACTTCCTTTCCCCCTTTCGCGCATTTCTGTTCTTTGCAGTGAAAAGTTTGTATACAACCAAGTTTAACCTTGAAAGAGGCATCAATAACAGCAACTCGTTCAAGAACGATGATCACTTTCCCTCCGAAAACGCTTAAAGTCATTGCTTTTGTCAGCAAGAAGATTAAAAAAAAAGAGTAGAAGATGAATGTGCTCTAATGGGTTATATTTTATTTTTTAAAAAAGCACTTGCTTCCTGTGTTACAAACAGACTAACAGTGAATGAGTGAATGAATAAGAGAGACACATTAGGTAAGGGTGGTAAGTTGTTAGTTGCCAGCAAATTGACCCCTTCTTCTTGGCGCCCTCATACACAATAATGACCGGATTTCTGTGACCTATCAGGTTTTCCTTGGGTGGTTTCCCGGAAGTAGATCATTAGACCTTTCTAGTTTCAGTCTGAAAACTCAACAGAAACCTGTTCAGCATCATAGCAACACAAGATCCTCCACTGAGGGAAGAGTCATGATTGTGTTTGAGGAATATTGACTTGGAATTGAACCTGGGCCTTCCAGGTGGACGGCAGGAATCCTACCACAGAACCACCTCTGTCCACTTCAGTATTGGAAGGTAGAGTGGACACATTTTCAGTATTGGATTGGCTAAGAAAAAACTGACCAATGGAGATTTCACTTATTTTTCTTCTTCGATCTAATAAAGGAGAAAAATGAATGGTAGCAAGGGACACCAAGAGAGAGAGACCGAAGGGGAAGGGGAAGGGGGGTGGAAAGGGGGCATCGATCACAACGATCTACATATAATCCCCTCTCAGGGGGATGGACAACAGAAAAGTGGGTGAATGGAGATATCAGTCCATATAAGACATGAAAAAGTAATGATTTATAAATTATCAAGGGTTCATGAGGGAGGGTGGGGGATGGAAAGGGGAAAATGAAAAACTGATACCATGGGCTCAAGTAGAAAGAAAATGTTTTGAAAATGATGATGGCAACAAATGTACAGATGTGCTTGACACAAAGGATGGTTGTATGGATTGTGATACAAGTTGTACAAACCCCCCATAAAATGATTTAAAAAAAAAATAAGAGCGAGGTCAGAAATAGTCTCCAAAAACTCCATGCTTACTATCATCAAGTTGATTCTGACTTAAAATGACCCTAGGGCAGGGTAGAAGGGCCCTGTGGTAGTTACATAATATGTCAACTTGTTAAATAGAATTTGGGGGAGGAGTCTAACCTGTCAATCAGTTACAAGGTTACACCCACCAGGAGGATCCTGGGAACTTTCTGTTGAAGAGCCATATGGAGTCACACTGATGCCAGCAGAGCCCTGGAGATGCTTCCACTGCCATTGGATCCACAAGACTTTCCACCCACCGGCCTGTGATCTCCCTGCATTCGGCATCATTGCATGTGCTGCGTGAGTCTGAAGAGGAATTTATAGACTGGTATCAGACATATGGGCTAATATTGGGCTTATGGACTTGATCTGGACTGGGCTGGGGTGTTTTCTTAGTATGCAACTACTCTAACATAAAGCTCTCTCTTACACATATGTGAACGTCCATGAATTTGTTTTTCTAGTCAACCTGGTCTAGCACAGGCCCCTATGAGTTTCTACTCCCTTAGGGAAGCAGAAAGCCTCACCTTTCTCCCTCAGATTGGCTGATGGTTTGAAACTGCTGGCCTTCCAGTTATCAACCCAACACATAACCCATATGCCACCAGGCCTCTTCCAGGCCGTCTACAAACAGAATAATTCTCTTGGGATATGGCGGTGGGAGTTGTGTGTGCTGTCAGCTCTAGTCCAACTCCAGCAACCTGACAGGACAAAGCAGAATTGCCTCATAGGGTTTCCTAGGCTGTAATCTGTATGGAGGCAGGTTGTTAGGTCTTCTGTGGAGTTGCTGGTGGACTTGAACCCAAGGCCTTTGGGCTAGTAGCTAATCCTTTACCACAGTGATGCATGGCTTCTTTATTGGGACATAGAACATTAAAACAGAAAATGCCCGAGAGCTATTTCTAGGTCAAGGGTCCCGATTCTGAGGTTCACTCATTGCATGCTCTCAAACTTAGGAGAGAGGTTTAAAAGATAAACTAATAAGAGAGGTTTAGAGAAGACTTGGAGCACTTCTGCACACCCGAGAGGTATGATTCACTGCAGAGTAAACAAGCATGGCTGTGGATCTTTATCCCTGGGGAGCTGAAAGAAAAGGGCAAATTGTTCTTATTCCTCTGGGATGAACCAGGTGAGCTCACCAGGCCCCTGCATGGTCTCATGAGTCATCCAGGAGATCTCTAAAGGTTTTACACCCTAGAGCATTTGAGCTGCTCGCATACGTGTTACTACCAGCACCGTGATCGCTTTGTGGGAGCTCGGCCGCCTGCTCCTCCTGCTGCGGAAGTTGCGTCCTGCTGGAAACCATCCAATGTCAGGTTTTACAGAGCAGACCTAGAGCTCCTGGATGCCCCACGCCCTTCAGAAAAACCATTAGCCAGTCACCACAGGCTCCAGAGCGTAGCAAACCCAACAATCTGTCACCCCCAACGTGCTAATCATGTGGAACACAGGCAATCAGCTTCATGACTACCCCTTGTGAAATAGAAACGTGACACTCCGGTGACTGCCAGGTGGTGCTGAAACAAACCGGGCCACTTCACCTTGAACAGCTTGCGGTGAGCGCCAGCAAGCTAGTGTTCCGTGGAAACAGAAGTGGCTGATCTAAAACGCCAGCGCCTCCCCCCCCCCCAACGCGGACAGCCCAATCGCTGTGACTCAGTGCCAGGGCCGGTCCTGCTGAGTGCTTCACTTGTAGATAATGTCACTGGGGGACCGAAGATGTAGTTTTTTTCCCCCGAAGATGCAATTTTATTTCGATCTGGGTGGTTTCAGTTTTTCCAATTGAGGTGAAGCTCACGGATGGTCAAATCAACCCTTTAAAGAGGGCAGTTTCATAGCAGCTAGTGCATTCACAGAGCCGTGCGACCATCGCCCATTTGCCGGTCTAAGGTAGTTTTCTCATGATGAAAGAAGGCCTTGTATTCACTGCTCCCGTGTTCTCTTGCCTGTCCATCAGTGTTCTGTCTCCTCTTATTGAGAACATCCATGAACCCAGAATCATGCGAGACCCACCTTTTTGGCACATGCAGTCGGTTCCAACTCATAGGGAGCCTACAGGGGGGAGTAGAATGGCTCCCTAGTTCCTGAGGCTGTGAGTCTTTACAGAGCAGACTGCCTCTTCTTTCTTCCTTGGGAAGGGCTGGGGGCTCAAGCTACTGATCTTTCAGATCACAGCCCAGCTCAGAGACCACTGGGCCAACAGGGCTCCTTTCTCCCCCTAAGCATCAGGCCATTAACTTCTTTTTTTTCCCTACATTGTAAACCTTTTTTATAAATTTTATTTAATGTTAATAAATTTTATTTAATGAGTTTTACGTGTCTTTGTCATCCATCTGTTGCTATTTAGTTGGCTCAAAATCTTGTAAAAGTTCATCTTCAAGGTAGCCCCTTTCAAGGCGCCACCGTCGTCGTCCAGTAGGCATTAATTACAGATCTGTCAATTCTTCTTGTTACACCACACTTTAACCTCCATTATGGACAAATGTCAAACATTTCATGCCTGAAACTTGTTATTCTCTTCAGGGCCATCTTTGGATCCGATTCATTCTGCCCTTCCTCTCAATTTCAGTTATCCTGAACATTGAGTTGAAATCCCTTGCAGTTCCTAGGAAATGTGCAGATTACACCAATACCTAGATATCTACACGTGCCATTAACTTCTGTCTTACATTTTAAGAATGACGCTCGACTCGTTTGAGAGGCAGACTTTCAGAAATGGGCCTATTGAATCCACATTTTTAGCTATCTACTTGATGAAATTGCAATACAGATCAATTAGAGCTGATTCGGATTTCATATCTAGATTGAAATATGCTATGAGTATAAAAATGATACTTAGATTTTCAAGACTTCATATGTAAAAAAGGATATGAAATAATTCATGACTCATTTTCTGTGGTATTAATTATACCCAAAGTCCACCACTTCTGAGTAGATTCTGATGCCCCTGTGGGGCAGAGCATATCTGGTCCGTCATGTTTCCGAGACTGCAAATCTTTATGGGTACAAATTGCCTCATTCTTCTCCCGTGGAAACCCGAAGGAACAGAACCCTGTTCTACAGAAGAACATGCACTCAGTGGGTATCAATTATGTATTAGAATAATAGTACTTTGGGTATATTGGGTTTAACAAATTTGTAATGAAAATGAGCTATATTGCCTTCTTTTTGCTTTTCTTCACTGTGGCAACCAGAAAATATAAAATGACTCAAATGGCTGAAATCACATTTCTATTGAGTAGTCGTGGTCTAGTCTCAAGCTCCAATTCAAGGGTCACATTAATTTACAATTACCTTTATGAGCACTTACTGTGGCCCATATGCTTTGCCACATTGGAGAAAGGCTGAGTAGGGATAAAAGGCTTGTGGCTTTTAGTGGCCTTTCCTTATGGCCTGAGATGGGGTATGGGTTACGCCAAAAGGGTTTGTTTAATGCCCCCTCCCCTCCAGAAGCTAGTGGTGAGCCTATGTGATCAGAACCACCGGGAAAAATCTGTTTATGCACCAGTGGAATGTTTTCAGTGAGGGAAAATAAGGGGCGAGGAGTGCTGGTCTCCTTGCTTTTTAACTCATAATTTAATACGTGATCAGTTTTGGATAAAGTGAAACCTATGCCTCTCTGCTGTTAAGAAAGAGATAAATGGGTGCTCACATGCACTCAGTCACCAACAATATATCCACTGCCATTAAGTGGAGAGGGTTTCCCATGGCCCCGTCTTTCTCCTGTGGAGCAGTGGGTGGGTTCGAACTACCAACCTCACTGTTAGCAGTCCAGTCCTTAACCCAAGGTGCCTGCAAGGCTCCTTAACAAATATGTATTGGGAAGACACTGTGTACTGTGCACTATGCCAAATGCATGGAATGGGGGTACAAAATGACAATTAAGATCCCTCGTGGAACTTGCAATCCAGCAAAAGGAGACAGAGACTAGGTACATAAGATCATTATAGGTTCTGATAAACTCTGTGAAAAATTCATATCGCGATTTAATAAAGAGGGAGTGTCAACTGTAGAAGTGGTAGGAGACACTGTTTTCTTTTGTTTTTGTTTTGTTGAATGGAGAGGGAAAGCTGGGCTGGGTTGCAATTCAAAATATGGAGGTTAGGCCGGTATCATTAGGCCAGGTTTCATTGAAAAGATGAGATGCTATTTGAGAAAGGGCTGAAATGAGAAGATTGACACCTACAGCCGTTGCCTGGCACAAAGGAGGTGCTCATAAAAGTCTTTGTTAAGTGAACAAGCAAGGACACTTTCCTTATCCTCCCATACAAGTCATGTGTGCCTCAGAGCTTGAGATTGGCCACTGCTATATTATATATTTTTAATTAAGTGCCTATTGGGATTTATCATATTTATCTTTGCACTTAGTCTTATTTCTGGCTTCACTCTTGTTTTTGTTTTTCTTTGACGTCATTCTCTCCTCATCCTTCTATCATGCGCTATGTTTTATGTATCCTTGCACCAAAAACCAAGCAACCAACCAACCAAACGAACAAAGACCATTGAGTCGATTCTGACTCATAGTGACCCTACGGGGCAGGGTAGCACTTCCCCTTTGGGTTTCTGAGACTGTACGTCTTTAGAGGCGTGGAAAGTCTCACCTTTTCCCTGCGGCATGGCGAGTGGTTTCAAACTGCTAACCTTGCAGGTAGCAGCCTGACACATAACCACTCTGTAGCCAGCAGGGTATGAATAACTATATACTCGTGAGGCTGAACGGTTGCCATTTAGTTGCTGACCAATTTTTCTCTCCGTCTGTGAGCTCCTTAGAACAGAGCCTTATTCACTGGTGCCAGCTAGCGCTGTGCTGGGTGCATGGAAGGCCTCTGACGAGCGTTCTGTAGACTGGCATCAGATTCAGAGTGCTTACAAACCAACCCTGACCCAATGCAGATACAGCCCCCTCCTTCTCCAGCGTCTTTCTTCAGGAGCCCAGTTTCTAGAACAGTCCCTGCCATGCCACATGACAAGTGCTCACTGAAAATGCACTCAATAATTGAATGAGACTTACAGGACCCCACTACAATAAGGCGTCTCACAGACCCCCAGTGAGAAGGGCAACAACGTAAGTGTGCAGGCATCGTACGTTCATGAGGTCAAGGTGCCCTTGAAATTGCTATGGGGTCGATGTCCCTATTTTCCTGAGTACAAGCTGGGAGGTAGGCACTAAAGATAGATCTTGAGATGCTGCTTGCAAATGTATACCCAGCAGGCTACGTGCATCTAAGAACACCCAATGGCAATTCCAATGACGTCTGTTTACGAGCTTAATTTTTGCTTGTGGGAGTCCTGGCGAATGTTCTTAATAACACCCCTATTGAGAAAGGAATTAGCAGCAGTTTGGAAGCTGGCCTCCCCAGGAGTCTCAGATGCAAGAAACGGAGAGACTGCTCGTCATCCTATGAATCAGGAACGAAATGGCTGTTTCAGTGGTGGGACACAGGCACGGTTCTGTACTGTACTCTCTCCTCCCCCGGCCCCTTAAAAGGCAAGCCCAGCTTTAATGAATAAAACATGAACTAGAAGCTGGAAAGTCTGGCTTTAGACAGGCAAATTCTCATCAGACCCAATAATTTTCGGGAAACTCCGTTGTAGGTATCAGCAGAGGTGAGGAGGGACGGTTTGGCATTCCAGTGGCATCAATCGATTTTAATTGAGGTAAAATGAATATCATATAAAATTCACTCTTACAGCAGTTAATTCGGTGGCTTCTCATATATTAAAAGTGTTGGGCAGCCATCATCACGACAGTCTAGTTTCAGAACACTGCCAGCCCCGCTGAAGCAGCCCCATACATATTACCAGTCACTTCCCTTTCCCTTCCTGCTTCCAGCTTGTAGCAGCCCCCAGTCTCCCACTGTCTGTCATCCTATAGGTGGCCTTACGTGGCTGGCTTCTTTCCCTTATAGTGTTCCCATTGTTCTCCCATGTGTTCAGGCATCATCACTCTAAGCCTTTTTATGGCCAGAAAAATATTTCACTGTATGGATAGATCACATGTCAAAAAAAATTCTGTTCATAAGGTGCTGGGCATTTAGGTTATTTCCGCTGTTTGGCTGTTATGAGTCACGCTGCTGTGAGCACCCAGGTACAAGCTTTTGTGTGGACATGTATTTTCACATCCCTGGGGTGTAACCCTAGGAATGAAACTGCCGGGTCACAGGGCGACTTTATATTTAGTTTTTGAAAAACTTCCAGGCTGCTACAGCGATTGTATGTTACATTCCCACCAGCAATAGCTGGGGGGTTCAATTTATCCACATCTTTGAAAAGAATTAATATTTCCTTTTTATGTTTTTAAAAAAAATTATAGTCATGGTAGTCCAGTAGCTCTGGGGGAACAAACATATGGCGAGTGCTGAGCTTTTAACCCAAAGGTCAGCAGTTTAAACCCAGGCAGTGTGAGCCCTCGGAAGAAAGACCTGGTTATCTTGTGTCTGTAAAGAACACCATGTGGAGCGAGTACAACTGCTTTAAGTTGCTGTGACCCCTATGTAACAGCGGTTCTCAACCTGGGGGTCGAACGACCCTTTCACAGGGGTTGCCCGATTCATCACAGTAGCAAACTGACAGTGATGAAGGAGCAACCACAATAATGTGATGGGTGGGGGTCACCACCACATGAGGAACTCTGTGGGTCTCCGCATGAGGAAGGTGGAGAACCACTGCTATGTAGGGTTTCCCAGGATGTAAGGGAGCAGACAGTCTTCGCTTCTCCTGTGGTTTTGAACCGCTGACCTTCCAATTAGCAGTACAAAGCTGACTCGCCAGCACCACCAGAACTCTCAAACTCCCCTGTGTTCCATGTTTTCACTCGCTCTCCCCAGGGCCCCTGACAACCACGGATTCTTTTCTTCTCCATGGAGTTTGGGCTTTTCCACAACGCCATGCGGTTGGAATCACACAGTGCAGTCTGCCTCCTCTTCAGACTGACTTCTTTCACTTCACTGGCTGTGTGTCTTTGGGGCCCAATCGTGTCTTTTTGCTCCTCCTTAGCTCACTTCTTGTTATTGTGCAATCTCGTCTCCCGGTTTGGTGGTACCATAGTTTGCTTATTCATGCACCAGCTGAAGGGCCTCTTGCTTGCTTCCTTTTCAATAGTGCTCTCAACCGTGACTTCTAAGAGTTGATGTGTAAACACTCGGGCTCCTTGACCCTGGCTGGAGTCCATCTGAGATGTTTCCTTCTGATTCTCCCAGTTCTTCCGGGGATCAGCCTCTGAGTGATTCCCACTCCCTGGGACCCCACAAATGTCGGAGGAGAACTGCACAAAGCAGGGCTCTTGGCTGGTTCTTCAGAAGCAGGCCATCAGGGTGCTCTTTCAAGGCAACTCTGGGTGGACTTGAAGCACTCTCTTTTGGATTGAGTGCTTAGCTGTTTGCACCACCCAGGGCCTGCTAGGTTTTATATATGCATATATATTTATATGCAATTTAGGATATAAAATGCCCCTGAGGGACCCGCCCTTGAGAAAGGAAGCAAGGCCAGGCAGAGGGAACTGTCCAGCGGGGTGCAGATTAGACAAAGCCTTGGTCAGTGTGTGCAGAGCTCTGGAATGAGAACTGCCCATCAACTTCCCTATTAGACAGGAACAGCCAGCCTTTATGCCCCTGCCTGAAACTGAGCAGGCTGCCCAGGAAGAGCCTGATCTTAGTGAGGCAGCATGGTGGACCTGGAGGAGCTGACAGAAGGGAGCCTCCTGTGGCTACACTTTCCCACAGCTGCCATACACCGTCTTCCTGGAAAGGGCTGCGACTCCCTATCTGTGTCCACCCCAGGCATCGCATTTGAGTTGCCCACAGTTGACACAACCGAACTAAGACTCCTGGCATTGAGTTGATTCCATCTCAGAACAAACCTGTATAGAGTGTGTCGAGACTATAAATGTTTGTGAAAGCAAGTTGCCTCATCTTTATCCAGCAGAGCGACTGGTGGGCTTGAACCGCCAACACTGCAGTTAGCAGCCCAACACCGCATTGTCAGTACTCCTTTCTAGCTTGGTCGCGCACACTTATTTGCTGCCTACCTTTTGCTGCCACCACTTGTCTGACAGTTCGTCATACTTAGCGGCTTGCATGTTGCCATGACGCTGGAAGCTGTGTCCCTGGTATTTCAGATACCAGCATGGCCACGCAAAGTGAATGGGTTTCAGTTGAGCTTCCAGACTAAGAACCAACGACGAAGAGGGAATCGACTGTCTGCTTCTGAGAAATGAGCCACTGAAAACCTCATGTAGAGCAGCAGAGCACTGTCAGAGACAATGCCAGCAGATGAGCCCCTCAGGCCAGAAGGCACTGAAAATGTGGCGCTGCCTTCTCCCAGTAGCGTCAGCCATAATCACGCGGATGGAGGAAGTGACTCGCAATGAAAAGAAACAGCTGCAAATGCCTATGAATGATTGAAACCTGCAATGTACAGAGCATGAATCTAGGAAAATTGGAAATTGTCCAAATGAAATGGAAGTGCCTCATCTACCTGTGAAAATTGGACGTGGAATTAGGAAGACCGAAGAAGGGTCCATGGGTTTGAATGATGATGCTGCCATATAGCATTGACAGTGCTGTGGACGCTCAAAGGAACTAACAAGCCGATCTTGGAAGAAGTATAGCAGAATGCTCCTTCAAAGCAAGCGTGGTGAGATTTTGTCTCCTGTAATTGGGACGCATTATCGGGAGAGAAGAGTCCTTGGGAAAAGGCATCGTGTGTGGTCAGGCAGAAGGGCAGAACACCCTGGACAATATGGGTTGGCACACTGGACCACAGTGATGGGCTGGCATGTAACGATGACTGTGAGGTTGGCACAGGCCCGGGCCGTTTGTTTCTGTTGGGCATAGGGGCATGTGAATCAGCACTGACTTGTTGGCACCTCACCTCTTGTCTTTCCTCACTTCCCCCTAAGTGTTTCCTTTGCCTCCCAAAGACATGCCTCACCCTCAGATCCTTGTCTCAGATTCTGCTTCTGGAAGAAATTGAGGCAAGTGCCATTTACCTACAAGGAATGTCTCTAAAACTAGCCCTGATTATGTCAATCCACTTTTTTGGTTATTTTTTGAGGTACTCATGCTTAAAATCCTGATATGCTCAGCATCAGTCACGTTTGACCTGTTGCCCTAGCGTTCCATCCAGGTAACCTGTCAAGAGTTGCTGTCCAATTGATTCTGACTCACGAGGACACCATGCATGTTAGAGTAGAACTATGCTCCGTAGGTTTTGTGTGTGCGTGTGTGTATTGTATTTTCACTTTTTATTGTAAATCGGGTGAAGGTGTATAGAGCAGATCAGTGTCCCCTTCAATAATTCATACATACTTTGTTTCTCCTTTATTTTATTTTCTGTCTTTTAAAATCATTTTATTGGGAGCTCTTACAGGTGTCTTAACATTCCATCATTCAGTCCCATCAAGCAGCATTGTACAAATGCTACCACCTCAGTCACCATGTTTCTTCTTGTTGCTTGTAACTTCCTCAATGTAACCTCACCCATCACACTTCCTCCCTCTGCTTCCTGTTTCCAATCCTCTTCCTTTCCTCCTTGGGTAAATGCTGCCCTTTATTCTCCAATGGCTGACTGTCAAGGGTGGGCATTCTTCTCCAGGGTTACTGTTCCCCATATAGGTCGCTCTGTTGTTTGGCTGACAATTAAGACATGGGAATGAGCTATTTCCAATCCTGAAGGGGGCTAAGGCCTATAGTCTCAGGAGTTCTACGAGCCTCTAACTGACTAGTAAGTTTGGTCTAATTCTGAGTTCTCTTCCACATTTTTCTCCCACTCTATCCAGGACCTTCTAATGTGATCCATTTCAGAGAAATTTGTAATGATAACTGGGTATCATCTAGCTCAGCAGTTCTCAACCTGTGGGTCACGACCCCTTTGGAAGTCAATTGACCCTTTCCCAGGGGTTGCCTAAGACCATCGGAAAACACATATTCACAATATATGATTACATAATGTTTTGCGATTAATCACTATGCTTCAATTATGTTTATTATGTTCAATTTGAAACAATGAAAATACATCCCGCACATCAGATATTTACATGATGATCCATAACAGTAGCAAACCGACAGCGATGAAGTAGCAATGAAAATACTTTTATGGTTGGGGGTCACCACCACATGAGGAACTGTGTTAAAGGGTCGCCACATTAGGAAGGTTGAGAACCACTGCTCTAGTTCTTCTTGCATCAGGGTCTTGGAGACTGATGTTGAAGTTGATTCGCCTAGTAGACCAATTATATCCATGCACCTTCAATGTGTTTTGGTTTTTCTTTTTTAACTCTTCTTTCCTTCAGCTAGGGAGAGACCAGGAGCTGTACTTTAGATGCTGGGCTTTAAGACCTCAGTGAGTACTTACCAGAGTAGGATGTTGAATGGGCCCCATCGGGCCCTCCAGGGCTGATTTTTCAGAAGGAGGTTGCCAGGCCTTTCTTCCTTGTCACCTCTGGCTGGACTCCATCCTCCATCCAAGCACGTTAACCATTTGGACTCCTCCCAAGGACTCCTCCATCTAGTTAGTGCCCGTCTTCATTTGCTAGAGCTTTCATAGCAAAAATACCAGAAAGTGGGTGACTTAAAAAAGAAAAAAAGAGAAAGAAATGGGCTTCCTCACAGCGCTGGAGGCTAAAAGTTCAAAGCAGGGCATCAGCTCTGTGGATTCCTTCCAAGGGCTCTGGGAGAGGAGCTGTGCCAAGTCTCTCTCCTAATTTCTAGTGGCTGCCGGCAATCCGGTGTTGCTCTGCGGCAGCTGCTCCTGTTGTCCCCGATGTTGGTCCTCTCCCTACGTGTGACTCTTTTTCTGTGTCTGCCTCCTGTTTTATGACACACCATGAAGGAGCGGTTAGGACTAGGACTGATCCTACTCCGCTATGGCTCAACTGAGACTATCATAAAACAAGGATCCTATGTTCCCAAACGAGGGCACATTCACAGGGACAGGGGTTGGGACTTCAGTGTAGCACAATGCAGTTCCTAACAATGCCTCTTCTTCTCTTAAAAACATCCTGGCTTGGATGCTACATCGTATGATCAGCCGACCACTCTCTAGCGAGTGCTTCTTCAAAAGATACCCGGACTCGGGGAAATGGTTGGTGCTGATCTTAAGCGCCATCAATGCTTTGTTGGCTCTGAGTGAGTCATCCAAATTTAGAGCTGGAAGCAACTTTCATGCTCGATTCTCACCGTTTTTCTGTTCAGATGCACATGATCTGCCGTTCCCATGCATAACACCCCCATGGGAATCCCCACCATGCCTCCAGCTGCGACTCAGCTCTCTCCCATTCAGGAAAGCGTGCTGAATGCTGGCGAGGTGAGGTTCTTATAGGGAGGATACATTACTGAAGTCATTTAACAAAAAACATGATTCATTCTCAAGTTTCAGTCCTTGAACCATTAGCATTAACCCACGCATGACACTGTTGGTGACCGCAGCTGAGAACTACTGCTCTTGAACCCAAACCCGGCATCACATAGAAAAAGGCATTTAACCCCCTGGTCCACCTCCCTTTCCTCACCTGGAAGTGGGCATGTTCAGGTCACCTTTCTCATCTGGTGGAGTTTGGATGGAATGCAAAGAAGATGACTGAGTGCTTTGAGAAGTATGAAACCCTTGGGGGCTGCGAATGGAGCCCTGTGCGGCGCTTAGCTAAACATGTCAAGAAGCAGTCACATCTGTGGAGAGTTTTCAAGAGTCCCACCAGGACTGACAAAATAGGCTCATAGGTGACTTTGCATCCATTGAGTTTGTGTGAGGATCTCTTTCCTTGGACCATTTACAAGTCTCTCTCTCTCTCTCTCTCTCTCTCTCTCTCTCTCTCTCTCTCTCTCTCTCTCTCTCCGAGTGCTCAGGCTAATATGTGAATGCTCTATCTCTTGCTAAATTGTATCAGTTAAGACTCTATGCTTGCAAGGGGCAGAAATCATAACAAAACCATGGCAGTGCCCCAGATAGAGTTGGCCACAGAGATAGCTGAAAGTCAAGATGGCGAGAATTTTGTGTCGCTCATCTGTGCCACAATCTATTAGTTGCCCTTTCCCAGAATAGCTTCTTTGCTAGACAGAAGTGTGTCCACTGGAGACTGGCTTTTTACAGCTGGTAACACTCTTGCTTCCCCTCCTGCCAGTTAGAAGAATTCTAGGGAAATGCTCTTATGGGCGCACACTTGGGACCAACCATGGAGTTCTTGTGGAGAGTAGGGGATAATGTGTCGTTCCATGAGGGCAATAATGATTCGGTGGTACAGTTCTTCCTGCCCCCAAGGTACTTCATGCATAGCTACTACCCACACCCCTCAGTGGAGATTTGTGTTTTGCTAAGATGCTGAAGACATTTCAGTGGAAGGCCCAGAAGATTGCCAAAGAAGAAAAACCTGACAAGCTGCTCCTGAAAATCAGCCAAGAACCCCACCGTGGATCATAATGATTAATCCCCAACCAATCATGGGGATGGCACAGCACTGGGCAGCTGTTAGTACCATCGTGCAGGGGGTTGCCAGGCTTTGGGAGCCAACACTAGAAACCTAACACAAACATCAAGCCAGGTAGGCAAGTGCCACACCTTAGATCAGTTACCCAGAGAAGTATCATACACCTGGTCTCAGTAGGGATAGCTGCTGACTGATGGCCCCTGGATCTGTCTGTCTCCCAGGAAACATGAAGCCTCATATATTGTCAAACGTTATTCCTAATGAACCCACTACATTCCCAGGGCTATAAATAGTAAATCCTTCCACTTTTCATCTTAATGAAAATATTTTGATTATTTTAATGATTACTTACTAAAGCCTACTTTCAAAAATCACTCTCCTAAAGGTTTGAGCCAATGTATACTCCTACAAACAGATGGAGGTGGGCATTCTTGAATTGTAAGTTGTCATTGATCTCTAATGGTGATTCTCAACTGAGGACCAGTTGGCATCATCTGTCCTCCCTTGCCACCCCCACACACACCCCAGGGGACATTGGGCAACATCTGGAGATATTTTCGGTCGTCAAAACTGGTGAGGGATTTTGCTGGCATCTGTTGGGCAAGTCAACTCTGACTCATGGCAGCCTTATGTACAACAGAATAAAAGGTTGCCCATCTGCAAGGGTTGCCCATCTGCAACATTTGAGTTAATCTTTGCAGCCACTGTGCCAGTTCTTCTCAGTCTCACCCAGGGTCTCCTGGGCCTTCCACTCTACCAGACATGATGCCCTCCTCCAGCAAATGCTCTTTGCTTAGCAGTTGAACTCGACAATGTTCTATTGTGAGCCGTAGGATTTTCACTAGCTAATTTTGGGAAGTAGATCTCTAGCCTTTCTTCCTAGTCTGTCTTAGTCTGGAAGCCCCAATGAAACCTGCCCATCATGGGAGGCCCTGAGAGGATTTGAAAGATTGGTGACATCGCTTCTGGTGTCACCGCAGCACAAAATCCACCGCAGTGCGATTTGTGGACAGATGGGTGGAATGGAGCAAGGAGTGACCTGGTCTACAATGTCGCTACTGCTCAGGTTGAGAAACTCAGATTTCTCCAAACCCACGTGGCTCCTTTCTCCTGAATTTAAAGTAGCCTCAAGAACCTTAGGCCTCTACTTAAATCTTACCTCAATGCAGTAACGGTTTGTTGTAATAATGTGGCATTGTATGATGCTCAGCTTCCTGACATGATTGCTGAAGACAAAGCGGGTGTATAAGCAAATGTGAAGAAAGCTGATGGGGCCCGGCTATTAAAAGCTATAGCATCTGGGGTCTTAAAGGCTTGTAGTTAAACAAGTGGCCATCTAGCAGGGAAGCAACAAAGCTCACATGGAAGAAGCACATCAGCCTGTGTGATCACGAGGTGTTAATGAGAAGAGGCACAGAAGTTCAAAAGCAAGCAACCAAAACGATGTGAAGGGGCGTGGATGTAGTGGAGACCCCAAGCCCACCTGTAAGATAATTGGACAGTCCCTCTCAGAGGGGCCACACGGAAGGGATGACAAACCATCAGTATGGCTATTTTCTAGTTCTTGAATATTTCCTCCCCTTACTATTATGGTTTTTATTTTACTTCATTTATCATGTTAGATTTGCATATGTTCATTTGTATATTTAAGGTCGCTTGGTACATGAAAGTCAAGATAGATAACCCATCAGAAACAGTGACAGGAGTAATGGGTCCCCGAGGGTAAGGGAAGAGAAAAGGTAGGGGTGGAGGGAAGGGGGGATAGAGAACTTCTAGCATTGATGACGTTATAACCCCACTCAGTGGGATAGAACAACAGCATTGTATGTAAATGGATATACTGGATTGTGTAAGATATGGCAAAAACCAAAAAATGATTATAGAAAAAGAATGAAAAAGGAATAAGGGTTCCTGGGGGGTGGGGTACGGTCGGGGAGGGAGGGGATAAAGTGGAGCTGACATCAGGAGTTCAAGAAGACAGAAAATGTTTGGAAACTGACTGTGGTGGCAATTGTACAATGCTGCTTGGTGTGCTTGAACTATGGAGTGGTATGATAGCTGTAAGAGCTTCCAATAAAATGATTTTTTAAATAATAAATAAGCAAGGTAGCCTCAAGAGCCTTGACAAGAAGGCATCGGCAGCATTCCCTGAGACTGCTTGCGTTCTGTGGTCCACGTGAGGTCCTGTCTGCCCACGTTGGGAGGAGAGCATTGAACCTGGCGGTTACAAATTCTCAGAAACTGCGCTCTTCTAAGCCCTTCTGGTCTCTTTGTTTTAGGGGTGGAGTTTGAGGTGCTTTAGCACAGAGGAATAGATCAGGTTACAAGTCCACGTGAGAATTAGCAATGTTTCGTTTCTTTTATTGAGTACAAGGTAATACAAAGATACTTAAAAAAAAAAAAGAAAGAAAGCATCAGTGGATGGCTGCAGACAAGTCCTCTCAGTAACATACTTGTGTTCGTCTTATGAAGGTGTCTTCAGAAAGAGGTCAAGTTGCCACCCTGGATTTGAGGGCCTCTGCTAGGCTAGCTCAATTAAAGCAGAAAAGCCAGCTCAGAAGGTTTGGGCAACTATTTTTTTAAATAAATCATTTTATTGGGGCTCATACAACTCTTATCACAATCCATACATACCTCAATTGAGTAAAGCACCCTTATACATTCGTTGCTCTCATCATTCTCAAAATTCGCCTTCCACTTGGGTTCCTAGAATCAGCTCATCTTCCTTTGTTACCTCCCCCTTCCTCCCTGCTCCCCCCTCCCTCATGAACCCTTAATAATTTATAAATTATTATTTTATTTTACACTGCCCGGCGTCTCCCCTCACCCACTTTCCTGTTGCCTATCCCACAGAGAGGAGGTTACATGTAGATCCCCGAGATTGGTGCCCACTTTCTACACCCCCTTCCCTCCCAGTGTTGCCACTCTCACCGCTGGTCCTGAGGGGTTCATCCGTCCTAGATTCCCTGTGTTTCCAGATCCCAACTGTACCGCTGTGCATCCTTTGGTCTAACCAGGTCCGCAAGGTAGAATTAGGATCATGATAATTGGGGGGAGGAAGCATTCAAGAACTAGAGGAAGGTTTTGCGTTTCATTGTTGCTACCCTGAACCCTCTGCAAGGGATGTCCAGCTGTCTAGAGATGGGCATTGGGTCCCCATCATTGCACTCCCCTCATTCATGGTGATATGATGTTTTTTTCCCTGCCTTTGTTGTTTGAAACCTGGTCCCCTTGGCCCTTCATGATCACACATGTTGATATTGCTGCTTCCATGTGGGCTTTGTTGCTTCTGGGCTAGATAGTGGCTTGTTTACTTTCAAGCCTTTAAGTCCCAGATGCTATATATCTCGATAGCGGGACACCATCAACCTTCTTCACCACACTTACTTATGCACACATTCGTCTTGAGTGTTTATGTGAGGAAGGTGATTACACAATGATGGTTTTTGTTCTTTGGTATCTGCTACCTGGTCTGTTCAACACCTTGTATTCACTTAGGCTGTGTGCTTCTTCTCTGTGGGCTTTGTTGCTTCTGAGCTAGATGGCCGCTTGTTTGCCTTCAAGCCTTTAAGACCCCAGACGCTATATCTTTTTAATAGCCGGGCACCATCAGCTTTCCTCACTACGTTTGCTTATGCACACGTCTGTCTTCAGTGATCATGTCGGGAAGGTGGGTATCATGGAATGACCATTTAGCTGAGCAAGGTGCTACTGTATTGAGGGAGTGTGCGTGAGGAGGCCCAATGTCCACCTGCTACCCTACTACTGAACCTATAAATATATGCACATAGGTCTATTTCCCCCCTAATCATAAATATAGGGCAACTATTTTTTAGGGGGAATTCCAAAGGGGTGATCTTGACAGATTTTCCTGAAGAATGATCATAGGGTTTTATTATGAAGACATTTTAAGAAAATTGGGGGTGGCAGAGGCAGGGGGAGCGTCAATGACAAAAAAGACCAGGGAAATTTTGCCCACTCGTTCTGTTATGGAAACAAGGGCTGTCTATCCAGAATTTTGTTGGGAAACACGACCCCACCCCCCTACAGCCCCGATCTTGCTCCTTCATTGATCTATTTGGCCCCCAATTTCAAAGGAACAGGACTTGGGGCCCTTGGGGATGTCGAAGGTGCCTTTTTGATGTAATGTCAACCCAAGAGTGCAGAATTCTTCAGGGAATGATTGAAGAGAGGGAGACACACCTTCAGAAGTGTATAGACCTAGATGGAGGATGTGTCGAGAAGCAATAGCTTCCCATTCTGATAGTTTTCTTCAATAAAGCTTTCTATAACCTCCTCCCTGGGAGAGGGACGGCGGAGAAGGGGAGACTCCGGATAGGGCAAGATATGACAAAATAACAATGTATAAATTACCAAGGGCACATGAGGGAGGAGGGAGTGGGGAGGGAGGGGGAAAAAAAGAGGACCTGATGCAAAGGGCTTAAGTGGAGAGCAAATGCTTTGAGATTGATTGGGGCAGGGAATGTATGGATGTACTTTATACAATTGATGTATGTATATGTATGGATTGTGATAAGAGTTGTATGAGCCCCTAATAAAATGTTTTAAAAATATTTTAAAAAATAATAAAGCTTTCTATAGCAGTTGGTGTGTTTTCTGTTAGTCTCTTACACTTTGGGCATCTATTACACAAATATAATCATGTTCTATAGAATCTGATCTTTTTCCCACCTTATACTTCCCTGTATCTTTTTAATATTCTATTTTAATGGATAGAACATCTTTAGATAGGCAGATGAACAGTAACCTCTTTACCTGTTCTGCGATTATTGGACACTTAGCAATATTGTTTTGCATACCCTGTAAACTATCCTTAAGGAAATCCCATGAATGCCAAAAGATAACCGAAGGAATTTCTACTTCCCAAAGCTATTATTACCAGAATATATTCTCAGCAAATATGTACAGTGGAAAGTATTCATCTCTGATCAACTTTTATATGTTAATCATTTTTTACATCACTCTCTGCGCCTCCTCCTACCCATCAACCCCAACTAACAGTACTAACTTCCGCCCTCTTACTCTTGTTAGTGTGCTGAGGGAATAAGGAGCAACCATGGTGTGCAACCAGGAAGTGCTCCACTGCAAACCAAAAGGTTGATGGTTCAAATACACCCCACCCACCAGCTCCAAAGGAGAAAAACCTGGCAATTTGCATTGGTCAAGATGACAGCCAAGAAAACCTTACAGTGCAGTTCTCCTCTGTCACACGGGGTTGCCGTGAACCAGGCTGAGCTCAGTGACCCCAACAGCTGCATCGTGGTGAAGGGATAAAGGGTAGCCAACTGACCACATCTGCATTAGAACCCTGACCCTGCTGTGTACAAACCAAAGGACTTGAATCAACCTTAGTTTCCTCAACTGTGAAATGGAAGTAATAATAGCGCTCTTTAGTAGGGCTGTGGTGTTGAAAATACACAAAGGATCTAGACCTAGGATAAGGGTTAGTCTTGCTCTTTTCAGTTCTCTGCTGCTTTATCAGAATCTGATGTCAGACCTATAACCAATGTTGAGATGGGAAGAACAGCAACAGCTTAGTATTGGGCCGTGGTGAGGACCTGTGGGTTTAAAGGCCTGAGTTCTCAGCCAGGACACGACTCCACTACGGCTCAGCTGATAGCTTATCCATCTATGTATCAGTGCATCCAGGAATAGAGCTGTTGTCTAACTGGGAAGTTGGCAAGTACTATCAGCGGGTCAAGTCTGGCCAGCCTTCCTATTTTTGTGAATAAAGTTTTATTGGAACATAGCCACACCTCTTCATTTACATATCAGCTATGGCTGGGTTTGCATGGAGAAGTTGCAACAGAGACCATCTGGCTTGCAAAGCCTAAAATATTTACCATCTGGATCTTTGCAGGAAAAGTTTGCTAGCCTCTCTTCTGGATTTTCTTCCACCCAGAAGTGCGGTAAGCAGGCCCACATCATCTGCATCGCCTGGAAGCTGGTTGGGAAGGTAGCGTCTCCGGCCCCAGCCCAGACTGAGGGAACTAGAGCCTGCATTTTAACATCATCCTCGGGCTGGCTGGGATGTGGGAAGACTGGAGAGGCTCTGACCGCTAGCTTTGGAAGGAAGAGGTATTTTCATAACTTGTTCAGGGTCTTTCCAACCAAGATTCAAGGGGAGGACTTAGTTGATACTTATGTATCTCACTGATCCAAACTCCAGAAGGTGGGATATGACTTGGACTCAGGCAATCTTGAGCTGGAAAGGAAGTTAGAGAACACTCTTCCTGCTTCCGCTCCTCGGCAGGACCATCATCTTTTCTGAGTCATTCGCGAGGGTCTGAAGTTCTGGAAAATGTAGGATGCATTTTTTTTTGTTTCCTACTCTTTAAGAAAAACCAAGGCAATGTAATAAGATTTTTCTGTTTTATTTTGTTGTTGGTGGGTTGTTTTTTGGTATAATTTTTTTCCTATGAAATGCAGGCTAGGTAAATCTATAGAGACAGCAGTAACTATATTAATAGTTTCTTAGGGTTATGTCAGGGGAGCCTGGGGGAAAACGAGGAGCTAATGATAATGGTACATGAAACAAGAAAATGTTCTAAAATTGATTGTGGAGACGATTTCATAGGGCTTTTAAATATATTTAAGCCAATGGGCAGGGGAAGAAAGTGGGCTTGTTAGGGCAAAGTATTATACTGATATTTAGATTAAAAACCATCAAAATGCTATTCTTTATGTCTAAAAAATAAATCAGAATTAAAAATAATGGTCCATGGAAAAAAGAGAGAACCCAAACAAGACCAAAGCAGATCTGTTTTGTTGTAGTCAGTGAACAGGGAGGTGGAGGACCAGGCCCCCAGGCTCCTCTGAGCTCTGCATCCACATCTGTAAGACAGGAACCCACTCACCAGCTCCGGGCTCTGCGAGGATGCGCCGGGATCGTATCTGTGGAAATGTGTTGTCATTGGCAGAGGAGGAAGCAAATGCCAGCGATTATTTAGAGACTGCCAGGCTCCGAGCCTTGGACATTTGTTAGTTGCCATCAAGTCAGCTCCAGTTTGTGGCAGCCCTGTGTGCAGCAGAATGACACGCTGCCCGGTCCTGCATCATCCCCATGACTGACAAGATGCTCACGTCCATGGTGTGGCCGCCGTGGGCTTTCCAACCTGGGAGCTCCATCTTTCCGCACACTCTGAGACCACATTGTTTTCATTAGATCAGCAAGCTGCCAGGACTTCCTTCCTGGTCTGTCTGGGTCTGCAAGTGCTGATGAAACCTGTTTACCATGGGGATGGCTCTGCTGGCATTTGAAATACTGGTGGCACAGCTTCCGGAATCCTAACCATAAGCGACGTGTCACCCCTTAGGTCACAAGAGCCGGATTCAACTCGATGGCAATGGGTTTCGGTTTTTTACCACGTTCAACAATGACTTGTCTGCCAGTTTGTCGTGGTAGCTTGTTTGCTGCTGTGATTCTGGAAGCTATGACATCAGTATTTCAAATATCATCCATGGTCATTGACAAGTGGGAACATTTTTTCTTGTGGGAACGTCCGATCACAACCACCAGATGGCAGCAACGAGCAAGTTTCCCTTCGGAAGCTCCCTTTGGTCAACTTGGGGGTGTTCAGCTAAGTGTAAAGTATCTGCTTGTCCCCACTGATTTCTACCAAGTTGACTCTCCCTCAGTACTCTCATACCTTTAACCTCTGCATATGTATTTTTTTATTTCTTCCAATTCTTCCTAAGAGGAGATGAGTTGAGGGGCACATTGGAAAGGATCCATTCGCCATGTTCAAAGCCTGAAACTAGTGTGCTCAGTCCATGTCCCAAGAGAAAGGGGCGAAATCTAATGAAGCTACGGGGGAAACAGTTTAAATAGATTAAAACTTGCTCTCCATGCTTCTGCCTGAGCCAGGCCATCCATCCCCCCAGCCACCATCCTTCCTGGTGAATACGGATGCTCCTTTGATCCCAGTGGACCCTGGACCTGCCATTAGTTTCACATGTGAAGTGATCCGAGCCTTCTAGGGAACCACGAGGTTGTACAATGGGGTGAGCTGAATTTTGGAGGCGAAGGTCATCAGGGATGACCTCCCTGGGGGAAGGGGATGCTTAAACAGAGACTCAGGGATGAGTAAGAGTCAGCCAAGAGGAGGGGAGAGGGTGGATAAGAGGCAGCAGTGAAAGCAGCGTGCTTGTGGCCCATTGACCTCTATATAATACAAAAGTACTGGGAGACACATAAGGACCAAGAGCTACGGTGATTCAGTAACACCCGACAGCTCTGTTTTAACTCTTACAGCACCATCTGTTATATTTGGAAGGTTCCCCTGCATGTGTGCTGGAGGCAACAGGTACCCAGTCCACGGCTGGTGAGAGGAGCATGGGTGATGCCACAGCTAAAGCACCTTGGTGCTGCCTCAAAGGTTGGTGTTTCGAACCCACCCAGCAGCCCTAAAGGAGAAAAAGAGACTGGGTGGTTTGCTTCCAGAAAGATTAAAAATGAACAAAAACCCCAACCCCATTGCCACCATATTAATTCTGACTCGTCATTACCTTGTAAGACACAGTAGGCCTGCCCCATCGGGTCTACATGGAATAAGGAAGACACAAGAAGCATGGATTTATTTGAGTTGTGATGAAGAATATGAAAGTGCCATGGACAGCCTGAGGAACAAACACATCCGTCTTGGGAGAAGTACAGCCAAAATGCTCCTTAGAAGGAAGGGTGGCGAGATTTTGTCTCATGTTACTTTGGCAGGTTGTCCCAGGCAAGACCAGTCCCTGGAGACGGACATCATGCCTGCTAGGACTTCACGCTTTTTTGGCAGGCCAGCAAAAAAGAGGAAGACCTTCGAGAGGAAGGCCTTCTAGAAGATGGATGGACACTGGCTGCATCGATGGGCTCAAACATAGTAACAATTGTGAAGATGGCACAGGATTGGCTGGTTTGGTTCTTTTACACCTAGGGTCGCTATGAGTCGGAACCAACTTGACGGCACCTAACAACAACCTTTGCAGAAACCTTGGGGCCACTGGTGGGTTTCTGCTGCTGGCCTTGTAGTTACCACCATGAAACCAGGGTTCTTCTCCCCATGCAGTTTCCTTAGCAGTTCAGAGCACATCCCAGAAGATGTTTCCAAAATTCAGCCTGTCTTTCTTAGATCGGTTTCTGTGTCTGTGTCACCTCTTCCCTCTTCCTCATTAACTGGAAGCTCTCTCATTAGCCTGCTGTGCTAATGAACCCCCAAGAGGAATGAGGATAAAACGCAGATGCCTGTGAACTTAGGAGGGAATCCTGGTGGCACGGTGGTTAAGCATTCATCTACGAACTGAAATGTCCGTGGTTCGGACCCACTTGTCACTCAGAGGTAGAGAGATGAGCTTGTATGCTCCTGTAAAGGTTTAAAGTCTCAAATACCCTATAGAAAACTTGTGCTCTGTCCTATGGGGTTGCCACGTGTTGGAATAAACTCATTAGTTTTGCTTTGGAGAAGTTGGGTGGGGGTGAATGACATGTTCATTTTCACCAAGTTCTAGCTGAAATCCTGCAAATAGGCAGTGAACCACCGTTGTGTTAGTGGTGCCCGGGGCTTTTCCATCAGTAGAAGTCACAGGTGTTAGCATGTTACATGCAAGTCAGTGTCAACCTCTCACAACTAGTGCTCACTCTACTCTGAAGTCATAGCAGTCACTCTAGACCTGAGGCCAGAGCTTCCTCTTTGTGCATTAACAAAGAAACCTAACTTTTTTCATAGTCCACATTCATTTTTAAAGTATTCTGATGGTTGCCTTTCAATATAACGGGTTCCTTTGTAATCCTGGATGCTTACTCTAGGCCTTCAGAAACATGATTCTGAGAAAGGTCTGGTTATATAAGTGAGTTGCCTCTGGGTCAGGGCCCACGTTGTGTTCCACTCCATTGTAAAAGGAGGCTCATCGGCCTAAAAAGCCAAACTCAAATTTGTACACATCTAATTGTTTTTAAGATAGCCCATATGAGCAGATTTTTATCCACTCAGAGCCCGCCTTAAAGGACCCAACATCTGCTGGCCCTGGATAGGGTAAAATCCTGTCGTTCGAAGGCCATCCGGATGCTGCTGTCCTTCCAAGCTCCTCAGCCTGCTGCGGAAGGACATCGCATCAGATTCGTGTCATTGCTCCGCTCTCTTGTCCTTCCCAGGTTTCTTTTTAATGCTCTCTTCTTCTCAGGGCGGAGGTGGGTCAGTGGTTGAGTTCTTGCCAGGCACGTTTGATTTCTGGCCAGTGCACCCATCTGTCCGTGGAGGCTTTGGTGTGGCTAAGGTGCTGGTGAGGTTTCAGCAGAGCTTCCAGAAAGCTCATGAAACTCCCCTGGTCTAATCCCATTGTGGAAAACGATACAGTTGAGAAGTCTCCCCTCCTCTGACTTTACAGGGGGGGAATGAGGAAGACTCAAGGTCAACAGCCCACCCCTGAATACGTATAGACTTGACGGAAGGTGTTTCTACCCGTGCATT
This sequence comes from Tenrec ecaudatus, assembly GCF_050624435.1. Classification (NCBI taxonomy): domain Eukaryota; kingdom Metazoa; phylum Chordata; class Mammalia; order Afrosoricida; family Tenrecidae; genus Tenrec; species Tenrec ecaudatus. Next base: position 9,497,061 of record NC_134545.1, read on the forward strand.
TGCCTCAGCTGCCAATTTGTCCACGAATGTGGTGTACCCAAGGGATGCAGATAGGAACACACCATAGACGTAACAAAACATCTTGAGGGAACCAGCCGCTGAGCCTGGGAGATCAGGATTGCAACGGATGAGGTGAGCCGAGATGAGCGTCAACTGCTGCATGTAAAGCTGGTGATCTAAAAAAAGCAAACCAAAATAACCGACGATCTACTCTGTAACCCGTCACCTAATTCACAATAAAAGTTAACACGCGCGCGCACACACACACACACACACGCTTACAGAGCTCAAATCTTATTGCTGGGAAGTGGAGGTCCGGCATTTCTTTACCCTCCAATCCTTTGACCAATTTGGACATTAGCAGTCCTTCCGATGGCCTCCCTACCTCTCCACTAGATCTGATGGCTCCTTGCAATGACCACACAGAGCTCACAGAGCAGACTCACAGGGAAATAACCGGTTTCAATCCAGGAACAACGGAGGAGACCATTCGCTGATCAACTCATCCTCTTTTCAGCCATGGCCGCAGGCAGGCCTCACTCTGGCCTCAGCCCCTTGGCCTCCTGCCCATCATCCGCCGTGCTGGAGCAAATATTACAAAGCTCTTTAGTTCTCGGTAAGTACTCAAGGGCACTCTATTTCACCAGCAAGCCTCGATCCAAAGGCATTCGGTTTTCTCACTGAGACAGCACATACTCTGTAAGTGCCTTATTCCACAGGCTAGGATGCCCCCACCTCACTGCCTTGTGCTGCTCTCTCTGCTTCTGCTGCCACCATTTCTCTGCGTCTTGCTGTCTTGTGCCATCTCCAGGGTTACAGCTCTTCTGTCTTCTGGGTCTAGGAGGTTCTCAGCACAGGAACCCTGGACCCACTACCATCTCTTCTTGGTGGGATCGAGGCTCCCCCTGGCCCCCTGCCGCTGTATAACTCTGCAATGGCTCATTTTATGCCTAGTAAATGGCAAAACTGAGGAATCACCTCACCGGCATTCCAAACATCTTATTTGCATGGTGCCATCCCCACAAGGTTGGAATGATTTTGTTTGCATGATTAGCAAGCTATCCAAATCCCTTGGTGGGCTGTAGTACCTCATTTGCACAGCCCCACCCAGACATCTGCTGGGCATTATAAGACCACAGCAAGGCCATATAAAAAATGACCATATAAAAAATGACCCAACACACTGCCCCATTATGCATGGGGTTGCCATGAATTTGGAATAGATTTTATTTTTAAATTAAAAGATCATTTGATTGGGGGCTCTTACAGCTCATATAGCAATTGTATCAAGCATATTTGTACATATTGTTTATAGTCATGTATAAGCTGAGTTTTTAAGCACATTTTTAATGCAGTTTTGTGGTAAAATTAGGTACCTTGGCACCTAAATTAGATATTCGGGTCAGCTCATACTCAAATATATATGGTATGTTGCCTTCATTATTTTCTAAATATTTACTTTCTATTGAGCCCTTCGTATCTCATTTGATTTTTTTAAATTTATTTTTAAAATCATTTTATCGAGGGCTCTTACAGCTCTTATATCATTCCATATATCAATTGTATCAAGTATATTTGTACAGATATTGCCATCATCATTTCCAAATCACTTTCTACTGGAGCCTTTGGTATAAGTTCCTCTTTGTTCTCCTCCCTCCTTCATGAATCCTTGGTCAATTATATATTGTTATTATTATTTCATATTTTACACTCTCTGTTGACTCCCTTCACCTACATTTCTGTTATTCGTCCCCTTTGCAGTGTGGGGGGCTATATATCCAACCTTGTGATGATGGGGGTCCCGCTTTCTCCCCCTTCACCCTCCCCCACCATCCCCCTCATGATATTACTCCTCCCACTACTGTTTCTGAGGGGTTGATCTGTCCTGAATCCCGTATCGAGAGCGCTTATCTGTACCAAGGTGTGTTCTCCGGTCTAGCCAGATTTGTGAGGTAGAACTGGAATTTGGGTCAGATTTGGCAGCAAATTGTAGCCATCACTTGAGAGGGCCTCCTGCTGTGGAAGAATGGCCCTGGTATCAATGCTTCAGCCCAGGAGCTAGATGAGGTGGCGGCTCGTTTCATCATCAGCCCTCAATTCTTTTGCACTCATTGCCTTCCATCAACTTCCCATGGCCACCACAGCGGAGCACGGCCCAGGGAAGGTGATGAGCCTCTGCAGATTCCAGAACTGCGCCCCTCCCCTTTCCCAGGACAGACTCTACTCGGAGTAGACTCCCGTCCACTCTTTGGCCTTCCTCCCTGATAAGGTATCACACCTGGTCTTTCATGCCAGTGTTGGTAGGAGGACGAATAGAAGCCATCTGGGATTCATGGCTGCACGATGATTTTCTGATTGTTGAAAACACTTAAAATATGTTTGTGGTCTCGGTGCCTGCTGTGCCTGAGGGAGAAGTCAATCCTGTGTGAACTCATCCATCTCCATTTCTTCACCCTTTATCTGCTAACACTCAGTTGTCTATTTCCAGCTCCATCACCTGAGGCAGCAGACCTGAACACCACTCTCTCTCTGAGCTGCCCCGCTCAGAGGCATCTCAAGGGTATTGTGGCAGTTACCTACTCTCCTGTCAACTTGAGTGAAGGGGTGGAGTCTAGCCCGACAATCAGGTCATAGCCAATGAGGCCTCTATGTGGGCATGGCCTTCTCCTGAGGATTTTGGGAACTCCTGTCTTCCTCCAGGGAGGCTGGACACACACTCCCCCTGTGAGATATTACTGTTGACAAGCCACATGGAGCTGTACTGATGGAGCCAGAGCTCTGGAGCTGGAGGAGCCACGTGGAGACCCGCACCAGCATTAAGATGCTTCCACTGCCACTGGATCCACAAGACTTTCCACCCACTGGCCTGTCATGGTCAGAGGAAACCAGCCTCTAACAACCAAAGGGTTTGTTGGTGTAATTGTATGGTGATAATAAAGGTTATAGTAAAGTCATAGAAGATAGGGAAGATAGGCGAGAGAATAAAATAAAGGAGTGAGACACATTTTATGGTAGCATGCTCACCTCAGCGCCTTTTGGTGGTCCACATGGTGGTGGGAGAAGAGAGGAAATCTTTACTGTCTTGGGATATTTATAGGTACCCATAAAACATGCATATTCAGTAGTTACATACATCACAAGGTGGGCGGGAGCTGAAGTAAGATGCCTGAGCTCACAGGTCAGGAAACCTAATACCTGCATTGGGGGAAGGTATGAGAGCAGCTGGGTGACAAGGTGGGAAGAGATAGCAACAGGATGTCTGTGTGTCAGCTTGAGGAGACTAGAGAAACAAATTCATAAACACGCATACGTGTATAAGAAAGAATTTTATATACAAGAGCAGATGAACATTGAGAAAACATTCCAGCCCAGATAAAGTCCATAAGTCCGATATTAGCCCAAATGTCTTATACCAAACTATAAAATCCTCTTCAGACTCATGAAACACATGCAACGATGCCGAATGCAGGAAGATCACAGGCCAATGGGTGCAAGGTTTTGTGGATCCATTGGCAGTAGAAGCATCTCAGCGCTGGCTGGGTCTCCACGTGGCCCCTCCAGTTCCCAGGGCATGGGGTCTATCCGTGTAGTGACATGTGTCTTGTCAGTAAGGCATCTCTCAGGGAGTGAGCTGAGAGAAAAAGTGTCTCCCGCCTCCTAGGAGGAAGTACAGGAGTTCCCAGAATTCTCAAGCAAAGGCTATGCTCACACAGAGGCCTCATTGGCTCTGATCTGATTGACAGACTAGACTTCACCCCTTCACTCTTAATCTGCTCAAGTCCTAAATTGACACGAGATTACATAACTACCACAGTCTGCTTCTGTGGGGAGACAAAATCAACCATGTGCTCACTTTAAGGCAGCATAGCTGTTAGGGGAGAATCTGTGGGAATGCTATGTAAAGCAGGATAATGTACTTGGGCTTTAACTTAACCAAAGTGGTGACTTTCCTACTGTGGAATACAAGCTTTCCAGATTCCCTCTGTTATACGTTAGGGAATATAGGCCTCACCATATCTCCCTCCGTGTTAGTTTCCCACATGTCATCTTCCTGCACTACCATCCAACTGGGCACCAGGAGAGAGAGACACGTTGGGATCACATGGGACCCTTCTGCTCTCTCACTTTCCACATTGCTCACCCAAGCCTATTACCATCCTCTCCTCTGTCTGTCCCGAGTTCCAGCTCCTACCCTTGATCCTCAATGCCAACAGCCTATATGAGGTGGGGTCCCCTTGCCTGGCTTCTCTCAAGGAGAGCACGGGGAAAGGACTGAGGTCTCAGGATGGGTAGCTATATACCAATGGCTATGGAAGTGTTTGGGGGGAAGATGGGGCTTTCTATTCCCGCAAAGAGTTACAGTCTCAGAAGCCCACAGGACCAGTTCTACCCTTTCCTGTAGTGTTTCTATGAGTCAGCATGGGCTCAATGGCGGTGACTTTTGTTTGTTTCTGTATGAAGGTCTTTTAATATCCCGATCATTATTATGGCCAGACTGGATGTAGAGTAGCTTTTATGGAAGAATGCACATGTGTCTCCTGTTAGGTTGAGTGCACAGATAAGTGAAATCCATCTATTACTCATTCCAAACATCTTTATGGTTATCTTTAGAGTTAAAAGCTTTACCCAATTCCATCTATGGGCTTTGAGCCAACTGCTAAAGATATTGAGAAGCTGATAGACTCAAGTGTCCACACCTTCTTTTACTTCATCTACCACTGTTACAAAGAAGATGGGGCAAGTTACCAACAACAACAGCAACAAACAACAGGAGACCTTTCCTTATGTGAGAGAGAGAGCATCAAAATTTCCTGGCATGTGAGTTTAAAATGTAAATCCCAGGGCCACACTTTGCATCCAACAAATCAGAACCTCTGGGATGAGGCCTGTGGCAGTTACATCATCCCCTGTCAACTTGCAAAGGGGTGGAGTCTAGCCTGTCAATCAAGTCATAGCCAATGAGACGTCTGTGTGGCCATGGCTTTCTGGGAACTCCTGTCTTCCTCCAGGGCGGTGGGACCCACACTCTCCCTGCTTGATCTTCCTGATGACAAGAGACATAGAGCTACGCTGATGGAACCAGAGCTCTGGAACTGGAGGAGCCATGTGGAGACCACTGCCAGCGTGGAGATGCTTCTACCACTACTGGATCCACAAGACTTTCCACCCACTGGCCTGTGATCTTCCTGCATCTGGTATCATTGCATGGGTTTCATGAGTCTGAAGAGGATTTTATAGATTGGTATCAGATATATAGGATAATATCAGACTTATGAACTTGATCTGGATTGGGTTGGGATGTTTTCTTAATATACAATTGCTCTTGTATAGAAAGTTCTTTCTTATACACATTTGAGTGTCTATGAATTTGATTCTTTAGTCCACCCAGAGTAACACAAAACCCAGGACCAAACATATTTAATAAATTCACCCAAATGATTCTGATGCACATTTAGGTTTAGGTGAATGGTCTTCAGGCCTGGTTGCACATTAGAATTACCTGGAGGCTTTCAGAAACACAAATGACTAGACCAAACCAATTATAGCAGAATCCCTGCGGGTGGGACCCAGGCACATAGATTTTCTTAAAAACTCACTAAGGTGATTCTGGTTGACAGCCTCAATAGAGAACTACTGGTTTAGAAAACTCTTTGACTGATTAAACAGCTGCTGGACAATAGAATTGAATGTTTGCTATACTTAACAGGTAATTTTCTCTCCGAAAATTCATCCTACATATTGCCTCCCCTCCTCCCATGTTGAAAAGGAGGATAACTCATTCTTAGCTTGATTGCTGTCAGTACGAAACTGCTTAACAAGTCAAGTCATGCATTTCTCTTCTGTGATTATTAAGGTCTTGAGGTTGCCTCGAGGGCGAGCTGAGCTGGAGCCTCCTACTTGTCATTCCGTGGCGTCCTGTTCATCAGGAGAGCAGATGGCTTTGAGCCTTTCTGCGGTTCCTGATGTCCATGCTTTTTTGCACACCCCCCGTGTGTAGTAACGCACCTCTTTTCTTCCCCGACTCCTGGGAGACAAGTGAAGCAATGCAATTTAAAGGAGCTGCTCAAGGCTAGATGTCCTGCAAGTGTCAAAGCCGAGGATGGAGGCTCTGAAGCCGGGTGGCACAACACAAAGTGGTGCAAATGGGCATTTAGAATCAGTATTTTTGGAGGCAGTTGGCTCTTGACTCACCTGCCACCCTTCGCCATTTCAAAATGTTCATCATGCACATTGAATTCGTATGCTACATCTATTGCCTAATTGCTTGTTTTCCGCTCGATTCACACAGACCTGATCTAACAGGAATAGATTTCCACTATGATTGTGTAGGAACTGAATGACACAATCATTTAAACTCCTGTGGCAGGCTGGAGCTCGGTCTCCCCAGCCAGCAAGAGCCGATCATGTGCATTTTGTGTGTTCAGTGACATTACATTGATAACTTGAAATTGGCCACGGCAAGAGCATTTGTACCACAGGAATTGGCAGACACAACAAATCAGGTTGTTGGTTTTAAAAATAATCCCTAGAGAGCCAGTTGTTAAACTTATCAGCATGTCGCTGATAGTAAGTCAGGACAGACATGTATCTGAATCCTTTGAATTTTAACAAGCTGTGGAATCAATGTACTAACAGGATTTAAAAAAACAACAACAAGCAAACACTTAATAGCATCTTTCATACACTATGTTCTATCTTATTTTCACTTAGTGCATCCTATAAAAATGTCAACTGTTGAATGAGATACATTCCCCCTTCATCTACCAATAGGGCTAGATTCCAAAGACCGGGTCATGATATGAAAATCAGCATTACACAAGAGGTCACAAAATGGATGATGACTGCATCATTACATAATTGCTAAATTACATCATGGCCTAGCCATCAAAATTTCATCCTTACGTAACTGCCAAGCCTGAGAACCCTGGCTCCTTAAGCTGACACCCAACATTAATCATCACACCCAGTACTACTCTCACGTCACACCTTGGCAGTCCCCACTGCCAGACACATATCATTAATAAGTACCATAGTCAGGGAGTAGATTTCTGAAAACTACCATCGCAGACGAGAAAGGTCCATAATGAGTCGGTAAGTAAGGAGTAGGTGTATTATTCCTCATTTGTCAGATTGGCTTACAAGGATCACGGTGATAGGGGAAACTGGCAAGGGCGGGGAGGAGGGGAGGCTCTCATTTGCTGGTGATGGAAGTGTCCATTTTCCCGGCACTCAGAAGGGCAGTGGCCAATCAGGTCAAAGTGGAGAATTATGTTAAAAGTCTGACATGTGCATGCCTTGGGTTAATCCTAAGGAAATCATTAGGAATGCATGCAACGTGACTGGTTGCATAGATTCATTTAGGAGTAAAGAAGCAGTGTACTAGTGATTCTCAACTGGAGGTGCAGGTGGAGGGTGGGAGAGAACAGAGCTGTGTTAGTCTGGGTAGACTAGAGAAACAAATCCACAGAAACACTTATGTATATAAGAGGGAGTTCTATATAAAGGGTAAGTTTACATTAAGAAAGCATCCCAACCCAGTGCTGTCCAAGTCCCTAAGTCTGACATTAGCCCATATGTCTGACTCAGATCTACAGAGTCCCCCTCCATCTCACAAAACATATGCAATGACACCGACTGCAGGAGGAAAGCCAAATCAATAAACATGTAAGGATCTCAGCCTTGGCAGGGGTCTCCACACAGCTGCTCCAGCACCCAGGGCTGCATCGGGGTAGGTCCATGTGGCTTCCCCTTGGGGATGTCTTGCAGGAAGTGAGCCTTGCAAGCCGAGGCAGCCAACTGGCTAAGGCTGCTGCACCCTGCTCCAACCATCAGAGAGCAAAGAGACCCGAGAACTAGAAAGGCGAGACTCACAGACCCATTTATCCCTCCACCCTTCAGTTAATCCCACATGTGTTTATCGGCTAGGTTGGCACAATAAACCTTAGCTATCTCAAGAGCTAAGCAGGTTCTGCAGAGGCATTTTATTTCCAAAGGATATCCAGCAATGTCTGAAGACAGTTTTGGTTGTCATCACTGAGCTTGAAGGTGAATGGGGTGCTCCTGGCACCAGTGAGTAGAAGCTGGCTGCTGCTACATGTCTCAAAATAAGCAGAAAAAAATCTGCCAAATGAAGACTGAGCAGTCCAAAAGGTCAGTAATGCTGCGGTTGGGAAATCCGGAGGCATACTGATGTCTGAGCCCCAGCTCAGACCAATGACATCAAGGTCTCTTCAGGAGAGAACACTGGTGTTTAAAGAATGTTTCAGGTGATTCTTCGATGCCAGCAGAGAACAACTCCTTTCCGTTTTCAGAAAATTGGGAATAATTTATGTAATCAGTAACAGGACACTAGCTTTATATTTTCTGGCACACCATTACAATAGGATGCAATATAGCCTTTTTTGTAGATATCAAAGCTTATTGGTTACTAGGGTCAATATACAGAAAGTGGTGGGTGGAGGATAGTGGGGGTGGAAAAACTACATGGATCATAGAATGGTACACATGCAAACATATTCTTTAAAAAAATAATTTTATTAGGGGCTCATACAACTCTTATCACAATCCATACATCCATCAATTGTGTAAAGCACATTTGTACATTCATTGCCCTCATCATTCTTTTTTTTAAATAAATCATTTTATTGGGGCTCATATAACTCTTATCACAATCCATACATACATCAATTGCGTAAAGCACCCTTATATATTCATTGCCTTCATCATTCTCAAAATTCGCCTTCCACTTGGGTTCCTGGAATCAGCTCATTTTCCTTTGTTCCCTCCCCTCTCCCTCCCTGCTCCCCCCTCCCTTGCGAACCCTTAATAATTTATAAATTATTATTTTACCTTACACTGCCCGGCGTCTCCCTTCATGTACTTTCCTGTTGCCCATCCCCCAGAAAGGAGGTTATATGTAGATCCCTGAGATCAGTTCCCCCTTTCTACACCCCCTTCCCTCCCGGTAATGCCGCTCTCACCGTTGGTCCTGAAGGGTTCATCTGTCCTAGATTCCCTGTGTTTCCAGATCCCAACTGTACTGCTGTGCATCCTCTGATCTAACCAGACAAACATTCTTTTGATTGCTGTCAATAAGGCTTAAACCTGTAAATAACTGAACAGGCAAAAGTTGTGTGATAGATATATCAGAGAGTCTGTGGGAAACTTCCCTTATGGTAAAATGTGTTTGCAGTCCTCGCTGGGGCTATTTCTCGCTGATTTGTCTGCTGGCCTGCTCTCCACCTGCATGGCTGGGCGCAGGGCCTTCCTGAAAGCTTGCAGGGCTGAGAGGTGCTTGGTAACCTTGGCGAGGGTGGAGTCTGCTTTGTTCTCAATGGTCTCCAGGTCACAGTCAAGCTGCTTGGTCATCGTGGGACAGCTTCAGTCGGGTTGGCCCTTGCTTTGAGCTGAAGAGGTGCAAGGAGTCTCGGGCAGAAGACACATCCCAGCCAGGCTGCTGTGTGCACCAGGGTCACTCCAGACTGGCGGCCGCCCACATGCATGTCCGTGCAGACACGCGCCCGCTCACCTGGGAGCTACAGCTAGTAAGTGTTCAGGCTGCAGTTCTTCTCTGGCACCGGGCTCCCCGTGCAGTACACAGGAAGTAAGATCCTGAGATAGCTATTTTTTTAATGTCTTACATTTGTAAAACGTTAAATGTCATTAGTCAACAAAGAGATTGGACATCACTTTAAAAAGAAAGACATCAACAGATAATCCGGTGGAAAACTGCAAAAGGCATGAAAAAGCAGCTCTCGCAAAAAGAAATCCAAACAGCAGTCCACGTGTGTGCATACATATGAAAATGAGATGAAAACTCACTAGCAATAAGGGTGATGCAAGTTAAAGTAACTGTGAAATACAATCTCTCCACTAGCAGATTAACGAGTAGTAATAAATAAATAAATAACATCCGGTCTTGGTAGAGGGTTTAGAAACTGACACTCTGGTAAACTCTTCGCAAAGTAGAAGTACGAGCATCCATTTTGGAGGGCAATTTGGCACTGTGCCACAAAATACATTATTAATTTTGTATCTAAAAACGTAAAACTTGCAAGATATATAGAATTAATAACAAAGGAGATGCATTTTGTATTTCATTAGCTATTTCCATATGAATAGATACATCTGTGGATATACAAACATGCACTGTTGAGTTAGCTCTGTGGTAGCACCATGTATGTGTCTACAACAGAATCACAGCTCGCCCTGCTCCCCACCACACTTCAGATGTGGGTACGTTTGAGCCCATTGTGACATTGTCCATTCATCTCAGTGAAGGTCTTTCTCTGTTTCACTCATTCTCTGCTTTGCCAACTGTCTTAGTCTGAGAGGGTTTCAAAAAATCCTGGGCGGGGGGATGAAATTAAAGGTAATTTTTCTGTGGATTTATAAAGCCCCATTCTGTGTGTGCATGTATATGTATACATACATACATAGATAAAGATTATTTCAAAGAAATGGCTAAATGCAGTGACCGAGGCTTGCAAGTCTCAACTGTGAGTCAGGCTGGAAGCATCTCCTAACTCAGGTGAGTCCAGAAATTGCTGAACCCCAAATCGGCAGGTGAGGAGGAAAGTTGCTGACTCATGAGGTTGTGGGAGCTGACCAATTTCCAAGTCAGCAGGTTAGGTGGCAGGCGACTGACTTCTGTCCCAAGAACTGGAGATCAGAGGATGACAAGTTAGGTGCAAGATTCATTGGACCTGGGCTTTGCCAGAATGTCCACCGATATTGGATGGAGACAGCACTCTTACGCCAATTACACAATGGAGGATAGTCACACCCTGCTGAGAGTCAAGTCCTCGCCAGATGGACATATAGCCTGAACCATCACACCAAGCGTGAGGCTCTTCTTCAAGGATTGATCTCTCTTGATGACATGTCCAGGAGCCCTGGTGGCTGTCGTGGTTATGCATTGGGCTGCTAACCGCGAGGTCAGCAGTTTGAAACCACCCGCCATTCGCTTATTCCTTGGGAGAAAGCCAGGACGTCCTGCTTCTGTTAACAGTCAGATTCAGAAGCTCACGGGAGCGGTTCTACCCTGTCCTACAGGGTTGCTATGAGTCAGAATAGACTCGATGGCAGTGAGTTTGGTGTTAGGTTTGGATAACATGTCCAAGGTAAGTGAAGCAGAGTCTTTCCTCCTAACTCCTAAGGAGTCTGCGGACTGTCATTCCTCTAAGATTGATTTGATTATTCTTCTGGAAGCTCATGGGATGTCCAGTATTCTTTGCCAACATCATGATTCAGATGCATCACTTCTTCTTCATGGTCCATCTTTCTCATGCATATGAAGTGATTGAAAGTACCATGACTTGGGTCATGTACCTTAGTAATCAAGGAGCCAAATTTATACATCCATATTCATTTATTAAAAATATGCACACACACAGAATTGTATCATTGTGTGTAAGATCAAGGACACAGAAATTACCAATATATTCTTCAAGTGAAGATTAATTAAGAAACTGTCATATACTCAGGTAATAAATCACCCTGCCACAAGTCAACTGTAACCCTAAATGTTACAGAAATGTTTCTTTGAATATTTCAATGTAACAATATGCCTTAGCTGTTAACATTAAATAATAAGTTGCCACACAATGTAATAAAAAAAAAGGTTGTGGAAAAACAAAGTTAAAAGATAATGGAATGCTACCAAGGGCTCAAATTGAAAGTAAATGTTTAGAAAATGATGATGGCAACATGTGTAAAAATATGCTTGGTACAATTGATGTATGGAATGTTATAAGAGCAGTAAGAGGCCCCCATAAAATGATTTCAATTTTTAAAACGATAATGGAATTTTTCCATGAACGTTTTCAAGCCCCTTCATATAGGGTGCTTTCATTTGTGTATAAACAAAATAGTCTGGATGCACATGCACACAAGAACCATTTAGCAGTAGGAATAGAAAAGACTTTTTCTTAAAAAAATGTTTTCCCCCTCTCCTACTCTATTGTACTTTTTTTAATGATGGGCATATATTTTTGTATATTTTTAAATAATTAAAAATTATTTCAATAGATTACAATATAGACTTCTATATTTGAATACTAACTATATGATTCAATATTAAGTATATAATAATGAGTGGAAACAGACTTGACAGCAATTACAACAGCATCATGATATACAAGGGGGTACCTCCCCACCCCAAAAAAGTGGAAAAAAAGCTCCACTGATGTGAGGGGAATACTCTATTTGGAGTTCATTCCACCAGGTCAGACATCTAATCAAGCTTTCTATATAGAGGCCCTGAAAAGATTGTGTAACAGTGTATGACAAAAAAGGGCCTGATTAGTGCCACCTGGGGTGCTGGTTTTGCCACCATGACAATGTACCTGCTCACACAGCCATCCCGGTGTGTCTGGCTTTGGCAAGTCACTGCAGACCTCTCCTGCCCTACACACCTTGCTCACCTGACCTTGCTCCAGGTGACCTTTTGTTTCCGTGAATGAAGAGGGACCTAAAAGAACAGCGATTTGACAATGATGTAGAAGAGATTAAAAAAAAACACAAAAAACGAAGGAGATGCTGTCAGCCATCCAAACAGATGAATTTGAAAAATGTTTCCAAGAATGGAATCATAGATTTGACAAATGTATTACATATACGAGAGAGTACTTTGAATGTGATAAGGTTGTTCTGTAAAAAATTTAAATACAGAGCTTTTGGGGGGGAAATTCCAGGGTTTTTTGGGGGGATACCCATAGTAGTCACCTAATCTGGTGTCAGTTTGAGAATTAAGAGTGTAGGGTGGGGTCTAGCCTGTCAATCTGGAGATAGCCAATGAGACTTCTGTGTAGGCATGGCCTTCTCCGGAGAATTCTGGGAAATCTGGTACTTCCTCCTTGGAGGTGGGAGACTTTGCTCGCACTCTGGGAGACATAAGACACATGGACCCACCCTAATGCAGAGACCCCTGCCAGCGCTGAGATGTTTCCAATGCCACTGGATCCAAAGACTTTCTACCCACTGGCCTGTGATCTTCTACATTAGATGTCACTGCATGTGTTTCGTGAGTCTGAAGAGGACTTTATAGATTATATCAGACATATGGGCTAATATCAGACTTGTGGGCTTGATCTGGACTGGGCTGGGATGTTTTGTCAATGTTCAATTTCTCTGGTATATAAATCTCTTCCTTATATACATATGTGTGTCCATGGATTTGTTTCTCTAGCCCCACCCAGACTATCACAGTACCCCTCATTCTCCGAAGGAAAAACATTGACCCTAAAGTAGTTTGTATGACACAGACTCCCCTTCAACACCTACAGAAAAAAGACAGGAAAGCATACATGCCCGATTGTTCTTTGTGCATCGGTCTCTCTATCCTGGATTCTTTGTCATGAGCTTACAATTATTCCAGAATCAGAAATAAAAATGTAAAAACAGCACCTACTGGTAAACGAGACCTTCTCCTGAAAGCACATCGCCGCATAACTCCTTGGACACCATGCACGGCTCTAGTGTTGTCATGTGCAGAAATCATTTGGCGGTGGGCACGGTGTTTTGCTAGGCATCTGTGGTGGCCTGTGAAGCAGATCAGCTGCTGAAATGACCCTTTGTTGACAATGGCCACTTCCTAGACTCCCGGCTCTCGGATGCACTTCATTTTTGGTATCCATTTGTTTCGTGGGGCAAATGTTTCTACTGCAAAAATTCATTGTGATCCAAGTTCACAGAGGAGATATTTTCTTCTCATGGAGAGATGAGTGCCAATATCTCAAAAAGGAAGCACAACCCTAAGTCCTTCATCCCACAGTATTTATAGGGCACCACCAACACATACTTATAGGGGACCAACAATGCATATTTATAGGGCACCAACAATACATATTCATAAGATACCAACATATGCTCAAAGTCCCTGCGTGGTGCAAATGTTTAACACACTCAGCGGCTACAGGAAAGGTTCGGCATGATGTCCACCAAGAGGCGCCTCAGAAGAAAGGCCTGGCAATCTATTGCTGAACCCTCGGCCATCAAAAACCTTACGGGGCTGGAGTGCTGCTCTGACTTACAGGGGATCGCCATGAATCAGCGTTGCTGTGTTTGCTGGTTGTTTCTCACACGTCGGCTCTGGCATTGCTGTAAGTGGCTAAAGAGACTTCCACAGTGCCTGCTCTTAGGATGCTGACGCCCCAGGAACGATGAGAAAGATGATAAGGGAGTGAACCGGCAAACAAGCTGATTAGACCCAAACCCACTACCACAGACTTTGTTCTGACTCATCGTGACTCACGGTGATGAGAGAGCATGAGCCATGCCAGGGTGATGTGAGAGAGAACAGTGCGGGAGAACCAGTGGGTTGTTGGCCACCCCGCAGTCAGACACCGTGGACGAGGGGAAAGTAGAAGGTGAACTGGAGCCGCCCATCAGTAGGGCTGGTGAAACAGTGTTGCAGGCAGAGGGAACCTACCCAAAAGACCAGACTCACTGCCGCTGCGTTGGTTCCAATTCTTAGCGGCCCTCTAGGACAAAGTGGAACTGCCTTTGTGTATTCCGAGGCTGTGACCCTTTCTTAGAACAGAAAGCCTCATCTTTCTCCAGCGGGCAGGGGGGACAGAAGGGGCCAAAGCTCTGGGGCAGGAACGTGCTTGGAGGAGCGGAGAAACCAAGGCAGCCTGTGTGGTTTTCTAGTGGTCAGCCACTGGGGCGAATAGGGAGGTGGGCAGTGTTCACGCGAGATCTTGTGCATTGGCCTCGAGTTTGACCAAATGAATAGCAATATACTTAGTCTCAGATTATTCTAGGTTTCAGATAAATAACAATACACTTAGGTGTGCCTGTTAGGCACAGGCAGTATGTAAACATGTGAGAAACACGACTTACAGTTTAATCATGGCAACATTCTGATGGAGTAGCTAGTCGTACTATTATTATTAAGATGACCCCATTTCCCCCCTTAGATAACAGAAGCACGGAGACATAAATAACTTCAGGTTACACAGGTAATAAATGGACAAGCTGTCCTTTGAACTCTGCCAGAAGGACTCTAGAATTCACATTGCCTGCTTCTATAGATGGTCTCATGGGCCTAAGAGAGAACCCTGTAGCAAACACCCGCAAAAAGCCTGTTTCAAGCTAGATCATCTTTTCAACTATGAAATCATAATATATATTTTTTATAAATAATTGGAAAAAAATCCCTTCCCTAACCAAAACATACCGAGTACCTTCCATAGGTCAAGCATTGCATGGATCATGTTCTTTCTACACTTCCGGCACTGGGTCTTCAAATTCAGCACACTGAGCTTCACACGCTCTGTATGTATGGTCCCACTCAGCCATGTGGTGGGAGTGATAAAGAGTATGGCTAGAGGAGCTATATCAGATATTCCACTGTACCATGGGGCATAAAGGCCTGGCCATTTGGGAGCAAGTCTGAAGGGCCCTCAAGCTCTGGAGCTCCCTTGGGGTTGACTGAGGTCTCTAATAGGGCTTCATCACAGCTCAATGACTCTCAGTACTGCTTTCTATACACCCCACCCTCCCTCCCATGGGTGCCCTGCCCTTACCCATGTCCTGCTTGCTCAGCTCCATCAGAGTCTACTTCCCAGGATCCCAACTTGTAGCAGGGCCATGCCAATGTATCCGCAGAGATGAATTGTCTAAATCTCGTCCTCACCCTTTTCGGGAACTTTGGTGAAAGTTACCGTGTTCACTAATGCTTTTGTTAGACGGTATTTTTTATTGGGAAGGACGTTGAGAGGAAATATGAGGTGACAGCTGACCACTGTTAGAATTAAGTAACTGGGAGCGTAGAGGGAGTATGGGGTGGAAAGGTGGAACCGATTATAGGAATCTACATGTGACTTCCTCCCTGGGGGACGGACAACAGAAAAGTGTGTGAAGGGAGACGTCAGACAGTGTAAGATATGACAAAATAATAATTTATAAATTACCAAGGGTTCATGAGGGAGGGGGTAGTAGGGAGGGCGGGGTAAAAATGAGGAGCTGATGTCAGGGGCTTAAGTGGATAGCAAATGTTTTGAGAACGATGAGGGTAACGAATGTACAAATGTGCTTTACATAATTGATGTATGTATGGATTGTGATAAGAGTTGTATGAGCCCCCAATAAAATGATTTTAAAAAAAGAATGAAATAAAATGCCATGTCTTAGGTTGGGGTTCTCTCGAGAAGCAAAACCTGTGTGTGTGTGTGTGTGAAATGGCTCACACGATTTATAGAGGAGGCAAGTTCCAAGTCAGTGACGTCTTTTGTTGATGTACATAACTGCAGAGGCTGATGAACCCAAGATCAGCAGGTCAGACAACAGGCTTCTGGCTGCGGAGGTAAATGAATCTATGGTTGGCAGATTCGATGGTAGGCTGCTGGTTCAAGTCCAAAGAACCAGAGGTCAGAGGATAGACTAGAGACAGAATCCAGACTCAGTGAGTTAGTTAATTTATTGTGCCAACCTGGCCCATAAACATATGTGGGATTAATTGAAGGGCGGAGAGATAAATGGCTTGGTGAGGCTTGCCCTTCTAGTTCTCAGGTCTCTTGCTCTCTAATGGTCGGACCAGGGTGCAGCTGCCTTAGCCAGTCCCCTGCTTCAGCTGGCAAGGCTCCCTTCCTGCGAGACATCCCTGAGGAGAAGCCACATGAACCTACGCTGATGCAGCCTGGGTGCTGGAGCAGCCATGTGGAGACCCCTGCCAGCACTGAGATGCTTACACACTCACTGACTCAGCTTTCCTCCTGCAGTTGGACATATGGATTAATGGGTTAATGATGGATTTGTGAGCTTGGGCAGCACTGGTTTGGGATATTTTCCTGATGCACACTTAACCTTTATATAAAACTCTCTCTTACACATGAGTTTCTGTGGATTTGTTTCTGTAAAGTACCCAGACTAACATACTCAGCAAAAAAAAAAAAAAAAAGAAGTTTTTCCCTGGTATCCATTTATATTGGAAGCAGCCTACATCCTGAAAAAAAATTCCTTTCAATTGATTGGCTTTTTGTAGCAGATCTCATTATGGACGTGATTCCATTGTGTTCAATCTCACTGGAGGGGGTGGAGCATTATTAGGTTTTAACAAAGCCCACATGGAAGAAGAACACCAACCTGTGTGGTCACGAGGTGTCAACAGGATCAGGTATCAGGAATCAGAAAACCCCAAATAAATAACCATTTCAATGTGAACAAGGGGGGTCAGAATGGAGACCTAAAGCCCATCTGTAGACAACTGGACATCCCCTTACAGGAGGGTCACAAGGAAAGGATGAGCCAGCCAGGATGCAGTATAGCACTGATGAAACACACAACATTCCTCTAGTTCTTTAATGCTTCCTCCCCACCACTATCATGACCAGTTCTCTCTAACAAATCTGGCTGAACCAGAGCATGTACACTGGTACAGATAAGAGCTCTCGACACACAGAACTCAGGACAGATAAACCTCTCAGAAACAATAAGGGGAGTAGTGATACTATAAGGGTAGGGGAAAGGTCGGGGAGAGGGAACCAATCACAATGATTGACAGACATACAACCCCCCTCAAGGGGGGCAGACAACAGAAACACGGGTGAAGGGTAAAGGGAGACAGCGATGGTATAAGATATGAAAATAATAATTTATCATTTATCAAGGGTGGGATGGTGGAGAAGGGATAGGTAAAAAGAGGAGCTGATACCATGAACTCAAGTAGAAAGAAAATGTTTTGAAAACGATGATGGCAACTTATGTACAGATGTGGTTAATCCATATGATTTATGGATTTTTATAAGAGCTATAAAAGCCTCCAATAAAATGATTTATAAATAAACAAATAAAACCTTAACTATCACACTTCGTGATTGGTGTGTAACAGACACCCAATAAATGCTTGGTGAACTAAATAGAACGCTAATAAAAGATGAAAACTAAGCTTGGTGAGAGTTATCTCAGGATAGCTGCTTGTTTTGTTTACTTTGGACCCTGGGCAGATGGGCACCTGCTAGTTTGCGTGTTGACACATGGTAGTCGATTCTTCCTGTAAAAGGAGCAGTTTTCTGTTTGGGACATTGTTAGTTAGTCCCTGACACTGTTACTAGAATACACATGCTCATAATTTAAATGAGGTTTATCATTTTTAAATGACTCCAGCTTTTTTCTTTTCTCCCTGATACTCTTCCTGGCCTCTCAGGAACCCCAAGTGCTATGTTTAGGTGTCTAGGCAGGCGTATGACACATGATTTACAAAGATGACTTGAGAGCTCAGAGTAGCATCACATGGGAGCGCTCTCACTGGGGCTGCAGTTCCCTTGCCTTGTCACTGTGCAGGGGAGGAAGTCACCACGAAGTATTTCAACTTGCCTCCTCCTTAAAACGGAGCCACGGTTCCTTTTCATACCTGATCAGCTCTATGAACATTAGGAATGAGCAATATGATCAGTCATCACAAGCTCAGCGAATCTTCTGTTAGGGGCTGGCTGCTCATGTTGTCCAGGCCCAGCTCGTCTCCCAATCTTACCAGTTGAGTCCTTGGATCAACATTATGCACAGGAGAGAGGAGTGCTCTTAGTGGCTAGGGATTGAAAGGAAAAGGTGGGGAGAAAAAGACTTTGGGGTTTTGTGTGGGTTTTAAGGGTCTAGAAGGAACCCTAAGAGAAGCAATCCTGTTTGAGCCTAGTGCCTTAGGCTAGCTAGGTTCTTCAGGGAACTTGAGCCAGTCAAGCAGGGAGATAAGTCAGCATTGACTTGAAGGCACACAACACCAACCTATTTTATTGGATGACTTTGTTCTAAAGATGTGGTCTCTGTAAGTGGAGGGGCTCAAAGCCTGTCTGTACTCTCTGTGAATATCCTCGGAAGAGTTGAGAGAGCCCACAGAGCTTGCTTTGGGAGTTAGGTCATGTGTTTGTCCGGGTAGACTAGAGAAACAAATTCATACACACTCATATATGTATCAGAAAGAGCTTTATATACAAGAGCAATTGAATATTGAGCAATTGGATACTGCCAGCCTGGTCCAGATTAAGTCCATAAGTCTGATATTAGCCCATATGTCCAATACCAATCTATAAAGTCCTCTTCAGACTCATGAAACACATGAAATGATGCCAAATACAGGAAGATCACTGGCCCGTGGGTGGAAAGTCTTGTGGATCCAGTGGCAGTGGAAGCATCTCAGCAGTGGCAGGGGTCTCCACATGGCTCCTTCAGCTCCAGGGCTCTAGTGTAACACCATGTGTCTTCTCCACAGGAATGTCTCATAGGGAGTGTGTGCCCTTCCTCCAACAAGCTATTTATCTCCTTAATGCTTCCAAACAAGGCCATCAAGCTGCTACCTGATTGACAAGCTAAACTCTACCCCTTAACTCTTAAGTCTCAAATTGATAACAGATTATGTAACTACCACAGGTGATCTCTATTGGCACATGACCTGAAATTTCCTATAGGGTTACCCCTAAAGCAGGTTAGGAATGCAAGCGGGGTCTATTATTTAGGATGCTTTTTATTGTCGCTTAATGCCAAGTGGCCTGAAAAAATACAGGGAGTTTATTATTTATTCGTGGATGTCACCGGCAGTCTCGAGACAGGGCTCCCTTTAGGGAAGGCTTGATCTGGTAGCTTATGTAACGCCACTGAGCACCTGTTTTCTTTCTACACCTCCCTCCTCTAATGTGGGTGTCATCCAAAGACTCCAACCAGGGGTACCCTGGCGATTCCGGATTTGACCCTTTAAAAAACATTTCACGCCTTCTTATCACACCATCCACGGGGAGAAAGAAAACAGCACCTCCTATTTCTTATATGAACACTAGGGTGCATTCTCTCTGATGGACCCGATTTCAATAATTGCCGATCGCTGAGCCAATCACTGTGGCCAGTGGATGAGAACCAGGGACCCCAAAGCTCTCAGGAGACAAACAACTGCTCTGACTCCTTCTCAGATGAGACACGGTCTCTCATACCTCTCTTGTTGGCATCTCTGCTTCATTCACTCTTTCTTTCTTCGTACGCATCAACTTTCTCTATTTTTGCCCCAGGTGTGGTGGGAGGAGCCTTCCATATGGTGCTGTGTGTGTTAGGCCTCGGACAGCTGCTAGCCTCGCCAGAGGGCTAGCCCACAGAAGCCGTACTGCTCTTTTAAGCCTCTAGGTTAGGAGTTGCTTGTTTTCATAGCTAGATAAAACCAAAATACAGGCCTTCCCTGGGACTGGACTAGAAGGATCTTCTAGGAGGGGCCTCCAGGAACCCCTTTTTGTTTCTATAGCCTGTTAGTCTGGGTTGACTAGAGAAACAAATCCAAGACACTCATATCTGTATAAGAAGGAGCTTTATATAAAGGAGTAATTGTAAGAGAAAACATCCCAGCCCAGTCCAGATCAAATCCATAAGTCCGATTCTAGCCCATATGTCAAAACCAGTCCATACATTCCTCTTCAGACTTACACAGCACATACAATGACGCTGAAGGCAGGAAGATCACAGGCCAGTGGGTGGACAGTCTTGTGGATCCAGTGGTGATGGAGGTATTTTAGCACTGGCGTGGGTCTCCACGTGGTTCCTCCAGCTCCAAGGCTTTGGCTCCATCAGTATCACTCCATATGTCTGTCAACAGGAATGTCTCACAGGGAGTATATATGTCTGGTCTCCAGTGAGCTATTTATATCTGTCATGCCTCTAAATGAGGTCATCCAGCTGTGGCCTGATTGACAGGCTAGACTCCACACCTTTACTCTTAATAGTCTCAAGTTGACACCAGATTATCTAACTACCACAGACCACCCCTTGTCAACTTGACACTTTCAAACAACTCTTTAGCCATATATAATTTTCAATTAAACAATAAAAAAATCATATCTGCACCTAACAGGATAAAACAAATGCATACAATTGAAAAATGTGCCACTCGCATGTAAACAAAAATTCTTTAAGTTAACAAAACAAAACAATTCTATACTTATGTGAACACCTACACCATGAGCCTATGAACATATTCCCCCACCTACGGAAGTTTGTAAGCCAACCACTTCCCACCTTGATTCGCCCCATTTTGGGTATCCGGTTTCTATACTGTCCACTGACATCAACCCAGGGCTCTGAGGAGACAATCTGATCTTTGATGTGAAGGCTTTTCATTCCAGCAGGAACCTCGTAAAGTCCACATCCATATGCACAGTCAAATCAGGACAGGCCACCCATGACGTCAGCAACAATATGCACCAGTCCACAGGCTCAAATAGCTTCTCTTCATCTGGTCGGGTTCTGGTCAACTCAGTGTGATCTGCCTCACTTACCCTCCACAGGGTGCCCATTGGTCACCTCGCCTTTAGACCATGTTCCCCATCACTGTGCATCCACGTGTTTACTGCCCCATCAATGGTCCAGTAGGAGGGAAAGAGTTCTTCACAATGCAAGCAGGATGTTTTGTTGTCTTTTTTTTCTTTTCTTTTCATCATTTTATTGGGGGTTCGCACAACTCTTATCACAACCCATGCATCCATCCATTGTGTCAAGCACATCTGTACATTTGTTGCCATCATCATTCTCAAAACATTTTCTTTCTACTTGAGCCCTTGATATCAGCTCCTCATTTTCTTCCCCCTTCTTCCTCTGTTTTGTTGTTCTTATTGTTAGGCACCATCCAGTTGTGTCCAATGCATAGTAATTCTATGTCCAACACGGCACAGTATTGCCCAGTCCTGCTTTATCCTCACAATCGGGATGTTTGAGCTCATTGTTGCAGCCACCATGTCCATCCCTCTGGCTGAGGGTCTTCCTCTTTTCCACTAACCCTCTACTTGACCAAGCATAGTATCCTTTTCCAGCGGCTGGACTGGTGACACATCCAAACTACGTGGGACGAAGTCTCACCATCCTCACGTCTAACGAGCAATCTGGCTGTCATTCTTACAAGACAGATTTATTTGTTCTCTGGAAGTCCAGGAGACTCTCAATATTCTCTGCCAACTCCAGAATTCAAAGGCATCAACTCTTCAGTCTTTCTCAGTCACAGCTTTTACATGCATAAGAGACCATCGAAAATGCCCCCGCCTAGATCTGGCACTCTTTAGCCTCAACACGACATCATTGCGCTTTAAAACTTTCAACAGATGTTGTGCAGCCGATTTGGCCAGTGCAGTGCCCCGATGATTTCATGGCTGTCGTTTCCATGAGCATTGGTGGTAAATCTCAGTAAAATGGATTTACCTTCGACCTTTTCTCAGCTTATCCTGGTGTTGGGTTTGGGTTTTCATCACATGGAGTTGTCGTACAGACTGAAGGCTGTAGTTTGATCTTCTCCCGCCACAGTTCAAAATAGTTCTAGTACATAATAAGCCTTCTGCTATCCCGATGCCACATCCTTCTTCATAATCTGCAGCTTCAGGGTGGACTAGGAAGAGCAAAAATACCAACCCGGAGTCAGATTACCCAGTACCCAAGGTTAGCCTGGATTTAATACTTGCGCTTACTTACTCGTTGATCGTGAACAATTTCACATTCTGCACCACATCAAAGCTTCTGCATCTGGGAATGGCCGCCTTTGGTCTTTGTCCCAAACCCACAACACCTTGTTATAAAACCAAAGCCTCTTTTCAAATTCATAATTCCTGTCAGGGACACAACATCAAGTCATCAAGATAAGCACAGGCTTGCTTGTACTGACTTATGTCTGGTGATAGTTTCGCCACAGATTAGTAAGTAAGCATATATAAGCCTGTGCTTACTGGGGAGTCTGCCCCTGAATATACCTGACAGTCAGAGAAATGAGTGTCCATCTTGTTTTGTTTGGTGCTGCTTATAAACAGAGCCATAGAAATACTCTGAGGTCTTAAGCTCTTACTTGTGAAATAAATACCATTGCAATGAACTGATCTGAATTAAACAGAGAAAACAGCCTGTACCATCTGTGACCCACACTTCTTCGGTTGGCCTTTTCGAGAACACACGCACGCACACCAAACCACAGGAGAATTACCTATTTAGTGCAGATTAAATAAAGCAATCTCGAGTTAACCTACCAGGTTGGCATAACCTAGCCAGGACAGAGTCACCAAGTCAGGACCCAGCACACCTACTCTGAGAGTGGACTGACTGTGCGCACAGCCACTAAGTACTCCAAGGTCAGAGGCAAGATGGGCACATTTTCCATTTATGAAATGGGCCTCAAGGCAGTTGTTCCTGTCTAGGACACTTCTGTCCCAAAGAGGACCCTGGACAGTACCTGGGGGTGTGTTTTGTTGCCATGACTGATGATCAGGGGAGAGTGCTACTGGTATGTAGTGCATAGAGGCCAGAGATGCAACTGAACAGCCTACCGTGCACAGAACAGTTCCTTAGCTTCCTCCCCGAAAACAAACAACAAAAATTGCTTGGTCCAAAATGTCAGTAATGAAGAGTTTGAGACATTCTGGATTGATGGAATCAGAATTTCCAGAAAGTATAGTAGTCACAAACACCTCGAGCCCCAGCACAGCTTTGTGTCTAACACGCTGAGATAGTTCAGGTTTATTGTGCCAACCTGGCCCATAAACACATGTCGGATTAATTGGAGGGCGAAGGGATAAATGGCTCGGTGAGCCTCACGTTTCAAATTCTCAGGTCTTTTGCTCTCTGGTGGTCAGACCAGGGTGCAGCTGCCTTAGCCAGTTCCCTGCATCAGCTGGCAAGACTCACTTCCTGCAAGACATCCCTGAGGGAAGCCACATGGACCTACCCTGATGCAGCCCTGGGTGCTGGAGCAGCCATGTGGAGACCCCTGCCAGCGCTGAGATGCTTACATGCTCCCTGATTCAGCTTTCCTCCTGTAATCGGCTTTATTGTGTGTGTTTTGTGAGATGGAGGAGGACTTTGTAAATCAGTGTTGGACATATGGGCTAATGTTGGACTTATGGGCTTGGACAGCACTGGGTTGTCCAATGCTTTCTTAATGTACACTTACCCTTTATGTAAAACTCTCTCTAAACTATATATATAAGTTTCTATAGATTTACTTCCCTAGTTTACCCAGACTAACACACAGCCACTCAATCAATTCATCGGAGTGAAACAGAGCATAGCAGAGCTGTCCCACAGGGATCATAGGCTATAATCAGGGCGGGACCAGTCACCAGATCTGTTCCCCGACAGAGGCACTGGCAAATAGAAACCACTGACATTTTTGGTTAGAAACCAAGTTTTGGTTAACAGCCTTGTTTAGCACCGTAACCAGGCTGTAAAGTCTCATTGGTCAACAGCAATCTGATTTCAAGGTATTGACTGTGAAAAAAGTAAAAACATACCCTGGCATAAAGATTTTCACTTGACTGCCTTGAGTAGAGTTTGTTGCAGTCAAAACGTTGAACCAACCCAAGGGTCTATCAGCTGGTGAGTAGATAAACCAAATGTGGCACCTGCTGCCGCTGCTCTTGGTAGACGTCGTCAAGTCAATGCTGACCCGTAGTGACCCTGCGTACAACAGAACGGTCCTGCTCCAGCCTCACATCTCTGCTTATGTTTGAGTCCATTGTGACAGCCATGGTGTCAAGCCATCTCATTGAGCACCCTTTTTCCCTGATCTTCTCTACCAAGCTTGATGTCCTTCTCCAGGAAGTGGTCTCTCCTGATACCGTGTCCAAACAAGGCGAGACCAGGTCTCACCCACCTGGCTTCCCAGGACCATTCTGGCTCTCCTTCCTCCAAAGATCGATGTGTCTGCTCTTCTCACAGTCCATGGTGCTTTCAGTGTTTTTGCCAACACCACAGTTCAAATACATCCATGCCTCGCCCGTCGTCTTTGTTCATTGCCCAACTTTCACACACACAAGAGGTGCTTAAAAATACGAAAGCTTTGATCAGGGACACTTTAGCCCTCAAAATGGCAACCTTACTCCTTCAGGAGTTCTTGGGCAGCAAAGTTGCCCAATACAGCACGCAGTTTGAGTTCTTGCCTGCGGCTTCCCTGAGCATTGATTGTGGGTCCAAGCAAAATGAAATCCGTGACCACGTCCATCTTTTCGGTTGATCATGACCGTCTACTGGTCCAGCGTGAGGATTTTTTTGGTTCGTCCACACTGACTTGCAATCCAGATGGAGTGCCACCAAGCTTTGATTTCCATCAGCAAGTGCTTCAAAGGCCTCCTTGCTTTCAACAAGCCCGAGGCTGACATCCGGCTTTTAATTAGCCCGCTCCAATCTGGACACCACATTCCGCTTCAGACAGCCCAACCTCTTACATAATTTGCTCAGCCTACAGACTGAGTAGCATGCAGCAACAAAATATTTCCATTACTGTTTGCTATGGTTGAGTGGCAGCTCACAGCAACCGCGTCTACAACAGAAAGAGACGTTCACCATGCCCGGGATCAGACTGGACCATTGTGATTCTTAGGATTCTTATAGATGGATGATTAGAAGCAGATCACCCGGCCTTTCAACTTTATCCTTCTTAGTTGGAAAGCCCTCCTAAAACCAGTTCAATATCACACCAACACACAAACCTCCATGGACAGGTGGGTTGAGGTTGTGCACGAAGTTCATGGACCAGAAGCACACCGAAGTCTTCCAGTGGAAGATGAGAATTCTGCTCCTGAGCCTCCACTGTGAGGATCCTGTAGGGTGCTCCCTCTCTCCCAACAGCTTCCGCCAAATAGTCTCGAGGGATTTGCGAGGGACCCATTCAACCATCGATTTCAGCACACATGAAACAGGAAATAGGAGAGCGGGGAAGAATTGATTTTCTCACCCCTGAGAGCTGGCTGTTTGTTATTTAGGATAAAAACACTTGTGAAGAAGGAACAGTGGATTGAAACATCAACATACTTTGTGCTCGCTGCAGACAGAACAAGAGCGTGCCTGAAACGTGACCAATTTCCTGGGCATACAAGCTTGCCCACCACCAGGAAGACATTTATCTTTCAATCAGTGTGCTGCGTGGGTGTATTTTTAGAATTGAGGTTTCTCATTAAGGGGTGCTATGGTTTGCAGATGAGCGCTATTCCAAGGTAAGTAGTCTCTCTGCTCCCCATTAAAAGGGTTTGACAAGAAGCCTTTGTAGAGGAAGGCTGGGGTTCCTTCTGAGGGTGCCGTGTCCAGCCCACCTCCCTGTTCCAAGTACAAGCAGTTTCCAGCGCAGACAGAAAGGTAAGGCATCTGCGATTCTGCCCTGGTTTGTTCGCTCTGTCTAATGAAGATCCGTCACGGGACAAGGCACCATTAAAACGTGAAGTGTATTGGAAATATTCGCAGCAGCGGTCGAAGGCTGCGGCAGATGCAAGTGTAGCTCTCCATGGTGATTTATGGAACCTTGTGGTTTTCCGAGTCGCTGGAATGTCTCTCTACTCACCGATGCTGGTAAATGACACAAGAGCAACCCTGTAAATTATTCCTGGCTTGCATGTTGTTATGGTGTTTAAACAGGCTTCAGAAGAATCTCTGGAGTAAGTCTAAGAAGAAAGGGCTGGCCATCTCCTTCTGAAATCTGCCAGCGACAACTCTGGACATCACAACAGTTCGATTAACACCTGATGAAGGGGATGCTCGGTAAGGTCCCCCGGAGCTGAGGGGTGACTTCACAGCAGCTAACCACATGACCCCTCGGTCCGTGGTATTTTCGATCGCCTCATCTACATGTGAAGGTTGGACAGTGAATCAGGAAAGACCGAAGAAGAATTGATGTATTTGAACTGTGGCCCTGGAGAAGGCTATGGAAAGTGCCATGGACTGCTAAAGGAGAAACCTATCTGTCTTGAGAAAGCACTACAGCCAGGGCATTCCTGAGGGACAAGGAGGGCAAGACCAATCTTGCCAGGAGAGACCAATCCCCGGAGAAGGCCATCATGCGCTTGATGAAGTGGAGGGGTCGTCAGGAAGAGGAAGGCCCTTGATGAGATGGGTTGACACAGCGACTGCCACAGGGACTCCAGCTTAGGAACAAAGGTGAGGCTTGCTCGGGACCAGGCAGTGCTGCATTGTGTTGTGCATAAGGTGGCTCCAGGCTCTACTCAATGGCATGTCGTCCTAACGACCGACAGCAGCAGCGGCGATAATAACAGAGGACCATTCCCTCTTGCTAGTCTATTTTTTTCCTCTTGCTAGCCTTTTGAAACAGGAAGAGCCTTGTCCACCCTTTGAAGCAGCCAGGACTCAAAGAGGAGGACAGAGACAAGTCAAAGACCCCGAAGGAGGAGAAAGCAGTTGGGGTCCACTTCTTCCACAGCCCCACTCTCGTTCTTGATCTCCACCCCAGGCTGTATGGTGGCTCTGAGGCTGCCCAGGGTTGGGGCTGTGCCTTCACCCTTCTCTCTGAAAAAATGGAGACCTCCCTCTAGAGCAGCAGATCTCCATCTTCCTCACGCCGCCACCCTTGCACACAGCTCATGTGGTGGTGACCCCCCACCATAAAATTATTTTCATTGCTAGTTCATCACTGTCATTTTGCTGTTGTGATGAATTGGGTAACTCCTGTAAAAGGGTTGTTTGATCTCCCAAAGGGGTCGCGACCCACAGGTTGAGAACCGCTGTTCTAGAGGAAAGGCTTGTGGCATGTCTCCACCAGGGTGGCCATCGTGACCAGGATAAACACTCCCGTGGGCAGAGGACTTGCTGGTGACTCTCTCAGCTTATGGTTTCTTTCTTGGCTACTGTCTCATATTTATTTGGAGAATATGTAGCTTTTAAATTTCTTAAGGCTCTGTCCCACCCCCCCTCCAAAAGCCAAAGTTGGGGGCAATTGAACTGCATTCTAACTAGCTATCTAGTATCTATTTATCTAGGTTATTCATTCATTTATTTATTCCAAAACCATTTTATTGGGAGCTAATACAGATGTCAGGTCATTCCATAGCTGCAGCACATTAAACAGCATTGGACAGTTGCTACGACAACCAATTTCCAAACATTCCCTTCCTTCGTGGTCGCCTTGATGTCATCTCCCTTGGGCCCCCCCACCCCCACTATAACCCCCAGGAACCCTTATTCTACCTACTGTCTCTATAGGGTCATTGATCCTGGGTTTCATATACCGAAAACCAGAAACACATGTAACCAGCATTCAAGAGGATTACCCCCAAGGACAAAATACATCCAAGATAAACCCCAATATCAAAAGAATGCTAAAACATAGAAAATGTTAAAAACAAAACAAAACAGATGAGGCCCAGTGTGCACCAGGGAGGGGTTTAGCTGATGAGGTTTAAAGTGTGCAAGTCAGGTTTATCCTGTTGCTCTCCTGTAGTCATCTCTCCAGTGCACTCTGGTAACCAGTTTCCTTCCGTCCCTCTACTGTGGATAGAGGGAAATCACTGGAGGCTTCTTTCCTGTGCAGCAACGAAGGGAATACCAACTGAAATGTTTCAATAAGTGGATACAGCGCAGGAGGGACTCACTCATGTGTGCCAAGAAACAGCTACTGGGCCAGCTGACTGGAAGAGATCCATACTTCGGACACATGGTCAGGAGGGACGGGTCCCTGGAAAAGTACAGCGTGCTTGGTAGAGTCCAGGGTGAGTGAAGCAGAGGAAGACCTGACTTCATCAGATGGAGGGCCCTCGTGCCTGCAATGGTGGCCTCCAACTTAGCCTTGATTGTGAGCAGGATCCAGGGCCAGGTAGGGTGTGGTTCTGTTGCACATAGGGCCATTATAAGTTGGACCTCACTTGATGGCACCTGATGTAACAACACAGCCCATCTTTATTGTTTCTACTGCTCTTTGCTGGTTGAGTTTCTTTCTAAGAATATAATGGTTTGTTTTTCCTGGAATGGAATCTCTTCTTCTGACCATGATACAGAACAGCTTTCCATTATCTTAGTAACAACCAGTAAATATTTCAGGAGAAAAGATTCCATCTTATTGGACCTCCCCCCCCCCCACCTGAACTCTCATTCATTCTAATAATTGCTTTGATGAGTCTCTTGGATTTCCTAGGTTCACAGTTCTATCATCTGCAAATAACGATAAGGTTTCACCTTTTCTAAGAGGACATATTCCTTTTTCTTATTTCGGTAATCCCTGGCATTTCGGGAAAGGGATTGGAAAAGAAGAGGCAGAGAGAGAATAAAATGAAGCAGGCAAGAATGAATTAAGTGGACATCTTGGAATTTAGCTGATCTGTGAGCTGGGGGCTGAGGCAGTGGGAGAACTTCTACTGGAGTCCATTTGCCATGTCTGGAGACTGGTAGGCGGGCCCAACTTTTAACTCTTTTTTTTTTTGGTCTTCGCTTCAAACAGCAGAGGACCTTTAAAGGAAGATAAGTGGCGGAAACCCATCTGAATAGTCTTTGTAAAAGCATGGATTTCTGAATCAGACATGGACCTTGCCTTTCTGGGCATCGCTAGCTAAATAAAGGTCTCCTTTCCATGTCTGTTGGTTGGACATGCATGAAAATGGGGGATGCACTTGCAGTGACCCAATATTACCACTAGATAGCGCTTCTGCTTCGGTGAGGCAAATTGTGGCCTAAGCAATGGTGCTTTACCAAAAGACCCATCCTTTTGCAAAACCTTTTACCGTGGGGTAGGTTTCGAAATAGAAAGACAAGTAGAAGTGACTCAGAGGATTTCCAAAGAGGTTTGCCTCTTTTGGAGGCAACTGCTATATCCCCCGCACCCCCACCCCAAGGCTCAACAGGTGGGTTCAAACTACTAACCATTTTGTTTATCAGTCAAGCTACCACAACTCCCGGACGCCATAATGGTGTTTGAGGTGGTTTCAAGATTAGCAAGCCACTAATGGACAGAATCTTAAATGAAAGAGCCTGGAGTGAGATATAGGTGTTCATGAGGCAGCATGGGCTGGCAGAATGTCTGTATTTTATATGAGAAGGTGCTACTGCCAAACCAGGAAATTAAAAATAGCTAGGTTCGGTGATACTTACATTGGATGAGGAGCTGCTCTTGATATTTTATGGACTAGCTTACAGTTTGGCTTGAAGACCGAAGACCAAAATTTTAAATGACTGCTAAACCTGTGAAAATAACAAGAAACTAAACCCACTGCCCTCGAGCCAATTCCTACTGTTGGTGGCATATCCCACATAGGGTCTCTGGGGAGGAGGGGCCTTTCCAGGAGCAGACAGCCTCATCTCTCTCCTGCGGGGAGGCTGATGGGTTGGAATCCCTGATCTTCTAGTCTGCGGTCCAATGCTTACCCAGCAATACCACCAGGTCCCCTTGGAAACCATGGGGCAGTTCCTCCGTCCTGCAGGGTTACCATGAGCTGGAATTGAACCAATGGCAGTAGTTGTTGTTATTGTTACTGCCAGGCACACGGAGAGACAAAGATGGGAAACAAGACATAGTTAGCAGCCAAGTGGTTTGGAAGCAAGGTCTGGTGCATTGGCTTGTGTTTCCCACAAAGATATGTTTAAGTTCTAACCCTGTGGACAGGGTGGGGGACGGGGAGGTCTGTGGATGTGACTTTGTTGTGAAATAGGGTTCTCTGCAGATGTCGTCACGCTAGTGTGAGGTGGTCTCTTTCTGAGAGGCAGGAGAAAGATTTGGACATGGAAGCCAGACGCACAGAGTGAAGAAGGCTGTTTGGAGACGACAGCAAAGATGAGAGTGAGGCAGCTACAAGCCAAGGAATGGCAGGGGCTGCTAGGAGCTGCTAGAAGCTAAGGAGAGAGGCATGGGATGGAATCTTCCTCAAAGCCCCCCAGCTGAAAACTTAATTTAGAACTTCTGGTCTTCGGACTATGAAAGAAGAAATGCCTGTTGTTTGAAGCCGCCAAGTTGGTGGTTAGATGTTTGTTTCTTAACTTTTTTTTTGCTGTGAATTTGGTGAAGCTTTATAGAGATCGCCCATTGTCCATTCAACAATTCATAAACATTTTGTCTCTTCCCGTTTATTGCAATCAATGTAGCATTCTTACCCCACTTCTTTCTTTCCTAACCCTTCTAAACGGTGACCTTCTGATCTCAAATGGTTGATTGTTCTACGCATGCTTACCTCTCTAGTGCTGTTGTTTCCTTTAGAGATCTGTCTATTGCTTGCCTGAACATTGAGCCACGCAGGTAGGTAGGTTCAGTCCTGTAGTCTCGGGGGAGGGGGGTTCCACCAGTCTCTATCTGGTCAGTAAGCCTGGTCTCCTTTATGCTTTTGAAGTCTGTTCACATTTTTAAATCTCACTTTATCCAGGACTGTCTCATGCGATCCTTTCACAGCAGTGGATCCTGCAGCTTCTGATCTCAGGGTTGTGGATACTGATGTTCTTGGGATCCATCAGTCTGTGTGTCTAATGGTTACTAAGTATCTTTGATTTTCATCCTTCTTTGCCCCAGATGGGGAGAAACAGTCATACCTTAGATGCAATCCGAATTAGTACCCTCCAAAGTGGGGTGTACAACTCTCTTTGTAGATTGTGCAATGCCGACTGACCTAGGTCCAGACCCACCCGGCCCGGAGTCTCATTCTCTCAAAGTGTTTGGTTGTGTCTAATAAGTTTTCATAACTTTGTCCCCCTGTGTAGTCCACGCATTCATGGCTACATTTGCAAATACTTTGGCAAATGTCCTTTGTCAAACCTACATCAGTTCCTGGGTAGATTCCCATGGTCAGTCTGCACGCCTGCCCATGCCTCAACTCATAGATCATCACTGCAGGGTTGCGTTTAGATAGCAGTACTCACCTCTGTGGCCTTTAACTCTTGCACTCCCCCTTCCAGTGTTTTCTCATGCTGTCCCCCCCCACCCCAACACCCGCCCTGGTCATTATTTGTTGGCCTCCCTCATTGTATATTGATTTCCCCTTCACCCAAGTTAACACCTGTCTACTACCCTCTCCCCTTCCTTTCCCTCCCACCCTTGATAACCATCAAAGAATGTTTCTCTTAGTGTGGAAACCTTCTCGACTTGTTACTGTACTGGTTGTGTTAGGCTGGATTCTCTAGAGAAGCAAAAACCGGCGACACTTTTCTATGTATAGAAAGAGATTTCTATCAATAAATGGCTATCGTAGAAGTCGGTAAGTGCAGTCTGGTTCGAGTCTGAGGATTAGATGTAAGCGGAAGGCTTCTCCTGTCTCCTGTAACTGCCGTGTCTTACAAAAAGGATGCAAGGTGATGGAACAGGAAGACCACAGGCTGGTGGATGCCAAGCTGAATGAATCCCACATCAGTCAAATGAATCCCAGGTCAGTCGATTGCTAATGGCTCCTGGGATCAGCAGGAGATCAAAGAACCAGAGGCAGGATCCAACCCAGCAGTAGAAGTGAGTGAGCTTCTACAGGCTGTCAATGTACACTAAGAGTAGGCCACACCCTGAATTAAACCTCTTTTTATCATCTCAAGGCTGTGACCAGATGAAGGAGATCTGTCAGAGCCCTGGGGGCATTGTGGGCCATGTATTCGGCTGCTAACCATAAGTTTAGCAGCGGGAAAACCATCAGCTCCCCAGCAGGAACACACTAGGTTAGGTCATATCATCTCATCCAAGTTGACATAAAACTCACTATTAGTACAGTAGTCTCGTAGGATATTTTTATCTCTTTTGTTATTGACTAATTTCACTCCCCATAATGTCTTCCACGTGCATTCACGTTCTGAGGTGTTTCACAGACGGCTGTCACTCTGTAACGCTGCAGAGTCCACTGTGTGCACTTACCACCGGTGGTTTATCCATCCTTCCATTGACGGACACGTAGGCTGCTTTCATCTTTCTGCGATTGTGAACCGTGGGGGTGATGCACATGAGCGCGCCTCTCTCCATTTGGGTCCCAGCTCTTGTTTCTCCAGGATAGCTGCCAAGTCGAGGGATGACTGGGTCGTTTGGTGTTTCTATTTTCAACTTTTTGAGGAAGCATTTGTGGCTAGTTTGATAGCGGCCACGGGAAACTCATGTAACAGATTAGAGACCAACAGAGCTGTGGTCTCAAGTACAGCTGGGGATGGCGCTCAGCAGCCCGCTCCTTTTAGGGGCTATGACTGTCACAAGGGGGTCTTCCCCATACATGCACCTCCGAAATAGAGCTCTCCGGGCTCTCATGAGAAGTGATACCGGGGGAACTTGTGTCTTAGCTGCCCTGTGTCTGGCTCGGAAGTGATTTGGTTCAGGATCCACTCCACCGTGCGACGGCCCTGTCCACATAGCCAAGTAAATCTTATTTCCCCATGGGACCCTGGGACCAGGTGCAGGAAGAAGGCTTCCAGCAGGTCTTTGTTGGGGGAGGACACGATTCTGGTTCTCACTGCATCGGCCAGCTTCTCTCGGCAGCCCCACAAAGAGAGCTGAGCTAATTGGCAATGCAGACTCTAAGAGCTCTTCCCCTCTCAGAAGTGACGGAGTCAAGAGCACGCTGACGGCAAGGGTAGAAAAGTGCAGCACTGTAACACTGCCCAGGACACCAGCCCTGTTCACGTTAAAGCTTGGGCCTGCAAAGAACGGTTAGCCCTTAGTCCAGGGGTCCTCAAACTTTTTAAACAGGGGGCCAGTTCACTGTCCCTCAGACCTGTTGGAGGGCTGGACTATAGTTTAAAAAATATGAAAAAAATTATGCACACTGCACATATCTTATTTTGAAGTAAAAAAACCAAATGGGGCTAAAACACCCGGCGGGCCGGATAAATGTCCTTGGTGGGCCGCATGTGGCCCGCGGGCTGTAGTTTAAGGACCCCTGTCTTAGTCATTAGGAAAGGCTACCTGACCTCGTCTATTCCTAACTCCGTTAGCCTTGCAGACTCTGGTAGGCAGATGAATAGCCCCTAAAGATGTCCAGGTCCTGGTTCCCAGACTCTGTCACCACGGGACCTGACGGGCCAAAAGGGACTTTGCAGATGGGGGAGGTTATCCTGCATGACTGAGGTGGGCAGGGTGTCATCACGACTGTCCTTATGAAAAGGTGGTGACAGGAAAGAAGGTAGAAGTTTGATAATACAAGCAGATGAGAGAGTGATTGATTGATTGATGTTCAGATGACACATGCATCTTGGAATTGGGGCAAGAGGACATGAGCCAAAGCATGAAGGCTAGCGTCTGGAAGAGACAGAGAAATGTCCCTAGCTCCTTAATTTAAAATTGCCCGTCCTTCCCTGCACCCTGTGCCCTCTCCTGCTTCATTGTCCTCCACTGCACGGCTCACCATCCGGCTTGGTGCGGGCTGTGTTCCGTTTTTCTTTCTGTCTCTGTCTGTAGTGGATGACTTCAGAAGGCAAGGACTTCCACGCACCTCAGCACAGCGAGTGTGAGGCTGTAATGCGAGGCTTTAATGTCAGCGCCTCAGGTGCAACCACTGTAAAGTGGCCTCCGTTTCCTGGTGGCCGCCGTGTGTCAAAGTAGAGCTGAGCTCCACCGGCTTGCCAGGGGCTGGTTTTTGTGAAGTAGACAGCCTGCTCTCTCATCCCGGGCACCTCTGGGTGGGCTCTGTTAGCAGCTGCATGCAATCGCAATTTGCACCAGTGGGTGACCGTAGAAGAGGTATCGAAGAGAAATGATAAACAGATCAACCAGAAGGGCAGACAGTCCGTTTTCAAACAAGTGTTTTTATTACACCCTGAACACACACACACACACACACACACACACACACACACACACACATACACACACACACACACACACACACACACACACACACACACACCTGAAAGCTGTAAGTTCGATTTAATCACATTTCCAGGATGAGGTACTTGCCCCGTGGGAGCTCAGCCAAAGTCTGACTCACAGTTTATAATAAATGCATGCTTTCCATCAAATTTCTGAGGTTTACGTTCATCGAGTCTCGTAGACATCAGTTCTCAATATGTTGAAGACCCAGAGGGAGGTCACTGGACCGTGGAAGGAACTTGATATTATTTTCTAGTTGTCCACGGAGAACAATTGATATGAATCAGCTGCTCGAGTCTCTGTATTACTCTTGGATTGAGGATGGCCAAAACCAAACCCATTGCAATCAACTTGATTCTGACCTGTAATGAACCTAGCGGACAGAGTAGGACTGCTTCTACGGGCTTCTGAGACTGTCGATCTCTACAGGAGCAGAAAGCCTCATCTTTCTCCCTTGGAGCATCTAGTGGGTTTGAACTGTCGACCCTGAGATTTGTAGCCCAATCCCCAAACCCTTGTTTCACTTAGGTTCCTGAGGATTATCAGGCACTCCTGAGGTCAATGGGTTAAAGGATAAGAGGTGTTTCACAGTTTCTAACATTCTTGAAGGAACACAACTGTCATGCCAGAGTGTCGAAGAAAAATGGTCTAGAGACAAATGGCAGGAAGGCTAATTGCTGTCTAATTGAGTTTTGAAATTTTTAATTTCCTGTTTTAAAGGTCAAAGAAGGGGAGTGGGGGGAAGCAACCACAGGTAGCACATCATTCATTTACAACATAGGGGCAATCTTTGTAAATGAATGATATCAGAAAAGAGTTACAGTAATCCATTAAAACTGTCCTGGCATGCAGCAGCTGGGAAAATGTATTTTAATCTGTGAATTCCATTGGTTTAAAGAAAGTACCTTGAATGTATTCACTGGGGATTTTCGTGTCACACAGTGACTGTCAGCCTGGGGCTGTCTTGCTACCCACGGGCTATTTGGCAGTGTCCAAAGACAGTTTGGGTTATCATGATAGGAGGGAGGCTGTGGGCTAGTGGTCCGGCAGCACCCAGTGGGTGGAGGCCACCCACGATGTGACTAAACACCCTACAGTACACGGGACAGTACCCGCCGCAACAAAGATTTAACCCACTGCCACGGAGTGGATACCACATCATGGAGACCATATATTAGGGTTCTAAGGCTTTGTAAATCTTTACGGGATCAGACAGCCTCATCTTTTTACCAAGGAGTGGTTGGTGGGTTCGAAGTGCCAACCTTGTAGTTTGCAGTCCGATGCTCATCCTCAGATGTCAACATTACTGGAGATGAAGTTGATAAACTCTTGAGTGCCAATGATGTTTCTTATTTACATACTGGCTTTATATTTTTTCGTTTTTACATTTTATAATTTGGTTTTGCGGACACATAAAGGTTGCCCTAGAAAAGTGTACAAATCAGTGGTTTGTGGTATAGCGCCTGACCCAAGTTCATGGCTTTTTCAATTGGCTCACATGCATGCAAAAGTTGGACTTTGAGTAAGGAAGACTGAAGAAGACCCAATGCATTTGAATTGTGGTGCTGGTGAAGAATATTGAAAATACCACGGCCTGCCCACAGAGCCAACAAATCTATATTGGAAGAACAGCCAGAATGTTCCTTAGAGGCAAGAATGGCGAGACTTTGTCTCACATATTTTGGACATATAGTTAGGAAAGACCAGTTCGTGGAGAATGACACTGAGATAGTTAGTTTATTGTGCCAACCTGGCCGATAAACACATGTGGGGTTAATTGAAGAGCAGAGAGATAAATGGCTCGGTGAGCCTCGCCTTTGTAGTTCTCTTGACCAGGGTGCAGCTGTCTTAGCCAGTTCCCTGCTTCAGCTTGCAAGGCTCACTTCCTGTGAGACATCCCTGAAGAGAAGCCACATGGACCTACTACGATGTAGCCCTGGGCGATGGAGCACCTGCGTGGAGACCCCTGTCAGCGCTGACATGCTTACATGCTCACTGACTCAGCTTTCCCCCCAAAGTTAGCCTAATTTCATCTCTTTTGTGAGATGGAGGAGGACTTTGTGGATTGGTGTCAGACGTATGGGCTAATGTTGGACTTGTGGACTTGGACAGCACTGGGTTGGGATCTTTTCTTGATGTACACTTACCCTTTATATAAAACTCTCTCTTATACTTATGAGTTTCTGTGAATTTGTTTCTCTAATGTACCCAGACTAACACAGACACTGTGCTTGGTAGATCAGAAAAGAGGAAGATTCTGAAAAAGATTGATGAACACATACAAGAATCTATATATAGCCTTCTCCCTGGGGGATGGACAGCAGAGAAGAGGGCGGGAAGAGACATTGGACAGTGTAACATATGACAAAATAATAAAAATTTATGAATGATGAAGGGTTCATGAGGTAGGGGGGAGTGGGGAGGAAGGGGGGAAATGAGCTGATATTAAGGGCTCAAGTACAAAGCAAAAGTGTTGAGAATGATGATGGCAACATATGTACAAATGTGCTTGACACAATGGATGTATGTATGGATTGTGATAAGAATTGTACGAGCCCCCAATAAAATGATTTTTTTAAAAAGATTGATGACCACAGTAGTTGCAACAATGAATTCAAGCATAAGGACCATTGTGAGAGTGACACAGATACGATATGCTACCATAAAGCTCCAAAAATAAACGTCATCTCCATTAGCGGTCATGCCCCACTCTCCTCTACCTTTAGCTCTGCCAACAACTAAGCGACTGCCCGTCTCTGTGGGTTTGCCCATCAGAGCCCCTCATATCAGTAGGATCTGTCCTTGGGTATCAGGCTGGTGTCACTGAGCAATATGCTTTTGAGCCTTACCCATGTTGTACCATGAGCAACAGTGCTTTCTTTGTGTGATGGAGTCATATACACAGACCACATTGTGGTTATACTTTCATTCCTTAATGGGCATGTGGATGATTTTCACTTTGGGCACTTAGTGGTGCAATTCACATCCATGCACACGCGTGGGGAGGACATGTTTTCCCTCTTTGGTCACTCTATGCTTCACGTTCAGCATATCTGCCAAACAGGACCCTTTGACATGACCACCAGCAGTAGGGACATTAGTAACCCCTCCACATGCCCCCCTCCAGTTTTGTATGGTCTAGCTCTTTAATAATAGTCATCCTGCGGTCTCACCTACGTCAAGATGTCACATGACTTGCTGCGTCGGAACAGATCCGTTGCGCAGGACCCTTTGAAGGTGTGGAAGATCAAAGACATCCCTCTGAAGAGTAAGGTGTGCCTGCCCCAACCCTTGATATTCTCCATCACCTTGTGTACACACTAGAGCTGGACCTTGAATAAGAAAGATGGAGGACTCGATGCATTTGAATGAGTCACCAGGGAAGCACAGTGAAAATACTGGGGACATCCAGAAGAACAAACAAACCTGGGTTAGAGAAGTACAGCCAGAGTGCTCCTTAGAAGTGAGGATGGTCCCTTACAGCAGGGTCACGGGGAGGAGATGAGCCAGTCAGGGTGCAGTAGAGCAACAATGAAACATACAACTTTCCTCTAGTTCCTAAATGCTTCCTCCCCCCTCACTATCATGATCCCAATTCTGCCTTACAGATCTGGCTAGACCAGAGTTAGTATTAAGGTAGCAGATGGACATTGGGCCTCCACTCAAGTATTCCCTCAACAAGAACACTTTGTTCTAATAGCCTGGCATTTCATGATGCTCACCTTCCTAACATGCTAAAGACAAAGCGGGTGCATAAGCAAATGTGGCGAAGAAAGCTGATGGTGCCCGGCTATTAAAAGATATAGTGTCTGGGGTCTTAAAGGCTTGAAGGTGAACAAGCGGCCAGCTAGCTCAGAAGCAACAAAGCCCACATGGAAGAAGCACACCAGCCCGTGCCATCACGAGGTGTTGAAAGGATCAGGTATAAGGCATCATCAAAAAAAAAAAAAAATCTTATCATAGTGAATGAAGAGGAAAGTGCAGAGTGGAGACCCCAAGCCCATTTGTCGGCCACTGGAGATTCCCTCACAGAGGGGTCTAGGGGAGGAGATGAGTCAGTCAGGGTGCGATGTAGCACCGATGAAAAATACAGCTTTCCCCCCGTTCCTAAATGCTTCCTCCACCCGCCCCCCAACTACCATGATCCGAATTCTACCTTGCAAGTCTGGATAGAGCAGAGGTTATACACTGGTGCATATAGGAGTTGAATTCACAGGGAATCCAGGGTGGATGATAGCTCCAGGACCAGGGGTGTGAGGGGCAATACTGGGAGAGTAGAGAGTGAGTGGGTTGGAAAGGGTGAACCGATTACAAGGATCTACATGTGACCTTCTACCTGGGGGATGGACAACAGAAAAGGGGGTGAAGGGAGATGCAGAATAGGGCAAGATATGACAAAATAATAATTTATAAATTATCAAGGGCTCATGAGGGAGGGGGAAGTGGGGAGGGAGGGGGAAAAAAAGAGGACCTGATGCAAAGGGCTTAAGTGGAGAGCAAATGCTTTGAAAATGATTAGGGCAAAGAATATACTGATGTGCTTTATACAATTGATGTATGGATTGTGATAAGAGTTGTATGAGCCTCTAATAAAATATTTTTTTTAAAAAAAGAAGTGAGGATGGTCTCTTACAACAGGGTCGCAGGGAGGAGATAAGCCAGCCAGGGTGCAGTGGAGCAATGATGAAACATACAACTTTCCTCTAGTTCCTAAATGCTTCCTCCTCTCTCACTATCATGATCACAATTCTGCCTTACAAATCTGGCTAGACCAGAGGATGTACATTGGTATAGATAGGAAGTGGAAACACAGGGACTCCACGGTGGATGATCCTTTCAGGACCAGTGGTATGAGTGGCGATATCAGGAGGGTGGAGGGAGGGTGGGGTGGAAAGAGGAAACCAATCACAAGGGATCTACATGGGACCTCCTCCCTGGGGATGGACAACAGAAAAGCGGGTGAAGGATGACGTTGTACAGTGTAAGATATGACAAAATAATAATAATTTATAAATTATCAAGAGTTCATGAAGGAAGGGGAGTGGGAGGGAGGGGAAAACGAGCTGATACCAAGGGCTCAAGCAGAAAGCAAATGTTTTGAGAATGATGATGACAACAAATGTACAAATGTGCTTGACACAATGGATGGATGGATGGATGGATGGGCTGTGATAAAAGTTGTAGGAGCCCCCAGTAAAATGTTAAAAAGAAAAAAAAGAAGTGAGGATGATGAGACTTCATCTCCTGTGCTTTGGACATCTTATCAGAAGAACCCAGTTCTTAGAAAAGAACATCATGCTGGATCAAGTAGCATATCCATGGAAAAGAATGAGGTCATCAAAGAGATTGATTGACGCAGATGCTAGGACAATGAGGTCCACCAGAGCAACACTGGTGAGGGCAGCACAGAATCGGCGTCGTTCTGTCCTTTTGTCTGACTTGAGAGGAGCAAATAGCAATGAGTTAGGACAGAGGAAACCTGACCATGCAATGGTTAAGCATTTGGCTGGTAAGCAAAAGGACCAGCCATCGCCAGGGAGGCAAGACCTGCCAATCTCCTCTCATAAAGATGACAGCCAAGGCCCTTCTACCATCCCGTAGAGCAGTGGTTCTCAACCTTCCTCATGCCGCGACCCTTTCATACAGTTCCTCATGTGGTGATGACCCCCAACCATAACATTATTTTCGTGGCTACTTCATCAGTCATTTTGCTACTGTGATGAATCGGGCGGCCTCTGTGAAAGGGTTGTTCAACCCCCAAAGGAGTCTCGACCCACAGATTGAGAACCGCTGCTATAGAGGTGGCTACGAATCAAAATGGACAAGAACAGTTCCTGTGATGTGGTGTCTCGCTGTGGTTTGATAGGTATTTCCGTTGTGACTAATGCTGAGTATATTCTTCTGTGCCCATTGGCCATTTCAGGAGCCCTGGTGGCACAGTTGGTGAGCTCTCGGTTTAGTAGGGACACAGGAGAGTGATGGGGCCATCTGCACCTGTCAAGATCACAGCCTTGGGAACCCTGTGGGCAGTGGTCCTCAGTCCTCTAGGTTCACGAGGACCTGGAACTGGCGGGATGGCAGCAGTGGCTGTGGGCTTCTGTTCTTTGGGGAAAATGTTTATTTATCCTTTGCTATTTTAAAAATTTGATTCCTTGTCTTTGTTGCATTCCAAA
Organism: Tenrec ecaudatus; assembly: GCF_050624435.1. NCBI lineage: Eukaryota > Metazoa > Chordata > Mammalia > Afrosoricida > Tenrecidae > Tenrec > Tenrec ecaudatus. Next base: position 9,537,702 of record NC_134545.1, read on the forward strand.
AGTTTAGAAAACTAGATTCTAGGTAGAAATTCCTTATCAGAGAAATGATTTACCAAGATTTCCTCCCAGTCTGTGGATATTATGTCTAGATTTGACAATGTTTATGCTTTGTGGCTCTCATTTTCTCTTTTAATATAGTTTTATTGGCAATATGGTTCACATATCACACACTTCCATAGTTCAATCATTTTAATAAGAGTTGTACAATCATCTCTACAATCAGTTCCAGAACTTTTTTCTTCCCTCTTATATTCATTATTCGCTACCCATTTCCCTCTGACATGCTCCCAACCCCATGCTCCCAATAGATTAGAATGTATTTAGGCTTCAAAAAAGCACACACTCAAAATCCACTGCCAGTGAGTCGGTCTTGAGTCATCGTGATCCTGCCAGACAGAGCAGAACTGCCCCAGAGGGTTCCCAAGGCAGTAAAACTTGACAGAAGCAGTCAGCCCTATCCTTCTCCTGGGGAGCTGGTGGTGGGTTTGAATTGCTGACCTTTGCCAGCAGGCCAATGCATAGCCTGCCACAATACCAGGGCTCCTTTATTGAGGCTCAGAGACGTTAAATGGTACATGCAGAACGAGCAGTTAGTTCATTCATAAACTCATACAATGTTTACTCGCGGAAATGCTGAGAAGTTATTTATTGGCAGACTAGAAAGAAGTAGTAAAAAGTGTCTCCCATTTGATTTTTATTTGAGTTTGAGATCTCCCCTTGGAGAGGGAAGGGAGGGAGGGGGAGAGAGAGAGAGAGACAGAGAGAGAGAGACAGAAAAAGAGAGAGAGAGAAAGAGAGAGAGAGAGAGAGAGAGAGAGAGAGAGAGAGAGAGAGAGAGAGAGAGAGAGAGAGAGGAGAAGGAGAAGGGAGGAAAGAGAGATGAAATCAAGCTGTATGCCCCTAGCTTGTGTGTCTTGGGAATCTCTCTTCTATAAACACATCTTAACTTGAAGTTCCAAATATGAGAATAACAGGATAACATTTATTCTCAGATCCAGTCTGAATATCATCCATATCCTCTGGTTTCTTTCTACTTGACCCTCTTTGGCCATCTTCACACTGAACGAGGGCTGGAAGACCCATTCCAAGGTCTTTAGGTATCTTTGCATCTAAGCCAGCCTGGCCTCTCTCTCAGGGGTTGACACTGATCTAATGCATTGCTTCAGGATTGTGGCCTGCTTCCAATATAAGTGGATGCTGTCAGACAACATCTTTGCCTTTTGGTGGGTCTGGATCCCGCATCTGGCTCACCAACATTTGGGTCTATGGACTTGAGCCAACTGCCTGCCATTTTGCCTGTCAATCCTGAAGTTGTCAACAGCCTACCATCTGACATATTGACCTTGAATTCATTCGCCTCTGCAGGCCTAAGTCTGACCCGCTGACTTTAGATTCCTCTGGCTCTGGAACCACAAGTCTCTGATCCTCCTGATCTTGGGTTCACCATCTCCCTCAGTGACACAAGTCAGAAGAAGCCTTCAGTTAAACATCTAACCCATGGACTTGGACTCTGCCTGGACTTGCCCAACATTATTAGCCATTTTATTTATTTTTAATCATTTTATTGGGGGCTCAAACAGCTCTTATCACAATACATCGATCCATCCATTGTGTCAAGCACATTTGTACATTATTCATTGCCATCATCATTCTCAAAACATTTTCTTTCTACTTGGTGTCAGCTTCTCCTTTTCTCCCCTTCTCTCATGAACCCTTGATAATTTATAAATGATTATTGTTCATGTCTTACACTGACTGAAGTTTCCTTTCACCTACTTTTCTGTTGTCTCTCCCCCTGGGAGGGGGTTATATCGTACAACCTACCTCATACTTTCTCCTTCTACCTTTCCCTTCCCCTCCTGGTATCATTACTCTCCTTATTGGTCCTGAGGGGTTTATCTGCTCTAGATTCCCTGTGTTTCTAGCTCTTATCTGTACCTGTGTACGTGCTCTGGCCTAGCCAGATTTGTAAGGCAGAGTCATGATAGTGGGTAGGGTGGGGGGAGGAAGCATTAAAGAACTAGAGGAAAGTTGTATGCTTCATCAGTGCTATACTACAATACACCCTGGGGCTTGTCTCCTCCCTGCAACCCTTCTGTAAGGGGATGTCCAGTTGTCTACAGATGGGCTTTGTGTTTCCACTCTGCACTCCCTTTCATTAACAATGATCTGATTTTTGTTCTGGGTCTTTGATGCCTGATACCTGATCCCATCAACACCTCATGTTCACACAGGCTGGTGTGTTTCTTTCGTGTGGACTTTGTTGCTTCTTAGCTAGATGGCTGCTTGTTTGCCTTCAAACTTTTAAGACTCTAGATGCTATATCTTTTGATATCTGGGCACCATCAGCTATCTTCACCACATTTGCTTATGCACCTGCTTTGTCTTTAGCATGTTAGGAAGGTGAGCATCATGGAATGCCAGGCTATTAGAACAAAGTGTTCTTGTGTTGAGGGAGTACTTGAGTGGAGGCCCAATGTCCATCTGCTACCGTAATACTAACCCTATAAATATATGTACATAGTATTATTTCCCTATCATCATATATATATATTTACATATGTATATGCCTGTATTTAGACTTCTATAAATGTCCTTTACCTCCTAGTTCTTTTCTCTATTTCCTTTTACTTTCCTCTTGTCCCACTATCATGTTCAGCCTTAATTTGGGTTTCAATAATTCTTCTTGGTTACATTGCCCTTGATCAAGCCTTACCAGGCTTCTTACACCCTCCTTGTCATCGATTTTAGATTACTTGTTGTTCCCTTGTCCCTGATTTTGTTAACACCCACTTCCTTTCCCCACTTCCCCACTGCTGTGTCCCCCCAGAACCATCGATCCCATTGTTTTCTCCTCCAGACTGTTTATCCTGCCTATCTTATTTAGATAGCCTTGCAGAGATCATAATATGCACAAAAAAAAAAAAAAAAAACCAAGACAGAGCAAAACAAAACAACAGAAGAAAACAAAACAAGAAAAACCAATGACAAAAAAAGAAAAGCCTGTAAATAGTTCAAGGTCTGTTGACCTTTAGGAGTGTTTTCTGGTCAAGTCTGATGGGTGCCATGCCCTGGCCTGCAGTTTATTTTTGGTATTTCCTAGGGACTTCATTGCTCTGCTCCCCTTGCCGTTCTGTTGCACGCCCTTAGTGTTTCACCCTGGTGCGGTGGGATCAGATCAGGCACAATTCCTGCAGTGTGTCTCCAGTGTTGTCCCCCATAGCGCTAGGGGTCAGTGAGGGACGTCATGTCTTGTGGTGGGGCTGGCCCTATGGTTCTCTCTGTGCATTGGCTGCTCTGAGCAGGGATATCATCCTCAAGGCATGGTGGGCCAGGATGTGCTCCACTCTCTCTTCCTCCAACTTTGTTTGCTCCTGTGTGCTCTGACCAGACATGTCCCTCTCCCCGAGCTGTAGCTTCAGTGCTGTCCTCTGAAATGAATTCTTCGATGGGCAGTGGGGGCTGTCCGTGTATTTGGGATTGGGGCTGGTCCTTCAGACCTCTCTATTGGTTCCCTGCTTCATGCTGATATGTTTCATTCATGTCTTGGTGCACTGGGTTGAAGCCTGGTCCCACTTTCCCTGTGGAGATATAAACAACATCCTTCCCTTGGGTGGGTTAGTGCCTTGTTCCCCTGACACCAATATCTCCCCTCCACTCCTTTTTAGTTGATGAGCCATTTTCTTGATAGAGATTTCTCTCTCTATATACACATATATAAGTGAACCAGCCTAAAACAATATTTAAACACTACTGATAAGAAAAAACTCCAGGAGAAGTCAAGATGGCATCCAGGTAGAATCACCTGCCTGGTGCTCTTCCTTTTCTTAGACCAGGAAATTAAGAGATAGACATGGGAAACAAGCCCGAGGAGAAAGCAATGGGACCTATAGTCCTGGAGGGACTTGTGGGGGAGGAACAACAGCAATCTAGCTGAGAGGAATTACTAAGAGGCAGAAGAAGGGCAGGGAACATGTTGGTGGCACAGGGGGAGAGGAAAGATCTAGGAAACAAAACTATGGGTAGAGGTATAACCATAGGTGTGTGCATATGTAAATACATTAATTCGTAAAAAGAGAGATATTGGCATAGGTACATATATTTATATGGCAATCCATTGAGGAAGTGGACAGACTTTGGGCCTCCGCTCAAGCCTTGCCTCAATGCAAGAACTCTTTGTTCTAATAACCTGGCTCCCCGTGGTGCTTGCCCTCCTTACATGATCGCTGAAGACAAAATGGGTGCATAAGCAAATGTGGTGAAGAAAGCGGATGGTGCTTGGCTATCAAAAGATATAGCATCTGGGCTTGAAGCTAAATAAGCAGTCAGATAGCAGAGAAACAAGTCCACATGGAAGAAGCACACCAGCCTGTGTGATCATGAGGTGTTGATGGCATCAGGTAATAGACATCAGGAGACCCAAAACAAAACCAAAAAACATATTTTTGAGAATGGGGTAGGGGGAGGTCGGAACAGAGACCCCAAACCCATCTGTAGACAGTAGGACAATCCCTCAGAGAAGGGTCACAAGGAAGGGATGAATCAACCTGGGCGCAGTATAGCTCCGATGAAACAAGTAATATTCCTCTAGTTCCTTGAGGCTTCCTCACCCTCCACTGTCATGACCCCAGTCCTGCCTTTCAGTTCTGGCTAGACTGGAACATGTACACTGGTACAGATAAGAGCTTACAACTCACGGAACCCAGGTCAGATAAACCCCTCAGGAAAAGAAATGGGAGTAGCAATACCAGGAGGGTAGGGTGACGGTGGGGGGAGGAGGGGAGGAAGGAGGAAGCGAGCACAACAATCGACATATAACACCCCCTTCTCCCTTGCCCCCAAGGGAGACGAACAACAGAAATGTGGGTGAAGGGAGACAGCGGCCGATGTAAGATATGAAAATAATAATAATTTATAATTTATCAAGGGGTCATGAGGGTGGGAGGGGAGGAGGGAGGGTAAAAAGAGGAGTTGATACCAAGGGGTGAAATGGAACATAAATGTTTAGGAAACGATGATGGCAACCTATGTACAAATATGCTTGATACAATTGATGTATGGATTTTTATAAGAACTGTAAGAGCCCCCAATAAAATGATCTTTTTTTTAAAAAAAAGAAAGAAAAAGCTCCACTCTGAAAACCGGCCTCTAGTCTGCAGGCACTTAGCTTTACTTGCTCCCTGTCCTGAGGAGCCCACCTGCCTGTCTCTGGTGGCCCGTGCTCCACCTCAGGCACTAGCTGCTGCTGCTCCCTGGTGCGGCAGCTCTGTCTCTGGGGGCAGGGGGCTCCATGTGCAGGCATCTCTCGGGGTCTACAATTGTTTGCTCCATTCCTTAGGGTCCAAAGGATGCATTCCATTCTTGCCTCATTGTTCTTGATCGCAGGGAGATCCTTACTTCCTGCTCCTGAGATGACTCATTTTATACCTGGTGAGATGGCAAAAATCCATCAATTTCCCCATCAGTGTTCCAGGTCTTTACAGTCATCACCTTGTGTACGTTCACTCGCCACTGAATCCTAATATCATATTAGCATCTTCCTCCCCCCCTTTTTTTTACCCAGACGCCTTCAGGAAAAAGGGGAAATATACTTAGCCTGCATGGCCCCACCCAATCATTCGTTGGCAGTTACAAAGACTGTGAGGATAGAGGAGTCTTATCAAGTCATTCCCTGCTCCACACCCCTGAAAGTGTCTTCCATGCCATTGGTGGGGATTCATCTGTGGGAAACAGGTGATACTTGGGCTATGCTTGCCAGTTAAAAAAACACTTAATTAATGGTTGTTATTATTAAAAGTCGGTGTTCACTGCTGTGGTCGTTACACAATCTGGTGTCAATTTGAAATGATTAAGAGTGAAGGGGGGGGGGGAGTTTGGCCTGTCAATCAGGTTGCAACTTGATGACCTCATTTGGAGGCCATATGGCAATAAATAGCTTGCTGGAGAAAGGACACACACTCTCCCTGAAAGACATTCCTGATGACAAGCCACATGGAGCTACGCTGATAGAGCAAGAGCCCTGGAGCTGGAGGAGCCACGTGAAGACCCACACCAGCCTTGAGATGCTTCCAGCACCACTGGATCCACAAGACTTTCCACCCACTGGCCTGTGATCTTCCTTCAATCTGTGTCATTGCATGACTGTGTGAGTCTAACGAGGAATTTATTGACTAGTATTGACATATTAGACTTATGGACTTGAGCTGGACTGGGCTGGGATGTCTTCTTAATAGACAATTGCTCTTTTATAGAAAACCCTTTCTTGTTTCTCTAGTCTACCCAGACTCACACAAACTCATGGGAGCCTGATGTCCAAGAGAGCAAAATGTCGCCACACCCTGCACCATCTTCACAACTCACGGGCTGCTTAAATCCATTGTTGTGGCTGCTGCATATTTTGAATGTGTTACAACCTACAGGGCTCATTTTGCAGCATTACACCATACTGTCAACACCCATAGGATTTCCATTGACTTATTTGGGGAAGCAGATCACCAGGCCTGCCTTCCTAGTCTTAGCCTGGAAGCGCCATGAAACCTGTCTCCTATGGGGGATTGTGCTGGCATTTGAAATGCCGGTGGCATATATTCTAGCAACATGCAAGCCACCACAGTATGACAAACTGACAGACAGGTGGTGGATTTAGAAGCTACCTGTAGCTAAAATAGCCCGAGGCATTCTCCCTTGCTAATGAGACGAAAATAGCTTTCATCTCTTTATACCTAGAACAGAGTATGTTGCTCAAGTTCTTTTTCTGTCCTTTTGGGGAGGGGTGGTTATATTCTTAAAGTTCTGCTAGCTTGAGACTTGGAATCGTTCCCATTTATTTAAGCTGCTGCAGTAAATGCTTGTGGTACCTCTGAGCTCAATGCTCCCTGGGTAGTCCCATCGTTTCTTTTATTTCAAAGTTTGAGGTGAGGTTTTTGCTGTCACCCACCACTTACCCTCCCCAGGGATGCTGCAGCCCTCTCTGCCCTTCTTCGCCCCCTGAGTACATCTCAGTGTTTCAGAATAGTTTGCTCCATTTCCCTAGCCGACCTATGCAAATGCAGACAAGGAGGGGATCTTTTTCCATCTTTGTACGTACGCCCCAGTGTTCAGTCCCATAAATGGTTTGAGATAGTTAAGGTTGTACGTCAACTTGGCCGGGCCATGATGCTCTTGGTGGTTATGATGTAGTCATGCCCCATGATGAGATCTGGTATGATGTAGTCGCTTCCATGGGAAGATGTCCTATGAGCAGTCAATCAATTGAAAGTCACTTTCCTTGGGATGTGACCTGCATCCAATATATGTGGACAAGCTGGCAATGCTCACTTGCTTTTTTCTGCCAATTGTGAAATTCATTAACCTCTAATCCCATGAGTCAGCAGCCTGCCATATTATCTGCTGACCTTGGATTTAATCACTTCCACAGCCTGATTATCTTGGGCTTGTCATCTTCTGCAGCTCTGTGAGTCAGGAGAAGCCTCTAGCCTGGCATCTCACCCATGGACTTGGAGCTTGCCAGCCTCGCTACATGTGTATGTATATAAGATTCAGTCATTTTGCTTTTGTAGAGAACCCAGCCTAAGTGAATGGACAATCGAATACAAGATCATAATTTTTTTCCAGGGGCATGGCCAGGGGAGCTGTGGGGGAGTGGAGAGCCAACAACAATGAATAGGAAAAGAAAATCTTCTGACATTGACCGTGGTAGTGATTGCGCAGCTGTTCTTAACATGATTACATGATTAAACAGTATGATATGTAAATTATATGCCATTAAAACGAGTGTTAAAAGTCTATGATTTACCTAAACATTGACCTATACATTAGACATTTTGAGTTTCTAATTTTTGTTGACATGATAATTGATGTAATTTGTGTGTGTGTGTGTATAATTTTCATTACCATTCAGCTGTGATAAGGTTCTTCCAGTACACCTACCAGAACCATTACTGTGGCTTGACGTTCAGCAAGGGAATGGCCATGGATTCAGTATGTGCATGAACAAACTTAAGGTCTCAGGATTCTTGTCGGTTAGTTCTAATGACAGTTCATCTTACCAGCTGCCTTTTATGTTTTTAGTGCTCACACAGCCTCTGAAAGTCCTTTCTTATTTTCTTTCCCCATAAGCTTTCTGTGCTCTTGGAAGAAAGCTGGCGGAGAGCATGTGGTTCTTGTTTTGTGATTCTTGACTCACATTAGCTGTTGTTGATACTGTTTTGTTCCACAAAGAATATGTGGAGGCTAGTAATTGTCCTAATGGGAAATTAGTAGGATATCTACATTGCATTCAGGGCAGTGCAAAATGGTGCGCTGAGCACTGAGTCTAATTTAGGATGAACAAGTCCCAAGTTTCTGGTAAAGGCTTCTATTTATGAGACCTGACACTAACAGGCTTAGCTGCACTAGAAAACCCAACAGAAGCATGGACTAGATCCACATTCATAGCCTTTTGCAGTTCATGTTGTTGTTAGGTGTCCTTGAGTCGGTTCTGGCCCATAATTATCTTATGAACAATAGAACGAAACACTGCACCATCCTCACAATTGTTCCGGTGCCTGAGCCCATTGTTGCAGCCACTGCGCCAATCCATCTCATTGAGGGCCTTGCTCTTTTTCAATGCCCCTCTACTTTAGCAAGCATGATTTCCTTGCTCGGGGACTGGAGACAACATGTCCAAAGAGTGTAAAGATGAAGTTTTGCCTCTAAGGAGCACTCTGGCTGTACTTTTTCCAAGACAGATGTTTGTCCTTTTGGCAGTCCACAGTACTTTCCATGTTCTTCTCAACCATTATTATTCAAATGCATCAATTCTGAAGTTCATGATCTCAGTGTTATCACCTACCGTGTGATAAGACTTGCCACTCCCTTAATTTCTGTCTGTTTGCTATATATCATTAGGGGCCTTTCTTAATAGACTGGCCCAGCTATGACATGTGGCAGCAGCAGAGGCTGGGAGGATGTCCAATGTCTTCTGAGGAGCACATTTATGTATGGAGGAAAGAGTTTTGGAATAAAAAAGTTCCAGGAGTTCTGAACCCAACACCACCCCACTAACACTGCACAGCACAGATAAACCATTTCACTTCGCTTAGTCTCAGTTTTCCGGTCTGCAAAAATGTGGATAATAATTTCTTCCCTCACAGGGCTGTAATAAGGACTAAATGAGGTAAGGTTTTTTGTTTTTTAAAAAAAGAGAGGGAGTGGAGGATGATTAATGTAGTTATTATTATCTCACAAAGAAGGAACAAGTTGTTATATTTATGGAAAAATATGTAAAGGAAGTTTGTAGTTTTGAGTTTATACTGGTGTGTGTGTGTGTGTGTGTGTGTGAGAGAGAGAGAGAGGTATGTGTGTGTGTGTGTGTGTGTGTGTGTGTGAGAAAGAGAGAGAGAGAGAGAGAGAGAGAGAGAGAGAGAGAGAGAGAGAGAGAGAGAGAGAGAGAGAGAGAGAGACTCTAGCTTGAACTTTATGCTTTTCCCACCGTGTGTGCCCGTCCTTGGACAGTGTCGTTTGGCTTTGTCCGCTGTTGAAACTGACATGTGGGGAGCCCTACTTCCTGCAACTGTCTCTCTGCTTCCACTCACCATCCTGTTAAGACTGTCATTGTATCTAGCGGAAGTTCATTCCTGAATGAGTACACTGCAATTTAACAATTTATCCTTTCTCCCGCATAGACTTGTGGGGTACTTTGTTTGGGGCCATTATGCCCTACGATACTGCTTCATCATTGGTGGGCACGTCTCCTGGTGTGCCCATAATTAGGAGTTTCAGCAGGGAATAGATCCTGGAGTAGGGTACATCTTTTCAACGCCAGCAATTGCAGCTAGCCCTCTGCTCCCAACATGCACACCTTAAGGGGAACCACATTTTGTATTGTCTGATTGTTGAACGTCTCTTTGTGAGTCGTGTTTACTCCCTACAATGCTGCAGCAAACGATTTGCTGGTGTTCTCAGTCATAGACGTTTACTCGCAGGTGTTTGTCTTTTACAGTGGAAGATTTTTCCAAGACCCGAATGCTGACTGCTATGTGGATTGGCAGATTTGGGAAGCAGAGACATGCTATCATGAGATATGTGAAGAAAAAAAGGCTACCGGAAGGAAAATTCTTTAATTGTCTGACTAACTGTCCACACCCATCCCCAAGGGATCTGGAAAGTTCCACAGGCGGAGTTCTTACTGTAACTGACAAAATGCCAATGTTGTTCATTCAAGATTGGGCTAAAGTTTCATATGTGTATTTTAAAAAATGTATGTACTAAAATGTATCTTTAAGTTTACATACAATGTTTCTAACTCTGAAAGACAAATAAAGACCAGATTTATATGAGATCTCACAATGATTACTTAGTCAATTACTGGTCGACCTATTTGTCTACCCCCCCCCCCACTACTGCACTTGACTAGTCTTAAAAAACAAAAAACAAAAGAATAAAAAGATCAGATTTATAAAGATACTAAGAATAGAAAGCAATAATAAGGAACATTTAAAAAAGGGGGGTATTTATGGCAGAACCATGCGAGTCATCGCTTTTGGTCATTCTCTTGTTATTTTATCTCCTTGTGTTTTTTTCATATTTTGTGATAACTAATGACATTGGGCATCTTTTCATTGTTTTAGTAAAATATTTGCTGTCCCCACCCCCAGCCAGTCCTGGGGCTTTGGGGCTCCACTCAAGGGGAGTCCCTCTGGGACATGGGAGTACAAGGAATGGTGTGACCCTGTGCTGGGCAAGCCTACTCAGTAGGGTATGCTGGGCCCTTCTAGGGTTTCCCATGTGGGCTCCAATAAATTTCTTCCATTAAAAAAAAATTTTTTTTTTTTGCTTACGTCTCTTGTTTCGTTTTTTTCGACCAAAACCCTTTCAGATGAGTTCAAGGACCGTCAGCATCTCCTGGAAAGACAGTCAGCCAGAGATGTAAGAACAGGGTAGGTCGAAGTTCTCATTTAAACTATTTGCAGCCTCAGAGAACCACTAATTTTCTCCAAGTAACAGGTACTGTAGCTGTATTTGCGGGGGAAGACCAGGCAGAAATGTCCTGGCCGCCTTCCTCCTCGCAGGTGACCATGAAAGCAGGGACAAGTCACCAGAGCCTACCCCAGGGCCCCTAAAGACAAAAACAGGGGCATCCCTAACCTGGGACCGGCTCAACCGTCAATTTCAAACATCTAAGAACAGCCCAGCCGGGTTTGCCCTTCCCCCTTTCCCATTGGTCAGGAATCGAAAGAACAGCAGTTTGATTGGCTCGTCCGTTCACTTCCTCCTGTACCTTTAAGGACATGGGCGGGGCCTGGCTGTCCATCAAAGATACAGCTCGCTGATTGGCCACTCGCAAGCAGGTCCCGCCCTGCCGCGTCTGGATTCAAACGCGGCGGCGGGAGGCGCTGGGCGGAGCGGCGCGCTTGCTGGCTGGGTTCGCTCGCTGTGAGTCTGGCTCCCCCCCCAAAACTCGGACCCCACTTTGCGAGGCCCCAACCCAGACTTGTGAGCGGCATGGCACCCCCAGGATTGCCCGGGGCCCTGCCCGTGGGGCCTGGCCTGGGCGGGGGTCCGATGTTCTCTGCTTCCTGCTTCAGCGCCACCTGCGCTCTGCCCTGGGGGGTGGGCCGCCGGGTGTCCGGGTGACGCGCGGGCCGTAACATTCGCCCCCGTGGGCTTCACTGCGCACCCGTGGTACTCCCTCCACCCTGTTCCCCTGCGCCAGCCCGTCGGAAGCCCCGGGACCACTGCCCTCCCAGTTCCTTCTGCCGGGGTGGGGCGCGGTCCTTCGTCTCCCTGAGGAGATCCGCAAGGCTTGCAGGTGGCCCCGGGACCCTCTCTCTACACCGTGAGAACGTGCACTTCGGTAGCGCCCTTACCTTGCTGGAGTTTTTAACCTCATAGCACTCACTGCCTTCCAACGCAGTATGCAGTTTGCTGATTGAAGTCACTCAGTTCATTTACCTGCTGGTGCCCAGGTAGCATAATGGTTCTAACTGCCAGGCCGGCGCTTCAAACCCACCTGACTCTCTGAGGGAGAAAAGCGAGACTGCCTGATCTCTTAAAGATGCACAGCCTTCGGAACCCCAAGGAGTAGTTCTGCTTTGCCCTATAGGGTTGGAGTCCATTCGCTGTTGGTGGGTAGGTGCCATCCCTGCCCTTGTACAACTTCGAATGCAAGGGAGGCAGGTGGTAAGGTCGGATGTCCGAGAAGCGTATCACCTGTTATGCAGTGAGTTCAAAATCTCCATGTTTAACCTTCATCTCCTGAGTTTCCTAAACGGAGGCTGTATCCTGTCTTCACCCCGCCCCTGATGGCTTGAGGGAGATGCAAATGGCCGGTCCCTTAAAGATTGCCCGTACTCAGTTGGCTTTTTCTCACGTCTCTTCACAGCGGAGAGATGTTGAAGTTCAAGTATGGAGTGCGTAACCCTCAGGACGGGGGTGCGCCTGAACCCATTGCCAGCCGAGCCTCCAGGCTGAATCTTTTCTTCCAGGTAACCAACCGCTCACCCTCCCGACTTGGCTCCCTTGTGTTTTCACGCTTAGTAGCTGCTTATCACTCTCAGGCTCGGGGCTCAATTCTAGGAGTACAAGAAAACTTCTGGAAAAAATTCTAGTTGCTTTTTATATAATCTTTATTTTTTCATTCAGGGTCTCTTTATTTCCCAGGTAAAAAGGGATAAATGCATATGTCTGTGTAACCACGCTTCTTTCTTTTTAAATTTTAATTTATTAAAAAATCATTTTCTTGGGGGCTCGTACAACTCATCACAATCCATCCATCCATCCATCCATCCATCCTTTGCATCAAGCACGTAGGCACGTTTGTTGCTGTCATCATTCTCAAAACATTTTAATTAATTTTAACCACACTCCTTTCAAGATACACAGTGTATCCATCAGCTGGGAAGTTTAATTCTGACTTTAAAACCCAAGGTCAGGAGATTATTTCCAAGTCAGCTTTTAATTCTTTCATGTCTAGTCTCGTTGGGGGCACTGTTAAAGAACAAGTTAGGGGGTGGGGGCTATCAATATCCTGACCTCAGCAGTTATTAGCTGTGTTACTTTGGGTGATTCACTTACCTTCTCTGAATTCGTTGGCTCTCTTTCAAGTAGAAGTAATAGTAATTCTCAGGGCTGTTGTGAGGAGTAAGTTAGGTAGTCATTTAAAGTACTTAGCACTGTGCCTGACTTGTAGTAAACCCATACCTGGGAGCCTGAGTGATGCTCTTGTAAGCATTGGATGGGTGCTGGAAGCGGGCAGTGGAAGCTCACCGGGTGCTCCAAGGGAGTGAGTGGAGGGTATCTGCTCCAGCCAAGATTTATAGCCCCAGAAACCCTGTAGAGAGTCGCTCTGTGTCAGATTTGATTCATTGGCAATCGTGAGTTTTATTGTGAATGCTAAGTGTAGAAGTAGTGTTAGTTTTAATAATACATTTCTGTTCACTAATACTGTATTTAGGAACTACGTAGGGTACTGGGTAATGATAAGTAATAATACGCTTTGATAAACCACTTTTCAAAATATTGAGGGATGTTCAAACAGACTGGAATGTGAACCAACTGAGAAGCTTCTGTGGTTCTTTGGGGACCGTTTCCGTCACTAGTTTAAATCCTACCACATCTTTGCAGTTTGTCTCTATGCTTAGCTGCCTGGGGCACCATTAACCTTGAACCCCCTTTGTTTTCCTTGAAGTTACTACACACAAATATTTGGGCTTCTCAGTGCATATGAAAGTTGCATTTACACGAAACTGTAGTCTACTGAGTGTGCAATCAATGAACAGATTTGAAATATTTCGAGAATCACCGGATGTGACGCAGGGACATGAGAGTGAGCACATGCTGTTGGCATAATGGTGCCGGTAGAGTGGGTTGCCACAAACCTTCCGTTGGTAACAAATACCGTATCTGTAAAATGAGGTATGCCTGTGTGTAGCCGTGGAAGCAATGGTAGCTTCCATTGTTGAAAGCTCGGAGGCAAACATGCTCCTGATTGTTTTGGTTCAGCCTCATAACTGAGGTAGGGACTATTCTCCTTTATATATTTCAGCTGTAGGAGATGAAGGATGTGGAGAAAGCCAGACTCTCGCAAGATTTTGCAACCTTGCTCTAGTCGGTCAGTTTGATTCTAAAGCCCGAGCTTGGAATGTGGGCCGTATTGTCACCACAGCTCTTCTCCTTCCGAAGCCATTGTAGCTACACTGGGGAAACGCTTGCAATTGATTTCTTTTTCAGGTTTTTAATATCCTTGCTGATCTACTTTGTAGATGATACTTGTGTCCATTGTTGGAAATAGTGCAGTGAAATATTCTACTAATACTGCAGAACTGTCTGCTTTTCTTTCACCTCTGTTAGAGCTTGCTTTATAGTAGAGGTTCTAGTGTTAGGTGCAGAGTTCTGGTGGCTTAGTGCTTATGAACTGATCTGCTAACTGCAGGGTCAGCAGTTGGAAACCACCAGCCACTTCATGGGGAAAGAGGAGGCTTTCTACTCCTATAAAGAGCTATATTCTCGGAAATTCATAGGGGCCAGTTCTATCCTGTCGCATAGGGTTGATGTTAGAATTGACTCTGGCAGTGAGTTTGGAGAATTTGAATGTTAGGAACATACATATTTAAAACTGTTATATCCCCTTGGTGAGCTGACCCTTTACCATTATGTAATGGCCTAACTTGAATCCTCACCAATATTGAGTTAAAGTCCATTTTGTCTGATAATCTCCTTTTCATGATGAATTTCTGGCTCCTCCCAGGCAAGCTGTTATATACAAGTGTACCAGGGCTTTGAACCAGCTTGAAATGGTTCACTCGGGGCCGATGGAAACAAAGGCAGTTTACGTGTTGCATAGCAACCAAATGTCTTGTGGGGGCAATGAGGAGGTGGGTGGGTTTTGACCTGAGTAGTAACAGAGCCCAATGCCCTGCTCAGAGATGGCATCTGTGTAGCTCTGAATGTGTGTTGGCTGCCATCTTTGAACAGGGTACCGCTGCCTGTTTCCTACTTGGGTCACAACCCACCAGTGCAAAAGATTTGGTTGCTTGCAGTGAATATACTGCCCTTGTTTCCCTCCTCTTTGACAGAAGCTTTTTGAGCCTATTGGAAGCCCTGTTGTGTGAACAGCTTAAGGACATTGTTTCCTTTTCTGTCAGGTGTCCTTTGAATGAGACTTAAACATAGTAGCGAATCTCAGTATTTCCCATTCAAGGAAAGAATACTTTAGCCTGGGATGCAGCATGTCTCTTTTCTTTATGGTTAACAATACTTTCCATTAAGGTCTAGCCCAGTGGTTGGCAAGACATCTGGGGAGAAAAAAATTTTTTTGGGGTGAGCTAACATATACAATTCTCTCCGGCCAACATAGGTGTGCCGAGTTTTAATTTTGCCAAGTATGGTTGTAAAAACTCAGGTGTGAAGAAAAACCTGTCATCTTTATTTAAAAAAAGGTCATTATAAGAAAACCAAGAATATAGGTGAATGTGTGTGTGTTTGTGTCTGTGTGTTTGTGGTGGTCCGGGTGGGTTTGAACCATCTCGGAATAAAGGACTTCCTTTTAGCTTTATAAAAACATTCAGCTGTATAAAAATCACAGCGTAGCGCTCATATTTTCCTCATTTCACTTCAGGCTGTTGAGAGCTTTATTAAGAATCAGTACTATATTGGAGGACTTTTGATCTGTTAGGTTTAGATTCATTGAAAAAGCAGAATAATACAGTCTTGTTATTTTTCGGAGTTAGCGGCAGGATTATGACTCAAGCGACAGATAAGGTAGCCTTGTGACCCAGTGCCTCCCAAACCTAGTTAAGACCTGAATCTCTGGAGGAGCTTGTTAATAAAGCAGATTTAAGCTACACCTTGAGAAGCCCTAATTCAGTAAGTCCGACCAGAAATATGTGCATATTTTTTAATAAGCTCTCCAGGTGATTCAAATGTGGTCTGTCTTCTAGTGCAGCGTGACAATCCACTCCCAAACCTAGTGGTTTAAAGCCTCAAAGAGTGATACCCCCCTGCCCCCCATGACTCTGGGTTGCTTGCTCTCACCAGGGTGAATCTTCCACTCGACTCTGTGGTACCATCTGGGGTCCCTGGTAGCTAGGTTGGCATTAGGGCACCGGGGTGTTGACTGTTGTCTTAGGTACCTCCGTGCTTTTCTGCTTGGCTTTCCTCCATGCCCTCTGTGATCACTCAGTACTGACCCCAGGGGGTTATAAAGTTCTGTCCACAGTAAACACTGGAGGCTTTGTGGACCTCATGGTCTCGGTTCTGTGATCCGATGTGCCCTTATAGCATCAGAGAGCAGCCATGGATAATACGTCAGTGGATGGGTGTGGCTGTGTTCCAGTAAAACTTTTGTGTTAGTCTGGGTTGACTAGAGAAACAAGTTCATAGACACAAGTGTATAAGAAAGTGCTTTATATAAAAGAACAATTGAATCTTGAGAAAACATCCAAGCCCAGTCCAGATCAAGTCCATAAGACTTATATGAGCCCATATGTCCAGTACTAGTCTATAAATTCCTCTTTTGACTCATGCAGCACATGCAATGATGCCGAATGCAGGAAGATCACAGGCCAGTGGGTAGAAAGTCTTGTGAATCCAGTGGCGGTGGAAGCATCTCAATGCTGGTGTGGGTCTCCACGTGTCTCCTCTAGCCCTCTTGAGCGTCTCAACAGCAGAAAAGGCAAGGCAGAGAGAGTGGCTCTGACCTCCAGTGAGCTATTTATCTCCATTGTATCTCCAAATGAGGTCATCAAGCTGCGACCTGATTGACAGGCTAGTCTCCAAGTTGACAGTCTATTCTTCGCTCAAGTTGACCGGAAATTATTTCACTGCCACAACTTTATTTATAAAAACAAATTGTGGGGCAGGACTGGCCCACAGCCTGGCCACAGGTTGCTGGTCTTTGGTGTAACCCTGGCTTCTCTCTATACACGGCATCTGGTATCTATTTCCCGAAAGAACAAATCTGAAGCTACAAGATTTCTTAACGGTCTGCTCTGAAGCGGCACAGTGTTACCGTGTTACCCTCTTTCTGTGGATTGAAGTGAGTCACAAGGATGGAGAGAAAGGAGTTCCAGCTCGTCAATGGGAGAGTGATGTGTGCGTGGCAGGATGGAGGAGTTGGTGATGGCTGTCAGTGCAGACTGACCTTCACCCCAGCCCTGGGCTGGCTCAAGGGAACCATTGCCCCAGGCCAGGTGTAGCAAACTCATGCCTTTAAGGGCCAGGCAGCAAGTATTAGTGAGTCAAATGGACCAGATGGTGGACTGGGAATCACGTTTATGCTGAACCATGAGCACACTTGCTACCCACTGGGGACAGTGCTACTTGTTAATTGGTGCCGTTGTGTAGAATTGCCCCATAGGGCATGAGTGGAGAACCTTCTTCCTGCCAAGGGCCATTCGGATATTTATAGCATCATTCTCAGGCCATACTAGTCAAGCATTTAACTAGCTCACCTCTAAATGTGCCGACCGTTAGGAGCCCTGGTGGCATGGTGGTTACATGTTTGGCTGTTACCTGCATCTTGACGGCAGTGTGAAACCACCAGCCTCCTCTCAGGAGAAAGACGGCTTTCTTTACTACCTTGTTCTAGAGGGTCTCCGTGAGTGGTATCCGTGGCATGGCAGGAAGTTTTTTTTCTGGAATGTGATGGCCGAAACTCCTTTCTTTTGGTGAGCTGTGTGATCTTAATTGGTAGTGATTTTGTGGACCTTACATAAGGCCTATTCATAGTGACCCTATAGGCAGTAACTAGTATATGGCCCACGGGCTGGACATTGCCCACCCTGCTATAGGATTGGCTGGCCTATAATCTTGACGGGAATGGATTGCCAGGTCTGTTTCCCATGGAGCCACTGGATGGCTTTGAACTGCCAACAGTTTGGATAGCAGCCGAGCGCTTAACCATTGCACCACCAGGATTTCTCACCCAATTCAATTCTCCAGTTATTTTTGTTTTTCTTTTTTAAAGAAAAGCCAGAAAAAAAGAAAAAAAAGAAAAGCCAGAAACCCCCATTAATATGGGAAATCTTCGGATTTTGAATATTGGCAGATAATTCACATTACAGTAACAACAGGCTTGCCCTCTGTTGTAAGTCACTTCTGAACTGAGATACGTACTCTTTTTCTTCTTTATTTTTTAAAATGTTTTCATTATTCCAAACTAAACCCACTGCTGTTGAGTTGAGTCCATGCTGACTCAGAGCAGCCCTGCAGGACAGGATAGAACTGCCCTGGGGGTTTCCGAGACGTAACTCTATGGGAATAGAAAGCCCGTCTTTCTTCTGCAGAGCCACCCGTGGTTTCCCGCTGCTCACCGTCAAGTTAGCAGCCCAAATTGTAACCACCGCCCCAGCAGGACTCCTCCTTTTTACGATTACTGCCTCTTAATATCTTTATAAGTCTAATCTTGAACACGTGTGAGTGGACCTCTGAGAATGATAACATCAGCAAATCACACACCGCCATATCATGTGTTAGGACACCCTATTTATTTATTTATTTATTTTTAGGAGCCCTGTTGTCTTAGTGGTTTATGAAGTGGGCTGCTAACTGCAAGGTCAATAGTTCAAAACTACCAGCTGCTCTTTGGGAACAAAATGAGACTTTCTACTTCTGTAAACAGTTATAGCCTTCTTCTTTTTAAAAAAAATCATTCTATTAGGGGCTCATACAACTCTTATCACAATCCATACATACATCTGTTGTGTCAGCACATTTGTACATTTGAGCATATTTGTACATTTGTTGCCATCATCAGTCTCAAAACATTTGCTTTCTGCTTGAGCCCTTGGTATCAGCTCCTCATTTGTTCCCTTCCCTCCCCCCTCTCCCCTCCCTCATGGACCCTTGATAATTCATAAATTATTATTATTTTGTCATATCCTACACTGTCTGATGGCTCCCTTCTCCCACTTTTCTGCTGTCCATCCCCCTGGGAGGAGGTTATATGTAGATCCTTGTAATCAGTTCCCCCTTTCCACCCCACCCTTCCTTCCTCCACCCACTTGGTATCGACACTCTCACCACTAGTCCTGAAGGGATCATCTGCCCTGGATTCCCTGTGTTTCCAGTTCCTATCCGTACCACTGTACATCCTCTGGTCTAGCTGGATTTGTAAGGCAGAACTGGAATCATAATAGTGGGGGTGGGGTGGGGTGGGGTGGAGGAAGCATTTAGGAACTAGAATGAAGAAAGTTGTATGTTTCATCGTTGCTACACTGCACCCTGACTGGCTCGTCTCCTCCCCACGACCCTTCCGTAAGGGGATGTAGGACACCTTATCGACAGTGTACCAGAGCCTCCAGAAAATAGGTGGTGGTTCGTGCAGTTTTTCAGAGTTTGAATACACTATGTGTTGGGGTCTGCCTATATCAGCCATGTCTGTGGACAAGCTACAGCTTACCAGGGTTGTTTTAGATCAAGAGTAAATCTAGCTCTCTAATTGTGTCTGAATACTCATAATTTAGATTATCTGAATGAATTCAAGGGAACTAAATTATATTCACAAACTTCTGGGCACGCAGTAGAGGCGTGACAACCGACATGAAGGGATGTCAGAGCAGCAGAGCCCGTGAAGAACAGAGAGGACCTCTGCTGATGGGTGGTGTGATTCTGCAACGTTTTCTCTGGGCACTGGTGGGAGAAGTCCGCAGTGCTGGAACTGTGCGCAAGACAGCTTAATGGCTGTCAGTTGACGCTGCCCTAGAGCAGGAAGCCCCGGAATTGTGGGGTTTGCGTGTGTCGTGAGTCGTTACTCGAGCTGGCTGCTTGCGATTTACTGTGTGGATGTTATTGATCAAAGCTTTTCATTATTGACAGTGCCTCCATCTGCTGTTTGCCGTTTTTAGGGGAAACCACCCTTTGTGACTCAACAGCAGATGTCTACTCTTTCCCGAGAAGGGGTATTGGATGCCCTCTTTGTTCTCTTTGAAGAATGCAGCCAGCCGGCTCTGATGAAGATGAAGCACGTGAGCAACTTCGTCCAGAAGTGTAAGTTTTGGGGATGGTCTCTTGAAAACGGCTGCTTGTGACACATACTAGAAGGCTGCTGGAGGCTGGTGGTAATGGGTAAGAAATGCGGCTTTCCAGGAAGACAGACCAAGGTGGAAGTTCAGACTCCGTCCGTCATCGCTGGGAGACTGAGGAAGTTGGGCCTCTTGGCTGCAAGCCACAGAAACTCACCTCAAACTAAAACCTGTAAATCAAGGGCTTGACTGCTGAAGCCTAGTGACCCTGGAGGGCAAAACAGAACTGCCTCATTGTGTTTCCAAGGCTGTAATCTTTATGGCGAAGGGGCCCTGGTGCTGCAGCGGGATTAAGCGTTGGGCTGCTAACTTCAAGGTTGGCAGTTCAAACCCACCAGCCGATCTGCAAGAGAAAGACTAGGCTGTCCTTGTAAAAATTTCGTCTCAGAAACCCGCAGGAGTGGTTCTACCCGGTCTTGTGGGGTTGCTATGAACCAGAATTGAGTTGATGGCCGTAAGTTTAGGTTTCTTAATTATTTTTTTTTACATCCTGTGGTGGTGCTGGAAATAGCCAGACCTTCATTCCTGAGGAATTTGTTGTTGGTCTTTTGCACAGACTGGTGGGTGTAGTGCTCCCTTGTCCATTCCTCACAAACCAGTCCGCCGCCATCGACAAGTTGATGCTGGGTCACAGCACCCCCACAGGGCACGTGAAAGTGCCCCATGGGTTTCCAAGATGATATGCTGTGTGGCAGTAGACTGCCTCATCTTTCACTCTTGGAGTTGCTGGTGGATGGAAACCATCGACCTTGCAGCTAGTTAGCAGCCAAGCATTTAACCACTGCACCACCAGGTCTCCTTTCCCCCCTATCACTGCTCCGGAGTCAGTGCTGACTCACGGCGACCCCCTGTGGGTTTCTGAGACGGTCACTGTTTACTGGAGTAGAGGGTCCAGTCTTTCTCCCTTGGAGCTGCTGGTGGTTTCGAATTGCCAACCATGGGGATTGCAGCCCAACAGGTAACCACTATCCCTCCAGGACTAGCTTAGGCAAAAAAGTGAATTCATCGGCTTATGAAACCAGGAAATCCGGGAGCCGAACAAGCTTCAGACATGGCTGGTTCTGAGGTGTTAGTCATGTTGACCTTGACCCCAGTACCTACCCTCACTCAGGGTGGACTTATCACTAGGTGTAGGAAACCTCAACGCCCATGAGAGTTCCTTTTTAACCAATTTATTTTAGTGGATTTAATTTTAAAATAGTAAGGAACAATGAATATAGTTATATATTTGCCGATGTAGTTGTACAATACAACTTTCCTATTTATTTTTTTAAAGATCACTTTATTGGGGGCTCTTATAATAATCCATACATCAATTGAAAATACAACATATATATATATATATTTAATGGGAAGGACCCATGAAGATAAAAGTTCCCAGGCCTCATGCAAGTCACCCCTGCCTATACCCTGGTACTGATTTTTCTGGACTCCCACGGGATAGGGAGGTGGGCGGCGGCTACAGTACCCCTGCCTCGCAGCACCCCGGCTTCAGAGCCCTTTACCTTCTTTCAGTGCTTTTCAACTGGGGGTGTTTCTGCTCCACAGGGTCATTCGGCAATGTCTAGAGATACTTTTGGTTGTCACAACTCGGTGCGGGTGGTGCTGGCAGAATAGTGAGTGGAGGCCAGAGTTGTTGCTACACATGCCCTAGGACAGCCCCCTATTCTCCAGAATTGTCTGGTCCCCAATGTCAGTGTCGAGGTTGAGAAAACCTAGCGTACACCACCTTACTGTGTAACTAAGCACTCTACCCTTTACTGAAGGTTCCCAGGCGGCACCGCGGTTATGCATTGGGGTGCTGACCTCAAGATCAGCAGTAGGAACCGCCCAGCTGCTCTGGGGACGAACAGTGAGACTTTCTGCTTCTGTCACGATGTACAGTCCCAGGGCTGGGGCTACTCTGCCCGGTAGGGTTGCTGCGAATTGAAGAGGGCACTGAGTTTGGTTTGGGTTTATTGACTTGACCAAGGGAGTTTTTGCTGTCACGCAATTTGAAAAAATAATTAATTTTCATTATTAATACACACAATAGGCCGCACACCAAGCCACCAATTTGTGCAGGTACCATTCAATGACATTGATTGCAACCATTCTTACTCTCCTTTTCCAAGGTCTTCCTTCCCCATTAGCATAAACCAACCGCTCCCTAATTTTTGTATCAAATCATTCAATTTGCTATGGTCAATTTGAGCCCATACAGATTAGTCTTCTTCTTGTTAGGTGCTGTGGAATTGGTTCCAACTCATAGCAGCCGTATGTACGACAGACCTAGACACTGCCCGGCCCTGTGCCATCCTCGCAATTGTTCTTATGTTGAGCCCCTTGTTGCAGCCACTGTGCCAATCCCTCTTGTCAAAGATCTTCTGTTTCATTTTTGAAATAGATTGAATCTAGATTCCTAGAGTCATATTCTGTGCATTCCACATTCTGATTTACTGATAGCTATTTCTTCTCAGTGTGAGTCGTGCCCCATCAACAAATGAAGGTCCCAAAGGCTTCAGTCTAGCCACATCATTATGATCAACTCTACTCTGAGAAGCTCCTCCTCAGCCATCTGTTGAGTGTCTTCCGACCTGAGGGGCTCATCTCCTGACGCTTTCTCTGACAGTGTTCTGTTTCTGTTCACTAGCCCTTCAGTATCGGACAGTATTTCGATGCTACCCGTAAGGTTTTCAGGGGCTACTTCCTCTGAAGTGGGCAGCTTATCCCTTCTTTGTAGTTTGTCTTGAGTCTGGAATCTTTGCTGAAACTTGTGTGTTTTGGGTGGCCCTGCTGGCATTTGAAATACCAGTGACCTAGCTTGCGGCATCACAGCCAAGCCAGTACGACAAACTGACAGACAAGGGGTGGGGATTAATCTTAGATAGGCACTAAGTTCAAGGCAGACATTCTTTACTAAGCTTAGCTAAGAAGACTTCAGGGGATATTTTTGGTGTAGGATTTAAAGATTATCTCAGGCAATAGTTTCAGAGATTTATCCAACCTTCATGGCCTGAGAAATTCTTACTCCATGAGGCTCTGAAAATCCTGTGCTCCATTTCCCCCTTTTTTGATCAGAATTCTTCTTTAAGAATATTTGATTAAGATGTTCAGTGATTTTAGTAATGTTAGCCAAGCACCACCCAGTGCTTCTGGTGTTATAGCAAAGGAGGTGCTTATGGAAGCAATTAGCCCCTTTCTGTTTGCTCCTGTTCATGTGTGGTGTCAATTGGGACTTGAGAGGATTAAGAGTGAAGGGGTGGAGTCTAGTACGGCAGTTGGGTGATAGCCAATGAGGCCTCTGTGTGGGTATGGACTTCTGAGAATTCTGGGAACTCCTGTATTTCCTCCTGGGAGGTGGGAGACACTTCTTTCTCTCTGCTGACTTCCTGCAAGACATCCCTGAGGAGAACCCACATGGACCTACTCTGATGCAGCCCTGGGAATTATAGGAGCCACACGGAGACCCCTGCCAGTGCTAAGATGCTTCTACTGCCACTGACTTTGCACCCTCTGGCCTGTGATCATCTTGCATTTGGCGTCATCGCATGTGTTTCATGAGTCTGAAGAGGACTTCATAGATTGGTATCAGACATATGGGCTAATATTGGACTTATGGACTTGATCTGGACTGGGCTGGGATGTTTTCTTAATATTCAACTGCTCATATATATATAAACCTCTTTCTTATACACAGATGAGTCTCTATGGATTTGTTTCTCTAGTCTACCTGGACTAACACATCATGACTCCCCTTTTTCTTCTGTTGTCTTGATAAGTGGAGGCCAGTTGTACCTTGAATGTCCATTACCAGCTTGTTTTTTCTTTTATTATCTGTATTTAATCCCAGGAAAGATTCTGATTGATTCTGCTTTGAGTCATTTGCCCACGTCTTGACCAATCTGGGAGGTGAAGTCTTGTGATGGGCCTGGCCCGTGTGATCAGCGCAGTTAGGATACTGTGGTTACCAGGACCTCCTGAAGCAGAGGAGGTGAAGTTATCCTAAGGAGGAGAGAGTGCTGAGTAGGTCAAGTCAGTTTATGCCTTTTGTATGTGTAGGAAGGAATAGCCCCCCCAAACTGGAAAAGGCTCCACTGGACAGAGCTTTTGTAGTATGTATCTCCTCCCAGGGGAGCATCGAGCAACTCTCTCTTGACTTAGTACACCCAGTGGCATAGCCTGGGAATATTCTCTCTGGTCACCGTGAATTTTTTTTTTTTTTTTTTGGTGAAAGTGCTTTTGCTCAAACCTCGTTTTTTTCGTAATGGCCAATTTAAGAGAATAGCGTGACATTTTGTTTCCTGCTCGGGAAAAGTGCCGCAGAAACTGTTGCGATGCTGAACACAGCTTACAAGGGCAGCCCTATGGGGAAAACTCAGGTGTACAAGTGGTTCTCTTATTTCAAAAAGAGGTGAAATGTTGATTGATGACAAGCCTCTTTCTGGACTTCTGTCAACTTCCCAAACAGGCGAAAATGCTGACTGGTAGTGCATTTGGAGTTTGTTCCACCAGGTCAGACTGTTAAGCAAGCTTTCTATTTAGAGGTTCTACACCTTGGTGGTCCTCATGGGGAGAGCCTGAGAGCGAGAGCAACAGAGCCCAACTTTATTGCTAACCAAGAATTAATACTACTTAGGGGGCGTGATTGCAGGTAACTACACGTCACAGGAAGGGGTAGTACAATAGGCATACACATCATAGGAAGGGGATGTACGATAGGCATAAGTGTGACAGATAGATTAATAGTGGGTGGCAGACGGGACTAGTTTTGTCGCCAGGAAAATGCACCTGCTCACGTAGCCATCTCAATGTGCCAGTTTTTGGCAAAAACAGCATGCCTCTTTTTGCCGCCCCCAATACTTTACTGGGCTGACCTTGCTCCGTGTGACTTGTCTTTGCTTCTGGGAATGAAGAGGGACCTGAAAGGACAGTGATTTGACAACATTAAGAGGAGGTAAAGAAAAAAACGGGAGGTGCTGTCAGCTATCCGGACATAAGAGTTTGAAAAATGTTTTCAAGAATGGAATCACAGATTTGACAAATGTATTAAGTGTAGTGGAGAGTTCTTTGAAGGTGATAAGGTTGTTTTGTAAAAAAAAAAAAAATTAAATTCATAGCTTTGGGGAAAAAGTTCCGTGGTTATTTTTGTTGCACACCTACGTATGTTTACACTGGTCAGCTTCCTCGTCTGTAAAATGGGGATAATCTATATCTACTAAGATTGTGTGAGGGTTGAATGCTCAGCGTAGGCATGCTACCCAGCAGAGAGCAATCACCAGGAACCACCGCATCTCATGGATTGCTGGTTGTCTTTCACTTTAAAATGTATGTTAGGTATTTGCCCTCTATTCCACATTTGTTTGAATAAGCTCCCCTGTTAGACTTTGAAGCATTAAAATTCTCAAGGGGGCGGTGGGCAGGCAGAGAGATGAGCTGTTCTCAGGAATCTTGTGCAGTCCCCAGCCCATCATCCTCTGTTTACTTCAGAGCCTCTCATCTTCTGGAATCACCCCGTTACCAGGGGCCCAGGCTTAGTGGGATGCAGATTTTAATTTTTTAAATAGAACTCTCTTCTAGCAAACTGTGTTATGCTTTTCAAGTGGCTTCCCAGGGAGTATGCGTGGTTGAGAGGCTGATTGAAAAGGGGTGATTACATTAGGTTTTTCTCTTTAAGATTCTGTTTTGTAACAAACTTTTTTTTTTTAACCCCTTCTCCCTCCTTCCCCTGGGATGAAGGGTTTCACAGCTTCCATTGCTCTAGGCACTGGAGTCTCCCCTCAGGGTGGAGATTCACTTTGGTCTTGTTGGGGAGAACAGGATTGAGCGTAGCCCTGCAGCAGTAGGTCAGGCAGAAGGGGAACAGTTCACGGGAACCCAGGAAAGGATTTTTGTTCCCTGAGCCTAAAACTGGGTGCTCCACGGCTGACCAAAGAGTGAAGGGTCACGTCGACCCAGGGGTGCCTCAGACAAAAGGCCTGATGAGCTGCTTGTACAAAGTCGGCCAATGGAAACCCTGTGGAGGCCCGGCCCTACCCTGACCCACACGGGGTCGCCATGAGTCGGAACGGGCTCAAAGGCAACTGGCTTAAAACAGTATCTGGCCCATAGGAGGTATCCCCGAGGATACCTTTGTTGAATGGCTGTATTGCTAAGTGAATAAAATAAGTGGCAAGACATTAAGCACAGGGTGACAGAATTCCTGTAAAACTAGACAGCAGGTGTGACATGAGAACATGCCAAGAGAAAGGATGATCATTGTAAAGGTGAGCTCTTTCTGGTGTTTCACAGAGCAGTTGGAATTTTACCCTCTGTATGCACTGTGGTTTGGCTGGGGATCTTTGCTTGGCTTACCTCGCAGTATATGTGTTCAACAAATACATATTGAACATTCATTATGTGCCAGGTCTCATTTTGGGTACAGCAGTGGTCAAAAGAAGCAAACCTCTCTGCCCTCAAGGATATGCAATCTAGTGGAGACCTGACGACCTCTCTTTTTAAACCATGCGCTTCATGTTCTGTCCACATCCCGCCTGTCAGTTTGCTGTCCTGTGGTGCCTGGTGTGTTGCTGTGCTGCCGGAAGTTAGGCCTTCTCTGGTATTTCAGACGCCAACGGAGTACCCACGTGAACAGATTTCCGTGGAGCTTCCAGACTAAGACAGACCAGGAGGGACGAGGTGACGACCTACTGCAATAATCAGCCAGTGGAAACCTGATGGATGACCACAGAGCACTGTCTGACTTGCCTACTCCGGCCCTATCATCATATGGGGTTCTTCATTGGAGAAGATGTGTGGTGAAGGAGAGGGCCAGCGAGCTCAAGGGGGACCCCCAGTGAGGTGGACTGACCCAACACCCGCAGTGATAGTGGCATGATCGCCACACACGTGCTGGTGATTGTGGGCATGGCTGGGGCCCGGGGAGTGTCCCCCGTGTTGTACCTGTCGGCCGACGGTTCATAGGTGCTGAGCCTGTCTGTTGCTGATGGCGCTCCCACGAGCAGCCTGCCATGGACTTGTAAATGCATGTTTTGTGTTTCTTGAAAAGGCGAATTCCTAGAAGGTAAAAAAATGTCTTGCTGAGTTTCAGAACCTGAGAGCCATCGGCTCACTGTGTGGATGTTTGCCTGACGCATGCTACGTGGCTGCCTTCCCACTTTGGGCCACGTGCTTTGGGCCACGTCGGTGTTCAGCTCCCACGGGGCCCATGGCACTGTCATGGAGAGCGCCAAGGCAGAAAGGATGGTGAGGGTTTGCGGCCACAGCGGCTTCTAATAGGTAGGGAAGTTTGGTGATCTGTCTTTAAATGTAATTTTGGTGAAGCTCTGCCTAGCGGTTTGGGTTCCCACTCAACGATTTCTACACGTATTGTTCAGTAACACCAACTACATTCATTCTTCATAAGGAGCGTTCTGAGTATTTCTTCCCTGTTGGTTCCCGTTTCCACGGATCTCGATCCCCAGCCCCTGCTCCTGCTCATCTGTTTCAAAGTCACTCACTGTGACTTTTAAAAGGAGCATGCTGCTCCTGGGAGAGAATCTTCTTATTTGCTTATTTTTTGTGTGAGCCAGTATGTTACTTAGGTAAGAGGTGACCTCGGGGGCTAGTTTTGGTTCAAGGCTTCAAGAGTATCTCAGGACATCAGTCTCGGCAAGTCTTCCTGTCTCTGCAAGCCAAGAAGCCCTGCTGTCTCTTGTTTGTTCTTTCTGATTTGATGTTATCTTCCACAGTTTTGTCTCCCATCTAGTCCCAGCCGTTGTCATCTGGCCCTTGTTTTTACTCATATATTTATTCTTAGCTGCTTCAAGGCTAGGACTTCAGCTCTCATCTGTCCGTCTTACTGCCTTGAAGCCTTTGGATTGTGGGTGGGACAGGTTTCCCAGCCCTTTGAGGGGCTAGTCCAGCAGTTTTGCCTGGAAAGCAGTTTGTCTCCTTGTAAGGTTGCGAGAATTGGTGGCTCTGGGTGAAGAATGGTGTAAGCAACCTTGGGCCCAAAGCCCAGTAGACATGAAGAGAATGGCTTTGTGTGTGCGCAACGCGGCATCGGATTCAACTCAGAAAGCTGCAAGCTAGCAGATTTGGAGAATTATCAATCAAAACTCAAACGCTTGATCTGAAAGGAACTTGGAAAGTGACAGTAAAGAAAGACGGTGCGCCGCCCAGCTTGGTCAGGGCAAGAGGAACACCTGGTGCAGTGCCCGGTTTTCGCCCTGGCTAGAATTCTCCATGGGGGCACGGTCGGTTCTGTCTTTAACAGTGGTCACGATGAATCCTTGCCGAGCCACCCACTGTTCTTGGCTGTTTCCCCCCGGGGGCCACGGGGAGGTGTTTGCAGGATAACTCTCCGGAGTGTGTGACGTGGTCCGTGGGTGGGAAGACTCAGTACAGTGGGCGTCCATCATGCGTGACTTGGATCCAAGTGAATTCATCTCCACCCAGGCAGCAGCGCGCTGCTGAGGGGGTGACAGCAGTGGAAACGGCACTGCGGTTCCCAGCGAGCCCCGCTCCAGGATGGCGGGGTATCAGCTGGCTCGTGCCTTGTTGGGCTCAGGCCCCTCATGGGGTGACCAACTTGCCCCACCGAGTGTGACCCCAAAACGTTACCTCTCAACCCTGGTTTCCAACCACCGAGAGGGGGATGCTTGCCAGCTCCCCACATGCCATGGGGCAGAGGCTCCCAGTGTCCCCGTGTGGGTTGAGGACAGTCTCTCCAGCGGAGGATCCGCCAGCACAGCTTTCAGCATGGCATTTCTCACCTTCGTTTGGTACAGAACCCACGGAACCCACAGGGCCGCCCAGGTTGTTGGTGAGTTGCTACTCGCCCTCCATTCCTTTTTTTTTTAATAACTCGTTGAAATGAAATTCGCATACCATTGACCATTTTTAAAAAGGAACACTTAAGTGTTCCCCATCTCCTGCAGCCAGCCACCTCTGTAGTTCCAGCACACGTGTGTCCCTCCAAAGGAAAGCCCTGGGCCCACGAAGCAGTCTCCCCTCACCAACCTACCGCATCTGTTTGGGCTTGTCATTGGCTGTTGTACATGCAGGGGCACCCAGCCTAGTTCACTTAGGGTGAAGGGTAGGTAGGCTTCCAATCCTCCACCATCCATTCACTGAAGAGCTACCGTTGAGGGACGGGACTTGGATTGAGAATATGATGGTAGACTAAGAAAACAGACACATGTCTAGACCTGGGGTAGGCCAATCCTGAAGAGGCATCACTTGATTCCTTGGACTAAAGCAGTGCCCTCTCCTTCCTCCGCCCTTTATTTAGGACTGCTAGATGTTAAGGTAAGGAAGGCGTCCACATTACTGATCCAACCCTGGGAAGGGAGAACTTGGGCTAGTGAGACCTCCTGAGCGGTCCGAGGGGAATGATCAGGAATGGGCTCTGAAATCCATCGAAAGGGGACTCATGCTGCGGACATCATGGTGTAAACAATTCGGAACTCTCTCAAGTGTCTGATGAAGGAATGGCTGCCCCGCCGCCACCTGAGGAAGAAGACACGCACGGTGTGCGTCTTCCCCCCTGTATTCCGAGTCGATGGGATCCAAGCCTTAGCTACCATGGAAACTGTACTTAGAAATTTCTGGAGCCCTCAATTTTAACGTTTAAAAACAACAACAATAACAAAAAACCGCTTTGGGGCTTATAACGATTCCCAATGGGCTAAGAAAATGACTAAATGTCTTTTGAATGCGAGGGAAGATGGAATGCTCTCCCTCGCTCTCCCTCTCTGCCTTCCTAGTCCTATAAAGGTGCACCTGCTCTTCATTTACCTGGGGGTCACTCCTCCCTTTCTTGCAGACTCCGACATCATAAACGAGCTGCAGGCGCTCCAGCCCTCTGTCAAGGACTTTGAGGTCAGAAGTCTCGTGGGCTGTGGCCACTTTGCCGATGTGCAGGTGGTCCGAGAGAAAGCCAGCGGGAACACCTATGCCATGAAGGTGATGAAGAAGAAGACCTTGATGGCCCAGGAGCAGGTAGGAGCTTTCATGGTGCCACCACGCCCTTTTGCTCTACCAGGTTCCCCCTGGGACTGAGGGGTGGGTGTGGTTTTGACGGGGAGGGAGAAAGGCCTCTTGTGCTTGCTCCTCTCCTCCTCGCCCTGCCATTGGCTAAGCTGGAAGGCCCCCGAGTTCCCCTTGATGGCTTCATCGTACATCGATGATAGTATTTTCTTCCAGAGCCATCCTGGCCTTTTGGCTAATGATTGGGAGCTGCTCTTTCGTGACAGTCAGTTGGGGATTGAGGGATATGCATATCGTAGGGTAAGCCGGCCGGTGTTTGCTTTGGTCCCCACACTCTATGTTTGTGTTGTGGATATGTGTATTTGATGTTAAAGCAGGCCCTCGGAGAAGTTAAATAGAGTTGTGGGTTATGTGGCTGGGCGGCGGTTTATATGAGAGCAGGTGAAAGGTTATCTTTTCAGTTGTGCTATTTTTCTTTCTTTTCAACACAGCTGCCATCTCCTGGCCCCGCAATTCATTTACCGCGTGCCTTGGGAGAGAGCCATCCGCCTCACAGCCCAGAGAGTAATTTATTAGTTAGAGACATTCAAGTGCACATGATGGGCCTGATGAGGGCCCTGGCTCCGTGAGAAGCCTGCAAAAGGAGCTGGAGGCCCCTGGCCGTCACACTCAGGGTTGTAAAAAAAATCCCGGGAAGTGCAGATCCATGAAGTTGACCCGCGACTGCATTACCGAAGGGGAGAGTGATCGGCCGTTTACCGCAGTGCAGTGCGCAGGGCTGTCGTGAGCCAGGGCCGTTAGGACAGGCTCGCAGAGCTGGGAGAGACTAGAACCTGGGCAGAGACGGGCAGCCTGACCACGCCCAGGCACGTACATGGTGCTGCGGGTTTGAACAGGGGCGCTGCCCTGCTGTGTGTTTCTTGTTAGTGGTGTGGTATGCCCACCCCCGGGTTCACTGGTTTACCAGGAGTACTCACGGCCGTGATCCATTACAGTGAAAGGGTACAAAGCCCAAATCGACAAAAGAAAAGGGCACGTGGGTCGAAGCACGGGGAATCCAGGGAGGAGCTGGTTTCCAGTGGGGTCCACGCAGCATGTGCTGAATTCCGCCGGTAGTGCACTGTGGCGACACGTCTGGAGTGTGGTCAGCCAGAGGCCCTCGTTAGTGACTCAGTGCCCAGGGATTTTACTGAGGGCCCTTCACTGAGGCCCAGGCTGCTTTTCAGAGACTCAGTGATGTGATCTGCAGTGAGGCAGGAAATGCGACTGATGTCACACCCACTGCCATTGACTCGGTTCCCATTTGTAGCGACCCTGTAGGCACCGCAGAACTGCTCCTTAAGATTTCTGAAACTGTAAATCCTTCCGGGAGCCAGGAGCCTCATTTTTCCCCCTCGGATCGGCTGGAGGATTTGAGCCCCTTGCAGTAGCGCTTAACAGCCCAGCCCTTAACCCCCGGCACCACTAGGGTTCTGAGCTGCAGCATAGCAGGGAACAGTGGTAGAATGGGGCAAGAACTCAGGAGGGGCGGGTGTGGAAGACGCGCAGGTATTATTGTGAGACTGAAAGAAAGGAAGGTATATTTTCAATTGCTTAAGTTTGGAAAGAATCACAAGTTTACAGACAAGTTGCGAGTATGATGTAAAGAATGTTTTCCCTGAACCATTCACCCACACTTGCCTAACTGGTGCCCCATCCCATGACCTTTGATTACTTCCTACATACTCCCACAGACCCCGACACAGCCATCAAAATTGGGGTTCTTGCAATGACCCATTAAACCGCCAAACCCGGGATGCGGCCATTGAGCTGATTGCAACTCACAGCGACCCTGGAGGACAGGGTAGAAACGGCCGCAAAGGGCTTCCAAGGCTGAGACCACCAACCACATCGTTCTCCCACAAAGCAGCTGGTGGGCTTGAACCACTGACTTTTTGGTTAATAGCCCGCCACTTAACTACTGCACCCTTCATGTAAATTTCAGACCCCACTCAAGCTTCACCAGTTGGGGCTTTCATGTCTGTTAAAATCAACTTTATTCTGTAGAGCAAGAGGTTTGAGGTTCATAGTAAAGTTGCCTGGGCCTCCGTGTCTCCCCCTCCTGGCCATTTGGCAAGGATGCTTCCCTGGTTCTGCTCCCCTTAATTAGGATTGAATCTTTCTGGAAAGCAAGGTGAAGAGGAAGGGCAAGCTTCCAGGTTTAGGGAGGTGAGCTGACTTTAAAGAGAGATGTTAAGTAAATTGTTGGACAGGTAGTACTTGGAGCTGGCAAACTCTGTGAGCAAAGTAGGTGAGTGACGGAGGTTTGTGGAATGTCAGGCTAACTGATGGGTCTTTCTAAACCAGCTCAAAGACAGCAGAAAGGGCATTTCCTAGCCTGCCCCACAATGGCTGGCTCTTTTTATTGTCATATTGTAAAGCATACCTTTTCCCTCCAGGTTTCCTTTTTTGAGGAAGAACGTAGCATACTCTCTCGGAGCACGAGTCCCTGGATCCCCCCATTGCAGTATGCCTTTCAAGACAAAAATAACCTTTATCTGGTAAGCCTCTGCACCCATCGCTCTGAGACTGGTCTAGTGCCGACCTACATGGAGCACACCATCGTCCCGATGAATGTGCTTCCTGCCCACTGGGTCCACAGCACCTCCCCGTTCAGAAAGCTCCTTGTCCCCTTGTTCTGAGTTCTGAAGGGTCAGGGTGACCCACTTAGAAACAGCCCCATTTATTATTGGGGATTGAGCAGTAATGAGAAGTCATTTATTTGGGACTAGTCAGCCATTGCCTTTAGTAGGATCTTGCTTCAGTTTTTAAGCATTGAAATAATTAGGGTTACTTGTTATAAAATAATGTAAATGCTTCTGAAATGGGTAAAAGCAAAGATCAAATTTTCTACCTTTCTAATCCTCTTTTAACAAATGTCCATGGTTATGTTTGTCTTTCTGTCCACCCCCCTCCCCCTGCCCCTGCACCGTGCCACACACACAAAATAGCTCTGTCTACATGTATAACACGGGCATGTGGTTTGTTTTACAAGGATGGCCCCGGGTACTCTCTACTTTGCTTTCGCTTTTTGCTGTTCAAGAATTTATCATGGTTCAACGGGATAAAAAATCTGGAGGAGAAAACAGCCAGGGAGCGGGGGACACATGGGAGAGGGGGAGGCAGGGGAAGGGAAGTGGGGGTTAACACATCCAGGGACAAGGGAACAACAAGTGATCCAAAATTGGTGGCAAGGAGGGTGTAGGAGGCCTGGTAGGGCTTGATCAAGGGCAATGTAACCGAGAGGAATTACTGAAATCCAAATGAATGCTGAGCATGATAGTGGGACAAGAGGAAAGTAAAGGGAAATAGAGGAAAGAACTAGGATGCAAATGGCATGTATAGAGGTTTAAGTACAGGCATGTACACATGTAAATATATTTACATATAACCATGGGGAAATAGATCTATGTGCATATATTTATAGGTTTAGTATTAAGGTAGCAGATGGACATTGGGCATCCACTCAAGTGCTCCCTCAATGCAAGAATACTTTGTTCTATTAAACTGTCATTCCATGATGCTCACCTTTCTGACACGGGGTTTCCTAGGTGGAAAACATGATGGAGCAAGGCCCTTCCTGTGACCCAGGGGCTCGGGTCTTCGGAGTGCCTAGCTTTGTGTTAATAGCCGAGCTTCTTGATGTCTCTAAAGCCTGGCTGCTCCTCAGGTAGCTGGGAGGTCCCATGAAGAAGTAGGTCCAGTTAAGTGAGAGTCAGTCTTAAGATGTATCTTAGAGCTTCTACTATGTATTTTTTTTTAGGAATGTCACTCTTTGTGTTCTGAACTAGAATCGGCAATTTATGTGCCTTGGTTCTGTATGAGGGCCCACAGAGAGGTTAGCCCAGCTCCTGCCCCAGACTCCTGAGAGGATGTTTTTATACCAGGGAGCAAGGGTGGCAACCCTGCACCCACCCCACGCTTCTTTCAGGACGTCTGCATTGTGCCTGTGTGCAGAGAGCTTGAAGCAGTCTCTTCTTGAACACTGCCCTTGAAGCTGTGCTTCCTCGATACCTGGGGTGTGGAGCAGCCCCCCTCTTCACAAGTGACCTCTGTGTTTGCAGGACCACCCATGTGCTAGCACAGCTGTTGCCTACTGAGCCTTTTGCTCGGGCTCCCTGGGTCCTACAGAGCTCCTCTTGTTTCGGCTGTGTTAGCAGGCGGCTTCATTAGCTCTCAGCAACATTCCTTTGAACGAGTCGGACGTTTTGGTCTCTCTCTTCTGTATGTTATTGGTGTTTTGGATATTTTCATTCGAGCTCACCGTGGAAAGCCAGCCGGTGGGGAGGAACTCCGTTTTGGAGGCAGTGCAGAGCACAGGCCGAGGTGGGGCTGGGAAAAGGGCTCTGGGTTTGGGCAAACGTTGCGAGCCCACCCGGTGCTACTCCACCTTGCACGGCAACGTCAGCTCGAATTTCTCGTCCTCTGCAGCTTGAAAGGAAGCGTGTTTGGATGCTTGGGGATTTTCACGCCAGCAGGGTCAGTTTTGTAGAGGCGGCAAGGACGGGCTTTGAGTTTCACAGAAAGGAACTCAGTTGAGGGCTAGCGATCCAGTAACAAGTGACCAACGACTGCTCAGCGTTTCAGCCGATCTGTCGTGGGTCCCACAGTGGCCGCTGAGGGATCCAGATGGGCTCCAGGAGTGACGCTCATTGGTACTTTTCTTTCTTGTTGACTGTCGTTGTCATTGTGCTTGCCTGTTGTGAGACTCAAACGTGTTCCAGGTGCCTTTTGGGAGAGTCATACCGTGGCATCTTGAGAATTCCAACCACCCCAGGGGCACGATTTTGATCACTATCATTTGATCACTGGCTTCGTCTCAGTGGTCACATGGATTTTGCCGCTGTTGACTTACTTCCACTGGAACATGCTTTGTGGATTGGGAACACCTGCTGGCTCCGCCGGCTATCACAAGCTCCTGGCTGCTGGCAGGTTCCTTCTCTTGGGCTCTTGGACTGCGGGACTTCCCTCTGGTCCTTGCCTCTGGCTTCAGCATCCTTAGCTCTGTGATGGTCTTGGTTTTTCCACGTGGCTGGATGGGAATACTTCAAACAGCCATTTCCTGGAGTTCTTGTTGCCTCAGCACGTTTATACCTGGGTGCAGTGACATTTTTACACCCTTCTTTAGTAGCTCAGTGGAGTGTTACTGATGAGATCTTGTAATTATTTCCCTGTCTGCATTCAATTCTCAAGTATCCTGGGACTGTGGAGTAAAATGCTTGCTAAGGATATAGTTTATGTGTAGACATCCAACCTTAATATAGGAATTGAGGTCTAATTCCAAATCTACCATCCCCTGTCTGAATCTTCACTTCTGAAATCCCCAGAGCTCTTGGAAACTTGCTCAAATTCTTTTGTCCCTTATTTGGCAATGAAGCCTGACTTGAAGTGGATGTGTGGCCAAGCCTGACCCACGCTACCTTCCTTCGTTCCCTGTGGTGTGAATACTCAACATATTCTGCTGAAAACGAGAATGCCTTTGTTACTGGGGTGATGCCTCAGACATCACATCTGCCACCAGAGATGTTGACTATTGACCTACTTGGCACTGTAAAGGCCCGAGACACCATGATGCTCACTGACCACGGATAGATTGCTAAGCCCGGGCGATTTAAGGAAACTTACCCTAGGTCAACCTGCTTGTCTGGCTGCTGGAGGTTCATTGGTAATGTGACTGCAATGTAGTTGAAGATAACATTTTAGGTTGGTGAAAAGAAAAAGTAGGATTCCACTTCCAACATTTCCGGTCACCCACGATCCTGTGCTGTCTGCATTGCTGTGCTCATTGCTTGTGTTACTGCCCCTGCCATCGGTCCCGTGCTGTCCCCGGGCTTCTACGCACTGCGGCCAGAGCGATCCCGCTGCCAAAACCCTTCGAGACTCCCTGCTGAAGAAGAACAATTCAGAAGATTAGCTGGGAACCGCAGGGGGCAGCAAGCGATCATGTTCATGGGGCTGGGACAATTCAGACAAGAGGGTGAGAATGACCGTACAACTCAGAGAACATAATCCGTGTCACCGAATTGTATGTGTAGAAACCATTGAATGGGCATATGTTTTGCTGTGCATGTTTTCAACAACAACAAAAACCAACAACACATGTCCCCCTAGGGGGAAAAAAAACACACATGTTCTGGTCCCAGTCCAGTCCATCTGGATCTGTTGTAGCTGGAAGCTTTCTCATGCCTGAGTCACTGAAGGTTCTCATCCAACATGCACGTTCCCAGGGTCTAACACAGCCTTCAGCGTGGATTGCAACTCAGTGGAAAGAAAACAAAAACCCCAAGAGACAGCACCGTGATAAAGGGAGAAAAGATTGACGTTGTCAAGGCTTTCGTTTTGCCCGGATCTACGGTCCGTGCTCGTGGAAGCAGCAGTCCAGGAGCCTAAAGACATATCAAGAAAATCCTCACCAAACGTCTTGCAAACCAAAGTGTTGCAGAGCAAGGATGTCATTCTTAGAAATAAGCTTCGCTTGTCCCAAACCATGCTGTTTTTAACCAACTAATAATATGCATGTAAAAGTTGGACAATGAATAAGGAAGACTCATGAAAATTAGATGCATTTGAACGATGGTGTTGGCAAAGAATCTTGAAAGTATTGTAGGCTGCCCAAAGAACAAACAAATCTGTCTTGAAAGAAGTACAGCCAGGATGCTCCTTAGCGGCAAAGATGGCGAGACTTTGTTTCATGTACTTTGGAGAGAGCAGTCCCGGGAGAAAGACATGGTGCTTGGTAAAGGTCAGTGACAGAGGAAGAGCCTCTGTGAGATGAATTGACTCGCTGGCTGCAACAATGGGTTCAAAGATGGCAATTGTGAGAATGGTACCGATAGGGCTGTGTTTCGTTCTACGATGGCGTAGGATAGGGCAGTGCTTAGTTTTGTGAATCGGAACCCATGGGGACAACACCTAACGGTAAGAACAGCACAGAGGATCAGGGCAGGGTCCAGAAATCTGCATTTTCCACAAGCCCATCAATGACCAATGGAGACACATGCTTTTGAGGAGCCCCGAGCAGGGCCCGGGATTAGCTTCCAGGGAGGGATTGGAACAGGTGCCCAAGTCTCTTTCTACTATTTTCATTTTACATTCATCTGTTTTGCATTAGAGCTTTGCTTGTTTTTTTAATTTAAGAAAAAAACAATTTAATCAGTAGTCAGTACCCTTGGATATAAGTGTATTATCAGCGTTTTAAGTAAGGATTTGGATGTCCAGAAGACTGATCAATAAGCATTGTGCTTGATGAATCAATGAAGATTTAAAAAAGAAAACGACTCTCTCCCTTGCTGCTGCCCTCTGGATGAAGGCTAGCCTTCCAGGCTGACGAGGCTGCTCAGCGAAGCCTCCAGCCTGCCCACTGGCCCTGTGTGGTTACTCTCTGTGTCCCTCCTGACCTGCCTCTGCCGCTTTCTCTTGGAATTCACCTCTGCCTCTTTCTTGTGCCCATTGTTCACTCTTCTCTGCTCCGTGCGCCTGCCTGACTCTGGTCTCCTCCGGAGCTTGGGTCAAATGCCGGGGCACCTAGCAGCCCTTCCTTGACCCTCTGGATCTGGGATGGACACCCCTCTGCTTGTGGACCCATAATGCCTTGCTCTTCCTCTTTGTGAATTTTGGTCTCCTCCCCATAAGGGGAGGTATTATGTCTCTCTTGCTCTCAGTAAGAGAACAAGACCAAGTAAATGTTTAGTCTAAAACCCAGTGGCTGTGGAAGCAATGTGGACCACTGGTGGCCCTCAGCTGTGTCAGAGTAGAATTGTGCTCCGCTGGGCCTTCAATGGCTGATTTCTCAGAAGCCGCTGGCCAGGTCTTTCTTCCACGCCTTCTCCAGGAGACTCACACCTCCACCCTTCCAGCGAGCAGCACAGCTAATTAAGCGTCTGTGCCACCCAGGGGTGCTGGTGAATGCTTAAGAAATAATAATTTCATGGGCGTGTGATTTGCATACTATTTACTTCGTGTGGTAGGGAAATCAGACCGTGTGAACCTGGCGAGTTTTGCTCTCAGCACTGTGCCATTCGAGATGGGCCCAGCGAGATCCCCCAAATGTGAGTGAGTGCCGTGCAAGGGGAGAGAGCCCAGTGGAGGAGTGGGGGTGGGGGTGGCTCCTGAATTTGATTGGTTAAGAAGTTCCCGCCTGCATTTGTGCAGCCGGGAGTGTGGCTGACCATTTCTTAGGGTGTCGCCAATGGCAGCGCCCTCCGAGGCTGTGTCTGGTTCTCTACCATGAGGCGGGTCCCCTCTCCTGGCAGGCAGCCCACAGAATCCGGCCTTCCTTGACCTGGTTCACGATAAAATCTGTTTAGTTCTGTCTAACAGATGTCTTCACCCGTGTCCTTCTGCCGAAGGAGCCGATCTTTACAAAGGAAAACGTGTCTTCCAACGCACCGCGTGCTTTATTGTTGTATCTAAATTCTTTGCGAGCATCTTGGAGCTGGTGCTTTTCGTAACTGCACCTCATCTCAGGCTGACGCCATGGTAGCTCAGTGGTCGGATTCTCGCGTTCCATGTAGGTAGGAGACTTGGGTTCGATTCCTGCCAGTGCATCTCAAGGTGCAGCCACTGTCCATCTGCCAGTGGAGGCTGGTGTGTTGCTATGGTGCTGCCCCTGCTCCGAGCCTGTAATTTGCCTGTGAACCTCCTTCCACTGATGAGATCTTACCAGGCCGCCTCGCTGTTCATTCCACACGGTCTTCCTCAGTTACACAGACACATGTATCCCTGAAGCTGCCGTCACAAAGTGGCTCCAAGCCACCGTCTAGGCCAGGACAGCTATGTCATCATCGTATGTGACCACCATGGGGCCCAGGCTCCTTCCATTTCTGTACTCCCCCTACCCTGCGGGTGTTGTTGTTGTTGGTGTGGTGGAAGTAATCGGTTCACACTTTTGTGCCAGCTAGCTGGCAGGGCAGAGGAGCAGGACTGTGAGCCGGAACTCCGTCCCATAACCTGTCCAGCTTCTCGGAAGGCTAGGAAATGCTCTTTCTGCCTTTGTTTCTGGTTTCTCCTGAAGTCCTTGTCCTATGGAAGAGGGCAGAGCGTATTTGGGAGAGGGAGCAGCTAATAGGCTGCTTCAGAGGTTAAAGCAGCTCTGTGTGTAGCTAGGGAAAGGCAGGGTTGTGGTTCTCAGGCAGGGCCCCAGTGCCCGTACACACTCATATTCTTCCCACCGAGGGGAGCCACCCGCTGCGGTTTTGCTTGGTCTCTTTCTGCTTTCTCTCTTCCTCTGGGCCCACAGTTTCCTGGCCCAGCTTTCCTTCCTGCATCAGAAAAATCTGCCTGTGGATTCTTTGTGGACCTGTGTGAACCCCAGCCTTTCCTTCACTGGGGGTCTGGAGAGAGCTAATGAGTAGCACTTTGTTGCATTGTTTAGCAAAATACGGTATGCTAGTTTTGACAGTGAGGTGTGAGGTCTTTGTGAGCTCTCCGATAAGACGTTCTGTTTTCAGGTCTGTCTTGAAACTTTCCTGTGCGCTCCTGTGTGCTGCTTCAGTCAGACGCCAGACTTGGGAGCCGCCGGCCACCGGCCAGGGCGTGCTGAGGAAAATGATGGTCTCATTTTTTTACTGCCCCTCGTGTGGTCTCCCTGGAGTCGTTGGTCTTTTCGGCGTCCATGTTCTCATCAGTGAAATGAGGTAGTAATGCCTCTTACTGACCTCAGTTCGCTTGCTCAGGGTGTCGTCTGGGGGGAGTTCTCTATGCCTTCGAAAGCGCTGTTTTGTCTCATTGCCCTTTAAGGTGTCCTATTTCAAGAGAGTGTTTTTGGAGTCACAATTTTGTCACATTGTCTGATTGAGTCTCACCTCTAGGGCTTCTGATCCTGTGGATCTGGGACCCAAGAATTTGCTTCTCCAGCACGTTCCCAGGTGATGCTCCTGCTTGTGGTCCGGGGGCCACATGTTGACAGTTGTGGGTGGTTTTCTGGTAGCATTCTTGCCTTCCATGTGGGATCCCCGGGTTTGGCCCCCGACCAGTGCTGCTCAAGCCCAGCTCCCATGTGTCCGTCAGTGGAGGCTTGTATGCTGCTCCTACGATGCTAAACAGGTTTCAGGGGAGCTTCCAGACTAAGACAAGCTAGGAAGAAAGGCCTGGCGATCTTCCAGAAACCAGCCAGTGGAAACCCCCTAGATCGCAAAAGCTGGGTCCCGTTGTGGGAGGGTTTGCCATGAATCCGGCCCACCTGCATGGCGGCTGAGAGCACCAACAATAGCTATAGCTAGTCTGGCCGTTTCTCCCATGGGCCCCGCCAGTAACTGTGCACATGTCTAGGATCCCTTTCCTTAAGCCTCCAGGTGCCTCGCTGTTCCTTGTTTATCTCCCTAAAACTTGCCCCTCTACCTTTGCAGCACCTGCTTCCTTAATGACTGCCCTCAGCTGCTTCCTACCACCCACGCCTCTGGCTGATCCCAGGGCCCATAAGGATTTTTTTAGTGGCTGGATGCATCAGGCGAGTTGAGTGTTTTTGTTAGGATGAAGGACCTCCTCTCATTGCCTCTGGGCCACTTGGTCCTTCAGGAGGGATCATTTTTGGGGATCACACTGCAGAGAGGATTCCTCTCCTCCTCTCCGACGCCAACGGCCAGCAACCCCGGACGGGCTAGATACTGACACCCAGAGCATCACGGTGGTTTGATGACGTCTTCTGGTCAGAGTACAAGCCCTCCGGGGGCTGTTTCTGAGATTGGCACACTGCAGTGGGGCTGCAACTCCCCTGCTCATGCACCTCAGATGCATACACGCATGCATACACGGACCCCTCCCCCCGCGCTTGTCCTTCATTGCAAACCCAGCGTAGCTGATAGAAACTACCATCCCAGAACATAGATGCAAACTCTGGCAGCGAAGCAGCCGTTCCCCCCGACCGAGCCCGTGTAGGATGCGCCCTTTAATTAGCATCTGCAGCTGCTGCCATCAGAAGGGATTGTCTCTGTTGGCCTGAAAGTCTTTGCTTTAAAAGACCAAGTCCAGGAGTGCTCCCAGCCAGGCCCGACTGTCAGCTGCCCTGCTTTTCCTGCCCTCCCCAGTGATGCTGCCCAGGGTAGGGCTCATTCGCAGAGTGGCTCTGGTCCCTGGACCTGCCCTTCTGGTTACCGGGCCTTGGTGGTGAATGCCCTTGGGTGGCTTGCAGCTGTTGACTGTGTGCCAGGAAGCTCCTCCCATCCTTGCCAGGACAGAGGTGTATGGGCTCAGCGTAGGTGGACTGGTTACTTCCAAGCCCATTGTTGTCCATGGCCGTGGAAGCAGCAGAGGTGATGGCTGTAGTCGAGTCCAGTGCTGTGTGGGGCACCACATTGTAGAAGCTGCATTCGGCTGCACCTGGGAGCCAGGTTGGCTCCACACCCTCGTCAGTGGTGTTGGGTGACCTGCATTGTGAGAATCACTCGAATGGGGCTTTGAAAATGCTGCCTAAGTGGAGCGTGATCTGCGAAGTCTATGTAAGGACCCTTTCCCTCAAGTCAACCTTGAAAAAAGGCCTGGCAGTCCGCTTCTATAGCTTGTTAGTTAGGTGCCGTTGAGTTCTTTTTACCACCATGCGGCAGAGTAGAACTGCCTGTTCCATAGGGTTTTCTTGGCTGTGTGCTCTTTTTAAAAATTTATTTAAACATTTTATTAGGGGCTCATACAACTCTTATCACAGTCCATACATAGACATACATCAATTGTTTAAAACACATCCGGATGTACATTCTTTGCCCTAATCATTTTCTTTTTTTTCTCCTCTTTTCTTTTTTTACATTTTATTAGGGACTCATACAACTCTTATCACAATTCATACATATACATACATCAATTGTATAAAGCACATCCATACATTCCCTGCCCCAATCATTCTCAAAGCATTTGCTCTCTACTTAAGCCCTTTGCATCAGGTCCTCTTTTTTTTTCCCCTCCCTCCCTGTTCCCCCCTCCCTCATGTGCCCTTGGTAATTTATACATCGTTATTTTGTCATATCTTGCCCTATCCGGAGTCTTCCCACCACCTTCTCTGCCGTCCCTCTCCCAGGGAGGAGGTCACATGTGGATCCTTGTAATCAGTTCCCCCTTTCCAACCCACTCACCCTTTACTCTCCCAGTATCGCCCCTCACACCCCTGGTCCTGAAGGTATCATGGCTGTGTGATCTTTACACTACTTAGTCGCTTGGCTGCTAACCCACAGGTTGGTGGTTCAAACCCACCCAGCTGTGACAGGGGTCCAC
The DNA here is from genome assembly GCF_050624435.1 of Tenrec ecaudatus. Classification (NCBI taxonomy): domain Eukaryota; kingdom Metazoa; phylum Chordata; class Mammalia; order Afrosoricida; family Tenrecidae; genus Tenrec; species Tenrec ecaudatus. Next base: position 9,579,893 of record NC_134545.1, read on the forward strand.
TTCCATCATTTGGTAGGTGCTGTTGGCAGTGTCTTATTCTCTTGTATTTGGGTCGCCATGGGTCAGAGTTGACCTGGTGGCAGCTAGCAAAGACCACCTTGGTCCATGTAGGTGGGTCAAGTTTGGTTAATGTCTTTAATAAGGACTCAGTCTATTTCGAAGTCTGTCATCTTGGCCACATGTGTGGGACATGCTATTGTGATGTTTGTTGTCTTCTCAGTCGAGCCTGGTTTTGAAGAGTGATGAAGCCAACAGAAAGGTCACTTGCCTCAGAAAAGCCTAACATAGTCTGGATGGGAGGTTTTTAGCTCCGGACAGTGGTCTTTGGTATAGCAGCAGGGGACATAGAATTTGGACTTTTTAAGAGGTGTTTCTTATTTTCTGACTGTTCCACTGATCATTACAGATAGGATCTCTAAGGGTAGTTACTGACTCTTATTAAGTCGTGGTCAGTTTCTGGGCTCTTCAAAGTATGCTTTTGATTTTCTCAGCCTTAAATTTATAAGTCGCTCCATTGTTTCACATTGTTAATTGAACCAGATTAGAAAATTTATAACTTCAGTGTGTCATCATAAATACGCATTGTTCTTATTTTAAGACATTTCCATTCTAAAAGCATGGGGTGCTTCTCTTATTCTCTGTGAATTTCTTTTTTTTCGTGATGCTTAAGACATTTTGAATGTCAACATATATTTAAATCAGACGTAGACATTAGTATTCACCCACATGCCCAGGGCCTGTGGAGAACCAGGTTGGGATGGGTGGGTGTGGTGTAGGCAGCCAGGTGGCTCCTCTGGACTCTTGCAGGATTGGGGTGAGTAGCTGACATCTGCGGGGAGTTTGAGGCAAATAAAATATGCATTGTAGTTATCTCTGTTAAGTATTGCTATTCTTAATAGTTTATAAATCCATTTTTTCTTTTTAGCAAATGGAAGCTTACACTTCAAATAGAATTATTGAGTATCTCTTGCTGAAGGTTTGCTAGTGAATGAGATGGACAGCCAGTTTATACAGCGTCCCACCCAGGACATGCAAGCCACTGGCTCCTCCTCCAGGGGTCTCTGGTTGGAGAATGACTCGACACTGGATAGGCTTCCTGGACTTTGTGGGCCCAGCCTGGGGTTTCATGGAGGATGGACTGACATTCTGGTCTTGCTGTTGAGAAATTTCTCTCCTCATTGCGGACTAAATCCAAAGAGGTGCCTAGATAGTGGCAGTGGCCAATCACATTCCAGAGTGGGCTTCTGGAATGCAGTCCCCTGAGAGACTTAAAGTTGGCTTTTTTTTTTTTTTTTTTTTTTACAAATACCAAGAACTTTATTTGGATTTTGCCTTTCCCAGACAGTATTTGGGATGGCTTAAAACAAACGGCGCTTAGAGGGTGGTTAATAGAATGGGAAATTGAAATGAAAGGCAGAAGAATTCAATCAAGGTTAGCCTGCTTGAAGCAATGATCGAATCAGGTCTTAGCGTTTTGCCCTCCAGAGCGGACAGGAGCGCACAGTAAGAGCTGGAGAGTGGAGAAACTGACCCGGGGCCTCCTTCATGCCAGCAACTGTGCCAGGCTCTCTGGGGACTTTGTCCCACTCCATCCCTCATTCAGTCCTGCAAGGGAGGGCAGTCTCTTCTCCATTTCACCGGGGGTGGGGTGGGGGAACCACACTGCTGAGCTGGTGTCTGAAGCTACCCCAGGCCAAGTAGCTTCAAAGCTACGTGTTAAGTCAGTAACATCACTGGTTGATCAGAGAGTGGAAAGGTTTCAGATCTTCTTCAGGGCAGACCATGTGTATTTGCTAATCAAAAATTTTATCTGAGCCGTCAGAGTCCTTTTCCAGAATTTTCCCCCTGTGTATATATCAGCAATTATAGTAATTTTATTTTTCTGGTGAGAGAAAAAAAAGGAACGGTCATACCTGCCTCTTTTTATTGTAACAGATAACTTCCCATGGCACTGTGAATGGGTCGAGCTGGTTTCCATGTCAGCACCCTATCCCTTCAGTTAGAGAGATACTATTTTGAGCCAATCTCTTATTGATGGATACTTGGATGATTTCCAGAGCTTTTTCCCTCCTTGTCATAAAAATGCTACAGTGAATCTGTTTATCTGCAAACTATTCTATCTGTAAAATAACTTGTTACAAGTGGAGTGACTAGGTCAAAGGCTATAGATTCACATTTAAATTTTTAATAGAGACTGCCAGATTGCCTTCCAGTCAAAGGAAAGGATTGTACCACGTTTCTGGCATGGCTCCTCTGTTCTGCTGGGTGCTGGGGTGGGGTGGGGGGGGGGGCAGAAGGAGGAAGCATAAATGATGCAAGAGAGTTTGTTGCCCTCCAGGAATTTCTATCTCTGCCATGTACCCGATACTAGGGAATGTCTGGGGTACCAACTTGGGTGGGTGGGCGAGTGGGTGGATTTAATTCAACCTTTCAAGCTCTCCTTGCAAACATTGTGCCTGGTGCCTGGAGCCAGTCTTTCATTATTGATTTTCTGGGTAACAGATGTAGTCTCCTTAGGGCAGAGACCCCCATCCTCCATGACTTACAAGATGTGTTGTATGTCTTCCTTGCTTTGTGAAGACATCGTAATTATAACATGTCGGGCGGTATTTGAGGATCTAATTGGATGCGTGAACAATGAATACGTTTGGCATTCTCTGCAGGTCATGGAATACCAGCCCGGAGGGGACTTGCTGTCACTCTTGAACAGATATGAGGACCAATTAGATGAATATATGATTCAGTTTTACCTAGCTGAACTGATTTTGGCTGTTCACAGCGTTCATCAGATGGGATACGTACATCGGTAAGTGAGACTCTAGTGGCACAGGGAGGGGTTCTCCGTATCACAAGCGCCTCTCTGCCGAGAGTGAACGAATGAATGAATGATTTCTGCCTCAAATAAAGTTCCATCCAATTTTTAATCCAGTCTCACCTGTAACCGGATGAATGTCGGCTTTCCGGAGTGGCGGACCCTTCAGCTTGCCTCTTGAATAGTGAAGTGGGTTAGGACTGTGATGCTGTGAAGTTGGCTAGTAAGAACTGCTAATGTGGCTCAGCCGGGAGCATCTTTGCATGCATCCGGTGGGTGGTAAGGTGGAAAGATTGGTTTGCAGAAGGGACTGATACCTTTTGTAGGAATGGGTGATCTTAGAGCCCCTGTACTTTTGGCTGCATCCATTAGTCCTTTACAAAAGAGTCCTCCAGAGTTCTAAGTCGGCAATTGTTTCTACCAGGACTTTAACCTAACTTGAACCGGTTTGGCCATGACCAACAAAGTGAAGCCAGAACAGGCCCAAATGTTTACAATTTGGGCAGTGCGCAGTGCTAACTGGAACAGGATCCAGCTGCAATAATCGAAGCCTAGGATTATTGCCAAGATGGCAGAGAGCAACACGCATTCAAAGTGGTGCTGTTGGCTGCCATCTTTGTGCCAAGCCTTGTTGTTTTCCTCTCGCTTGGTCAAGAGATTTGGTTGCTATGCAACACACACGCTGCCCCTATTTTCTTTTTTTTTTTTTTAAACATTTTATTAGGGGCTCATACAACACTTATCACAATCCATACATAGACATACATCAATTGTATAAAGCACATCTGTACATATTTTGCCCTAATCATTTTCTTTTTTTTTTTTTCTTTTACATTTTATTAGGGACTCCAACAACTCTTACCACAATCCATACATATACATACATCAATTGTACAAAGCACACCCATACACTCCCTGTCCCAATCACTCTCAAGGCATTTGCTCTTCACCTAAGCCCCTTGCATCAGGTCCTCCTTTTTTTCCCCCCCTCCCTCCCTTTTCCCCCCTCCCACATATGCCCTTGGTAATTTATACCTCGTTATTTTGTCATATCTTGCCCTATTCGGGGTCTCCCTTCCCCCCTTCTCTGCTGTCCCTCTCCCAGGGAAGAGGTCACATGTGGCTCCTTGTAATCAGTTTCCCCTTTCCAACCCACTCACCCTCCACTCTCCCAGCATCGTCCCTCACTCCCTTGGTCCTGGAGGTATCATCCACCCTGGATTCCCTGTATCTCCAACCCTCCTATGTACCAGTGTACAGCCTCTGTCCTATCCAGCCCTGCAAGGTAGAATTCGGATCATGGTAGTTGGGGGGAGGAAGCATCCAGGATCTGGGGGAAAGCTGTGTTCTTCATCGATACTACCTCACACCCTAATTAACCCATCTCCTCTCCTAAGCCCCTCTATGAGGGGATCTCCATTGGCTGACACTTGGGCCTTGGGTCTCCACTCTGCACTTCCCCCTTCATTTAATATAATATATATATACACATACATATATACATATACACATAAATACACATACATACACACACTTATATTTTTTTTTTGCATGATGCCTTATATCTGGTCCCTTGGGCACCTCGTGATCGCACTGGCCGGTGTGCTTCTTCCATGTGGGCTTATTTGTTTCTGAGCGAGATGGCCGCTTGTTCACCTTCAAGCCTTTAAGACCCCAGACACTATCTCTTTTGATAGCCGGGCACCATCAGCTTTCTTCACCACATTTGCTTATGCACCCATTTGTCTTCAGCGATCCTATCATGGAGGTGTGCAGTCAATGATATGATTTTTTGTTCTTTGATGCCTGGTAACTGATCCCTTTGGGACCACTCGATCACACAGGCTGGTGTGTTCTTCCATGTGGACTTTGTTGCTTCTGAGCTAGATGGCCGCTTGTTTATCTTCAAGCCTTTAAGACCCCAGTCACTATCTCTTTTGATAGCCGGGCACCATCAGCTTTCTTCACCACATTTACTTGTTCACCCATGTAGGCTCCAGCTGTTGTGTCGGGAGAGTGAGCATCATAGAGTTCCAATTTAATAAAAGAAGGTATTCATGCATAGAGGGAGTGTTTGAGTAGAGGCCCAAGGTCCTTCCGCCACCTTAATACTTGATCTATAAATATAGACACAAAGATCTATTTCCCCAACCTCCTATATATATTTGCATGTACATGTCTTTGTCTAGACCTCCATGAATGCCCTTTGACTCCTAGCTCTTTCCTCCATCTCCCTTGACCTTCCTCCTGCCCTACTACCATGCTTCATTGCCACCTGGGCTAGAGTATACCTCTTCTCTAATCAACCTTACCCTTGATCATTTCCCACCAGGCCTGCCACTCCCCCTTCTCTACCCTTTGGGGTCCCATGTTTTTCCCTTGTCCCTGGGTTTGTTAACACCACTTCCTTACCCCTCCTACCCCCCACCCCAAGTCCCCCCGGAACTGTCGGTCCCGTTGTTTTTCCTCCCGATAGTTCATCCAGCCTGTCCTATTCAGACAGACCTGTGGAGTCACTAACATGCACGAAAACTAGACAGAGGAACACAAAGCAACAGTATATAACCGGACAACAAAACAACCAAAACAAACCACTGAAAAAGAACAGAACAAAACAGTTCACAAGAGAAAAGCTTGTAGTTAGTTCAGGGATCTTTGCTGGCCCTTAGGAGCGTTTTCCAGACCAGTCTGTTGGGGCACCACGCCCTGGCCCCAAAGTCCACTTTCAGCATTCCCTGGGGACCTTGCCACTCCATTCCCTTGCTGTTCCGCTGCACTCCCCCAGTGCATTGCCTCGGTGTGGTGGGATCAGGTCAGGTGCAATTCCCACACTGTGTCTCCGGTGCTGTCCCCTGTATCGCCCTTAGTCACTGAGGGGCATCATGTCTCATAGTAGGGCCAGCCATGTTGTTCTCTCTGTGGACTGGCTGCTCTACTCAGGAACATCATCATCACGGCCTGGTGGGCCAGGCTGTGCTCCACTCTCTCCTCCTGCCCCTTCATCTGCTCCCGTGTGCTCTGGTCAAATATGACCATCTCCCATAGCTGCAGGGTCAATGTCGTCCTTTGGAACAAGTTCTTTTCGGGGGAGGGGCAGGAATCCACTTAATTTATGGTGCTGGGGCCTGCCTCCCAGGCCTCTCCACCGGTTCCGTCCTCCACGCCGGGATAATGCATTCACACCTTGCGACACTGGGTTGAAGTCTGGTCCCACTTTCCCTGTGGAGATATAAACAATACCCTCCCCTTGGGTGGATTAATGCCCCATTTCTGTCATGCTGATTGTACTTACCTCAGGGGACTCATGTTGTACCTGTCCCTTTGGGACTGGCTTACCTCGCTTAGCATAATTCCTTCCAGCTCTTCCCATGACATAACGTGTTTCATGTGCTCATCGGTGCTTTTCAATGCTGCATAATACTCCATTGTGTGTATGTGCCAAAGTTTGCTAATCCACTCGTCTATCGATGGAAACTTAGGCTGTTTCCAAGTCTTTGCTATTGTGAATTGTGCCGCAATAAACATTGGAGCGCATATGACTGGTCGTGTTTTATTTGCTGCTTCAACCGGGTATATGCCCAGTAGAGGGATGGCTGGGTCGTAAGGTAGATCGATTTCCATTTTCTTTAGGTATCGCCAGATTGCTTTCCACAGTGTCTGTACAAATCTGCACGACCACCAGCAGTGGAGGAGGGTTCCTATTTCACCACAGCCCCTCCAACACTTGTTGCTCTCTGATTTACTGATCTGGGCTAGCCTCAGGGGTGTTAGGTGGTATCTCATGGTTGTTTTGATTTGCATTTCTCTTATGGCAAGGGACTTGGAGCACTTTCTCATATATTTATTGGCCATATTGATCTCCTCTCTAGTGAAAGTTCTTCTCATTTCTTTTGCCCACTTCCTTAGGGGGTTAACTGTTTTCCTCTTTTTGCAGGTCATGATGGTGTTGTAGATTTTAGTAATGAGCCCTTTGTCTGACGTGTCATTACTAAAAATCTTCTCCCAGTCTGTGGGTTGCCTTGTCACCCTCTTGGCAAAGTCTTTCGAGGTGCACAGGTGTTTTATTCTTATTAGATCCCATTTGTCGATTTCCAGATCACCTGTGTGTGTCCCCTTCCCTGTTGCAGTGAGCCTATGTGCTCCCTGGGCCAGTGCTCTGAGATTAGTCCCAATTCCTTCCTTAATGGTCCTGATGGTTTGGGGTTTGACTTCTAGATCTGTGATCCACCTTGAGTGTATTCTTGTGCATGGGGTGAGGTAGACGTCTTGTTTCAACTTTCTACATGTGGATATCCATTGTTTCCAGCACCACTTATTAAAGAGGGCATCTGCTTCCCACTTGACGTTTTTGGGGCCCTTGTCGAAGATCAGTTGTCTATATGCTGATGATTTTACTCCTGGGCTTTCTATTCTTTTCCACTGGTCTGCGTGTCTATCATTGTGCCAGTACCATGCTGTTTTGACCACTGTAGCTGTGTAGTAGGCATTAAAATCAGGCAGGGCGAGTCCTCCAATTGTGTCCTTCTTCTTGAGGAGTTCTCTGCTAATTCTGGGTTTCTTCCCTCTCCATATGAAGTTGGTGGTCAGTTTTTCCAATTCTTTGAAGAAGGTTGATGGTAATTGGATTGGTATAGCATTGAACTTGTAGAGTGCTTTAGGAAGAACTGTCATCTTTACTATGTTCAGCCTACCTAACCATGAGCAGGGGAGCTTCATCCATTTGTGAAGGTCACTTTTGGTTTCCTGTAATAGGGTTTTATAATTATGCTTATATAGGTCTTTAGTATTTTTTGTTAAGTATATTCCTAGGTATTTCAGTTTGTTCTTGGCTACTGTGAAGGGTACTTCCCTCTTAATCGCCTCTTCCATGGCCCTGTCCGATGTGTATAGAAACCCTACCGACTTCTGTTTATTGATCTTGTATCCTGCTACTCTTCCGTATTCCTCTATTGCTGTAAGTATTCCAACTGTGGAGTTTTGGGGGTCTTCAATGTATAGGATCATGTCATCTGCAAATAACGATAGTTTCACCTCCTCCTCTTCCAACTGGATCCCTTTGATGTCCTTCCGCTGTCTTATGTTGTTAGCCAGAACCTCCAAAACGATATTGAATAGAAGAGGGGACAGGGGGCATCCTTGTCTTGTACCCTTTTTCAGTGGTATTGTTCTTGTCTTTTCTCCATTGACTATGATGTTGGCTGTTGGTCTTTCATAGATAGCTTGTATGAGCTTGAGGAACTTACCTTCCAATCCTATCTTCATGAGTGTTTTGATTAGGAATGGGTGCTGGATGTTGTCAAATGCTTTTTCTGCATCTATGGATATTATCATATGGTTTTTATCCTTTTTCTTCTCGATGTGGTGAATGATATTGATGGATTTTCGGATGTTAAACCATCCCTGCATCGCTGGGATGAATCCTACTTGGTCGTGGTGAATGATATGCTTGATGTTCCTTTGTATTCTATTGGCCAATATTTTGTTAAGGATTTTTGCATCTATGTTCATTAGAGATATTGGTCTATAATTCTCTACGCTTGTGGGGTCTTTTCCCTGTTTGGGTATCAAAGTAATGCTGGCTTCGTAAAATGAGTTTGGGAGCTTGCCGTTCTTTTCTATGTTATGGAATACTTTGTGGAGGATCGGTGTCAGCTCTTCCCTGAATGTTTGGTAAAATTCTGCTGTGTAGCCATCTGGCCCTGGGGCCTTTTTCCTTGGTAGGTTTTTGATGACACTCTCTATTTCTTCCTTCGCTATGGGTTTGTTGAGGTTCTTGATCTCTGTCTCAGATAATCTAGGGATAGATTGTTTTTCTAAATATTTATCCATGTCTTCCAGGTTTCTGAATTCATTAGAATACAAACCTTCATAGTACTTTGTGATTATCCTTTTTATCTCATTGGGGTCTGTTGTTATTGCCCCCGATTCATCCCTCATCCTGGCTATTGATGATTGTTCCTTTCTATCTTTGGTAAGCTTTGCCAGGGGAGTGTCAATTTTATTAATTCGTTCATAAAACCAGCTTCTAGTTGCGTTAATCCTTTGCATTGTTCTTTTGTCTTCCCACTGGTTTAACTCCGCCCTGATTTTTATTATTTCTTTTCTCTTGCTATTGGAGGGGTAGTTCTGTTGACTCTGTTCTAGTTGTTGGAGGTTTTGTGTTAACATATCTGTCATACGCCTTTCTTCTTTTTTCATGTATGCATTCAGTGATATCAAGCTACCTCTGATAACTGCCTTTGCAGTGTCCCATAAGTTTTGATATGTTGTATGCTCGTTCTCATTAGTTTCTAGAAATTTCCTGATATCCTCTCTGATCTGGACCTTAACCCATTCATGTCGCAGGAGATCGTTGTTTATTCTCCAATTGGTGGCCCTTGCTTTTCTGGGTGCCCTTCTATTAATCTCCAGCTTTATGGCATGGTGGTCTGAGAAAGACGTCTGGATAATATCTATGTGTTTGAATTTACTCAGGCTGGCCTTGTGCCCCAGCATGTGATCTATTCTTGAGAGAGATCCGTGTGGATTGGAGAAGAATGTGAAACCTTTTGCTTTTGGATGAAAGGCTCTATAGATGTCTATCAGGCCCTGTTGCCTAATTACATTGTTTAGCTCTCTGGCCTCTTTGCTGAGCTTCTTTCCCTGTGACCTGTCTTTCTCTGATAGTGGAGTGTTGAAGTCCCCCACTATTATTGTTGTTTCCGTGATTTCTTCTGTCATTTTTTTAATAGTTTGTTTGACGAAATTTGCCGCACCATTATTAGGTGCGTAAATATTCAGTATGCTTATTGCTTCCTGGTTTACTGAGCCTTTGAGCATTATGTAATGTCCCTCTTTGTCTCTTTTTATGTTTTGGATCTTGAGATCCATTTTGTCGGAGATTAAGACAGCCACTCCTGCCTTCTTGGAGTTACCATTTGCTTGGTAAACTTTCTGCCAGCCCTTTATTCTCAGCATATGCTTGTCTGCTTGCTTAAGGTGTGTCTCTTGCAGGCAGCAGATTGATGGGTTATGTTTTCTAATCCAATCCTCCAGCCTCTTTCTTTTAACATATGAATTGAGCCCATTTGTATTCAAAGTGATTATTACAATCTCTGGCTTCATGGTTGCCATATTCTGTTTTGTGTTTTGGGTCTTTGCCTATCTTCCTTCATATCAGTGTACTGCGTTTGAGTGGAGGGTTTCTATCCTGTCCTCTTTTCCATCTGAGACCGTGTTGTCCTGGTACGTGTTGCTGGCATGTTGGCTTCTAGATGGAGATGGGATATATGGTGGTCTCCTGGAGGTTCTAGTTGGAGCTTGATCTTCTGGCCATAGTGAGTCAGCCAGTATGTTCTGCAGGGTCGGGTGACTTGCAGTATATTTTTTGAGTTCTTCCTTGTCCTGGAAGACCCTTATCTTACCCTCTATCTTAATGGATAACTTGGCAGGGTATAGGATTCTGGGGGAGGCATTTTTATCTTTCAGAATTTGGAAGATGCTGCTCCATTCTCTCCTCCTCTTCATGGTTTCAGCTGATAAGTCTGAGCATACCCTTACCTGCGCTCCTTTGTATGTGACTGTCTTCCTTTCTCTTGATGCTCGTAGAATTTTCTCTTTTTCCTCTAAGTTGGATAATTTTACAATTATATGCCTTGGCGTGTTCTTCTTGGTGTTTAGCTTAGCCGGCGTCCTCTCTGCTTCCTGTATGAGAGTCGGATTCTCCTTTGTTAGGTTGGGGAAATTTTCTTCCAGGAATTCCTTTGCTATCTTGGCGGTCGATTTGTGTGTTATGTTGTGTTCCGGTAGACCAATTATTTGAATATTATTCCTCTTCATAGCATCTGTCATTGATCTCAGGCTGTCTTCTGTTTCTTTAATTTTCCTATCTGATTGTTTTTCTCGCTTGCTTCGTTTGTTTTGAGCGTCCTCGAGTTCACTGATACGGTTCTCAGCCTCCTCAAGCCTAGATATAGCTTCTGTGACCTTTTGTGTGGCCTCTGCTACCTCCTCTGTTAGTTTCTGCAGTTCCTTTTGGTGGATAGTATTCATCCCCTCTATTGTGGACTTCATCCCCTCTATTGTGCATTTCATCCCTTCTATCGTTGCATCCTTATTTTGGTTTTCTTCTCTTAGCTCCTGTATTACTGCAAGCAGAGTTCTGAAGATTTCCTTTTGTGGCTGATCTATATCTGTTTCTTCTATGAGTGACGTTAGGTCTGTTAAAGTGCCTCGTTTTTCTGATTTTTTTGTTGGGAGTGATGTGGTCTGTTGATTTTTCCTTGATCCTTTAATAGGCCCCATGCTTCTGGGAGACAGGAGTAACCTTATTGTGTGGAGGCTCAGGCCACTGTGCCGTCTCCTGGGGTGGCTGGGGCGGGCTGCGGCAGGCTTAGGGCTGGCACTGGGGACCCAACAGGGCCCCAGGTGGTGAGAGCTGGCTGGAGCTCACTGAGGGCTCCTCAGGGACTGCAAAGCCTAGACTGCAGGTGGAGTGTTTGATCTGCCCGGGCTGGACACTGCAGGGAACAATGGTGTTCGCTCTCCGCCCTTTTGGCGCGAAACCGCAGGGGGTAATGGCGCCCTTCCTCTGCTCAGGCTCAGAGTCGCGGCCGCCGGGGTCCCCGCAGCACCCTGGGGAGGGCACCTACTCTTGTGCCTTGCGCAGGGGGGGGCCCTTGGTGGGCAGACTCAGCAGCGCGGGGCGCGGCGCTCCGCGGAAGCTCAGGGTCCGGGACAGGCGCGGGTTGGGCTATGGCTCCTGTTGGCGGGAAGTGCTCAGCGCAGGGTCCCGGCCAGGAGTGGAGCTGGCACTAGGCTGCCAGGGGCTGGCGGGGGCGGGCGGGGGTGGGAGGCCCGCGCACGGAGGGCAGGTGGAGAGGTCCGCGGCAGCGGTGCGGGTGGATGGTCCCCCGTGGGGGTCGCCAGACAACCCGCGGGTCCGCTCCCCTGAGCTTGGATGAATGGAGGGAGGGACGTGGGCCCGAGGGCAGATCGCTGCCCTGCGGGGAGAGGGGAACTGCGGGAGAGGAAAGCTTCTCTCCCAGTGGAGATCCGCGTATGGGGAGTGGGGAGTGGGCCGCTGGAGTAGGCAGGGCAGGCAAGTGGCTCTGGGCTGGCGTCCGTTTGGGGATGGAGCCTAAGCCGGTCGCCAGTGAGCTCACGGCAGCTTAGTGGCCAGAGATTCCCACTAGTCCGGTCCTCATTGACCTAGACCCCTGCTCCGGACAAATACGTGGGGTAGGACTGGGGTGCTGTCCCAGGGGGATATTTCACTCACCAGACTCTTACTATTCAGCTACCTGGTCGCCAATCCCGCTTTGTTTGGAGGAGCTCTCAGAGTATGCGGGTGTCCCTGTCGGCCATCTTCCCCCTCTCGCCCCTATTTTCTAAGAGCAAGATTAAGTGTGGAGCTGGGCATGGGCTTGTGATTTTTCCCAGTCCAGTCAGTGTTCCAGTTTATCTCCACATTTCAAAATGTGGGCCCATTCCAGTGTTGCTTCTTCAGCAGCCACGACGGGACCGGGCTGACCTCGTTTGAAGCCCTGGTGGCCTCAAGGCTGCGCTCCTCTGGTGGGTCACGTACATCTGAGAAGGCGGTGGTAATGTAGTGATGGCCACACTAGCGACCGTGAGATCCGGACTGGAGCCCGAGCTTTCTGTGGACTAGTGACATCACCCCGGACCAAGTCCTCTGGATTCTTCGGATCTTAATTTTTCCATAATGTCAGTTGTACATCTCTAAGAGACACACTAAAGACAAGGTTTGGTTCGCATAAAACAGATAACCTTCTATTGTTGCCGTTTCTTTTTGGTTAAACGTGCTCTGCCTAGTGAGATCTGTGTAGCCGCATAGCTGCAGTACGGTTGCTCGCAGAATCGGGGCTGCTTGTGGATTGGACTGCGAAGGCGCCACTGACCTGTGCCTGGTTTTCTTGCAGGGACATCAAGCCTGAGAATATTCTCATTGACCGGACAGGTCATATCAAATTGGTGGATTTTGGATCAGCTGCTAAAATGAACTCCAATAAAATGGTAATGAAATGGAAAGAGATCAGTAAATAGATGTGGGGTACTGTGGTACCAGAAGCTCGAGAAACACGGCCTATGGCGGAGGAGAGACCTGGCGGAGCCTTGGTCTGCCAGTGGATGTGATGATGCTGTGGGGCGGGGCTGGCGTGGGGGCTGGTGGCCCACAGAGCTCTTGTCCAGACCTACTCAGTGTTGGAGCCCTTTGCTGTGTAGTACTTGTTAGTACCTTACAACCCCTGTTTAGGAAGATTCATACACTTTGATGGAAAAGAACAGAAAAATGCTTTTTATCCCCCACTTCATTTTCCTTGCCAGCTGTAGGCTGTCTTCTGTGATTCACCTAGTTTACTTTAAAATATTTTTTTGTGAAATTGAATCTTCTTTTTTTCCCCTCAAATCCTCCACTCCTCAGCAGCAATCTTGAAATTAATTACCAGAGTTTTCAAATGGAAAGTCCTTACGTGTTAAGAGCCAAGTGCTCATAATGTCATATTTAAGTCTTAGATCTTTGGTAAAAATTAAACCACATTCTGCATTGCTAATTAGGAAGGCAAGAGGGTAGCTGTTGACCTCCAGAGTGAGAATCTTATGTAAGAAAAAGATGACCGAGTGAAAACAATCTTACAAAGCTGGGGCATGCTAAAATGTGATCAGTCTCTAAGAGAATGTCCGCTTTTGTTTTCAGACTTAATTTTACAACTGGAGCCACTCAGTGACCTAGACATAACTGTAGGAACGTGGCCTGGGATTCCTTTTCTAGGAAATACTGCTTCTAATTCAAATTCATGAACTAAGAGATTGGAGAAGCTGCTTCTCTAGATCCACGAGTTAAGACCTTTCTGTGTGTGAAGTTGCCTTTTTCCTTTAGTTCTTTGGAGGAAAAGCGAGTATTCTTAGGTTGGTGTTAAGACAAGTCTAGTAGTTGCATTAACCCTGCACGCCAACATCTGGCCTCCCCGCTCTGCAGATCTGAGACCTACTGGAGATCGTTTACTTGGTGTTCAGGCCCTGGGGAAGCAGACTGCCTATGTGGTCCGCAGTCAGGGATTCTCAACCGCCTTGTCATGGTTTTGATGGTGATAGATATGTTTTTATAATCTTACTTGATCATGAAGAATCAGGTTACAGGTTCGAAACATTTTGTATTTTTAAAATTATGTACAATTTAGAAACAGGCATGAACATTTAAGTATCGCATGTTGTGGAATTAGGCATAGGGCAAACAGTAAACAAAGCACTTTAATCACCTAGGAGTCAAAAACATAAATAGTACATTAATGGTAGAAAGTCATGATTCTAGAAAGAAATTGAAGCCAAAGTATGGCACCCATAGCTTGATGACACAGCCTCGGCATTAATGACATGTTGGACATGTTCATTATCCTGGGTTGGGGGCACTGTCCAGTGCATTGTGAGGTGATTAGCAGTAGCCCTGTCCTCTACCTACTAAGTGCCAGAAGCACTCTTCCCCCACTAGTGACAACCCAGCATCTTTCCTGCCAAATGTCCCCTGGGGACAAAACACTCTGCCCCCCTCCCCTCCTTCCAGTTGAGAGAGTCATTGCAGCAGATGGAGATGCATCCAAAAGCTAGATAGATAATGAGCTCACAGCCAGACGTGCATTTGCAGGAAGAGAAGCTCAGTAGACTAGACCAGGATCCCAAACCATTGTTTGGTCAAGAAGTGGCAGTTAAGAGTGGGGCTCTCCCTTGAGTGTGTTGTCCCTCTCTTCGCTGCCCAGGAGGGAGGGAGGGAGACATCTTTCTCACGGCCATGGAGTCCAAGCTGACCCGCAGTGGCCGCCTGGGGGTTTCTGAGACCGTACCTGTGGATGGGAGTCCAAAGCTCAGTCTTTCTCCTGTGGAACGGCTGGTGGTGGTGCAGCCCGACGCATAACCGCTACACCTCCAGCTCCTCTGTTCATCTCAGGGGTTTATCCTTCAGTGATTCACACGGGCCCTTTTAGTTTCGTTAATCCTGGCAAGGAGTTTCCCAGAGGCACACTGGGTTTATTTGAAGCTAAAGGCTCAAATAAAGGCTCGCTGTTTCAGTCTTGGAGATCGGACCCTCCATACCCACTCACTTGAGAAGATCACACCTCTTCTGCCTTTGGAGAAAGAATTGCCTTTCCACTCTGGAGAACATTGTGGGTTTAGATAAGATTCTCACTCTGGAGAACATTGTGGGTTTAGATCCAGAATGCGGCTGAGCAAATAAGAAAGACTTTCTAGAATTTGTTTTAAGCGACAAAGGCCTTTGCATAATAAACCAACTGCCATTGAGTAAACTCAGATGCCTGTGAGAGGACTCAAACCTCTGACTTCTCAGTTAGCTGTCGAGGGCATTCACTGATAGCACCACACAAGGATTGCTTCGCTTTATAGAAGACCAGCAGTCTACTACCTGAATCTTATAAAGCATGGTCTAGAATTAAAGTGGATTTTTAAATTTTTTTGATCATTGGTGGTGGTGGGGGGGTTCAATTGGTTTTCATTAAGTAGAAGGCTTTGTAGGCATAAAGTAGATTTTTCCCCCTCCTGATAATATGTAGAGGGCAACTAAAAAAAAAAAAGTGCCCTGGATTGCTGCCAGGGTACTTACATGCCCAGATTGACTCCACACAAACGGTGTTTACCATGTCTCTGTTCGGGCCAGTGGGTGGCTGCAGACAAGTGCTCTCAGTAATACATTTGTTTTGGTCTCTGCAGAGTGTCTTCAAAGCACAGGTCCAAATGAAAGAGGAGCTTCTGATGTTTGCTGGGGCCAATTCAATTCAAGGCAGAGAGATCAGTGCAGAAAGTTATGGTCACCTTTTGGGGAGAATCTAAAAGGTTACTTTTGATACATTTTTCTCAAATGATGACCATTGATGCTTATCATTAACAAAAAAATTTAAGAAAGTTGAAAACTGCATTGGTGAGAAAAAGGTCAGAGAATTTGTGCTGATTTCCCCCCGCATGATGACAGTGCAACTACACATTCTTCCAGGGTAACAAAAGCTATTCTGCAAGAATTTCATTGGGAAACTATCGTACTCACCCGATGACTCTCAAATGTAAAGACCATTTAAAAGGAACATGATTTGCGTTCCTGAAGGATGCTACACTGCCATTTTGACGTGGTACAAACCAAAGAGCGGGGAATTTTCAGGAAAGGCAGAGCGGTGAAACACCATCTTCAGAGGGACAGAGACCTGGGTGGAGGGCATGTTGAAAAGCAGTAGCTTCACACTTTGATATTTTTGTTTAGTGCCAGCTTCTGTGACTTTTGACTTAGCCTTGCATGTAACAAATTGGAAATTACTAAAAAAAAATTACTATATGGTACTCATTAAAAATTTATCTTCCTTTTTTTATGGCCCCAGATATATTCTGTCTATTTTTAATGGGTGGGAATCATAGCTATGTTGTGGTTTCCATTGTCTACTGAATATGTTTCAAGCTGATGATTCAGGAAGCAGTTCTGGGAGGTTTTTCATTCATTAGTCTAGTCAGGGGCCCACTGACCACATGGCCTTAGTTGTCTGAGTGGAGCTGGAACGTGCCATGCCCTGCTCTGTGACTAGAGGCAGTGAGTGGGTGGAGCGGGTCCAAGTCCATAGTGACAAAGAGCTAACAGTCTAGCCTCTCTCAGTTCTCAGAAAATGGTTGTGAACCCCAAACGAAGATTGTAAACAAAGAATGTTACAGTGGTGTTCAGTGATAATCAACACCAGTTAGCAGCTGCTAGCCCAAAGAGGGAAGGCTCTTTTTAGGTTTATGTAGACAAGAAAGGACTGATTTCCACACAAAGAGTAACAGGGAGATTTTCTTTTCTTGTTTTGCTGCTGTTGCAGGTGTATGTTTATGTCGTGAGCAGCTAGAGAGAGAAAATTGGGTTTAAGTGGTTTTATGTTTCAGCATTGTATGAGGAAGCATTTGGAAAGAATAAGGCAGTGATTTCCTTACATAGTGGTTTTTCTTTCTTACTTGCTTTTTGTCTTTAAAGAATCTGGGTTAATCCCCCTTTTGCTTTTTCCGGCTTCTCTGCTTCCCAGAATTCCACGTGCACTTTTGCCGACTAGTCATTCTCTGCATCTTCTCTTCCAGAACAGTGTGGTTGTCTTCCCTGTGAACACAGATAACTGAGGTTGAATAACACCAGAGCCTTGTTAGAAAGTGCACTGCAGGAAGGCTGATCCCCGCTGCACCTTTAACTTTTAATATTCCATCCAGAGCAGATGGCTGAATCCCAAACAGGAGATTGGAAGCACGCGGCAAAGCCCTTACGGAAACACATGCCGTTTCAGGTGGAACAGCTTCCGTGTGCTTGTCTAATGGAAGTGTAGTGGTCATTAATTGGCATTAAGAACCTTTGTTCATGGCAACTATATTCGCTAATAGGCAATGTACAAAGAGCAAACTAGGGAGTATTTGCCCTTTTTATAGCTTTCTAATACAAATTAGTAGTAAAATTTAGAAAATGAGGAAATAATTGAACTTAAATGTGCCTAATCACTTACCTGTTATAGGGCAAGCAATTGTAGGAGAGCTGCCTCTCTCTGTGATATGTAATCATGCCTTTGAACATGAAGCCCGGGACAGTCTGTACTGTTTGGTTCGTTTTCCCTGCCGTACCCCCCCATCAAGTTCCCACAGACGCTTTCATTGTGAGCCAGTGGCCATGCATCGCTGCAAGCAAGGATGTCTTCCAAGGACTCCTAAACAGCCCCACGTGGCCATAACATACACGCTAACACGTGCAAATGGTGCATATGTCGTGATTGAGGTTACGAGGCATCAACTCACTCACATGTACTGTCATCGAGTGGTTCCTGGAGGACCAGGGAGAAGCGCCCCAGTGGGTTTCTGAAACTGGAACTGCTTACAAGAGTAGGAAACCCCATCTTTCTCCGGAGGACCCGCTGGTGGCTTCCGTCTGCGGTCTTTGTGCTCCGCGGCCTAATCCGTAGCCTCCAGCACCAGGGCCCCCCTGGGAGGAGTAAAGGGTTAGAATCCAACCAACAATATAGCAGCATTCCCTTGTCTAGTCAGACCGAGAGTTTACAGTTTTTCACCTTTTGCATCGTCGATTAAAGCATTCCAAAAAACAACAGCACAAGAGCCTTTTCTGTGTTCACCGTGAGTATTGAGGATTTTTTTTTTTTAACCAAAACTCTGTTAAGGACTTACTAACATTGACACATGCAGTAAAGGACAGAGGTCTTGGCTCGGACTTTTTAATACTCAAGCTTCCCCTGAGTTAAATTGCTTTTCACTTCTTCCGTAGGGCTGCCTTACTCGATTTCCCCACTGTGTCTCTGCCTTTCCTTTGAGCACCAGCCTACCTCTTGGGCGGCGTGACTTGGATGGGCTTTCTTACATGGCATTAAGTGGCAGCCCTTTCCTGACTCGAAATCCTGTTGCCCATGAAAGAGTGCACGGCTTCAGCAGAAATCATACCGCTCTGCGTGTGGCAGTAGGCTGGGCCTTAGAAAGAGGCCGCGAGAGGAGGACTAGAAAGCCTGGGTTTGTTTTCCATAAAGAGGATGCTTTGGGGCAGCGGGGTGGATAGAATCAAGGTCTTCCTGAGCCGGGAAAGAAGATCCTGTACTGTCCTGTCAATGCACTTTGTTCTCAGACCTCAAAGCCAAGCACATGTACCCTTTCGATCCAAAGCCAGCCTTGAATATGTTGGGCCCACCCACGGCAATCTCTCAGCTCCCTCGGAGACACTTAACACCCTTTAACAGAGAGGACATTCTTTTGCACCATGGACCTGCAAATCTGAGAGAAGTCCTTTTATGATGCCGTGTTACTGGCCCGTGATCGACACAGTGTGTGGCTCGCATAAGGCTGCCGCCTTCTGTTTCGGTGGGATGAACGCTTAGAGGGGTGACCCCCTTAGACTTCTGACTTTACAGTTCAGTTAAAGAAAAATGTCAGTCTGCGAGGTTGCTGAGGAAGAATGGGGATGGGATGAGGGAGAAAACCTCTGTAATCAGCATCATTTGAAGACACACAGGGCATTCCAACACTAAAGTAGAAGGACACATTCCTCAGAAAGACAGTGCTGTAAAAGAATGCGTTTAGCTTTAAAAAGGTCTCCTGTGTCCTCCCAGTCTCCCTCTGCCAAGGTCAGGCACTCAGTTCCCTGGAACTGCAGAACCCCGGGTTTCTGAACAGCGGGGAGGGATCACAAGCACAGGGTGAGGAAAATGAGCTCGTTAACGTGAGCTGTTGGCGGAAGTGCTTTATCACGTCTTGCCCTGTGGGTGGGCCAGTTAGGTAGGGATGTTGCTTCTAAATGCAGCTTTCCAAAATTTTTAACTGACAGTAAGATGCATTAATGGAAGATTGATCATATAGATTCACCTTTAGAGTTTATTATCTCACTGTTGTAAGTAGGAGGCCTTTGATCATATCAGAAGCTTGTACTGGGTGTATATATGTATCTCCAACTCTGGTTTGTGCCACCAAAGGGTAATATTATGTGCTTGTTTATTTTTATGTTTTGAACTAGTAAATTGTTTGCATTTCATTGAAGGAAGGTTAAGTGCCCGAGAGAATAGTAATCAGTGGCAAATCAGCTTCTATCTGAAGTGTGCTAGTTAGCAATCTACTTGAGGATAATTGAAAGCTTGCTACAATCACATTGTTTCTGGGTTTCTAGGTGCATGCTAAACTCCCAATTGGGACCCCCGATTACATGGCCCCAGAGGTGTTGACCGTGATGAATGGAGATGGGAAAGGAGTGTACGGCCCGGGGTGCGACTGGTGGTCTGTGGGAGTGATTGCGTACGAGATGATTTATGGGCGAACCCCATTCACCGAGGGGACCTCGGCCAGAACCTTCAGCAACATCATGAATTTCCAGGTAACCAACCGTTGGTTGATTTTGAAGTAACACTGAAACATGTCTTTTAAAAATTATCCTGGTGAAAGTTCATAGCCAGCAGTACTGAATAATCACAACAAGCAAGTATATTGTCGATAGCAATTGGTAGGATTAGAAGAAGACTCACTGGGAATCCAGGACAGATGACCCCTCAGGACCAGTAGTGAGAGTGATGATACCGGGAGGGTGGGGTAGAGAGGGGGAAACGATTACAGGGATCTACATATAACTTCCTACCTGGGGGATGGACAACAGAAAAGTGGGTGAAGGGAGTTGTCAGGTTGTAAGATATGACAAAATAATAATCTATAAATTACCAAGGTTCATGAGGGAGGGGGTAATGAGGAGCTGATACCAAGGGCTCAAGGAGAAAGGATGTTTAGAGGATGAGGGCAACAAATGTACAAATGTGCTTGACACAATGGATGTATGTATGCATTGTGATAAGAGTTTTATGAGCCCCCAATAAAATGATTTAAAAAGAAAAAGACGACTCATTAACAATGTCCAGTATGCAGATGTCACAACCTTGCCAGGTGTTTGCTGATGATAAAAGACCACGACCTTCAGGATAGATTACATTTCAACATAAAACAAAAATCGTCACAACCGGACCAAAAGAGAACTCCATGATACATGGAGAACAGATTCAAGTTCTCAAGAATTTTGCTTTGGATCCACAATCAATGCCCATGGAAGCCGCAGGCAAGACATCAAATAACATATTGCATCGGACAAATCTGCTGCCGAAGACCTCTTGAACGAGTTAAAAGAAAAAGACAGCATTTTGAGGACAGTCGTGTAGCTTACCCAATCTGTGATAGTCTCAGGTATCTTGTATAGATCCGAACACCGGAAAATCAGGACCGAAGAAAATTCGACGCCTTTGCCTTACGGGCATGGTGGAGAATACTGACGGCACCAGAGACTGCCAGGCTGGTAAAGTGGAAGGGCAGCACAAAGAGGAAGCCCTCTCGGCATGGACTAACACGGTGGTTTCGTCGATGGGCGTAGGAACAATTGTGAAGATGGCACAGGACCGGGCAGTGTTTCGTTCCGTTGTGCATGGGGTCCCTGTGGGTCAGAGCCGCCTCGATGGCATCTAACAGCAATCCCTCCGCCCCCAACAACAATAAAGCTGGAAGAATGAACAGCTTTATTCTGAGAAGCAAGAACGATGGGGCTTTGTTTCCTGCACTCTGTGTGTTGCCTGGAGGGACCGCTCCCCGGAGAAGGACATCATCTTTGGCAAGGTCGAGGGCCAAGGGCGATGGATGGACTGACACAGTGGCTGCAGCAGCAGCTTCAAACGTAGGAATGATTCGTGAGGGTGATGCAGGACCAGGCGGTGTGTGTTCGCTTGCACATGGGTTGCTATGGGTCGGAAACGACGACAACTTTGTGCCGAAGCTTTTCTAAGCACTGGGTCGATTCTGTTTCACTGGAGCCCGGCTTCCATGACCACAACTCTACTTGTGATACTACACCTCTGTTTTGTGCAGCAATACAAAGAATTGCTACCAGTTAATCTGTGATGTACTGATTAGAAATTGCATCTTACTGTTAAAAGCCATTCAGTTAATAAATATGAGTACATGTTAATGAATATGAGGAAATGTAATTTATTAGCTCGATTAATTGTGAAACCCATAGTAGGTATTACTATTCTCATTTTGCTTATGTGGAAACCAAGCTAATGCGTGATTGAAATAGCTTTCCCAAAATAATAACAGTTTTATGTCTGGCTTGATGTTCACTGTACTGCTGCTTAGGACTGCCTATTGAATATGATAGTAAACTTAAGTGAGGAAATGGAAATGGATTAGATATATTGTAATTATCTTTCTGCATAGTAGTAGACTTAAAACTATTTCCTATCGTGTTATCTATATTAAATTTATTTCTTAAGACTATAACCTGCATTGCCATCTTTCTAGAATGACATGTATATCATAATATGACATATATATATATGAAAATGTAGCGAATTCTTTTAAGAGCATTGGTGGTGCTGTGAGTTAGGCAGTGGGCAGCTCACAGTAAGGTCAGCGGTTCAAACTCATCAGCCACTCCTTGGGAGAAAGATGAGGCCATGTGCTCTTGGTAAAGATTTACAGTTTCAGAATGTCTGGAGGATCTCTGTGAATTGGAATTACTTAGATGGGTATGAGCTTGAAAAAGTTTTTTTCGGTTTTGAATTATTAATTATTCTGGACTTAGCTTTTAAATTAAAGTTTCCTTTTAAATGACCCTGGTGGTGGTGCCAGTGGTGGTGGTGGTGCTAACCTTTTGCCTTCAGTCTAAGTTACCCATTGAATAAAGATGTATTCAGGTACTCTTTTAAGAATGATAAATATGAGCTCTAACGACCACAGCAACTTGAAAGGCTCGTTAGGAAACGTAGGAGGCAGTGCGTTCTTGCTCATGGAGAAAGGAGTGCTTTGGGAAAGGAGAGTGAGAATAAGGCACAGCTTCAAGAAGGTAGTCCACGCCATTAGATTGTCCAGGTTGTTGGTAGATGCCTGCGAGTTGGTTCCGACTCATAGCCACTCTCCGTACAACAGAATGAAACTCCCTGGTCCTGTACTAGCCTCAGAATTGCTGCTGTGTTTGCGCCCATTGTCCGGTCACTGTCACCGAGTCAGTCCCTCTTGTCGAAGGTCTTCTTCCTTCTGTTAAATCTGCATATGTTCTGCTGTGTATATTTTTAACAGCAACAACAACAAAATTGTACTTGGCACCTAGTCTGGACCAGGTACCATTGGGTCCCAGGGCTCGCGGTAAGGCTAGGGTTCTCCCTTACCTTCCTTCTTCCCCTTCCTTACAAGTAAGTCCCAGTGTTCAGTATGATGTGCTACTGCAGAGTTGAGAGAAGCATGTGGAAGGGAGTGATGGGGAAGAAGAGCTAGCCAGGGAAGGCAGGATGGGGGCCCGGGGTGGGGTGGGGAGGTTGGTCCAGGCAGAGAACACTGCGATTTGTCCAAGGAGCTTTAAATAGCCCATCATTGTTGGGATGGGGCTTCTAGCTAGAGGTGACTGGAGAGCGGAGCGAGGGTTGAGAAGGGTATTGAACCCCTGCGAAGGAGCTAGCCTCTTGCTGTTAAAAGACCGTCTATTTTAGGAAAATGCTTTTGGTCCAAAGTTAAGAGGGCACAAAATTTCCTTCCTTTAAAAAAAAAAACACAAAAAACTTTCATAGATGAAAGTAGTTTCTTTGGGACATGAGGAGGCTGACTCATTGCTCTAAGGAAATAATTACTTTATTTTATTTTTGGGACAGCGATTTTTGAAGTTTCCGGATGACCCCAAAGTTAGCAATGAATGTCTTGATCTGCTTCAAAGTTTGTTGTGTGGGCAGAAAGAAAGACTGAATTTCGAGGACCTTTGTTGCCAGCCTTTCTTTGCGAAAATTGACTGGAAGAACATTCGTAACTGTAAGTAGAGCCCTGTTCCTTAAATTTGGGTGTTGAGGTTAGGATATTTTGACAGTGATTTGAAACTTTTTTGTCCCAAAGACGCTCCTATAAATTACTCAAGTGAGGGCTTGGGAATAGAAAAGGCTGCAAACGTAGCTGACTTGGAGTAATAATTCGGCTTTGAAAATGCTTGCACAGAACAGAGCCATTCAGCAAACTCCACATTTCAATGGCCTTCAACTGGGCCATTCATCAAGCTCCATGTTTACAGTGCCTTCCAAATGTGAGCGGGCTTCCAAAAGTGTACGGATGAGTGGAATTGAACGAGAATACAATTCTTCTCAAGACCCTTTGAAACCCCCTTGAATGATCCCGACATTAAATTTCAAGCATGGTTGACGGAGTTGACAACTATCCCTTGGTTTCTTAGTTTCCTAGTCTTACAACAACAATAGCAGCATTAAAATGATGATAGGAGGTGGGGGGTAGGATGGCTTTAAAGGACAAACATTAATTGTCTAACAATTCAGGGGCTAGTGCCCAAGTTCAGGGTGTAGGTCCTGAGGGCAGATCATTTATCTCTGTTAGCTTCCAGTAGCTGCCAATATCCTGGGGCTTATAGACAGTGTTTCCTGGTCTGTGTCTCTCTCTGTCTGCTCTTCTTTCAAAGATACCTTTCAGAAGGGATTAGATTTAGGACCCATCCTACCCTCAGGGAATTCCTTAGCATAACAAAAGAAATATATATATATATATATATATATATATATTTGAGTTTTATTGGTACTTCATCCATGTATCATACAATTCAATAATTCAATCTATCAAGAGTTGTACAATCATCACCACAATCAAGTTTTAGAATGCTTGCTTCTTCCTTGTACTCACTGTTATTCATATAATTAATTTTTTCAATTGTGACCAAAATATACACGTGTTAGTCTGGGTAAACTAGAGAGACAAATTCATGGACACTCATATGTGTATAGGAAAGAGCTTTATATAAACAGTAAATGTACATTAAGAAAATATCCCAGCCCAATCCAGATCAAGTCCATGAATCCAACATTAGCCCGTGTGCCCAGTACCAGTCTGTAAATTCCTATTCAGATTCACACAACACTTGCAATGATGCCAAGTGAAGAAAGATCACAGGCTAGGGGGTGGAAAGTCTTGTGGATCCAGTAGTGGTGGAAGCATCTTAGTGCTGGTGTGGGTCTTCACGTGGCTCCTCCAGCTCTAGGGCTCTGGCTCCCATCAGCGTAGCTCCATGTGGCTTGTCAACAGGAATGTCTCCCAGGGAGTGTGTCCTGCTTTCAGCTAGCTATTTGTCTCCTCCAAATGAGGTCATCAAGCTGCCATCTGATTAACGGGCTAGACTCCACCTCTCTACAAGTTGCCACCAGATTATGTAACTACCACAATATACAAATAACAAAATGTCATCAATTCAGCAACTTTAAAAAAATCATTTTATTGGGGGCTCGTACAGCTCTTATCACAATCTATACATTCATCCATTGTGTCAAGCACATTTGTACATTTGTTACCATCATCATTTTCAACACATTTTCTTTCTACTTGAACCTTTGGTATCAGCTCCTTATTTCCCTGCCCCTCCCCCACCCGCCCACCAACCTCTCTCCTTCATGAACCCTTGATAATTTACAATTTTATAAATTATTTTTGTCATGTCTTACACTTGCCAATGTCTCCCATCACCCACTTATCTGTTGTCTGTCACCCTGGGAGGGGGTTATATGTAGATCCTTGTAATCGGTTCCCCCTTTATCCCCACATGCTGCCCTTACCCTCCTGGTATCACTACTCTCATTATTGGTCCTGAGAGAGTTATCTGTCTTGGATTCCCTGTGTTTCCAGCTCTTACCTGTACCCCTGTACATGCTCTGGTCTAGCCAGATTTGTAAGGTAGAATTGGGGTCATGATAGTGGTGGGGAGGAAGCATTAAAGAACTAGAAGAAAGTTGTATGTTCATCGGTGCCATACTGCACCTTGACTGGCTCATCTCTTCCTGTGACCCTTCTGTTAGGGGATGTCCTATTACTACAGATAGACTTTGGGTCTCCACTCCGCACTCCCCCTCACACACAATGATATGCTTTTTTATTCTTTATCTTTGGTGGCTGATAACTGAGCCCATTGACACCTCATGATCACATAAACTGTTATGCTTCTTCCATGGGGGCGATGTTGCTTCTCAGCTAGATGGTGGCTTGTTTATCTTTAAGACCCCAGGTGCTAAGTGGAGAGCAAATGCCTTGAGAATGATTGGGGCAGGGAATGTATGGATGTGCTTTATACAATTGATGTATGTATATGTATGGATTGTGGTAAGAGTTGTTTGAGTCCCTAATAAAATGTAAAAGAAGAAAAGAGAAAAAAATGATTAGGGCAAAGACTGTACAGATGTGCTTTATACAATTGATGTATGTATATGTATGAACTGTGAAAAGAATTGTATGAGCCCCAATAAATTGTTAAAAAAAAAAAAAAGACCCCAGGTGCTATATCTTTTGATAGCTGGACGCCATCAGCTTTCTTCACCACTTTTGCTTATGCACCCATTTTGTCTTCAGTTAACCCGTTGGGAAACTGAGCATCACGGAATGCCAAGTTATTAGAACAAAGTGTTCTTGTGTTGAAGGAGTATTTGCATAGAGACCCAATGTCCATCTGCTACCTTAATACTTAACATATAAATATATGCACATAGATTCAACAACCTCTACATGCATATTTCACTGCCATTAGGTATACTCTTCGTGTTGGACCACCATTATTGATTTCTAAGAAAAGAAATTTTAGAGCAGGTGCAGGGGCCAGAAGTTGAGTACATATTTTATGGGGGATACATTTCAGTCCACAGCACTTGATTTAACAATGTTTCTCTCAGAACAAAAGTGGACCTACGTGTTTCATTTTCTCATCCTGAGATAAAAGGCAGGTAGTTCAAGGATCGCTTTGAGGACCCTTGAGAAAGGGTCCTTAACTCCAACCTTCTCATGGACAGATGAGAAAGAGGGTCCTTAAGTCTAACCTTCTCAGGGACAGATGAGAAAAAGACTGGAAAGAGGTTAGAAAGCATGCCAGGGCTGCTCTACGAATGCACCGAGGCCCCTTCATGCCTCATTGTGCTCTGTTGTTTCCTTCCCTACTGTCTGTCTGCCTTCTCTCACAGATGTGTAACCTGTATAATGTACACACGATGAATTTGTTTCCACATCGGTTTAAAAATAATGAGTGCAAACCAAATTGATTTATTGAAAACAAAGATCTGATTATTGAGTTTTTAAAAATTTGTTTTTAATTTGTGATTTGTCTAAACCTTGTCTTCTTCTTTTAAAACTTGCATTGTAAATTATGTAGATAGTTACATATGAGATCATTATTTTTTGTGTTCAGTAACTTATCAAACCTCCCAATGGCTTGCCCTGTCCCCCTGCTCAATTTTTCCCACAGCAGTGTTATGAGCACATACTTCACATATCATGCAATTCAGTAGTTCGTTGTATCAAGAGGAGTTGTGCAATCCTCACTGCAATCCATTTTTGAACATTTTCTTCATTCTTGTATTTGTCACGATTAGCTCCCCATTTCCCTCTAACCTCCCCTGCCATGCCCCAAAGGAAATGTTAATCCAGTCACTGTCTCTATAGATTTGCCTATCCTGGATTTCATACACAGAAAATCATTAATACCAAACCCGAAAAACTAACAATAATAACCAAGTAGAAGAGATAAAAAAACCTCAGTCAAACTAGAAAATGCTGGAACTAGAACAACTGTAAGTGGCTTGTAAGGGAGATCACGTGATGGGGTGCGAGACGTTCACCCGCCTGCGTCTGCAACAGTCCGCTCCCCAGAGCCTCCTGCCTGATCGCCAGGCTGTTCACTCACACCTCTGGTCCGTGGACGTGGACGGGGGATTCACCGGGCAGGGCCTAAACCCACGTGCACCGTGCACTTCCCCTTCGTTGTTAAGTTAACTGCAACAGCTTTTGTCTTTTACCCCCACACCATCAGATTAGGAGCTATCCAGACATCATGTCACTCCATGGTTCAATCACATCAAGCAGTGTTGTATATTTACTACCACAATCAGTTTCAAACACCTTTTTCCTTCTTGAACTCCTTGATGTCAGCCGTCGCCCCCAACCCCGGAACCCTTCTTCTACTTGTATTTGCTATAGTTTCATCAATCTTGCGGTTCATACACCGGAAAACAGACAGGCCCAAAGTGCATCGGAAGGAAGATCAAGTGACAGGGCTTTAACTGTTCAAGTCAGCTTTGTCATGGTGATCTCCTGTCATCATCTCCAGTGCTCTCTGTCTGGTAACCCGTTTATTTCCACCCCTCTCTTGCGGTTAGAGGGAAATCAGCGGAGGCTTATTTCCTTAGGGAGCTGCCAAATGTCTTTTTGGGTTCCACTGTCATCCATAGCCTTCTGCAAACCAGAATCTCACAGTTCAAACTCTGAGACTATTCCCTCCTTCGGCTTAGAGGATATAATTTCCAATCCTCGGGTCACGGATGTTGGTGTGCTTCTTCCATGTGGATTTAGTTGGCATCTCACTTAGATGGCTGCCTGTTTGGAGACAAGCCGTTAAGACCCCAGATGCTGTTCTGGCTGATAGCTGGGCACCGTCTGATTTCTTCACCACACTTTGCTGTAGCACCCATCTCGTCTGTGCTTCATTCATGAGGGTGATTGTATCAGGCAGGGCCATGTCGCCAGAACTGAGAGTTCTTAGGTTGGAGCTAGGATTAAGTTCGAGCCCTAAATTCATTCCTGGATGCATGGTTTTTACCTGCCTCTGGCTCCCCTTAAAGACCTCCTTGTTAATTTATGGTAGAGAATCTTGTTATTCATCTCCCTGGAGCATATGGATCTTCTGTTAATAGTGCTGTTGATTAGTCCATGGTACTAATTTTTAAACACTGGTGAGAGAGGTAGATTGAGCAGATGTAGGCTAACTACTACCTATCACAGTACCAGCGTAGAATAAATCTTTACATGGCTGGAGTTTTTGTTTTATCGCCCATCTCTCTTGTAGAATATATCTTCCCCTTCACCTAGTCAACACTTATCTACCCTCTAGCCCAGTGTTTCCTAAGTGGGCGATAGTGGGTGCTGGAATGATGGCACATCTAAATCAGACATCTGCATTTCATCTTGGCCTCTGGGATATATTACAGAAGTCGTTAATTACTAGGGAGGTGCTGAGTAATTTTTTCTTTAAGTGGAGGTAGGCCAAATCAGTGTGCAATCCTGTGCTCGAGCCAATTACTTCCTTCCCTCCCTTATCCTCCCACCCCTGATAAACACCAAGGCGTTTTTCTTTCAGTATGAAAACCTTTATCTTGATTTTTTTTTGCAGTGGTCTCATGTAATATTTGTCCATTTGTGATGGAATGACTTCACTCAGCCTAATTTCCATGTCATGAGGTATTTCACGGTTTCATCATCATTCTGTAAACGTGAATAGTATTCCATTTCGTGTAGGTATCAAAGTGCATCCATTCTTCCATTGATGGGCGTTTAGATAATTTCCATCTTCTTTCTCTTGGAAACAGTTGCGACATACATGGTGTGCATGTATCTGTTCATTGTGTGTGGTCTTTGTTTGTTTGTTTCTGTAGGCTGTGTACCAAGTAAAGGGATTGCTGGGTCGTGTCGTATTTCTGTTCCTAGTTGATTCAGAAAGCACCTTCCTGCTTTCTGTGGTGGTTGTACAGTTTTACAGTCGCCTCTCTGGGCCCTCGTCAGCATGTGTTATTTCTGCTCTTTGGAGTTTTACTTTCACTGCCAGTGTGAAGTAGTGTCTCATTGTTGTTTTGATATGCTTTTCTCCAGTGGCTAGGGAATCGTGAGCACTTGGTCATCTATTTGCAGCCACTTGGATATCGCCCTTGGTGAACTATCCATGTCCTCTGCTCATTTTGAAATTAGGTTATCTCTTTTTTTCTTGTGGAGGATTTGAAGTTTTCTGTAGATTTTAGCAAGTAGTCCTTTGTTCAAAATATCATTATCTAAAAAATTTCCCCCACTTTGTGGGTTCTCTGTTTACTTTTTTGATGAAGTCTTTTGATGTACTTAAGTGTCTTATTTTCAGGGGGTCCCAGTCATTTATATTGTCTTCTTTGTATGTGTTTTTCGTTATATTTGATGGTGTGTTTATGCTGTATATTAGGGCCCCTCAGGAGCCCTGGTGGTATAATGGTTAATACGTTGGATGACCAACTACATGGTCAGGTGTTCAAAACCATCACCGGAGAAAGATGAGGTTTTCTACTCCCTTAAAGCGTTACAACCTCAGATACCCGCAGGGTCAATTCTCCTGAGTCCTGCAGAGTGGATTTGCGTCAGACTTGGCCCCATGGCCGTGAGTTTGTTTTTTTTGGTATTAGGGTCCCTATATTTTTCCTGATTTTTTTTCATTGATGGTTTTTATAATTCTAGGGTTTACGTTTAGCTCTTTAATCCAAAAGTTAATTTTTGTATATGGGGGTGAGCATGGGCACTCTTTCACGCTGCAAATAAAATCCAGTTTTACTGGTCCCGTTTGTTGAACAGACTGTCTCTTTCCCTTCAGTGTATTTCAGCCATTTGTCAAAAGGTAGTTGTCTGTAGGTGGACACCTTTATTCCTGGGTCTTCTACTCTGTCCTGTTGGTCTGTATATCTGTCATGGTGCCGGTACCAGGTTGTTTTGGTTACTGTACCTGTGCAGGAGGATTGCAGGTAGGCCAAATCAATTGGAAACCTATTTTGAGAAGCGAGGCACCCAACTTCTTCGCAGTAGTAGTTATTTGATGATCCTATGTCTTTTTCCTTTCCATATGCAGTTGATGATTAATTCTTTTCCCATCTCTTTGAAGAATCTAGGATACGGATCAGAATTTCATTATGTTTACTTATTGGTGAACTGCGTTCTTGCCATTTTTACCATGTTAAATCTCCCTATTTATGGCCAGGGCATCTTCTTCCATTTACGTAAGTCTCTTTTGGTTTCGTGTAGTCGTAGTTTGTAGTTTTCATGGTTAAGGTATTTCGTTTCTCTGGGTAGGTTTGTTCCTAAATAGTTCATATTGTGTGGGGGATTGTCTCCTTGATTGACTTTCAGAGCTCCCTTCTTTAATATACAGGAATCTGATAGATTTTTACATGTTGATCTTTATCCTGCCACGGTGCCAGATTTTGCAGTTTTCCTACCAGTTTTCTTGTGGAGCCTTTGGTGTTTTCTGTGTATAGAATCCTATCATTTGAAGATTTGTTCTTGTTATGTGTCTTGGAGTACTCTTACCCGTAACAGCCCAGCGTACAACAGATTAAAACACTGGCTGGTCCTACATCATCCTCGCAATTGTGGTGCTTAAGCCCATTGTGGTAGCCATTCAGTCAGTCCATCTTGTCGAGTTTCCCTCTTACACTTTGCCGAGTGTGTTTAGACTGGGTTGTCTACAGAAATAAAACCAGTGAGACTCATTTATGTGTAAGGCAGAGCTTTTTATCGAGAAGTTGTTTTATGTCAAGAAGACATCCCAGCGCACTTCAACTCAAGCCCATAAGTCCATTGCCCGACGGCCCTCTCAGACGCACTGAGCTGTAGGCGGTTGATGCAGGGAGGTGCAATGGGACACAGGGAGATTGTGGTTCCAGAGAGTGCAGAGTCACGTGAATCCAGAGTCGTTGAAAACATTGCAGGGTGCTGAGAGCTCACGGGGGTCCCCCCTTGGAGGCAGGCAGAGTCCCAGAAAGCAGGAAGGTGAAGGGGCAGAGAGAGAATTCCCACTGTCTGTCACTTTTGTACAGAAAGGCTGATGACACAAGGAGGTACCCATTTGATAAGTTGAGCGTCTAGTTGACATAATCCCTAATCCTCATTAAGGTTCATGTGCACCTTACTCCTTACAGTGTGATTCTTGCATTTCAACACTCGATAGGCGGCTGTGTGGGAGATTTAACCATTGCAACGAGTCGTGTGGTGCCGTTGTTCAGTACCATGAGCATTTTTTGTGGACCCAAGAAAGCGGAAATTCTTGACTGCTTCAATCTTTCATCCATCTGTCATGATGTTATCTATTGGTCCAGTTATGAGGATGTTGGTTTTCTTTACATTAAGTTGTGATCCCTATTGAAAGCTGCAATCGATGAACTCCATCAACAAGTGCATCAAGTCTTCCTCACTCCCAGCAAGCAAGGTGATGTCATTTGCATATCGCTTCTTTATACAATCCAGGTTCTCTGATTATTTTGCTCAGCCTACAGATCGAATAAGTATGATAAAAGGCTGTAACCCTGATGCACACCTTTTTTATTGATCAGTTTGATGCTGGGATTCATGGCACTTGTATTCCAACTGTCAGCGGGGTCATCCAGGGTTCAGCAGAGGTTCCAGACTAAGAACCCAGGCAAAGACCAGATCCTGAAGGACTCCTCTGTCCACTTCTGAGAAATTAGCCACTGAAAACCTTATGACTCGTGGCGGATCGTCTGTTAGGTGCTGTTGAGTCAGTTTTGACTGGCAGTGCCCTTGGAGTGACAGAATGAGATCCAGCCTGGTCCTGTTTCATCTTCTCCCTTGTTTTAGTCCGCTGTGCCAGCTCATCTCGTTGAAGGTCTCCCTCTTTTTCAGTGCCCCTCTACTTTACCAAACCCGATGTTCTTAGTGCGAATTTGCCCAACAAGCAATTTGACTATACTTTTTCCACAGCCAATTTGTTTGTTCTTCCATGGTATAGTCAATATTCTTCATCAACATCATCATTTGAATTCATTAATGCTTCTCAGGTCTTCCTAATTCATGGTCCGGCTTTCCCATGCGTGTGAGACCACTGAAAAGGACATGGCTTGGGTCAGGCGCACCTCTGTAAAGATGACGTGATCGCCTTTGAAACCTAGCGGGTCAGGTTGTACTCTGTTCTGCTTAGTCGGAATCCACCCAATGGCCACAGGTTTACTGCCCAATTGAAAACCGTTTTGTAAATGGTTTCTCTAATCTCCTGCTGGATTGTTTCAGTAGGCAGCTTTTCCATAAATTGAAATCCGTCTTGATAGAATTTTCCTTCTAGTAGCCACCTTGCTGTATTTTTCTAATTTGTAGACATCAACCCCCAAATTTTCAAGGTTCAGACCTTTAATCAGTAATTTATTTTCTATGTGGTCTTCGTCTTTTGCTTTTAATAACAATATATTTTAGATGTTATTTAAGTACTTAAGTACATTCTTGTCTTGCCTTTTTATGCCTGTAATCTTCTTGAATACGCAGTTAATTTTTTATGCATGAACCTGCTGATTATGACTAGCAACATATCTATACTTAAGAAAGTCAGTGAATGGTGATTAATTATCTAAGTAACTTTATTTTGGGGTTTCATGAATTGATGCTTTTTACATTATATTAGCATTTCAAGACTGTGTTCTAGCTTTTTCTTTCAGGTTGTGTAGAGGTTTTAGGCTGACTGCAAGTATGAAGTCTCTTCTATAAATGATACAGTGCTCATGGAGGATGTGTATCAGTGAAGTGTGACTCCTGATGTCCTTTATGAGGCTCGTATTTGAAATGCCGTGTTCTGCTTAGAGTGAGCTAACTCGGTGATGGGTCACAGTGGTCTAGTGAATCCTCACACGTGCTCTCTGTAGACTTGTTTCCCCTTCGCTTTAGTGCCTAGCCACTTAATTTTTTCTCATCTTAAAAACAATGACCATTTATTGACATCCAATTCCCAACTGGCTCATGTGTTTCTTTTCAGTTTTTCACATGTTAAAACAAACATTGCGCTTAGAATAATATTAGATGTAAAGAAATAAATGAATGGAAGTACTGTGAGTCCCCACATATTCTTTATCTCGTGTTCTGTAATGTTAATATTTCACAAAAGGATGATATGTTTGTCAAAACTAGGATTAATGGTGGTACATTGCTATTGTATTATTATTAACAAAATTTCAGACCTTAATGGAATTTCACCAGCTTCTGTACTTGTGGCCATTATCGCTTGGTTCCAGGAACCAACTCAGGGTGATACAGTACAATTAGGTGCTAGTTTGTGGCGGGACTAGTCTTAGTTTGGGGTCGCTGGGTGGCAGCCATGGGTAGACACTGACTACTAGCTGGAGGGTTGTCAGGGGCTTACATCCGCCCAGGGACATCATAGAAGACAGCCCCTTTGATCTTTTTCTACTCTGCCTGCTGGGAGTCGGAATCAGTATGACAGCAAGTGGCAGCAGTTACAGTAACAGCCGTAACTTAGCTGCTTAGGGAAGCTTGGTTAATGCGTGGCCCTTTATGTCCACTGAGGACTTAGGGTATCCATTTGTGGAAGTCTTTTGGCATCCCTGACAATACTGGGAGCTATGGTGTTGATACCATGGTCTCCCAGCTGGTTTTCCTCCCTTTGACCAGTCTCATCTCTGCATACATTTGCGATCAACTCAAACTTCCGCGATGGCAACATTGCTGGATTCCGTGCTATTTGAGTGCTACCTAGGCAGCTCTACCACAGATTATATCTTTGACCAATTTTATTGTTCATAAACATGTTGAGCAACTTCCATCAACAAAAACACTTGAGGTTCTTAAGTTTCTCCAGTTCGTGTTTGCAGAACAAATACCTTGTGGTTCCAGGCTGTTGACAGTTCCCACTTTTCACAACATGAGACCGTCTCTGCTGAAAGCACCATTAGCCCTTGGACTGTTTCACCCCCGATTCTTCTTTTCCTTTGTTGGAACCAGTGAAAGGAAGCACTGCTTACCACAGCAGGTAATAATCTTCTAAACAAATTATCTCAGGAGGTGGTCCTGGCAGGGTATATTAATGCAGCTTAAGAAGGGTCTGGGCACATCTGAGCGACAGACTGGAAGTCGCTACGAAGAGAAACCGGGACACGACTTGGCTCTGACACCAAGGTCACCGAGCATCGGAACCCTCCCGGGTTCTCCTGCCCCTTGGAGTTGCTGTGGGCAACACCACAGGAACACGGACGGATCTGACCCAGTTCAGGAATGCTTTTCTCCCAGCAGGTCAGAAGCTCTGTGATGACTTGCTGCCACACTCATGTTTCACACGATCAGATGTAAGATCGGGGTTTCATCTGCTTATTATCCTCATGGTTTCTCTCAAGACTGCTTTCCAAGTTTCAGTAGGGGGCTTTTTGAAGCCTACCAGCTGCTCTGGGCTGTGCCTTTCTGGTGGTGGTTCAGATGCTGGACAGAGTTCTAGTTGGCCCTCATCCGATTTTTTCTGGGCTTTGGGAAAGCTGAAGCCAATCCTAGCTCCTCTTTCCTGCCTTGGGGCTAATGCCTACCTCCCCTCGCATCATACATCTGCTCACGCCCGGTGCTGTCTCCAAAGAGCCTTCAAAAGATGCTCGAGACATTTTTAAAAAGCAAGTCAGCGATTGTATTTTCATTTATAGGTGCCAACTAGGTAGCATAAGAAAATAATTCTATAAAGTCATTTCATTTCGCTGCAATTCCCTGCTGAAGGAGGCTCTCTTCCTGCCCTTTCCCCGGGACTGTCATCAACAGTCACAGGTCACTTGTCAAATTGTAGCCTTTGCTTCACTCGGTGCCATAGGCTTGGAGAAACTCCTTAGAAAGAGGCTTCAACCATCTCTTTGCTATTTTCACCAATTTCCGCCCTCCTGCAGCTGACAATCTCGAGGTGGAGGCCAGACTCTTGGGAAAGTGCCTACTGCTTCTTGTCTGTATTCCTCCAGACGTCTGGGTACTCATCGGGGGGCTGAGGAAGCTTTTCTACCCAATTTTTCAGAATATCTTCCGGAATCTCCGCATCCGCAAAAAGATGCAGCCTTTGCACCGTCGCTCTTCTGTGAAGGTTTTGGGGCAGCGTACCGTAAATAGCTAGTTTCACGATCGCCACTGGATCCTCCTGGTGACATTGGGCAGCTGTGACTTGTTCAGCTCCACCGGGGAGCCAGCCAAGTAGGAGAGGAATATACTTTTTGTTATGACAGCGTTGATCCCCGCGGTCCCTCACGTTGCTACTTGAGCTTGTGCAATCCTTGAAGCTTCACTGATGCCACAGCAGCGAGTTCGCCAGGGCGCTGCCTTTTCCCCATTTAAGAGATAGCATATTCGAGCAAAAGGGGCTCATTGCTGCTGGGGCGGGGGGTGGAGGGAGAAAGAGTCCTCTCTGCGACCGGTGAGGAGGTGTAGCACTCAGGCTGGGAGTGCCGTGGGTGGAGGGCACCTGGAAGCAGCCGGGTAAGTACCGTCAAGGCGTCTTTGTGTGTATTCCCCACAGGACACAGTGATCTCAATGGAACTAGCATGCTTCTACCTCAAGGTCTCCACAGTAAGAGAAATAGGGTGTGAGGGAGGATGGTGAGTCACTTCCTGGCAGATTTACGGCTAATGCCCTAGAGAGCTTGAGTTTACCTGTTGCTTCCAACATGAGCTCTTTCTCTTGAGTCACCCTCCGCTTCCTAGTCCCACAGAGGCATAGCGCCTGCAAATTATTTCTGATGTTTCCTGTCCTCAGCATTTGTTCACAGCGAGTGCGTTGTGTTCTGATCGTGAAGTGACCCTGCGGTGGCCCCTTCCTCACAGGTCTCATTTCCGGTTGTTGCTGATCATCGCTTGGTACTTGGCCCCAAGTGAACACAGTGACACCTCAAGTGCACAGTCCCGTTGTTGCCCCATAGACCCGACTGATGATTGCCTTTGGTTTAAAGGAGGAAGATGTTACAGTCTTTCAGCCCCGGAGGAAGTTCTTACGCATTGATACGTGTCTGGAGATAGGCACGGCCTTTTTGACCCCATTCTGTCCCGAGGGAATTGCTGCTGCTGTTGGGTGCCTTCCCGTTGGACCCAGAGCCCAGCCTCGTGTCCTGAGCTGTCCTGACAGCGGTTCAGCTTGAGCCCACTGTTCCAGCCACTGAGTCCGTCCATCTCGTTCACAGCCTGCCCCTCTCTTGTGCCTCTTTTGGTGGCCTTCTCAACACGTCCAGAGTACCTGAGATGAAGCCTCACCAGCTTCATGTCTCAGGAGCATTTCGGCTGTACTTCCTCCGAGACAGATGTTTTCTGGTGGTTCTTCGGGAAGCCCCTGTGGCACTTGCCAGCTCCTTTGCTGACACCGTGATTTAAAAGCAGCCGTTCGCTCCAGTCTTCCTCCCCATTGTCCAGCTTCCGCACGCGGCGAGAGGACCGAAAATGCCGTGGGTTGGGTCAGGTACGCCACAGTCCTCAGTGACAGCTTCTGCACACTCTCAAGTGGGCTTTTGCAGCAGGTGGGTGCAGTGTAGTATGTCGCTTGATTTCTCGAGAGCTGCTTCCTTCAGCATCTGTTGTGGATACATGTCAAGTGAAATCCTTGCCAATTTCAACTTTCCTTCAATGATCATGAAGTTATCTGTTGGCCTCTTTGTAACTATGTTTGTTTTCATCACATTGAATTATAGTCTATCCTAAAGGCTACATTCTTTGATCTTCCATAGTAAGTGCTTCACTTTTCAGCAAGCAGGGTTGTCTCGGCAGCATTTTGAAGATTGCTAATGAGCCTGCGTCCAGTTCCGATGCGGTGTGCTTTCAGTTCACCTTCGAGGATACATCCCTGATGCTGCCCATTCCTGATTGTAAACCACGCCATATCCCTTTGTTTATGTGAACAACTATCTTTGATCTTAGAGCAGATTTCACACGAGTACCACAAAGAGCTCTAGAATTCCCATTCTTGGAAATGTTAGCTATGGTTTGTTGTGATCCACACAGTCATCTGCCTGTGCATAAGCAATAAACACAAGCAAACATCTTTCTGATACTCCCTGCTTTCAGCCAAGATCCATCTGACTTCGGCAATGCTAGCCCATGTTCCAGGTCCTCTTGTGAATCTGATTTGAATGTTTAGCAGTTTCCTGTCTGTGTACTGCTGCATCTATTTTTGAATGATCATCATAAGAAATTTACTTGCATGTGATCCTAATACTAATGAGATTGTTTAATAATTTCCTCATTCTGTTGGATCATCTGTCTTTGGAATGGGCACACATTTGGACCTCTTCCAGTTGGTTGGCCAGGTGGCTGTCTTCCAAGTTAGTTGGCACAGACAAATGAGTGCTTCTAGCGCCACACCAGCGTGTTGAAACATTTCCGTGGCCCGTTCTTGGAGTCGTGTTTTTTGCTAATGCCCTCTGCAATTTGGGCTTCTTTCTTCAATGTCAGCAGCTCTTAATCCTATGCTACCTCTTGGTGAAATGTCAACTGATTCTTTGTGACATAATGCCTCTATGTTCCTTCCATCTAATCTTGGTGCTTCCTGCACAATTCGATATTTTGCCCACGGAAGATTTCAGGATTGCGTCTGTGGCTCCCATTCCTCCTTCACCTCTTTCAGTCTGAGATGTGTTAAGCAGGTTCTTCCTCGTTGGCTTGCTAACTCCAGGTCTTTCCACATTTCACTTTAATACTTTGTTGTCTCCATATGTTATCTTCTCAAGCTGCCTTGTGAAATTTTCTGTTCAGTCTTTTTACTTCATCTTTTCCTTCATTTGCTTTATCTACTTAACATCCAAGAGAAAATTTCAGAGCCTCTTCTTACATCTACTGTGGGTTTTTTCCTTTCCTGTTTTTAATGACCTTTTGCTTATCTATTTATATGTTCTTGATTAATTCATTATGTCAAATCTGTTCTTGAGATTGTAATTTAGGTGGGTTATATTTTGTCACTGATGGACTTAGTAATTAAAAAAATCATTTTAATTGGGTTTTACAGCTCTTTTAACAATTCATAAATCCATTGTGTGAAGCACATTTGTATATGTGTTGCCATCATCCTTTTAAAAACATTTTCTTTCTACTTGAGCCCTTGTATCAGCTCCTCATTTCCCCCTTCCCTTCCACCCTTCCCTCCCCTCCTT
The DNA here is from genome assembly GCF_050624435.1 of Tenrec ecaudatus. Taxonomy (NCBI): domain Eukaryota; kingdom Metazoa; phylum Chordata; class Mammalia; order Afrosoricida; family Tenrecidae; genus Tenrec; species Tenrec ecaudatus. The sequence goes on from NC_134545.1 coordinate 9,617,915, forward strand.
CCCTTAATGAACCCTTGATCATTTATAAATTATTTTAATTTTCATATCTTATACAGACTGCTGTCTCCCTTCACCCACATTTCTGTTGATTGTACCCCCCCTGGGGGGGGGCGGTTATATGCTGATCATTATGAATGGATCTCCCTTTCTTCTCCCATTTTCTCCCTACCCTCATGGTATTGCTACTCCCATTCTTGTTCTTGAGGGATTTATCTGTCCTTGATTCCCTGTGTTAGCTCTTATCTGTACCAGTGTACATGCTGTGGTTTAGCTGGATTTTAAAAGTAGAATTGAGGTCATGATATATGGTGGGAGTGGGAGGGGGAGGAAGGAAGCATTAAAGAACCAGAGGAATGTTTCCTCTGGTATGTTTTGTCAGTGCTAGACTGTACCTTGGCTGTCTTCTTCCTTCCTTGTGACCCTTCTGTGAGAGGATGGATGGACTTAATTTTAATTTATTCAGCTTCAACCTGAACTTGCAGCAATATGAGCAATTGATGGTCTCTTTCACAGTTAGCCCTTGACCTTATTTTGGCTGCTGACAGAGAGCGTCTCCTTGGTCTCTTCCCACAGGTGTAGTTCATTTGATTCCTGTGTGGTCCATCTGTCCATTTTGCCTTCCTAATCTATTATTAGTCTAGAAAGCGCCACTGAAATTCACTTACTCTGGTTGATTCTGCTGGTATTTCAAACACTGGTGATTTCACTTTCAGCATCCCAGCAACACTTGCGCCAGCACCGTCTGACAAACTGACGGATGAGTGGTAGAATTGTCATTTAGGGAGCATCTACTCTGCGCCTTCTAGCAGGTATTTAAGTATATCACATTATACTTCTTCCAAACAATTCTGTGAAATGTAAAGTTTAGTATGCCTGTTTTCTGGGTTTGGATCCTGAGGTACAGAGGGATGAACTCATTTGTCCAAGGTCATTTAGCAAATAAGCAAGAGAGTCCAGATTGGAATTGGGTTCTCTGTGATACCGGCTTGCGGTTGCACAGTGCCGTGTGCACTTCAGCATAAGTAATTGTTATCATTGGTCATGTTTGTGATGACGCTGGATATGGAGGCACTTCAGAAATGGAATCAAAAGGTAATGGAATCTTACTATGAACTCCTTCAAGTCTCCTGATAATAGACCATGCCATTCTTGAGTAGTTTAATCTCTGGGTTCAGTTAGGCACACTTGCAATGGACACTTTCGAATCGGTTAGAAGGCATTGCAGTATGTGTGTGTGTGCAACGTACTGAGGGCCGTGGCTCTGCTGTGCTCCCCACGTTGGTTCTGACTCTAGAGGACAGAGGTCAGAGTCCACTAGGGTTTCCTACGCGGGCATTCTTTTCAGAGTACGTCACCAGGTCTTCTCTCTTGCCCAGCAGCTGGTGACTTAGCAGCCTCGCACTTAGCTGTTGGGTCACTGGGACTCCTGGTGTGGCTTTGGTGAGGAACAAATTTTGAGACAGCCCTGCCTTCATGGGAGTTATAGTTTGAGATCCAAATGGACCTTTTAAAAATATATATTTTATTGTGTTTTGGCGAGAGTTCACATAGCAAATTTGGACCCCATTAAACAATGTCTGTACATATGGTTCAGTGACATAGCCTACATTTTTCATGTTCTATCAACGTTCTTTTTTTGTTTAGTGGTTTCCTTGATGTAGTAGCCACAAACCATATACCTCCATGGTTACATCGCTTTTATAAAGCGTCATATATACACATAATTATAATCAGTTCCAGTGCTCGCTTCCCCTCTTGTATTCCTGTTTGCTCCCCCAGTGTCCTCACCCTCCCTGTCCTCCCCGCCCTTCCTTCTCCTACCACATCCCTGATAAACCATTGTGTCAGTCACATCTCTGCGCATCTGCTTTTGCCCTTCATACACCGGGAAACCCAGCAGTGACAATAAAATACAAGATAAAAAGGCAAGAACAAAATAATAATAATAATACAAAAATGAAAATAAAGAGTAGGAAAGGAGCAACCACCATCAACATTTTAAAAACCAGGGAAGAAATTTTTGTCTTGGAACAAATTTAGCTTGGGTCAAGGTGGAGGTCTGCTGACCAAGTGTCAGATTAGACCATGTTCAAGCCACCACCGTCAAGTGTACAATAATTGCTGTCCAAGAGTAAAGCTGTTTGGTCCTCTGCCTGTGGCTAGCAGGGATCTGCCAAAGGCTTGAACTCACTGGATTCTCTGCAGCTGGGTTTTTGGGTTCCCACTGTCCCCCACAGCCTTCTACAAATTGGGTGTTCACAATTTAAGCTCTGCTACTTTTCTCTTCGTCATTTGTCACTGTCGTCTTTGGATCACACAAGCTGGTGTGCTTCTTCCATGTGGACTTAGTTGACGCCTCACACAGATGGCTGCCAAACTGAGTTTTGACTTGTTGTATTAAATTCCTTTTCCTCCATGTGGTTAATGCTCAGTGGGTCGTCCGTGGTTTACTCAACCACATAAGGATGATCCTGAACAAAGCTTACATCGTAACTCCGTGATCCAGTCTCTGCATATAGCATCCCAACCTGTTTGCTAACCTGGTGCCCTGGTTGGTGGCCTTTCCCTTCAATCTTGGTTCATAGTCTCAGGAAGAAGTGAGAGTACTCAGAACAGGACTTTTAATTTGTTCGGAACAGGGTTCATTCAGCCTGGGTACTGTTGACATTACTTCCCTTGTGATTGCCAGAGGGTCGTGTGGTAGGGCAGATCTGTGGATAGGAGGATTTATGAGCAGCATGCCTGGTCTCTACACACTAGATGTGGTTGTAGCCCTCTTCCTTCAGACCTTGCTAGATGTCCCCTAGGGACACTACCTCCCCTGTGTTTGATAGTCACTGAGTTAAAGAGTTGCCTATGTTGTCACCAGGAAAAAAAAAAGTCCTCTGAGTCTCCCTGAAATTGCCGTACTAACAAGCAATGGGACCATTATCTTCCTGGGGTCATTAAGGCCTTGCTGTTCAGTGCATGGTCCATTACCAGCATCACCTGGGCACTTGTATGAGATGCTGAGGCTCAGTTCACACCCCAGATCTGCTGAGTCAAAAGCTGCATTTTAACAAGCTCTCCAAGTGATTTGTGTGCTCAGTGGAGTTTGAGAAGCCGTCCAAGAAGAGAAAATAGATATGTCAGCCTCATAGTTCCTTCGCCCCTTTGTGGACTCTCCCTTGGTTCTTCCTCTGGGCTCAGGTGGTGGAGCATTGCCTTTTGTCGAAGGATTCCCTTAGTGGACAGAACTGTCTGAAACTGCCCAATTTTAGACTCGGCTTTCAAAGAATTGGAAGCGTTTCTCTTGGGCTTTACATTCTTCGTGGTTGTTGAACCTCACCTCTACCTTATGATAACAAGTAAGTATAAAAAGGCATTTTCATGGACGACTGTTGCAGGAAGAGATAAGATGATACCTCAAACAGCTGTGAATGGAAATTCCATATGACCCAGCAGTGCTTCTGCTGGGAATACACTCTAAAGAAGCAGGAGACGTGCCTCAGACAGACACACGGCCTCTGTTCATTGCAGCAGTGTTCATAATAGCAAGAAACTGGAAACCGCCCAAATGCCCATCAGTAGATGAAAGATAAGCACTTTGGCATATGCAAAATTGGAAACCATGAAGCACCACACAACATGGAGGGACCTAGAGATCATTTTTTTCTTTAATCATTTTATTGGGGGCCCGTACAACTCTTATCACAATCCATCCATCCATCCATCCATTGTGTCAAGCACATTTATACATTTGTCGCCATCATCATTCTCAAAACATTTTCTTTCTCCTTGAGCCCTTGGTATCAGCTCCTCCTCAACTCTTTCATTTCATTTCTTCCATTGGCGTTAGCTACTCTGCATTCAGGATTGTCACCGTTTCTTCCTACATCCAATTTGGTCTCTCTTTACTTATCGTTTTCATGACCTTTTGCTTTTTTGTGTTATGTCCTTGAGGTCATCCCACCACTTGTCTGGCCTTTGGTCATTAGTGTTTGCTACCTCAAATTTTTCCTGGAGATGGTCTCTAAATTCAGGTAAGATATATTGAGGTTTGTATTTTGGCTTTTATGGACTTGTTTTAATATTGTTCAGCTTCACCTTGTGGTTGCATATGATCTAACTGATGGTCTGGTTCCATGGTTGACCCCTGATTGATGATACTGAGCTTCTCCATCATCTCTTTCTATAGATGATTTCCAAAGTTGATTTGATTTCTGTGTATTCCATGTGGGAGATCTAGGCGTATATTCTCCATTTATGTTGTTGAAAAAGGAGGGCATTTGCTGAGTAAACCATCTATCTTGCAAAATTCCATCATGTGACCACCCACAGAATTTCTGTCACCATGGTCATAGCTCCAGCTGTTGAGTTTTGTTCTTTATTTCCAACTTTCTCGTTCAAACCACCAGTGATTATTAAAGCTTGATCAATTTCAAATCATAGAGTTTAGTTAAAAAAATCCATATATTTGATCTTGGCATTAGTGGTTGGTATGCGATTTTGAGTAATAGTCTTATCAACTGGTCTTCTTTGTAGGTGTGTGGATATTGGCCTGTCCCTGACAGTGTTGTACGTAGGGTAGAGCTTTACAATGGCCGTGAACCCATTCACCTTCAATTTGTCCTTCCTGACATAGTGACCATGTTTGTCCAATTCAGAATGGCCAGTATCAAGCCGTCTTAGCTCACTAATTGCCAGGACTCCTTCACTGTGGAACCACTGTCATAAGTTTCTTGTTTTAGTTTCAACAATAATCTCTGCAAATACCAGTACATCCTATATTCTTCATGACAGCATTATTTCTGCTTCACAAGAATTCAGGACTTTTAGCCAGGCTGTTTTCTTTATCGTTGGAATAAATGAAGAAGAAATCTTTATTGAGATCCTCCTATGCCAATCCTGTGAATGTGCCACTCTGCTGTTGAATTCTGATGAGTAGTGCTCTCTTCTTCCCTATGAATTTAACATGGATTTTAAAAAGTCACTTTAATATTCTACCATTTTAACATACTGTCTTATGGTTTGATTTGAACATTTTTATGTGTGTGTGTGTGTGTGTGTATTACATGCAAGCATTTATGTTGGACCGTTTGTAGGCCTGTTGTTTGGGTGGTCAATCTGAGCAGGTGTCTGACTCGATTTATTTTTGATGTCTCTCATAAGAGAGTGACAAGTGGCAAATGTACTTCTTGGCTAGTTTTGGTTGACTTTCAACTGTATTTCCCTCTTGGACTCTTGATTACTTTCAGGAGCAGGAGGATGTGAAGAAGAGGAGACCAGGGTTTTTAAGGTGGATCCACATGGGGTGAGGGGAAGTATAAGTAGAGGTGGGATCTGTAGTATTTTTTTTTTGGATCTGTAGTATTGATAGCAGAAATTGACCTATTACCAGGAGATCTGTGCTGTTTTTAGAAGAGAAGTTATAGATAAAGGAAAATAGGTTTAAAGGCATTTAAATGCTTATGTATTAGCGTGGTAGGTTCCTGCCTCCCACCTACCCCCCACCCCCACCCTGACCCCAACACTAAAGTCAGGGATGAAGATACAAGTATGAAGGCTCATGTAATACTGCTTCGGTTGATTTGAGGTGATCAGGCCCATAGGGACCCAAAAGACTAATAGGAACAGTTACAAGTGTTAAGAAAAGCAGAATGCTTTGCTAAGAAGAGTTTCAGCTTTTCCAGATAGTGAGCCATAAAGAAATTTGCTCTGAAGGAGCTCCGTCCCCCCCCACCCCCCGCCATGATGTACAGTCAGCATCGTAGCCACCTCCCTCTAATAGGTGCTGTGGCAATTTTGTATGACTGTTTCCATATGCAAGCTAACAGCACAATGTCCCCTTTCAGTTCCATAAATCCATTCCAAATGAGGTCATTTAATGCCTTTCCTGGGGGAAGATAGGAAATGGCGAGGAGGTTTACTGGAGAGCCCAGAAATTGGAGTCCTCAACCCCTAAATTTTCACTTGCCAAAAATCTCTTCACAGCCAAGCAAACATGAAACTAATTTGGCCAAGGATTCAAAGTCATATTAAACATCTGGGACTATATTCAGCTGCCAGCTTTCTAATCAATTCTGTGAAGTATGTTGATTGCATTTATACTCATTTTCTGAAGGTGGAGTTTGGGTTCAACGGAAAAGGGCGGTTTGGAGGCATCAAAAGAAAGCTATTCAAGCCTAAGAACAAAGTATAGGAGGTCCAGGTGGCAAATGCCTGAAGGTTTGGCAATGATACCCACTGTCCCACTTCAGGGAAACTCTGTTTGGTCAACCAACTAACTTTGATTCCTGGTGATGAAAAGGACATTGGTGGTGTCACGTCATATTGATTCCACCCGTCCTTCAGAACTCTAGCTAGTCAGAGCATCCTTGGAAGCCACTGGGTGATGCAAATGATGAATGCACCCTGCTGCTAACCTAAAGCACAGAGGTGTGAATGCACCCAGAAATGCCTTGGAAGAACGATTTGGTGATTTACTTCTGCAGAGTCAATCCATGAAAGTGCTGTAGTTCGCAGTTCCAGTCTGGCCCACAATAGGGTCCCTGTGAGTCATAGTTAAAAGCCACCGATTTTAAAGGACACAAAGGAAAGAACTGATCATTTTAAATAGGGGCCACAATATTGGCAAGGCTCAAGAATGTAGTGATCCAGTGGATATGCCACTTGTACTGGTCAGAGGAAGAATGGTGGGCTGTCCCCGGGAGCAGGGAGGCCTTGCCACAGCGAGCTTGATGGGAATGAGGACAAGAGTAGCCCAGTCCAAGTGAGTGAGTGCTATGTCTGGACAGGTTAAACTTAGTGCTTAAAAGACACTTGTTAAGCCTGAAATTGAGTAACCAGTAACCTTGTCTTTCAGTAGAATGTGGCCCTTTGAATGTCCAACTCGGATTAATCAAATTTTCTCCTCTTTCCTTTGGGCAAAAGGAGTAAAAAGGCATATTTATTCCACACTTACACCACATGTGCTGAAAGGCCCTTAGTGGAGGCTCCTTAGATAGTGAGGCTTTTGGGTCGAAATATTTCTCCTTCCCAATAGTTGGAAGTAACTTTATTGGACTAATAGGCATACAACAAACCATACCCATTTTAAGGACACTGGTCGATGCTTTAATATTTGAGGGCAAGTGAAAAACTATGACTTGTAGGTTCAGTTCACACATGTATAGGCTTACATGTATGTAAACAGAATGTTTGCCAACATGTCTCTGTCATCAGTGGATGGCTGCGTACAAGTTCAGCAATATAGTTGTCTAAATCTCACTAGGGTGCCTTTTAAAAAAAAACGTGATTTCCAAAGGGTTATGGTAACTGGCTTTGCAACTGGATTCCTGAGTGGTTATCTCGATAGATTTTCTTAAAGGTTATACGACAAAACGGGGGCTTATTAGAAAGAAGTTTTCAGAAAATTGAAAACTGCGTTGGTGAGAAAAGGCTATGAAAGTTGTGCTGAGGAAGGAATGATGAAATTTGAAAGCTACCATTTTGTAGTCCTAGTGAAACAATACTCCTGGCAGCAGTCAGGAAATGAAAGAATGCATTGCCTCGGGTCAGTCTGCTGCGCAGGACGTCTTGTCCAGTGAACAGCAGGGATGTCACTTTGAGCACTGAGATGCACCTGACCCAAGCCCTGGTATTTTTCGCTTGCTTCATGTGGATGTGAAAGCTGGACACTCTTGGAGAAGAATTGATGCATTTGAATTATGGCGACGAATATTGAGCTCCATGGACTGCCAAAAAGACAAACGAATTCATCTTGGAAGACGTACAACCAGAATACTTTGTAGAGTGAAAGATGGTGAGACTTGATCTCATGTATTTTGGGCATGTTATCAGGAGAGAGCAGTCCCTGGAGAAGGACATCGTGCTTGGTGAAATAGAAGGACAGCGAAAAAGAGGTCGACTTTGAGTTGGAGCAGACTTGGTGGCACCTAACAACAGTAACGATGAGATAACTCTAAGCAATAATCACCAGTGCGTGCTGAAAGCAGGTGTAAGATTGAGGGGACCTTTATGGTGGATGGATTAGGTGGGTGTACTTGGAATCTCTGTCTCTGTCTTAACACGGGAAGGAGACCAGACGTGTGTGCCCCATAATGCCATGTAGTAGGAATATATGCCCCGTAATGTCATGACACATGCTAGACTGGATACCTTCCCCAAAAGAATTCATTAAGAATGTACCCAAGCCTGTGGGTCTAACTGGCTGTTTACCAGAGGCACTGGAGATGGAGAAATACAGGAAATGATGCCACAAAGGCACAATCAGGTAATTGCATGTGAGAAGAGCTGCAAGGGCACGTGATGCAGTTTTTTCAGCTTAGACGGAGATTTTTTTTCCCAATGACTTTTGAAGCTCCCTTGTATATATGTACCCAATCTACTTACTGATTCATCTGTGACTGGACAATTTGACTTACTTGCTATTGTTAATAACGCAGAGGTAAACATAGGTATGCCTATGTCTGTTGATCGTCATGTTTAGGTCTCTTAGGTATGTACCTAGGAGTGGGACTACTGCATCGTAGGACAATTCTATTTATAATTTGAGAAAGCGCCATGCTGTTTTCCATGGTGGGTGTACATTTTACCATCCCAGTGTGGGGTAAGGACCAATCTCTCCACATCCTGGCCAATGCTTTTTATCTTTCTTGTTTTCTTTTTTGGGGGTGGTGGTGGTGGTGTGTGACTGCCATGTTAGCCAGGGTAAGATAATATCTCAGTGTAGTTTTGATTCCCATCTCTCTAGTCTCTAGTATCTGTATGCCTCCCTTACCTGTTTATCGTACTGTGCTGGCTCACCTGTTGCTCTGATACTGGAAGTTATGCCACTGGTATGCAAATAATAGTAGGGTTACTCATGTTGGACAGGTATCAGCAGATCTTCCTAAGAACAGTCTAGGAAGAAGGGCATGAGAGTCCACTTTGGAAAAAATAAGCCACTGAAAACTTTATGAACAGCATCAGAACACTGAGTGATATGTGTGTCACAGGCTGAGCCCCTCAGGTTAGAAGGGACTCAAAATAAATTTTAAATTCAGTTTTTCCACTTCCTTGTATTAATCTTTAAAGTTTTCTTGCAGACGCTTTGGGGTCTTCTATGCAGAGAATCATGTCATCTACAAGCATTGATGGTTTCCCTCTCTTAATTAGATACCATTGTTTTCCTTATCTTGTTGCGCTGGCTGAGCCTTCCAGTACAATACTGAATAAAAGTGGTGACCATGGGCATCCTTGGCTCATTCCTGTTCTCAAAAGGGGCTCTCATCTTCTCCAGTATTTGTTGCTGTTTTTTTTCTTTCTTTTTAGCTTTGAGGGGACATTTCATTGTTATTTTGAATTGTCTCTCTCAAATAACTAATGATTGCAAATAGGTCTTCAAAGGTTTGTTGAGTGACTGAATGTCTTTTTTTGGTAAAGCGACTACTCCTATCCTCTGCCTAGTTTTATTTATATTATTATTTCTTGCTGAGGTGTTGGAAGTTTTCTATAAATCCTAGAGATTAATCTCTGATACATCATTGTCAATATTTCTCCCCTCTTCTGTGGGTTTTCTTTGTATTCTTCTGGTGAAGTCTTTCGTGGCACATAAGTATCTAATTTCTAGGAGACCCCAGTCTAGTTTGTCTTCTGGTTTTGTGTGTTTTTCACTATGTTTGGTAGTTTGCTTTTGTTGTATATTAGGGCCTCGAAATGTATTCCTATTTTTCACTGGTCATCTTTATAGTTCTGGGTTTTACTTTGATCCACTTTGAGATTGCTTTTGTATATGATGTGAGATATGGATTCTGTTTTGTTCTTTTGCAAATGAATATCCAGTTTTGCCTGCACCATTTTTTAAAATGAGAGTATCCCTTCTCCATTTAATGTATTCCAGGCCTTTTCAAAGATCAATTGTCTGTAGGCGAATGGATCTACTTCTGGTCTCAATTCTGTACCATTGATCTATCATTGCTATAGTACCAGGCTGTTTTGACTACCATGGCTGTTTAGTGGGTTTTGAGATCAGGAAGTGAGGATTTTCTTCTTTAGTACTGTTTTGCTTATCCGGTCTTTCTTTTCCACATAAAGCTGGTGATTAGTTTTTTTCCATGTCTTTAAAGAAGATGTTGGAATCTGACTTGGGATTACATTATATCTGTAAATTGCTTTGGCTCTCACACTGCTAATGAGTTTCTGAGATTGCATCTCTCTACAGGAGTAGAAAGCCTCCTCTTTTCCCATCGACCACCTAGTTGTTTCTGACTGCCCACCTTGCTATGTCCGGTAGCAGCTCAATATATAACCTCTGTGCCACCAGGGCTCCCTTTGCTTTGGGTAGTATTAACATGTTCATACTGTGAAGTTTTCCTATCCAGGAGCATTCTTCCATTTATGTTGGTCTCTTTGAGTTTCTTGTAGTAGTGGTTTTTTTTAGTGTTCTTTGTACACGTCTTTTATTTCTCTGGTTAGGTTTACTCCTAAGTAGTATACATTTTGGATGACCTTTGCAGTTTTGTGTACTGATCTTGTATCTCAAAAGTCTGAGTCTTTAATTAGTTCCGACAATTTTCTTGCAAAGTTTCTGGGATTTTCTCTATTCAGTAGATCCCCGGACCTTGACACTAATTCGTTCCAGGATTGTCGAGATGCAATGCAGATGCGTTCCGAATCAATTTTTCCCATAAGAAAGAACTGAAAATGGATTAATCCGTTCTCGACCACCATGTTTTTACCCTAACCTTGTGTTTTTGTTTTTTTTTTCCTTCAGCCAGTTTGTTTTATTGCCGCGCCAGCGCAGGCCTTGACTGTGTACTTGGGCAGCGGGTACAGCCTCTCCATCAGTGGCGGTTTCCTGTCTGCAGGCTCTCCTTGTGCTTGTTGAGCCGGCAGCTCAGGTCCCATGTTTTCTGGGACCACAGATCCAGGGGCTTATCTTTCTTACCCTTATAGAACTCTCTGAGGTTGTCCTCTGAGTCTGGTCGATGGTGGTGAGAGCTAGAGCAATGGATTTATGGACAACTCGGAGTTTGGAGAGCTTGGACGCTGCACTGCCTGTCACTTTGGCAACACGCAGCTGCGACAACTTCACCTTCAGATCGTCGAGCTATTTGAGCAGCTCTTCTTCCTTGTGGCCGCGACAGTCCTGGGCCTTAACCTTGGCCATGGCTGACCTTTAGAATCCTGCCGCCCCTGGTCCGAGGCCAAGGGAAGGAGTAATCTCACCTTTTTATACAGAACATTATACAGAAATTTTGAAGTAAATAAGTTCAGAGTTAATATAGTTTAAATAAGAAGCACAACATTAAAACAGTTTTTAACGACAGTGTGGCCCATACCTTGAGATTGGGGAGGATCTGGGCCTGTGGACATGGATGTGAAGAGGAGGGATGGAGGGGAGTCATTGTTTGGAAGGGAATCCCTTCCATGAATCAGCTGGTAGCTGCATTTCAGAAGGGTTTTGCCTTCTTCGCCTTTGTTCAGTAGAGCCTGGCTGGCTTTCTCTAAGGAAAAAAAACAAAAGTTGTCTAATGTGGTCTGCTGTTGGCATTTCCTTAAATGCTTTCTAAAAGGGTTTACTAAATTATCATCAACAATATGGATATCATGGTCAACCAGTTCCTTATGATGATTCTTTTCAAAAATCTCTTTCTTAGGACCCATGTTTTTAAATCTAAAAACGGTACAAAAAAGCCACAAAAACTAAGAAAAGTGTAGCAAAACACTTGAAGCACAGCCAAAAAGGGTTTAAACAACGTGTACTAACATCGCCAACTAACGTCGGGTGATGAGAACTGCTTTTCTTTACAAAAACCAGATTCTGATGTCTTGTTTGAGCTCCAGTGCAAACTTTTCTCAGCATTTCGCGTTGAATTCTGGGTATGTCACTGATGAGGTTGAGTACCGGGGTTCTGTATAGGCTCATGTCATCTACTTCTTCTTTGCCAATTTGGATTATTTTAATTTCTTTTTCCTGCCTTACAGCTCCAAGACTTCTAGCACAAAGTTTCATAGAAATGGTGATAAAGGGTATCTCTCTCTGATTTCTGTCTGCTTTCCATTTTTCTCCATTGACAGTAATGTTGGCCTTTGACTTTGCGCATATGCCCTTAATTATTTCCTTTTTATTACTTTTTTTTTAGTCTTTTATCAGGACTTAGTGTTCCATTTTGTCAGATGTCTTTTCTATGTCACCTGATATAATCGTATGGTTCTTTTCCCTTGTTTTGTTTATGTGATGGATTACTTTGTTTTTTCATGTTGAATGCCACATTATCATGATGTATTTTAAACACTCACATATATGCATATAGTTGTATTCTTTTGGCTAGGATTTTGTTGAGAATTTTTGTGTCTATGTTCATAAAGGATAGGTCTGTCACTTTTTTATAATTATTATTTTAAAAGTTTTATTGGGGGTTCATACAACTCTTATCACAATCCATATGTACATCCATTGTGTCAAGCACATTTGTACATTTATTGCCTTCATCATTCCCAAAACATTTTCTTTCTACTTGAGCCCTTGGTATCAGCTCCTTATTTTTCCCCCTCCCTCACAAACCCTTGCTAATTTATAAAAATTTTTTTCATGTCTGACACTGTCCTTTCACCCACTTTTCTGTTGTCTGTCCCCCAGGGAGGGGCTTATATGTAGATCCTTGATTGGTTCCCCCTTTGTACCCCACCTTCCCTCCACCCTCCTGGTATCACCACTCTCACCACTGGTCCTGAGGGGTTCATCTGTCTTGGATTCCCTGTGTTTCCAGTTCCTATCTGTACCAGCGTATGCCCTCTGGTCTAGCCAGATTTGTAAGGTAGAATTGGGATCATGATAGTGGGGGGGAAGGAAGCATTAAAGAACTAGAGGAAAATTGTATGTTTCATCATTGTTACACTGCACCATGACTGACTCATCTCCTCCCCATGACCCTTCTGTGAGGGATGTCCAGTTACCTACAGATGGGCTTTGGGTCCCCAATCCGCACTCCCCCGCATTCACAATATGATTTTTTGTTCTTTGATGCCTGGGACCTGATTTCATCAACACTTTGTGAGTACACAGGTTGGTGTGCTTCTTCCTTGTGGGCTTTGTTGCTTCTCAGCTAGATGGATGTTTGTTTATCTTAAAGCCTTTACAACTCCAGATTCTATATCTTTTGACAGCCGGGCACCATCAGCTTTCTTCACCACATTTGCTTATGCACCTGCTTTGTCTTCATTGTGTCGGGAAGGTGAGCATCATGGAATGCCAGTTTAATAGAACAAAGTATTCTTGCATTGAGGGAGTACTTGAATGGAGGCCCAATGTCTATCTGCTACCTTAATACTAAACCTATAAATATATGCACATAGATTTATTTCCCCATCATCATATATAAATATATTTACATATGTACATGCCTGTATTTAGACTTCTGTAAATGCCCTTTGCCTCCTAGTTCTTTCCTCTATTTCCTTTTACTTTCCTCTTGTCCCAGTATTATGCTCAGCATTCATTTGGGTTTCAGTAATTCCTCTTGGTTACATTGCCCTTGATCAAGCCCTACCAGGCCTCCTACACCCTCCTCGCCACTGATTTTGGATCACTTGTTGTTCCCTTGTTCCTGGGTTGGTTAATACCACTTCCTTTCCCCCACCTCTCCCTTTCCCATGTCCCCCCCGGGAACCATTGGTCCCTTAGTGTCCTTCTCCAGACTGTTGATCCTGCCTGTCTTATCTAGTTAGACCTGTAGAGATAATAATATGCACAAAAAACAAGACAGCAAAACAAAACAACAAAAGAAAATAAAACAAAAAACCAATGACAAAAAAAAAAAGAAGAAGAAAAACATGTAAATAGTTCAAGGTCTGTTTGTTGACCTTTAGGAGTGTTTCCCTTTGAGTCTGATGATGTGCCACACCTTGGCCCCAAAGTCTACTTTTGGTATTCTCCAGGGACTTCCTTGCTCTGCTCCCCTTGCTGTTCTGTTGCACCCCCTTAGTGTTTTACCTGGGTGTGGTGGGGTCAGATCAGGTGCAATTCCCACACCATCTCCAGTGTTGTCCCCCATGGGGCTATGGGCCAGTGAGGAATGTCATGTTACCTTCATGCATGCTTCATAAAATTAATTCTGGATTTTCTATTCTTTCCTATGCTGTGCAGTAGTTAGACTAGAATTAGTATCAGTTCCTCTCTGGGTGTTTGGCAGAATGCACCAATAATGCTGTCTGGGTTCAGACTTTTATTAGTGGGAGCTTCTTAACAATGCAAACAAATTTTTTTTGTTATCAATGTGTTCTCATTTTTTTTCTACTTAAGTGCATGTTAGTTTAAATATTGGTGTGTTTCTAGAAATTTGTCTAGGTTTTCAAATATCTTGGAGTGGTGCTTCATAATATTCTATTAATATTCTCTTTATTTCGTTTGGTTCTATTATGATACCACCCATTTAATTTCATTTTTCCCCCATTTAGTTTCTTATTCATGTTCCGTGCACCTCCTTTTACTCTGTTAGCTTTGCCAGTGGCTTGTGGATTTTGTTGATTTTTTTCAAAGAGCCAGTTTCTTGTCTTGTCAATTCTTTTTAATTGGCACTGTTTTGGATGATATAGGATGCTTTAAAAAGCTTGTGGAAACAAACAAAAAGTTTGTGGAGAAATGGAATTAAAAGATAATAGAGTTTTTCCCTTTTATAATGGGTCTCTTTAAATTTTCCGTCTGTTTGCTTGAGAAGGTAGCATGCTTCTAGGAATTTGTCCATTTCACCTAGGTTTTCAAATTTGTTAAAGTATAATTTTTCATAGTAGTCAATTATGATCTTCATTATCTTTGTTGGATGGTTGTATTGCCACCAATTGAGCTTCTTAATTTGGTTGCTAGCACTCCTGATTTTCTTTTTCTGTTAGTTCAACTATTAGTTTGTCTATTTTGTTGATTCTTTCAAAGAATCAGTTTCTGGTTTTCTGGAGTCTTTGTGTTGTTTTTATGGTTCATGTATTTCTGCCGTGATCATTATTATTGTCCTTTTTTTCTTGTAGCTTCTGGCTTATTTTTCTCTTCTTTTTTTATTTGTTCAAATTATTTAACTCAAATTAGTTAATGAATTTGGATCTTTTTTAACATACACATTGATTGGTATAAATTTTCTACTGACTACTGATTTTACTGTGCCCCAAATGTTTAAATGTACTGTATTTTCTTTTCAGTCAGTTCTAGCAGTTTTCACTTTTGGTTTCTTCTAGAGCCAGTGGTTTTTGAGAAGTGGATTATATAATTTCCACTATTGTATTTTCCTTCTCTCTCATTGATTTTGTTGTTGATTTTCAGTTTCATGCTGTTATGACCAGACACGATTTCTTGTATGATTTCAGTTTTTAAAATTTGTTAGGGCTTACTTTGTGTCCTAGGATGTGATCTGTTCTGGAAAATGATTCATGTGCACTGGAGAAGAACATGTATTGTTCTGATATGGTATGTTCTATATATGTTCAGTAGGTCCAATTGACTAATGGATTAATTTACGTTCAAAATGTCTTCATAACAAAAGTTATTATTATTATTTAATTTTGGAGGAAAGGCTCCTACAAAGATCAGGCAAGCAGCAAAGGATGACTATAATCTGATATGTCCATGGGTGTAGGTATTCAGGGCGGAGGTACTGAATAGAAGGGAAAAATTCCTGGCCTTAATTCACGCAGGTTCTAGGTATGGAAGCTGATGAGCCACCTCTTTTGCTCCTGTCTAACTGTGGCCTGAGGACTGGCATTTGGGGTGTATCCAAGTCGAACTTTGCAGAGCAACACCATTTGAAGACATCCGTTGTAAAAAGTGCTCTCGGGTGTTTCCAGCCTGTGTAGATGTTTCCTGGCTTGCCGAGCACGTCGATGACGGAGAAAGAAGGGAAAAAACAACGAAACTTTTATGTTAAGCAATCTAGTTCAAGTTCAATCAGACATGGAGAGCATGCACCTCTGGAAGTTTCCATCTTTGGAAAAACCTAAATTGATATCAAAACACTTGATGTTTAAGCAGCCTGTTAGAGAGAAGGCTTTTGGATTTGAGGAGACTCAGACGAGAGCACACAGTCCCACAGCACTCTCCTGCCAGCCTCCAGAGAGAAGAGCTGCGTAGCTGTTAGCAGCTAGACCATCGCTTTCTTCTTGAGATTGATTGAGGCACACGTTAGTCATGCTAAGTTCCTTCTTCATTTACTTTAAAGATGCCACTGTAAGACTTGATCACTGTCCCAAATCAGCATTATCCTAAAGTCTTTTTATGGCTCTTTTGGGAAGCAGAGAGCTGGGATAAATTTTGATTTATTTTGTAGGGAACTGGATCTGATTTGTCTTTCTTTTGAATTCCTTTTTACAGTGTGTTGTGTGGTTGAGTCATAAGTAGCCACTCCCTACTGGGGAGGGGAGTAAATGAATTTACTCGGGGCTCTAGGCAATCTAATCGGTTATTTGTGCATGTGTAGTAACCAGCCAGCTCTATTTGTTAATCCCTGAACTTGTTCTCTTGGTTCATACTCTTGAGACTTCTGATATGAAATGTCTTGCTCCTCTTTCCATTTCAATTTCTTAGAGTTGTTCCCATCTTAGAGTTGGATGTTGAGATTCATAAAATCTCCACCCTCACATTCATTGTGGAGTTTTAAGCACTTTCTGTACAACCTGTCTATCCCCTGTCAGTACACAGCCTCTCCGGCTTTTGTCATCACGTTTTCAGTATAGAAATGCGTCGTGTTGATTCTTGTGGGCATGTCCTTGAGGAGTGTCTAGCACCACCCTCTTCTGACCGGCGCTCTTGAAATGATCCAGTCAGGTTCTGGACTGACACCAGCACAGCGCTCTAAAAGTACTGTTCTGTCGAGTCTTTCAGGGTCTGGCCAAGATTTCACTGATGTGCTCCCGAGCTTCATTACCAGCAGCTCTCTCATCTCTGGCTGTTCTGAAGTAACACTCTTTCCCACTCCAGCCCACCAAGTTACCTCTAAACCACCTCTTGAGATTCAGTCACCTCAGTGACACTTTCCTGCAGGAATGCATGGACTCGCACTGCGTCCTCATTGGCCAAACTTGCCATTGCTCCGGTTATGCATTCGACCTTTCACACCGACAAATATCCTTTCTGTCACTTATTTGGCATTTCTGTCTTCACAGTGTGCACAGTACCATCACAGTGGTACTTCAGGATTTCAGCAGCCGGACGGACGGTCACTACAATTTTGGTAGCTAACCTTTTAGTTGGCACGTGGCATCTAATTAGTCAAGTCAGTACTTTTTTGTGGTGTGTGACATCATGGTACATATAAGAAAGTTGCCAATGGTTTGGGCCTTAATATTTATTGAGTGCCCCCTGAGTTCCAGGCACCGTCCTGATTCATTATATCATCACACAATATTCATGTGTGTGCCTTTGTCTTTCAGGACGTGGTGCCACCCACAACGCAGCACTAGTCTCTGTAAACTATAGTGATGATTACAAGTCTGAGGAGTTTCATGAGCTCTAGCAAAGATCCGATTTTTATTTTAATGTGCAAATTATTTTTAACTAAATTGGCTACTCCGAAGCTTATTAATGCTTCAGTTTCCTAAAATGGCATGTCTCATGAAGAGCCCACTTAAGTCTAAGAAATTGCTCCACATTTAAGATAGGTGTTGCTCGTTCACTCCTTTAATAGAAGAGATACGGAACATATTTTAAGGAGATCCAGGTATTGTTTATGTGCTAGTGATAGTGGTGGAAATAGAAAGTCCCTGTCTTCAGAGAGCTTGTGTTCAGAGTTGGTTAGGCAGTCATTGAAAACAACCCCAAATTAGAAAATATTTTCTTTAAAAAAACATTAATGTTTAACATGCTGAAATTTTAAAAACTTCTTTTTATTAATTTTAAAAATTAAATCATAATTTACATATGGGAGGCACAGGGTGGAGCAAATAGTTAAGGAGTGGGCTGCTAACCAAGAGGTTTGCAGAGTGGAGTCCACCTAGGGGTGCCTTGGAAGAAAGGCCTGGTGATCTACTTCCAACTAATCAGCCTTTGAAAACCCAGGGAGCACAGTTGTGTTCTGACACATGTGGAGTTGCCCTAAGTCAAAACCAGCTCAGCGGCAACTGTTTGGGGGCTTATTTCACATACAGTAATACTCATCCTTTTAAATAAACAATTACATGAGTTTTGACAAACTCATGCAGTTGTATTATTGCCACCATAATTAGTCTATCAATAGTTTCATCACCCCCAAAAAACTCACCCATGCTTCATTAAAAAAAATCATTTTATTGGGGGCCCATATAGCTCTTATCACAATTCATACACCTATACATTGTGTCAAGCACATTTGTACATCTGTTGCCATCATCATTCTCAAAACATTTGCTTTCTACTTGAGCCCTTCCTGTCAGCTCATTTTTTCCTCTTCCTCCCCCATCCTCCCTTCCTCATGAACTCTTGATAATTTATAAATTATTATTTTTTTCATGTCTTAAACCGACCACTGTCTCCTCTCATTCACTTTTCTGCTGTTTGTCTCCCTGGAGCTGGGTGGGGGTGGGGGTGGGAGTTATATGTTGATCATTGGATCGCTTCCCCACTGAAAAATTTTAAGGTGGGAATAGGGTAAATGAAGTTTAAGAGACTATGTTAGAAGGAAGTAGAGCTGGAAGGATAAACATTGGGTTCATTTGCTTTTTAAAAATATTAATGTTTTCAAAGGTTTTAAAATTTTTTCCCCAAAAGCTTTTAATGAATGTCATAATTTTTTTTAAAGAGAGACAGAATTTATAGAAGAGAAAATAACTTTCTGGCTCTTAAAATAGTTCTTTGTTTCTGAAAACCTGGGTTTTTTTTCCCCATCTATCTTGTAACTGGGGGCAGGGCGATGAGAGGAAACCGTTAAGAAATTACTTGGATAGTTCCAGCCATCAAGGACAATATGTCCTTGTCCTTATATTACCTCAAGCTTGGGCTGATTTCCATCTATGTAGAAATCTAGATCAGCCTATATATCTATACACACACAGACTCACAGCTCCAAATATACACGTTTCTCCTGCTTATTGATTTTTACCAATGAACAATCAACCTCAATATATAAATTATTTGCTTTCAGTGGCTATGTTAAGCGTGAGGGGATAAGCTGATGATTTCATACCACGGTGTCAAAACTATTAACATAGGCATTCATTAGCATAATTTTCAGACAGAAAATCTTGACTTTTGAATTCAATTCAAATATCAAGTACCTATCTTCTTCATATAATTTAGACACCATCTTTTTTGTCTCTGTTATTCTAGGAGCTCTCTTCCTAAGAGCTGTTTTTCTTGGCATTTAATTATATATTTGTTCAGCAAATAGTTTCTGTGAGCTTACTATGTGCTCTGTGCTCATTTTAGAGAAAAATGACTGAGCAGAATGTGAACATTATCCTACAATATCATTAATAACACATGCAAGAAAAACTTTGCTGAAGATAATTAAAAAAAAGCTGTACCACGAAATGGCTAGAATTCAGTCCAGATTAAACATTCAATTTAATCTAGATTCGGAAGAGAATGTAGAAGGAAGGATATCATTGCTGACATCAGATGTTTATTGACTGATAGCAGAGAATACGAGAAAGATGTTTACTTGTATCTTATTGGCCACACAAAGGCATTCAACTGTGGATCAAAAACCATGGGTAACTATGTAAACTGGCATAACTAAACAAAGAATGGGGATTTCAGAACAGTTCATTGTGCTCAGACAGAAGCTGTACTTGTGCAGAGAGAGAGAGTTCATTCAAACAGCAGAACAAAGGGTTTAGAATCAGGAAAGCCGTGTGTCCCGTTTGTATCCTTTCACCAGGCTTATTCAGTCTGAAAAAGTGGATTATATGAAGAAAGTGGCACCTGGGCAGAAGGCTTCATTAACTACCTGGGATGTGCAGATGATACAGCTTTGCTTCTTAAAAGTGAAGAGGACTTCAGGCGCTTAATAGTGAAGAGCAAAGCCTTCAGTGTGGATTTTAAAGAAGACAGACATCCTCGCAATGGGACCACTATGCAACATCCTGATGAATGCATCTAGATTGAAGCTAGTCGGATTCTGCTTTTACTTGCGTCCCCAGTTAATGTCCATGAAAGCTGCAGACAGGAAATCAAGCAAATTCGCAGTTGGCAAAACCTAACTGGACAATCCATAGGAAGACTGAAGAACTGATACATTAGATTAATGGTGTGGGTCAGGAATATTGAAGACGGATGAGCTGTGGGATGATAGGAAAGAAAAGATCAAAGCGAATGTCAGAATAAACTCTGGTGCTTGTTCTGAATCATAAGAGTTGCTAAGGCAAAAGGAAGAAATGATGAAATAAAACAGTTGAACAGAAAATTTCAAAGACTAAGTAAAATACTCTGATGAAATGAACCAAGACCTACAGTTTGGAAAACCAAAATGGAAGAATAGGCTGAGCATCTCTCAAACTGAAAGAACTAAAGAAAACATTCAATCCAGGAGTTGCAACACTGAACGATTCAGTTGGCAAAATATTGAACAATGCAGGAAGCCTCAAAAGAAGATGGAAAGAGTACACAGTCATTGTACCAAAAAGAACTTGTCGACGTTCAGCCAGTTCAGGAGGCAGCATGTCAGCAAGAACCAGTGGTGCTGAAGGGACAAGTTCAAGCTGCACTAAAAGCATTAGCCAACAACAAGGCTCCAGAAATTGATGGGACACCAGTTGAAATGCTTCAACAATCTGGTGAAGCACTGAAAACACTCGCTCATCTATGCCAGGAAATTCAGAAGCGATCCGTATTGGCCACCATTCCAAAGAAAGCTGATCCAACAGAATTGTCAAATCATAGAACAATGTCATTAAAACCGCATGTAAGTAAAGTTTTGCTTAAGATTTTCCAACAGTGGTTGCAACAGTACATTGACAGGGAGCTGCTCGACACAGTGGTTCTCAACCTTCCCAACGCCACGACCCTTTAATACAGTTCCTCATGTTGTGGTGACCTCCCAGCCATACAATCATGTTTGTTACTACTTCATCACTGCCATGTTATGAATCGGGTGACCCCTGCGAAATGGTTGTTTGACCCCCCCAAAGGGGTCATGACCCACAGGTCGAGAACCTTAGTGCTAGGGGTTCAAACTGGATTCTGAAGAGGACGTGGAACAAAGTATATCATTGCTGATGTCACATGGATCTCGGCTGAAAGCAGAGACTACCAGAAAGATGTTTCCTTGTGTTTTGCTGACAATGCTAAGGCATTTGACTGTGTGGGCTATAACAAACCATGGCTAGCCTTGAGAAGAAGAGGAATTCCAGAACACTACCTCGTGTTGATACAGAACCTCTAATGGGTCAAAAAAGCAATTGTGCCAACAGAACCGGGAGCACAGTGTCGTTTAAAATCAGGAAAGGTGTGCATCGGGTGTATCTTCCCTTCTTCAGTCAGCAAGGAATCAGAGAGGCCGGACTATCTGAAGAAGAATGCGGTATCAGGATTGAAGGCAGGCTTGTTTAACAACCTGTGATTCACAGATGACACAACCTTGCTAGCTGAAAGGAGAGAGGACTTGAAGCACTTGCTGAGGGAGATCAAGGACCGCAGCCGCTGTATGGATAACAACTCAATGTAAAGAAGACCAACATCCACACAGCTGGACCAAGAGATGACATGAAAAGTGGAGAAAAGATTGACGCTGTCAAGGATTTCCTTTTGCTTGGATCCACAGTCAATGTTCATGGAAGCCGGAGCCAAGAACTCAAAGGACATACTGTGTTGGGTAAATCTGCACAAGAGCTCTTTAACATGGTGAAAGCAAGGATGTTACTTTGAGAACTAAAGAGTGCCTGACTTCAGCCATCGTGTTTTCAATTGCCTCATATGCATGTGAAAGTTGGGGATTGAATAAGGAAGATCAAAGCAGAACCAATGTGTTTGGATTATGGTACTGTTGAAGAACATTGAAAGTACCACGGATTGCCAAAAGAACAAACAAATCCACGTTGGAAGAAGTACAGTGAGGCTATTCCTTGGAGACAAGGATAACAAAATTTGTCTCATGTGCTTAGCACATGCTGCCAGGAGATACCAGTCGCTGGAAAAAGACATTGTGGTTGGTAGAGTAGAGGCGCTGCAAAAAAGAAGGCCCTTACAGGAGGATTTGCCACAGTGGCTGCAGCAATGGGTTTGAACATTAGAACAATTATGAAAATGGTGCAGGCCTGGGCAGTGTTTTATTTTGCTGTTCATAGAGTTGCTGTGAGTTGGGAACCGAGTCTGTGGCATCTCACAACACTGTATGTGTTTGAGAGAGAACAAAAGTATTGATTGTAAAATGATACTTACAAATGGTTTTCTACTCATGTATCTTAGTGACCTGAGAGTGTATGGTTCTGGATAAGCATTTTAAAATTTTTCTTGGTTTAGAGTTTTTACACCATGCTCCCCTAACAAAACTGATGCACCTCATGATCAATGTAGACCCCATACCTCTTGGTAGTGTTTCTCTCTATTTCTTACTGCTAAAGGGTTCTTTCTGGTGGTGCAGTAGATAAGTGCTTGACGGCTGACCTGAAGTTCTGGGCTCGAACCCACCAGCTCCACAGGATACAGATATAGCCATCTGCTTCCAGAAAGATTACGACCTTGGGAACGCTATGGGGAAGTTTTTCTCTGTCCTATAGGATCTGCTAAGAGTCTGAATTGACTCCACAGTGGTGGGCTTGGTTTGGTTTAAAGGGGCCTGCACGGCTATCAAAAGATAAAGCGTCTGGGGTCTTAAAGGCTTGAAGTTAAACTATCAGCCAGCCAGCTAGCACGGTAGCAATAAGGCCCACATGGAAGAAGCACACGAGCCTGTGTGATCAAGAGGTGTCGACGGGATCAGGTATTAGAAGATCCAAAACAAATAATTATATCGATGCAAACAAGGGGGGAGGGGTCGGACTAGAGACCCAAAGCCCTTTTGTAGACAATTGGACATCACCTTACAGAAGGGTCACAAGGAAGGGATGATATAGCCAAGGTGCAGTATAGCACCGATGAAACAGACAACATTCCTCCAGTTCCTGAATGTATTCCCCCCCCCCCCGCCCCCGCCCCATCATGACCTAGTTCTACCTTGCAAACCTGGCTAGACCAGAGTACATACGTTGGTACAGATAAGAGCTCTCAACACATGGAATCCAGGACAGATACACCCCTCAGGAACAGTAGTGGGAGTAGTGTAGTGGAACCGGGGGAGGGCAAGGAAAGGGGAACTGGTCACAAGATTGGATATCTAACACCTCTCTTCCTTGAGGGGAATGAGTAATAGAAATGTGGGTGAAGGGAGACAACAGACAGTACAAGATATGAAAAACAATAATAATATATAATTGACCAAGGATTCACGAGGGTGGGAGGGGAAAAAAAGAGGAGCTGCTACCAAGGGCTCAAGTAGAAAGAAAAGGTTTTTGAAATGATGATGGAAACAGGGACAAATGTGCTTGATACAATTGAATTATGGATTGTTATAAGGCCTGTAAGAGCCTCCCAGTAAAATGACTAATAATACATTAATTAGGTAATCAAAAAAAGGGGCTGCACAGTGCTGGAGGTCCTTGTTAATTCCTGGAGGGGGCATTTCTACTTCTTGACTGCCCTTGGGCTGGAGGCACTGACCCTTCTCGCAGCCTGAATGTGGCCTTCAGGAATCTTTCTTTTGAGGATTTCCTGTTGTGTTTAATTGGTTCCATGTGCAGAGGTTGACACCTTTAGCTTTTAATCTGCTTTATGAATATAACACCTGTATTTTAATTTGACTCTTCTTCCCTCTTATCCTGAAAACTATCTAGCTCTTTTTCCTAAAGTCAAGCACATTAAGCTAGCTTTGAACATGACAGAGTTTTGTAGACTAATCTTATTTTATAGTAGAGAATTTCTAAATTATAATTATTTCTCTCATGGTGGATCCTACCCCTATATTAATCATGCTCCTTACTCAGAATGGGATTCTATTTTAGGTACCTAAAGATAAATTAGTATATAGTGGAAGAGGAATTAAAGTTCTGCTAGGAATGAAATGATATGATTAACACAAACATCTACACGGTGTGTCTGCGCCTTGTGCAGGGAAGTGCAGGGCAGAGGAACACTCCGTGCAGACTCTGCAGTAAAGCCTCTGTATCTGACTAGCTTTTCAGTAAATCAAGGTTTTTCTAAAACACGCCTCAACCGTGAACAATAATAGAAACAGGTACCCTTTTTAGAGACTTACTGTTCACTAAGACCTGTACTAAGCACTTAAGATAGCTTGCTTTGTTTAAACCTTCCAGCAGCCCTTTCAGGTAGTTACTCTCAGTAACCTGAGGCTCACAGAGGTTAGGTGACGCTTCCAAGCCCACAGAAGCTAGCACAGTAAATGGTGGGACTGGGATTTGAACCCACACAGATGGAATCCAGAGCTCGAGCTATTTGTTAACCACCCTCTCCAGAAAGCGCTCCAGTTTTCATCTAAGATTCCTTATTTGAGGATGGAAATATCTCTTTTTGATCCTTAGGAAAGGCCGGGTCCTTAACTTTTTTTTTTCTAACTTTATAAAAAGGTATGGGGTACTTGAAATCGGATTGGCTTTGAGCCCATGTAGAAGTAAGTACACATGGTATGTAGACTGAAGCATTCGGGCCAATGTTTTTCTTTCGTCAGCTAGCTGTTAAATCACGAAGCAAGTCGGTTCTGATACCACAGTGAGGATTTCAATTCTCTTAAGTGAGCACGGCTGTGTTTAATAGTGCACATTTTACATCTTCAATCTTTCTCACTCTCTTACCTTAGCCCAGTACATGGCCTCTCTGAGAATGCTCTTTTTCTTATGCTTGCTTCGCTTTGTGCACGCAGCCCACCCCTGCCCCCTCTAGTCAACAGTGCTCAGATGGTGTTGTCATTGGGGAACTTTGGAAACAGCCAGATTTTTTGAGTCTGTAAGCAGAAAACAGACCGCTGCTCATATGTGGCACACAGCTCTGTCCAGAACAGGAGGAGTTAAAGTAGGGAGTCTGGGCTCTGAAGGTCTGTGACAACGGTCCTAGGGGGAGCTCTAGCGAGCTTGAGCCCCAGCGGTGACTCATGCTCTGTCACTCAGATCAGCATTGGCCCCTGGCTCTCAGGGCGGCCAGGTGGGGTTACAGCCAGAGCACGCACGGAGAGGGAGCGCGAAGCCTGCACTGCAGGGGATGTGATGCTGTGCGCCCAGCCCGGCCGGCCAGCCACCGAAGCCTCAGCTCGCAGCCATGGTAACCGCGCTGGCCGGCTGCAGCCCCGGGAGCCCACCACAGTGGGCAGCCTCCTGGTGACTGATGGATGGGCGCCCACCTCCCTGACCAAGAGAGCGTAGTAGGTGGAAAGGAAGCAGCGAAGATGTAAGATGCTCCCCGCGGGGCAAGCGTGCTGTCAGAGGAGGTAGGGATTGTGCCGCAGGGGGTTTCTGTGAATCGCGGGAGGAACTTTATGTGGCTGGTGTTTCATTCTGCAAATCCAACTGCTGCGGCTGCTTCCGTGTGCTTGCCTGAGCTGGGGAGGGGGTGGATATGGAAGTACAGAAAGTGGCCAGTGGGGTCTCTGGGCAGACTCGCCGGGATAGGACTGGGCTGGTCTGCAGTGCTACCCCGATGTGAGTTACTGCACCCTGCACATCCACGCTCCGTCCCGTTTCTCTCAGCCCTCCACCTCGGCGAGGCCACGCACCCGCCCAGGCCCGTCAGATTTCCGTGATTAGCACTAACTATTAATTCTGTAGACCTGGCGAGGAGAGGACAGAAATCAGACTGGAGCATCCGGCAGCGAGTCCACCGCCCGCCGACGCTCTGTAGAAGCACTGTGGGGAAGGCGGCGAGCAGCCGCTGGCCCCGGGGAGTTTGCTACGTGCTCTCGCTCTCTCTCCCAGTCAATCAAGTGACCTGTTTGAGTTGATCCTTGAATTTCGCCCAGCAGGAAAGGCAGCCAGTCTGCGGGTTGGTGGCCATGTTGGCAGAGAAGGGGTTAAGCTCTTGTTGCTGTCGGAGCCGGGAGGAGATTGAGAGCGGGCGCTGCAGTGCCCCCGAGAACGCCTAAGGAGTAAGACGCCGCTTTTCTCTGCAACAGTGTCGAATTCCTCTCAACGTTCCCCCCCCCTCTCTTGTTTTTCTTTAACCAGCTCCTCCCCCCTTCGTTCCCACCCTCAAGTCTGATGATGACACCTCCAATTTTGATGAACCAGAGAAGAATTCGGGGATTTCATCCTCTCTGTGCCAGCTGAACCCCTCGGGTTTCTCCGGCGAAGAGCTGCCATTTGTGGGGTTTTCGTATAGCAAGGCACTGGAGATTCTTGGTAGATCTGAGTAAGTGGTGATTTGACTTTCCCAGGGACCTGCGGGAGGGGGGGGGGCAAGGCAAACCAAGCAGTGGGGGGGGTGCTGCGCGGTGGGAGGGGGTGCGTTAGAGGGAGGCTGCTCCTCACCCTGCATTTGGGAAGCAGTTTGCTGCGCTGGCTTTGCTGGGGTCGACCAGCATGCTCCTCATTTTGCAGTGTTTCCTGGACCTGCCCCTGCCAGTAGCACCTTAATTGTCAGTTGGATACTTTGGGTTAGTTTTTTTAGTCTTGGGTCTTCTTTTGAGGGGAGGGCAGGTAGGAGCTAGCTAGTGGTTGCAGATGCTTGGCAGAAGGAGCAATGTGCAGGATTTAAGACAGGCTCTCACTCAGCCAAGCCAGCCATGGATGTAGCTATCTCTCAGGTGGGTGGGAGGGGGTGAGGGGGCTGCTGTCTTTGCTACCTCGCAAGAATTCTAAAAGCCACATCTTGTTCCCCGCACGATTTCCCATTGGGTTTCACTGAGCTGCAAGTGGTGGGGAGATGGTGCTCAGCTCCTCTTGACGTGTGCTGCAAGATCTGGGAGCCGGTGGCCGAGCTCTCTGAGCCAGCAGAGCACCCGCGGTCAGAGAAAGCCCCGTTACCATGAGCCACCAGGAGGGAGTGCGATGTAGCAGTCATTGATTCATAGGAATCAGACTTCTTAAGAGGGGAAAAACCAAAACCAAGACCCAAACTAAACCAGAAGACTAACAAGTACAAATCTGATAAAACCCCACAAGCATCTCAACCTAGGTCTTAAAACAGTCTTAAAAAGATCTACTCAAGAACGTTAGTGCCTCAGTGCAGTGCTTGAGATTGGCAGGTCCTGGCTTCCAACCTCCAGGGATGTCTCCGAAATGCAGCAACCTCTGTGCATATGGCGGCTCAGTGTCTCCCTTAGGTCCCCTGACACGGTAAGCTCTTGGACTGGCTGTGCCATGGTCCCAGCTGCCCTGCTCTGCTCATGTTGAGGCTCGTGGGTAATGCTGGGCGATAAGTGCTGCATGCTTAGGAGACAAACGGAATTCGGTTTGCTCCTTGACCACATTCATTCCCTGTATGTTGTGCTTGTCGCTTAGATAATGACACTGAAAGATGAGCTGCTGGTTCCTGGATGGTGTGTTCTCCTAGGTGCTATCTTGACAGTGATGTTCCTGAAAAGATTTCAGGCTGTTTTATACAATTGGGTATTCAACATGAACTAGGGATTGGGCCTGTAATTGAACTTAGCAGAGGCTTTTATATGGAAAGGGCCCTTTTTGGCTTCATCCTCAGGGCTGAGTTTAAAATCTGGGATTCGACAGCGTAGGCTGTGCTTTTCTTGCTTATTTTCTGTACAACCCCATAGCACTCGGTGTGAAGGCAGGAGAGGCCGAAATCTAGCTAGCTGTTGAATGTGCTGTCAGATCCAGTTGCAGTGATCTGCCAGGGCTGGGAGGTTCTGCATTGCCTACGAGCGCAGGGTACAAGGGGAGGCTTGCTTTGTGGGCAAAGGAGGTATGGTTTGTGGGCAGCGTGACCTTGACACATACAGCATACTGAAGGTCACACATTGCACTGGAGGGAGATGCGTGGAGACTTCTGGTTCTGGCTAGTCATGGGCTGGCTTCGGTCAAAAGGAAAGCTTGGTGGGGCCATGGACCAGTTATCTGAAAGCAGGAAGGACCATGGGGAGTTTTGTTTCAGGGGCAAAAGCAGAATGATGTGGGGGACTCTGGGCATTGCAATGAATCCAAAGCAGTGTGTGATTAATTGCTTATTTTTCAGGAAGACTGTAATTGCCTCTCTTTGCTGCTTACAGAAAGCTCAGTTACAGGAGCTCCGTGACAGGGCCTTCTCAGTCTTAAGACCCATGCACTTGCTAAATACTTGTTGGCACAATTTACTCATGATCCTTTCCTCCCAGATTGTGTGTGTGTTGTTTCCTCTATGTGAAAAAAAAATACTCTCACACTTTTGGAAGTTCCAAATATGCAGGGCTCCAAAAACTTCATGGGAAAATTCCCTTATCATATAATTAGATTTTTCTATGAATTCTTTGAGGCCCTGGTGGTGCAGTAGTTACACCTTGGGCTACCAACCACAAAGTCAGGAGTTCAAAACCACCAGTCACTCCTCCGGAGAAATATGAGGCTGTCCACTTCTGTAAAGAGTTACAGGATTGGAAACCCACAGGGCAGTTCGCTGCTGTTCTATAGGGTTGCTCTGAGTCAGAATCAACTTTATGGCAGTGAGTTTGTTTTTTGGTTCTTGTATATTTTTACAACATAAAGTGGGCTTCTGTCCAGGGCCCAACAGTATGCTTAATGTGATTCTCATTTTTTAAAAAAACACATTTTATTAGGGGCTCATACAACTCTTATGACAATCCATACATATACATATATCAATTGTATAAAGCACACCTGTGTACATTCTTTGCCCTAATCATTTTCAAAGCATTTGCTCTCCACTTAAGCTCTTTGCATCAGGTCCTCTTTTTTTCCCCCTCCTTCCCTGCTCCCCCCCCCCATGAACCCTTGATAATTTATAGATTATTGTTTTGTCATATCTTGCCCTATCCGGCGTCTCCCTTCACCCCCTTTTCTGTTGTCCATCCCCCAGGGAGGAGGTCACATGTAGATCCTTGTAATCTGTTCCCTCTTTCCAACCCACTCACCTTCTACTCTCCCAGTGTCGCCCCTCACACCCCTGGTCCTGAAGGTATCGTCCACCCTGGATTCCCTGTACCTCCAGCTCCCATATGCACCAGTGTACATCCTCTGCTCTATCCAGTCCTGCAAAGTAGAATTCGGATCATGGTAGTTGGGGGGAGGAAGCATCCAGGATCTCGGGGGTAATTCTCATTTTTAAAAGGTGAATGCAAACACAAAGTCTTTGTTTCTTTTTTATTTCTCTTTTTTTTAATCTTTTTTTTTCTTTTAAAATTTTTTTAATTTTAACAATTTATTGGGGCTGATACAATTCTTTTCACAGTTCATACATATACATACATCAATTGTATAAAGCACATCTGTATAGTCTTTGCCCTAATCATTTTTTTCTCTTTTCTTCTTTTACATTTTATTAGGGACTCAAACAACTCTTACCACAATCCATACATATACATACATCAATTGTATAAAGCACATCCATACATTCCCTGCCCCAATCATTCTCAAGGCATTTGCTCTCCACTTAAGCCCCTTGCATCAGGTCCTCTTCCCCCCCCCCTCCCTCATATGCCCTTGGTAATTTATACATCGTTATTTTGTCATATCTTGCCCTGGAAGATGGAACGGAAGGATTCCTGTCTCTGAGGAACTCTACTAAATGTTTTCTTTTGCCCTACGTCTTTCACTGTGGTTTTGTGCTTGACCTTGCTGCTATACCTTTGGTAGTTGAGTGGGTCATTTTAGCATTCACCTCACTTACTGGGTATGGGTGACCCTGGATTTGGATTAGGACATTGGATTATGTAAATCTCGTTAAATGACATTGAGTCAATCCTCATTCATAGCCACCTCATGTACAAAATAATGAAGCATCACACAGGCCCACACCGTCTTCACAATTGTTTGAGCACATTGTTGCAGCTACTGTGTCAGTATATCTTTTTTTTTTCTCTTTTCTTCTTTTACATTTTATTAGGGACTCAAACAACTCTTACCACAATCCATACATATACATACATCAATTGTATAAAGCACATCCATACATTCCCTGCCCCAATCATTCTCAAGGCATTTGCTCTCCACTTAAGCCCCGTGTCAATATATCTTGCTAAGGGTCTTCCTCTCTTATTCCAAACCTCTACTGAACATAATGTTCTTCTCCAGGGACTAGTCCCTCCCGAGCACATTTCTTAAACATATGAGATGAAGTCCTGCCCTCTGAAGGTGCATTCTCATTGTACTTCTTTTGAGACAGATTTAACATTTTTGCTTATTAATATTTTCAAAAGAGGGCCTTTAAAAAATCATTTTACTGGGAGCTTATACAACTCTTATCACAATCCATACATACATCCATTGTGTCAAGCACGTTTGTACATTTGTTGCCATCATCATTCCCAAAACATTTGCTTTCTACTTGAGCCCTTGGTATCAGCTCCTCATTTCCCCCCTCCCTCCTCACCCTCCCTCATGAACCCTCGATAATTTATAAATTATTATTATTTTTTCATGTCTTACACTGTCCATTGTCTCCCTTCATCCACTTTTCTGTTGTCCGTCCCCCAGGGAGGGGGTTATATGTAGATCCTTGTAATCGGTTCCCCCTTTCTACTCCACCTTCCCTCCACCCTCCCAGTATTGCCATTCTCACCACTGGCCCTGAAGAGTTCATCTGTCCTGGATTCCCTGTGTTTCCAGTTCCTATCTGTGGTCCAGCTGGACTTGCAAGGTAGAATTGGGATCATGATAGTGGGGGGGGGGGGTAGGAAGCATTTAAGAACTAGAGGAAAGTTGTATATATGTGCTACACTGCACCCTGGCTGGCTTGTCTCCTCCCCGCGACCCTTCTGTAAGATGTCCAGTTGCCTAGAGATGGGCTTTGGGTCCCCACTCTGCACTCCCCCCCCATTCACAATTATATGATTTTTTTTGTTCTTTGATGCGTTTGATACCTGATCCCATCGACACCTCGTGATCACACAGGCTGGTGTGCTTCTTCCATGTGGGCTTTGTTGCTTCTGGCTAGATGGTCGCTTGTTTATCTTCAAGCCTTTAAGACCCCAATTGCTCTCTTGATAGCCGGACACCATCAACTTTCTTCACCACGTTTGCTTGTGTACCCATTTGTCTTCAGCAATCATGTCGGGAAGGTGAACATCATAGAATGCTAGTTTAATAGAACAAAATGTTCTTGCATTGAGGGAGTACTTGAGTGGAGGCCCAATGTCCATCAGCTACCTTAATACTAAACCTATAAATCTATACATATAGGTCAATTTTCCATCCTCATATATAAATATATCTACATGTATACATGCCTGTGTTTAGACCTCTATAAATGCCCTTTGGCTCCTAGTTCTTTCCTCTGTTTCCTTTTACTTTCCTCTAAAAGAGGTCTTTTACAGAAGATTTGTCCAGTGGAATGGATCATTCGATTTCCTGACTGCTGCTTCCATGAGAGTTGACGGTGGATCCAAGGAAAATGAAACTCTTTTTTTGTTGTTGTTGAAATTCTTTATAGCTTCAATATTTTCTCATTTTTCATGATGTTGCTTCTTGGTTTCATTGTGAAATTTTGGTTTTCTTTCTGCCAAAACACAATCTATCTAGAAGGTTATAGTCTTTGATCTTCAGTAAGTGCTTCAAGTTCCTTGTGCATTCAGCAAGTGAAAAATCCCATAAAGGAGGTAATGGCAAATTGCTTAGCAACTTATGCAATTGTGTACCCATAACTTGCAAAACACATTCGGGGGTGTGGAGGAGGCCTTTTCTGTGGGGCCGTCTTTGCCTCCCGAGCTTCCCTTCCTCACAGTCCTTTTTTCGGCATCACAGGTTCTTATTTACCCACGTGGATTGCCAGCGCCGTTGCTCACTCCTCACATCCAGAAGGAGATTGCAGGTGCTGCCTCCCTGTTCTGTGCTGGGGTGCACGGACCCCAGATGGGTTACCAGTGTCTTGAATGAGATGTTGTGAGGTGGAACTGAATAAATTATGGGTTTTCACAGGAACTCTGACAGTGAGAAGGCTTAAATGGTTGTGGTCACTCATCCATTTTCTAGGCTCATCTTTAAGGACCCCAGACTGTTTTTAAGGCAGCCACTGAGAGTGCCTCCTTGTTCACTACTAGTGGGAGTTCCCTAAAGCCCAGGCTGGAGTTAGATGGAGGGGCTCTTGAGAAGTATGCTTGACTGTCTCCGGGATGGAATCACATGCCGGAAAGCGAGTGAATGGTGTCTTTTTTCCTTATAAACCAACAGTGTCACAAACTGAGTCCCCAAGTCTTGAGTGCCTAGTGCCTCCATTTGCCTGAACATTATAATCGGATAGTAGGAAAAGAAATCAGTGAATTAAGATTTTTTTTTTTAAAAAAAGGATATCAGCTTTCTTACCTCCCCCATTAAGTGCTTTCTCTTAGCTCTGAGGTGTATGTACTGCGTAATTTAAGCTTTTGCTTAAACAGACGGTACATTCCTGCATAGATTCTAGAAGAAACAACCAGTTGGTTTTATGTTTTGTGTTAGTTGTACTTGTGCCACTCCTATGCTTTCGGAAAAGCTGGAACTCTTAGGGGAGCAATGGAATCTGAATGAGCCTGGAATTAATAGGCTGACATATCTGGGTAGGCTGGTTTAGGAAGGAGGTACTCTGGACCTGTTCACTAACGGCTCTTTAATTGCGGATGGATCTGAAAATGGAGTTATGAGCCAGTCCTTCAAACACCATGCAAGAAGGAAATGGCTGTCCCCAGTGCCTTCCACATTTTCAGGGACTCCATTTTCTGGTAGCTCGTCCTTGCTCTACTGAGCCTTCTTGGCATGCCAATTTTCTTAACTGCCAAGTGGTTTAATAAGGACATCTGCCTCAGAGTTGTTGAGAGGATAAAATGAGATGTACGAGGGTAACTCTAAAAGTATTGCAGCAGAATCTTAGGAACCTTTATTACTCAACAAATACCCAATGTGAAGCTATTGTTCTCGACATAATCTCTGTCTAAGTCTACAGCTCCACGTCTGAAGGCAGCGCTTCAGCTCTCTAACCCATCCCTGAATAAGTCTGCACTCTCTGATTGACACCGCTTCAAAAGAGTAGTTTTGAAGGGATTCAGATCATGTTCCATAGAAATGTTCTTGATTCGGGGAACAAAAAGAAGTCTGAGAAGGCAAGATCAAGTCAAGATCAGGGCTGTGGGATAGATGAGGCCGGATCTCTTAATGAACTTCTCACAGGGCAGCCCTTGATGCCGTTGAAGGATGAGCTGGCGCGTTGCTGCGCTGGAAAAGAATTCCTTTGTACAGCTCTCTGGCTTTTTCTACCAATGCCATGTTGAGTTTTCTGAAAACTTCTTTATAGTGAGTTCCCATGATCAACCTCTCTCTGTTGTTACTCATTTGGACCCCCGCCCCCTCCCCCCCCAAAAAAAAATCCAAACCTGCCACCCTAGAAGCCACTGTTTTGTGTGTTTTTTAATCATTTTATTGGGGGCTCATACAACTCTTATCACAATCCATACATGCATCAATTGTGTAAAGCACATCTGTACATTCGTTACCCTCACCATTCTCAAAACATTTGCTCTCCATTTAAGCCCCTGGGATCAGCTCCTCATTATCCCCCTCCCTCCCCGCTCCCCCTCCCTCATGAGCCCTTGATAATTTTTAAATTATTATTTTGTCATATCTTGCCCTGTCCGATGTCTCCCTTCACCCACTTTTCTGTTGCCCGTCCCCTGAAGCCGCTTTTTTATTGGACCTATTTTTGAAGGTCCCCTATGAGACCAACAAACCCACCAAACTTACTGCCATCAAGTCAGTGCTGATTCATAGAGACACATATTGGTTTCTGAGACTATAGAAAGCCCAGTCTTTCTCCCACGGAGCTGCTGGTGTTTCGAACTGCTGACCATGTAGATTGCAGCCCAATGTGTAACCACTAGGCCACCAGGACTCCTTCTTTAAGACAAGTCTAGTACTGAAAAAACTTATCTACAGCTACCCACTGACCACAGAGCTCTGTTAGAACACATTTTGTTTGGAATAAAGCCTTGCGTGGATGAACTGGAACTCTGGTTCCAAAAACTAACTGTCATCAAGGTAATTC
This sequence comes from Tenrec ecaudatus, assembly GCF_050624435.1. Classification (NCBI taxonomy): domain Eukaryota; kingdom Metazoa; phylum Chordata; class Mammalia; order Afrosoricida; family Tenrecidae; genus Tenrec; species Tenrec ecaudatus. The sequence goes on from NC_134545.1 coordinate 9,651,987, forward strand.
TGACTCACAGTGACCCAAAACAGCAATCTTTTCCCTCACTGATCCTCATACATAGCACTTGTCCCAGTGTTTGGCACATAGGAATGCCTCATTAAAAATAAGCTGGTCACCCTAGATGTAGTATACTTTACCTACTAATAAGAAACAGTAAGTTCACAGATAAGAGCCTGAAACACAGGGAATCCAGGATAGATAAACCCCGCAGGGCCAACAAGGAGAGTAGAGATATCAGGAGGATTAGAGGAGAGTGGGAGATGAAAGGTAGAATCGATCACAAGGATCAATCTAGAACCCCCTTCTAGGGGAACGAATTACAGGAAAGTGGGTAAGGGGTGACGGAGGCCAATTTAAGATAAGGTTCATGAGGGAGGGCAGGCGAGGAAGGGAGGGGGTAGAAATGGGGAGCTGATATCGGGCTCAGGCAGGAAGGAAATGCTTTGAAAATGATGATGACAGTAGGTGTGCTTGACACATTGGAGGAATGTATGGATTGTGATAAGAGATGTAAGAGCCCCCAATAAAAGTATTTTTTAAAAAAAGAATATTATTAACTTATTAGGGGAAAAAGGGCTTGAGTTTAAAGTGTTTCCATGGGGAAATAGGAGTCAGAACGAGGGAATGGGCTTCGGTATTCTAACCATATGTGTTTAGATAACAAATTATTTTATATATGTACGTACATGTATACCGTTTCTAGAGAAATTTAACTTAAAATACAAACAAACATCAAATACAAAACAAACAAAAAGTTCCAATTTATATACCTTCCCATCTAGTTGAAGAGACATTCAGGGGTGGGGGCAGGGGTGTTATGTACATTTCTTAGGCATAGTCAGACACTTGGAGGGAGTGAACCTCTGAACCCGGGGCATCAGGGCAGAGTCCACAACCCCGGGACCAGAAGAACTAGATGGTGCCCAGCTGCCACCACCATCAACTCTGAAAGGGATCACAATAGAATGTCCTGGATAGAGTGGAAGAAAAAATATGGACCAGAACTCAAAAGGATAAAGAAAAAGTTCAGGTTTGCTAGCTAGGTAGAGACTGGTGGGACCCCCAAGACGATGGCCCTTAGTCAAGGCTGAAATAGAACTGACCTTGTCATTGGAATCATCCATCCTTTAACATCAAAGGAGCAGCCTTTCACCGAGGACAGAATTCAAAGGTCGGAGTGAAAACAGGAAACACGGAGAAGAAGCGGGATAAAGGCTGTGATACATTGTGGGGGTTGCCATGGATGAGATGAAACAAGATGGTGCAAGAATTGTTGAGCAGAAAACTGATGATTAGCTCAGTGAAACTTCACCATAAAAAGTGCAAAAGGGGGGAAATAAAGCAAGACCCATGGCAGGGCACTACCACGAGGAATGCCAATCCATGATTCTTGCCAGATACATCTATTTTGGTATGTCTTTTCTGCTTCCCCAAATAGACTGTGATTTCAAGGGCAGGACTGGGGCCTGTTCACCCTGGTCTTCTGGAAGCACAGAGCGTGGTGGACCCTCCGTTTCTGTCCCAGCGTGATTGGATCCGATGTTGAATGTTCGCCCCTGTGTGTCTTGCTAATTCAGTTCCTTTTTCCTCTTAGTCAAGCACACCTCGTTCTCCTGCTCGCATTATTCTGTTCTCTATTTAGACTGCGGGTGCTTGCTTTGTAGGCCTGGCAGGACCATTCTACCGCCTCCTTATTTGCCTTAAAGATACCGTTAGGAAATCTAATCCAAACGATCCTCGCCCGATCCTGAAGACTGGGCTCCAAAAGATCTGTCAAGCAGCGTTTTCTGCTGGCCTGCACATGCTAATTTGCATGGCTGCCTCGGATCCCTGAAGAAGACAGTAATTGACTAAATGGTGCTGTATGTTCCCAAGTTCTGTGCCAGGTTGGCTGCTCTTCTTTGCTTAAGTGAATTTCTCTCGGTTCTCTCTGCTTTACTTGTCTTTTGTCTCCTGACCCTCACCTTCCTTTCTCTGGCAAACTTCCCCCGAAGCAGTAGCCGGCCCTCCCAGCTTCCTCTGTCACGCCTACAAAGCCACCGAAATGGCTGTCTTGGCAGCTACTAATTGCACTTCACCAACAAATCTAGTGATTTCCATCTGACACCCTCAATTGTGACATTCCTTCTTCAAATGATTTATTTCTCTTTTCCCTTGGCGGGACCTTGGCTTTCCTCTTCTCAGACGACCATTCTCACAACTTCATTGATTTCATCTTCCAGTTTAGGGCCTGTACATGGAGCCGCCGCCCTCACTGCCACAGGGTTGATTCCGACTCGGAGAATTCTCTCTGTCGTTTCTTGTTGGTGTTTTTACTCGGGTTCTTGACTTTAATTCCCACCACCCTGTGTGTGTCCGTCCTCCCCGCATGCTCTGTGTTCATTTCGCCAGGATGTGCTGCCAGCTTCTCCCCATTCGTGCCGTCTACTCTTTTCCAAGATGCTCACTCACTCCGTCCACTAAGTGTATTTCAGTTAAACCACTGTCTCTTGCCACCTTCATATCAGTGGCAAAGTCCTCCAAGGTCTGTCTACCTGTGGGAGGACACCTGCACCCACACCTGCTTTTCTCTTGTCACCCCTGGCCTCTATTTGCCCTTACGTGGACTATTGCAGCAGCCTTCTCACCAATTCCCGTTGCTTCCGACTTTCTCTAGTCCAATCTGTGCGCCGTGGAGGGTGGAATTCTTCCAAAGCACAGACTGCTCAGACCTCCCGAGCCGTCACAGCATGCCCAGGATTAATGGTCGTTCCTGAGCTTGGTGCTCCAGGCCTGGTATGCCAAGACCCCAGCCTGCCTTTCCAGGTGTGCCTCCTGCTCGCCCCCTGTACCCTGGCCAAGCTGTTCAAGGTTCACCTTCGTTCCCCAGAAGTAGTACTTTGTCTGGCGGGTCTTCGGTGGCCACTTATCCGATTGCATTAGACTCAAGGAGCCCTGGTGTTGTAGTGGTTACACGTTGGGCTGTTATCCTTGTGGTCGTCAGTTAGAACCCACCATCAGTTCCATGGGAGACAGACTGGGCTTTCTACACCCGTCAGCAGTGACAGCCTCGGGAACCCGCGGGGGTTGCTCTGCGTCAGCAGAGACGTGATGGCAGTGAGGAAGGAGCCACAGGGATGCCACTTGTTCTTTGGCTCAGTTTGTCCAACGGAAACACTCACCTCTTGGGTACTTCCTGTGTGCGTAGTCCTTTCAATGTATGAGCTCATTAGAGCTTCACAAATTTGCCCTCATGAGGTGGCTGGCACCACTGCAGGTGGTAGGTAGCCCAGCTAAGACTTAGACTGATGCCTGGATGTCCCTGGGAACACTGTGCTCCCCTCCCGCTAAGAGCCATGACTTTGATAGATTTGCAGGATTTATGGCATAATCAAATAAGGTAATGAATGGACCTGGGGCTTCTCTGTATAGCAGGTACCATGCTATGTGCTCGATGCCTATCCTTACTAAGTCCCAGCAGCAAACCCTTTGTATTTTGTTCTCCACACCCGCCATGTACCATTGTCTATGCGTCGCTACTAAAATTCTGAACCTCGAGGGTGCGTGTATGTAATGTGTATATAATTTAGAAAAATCTCAGCTTCAGCCCTCCCTTTAAAATAATTGATTTCCAGCATACCCAGTCCAGCGGCTTCTGCGTGTACAGTCAGTGTCATTGATTGCATTCTTCACTCTCCTTTTCTGAATGGTTGCTCCCTCGTTAACATAAACTCACCGCCCTCTAAGCTTCTTAGCAAATTATTTCCAGCTGTTGTCATTCTGATCCATGCAGATAGACCTTGAACGAGCGAGCACATGCTTGTGGCAGATACTCTTTATTACTTAAGCTAAACTGATGTTTGGTCTTAAGACGGATGGTAGGGATTTTTTTTTTTTAAGAGGAGGGTTACTTCTAAAAGCCACACAGCTAGTGCATAATTCAGGGTGACCAACTTCCCAACTTCCTTGAATTTTAAATTTAGCGCTGAATAAAACCATTCTTTATTTAGGGGTGGGGGGGGAACACTTATATATCTCATTGCTATTCAGTTGATTCCAATTATAGGACAGAGTAGAACTGCCCTATATGGTTTCCGAGGCTGTAAATCTGTATGGAAGGAGACAGCTACATCTTTCTCCCAAGGAGTGGCTACTGGGATCCAACTGCCAGCCTTTCTATTCGAAGCTGAGCACCTAACCACTATCTCCCAAGGGCTCCCCAGGAGAAATTATAGAGCCATTAAAAGCCCAGACTTTATCATCAAAGATGGCTTAACATCTGAGTGCTAGCCGTCACTAGCTGCATGACTGAAACACTTAATTCCATTTGGCCTCAGTTCCCTAGCTGTGAAATGGAATTATGCCAGTACCTACCTGGCAGGCTTGTTCTGGGGACGTGAAACACGCAAAGCACTGAGTGGAGGCCTGTAGCAGGGTGAGTGCCCGTGTCGTGTTTGTCAATGTGGAGGGGTGAGGGTAGCCCTGAGATGGTTTTGATTTCAATTTCCTGCTTGCTGCTACGTCATACCATCAGTTTGCTGGTTTCTTCCATTGAGAGAATACATGAGGGGACTGACAGACGCCCTCGTATCATCTTTCCACTCCAAACGGAGCACTTGACATGTCGGGTAAGCCTGCTCCTTCTACACAACACATGGCTGAGCCTCTTAGTCCCCAGTTGCCTCTGGAACTCAGCAGAGGAGGAAGAGGACATGCTGTGTGCTCGGTGCCACCCATTCCCCCAGGTGTCCCTTAGGCAAGAAGCTGTGTGTCGTTGAGACATCCCAGAACTCATACTGGGCACCTCCCTCATGAAGACTGGAAAGCCTGCTTCTGCCAGCATTGGTTTGACTTCAGAATCACATCTTATTCTGGATTCCTTTGTCCCACGGCGACCTCTCATCTGAGGCTGCCAGGAGCACAGTGTGACCCACCATTCATTCATGAACACCTTCTGGATGCAAGTCGGAATGAAACATCTGGCGCCTGCCCTCAAGAAGCCCAACACTGGGGGTGTGGGATGGGGGTGCAGGGCAAACAAGTTCACAAAAATGTTGTTCCAAAGGGTGGTAATTCTACAGCATAGATTATCAAACTTATTTAACCTACCGCCCCCTTTTCGGGGGTAAAAAAGGTTCAGTGCCTCCCTCCAACCCCCAGCAAAACAGTGCCCCCCACAACCTAGCAGGCAGTAATGCCCACTTTGTGAAACACTGCTCAAATGAGATCAGGCCATGATAGGAAGTGGGTGGGGAGGGGTAGAGAGGGGCTGGGTAGCCGGGAAGGCATCTATGTTAGTCCCGGTAGTCTAGAGAAACAAATCCAGAGACACTGGTGTGTGTAATGGAGAACTTTATATCAAAGAATAATTGTACATTGAGAAAACATCCCATCCCAGTCCAGATCAAGTCCATAAGTCTGATATTAGCCCATATGTCCGATTCCAGTCTATAAATTGCTCTTTAGACTCACGCAACCCATGCAATTATGCCGGATGCTGGAAGATCACAGGCCAGTGAGTGGAAAATCTTGTGGATCCAGTGTCAGTGGAAGTATCACAGCGCTGGCGTGGGTCTCCACGTGGCTCCTCCAGTTCCAGGGTCCTTGCTCCATCAGCGTAACTCCGTCTGGCTTCTTAACAGGAATGTACAGCAGAGATAGTATCGTCTCCCGTGAGTTATTTATCTCCATTGTGCCTCCAAATGGGGTCATCAGACTGTGACCTGATTGACAGACTAGACTCCACCTCTTCCTTCCTCAAGTTGACAGTAGATTATGTAACTGCCATGGCATCTTTGAGCTGAACACGGAGTCCCGACTGAAGATCACATATTTTATGAATCTATTAAGCTACTGTGCTGTACACACAAAAGTCCCTGACTTAGGGAGCTTACATTCTGGTAGAGATCTTTATTTGAGAGCCTACTACATGCCTGATATTTGTAGGCACTGGATATGTAGCCATGAACTCCAAGAGAAATCCCTGCACTCACAGAAATTTCCTTTTAGTGGAATGACAGTAAAGAGCCAGTTGTGGGTGAAAAGTGGGGAGTGGGCTCCAGGCAGTAGGCTGGAAGGCCCAATCTCTGAGGCTGGGACCCGCTTGTGGGCGTCCAAAAGAATACTGAGGTAGCCAGAACTTGACGATACACGGAGGATGTGGTGTCCGTTGAGGTAGCAGGGTGTTATGGATTTGGGTATTGCTCCTATTGTGCTGAGTGGGAAGCCACTGAAGGCTTGTGAGCAGGGTAGGGACTGGTTCTTGTTGGACACGGAGTTGCTCTGCCCATTGTGTGGATCACCGGCAAGGGCTAGGTTCCGGGAGATGAGTTAAGAGACTGTAGTCGTCCAACAAGAGGCAGAGGCCGGTCAGTGCGGTTAATCTGTGGAGCTGGGCACAGACCTAGAAGTGGGGAGGTATTAGCGATCACATGATTGGCTGTGCCCATGAACATGATGTCTGAGGAATGGTTTTTGACCTGTACGCCAATCATGCCAGAGCAAATGCCCTGCTTAATCTGGAGACCCTGCTGGTGTTTATACATGTGAACACATATAAGGGGTGGAGGGGGTGGGGGAAGGTGACCAAAAGCCAGCTGGACTGGGAAACCCTCCAGGTGAGCACTGTGTTCAGCCTCATCAGGCGCTCCTGATGGACACCGCTGTTTTTCAAAATAGGTTGATAAAGTTAGTTCATAAATTTCAGAATGCACACCCTTAAAAGCCAATATATATTTGGAAACAGAATGCTGATGAGTTTTTTCCCTTCTTCTTCTTTACCATTTTAACATCTTGCACAGTTGCGTGTATTTTTAGAGCCATTGGCCACAATTAAGGTAAGGCCCTCGGTGGAGCTAATTCTGATTCCCTCATTCTATCCCCTACCCTCCCCGAATCCATTCTTGGTTTCCTCAGTGGCATGCAGTTGGGTAGCACCTTGGATAGGCACAGGGTCCTCTTCCTGTACCATGAACTGGTTGGGTGAGGCTTAAGGGTGATCTCCATTATTACAGCGATGATTGCACTCAGCACTTGTAGGCTTCCTTGTAGGCTGGGAGTACAGGCTGTCTTCTGTTTCATACAAAGTGTTCTGTGATAGGTTCATTAAGGTGTTTTTTTTCTTCTCATGAGTTGTGGCTTATTTATAGGGTCATTATTGGGGAAAGGGCATCTTGCCATTCTTTTCTTGAACGTTGAGGTTATGGGCAAAGCACTCTTTAGGCCCCATCTAGTACGTTCTAGAAAACACATCCTATCCCGTGGCAGCGATTCGCTAGCCCAACCTTTCCACTGTGCCACACGCCGCTACCTCTATTAATACTCCTTGGGCCTCTGTAATTACCAGGCAGATGTGTATATCCGGCAGGAATGTGGATTTCAGATGAAAATTTTCTAGAAAATAGAAGCTGGGGGTGGGGGGAGCCAAACGAAAGAAAACCCAAACTTGGCTTTGTGCTGGAAGAGACAGCACTGTGTGTGGGGGTGGCTGGCTGCACGCACCCGCGACTCCGAGGGCTTCTCTCCCAGTAGGCTCAGCCGTGGCCGCGAGGAGTAGGCAAGCACTGTGGGGGCAGGCGGCGTGTGCTTTTATTAGCACCCTCATTGTGCTGCTGCTCGTCCTGCCTGGGCCTCGGAAATCTGCCCCGGTTCCCATTTAATTACCCCCCTGAGCCATGAAGCGCAAGAGGGAGGGCTGCTCTTGCGGGTGGGTTGAGCTGTTTTTGGGGGGACCTGGCATGCAGATGTTCTTGGCACCTGAGGCTGCCCTGGGCTCAGGAGTGGCCTTGCCCTCCCAGCATTGAACTTGGCGTGTCCTCTTTTGACTGTTATTCCTGCTGCTTCTCTGAGCTCAGTGGCGGTGGCATTTTTAGTGGGCTTGTCCAAGGCCATCCAGCCAAGAAGTAGCAGAACTGGGGGTTGGACCTACTACCGTCAGACTGCAGAACCGCACAAACTTAGAGTCCCCAGATCTACTGGCTTGCACCTTCATCTGAATGGCCACCGTGTGGTAGAGGATGCCGAAGCCAGGAGGTTAGCTGCTCCTTCACTTCAGGTCACTGGGGCTAAGGCTACTCACCTCCTAGGATGGGTAGGAAGGTCCACTGAGATAAACTTCATGAGATGCCTGGCACATAGGACGTATGTGCTAAGTAGCCATACTTAGAATTGACAAAATGATGGCATCCTAAGTCCTCGCCCAGCGAGCCCCTTCTGGGAGGACAGGATTTGTGGCTGATCTGTATCATTGCCACAGCAAGGTTTTTCAACCTAACCTTGGCACTAGCGACATTTTGGACAGGATTACTCCTTATTCTAAGCGGCCGACCCTTGAGTTGTAGGATGTTGAGCAGCAGTTCCAACGTCCGTCCGTTACATGCAAATACCACCCCCCACTCCTAATCATGAAGATCAAAAGAGTCTTTAGATATTGTTAATTGTCTCCAGGGGACATGGCAAAATTGGCCCACAGCTATCAACTAGGGCAGCGGTTCTCAACCTGTGGGTCGTGACCCCTTGGGGGCGTGGGGGGACGAATGACCCTTTCACAGGGGTCGCCTGATTCATAACAGTAACAAAATGACAGTGATGAAGTAGCAACAAAAATAATGTTACGGTTGGGGGTCTCATCACCACGTGAGGAACCACATGAAAGGGTCATGGCATTAGGCAGGTTGAGAACCGCTGGTCTAGGGGCATTAAGCCCATTGCTGTCAAGTCGCTTCCAGTACACAGTGCTCCTGTAAGACGGCGTAGGACCGCCTCGTTGGTAAGATTCTTCATGGAAGCAGACTGACAAATCCTTTTCCTACATAGCACCTGGTGGACTTGAACTGTTGACCTACCTGTTGTCAGACAGGCACTTGACCACTGTGCCACTGGGACTGCTTTCTCATGTACACACGTGCACAGCCATGGAAGGTAGTGAGAGTACTGAAGTGGAAATTTGAGGACAAAGAACAGTTTGGGGGAAAACTCTGATGGGTAACCCGATCCTGTTGCAGAGTCCGTGGAGTCGAGGAATTAGTTAGTTCTCTCAGCCAGTTAGGTGCATCATTCTGTGACGCTAACCATGTTCACCGTGTTGTGTTCCCCTCACCACTATCCATTGCCAAATGTTTTATTTGCATCACTTCCTGTTAGCCCTAGCTCCCGTTCCCTTCCACGCCAGCATCTGGTCACCAATGATAAACTTCCTTTTCTCTCTATTTGCATACTCTCAGTGTTTCATACTAGTAGGGCCATAAGTGACTGTCCTTTGCGGCCCTGATTTATTTCACTCGGGGTACTGCTCGCCAGGTCCACTGGTGTTGCAGCAGGTATCAGAACCTCCCTTCTCTGTATTACTGAACAAGTGATGGGTGACCCTTTGGGCTGCTAACTGCAAGGTCAGCAGTTTGAGTCCACTAACTACTCCACTGGGAGAAAGATGAGGCTGTCTGCTCCCATAAAGGTTGACAGCCTTGGAAATCCCATGGACAGTTCTAATTTGTCCCATTGGGTCATTAGAAGTCAGAATTCGCCTACTGCTGGACAGAGATTTATGTCGGTTGCACCTCTCCAAGTTCCTGCTTTCCTGTTTCCTGGGTAATACCCAGGACTTGGTTTTCAGACACATGATCATCCCATGGGTAACACTCTGATGTACCGTACGCCAAAAGGTTTCCCCCTGGGTCCCCACCATCGTGCATTCCTATCAGCAGTAATGGTAAGCTCCCGGTTTCTCTGCATCCTCCCCAACCCTGGTTAGTACCCCCTTTTCTCCTAGCCTCCTTCGTGGGTGGGTGAGGGGTGCGTGTCAGAAGCTGTCGGTTGTGACCGACTAAAGTCACGGGAAGTTCACCCTCCTCCAGCCCATCACTGTGTGGCCGTGTTGCCGTACGCCAGGCTTAGCTGCAGTATTCTTATCATAGCTGTTTTTAGATGTGATTTTTATTTATCCTTTTCTTAAAATTGAACTCTTTTTTTAGCACCTTTTTTTCTGAAGAGCTCTTAATTGCTGTACTTAGAACTTCCAAACAATGAACATTTGTCACGCATCAAAATCAAAATAGCGGAGCAAGGAGCTGGCCCTCGGTGACTGCGAGGGCTGTGGCGTCTTCTCCCGTGAGAGCCACAGGTGGGGCTGCACGGCGCCTCTGTTCTGGGCCCCCACATGGAGTGACCTAGAACACGTTATTATTACTATTGAATAAGCAATCAGGGCTGTACTCGGTGCAGCACACTCTGCGCATCACACACCGCCTGGGCCTGCCCTTCCATGCCCTTCCATTTGAGGAGGAGCTGCCCCCAACCAACCCCACCGCCGCTCCCCGATGTCCTTGTTCCTGGAGATTCTGTCTTGGTTTTGTGCCTGGATACTCACCCTGTGACCGGCCTCGTCCCCGGTGTGGGCTTACATGACTCAGTAAATGAAGGTAGCTCTGGTTTCTGGAGGCCCTGGTATCTGCAGACAAAACAAAGGGAAGCAGCCAGAGCAACAGAAGTCCATGCCTGGCAATACATTGTGTCTTGTATCGGGAGAGGGGGGGAGAAAGTATGTGTGAGAGAGTGGGGTGGGAGGGGCGTTTGGAGGAGTGGAGCGAGAGCGCGTGTGTCTGGGCGAGGGCGGGGTGAAGGCAAGCTAGTGGGGTGTAGAACTTGGTTAGATTCCTTAGTCCTCAGTGAGAGTCTTTCAAAAGATTTATTTCTGGATTTCAATGACTTATGCGATTCCCGTTGCCCGTTTCTGTGAATAATCAGCATTTGGTTTTTGTGTGAATAATAACACAGAGCACATTCAGCCCCCTGCATTGTACCATTTTAAGCAGTGATTGTAGGCCTGAAGGCATGTGCTATTTACAAAGTCGCATGGGTAGTGAAGACGGAAATGGCAACGAAGAGTAATGGTTGACATTTGCCGAGCCTTCTCAGTGTATTAGGCATTATCTCATTTAATTCTCACAAGTACTCGCTGAAGCACTGGGTCAAGCGTGATGCCCATTTTACAGAGAATGGCATAGGCTCTGGAACAGGGAGTCGTGTGGCGAGTGAGCAGTGGGTTCAGCTTGGCAGGATGAGGGCGTGCGACCCTGTGTCTGCCGTGGAGAGAGCCAGCACGACTGCACCACCATGTGCCATTGACCTGGGAGGTGTCAGGAGAGAGACATGCTGGATAGGGAATTGGTCTCCCTCAGGCACAGACGTCTTCTGGGCCAACAGGCAGCAGCACCTTCACCTGCTGAGAAGACCCGGGCAGCACCCAGTGACCACCTGCTCCTTTCTCTTGCTACCACGGCGACAGCGATGGGTTGGGCTGACCGAGGGGGGCCCATCACGTATCACTCTGCTCAGGCGCCCGTTCCTCTCACCCTGCCATTGCCCCTCGAGAGTATCGAACACTTCAGGAGAGAACCTTCATTCTCCACCCGGAGTTTCTGCTCCTAGGGGTAGGGCCTCGGTGGTGGAGTGGTTACACACTGAGCGCCAGCCCCTCCACCCTGTGGGAGAGAGGCCTGGTAATCTGCTCCCCTAAAGATGACAGCCCCCCAAAAACGTGGTCTCTGGGAGGCAGAGTCAAGTAGACGACACTGAAGCTGTAGAGAAGCAGTGCGCCTTACGTTGCACATGAGAAGGTCAAGGCGCCCTTTCTCTGGAGAGCGTCCTTCTGGTGCGCGCCCAACAGCGCATGTCGCATTGTTTGGGGGATGTTTTCGACGGTTAGGTTGGGTGCATTAAAACCGTCTCGGCCCCAGCTCCCTGTTGGGACCAGCAGAAAGCTTGTTCGATGACAGGTCCCTTCACCTCTTTGCCAGCACCTCATCCCATAACTGGCATCCACCGTCCTCCCTCAGGGCCATGGGTTCTGTGATCCCTGTTCCTTGGAGCATCCGTCTATACAGATGGGGATTGAGCCTCTTTCCTTCAAGGTGGTTGCCTGCTGGAGGGCTGACCCCTTTTTTCCTTCAGGTCTCCCCTCAGGCGTCACCCCCTCAGAGAAGCCATCCGCAGTCACCCCATTTCCCATACCATTGTCATATCACATTGCTGGTTTATGTCGTTCTTGGGAGTGATCGCTGTTTGTGAGTATTTTGTCTGTTTGTCTATCTTCCCGCTACTCCTGTCAGTCAGTCTTCTTTCTGTAGAATGTCAGCCTCAGAAGGGCTGGGACCGTCCAGTTCACTGCGCTCCAGAAAGGGTTGCAGGCATGGGGACAGAGGAAGCGTGCAGGACATCAGTCAAGTGCATGAAGGAAGCATGGCAGCCTCAGAAAGACTAGGCTGCCCTCCCGTCAGAGTTCCCCTCTCGGAAACCCTGGGTGGGTGACTGTGTGTCAGTCGTCTAGAGGGCAGTGCTGGTAGTTGGTCCTGTAGTTGCAGTTCATAGACTAAGACACTGACGCTGAGAGGGGCTGAATCGTTTCCCGAGGCCAGACTTTGCACCCAGGTCCACCTGACTCCGGACCTTGGCTTCTCTTCCCTTCCTTGCCGCAGGCCTTGGGGTGAGGAGCCATTTAAGCCACTGTGTTGACCTTTTGTGTGAGGCACGTCCCAGTCCCACTGCTGGTCAGCTTGACCTTGGCTTTCCTCCCTGTAGGTCTGTGGTGTCGGGTCTGGACTCCCCTGCCAAGACTAGCTCCATGGAAAAGAAACTTCTCATCAAAAGCAAAGAGCTGCAAGATTCTCAGGACAAGTGTCACAAGGTATTTATCTCTGCAGCCGGCCTCCCTCCTTGCTCCAGGATCCTCCCGTCAATACATGCCACGGGACCTGTCTGGGGCCACTGCTGGCGCTCAGCCACCTGATCTGGAGAGAGCGAAGTGCTCCCTCCCTCGCTGAAGTCGCTCATCCACAGCTCAGAGGGAGATGAATTTGGGCCTTGACTTTGCCGTAAATCCTTTAAATCTTAACCCAAAGGAGGCCCTGGATTTTAAACGGCCCCGTCTCTCAGCATGACCCGCCTAGACGTCTGCTTCTTCCGGCAGGTGGCGTGGGTGCTCACCTGTGGCCGAGCTGCACCCCATCTGCTCTGAGTGATGCGAAGTCTCTCTTCCTAGTCGTTTAAAGCCTCCTGCTTATGTAACTGCGGCCACTGTGCTGGTTTTGCTCAACGTCTCTTAATGCACACGGCTCCTGCCCAGGGGCTGCTCTCTGGAAGCTAACAAAAGCCAGTCCGTGCTTGGGACTCCTAAGAGTGCAGACAAGTAGCTGTGCCCTTGGCCTGTCCTGGATTTGTCCTCTAGCTCTTTGCAAGGAGATGGGGGTGGATCACGATGGCCTTGGCATAGAATTAAAGTGACGGCTGCCAAAACCAAACCAAAAACAAACGGGCGAAAAATGGTGATTGTGGCTTCCGTGCTAACTGGGTTAGAGAAGTGATCACGTGTGAATCCGAGCCTTGAATGAGAGGAGTGACTTAGCATTGGTGACTGATCCTTACGAAGAACTGTTGTCCACTCCCGGGCGAAGACAAAATGGTACTTCCATCCCAGCTTCTGCCGCATGTGTGACAGCCCAGACCACAGGGTGGTCTCCGAGGCTACTTGAAGTTTTGTTGCTCCAAAGGCGCCTCCACGGACCCTTCTAACCTGTCAATGTGTTTATTTCAGATGGAGCAGGAAATGACCCGGTTACATCGGAGAGTGTCTGAGGTGGAGGCTGTGCTTAGTCAGAAGGAGGTGGAGCTGAAGGCCTCTGAGACTCAGAGATCCCTCCTGGAGCAGGACCTTGCTACCTACATCACAGAATGCAGTGTGAGCCTTTCCCCCAGCCCCCTGCCCTGGGAGGCAGCACTTCCTGTTGTGTGTGTCTCATCCTGTTTCATGATGCCTTGTGAGGCACATCACAGCCAATGGTGCAAAGGAGAGAGAGAGAGAGAGAGAAACAGACGAGAGAGAGAGACAGACAGACAGACAGACAAGAGAGAGAGAGGAGGTGCCTCTTGGTGTCACAGCAAGTGCTGTGCTTCGCAGAGTAGTGTGACCGAGGTGTGAGGTCCTGAGAAATGAAGAAGTCCAGGGAGCTCACCAGCATGCAAGATCCTGCAAGTGTGAGCAGGGCACCCATGCTCAGAGAGTTGCAAAGGGTCCTAACATCTAACATCCCCACCTTTCTGGTCTGCATTCTGTCCAACGTCATCGGCCTGCGAAATCTGTCTCCCCAGTGTGTACAAGACACCGTGGTGTGAGTCTGCCTGAGATCAATTTTCCTTTGCCCAGAACCAGCTTAGTGACAAGAAAGCCCAGCCTTGACAAAACAGACCCTCTGCCATGATTTACCATGTGACTTTTTGTTTTTTTCCTTCACCAGAGTAGACTGTCTTCTCCATCGTCTCCTTCACTTTTTTCATCCAGGTGTTTTTGTTTTGTTCTTAATGTGCCCAATGAAAACAGCCTTAAGAAGTTGAATCACACATTTTGAGAGGTTTCTTTTTTTTTTTTCACAAGGGAGAGGAAACTGCTAGAGCGTGGCTGCTTCGGAAGAACTGCTCTGTTTCCATTCCAGACTTGGCTGCTCGTTGTCAGTGGCGGGTGTAGTTACTCAGCTCTGCGTCGCAGCTGGGTATTTCAGTGCCTTGAAACCTGGAGGGAACCCGATGGATGAAAGGTGGTCACGAAACAAGGCAGGAGGTGGAAGTAGACTAGCTAGGGTGAGAGAACAGTAGCTTCTGCTCTGGAAGGAAGAGGGGTGTGTGCTTGAGAGACCCCCCACCCCCACCCCACCCCGCCCAGGTGACCATATTGAAGAAGACACACTGTAGCCATCCCAACTCTCAGTGGTCCTGAGTTAGGGATCTTGTTAGCCGTTGGTCCTGCACATGCCAGTAAGTATGTCTTAGGAAAGGTAGATGGCGGTAGAACACAGGCTGATGGAATTTCAGGCTGGATCCATTGGGTCATGAAGCTGAGATGATGTTTTTTTGTTTTTTGTTTGCACTGGGGGAGTTTTACAGGACAAACGCTGGAACCCGCAAGTCTCCTGTGGAAGCCGCGGAGTTCAGCTCCGTCACTGGAACCCGGCTTGGGTCTGCTGAGCAGCTCTCTTAATGAATCTCTTCACGCCGAGCAGAATCTGCAGGGCCTCCCTATTAAAATTCTTGCTTTCCGCAGAGCTTAAAGCGAAGTTTGGAGCAAGCTCGGATGGAGGTGTCCCAGGAGGATGACAAAGCGCTGCAGCTTCTCCACGACATCAGAGAACAGAGCCGGAAGCTCCAGGAAATCAAAGAGCAGGTAGGACCACCGCCCAGGAGCAGGGCAGCTCCTCAGCGCCTCGCAGACCTCTGGTTTTAGGAGGTGGCTTTGAGAGAGGGAGTGTATGTAGGTCATTTGGAAACTCGAGGTTTCCTCTGACTTATATAAACCATAGATTGCTTGTTCCAACTCCTCTTGAAGACTGCCTCCCAGTGTGTCTATTTGTTTATTAGAAATGCCCGTGTTGAACAGGTCAGGACCACAGTAGCCCAGAGAGCAAATCCACCCCTATCTCCTCGATTCCTTAGGTGGTACGAAGTATTGCTACTTAGGAAGGCTGACCCAAAGGTGGGAGGTTTGAGTCTACTCCAAGGCATCCGGGAGCAAGGCCTGGTGAGCTAGTTTTAAGAAACCAGCCTTTGAAAACCGTGTGGCTGACAGTTCTACTCTGACACCCAAGGCCGCGAGGAGTTGGCTGGTTTCCGGGCCAGCTTTCTACAGCCTAGGAATGGTTTGGACATTTTCCAGAGGTTAGGGATGCTGCAGGAGATTCAAAAGCTGACAAATACTTTCATCAAACGTGACAGTGGTGCGAAATTCATGTTTTCATGCCCCTAAGTCCCGTTTGATTGTAGCTTAGGCGTGTGTGCTCAGGTACTTCCTGTCGGGCTGAGGTTGTGCTTCAGTGGCAGAGGTGAGCCCGGCGGCTCAAACGCAGCCTCTGCAGCTTAGCCCTTTCCAGGAACAGTTGCCCACCCCCACTCCGGAGAAACATAATACAAAGCATTCAATATTTTAAAATCCTTTCGGTCTCTTTAAAGGCTTGAGAGGGGTTGGGGTAATTCCTAGTTTCGCATGGGTCAGAGACGTACTGGGAGGTGACTTTGAGCAGTTATGCTGGAGTCTTCTGTCTCTCCCCAAACAAGGACCAAGACCTGTAACAAAACCCACTCTTTTTATTTTTCCTTTTCCCCCAAAATGGCTCATTTTGATATTGCCTCATTATTTCCTTTTTGGCATGGATTTTTCTGTCTTTTGAAGAAACTGTAAATAGAAACTTTAATGAAGAGATGACAATGAGTAATTGGAGAGTGGAATTATCAGCTGCCAGGCAGTTCTCATTCACTTCAGAAAAATCTAATGGAGACATTGATGGGAACGAACAGCTCCCCCTCCCCGCCCCCCCCCCCCCCCGCCCCCACTGCGTAGCCACAGACTCGGCCATCTGGGTCAGGCTCATGTAACAAACGTGATGCAAATTCTTCGATCCACTAATTACTCTGGAAAGAAAGCCTTCCTGGCTTTGGGGTTTGGGTCGGCAGACCACCGTAATGTTTTAAAACGAGGGGTTGGGTATCTTCTTGCTCAGTCCAGGTGTTTCACAGGACCGTGCGCGGGCACCGTGGCTGCGTGGTTATCAGGGTTCAGAGGACCGCACACAGTGGGAGGAAGAGGCTTCGACAGTTGACTCATACCCCTTTTATTAACAGTTTTTCATCCTAAAAGTTTCCGTTGGGGGGATTTTTTTTCCTTCTTCTTCTCTCCCCCAGGAGTTCAACTGTGTTTTGAAGTTTACTTTAGGTGACGTCCTGGGGCTGCGTCTGGCCACCAGAGGGAGCAGCAGCTGGTGTCCACGATTTCCATAGAAACAGAACTAGCAGGACACTATGAAAAGTTCTATGCTGGTGGTTGAGTTCAAAGACATGCCTTTTATGATTCAGATCCCAGTTGGAAAGCATGGGGAGGTTTAGATTTAATGATCGCGAAAAGTTCCATGGTTGGACGGAGACACTTCCTGGTCTTAGAGTTGGATTCTCGTCGGAAGGAGCACTTATTAAAATGACTTTTGGAAAGTTTTGTGAGAGCAGGATGTTTGCAAGTCAGAACAAAGCATTTCACACTCCGAGCAAACTCCCAGTATTTGGTGCGCAGCATGTTGATGCCCCCCCAGGGCTGGCATTTACAGTCCCTGCTCTTTCTCGCCCATGCTAATTTTCTGGACACCTAACAGCTCATTACTGTGTGCGTGTGCATGTGCGTAACACATTTTACTCCTGCCTAGTTTATACCCTACCCCCACCTTTCTTGTCCTTCTGGTACAGTATTTGGCTCTGGTTTAAAATAAAATAAAAACCACTCTCAAGTCTCCTATGATTGGGAGATTTCTGAACCATTGCTAGCAGTTGCTGATTTTTTCCTCTTCTCTCAACCTCCCCAGGAAGGGAAGCGTGCTCTCTCTCTCTCTCTCTCTCTGAAGTTTTGATGTTCATGTTTGGCAGTTCCATTTAGAAGACTTTCAGCGGCCTCAAAATTTGTCCACGACTCCCTACTCTGGCCTCACTCAGTGATTGCCCACAATTGTATTTGTGCCGAGACACTAAAGCTCAGCTACCCTGATTATCTTCTCTGATTTTTCCTCAAGCAGGGAGTTGGTTAGCTGTTGGATTTACAGGATTTCCTTGAAGTATCCAGCATAATAACTGAGGACCCCACACATGGGTTGGGCCTCCCTTTGACTCCTCACAGGCATGGGGTCTCCAGAGCGGGAAGAGCTGACAGAGATGATGCCCGGTTCTTGCCTTCTTCCCCTGGGTGCCGACAGCTCAGGAAAGGGAGAGGTTGTCAGGGCAAGGTGCAGATGCTGTGCCCCAACTCTTCACAAAACACCACATTTGTGTTAGGCTCTTGATTCAGGTGTTTGAGCCAGGAAGTTCATTTTAGAAAGGTTTGGTTCACCATAAAGAGTGCAAGGGAATGTTTTCCTTGGATTTTTTTCCCCTCAGAAGTTATTGTGACATGAAGGGAGCTTGAGGGTGAAAACAGTGCCCAAGGCGTCTTTCAGCTCGGCATTCTTAGTCTGTCTGTGGACAGGTGGGGCTTGTCCATTGGATTCAACAGGTAGAATGCTTGGTGCCCAGGAGGTTTTTAGAATGTTTCGATTTCCTTGAAAACAGCAGAAAAATTGAACTCTTTAAGGTGAAAACATTTTTTCTTTGTGTCATATTGACGTCTTATTTTTTATCAAGGAAGTTAGAACATGCAATTTTAATACCTCTTTTATGGAGGAAGAGAATTAGGGTCCTTAGGGCCACCAGCCCTAGCTATTGTTATGCCGTGCCCCCAAATTGATTCCAACTCACAGGGACCCCGTATGATGGAGTAGGCCCACCACGTAGGCTCCCTTAGGGTCTAATCCTTGTGGGAGCAGGTCACAGGTCTTTATGCACACAGAGTGGCTGCTGAGGTTCAACCACCAGTCTTTCTATGAACAGCGGAACCAGGGCACCACCTGGGCTCCTTGGTCGTGGCGGAGGGTCTAGAGAAACCTAAGGAGAGAATGCATCTGTGCTCAGGTGCTGCTTTCTGCTAACTGATCATTGTGATGAGGTTCTCAAGACGTTTGGTGATGGACTCTAATGTGCCATGCCTGATCATGAACCACCGAAACTCATTGTGACCCCTCGTCTCTAGGATTGGCCTTCATAGACAGGGTGCTTTCAGGTGGGAGTGAGTGAAATGAGTTCCCCTCAATCAGTGATCCAGGGTGGGCTTGCCCAGAAACAATCCGTCTGTCATTAAGAGGAATCCGCTCCCGTTTAGTGTGCACGGGGGACCTGCTTTCTTGGGGCGAGAGTGCGATTTTATGGCCTATCGGTTTAAAATTTGTAAATTGCATTTTGTTGGTTTAAAAGCCAAACGACACACCGTGTTCCGTTGCTAGCACACACGTGACTTTGTGGGGAGGAAGGGTCTCTGATGTTCGCTGTGCTGTGAGTGCCAAAGGCCATCGCGAGTCGCTGTCTGCCCCTCTCCTTTTGTTCCCTCCAAGGCACCGTGAGGGGGGCGAACGCTCATCCGCGATCACGGTCCTCAGCCCTGATGCTGCTAACAAAGCCGGTTTCTGTGCTCGGTCCAACCGTGTTCGAAACCTATACCTATTTCTTCTGAACACCTGCATTGGCTTTGATAGACAAACACACGAACACCTTCATTCCTATGTTCTGTTTTGATCCTGGAAGTTTGTTTTTGAAAAGTTCGGGCTGTTTGGATCACCTTAAAGGATTTGCTCTTTGGAGCCAGGGAGTATTTCCCTTGTGTTTGTTTGTTTGTTTGTTATATCCCCGCCCCCACAAGTTATTCTGACTCCAGCCGGGGTTGTCCTCCTCTCCAGATTTCAGGGTGACTTGAATTTCAGGCACGGTGTTCAGTTCACCATTCGGTTTTGCATCTAGAAAAATTAATGGTGAGAAACTGACATAATGGGTTTCACCTTCCCAGATTCTTTCCACTGCGATTTTCAATTACCCCCTTGTGCCGCTGTCTGAAAGGTTAATTTTAAAACTAGTACCATATCTAATTGTGTTAGAAGCACATGACTTGCAAAGGACAAATCTATATAAGTGATTACCCTTGGAAGAAAACGACACGTAAGCAGGTTCTCCCTCTTGTGTGAAGAAGCGCTCCCTTCAGCCCTCCTGTGTTACAAACAGCGGCGTAAGCTTGTGCACGTTGAGTGCTAGTATTTGCTCTAAGGAGCTCATTACAGGCACATGTTCTCCGAATGGTTTCACCGATAATACCTGTCCAACGATAAATCAGCGTAACGATTTAATGCCCCTTCCTGCCTCCTCTTTGCCCTCACTTCTCTGACCACGTTCTGTGTTCTCCTCACCTTGCCTCCGGGCCTCTTCCCTGCCTCTCTTCAGAGTGGGTCAAAGAGCGCATGCTCTTGCCCCCTCTTTCCTGCCCGCTGTTGCTTCCAGGCGGTCCGGAAGTTCACCTTGCTTCCATTGCCTGCCTGCTCCCTAGGAGTACCAGGCTCAAGTGGAAGAAATGCGGTTGATGATGAACCAGCTGGAGGAAGACCTCGTCTCGGCCAGGAGGCGGAGTGATCTGTACGAGTCGGAGCTGAGAGAGTCCCGGCTGGCCGCGGACGAGTTCAGGAGGAAGGTGGCGGAGAGCCAGCACAAGCTGATGAAGGTAGCCAGCCTGGAGGGAGAGCACAGCCCGCCTTCTTCTGGGATTTGGGTAGGATCATGGGGAGTCTTGGCTGGAACGATGGGAATGCCATCTTAAGGATTATACGTTTGGGGAATAAACGGGCTGCCTTGGAAAGCTCCCAGCCTTCCGTTACAGAAGATGCTTTATTATCTTGAAAGGAGTGCTCGGACGGGGCCAACAGGTAAGTGCTCGACTCCCAGCCAGAGCTTGGGGGATGGAACCCACCCAGAGATGCCGAGGCAGACAGGGCCTGGTGGTCTGCTTTTGAATGGCCACGGCCCTGCCAGCCCCACGGAGCACGGAGCACAGCCCTACGCTGTACACACGGGGTCGCGATGAGTCGGAATGACCTGGGTGGTAACGATCAACTACCATCGATTCACACTCCATGCTTACAAACAGATATTTTGATCGCCACACCCAACCCATCGCCATTGAGTTGATTCCGACGCATAGCAACTCGATGTGTTTCCGAAAGAGAGTAAGAGGAAGGAAGAACCCTCGGTGGTCTGATCTAGAAGACTGTAGGTCTCTGACATTTCCCAGAATGTTCTGTGCTTTTAATTACAGGCTAAGGACCCAGGAAAGCCTGAAGTGGGAGAATATGCCAAATTGGAGAAGGTAATTTCCATTACTGGTGTCCTTATTGTTGGTACATAAGTATTTCTACATTGATATTAAGGTTCAGTTCCTGGCAAAGAGTAACGTGAATTAGAGAACTCTGTTCTAAGTTGATTTTTTTTCTAAGTTGAGTTTTATAATCAATCTTGGAATGGCCACGTTTGGCTTCAACTGTGGCATTAGGTTGAGATAAGTGACACCTCATTTTTTTGTAGCAAAATACACCTAGATGCTCAGTGAAATGGGAATGAAAGTTCCTATGCTCCGAGGCAGTGGGCAGCCTTGCCTCTCTCTTGTCCCTGTTGTTGGGCGTAGAGAATTAATAAGCATGAGTGAGCCAGCCTGCAGGAGGATTGCCATAGGATATTCAAAGATTGTTTTTCCTCTCTCAATTAGTAGGTTCTGGAAAACATAGCTGAAGGAGACCCCATAGAAACCTGAAGAAAATGAGGCTGTTATAAATGTAGCAAGTCAATAATGCTTGTTTGCCTTTCGCTTTATTTCCTGGGATTTTAACTGTAGATCAATGCTGAGCAGCAGCTCAAAATCCAGGAGCTACAAGAGAAACTGGAAAAGGTAAGCCCAGAATGATATGGGGAGGGAATCTTCCCCCCATGCCCCAGTCCCTTCCTCTGCCTCTCCCTACCGCACCCAAGAGAGAGATAGTCATAGTCACCCAGTGCCGAGGAGCTCTAGAGTTCTGAATACGGTGTTTCCTCTTGAGGCATGGCAGCAGTGTTTATTTTTAAAAGCCCAACTGCGGGTGGCTCTCAAGTCAGAAGTTCTAATTATACTACCACGGCATCAGACAGACCCAGGAGGACGCTTTCACTCCCCTTAGGAGGACAGGCTCCCCATTTGGCACATGTGCCTGAGACACTGTGTGGTTCAAGCCCCAGATGGCAGCGTGGAGAAGGCCATACAGAGGAAGGCGGTCCTGGGGTGCTGCAAATGGTGACTGGGCCGGTTGTTAACTGAACAGCTTTGAGGCTCCCGTGAGGCATCTCAACGGAAGCATCAGCCACTGGAAACCCTATTGAGGGCAGTTCTACTCTGGTACCCGTGGGGCCACCAAGAGTCGGGGTCAGGTGTGTGAGCCCTGGGGTCACTGGGGTGTTTGAAGGTGGAAAGACCTGTAGTGTCATCTCATGGGTTGGGAGAAGATTTGCGGTGTCCTGAAGTTTGCCCTTAATGACCTTCCATTTCGCTGACCACTGGGGATATTTAACAAGGGCGAGAATCGACATGGGTTTAAGACGTGCCATTCCTATCACAGATAGGTGAGTGTGCCAGTGGGGCGAGTGTGCCAGTGGGGCTTGTTGACCCTTGGTGCACCAGCTCGCCTGCCCTCCACTGCCCTCTCCTAACCCAACTTTGTCAGTCTGGGTGCTTCAGAGACACAAATCCACAGAAACTCATGTGTGTGAGAGAGCTTTATATAAAGGGTAAGTGAACATCAAGAAAACATCCCAACCCAGTGCTGCTCAAACCCATAAGTCCAACCTTTACCCATATGTCCAACACCCGTCCCCAAAGTCCTCCTCCATCTCACAAAGCAGACACAACGATGCCAACTGCAGGAGGAAAGCCGAGTCAGTGAATATGGAAATATCTCAACACTGGCAGGGGTCTTCACACAGGTGCTCCAGCACCCAGGGCTGCATTGGGGTAGGTCCATGAGGCTTCTCCTCGGGGATGTCTTGCAGGAAGTCAGCCTTGCCAGCTGAAGCAGGGAACTGCTAAGGCAGCTGCACCCTGGTGCGACCATCACAAAGCAAGAGACCCGAGAACTAGAAAGGCGAGGCTCACCGAGCCATTTATCCCTCTGCCCTTCAATTAACCCCACATGTGTTTATTGGCCAGGTTGGCACAATAAACTAACCACCTCACCGATGCTTGAGTGAATCACTGGGCTGTGTCTTTTCTCCTGGAATTGTGCCCTTCAGTAGCTGTGTGATGTGAGCTACCACCCAGAGCCTAGTTACCACGTTAGGAAGAGCAAAGAGAAGCAGGCAAAGTTATTTTGATTATATGCTTTATTCAACCTCCGTATAGATAGATATCCAAAATATGATCATTTCCATCCGTGCTAATATTTTAACATTTATGCGGCTTCAGTTTGTAAAGTAAGTATAAGGTTACTTAACATTAAAAATTAATTTCGTAGTCTCATCAGCCAGCCACATTGCAAGTACTCAGTAGCCTCCTATGGTTGATAGCTACTATAACGAAATGTGGACCTCTCTTGCGTTTTTGTGCAGTTTTTGCTTAAAAAAATTATTCTAAGCAATTTAAAGTTCTTATTCTCCTAAACTCAGATCTCTCCAGTAGTGTGTACACAACCATTAATGCAGTTAAGACCCAAACAAAAAATAAATACCAATGGGGATGGACAACAGAAAAGTGAGTGAAGTGAGACGTCAGACAGTGTAAGATATGACAAAGTAATAATAATTTATAAATTATCAAGGGCTCACGAGGGAGGAGGTACGGGCAGGGAGGGGAAAAATGAGCTGATACCAGGGACTCAGGTGGAAAGCAAATGTTCTGAGAATGATGATGGCAGCAAACTTACAAATGTGCTCGGCACAATGGATGTATGCTTGGATTGTGATAAGAGTTGTACGAGGCCCCAATAAAAATGATTTAAAAAAAATAAATATCAAGTTAACTTCCAGAGGTTTGGCTAGGGTGTTTGTTGACCTTAAAAACTTGTCTTTATGACTCATCATGAGTGGTAAGGCTAGTCTGCCTTTTGAAACACGTGTTCTTCAGAAAAAGTCTAAATTATAACAATTTGTTTTATTCTTACAAAAGGAGTACACATTCTCCATTGGAAAATTTGCAAATCAGATCCCTAAATAAGGAGAAAATTCATGCTCAGAAGTCCCTGTCCTTAATATCTGAGCAGATCAATCCTTGCAGACATTTCCATTGGCAGGCGCTCTGCCTGGAATCTATGTTGCTCATGATCATCATCTTAGGTATCCTAAGAGAGAGGAAAACCCTGCCAGGTATTACAGTAAGATGCACCCAGAGATCAGTGATGTTAAAATCTTTTTAAAAAGCAAAACAAAATCAGGAAACTCCAAAAAAGGTTGTGGGGAAAAATCCCATTATTTCTAAATTTTACGCAACTTTCTAAATTCCCAGTTTTTCTCAAACCTGTTGACACCCCTCATCAGCTTTAGAGTAGACAAAAGGCATAATGAAACGGAGGCTTCTTTGCTTTTGGGGAAATGCCACACTGCAAAGTCAGCATCTGCTGATTTCTCCACCAAGAGTCTCCTCACCCCCTGTCCACATGAGTGAATCTGGCCCTCCAGCTCTTGTTCCTTCTGTCCCGGTAGGCTGTTAAAGCCAGCACGGAGGCCACCGAGCTGCTCCAGAACATTCGCCAGGCGAAGGAGCGAGCAGAGCGGGAGCTGGAGAAGCTGCAGAGCCGAGGGGACTCCTCCGAAGGCATCAACAAGAAGCTGGTAGAAGCTGAGGTAAGCGGGGGGCCTTCCAGCCGCCACAGAC
Source organism: Tenrec ecaudatus (assembly GCF_050624435.1). Taxonomy (NCBI): domain Eukaryota; kingdom Metazoa; phylum Chordata; class Mammalia; order Afrosoricida; family Tenrecidae; genus Tenrec; species Tenrec ecaudatus. Next base: position 9,676,270 of record NC_134545.1, read on the forward strand.
CAAGCCCGTGAACACCTGTGACCAGCCTGCGACTGGGACAAGGGAAAGATACTGCAGAACCATCGCTCACTCACATCTGACCCAACTCCTCTCCCCCCTGAAGACCGCTTGAGATGCGAGAGGCTGCACGGCAGTGTTTTCCCCGGAGGGGCGACATGGGCCACCGCTTTGTCAAGTCTGCATGCACGCCTGCTCCCTCCATCGGTCTTTCGCTGACCGCCTCGCCGATTGGGGAGAACCTGGGATCGTCCGTCTGGGTGCCTCTGGCTCTGAGTCTCCCTCTCTCGGCCCTGTGCACCTGGTGTTCTCTCCTCCCTCCACAGTGCTTCTCAGCGCTCCCGCCACTGCCTGCGTGTCAGTGACTCCCTCATCTATGGTGTTGGGCCTCTTCTCTCCCTCCGATTCTTTGTTGTTGTTGTTGTTGTTGTTGTTGAAATCATTTATGTAATGATCTAGGGAAGATACACATGTCCTCCATTGTCAGAAAAGGGACTCCTTTACTGCTCTCCATCCCCCCTTCCCCCCGGATGTGCCATGTTGATTTTCTGCCCTCTTGTGGATGGCCTTTCTCGTTCCCCCACCCCCCGCTACCGTGTCGGTGTGAACATACTTGTACTTGTCTCTTTGGGGCCATTGTCACCTCCATTCCACTCTCTGGTTTTCCATTGCTCCCCCCCCCCCCTCAGCCCGACATCTCTGTTGGGTGCCTGAACAGTGTTTCACATTTAGAGTAAACTTGGTCTCTTCCCCACACCCCGGCTTCTCTCAGTCCCCCATCTCTATGAGGACCACCATGGTTCCTCTAGTCCTCCCAAGCTTGAAAACCCTGGTGTCACCTGGCTTTTCTTCGACCCTGCCATTCCTGGGGTTATCCAGCCCGCCCGCCCCGTAGGGACAGCCAGAGGCTCTCTCCTGACCCTGACCCTTCCCCCTCACCCCACTGCTGTTTTTCTAGCTTCCTCCCAGTTGAGACCCTCTGCCTCTTAGTTGAGCAAGGCAATACTCCCTTGCCCTTTTTGTGTCTACCATCATCTTCTTCCCAGATTATGTGCACAGTGTAAGATTGAAAGGCTTTGAATTCCCGGCTCCTTGGCATCCCCACTCTGACCCACCACAAGCCTTTCAAGGTTCCATGTATCTTAGGGGCTCTTTCAACAGTTCGACCTCCAAATGCTACCCTTTCTCCTGCTCATTCCCACCATGCATCCTGTGTTGCAGCCGCTCTAGGCTGTCGCTGGTGCGTATCCCAGCCCTTGCCCACCTCCGCGCTTCTCCTAATACACCACACTTTCTCTGTTACACCGTCCGCCTCTTCTCCAGCACCCCTTCCCCCACCCCCACCTGTTGATCCCTCCTCCTGTCTCCAGGCTCATCCCTCTGTGGTTGCTCTGCTCAGCTGTTTTGTTGACAGTCCTCGTTCCACCTGGAATCATTCATAGCATCTTGTATGTATGTAATTTATGCTGCTTCCCTCTTTTAACCTGTTTATTTGTGTTTGTCTTATCTTCTCCAAGGGCAGGAATGTTGTCACCCTCCTCCCGGAATTTTCCGTGATGCCTAGTGTGGTACTTTGCAGATAGTAGGTGCTTGGTAAATATTTGAATGAATGAATGTACTCTGGTAGCATATACAACTGAATACTTGAACTCCACAGAATTTTGTCCTCTTCACTGGTGCTTTGGGGGAGTCTGACTTTTCTTCCTGACTATAGAGGGTGTGCCCCTCAAGGGCCCGTTCCCTCCGTGTGGGCATCATGCCCATAGCAGTTACTCCATTAAAACTCTCTGATTGATTCACGATCTGCAGGAACGCCGCCATTCCCTGGAGAACAAGGTAAAGAGGCTAGAGACCATGGAGCGTAGAGAAAACAGACTGAAGGATGACATCCAGACAAAATCCCAACAGATCCAGCAGATGGCTGATAAAATTCTGGTGAGCAGGAACGAAAGTTCAAAGAGTCCAAAGATAACAGGCTAGAGGCTGCAGAGGGAAGGGGGCAACGTGAAGATAGAAGGTCTGGATCAGGGGGAGGTACCACTGCGCAGGCAAACAAAGAGAGGTTCTTCCCCAGAGGGAACGCCACGTCGTAGAATAGTATTAACGACCAAATGTTGGACATGCCAGCACCGGTAACAGGCCCAGAAGTTCTCATTTTTGCTCTGTTTGCGAGTGCCTGACGTTTTAAAAGAAGAGTTTGTGTGATGTTGTTTTTTTTAATGCGTTTTCTATAAGACCACTTTGGACATGTTATCAGCAGAGTTCTGCGTGCCCTTAAACTTTGCAGTGGCCGTTTTAAGGGTGGTAGGAATTTAGATCTCTGAGACAGAAGCCCAGATTCTTGCTTTCGGAGAAGAAAGGAATTAGTCATGCAGAATTGTTTTTCTCAGAGTAGTGTTTGTCATAGATCCACGTTCGCCCACTCACTTTCTCTGCTACAGTTGGTTATTTTCTTTCTTTCTTTTTTTTTTTTTCTTTCCAGTTTCCTTAGATGTAGCAGGTCTTTTTTTAGGTGTGTTATCATCATGGTTCTGTTTTGGGCGCTGATGATGACCAAATTATCTTAAGCAAGGCAGACTTGGATGGTGCTGGTGTGTTAAGTCCGACCCCTGTCAGTGTGGAAGCAGGTGAACCTCGAGTGGTTGTCCTTGGCTTTGCATCCAAAAGCCAGAACTCTGAATGTAACATCGGAGAGATTCAGTGATGGATGGGTCTCTGTCTATGCTGCCCGCCGCCCCCCCCCCCCCACGCCCCTACCCCCGGAACTTGGAAGCAGTCATTGCTCCACTCTCCCATAAGGAGCCGAGGTGGTCAGCCGGGCACTGCATCATTCTGGGGAATGAGTCACCAGCCACTCTTGGAACTCCAGAAGGGCTCACTTACAGGCCTGTCCTTCCTACAGACTGAGAGCCACCCTCTACACTGTTCAGTTCTCTATATATATGTGTTCACAAAGGGAATGCTTTTGGCCAAACAGATGGAAGAGAAATTGATCAAGTTGTTGGGGCAAGGTTGGGCTACTCACTGTCAGGTTGACCAGCAACTCCAAGGAAGCACGAGGCAGTGGTCGGTTCAAGCCCCAAGGAGCAGTTCCACTGGGTTCTGTGGGGTTGCTATCAGTCATATCAGCCTGATGGCCGTGAGTTTGTTTTGGTTGATAACTTTATACACACACACACACACATGTCTACACACAAAATTAAATGTGACTGTTAGTGTACCCTTTCTGTTTTCATGTTCCCATCATCCAAGTTTCTCTCGGCTCTTGTCCAGTGTGTGAATTGCATCGTGAGTAAAAATAGAGCGCACCACCACTACCCCTTGCTCGGTACAAATGAGGCAGTTAACTCTTGTGGTTGTCAGGTGTTTCTCTGTTTAATGGTGATGTGTTCATTCATTCATTCAACAAATATTTAATGAGCTTCTACTATGTGCCAGGCACTGTGCTAGGAGCTGGAACGACAGCAGTGAACAGCAGTGTTTGCACAACAGGAACAAAGCATTGATCTATAAAAAGCTATGTTAAAAGAATGACAACAACAACAAAAAATGTCAAACCACAAAGAAGTCAGATTTTAGAATCTCTGCTTTTCCCAAGGTTCACTTTCCATTAAAATGCTGGTGTGTCGAGGACTACATGCCTGGATTATGTGTGGTTAACTCTCACTCATAAATAGACCAGACATTTGGTCTTAAAATCACCGATTTCAGATATCCAAGTGTTTTACCTGTTTTTAGATTCCCATGCTCTCTCATGAGGATTGAAAACAGGAAATGATGATTATCAAGCGATTTCTAACTTGAAAACACCAGTAAACACCATTTTTCCCCCATGACTCAATCTTGCCACCTGCCTGTGTGGTGTGACTGCCGATTTGCTCAAGAACCCTGTCGGTAGGCCGAGGCGTGTCAAGGGCATGCTCAAAGAGCGGTCCTTGTTGCTGTCCCATAAAGATGCTTTGGCAACTGATCCAGGAATGTCCTCGGCTGTACGTTTCCTATTCTGATAAGAACTTGCAGAGCTAGTAAGGGGCCACTCATTACAGTAAAGTCTTTGTGTTTCAATAAAAGAAGTTGTTGCCAGGGGATCCTTTAGTGAGTACACACAAAGCCCTTAAAATAGGTTTTTATTAATTAAAACCCTGTGTTTACATTCAACTTTCCAAGACCGCATCTGCCAGGCTGCAATAGATCTTGTGCACCTGGTCTTCAGACGGAACACTTGCATGGCACCAGAAGCAAAGTTAGTGATTGTAGACTTCAGAATTTCAAAAGCTTAATCACTAACCTTTTATGTGTATGTGAATCTGAAAATACACCCCCCCGCCATTTTATGAACATATCCTGTATAATTTCCCTCATCCTTTAGAATCCTCATAATTGCTTTCAATTCAAAGAAAATTTTCATAAGCTTAAAGAGATGACAACTTTGATTAATGACTTTTGATATTAGTAATTAACTAATGGGTCCAGATTCATAACAATTAAGGCAGATGCAAAAGTTTGTGCATTTGGTGAATGGTTCAATGAATGGATTCTGTCTTTCATAAGACGCGGTGATAATAAGTTAGCTAGTGAATCGGTGTGCTCTTAAATAGCCTGTCTTCTGGTTTAAAAGCAGGAAGCTTGACTGCGGAAGGACTAAGGTAACATTCAATGGAGCTGTTCCTGTCACGCCACGTCTCATCACTAAAACAGATGCATAGATCTTACTTCACTCTTAGTAGTGTATTTTATGTTCTCTGTCCTCATTAGCATCAGATCCTGTAACTGTTACATCGTATCAGCATCTCCAGATGCACACACGAGGGCACCAGTACCAGTCAGTTACAATAACCATGTGAAGCCTGAGGGGTTAGAGTGTAACACTTGTTTTCCTTCTTAGCGAGGGTTCTTGAGCAACAATTCTGAGTGGAAAGAACTAACAACATATTCTGTTTGTCACATTAATGAATTAAAACAGCTCTTCTCATTTAAGGCCGTCATAACAGAGAAAGGACTGAGACCCGAGAGTGGTTGTCAGAGGCATTGAGCTGTACAACTCGTTGTCGCTCTTATTTCTCTATGAGAAGATGAAGGAACTGCCTTTGCTTGACGTGTGTGTGTGCGTGTGTGTGTGTGTGTGTGTACACTCACGTGTATGCATGCTTGGACTTGGAAAACTCCAGGGCCAAGACTTGGCGGGCGGTTTCCTTCCCAAGGGCCTTAGGGATAGTCACGGAGGCACAGAGGCCTGTTACCTGTGGTGCCGCTCCAGTCATGTTTCCGCAGTCGTGAATGTCGAACATGCTTTGTTGTGTCCTTCCCGTCACACTCCTGACAGTCTGTTCCTTTGTCTCCAGGAATTGGAGGAGAAGCATCGGGAGGCCCAAGTCTCTGCCCAACACCTCGAAGTGCACCTGAAGCAGAAAGAGCAGCACTATGAGGAGAAAATTAAAGTAAAGACACTTGCTCATCCCCTGGCCTTCCTTTTTCTAGCGCTGTGTAGCTTGTCTTCCTCCTGGGCATTCTAGACCCCACATAGGACCACAGAGAATAACCCTACCCTCAGCCCACCAGGGGAGGTTTTAGAGGGTCACCTCTATGGGGGTCAGGGTTTCCAACGTTCGTAAAGGTGTTTCTGAAAAGTCAAGGGAGGGAGACGCGGAGAGGGAGGGGGAAAATGAGGAGCTGACACCAAGGGCTCAAGGAGAAATCAATGTTTTGGTGATGATGATGTACAAATGTGCTTAACACAATGGATGGATGGATGGATGGATGGATGGAAGGAAGGATTGTGATAAGAGTTGTACGAGCCCCCAATAAAATGATTAAAAAATAAATAAAAATAAAGATTTAAAGCTTCAGGAACCCTTGATAGAGGGTCACTAATGGCAGTGAGTTTGGGTTTAGTGCAAGAAAAAAAAGTTGTATGTGCCACCAATAAAATGATTTTTAAAAAAAGAAAAATTTCATCATCAAGTTTAACCTTGCTTACCTTAGTTCTGTCTTTGAAACGTGTTAAGGCCGTCACTGTCATTCAGTCCTTGATTGAGGTGCAGCCGCAGAACCACTGTACTTTTTATTTGGAAGTTTTTCCCTTTTGTCTGAAGCAGCGGTTCTCAACCTTCCTCACGCCGCCACCCTTTCATAGAGTTCCTCACGTGGTGGTGACCCCCAACCGTAACATTGTTTTCATTGTTTCTTCATCACTGGCATTTTGCTACTGTGATGAATCGTCATGTCAATATCTGAGTCAGGATATATTTTAATTGTTACGAATTGAGCATCATGAAAGCATAGTGATTCATCATGAAAACAATATGTAATTCTATATTGTGAAATATTTATTTCTAATGACAAATCAAGGAAATTTTGTCTTGAAGCACGGTGTAGCATGGGTAACAGTCATAGGTGGGCGTATCTGCATGTGGGCGGAACCTCCTGGAGATGGATAGGGGAGCGGCGTCTTGGTTCTTAAGACCATCGGAAACGTGTTTTCCAATGGTCTTAGGCGGTGACCCCTGTGAAAGGGTCGTTTGACTTCCAAAGGGGTTGCGACCCACAGGTTGAGAACCACTGGTCTAATGTTTATTCTTGAGGACTTCATGAATGAGTTCCACTCATGACAAGCTCTATTTTGCTTGTCAGAAAATGTTTATTTCACTCTCATTCTTGACTAATATTTTGACGAGAGACAGGCTACCAAACTGACAAGTCATCTTTTGTAATGTTCTTTGGCAATGCCATTCCATTGACTTTCGGCTTTCATCATTGCAATTGAAAAGTTTGCTGTTTGTCTAACCATTGAATTCTTCAGAAGAAATCCATCCTTTTTCTGCACTTCCTTAGACATGTTTTTCTTTATCTTTCTGCAGCTTTATGATGATGGGTCTAGATGTAGATTTTCTTTTATATATACTACTTGATATTGCCAGTTTTTTTGAGTGGATTGTTGTTTTTAATCCATTCGGGAAAATCATTAGTTGCTATATCACATATAATGTCTCTTTGTCCTCCCTTTATCTTTTGAAAATTTAATTAGATATATGTTATAATACCACTAACCTCTCCTTTAAAGATATTTTCTACTTCTTTGTTTTTCTATACTATATTCTAGGTGAAATCTTTTTCTTAGCTGTGTCTACTATTAGACTATTTCATGAGCTTTGGTTATCTGATTCAAGCTGTTGTACTTCCCTCATTCACAGATGTGTTATTTCTTTATCCAGTTACTAGGCTTTTAAAAAAATCCTTGTAATTATTTTCGAATTGGTCTTTTATTTTTTGAAATGCTCTTGGCCTACTTGTTTTGGGATCTGCATCTGATAACTCCCATGGCGCCTGGCACCTCACGGCTGCTGTGGGTTAGAATCGATTCAGTGGCACTGAGTTGGCCACCTCGTGTGTTCAGTAAGCTTTTCATTTTCTTTGGAAAATTCTTAGTGGAAATTCCTTGAGGCCTGGGATGCGATTGGGTGCCTACATTGCAGGAGGCCCTGGGACTTTTCCCTCCTCCTGTCTTAGGAGGCCATCAAAACTGAGGCTCGGGTTCGTTTGGTGCAGAAAATGCTTCTGGGGAAAGGCAGCACTGAATTTGAAACCAAGTTCAGAAGGAGAGCCGGCCCAGTCATCTAACCCAACTTATAATCAAACATGAAAGTCAGCTTCTCAATTTCCTTTTAAATTGTGTCAATTTTCATTATGATTTGGGGCCAAGCCTTTATCTCATTCTTATGTTCTTGAGAAATCAGACTTTGAAGGCCTTGTGATTGATGTGGTTGCTGTTCTCAAAAAGTTAGCTGTCTCTTCTTCAGGGAACCAAATGTGTGCCTTCGTTTGCGCTCAACCCCTCTGTTGTCAACCCCCAGGCCCCTTCTTTTTCTTTACCCCAGGGTTACTTTTGGAAGTTTAGGCAGGTGATCTCAATGTGACCTTTAAGTGTTCTACTTTCAGTGTATTTACATACTTAATTATTATTGTCATTATTTTTACTGCTGTCGTGGTTAAAAGGGCTACTCACAGGTGCTTGGCAGCCCCGGTTTATGCACGAGCATTTGCTCTGGCGTGGCAGCTTAATCCCCAGTGCCACGCAGGGGCAGCAGCAGAGTGTCTGAGACAGCCTGTTTAGCAGGTGTTTACTTACACATTCCAGCCACTTTAAATTTCATTCTTACTGGCTTTAAATTTTTGCCTTTGAAATAAACTCATTACAGAAAACTGTGAAAATGAATATGATAGTTCACCGATCAGCTCGCTTAATAAACATAAATAGCCCTTTGTGAAATTAATTAAGATGGCGATGTCTGCACTGAGATCTCTCATTTCAAACAAATTCTTTTTTTTTCTCCCTCACGTGTGTATCTTATCTTCTTACTCATCCTGAATGGTTTCAGGACTGAGGGGCATGCATCCTTGGTAGAGTCTTGCCTCTTCTTGTCTCCATATGGGTGGGTATCCATCAGGGCCAGGGGAGCTTTTATTTTGAACAGAGCCTTATTGGAAAGTGTGGCATTGCTTTCACAACTCTTGCCACAAAGAACTACCTGATGTGGGTGTTTAGGTGGTCTCTGCCACATCCTAGGAGGAAACAACTTGGGTTTTCTAGATCCCAGAGGAATTTAGCAATAGGTCTGATATCTCCTGCCTGCCCTACTGGACTCTCTATCAAACCATGTCTTGCTAACTGGCTCTGCTTTGTACTTCCCTTTCCAGCCTCTGTCGGGCCATTTTAGTAATAATTGTGTTTATACCCTGGGTTCTGTCCTTTCCTGGCTCATAATTTTAGAATCACACTCTGACATCTAAGAGAGTTGCCCACGTAGCCCATGGAGCTTCTTCCCGCCTCGTGACCCTGTCCTCCACCTTTTGTTCTTCTCTACCAATTGCCGTTCTGTTTTGTTCCATTGGTTGGTTCCAGTTTAAAGCCCTCTTTGAAAACTGTTCTTCCCTTTCTTCGTCATGTGGACTCTCCCCTGCTGGCTGACTCTGTTTAGGGAAGAAGTCCCTGTGAACTCGGAAGGCCTCTTCACAATAGACATGGTGGGAAAAACAGATTTCAATCCCTTCTGCGACCCCAATTTTTCCTCACTTTTCTTCCATCACCCAGTTAGCCTTCCGGAGGCAGTGGGCGTCACGCAGACTAGCAGAGTGATTTCTCCGTGGTCAGGGACAAGGCGACAGTCAAGTGGTAGCACTGTGGGTGCCTTGGAGAACACCAGATCCGGCTGGTAGATGGTGACACGAGTACTGTTCTGTTTGCTCTCCTCCTCGTGGGGACAGGAGGTGCTTACAGTGGTGTTCTCAGCACTAAGAGCACATGTCTTCTCTTACCCCGGGAAGGGCTCCTCTTTCCCGGTGACTTTTCTCTCCCAGCTGGACCAGAGGAAAGAAGCTTTTCTTTTTTTCCCCCCTTTCTTTCTTTCTGTGCTGTCTTTTCGATCGATTGGCTGCCACCTACTCGATCGTCGGACACAGTCCTCTGACCACGGTTGTTTCGGTGCACTGACCTGCCTGGGTGGTTACAGACCTCCTTGGACTTCCGTGTTTTCTCCCTCTGCACACAGCCCAAGGTTCTCTGGAAGTAATTTTGTTCAAACTAGAGCAAGGAATGCTCTGAGACATTCTGGTACATTGTCTAATTAAGGGATGTCCCCAGGTTATAGCTGCAGCTAGAAGAACTTTATTCCCTAGATCTTTAGGGGAGATTCCTCCCCTCCACCCTCCCTGTCGCCCCCCTCTGGAGCTCCTTCCCATGTTGAATGTGCTTCACCTTTTATTTAGGCTACTGATTTTGAAGTAAGTTCTTAATGGTGGTAACCTGTGGCTTCTGAACGTCATCCTGAAGGGTGAACTGAGACCTTTGCCCGGAGTTCAGAGGCCTTGGCCGTTACCTCCAGGGCCCTTCCCAGGGGCCCCGTCCAGTCTCTCTTGCTCAGCTCTCCTCTCGGGACATTGACTCTCTGCTTTGTCTCCCGTAGGTGCTGGACAGCCAGATCAAGAAAGACCTGGCCGACAAGGAGAGCCTGGAGAATATGATGCAGAGACACGAAGAGGAAGCCCACGAGAAAGGCAAAATTCTCAGCGAACAGAAGGCGGTGGGTACTAGGAGCCTCTAGGTTAGTTTCCAAAAGGGGGCTTTTGAAACACAGAGAAGATGACATTTTTTCTGGTGCATTCTGCCTGTCCAGTCTTGTAGCGTGAGTTGGTGAATACCAGGAAGCTCTCTCAGTAACTGCTTCCTGTCGACAAAGCAGCGGGTGGAGGCTCCTCACCCCTCGTGCTCTTTGTCAGGAACTCCTGCCCGTTGGCCAGCAACTAGATTGTTGTCCTCCCAAATTGCTCCGTCTGGCAAGAGGCCCAGTGTCCCCTGCTCTCATTTGTTTTCTGTTTTCTTTGTGTTTCTCCTTTGGAAGCCCTGTGGCCTGTGGTTTCAGAAACTGGCTGCTCAGGGGCTCACCTGCATCCCCGAGCCCACCCAGACTTTCCCCACCCGCACCCCTGAAGGAGGGTCTTGGGAAGTTGTCGTTGAACCAGCGTCCCACCTGGGTTCTTATGATTCATGAAATTGTGGGGACACTTTGATGTCGAGAATCTAGGACAGTCGTGTCTGGGGAGATGGAATAACTCAGGAAATGGAAACCCTGGGTTTGATAAAACACAAGCTTGCAGGTTGTCTGTTAGTAGCTCGGGTCACACACACTTGACACGGGCACTTAGCCGAGGCCCGACTCGGTTCTTCTGCCGATTTGTGATGGCGGCCACTGAGCCAGTGCAGGCTTGCTTAGTCTTGGTCTGAAGAAACAACCGCGTGCCATCAGTGTTGGCAGTGACGCCTGGGACCCTCATGGTGAGGATGGTGCACAGGTGGCCTGCCCTTCAGACAAGGCTTTTATCCCGCCCCCCCCCCCCACTTCCCTTCCGGTACAACCGTGTAGGAGGCTTAAAGGGACCCTGTGTTTCAGATGATCAATGCTATGGATTCCAAGATCAGGTCCCTGGAACAGAGGATTGTGGAACTGTCCGAAGCCAATAAGCTGGCAGCAAACAGCAGTCTTTTTACCCAGAGGAACATGTAAGTCTTCAAATTCTCAGCGGCGGGCCCCTCCTGCTGGATGGAGTGGGAGCAGAATTTCATGACTTCTGTTGTCCGGCCGACCCCACGTATCTTTCCAGAATCTGGGCCTCTTCCGTGGTCTCACTCTGTCTACTGCATCCTCTCTTTTGAGTTGGGTTTTCATAAGTGCCTCAAATTACCATCAGATTACAGGGTGTTTTTGGTCTCTCTAATGAGGCCATTTGTAGTTTGTTTTTGGAATGCTTCCGGCCTTGTTCCTCAGATTTGCCTCCCATAATTAGTCAGAGGTGAACTTGTGTGGGTCCAATTGGGCCGTCCATCTTTTGATTGTTCGGTTAAGCCCTGGGGAGGTAGTTCGAGGCTCCGCGAGGGCTGTCAGACAGTGTCTCCTTCCCGGAATACTTTCATCTTAATCTTTTCCCCCACAGAACCACCATCTCCTGGGGTCACTTTGTTCACAGGGATTCCAGAACACTCTCTCCCCAAATTTAAGCCATCTTGGGAGGCTGGGTTTGTTGTTGGTTTTTGGTGGCGGGGGGTGGGGGTTGTTGGTGCTTTTGGTTTCTGAAGTGTTCTGAGCACGCTGATGGAGAGCTGAGGGAGCTGATTTTGCAGAACTAGAAAAGTAGCCTTCTTCCTCCTCACTGCTCCTAACTTCCATCTGAGATTGGGCCTGGGTCTCCTCCCTACAAATAAAAGGCTACCAAAGGAGTGAAACATTAGTATCCCTCAGAACCCCCTCCCCGTGCGCGTTAGCCTCCCAGTTGAGCGGCTCGGAGCAGTCAGGACGGAGTGGCCTCCAGGTTCCCTGTGCGAGCTGGCTTCGTGCACTGAAGCCAGACCAGTTTGCTGGAACAGCTCGGTCCGGTCCATCAGGGCACATCTCCCTGTTTCTGGCTGCCTTCCAAGGAGACATGCTCCCCTCTATAGAGACTGTGTTTCTGTTTGGACCCTCCCACACCCCCAACCAGGAAGGCTCAGGAAGAGATGATTTCAGAGCTCAGGCAGCAGAAGTTTTACCTGGAGACACAGGCCGGGAAGTTGGAGGCCCAGAACCGGAAGCTGGAGGAGCAGCTGGAGAAAATCAGCCACCAGGATCATAGCGACAAGAACCGGCTGCTGGAGCTCGAGACGAGGCTGAGGGAGGTACGCGGGCTGGGGCGGTCTGCAGACATGTGCTGGGGCCTTGGGCTCTAATCCAGCATGGCGTTGGGCATCAATGCTTAGCCCTAGCTGCAAGCATGACCACACAGGTTGGGATTAGGACTACCTAATGACTTACTTCATGCCTCGACTTCCCTATATGTAAAGTGGTGACATCATGTATAGTCTCCTGGGGATTCTATCCATATCGGTGCAGCTGTTAAACGGGAACAGCAGGTCCCCTGTCAGCGGGTGTCACATGACCTAGTCGGTACACACAACACTAGCACCCAGTGCTGGGTGCTGGCCAGGCTCAGAGACAGCGGGGTAGGTCTCGCAGTGACAGTGGAAGGTTGAGAGGAAACCGAATTGGAGGTTTGACTGACCCTCAGAGCAGGTGGGGCTCTTGATAGACCTCAGGAGCGTGGGCTGGAGCAGTGGGGACTAGGAGAGGAGACCTGCTGCGGGCGGTTCAAGCCGTGCACCACCATTCACTCAGCTCATTCAGCATGTCTGTAGGAAACACAGGCAGGGGCCAGTGAGCAGCTGGGTGTACAGTGGTGGGCAAGACAGACCCAGATCCTGACCTTGGGGGCTTCCGAGCTTGGTGCAGCCTGAATGGTGGCACCTGCAGAAGCAGGAACAGAGTTCAAGAGAACGGCCATGGCTGGAATGGAGGTCAAGCAGAGGGCGAGTGTCAGGTAAAGCAGGTGCTCACATGGCTGTGATGGAAATCCTCAAAGAAAAGGCGGTCAAGCCGACATGGTCTGAGGACTAAGCCTTGAGTAGGGCTCATGTCCAGAGCATCTCAGGGGGCCCGGAGCAGTGCAGTGAAGCCTAGTTCTCCAACGAACAGAGAAACGGTGCCAGCCTGTGTTTACTGGGGTGCCTGAGCCTCACTCCGGGCTTTTGGGGGTGGGATGAGCAAGCGGGGATTTGCATTTGTCACCAGCTTCCCGGGTGATTCTAAAGCGCCGACGACTTGGCTCTGAGGTGTCCGAAAGCCTTGGTGGCTGTTGCATGGAATGCCCAGACTGTACGTTGACTGTGAGGGAAGGGACGCGGATGGAAGCAGAAACAACTGAGCTTTGGGTTGGTTTTTAGTTTTTGTTGTTTTTTCCCCCAGTGCATGAACCTTGTTTACAAGTGGCTAGGCATCGACAGTGCTGCAGGCAGAGCTCGTTGCTCTTTTCTTGAGTCCGTAGGGCTCTTCTAGCCAAGGGCTGTGGGAGAATGTCAGAGCGCCTCCTCAGAGGCATGGGGCTCTGCCTTCTCTCTGGAGTTGTGGGGCTCACCTTGGACTCTCCCAGTGTGGTCCATCTGCCCTACCCAGGCTGCTGCGGTGGCTGGGGGCAGAGGTGGTGCCCCTGGGAGTGAGCCTCCTTGATGGGCTCTGGTCTTTCTGGTTGTGCAGGGTGACTGCTGCTTTAGCAAAGAGCATGGGGTTGTACATGTGCAGGACTCCTGGGCTCTCCAGAGTCCCCACCACCACCGAGTCCATTCTGGCTCCGAGCAACTCTCTAGGACAGTGTCCGAGGCTACCGATTGTTGTGGGAGCAGTCAGCCTCCCCTATCACAGAAGAGCTGGTGGGTTCGAACTTCCAGCTTCACTGTTAGCAGCCTCGTGCCTAACCCACTCTACCAGAATCCTGCTCTGCTCTGCTGACTGGCGTTCCTAATAAGCCAGCAAGGCCTTGTGTTGAAACGGGAACTCTCCAGCCAGACAGTCTGGTATGCAACCCGGTCTTTACTCAGTTCCTTAATCGCCCATCACCACAGTTGGTTTATTTGGAAAACGGAGGGGTGGTAATAGCAGTACCTCGTTTACTGGGTTGTTGTGAAGTTGGAATGATTTAACCCAGTACCTGTGCGTGATAAGTACATGTGTTCCTAGTTGTCATCCTCATCTTCTTCACTAAAGGGAGACCAGAGTCTACCACAGTTGGCTATTAGATCACTAGCCCACACCTGTGTCTGGGGCTCCTGACCCATTGCCCCAGTGGATCTTAGTCTTGGATATTTGCCATGCATTTCAAGCTCAACAGAAGTCCTCACCTTTCTCCCGAAACTGACTCTTCCTCTCCAGTTCCCATAATTGCTAGTGGTCTTGCCATTTGTCTAATTCATGTACCCCCAAATCCAGAAGTCTCCCCGCGCCCTTTTCTTCCCTGACTCACCTTGCTGATTCAACTGAACCATCTCGCTTGTCCAGACTAATTCTTTTGAAAACTCTCCTTCTCTCGAGCCCAGTGGTGTTCGGTGCATGAATGCCACTGTTTCTAGGGAGCTTTCTCTGACCCTCTCAAGCAGAATTGGATGTTTCCTTCGATCCTTATAACCTGCCCTGCTCACCTTGTTCCCTCTTGGCAGATCCTGGTAGACAGTGAGGCTCCACGGACAATGAACATCCCATAGTTTCTGGTCTCTGAGGTGACATGGCCAGCATTTCATAAGATCATTAAACGGACATGCTAGGTCTTCCTTACCTTAGTACAACAGTTCTTAACCTGTGGGTCGTGCGGCCTCTTTGGGGGCAGAACGACCCTTTCACAGGGGTCACCCAATTCATAACAGGAGCAAAATGACAGTGATGAAGTAGCAACGAAAATTATTTTATGGTTGGGGGGGGGGTCACCACAACACGAACTGTGCTAAAGGGTCGCGGAATTAGGAAGGTTGAGAACACTGCCTTAGTACCTGTCGACCTCTTCTCCTGTCTGGAATTTCCTCTCTGTTCGTGGCTTGCTTTGCTCCTGTCAGTACTTTACAACACAGATCAGAATTCTTCCCTCTGCCTATCCACTCCATGACATCCCTCCATGTGCTGACCATTGCACTGGACCAAGGTATGTGGAAACAGTGGCCTTTCCTCTTTCTCTCCCCAGCTCGTAGAGACCGTCTGTCGCCTCTGCAGTCCTTTCGCGCACGTACGTTGCCAGCCGGGGCTGGCGTGTCCATACGGCCTATTACGTGCTCCCCCTCCTGCTGATTTTTGAGAATCTTTCCCCTCCGAATGGGTGCTGAGAATTTGATTTCCAGACCAAGTTCAAGATGCAGCTGGGTTGCTGCAGTCCTGGTGTTGGCCTCCCCTGCCTAAAGTCACCCGGGCCTCTGTCCCTGTCTCTCTCAGGTCAGTCTGGAGCATGAGGAGCAGAAGCTGGAGCTCAAGCGCCAGCTCACAGAGCTGCAACTCTCCCTGCAAGAGCGCGAGTCCCAGCTCACCGCCCTCCAGGCTGCCCGGGCGGCCCTGGAGAGTCAGCTCCGCCAGGCCAAGACGGAGCTGGAGGAGACGACAGCAGAAGCAGAAGAGGAGATCCAGGCCCTCACGGTAGGTCTGGGGAGCAGAGCCATCAGGTTGCTGGTGGCCTCAGCCAAGCTGAGTGTGTCCCGTGGGTATTTACCCACGCATAGTCAGTCCAAGCAGGGACAAAAATCCTCAGAGATGTTCCGTTGGTGAAAAACTGACTCGCGTAAGCTTCTCCTTCCCGGTAACTAGCAGACTGATCGGCGTAATATCTGAGGTCTCGTTACTGTCCTGGAAACGGCCTCCTTCGTCTGCGTACCTTCTCTCCTTTTAAAATAATTGACACTAAATTTTAAATTTCCGTGTCAGCGAAAGTTTGTTAGAGTCTTGGGCTTCAGTTTTCAGAAATTATGTTTTAAGAAAGAGAATCTTAGTCTCCTAGTCTTCCTGCCACATTTATGTATTCCTGTTGGGGCTGGGGCGGGGGGGGGGCTAGCCTCATCCATATCGCTTTCTTTTAAAGCGGTAGCTTCTGCTTCGCTTCATGTTTCTGCATCTGGTGTCATCTGAGCAGCAGCTCGCTCCCCCTCTAAACCACGGTGCTTTCATTGGAAGAGCCCTGGCCCTCCTGCTCTGCCTGAGGGATTAGCGTCTGTAGCTGGAGGCGGGTCTCCAGGAGGGTATCCCTGGATCGAGCCCTGACTCCTTTCCCGAGGTCCAAACATGTGGCCCTGTTTAGCCGATTTCCCAGAGTTGCCTAACAAAGTCACAAGAGTCCTATATATAAAATGCCAACACGCAAACTCAGCGCGGGAACAGCAGTATTGCGTGGGCTGAGGGCTGTGGGGTGGCCCCTGTCCCCTCGGGGACACCCCTTGAGAAATCCAGATCTCAGTGGGAAGGTTGGATGGTGATCCTGGATGCTGAGCACAGAGGGCTGAACGAGTTTTACTGGCAGCGCCGCCCAAGTGCGTACATTACGACCCTTGTCGTATGTGCTGTACCTGCCAAGTGTGTGGCACACACCTGCCTGCTGGTCAGGGCACCCTCTCCTGTGGGCAGGGCACAATGTAACTGATTGGGCTCGGTGCTTTGTAAATACAGGACCTGAATAGGTATCTGATTCGCTCTGATTCAACTTGGATGTCGTCCCCATCTTCATAGTGGGCATCTGTGAACATCTCCAAAACATCTTAGGGTGACGTCCCTTCTAGAGGTGGCCGGACGCATAGATTGCTTTTCAAGCCTGGCTTCACTCTTAGAAGTCATCTCCTACTATCGAGCTCTTGGGAGCCCCACTCTCTGACCCACAGTGGGAGTGTGATCTGAGAGAGCGAGGTTGGTAGTGTGGCTATTCAGCAACACCGTGGGCCCCCGTGTCTCTGGGGGTGCAGAGGAGCTCGTACGTTGGCAGGGTGCATGTGCATCCTGGATTTTTCCAGCACTGCATCCAATTTCGTATATTGATTGCAGTGTTAATGTGCATTTCAAAGAGCACGTTAATGATTAAATGATGCCACCACGTGACCTGAATATTTGGTCGAGGGACAGGGGGGGGGGAATAGTCACCCCATCTCCTTACTTATACTCTGTGCTGCTTCAAGATGAATTGAAAGCCATTTGGAAGGATACAAACAGTCTGGCAGGATGAAGCAAGCAAGAGAAGGCAAAGAAGCTAAAGCTAGAAAGGTGGGGGGTGGGAGGGTGGGGGGGGGGAGCCAAGAATGAGATGACTCCATAATAGGGCATGCTTGCTGGGGTCTGGTGGGTGGGGAAGGAGGCAGAGAGATAGCTTTTTTTTTAGCTGATAACGGGCGACCACTAAATTTCCATGAATATTATGTTTAATGCACGGTGCATTAATATTTTCCCAAAGCTCTCAAAAAAAGGGATGGAGACATCAGTCATTTAATCCATATTTAATGAGCCCGCAAGGCATGCCTAGTGCTGTGTCCTCAGCCCTTCCTCCCCTCGGGATTGTCCTGTAATCCCCCAAATCCGGGTACCTTGGAGCCACAAAGGAGGACACATTTATCTCATGCTCCTATTAGAACCCGGAGGGACCTTGGTGGCGTGGTGTCTTATCCTGCCCTGTTTGGAAGGAGGCGGGAATAAAGTAGAGCCTGTGTCACTGCTGTTTATCTGTGCAGAAATTAGCCCTTTAAATCCTTCCGTGCTGTGGTAGGAATGTGCTGTCTCTAATGGCTGCTGGAAGCCTCTCGAAGCAGCGAGTCACGACTTAATTTAGTCAGATGAGATCACTGCCTCCAAGCATCTTCTCACAAAATAAAATGAAATAAGAGAAAAGCCTCCTCGGGCCTGGAAAACTAGGACCCCTTCTCCCTTGCAGGTTATGGCACAGACAAAGCAGGGCCTGCTCGCACTGACAGCCGGGGAGCAAGCACCTTCAGACCAGCAGCTGTGTGAAAGCTGGTCTCTTGGGACTCCAGAGCCCCGATCAGTTGGTGTCCTTTCTGGTGTGAGGCGGTGGGTCTCCCTCCCCCGTCTTGATTATGTCTCAGAAGCCTGGTTGCCGACAGCATGTGGTGGTGGCCGGATTGAGTCTGCTGAATTTGTTCAAAAGAGTACCTTTTCCAAGGAAAAGCAAAAATGGTCACAGATGCAGTGTGCTGTCATTGTGTGAGGCCCGAGCTCAGACCCAGCATGAGCATCCATCACATTAACTCGGCTGGATCTCAAGCGGTCTCCTGGGAGGTCGGTGAGCCTTTCAGCAGGCCTTTTTAGCCATAAAAGATGGGCTATTACTCCTCAGTTCTGCAGCACCCGGTTCCTAGCCCTGGAAGGCCACCCTTCCCCTGTTTGCCCTCCACCTAAGTGTGCTCGGACAGACGGGAGCGCTGCCTGGAAGAGACTTGGCAGGCGTGGTCGGCCTTCCTTGTACCTTCCTTCCACTCCTCACACCCACTTTGCCATTTGTGTTTGCATTGCAACTCACTGGCCCTTAAAAGCTGACGTTGAATCGAAGTAGAAGGGAAGCCAATTTTAACAGGAAAGGCAAATTGAAGTAAAAAGCTAGGCTTTTAAGATACTTAAGTACTTATTGATGGGCAGTTTTCAGCATGGACTTGATGCTTAAGACTCCCTACGATGCCTTTGTCCAAGAAAGAGACCCTGGGTCAGCCGCCTACATAGAATGGAGATGTGCAGTGTCCCGGATGCGTTCTCTCCCGGGGAGGCATGGCATGTACTCGCTGTCCCCGCTGTCCCTGGGCAAGGACACACGCACACACACACACACACACACACACACACACACACACACACACACACACACACTTTATGACCCTGTCCTTTCACCGAGTAATGTACACTAATCAAGAGCCTGAAATGAAGGGAGCTCTTGTAGCAGAGCTTGATTATGGCATCCTACAGTCATCCTCGTTTGACCGGCTGCAATCAACATTCAATGCACACGCGCTCGGTGTTTTACAGGAGCCTGGAAGGTAGCAGTTTGCCTTCACGTGGAAGGGAGGGGTCTTCATTCAGGGAGCCCAGAAGGTGGCCAGGCTGCTCAGCACTGGTTCCCGCTCCTGGAGGCGCCATTGCAATACTCCCTGCTTCCTGCTTCCGCTTTCTTTAAAATCCATGCAGCCATAGGTAGCCCCCGGAGAGTCTTTTCCTAGTCTCCAGCAAAGCTGGCTTCACCCTGCCCGTTCCACCTTGCTACCACCCAGCCACTAGGCTGGTGGACCCCACAGACCACGGGAATCCAATGCTGCTGCTTTTTTCCACTGTAGCCACGTTTTCTCGGATGGTCCAGCAGCAGGATTAGCTTAAACGAAATGGAGAAAAGACAAAACAAAACATGCATCTTTCACTTCCCAATAGGGATAGATAGAGTCCGCCTAAACCAACGCGTTGTAGGGTTCTCAGTGCTTTTTAAGAAGGTAAATGTTTTCTCTTTAGTACCCAATACTCCAATTTTTCATTAGAATCCAAAGCATATCTTTCTACATGGTACTATCCATGTGCACACTGTTGAGGAGCCCTGGTGACACAGGGGTTAAAGCGCTCAGAGGTCAACCAGGAGGCTGATGGTGTGGACCCACCAGCGGCTCCCCGGGAGACCGATGCGGCCATCGTGCCTGTAACTAGTTTAGCCTTGGAGACCTTCTGGGGGTGACTCTCTCTGTCCTGTAGGGTTACTAGGGTTCACAACCGACTTCGCAACAGCAGCTTTGCTTCTTTGGGGGTGGGGTGGGGGTGGGATCGACATACTACGGAGGAACTTTTCTCTTTTTTGTATCTTCTACAATTCAAAGAAACATAATCCGGTAACTATTAAATGCTTAGAGTAATCTTCGTAGCCACGACAGAATCAATTTCATATGTTTATACTTCACAGTCAATAGTAAATCTAAAACCGTAACAACTATAGCTCATTACATTATATATATATTATTAAATGTCATCTGATATGCTGCAATGATCCAAAGACTACATGCTGATTGATTTTAATGGCAATAATTTAGTTTCGCTGAGGGAAAGTTCTGGTTCCAGCGGGGCAGTGAAATGTGTTTTAGGGTTTGATGTTAATAGGAAACTTTGCTGAAAGTGGGGCAAGGCGTCGTTCCCTGGCCCTGACCAGTAGACCTTATGACCCCACAGTGTCAGCTTCCTATTTCTGTCTTTCAGAGACTTCCTAGAGCCAAGCCAAGCTGACCAAACTAGGTCTACTTACTCTTCCTGTAAATAAAGTCTGATGGAGCACAGCCATTTGTATATTGCTTACAAGTACCGGTGGCTGCTTTGTGCTGTGAAGGCAGAGTTGAATCGTATGACAAGAGCATAGTGGCCCTCAAAGCCAACAGGGTTCACTGTCTGGACCTTTTAAACGTCTGCTGACCCTTGAGCTAGCACTGATGAACACAAAGGCTTTATTTTTCTTGTAGGGAGAATCCTTACCCTTTGCCTTTGGGGATCATGGAATGCCCTTGAGAGGAGGGGGTGCCAGGCCATACAGAAGGGCATGCTGCTTGGTCACAGATGAGACTCCAGCCGCAGTGCAGATAGATAGCCTGTTCTCACGCCCCCCCCCCCCCCCCATCAAACCAACACATCTCTTTTATTCTTGCTGGGCAAAAACAAATTTATTTATTTACTTTTTCAAGGGGGTGGGGAATGTGGTGTTTATAAGTGAGTCCACAAGAAACCAGCAAATTATTTGGGAATTTAATTCAGAATTAAGAGTTTTTAAAAATTTTTATGAGTATTTTTTAATTGATGAATCTCTTTATGAACCTGTCTGTGCAGCTATGCAGCTTTGTTTGATTGTACCATTTTCCCAGTTCTCGTCATTCCTTTGCGCAGATCTAGATTTTTGGTTATCATCTTCCTTCTGTGCAGAGGAGTTTAAAAAACATTTCTTAGGGTTTAGGTTGTCTGGTGACACACTCCTTCATCCTGTGTGTGCGTTAATGTCTATTTCATCTTCAATTTTTGAAATATATTTTTGCTGGATATCTAAGTTTAGGTGGTTTTTATCCCCCCCCCCCCCCCAGTATCAGTGTTTTAAAGATGGTACTCCCCATCTGTGTTACAGCTTGCATTTTTTTTCTTAATAGGGGAAATCCATAGTTTTTACTTTTGGTTCTCTGTATATAATTTGTTTTTTTCTCTGGATGGCTTTAAGGATGCTCTCTTTTCTTTGATTCTGATATGCTTTGATTTAATTTCTTTATGCTTCTTGTGCTTGATCTTAAAACAGAAATCAGACCGTGTCACTCCCCTTTAAAATCTTCAGTTAACTTCCAATTAACTGCATTTTGAATGGAACCCGAACTCTTTACTGGACATAGAGGATTCTTGGGCCACTTCTCTCTATCTCTTGTGTTTTTTCAGAAACTGTTGAACCCCAGGTTCACAAAGGAGTACCTTTTAACCTGCGGTTTCATAGAGGAAAGCAGTTATACTGTCATGTCACTGACCTAAAATCGGGGTGCCCCTTATATCAGTGCTCTGTCCTCGTCTTATGGAGAGCATTCACATACTGATGGGCCCCATAACAGAGAGCAGCGTACCTTTGATGAGTCCTGGTATTGGTAACAAGAGTGGCCGACAACAGAACTTACCTTTTATTAACCAAGGAGTGTTTTTATGTTTTCGATTCTATCTTGTTTGTGTTTATTCTGTTGGTTAAAACCAGCAAAAACTCACTCGTTATGGCTTCCTCTAGGACACAGCTTGAAGTCTGAAAAAACTAGTGTACCCGCGCTGACATTTTTTGGTCATTGTTCTTCAAATGCACCAAAGTCTGCTCTGCCTCAAGGTTCTGCAAGATGCTGTTCCTACTGCCTTTCATTGCGCTCTGCATGGCCACTTCTCATCATCTGCAGGCTTGAGAGAGGTCTTCTTTGTCCACTCCGTCGACATCATTTCCTGCTGACTGCCCGTATGGCTTTCCTCGGGGCCTCTTTCCTCCGGAGCATTTCTGAGCTTTAAGTCATGAGCTTGTTTATTTCCTGTCTTCCCTCATCGGAAAGAGACCATTCATTTCTCCCAGCCCAGCAGCGTGTGTGTGTGTGTGTGTGTGTGTGCGTGCGTGTGTGTGTGCGTGCGCGCGCACACACGCACTCAAACATACTTGTCTGCTAAATGCCTGCTGCTGTTTTGTAGGGCCCCTCTGCCTAAGAAAAGCCCATGCATATGCTTCAAGGTCACTTGAATTTTTCTGCGCTTCCGCAGCTGTTGATTAAAAAAGCCCCAAATCAATCCGCACGTTGTCCTGCCCATTGCCTTCACTTGTGTGTTGGCGTATGCGTGTTTCTGTGGATCTGTCTGTCTCGGGGTGGGGGGAGGGGGGGAGGGAGGCGTCAGTTGGAGGGAGGAGGTAGAGTTTCTCCCTTTCCAGAAAGGGGGATAAGATCAATGATGCAGCATAAACACTTCATCCGTCATTGCTGCGTTTTCAGAGTTTCTCTGATTCGGTCCTGGTTGTTGTCGATGATGGTGTTGGGTGCCATTGAGTCAGTTCCAACTCACCAGCCCCCCCCTGCAGCAGAGTAGAACTGCCCCATGGGTTGCCTAGCCTGTCATCTCTGCAGGACCAGTCTGCCACAGGCTTGCTCCCGCGGGGCCAGTGTGTAGGTTTGAACCACCGGCCTGTAGCTTAGCAGCTGAGTGCCTAACTGCG
This sequence comes from Tenrec ecaudatus, assembly GCF_050624435.1. Lineage (NCBI taxonomy): Eukaryota > Metazoa > Chordata > Mammalia > Afrosoricida > Tenrecidae > Tenrec > Tenrec ecaudatus. Next base: position 9,698,863 of record NC_134545.1, read on the forward strand.
GCGCCAGCAGGACTCCCTTGTTAGTGCGTAGGTGTTATTTATCTATGTGTTAGCTGTAGCTGTACAAGGTATGTATGTGTGGTCTCAGCAATTAGCTGTCCCTAAACACAGCGCCACCGTGTGTTCGGTCGCGTTATCTCTTACGTTGGGGGCGGCTTGATGACTTCGTTCTTGGGAAACCAGGTGCTGAGGCTGCTGCCAAAGCACGCTCTGCTTCCCAGGCAAAGCGCTGTCTCCGCATGTGATCCGGAGTATGCGCGATTGTCTCCTACCCTGTGAAATTCATAATCAACTTCTTCCCTTTTAGGCACATAGAGACGAAATCCAGCGCAAATTTGACGCTCTCCGTAACAGCTGTACTGTGAGTATTCACGCAAGATGGCGGACATTGCACATACGGAACTGCAACCGAGAAGGGAAGGGGGGCATGTCTTTAGAATGTCAGCATCTGGCCTGAACGTGGATTTTTCAGCCTGAAGTAGTTAAAGTGGCCAAGCTGATTTGGGCCATGGAAGCCCGAAACAAAACCTCATTTTCTCAGGTGGCTGCCAATTCTTAAAAAAAAAAAAAATTAGAAACTCCATCTATTTTCAACTTGCCACAGAACGAAAGTTTGAAATAGGTCTCTATTCAAGAAGATAAGGCTATTTTCCTTATTTGTGGTTCCAACTCTTTTTTTCCCCCCCAGGTCTTTTTGTCTCTGTTGATACCTTCTTAGTTCCTGTGGTCTTGCCCTGCCTGCGCTGTTAGCCTCTGTGGGTTTGAGTTTCTGTACATGGGACATTGAGTCTTGGCAGCATAAGGCTGCTTTGATGCCTCCCTCGGGTAGATACAACTTAGACGAAGAAGTTTTAGACAGGTTGTGGGAAAAGGAAATGAAAAGATAATTGGAATTTTCCATGAACTTTTTGAAACCCCCTCGTAGACAGTAAAGGAAGTGCCGTGATCCAAAGTGTGTCGCTGATGGATATTTTATCTGGATCAAGACACGGAACATTTTCATGCTCCAGAAGGCTCCCTCCCGCCCATCTGTCATCAGCATACCTTCTGATCGTTATCCCCGTGGATTAGTTTTCCGTGTTCTTGATCCGCATACAAACGCCATCTGAGAGTGTATCTTCCAGGTTTGCTTTCTTTCCCCTAACATATTCTCTCTGGGGTTCGTACATGCCGTGGCCTCTCAGTAATTTGTCCTTCTTCATTCCCGTGGAATATTCCAGAGACTGAACGGACTGACATTTGTTTGCTCCTTCTCCGGGAGATGAACTCTTGGACAGTTTCCGTGTGGGGCTGTTACGGTCAGAGCTGTCAGGAAGCGTCTGTACACGTCTTCTGGTGGCCACAAGCACCTCTGTCAGATGAGCATATGCCCAAGACGGAAACTGCAGGTCATGGGTGGTGCTTGTGTTGGGCTGTAGTGGGCACCTGGCTGACTGACTGCTCTTGAGTCTGCAGTTCCTGATGCCGATGGCTGAACTGAGGAGCCCTGGTGGCTTAGTGGGTCATGCACGGGGCTGGTAACCGCAAGGGCAGCAGTTTGAACTGACCAGCTGTGCAGGAGGGGGCGGGGGAGGGCGGGGATGAGGCTGTCCACTCATCTAATGATGCATAGCCTTGGAAACACCTCGGGAGCAGTTCTACCGTTTGCTATGGATCCCCTGTGAGTCGGAATCCACTCTAAGCCATGGGTTTGGCGTGGTTTCATGATTGAATCTCGGAAGGCAGGCCTGCCTTAGAAAAGCCTGGCAGTTTCCTCTTGTGACTTTGGGAGTTGGCGGGTTCTGGTCCTGTACTCTTCCGTCCTACATTTGTATTTCTTATTGTCTTGGTTTCTAATTTTAAAAGCAAGCCCCAAGCCTCTGCTACATACATACTCATAAATGACAACTGAATCAAATTATAGTTGACTTTATGTCTGACGGTTTACATTTTTTCCTGAAATAAATCTGGACGTATTTTAAATGTGTACATCAGGGATCCTATTCAGTTTCTTTCTTCCTTTTTCACCTTCTGACATAAAATCTATACATTTTCCTTTATGTCTCTTTGAGGTCTAATTGAGGTGCACTAAGCTGATGAATTCTGACACACTTGTAGAGGGAAAGATGAGCCGGGTCTGCATCTGTACAGACTTACAGCCGTGGAGACACTCCGGAGGGTCACAATGAGTTGGAACCGACCCGATGGCAGTGCGTTAGGTTGGGCTGTACACATGTGGTACCATTCAAACAGTCAGAATAATGACCCTGTCCACCACACCCAACGTTTCCTTGGGTACCGCTGTCATCCTACTCGCCCACCTCCGTTTTTTAAAATGGAAGTTTAGTTGTTGTTGTTTAAGTCATTTTATGGGGGCCTCTTATCAGTGTCTGTCCATCCATCCATCCATCCATCCATCCATCCATCCATCCATCCATCCATCCATCCATTGTGTCAAGCACATTTGCACATACGGAGGCTCAGCTTTAATGGACAGCACCACTGTGCAGCCCCTGGGTAGTGCAGATGGGTAAGTGCCTCCCTGCTGGCTGAAAGGTTGGCAGTTCAAGCCCACCTAGAGGTGCCTTAGAAGATCCCTCCGAGACCTGATGTTCTTCTTTCAGAAGATCTCAGCCTTGAGGACCTTACAAAGCCCAGTTACTCTGCACTCACAGGGTCACCAGGGGTCGGACTCCCCTAGAGAGCACCCCACTGTGTAAAACACAATGAGCTTTTATACTCTCCTCATCCCTCCAAGTGGCGTTTTCTGGGACCAGTGACTTTTAACCCTTGCTTCACTTAGTGCAGCCATTTCATGGAGAAGCTTCTGGGGCTCCCCCCACTCACATTCTGGCTTGAGAAGCTGTGTGGCTCAGTGGTTCCCACCGTGGACTTAGGGTCTGGCAGACTGGGTTCAGGTCCCAATTGGCCTTGCAGTAACCCGTGTGACGTTACCTTCCCAAGCCTCTGTTTCTTTCTGAAATGACGTTGTGTTTCCTCAAGGTCAGTACCTACGGAATATAAGAGGCATAATGGCCTTGATCGTGCTCTTTGGGGTCTGGGTGAGGGAGGAAGACCCGTAGTTCAGAGATGCCTTCATGGTGGAGGAACAGCATCTCCTGACTGGACCATGAGCAGTATCACCTGATCTGACCTCGTGGCCCCCACCAGACACAAATGACACAGCGCATGCAGAGTGTCTGCCAGCCCCGCCCCCACGGTGACAGCAACCCCGTGCACCGGAATGCCGCAGGCCTGTCCTGTCTCCCGGCTCTGGCAGGTTGAAGTCTTATCACTTCCCAGCTGCCTGCCTGCCGTCTGCTTGTGGGAGATATTTGCATTGACCTTGACTCCCACCTGCCCTGCTTTCGCAGGTGCCCTGTACAGTCTTATTTCATGGTCCTGCCACTTTAAAAAGATGGAGAAACACCGCTTTAGGAGCCAGCAGGCAGAGTTGGCCCAGTTGTCGCCCTTCCAGCCCCAACGCTGCCTTCAAGCCACTGTGGCGGAGAGGGAAGGGCTCCGCTTTCTTCGCCGGCTGTCTGTCTGCTAGGCAACGTCAGCTCACGCCTGGTGGCACCCCCACCTGGTGGCGCCCCCACCTGGTGGCGCCCCCATGGTAACCCGACTGACAGGAGCCTTTGGAAGCAGAGAGCTCACACAAAGGAAGAGCTTCAAGCTCAGACCGTCTCTGTATTTTGAAGCGATCTTAAAAAAGGATCAGATTCAATCTGTCACCTCAAACCCTACCTAAGTCTGTTTTGGAGAAGAGTTGGTGGGCAAACATATGACACAGTTTTAATTATGAATCAATCTGTCAGCTATAAGATTAAAAATAAATAATATGCAAATAGCCGCCTTCAAAAGAACCAGGCATTAAAATAGGACGCCAGTCGTGTGTCTCTCTAGCCCGATGCTCGTTATCTCACTGGTCCCCATGTGCCCGACATGCCACTGCGTGTTGACCCGGGTACGCCCTCGGTGCTGGCCGCCCGTTGGCATGAGAGGCTGACACCCACTCTCCAGGACAGTGGGGTTTGCAAACCAGCTTGGAGAATGCAGCAGAGAACCCGCCAGAGAAGTGGTGTGGTGGTGATTTTTCTTTTTTACACTGAAAGGAGATTCATTTTATATCCCTATTCTTTCTTAAGCCCACACCAGGATCTCTTACCTTGAAAAACAGCCTCTCAGAAATCGCTGCTTGCCCGCTGCGTTCCGATGTCATTGCCCTCATCTTCTGTGCCATGGACATCTCAGAGTCAGCTTTTCCGGTGGCTCTGTTTTGCCCACCCTTTGTGGGACTGAGAGAACGCAGACACCTCCCTGGTTGCCCATGGTGTGGTGAGATGAGAACTGCAGCCACGGTGTCGACCTGAGAACTCAGCGTACACATTACTTGGTTCAGAATCAAAGAGCAATACCCACGTGGTAGAGAGAGCATTCTCCATCCTCTGGGGTTTCAGCGGGCACAGAATGAACACCTCTCTCCGTATCAGAGGAGTTGTAGTAGCTAAGAATGTAGCTTCAGGGGCCAGAGGCCCTGGGTTCAAATCCTGGCTTGGTTATTCACTTCCAGCGTGGCCTTGAGCAAATTGCTTGGTTTCTGTGTTGCTCCAGTTTCCCCATCTATAAAACAGGAATCGAGTAATCCCTATTTTGAAGGCTGGTTGTAAAGATGTTCCTGTTTGCCCACCGGGCGGCTTCCTCCCTCCCTCTCTCCCTTCCTTCCTTTTCTCCTTCCAGCCACAGAGGCATTTATATTACTGCCTGTGTCTCAAGTCATGTTTACTATCTGTACACTCAGTCATGTGTGTGTGGGTAGGTGTGTCTAACACTTAATAACAGAACTCCGGGAACTCAAAAAAACGGGATCACAAACGCCACCTATCATGGCGCGAGCCGGCAGAATACACAAAGCAAACACACGCTCCTTTTGTGAAGACAGAACAGGCGATCAGAAAGAGCAGCTGGAAACCAGAGACCCGAGGCCCTTGAGGAGCTGATGCGAGCCCCCATGGACAGTCTGAGTCCTCTAGCACTCTGCGCTCTCTCACTTTGGGAGAAAAGGTGGCAGGAATGGGCTCATGAGAAATGGCCTCCCCCTCTCCCCACAGAATCAGAGAAGAGAAATGGCTGCCCCAAACTTAAACCTGCCTTCAAGTGACACATTGTTACAATGTAAGAAGTGTTTGGGTGGCTCTCTGCTGCTGCTTCTTTTTTTTTATTCATAATTTTATTGGGAGCTCTTACAGATGTCATAACATGCCATAATTCAAATAGATCGAGCATCATTGTACAGTTGAGTGGTCACATAGTAACCTTTAAAATAAAGGTTATTATTGTGATCACTTGCTTTTATTCTGTATATTTTGCATGACATATTAAAATAGCATAAAAGTATGCAAGAAAATTCCTAAAAGCTTCTAAATATCAGCTGATCGGGTAGGAAGTAAGACAGTGTTTATCCCTGTGTAACAGCTGGAGACACCAGCCCAGCAAGGTTCAAGGTGACTCAGGTGGGGCCCGTGGGGCAGGGCTTTGGCCCAGGCGAGACAAGACTCTGGCTTATAGTTTATGTCCTAGGCTTCCTGTCTCCGTCTTCTTTCTCTTTGGGAAAGAAGTAGAGAGAGAAAACAGTTAAATGGAGGTTTTCACATTTTTAGCACAGGAAACTATTGTAAGGAGCAGAGCTAAGACACACACACACACACACAAAAGCAGGGGTAGGGGGTGACCAGTGGTGGTTTCTGATTTACGAGTTGATAGCATGGCATGCTAGGCCTTGGGCTGCTGATGCAAGGTTGGCAGTTCAAACCCACCAGACACTCCACTGGGGAAAGTTGAGGCTCTCTGCGCTCATAAGATGAATAACCTCAGAAACCGGTCACTGTGAGTCAGAATCAACTTGATGGCAATGAGTTTGGAACTTTCGGGAGTGACAGACTTGTCATTCCCCCCACCCTCTGATGAAGGACTCCTAGCCAGGAGCCTGGCCAGATGACCTCTGTGCACCCTCTGGTTGTTGGCCTCGTACACCAGCGATGAACTTGGCTTTGAACACTACACAAATAAAAGACTAACTGACCGAGTCGTGGAGAGATGATCAGCTCCATTAACAAAAAATGGAAACCTAGTTTTCTGCATCACTTTGAACCAAATGTACTTCCTCGATGTTCTTGAAATCTGGGGGCCTACGGAGCATTTTTTTTTCTTTCTTCATTAGGTTACCCAAGGAAGTGAACGCAGGATTTGTTGTGGAAACAGTGGCAACATTTCATAAGCTAAGTTGGCCCTGGCTTTGAAAATTGGAAACAATTAATAATCAGAGGCTTAAAAGGATTGCCTTTTAATTTGCCTCAGGGTTTTTTTTTTTTTTTGGTTACATAAAATTTAATTTACTGCCTGTGTGCCTCATTCTAACTATTATTAGAAAATTGCCCTTAAGCTTCTAGAAGCATTATGTATTATAAGCTCCCCGCAAGAGTTGATAGTGAACCTTGGCCAAGAGAATAGGAACACTGGATGTGCTGAAATTGAAGTCGTTCTAACACCGAGCAGGGAATAATTTCCCAGAAGCAGATTACATCTCTCAATGAAACGACAGTTTCCGGCTTGTCCCTGCCCATCTTCTGTTCGCAGACTGTACAGTACAAGCCATTAGTGTGGGGCTCTAGTTCGATAGTGGATTCTCAGGATGGTTCTGCGCTTCCCAAAAGTATCTCTTTGCCTTTGTTGCATGAGATTACGTTTATTACCCGTGGTTTTCCTAAAATAGCTCTTAGGGTCCTTCGCTGCCACCCTGCCCTGAGAAGCCCTTGGCCTTACTTCCTACTGCTGTGGCGTCTCAGCACGTGGAGCCCCCCACAAAAGGTGAAGGCCTGTGCTCTCGCAATGATGGTTTCTGCCTCAGAAATCTATGGGGGCCTCTTCTACTCCGCCCTGTTGGCTCCCGGGTTGATTCCAACTCTCTGTGCCCGAGATGGTTGCCATGGGCAGCTGGAGCTCAGTTCACTGACGCGACACCAGTGTCTCTGTCACTCCTCTTTCCTCGGTTTGCGTTTTCTGCATGATGTCATTGGCTGTCACCTTGATCGCCTTCCTTGTTGACCCTTCTGGGGAAGCAGTCACTTGTGGTCGATTTGCAGTTGCTCAATTTTCCAGACGAGTCTAGAGTTAGAGAGAAACTGAGACATCCCCCAGCCTCCTTCCACCACCCTCCATAGCGGTGTGTGTGTACACGCACGTGCATACACGTGTGTGCTAAGTAATCAGGAGATGACGTGGTGTTGACTCTTGCAGATGGACTGGCAGACCCTTGAGCTGTGCATGTGTGGCTGGTGCCTCCCAAAAGCAGTGGTTCTTGCAGCAGATTCTTACTTACAAGTGGTTTGCTTGGTGTGAAGGAGCCTTGGTGGCACAGTGGGTTAAGTGTTGGGCTGCTAACTGAAGAGTCAGTGGTTCCAGCCCAACCCGCTGTCCGGTCCCATCAAGCTCTCTTACCTCATCACCTCCAAGCAGCGATTCTACTCTGTCTCCCAGGGTTGCTGTGAGTGGAGGCGACTCGAGGGCAGTGGGTTTGGCTGGTTGGCCTGCGTGATGTGTTAGCAAGCTCTCTCCCTCTTACCAGGTCATCACCGACCTGGAAGAGCAGCTAAATCAACTGACGGAGGACAACGCTGAACTCAACAACCAAAATTTCTACTTGTCCAAACAACTGGACGAAGCTTCTGGTGCCAATGATGAGATAGTGCAGCTGCGGAGCGAAGTGGACCATCTCCGCCGGGAAATCACCGAGCGGGAGATGCAGCTCACCAGCCAGAAGCAAGTAAGGAGAGAGGGCGCTAGCTGTCTGGAGCCAGGAGGGCGAGCTAGGTCGAGCACTTGGAGCCTCTTCAGCTTGTAGAAGGGTGCCTGGCGCCTGGCTCTGGCCGGGTCAAATGGTCACTGTGATTCGAGTCTGCTCAGAGGCACCCTAGAAGACAAGCCTGGTGGCCTTACTTCCAAGAAGGCAGCCATTGGCAGCCCTGTAGAACCCAGCCCACCCGGTACCCCTGCAGTCCAGATGAGTTGGGGTTGGCTTGCCAGCTGCAGCTGGGGGTGGCGGGGGGTGGCCCGGTGTACCTCTCCAGAGGGTCTCGGGACTGGCTCTTTGGCCAGTCATGTTTTGAAGACTCTGGGGTCTCAGATTTGTGGGAATAATTTTAAGTTGGATGAATTAAATGTAGAACATTTCAGGGGACCAGTATGTACCACTTTGCATGTAAGTTTGGTTTCCCATCTCTGCCCTTGGGTTCTGCCCAGATGTGCGCCTCCAGCCAGTCTCACCCAGTTCCCCTAGAGCCGTAGAAGACAGAGAGAAACTACTTGGACTGTCTGGGATGCATGCTTTTCTAAAACTGATCCGACAAAGGGTAACACTGGGAAATCCTCGTTTGGTACAAGGCACGACTCAGGGGTACTGATTTGCAGACGATGGAGGCTCTGAAGACCACATGCACGATGCTGGAAGAGCAGGTCATGGACCTGGAAGCCCTGAACGATGAGCTGCTGGAGAAGGAGCGGCAGTGGGAGGCCTGGCGGAGCGTTCTCGGGGATGAGAAGTCTCAGTTTGAGTGTCGCGTGAGAGAGTTACAGAGGATGCTGGACACCGAGAAGCAGAGCAGGTGGGACTCTGTTTCTAGGGGCCCAGTATCAGGTGACTGGGGCCTGGTCTGCTTGAGGACAGGGTGACCTCCCAGCTTGCTTGCGACCAGGAGGTTTCCTGGATGTAGGACATTCAGGGCAGAAATTTGGGAAACCCTGGGCAAACTGGGAGGATTGGGAATATGGGTGGGCCCTGGGGGACGCTAAAGCAGTGGTGGCCTATGTTGAGGCCTGGGAGTCTGAACAGAGTGAATATCTCAAGTGTTCTCTTTTTCAGAAATGTTGTCACCTGGTTTCTTAAACCTGTGACCACGTAGCAAGGTCATCCCCTTGTGATCCTGGTCATGGCTAAGGCTGGCCTTCGCTCTGCAGCAGCATCTGTTCACCCTGTGCACTTTTGACCTGTTGGCCTGGTGGATTATTTGAGGTGATGGCAGTCCTGTCACCGTGCACTGCTGTGCAGTATCCTGGGCACCCCCCGTGAAATGCCAGTTGCACCCCTCCTCCCGGTGGGGATGACCGCAAATTTCTGCAGGTGTTGGCCAGTGGCTCCTGGGAGAGCAGAGCCACCTCTGGTCGAGACGCTGGGCTCTGCATGCGCTCCGTTATTCCCACAGCTCTGCTTGCGCTCCGTTATTCCCACAGCTCCTCCAGCCCGGGGCTCACTGCCTCCCGGGCTGGGTACCGCACAGCCCCAGGAGTGCTGTCGGGACCCCTTGTGCCCCAGCAGGAAACACTGCCCGACCCCCCAACCCACCTCGCAGTCATTGCTACGTTTGAGTCTGTTGTTGCAGCCACGGTGTCAGTCCATCTCATTAAAGGTCTCCCTCCTTTTCGCTGGCCCTGTGCTGTACTAAGCACAATGTCCTTCTCCAGGATTGGTCCCAGTCAGCGAGACAGAATTTCGCTATCTTTGCTTCTAAGGCGTGTGTGACTATACAATAGACTTGAAGATTTATTATCAAATGATGTGACAAATGGTTTTATAGCTCATGGCAGAAGAGTGTTTTGTTCTAAGACAATCAGTGGCATTGCGGCAGATTTTAGCAGAGAGCAATTTGTCTTGAAGAAGGGTTGGGGTGCCTTCTCCCCATTTGCACAGAGGCACCACGTGGGCTGGTGTCATCCCCGTGACCCCCTGTCTGCACAGCTGAATTGTACTTACCCCTCATATTCTCACTCAGAGCACCTGCCCCTAAAACTTAACTCCCTGTATACTCTGACCTCCTTTCGCAGGACAAGCGGCACAGAAAAATTCATGACCCAGTTGGACTCTGTCAGACTCACTTGGTTATCTCCCACGTTTACCTGGCCACAGCAGGCTCAGATAAATGTGCTGGATGAATAATCAATGTCAACCCAGAAAAGAAAAGATTAGAGGCAACCCAGGAGGATCCTTAAATCTCAAGGGAAACTGGTAGCAACCGAGTCCTCTGGGGCACCGGTGTTTGCCCTCGCTCTGGGCTGCTGGAGGAAGCGTTGCTCTCGCTGCCCCTCTCTGTTCATTGCTGGTCCCCGTCCTCACCAGGCGTTCTCTCTGCTCTCCTGCTGGCCCCTCCCTCGCCATCCGCCAGTCCAGCTCCTCTCCCGGCTCTTTCTAGGATCTCTTGGAGGCAGTTTTTGGGGTTGGAAATGTCTCTTCCCCATCAAGAACTACACATGGGAGGGATAATTATTTATATGTCTCCTTGGAAAGGTGATTGTGGAAGACCTTGGCTGTCTTTTTCCTTTTATGTCCGGGCCTCAAGCAGGCGCAGGAATCCATGGTCCTTCTCTCAAGAGGCTTAGCGTCTCCCGGAGGAGATAGCCTTGTGTTGGAGTATTTGTCACCGAGAGAGAGGAATATGTTCAGGCTGGGAGGTGCAGCGCAAGGAGAGGCAGCTTCTGAGAAGAGGCACTGGCCATGGCTTCCTGGAGGACTTTGATAGAACAGGGAGGTGGCTGTACAAGGGTACATCACAAAGTTTGTGGGGAAATGCCCTTATCTCCCATACCATTTGTCCACAAACTCTTGGCAGTTCTTGTGTCTAAGCCAAGTTGTGGAAGTGGGAGAGCATCATCCCCCAAAGGGGAGCGGGTGTGGCTTCTTTTCCAGTGTCTGTCTTGTCCATCTTTTCTCTCGACTTACTCGTGACTCGGGGCAGCTGCGGTGCAGTGGTCGACGTTCCCCAGCAGGGTCCCCCAGGTGCAGCCACCACCTCCCTCTGTGGAGGCTCACGCGCAGCCATAAGGCTGAGTCCGTTTCAGCAGAGCTTTTGGGCTAAGCTGTGCTAGGAAGAAAGGCCTGGGTGAATCAGGGTGACTGAGGACAGCTGAATGTGTGTGGACACATTCGGAGTCATGGTTGCCTTTCCGCAGCCCCTAGAATACTTCTTGCATGAACTATCTTTTCAACTGGGGTCTCTCCTTGTGCTTTGTGCCCCAGGGACCCTCCGTGGGCCTGGGCACACCTTCAGTTTCTCCCCAGAAGAGGGTTGGGGGGCAGTCTCGACACATCCTATTTAGCCCATGAGGTTTGGGATGCATTTTCCCTTCAGCCATTCCACGTGAATGTTCTCAGGAACTCTCCTTTCCAGAGTCCTGCTACCCAAGCTCCAAAGTGGGTCACGCTGTGCCCTGTGAGCTGTCAGGGAACCAGAGCTGGGCATCGGTCCACAGCCTGCCTGCTTATCAGGGTCAGAGACCCATGGGGGCGGGATGGGCTCTGAAGCAGGTCCCTGTCTTCCTGGCAGGGCGAGGGCCGACCAGCGGATCACCGAGTCTCGCCAAGTGGTGGAGCTGGCGGTGAAGGAGCACAAGGCTGAGATCCTGGCGCTGCAGCAGGCACTAAAGGAGCAGAAACTGAAAGCCGAGAGCCTCTCCGACAAGGTCCGTGCCCAACGCTCTCCTCAGAGGGGCGTGCTCTGGTCCCCTTGGTTCTGAAGGCCATGCTAGACGTCCAGACCATTCACAATGGACATTCTTCATGCCTTCCACTACCTCACTCCACCAAGGTCGCACCATTGGCATCCCCCCCAGGCTTTTGGGGACAGGCCATTCATTGACTTCCTAGTGGCCGCCTGTCCGAGCCTGGAAGTCGGAGGTCATTGAGAAAGTACTCATCCTGTGGCTACACCAAAAGCTCAGCTGCTCTGTGTTCTGGTCCTCAAGCACTGCAGCCGCTTCTCAGGCCTTCACGCCGGAAGCCCATGACCAAACCACGTTCTTTCTGTGTGCAAAGCAACACCCTAATGTGTTTTGGAGATTCTATCTAATCGTTTCGAAAGAGCGTGTAGTCCAGGCCTTGCAGGATGACAGGATGCATTGGCCGGCAGTTCAAAACCTCCACAGTTCTGTAGGAGACAGACTGGGCTTTCTATTCCTGTAAACAGCCAGCCGTCTTGGAAACCCACAGGGGCTCGCCATGAGTCAGCATTGATTCGATGGCAGTGAGGTTTTTGTTGTTGTTCAGTATTACAGATAACAAAAGGGAAGACCAGAGATCTTTGTTTTCTACACACACACACACTAGCAATCTGAATTTTGTGTTTTCTACAATTGTCATTTTTTGATTATAAAGTGTCTGTCTGGGGTCATGGTAGAAGAGACAGAAACCACTGAAGAGAAAGGAGGACCAATTGGCGATCCATCACTAGTGTGACATTGGTGAATGTGTTAGCAGTCTTCTCTCTGCAGTATGTTGTGCATACTCCGACACAATTATGAGAGAACGGTAAGTCAGGAAGTAATGCTACAGAGTCATAGCTGCCCCAATTAAATCTAGAAGATGAAAATGCGAGACTGCCGTTTCTCCGCATGTCCTCCGTCTAGGTCCATACATTTCTGAAGGGCGACAGTGTTTCCATCTCTCAACCCTTCAGCGAATAATCCTGCACGCTTCAACGTATGCCACGTCAAAACGGCAGTTTGGACGTTCTCAAGGGACTCAAATAGCGTGTCTTTTAAATGTCCTTTGCATTTGGGAAACAAAAGCAAGTCTGAAGGGGTCAGGCCTGGGTGTGGGGAGGTCGAGGGAAGGTTTCAAATCCATGCGGTTCTCCTAGGCCGCCCTTGCTCCCCTGGAAGCACTAGCGGACGGCTGGTCACGGTGCGAGAAAATCCCTCAGCACAACTTGCGTGGCCTTCTTCTTACCAGTGCAGCTGTCAAGTTTCTGAAAACTCGTTCATGCTAAATGCTCATGAGGGGTCCTGTGTCCTTGGGAAAAATTTATTAAGCTGGACCCTGGTCAAATCCAACAAACTGTCACCCTCACCTTCTGGGCCGGCCTCTCGGCCTGGATTGACCGAGCTCGGCAGCTCCCCACGGAGACCCCGTTTCGAGGGGACCTGTTAGTTGGCAGGCACCCTGCCAAGACGGAGCCGAGTGCTCGTGGAGAGAACAGTCTGCGGCCATCTGCGATCACAGAGACGCACGGCGTGTTTCATTGGGAATAATCCCGCGCAGAGATGAACTGGAACCTAGCAGCCATACTTCTGACTTTAGTACATTAAAAAAAAAAATTAGGTTCCTTTTGTATACACACATTTTTGTATTTACTTTTAAACCTCATATATCTGGAAGCTTTTCCTGACTTACTGGATATCCTTGGAACATGAGACTTAATAAAAAGCAACTGACTGTTATTTAAAATGTTCAGCTGTAGCTAATCATTGCTCTTCTCTTTGAAATTTAAGCTGCCTTCGATTTGTTTGCCATTATAAATAAGCTGTAATTGACTTATCTTTTTGACTAGCCGTAATTATTTTATATCCATTAACCGAATCCCTGTAAGTAGCATTGTTGGATTCAAAGATACATTTCCCGGAGACTAGCTTAGCATGAATTTTGGTTTTTTAACCCTAAGGAAAGACATCTTTTTTCTCATGTAGAAATAACCCCTCTTGTGTTGAACACAAAGAAGCATCTTTTCTGTGTGGCTGTTACTGGCGCCTTGTGGAGCCAGGTCCTGCTCATCCCTGAAGGCCGTGGGCAGTGCGATGCCATCTGTTGGTCTTCTTCTGACTCTTATCATACATGATCAGTGTATGTGTCTGACTGCGAGCTCCCCGCTCTCTGCCCTCTGAGCCAGTGCCGGTTGCCTGGCACAACTTGGCCATCCACTCATGCTCCAAGCCCCGATGCAGTGCTGTGCACATGGTCAGCACTGAGCATGCGGTGAATTAAATTCAGCCAAGATAAATACATGAGCAGGCGTCCTCTCCAACCTTGTCACAGCTACATGGGGGCCCACCCCTTAGGAATAATTCTGTGCTCATGTCATCACAGGTGGAAGGTGTTTGGATGACACGAGCTTTCATGGTACTGCACATTTTTAAACACGAGTGTTTGTTTTCTGACCTCTAGAACATGACTATTCTTTGCATGCGACGTTTGTGGGTATTTGCGCGTGCCATTAGCAACTAGCACATCTCAACGAGATGCCCTGACCACTGTCTCCCAACGTGCAGCTCAACGACCTGGAAAAGAAGCACGCGATGCTGGAGATGAACGCCCGCAGCCTGCAGCAGAAGCTGGAGACGGAGCGCGAGCTCAAGCAGAGGCTCCTGGAAGAGGTGAGTGGACGGCGGCGCCCGGTTCCTGGAAGCAAGTGGGAGTTTGAATCTGGTGGTCGGGGCGAAATCAGATCTTCCCATAATTTGAAACTGGAATTTTTTTTTAAAAAGAAGGGTAAAGTGGTTGGTTACTTAATGTTGTTTTAGGGTCTTGATCATATCAGATAGTGTTTCATGAAGGCACCGACTCTCCTTTGCATCTCCATCCTGTGTGGCACTTAGTAGCACAGAGGCATGAACATGCGCCAAAGGAAGGCGTATTGAATAGACGGTGAGTGGACCTGGAGCCTGATTTTTCTTTAGCATTCCTGTCCACAAAGAACATTAAGTTGTTTTGTCTCATAGAACATCAATGCTAATTCACTTAACGCACAGGGTTGCATCTTGATGAAATTATGTTGTTGACTACCAAATTTCATAATGACTTTTGATCGTTCAGCTAATTCAGCTTTTAAAAAGTGGCCCTCTGCTTTCGAGATAGGAAATGACAAGCTCAAATCGGTCTCTGGAATCCCATCCTTTCTTAGCCCTGTTCTTGAAATCCTGGACATTGCTGTTTACACGGATGGGCTGCTCTCGCCGCCCCCCACCAAAAAAAAGCCCTATATGGGGAATCACGAGTGTCTAATTAACCTACAAGGGTAAGTGATTTTATAAAGCCAGTCAGTGAGGAGTTGAGGCGAACAAGGTTTTCCGTTTTAACCCAATAAATAGTTCAGGTAGCCAGGATTCTGTTTGTGGTTCACTGACAGTATTTTTTGTTTGTTTCGGCCTTGTCACCCATAAAGCTTGAGACATAATGGTGAAAGAAATGCCATTGCTGTGCTATTCCGTTTGTAAAGAGTTTGTATGAAATGTTTTATAACATGTTAGTTTTTAAAATGTGGCTGGGAAGTTCACCAAAGGTGACACTAAGATCCCCATCACGAGTGCTTTAAAATCCACCTGGCGATCAAAGAGAGAATTATGACCATGTATCGAGTGAATAGACAGTGTCCCCTCTTTAGGCACCTATTGGGAGCAGAAATAACTAGTGACCTCACCTGTCCCATTTTCCTCCGGGAAGAGAGAGTTGGCCCTGACAGCCCTCTACTTTCGCCCAGGGTCACCTGGGGAGTCAGTGACAAACTGCCAGGAATAGAATGCCCGGTCCTATCTAGTCTCCTTGTTCACACTTCTCAACTCCAAGAGAACAGACTGTGCCAGACATCTGGCTGACATTGAGTTTGTAGCAGATTCCAGCAGACAGTTGAAACCATTGTGATATAGAGAAAGATCATGATTATCCCAGATGTCCTTTAGGATGTTTGGTTTGTGTTTGTACTCCCAAACACGTGACCAGAGGTTCTCCCTTGAGTCTCCTTGGGCATAGAGACTTTTCTGTGAGGTCACAAGCCGAGTCTACACTGGTAGGCGTTTTGGGGGTCCTCTAGTCCAAATCCAGGCACGTGAGTCCCTGTTCCTTGTTTCCCTGCCCATGACAGACCCTAATGGTTCTTTGTCCCAAACTGTTTTCCTTGGGCCCCAAATGGCCTCGGCGGTCTCCTGAACTTGGTACTCTTACCACCACCGTGTCCATTGGAGGACGTAGTGCTGCAACCGAAGACCGATTTGTGGATCTGGCCAAGCCAAGCCTAGAGTCTCTTCCCCATCCCTTCTCATGGCTGGGCTTCACTGAAACCTGGTCCCAATACTTAACGATGACTTGGGGCATCCCCCTTTTTTTTGGGCAAGTCTAATTCTTAAAAAGTTCTTTCTTATCTTGAACTGAAACCCACAGCTTGTACACATGAGTTATCACAACTTGTACACATGGGTTATATTAGGATTGGCGCACAATATTGCCTAGATTTGAGTGCTTCAGAATTTTGAAGAGTTAGACATTTTGAACATTAGAGAACAGTCTTTTGTTACCAACCACAGAGATTAATATGGATTAAGAATCCAAATAACTGTGTAATTACCATTTGCTCAGTATGCGCAGGGTAACCTTCTGAGTACTTTACATGAATTGACTCTTGTAGTCTTTGCGGCATTTATATGAGTTATATGATAGTCAATTAGATACCCGCGTGGCCCTCCCATGCCAAAATATCTTCTCTTGCCTAAGTTAAATGTCTCTAGTCTCTCTAAGCTTCAGATGTTCTTTCCTGGTAGGTGTTTCTTTTCAAGGAGAATTTCTCTAAGCCTGTCTGGTCTAATTATCACTGACTACAGTGGAGATCACGCACCCTAAACCTTGTCAAAATCACTTAGGTGGTTGGGAAGTTTTAGGACACCATGGATACCTATCGACCTATCAAATTGCACAACTTTTTGTTTTTTATATCATCAATAGTTGTATAGTTTAATTTGTAGATGGATAGAGAAATGCGCACTTTAATGTGCGCGGGCACCCTAGTCTTGTTGAACTTTCCCTGGTTGGTCGTGAGTCACCTTCCCAGCCCCCTCGGGTTGTTTCACGCCCCAGTTTCATACTCTCACGTCTGCATCCTGCCTTCTAGAGTCCAGGTCCAAGCACACAGGTAAAGCTTTCCAGTTAACACTGACCTGTGAATCAGTCTTCACTTGCTCTCTCTAGGAGGCTTTCTGGGAACCAAGTAAACAGTTTGGGGAAGACATTTTGTAAAACACAAATGCCACTTCACATGTTTGTTTGTGTTTTTTTTTTAGCTATGCTGAATAACCAGCCTGTTTTTCTGGACACCAGTGGACAGTTGAAATGTTTATCCTGAAAATAATATGTTGGGCATGGCTGTCAACAAGCAGATTCTTGTCCCCAGCAGTTGCTCCTCTGCTTGCTTCCTAGTAATTTATGTTGTCCTAAAATAGTGGGAAGAAACGAAAGAGGGTAATTTTGTGGAAGAAATCACTTGTGCTGCAAGGGCCTGACGGCTCTCATTAGGAGGCTTATTCATCATAGCCGGGCTGGGCTTGTTTGCTTGCTGATTTCTCTCTGTACATTTTGGTTTAAACATGCCCAGGTTATGCAACACGGGCAAGTTGATCTTTAGTTACTTCCAGTGTTTTGGCTTATGGAAGGCCCCACATGGGTGGGAGGTTGGTTTTTCCTTCTTTCAAATATTCAACTCACAGACTTCAAAGCCTAAAGTCAGAAGGGCTAGGAAAGGAGGAGGATTAGAAACAGGAAACACAGGGAGAAAGTGGGATAATTGTTGCTGCTGCATTAAGAAGGTTGCAATGAATATGACCCCACAAAATGTGTATAAATTGTTGGACAGAAAACTGATCTTCTGCTATGTGAACATTCACCTAACTCTCTCTCTCATACACACACACACACAGTAAAATCTAAGGTCAGTTAGGACCAAGTAGAATTTGGTATTAAAAGTAATGACCGTCCGGAAAACGTCATCACCAGCTAGAGCAGTGGTTCTCAACCTTCCTCATGCCGCGACCCTTTCATACAGTTCCTCATGTGGTGGTGACCCCCCCCAACCATACAATTATTTTCGTTGCTACTTCGTCACTGTCATTTTGCTACTGTGATGAATCGGGCGACCCCTGTGAAAGGGTCGTTCGACCCCCCCAAAGGGTCACGACACACTGGTTGAGAACCGCTGATCTCGAAAGGAGCCATTAGTGGGAGGCACTTGAGACCCCTGAGTGGATAAGGGTGGTGGCAGCAGTCCTGAGACCATGGGATCGAGCGGTGGGCTTCTCAGCCACAGAACGAGTAAAGGTGAATGGTTGGGGGCAGGCAGCTGGTTGCAGAGTCGGGTACCCTTTGGGGTGCTAAAGACGTTACCTCACACTTGGCTGAAAGGAGGAGAATCAGAGAGAGAGAGAGAGAGAAACGTACCCACTAGATGACGAAGAGGAGGCACCGTGGACAAAATAAGGCACCGTATCTGTAACCACTGGTAACCCTTTCACGTCTCTAATACACCCCATGATTGTGAAGATGGTAATGAAGATCCTAGGCGACAGCCATTGAAAAGATGGGATGGGGAAGGCAGGGGGAAGATGAAGAGAGAGCACCTGAACTAGGTAAAGGCAAGAAAGAGAAAGTTTTAGTCAGCACCTACTGTGTGCTGGATGCCGTGCCAAACACGTTAACCTCTGAAGGTGGTGGTGTACCCACCCTGAGAAGAGGCCACGAATTCTGGGCCATCCGCCGAACTGCCTGTAGTCATATGACTGACGGTTCCAGTCAGCGTCTGACCCTGCTGAGACGCCATAGTACCAGTGCCTTCCACGGCATCACGGTGCCTCGGCGCATCTGCGTCTCTCCAATGGAGACGGGAGCACAGAGGGAGAGAAGCACAGTTGGTCAGCTTGTTCTGAGGTCACCCGGGGGCCTCCTCGTGCTGGGGCGGAGGACCGGGGGCTCTGCCACTGCCTTTTGTTGTTGAGCGAGTACGCCCCAGCGCGTGCATCACCTCAACAGTGTGTGCATTGAGCACAACACCCTCTGAGTTATGCATCCGTTCACACTCCTCCTCCTCGTCCTTCCCTGTGCCCTCTGGCTCCTGTCGAATCCTCCGAGTTGGTGGTGTCAGTTTGCTCCCAGATGCAGAGTTCTTCATTTGCGAAGCTAAACTGTTTGGTTTTCAGAAGATTTCAGGGGATAACTTTGGTTTAAGATTTAAATATATATATTTTTAATTTAAAAATATTTAAATATTTAAAGAAACTACTACTCTGAGCAGTCGGTTCAGGGGTTCAGCCAGTCTCCCTGACTCCAGAAAGTCTACATTCCATGAGGATTTGAAATTCTGTTCTACATTTGATTAGGATTCCCTCTCACCTCTCCACCCCACCCGCCAACAGTTTTGTCGGCATATAATTCACCTATCACACAATTCAGTCGTCCGATCTGATCAGAATCCTTGTACAGAAGCTTTGCTGGGTATGTTCAGTGACCATCGCTGGGCGCCACCCAGCGATGCAGGTCCCATAACAAAGGTGGCAGTTGTTGACGGGGCAGAGGCAAAATAACCACATATTTTATATTTTCCTCCTACCTCTGAATCCTCCCTGACCTTTGTAGCAAAATGACCTTATGTGGCCACTGACACATTTGCATTGTTCCTTCTTTAAAAAAAATGTATTTTATTTTTTTTGATTGGAATGAAAATAGATACACAAAGTCCTCACTTATCAACATGGTTATATAACACACTCATCAACGGGGGTCCTTCTGTATATACTGATCCACTGAGGATCGTGACCCAGCCCCATTAACACACTCCTCTCATTTCACACTTTGGTGTTTGTTAATGCCCAGCGTCCGTGTTTACTGTGCAGCAGAGTTGGGTGGCAGGCATTTTACTGCTGTTGGGTTACAAGGTAGTGGATAAGTGGGGAGTACATGCACAGGAGAACCTGTGCATCTCAGCAATTGCTGCACGTCTAATTTGGGGACATTGATCCCATTCTTTACATTGCAGTTGCTATCCTTTCCCAAATTGCCCTCCACACGAACATAAGCTAAGTTCCTGGAAGCAAAATCCCTCTTCCCACCTCCCCCTACCCTACCCCTCATAGCCACAAGTCACCTTTGGTATTAGCTGGCTTTGTATAAGGGAGCTCCTGCCCTGTTTGTCCGGCTGCGACTGGCTGACTGGGCTCATCACAGTGCTTTCCTTTCATCCGTCTTTTCTGGGTTTACTGACTGGCGCCTCACTTGTAGTGGAGTGGGGCTCCTGCCGTGGCCTCTTGGGTACCTCCCTCCTGTTGTTCTTCAGCTGCTCTCTGTCCTTGAGGCTGTCTGCAGAGGGCCCTGGTCACCAGGGAATAATTGACCTATGGGCAGACTATGACCTGGGGATTGGAGGAATCCAAGTCCATTGGCACCGTGATGGCTGGCTGCCTGCTCTTTGGAAACAGAAGCCTTCTCGCAAAGAGCCAAGAAACCAGGGTCTTGGGTCGCTTTGCCCTATTTTCTGATTGACTTTTGCTGTAACACTTGGAGTGAGATTTTTAGCATAAGACTATTAATATACTAAATTGAAACCTTTTCTTGGTTTCCTGCCATTTGCATGGACTCTTATGAAACTGGTGATGCAGCAGGTTAAATGTGGGGCTGCTAACTTCAGGGTCAGTGGTTCAAGTCCACCAACTGACCCATGGAAGAAAGATGAGGCAGTCTGCCCCTGTAAAGATTCAGAGTCTTGGCAATCCTGGGGGGGGCAGTTCCACTCAGCTCTGTAGGGTCACCCTGGAGTCTATTGTGACTCGCCAGCAGCGAGTGTTGGTTTTGTACCAATTCTGGGATATTCCTCCTCCCCACGTCTGCTGAGATGATGATGCTTTGTGCACTTGTTGGGGCCTCGCCCGGTAGGGTACATATTAAATTGGAGGTGTTCTAATTCACCTTCTGCTCCCCACACTGCCTGCTGGAAGGGAATCTCCCATAACAACAATTGAGCTCTTAAAACCACAAGTAAGGTCACATCGCTGGACCGTTGCCATGGTACTAACTCACCCTGTTTTCGAGGTCAACCCAGATGGCTCATTCTTTTAAGTACCAAAGCATCCTTAATTACAGTGCAGACCAAGAGAGCAGAGCCCTCCCTACCCAGCCCAGACTCCCTGCCGCTTGGGCACCCTGTGACTTGCTGGCTTTCCGATGTCGATGCCCGTGCTTTCCCACCACTCCGGCGTCACTTCGGAATAGAAGGCATTCCGTGGTTCTAGAACGAAATGATTTCCAAAACCGCAGTTGGGGTGCCATGACTGGAATTTGTTGGGGAGTAGGAACGTGGGAGATGAGTTGTGTTGCGTGTGGTACTAAGCCGTGCTCGGCCCTCCTCCCCTCCAGCAAGCCAAACTGCAGCAGCAGATGGACCTGCAAAAGAATCACATTTTCCGCCTGACTCAAGGATTGCAGGAGGCTCTTGATCGGGCTGACCTGCTGAAGACAGAGAGGAGTGACCTGGAGTTTCAACTGGAAAACATCCAGGTGAGGACCAGCCAAGGGGGAGGCCACCGCCCGAGAAGCGCCTGCAGAGAGCACGTGGCCGCTGGTAGCTGTGTCGGGGAATCACCCAGCTCTCTAGTACACTGATTAGCTGTCGGGAATGCTTCTGCCTCTCCCGAATGTTTCATTGTAACATTTTCCAAACATTTAGAGACACTAGAGGATTTCTTTCTACAGTAACTACCACCTAGATTTTACAATTGACCATTTGTTCTTTTGTGTGTGTGTGTGTGTGTGTGTGTGTGTGTGTGTGTGAGAGAGAGAGAGAGAGAGAGAGAGAGAGATAGATTGACGGACTCTGAAAGGACTCCAAAAGGCTCGTAGAGAACTCTCATTCTCTTACTATACACCCCTTTCAAGCTCACTCAGAGTACCCAGCCGATTCTTCACGGATAAGCTGGTGGCGCGGTTTATGTTCTTCTAAGTTGTGTGGCTGCCCGTGCCACCTTTTTCCAAGTGTTTCCACCAGCAGTCACCGCCCTCTCAGCTTCTCATCTCACCCTTCCAGATGAAGCTGTCCGCTTCGTCACCCTGCTTGCTGAGCACACTGCTCAGAATGTTACCTATTTGGCTAACTTATTGTCTGGTTCAGAGCAGACTGCCGGGAGAAGTTTGGGTTTGAAGTCTGTTCGAAGATTATCTCAGGGTGCTCGTTTCAGGTTGTCATCCAGCCTCAATGGCTCCAGAGGGTCTGGATTCCATTGAGAATTTACCCTTCTGTACTGAATTTTTTTTTTTTTGCTTTGTTTTCTCATCTGTCTATCCCTTGGCCACCCCATCACATGAGCAAGAAGAGCGGCAGTAAATAAACAGATACCGACTCGGTGTCATTTGTGTGGGACTGAAAGTACCAAATTTAAAAGCAGATATCTTTCTGGGTCTGAGCCTGTTTTCTTTGCATGGATTTTAGGTTCTCTATTCCCACGAAAAGGTGAAAATGGAAGGCACTATTTCACAACAAACCAAGCTCATCGACTTTCTGCAAGCCAAAATGGACCAGCCTGCTAAAAAGAAAAAGGTGGGTCAAAGCGTTTGAAAAGGGGGCACTGCCAGGTCCCCTCAATCAATAGTTCCACAGACTTCCACTAGGATAGGCAGTCCTGGGGACAGAGAGGGCAGCCTTGGCCGGAGAACAGGTTTGGGGATTATTAGAGTTGCCCTTACAAAGGATGCATGCGCCATCCATTGAGCCGTGTGACAAACGGCTTCAAGTTCACGGCCTTCACCACTGCAGGGTCTTCCTGTTACAAAGCCATCTTTCCCCCCCTTTACTAGTTGCAGAGCTGGGGTGGTATGCAGAGAAAAAGCTCATTCACTGGTCACGTGTTTGCGGAGTAGGTGGTGTGGAGGGGTCCCGGCGGGGTTAGCAGGTCCTGGCTCCAGTCTCTGGAGGACGCTCCGGCTGCATGCACGGAGCTCAGGGCTTTGGAAATCTGGCCCTGTCCCAATGGTTAGCTAAGAAGGTGACTGGTGCCCAGGACAAGAAGCAAGCTGTCTGCCGTGGCTGGCTGGCTCACTGGACCCTTCATGGGGTATGCACCACCCCATTTAGAGCGTAGCAGGCATACACTCGGGGGCTGCGGGGGGTAGGGATGGGGGGGGACTTGTATTGCTGAAGGCTGCTTTCAATAAGCTCTGTGCAAGCCTGCTGCCCATCTAGCCCCGTGCCCTCTGTGTAGAAAGTGCTTGGAGGAGTGTGCCTCTTCCTTCCAGAGGTGTGCCCGCCCCGGGGGAGCAGTGGCCCCAGTTTCACAAGGCAGGCCTCGGATGACTGGGATTACCCAGGTGGCCCTCTTAGTCCCCTGCTGTATGTTCTGAGCGGGCCAGTACCGTGTTCAAGAACAGCCTACTCCGGGGGGGTGGGGGGGTTTTGCTTGCTGACGTGTGAGCCGTGTGTACATGTGCTTATGACCATGTAATCTTTTGTTTTTACTTTAGCAGCAGGCTGTTCTGGGCTTATCTCACTTGATCTGTTTAAGAGTGTTTGTTTTCTTGTTCTTTTTAAGTGACAAAAAAAATAGGTTTTTTAAGTTGCATAATTTTGTGTTTTTATTTTTCCCACGTATAGGGACTGTTTCCACTCATATATATTTTAGAAGTATGCCCCATTGTTCAGGCATCATTTCAATATTACATTAAAAAATTTTTTAAAATTTACTTGGCACGTCATTTTTATTTCTTTTCTTCTTCTTTTTTTTTCTGTTGGCTTGATTTTTCCACATCATTTTTTAAAACCCTCATCTCCGCGTCTTGCGATTCCGCACCATGAGGCCAGGGCACAGCCAGGGTGGCTCTGAGCCGTTGCTCCTGCATCTGTCCACCACCTCCATTTACTGAGACGCGGGATGGTCAGGATGGGCCTCTCCCAGCCGGAGAGCTCTCAAAGAAGAGGCGGTGGTGATGCGAGCGTCTCTTCTCCTCCCACCCCCAGCCCCCCTTTGATGAACACCTCCACACCCCTCTTTTGTTTCAGCCAGCTGGAACGGGCTATGGCTCGGCCTAACCTTCCCTCCCCTTCACATGCCATTTTTACTAAAAACCCTTGCAGTGAGTATGCGCCTGGCCTCAGCCGAGTCGGAGCCCATTTGCCGGTCTGACGTGCCAGTCTCCAGGAGTTAGGAGATATCTCTGTTTCCATTGCTAGGGTTTATTTAGTCGACGGAAAGAGGACCCTGCTTTACCCACACAGGTTCCTCTGCAGTACAACGAGCTGAAGGTGGCCCTGGAGAAGGAGAAGGCTCGGTGTGCTGAGCTTGAGGAAGCCCTCCAGAAGACCCGCATTGAGCTCCGGTCGGCCCGGGAGGAAGGTAGGGCTGCTCCCCACCCACCAGCTCAGGGCCAGAGAGAGGCCGGGGTCTCCCTCCGTGAGGCCGGTCCAGGCAAACTCAGCATCTGGGCTTGTGACCCACAGCTCTCAGTCCGGGCGTCTGAATCTGCAAACCCGATGGCATCCTTGGCATTGCCTGTTAGGTGTGACAGGAGGCCCTTCTGGCCTCGGGTCTTTAAAAGGCAGCCCAGGGGCATCCTCCTGGCCTGAGTCCCTAGGTGACCCCGCTAACTGGCAGGCGTTGTACTGGTCTCTCTGCAGCTGCCCACCGAAAAGCCACTGACCACCCGCACCCATCCACGCCAGCGACCGCCAGGCAGCAGATTGCAATGTCTGCCATTGTGCGGTCCCCTGAGCACCAGCCCAGTGCCATGAGCCTGCTCGCCCCGCCCTCCAGCCGTAGAAAAGAGTCTTCGACTCCTGAAGGTACGTAGGGTGCCCTGTAGGGTGGCAAGGGCACGCTTGAAAAGCAAGGGTGCACTAAAAGGAAATTGACACAGAGGGAGGGGCCAGTTGATACAAAGGAGGGGCTCTAACCTTCCCTCCCCAAGCCCCAGCCTCCTTGCACACTCAGAATCCCCATCACTCTGGACTCTGCTCTCCCAGAGAGCATTTCTACATTGTATCCATGCTGTGTGACTCTCCAGCTCTGGTATATAATCCTGGTATGCATGGCGGTGCTTTTCTGGAAGGTCATGGGCAGTGCTGAATCAGGCATAGACTGAACCATTGCTCCTAGGAGAATAAGGAACGACTTCCCCATGTTCGCTGAGAGATAGAATGTAAAGATCGTGGCCTTTGTCTATGGATTTTTGAAGGCCCTTGTTCACTGATCAGTACACTACCTTATTTTCTGTGTTTCTAAGTCTAGACGCCTTGTTTCGAGTATGTTGCTGACTCATTAACATCGAGCTCATGCCAACAGCACTCTGACTTGTGCCCGAGTGAAGCTCATCTCACACGTCATCTTTCGGCTGGGAGGCACCGAGCCTCTCACCCTAAGGGGCGCTAGCCAGCACTTCGGTGCTGCGCGTGGGTTTTGGTTTAAACTGTGAAACCACCAACCAAAAGCACAACAGTGTAGAAGATGTGAGAGCAAATAGACTGAGGGGATGATGCTGGTTTCCAGCCCGAGCCCCGGGTCCCACCTCGGCTGGAGACCTGCACACCCAGGGCTCACGTCTTTTACGGCCCCAGGCCTGTCTGGGGATGACCCGGAACCTGCCCTGAGGTTCATTCTGGAGACAGGTTTTAGCAAGTAGGCGGGTTCGTGAATACGGAATCAACCAATAATGAGGATCGAATATACTTTTTACAAGTATGAGAAATTATATCTTCACGTGGGCACCTCCCAAAATTCATGTGAAGGATCCCATGCCGATTTTCACACACTTTTGAAGCTCCCCTCAGGTTTTTCAGCCCCGGTTATCTGCAGGTAGAACCTTATGAAGGTTTTCCTTTCTGAGAGAGGCAGAACAGCGCAGTGTGCCCTGTAAGATAGCCTCTCTTTTCATTTGAATGTTTCTTTGGAGTCTTTCCTATCAGCACACATAGATCTTCCTTGTTCCCTTGAAGGGCCATTCCCTTGTGTCAACAGACAGGGGGTTGGGGGGGGGGGTAGGAGGACATTTAGACTGTTTCCATTTCCTTGTGACGAGAAACGCCCTGCACTTTGCATTGGGGTGGTTGCTGGGTTCAAGGTTAGGTGACTTTAGAGTGCTGGTAGTTTGTGCCCGTTTCTATTCCTACCTTAGCAGAACGTTTTCGGGGCACCTCTGTGCGACAGCTAGCACGTCTCGGTGCTTTGTTCATTTTGGATGCCTGAATAGTATTTCCTTTTGTGGACAGGCCATGTGTTATGGATGAACTCACTTGTGGATGGCGTCCATGAATAATGTTGTTATAAACAATTGTGTCCAAGTGTAGGGATAAACATTTTTCATTCTCAGGAGTGGAATTGGAGGAACGGCCGAACTCTTTCCACCGGGGCTGTTGACCGTGTTACGTTCCCGCCAGCACTGGATGAGGGTCCTGGTGTCTGAGCAGCCCTGCCAACACTTACTTTCATTTGGCCGTCCAAATAGGTGTGAAGCGGGATCTTGTTGTGAGTTGGATTTGCGTTGTCCTAGGATTAACGGCGCCGAGTGTCTTTGCTTCTGCCCAGTGGCCACGTGTCTGCAGTGTAGGCAAAGTGTCTGTTCAAGAATTTTGCCCAATATTTGGTTGGCTTGACGGAGGCTTTTTTGGTTTGCTTTTTTAAATATATACTGACTACAAGTCCCTTCAAAGCAGTGGTTCTCAGCCTTCCTAATGCCGTGACCCTTTAATACAGTTCCTCTTGTTGTGGAGACCCTCCTCCTCACAACCATAAAATTATTTTGGTGGCTACTTCATCACTGTCATTTTGCTACTTTGATGAATGAGGCGACACCCAAAGGGGTCGTGACCCACAGGTTGAGAACCGTTGCTTTAAAGAGTCATAATTTGTAAAGATTTCCTCCCATCTTGTAGGCCATCGTTGTGCTTGCTCAGTGGCATCATTTGGACTGGGGGGTGGCACCCTTCAGGGGAACGACGGGGCTGCCCCTGTAAAGATGTACTGTCCATATAGGGGTGCTATGGGTCAGAGGTGACTTGGCGGCAGTGGGTTTAGGATGTTTGGGATTTTTTGGTGGTGGTCTTGGTGTGAATGGGTTTTCTAGAAATGCTTGTGCCACGGTGCTTATGTGTTCTACTGCCGATCGAAGGTTCTGAGGCAGGGACCTCCAGCCCCTCGGAGGGGCAAAGACGAGGCAGGCTGCCTCTGGAACGATTTCCAGCCTTAGAAGCCCCAGGGGCCAGTCGCACTCTGTCCCCACAGGGCTGCCCCGTTGGAGTTGACTGACAGTCGTGGTCACGACACGGTGTCTTTTCTGCAGAATTCAGCCGGCGTCTTAAGGAGCGCATGCACCACAACATCCCTCACCGCTTCAACGTCGGGCTGAACATGCGAGCCACCAAGTGCGCCGTGTGTCTGGATACCGTGCACTTCGGACGCCAGGCATCCAAATGTCTCGGTGAGAACAGCGCCCGAGTGCCTGCACGTCCCCGCAGAGAAGCCTGGCGGTGGGTGGGGTGTGTGTGTGCAGCTTTTCCTCCCCTTTGCCCAGCGCAGCTGCTCTCAGGCTCGGCAAGTGCAGCAGGAGGACTCTATTTTTTCCCTGGAAAAGGAGCGAGTTTTGGCTTGTCCTCAGCTCCCTACTGCAACCCACTGAGCAAAAGCACCTTGGGAAGCTGGGCTCCTTTCCAACCTCCTCCTGGTCAAGGTGGCCTCACCCCACTCTGAGGCTGGCTGCTGGTGCCAATGGCCCTGCTCCCTAGTGTCCTTTAAACACCTGTTTATGGGCAACCAGGTGGAGCGCTCCTGATGCCCACTCGGCCCCTCTCTGTCCGAGGCTGGCTGGAGACGCCTTGAGGGGGGCTGGCAGAGGAAGAGAGAGACCCAGGATGGGCTGGGCAAGGGTTCAGGTCACTCACTGCTTCTCCCCAGAGTGCCAGGTGATGTGTCACCCTAAGTGCTCCACGTGCTTGCCTGCCACCTGCGGCCTGCCCGCCGAGTACGCCACACACTTCACTGAGGCCTTCTGCCGGGACAAGATGAATTCTCCGGGGCTCCAGACCAAGGAGCCCAGCAGCAGCCTGCACCTGGAGGGCTGGATGAAGGTGCCCAGGTAGGGCCGGAGGGCAGCCAGGGCGGGGCAGGCGCTGGCCCAGGGCTCCCCCGTGCTGCCTGGGGACCCAGCTCTCCTAGGATTCCCTCTCCGGCCCAGCCCACCCTCTTCGGACTCCTCCGAGGTCCAACAGTTTCCTTTTGGATCTTGATTTTCCCAGGAATAATAAGCGAGGACAGCAAGGCTGGGACAGAAAGTACATTGTCCTGGAGGGATCCAAAGTCCTAATTTATGACAACGAAGCCCGAGAAGGTAAATGGACGAGGCAGGGGTGTTTCTGTGCACCTGGTCAACCCAGGTCTCTGAGTGCACTGGGTGTTGGAGGCCATCGTTTCTGTTTCTTTCTCTCTCTTTTTTTTTGAAAGCCTTCTAATGGGTCTCCCATTTTTGAAAACTAAAACCCCAATGACTTTTTCTAAAGGTTATTGGTCCGATACTCACACCTATAGGTCTCCCCTCTGAGGAACCTGCAGGGTGCTGCCCTGAAGAGTCTACCTGCTAATACACCTTCCGAGAACTTCTGCCTCAGTCAGCTAACCCATAAATCCGCACCGCCGTCAGACAGTTGACTGTGCTGCTCATCTGACGCACTTTATTTTTCTTTATCTTCCCTCCCCGCCCTCTCTGCGCACCTCTCTCCCCTCTCTGCTCTCCCGTGCCCCGTCACGTGCGCACTCTTTCTCCTCCACTCCTGCCCCCCCTGCGCCCCTCTCTCTCTCTCTCGCTCTCGCTCTCGCTCTCTCTGGTCTCCCCTTGTTCTTGTTCCCGTTCTTTGGTTTTTCTTTCTGCCCTTCCTCTTTGCACCAAGCTGGACAGAGGCCGGTGGAAGAATTTGAGCTGTGCCTTCCCGACGGGGACGTGTCTATTCATGGTGCCGTTGGTGCTTCTGAACTCGCAAATACAGCCAAAGCAGGTGAGGCAGGGCCTGCAGGCGGGCTGGTCCGAGGATGTAGGAGGGCGAGGGTGGCCCCGGCGTCTGAGTCTTGTTAGGGGTGGTGGCTGTAGGTCTCAGATTCTGCATCTCAGCTATCTAAGGACCATCCTTCACAGTGGCAGTGGTGGGAACCCTCCTGGCCTGTGTCCTCTGTAACCGTCTTAGAGGCCCCTGCATGTTGCTCTCTCTGCGACCTACATGTCCACCCCCCCACTCCCACCCCCACCCCATGCTGTGCCCTCTTTGGCCCTCCTAGCGCTCCCTCATCTGCTGTGCTCTCTGTGACTCTCCTAGATGTCCCGTACATACTGAAGATGGAGTCCCACCCACACACCACCTGCTGGCCCGGGAGAACCCTCTACTTGCTAGCGCCCAGCTTCCCCGACAAGCAGCGCTGGGTCACTGCCTTGGAATCAGTGGTGGCAGGTGGGAGAGTGTCTAGGGAGAAAGCAGAGGCCGATGCTGTGAGTATAACTGTGGGCATGGGAGCTGGGGTTTGCAGAGCAGGGTCTGGCCTAGTGATTGTGTGTTGGTAGGCACAGTGCCCACCGGGGCCCCTTGTCTGAGGGCTGACGGCTCAATGCTGTGCTATGAAGGGGTTTTGAGGTGAGGTGGGGCCAAGTCCCCCCTCAGCAGCATCGAGTACAGGTACCGGAGGCAGTCTCTGGGGTACAATAGTACATGCACTTAAAAGGAATCCTCTTGTGTGCGTGCATGCGTGAGGTCATGTGGGCGAAGTTTGAGACCCAAGCACATTGGCCCTGAGGCTCCATTTAAAGGCTGCCAGGGACCGTGACCCCTCGACGACACTCCACTGCCTCTCCTCCCTCGGCCGTGGTTTGTTCTCTGCAGGAGGCTTAAGGACCTCTTTACTTTAAGGTGTTAGAGATATAGGTATGACTTGATTAGCATCCCTCCGCCCAGACGTCCCTGGTACAGATAGAACTCACCAGACGCCTCTCTGAAAACACTTGGCTCCTCATAAGCTCTCGGGTGTTAGTGGTCAGAACATCCTATCCCAGGAGAGGAGTGTCTCTCAGTGGGTAGATTGTGCAGTCCACGTGTGAGCCTCCTACTGAAGCCCCTGTTACTGTGTACAACAGGCCCGGGGCTGCGTTCCCGCCGAGCTGCTGCCCGCATGGGTTCAGGTAAAGAGACCGAGAGCTTTGCTGGGCCTCTGTAGAGGCCGTGCTGAGCCCCGCTGCAGCCTCAGGGGAAGGAGCCTTCCCTGTGCCTTATTAACTCTCTGCAGGGCAATCTGTGTGAGCTGCCGCCCATTCCCAGCCAGGACTGGCTGTGTCTGCTCCTTCACTTACTCCTGTGTCCACGTGGGGTGATAGCTCCCGTGCTAATTAACACCTGCCCCCAGCGATTCCAGTCACCCTCACATCTTGCCCTGTAGAGCTCAGGTCGAGAGGCAGACCAAGCCAAGAGCAGATGTGTGTTTCCGAGTATGTGCACAAGGGCCTTGCCTTTCTTCCTGGCGTGAAACTTCTCTCAGTTCGTGATCTTTCTCTTTGGAGGTATACGTCATGAGCGGTGCCACCTGACCTTGGTTCTCTCTCTCTCTCTCTCTCTTTCCCCATCTGTCTCTCCCTCCCTCCCTCCCTCTATGAAAACAGAAATTACTTGGAAATTCACTGCTAAAGTTGGAGGGTGATGACCGGCTTGACATGAACTGCACGCTGCCCTTCAGCGACCAGGTGAGGTGGGCCCGGCACTGCCAGCCAGTGTTGGGCCAGAGCCACCGTCATGGGCTTTGTGGCTTGGCTGCCCCATGGGGTATGTCTGGTGACATGGCTGTGCTTATGGTCTCCCTGTGGATTTCTGCCCCTGCAGGTGGTGTTGGTGGGGACTGAGGAAGGACTGTATGCACTGAATGTCTTGAAAAACTCCCTGACCCATGTCCCGGGCATTGGAGCTGTCTTCCAGATTTATATCATCAAGGACCTGGAGAAGCTCCTCATGATAGCAGGTGTGAGGCCAAGAGCTCTCTCTGCACCTTGGTCAGGAAGGAGTGTCAATCTAAAATGAGTGGAATCAGTTTTGTGCTTCATACAAGGAAGACCCTTGTGGTCACCCAAAGGGCTCTGTGCTCTGGAGTTATCAGGGCGCCCCCCCCCCTGGAGGCAGGCAGCATCCCAGCAGGCAGGGAGGAGGAAGGGCAGAAGAAAGGGAAGTTCCCCGTGTCTGTCCGACTGTGACCAGATGGACAGGTTGGGCTCCACCCGTACACTACAAATTCAGATGGACACGAACCATCTAACTACCACACACAGTTAGCTGCCACCCTGTTCACAGTCAGGCTTTACCAGTTGCCCTGCCCCCCAGGCCTCCCCAGGGTATTTTCCTGTGGATTCCTTGTACAGCCCAGGGACACGCATTGTGTGTGGTTGTCAGGTCTCTGGCCCTTTCACTTTGGGTTCTTTCCTCAGCCTTGCCTGATCTGTCACGACACTGATATACTTGAGGAGTGCACAGCTGTTATGTGTGTCCCCTGCCCCCTCGCCTTGTCCTAGCGCAATCTCTCTTCCCTTTGTCTGGGAGGAAGTGCGCTATGAACGTGCAGCTGACAGTCCACAGTCCTTGATTTTATATCCCCGACTCTTGAACGGAAAGGCAAGTGCTGATGTTTCAGATCTAAAACTTGGACCCCAAACACAGGACACCTGTGGAAGCCCAGTCCACCAGAGTGGCATCCAGTGGCTGTCGTTTGGGAAGGCACCCTCCCGTGCCCTCGCCTCTCGGCTTCACGCTGACAGGGGCGCTGCCCTCTTCCCTCCAGGGGAAGAACGGGCCCTGTGCCTCGTGGATGTGAAGAAAGTGAAGCAGTCTCTAGCACAGTCGCACCTTCCCGCCCAGCCAGACATCTCGCCCAGCGTTTTCGAAGCCGTCAAGGGCTGCCACTTGTTCGCTGCTGGCAAGGTAAACCTCCCAGGACCTCCACGGCCCCGTGCGCGTGAAATCCGCACTGCTTCGCTTCCCACGGCGCTTGTGATTTGGCCTGGAAAATTGCATGTCTTCAAACTGGGTCAAATTTGTACTGCTTCCTGTGGGCACCTGAAATACTGTGTGCAGCCGTGACATTTGCTCAGGCCGGGGCGCTACAGGAATTGCGTGTCTGAGAGGAGAAGCGGGGCTGAAATGAACACAGCTGAAAAGATGACCCAGGGTTTTTTTAAAGAGTGTGCTCATTTGTCTGACATCCTTTCTGAGATCAGGGAGCCCTGGAACTGTATCGGATAGAAGGATGTTTTATTAATTCTAATCTGCTGCAGCATTTGCATAGCAGTGATTTATTGAGAACTCCGGGTAATGCTTGGGTAATTTCCAGCTGTCTCTGATCCAGCACCAGGGTGAGGGACAGGCTTTCTCTCTGTTAGCGCTGGGGAGAGGCCCCTGTCTCCTTTCAGCATCTGCAGACGTCCATGTGTACTGTGGGTCTACCAGGGTCTCAGACAGGGACTGCAGGTCCACAGGATACACTTCACCGGTGCCTCTTCTCTGTTGGTGGTGGTAGGTTCCTCTGCACTAATCTCATGTAAACTCCAAGGTGTTGCAAGCCCCACCCCAGGGAAACTCTCCTTACATCAGACCCGGCCTTCCTAGATGGGGTTAGGTGTGCTGTGCCCTACGCTTAATCCTTTTACGACCGTTATAGCCGATGACATCATTGGGCATTGTTACATTGTATCATTTTGTAACTGGCAAACCACTGTCAGTCATGGTGGTGTTAGGTGGGTCTCTTAAGCCATCTCTGGATCCCCGTGAAAGACGCTTGTTCTAAGGCTGCTCCCAACCAGGGGTGGTCCTGTCCCCCAGGGGGCACTGGGCAACATCTGGAGACATTTTTGGTTTCACAAGTAGGGGGTTGGCACTATAGCCATCTACTGTGTAGAGAGAGGCCAGAGATGCTGCTCAGCGTCCCTCACGGCACATGACAGCCTCTGTCCCCAAACTAGACACCCCACCACCATTACTGAAAAGATTAATCTGAGCTCCCGTAGAAGAATCCCCATCAAAAAGGGGAAAGAACAGACTTCGAAATCATTGTGGAATACAGAGCTGGATAAACCCCTGAACGAATGCCCTGGATCATCTTTAAGGCCGAAACCGGAGGCTTTTGAACACCAGACAGTGGAAGAGTCCACTTGGTGGAGAATGTCTGCCTCGAGCCTTGCGCTCTTGTAGACCTGTCTCTGTGGGGGTCACGTTCACTGCAGCACCTCAGAGGGTCAGAGAGGAACCTGCAGGGGGTTTGAGGCCATGGTCCCGGGGGTGGGGGGAACCTCTCCGAAAAGGAGGGTGCGGGTGATCGCCCAGCTCAGAGAACATAGTGGACGTCATGGGTAGAGACTATTGATGCAGTACAGGTTCTGCGGGAAATGTTTCCAACCCAAACAATGAATCACATAAATTCTAGCTGGACCGATTAGTCGCTCCAGCACGTGAGTGGTGCTGCCACCGAGAAACTACTCTAAGCTGGTGTACTTTCCCAGTTTTTGGGTTGAGGCAGCATGTGCACTAGTGGCCCCTCTAACTTTCCATTTCTCCCGCTTCCCCCGCCCCGGTTGCTTCTTAGATTGAGAGTGGACTCTGCATATGTGCAGCCATGCCCAGCAAAGTGGTCATACTCCGTTACAACGAGAATCTCAGCAAGTATTGCATCCGGAAGGTACGGCCCGGAGGGGCGTGGCCCAGCCTCTCCCACGCTGCTGGGTTTGGAAAGCTGGCTGTCTCCGGGGAACAGCCTGGAGCCAGGAGTCAGGGCTGTCAGTTCTCTGTCTCCTTAGAGAGGGGGACCCTCCTCCTCCCTGGGGGAGCCTCCATTGCTGCCTGTAGCTGGAGCTTCCAGTTCATTTTTCTCCCGTTCATTGTCCAGTGGCAAAACCAGTCAATGAGCATTTGAGGAAGCTGGTGTGTGAGAGACAGAGAGAAGGAAAGCGTTCTCTCTGAAAGCCAGCAGTCCCCAGTGACACGCATCGGGCTCTCTCAGGGCGCAGAGGTTCCTTCCTATCGATAACCTCGTGGGGAAGCCAGGGCCACTTGGTTTGATGGGTAATGAGGCAGCTCACAGTGTGGCTGAGTGCAGGTTAGCGTGTTGGGTTTGCCTAACGTCCTTGGGAAGCCTCTGTTCCCTAGGTTGAGAACGCTGCACCTGTCGTCAGCCAAACTGACTGTCGAGGTGTTTTCGTGCAGAGAAATGAGGGTGGACACATAGGGCCATTCTCAGTCGCACCAACTCTGTGGCTGTGTCGATTCTGACTCATCAGATCCAGTAGAGCTGTCCCTGGAAGGTTGCCACGGTTGTCTGTCTTTACCGCCGACTGCTGCCTCTTGCTCTCGTAGAGCAGCCGACGGGTTTGAACTGCTGACATGTTGGTTATCAACCAAGTAACTTAACCCCTGCCCCACCAGGCTTCTTTATTAGCAGTTGAGTTAAAGCGCCATCTCTGGGCAGGATGTGCTGTTTGTGTTTGTGTTTTGATCGAGTGCCTCCTGGGAGCAGAGACTCCGCCGCCTGTCATCATATAGACGCTGTTCCCGAGGGCAGTCCCCGCTGCTCAGTTCAGGGCGACTGAGGCACAGGGAGACCTCAAGTTCCAACGTGGAAACCCAAGCTGAACTTGGACTTTCTTTACCATTTAGCTACGTCATGCAGCCTGTTTCCTCATACTTAGTGCTTGATCAGTAGATATTGTATGGTATGGCTATTGCTGATTAGAGTTGGAACTGGAAACCTTCGCAGAAATTCTAAGACATCCTTGCTTCTCTGTGAGGCCTGACGATCGTTTTGCGTAAGGAAGTCTGGGTGTTTGAAGACTTCTACACCCAGTGCCATCATGTCAGTAGAGGGCTCGGGAGGCTGTAAGTCTTGATGGGAGCAGACAGCCTCGTCTTTCTTCCACCAATTGGTTTCGTGCGTTTAAACCGCCAACCTTGTGGTGAGCACTCTAGTATCTAACCTGCATTGGCAAGCAGGTAGAAATAAGCAGGGGGCAGAGAATGAAGATATGTTCATAGTGATGATGGTACAGCTAACGTGGGTTCGAGCTAGAGATTCACACACCAGCAAAAAAGAAAATTCAGACCACTGCTTCTGATCATGACTTCGGGTCTTTCCTCTGATGCGCAGGTTGTGTTCTTGACATTTCGGTCTTTGGAGGCTGCCTTTTCATTGCAGTGGTGCTTCTCGGCCTTTCGGGGCTGTGATCCCACCTTACTTCTTAGTCTGGGGGGGGGGGGGCGGAGAAAGAGAGGAAGAGCTAGAGGGGTCAGCGGTCACCGAGAAGAGCGGGAAAGGGCGTTCTTTGTGTGGCAGCGTGAAGCGCGCCAGGTGGCACGTGTCTGCACCAGTCGGAAGCAGAGAGCCTGGGGCAGGGTCCTGGCCTGTGCTGGCACTCCGATCCTCCTCTGCCCTCTCCCCCCCCAGGAAATCGAGACCTCAGAGCCCTGCAGCTGTATCCACTTCACCAATTACAGTATCCTCATCGGAACCAATAAATTCTACGAAATTGACATGAAGCAGTACACGCTTGAGGGTAGGGCCCTACCCACCCCCTCGTCCCCTCCCTCTGGTCCTCACCCCGCACCTCTCCCAGAGATCATTCCTGAGGCCCCGCTTCTCACCTGCCTTTGCAGAATTTGTGGATAAGAACGACCATTCCTTGGCGCCTGCCGTGTTTGCCTCCTCTTCCCACAGCTTCCCCGTGTCCATGGTGCAGGTGAACGGTGCGGGCCAGCGGGAGGAGTACCTGCTCTGCTTCCACGGTGAGTCCCAGCTGCCGCCACGCAGCCTGGGTTGGGGTGGGCACGGTGGGTTCTGCTGGGAATGGAAAGAATGCCGTTCCAGTGCCACCAGCTCCTCCCCATCGGATCTGTCCCACTCCCGTCTAGCTCTGTCCCTCCTCTCCTCGGTCCCTCACCGCCCTTTCTCCTCCTCTCTCTTCTCCCCTGCCTCCTCAGGGTTGCAGACCCAGTGTGACTCACGTAGTAATAAGACCTGAAATGCCTCGCTCTCTGCGGCGAACCAGGGTCTGTTCTTAATTTCCTTTCTTGAAGAGGAGGTATGCGAACCCGTGATCCAGCTGTCACCGTTTACAATGTACAGAGGTCTGCAGTGCACATGCTGGCCTAGATTTCTCCTTTCTTTCCCTTGGAGAGAGAGAGACAGACAGACAGACACACGCGCACACACCACCACCACCACCCCACACCAGGTCTCTGTCTCTCCCTCTGCCTCCTTGCCTTGCTTTCCCATCCCGAGCATCTCTCTGTCTCCTCCTCCCTCCAGCCACCCCTCCTTAATAAATTGCTTGTCAGGTGTGGTTCCGAGACTGACCTCGGGTTTCAACAATGCAGAATTCTCTAGGCTCTTCTTCCATCACAGTGTGTGTCCCTCTGCCCCACCTTCTGCTCCACCCCCGACTCCCGCCCCAAGAGCCTAAACTCCTGCCCTGGGCTCTTCACTCCCTGCAGAATTTGGGGTGTTCGTGGATTCTTATGGAAGACGCAGCCGCACCGACGATCTTAAGTGGAGCCGCTTGCCTTTGGCCTTTGGTAAGTACGGCGAGATGGAGAGGGCTCCCCTCTTGGCGCCCTGGGCCCTGGGAGGGAAGTGCCGATGGGCTTCCTTTCGGCCAGCACGCTGCGCTTCTGGATCCCATGAGACAGCAAGCAACATTGCTGGTGTCTAATGCAGAGAAACTGAGGCTTGATGAGGAGTGATGCCAGCCAGACCCAGGGAAGCTACCGACCCCAGTCCTAGTGTCAGGTTCCTCGTGTGTCGCGTTCCTCTTGTTGGAAAGGCAGCGGGAGCCTGTGGCCTTCAAAGGCCCATGACCTAGCTGCACCCTTTGAAATGGAACAGGCCCTGACTAGGCAGAGCACTGAGGCCTTGCCCGTTCTTTTTCTGAACATGAACAGAGCCGTGATGAATGTCCTTGTTGATGGTAATCCTTTTGCACCTAACAGAGAGTGCCCGCTTAGGATTCGTCTCCAAAAGTGGTTCCCGTGAGCACACACAGATCCAAGAATGTGTGTACGTGTCATTGCAAATATCTTAGAAGAGTTTGGGGACCGAAACATACCTTCTCAGGAGAGTTCTTGCTACATAACTAGCTGTCCTAGCACCGGTGACTTGGAATACAGCTAGCTGCTCATTGCCCTGGAGACTGGCCAGGGGTTGCCTCATGCGGTGGCAGTGGGACACTGAGACAACTACGAGATCCCCGGGGGGGCTCTCAGATGCAGCAGGCAGTGACCCTTCATGGCCTGTTGGCTGGGAGACCTCGCTTGCTGTCCACGTGACCTCTACACTTGCCCCGATTCTGAAAGGCACTGAATGGGCTAATACCAAAGTGGTGCCTCCCACCACCAAGACTGGTGCCCATCCTCTCTCCTTGACGGCAGAAGTTGTGGAAGGCACGTCCTGTCTCATGGCAGCTACCCAGTGATACAGTGAGGCGGTGCGAAGGAGAGCAGAGAAGCCTAGAGCTTTTAACTTCATTCCTTTGCCATTTCATTAAAAAAAAATACACCAATCACCTGCTGCAGGAGGCACAGTGGAAAGTCTCACCCACCACCCTCCTCCTCTTTTTGGCCCCCCTCCCCCAAAGACAGCCAGGCCAGGCATTCCTTACCCACCAGTGCTTCCTTCAACTTAGAGCATGCAGGTGGGCAGCGAGAGCGTCCTTGAGCCCTGGTCCACTGGGCACGCTCCATGGTTGTGCCCTGACTTCTCTAACTCCGCTCTCTCCACCCTTGACTTGTGTCTCTTCCTTCCTCACAATGAACAGCAGGGCTGCTGGCAGCGTGGTGCTGGCCCCGGGTGTGTCTGTCTGCCTCTGTCCTTGGGGTGGCTGGGTCAGAGCGTGCATGGTTCACGCTCCCTGTTCCCCTTCTCTCCCCTCCCCCCATGCTCCTGCTCTTTGGTGACCTGCAGCCTACAGAGAA
The DNA here is from genome assembly GCF_050624435.1 of Tenrec ecaudatus. NCBI lineage: Eukaryota > Metazoa > Chordata > Mammalia > Afrosoricida > Tenrecidae > Tenrec > Tenrec ecaudatus. The sequence goes on from NC_134545.1 coordinate 9,736,410, forward strand.
CCGTACCTGTTTGTGACTCACTTCAACTCGCTCGAAGTTATTGAGATCCAGGCACGGTCCTCTCTGGGGTAAGTGCTACCCTTCTCACCTGGGCGGGACAGGACACTGTACTGTGCGCATGTCCCTCCCTAACCTGTGGGGACTCTCCTTTGGGATTCCATAGGACCCCTGCCCGAGCGTATCTGGAAATTCCGAACCCACGCTACCTGGGCCCTGCGATTTCGTCGGGAGCGATTTACCTGGCTTCCTCCTACCAGGATAAACTGCGGGTCATCTGCTGCAAGGGGAACCTGGTGAAAGAGTCCAGCACCGAGCACCACCGGGTCCCCTCCACCTCCCGCAGGTACCTCTCACCAGCCTCCTTGCGGGGCCCAGAGTGCTTCTGTGCCACGCGCAGGCAATCCTGCTGACCTGGCTGAAGGCCTCCCACCCTCCCCTCTGCCCTCCCTGAGCCCATCAGCATCTAAAGGACACTGTCCTCCACAAGGGGCAGGAGGGCTGTACGGTGCCTCGTGTGAAAGCAGGGAGAGCACCACCTGGTCTCTCTGGCGGGTATTGTCAGCAACAGTTAGAACGGGGGAGCACTGCACATGCATGGCTCTAGCTGACATTGTCACCATTGCTGCTTCTGGGCTTGCTGCCAGGGACATTGTGGGGGGCACACTGGCGGCCGGCGGGATGAGACCCCGTCAGTCATCCCAGCCCAAGTCCACAAGGTGCAAGCCCAGTGGTGGCCAAGAGGAAACCCCAGAGAAGCGAGGTGGGGACAGAGAGGAGAGGAGGTCCAGAGTGGGGGACAAGGTGCGTGGCTGGGGAGCGCCCGACTGCCTGGTGGGTTACCCAGGGTGCCACTGTGACCTCGCAGCACAGGAGCGGGTGATGGTTCTTTTTGCTCATTTTCACTTAAGTTTTGACTGTAGTGCAGTCATTTGGTACAAGATTGGAAAGGTACCAAGGAGGGTGTGTCTCTAGTACAGCATCTCTCCTTACCCTCTGCCTATGCCCTAGCCCTGCCTCTCAGGGTCCTTCTCGGGAGAAAACGGTCTCCTCTATTTGTGTTTCCGTCTGGAGATGTCTTATTCATGTATAAGCGTGTGCGTGCCTGTGTGTGCGTGCGTGTTTCTCCTCCTTTTGTAGTATTACAGTTCCATGGAGAATTCACCAGCTGCACGGTGTGTGCTCTGAAAAGGTCAGAGGTGTTTAGTGAGTTCGCAGAGCTGAGCACCCATCACTGCCGCCTCTATTGGAGTGATCTGGGCCCTCCTAAAACCGAACCCCTTGCTCCCCAGTGGTCCTCCCCACGTTCTTTCCTTCCACCTGGGGAGCTCCCTGTGGGATCTCTTGTGGGGAGGGTCTGACAACCACCCGCTCCCCACCTTTGTCTACTTTTCCTGCATCTGGACGGACAGATTGTCTGTCTCTGCCCATTGGTACTCTGCATATGCCGTTCTGCCACCTCCAGGAGGCCCTGGTGAGTGGGCCAGCAGGTGTGCATCTCATGAGCACCCCTGTTACGTGATGTATTGGTTTTTGTTGCTCCTTCAAAAGCTGCCTGTCTTGGCTTCTGAAGTTCGCACCCTGCTCTGTCGAGGCTCAATCCTCCATGAGGACACCTGCTTGCAGTTCTAGACTGGAACTGCTGGGCTTGTCCCTCGGGGTTTGAAGCTAGGTGGAAGAGCCCTCTGTCTTGGAAAATCCTGAGGTCTTGGCCAAGGCGGTTGTCAGTTTCATCTTCTGAGCCCGTGACCTAATGAGGAGGCCCTTCCTTTTGTCGGCACGTCAGAAACCTTGGTGTGACTTTGAGCCCAAGAACTAGCTTAAAAACCGCAAGACTCAAGGAACCACGCACTCCTGACTCTTCCGACTTAACTCTGCCTCAAGAATGGCTGCAGATCTTCTTTAAGTCACTCCCGACTCATGACAGAAACGGAGAGGGACAAAGAAGAGTCCATAAAGTAGGTGGACTCGTAAGGGCCCTATTCAGGGTTCACCAAATGAAATAAATGCCTCCAGCCTCCTCTCTGTCTCCCTGAGCAGCTGGCAGCCCAGTGCTGACTCCTGAGGGCAGCGCCCTCATGTAGTCTAATCCATGTGGAGATGCGGTTGATGAGCTTTCCTTCCATTGCCTCCTTGGTCCTGGGGCCTGGCCCCTTCCTTTGATTAGATGGTCACTTATTGGGGGGGCAGTGGTTCCAGTCCCTGTGAACACAAGGGACCCCAAAGTGCCTTTGCGTCCTCGCTCTTGACAAGCGTGTTGGGAAATCAGCAGTCTTCAGTGGGTTTTCTCGGCTTGTAATGTGGTCTTTTTGCTGCTGCCTGCCTGGGGCAGTCAGCATGTAGATGGCTGGCGAGGCGGCTGCGATTCACCACAGGCCTCATCCCTCCGTCTGTTGGGCAGAGCGGGAAATGTAACTCCGCAAGAAATATGAAACTGACATGGCCGATCACGGTCACTTAATGGACGTGGGGGTGGAAGATTGCCCATTCAGCTGGGAGTAACGGGTGTTTTCTTTCCTCCATCAATCTAAGCTGATGTCCTGCCTGCTTTCCCGCCCTGGCTTTCTTCCTCTGGCATCTTCCCACTGGCTTCCTGGCGGGCCCCAGTGGACACTGTTGATAGGTTCTCTTTCTCTTCAAAAAAATAAAAGCAAAAAAGAGGAGCCCAGGTGGCCTAGTGGCTTTTTGCACTGGGCTGCTGATCACAAGGTCAGCAGTTCGAACCCACCAGCCGCTCCACAGGAGAGAGGGGAACTTGCTGGCTGATGTTTTCAGCCTTGGAAACCCTCGGGACCCGTTCTGCTCTGCCCTCTTGGGTGCCGCCTGGGAGTCAGGACGGACTCAGGGAAACGGGTTTATTTGCTCTCCTTCTCTTACCAGTGGGGTCCGTGCCGCTCTCCTGCTGAATATATGTTTCGTTTGCCTTTCACATCTCAAGGCCTTATGTCTAGAGGCATGTGTGTGCGTGTGTGTGTGTGTACATATGTACATGTACGTGTACGTACTCTGGCTTCAGCGTGTTGGGATAAAAGCGTCTCAGGTTGAATAGCTGTTCCGACAGCAGCATGGGGCCGTGGGGGAGCTCTGGGTTTCGGGGACTTTGTTACCTGAACCTCAGAGCTGTGTGGGACAGGAGAGTATTCACGAATGAGGTGTCCACTTGGGAAGTCGTCACTACACACCCATCTTCCCACTTCCCGCTGGAACAGGGATTGGCAAACCATGCCAGGCGAGGCGGTAAATAATGCAGGCTCTGGGTTCCCTGCTATCGTGGGAAAGCAGCCACCGATGGCGAGTGATGGATAGGAATGATGTGTTCCAGTAATGGGCCTTGGTCTGGACTTGGCCATCAAGCTTACACCAGCTCCCAACCTGCATACCCTCCCTCATCGGTCAGCTGCTTCCCACTTAGGGAGAGTGACGGTAGGGCAACGACAAGGGTAGGCTACAGGAAAACATCGACAAGCTCACAAAATGATAGAGATTCTCTTTCACAGAGAAGGATTTATATACCAACAATTATGGCAGGCCCTTCGGAACAAACAACAAATCTTGCAAATATTTTTTCAAGAAAAGACTTTGCTATGATCTTGTTGTACTAGTCTAACCTTGACATAAAAGAAATTTGATTTATTCTTATTTTATAATTGGCCATTCTAATTGTAATTTTCATCTTTTAAAAATGGATGGGATATAGTTACTTTCTTTTCCTGAATTTTAGTTTTAACTTTCCAAGGTGAGCCCCTGCTCCAGTTTTTCAGGTAACAGTCACTATAAAAGTCTGCGCCCACTTTTGATAGGTTGCCTTTTGCTTGTGTTGGCTACACTCAGATGACGTGGGCCCCCTCTGTACTTCTGGATCCTTGTTTCTTCAGAGGTGGTTAGAACCACGTGTGCTGAAAACCCTATTGGAAATAGCCGGGGCGGGGGGAGGGGGGCGGGGAGGGTGACTTCTTCGTAAGGAAATCCCAGCATTCCAAGCAGCAGCCTTGGGGACCGAGGACCGTTTGGAGGCAGCTCTGCAGCTGTGTCTGCTCTCTTTAGGTTCCTATGATACCAGGCCTGACGGGCCACCCTCTCAGTCATCCTGTTGTTTTGACTAAGAGTTACCAACTGTCTGAGCATCTCGCCTGCATCCCAGAGACTCCTGGAAAGCCACCTAAGGAGACAGGTGACAGCAGACAGAGAGGGCGACAGGTGCAACAGCTGCCCAGAGCTCCCTCGTGCTGAGCACCTTGTGGCTGGCTGGCTGCTGGCTTTAGCAACAACAGCTTTGGCACTATGTGGCCCTCCTGCAAACAGGACAAGGGAGCCAGACGGGGCTCGTGTGACTGGCCCCAACTGCTGAGAGACTGAGCAGGGGTGCTAGGTCTGACTTTGTAAGGTCGTGAACCCTCCCCGACACTGAGTGTTTCCTAGAACCATTGTGTGGATTTCACAAGATAAAGCTTGTAAGGAGCCCCACAGGGTGTATGCAGCAAGCATACAGCAGCGGAAGCAGTGTCTGGCCACCAACGACTGGGTCAACCACACATGGAGCCCACCATAAAGAGATGTCCAGTTGGCATTCGTGCTACATTACAGCACGGCTAGCCTGGGCAACACGGTGCCAGATGAAGTCGGTATGACACCAAAGAAGGATGACAGGGTGCCCTTTATACCAAAACAGGGTGCTATAATGCTTTTCCTTTAGTAGATGCCCTGGTGGTGTAATGGACTGTGGGCCCTGAGCAGCTAACCAGCAGCTCCTTGGGAGAAAGAGGAGGCTTTCCACTCCTGTCACGATGTAAAGTCTGGGGCTTTCTACTCCTGTCACGATGTAAAGTCTGGGAAACTCAAAAGGACAGTTCTACTCTGCCCTCTAGGGTCACTCTGAGTCGGAATCGACTCAGTGGCAGTTTTTGAGTTGAGCAAGACAAGATCAGTGGTTCCCAGGGGCTGGGAGGAGGAGAGGAGGCAGGGCGGGGAGGGGGGGGATCAAACCGACGGGAAACGAGTGAAGCACAGGGCACTGGTGTGCGTTTGAGAGCAGCTGCAGGGAAACTTGATTTTCTTGTCTTTGGTTGTCACCTCTGCTGTCTTCCGCGTCTTTACCACCACGGCAAACACTCGGCGATGAGGGAGTGGGCAGGAGCTGCTGAGACAAGTAGGAGAATACCCCCTGGAGTTGGGACTCCTCGGCTCCCCACCTCCCTCTCTCCTTGCCACAGCCCCAACAAGCGAGGCCCTCCAACGTACAATGAGCACATCACCAAGCGCGTGGCCTCCAGCCCGGCGCCGCCCGAAGGCCCCAGCCACCCCCGAGAGCCAAGCACACCCCACCGCTACCGGGAGGGGCGGACAGAGCTGCGCAGGGACAAGTCCCCAGGCCGCCCCCTGGAGCGAGAGAAGTCCCCGGGCCGGATGCTCAGCACTCGGAGAGAACGGTCCCCCGGGAGGCTGTTTGAAGACAGCAGCCGGGGCCGACTGCCCGTGGGGGCCGTGAGGACCCCCCTGTCCCAGGTCAATAAGGTGAGTCGACAGCCGGAGGGTCTGAGCGGCCGTCATGGAGGTCAAATGGGACCCAGGGAGCTGAGGCCCCTCAAGGCCATAGTCAGGGAAAAGCAACTGGAGAGATTTTTATGAGGTCAGGTTAAACGTGTTTTATGTAAGAGGCGAGTGGAGAACTGTGTGTGTGTGTGTGTGTGTGTGTGTCTCCGTCTGTACAACCTCACAAGGTGATCGTTGGCTTTCACAGCCAGCCCATATCTAGCCCGTGTTAAGGCGATTGAGCAAACAGGCATGTGTCTCCCCCCTGTTTAAACACTAGTGATGGCATGCTGTGCCCACACGTGCCCATGCATGGGCGGAAACTTTCTGGAAGGCTGCACAGAAATTCGTGGAATTGTTGCCTCCAAGAACTTGGAACCTTTAAAGTTTGAAAACTACGTGCAGTCTACCTATATTGACCGAGCCACTGAGGCGGCGTGGGAGAGGGGGTTGTTGGGAAAGGGCCCTGGGGGTTTCCTGGGCAGGAGGGCTGGCGTCCAGCATCCCCACTGAAGGGAGGGACAGCCGCTCTGACCCTGGGTCGCTTCTTCCTGCCAGTGTCTCTGCCAGAAGAGAGGGGAGGGAAGCTGTCCCAGTGTGGCTTCTCATCCTCACTGCGCCAGCAGTGTGAGTGTGTGCGAGCGTGAGAGCGAGCGAGACGCCCACACACAGGATGAGTCAGGAGGGGGTTGTCGGTAGCGCACCGAGGGATCCCAGGCTCAGAGGGTTGGCCCCGGGGAGGTGGCACTGCCCTGCTGGACAGACGGCCCAGGCGCTGCTTGCTTCCTGGCCTGACTGTGCACACCGCGTTGCGCCCTTTCTGGCTTTGGACGCCCGACCCTGTCGCCATCGTGTTTGCTCCTAGGTCTGGGACCAGTCTTCAGTATAAATTCCAGCCAGAAAACCCGACTCCTCATCAGTCTACAGGAAAACACCAAACTATGGGACTCTGCTGAAGGGGACCCTGGCGCCCACCCACTGGGCCAACGGCTGCACAGCAGGGCTCAGACCCCTCTGCACGGACACCCCGTCTCCAGGAGGGGGCAGGTGGCCGAGAGGCCCTGGCAGAGCCACCACACCTCGGCGCCTCCTCCTTCTCCTCCTCCTCTGACTCCTTCCTGCAGTCATCCTCTTTGCACTTGGTCACTCTCAGAGCATTCATAACACTTTTGTACCTAGCTCGGCCTGTACACATCCATCCAAGGAAACTGACTTGGCGCCCTTGTGGCCAGGACCCTAGTGACCAGAGGCTTCAGGTCCTAGGGAGGCTGGCTTCCTCTTTTAATTTCTCTCTCTCTCTCTCTCTCTCTCTGGTTCTTTTCTCTCTCTCTTTTTTTAAGACAACAGAATTCTTAATAGATTTGACACTAGTATTTCCTGTCGTAGTCCTTTTTAGCTAGACCAGACCATCCGGTCTTTGCCACTGAGACGTGTAGTAGACGAGCCCTTCGGTTGCTAGCCTCCCCCACCCCCGCCCCGGCCGCCTGCCCGGCAGTAGGTTCATTCTGTTTGGAGTCCGTCCTCCCTGTGGCCCTGCGTCTCCCAGGGTGACATCCTAGCCAAATGTTTACTGTTCTCATTGCCTTTTATGGCCTTGATGACTTCCCCTCCCACCAGCTGAGAATGTATGGAGGTCAGCCTGCCTCAGCTCGGAGGCAGTGACTTGGGGCCAAGGGACCTCGCGGAGCTTTCCTCCCCACCCCTGGCCATCATCTCCCAGCCTGCTGCCCCCACGTCCATGTCGCTTTGGCCAGGGACGCATGCACTAGACTTGCTCTGCACCCAGTGCCCGTGGCACTCTGGGCCGGGGTGTGGCTCCGATCTGGGATGGGGTGAGCCCCCTGCCCGGGAGCCCTGCATGGTGGTTCACTGCATGTGCTGCCCCACCCACCTGGCTGCCCCCCTTGGGTTGCTCTGTCACCGCCTCGCCATCATACCACAACTCCTGCCGACGGAGCCCCTCTGCCGACTTGCCAAATTTCTGGCCACGACAAGCTGCAGTCTGTAGCACTGAACAAACACAAAACAAAACGCTCACGCCTTATGACCAGAGAAGGATTTGGGCACACCACCACCTCTTACCCACTCCCCCCTCCAACTTCCATGCTGCCCCTGCAGATGACTCTGTGTACACACAGACGCACACACACACACACACACACACACACACGACTGTGTACACACACACACGCGCGCGCACTGCGCCAGCCCAGTTCTACCCACACAAAACTGTGACTTCCTAAGTGGGCCTTTCCCTAGGACGCTGGAGAAAGGAGCCGCAGCTCAGCTGCCCCCCTCTGCCGAGGTGGGGACGCCCTCCTAGGTGCAGTGCAGCTCCCCTGGCTCCTCTGCCCTCCACAGGAGGGCAGCATTCCTGGGGTGCAAGAACCCCCCCTTGAGGTTTTACATCAGGCAAGCTAACTAGCGGCCTTACTTCTGCCTTCAGTCTCCCACAAGGCACCTCTTGCTTTGGGTTCCCCAGGACTCTTCGGCATGCCTCGACCAACCAAGGCACACCCTAAGTACACTGAAGGCTACACCGTCTCCCCCGCAGCCAGTGAACCCGGCCGCCTGTCTGGCCCACATGTCCACAGTGTGGCCGCTCCCCAGATTGCAGCCTGGCCCCAACCCCCAGCTCCTTCCTGCTCGTCTCTTAACCTAAGTGCTTTCTCATCGGAATCTCCCAAGACTCCTCCACGCTGTAGCCCCTCTGGCGAGCGCGCGTCCTGGCGTTGTATTGTTACGTGTTGCTTGGTGTCTTTGGGGTTGTACCCCATCGTCCCCTCCCTCCCCCAGGGCCGATCTGACCGAATGTTTGCTGAAGTTCTTTGTCTCTTGGTCCACAAGTCTCTGGAACGGTCCCTGAACATGGGTCTTTGAGCCTTGGCATCTCATCCAGGATCTCCGTGAGCAACGGCCTCTCAGGCCCCGAGTGTGTTCCGCGAGTCTCATCTGTGAAGCGCTTCCCGCTATAGAACTAGCTCAAAAAGTCGACTGTACATATTTACAAGAAACTTTATATTCGTAAAAAAAAAAAAGAAAAAAAAGGAAATTGAATTGGTTTCTACTTTTTTATTGTAAAAGGTGCATTTTTTCAACACTTAACTTTTAGTTCCCAGCGGTGGTAGCCCGTGGCTGGCCGTCCTCCCCGGATTGTGATGGGGAGCCCCGTGTGACCGCCAAGGTCCCAGCAGGAAATACTGTAACACGAAATTTCAGTCAAAAGCTTATTAGCATAAATACGATCTTAGGCCTCCAAAGTACAGGCTTTTTCTTCATTGCCTTTTTAAATTCAGAACAAGCAAGGGGAACACAAGGAAGGTCCTGCCCGAGGTCCGCCTTGAAAGGAATGAACTTTGTTGTCCAACAATAGCAAAATAAAACAACCAACGAAAACGTTTGCTCTAGTGCAGCGGCCTCTTCTTTTCTGGAGACCGTCAGCCGTCCATGGCCTGGGCCTCCTGTCATGGTCGGGGGCGGGGAGTACGGTATGTACTTTGTGGGGAGGCTCTTCCTCTGGGGCAGGGCTGGGAGGGTGGTCCACTGCTGTCTTTGCATCTGGAGACTGGCAATGCCGGGAAGGGGAAGGGTGGCGTTGTCTTTTTTAAAGTCACTTTACTGAGGCCTCATACAGCTCTTAGCACCATCCATCCATCCATCCATCCATCCATCCATCCATCCATCCATCCGTGTCGGGCGCATCTGTACACAGGTCGCCATCATCATTTTCAAAACATTTTCTTTCTACTTGAGCCCTTGGTATCAACTCATTTCCCCGCGTCCTCCTCCCTCCCTCAGAACCCTTGATACACCAACCACGGTCTCCCTTCAACCACTTTTCTGTAGTCCGCCTTGTCTTCAGTTGGGTCGCCACTGCCAAGGATCTATGTATGACTTGGCTGTTGAAGTCCATGTTGAAGGTCAGAACTGGAAAACCCCTTAAGTAGTTAACCGGGTTAACCGGGCCACGTTGAAAGGATTATTCAAGAGTAGATTACTGGGTTCTCCACCAGTGCAGCTAGCCAGGAGAGAGGTCACCTTACGCGTTTCTGCTCATCCGCCCTGACAGGGCCACAGGGGATTGAATAATGTGCCTTTCTTCCTGGAGGGAGGAGTTCACGTCAAAGCAGTGTAAAATGTACGTAAGTGCTTCTGCCTCTCACTCTTGGTTTTTTTTACAGGCTGCAGGGTAAATTTTCTCTAGGGGGTTCTTTTTGTTTGGTTGTTGCTTTTTCGCCTTCGTTCATTAGCGTGAAGTGGGCTTGCTCCAGACAAACGTGTTTTGGCAAGGGCCTTGCCTGGGGGGCCTGCTGTTCTGCACGTCGATTGTGACTGCCATGTGAGGTTAGCCAGCCTGGCCAGAGCCGCACCCTCAGCATCCTAGCTGATGTCCAGATGGGAACCACCATTGCAATTCTGTCACTGGGAACGGAAACCAGGCAGGAGATGAACACGTGGGAGGTTAGGGCCTCTCTCGCCTCAAGGCCATCGGGAAAACAGCCATTAAATAGCCGCCATGTCGCCGACTGTCCCGAGGATTCTTGAGGCACAGAATCACTGGAAACCCAAGTCGGCATGGCGGGTGAGGCTCCAAAGGAAGGGGCCGGTTCCCCGAAGAGCAGAAGAGCCCGAGAAACAGCCAACAGAAGACTCTACTACCCTTGTGCCAAACCAGGCCCAGCTTTCCACACCACTGTGGTTCTCCAGCTTGCTTGCTGGGGCACAGAGGCCAACCTCCTGCTTTCTGGGCTGACAACTTCATCTTCAGGAGACTAAAGGCAACGTTGGTAACTTCATGAAAACTGTAGGCTTTGGAGACCGGCCAAAAGGAAAAGGTCTGCTTAGCAGGACTGAACAGCTGGTTTGACTGCAGGCTTGGGCCTCTCAAATGGGATTTGCTCTGGAAAAACATTTCGTACAGATTTAATCTAAAGCTAAGCCTACCGCGTGGGACCAGCTGAGCTTTCACATTCCCATCTAGCAGTTCCACTGGCCTGTACCAGTGGTCTTAGATTTGTTTCCTCCTTGACTCCCCAGAGAACATTTGGTAACGTCTGGACGCATGTTTGGTCATGTTTGGTTGGTAAAACTGGGAGGAGCTTGCTCCTGGTCTCTACCCATTTAAACATCTTACAATGCACAAGGCAGCCCCTGCCCAACCAAGAGGTCCAGAGGACCCTGCCTAAGGACCCTGGTGTGTTCTGCTCCGATTTCTTGGCAGTTCAACTCTCACTTACGAATAAATCCTGGGGATTGTGCTCGACACACAGAGTTTTGCATGTAAAAAGGATCACCGGCCTAGTGCTCAAACCAGGAGCCCAGGTGGCATGCCTTGGTTTGGTCAGGATTTCGAAACGACCAGCTAGCTGTTCGGTGGGAGAAAAACGGGCTTTCTATTCCGTAAAGAGTTCCAGTCTTGGCAACTCACCAGAGTAGTGCTAGCCTGTGCTGCAGGGCTGCTGGGAGGCAGAATGAACGGACGGCCGTGAGTTTGGTTTGTTTTTGCTTGGATTTTCCTGAAGCTGGGGAGAGAGGACAGTGGAAGTACAGCCTTGGCCTCTTGGTTTTCCAGAATCTGTCCATGATTGATGCAACTCTGCCCCCGGGGGGCTTGTTAGAAGCAGGGGAGCGTGCCTCGTAAATGCCTTTTCTACATGATCCTGGTCACAGGGGACCACAGAAAGGGAGCGTCAAGCTGACCCGGGTAGCCGCCTCTGGAGCCTTCTCCTGTGGTCTCCCTTGCGTCCTCTCTCAAATGTTCCAGATGGGACCTTGTGGGGTGCCGTGAAGCCATTCCTGACTGGCGGCGACCCAGTGCGACAGAACTGCCCCACTGGGTTTCCTGACCTGGTCTTGTCTCCCACAGGGCCACTGGATGGGTTTGAACTGCCAACCTCTGGGTTAGTGGCGGAGCACTTTAGCGGTGGAGCCCAGATGGTTTCACTCAGGCAGAAAGGCAGATCAGATGGGGGAGCGGAGGGCCGAGCCCAGCACTCCAGGTTGGGGGTCCCTCTTCAAGGGTCTGCCTCACTCAGTGAGGGTCCTTAAGACCCTGTGATCCTCACATGCTTTGTTCCTAACTTACTACCCTGCCCTGAGGGCACTCCAGGGTATAGACGGCCCTAGTCCCTCCCCACCAGTGACTGTGAAGGACGCCTCAGCCCGCTGGATGGAAACGTGCTGAGTGGTCCATAGATTTGGGTTGATTGGCTGCCCAAACGCTGGTCCCAGAGGGACTTGGGGACAGAGCTCTTGGCTTAAGAGGGAAATTGAGCATAATTATGCTCACCAGGAAGGAACTGATGACCCATACATGGACGCTGGTTTCTCCTAGAATGGTCTGGCTGAGGTTGGGGTAGCCCTTTCTGCGTTTTCGGTCTTGGGCGTGGGAGCCTACGGAGACGGTGGGGACGACTTCCAGTTGTCTGCGGCCACACCCTCTTCACAGAGCGTGGGGCACCCAGACAGAGGACCGTCTAGGGCTAGTCCTCCACCTCCTGTTGTGCTGGGGAGGACCTGGCCAAGGTCAAGTAGGTAGTCAGCCACCGAACAGGGCCACCCACTGACCTCAGTTGGGACCATTCTTTAGAAAAGGCGGTGTCGGGAATGGCTGACGCCAATGTGCCAGGCCAGGTGGGTGACTGCTCTTGGAGCTCTATGGACGTGCCCCCGTCTGCACTGTGAGTGGAGCTGGGGGAGGGACAGCGTTGCCAGCGACCTTGGGGCCTTGGCTCCAGCCTTTTCCTCTCTGGCTGTCTACTCTGCACCAGGGCTTTTCCTGGGAGGAGCCTTCCCTTCAGCTCCACAGCTCCATATCTATATGTAAATTTTTAGAAGGAAGACTCTTACCTTCATTCAAAAGCAATTTGAGTTAACTTTTAACCGAGTCACCCGCCTGGACCCACAAAGGGAATTCCAATGAAAAGCAAGCACTGGTTGTGCCCTCGGTCACCCCAGTCTACGTGTGGGCAGGGCAGGCTTTCCCTTTCTATGTCGGCGACGGGCCTTCAGAATTCCCCGTGTTCCACTTCCGTCTTTCCATAAATGTTTTGAAGCCTCCCTCCCCTTCAGCTCTTTGAGTAGAAGGTGCCACATGGTTTTGTGAGCAGTCTTCCCAGTGGACTTGTGGGATGCTTCTGGAAGAGGAGGGTATGCTTTAACTCAGCATTCTCAACCTGTGGGTCACGACCCCTTTTGGGGGGTCAAACGACCCTTCCACAGGGGTCACCTGATTCATAACTGTAGCAAAGTAGCAGTTTTGAAGTAGCAGCAAAAATAACTTTATTTGGAGGGTCACCACCACATGAACTGCAGTAAAGGGCCTCAGCATTATGAAGGTGGAGAACCACTGCTCCAAGTGTACCAGGCTGTGCCAGAGTGGGCAAGGCATAGTTTAGGCCCACAGGTATCAGTGGCCCCTGGGCAGTAAGGGGTCTCTGATTCCTGCCTGTCAGGAGAGCTCATTGATTGGCTGGACTCTTTTTCCAGCTGCTTCCTGTCAGTACACCCTCCGGCCCAGCCGCGGCTCCCTTCTGAGCTGGTTCAAGTTGGGAAAGTTCTGGGACATGTCATGCAGGTAGGTGGTCGCTGGGCTTACAACTCTCACAGGCTTGTTTCTGGGACTGGAGGGAATCCCTTTTGAGGTGTGGGGCTTAGCTACACGAGGGTGCTTCAGAAGTGCTTTGTGGACAGCAAAGTGCAACAAGACCATGGGATTTCCCCACCCAGGTTTTGAAAACCCCTTAAGGTGTGATCTGGTTTGGGAAGCAGCATGGTCAGTTTCCTTTGTGATCTGACTGTTGGGGCAGCCCTGGGCCAGGCAGCAGTGTCCCGTGTGAGGTCCCCATAAGCCACAGGCTGACTTGACAGGAGCCAACCAGTCCCTCTCTAAGATCGTGGTTCCCCGTCACTTGGGTTTCAGGCTGGGCTAGGCCAGCATCCATCCTGGAGTGCTTCCCAGGCCACTCCAGTCCTCTTCTGCCATACTTGTGGTGTGTCCTTGGGCCCTGGAAGGAAAGGCTTAAAGGGACAACAGGACATGGTCTAGCTGAGAACACAGCTTTGAAACCAGCCAAGCCAAGGGTGGTTAAATAGTTAGGGGCAAGAAAGGCAAAGCCTATGGCCTGGGGAGAAGAGTCTTCTCACCCACTTGCTCAGGGCGGTGAGCAAATGCTTCGATTCACAGCTTCCCAGCAGCAAGCACTACACGCAATGAGCGTCAGGGGAGGGCCAGCCCCCACCAGACTGAGTAAAACTGGCCTCCAACACAGGATCGACTCTTAAGTTTTATTGAAACAAGGTGACAGTCATTTCGTGCTTTGAAAACAAGAAAGGGAGCAGGGAATTCAGGTTCACCAAATAAACACTGGACACCCGGGCCCCTGTCCCACCCCTCACCCTCTGCGGGCAGCTCTTGGGAAACTGCGTTGAGGGAAGAAGAACCCGGCCCTCCATCTGCTTTCGGATCTCGTCAACCTTCTCCCTCGGGCAGAGAGGTGATGGGCCAGGTGGCCTGGGCTGCCCTCTGAAACAGGTGGGAGCCTCTCCATCTCCATGGTTTGGTTTTCACAGTAATAGCCGTGCCTCACAGTGACTCGAACTGAAGCTGGGCGGCCTCCCTGCCCCAGCAGCCGGGCCTGGGGGTGGCTCAGCTGGCTGCAGAAAGCGGCAGTGGTTCCGGTGTCTGTCTGGAGGCCGGATTATTGCTGAGCACATGTCACATGATCCGTGTCTCAGGTGTGGTGATGGAACCGTGGCCGGAAGGCCTTACAGTAGACCACCTCTGGGATATAAAAGGTTCTTAGTGCACCAAAGTATAAGAAATACGTGGAAACTTCATCTGGAAATCAGACAGGTTCTAATCGCTATAGAAACGTCCCCTCCCTGCCACAGAATGGGAGAGAACCTATTGCTTTGATTACAGTGGAGGACAGGCCAGGCCAACCGTGCACGTGGTGTTAGCGCCGCCGCCAGGTCCCGACCGGGGCAAGACTGGGAAGATGCACACAGTCAAGGAATTCTGTGTGGCCTCGGTGCCCTGCCTGTCCGATCCTTTCAGGGCTGGCTGTTGGTCCTGGCTTGAGAACGCCCTCTGTGACCAGGTAGGCAATGGAGACTGAGTGGCACCTGCCCCCTCGCAGGGCCCTGCGGTGGCTGCAGCTCACCTGGGCGGGGCTTGAAGCCTCGGGTGAGGACCGTTGCAGAGACGGTGCTCCCGGAGCTGCTCGAGCCTGAAGCAGACCTTCGAGTAGAGCTCGGGCCGGCATGAGAGATGTCCCACCGAGTGTGAAATGAGCGATGCATGGTCCATTCCCGCTCGCGTGAAGCATGCACGCGGAGCCCGGTGGCCCGGGCTGCCCCCTGCGGCCGACCCCTCCCAGCTGCTCATATGGGCTTGTAGAGCAAGGTGGTGACGTACTTCTTCTTGTAGCGGTGAGTTGCGCTCAGCACCATCACGCCGTCCTACGGAAGAGGGGGAACACAACGGCTGCTCAAACCTCCCCCTGCCTGAGGATCCAGACACAGCGGGCATGTGGCGCCAGGGCACCTCAGACCCCGCCAGAGAGACAGCTCTGCTGCCAAGAAATGGCTCGTTACCTTGATGGAGAGAGCATACAGGTGGTTCAACATGACGTGATTGGGCTCCGGGAGCAGGGCTGGATCACACTGTGGGCACACAGGCAGGTGTGAGCACCGTGAGTCGCCACAGCCCCAAGAGTACCACCCTCCCTAAACTGCAGACTCGTCCCTGTCTGGTGCGATCCTGCAGTCTGGGCTGTGACTCTGTCGTTGGTGGGCCGGGGTGGCACTCGGAGCACTTCTGGTGAGAGGGCGGAAGACCAACTCTTCCCCCGGGCCTCACAAGGACCGAGGAATGGTCCTCTGGGCTCAGGGTAGCCAAGTGAAGAGCCAGCGGAATTAACCAGCCCCCCAGTGATGCAGAGTATGGATCTGAGCAGCTGGCCCTGAGGACCATACCACCTCATTAAGAAAAGAGAGTAGCCCATGTGTTTGCTGGGCAAGGCCAGGTGTGGTGGCATCCGGTGACTCACCGAGATCCCCGTGTCCTTGTTCAGGATGACCTGCAGCAGGTGGGGCGGGAGGATGGGGGGCGCCTTAAAGCGCTCCTCTGGCTTGCAGACGTAGGGCTCCTGGTGGTAGGGCCCAGGCGGGGAACTGGACAGCTCTGTAGATGACAAGACACTGACTTTGACAAGTGGGACCTGCAGGATCACACTGGGCGATCATCTAGCTTTCTTGTGTCAGGGCCCGCAGTCTCTGTGGGACACGCAGGTCCCCAGTGTGCTCCAGCAAGAGTATACTCCGAGGCCCTGGCGGGAAACAGGAGTGCAGACTTGACTAACCATGAGGCTGGTGACCATCGCCCGAGCCTCGCAGGGAGGCTGGCAGATGGGGAAGGGGAGGGCTGCGGGTTCTCGGGAGCCTTCCAGTGAGGACTGCGGGGGAATGCCCGAATTGGAGCTATCAGTCACACCAGCACAGAGGACAGAACAGCCTGTACATATCCAACCAGGGAAGAAACAGGTTCTCCCAGGTGCTGGCATGTCCTGTAAGCCCATTTCTGAGGCCGCTCAGAAGCCACGGCACCCTGGCTCCTTAGACTCCCAATCCCTCAGTTACACAGACAGACCATGCCCCACCTACTGCAGTCGGGGTGGCTCCGACTCACAGAGCACAGCTGCCCCGGGGGTGGGGGTGGTGGTGCCCAAGGCTTTAAATAAGCAGTTCTCAACCTGGGGGTCGCGACCACGTTGAACGACCCTTTCACAAGGGTCGCCCGATTCATCACAGTAGCGAAGTGACAGTGATGAAGTAGCAATGAACATAATGTTATAGTTGGGGGGTCCCCACCCCACGAGGTGCTGTATGAAAGAGTCATGGTCTTAGGAAGGTGGAGAAGCACTGCTCTACATCACCGTGCGAGCAAACAGCCACGTCCTTCTCCTGTGGGGCAGCCGGTTGGCTCCAAGTGCCAGCTTTGGGTTAGCAGCCAAGAGATGAGCCACTGCACAGCTGCTGCGCCTTCAGAAAACAGCGCCACGACCCACGTGGGCTCCGACTCACAGCAACCCGTGTGAGTGCCTCTGAGCGACGGCCTCCTCCACCCCGAGGATCAGCTGGGGGGTTCAAACCACCAGCCTTTGGTTCGCCACCCACACTCGGCCAACAGGGCTTCTGAGGCGCTCCTAACGCTGCTGACTCACCGGGCTAGAAAGAGCTCACGGGTGACGTGTGGCAGCGGGAAGAGACTGGGCTGTTACCCAGAAACCGTCGGCTCTGGCCGTCGGGAGCAGTGTGGCGGCCGGGCACTGGCAGTCCCCTGCACGCGCTGTGTGGAGCTCAGCCGGCCACCCCTCAGGAAAGCACCAGTGTGGAAAACTGGAGCCACTACGAGTCACCTCCCTGAGAGCGGGAGGTGTCGGTACAGCCTGAAGCAAGTTTGTCACCCGGTGACCTGGGGAGCAGACTCTCACTAAAAGCTTTGGTGCCTGCCCTTCCGTGGCATCTATGAGCAAAGAAGGGGCGTTTTCCCCGTGACCTGAAAATGAAAGGATTTCTCCCCGAGAGTCACACAGGAGAAAGCGTCCTTCCTGCTTCTCATCCGCCTGACCCGCCAGCCCCACCGAGCCTGGGGCTGACCACCCACCACGGCCATTTCACAGTGATAAGAGCGGGATCCCAATGGCCACGCCTCTAGCCCCAGGAAATCGAGGTGCCCCTGGTTTCTAGGAAAAGCTGAAGCCCCACGAGAAGGGGGCATGTGGTCAGTTTGCCACTTCCAGTGACCTCACCCATTCCCCCCGTAAGTACCTGCTTCCAGGTAGCTCATTCACGTGGCGTTTGGATGCCAATCAATTTAGTGGGCTCTGGGTGAGGGAGAAAGTTGAAGGCAGACGAGCCTGAATGGGCAGGCGGTTGGGAGGGGAGCTGTGTGCTGCAGAGCATTTCTTGTGGGGTGCTGCTCTGACAGGATCCTGACAAGGCGCTAATGCAGAGCCCAGCCACCGCCAGGGCCACCAGTGTCTGCTGATCACTGGCCTGGCAGGAAGCGAGCTGGCAGGCCTCTCGGGGCTGGCCCACCCAATCTGACCCAACAGGGTTCCTGGGGCCTTGCAGTCTGAGATTATACATGGGCCTAGTCCCACAGCATACTTTCTGGGGCCAAGCTGAGCTCCAGGGTCGTGACCTAGAGCACCCCTTTGGGGCAATGGGCAGACCTGACAGCAGTGGGGTGGGGATTTGTTTTGCAGCTTTTCAGGGAGCGACAAATGGGGGCCTCCCAGGGCCACTGTAGGGCGATAGCAACCCGTGCATGTGCAGGGGGGCCCAGCTGCTGTGCACCCTCGGGGGTAGGGGCTCCTACCAGACATGTCGGAGCACTTCTGGGAGTCTACCATCAGCGCGTCAAACACTTCAAAGTCCGTTTTCCTCACTTGAATGATGTTGTTCACTGTGCCAAGCTGGCTGGTGACGATCGGCTGGGAGGAAAGAAGCCTTGTCGGGGAAGCTCTCCAGAGCGACCCTGTCCTGGGCTAGACGCCCGGCCGGACCACATATTCACTCAGCCGCTAGCCACCCTGCTCATCTCTGTCAAGTGCCAGATAGGCCTACCCTGTCCCCCCTGCCATTCTAGCCACACTGAGGCACCCCAACATGCAGGGCAAAGGGAGCTGGCAGCACGCTAAGGGCAGGGTAGGGAATAGTACCTCGGAAGGGTCGTGTGTCCACTGGCCGTCCACAAAGAACTTATACTGATGCTCCCCTTCGGGCAGATCCAGGATGGCAACAAAGTTGTTGTGGCTGTGAGGACAAAGGACGCAGGGGCAAGGGCTGCCCTGAGCTGGCTGGCAAAACCGGTGAGGACGCGAACAGAACAAGAAGCTTCCAGGAAAGCCAAGGGGGCAGGGGCAGCAGAACAAACACTGCCCTGCCTGCAGACGGCAAAAGCCAGTGGTGGACATCTGGCAGCGTGGACTAGGGGAACTAGCCAGGCGAGGCTTTCCGGTAGTGCCCTTTGCTCCGGTGCCAGGAAGCCATGCCCCTGATGCTGCAAGGTCAAGCTTGCCCTGCAGGCCAGGAAAGGACAATGCAAGATAAACACGCTGTCACTCTGTCACTGAGCCCTGGGCAGGAGAGGGGAATCCACTGAAGAGAATTAGCAGTTGCTGTCTGCACACTTGCAGGAGGACCTCACCAAGACCCGGCTACTCTGACCTGAACGACCGGCAACTCTGCCCTTCTGCCAGTGTTCCTGCTGGAAAAAGCAGGCTGCCTGCTAGCAGCAGTCACACCTGGCTGGCAGGCTCCGATTCCTCCACCAGTGACAACGAGGCACCGAGCCCAAGCTCGGGCCTCTGAGAGAGTGGTACTCCACCCCTGCTGAGGACAATCCCCCGTAACCTGTGCCTGGCAAACCACCCCGACAGACAGGGTCAAAGCAAGAGAGGCCTCAGGGATGGTCCGACAGTCCCTTCTTGCAAATGGCCAGGGCCTTGGACAGGTTCGCCTGGCCAACATGGCCTCCAGCCCAGGTCGCTGAGACCCCAAGCCCAGCACTCCCTCCATTGCCCTGGGAAAAGCCATCTCTCTTCCTCAGGAAGTCCCACTTGGACAAACACACAAGGGGGCTTGGAAAAGCGAGTGGGATGAAGGCAATGGGCCTCTCCCCATGGACTTTCTGAGGTCCCTGTCACTGTCCGAGTACGTGATGTGAAGCATGCCCAGGAAACAAGAACACTTGACAGAGACCTGTTCTCCTTAGCAACTGGAGATGGCTTGTGTGTGGGATGTGCACCCTGGGAACGATGAACCATGACGCCTTGCCCTTCCCAGTCGCCAGCTGAGAGCTGTCCGGAAGCCACTATGGGTTAGACCATATCCTGAATCCCCCCAGAGCTTTACCTTCTCGTGAGGGGAAGTTTACTCCAGTTGTTGAAGGACCCAGACAAGTAAACTTCCTTTCCACCCCCCGTCCACCGGAACACAGTCGGCCGGGCCTGGGCAGGGGCTGCGTCATTCACTTCCAGGTCATGCTGCCAGGCCAGAAATTCCTCCTTCTCTGGAGCCTGGAAGCAGAGCGGTATACTTAAGAGACAGGAAGCCAACTAGAGACAGGGAGTGCCCCTAAGTGGTGAGATTTCATTTGACAAACACAGCTAGGCTCCTAAGTCCATCTCCAGGCTCCCTAATCGCCTACCTGTGTGTTTCCTGGCCTGCACAATGGGCACAAGGAAACCGATGTTTCCTGAAAGTTATGGAAGAATCAGGCCGTCAGCACATGGAATATGCTCTGCAAAGTAACTAGAAGAAGCCTGGACCAGCAATGTCAATGTCACTCTTCCCTTATTAATAAAGCATGATTTGAAGGTCCCGGATACTAGTTAGGGACAATTCCAGAGCTGTCAACGTGAAATAGGCAAGAATTGTGGGGAAGAGGAGGAAAAGGCCACGAACAAGCATTCAGCGATCACTCCAGGTTACAAGGGAGAAACGGTGACTACGACTAAGGCTGACCCTCAAAGCCATCGCAAGCATTAACCTAGAGTGCGCTCAGGGCCAAACAGCTGCGCTGTTCCAGACTCCGAGAGAAAAGAACACACCCCACTGGGTTGGGGAAGAAACAGATGTGGTTTGGGATTGCTCCCATGTTTTCCTAGTCGGAAGCCAAAAGCGCAGGCATCCTGGGACAGCAGCACGACACATCGCTCTTTAGTTTAATTCCCCACCACTCCGCTGTTCCACTGCACAACTGAGTTCAGTGCCCGTGGCCTACGGGCAAGGTTCAGGTTACAGTCTGCTGTACCCTGGGCCACTCCGTGAAGCCCACAGGGTGAGAACGGGTCTGCTCTAAACGCAAACCCAGGCATACCAAGGATTTGTGTGGTGTCTTAAAAAAAAAAAAAGGCCTTCTCAGGGGTCACAATTCTTTCTGGGGAGAAGGGATGTCAAGTTACAGGTGACCTATGATTCCAAAGTTCCCCTGGCGCAGTTTTGCAGGAGGGCAACCAATTCAGAAGGCCGGCTCAGATCAGAGGATGGAGGTCAGGCTAAAGCCACCACAGGCTCTTCCCTAGAGACTACAAGTGGAGTTCCTGGTAAAGGGGGAGGGCGGGAGGCAGCCACCAGGCCATCCAGCTTGGGGTGGAAGAAAACATGAAATGAGCTGGTGGGCCATTAGCCTAGAGGGCAGTGAGGGACCCTTTGCAGCTGGCTACCAAGTGGGATGTGTTGGGTGGGTCATTTTTGTGTTGGGCTGCTAACTGCAAGATCAGCAGTTTGAAACCACTAGCCGCACCTTGGGAGAAAGATGAGACTTTCTCCTACCGTAAAAAAAAAAAAGCTAGTCTTGGAAATCCACAGGGGGCAGTTCTACCCTGTCCTCCAGAGTCACTGTCAGTCCGAATTGACTTGATGGCAGTTGAGTTTGGTTTTCAATCTACTAGGCTGCATTGTCCCGGAGGAATTACCTTCTCTGGGGATGTGGTTTTTAGGTTAAACAATACACACATCTGCTGCCAGCATCACTAAGTGTCCTTGGACCGAGCCCTGTGGCTAGAAGCAGACAAGCTGGGTGGTTAGCTGGATCATGAGTTCTTGATGAATTAAAGCCAGCTGCCAACAGGGAGTCCAGTTCGGGGCTGCACAAATCGGTTTGCTCTGGCTTGTTTGATCTCTTTGGTCTTATTTACACAACAGGGGAGGGCAGCTGAGCACTGGCTGTCACTTCACTCACCCACTGACCTCCACGATTCCAGCCCCTTTCCTGTGCTTGCTCTCAATCCTGAGGATGAACAGAATGTTCCGGGGATGAAAGCAAACGGCAGTGAGGGGTGAGGAGGCCTCCTAAATGTACCAACAACCTGTCACACTTTTTTACAAAAGCGACAGCTTGTGGCAAGAGGAGGAGCGGATTTTTCACAGCGGTGAAAATTAATTATGCCGAAGACGGGGAAAAAAAAAATAAAGCAAGGGCTGGGACTCAATTACGGTCACCTCCAGCTCTCTTAATTAAGCGTGGGAAACCCTGTCCCAGAGCTGCTTTCTCCTTAATGAAGTTAAGGGAGCTGAGTTCCTCCTCCCTGGGGTAACTTTCTCCGATCAGTAATTAGACACAGGCTCCTGGGCCGCCAATGGGGCCGCTGGACTTCGAAGGTGACAAGTGTTGGAGAGTTTAAGAGGGGAGGGTGGGAGAATCCACTGGAGAGGGTCATCCCTCCTCTCAAGGGGAAGCAGATCTGTGTCCCGTACCACCCCCGCCCCCGTCCAGCACCTTGATTTCCTCGGAGTGGAAGAGGTCGGCGTCCTCGGGACTGTCCATCAGGATCTTGGGCCTGTCTCCGTCCTTGGCACCCCCCGAGCTGTCCCTCCGGGGCGTCTTATGGCCACCCTGCCGCTCCAACGCGGCGCGCTCGCTGCTCGTGTTGCCCATGGCGGGATCTGCAGGGACACTGAGGAAGCCGGGCGGGGCCTCACCTCAGAGAAAGGGGACTCCCGAAACCGGAGTGTCACAAGAACCCTTGGGAAGGGGCTCAGAGGCTCGCTGTATCGCACCCCTTCAGCCAGGGGCCGGGACCGGAAGCGGGCGAGAATCCGCGCAGGCAGGCTGGTGAAGTCTCCCGGGTGCTTTACCTGCTCCAGCAGAGGGCGGCGCGAACCCGAGAAGCGCGAAGCGAACCCAACACTTCCCAACAATTCCCCACCCCTAACAACTTCCGCTTCCGGCGCCTGCGCGGATCCGCCCGGCCCAGGGGGCGGGGCATGGAGGAGGGCCGAGGATGCGCGGAGCTGACCTCACCTCACTTCCGCTTCCGGGGCGGGAAGATCGGGCAAAGGCGCCCTGAGCGCGCAGTCGCAGTCGACCGCGCAGGTCCCACCTCAGGACGGCGCTGTTGACGGCCGACAGGGGGCGCACCAGGGATCGGGCCGCTCTCGGCGCGCTGGGGTGAGTGTTGCCGGAGGCTGTCTTTCCCGCCGCTCGTCCGCACTGACTCTGAAGCGAACTGTGGAACGCACCGCTGTTCTGAGGTTCTTTTTTTAAAAAAACATTTTATTAGGGGCTTATACAACTCTTATCACAATCCATACATACTGAGGAGGTTCTTGTAAGCATTTGTGTACTAGAATCACCCGGGGTCCATCAAGCCGGTTTCCACACTTGGTAATCCTGTACGTCAGAGGAGAACGGCCCCGTAGTTTTCCCAGACTGAAAACTTTGTGGTAGGGCACCAAACCAAACCAAACCAAACCCTGCACTGAGTCGATGCTGACTCCTAGCAACCCCATAGGACAGGGAAGAACTGCCATGTGAGTTTCCAAGGTCGTAACTTTTTTCTAATTTATTTTTTTAGAAAGCCTCGTTTTTCTCCTTTGGAGAGTCTGGCAGTTTCAAACTGCTGACCCTGTTAGCAGCCCAGGGCGTAACCGCCACAGCGCCTACGATTCAGCAGGTTTGGAGTGGGGCCTGCATTTTAAGACACACTCCAGGGGTTTCTGTCCGTGGTAGTCTTGCAGGTGTTTTTAGATGTGGTTCTCTGGATCTCTGGAAAGTTCGCAGGCTTGCTTTGTTTAATGGCTTAGGGGTTGTCCAAAAAAAAAAAAATGCTTTCCGTTTGCTGTTCCTCACCAGGCATTTTATCCACTGAGCAGACATTTCTTTCGTACCTACACAGTAGCTGTCACTGTGCATAGGAAATGGGGGCACAGATGACTAACATGGGGTTCCCCGGAGGGGAATTTGGCAGTAGCTACCCAAACATAAAACTCACCTTGCTTTTGACTTACCATTTTACTTATAGGAAGCAACTACAGAAAACATCTTTGGAAATGATGTGCTAACACCAATTCATTTGTCACGTCATTCCACACCCACACACACACACCCCATGCACACATTTTCATGTCTCTGAAATTGGGTGCATCTTCAGGTGAATGGAATTTTAGATTGCACGAAAGATGGCAATGAAAAACTAAAACAGCCTAAAGGCTTCGCAGTAGGGGAATGGTTAAATGAATCAAATACATTTTTTTTTACAGTTAACTAAGTAACTGATAACAATGGAGAGAAACTTGGAGGGTAACTATGGAAAGATGCTGATGACATTACACGCTACAAAGACAAGAGAATGAGCTTTGAAGTCATAGAGTGCCTGCGTTTAAATCCTGGCTGTACTCTTTAGTAATTGTGAGGCCATTTTTGTGAAATGGGGACTAAAATCAATGCCCATCGACTGTCCCAGAGCTCAGTACTATTGAGTCTACTCATGAATATTGAGTCTACTCATAAATATTGAGTCTACTCATGAATATGCACTCATCCTCACTGCCATCCAGTCACTTCGGACTCATGGTAACCCTGTAGGATAGGGCAGCGTTTCCCTTGAAGGTTTCTGAGACTGCATCTTTATTGGTGTAGAAAGCCTTGTCTCTCTCCTGCAGAGTAGCTCGTAATTTCAAACCATTGATCTTGTGATTAGCAGCCCATTGTGTAACACACGAACCCAGCAGGGTTCCTAGCAGTTAATAGTGGACAGCCTCAATGTATTCCGTTTACTTAGAAATGTTGAATATGCTTGGTATATTAATAGGGAACTTGTTTTATGAATTGAGAACTTGCATAAAGAATGCTTAGCTCAGCATCCAACACATAATAATTAATGAAGGTGACCATATATTTTTGCATCATTATGCTCATAAATGGGTAGTTCTGGAAGGATCTAGGACATGCCATTCATAGTGGAGATCTCTGGAGAGTGGAGTGACCCTGGAAACAGGTGTGAGTGCAAAGGGGCCTTCCACTTTGTAGTTTACATACTTCTATATTTGAGAAATTTTCTACTGTGAAGATTTTTA
The DNA here is from genome assembly GCF_050624435.1 of Tenrec ecaudatus. Classification (NCBI taxonomy): domain Eukaryota; kingdom Metazoa; phylum Chordata; class Mammalia; order Afrosoricida; family Tenrecidae; genus Tenrec; species Tenrec ecaudatus. The sequence goes on from NC_134545.1 coordinate 9,760,806, forward strand.
TTTTGTTTTCTTACCTTTACTGCACATCCCCAGCTCATCATCCGCTATGTTAATTGTTTCTTCTAGATTCTTTAACTTACTGCTTATGGTATATAGGTTATTAAAACATTTGCCTTTCTATTAACTATTTTCTTCCTCTTGATTCTCTCGTGTTCCTGCTTCTTCCTTTATTTGCTTATTTTAAAATATCTTGCATGGACATTGGATATGATCTGGCTTAAAGACCTGGGGTGACCCGCTGCTGGGTGGGTTCAAATTACCAACCTTTTGTTAGAAGCCCAGCATTTAGCTACTGCCCCAACCAGGGCACCGTAATAATGCAGGTAGGTGGAGGGCCTTACAGGAGCCCAGAAGGGACTTAAGTCAGCCCAGGGCCTAGGAGTTGAGCCAAGAAAGACTTTTGGGAGCTGGTGCCTGGACAGCCTTAATTTAATCAGTGTAACAGGAAACACTGACTATGGCTGCTGGTATACAGGTGACTCAGAGCTGTCTTGTTGTAGTGACCTTGACTGGTTCTTAACAAGCAATGAGGAAGCCTGGACCTGTAAAAGCTGAACTTTGGGCTCTCACCCAAACCACTTGAGAGATAAGGAAGAACACAGGAGCTAGGGCCCCCTTATCAGAAACAGGCGCCAGTGCCTTCCAGAGTGAAGGAAATTCATGATGTTTCCCTGGTCTGGAAAGATAAGGGTGGAAGCTTGGTAAAGTGTCTTCAGTTCATATGCCCATTTAAAATTTTGTGCTGTTACATTTCGGTTTGAAAATTCTTTATGGACTCGGGGGCTTCAAAAAGTTCACAAGAAAATGGAATTAAAATCTGGAAAGGAGAAAACAATAGGACCGATGGCTCCAGGGGGACATGGGAGAGGGAGATGTGGGGCAAAGGAAGTGATAATAACAAACTCAGGGACAAGTGAACAACGAGTGATCCAAAACCGGTGGCGAGAGGGTTTAAGGGCCTGGTAGGGAGTGATCAAGGGCAATGTAACCGAAAGGAATTACTGAAACACAAATAAAGGCTGAGCATGATAGTGGGACAAGAGGAAAGTAAAAGGAAATAGAGGAAAGAACTAGCAGGCAAAGGGCATTTATAGAGCTCTAAATACAGGCATGTGCATATATAAATATATTTATATATGATGTCAGGGAAATAGATCTATGTGCACATATTTATAGGTCTAGTATAAAGGTAGCACATGGTCATTGGGCTCCACTCAAGTACTCTCTCAGTATAAGAACACTTTCTTTTATTAAACTGGTATTCCATGATGCTCACCTTCCCAACACAATCACTGAAGACAAAGCAAATGTGAAGAAAGCTCTTAGTACCTGGCTATCAAAAGATACAACATCTGGGGTCTTATAGGATTGAAGGTAAACAAGTGGCCATCTAGCTCAGAAGCAACAAAGCCCACATGGAAGAAGCACACCAGCCTGTGTGAATGATCACGAGGTGTCGAAGGGATCAAGTATCAGGCATCAAAGAACAAAATATCAAATCATTGTGAATGAGGGGGAGTGTGGAGTGGGGATACAAAGCCCATGTGTAGCAACTGGACATCCTCTTACAGAAGGGTCTCAGGGAGGAGACAAGCCAGTCAGGGTGCAGTGTAGCAACAATGAAACATACAACTTCCCCCTAGTTCCTAAATGCTTCCTCCCCTCCCACTATCATGATCCCAATTCTCCCTTACAAATCCGGCTAGACCAGAGGATGAACACTGGTACAGATAGGAATGGGAAACACAGGGAATCCAGGGTGGATGATCCCTTCAGGACCAGTGGTGAGAGTGGCGATACTGGGAGGGTATAGGGAGGGTGGAGTAGAAAGGGGGAACCTATTAAAAGGATAAAGAGGGAACCTATTAAAAGGATCTACATATAACCTCCTCCCTGGGGGATGGACAACAGAAAAGTGGGTGAAGGGACATGTCAGATAGTGTAAGATATGACAAAATAATAATAATTTATAAATTATCAAGGGTTCAGGAGGGAGGCGGGAGGGGAAAATGAGCTGATACCAAGGGCTCAAGTAGAAAGCAAATGTTTTGATAATGATGAGGGCAACAAATGTACAAATGTGCTTGACACGATGGATGTGTGGATTGTGATCAGAGTTGTATGAGCCCCCAATAAAATGAGTTTTAAAAAAATGGAATTTAAAAAAAGACTAATGGAAGTGTTCATCTAACAACATGGGTGAACCTGGGAGATGTTATGTGGAGTGAGATTAGGACAAGGCTGGTATGATGAGCCCACTGTTTTAAAAAGTCAAGAAAGGGGTTTCACCTTGAAAGAACCATTCTTCCATGGTTATCAGAAATGGGAAGGGCAGGGAGGGTGGGGCCATCCCAGTCGAAAGGTAGACAAGTGTTGTTAACTTGGGTGCAGGGTGAAGGCAATATACCAGGTTCCCAAAGGGATTTGGCTCCCTTCTCAGGGAATAAAAAGAGTACATTGTGCCCCCCTGCCCCCCTGCAATTAAACACAATTGTACTACAGCCGTAAGCCAGGATCAAGTGCTGGCATCTGCATTTCCTATTTCCCTAGATCATTCTGCCACCTTCCCGGAGGCCGTATGATTGCCCATTTGGGGACACACTGGAGTATAAGGGGGAGGATAGGAAAATGATGAAGACAGGGTAATACACTGTGAGGCTTGAAAGAGTTAGGCAGCAGAGGCAAATCATATAGAAACGATTCTATAGACAATCCTGCAGTAGGGATGGTCTATGAGTAGATGCTTAGATAGACATGCAGGCTGAAGGTATGGGGGAGAATGGGAATACGCCCACGGATATTTAGGTTTAAAAGGTTATGCCTTGAACTGCTAACCACAGGGTCAGCAGTTCAAAACCAGCAGTGGCGCCGAGGGAGCAAGATGGGCCTTGCTCCTCCTCCTGTAAAGAATGATTGTCTCAGAAGACCACAGAGGCAGTTCTACCTTGTCCCCTTCGGTTGTTGTGAGTCAGAGCTCACCTGTTGGCAGTGAGTTTGGTTTGGGGTTTATCTGTATCTCGAAGCCCTGATGGCATAGTAGACTATGTGCTGGGCTAAGAACCGCAAAACCAGCAGTTTGAACCTGGCAGCCGCTTCAAGGGAGAATGATGAGGCTGTGTCCTACTGGAAAGCTGTACAGAGGGGTAGTGATACTCTGTCCTACAGGGCTGCTATGAACTGGTTTGGCATCTTTATCCCGAGGAGGAGACTATACCCAAACAGCCTCACTGATTCGCCTAGCTCAGTGTAGTTCCCTAAGTAAAGCGGGAATACCTCCTAACAACAGAACCACTAAATCAAGGAGTATATCCCTTTAGCCCTTTGCTAGAAATAGAAACATGTCTCTCCCAAACTGCTGCACCAATTCACACTCCTCTCCATGTCTGGGACTGCCTGTGTCTGTGCTGGCCTCAATCGCGAATCATTAAAATGTTATGTTTTGGGCAGCCTGGCCAGCGAAGGTGGTATTTTATTGTAGTGAACAGTGTCGAGGGGAGAGGCCATAGCCCAGCTCCTCTGGTTTCCTTCGTTCCAGGGGGCAGAGAGTCAGACATATTGCCCTGCTCCACCTTTTTTTAAACATTCTGACACCAACCATTCTCCCGGCCTTCAACTACCATGCTGGCTTTACTACCTTGTTGCAATGGGCCCCCCAGATCCCACAGATGGTACTCACTTGCCGGTATATGGCGACCATGAAAGGAGTGAGCAGGTTACCACCTGCCAGGATTATTAAACAGTAAGGATACAGTCACGGTTCCGTAGCATCCCCTCCCCTCAGCCAGCAGTTGGTTCCCTCTCTGGTCCTCATCCTCTCGGACGCTTGGACCCTTGGTTCCGGCCTTGAGCAGGTACCACCTCCAATGGTCCTGGGATTTCTCTATCTTTCTGCCAAGATGGCTCATCCTTACAGCCGGGGCTGGTGGTGGTCACTAAATGGACCAAGCCCCTCTATTCATGTTACCTCTTATTCACATAGGCCCGTCCCGTCATTTGGTTGAGAGACATGGATGTTGTTGGTGGTATTCTTAGGGGCCAGGAAGCTGGCGCTGACCCATAGTGACCCTGTGTACAATGGAAGGAACCACTGTCCTGTCTTGTGCAATCCTCCCAATTATCCTTCTGTTTGCGCCCAGCCACGCAGCCACTGTCAGTTCATGTTGGTGAAGATCTTTCTCTTTTACACACTCCCCCTGTCAGGGTTGACCAGCCCCTAACACATCATCACGGGTCCAGTAGGTGCAATTGTACAGCGATAATAAGTAAAGATTATAGTAAAGTCATAGGGAGCACGAGAGATAGAAGAGAGATTGAAATAATGGGCAGACACATTTCATGGTAGCAGTGCTCACCTCAGCCCTGCTTGGTGGTCCATGTGGAGAGAGAGTGATAGTTAATACTATACAAGGCTTTTATATTCTCTGGGGTTGTGCAAGCCCTCTAATTATAAGTGAGGACATACGTCACAGGAAAGGGTGGTGCTACAGGTAATACAGTAATGGGAGAGGGGTGATCTAGGGGTATCCATGCAATAGGAAGAGGAGGGATTGGGGGTATACATGTGACAAGATGGACGACTCCTAGATTCAGGATGGCAGCCTAACTTTGGATGTCACTGAGCCTGTTTGATCGTTCTCTGGATTTCCATGGAAACCATTACAGTAGGGTGTGAACCCCACCTACTGGAATCAAGTTAATGGTCGCAAGCCTTTAGGGAGAGGTAGCCCATTGTCCTTATCAGCAGGGAGCAGGCCTACCAGTGATGGGACTAGACAGTAGTCTGATAGCCGACTGCCTTAAGGGAAGCAACTGGACTATCATTAGCTGCAAGCAGTGTCCTCAGTCTAACTATTTGGGGGAGAGGACTTGGGAGAAATCTTTCTGTTTCCCACACCCCTCCACCTTACCAAGCACGATGCCCTTCCTCAGGGATTGGTTTCTCCTGACAACATGTGCGAAGCGGCACCATCCTTGCTTCTAAGGAGCATTCTCGCAGCACGTCTTCCAAGACAGATTTGTTTGTTTTTCGAAAGTCCCATAGTGCTTTCCATATCCTTCTCCAGCACCATAATTCAAAGGCATCAGTGGAAGAACTATGTTAAGAAATTTTGCTCCACCACAATAAGCATTTGCTGATGTACGAATGCGGTTGGTCAACTCTTCGTTAGTGGTTATTCTACTTGTAATTTACCTGAGTACACATATGCTGATTTATTCTAATAATCAGAATTCAAGAGTGCTGTTATTTATGGTGCAACTCCGGGAGCAGGTCCTGAGCCACCCGTCCTGCTGTACAGATCTCAGGGTTAGGCCAAGGTCCAATCTGGGTCTGGGCATGACCAGATGGCCCAAGTGTGACAGTGAGAATGGGAACCAGGACTTTTGTGTGTTGGTTTGCCATAGAGAGGCCATCCCTGTTCCCTGGACACCAAAATAGAAATTATATCCCCAGGGGGATAGCCAATTTGACAACAAAGAATACATATAAAAGAGGCCAGAGTGAGAGAACTAAAGAGAAGCCGGGACATGTTCTGCTCCTTATGCTGTGTGGGATCAAACCATCCTTGAAGTCCTCCTCCTCTGTATAACTGTGCGTAACCGAGAACCTTGTTGTTTAAGCCATCGAGCTTTCTTTGCTTTCTTTTTAAAAATCATTTATTGGGGGCTCCTACAACTCTTATCACAATCCATCCATCCATCCATCCATCCATCCATCCATCCATCCATCCATCCATCCATCCATTGTGTCAAGCACATTTGTACATTTGTTGCCCTCATCATTCTCAAAACATTTTCTTTCTACTTGAGCCCTTGGTATCAGCTTCTCATTTTTCCCTCCCCCCTTACAAACCCTTGATAATTTATAAATTATTATTATTTTTCATGTCTTACACTGACCGACGTCTCCCTTCAGCCACTTTTCTGTTGTCTGTCCCCCTGGTAGGGGGTTATATGTAGATCATCTTTCTCTCCCCACCTTCCCCTTCCCCTCCTGGTATAAGACAATGAGCTTTCTGTGGCTTCCAGCCCAAAGCATGTAAATCTGATGAGCTCTTCTTAAATAATAGGAATGTAGATTTCCTTCCTTGTGTATCACGGTGGTTATACGTAATGTAGAGTTGATAACTTGGATGTTAATAAAATGTCAGATACGATTTCAGACAGCAAATGTGTTCTAATCACTACAGATCTGTCCCAAAAGGTCAGTTCATACCAATTTATGTCAAGCTTGGAGCTAATTAGGGAAAATGGGTAATAGGCAATCAAGCCGTTTTGTTGAGTCATCTGTTTAATTTGGACTTTTAAAGGTTATTTTTGTTGCTTTAAGAGCTCTGGTGGAGGCATAGTGGATGCTAACACCAAGACCTGTGGTTCAAAACCATCAGCTGCTCTGTGGGAGGAAACCCACAGGGGCAGCTCCACCCTCTCTGATAGTGTCTCTGTGAGTCAACAGGGACTCGATAGCAGTGAGTTGTTTGGTTGGTTGGTTGGTTGGCGCTTTTTTCTCAGTTATAAGCTAAGCTAAGTTGTAAGCTCATAAACTTTTTACGAATTATGAGAGCCACTAAAGTGTACCGATTAAGAGCTTTGATTAGAGACTCAGAATGCCAGGACTTCAATGCGAAAACCGCCTAGTTGTGTGACTTTGGAGAAGTTATTGAACGCCTCTGTGCCTTAGTTTCCTCAAAGGCAAAGAAGAGTTAATGATAGTGTGTACGTCTGTTGTGTTGCCAGGTGCTGTTGAGTTGGTTGCAGTCGATCCACTTACCTTTTATACCCCTAGGATGCCAGGTCCTGCATCCTCCTCACAGTTGTTCTGTTTGAGCCTGGTGGACAGCCAGCGAGCAGTCACGTTCACCATTGGAAACATTGGCTGAGTCCAGCTCCTGGCACCCCCGTGTGCGCCGAAACAGAACCGGGATCCTTTGGGTTTTCTGTGGCTGATTTTTTTTTGCAGGAAGAAGACCTCCCTGTGTGAACCTCAGACCAATCTTTCTGCCAGCAGGCTAGCCAATCCACACGCCCCACTCCCCCAAGGGCTCCAGTACCATTCTACTTACTACTTTAAAAATAATCAACAGTTCACCCTGGAGCCAGGAGTTTAGCCCATCATGTTGCAGAATCCGGAGACTGCAGACAAGTCCTCCTTGATGCAGCCCTGGCCCTGCATAACCACCAGGTGGGGGGGCCGACCCACCGGCCCCTGGGGCTTCCAAGAGATCCAGATGCTCCTCAGGACATCGTGATGGAGAAATCTCCGGCTAGAGAAGCTGAGAATGGACTGCTCTGGAACAAAACTGCTCCAGCCAAGACTCTGGTATAAAGGCCACAGACTGCCCTTTAGCACGTTTCCAACTCCTGACGGCAGCCAATTAGTGGTGGGGGAGCCCTGGCGGCATAGTCACTGAGCCCCCCAGCTTTTCCACAGGAGAAAGATGGGGCAGTTGGCTTCCCCAAAGATTGGCAGCTTTGGGAAACCATATGGGCTAGTTCTACACTGTCTTTCAGGGTCACTCTGAGTTGGAATCAACGGATAACTGTGTGTGTGTTTAAAATGCGCGCAGTGGTTATGCATTGGGCTGCTAACTGTAAGGTCAACAGTTCAAAACCACCAGCCACTCTTCAGAAAAAAGATGGGGCTTTCTACTCCCATGAAGAGTTACTGCCTCAGAAACACTTAGTTCAACCCTGTCCTATGAGTCAGTATTGATTAGGTCGGTGGCAGGGAGTTTTCTAGTTTTAGTCATGAAAGGGGGATATGCGAGCATGCTTTCTGCTGTTTCCCCACTAGGGGGCAGGCCAGCCTCAAAGGAGTCTTGCCAAGCCACCCGGACCAGTGGGGTGGATTTGGGTCTGCGTCTCTTCTGGGTAAAGGTGGATTTTCATGACATCCGTGTGCCAGACCATGATGATAAGAGATAAAGGAATACACGAGCATGTTTGGGGGCAGAGTTTTCAGTAAATTCTGCGGTCAGGTGCTTCTTGCTTTGAAATTCAGGTTTAAACCTGTCTGATAACAATGTAAAAACAGTCATGGTGACAAAGCAACCTTGAACCCTGTGCTCTTTTTCCATGTCTTCCTGCCCACCCTTATTTGTTCATGGATTTACGTAGTCACCCTTACAGTTAACCAATAGTTATTGACAGCGTACTGTCAGCCACTTGATAAACTCTTGTTGCTCCCTGCTGCCAGGCTGACTGCTCCACACAGCAACTTCCTGGGGTGGGACGGAGCCCCTCCCCCCAGGCATGTCTCTTGTCTGTTTTCTTTGCAGGCGCAAATCCTCAGGTTTTTTTGCCTTTGGAGGCGTGAGCAGATTCAAACCAGTAACCGTTCAGTTAGCAGTCGATACACTTACCTTTCATACCACCAGGGCCCCTTAGTCACCGAATAAACCAAAAAGCCAGATCTGTGGCTATTAATTCTGACTTACAATGCCTCTTTTTAAAAAAAAAATCATTTTATTGGGGGCTCTAATAGCTCTTATCACAATCCATCCATCCTTTGTGTCAAGCACATTTGTACATGTTGCCATCAACATTCTCAAAATATTTTTCTTTCTACTTGAGCCCTTGGTATTAGCTCATTTCCCCGTCCCTCCTCCCTCATGAACCCTTGATAATTTATATATATATTTCATGTCTTACACTGACTGCTGTTTCTCTTCATCCATGTTTTTGTTGTCCATCCCCCCGGGAGGGGTTATATGTCGATCGCTGTGATTGGTTCCCCCTTTGTCCCTCCACCTTCCCCCTACCCTCCTGGTATCACTACTGTCCTGGATTCCCTGTGTTGCAAGCGCTTATCTGTACCAGTGTACATGCTCTGGTCTAGCCGTATTTGTAAGGTAGTATTGAGGTCATCATAGTGGTGGTGGAGAAGGGGGGGAGAAGCATTAAGGAACTAGAGGAAAGTTGTATGTTTCATCAGTGCTACCCTGCACCCTGGCTCGTTTGTTCCTGGTGACCCTTCTGGGAGGGGATGTCCAATTGTCTACAGATGGGCTTGGGTAGAACTGCCCCATTGGGTTTCCAATGCTGTTGCCCTCATGGGAGCAGGCTTTCTCCATGGAGCGACTGGGGGGTTCGAACCGCCAACCTTATATTTGCAGCTGGAAGGAGTCCCATGGAAGAACTAAGGCAGGTGATGTGCTTAGGTCAGCTGGGACTTGGAAGATGAGGAGGGACCAGCAGTGTGAAAGTCTGGGAGCAGCAAGTGGAAAGGCCCTGAGGCAGCCATGATCCCAGGTTGTCTGGGAATGACGGCCAAGAGAGACGTGCGAGGCAGGTGGGGAGGTATGCCAGGAGGGGTGTGAGCCACTGTAGAAGCTCGATTTTCATTGCGTTGTGAGGTTCTTGGGCAGGTGGGAGGAATGACATGGTTCATTTTGGGGTTTGACAATAGCCCAGCTACTGTGTGTGTGTCACAGGTGTGTGAGAGAATTATGAGCCCCCACCCAGAAGTATCCGTGTCTGAATCCCAGAACCTGTGGTTTTATCAGGTCCCATTGCAAGGTGGGGATGACGCAGTTGTTGGAATGAAGGTGGTTAATCAGTCGGCCTTACAAGAAGGCCTTTATCTGGAGAGGGCCAATGGAAGCAGTCACTGGGCCCTTAAACAGGGGAGAGCGAGGCAGAAGATTGAGAACCAGAGACAGGGGAAGCTGAACACAGAAGAAATTGGAGTCTCCCTTGGAGCTTCCAGAGGGAAACACAGTCTTTTCTGTCACCTTGACTTTGCCCAGCGAGGCCTGGTTTGGAGTGCTCACCTCCAGAACTGGGAGCGAGTACATTTGGATCGCCTCAGGTCACTAAGCTAGTGGTCCTTTGTTACAGAAGCCACTAGTTGCACACATGCAGGGAGACCATAAAGAAGCAATTGTGTTTGTTGGGACCAGAGTTGGTGTGGCTCAATAGCTGCTGTGTCCTGGTTAGCTGCCAGACCGGCGGTTCTCAACCTGTGGGTCTGACCCCTTTGGGGGTCAAACTACCCTTTCACAGGGGCTGCCTGATTTATCACAGTAGCAAAATGACAGTGATGAAGTAGCAACAAAAATGGTTTTATGGTTGGGAAGGCACAACCACCTGAGGAACTGTATGAAAGGGTCGCCGCATGAGGAAGGTTGAGAACCACTGCTCTAGAAGATAGTAGGCCCACCTTACCTGGGGAGGGTTTCGCCAGCGCCTCCCTGCACTTCCACTCACTCTAAAGCACAACTAGTTCCCACGCATGGGATCTCAGGTCACCCAGAAGGATCGATGTGCCAAGATCAGATAGTGTGGGAAAACCAACCAAAGAAAGAGCAGGGCTCTGCAGGGAAACCAGATTATGGACACTCGAACAACCCAAACAAAAATGATTGACATGTTGACACAGTGTAAAAAATGTAGCCAGTGCCACTGAACCATCTGTATAGACATTGTGAAATGGGACTCCAATGTGCTGCATGAATGTTTGCAGGAAACACAGCAAAATATCATTTAAAAATCAATTAAAAGTATAATAAAACACAACAAACCAAAGAAAGCCAATCAGCAACAACAAAGAGCAGGGCACCTTTGTGACGCTGTGTGCCACTGTAAACTGGGCCAGCCTGCACCTTGAGCGGGAGAGGGCTGGCAGCTGTGCCCAGGCCATGCAAGCGTGACTGTGCTGTTTCACTGATATGTCTTGGCCCAATATGCCCAAAGGAATTCTGTTAGGCCCTCTCCGGCCCTGACCTCTTGACCCAGGGAATTCTCTTCTTTTGTGACTTCTCCAGCACCGAGAGGTGAGGCTTGGGACCTTATTGATCTCTACATTCCCATGCCGTTTGTATCTGCCAGAGCCACACTTCCAAGTGTTCAAATTCTGGGGCCTGTTTTTATAGGTAGCTCCCCAAACTCAATTATTCACTGGGATCCATGTGGACCAAGGACTGTGGATGCTGTATGAGAATTTTTTTTTTTTTTTGTAATCTGTGGCCCCGAACTGTCTCTTATATTTAGCAGGGCAGATCTAGGGTTACGTATCAAGATAACATGCTGTGCTGTTCTGCTGAATGCAGCTGTCCTGGTGCGCGCCAAAGATAATTTGCTGATCCAGGAGCTGAGGCCAGCGATTTTTTGTCAGCATCTGCTTCTGGCCATAATGTGCGGGCCAAGACAGCCACTTCCAGAGCTGCAGTTCTCCCAGGCTTAGTCATGCAGAGAGAGCCGGAGAGCTGGGCATAGCTCCCCCTCCTCTGTGGACACACACACACACACACACACACACACACACACACACTTCTAATTGGTTGCATGCCAGGGCCCCCCCACTGGCCTAGGAGGCCCTCCCAGGTGTCCTCTCCTATTTGCATTTCCAAAGCCTCTCTCAGCTCTTTGGTCTTGGGTAGGACAAGCCCTCTGTTACATCCTGGCTCAATGAGAGTGACCACACACCTGGGGCCATGGTTTGGGAAGTGATTCCATGACTTTCATCCCCCTGTGGAACTAGGAGTGAGGGGCAGCCTGCTGGGTGTCATGTATCCGTCCATAAAAGCACAGGGGTGGGGGTGGGGGTTCTTTGGGGAACGACCCTTCTACACAATTAGGGTGGAGCTGACCTTACCCTGAGTGCCAGTGGCTGAATGGTTGACACAGGTCTGGCCAAAGAGGGTACCACAGCACCCCTGGCTGCCCTGTCCACTCAGACCTGCGCTGACGCCTGTTTCTCAATGGCTGGGAGCTGTCCCCATTGGCTGGTACTGTTTCCAAAGTAATTGCACATTATTTGGAACTAAACCCTGTTCCCCACCCCCTACCCTCTGCCAACTGCTGGGCGAAAAGGCACTTCCTTCCCCCCCCAAATCAAACCCAAGGCCATTGAGTCAAACGCCGTCTATGACGACCCTGTAGAGGAAAACTGCCCCTTAGGGTTTTGGAGACTGCAAGTCTTTATGGGAGCAGACAGCCTCACTTGCCTTCCCAGGGAAGTAGCTGATGTGTTTGAACTGCCTGCCTTGCGATTAACAGCCAAACGCTTAAGCTACTGAACTACCAGGTCTCCTTTCCCTTGCCACAAGCATGATTAGCCTGGCAGGAAGAAGGCCGAAGCTACCGGCCGCAATCTACCAACCATGACACTAAATCAGCGGAAGCTGTGATTCCCACTCACAGCAGCCCCAGGAGTGAAGAACAGAAGTCCCCATTGGGGTTTCAAGGCTCTCACCTTTCAGAAGCTGACTGCTAGCTGGCGCTTCTGGACGGGCTGAATTACCAACCTCTCCTAAGCTTGTAGGGCGCTTAACCATGCGCCACCCCGGGGATTTCTGGGCTGACGCATGGAGATGGACGACATGCCTGGAGCTATCGTTGGGAATCTTCAGTTGTGAAAATGAGCCGGTCATCTCTACCAAGTTCCTGAAGGAGCCCCCCTGGCAGATGCAAATGGTCCTCCTTCCCCTACCTGTGCTGGAAGGGGTGAGCTCAGCCTGGCAGAGAGCCCCCTGGAGAAGATCTGGCCCATTGTCAGGCTACAGGGAGCCTCTGGGGCTTTGGGGCCAACAACAATCAGACTGTCTCTTTACCTGGGAGATTTCACTTGGTAACTGGAATTTCCTTTATTTAATTTTTACTTTTTTGGCACTTACCTTTTGAAATCAAATCATTGAAGGGCTTTTTTTTTTTTTTAACCTTTTTGGTTGTCTACCTGTACGTTAAGTTTGAAAGAGAGTCCTCTTCACCCATGACCTGTCCCTCTGTGGTCTTCCCTACAGACGTTGGGCCAGGGGTGGCTGGCCACATTATGGTAAACAGGCTTTCTGAAAGCCATTTTTACTCTGCCTCTCGCCAACACTTTAACTCGATTTTGGGAAAGACCATGGACCCAGATACAAACGAACAAAAGTACAGGCAGAAAAGGCACTCTGAGGGGCCAGTACACGGGAGGCTGACTCTCGAGCCTCCGTGTGCTGAGACAAGTGTCCCTGATTCAGATGCCCTCCTGGGACAAGTGCTGACTCACGGCAGACATCTGGGTAAAATGACAAGTGGAATCTGGTGTCCATCTATTTTTATTTTCTGTTAGGGTTCAGTATTTTAACAAATGCCTGAGATTTAGAATAAATTACAGAACTATACTTTGTATCCCCCCCCCCCAATCATTCACATCTATTATGGCAATTAATTCTCATAATACCTGAGGTAATTAGGTGGGCTTTCTTATGTCCATGTTCCAGATGAAGAAATTTGAGGCACCGAGAGGCTGAGAAACTTGCCTAAAATCTGCTTGCAGAGCTAGTTATTTGGAAAAGGGGGATTAGACATCAGATATCTGCCCAGCTCAGCTTCTTTCTCATCTAACTAGAATATGCTAACTTCGCTTTTGCTGGGAAAAAAAATTGGCCCAGTTATCATGGTGTTCCTAATACTAGTTTTTTGAATGATCCTTGTCATATGTACCTATTATTTTTGTGTCAGTCATTTGATATTTTTCTTAAATACATTTATTTGAGAGAAAAAAAAGGAACCTATCTCAAAGTAGGAATCCATAAATGGCAATTCATGAATAAAAATGAAAACAAAACTGTTATTAAGCCTTATATGGGTGGAAGGCTGTGTGAACCCAAGGTCCGCCTTTTCTTTGCTACTAGGGGCAAGGGTCCATCGTATAGAAAGGGGTTACAGGTTTCCTAGTACAGAGCAGAGACCTCCTCCTGCCTGTGATCAGGATTGGAAAAATAGAAACTGGGAAAGCTGTCTTTGTGAGTCAGTGTGCCTTAATCATGTGTGAGCTACTTGCACCACCGGTGGTACAGACTACACCTCACACTTTGAGAAACACGGGTGTGGGGTGGTGAGTGTGTTTGGGCAGGCAGAATACAGGGTGTCGTTTAAACCAGTGCATTTCTCTGGGGGCAGTTTACATTCGACAGAAAAGAAATCTAAGGGGTGACACTTCCAGATGGCATCCAGGAAGATCCAAGAAACTTCTTAGAATTTGCACCCAAAAAGAAAGTCGGAAGAAGGGAAACGTTGGATGGGGGCTGAAGCACATTCCATAAATAGCCAGCGTTATCACCACAAATGGGGACCAGATGCACGTGCCTACAATGAATGGACCAGTAAATATATTCCTAGTGTCTAGATGAAACGTGAGGCGGTGGGTGGTCTAGTTGGCCGAGGGAGGGTAAGAGCAAGGGGCCTCGAGGAAACGTGAGGAGCAAGACCAAAGGCCAGAACCGGTCCTCCGTGGGGTGACCCCTGGTGACCCCTAAGGGTGGACCGAGGAGCAGCTACCGAAGGCTGTGAAACCATGAAACCCGCACAGCCAACCACTGGAGACAACTCGAAGCATGCAACCGATGGTGTGCGCTCCACGCCAGCGAGCCCCAACCCGCTCCCGTCGCCGGAAGTCCGTCGCCGGAAGTCCGCCTCCACGTCACCGGAAGTCGGCTTCCACGGCCCAGCGCTCGCTTCTGGAGGCGCAGCTCCACGGGAGCGGCGAGCCCTCGCAGAGGCCAGTGTTGAGTCCTCGCCGCCTCTGCCACGACTGGGGCCGGTGGGTCCGTCTCCCCGCACGTGGTGGGCTTTGAGTTCAGTTGCCAGGGACCTGCCTCTGGAGAGTCCTGGAGGGGAGGCGTCGCCTTCCGAAGCCGAGGGGCCGCTCCTCAGGGCGAGGCCCCCTCCGCACACGCGGCCCACAGCTGGCTCCTCACATCCTGTGGGGGACAGACAGCAGACAGTCAGGACACGCAGCGGCGGCGCCGGGAGCCGCTCCAGGGCACCCGGGAGAGCGGGCAGGATTTTTTTACTTGAGCCCCGAGGACCGGAAACGGGCCCACAGCGCTGGCGCTACACCCTGTTCACGAGACCCCGACGCCTTCTTCGGGAGGTAATATATAGAGCTCTATTATCAAGAGAGGTTATATTTATTCAGTGCAACAGTGATAAGCAACAACGGTCCTATGAGACAAGAATGGGAGGGAATCTTATTGTTGGCCTGAGCATACGCAAACCACCCCACCCTCCATGGGCATTCCCCCTTCTGAGACGAAGAGGCATCAAAATGCTCGGTGAGCACGTGGTCATCTTGCCCAAGGTTCCTAGCGCCGGGGCATACCCTTTCCCATCTCCCTGCGTCGGGCGGCACCCAGCAAGGAGCCCCCTGCGAGTGCGATGGGCTTTCTACGTGGATCATGCCGTAGAGGTCCTCCAGTGTAAAATTGAACGGACCAACTCACCGATTCCCCAAAGATGCGCTGGGCAGGGGAGTCCCAACAGTCACATGGGACAATGTGCCTTACCCAGTTCTCCCGCCCCCAAAGGCCTGCAGGACAGAGTTCCAACTCTCCCATGGCTCCCAAAGGCTGTAAATCTTGAGGGGAGCAGACAGCCATATCCTTCTCCCGTAGAGCCACTGGGGCTCCTAGCTGAGTGAATACCACATGTAAAACCGGAATCGTCATGGCGCGGGGGTGGGGGGTGGGGCTGCTCACTGCAAAATGATGGGCAGATCTAACCCGCTAGCCACGTGGAGGCAGAAAGACCTGGCAGTCTGCGCCCCCAAAGATTGGGAAACTCTGGTCATACCGGCTTGGCCCTGTAGGGTTGATATATGTGCAGACCAACTCGAAGGCTGTCGATTGAGTGTTCGCTTTATTTACCCAATGGAAACCTCGCGACAACTCTGCGAGTTAGATCTTGCTATCGTCCCCATTTTATAGACGAGAGAATGGAGATACAGGTTATTTAAAAGATTTGTGGGTTATTTAAAAGATTTGCTGTGGAGAGGTCAAAACCCACAGGCATGACGCATGCTTGTGACTCCGCATGCGTCTAAGTAGAACGGTCCTCCAGATTGGGCAGTGGGGTCCCACACCTTTTTATTTTGTAGGCGGCTCTCAGTGGATTGGAACCAGAAACCAGTAAACATCCTAATGCATTAACTGTTTACACCCCCCTCAGGGACTCCACTTAGAAGTGGCATTTCCATTGAACCTCTGATAGTCTAGCTTCTAAATGTGGCATGGTACACTTCTGAGTTGAGAGAGAAATAAAGTGATCTGGAGTTTTCACCCCCGGGAAAGGAAACCAACCTGACCATGGAAGCTTCAAAATATTCAAGGTGATCTTGTTCATGTTCACTCGGAATCCAAAGAGAGGGAGCTGTGCGGAACTGTTTGAAGCCCCCTCGTGTGTGATGTCAGGAACGGTTGCAGCATTGCTGTGAGCGGGAACTGACTTGCCCGTGGATTTTGTTGGGTTTTTGTGTTAACTGCTAAGAAGAAAAGTTGGGTGCCGGGGTGGGTAAGTGGGAAGCTGATTAGTGCTAGCCTCTCTGCATAGGTGCTGCGCCAGTAAGCACTTTAAGGAGAGACGGGAGGGAGGAAGCCATCTCAGGATGGACTACGTTCATGGCAGAGACCCTGAGGCAGGAGTGTGCTTTAGTGTGCTTGTGCTCAAAGAGGGAGAGACCTGGGAGAGGAGGAAGAAGAGGCAGCCACGAGATCATGCAGGGATTTGGAAAGCACGGCTTTGAACCAGTCATAGGGGACCAAGAGAACCAGAATCAAATCAACATCTTAAAAAATGGAGGCTACGGAATGCTAACCAGAATGGGAAAAATTCCAACCCCGGAACAGGAGACTTAGAAGAGCCATTTCAGAAGCCTTATTGCCAGAAGTTGGAGTGAGAGACACGTTCAAAACCGCACAGTCGACTGCCATCTTTGAGTTGGGCACAGTTGCTTGTGACTCATCCATCAAGAGACTTGGTTGGTAAGCAATGTGTGTGCTGCCTTTGCTTTCTATGATGGAGTTTGTTTCCAACCTGGCTTCAACCCTATAATTTTTTTTTCCATTCCAGTTAGGTTTCAGTCCCCCTACATTCCAACTATTCTGGTATGTTCCAGTGTCAGCCAGGACTGAATGAATGGAGCGGAATTGGTTCAAACCGATTGTTGTAAGCCCAGCGTTAGGGAGGCCTCTCAAGGTTTAAACCGTAGTAGAGTGTCTGCCCTATGAAGAAACCACTACTTATTTAGCCATAAAGACCCTGGTGGTGTAATGGGTTATGCATGGGGTTGCTCACCACTACTTTGGCAGTTTAGCTCCTCAGGAGAAAGATGAGACTTTTTGTCCACGTCAAGATTTACAGCCTCAGAACCCGCAGGACAGTTCTACTCTGCCCTACAAAGTCGCTGTGAGACAGAGTTGACTCGATGGCTGTGCGTTTGGTTTTTTTTGGGGGGTTATTTATCCATTTTTCTTTCTACTGATGGGCATTTAGGTTGCTGACAGTTCCCTAATGACTCCTAGCTGCAGTGGTTACCTTTCCACATCCTGGCACCCCACCCTGGCTGCACAATCAGAATCGCCCGGAAAGCTTATGCCACACAGTGTCCAGCTCTCTCTTTACTAGAGATTCAAATTTAATTGGTCCACAGCAGTACCTGAGCATTGTTTTTGAGGCTCCCTCCAGCGATTCTGCTGCACAACTAGGGCAGGAGAACCCGTCTACATCTCCTTTAATGCACCTGTTTCAAAATTCTTCGGGTGGAGCCTGAAGGGGTCAATTTGGTTGGGTGCTGAATGTGTGAATAATGATGTTTTTTGTGCCGTTAAGTTGGTTTGAATTCATAACTACCCCGCAGGGTTTCTTAGACTGTAATTTGTGTGGGACCAGATTGCCAGGTCTTTTCAACCACGATGCCAGTGGTGGGTGCAAATCACCAATTTTCTAGCTAGCAGCTGAGCTCTTACTTAACCTTGTGCCACAAGGGCCTGTACATAGATTTTAAGGTCTAATAAATACTTCCAAATGGACTTCTCAAAACCCTGCCCAGGTCCGCTCTCCCATCAACAGTGTGAGAACCCATTCGTCATACTCTTGCCAACCTCGCTTGCCATCACTCTTCTTTTAATTGTGTCTCAGTCTTGTAACAGAAAAACAGTATCTCCTTGTTGCTTCAATCAGTGTTCCCCTGGTTACCAGGGAGCTGGAACATGATTTTCAGTTCACCACCAGTTTATGTCCTTACTAAAGAAAAACAAAAACAACCTTGTCATTGCGGCTTGTTTGTACCTGTTTGTATCTGGGTCATCAAGGGAAAACTCTCCTCACTTTCTAGAAACAGGAACCGTTTCCCCATTTTTCCATCATGGAGTCACTGGAGCTCTCCGAAGACATAACCTGGAGGAGACAATCCCCAGGGAGCCTTCCCCCGGCCACTCTTTCAGGAGGAGCACAGACTGCCTTTTGTTTTTGCAGAAAATGCCAACTTCTTGTCTTCTGCCTTGGGGCCAACGCTAGTACTGCTGAAGGATCTTCCAAGGCCGGGCAAGGAAGGATCCATTTCAGCTGCTTTTCAAGACACCCTTTGCCAGTGAGGAAGGAGTTAATCTCTGCTAACCCTCTGCCTGTTAGCAGGAGACAGTCCGTTAATCCTCTTGCAGAGACAATTCTTTCCTTTAAGGAAACCTTGGAATGTGAAAACTCCGCTTAGCAAGAGAAGGTCCCCTGAAGGCACTATGTCCTCAGTTCGGCCCCACAAACTGCTCCCTGGAGAGCGAGGTGGCAACGTGCTTTGGTAAAGAGTTACAGCACTGGAAACTATTCTGTGGGGGCAGGTCTGTTCTGTCCTGTAGGGTCTCTGTGGGTTGGAATCGACCTGATGGCAGTGGGTTTGGTTTCAGTTTGAGTACTGTCAAGAGTTTTCCGAATGTGGTAGATACTGCCTGGCTGCTTAGATATCTACTCTACAAAGCCACTCAGATGTTAAGTTTGGTGGATTTTCATCATAAGTGTGTCCGTGCTCCATAGAAAAGAGCTATTCAGAGAGAGCTGGAGATACCTGCCTTCATTCTACTCCGTGCTTGGAACCCAGAGAAGAGGGCATGAACCCACTTCCGTCTGTGGCTCAGCCCTGAATTCGGCACCTCCTGCAGCCGGTGTTCAGCGCAGGACCTGACACTCTTTCACAGTGCTGGGTGGACTGCTGGCTGTGGTTGGCTGATCAGCCTGCAGTGCAAGCCTGTATCATGGTGCCCTTCCGGGGAGATGCTTCCACGATGAATTCTGATTGATATTCAGGGTTTGTCCTTTTCCCTGACAGTAGAGCCAAACCCCCAGGTCAGGTGGTGTCCCCAGACCCCTGGTGTCATTGGAGTCTCCTTTGCTATGTGTTTGGTAGAGAACGCCTGGCTCCCTCACACCAGGCGTTGTCGTGTCAATTGGTTCTGCGACAGAAGTTCCACGAAATGTCAGAGTGTCAGCTGTGTGGCCATGGATCTGATTATGGTAAGGGAGCTTGGGAGGTGTGTAAAGAAGTTTCTGGGGAGTAGGGGGAGACAGCAATGGCTGAAGCTCCAGCAGGTTTTGTAAGCAACCTAGCAGCTGCCCTGGAGTGGATTTGGACCCAGGCATGTCAGAGGAAAGCCAGGCTGCAGTTCCCACCAGCTGGACTTGTCAGAAGGTGAACGGCAGGCCTTTCTCCTGCTATGTCTCCGGGTAGACTCAGACTCCTGGGTCGCAACTGGGAGGGTTAGGCACATAGGGACTCTCCAGGAATCCTAGGGACTGATTTTAGAATCTAGGCCTTGTTTTGTGGTAGCCTACCCACACAGCCAAGCAAGTACAAAATGCTAGAACAGTGGTTCATCATGTTAGAAGACGGAAGAATTGCTTTGGGGATTGGAGGAGATCTGAATAGATACACATTGAGGGTCCCACTTCCAGCGATGGTGAGTCAGTGGGCCTTGAGTTGGGCCCAGGAACCTGCCTCTTATTTTGTTCTGATTTTACAAACATCCCAGATGCTTCTCCTGCAGGGGGCTCTGAGACCCAGGACTAAAATAACTTTGCTTGAATCCTCGAGGCAACAGCAGAAAGTAAAGCCTACAGGGGCTTAAGAAATTAGGATTGATGAATAGATGACTATATTTAAATGGTGGTGTGATTAATTTCTCCACTTTCTCTGGCAAATGAGGGCAGAGAATTTGCTGACTTTGAGAGACTATGGGATTCCTCTTTGATGAGAACACATGTCCTTGGTCAACACAGCCTTCTCCCCAAAGCCATTGAATATTTGATGTCCTGAAACCTCATCTGTCTTTGCGGCATCTACATTGTGGTGTACATCTAAATATAAAATGAGAATGATGAGGCATTTTTATGAACTTGGGTGTAAGATTGTCATGATCCAAGAGTACTCAAAGACTACTTGTGTTTTAATTATTTGGGGGAGATGAGGTATGGTGCAGTTTCTTGATAAGTATGAAGGATTTTTTTAAGACAGGAAACTTCACAAGCATTAAACGTGTTTAAAAGGCATTCTTTCATTCTTTTCCAATGACTTGAAACCCAAGACATAGTCTAGCCTCTGTGTCTCACGTTCTCTGCCTTGGCCTCCTTGAAAGTCAAGTTTCTCTGCTCGGGGGGTGGGGGTGGGGGAATCCTTGTGCTGCTTTTCCAATTGCTACAAAAGAGCCACCATGTGGGCACATCTGCTCTTGCGGTAACCTTACTTTTCTCCTTGACACTGGATTGGATATAACAGGTTAAGGCACCGTGTTTGCTCATATAAAGGAAAACGGACCAGTCTGTTAATGGTACCACCGGTCCCCTCTTCCTTTGGGACTTTGCAGGACAGGGATGTTCTAGGACATTTTGCTTGGTGGACCCCCTGCAACTGGACCCCCAAAGGGGAAGTAGTGAGAATAGGAAGCTGGATTGTCTTGTAAACCTCCCAGATTCTTCTTCTGTAGCCCACTGGCCTGAACTTCTCATAGTGGTTCCACCCCAATCCAAACTAAACCCCCAGCCATCCAATTTGTTCTGACTCCTAACCAGCCTACACAAGGTTTCCCAGTTTGTAAATCTTCAGGGGGAACTGACAGCCTCATCTTTCTCCTGTGGAGTAGCTGGCGGGTTTGAACTGCCAACTTTTCAGGTAGTAGCCCAGTGCTTAACTCACAGTGCCGCCAAGGCTTCCTAGGAGTTCCACATCATCATTCAGTTCATCCAGGGAGCTCGTTCAAGGATTTCTGAGAAAGTGGCCTTTTGGTTATTGGTTTTAATGGATAGCATTAGCTAGTGCCTTTCTCTCCCTCTTACTCTCTCTCCTTCACACGCCCACAGAGCACACAACAAAGCCTTTACACTTGAGTTTCTCCAGGATTCTAATGGTGGGAAACCGTGTGTTTTCATCGATAACCTGGTGGAGAAGGTATTTAGTAGAAATGTGAGCATAAGAATGATGGATGGGGTGCGGGGCAGGGGGCGGGGGAGGAGCTGATACCAAGGGCTTAGGTAGAATGTTTTGAGAATGATGATGGCAACATATGTATAATTGTGCTTGACACAATGGATGGATGGATGGATTGTGATAAGAGCTGTATGAGCCCCCAATAAAATGATTTTAAAAAGGATGATAAATTATCATCCTCATTTTACAGATTGGGCACCTGAGGTACAGAGAACTCAAGGACTTACTCAGATGGTCCAGGTGGTTGAGCTTGGATTTGAATCCTGGTAAAGCTGGCACTGTAAGGGGAGCCCTGGTGGTGTAGTGGTTATGTTTTGGGCTGTGATCCGCATGGTTGTCAGTTGAAACCACTAGCGTTTCTTCGAGAAAGCACTGGGCTTTCTACTCCCGTCAACAGTGACAGTCTCAGACACCCCTGGGAGTGGGGGTGGGTCAGTCTGAGTCAGCATTGATGCCATGGCAGTGAGTGAGAGCTAGCACTGAGGGTGGGGCTGTAACCACTGGGAACACTGCCTCTTAAGAGGAGTGAGCACACCTACATAATCCTTCTGGGGCGAAGCACTTCGCTTAATAATGGGCAAGGTCATACATGAAGAGGGCCACAAAGAGTTCCTGGGAAAATCCCATTATCTTTCAATTCAGTTTTCCATGGGCTTTTTGATACCCCCCTCTCCCCTCGTGCATATGCGAAGACTTCTGGGTCCCTTGGAAAACATCTTGGGTGGTGTTCTCATGGCAAACTATTGCTTGAAAGCCCAGTGTTCCCCAGTGACTCTGAGGTAGTCACTGCCCAGGCTGACGCTGTGGGGTTTGTGGGTTGGTCTTTACTTCGGTACTGGGAACTGGTCGCTGCCACATAAACCTCAGGAGCTTTCATGTAAGGATGGAGCTCACTCCCTTCCTTTGAAAGGTGATGCTCATAAAGCCTGTCCTCTGAGTGCTAACAGTGCACCCACCTCCGGTTCACCATTGTCTCCACTGCTCCCTGCTGTCCTAAATCAGGCTGCTTCCTGCCTGCAGATTCCCTGCTTGCTCCCTGTAGCCCTTTGGCTGTGTAACCCGGACTCATCATACCTTTCTTTACATTGAAACGTTACATTACCTTCATTTAAAACCATTCTGACGTTAGCCAGAGGAGTCCTGGTAGCGCAGTCAGGTGAGGATCAGACAGTTCAAATCCACTAGACACTCCTTGGGAGAAAAGATAAGGCTGACTGGTCTTATATAGACTTACAGCCTCTCAAACCCTCCACAGCTTCCCTATGACCCAGAATCAATCTGTAGCCATGGATTGGTTGGTTGGTTTTACCCACAGATGAACGCCACCTACTGGCCTTGATTACATGGTATCCTAGAAGTGGCACACTGGTGTAGAGGCAGCCCTGCGGCATTGGGATGAAGAACACTGTTATGGCCTTAGTTTTACCTCACTAATCATGCTAGACCTGCGTATGCACATTGGTACAATCAATATCTTTCAATGCATGGAATCCAAGATAGAAAATTCCCTCAGAAACAGTAAGGGGAGTAATGATTCCCTGAGGATATGGGAAAACGGGGGAGGGGGAAGGTGGAAAGGAGGAGCTGATAGCAATGATGACTGTATAATCCCACTTGAGGGAAATGAACATCAGAATTTTAGGTGAATGGATACACTGGATGGTGTAAATTATGGCAAAAAATGATAATATATAATAAGGGTTCAGGAGGTGGTAGGGTGGGGGAGGGAGGGTATAAAGGTGAGCTCTGATACCAAGGGGCTCAAGAAGAAAGAATGCATTGAGAATGAAAATGGCAGCAATTGTATAGCTATGCTTGATCTAATGGAAGTATGGATTATAATATATCTGTAAGAGCTCCTAATACAATGTTTAAAAAATATTTGGAACTGAAACAACATTAAAATAATTATATACCATAAAAGAAAGAACAAAAGAACATTGACTTCAGAGCTAGATGAGCCTACATATAAACCCCACCCCTAACACTAACTTAGGGAAAGATGAGGCTTTCTACACCACTGAAAGTTACAGTCTCAGAAACCCAAAGGGACAGATCTACTTTGTCCTATAGAGTCACTATGAATTGAAATCAACTCGGTGACAATGAGTTTGGTTTTTCTAAGGATAACTAGTTGGGAGCCCTTAGGTAACATCACCTTTCTGAGTCTTGGTTCCCTTTTCTGTGAAGTGGGAATAATAGCTACCTCATTGGATTGCTGCAAGAATTTGATGTGCTTGGAAGAAGCACACCAGTTTGTGTGATCACGAGGTGCCGAAGGGATTAGTTATCAGGCATTAAAGAACAAAAAATCATATCATTGTGTGCTTACCTTCCTGATAATGATCACTGAAGACAAATGGATGCATAAGCAAAATTGGTGAAGAAAGCTGATGGTCCCTGGCTATCAAAGGATATAGAGTCTGGGGTCTTAAAAGGCTTGAAGATAAACAAGCAGCCATCTAGCAGAGATGCATCAAAGCCCACATGGAAGAAGCACACCAGCCTGTGTGATCATGAGGTGTCAAAGGGATCAGGTATCATCAGAACGAAAAATCAAATCATTGTGAATGAGGGGGAGTACAGATTGGGGACCCAAGACCCATCTGTAGGCAACTGGACATCCCCTTACAGATGGATAATGGGGAGGAGACAAGCCAGTCGGTGCAGTGTAGCAACGATGAAACAACTTTCCTCTAGTTCCTAAATGCTACCTCCCACCCTACTATCATGATCCCAATTATACCTTACAAATATGGCTAGATCAGAGGATATACACTGGTACAGATAGAAACCAGAAACACAGGGAATCCAGGACAGATGATTCCTTCAGGACCAGTGGTGAGAGTGGCAATACCGGGTGGATAGAGGGAGGGTGGGGTAGAAAGGGGGAACTGATTACAAGGATCAACATGTGACCTCCTTCCTGGGGAATGGACAATGGAAAAGTGGGTAAAATATGACAAAATAATAATTTATAAATTACCAAGGGTTCATGAAGGAGTGGGGAGGGGGGTGGGAATGAGGAACTGATGCCAAGGGCTCAAGTGGAGAGCAAATGTTTGAGAATTATGATGGCAACAGTTGTGCTTGACACAATGGATGTATGTATGGATTGTGATAAGAGTTGTATGAGCCCCCAATAAAATGATTAAAAGAAAAAGAATTCGATGTGCTAATTCATGTAAAGAGCCCAGATTAGTGCCTGGCATACTGTAAGGCCTAGATCAGGTTCAGTCCTTGAAGTTGTGAAGGATTTCATCTTACTTGGGTATACTATCAGTGTTCAAGGAAACTAGTCAGATCAAATGATGCATTTCATTGGGTAAATCTGCTGCACAAAATCTCTTTAAAGTGTTGAAAATCAAGGAGAAGTTACTTTGAGAACTAAGGTGCACCTGACCGCAAGCCGTGGTATATTCCATTTTCCCACATGCATGTGCAAGTTGAACATTGAATAAGGAAGACTGAAGAATTGATGCCTTCAAATTATGGAGGTGACGCCACACAGCGGGAGTACCACGGACTGCCAGAGGAACAAACAGGTCTATCTTGGAAGAAAGACAGGCAGAATGCTCCGGAGAGGCTAGGATGGCGAACCTTCACCTCACATACAAATAGTGGGACAGCAAAAAGGAAGAAGACCCTGGACAAGATGGATTGACCCGTGACTGCAACAATGGGCTCCAGCACAAGAACAATTGTGAGGACGGCGCAGGACTGGGCAGTGTTTCGTTCTGTTTTACAGAGGGGGCTGTGGGTCAGAACCACTTGATGGTACCTAGCCACACGGTGAGTGTCGGGAGCCCTCGTGTAGTCTAAGGCTACATGTTGGGCTGCTAAGCACAGGTTTAGAACCCACTGGGCGGGAGAAAGATGGGCTTTTTGCTCCTGTGAAGACAAAGCCTCAGAAACCCTATCTAGGGTCCGTATGAGTCATAATTTACTTGATGGCAGTGTCCCCTGCTATTATTACAGTATGTGCTTTCTTGTGTCTTTAGGAGCTAGGCCAGGCCTTGGCCTCATCCCTTGGGAATACTGGTCTTTCCATGTGGCCTTGAACCCTTTTTAATGGCTTCGTGGTTTAAATTCTGAGGATCCAGCTCAATTATGTTGGTCACAATTGTGATGGCTGTGTGAGGAAAGGGTTTGTGTTTTTAAATGCTCACTGAGGAGCACTGGTCTTCATAGTAGCTTTGTGAAATGGGTATAATCAGAATGTTCAGTTTCCACCGGTGTCACCTGAGGTTTTGGGAGGCTAAGCAATAGATGGATGCTCTCTTAGTGAGTAAGTGGTAGAGGGGGCTTGAGCTCAGTATTCTGAGGCCAGAGCCTGCATAATCACTGCACCCCCCCTCCCCCCCTCACACACATTTGTTGTTGTTAGATGTGGTTGAGTTGCTTCTGACTCAAGGCAATCCCATGTGTGCAGGGGAGGACTGCTCCCCAGGGACTTGGTCCTTTGGAAGCAAATCTTTAGGCCTGTCATCCAGGGTATCCCAGAGTGGGCTTGAACTGCCAGCCTTTGGGTTAAGAGTCAAGAACCTAACTCTCTGTGCCACCACAGATGTCTTACAAGCATGTATTCTTCCTTTAAAGAGTCAAGTAGCTTGTGTTCACATTAATTCACCAGCTATCTGCCTCCTTGCTGGCCAGCACCAGACATTACCATCTTTCAAGCACAAAACCTAGAGTTTTCTTTGATATTTCAGTGTCCCTTTCTCTTCTCTTTGGACAAAACCCCTGCTTAATTCCTCCCATGACACCTATTTGGACCTTCCACCCAGCAGCCATTGGTTTCCTTTGGACCTGGCTGTTTAATCAGATATTGGTCTGGCTGTGACATCTGCTCCCTTCTTGGCTGCCAAGGTTGGGTCAGCTGATCTGGATGGCTGACGGGTGTCCTCTTCCTCCTTCATCCCACCAGACCTTAAAAATTCACTGTTTGGATCTGTACTCAAAAAGTTGGTTGACCCCTAATCTATATAAAGCAGTTACAGGATGGTGGCACTTCCAAAGGCCTGAAACCTGGAAGGACAGTGTGGAGAAAACTTCTGCTGACCACACTGTATGGCTGGCCCATATAACGTGGAAGAAAAGGTGGGAAAACCCTTTGCCTGTGGTGGTTCCCGAGCACCATGTAGCTTCTCCTAACAGGGCCCAATGGCCCTTGCCGAGATGGCACGCTACGGTGGGAGGCATGTGAGGAGCCTACTCACTGCTTCGTGAAGTGCACTACACAAGTGATGGCGATGATGAGGAGGCCGATGATGATGGAGGCGATGGCCACCCACTTTGCATTGCGCCCGAGCCTCTTGGATCCTTCCACATCTCCATCGTTGTAGCTGTTCAGAGACTGTGGGGCACAAGAGAAGAGCTGATGATGGCAGACAACACACAAGGAAAGTCTAAAGCTTCTCAGGCTGCCCCAGTGAGAGGGCTCAAGGAGGCCCCTGGGATCTCAGCCTTCCTCTTGTCAAGCGTCTGAGCAGGAAACACATCAAAGTAACATCTGCTCCAGGGAGTGTTCTCGGAACTCCTTTATTTCCTAATTACTCTGTAGCATTTGCCATTGTTGCTGTTAGCTGTCTTCAAGGTAACATGGAAACCCCATGCACAATAGGATGAAATACAGCCTGGTCCTATGCCATCCCATGATTGGCTATGGATAGGACCATTTTGATCCATAGGGTTTTCATTGGCTGAATTTTAAAAGTAGATAACCAGGCCTCTTTTCCCTAGCCCGTCTTAGTTTGCACGCACTGCTCAGACCTGTTGAGCACCAGGACAAGTTGCATGCAAACCTCTGCTGACAGATGGTGATAGCACGCGAGGCCGTCCTTTGTGAAGCATGAGAATTCCACCAGTGAGCCACTGCTTCTTATGCATTCGCCCTAGCACACGGGTCACTGATTTTCTCTCTCCCATTAGCGTCTAAGTACCACGGACAGGGATCCTCATTAGCATAATATATTAATGTAGTACTTGTCGAATAGAAAATGTCTGATGAGGATTAGTAGAATAAAAGGATGAATGGATATTTCACGATGACCTATGTTTATACATAGTTTGCTTGGAAAACAGCCATGCTCACTTGGTTAAGTATTGGCTACTGGAGCAGTGGGTTATACATTGGACTGCTAACCTGTAGGTCAGTGGTTCAAACCCACCATTTTCTCCAAGGAAGAAAGATGAGCATTTCTGTACCTGTAAATATTTATTGCCTTGAACACCCAAAGGGGCGTTTCTCCCCTGTCCCAGAAGGTTCTATGAGTCAGAGTGGACTCAATGGCAGCGGACTGGGTTAGGGTTGGTTTTATATGATAACAGTGACCATTTACCTCACAAGGCCTAAAACATGAGTGACTGGAAGCTTTACAGTCAGCGTTCTCACACCCCTGTAATAGAAGGAGGTAAGTCCCTGTTTCACATTTATGCCCAGCTGAGGTTGACATTAAACTGGAACTCACGGTGAGTCTTGAACCAGTAACCAGTTTCCGTCCAGTTCCTTCAGACTCCTAGTGACCCCTGGGTGTCACAGTAGAGCTGTGCTCCCTGTAGGGTTTCTTCTTTTCCCCCCAACAGTTTTATTGGCATATAAGCCACGTATCATACAATCCAGTAGTTCAGTCACCGCAAGGAGAGTTGTACAGTCATCACCACAATGAGTGTTAGATAATTTCTTCATTCTTGTATTCGTCATTATTAGCTCCCCATTTCCTGCCAACCTGCCCTGCCCTACCCCCCAAGGAAGCATTCATCCAGTGACTCTCTCTAGATTTACCATCTTGGATGTCATGCCCTCCTGGTCCCTTCTCAGCATCTCTCCAGATTTCTGTACCTGCCAGCAGCTTCCGAATTAATATTTGACCAGGCACAGCCTTCTTCCTGATCCTAGGCCTATGCCAAACTTGTTCAAGATCCAAAATCGTGTCCTGTTGCAAGGACTTTGGACAAGCCATGGCAGGTCGGGCTGATGCAGGAAGAGGCATGTCTGGTTTCCTACAGGCACATGAGCTCCAGGAGGTGTGGTGAACTTTCCCAGGATATAGCCCAGGATAACCCTTTCCCTGATCCTCAAGCCCACTCTTGCCTTCCTGCTACTAGGAACTGCCCAAACTGAGCGCTCCTGTAGTCTAGATAGGGCTGGAATAATGCACACAGGTCAGGTACAAAGGGACTCAATGAGCACTGTGCACAGTGATTCTGGAACCTTTATTGATCCTCCCAGCACAGTCTTCAATAATCATCATGCCTCTTCCTGCACAATTAAGGAATATTAAGCAAATGCTGACAATTACAGGGCAGGGCAGCACCCAGTATACCACAGAACTTTCGCTTCCGGAACCTTCCATTAATTCTTGGATAGAGGCCACCATAGGAAGCAACAAGCTGAGAGACTCAGCAACTAGCGGACTTGCTTCCAGGTACTTGTGTCAGTGGTGGAGCTGAAACTTACAGGGCCTCGAGAGACTTCCAGCTAGGTGAGTTCCAGAATTCAGTCTCAAATTCTGGAACTGTCCACCCTGACCGCACATTAGAATCACACGGGTAGTTAAGAAAAGAAAATCCTGATAGCTGGGCCCATCCAGAAGAGATTCTGATGTGCTTGGTGTGGGAACCGGGCAGCAGTACTTTTTAAACGCTTCATAGGATTAAAAGCCTCTGGTCATGCCGCTATCGGCGATATGCTCAAAGGTCAAGGTGCTCTCCCTCTGAAACATTACCCGCAGGAAGGAAGCAACCGAGCGTGGACTTCAAATCCAGAGAAGCCTGGATTCAGATTCTATCTCCTTACTAGCAGTCAGAGAGGAGGCAGGCTGGCTCTCTTTTTTCAGATTCTATCTCCTTACTAGCAGTCAGAGAGAAGGCAGGCTGGCTCTTTTTTTTTTTATCAGATTCTATCTCCTTACTAGCGGTCAGAGAGGAGGCAGGCTAGCTCTCTGTGAGCCTCACTGTCCTCCTAGGTGAGCTGAGTAAATAGTAACAACCCCATTTCACACCAGACGATCCTGTGAGTTGAGGCACGGAAAGTGGCCAGTGTTGTCTAGCACACATGATATGCTCAGTACGTGTTAGTTTGTCCTGCGTATCCTCAGGTTTTTCTTCAGGTTGAAATGCTTGGTGTGCTGCAGTGTACGTGAGCCACTTATCAGAATGACACATGACCCGTCTCCTCCCTTAGGTAGAGCACCACCTATGGGAATGCGAGTTTGAGAACCTTTGTTTTACAAGCTTTCCGGTCAGAATCACTGCATAGAATCTTGCAGCTGTTAGTGCCTGGCAGTTGGTTCTGACCCCTAGTTACTCCATGCCTGGCTCTGTACCATTGTACAAAATTTCCTTGCTTTGAGTCCATTGGTGCAGCCACCGTGTCAGTTCGTCTAATTGAGTTGAGATGAAGGCAATACAGAGGACAGCACTGAAGATATAGTGGGGGTGGGGGGGTGGGGGGAGAAATGGATCTATCCAGACCACATGGGAGTGAACTAAGGGGGAGGGAGGAAGAGAGAGAGAGGGAGAGAGAGAGAACCTCATCATGGCTCACCAAGCCCAGGGGACGACATCCTGCTCAGAGCAGCCAACACACAAAGAGGACTGTAAGGCTGGCCTCACTGTGAGACAACGTTCCCTCACTGACCCATAGCCCTACAGGGACAGCACTGGAGACACTGTGGAAAGTGTGCCTGGTCTACTCCTTGCACAGCGGGGTGAGTGCAACAGGGCAGCAAGGGGAGCAAAGTAACCAAGTCCCCGAGGAATCCTGAAAATAGACTTCTGACTTGGGGGACAGGGCTTGGCACCTCATCAGGCTTGATTGGAAGACATACCTAAGGGTCGACAGACAGACCTGGAACTATCCTTTTTTCCCTCCTGTTATGTTTTTCTTCTGCCTGATGTCTGTGTATATAAGATAGGCAGGACAAATAATCCTGAGAGGAAAACAATGGGACCAGTTCCGGGGTACATGGGAGAGGAGGGGGCGGGGAGGGAGAGTGGGGAGCCAACAAACCCAGGGATAAAGGAACAACAGAGATCTAAAATTGTTGGCAAGGAGGATTTATAATGCCTGGTGGGGTTTAATCAAGTGCAATGTATCTGAGAGGAATTACTGAGAGTTGAATGGAGGATGAGCATGATAATTGGATAGAAGGAAGATGAAAGGAAATTGAGGAAAGAAACAGGCAAAAGTTATTTATAAAGGTATAGCGATAAGCATGTATATATGCAAATATACTAATTTATAATATAGTTAAATATAAAGGGATAGAGGGCAATGTACATATCTTTATATCTTAAGTATTAAGATAGTAGACAGACTTTACACCTCTACTCACGACCTCCCTTAACACAATAACACTTTGTTCTAATAACCTGGCACTCTTTGATACCTTCCCGACATGATTGCTGAAGACAAAATAGGTGCATAATCAAATGTGAAGAGAGTGGATGGTGTCAGCTATCAAAAAATACAGTGTCTGGGGTCTTAAAGGCTTGAAGTTAAACAAGCAGCCACCCAGCAGGGAAGCAAATGAGCCCATATGAAGAAGCACAGCAATCTCTGTGATCATTAGGTGTTGACAGGATTGGGTATCAGTATCAAAAGACCCAAAATAAACAATCATATTAATGCGAATGAGAAGGGGTCGGAGTGGAGACCCAAAGCCTATCTGTAGACAATTGGATATCCCCCCACAGAAGGGTTATAAGAAAGGGATGATTCAACCAAGGTGCAGTGTAACACTAACGAAACACACATCATTCCTCTAGTTCCTGAATACACACACACACACACACACACACACCACCACCACCACCACCACCACCACCATCACCCCCACTGCCATGGCCCAGTTCTACCTTACAAATCTGGCTAGACCGGCGAACACACATTGGCAAAGATAAGAGCTCCTGACACGTGGAATTCAGGACAGATAACCCCTCAGGAATAGTAGTGGGAGTAGCGATATCATGAGGGAAGGGGGATGGTTACGGAGGGGGCAGGGGGAGAAAGAGGGAATACATCACAAGGTTGGATATATAGCTCCCACCTCACACCAAAGGGAACAAATAACAAATGTGGGTAAAGGGAGACAACGGACAGTGTAAGATGCAAAATAATAATATATAATTGATCAAGGATTCATGAGGGTGGGAGGGAGGGGAAAAGAGGAACTTATACCATAGGCTTAAGCAGAAAATGTTTTGGAAATGATGATGGGAACATATGTACAAAAATGCTTGATACAACTGATGGATTGAATGTTATAAGAGTTGTAAGAGTCCCTAATAAAGTAATTAAAATAAATAAATAGCAAAAAAAAAATAAGATGAACTCCTAGGATCTTAGGATTCCACCCATGAACTCCTGTTCTACCTCATCCCATGCTCCCTCAGGCCCTTGCACACTGGTCCACAGTCCATGGTGCCACCCTGGACAGGGCAGTTTTCAAGGCAGCGGTGCTGTCCCCAGGCTGCCATGGACAGAGGGACAGTGAGCATCTCCTTCCCTCAGCAGGCCCACTCCGGGCCTGAGCCGCAGTGACTGAGCGTGGGGAGAACTGCCACTGGGGCCATGTTGTTTGGTGCAGGTGAGATGGGGTCCCTTGGTCTCCTGCATGCTTGTCATATGTCGCCTAAGTCCCGCCAGTGACCCAGGCTCAAGAAACTGGGTGCAGGCAGCAAGGGAATCCTGACGCACTCTCCTCAGCTGAAGCCAGCCGGGTAGAATATGTAGGACTCCTTCTCTTTGCAAACCCTCATCTCTCCGGGAACGGGGTGTGAGACTCCAGTCTTCAAAGCAAATGAAAAGCCTCCCTAGGAAGCAGGTGTGGACTCGCACCCTCTATAAGCCTTCCTTAGGGACCAGTGCCCTTCCCGGTTTGTGGGGGAGAGTTTGCAGTGCGCAAGTCTGCTGGGTAAATGCAGTGACACGGAGGGTGCTCGAGGAAGACTCTAGAACTTGTCGATTTTACGCAGGACTTCCCTGGCCTGAAACTTAAGGGTGGAGATGTAACACATGGGGTGGAATCCCACCCCACCCCCCATCTCCACTGCACCTCCTGCCCAATTCATTGGCTGTGATTTTCTCCATCTCCCACCTGGAATTTTGCACTTCATGTCCCCTGGCAGCTGCAACAGCCTAATGGGGCAGGAATGGGTTTGAGAGAAAATGGTCTGGTTTACAAATGTTTTTCTGAAGAGCTTGGAAAACAAACGATCCACTCTATTTTGGAAGAACTAGAAGAAACAAGGACAACTTAACTATAATTTACATGAGCATAGCTTTTGCTAATATGAAAAATGTAACTCACGAGCATGTAAAGCATTCGAACACTGCAACTGCCAGCAGATGACAGTAACTTCTTCCTGCCACCCTCCTCCCAGAGGTAGTGCTTGTCAGTGGCTTGGTGCCTTTGCTGCTTGGTTCCCCTCCTCCCCCGCCCCCCGACGGGGAAATGGCCACACTGTCCTGCTTCTGTTGCAGCTGAGCACCTCGCACGCTGTCATCAGAGAAGGAGCCAGCAGTTTTCACCCTAATAAACCACGGGAAACGGGATCTTGCTGTCCAGTCGTGATTCCTTAAGTATTAAGAAACCAGGAACATTTCCCGCAGGTCTTGGTCTAATTCCCACCTTTGTGTCTGCCTGAGTGCAGAGCAGCTTCTTTGTGGAGACACTAATCTTGTGAGGAAGATGCTGGTTTTTTTTTTCATCACCCTGCCTAATGTGGAGCTTGGTGACCTTGCTCATGGCACACTTGTCCCATGAATGACTTTGGCTTGTGTTTGGCTAGCAGGCATCTCTTTTTCAGTCAACCTTTGTTCTTTGTCCAAGACTCTGGCCTTTGACCAAATGATGTTGGTTGTTGTTTGTTGCCCTTGAGTTGGCTCCGACGCACAGTAGCTCTACGCAGTCATGAAACATTGCCTGACCCCGTGCTGTCTTCACGTGCCTTGTCGGTCTGTGTGTTTGTTAGTGCAACTTCGGTATATTTTTAATTCCATCGAACCTCAACCGAAAAAAGCTCATTGCTGTTAAGTCAATTCTGATGCCTAACCACCCTGTCCCGTGGGGTTTTCAAGGTAGCATATCTTTACAAAAGCAGACTGCCACACCTTTTTGTTCTCCCATGGAGTGAGTGGTTCAAACGGCCCACCTGTTGATTCGCAGCTGAGCGCTTTAACTCCTGAGCCACAGGGGGCCGTTCCTGTTCGTCACACTTGACCCCACTGGCATTTGAAATAGCGATGGCATAGCTTCCAGCATCATGGCAGCATGCCAGCCACCACAGTGCAACCAGCTGGCAGGTGGTGGCACGATGACACTAGATAACATTTATTGTGTGCAAGGCAGTGGTGAGTTCTTTCCAAAGCTGGTTACCCGTCCTCTTAACAGCCCTGTGAAGGAAGTGCTTAGCATTACAGCTGCTACTGTTGGCTGCCCCCAGGTCAGCCGTGAGCCCAGGCGCAACTGAAGGAAGCTTCGCTGCCCTGTCCCGCGCCATGACACGAATGGTCCATAGGGTTTTCATTGGCTGGGGTTCAGCAGTAGATCACCAGACAGTTCTTCCCAGTGTGCTGTGCACAGAGTTGTCATGTCTTAGGGACATGCTCGATGACATTATGAAATGACTTTCCATTTCCTTTTCCCCTTGCCTCTGGCAACCACCAATCTGCTGTCTGTCCGTATGGATTCATGTCTTTTGGATATTTCCTACGAAAGGATTTATACAACAGTTGACCTTTTCTGTCTGGCTGCTCTCATTTAGCATGGTGGTGTTGAGGTTCAGCTAAGCTAGCGCATGGGATACTAATACGGTGTTGGTGTCTGTAGTTGATGAATAGGCCACTTTTGTCTCGCCAGCTACCAGTGGGTAGACCTTTGCGTTGTTAGGGATAATGCTGCTATAAACGTTCACACCCCCATTTCTGCAACGGGCATGCGTTTTCCTTTATCCTAGCCATCTGCCCAGCAGTGGAATAGCTGGGTCCCATGGTAGCTCTCCTTTTTGAGGACCCACCAACGCATCAAACCCTTTTCCACACTGACTACACCCTGTTACCTTGCCACCAGCAATAGGCAGGGTCCCAATTCCCCCAGAGCCTCCATGTCCATTGCCTTCAAGCTTCGGTTGCCAGTGCTTGAATACTTCCCAGAGTTCCTTCCTGGGTGATCAATCCCTCTCATCTCAGTCACCACCCACACCTGTTTCAAGGTGTTAGTGGCTGGTTGTTCACCTGTTCATCCTGTAAAGTATGCTGAAGAGAAAGATGTTGGGTCCTTTCCCAGGAGTCCTGTGACCACTAGCTGGCAGGCTGGAGGTGTCAACCCCCTAGAAGGTCTCAGCCGTGGGCTCTGGATTTCCAGTTTCACACAGGACTTCCCTGGCCTGAAGCTTAAGGGTGGGTGGAGATCTAACACATGAGGTGGAATCCCCCCTCTCCACTCCACCTCCCACTCTCTCCTGCACTGCACGCAGCGCTCAACTTGGGGTGGAAATGGCAACTCAACAACAACGGTTCCTTTTAGTTTCTTGTCTCCACTGTGGTGCAAAAGAAGCATTATGAGAAATATGGAGCAAATAGGCTCTCATCCTAGATTTTATAGGATGTTCAAGAGGCTCAGGAATGCCTCTTCCCTGCTGGCTGGGCCTGGAAAAAAATGTCACGGCTGTCATAAAGCCTAGTCAGAGTCTCCGGGCTTAGTGAGCTGTCTTGAGCCAGTGAAGGTCATACTTCTGGCAGAGAAGTGGGCAAGCCCCCCTCGCCTGTAGTAGATGCTAACGATGTCACTGTCACTATATCAAGTTATTTCAAGCTTATTTATCCGGTCTTTTCTTGGGTGGACACATGATACTCAAACACCATGGAAGACAAGCTGTCGAGGAGCCAAGGAGGGTGACTGGTATATGCTGACCCATCCGGAAGCGGAGACCAGCAGGCTGTGTAGGGAGGCGGGACAGTGAGGACATCTGGCACCACTGCAAGGTCCAGGCAACTCCTCCTGGACTCCCCACTTCAGAGAGGGAAAAGCTTCCAGCGACCCCATGCATTTTGACACCTGGAGTCTTAGGACTTTTGTGACACTTCCCACCAAACATCCCTGACTGGAAAGTACCCAATTCTTTCCCCCACTAGTTTATAGACGGCATCAGCTATGAGCAGATCTACAATGAAACCCCCACAAGTGTGACACTTCTTACATTCTGTAATGCTGTGGTTATCAACCTTACTTCCACCCTGTGCCGTGAGTCAATGTACTACACGTACTTAAAGCCAGAGCAGGCATTCTGGTGAAGACCGCTGAGTTCAAGGGAACAACAGTGGATGCGATTCCACGCACAATGGAGCAATTATCATATATGCTGATAATCTATGTACATAGACACTCGGGGTGGGAAGGCAAATGGGACCACAGCTATGAATATATACGGGTTTGACAGAGAGTATACCGTCATATAAATGTATATGCCTTACGAATATATCCATGAATACAGTAGCACATACCTGGGCAAAGCTACGGAAACTACTTAGCTCTCAGTAAACAGCGTGTGGGAATGAGACGTTGGGCCTGGGTGCTCAAGTCACAGGGAACATAAAGTTAATTGGCATAACATAGTCCACAAAGACAGTGTTCTGTAGTTCTATATCAGCGTAAGTAGCAACTAGGGTCTTAAAAGCTTGTGAATGGCATTCTAAATTACAACTGTTGGTCTCTCCCTAGTGGGTGCAAAGAGAGATGAAAATCAGTGCTGCATGGTGCAAAGGGCTAATGGGCCTCCATGACCTTGAGACCAGAAGAACTAGATGATGCCTGGCTCGCACTGTAGACCACTCTGAATGGCATAGGAGAAAACCGTGGACCAAAATCATAAAGAACACTAGGCGTACTGGACTGATAGACTGGTGGAACTTCCAGACTATGGCCCTCAGTCACCTTTTAGGTGTGGAGTTGAGCTCACCACGTGGTTCAACGTTCAGCTAGAAGAGGTGTCTAAGGGAGTACATGCTCGGAACACTCAGCCACAGGAGGCCCAGAGGGCAGCAGGGGCCCAGGGAGAACACCCAGAAGGCAGGAAGGGATAGGAAAGAAGGATAAAGGACAATGGTGTTAACCCAGGAAGCAACTGTGGAGAGGGCTATGGCATTGTGTGTAAGGCACCATCAGGTCTTTTCCGACCCATTGCGATCCTGAGCATAGCAGAAGCAAACCCTGCACGGTCCTGTGCCTTCTTGGGATTGTTCCTGTGCCTGAACCCATTGCTGCAGTCACAGAGTAACCCCCTCTCCTTGAGAGACTTCCTCTTTTTCGCTGCCCCTCCACTTTACCAAGCATGACGTCTTTTGCCTGGGTCTCTCCTGACAAAATATCCAAAGTATGTAAGACAGAGTCTTGCCATCCTTGCCTTTAAGAAACACCCTGACTGTACTTCTTCCAAGACAAATCAATTTTTCCTCTTAGCATTGTGTGCACTGTAGTCACTGCCACAAATCAAAATGTGCCTGAATTGTTGAATGGAAAACGATTTCGTTCTACAGACGGACTCAAATCAGAATAATTACAAAAAAAAGAAGATGCAGACTATTTCAAAGTCAAGAAACAGAGGATGATGGGTTGGAGGAAAATGGGGTGGAGGGTAAGAGCCCTCTCCAAGAAGGCCCAGGTAGAGGAAGCCAAGCTTGCAAAGATCAGGAGGAGTAGGTGTCAAGTGCAAAGGCCCTGAGGTAAGGAGGGACTTACTTGTTGAAGGGATCCAAGGAAACCTGCTTGGCTGAAATGTAGGAGCAAAAGACAGAGGATGGAGATGAGATGAGATAAGGCTGGAGGGACAGCCAGGGACGATTATAACAACAACAGTAAATTGATGTATTAAAATCATTATTTATTGAGCACCTCATCTGTGCCCGGTCATTGGTGAAGCACTTTATCTCCATCATATAATTGAGCTCTCATACTAACCTTATTGGAACAGAGCAATTTTCACTCCCATTTACAGTTTCGAAAACAGAGACTTGGAAAGAGGAAGGCAAACAAGTCTTTTGCTTTCAGTGGTAACCTGCTAAAGGAGCTACAGACTTTAAGCACAAGATGGTATCATGCTGACAAAGCCCTTATAGGAAGTCCTTTGTTAGTAAAAAGAAAATCCACCAGATCAATTGGCTGCACCATTGAATGGCTGATACTCCAGCCCCAGATAGCTCATAGAAATCTGGTCACTGGAACCTTGCCATCCTTGCCTCTAAGAAGCACCCTAAGATGTTCCTCATCTTCCTATGTCTTCATTTCTTTCTTCTTGCATGCCACCCCACGTGCAGTATTTCCACGCTGACCCTCAGATAACACAAGACTCAAACAAAAGTAACAGCAATGGAAAAGAACAGTAAAGATCACTGGTCATTTTATCTTATCTTCCTGGTCATTATGAATTAAATGAGTTAGTGCTCTACTGTCTGGGAAACAGTATTTCTTTGGGGGGTGGGGAAACCGTATTAATGAACATTAATCATTGTTGTTGATACTGAGATTCTGGTGACAAATGCTGATTGATAAGGAGGAGAAGGAATGAGCTAGCAAATAGATTCTTGTGTGTTCCACATCCCCTTGCCTGATGGCTTCCCCTCTTGATCGTGCTCAGTGTTAAGAAAAAAATTTCCATAAAAATTAAGATTTTGGGAAGACACAGCAGGTACATTTCTGGGACAAGTTTACCGAGTGGCACCTTAGTAACACCCTAGGGTGAAATAGATTAGGAGGGCAGAGGACAAACCACTTGGGTGGGTGGGTGGGAACCATGAGTGGCCTTGGTTGAAAATACCACCTTGACTCCCCCCTGCCCTTGGAAAGACGTGCATAGCCTTCATTTGGCCTTGTGGGTATTGGGAACCTCATCTTACGTACTTCAGGCATGTTGTTGGAAGTGACCAGTCCCTGGAAAATGACATCATCCTTGGTAAAGTAGAGGGTCAGAGAAAAACCCTCAGATGGACTGGCTACAACATGGGCTGAAACCCAGCACTGTTCCCAAAGAGGGCGCAGGACTGGGCAGTGTTTCCATGTGTTGCACATGGAATTGCTGTCAGTCAGAACTGACCCCACAGCCCCCAACTACCACCACCCCTTCAGCCCCTCGCTGTCTGTCAGTTTGCACTGTAGTGGCTTGAGTGGGACCCACTTAGATGTCACACACTAACAGGACTACTTATACTAGGTTTCCGTAGAGTTCCCCAGAGTCAGGCGAGGGGGAAGTGTCTGGGGATCCACTTCTGAAAATTAGCCATCGTAAATCCCGGAGACTGGAAAAACCATTACCAGACAAAGTGCTTGGAGATGAGCCTCCTCGGCTGCAAAGCTCTCAAAGTACCTAATGTTGCACCACTGGATTTGAACATGGGTTTGTGAAGGTGGTGCAGGGCCGGGTCATGCTTCCTTTCCGTTGTACACATTTGACCGTGAATCAGCTGACGGCAACTGACAGCAAGAGCCACGGCAAAGCCCCGTGGGTTTGGCCCCTGCATGCGTTTCCCGGGTCAGTTGCAGGCTTCTTCCTGCTTCACTTCCTCCCCCTTCCTGTCCCCAGTGGCTCCCTCGTCTGGAGTGCATTTCCCTCTGCCTCTCACATGGCCAGCGCCTGCTCATTCTTCAAGTCTCAGCTTACATGCCAGCTTCCTCAGGGCAGCCGAATCAGGGCAGCCGCTTTGGGCGGCTGCCTCGTCTTAAGTAGGTCTCAGTCCTGAGCTCTGAGTCACCGCCTTGTTTGCGATCTCCTTGGACATTGGCTTGACTGGCTGTAATTTTATTCAGCTACCTTTTGATTTTTGGAAAGTTTGTGCTCCCCACCTCCCATGAGCTTCAGGTGGCTGGGGCCCTGTCCCTTGTTCCCCACAGAGTGCTGGTCACTTAGCACTTTTATAGGTATGGCATTACACAAGTGTACATGTGTGTATGTATGTGCGCGTGAGTTGCGAGCACCATATTATAGATAGCGTATGCGAGGGTGCTTCAAATTGGCACCTGCAGTGGCTGTCTCTGGGCTCCTGCCATTCTCAGCCCCAGAGCGCCTGCTCAGATTCAGAAGCCTCGAGGGAGGAGGGAGTTGGAGTGGCCAACATCTTGCTGGCACCAACACGTAGGGCCGAGGGGCAGGGCATGCACAAGTGGTCGCCACAGTGGCAGCTGAGCTATAGGAGCAGAGCTGCTGCTCAGGGGCTGCAGCCAGACCTTTGCCACCATGAGTACTGCAAACTCAATACCGGCCCCTCCCCTTGTGCCCCGTCCAAGTAAGCCCTGCCTCTCTGCTCCCTGGACAGACGCGTGTCAGGATGTTACCAGAATGGACACTATATGGCAACATCCCTGCAGGTGCATGTGTATACGAGGGTAGATGAAAAAGGATTGTGACTTGGGTCTAGCTCCTTGGTGCATGGGTTTATTCCAAACAAAATGTTCCATGTCTCTGCGGTCAGTGACTGGTCACAGACAAGTTCTCTCAGTAATGCACTTAGTTGAGTCTCCACAGGGTCTACACACACACACTCCACAGGGTACACACACACACACACACACACACACACACACACACACACACTCCTTTCAAACAGTGGCTTCTGAAGGGATCTGCGGGCGTGGCTGATCAATTCAAGGCAGACCGGCCAGCTCAGAAGGTTATGGTGACTGTGTTTCGAGTTTCCCAAGGACTGATCTTGATAGATTAAAAAAATTGCTTTAGGATACGGGATGATCATGGGGTTTATGATGAAGCATTTTTAACAATATTGAGAATTTGTAAGAGAAAGACCAGGAAAGTTGTACTGAGGATTTATACTCCACCCCACCGCTCCTCGTGTCCCCATCATGACAGTTCCCCTACTCATCTTTAAGGGCTCTTATAAGAGAATTTTTCTGGGAAGTCTTACCCCGTCCACTCTACAGGGGTCTCGGTCTTGCCCCCTCAGACTTCTTTCTGTCCCCTACACTCAAAGGACACTGAAAAGAAACATGATTTCAGGCCCTCAAGGGATGC
Organism: Tenrec ecaudatus; assembly: GCF_050624435.1. Taxonomy (NCBI): domain Eukaryota; kingdom Metazoa; phylum Chordata; class Mammalia; order Afrosoricida; family Tenrecidae; genus Tenrec; species Tenrec ecaudatus. Next base: position 9,801,058 of record NC_134545.1, read on the forward strand.
CCAAACTGCCATTTTGACTTGGTGTCGGTTGGAGAAGGATCAGATAGAGAGACAGACACCACCTTCAGACGTGTTCTTGACCTAGATGCGGGGAGGAGGTGCTAAAAACCACTAGTTCTGATATTTCTGGTTTCCATGACTTTCATGGCAGTTAGTCTTTATTGACCCTTGTGTGTGTGCATAGATGTATGAAGGGGCTTCAAAGAGTTTGTGGGAAAATGAAAAGAAAAGATCATGGAATTCTCATGGAATTTTTTGGTGAACTTTTTGAATGCTTCTTGTATGAACTCACCTACCCCTCACTTACTGGCTTGGTTTGGTTGCAGAAACCAAATCAGCATTTTACAAAAATGAAAGATGATCACATCATTCCCCCCCCCCCACCGCACGCACACACACGCACTTGTACTAAATATCCTACCAGGTCCCTGCTGGGGACCCCTGCTACCATTGCCCCCGAGTTCCCTCAGGCCAGCTTAGCCCCTGACTGCTGCCCACAGGAGAGAGACACCAGTCTTCCAGAGCCAAGTGCTGACCCTGCCCCTTCACCAGGGTCCCCTCCTCCTCCTCTATTTGCTGTTTTTCAGTATAGGTGATCCCGCCTATCCCTCAGTGACTCATCCCTCAGTCAGTCACTCATCCCTCAGTGACTCCTTTGGGGGGGGGCTTTGTTGGGGCAGGTGGGCATGGCTGCTGCAGGTGGTCATGGCTCCTGCCCCTTACCTGAGCAGCCCTTTATTTTCATTGGGTGGGTGGCCTCACCTCTGCCCCCTTGTCCCCAGAAGAATGGCCAATCCAGCACTTCCTCCAAGCCATTTCGGCCAGTCCTGGCTTCTGCCCTGCCCTTCTACTGCAGCTGCTGCTGGTCACTCACCCCCGATCCTCCCTTCCTAGGAGCCTGCTCTGCCCTTACCTGTGTTTGCTCAGGTGTGGGCACTGGGGAAGTGGAAGGAGATGCTTAGGTGCTGTAGGACCCACAGGCACCAGAGCCCTGAGTGTCCCCACGTGTCCCCTCAGGCCTCTATTTGACCATGATCTATCCTGGGACTCCTAGAGCTTAGGGATCAGGGTCTTTCTTTCTCCCCAGCTCCAAGGGCAAGCCCCTTCAGGGAACTGTTTGCCCCCTGTGGACACCCTTCGTCTGTCCACTCCCCTCCCCAACTCTACTGCTATATACACAATGGGGTCCACCAGTCAGGGAGCCTGAGGGGACACCTAACTATGTTACTGCCAAACTAACACTCCAAATGGGCAAAATAACGAGATGATGAATTTTTTTTACTGTTCTTAGTGTGCAGTGTTTGATATGAGATGATAACTGGGGAGCAGGTGCATATTTAATTTTCCCATGTGTGAAAATACAGCAATGCATCACTAGTTCAACAAATGTATGATCCAGCTACATTGATTATCATCTTCTCACCTTCCCTCCCAAATTATCCCACGGCCATTAAGATAAATATACCTGCCCCTACTTCTCTAATTGCTGCTGTTAATTTAATCTCATATAGATCACTTCCCAAAAGAGCACAATGCCCCGGGCAGACATTCTTTCCTTACTGTGCTTCCCTGTTGCATGGCTCAAAAATGACTTCAGACAAAAGTTTCAGTTTAAAGTTCAAGGCTTCGAGGTTGATCCTAGTCCTGGGTGATGAGGGTGTAGGTGAGACTGGGACCATCTGGCCTCAGTAACTCCATAAAGTCTGGTGTCTTGAGTTGAATTATGGATTTCTTTAAAAAAAATCATAAAATAATTTAGCCAGGCTTTTTATTTACTATCCTGTAGTTGTGGTGTTTGGAAACAGTCTTTGTATAGGCCAGACATAGCTCCTTTGCAATCCAGTCAGTTTCAACTCACAGTGGCCCTGGAGGACAGGGAAGAACTGCCCGGGAGGGCCTCCAACGCTGTCAAATCGGAATGGAGGCAGACTGCCACGTCTCTCTTCCGTGGAGTGACTTGTGGGTTCCGTCCGATTTCTGACTTTTGGGTGAATGCGAAGCGCTTTAACCACTGTACCACCAGGCCCCATGGTCTTCTAGACATACTTGGCCCAACACCTAGCCTTTTGGAGAGGGCAAATGCATGGACAATCCTATTGCTTTGATACTGAACCGAATACTTTCGTTATCTGATTTCTTTTCCTCTTTCCCTTCTCTGTACTAACCATGGAATCAGTCAGGCTCATAGCAGCCCTATAGAAGAGTAGAACTTTCCCAGACTGTAACGCTTAAGGCAGCAGAGAGCCTCTCTTTCTGCCCACCGAGTGCCTGGTAGCATCCAACTGCTGACCTTGTGTGCAGTACCTCAATACGTAACCAGTGAGGCCACCTGTGCTCCTTTTGTACGGAAGCGCAGCCTGCCTGAAGATCTGGGAGACAGAATGAATGCCTCAGGCTCTACTTGTTCTGTGCAAGAGGCCAGTAAACAGGGCTTCATTTGGAGATCAGGTTTCTCAAAGGCGAGAGCTGCGTATCCTTTCTGATTGCTCGACAAAATGGGGCCTCGTGAACATGGTTGAGATGGAGGAGACCTTGAGGACTGAGGGCCTTTCCCTGGTATTGGAAGTGGCATGACATGGAGGGCAGGTGTGTGGCCGCTCAGCTACTCTGCCCAGCTTCTGTCCCAGCTCTGTTACCCACTGTGGAATCTTGTGTGAATGGTAAACTCTCCCTGTCTGTCCTTGGGAGAGACGATCAAGGCAGCATCGACTTCTCTGAGGCCTCTAAGACACCCATTGCTCGTAGCAGAGAGCCTGGCATTTGGTCAATAAGAAGGCAGCTGGCCTTAGGGGCTGTTTTCCAAACAACCCAAACAATGCAAATCACTTTCCTCTATCCAGCTATTTAAAAGCATGATGTCACTAGGGACACCAGGCAGGTATGAATCAGGTAGTTCCTGAAATGCTCAGCCAGTAATTGAAAGATTGGTGGTTCATCTCTGACCAGAGGCACCTCAGAAGAAAGTCCTGGTGATCTGCTCTGAAAGATCCAAACCAAAACCAAACCCAAACTCACTGCCATCGAGTCAGTGCTGACACATAGCGACCCTTAGGATAGGGCAGACGTGCCCCCTGTGAGTTTCTGAGATGGTCACTGTTAATGGCAATAGAAAGCCCTATCTTTCTTTTTGAAGAACTGCTGGTGGTTTCAAACTGCTGACCTTGCAGTTAACAGCCAATGGTTAACCACTAGGCCACCATGGCTCCTTCTCTGAAAGGTCACAGCCATTGAAAACCATGTGGAGCACAGTTCTAATCTGAAACCACAGCTTGCCATGAATTGGAATGGGCTTGGTGGCACTTTTTCTTTCTTATTTTAAAGGCATACAAGGTCACTGCCCTTCAGAGTTGAAGGAGCTAATCCGTGAACGTGTAAGCATATAGATAAATGAGGAGATAGCAGGCAAGGAGAAAGATGGTGGTATGTTAGGGTAGGCCCATAGGCTCTTGGGCTAGAGAAGCCAGAGAGGACTTCTCTGGGGAGGTGATATATGAGCTGAGACCTAAGTGATGAGGGAGAAGAGCAGGGAGAACATTCCAAAGTTTGGAGGGGCAAGAGAGCGTCACATACTCGGGAGTAGGGGGGGACCTCTGGGCTGGATCACCATGCGATGCTGCAGGAGCACAGGGCAGATCGAGCAAGACCAGTGCAAGGAGCTGGGCTCTAGTGCCACACAGGAGGGGGCTTTGAGAAGTGAGGTAACCAGCCTTACTTCTGAAAGGGACGATCAGGGACACACCAGACACTTAGTAAATCTCCATACACAAAATAACCTAAAAAACCAAATCCACTGTCATGAGGTTGATTCCAACTCATAGCGCCCCTACAGGACAGCATAGAACTGCTCCGGGGGGTTCGAAGGCTGTAAATCGTGACAAAAAGAGACAGCCTTGCCTTTCTCCCTCGGAGTGACTGATGGGTTCAAAGTGCTGGCCAATGGGTAGCCCATGCCAAGGGGCAACAGTAAGGGAGTAGACTGGTTCGATGGGGTCCTGGACAAGGAAGGGAAGGATTTAGGCCAGTGGACAGTGTCTGAAATGTCACAATGTAGAACCCCTGGTGGGCGGGCTCCTTTGGTACCTTTTGAGCAGTGTTGGCATACGGGAATGCAAAGGTGTTTGTGTGCTTAGTGTATCTGACCAGGGGACATGCTGGACTCTGCACTCTGTGACCGGACCCTTGGGCAGGGAAGGGTCCTCTCTCACTGGCCGAGGATGTCACGAGGCAAACACCGAGGGAAATAATTGGCCAGCTTAACTTGCAGACCAACACGACCAGTTATATTGCCTGTGGCCGAACAGAAGGTCAACCGACCCACCTAAGCTGCTGGGTCAGGGACCCTGAAGGGATGCTTTCTGCCGTAGAACGGGACCCGGGGGCGTTACTGTCTGTCTGGACAGAAGAAAGCATTTTGTCCACAAAGGAATTTTTGCCCACCAGGCTTCACGTCATAAGCTAAAGTCACTGAGGCTTTTACTTTTGAATGGAAACTCCTCCTTCGTAGGTGTTGGTGTGTGTAACTTGAGCAGTGCACGATTTCATCAAAGACCACGTTAGGAAACAGAGAGGAAGGTAAGTCAGAAGGCCTGTACGAGGGTGCAAGTTCACCCACACGCACACTGTCTGTGCCTGTGACCATTAGGTGGCTGCAGACAATACACCTGTCTTGGCTCTGGGAAGGTGTCTTCAAACCCATGGCCCAAGTAAAGCGGTGATTTTCGAGGGGATCTGCTGGACCACTTCAGTTCAAGGCAGATAGGTCAGCTCAGAAGTTTATCATGACTGTCTTTTGTGGGGGGGATTGGTTTCAAAGGGGTCCTCTTGGTGTATTTTTGTCGAAGGGGCTTATGAAGAGGTTTTAAGAAACTGAAAACTGCAATGAGGTGAGAAAAAGGCCAAGAAAGTTGTGCTGAGGAATTATTACCCTGTTTACCACAACGCAGCACTTGCTCATCCTTCCAGGACAGCCAGACCTGCCCTAGGAGAACTTCACTGGGCAACCTTAGCCTTGCACCGCCAGCCCTGATCTTGTCCCGTCAGCCTGCTTTTTTCATTCCCTTAACTTAGAGAACATTGAAACGGGAAATGATCTGAGATCCTTGAGGATGCCAAAATGGCTCTGAGGATTTTTCAGGAAAGGGTTCAACCAAACCAATCTAAACCCATTACCATCGAGTCCATTCTGACTCAGCAACTCTATACAAGGTTTCCGAGCCTGTAAGTCCTTATGGGAGCAGACAGCCCCATTTTTTTCCCTCACAGCAGCTGGTAGGTTTGAACTGCTGACCTTTCAGCAACCCAATGCATAGCCCACAGGACCATCAAGACTCACACAAGGAATGGTTAGAAGGGATAGAAGCACCACCGTCCAAAGTACCGATAGCTAGAGAGAGGCTGTGTTCAGAAGTTCACATGTTGATAGTTTTGTTTAGTAAATGTTCCTCTGGTTTTATAGCAATACCCTGTGACTTACCCCCATACCTTTGTTAGGGTGCACAGTGGCTGCACTGATGGGCTCAACCATGAGGACAATTGTGAGGGTGACACAGGGCCAGGCAGTGTTTTGTCCTGTTGTGCATGAGATCTCCATGAGTCAGAGCTGACTTGACAGCACCGACCAACAACAGTCTGAGCTGAGTTAGAAATGAGGTTGCAGAGGGATGACAGTGAAGCTCAGCGTTCCTCATCTCTGAAATGGGGAAATAATACTTACAGCACAGGCTAGTTATGCTGTGATAACTGAGATAATGTAAAGGGCCCAGAATTGCTCCCTTTAAACTGGTTAACAGAGGCCAATGTTCCTGATTGGGTAAATAAGAATGCCTACCCTTGGAGAAGTTAGGATCAAGAGCCGAGTTGAGATTCAACCCATGTGTTGAGTCCCTACCCTGCTCCAGCGTGGCACCAGCCAGATGACGCTGTCTCCAAGCAGTGCTTTGGAGGGAGGGTGCAAAGGAAAGGCTGTGGTAGTTACATCGTCTGCTGTCAATTTGAGAGGATTAAGAATGGAGGGGTGGAGTTTAGCCTGTCAATCAGGTGGCAGCTTGACGACCTCATTTGGAGACGCTAAGGAGATAAATAGCTCACCGGAGGCAGGACACACTCACTCCCTGGGAGACATTGTAGTTGACATGCCACATGGAGACAGGGTGATGGCAGTCAAAGCCTCAGAGCTAGAGAAGCCACTTGAAGAGACCCCTGCCAGTGCTGAGGTGCTTACACCACCACCGGATCCACAGACTTCCACCCACTGGCCTGTGATCGTCTTGCATTAGGCATCGTTGCATGTGTTTTGTGAGTCTAAAGAGGAATTTATAGAGTGGTAGCAGACATATGGCTCATACCGATTTATGGACTTGACCTGCGCTGGGCTGGGATGTTTTCTCAATATTAAATTGCTCTTGTCTATAGAACTCTTTCTTCTACATATGTGCGTTTATGAATTTGTTTCTCTAGTCTACCCAGACTTACACAGAGGCTTTCAGCAAAAACCAGAAGTAGCTGTTTCACTAATACGCCACAGCATACCGGGGGGAAAAACAATCCCCTCTAACAAAGCTCACAAAGCAGTTATAAGCAGCAAGACCCAGACAATCCACCGAAGGGCAGGCAATATTTGCAAATCATTTTTCTGATGAGGCACTCGTATCCAGAATATATAAGGACTCTTACAGTGCAACACTAGAAGGACAGATAGCCAATTAACCACGGACAAGGGATCTGAAGGCACACTTCTCTAAAGCACATATGCAAATGGACACTAAGCACTTAAAAAGATGCTCAGCATAATTAGCCATTAGGGAAATGCAAATCAAAACCAAAATGAGACACCTCTCACCCCACTATGATGGCTACAATAGAGAAGATGGTAACAAATGCTGGCTGGATGGGGAGAAACTGAACCTCGTGTGCACTGCTGATGGGAACGTAAAACGGGGCAGTCGCTTTGGGAAACTAGCAGTTCCCTGAATTCATCATACAGTTACCACATGACCAACCGTCCTACCCTTAGGTATATCCTCAAGAAAACTGAGAGCATATTGCCATACAAAATCTCGTACAGCAAGTGAGGATCTCATTGAAATACAATGCATACTCTGGCTTTCTCATCTTTTTCTCAGACCTTAATCATTTCTCAGTATCACAGAATGTTCTGCAAAACACGATTCTTAATGGTTATATTAGTCCATGTTATAAATAGAGGTAGTCGAAGTTACTTCATCAGTCTCCTATGTGAAATCTTCTACAATAACCCCCAGCAGCAACAACAATAAATACTACTGTTTAAGCACTTGCTCTGTGCCAGGCACTGTGCCTCCTGTATGTTAATTCATCTTATCGTAATTTACCATAATTAACACTGGGATGAATGTTGTTACGTGCTGTTCAGTTAACTCTTGCTTCGTAGCGACGCCATGCAGCACGACAACACGCGGCCCGGTTCTGTGCCCTCCTGAGGATTGTTGCCATTTCTGAAACCACTGTGGCAGTAGGCGCTATGAAGCCGTTCTTGTTTAAGATCTTTCTCATTTTCACCCACTTTTTACTTTACCTGCTTAGTGTCCTTCTGCAGGGACTGTCACTTCCTGATAACATGTTCCAGGTATGTCATTCCCATTTCTTTTATTTTCTTTTAATTAATCATTTTATTGTTGCGCTCTTACAGATCTTATAATAATCCATAATTGAGTTGTTTTAACTACCCTTGCACATATGTTGGTTGCCATCATCCTTTTCAAAATATTTTCTTTCTACTTGAGCCCTTGGTATCAGCTCCTCTTTTTTCCCCTCCCACCTTCTTACCCTCGTGAATACTTCATCAATTATATATTAGTATTGTTATTTTATATCTTATACCACCTGTTGTCTCCCTTCACCCACGTTTTTATTATTTGTCCCCTTGGGTATGGGGCTTATATATCCAACCTTGTGGCCAGTACCCCCCACCCCCCTTCCCACTACTTTCATGGTGTCACCACTCCCACTACTGTTCACGAGGGTCTCATCTGTCCTGGATTCCATGGACAGATGAGCTGTTATCTGTATCAATGTACATACTCTGGTCTAGCCGGATTTATAAGGTAGAACTGGGGCATGATAGTGGCACGGAGGAAGCATTCAGGAACTAGAACAGCGGTTCTCAAACCTGTGGGTTGCCACCCCTTTGGGGATTGAACAGCCCTTTCACAGGGGTTGCCCTGAGCAAAATTACAGTTATGAAGTAGCACGAAAATATTTTTATGGTTGGAGGGTCACCACAACATGAGGGTCGCGGTATTAGGAAGGTTGAGAAGCACTGAACTAGAGGGATGTTGTATGTTCCGTCGGTGCTATGCTGCACCTTGGTTGAATCGTCACCATTCCCATTTCTGAGGAGTATTCTAGCTGTACATATCCAAAGACAGAATTCTTCATTCTTCCAGTAATCCGTGATATATTCAGTATTTTATAAAATAGTTTTATTGGGGACTCGTACAATTCTAATCACCATCCTTATGTGCATCCATTGTGTCAAGCACATTTGTACATTTGTTGCCTTCATCATTCTCAAAACATTTTCTTTATACTTGAACCCTTGATACCAGCTCCTCATTCCCCCCTCCCTCTTCACTTCCCCTCCCTCATGATACTTGATAACTTATCAATTATTATTTTGCCATATCTTACACTGACGTCTCCCTTCAGCCACTTTTCTGCTGTCATGGACCACAGGGAGGCGGTTATAGATACAGTCGGTATTTTCATCACCACCATCATTCAAAGGCATCATTTCTTCTCCGGTCTTCCTTTGGGCCAGATCTCACATGCATGCGAGGCGATTAAAAATGCCACAACTTGGGCTAAACGCACCTAGTCTTTTAAAGTGACCTCTTTGTCTTTTTATGTTTTAAGGATATCTTTTGCAGCAGATTTGCCCAAGGAAGTGCATTGTTTGATCTCCTGATTGCTGCTCCCATGAGCATTGACTGCAGATCCAAGTACACTGAAACCCTTCACAATGTCACTGTTTTCTTCGTTCATCATGATGATGTTGGTTAGGGGTCTAGGTGTGAGGATTTTTGTTTTCTTTATACTGCGGTGTAATCCATACTGCAGTATGGGCTGATTTCCACCAGTGAGCCCTCTCTCCTCCCAGCATAGCTCTAAGTCTCATGGCAGCACGCAGGTCACCGCGGTGAGACAAACTCAGACACGCTCTGGGACGAACACACTGCACATGACGTTGTCTCTCCATTTAGGTAACTGCTTTTGTTGGCTTGTTTTTAGTCTCTTGGTGCTGCTTTCTTTGTGTAGATATTTCATGATCTTAAATTTATTTCTCCTTTAAAATATTTTGGGGGGGTTGTTCTGAACATGCCAGTATTTTTAATCTACTGAGTTGCTAATAATTGAAGTTACTAATTTTAGAATATAGTCCCTCTTCTTCAAACCACTTTTTTAATCTTTCAAAGTCATTCTCGTCTCTTTCACCCTTTTAAGTATAGTACATATTTGGCTAGTGGAAGGTAAGTGAGTCTCTCTCTTTCTCTCTCTCTCAACTCACTCCCACTTTACCTGTAGGTTTACTTCAGTGCGTCAGCAGAGTCTGAGATAATTTTCTTTAGGTGTAAAGACTCTCTTTCTATAGATCAATATTGTCTCAGATTCCAAACTCCTAGATAGCAGCCTCCATCAAAATACCTTGACATATATGGGTACCTAGTAAATATTTTTAGTCATAACATCTGAGTTTTCAGATGACTGTGGGATTTCTTGTTTAAATTTTGCTTGCTCTTACATTTCTGTGCCCAAGGTAGTGCTGGGAATTCTAATACTGGGCTTCCAGACCACAGTATGCATTTCTTCTTCACCATTAATTCTTTCGTGATTGTCTGTCTCTTGGGCCTCTGGGCTGTTTGTCTCCATAAATATCCTCAAGGACAAGTGAGAAGTGTCTCTTTGCCTGTCCATCATTAGAGGCAAAAGCTAGAGGAATTCTGCCAACCTTGATTGAGAATCTATATGCTGATGTTGATGGGACAAGACGATTAAAAGAGAAAGCATTCTGAACATCAAAGCTGTACTCCTACCAAGGGATCAGAAGTCAGGCAAGGTACGGCCACCTGACTACTGCACTGAGAAGCGAGACTGTAAACTCCATGGGGATAAGAACTGCCATTTTTGATTTTGTTCTCTTAAAGTTACCTTTCTAGGTCTCATTTTCCTCAAGGATAAGTGGGAAGAGCAGCTTTCTTGCCTGTCTTGGTGGGATTTTGTAAGGACAAGTGAAAATGTTGTCAGTAAGAAAATGCTTTGAAAACTAAGTAGACCTGTACCAATGTAATAATAACAACAATAGCAGCAATAGTAGTAGCACCATACTCTTAAAAAGATGCCGCAGAATTTTCTAGAACAAAGAACCAATAAACCTACCCAAAAAGAGGCTATAGATATAGGAGGTCTCCCTTTCTGGGGGGGTGGGGGGGTGGATAAGAAATATGATATAGACAGTAAAGGAAATAGAAAGACAGGGTCCCTAATTTCATTCATAGGAATAAAGGTGTGAGACAGGAAGAAAATCAGCAAATGTTTGATTAATTAGACCCATGAGAAACATCTGTGTTAAAAACTAACTAATTAAATAAAAACGTCTGTGTTAGGAAAAGGGCCAGGGAAGATTGTTAAACAGGGAACACTCTACAATACTCCAGATCACAACAAGTGACAACAAATGCACTATTAAGGACAACATTTCCCTTATGCTCACAGGGTCCTGGGAAACTTAGTAAATGCCCCATTAGAGAATCACAAGGCACTCCTCTACGGCCATACCACCCAGAACCGCCTGATCTTGTCTAATCTCGGAGAGTCTCAAGACACAATGGCTTGCTAGAGGCTCCAAGAAGCTGCAAAATAAGGAACCAGTTGACCTTTGCTTAATTAAGACTTTGATTTCACAACTTCCTGCTAAAACTTGTTAACGTCTGGCAGAACAATGATCTGAAAAGCATGGTTTGGGAAATTCAAACTTGGTTCCAGAACATGCAATGCTGGAAGTTTTCAGCTATGTTTATGCTCATCCTCAAAAAACATCGTATTCTGGATGAGGGGCTTTGAATTCAAGGGTTTCATCCTGGGACTGGCCACGTGAGAATAAGACTCATTTCTAAAGGAAGCCCGTTGGTCTGTGGTGTTGAAAGTATCGGTGAGCTCCAGACCAGCCAGGGAAATGATCCTGGGAACCAAGCCTTGGCCAAATTCTCAGTGGCCCTTGGCATTAACCTGGGCTCTTGAATGTTTTCAGAAAATGTTTTGGCACAAAGGCAGAACTTAGCTGAGAAATGGCAGGAAGTCCTTAGAGATGAAGGTAGCAGCAAGCCCAGCCTCTGTCACTGTAGATCATTCATTTTTCAAAGACGTGTTACATGCTGACCATGTGTGCGGCATCGTGCTTGGTGCTCTGGCTAACAGCACAACCTCAAGGGGCAACCTTAAGCATCCAGTACAAAGACGTCAAGGTGCACTGGGGGTTTACAGGACAGCAGGAAAGCTTCATGGAGGAGACCGTTGCCCAGATGAGCCTTGAAAGAGTTGTGGAGGGTTTACCAGGTAGACAAGCACAGATTCAGGTGTCTAAAAGGTCTGACTCCAATCGTGGTTCTTGTACTCACTATCTGTGTGACCTTGAACAAAGCACTTCACCTCTTTTGAGTCCCACCTTTCTTATCTGTAATAATATCAACAACAAACCAGAAATAGAACCTAACTCACTGCTATTGAGTGGATGTCAAGTCATAGCGATCCTATAGGACACGATCCCTGTGAATTTCTGGGGCTGTAACTCTTGACCAGTATAGATAGCTCTGTCTTTCTCCTGCGGAGTGGCTGGTGGCTTCGAACTGCAGACCTTGTGGTTAGCAGCCCCATGTAACCATTATGGCACCATAACTCCTATCTTATCAATAGTATTGTTAGTATTAGCAACTGCTTGGTTTGTGGCTCAAACACGTTAAACACTCAGCACAATTTTTGAGACATTTACTCAATGACTTGTACCTATTATTATTTTACAAAACTATAAGGGTAGGGACTTAATTGTTTTGTTCCTTGTCTTACCCTCTGTGCCTACCATCGGCATGAGCCATCGTTCCCTCAATCTACTGATCCATCAGTGCACTGACCAGCAGTCATTTGATCATAGCTCACTGATCCATCAGTTGTTCGGTTCATGTACAGCGGCATCCATCCAGCCATGCATCAACTCCACAGTTTAGTTACGGAGTTCCCTCGTGCCTCTCCTAGGTCTGGTTCCCATGTTCCCATAATCCAGTGCCAGCAGCCATCCATTCATGGCTACTCTTCTTTTAGCTTCCTCTTTCCCCCTATCATGACAAATTCAGCTGTTTTATCTTTTCATCAATAAGTTAGGTTGGCATTTTAAGTATGTTTACTTTTGTAAGAACACAGAAATTAACATCGTGAAATAGATTGTCTGTGTCTGCAATGAGCCAGGACTGAAAGGACTGTGAAGCGGTTTAAATTTCAGATTTTCAAGTGGAAATCCTGGTGGCATCCCCCTTTCCCATACAGGTGAGGTTCATGAAAGCAGTAAAGTAGGCAGGGGTTGTTTGGGTGCCATGGACAGGTGTAAAATCCGCAGGTGTCTATCATAGGACTTTTAAACAGTGGTTTACTTCAGGCAAGATCTTTATGACCTGGAACTATGCAACGCCCTTCAGAGCTTCAAGGGTAGAAATCCCTAAGGAATAAGTCTAAAGGGTCCATACTATCGTATATTATAAGGACGGCCCCTTTTCCCACTGACAGTTGTGTGGAAAGGGCCTGAGAGTCTTGAGGGGAGTCACTTTGAGAGACCTAACGAACTATAGCCAGCAGTCAGAGCCCCAAATTGGGGGTGGTGTTTTGACCTCGCGTGATTTATAGAACTGTTATTTCTAATTTCTGCCCAGACTACAAAAAGGAAGAGAAACACAAGCAAAGTGAAACAAGCACACGCTGCTTTCTACATCTCACTGAAGTCCACTGGGGACATCCTGGGGTGGACGAGCAGCTCCCCGGTGGAGATGGGTGTGGGGTGCAAAGGACACCACCAACTGGGGTTCTTTTTCATTTTGTGGGTCTTTACTTTCTTTTTGACCACAGACCTTGTGTTCCAGAAGTAGGCGTGGTTAGGCTTTGGGCAGATCTGTGGCTTACAGTGCCAGCCTATGATCATGGTCATGGATTGTGAAAATGGCTTCATTTGCCTCTCTTATGGGTTTGAGCCTGGTTGTCTTGTTTGAGGAAGACTTATCTTTGCTTTTCCCCTGTATTGAATCCCTTTTGTCTCCATTCTGTGTCTGTCTCTTTTTGGTTTACCTCTTTGTTTGAGGGGAGTGCATCCAGTAGAAAGCCTAGTCTTTCTCCAGAGGAGCCGCTGGTGGTTTCCAACTGCAGACCACGGGGTTTCAGCCCAATGCAGAACCACGGCACCACCAGGGCTCATCTATAGGTACAGATAGAGGTGTAGGTGTAGATCTAGATAGGTAGGTATAGATGTAGGTGTAGAGATTATTTATTTGCTACTTTACTCTCTTCTATTTTCTTTGTCTCCCCCCCCTTGGGACTTTTGTTGGCTAGATGCTAGATTTCCTAGAATGTTTCTCAAAGTCTCTTGCACTTTCTTGAATATATATATATATGTACATATATATATGTCTGTATATATACATACACGTACACACATATATACACATTTATACACACATGCACATATATATCATTTTAAGATTTAGGAATAAAATTTTATTTCTTTATAATTAAATGCAAGAAAGACAAGATTTGAGAAACATTTGAGAGAGAACTGCTCATTGAGTAGATCTGTACTCATAAAAATAAAACAACAACAAAAATCACTGCCATCGAGTCGATTCCAACTCATTGTGACCTTGTAGGGCAGAGGAGACCTGCCCCATGGGTTTCTGAGACTGTGCATCTTCATGGGAGTTGAAAGCCTTAACTTTATCCCATGGAGTTGCTGGTGGTTTTGAACTGCTGACCTTGGGGTTAGCATTGACTATATATTTTTTAATAATGTATTTCTTGGCTTTCTTCTGCTCCTCACATTATTTATTTTATCACACCGTTTCCTGCTGTGATTTGTTTCTGTATCTTATTTCACAGGCCTTCACCAACGTCTGTAATCTTTAGCTACTGTTTCAAGTTTTAAAGTGAGACACAATAAAATGCTTTGGTGTCATTGAGTGAGGCAAGGGTACATCAACTGATGGCTGTTTTGGGCCATTGGATGGAGACCTGTTCATTTATCTGGAGGACGTGAAAATGCTATTTTGTTGTATTTTTTCACCCCTTTCTTTATTTTCTTGGGCTTGTCCCATCCTTGGAGTGAAATTTTCCAGGTTCTTGCCCAGATGCCTGGGGAAGAGAACCCAGTGGGAGCAGGAGTTGGGGACTTGCTTCACTGTTTAGTATGCAGATTTGTTGTTATGTCACTAAAACTCTACTCTCAACTTTGGGTGATGACTTGGTGGAGCTTTCTGGTGAACATCACCAAAAAACAAATCTTCCATCTTCTGGCTGCCTGGCTGTCCACGGTTGCAATCTCTGGTAGCCTCAGGGCTTCACAAACCCACTTCCAGGGTTCCCCCTTTCGTCATCCTTACCCTTCACTTCTGCCTCCCAAGAAGGGATCTCCGCCGTGTCATGAGCCTAGTTTCTGGGGTCTTGCTGAACAAGTTGCCATTCCTCCTGTTGGGTTCTTTCTCTGCAGAGTTCGATGGTAGAGTTATGTACTCTGTAAGACCAGTCAGTGCTCAAGCGGCCTTTCTCTGTCTTTCCCCACTCTCATCTGTTTTGCTCTCTTCTTGTCGGTGGGTGCTCACACTCCCATTAATGTACTGAGAAAGGAGTGACCAAAAATAAAAACAGGTACATTCAATACTCCATCCTTAAGCTGATACCCTCTTAAGTGTATTTTGTTTGTGTGTTCGGTTAGCATTGACATTTCTCTTTGGGCTACAGCAATGATCCCAGCCATGTAGTTACTGCTTTTATTGCTCATCTCAATAAGCAGAGAGGCGCCACGAGAAAAAAGAACGACTAGTCTTCTTATTGACGGTCAGATGGGACGTACCCACATCGATCCTATCATCAGGAGCCCCGGTGGCTCTGTGAGTTAGCCGTGGGGCTGCTAACGGCAAAGTCCGAGGCGAGACTGCACCCGCGGTTCTGTGGAGGAGCGATGACGCGCTCGGAGTCTGTACAGACAGATCGCTTGGGCAGCCCCAGGGAGCAGCCACTGCTCCCTGTGTGGAGGGTCACTCCAAGTTGGAATTGACCCAGTGGCAGTGGGTTATCATGATCATCATCATTGTTAATACTTACAGAGTGTCCTAATCTAAGCATTGATTGGATAGCTTAGAATATTTATCATGAACGTGCCACAAGAGCATGTCAATGCATACTACCCCCATTTCACAAATGCAAAAGAAAGAAAGAAAGAAACCAAGCCTCAGAAAGACTGGGGCACTTGTATGCGAAGTGACAGACATCATACATAGTAGAAAGGAACGTGAACCTTAGTGGCTGGTATCCAGATGGGTTGTGGAGGTGTGATGGAGAAGAGGTTCTGGTGAAAGCATACTGGTACACACCCAGGCCAGGTTTATATCCACACACAAATGTCATTGGTAGTTGGTTCAAATGACTGTATCCTGAAAGCCAGCGTGGACTGGAGGCTCAGTAGGAACTCAGCTCCCGTCTCCAGGGCTGGACCCAAAATCCAAACCAAACCCACTGCCACTGAGTGCATTCTGACTCATAACACCCCTATATAGGATTTCTGAGGCTAGAAACAGCTATCAGAGCAAATCTTTCTCCCTAGAAGTGGCTGGCTGGTGGGTTTGAACTGTTGACCTTGCTGTTCAGTCCAAGGCTTACCCAACGGCGCCACCATGGCTCCAGGGATAGGCCAGTCCAACTACTAAGCCAAATGAAGCTCACTCAGAATGGTCAGTGCCATTGCAGCTTGTCTGAAACCCCTCTTCCAGAGCCAGGAGGGCAGAGATTTTCCCTGTCCCAATAGCAGAAACGGGCACAAAAATCCCTGACTATCTGAGCATTCCCAGACCTGGAACAGAACCTGGCTCCATCAGTATTTGTTGAATGAATAAGCAATCCTTTACCTGGATTAACAGCCATGCTAGAAAAGCTTGGGGCTCCTTTCAGGCTGAATAAACAAGATCACCTAGATGGGGTGGGGTGGGGGGGACAGTAGTGGCTCAATGGTAAAAATTCTCACCTTCTGGGCAGGATTCCAATATTGGCCAATGCACTTCAAGTGTAGCCACTAACCATCTGTCAGTGGAGGTGTATGTGTTGCTGTGGGATGCGAGAGGTTTCAGCAGAGCTGCTGCACTGAGATGAGGAATAAAGGCCTGGTGGTCTTCTTTCAAAAATCAGTCCATGAAGACCTAAGGGATCACAACAGTCCAGTTTTGTTGTGCAAAGGTGGCCATAAGTCAAGGGTCAGTTTGACAGCAGCTCACAACAGTAGTGGTCCCAGATGGGAGAGAGACACACAATGAGGATGATCTGAAAGCCAGCCCTACACCCCTCTTCCCAAACCCTGTCTCCTGGGGCAAGTCTGTGTCTGACTGGTGTGCAGGGGCTGTTTTCAAGTTCACATGAAGGGACCACATATGGGATTGCAGTGGTCCTATTTGGAGGGAAATTCTGTATCCCTGAAATGGAGTGAAGGTTAAAATGAATTCCAACTTATCCGTCTTCTACATAGAGAAGGACTTCTATGTCCCCTCCACTGGCAGTGCCCGACACACAGAGCTCCACCAGTCAGTGGTGCTGTGCCAGCCCCAATCTGCAGCATGCTTCCTGACAACTCTGGAGACTCCCGCCCTGAGCACTCTTCTCAGAAGTGGACTTTTCAAGGCACCTGTACACGCCTGCTTTGTGTTTTCACAGGGGTCCTTCTCAGACATGGTCTAAAGAGTAAAGATATTCATTGTTTTCGAGGTTGTGGGCTCTTTTTAAAGTTCTGGGAACTAGTTATGTTGAGCCCTGTTAATATTTTCCATACGTGTACATTTTCATCAGTTTGCATCATCTCACAGCGTATCTTCATGGGGGAGGACTCTTGGCATTTATTGATGGTCATTGGCACTGAAATCAGTTCTATCTCATGGAAGCCTGCATGGTCTGGATAGAACTGGGCTCCATTAAGGTATGGAGGCATTTGCGAAGGGGCCCTGCTCACTGGGAGGATCATGCCCAGCATGGCAGGACACGACGGTCCTTCCTATAGGCCCTTCCTGTAAACTTCTAGGAGCACTCCCAATCCCGGGGGCCGACATAAATGCTCCCACTCTCCCACCTGCCTCTGTGGAGAGTGGTATCACCCTTCCTTACTATGCTGGAACTGAGCACAAAGTATACACGAGAAATGAACATAGCCAGGACTGAACACTGCAAGACACCTTTGCGACCAACACACCTGGTAGCAGTTTGTCGGCCACCTTCCTTCCACCCACTTTTCCTCTTTCTCTTTGCCCTTGGGGCACGGAAAACCACCCTTGCCCAGTCCAGACCGGCACTGTGGGAAAGCCTGATCAGAAGCCTCCAGGGAGTGCAGTGGGGATTCATGTCATTCCTTTGATGTCACGTTTGTTCTCATGCGCAATGTATGTCTCCAGACTCCCAATCTGTCTGTTGACGGTTAATATTTGTTCTTAGTGCAGTGCTGGGGGCTTAACAGGCTTAATTTTGTCGAATCCTCACAACATGGTGTTTCAACTTAAAACACTTGAGGTTCTTGCTTTATAGAGGATGAAACCAAGGCTAGATACAGGTGGTAACTTGCCCACGGGCAGTTTTCAGACTCTAAAGTCTGTGTTCTCACAACCGAAGGTTCTCTGGGGCTATGACAAGAAGCTCAGAGGGAAAGGAACAGGAATTGGGGGGGGGGGGGTAGAGGGGTCAGGAAAAGGTGTCTATTCAAAGCGTATGCAAACATCACCCCCAGGATACACCAAGTGTGTTCGTATCCAACCTGTTCACCCCACCTGGAGAGGTAGCAGGTCCCAAACTTGCGAGAAAAAAGCCTCTGCAGGCATTTTTATAAATGGCGTCGGGGGTGGGGGATTGGCTGCCTCATGAATAAACTAGAATGGAGTTTGCGTGCCAGCCATGGAGCCGGCTGCCGCCTAGCAAGTGGGGCTGCCGCATCCACCCCAGCTTCTCTGCAGAAGCCCCAGCAAAGCTCTAGGCTGGATCTCTGAGGAGAGCAGGGTAGGTAGGAAATGGGCGGGCTGGCCCTAAGGGACCAGATGGACTGGCTTTCAGGACTCATACAGAGAACAGCAGCCAGAGCAGAGCAGAAGCCACCATCTGGTTACACCAGTCATCCATTCATTTTATAAGATTGATTACGCATCTGCCAGCGCCGGTTCCATTCTAGGTGCTGAGGACACACAGCAAACAACACTGACTAATAGCCCTGCCCTCAGGGAGCTTCTATTTTTAATGAGGAAACACAGACACTAGCATATTGCTAACTGGAGAGTGTAGCTGCTGTACTGTAGCATGTTAATAACGGAGAGTATAGCTGCTATACTTTAGTGTATTCATATGGAGAGCGTAGTGGTTATGTGTTGGGCTGCCAAGTACAAGGCTCAAAACCATCAGCCACTCTGAGACTGAGTCTCTGAAACTCACAGGGGCAGTTGTACCCTGTCCCATAGGGTCACTCTGTGTTGGCATCAACTTGAAGGCAGTGGATTTTGGTTTTACAACCGCCATACTATTGCATATTAATAACTGGAGCTGCTGTCGTAGTGAAGTGCAGTGTTTTCTCCCAAGTGGGCGACACTGCCCTCTGGGCGGCAATGGAACAGGCCTACAAGAGCAGATACCTACACTTTATCCTGGACGGTGGGCTGTAATATAAAACATTTTCATTGCTAGGGAGGCACCGAGTGATTTTTTTTTTCTGGAAAAGGGAGGCCAGCTCAGTTTGGGACCCTGCGGTGCAGTAGATTAGTCATTGGGCTGCTTTCTACCCCACCAACTGACCCATTGGTGAAAGGTGAGGCTTTCTGCTCCCTTAAAGAATCACAACCTTGGAAATTCAAAAGGGCAGCTCTAGTCTGTCCTATAGGGTTGCTACCATTCCAAATTGACCTGATGGCAGTGAGCTTGATTTGGGGTTTTATAGTAGATGGAGAGAGGTGCTGTGGGCCAAAACTAGGGAAGGGGGCTAGAGAAGTCTTGAAGTGATTGCTGTTTTAACCAGCCTGCAGCGCCTGCCTCAAGAAGCAACACAGGAGGGCCAGCGCTGAGCACTTGCTGGTGATCTCATTCATGCTCACTGCAATGCCTCCAGCTAGGGTGGCCAGCCTCCAGGCTTAGAGAAGGGGGAGGCTCAGAGAGGCGCAGTGACTTGCTGGAGAGCAAACAGCTTTAGGACAGGAATTTGAACTTGTAGGAACTTCAGCAGACGCGCACTTGCACTCCACTACGCATGGCAGAGAGCAAACACATGGCAGACATTTGGAGAGGGGCAAATGGGGTCCTTGGGGATACCCACAAAGTGAACATGGTGCCAGCATGGCAGTGGTGGGAGGACTTTGGGGGGTGGGGCCCTGGGGATCATCCCTGAGCTGGACTAGTGGGCAGTGGGGGAGGGAGTACACTGCAAGGTTGTCCCAGGACAGTCCTTCCTGGGCTTCACCCTGCCATCACCCCTGAGCCAGCTGCTCCAGTCAATAAGGCAGGGACCTGGAGGAGCCCCTTCTGCTGGGGTTCTGCTCCTAGGAGCTCCTTGGCCTCCAGAGGTTCCTGGAGCGGAGTCTCTGGAAGGACAGATTTGAGGGAACACTAGGGCAGGCATGTGGAGGGCACCGAGGCAGAACGGGCTCTGAGAGCCTTTGAGGGGCTCCGCCAAGGGAGGCGGGGATAGGGTCTGTGGCAAAGGGGGAGCGAAGTGGGGTAGAAGCAGAGAGGGGAGTGAGCGTGCCCTTGCAAGGGGAGAGGGGCTCCAACAGAGCAGGTGTGTTAGCGCAGACAATCTGGAGAAGGAGGCTTAGGTCCTGGAGTGACAAGAACAGGGAGCTGGGCTTGAAGAAGCAGGAAGGCACTGTTGCATCCCCAGAGAGAAAGCGCGAGCCCTTGAGCCCAAAGCGGGGACTCACTAGAGATGGGCTGGGGATCCCCAAGGCTATCTACACGGGTACAGACACTGGCTGGGAGCAAGGGGCCGCAGCCGCGGGAACTCAGAGAAAGTTCTTATCTCTAAGACTGGGGAGACAGGTGAAGGAGACCTTCTCTTGGAGCCTAGGAGTACTGGCAGAGGAGGGGGCAAGGAGGCAGGGCAGATGGGGGAGAGAGCGGCCCAGTGGGCGGCACAGGAGAAGGGTGGGAAGCCTGTCTATGGGTGGCCCTCCGCTGGGGTTCTGGGCGTCACAAGGAACGCAGAGTGGGGGGCGCAGGTGGTTTCAAGGAAGGTTCTCAAGAGCAGGAGCGAGGTGAGGCGCTTGGAGAACCCAAAGTCCCTGGGGTGGGGGCGGGGAGGGACGCTGGCCAGGCGGCGGCCGGAATAGGGGCCCCGAGCCCTGGAGAGTCGGCTGGTCCCATCTCCCTCCCCCTGCTGTTTCCGCCGACCCAGAGCGCGCACTCACCATGATGGAGAAGACTAGCGCCACGATGTTGATGGGGTACGCGGGGCAAAAACACGAGATGATGGTGAGCCACAGGTAGTTATTGGGCCTGGGCACCTCCTCTTCAGTCTTTTCATCCTCAGTGTTGGCTTCCGGACTGCTGTCCAGAGCGCTCTTAAAGTCCGTGCCTGGATCAAAGTGGGACATGGGCGAGGCCAGTCGGGGGGCGCGCGCACAGTGCAGAGAGGATCGGTCTGGGGCTCCAGCCGGCAGCTCTTGCTGAGCCTCTGAAAAGTCCCAGCTTTGGGCTCAGGGGAGAGGTGACCTCACCCAGCTAGTCCTCGCCGGCGCTCTCTCAGCTCGGGCTCGGGCTCAGGACTGGGCCAAGAACTTCCCTAGGAGGCGGGGCTGGGGTGGGGGTGGAGGGCCTGGAGATAGGGGAGGAGAGAAGGAGACGGGCGTCTGCATCAACTAGGGGGAAAGACTGACCACACTCCTTGATGGACACACTGAGACTTCAGCTGCCACGAAGACAGAAGGCTGCAGCTCCTGGCAGCTCCAGGAAAAGGGATTTGCAGTCTGGCCGACCAGGGGGCTGCGGCGATGAGCCTGGTTTGTTTCCAATCATTGCATTTGAAGACATTTAGAGGGATGCTAGGGGGGGGGGGGGGGAACAGACGGAGGAATAGTGGTTATAAATTGTCTACGTTGACTACTAATTGCAGGATAAGCAGTTTGAAACCACCAGCCAGCTGATCTTTCTGCCTGGAGTGGCTGGTGTTTTCAAGAGGCCTACCTTACAGTGTGCAGCCGGCTGTCCCCAGGATCACTCAACAACGGAATTGTCTGAAACCTGCACGGAGTGCATTCCCAGTTACAGTGATAGGAGTGCAGAGGTGGTAAATCTTTATGGGGGCAGAACGCCTCCCCTTGCCACTTTGGAGCAGCTGGTAAGCTTGAACCACTGACCTTGTGGTTTGAGTAGTCCAACGCTTATCTGACAGCACCACTTCCCAAAGCCTAGGTCACCATGAGTCACTAGACCAGTGGTTCTCAACCTGTGTGTCTCAACTCCTTTGGGGGTCAAATGACCCTTTCACGGGCGTTGTCCAATTCCTAACAGTAGCAAAATGACAGTGATAAAGCAGCAACAAAAGTAAGTTTATGGTTGGGGGTCACCACCAAATGAGGGACTGTATGAAAAGGTGGAGGCATTAGGAAGGTTGAGAACCACTGCCCTAGACCCAACCTCTATATTTGCAATAAGGGCATAATGGTAGCACAACAATAATGATGTCCACATGGGATGACTGCTGAGGACTCCATGAGACTGATGTCAAGTCAGGCAAACCTGAGTGCACAATCTCACTCTTGCCCCCAAACACAGTTGATGATCTAAGATCCCAATCCTGATACCCATTGCTGCGAAGATTTCCTCAAAAATCCAGATATGCTGAGCTGGCAGGGCCACAAAGAATTGATATTAGCCTATCAGGCACGGTCTCAAAAAAACAAATGCTCACAAATGTGCCAATGTGCTTGACACAATGAATGGATGTGTGGATTGCAATAAGTTGTATGAACCTCCAATGAAATGATTTAAAAAAATTAAATGCTCAAACAGCTGTCACATGACCCAACAATTCCCTGCCTAGGGGTAAACACAAAAGGCTGGGAAACACAGACTCACATAGAAGCTTGCACACCCATGTTCACAGCAGCACTAGTCGCAGCAACCAAGAGGTGGAAACAACCTAAGTGCCCATCCACGGATAGATAAACACCATGTGGTCCTTACATACAATGGGGTACTACTATTCAGCCAGTACACGTGAAGTTTTCACCCCCCACAACAGTTTTATTGGCATATAATTTACATGGAACATAATGCAGTGGTTCAGTCACATCTAGAAGAGTTGTACAATCAACACCACAGTCAGTTTAGAAGTGAAGGGCTCATGAGGGAGGGGGCAGTGGGGAGGGAAGGGAAAAATGAGCTGATGCCAGGGGCTTAAGTGGAGAGCAAATGTTTTGAGAATGATGAGGGCAGTGAATGTACAATGTACTTTACACAATTGATATATGTATGTATGGATTGTGATAAGAGTTGTATGAGCCCCTAATAAAATGATTTTTTAAAAAGAAGTGAAGTTTTGATACCTGCTACGTACAGTATGATTGGAGCTTGAAAGACATTGTGCTGAGCAAAATAAGTCAATCATGAAAGGACGAGTGTGTGGCCTCACATATATATTAAAATACAAGGCCTGTTTATAGAAACCAAAGTTTATTAGAGCTTACCAGGGTGGGAGGGATGGAAAAAAATCATGTTGCTGAAGTGCGGGGTGGCCCTGCAAGTTACTGTGATGGCTGTTAGTAAGTTGTACACTTGTGAAAAGGTGTATGATAGCCATATTTAGAACAGTAACAACAAGAGTAGCTGCCAAGGCTGCTTACGGACAACCAGACACCTCATGGGGTTTGGCTCCTCGGTTTGGAGGTTAAGGGTCACAGGTCTATGGCATATCCCGGGAAATGCGCTTGTACCATGTTTAGGCTTCTGTTCTATCTCCTAGTTCATTGTGTAGTGCCTGAGGCTTCAACAGCTTGTGTGTGGCCATTCCAGATCAATCCATTGAATTGGTCTGGAGTTACCTGGAGCAACTGAGAAAGAAGGAAAGTCGGGAATTGAAAGGGGATACAGAAGGTACAGCTCACTGCCACCATGAACAATTTTGTCATGAGACCAGAAAAGCTAGATGCCACCAGGTTGCCATCACTGAACATTTTGATCAAAAATCCCATGGAAAAATCCTGACCAAAAGAGGGAAAATGAAGAATGGAATTTTAGCTTTCCAGAGCTATGGAGGGTGATTGAACCCCTAAACAACTGCCCTGAAATCAACCCAAAAGATCAAAGTGGCAATAACTGGAAAGATTATATAGGAATCTTTAGGGGACAGTGAGCTTATGCTAATGAGGGAGGAACCACAATTCAGAAGAGGAAGCTTTGATTGCTTGCATAGTTTGAAGAATATAATCATTCTCGGAGCATTGCAGACCTCATCTCCACGTCGTAACCAGGATTTATGGACGTCAAATTTCCCAGGGTGGCCCTCCCCAATCCTAGTGATTCTGATGCAGCAGAACACATTTTCAAATCCCAATCCTGCCTCTAGTTCTTAGAATGTAATCTTGTATCTCAGTTTGGAGATGCCCCCCTTTGTCTGAAACTCAGCACATCAGCAATGAACTCATTCAGTTCCCCAAGGGCCTGCTTCTGAAGGCTCGTCTCTTGGCTGATGGACTCTGCCTGCCTCTCTAACCTCATCTCCTGCCTATCCTCTTGTCCACTGCCTTTCGGCATCCTTGAGGGACCCTGGTGACATGGTTACATGGTGGGCTATTAACCACAAGGTCAGCAGTTCGAAACCAACATATGCTCCGAGGGTGAAAACATAAGAGTTACAACCTCAGAAAGCCACAGGAGCAGCTCTATACTCTCCTATAGGGTTGCTCAGAGTCAGAATCAACTCCCCTCGCCCCCCCTGTCTCCCTCGCTCTCCCAATGATCCAAACAGTTTTCTTACTCCAAGGTCTTTGTACCTGCTGCTGCTCCTTCCTGCAACGCGTGTCTGTTCCCAAGCACCCCAACCACTCTCTTCCCCTGTGGCCTTCTCTCACGAGCCGCTCATCTCCGTTACTTCCCATCCTCTCTTCTTAGCCCCTCATCCTGCTTACTTCCTCCAGGATAGCCATCACAACTGGAAATCCCTTCGTTGATTTAGTTTTACCCTTGTTTATTGCCCTACTGAAAGGTAACTCCCCACCCACCCGCTTGGCTCACAGCTCTATCCCGTGTCTAGAACAGCAACTGCCTGAGTTCCGTGCTCAATTTTTGTTGAGTGGACAAACCAGCTGTTAATTTGGTTTTCCAAGTGGGACCTGGGTTATGAGTCTTCTCTTTCCTTCAGCTTTCTGCGTGAACTACTCATCACCCCCTATTGATTCAGCCTCAAGCATGATGCTTCACTCTGATAATTGTTTCAGTCCTTACAGCCACTATTCAAGTTCTGGGTCTTTTCAGTAGTGAAAAGGCCCTGCTCTCTGAGGTATATTTGGGTCTGAGGCTGGCTCATTCAGCTGAGAGGACCAAGGCCAAGGTTTGGGAACTAAATGGAATTTTGCTGTTTCAAGACCATGACTTTTACTGTCCATTCCAACTCACTTGTGTCATCAAAGGAAATGTCAAAATGGGGTCCCTAGGTGGTCCACACATTCTACATGCTCAGCCTCTAGCCAAAAGGTTGGAAGTTCGAGTTTACCTAGGGGGGCCTCAGAAGAAAGGCCTGGTGATGTCCTTGTGGAAGAAAAAAACCTAGCCATTTAAAACTCTCTGAAGCCCAATTATACTGTGAAACACCTGGGGTCTCCATCAACTGGGCAACTCCATTTCAACTGGGTTTCTTTTTTTTTTTAAACAGTTTTATTGACACTGAATCCACATATCATATATTCAATAGTTCAGTCATACCATGAAGAATGGTACAATCATCACCACAATCAATTCCAGAACGCCCCCCCACAACTAAATTGCCTTTAAAGTGAATTGCGTAATCACCTTCAGTTCTAGTTTTCACCCCCCCCCCCACCTTCATTGTTTACTCCGGAAATCTCCGCATCCTACCAATCCCTCCCCCAATATCCCTTGTAAACCCTTGCATCAGTTTGTATCTCTATGCTTCCACTCCTTAATCCAACAAAAACAATAAAGAGCGAAAATGAAATGAAGTGGTAAGGATAAAACAATATAAAGATAAAATATAAACAATGAGTAAGTAAAAAGGACTACCGTCAATATTTTAAAAACCAGGGAAGAAGTTTTTTTGTGATGGAGTAAGCAAGAGAGCCTTGCACCTAGAAAAAATTCAGGTCTGGTCTAGAGGGAGGTCAACTGACCAAGTGTGAAATTTAATCCAGTATAATCAGGATTACAGTGATCTATGAAATGATAGTCTGGCTAGAGGGGATCTGCCAGCGTTTCAATCTGATTAGATACTCTGCAGATGGGTTTTGGTCTTCCACTGCCCTCCACAGCCTTCCACAAATTGGGTGTTCACAATTTTAGCTCTGATACTTTCCCCTTCATCTTATTTGAATTTTATTATTATCGTCTTTGGATCACACACACCGGTGTGCTTCTTCCTTCTGGGCTTAGTGGACTCCTCGCTTAGATGGCTGCTTGCTTGAATACAAGCCTTTTTAAGACCCCAAGATAATTCTGATTGCTAGCCAAGCACCATCTGCTTTGTTCCCCACACTTTGCTGTAGCACCCTTGTCTTCAGTGATCATTTCATAATGGTGAGTATCGAGCAGGGCCATGTGATCAGAACTAATTGTTCTTGGATTGGGGCTAGATCAAGTGGATTTTCTAGTTGATTCAATGAAGCCTAGCTTGTCTGCAAGGAAGACAACTCTCCAAATTGGTTCCACATTCCAGAGTCATCACATATATACTGAGTACCACCTCTGTGCACCCCATGCCCTCCTCGAATGCAAAACCTCACTCCCTGCCGTCACCCTTTTGAGATGGGTAGAGAGGTTTCTACAGAGGAGGAGGCGGCTTGGTGGTGTGGTGGGTTACCATGAAGCCAGCAGTTTGCAGCCACCAGCTACTCCGAGGAAGAAAGATGAGGTTCCATAAAGATTCACACACTTAGAATCCCACAGAGACCGTTCCACTCTGTACTATAGGGTCATTTTGCATCAAAATGGTCTCAATGGCATTGAGTTGAATTTAGGACTAATCAGATAGATAAAGGGACTTGTGTGAGGTCTCCTAGTTCAGGGGAAATGGCAGGGGTTTGAACTGAGTTTGGCTATAACTGGAAATACTTGTTCTGCCAGTGCATCTTCGAAGGAGAGTTTGACAGACATCTCTGAAGTTTTGCATAAGTTCTTTATGTGATGCTCAGGCAAGATGGATTAATAGCTTGTTGACTGGTCTAAAATGTAGCAGGGAAATGGCGACCACTTGAAACATTTACAATTAAATTGAAAAAAGAGTGGCCACACCAGAAAGTGAAATGTATATATGCCAATCCTTGAAGGATACATTAGATCACTTAGTCAGGGTTTCCAGTTCTGATTTCTCCACTTCACTAATTCTCTCTTGAGAGGTCAGTTTATTGCTCTTGGATGAACCCTACTGGCTGATTGCTTAATTGTGCGGCTGTGCTTTCCCTCCTTAAAGGAGGCGCAGAAAGTGACTTCCTAACAGCTGGTCCCCAGGAATGCTTTCTGTAACTTTCTGGATCCCTGCCTGTGTTCTGATCCGAAAGAACAGCTTTCGTTTCTGAATGTAAAAGTAATTCGAGTGGATCCTAGAGGAGTTGGGGAATGAAGGAAAACAAGAACAAGAAGAAGCGTCACCTGTTAGCTACCAGCCATCAGTAACCACCACAAACATGAGAAGTTGTTGCTTCCCAGCTCGGGGTGTGTGTGTTTCCTCATTAACATGAGGCTACAGACTGTTTCCTGCCGTTTCTGCTCTGTGTTATAAGCGAAGCCTCTTTGCATAGATAGAAATATGAGTCTGTAAGGGGCTTCGAAAGGTTCATGGAAATCCATGATCTTTTCATTTCCCCATGAACTCTTGGAAGCTCCTTTGTATGTATTTCCCCCTTGTTTAGATGGACTCTTACTTTTGGACCCATTCCCTGATCATGAGGCATTGAGTGTTTTTTGTTGTTGACATGCAAATTCTGTGATGAAATTCCTTGTCTGGATTTGTAATGATTTCTTTGTGATTTGTGGTCTCACAGGGTAGGGGACAGTCTTTGAAAGGACAGAGAAAGGCAGATTGACAGATTGAGACATTGCATGATCAGATGCGCACTAAAGGTGAAATGAAAATGTATGCTGCCAAAGAAAGAGGTTCTGTGGACTACCAAACTCCTGCCATCAAGTCAATTCTGACTCATGGCGACAGGGCAAAACTGCCCCTGTGGGTTTCCAAGACCATAACTCTTTACAGGACTAGAAAACCTAGGCTTTCTCCTGAGGAGTGGCTGGTGGTTTTGAACTGCTGACTGTATGGGGAGCAGCCCAACACATAACCACTACACCACCAGGTCTCCAACAGGACTGAAAATGGATTGAATTCAAGGAACACCTTCCCAGGGCCACACTGACCCCTTAGCCTATGCTGTGCAGTGACATGGGGTTGGAATCCATGAGTGTGTGCTAGAATTCTTTGATCTTACATCTTAAATCTTTCTATCTTAACTGTGTCCAAAGTGAAAGGAGAGGCAGACAGACAGATAGACACAGAGAGAAAGAGATGCTGAGATTCTGCTGATCTGTGAAAATGCCAGCGAAAGATTCCAGATCTTTAGGAAATGGTAGGAGGTCGAATGCATTTGCTGCCAAATTTCCCATTAGTCTGAAGCACCAGGCTTCAGTAGTCATAAAGCAACTTCTCTGGTCTCAGGGGTTTGCTACAAAAGAACAGTGTCTTTTGGCTAATATTATTAGGAAACCATTTACCTTTCCAGTTTCCAACAACTTTGATCCTCCCAAAAGGAAACAAAACAAAACAAACAAACCAGCTGAAATTAGGGGCCAAGGGAGAATATGAAGGGGCATAAACAGGTTCTTTCCTGCTAATTTCTAAAACTCTGCCTTGTAATGAAGCCATTCAGGACAGAGGGAAAGTGCCTCCCTCAGGCTTCACCTGCAGTCTCTGCTGCAGTCTTCTGCGGATGCACCAGGAAGGAAGGACAGAACCTGGCCTGCACTCTTCTTGCAGACTGCATGCTATGACAACATGCAGTCACCGAAGACACAATGGGTGCATAAGCAATGGGTGCACAATGGGTGCATAAGCAAATGTAGTGAATAAAGTACATGGTGCCCGGCTATTAAAAGATATAGTGTCTGGGGTTTTGAAAGCTTGAAGCTTTAAAAATTTAAGCCCACATGGAAGAAGCACACCAACCTGTGTGATCATGAGGTGTTAACAGGAGCAGGCATCAGAAGTTCCAAAATAAACAGTAGTATCAAGGTGATAAAGTGGTCAAAGTAGAGACCCTGAGCCCATCAGTAGATAATTGGGCATTCCCGCACAGAGGGGCTGTGCAGAAGAAAAAATACATCCGGGGGCAGTTTAACACTGAGGAAATACACAACACGCCGCTAGTTCTTTTGTCTTTCCTCCCTATGAATATTATCATCTCAGTCCTACCTCACAAATCCCACTAGACTGGTGCACATACAGCTGCACAGACAAGAGCTTTCAATGTACGGAACTTGGGATGGACAAACTCCCTCAGAAACAGTAACAGGAGTAGTGATTCCAGGAGGGTAGGGGAAGGGAAGTGAGAGGAAGGGGGAGAAGGGGAATGAATGTCACTGATGGTTGAATAACCCCCCTAGAGGGGATGAATGTCAGGATAGTAGGGAAGTGTAAGATATGTATAAATAATAATAATACATAATATATTAAGGGTTCACGGGTGGGGAGGGAGGGAAAATAACAAAAGAGGAACTGCTATCAATGAGTTCAAGAAGGAAGATAACGTTTAGAAATTTTTGATTCCAATAATTGTGCATGTCTGCTCGATATAATAGATGTATGGATTGCTATATGTAAGAGCCCCAAATAAAATTATTTGTAAAATAAATATCTAATGATTTACCTTCTACCTAAAAACAAAACAAAATTGTGTCTGTACCGGGCTGTTAAACTCATGGATGAGGTCGGCAGGGACCACATGATAATACAGTACAACCTTTGAAAGCTGGAATCTGTTTAAGGCAGAAACCTGTCAGAGAAGGAAAATTCTATTTTCCACGTAAACCAGCAATAGAAAAGTGGTAAGACTATCAACCTATCAAAGGTGGAAAACTTGTGACACCTGATAAAAAAGGCAGTCCTGCTGGGTTCCAGCTCTCACAGGGTTCACTGTACTTATGCAAATATTATAATAGTGATCGTGTAAATCATAAAATTGTCAGTGGTCGAAATCCTCAACATACCTAGCCACTGACCTCTGTCTTGTCCCCTTCTAGTCCTGTGTGTATATCCATGTGTAATTTTCCCACACGTTGCTAACAGGAAGACAACGTCCCTTATCTGATGGATTATTTTTGATGGCTTTAATAACCGTATGATACTTTAACTCTTTTTATTTCATGGCATATTCTTGAGGTTCTAGGATCTTTTGTAGCATAGATGTTTAAGTGTTGGGTTGCTAACTACAATGTCAACATTTTATTTTTTTTATTAATCATTTTATTGGGGGGCTCTTACAAAAGGGTCAACACTTTAAATCCACCAGCACTCTGTGGGTAAAAGAGGAGGCAGCCTGTCCCTGTAAAGGTGTCCAGCCTTGGAGACCCAAGCAGTTCTGCTCTGTCCTCTAGGTCGCTATGGGAAGGAATTGGTTTGATTACCGTGTATTGTCTTTGTAAGGAGCCCCGGCGCTGTGCTGATGGAAGTGCTTGGTTGCTAACTGAAAGGTTGATGGTTGGACCCTACCAGTTGCTTCATAAGAGAAAGATGAGACATCTGGCTTCCGTAAAGACTTATAGTTTCAGAAACCCTGTTAAATTGAGTTGGTTGCAACAAGTTTGTGGTGTTTTTTTTGTACATCATCTTTTATGTTCAAAAATCAGGAGGCACAGAATTATAGAGATCCTTTCAGTCCTATTCCCTCTATTTGGTTTTTCAGTGCCTAGCCCAAGAAAGTGCTGCCTCCTCGATGAAAGGAGACTGCCTTCCTCAGCTGGCTGTGCTGGGAAAGCAGGGGCGAGGTCCCAGAGGGTGGAAACATTTCTAAAGAAGCTGGGTTCCAAAGCACTTAGAGGCCGAACACTGATGTGTGAGATTGCAGCCCACAGTAATTGATGGTGGAGGCCCTCGGGTGATGGCTGAGCAGGTCTGGTCTGGAGAGGGTGTTATCCAGATGGAAATGGAATTGGACTTAATGGCCATGGAGGGAGAGCGGGGCTTCTGTGTTCGGAGCATATAATTTTGCACCAAAGTTAAGGAGACTAGGTATTCTAGATTTTTGTTAACCTGTGTCAGACTTGGTTGGTAGTGACCGTTGATCACCTTACGTGTGACAGCATGAGACGTTGCTCAATCCTGTCCCGCCTTCACGATCAGTGACAGGTGTGAGTTCATTGTGGCTGTTGTGTCGTCCATTTCATCAAAGGTTCCCCTTCTTTTCCCTGGTGCGCTACATGAAGAAAGATGACGCATTTTTCTAAAGATTGGCTTTTCCTGATGATGTGTCCAAAGTCAGTGAACAGAAGTCTCACCATCCTTGCTTCTAAGGACACTTCGGTTGTATTTCTTCTCTAAGGTTTGTTTGTTCTTGGTAGCCCGCGGTCAGGTCGCTCCACAGTGTGACTGTGATTCTTCTTCTGTCTGCCGTATGTGCTGGTCAGCTTTCACAGGCACAAGCGGGATTGAAAAGACTATGACACGCATCAAGGGTGCATGAGACCAAGTCTCCCCATCCTTGCCGTCAAGGAGCATTCTGGTGGTACTTCCTCGAAGACAGATTGGTCTGTTCTTCTAGCAGTCCGCAGTCCTTTAAATGTTAGCAATGAACTCCTTTTGTGGGCTTCCTTTATATAGTCCAGCTTTCACATGCATGAGGTGGGGTGAATGAAAATATCATGGTTTGAGTCAGGCACACCTTAATCTTCAAAATGTCATCCTTGGCCTTCAATACTCTGAAGAGATCTTACGCAGTACGTTTGCTAAATGCAGCCAGTCTTTGTTTGATTTATGCTGTTGTGGTTAGGTTCCATTGAGTTGGTTCCCACCCATAGTGACTTTATGCAACAGCAGAATGCTGGCTGGTCCTGTGCCTTCCTCACGGTTCTTCCTGGGCTTGGGTCCATTTGCTGCCGTTGCTGGGTCAATTGGGGGCCTTCCTCTTTTGGCTGCCCCACTACTTTTTCAAACACGATGCCTTTCTCCTGAAAATAGGTCCAAAGTATGTAAGACAAAGTCTTCCAATCCTTGCCTCTAAAGAGCACGCTGGCTATACTTCTTCCAGTATAGATCGCTTTGTCCTTGTACTAGGCCAGTGTACTTTGAATATCTTTGTCCAGCGCCATAATTCAAATGCATTGGTTGTTCTTCTGTCTTCTTTATTCAGTGTCCAACTTTCAAATGTATATTAGGCATTTGAAAATACCATGACTTGGGTCAGGCATCTTGCTTTAAAGAAGTCTTGTGCAGCAAATTTACCCAATACCAACTTGTCTTTTGATCTCTTGACTGCTTCTTCCATGAGCATGGATTGTGGATCCAAACAAAATGAAATTGTACAACTTCAACCTCCCCCGCCCCCCATTTATCATGATGTTACCTATTGGTCCAGTTGTGAGGTTTTGATCTTCTTGACACTGAGTTGTCATCCATACTGAAGGCTGCCATCCTTTATCTACATCAGCAAGTGCTTCAAGGCCTCCTTGCTTTCAGCCAGGATGGGTATGTCTCCTGTGTATCACACAGATTGTTAGTAAGCGTTACCTGACTGACCCTGATGCCACATCCTTCTTCCTATAAGCCAGCTTCTCCGGTCATTTGCTCAGCCTGCCAATGGAATCTTATCGCGAGAGGATACAGCCCTGTCACACACCTTTCCTGATTTTAAATCATGCAGGATAGCTTTGTTCTGTTCACACAACTGCTTCTTTGATTTCTACCTAACCCGAACGTCGGTCTCCACCTTTTCCTGCCTGGCTTCTCCTCTGGCAAGCTCCCATGAGTGTTCTTACACCACCGGTCAGAAAACAAAGGCTTGGCGCCCGTCTTTGTAAGGTATTGGAATGCAGGGAACACGCTTGTTTGTTTGTTGTTGTCTAGGACTTCTTTAATCTTTGGAGTGACATCGCATCCGTATTGCTGTATATGGTGTGGCGAGTGCAGGCGCTTGGGTGGTGCTCAACTAATAGCAGGAAGACTGGCAGTTTGGCTTCCACCCACCCAGTGACTCCATGGGACAGGATGATCTGGCACCGGGCTTTCATAATGATAACTGCCAGGCAAGCCCTGCATGTAAAGTTCTACTCTGTCACCTGGGGAAGCTATGAGTCAGCAGCGATGCAGTGGCATCTGCCAACAACAAGGATGCCTCAGAAGACATCCCTGCAAGGTCACAGCACAGTTCTTCTGCACACACCCAGGTTCTTCAGGAGTCACCATCGGCTCAGCACCAGCTACCAACAGCAGCATCGTCAGCAAGCAAGCGCCTTGGTCCTGTACACACTCGGGAGAAGAGATTCTGCAAAGGCATGGATGAAAGTGTGATGGCGAGGTCAGGAGAGGACATCCGGTCATAAGCCAGCAATGAGGAATTGGGCCCCAGCAAGGTATAGTCACTCAACCAGTAAAGGGTCAAGTTGAACTTGGGCTCCAAGTGAAGTTGGCTCCAAGGCTCACACTTTCAGTCATGACTCCGAAGTGTAGAGGCTGTGACTGGTCATGGAAGTTGGTATGGAGAAAGCTCCTGCTCCCAATTCTCTTACACACTTGTGGATGCAAGAGAACGGCTCAGATTTGTACCTTTCTCCCATTTAACCACGAGAGACTACCTGGTCTCTGGCTCAGCATTTGGTATCGAGTTTCCTAACCTTTGGCGTTCAATGGCATTTACTTCCAGTTCTGGCAAGTAAGAGTGGCTTTAAACAAGTAGTCATGACACAGATTAAAATAAAAAATAGAAAAAACAAATATCTTTATTAAAATATAAACTTTTAAAAGTAGAAAGTTAATAGTAAAAGTTGTACTTAAAAAAAAAAAGACATTTATTCGGAGTCATGACCAAACTATTTTGCTTAGCAATCAACAACATGGGTGTAAGAAACCAAAATCAAAAGCCTGCATTCAAACCCTTTGTTGGAAAGCTTTTGCACTTTCCACAAAACAGAAATGAAAATAACCTGTCATTTTACACAAACACAGTCCTCATGTTCTCTTGGCCACACACCAGTATTGCCTCAAACATGCCTTCTTTGTAGCAGCTAGACCCAGCCACCACTCTGCTTGGTGAGTTCACAAATCTCTTGTAATCAGCAGTTTCCCCGTCACTTGTCTGGCTCACGTCTCCTGCTAAGCTTTGTTTCCTGGTAGTCATTAAAGACCCATCTGCAGCCAACTGGACACCCCTTGCAGAAGGGTCACAGGGAGGAGATGAGCCAGTCAGGGTGCAATGTAGCAATGATGAAACATACAACTTTCCTCTAGTGACTTAATGCTTCCTACCACTCCCCCAACTATCATGATCCCAGTTCTACCTTACAAATCTGGCTAGACCAGAGGATGTACACGGCTACAGATAGGAACTGGAAACACAGGGAATCCAGGACAGATGCACCGCTCAGGACCAGTGGTGAGAGTGGCGATATCAGGAGGGTGGTGGTAGGGTGGAGTAGAAAGGGGAATGGATTACAAGGATCTATATATAACTTCCTCCCTGGGGGATGAGCAACAGAAAAGTGGGTGAAGGGAGACGTCGGACAGTGTTAAGATATGACAAAATAATAATTTATAAATTTTCAAGGGTTCATGAGGGAGTCGGGAGGGAGGGGAAAAATGAGCTGATACCAAGGGCTCAAGTAGAAAGCAAATGTTTTGAGAACGATGATGGCAACAAATGTACCAATGTGCTTGACACAATGGATGGATATATGGATTGTGATAAGAGTTGTATGAGCCCCCAATAAAATGATTAAATTAAAAAAAATCTTCGGCTATTGCCATAACTATTGCTACTGCTTGAACCACTGTAGCCACCTTGGTTTTGTTGTTGGGCAAGGTATTTCCCTCTAGCACTGTAAGGGCCAGAGCTTCTGCCTCCACAGTTTCCTCCCTGCGTCGGCCCCAAATGGAATGATTGATTGGTGTAATTGACAAAATCACGGTAGCTTCCACCACCTCCAAAATTGCTTCTATCACGACCAAACCCATTATAACCATCCCCACTGTTTCCATATACACCACCATGGCTACCACCAAAGCTCCCAGGTCCACTGAAGTTTCCGTCCCAACCAAAGGTGGCATTCCCACAGCAACCACCTCCTTGACCACCACCAAAGTTTTCACAGGCTTTCCTTATTTCACCACTGTGACCATTCATTCACAGTATGGTATTTCTGAATGACAGCCTTCTCTATGGAGTCACGGCCATCAAAAGTCACAATAGCAGAACCTCTCTTCTTGCCACTGCCTCGATCCATCGTGATTGCATTGACTTTAATTTTCCCATATTGCTCAAAATAGTCTCGTAGGTGGGGCTCTTCAGTGTCTTCTTGGATGCCACTGACAACAAGATTTTTTCACAGTTACGTGGGCACGTTGGTCTTTGAGAGTCTTCTCATGAGACAGCCCTCCTTGGCTCCACCATGCTTCCACCCACCTTGTGTGGCCTTGCCTTCATGGCCGAATCCACCTCCTCCACAGAGAGTAAGGAACACAGCCTCTGGAGGGCTCGGTGTTTGGCTCTCTCATGACCACACAGGCCGTGAGCGACCCCACTGTTTAAAAAGGCTCCACAGACTCTCATCCGTTGTTCCAAAGCTCCACCCTCCAACGAAGAGTTTCTGCAGCTCTTTGGGCTCCTTAGGAGACTCTGACTTTGACCTCACAGCAGTGCCGGGCGGTGGGGAAACCCCTGATGATGCCTTCTCCACCGTGTCCAAGGCAGAAAGGACGCCAAGGTTGTACTTTTGCTACAATCTGGCAAATACTGTGAAAGGGAGTGTCCCAAGTATGGGAAATGCTTCCTAAGCAATAATGGGTCTCTCTTTTTATCTCCAGTTTTGATGCCTATGATTTATTTTTCTTGCCTCATTTCTCTGGCAAGAACTTAAAAAAATCATTTTATTGGAGACTTGTACAACACTTATCACAATCCATACATCCATCCATTGTGTCAAGCACATCTGCACATTTGTTGCCATCATCATTCTCAAAACATTTGCTCTCCACACAAGCCCCTGGCATCAGCTCATTTCCCCCTCCACCTCCCTTCCCCCCTAATGAACCCCTGATAATTTACAAGTCATTATTATTTTGTCATATATTGCACTGCCCAACGTCTCCCTTCACCCACTTTTCTGTTGACTGACCTCCAGAGAGAAGGTTATATGTAGATCCTTATAATCTGCTCCCCCTTTGTACCTCACCTTTCTCCACCCTCCTGGTATCACCACTCCCACCACTGGACCTGAGGGGTTCATTTGTACTGTATCCCCTGTGTTTCCAGTTCCTATCTGTACCAGTGTACATTCTCCAGTCCAGCTGGATTTGTAAGGTAGAATTGGGATCATGATAGTGGAGGCGGGG
This sequence comes from Tenrec ecaudatus, assembly GCF_050624435.1. Lineage (NCBI taxonomy): Eukaryota > Metazoa > Chordata > Mammalia > Afrosoricida > Tenrecidae > Tenrec > Tenrec ecaudatus. Next base: position 9,837,098 of record NC_134545.1, read on the forward strand.
TGGGGGGCATGGAATCATTTAAGAACTAGAGTAAAATTGTATGTTTCATCATTGCTACATTGCCTCCTGACTGGCTCGTCTCCTCCCCGGGACCATTCTGTAAGGGGGTGTCCAGTTGCCCACAAATGACCTTTGGGTCCCCACTCTGCGCTCCCCCTGTATTAGACAGGGTTCTCTGGAGAGATAAAACCAGATTGCTGATAATTATATAAATATATATATTTATTTATAAAGATAGATATATAACACAAGAAGTGAACTGTTAAATTATATTCAGATGGACATATAATACAAGAAATGAAGAGTTAAATTATAAACAGATAGATAGATGTATAATACGATTATAAAGCATTACAAATGGCTCAGTGCAACTCACTCCTGTGAGAGAGTTGTGAGACATTGGCAGTCCTTCAAGTCTTGAGAGCCATCAGGTAGTCCTCTGTAGAGATAGAGAGCACTAGGCTGGCCCAGCACAGGCAGCAAACAGCAAGGCAGGTCACCAACTGTCAGTCTCCAGCTCCAGAGATGTAAATTCCAATCGTGTGGTCTTAAAGGGACCTCAACTTATAGCGACACAGACCACAGGCTAGTGTCCCACAAGTAGTGCACCCTTTAAATTGAGGCACAGAACAAGCAAGGCAGCTGCACACTGGTCTGATGATTAAAGAGTGAGAGACAAGAAAGGCGAGGCTCACCAAGCCATTTATTTTCCCGCCCTTCAATTAATCCTACTTGTGTTTATTGGCCAGGCTGGCACAATAAACTACCTCAATCTACCCCTTGCCAACCTGGCACCTGTATACAATTCTTTAGCCATATATACTTATGTAATTTCCGGACATTGATGAAATCACACTTATACTTATCATCAATCATCTATTATACATATAAATGAAAACACACTGAGTCCAATTGTGTGTGATATATCATACCTGAACAAAGGAAAGATATGCAATAAGCACATAAAAAGAAAATACATTGACAATGACAAACCTCATGTTTGCAATTGATCACGTGGTCGTAATCGATAGGTAGAACTACCTTCTACTACTACCCATTCTGTATTACCTTTGCCCTCAGCAAGCACCTCAGCTGGCTGTGATTTTTTGCCTGGTGGGGTGACCCAGACCTTCATTCCTGAAGGGTCTGGGTCATTATAAGTCCTGTCAGGATTGGGTTGCTGTAACTTACCATTTACTTTAATAACAGGGTATGGTAGCACTAAGAGTCAGCCTATGGGGTCTCCTGGATTCCAGACATATTCTTCTTTACCTCCATTATGTAGTACCAGTCCAATTTCTCCTTGGTAATCAGGATCAATCACACCACTTAGTGCAGTGACACTCTTCCTGACCTGTTGATCCAAAGGCACGAGAAGCCCAAAGTGCCAGTTAAGTGGAATCTGTGCTGTGTTTCCAGATGGGAGAGTTCCTTTCTTCGGGACCAGGACCTCCAGGTCTGAGGAACACAGGGTTGCTGGGACAGGAAACAAAAATGCTGCAAGTTGGTCACTAGGAGTAATAGTGAGTGGTGCCACTCCAGCTTCCACCCCTTGGTTCCTGGACCCAGCATCTCCTAAGACTCCTGTAATTGCTATTTTGTGTGCACCAGGGTTAATAGTGGGCACTGCCCTAAGCGAACTCTGACATTTGCCTACAATGGGGCTGATTGGTCCCCGTGATGGTAGAGGGCAGGTGTCAGCACTGAATCAACAGAGACAGGGTGGGCGTGGTTGTAATAGACAACAAGGTTTCAGTAGTAATCAAAGCAACCTGTCTCATGTGGAATTATGGCATTGGCTACTTAGCCACGGTGTCCCTAGGAATGAAATAGATGGGAAACCTACTAAATATTTAGTGATCTGAACAGGCAAACGAATGGTAGATCAGATGAACAGCAGAATAGACAGTCATGATCGCTCAATCAGTTCCCAGACCTTAATCACACAACGATGTGATTTTTGTTCCTTGATGCTTGATACCTGATCCTTCGACACCTTGTGATCTCGTAGGCGGGTGTGCTTCTTCCATGTGGGCTTTGATGCTTCTGTGCTAGATGAATAATGGGTCTCTTGGAGAGAACTTTATGCTGTTCCCTTCACAAGATAGTTGTGTAAGCGGAAGGTCAGAGAGGATAAGCGATGCCCCCGAGGGTACACAGCCCCTGTGGTCACAGCCCTCGTTCATGACTCTCACACCATTTTCCTTTCTTCTCCTTTTACCTATATGTTTTGTCAGCTTGAAATAATTTCCTCTCACTTTTCTCTTTTTAAAAATAATTTTATTGGGTACTCATACAGTTCTTTTCACAATCCATCCATCCATCCATGTGTCAAGACCATTTGTACATTTGTTGCCATCATCCTTTTCAAAACATTTTCTTTCTACTTGAGCCCTTGGTATCCGCTCCTTTTTTGTTTTCTTTTAAATCATTTCACTGGGGGCTCGTACAGCTCTTGTCACAATTTATACATCCATCCATTGTGTCAAGCACATTTGTACATTTGTTGCCATCCTCATTCTTAAAACATTTGCTTTCTTCTTGAACCCTTGGTATCAGCTCCTCATTTTCCCCTCCCTCCTCCACCCTTCTTACCTCCCCTCTGATAATTTATACATCATTATTTTTCCATGTCTTATGCTGAACGATGTTTCCCCTCACTCACTTTTTCTGTTGACCGTTCCCCAGGAAGGGGGTTATATGTAGATCCTTGTAATCGGTTCCCCCTCTCTACCCCACTTCCTCTCACTTTTCTTATAGCTACTCCATGATGTCTAATACAGAAGCCAAAGGAGCTGCCGAGAAGTCAGTCCTCACTGCTGGAGGCCCCTGCACCCCAGAGCCAAGCTGCACTACGTGGGGGTTCCAGTGGCTCTTGTTTACCTGAGGGACACTACCAGGCCCTTTCCCCCAGGTGCCTCTGGGTGCGTTCTTTTGGGTAGTAGCTGAGTGTGTCATCTTATGCTCATCCCAGGGACTCATTTCCCGTCCCTAGTTCCTCTAAAGCAAGGTCTCTCAGTAGCAGCACGGTGAATGGCTTACCCCAAAATAAAAATAAATAAAAGCAACCCCAAACCCAGCACAACAAAAAACCCAAACCGACCACCATGGGGTCAATTCCGACGCATAGCGACCCAGTAGGGCCCTGTGGGATGAGTGAGTGTATCGTTTTCTCGCAGTAAGACTACTTTGCCATGACCTTCTCCCCCGGAGCAGCTGGTGGTGTGGAACTGCTGATGTATTGTCGGCAGCCCAGCATTCAGCCAGCATACCACCAAGGCTACTTTCTGTTGGGAGCCGATAGCCATTAAGACCCTGGCCTCAGACACGTAGCAGAAACTTGGCCGCTTTCTAACAGCAAGGCTTTGTTTCCTGCCCAACTTCGCCCCCACATTCCAAGCTACTGTAGCATGAGCAGTTCCGATAACTGACCTTGTTGCCATTAGTCAAAGTACTGAGCACCCATTGAACTGCAGATATACCATATTAGGAACATAGTGATAAGTTCACCCGGTAAGCCTTGATTTGCATGCGGACGTCACCGCGGACGTCACCACGGACGTCTTTGAGTACTGTTGCGCACCCTTTGTACCTTATTGGGAACATGTGGCTGATTGGTTGTTGTACAGTGTGCGGTTGTTACACAGTGTGCTTCATTGGAATATGTGCCTCCCACTTCCTTCTCTGTTGTGAATATATACCCAGAGTTTTGGCAAAATAAACGGGCTTGATCAGCACTTGTCTTGCTCCATGTCTCTGTTTCTTTTTCCCATCCAGGTTCGTTGCCCCTCCGGGTCACCGTGTGAGGGTCTCGCTGGACGAGACCCTAACACCTTTCTGTTGACAGTTTGGTGGGAGAGTTCATTGTTTGTGGACAGCTCTCTGATGCATAACAGATTCTACTAAATGCCAGTAGCAACTGCACCCCCAGCCCCACCCTCACATACCCATTGGGACATTGCCCTGAGGGGAAGGGTGGCAACATCGCCATCATCAGTTGGAGATTACTGCTCAAGGGCCCTGGTGCTGTGTCATTGCTGGTTTGGGGATCACACAGCTTTCCACCCCGCCACCTGATAAGATCACTTGGGTGGTGCAAATGGTGAAGACCTTTAAGGGTGGCCGCTCCCGTCCACTCAGGGGCCTGGCAGTCTACCTTAGACCAACCGGCTCTTGAAGTCTCTTTACAGCGCAGTTCAACTCTGATGCACATGATGGCATCACCCCAAGTCACAACCAACTTGAAGGCTGCTAGTGTAATAGGCCCCTTCCCCCATCTCCCCAGTGTAGGAGCCTGTGTAGATATATGATATAATCCAGGGAAAAAACTCACCGAGTCCAAAATGTGCTGGAATTAACAGCCTCGTAAACTGTAGGAAGCAGTCCCACTCTGTCCTATAGGGTGGCTATGAGTCAGAATTGACTCCATGGCAGGGGGTGACTGGTGAACGGGAAGAATTCTAGCATCAGACTCTCAGAAGCAGGCTGTTACCATGGCAGTAGAGCCCATGGATGACACAGCTTTACTTCCCCAAACTTGGGAAATGAGGAAGCAAGTGGGGAAATGAAAAGGAAGTACAGATTACACCCAGGTGGCCACTGTGGGGCTGCTTTGCGAATACATCGGGCGGGGCCTCACCTGGGTGCTGAGCAAGTTGGAGAGGGGAAGCAGGAAGCACAAGGGCTTGCCCTCCACATGTGGTTGAAACCCACCCAGAAGCTGGGATGAGCTCACTGCCTGCTGGGCAGCAGAATTAACCATTGCTAATTGCTGGAGCAGCTTCCTGGGAGGCTGCACATTAGTGAGGGTTTAGAGGCAGTTCTGAGAGCCAGCAGGAAGGGCAGTGATGCCACCGTAAATGCCTTCAATTATACACGAAGGAGTGGTCTTCCTAGCACAATGCAGCCAGAAAGCTCTCAGGCCCCCCGGGGAGGTTTTGGTACATTAAAAGGATTAAAACTTTCCTGGATGCTCTTGGCCCAGGAAGACGTTTGCTAAGGGAAGAGTCTCTCTCTGGTTCTTTTCAGTAAGACTCCAGGTGGGGTTTTCAAAGTCACAGCCACAGTTTGCAGACCTCCCTGTAGGACCCTTCTGGTCTTTCTCTTTCTTCCCCCACCAGCCGGCCCCTCCTTTCCTACCTTCCCTGCTCACCTCTTCTTTCTGTGTCTTTGGGTTTTTCTTTTTTTGCAGAGTGGATAGAGTGAGGGGCATGTGTTTTCTGCTGTGACCATGACTCGCCCTCCTGGGTGCTCCGTTTTTGCTTGGTTTTCTTTACAAACGGGGACAGAGTGAGCACTGGTCTTGAGAGTGGGGTGTGAAGTGGGGCATCTGAGCACTTCCAACCCCACGGCACTGGCAGGGCCGGCAGAGTTCCAGGCAGTGGAAAGTTTGGGCAGTGGAGAGAGAGAGAGAGAGAGAGAGGCCAAAACCATTACAACAGATCAATCTGGAATGTGATGATCCCCCATCTTGGGCCTCTTCAGAGTTTCCCGACAAGACTGTGTCTGGGGCACTAGAGATGGCTGGATGAGCTGGGCTCCTCCGTGGCCGCTCACCAGAGTCACCTGGGGGAGTGTTTCCAAAAAGGCAGGTGTATTTTTAGCATTGGGTTGGAATCCTAGCATCTTTACTTTTTAAAATCCTCCCTTGAGACTGAGATGGTGCCAGCCTGGCTCTGGTATGCAGGATGGCATTTGGGAACTCGTGAACGAAAGTAGCTGTTACGTTCCCTTAGAAGGGACTGAGCACTCACCGAGGCCCTCTGTGATTTTAGGACCTTATTTCGGCTGAGAGTCATGAGCATCCTTAATAGCTTATCCCGTGGAGATGAAAGGTCAGCAGGGGAGTGGAGGAGAAGGAGCCCTGGGTAAGCATGTGGCTGCTAACCCAAAGGCCGGTGGTTCCAACCTGCCCAGTGACTTCTAGGGAGGAGAACCTGATCATCTGCTTCTATAAAGATTGTACCAAGAAGACTGTCTGGCACAGTGCCCCTCTGTCACAGAAAATCACTTTGGGAATCGACTCAATGAGACTCTTGACTCTGTTTTCCCACCTTCAAATGAGAACAGGAAGAGTGCCCACCCAGGGGAGGGGTTGGTTGTTGTGAGAATGATGAAATCATGCCCGTCATGTGTCTGTATGTGTGGAATGCCAGGCCCAGGATGAGTGGTCAGTAAGTGTTGGGTATTGGGCACTTACAAAGGACAAAGAGGACTAAGGCGTGTCATGAGATGAGCCAACAGCACTGGGATGCTTCAGCGTAGAGCATGGAAGCTTGATCTCGTTGTGATTCAAGTGGAAACCCTTGAAAAGGAGAAGGGAGAAGACATTTCTGTTGGTCAGAATGAGTGTCTTTTTCGGATTGATGCCCAGATTCTTAATTGAATTCAGTTTATGCCAAATGACAGAACATAGCGTAAGGAACTCTTATTGAGTTGATTACATTCTTACAGTTGTATAATATATTCTCGTCCTCCTCCCAATGTTATTGCCTAATCTTTAGAGTTATTGTTGTCTTTTTTATTTCATCTACCTACTGCCCTCGGGTTGATCCTGACTCACAGAGACCCTGGAGGACCCTATAGGACCAAGTAGAACTGCTCCTTAGAGCTTCCAAGGCTGTAAATCTTTACAAGAGCAGTGGGTCCCACCTTTGACCTGGAGACTCACTGGTGGGTCAGAACTCTCACCTTGCAGTGAGCAGCCCAATGTGTAACCATCGACACCTCTCGGGCGCCTTTGAGTCCATCTACAGTTCTCAAAGAGCACAGTGATCAAGGCAGACATGTTTAGAAGTTAAGGTCAACTATGTTTTGGTCTTAGGAAGATTTTGGGGGATTTGGTTAAGATTTGGGGTTTAAGGTTTAAAGAAGACCTTAGGGCAATAGCTCAGGGGTTCATCCAGCCTCCGTGGCTCCAGGAGTCTGGAGTCTATGAGAATTTTATATTCTGTTTGGCATTTTACCCCTTTTGATGAGGATTCTTCTGTAGAATATTTGATTTACATATTCGGCAATGGTAGCTGGGCACCATGCAGGTTTTCTGCTTTCATGGCAAAGGAGGCAGTTGTGCATGGAGACAACGAGCCCCACAGAGCAGGTCTTCCTCCTGCCCTGACTCAAAGGGGGAGCTGGTGGCGCAGTGGTCGAGTGCTGCCTTATCAACCTCAATGTTGATAAGTTTTAAACCCATCAGCCACTTCATGGGAGAAAGAGGTGCAATCTCATCTGTGAAGATGACAGCCTTGGAGACTGTGGCCACTTCTACTCAGTGCTACACAGTCACAGTGAGATTGCTTTGTTTTCCAGGCGCTCCTCCCTCCCTCCAGGTGAATAGAAACCCATTGTGGTGCATGGCTGCGCTGCTTGCAAGCTTTGCCTACAGGAAAGCATGATCTCCACCTGCAAGGTGCCAATCAAAACCACCGTGAGTACCATCTCACTCCCACGAGGATGGCTGAGATAAAGACAACGTTGTCAAGGAAGAGGGGAAACTGGGACCCTTCCTCATGGCAGCTGGGAATGTGAGATGATGAAGTAATTTTGGGAAAGCAGTGAGGCAGTATCCTAAAAATGAAAAAAAGGATCATCATATGCCCCAGCAATTCCACTCCTAGCAAGTTACTCGCAAGAATGGGAATCGGAGGCTGAGATAGAGATGAGTACAGCAGAGTTCACTGTGGCATGGGTCACAATAACCCGAAGGTGGAAACAAAATGCCCACCACAGATATATGGATAAACAAAGTGTGGTTCATACATACAACGGAATACTACTGGGTTGGTAGGAGAGATACTGGTCCCGATGGCACAGTGGGTTGAGAGTTGGGCTGCTAACCGGGAGGTCTGCACTTCGAAAACTGCAGTCACTCTGAGGGAGAAAGCTGAGGCTGTCATGTGGGAAGTGATGACACTGGCATTTCCTATACCTGCCCGTGGTGGACAGGCTTCCGTGGAACTTCCAGACTAAGGTGGACTAGGAAGAAAGTCCTGGAGACTTAGTTCTGAAAATTATCCACTGAAAACCCCGTGGATCCACACAGAATATTGTTCAATACAGAGGTGGAAGGTTAGCTAGCTACCTAGGTTGGCAGACACTCCAAACACACACTGGCTGAACCAATGGAGTTGAGCAAATGATGGGGAAGCTGGAGTAGGCTCCAGCAACATTTTGTCCTGTTGTCTATGGGGAAATGGGGAGAGGGGGAGGATGTGAGATTGCCATGAGTCACAGCTGACTCAACCGCCTCAGTAGCACACAGGTGAATGCAGCCATCTGATGACTATCACGGCATCTCATTTTCCACAGTTCTTAGCAGTGTTTGAGGTCATCCTTCAGTTCTTGTTACTTAGCATTTGTCATCTCCCCTAGTACATCAGCTGCATGGAATTTAATTCTTTGCATATGCTTTCCTTTACCATGTGCTCACTAGATGTTGGTCAGATGAACGAACGAATGAAGACAGTGGTATATGCATGTCACTGAGTCGATTGTGACTCACACTGCCCTTAGGACCGAGTAGAACTTCCCCACAGGGTACCCAATATCACAGAAGCAGATGGCCACAACTCTACCTCAGAGCAACTGGTGGATTTGAACCACGGTACCTTTGGGTTAGAGCCAAGCATATAACCGCTGCACCACCTGGTCATCAGAGCAGTGAAAGACCCTCGACGAGATGAACTGACAGAGGGTTCTCAACAGGGGTTTCAAATAGACCTGCTGTTGTGGGGATGACACAGGACTATTATGCATAAGGTCTTTGCCTTTGTTTGGGTTATTGAGGGAAGCAGACCAGTGATGCTTACACACGGCAATTTATCTAAAGATAATGGCTCACACAATTGTAGACGCAGACAAGTCCAAGTCTAGGTAGGCTTCAAGTCCATGAGAAAGATTTTAGTCTGAAGGCTTCTCTGGTCTCCTGCAGCTTTGGGGTCTGATGATTGGCTGGTGGCTGTAGATGTGGCTGTATCCAAGGTCAGCAGGTCAGGCTTGTGGCTTCAAAGGCAAATGAACTCAAGGTTGGTAGGAACAACGACTTCCCGGGGTCAGCAAGGGACATAGCAAGTCATTGCCTCATGTCCAGAGAACTTGAAGTAGATGAGGCAGATGCAGGATCTAGACCCAGCAAAAAGCAAATAAGTTTGCTATAGTGTCCATTTATATTCGAAGTGGTCTACAACTCAAGACAATCAATGGCACCAGATCTGTGACCTTGGCAAAGATGTTGCATTCCACCTTAATCATGTCCCAGTATATAAAGACTTACAGCTGATTGGCTGTGATTCTATTGTGGTATGTGAGGTTATGGGGAATTACTAGGTGTTAACTGCCAAAGTAGGTGTTAACTTCTGAAGAAAGGTCATCCAACAGAATGCTCAAATTAGAAAAACAATGTCATTGATATCACATGCAAGTAAAATTTTGTTGAAGACCATTCCAACAATGGTTGCAGTGGTACATTGGCAGGTGCGGCCAGAGGTTCAGTCTGGATTCAGAAGAAGATCAGGAACGAGGGATATCTTTCCTGATGCTTGATGGAGCTTGAATGAGAGCAGAGAATACCAGGAAAAAATTGTGTGTGTTTATTGACTATGCAAAGGCATTTAACGTGTGGATCATCATCTACTGTGGACGGCCTTGAGGAGAATGGGGATTCCAGAACACTTCATTGTGCTCATTCAGAACTTGTACACGAATCAAAAAGCAGTTGTGCAAAAGAACAAGGGCATACATGATTTAAAATCAGGAAAGGCGTGTGCCAGGGTTGTATCTTCACCATACTTATTCAGTCTGTATCCTGAAAAAATAATCAGAGAAGCTGGCTTATGTGAAGAAGAATGCGGCATCGGGATTGGAGGAAGGCCTGTTACCAACCTGCAATGCGCAGATGACACAACTTTGCTTGCTGAAAGGGAAGAGGACTTGAAGCGCTTGATTACAACTCAATGTCAAGAAGACCCAAATTCTCACTACTGGACCAAGAAATGGAAAAAAGATTGAAGTTGTCAAGGATCCGCAATCAGCGCTCATGGAGGCAGCAGTCAAGAGATCAAAAGACGAGTTGCATTGGGAAAATCTTCTGCACAAGACCTCTTGCGCGTATTGAAAAGCAAGAATGTTCCTTTGAGGACTAAGGTGTGCCTGACCCAAGCCATAGCATTTTCAATGACCTCATATGTTTGTGAAAGGTGGGCCTTGACCAAGGAAGAGCGAAGACGAATCCATACCTTTGAATTGTGTGTTGGAGAAGAATGTTGAAAGTCCTATAGACTGTCAGAAGGACTAACAAATGCATCTTGGAAGAAGTGCAACCAGAGTGCTTCTTAGAGGAAAGTATGGGTGAGACTTTGGACATGTTGTCTGGAGAGACCAGTCGCTGGAGAAGACATCATGCTTGGGAAAGTAGAGGAACAGTGGAAAAGAGGGAGGTCCTTCAGGAGATGGATGGGCGCAGTGGCTGCAACAATGGGCTGAAGCACAGGAAGAATTGTGAGGGTGGCGTGAGCCTGGGCAGTTTTTGTTCTGTTGTGCACAGAGTCTCTGTGGGTGGAACTGACTCTGTGACACCTAACGACAACAGTAGCAGCAAGTGCCAAACCACGGCGAATCCTGGCGCAGCCAGGTGGATGCAAAACCTCAGCAACCACACTCTTGATGAGTTGGACCGACCCAATGAACAATTACAGCATGGATGTCAGAGCCATAACTGCTTAAGAAGAAACCAGATTGTCTGGAGACAAATAACATTAGGAGTTGAAGGGACCATTGAAATGAATGATGTAGGAGCATTCATTTTTACAGACAATGATATTATTTTTACTGCAGTTTCCTCAGAAACCAAATTTGGGGCCATGTTCCAATAAATTCAAGAATGCTTAAGAAAATAAAGGGAACTAAATATTTGAAATTAGGATGCTGGCAGTAATGGTTCTATTAACTTGGATATTTGAAAATAAATTTCTATGGAGTTTGGCCCCTTAGCAAATAATTTAACAATGACAGTCTTCCTCAGGGTGAGGTTGGGTGTGCTTAAATGCTCGCTTTGGCATGTAGGCATCAACAAGGATTAATTCCAGAGGTGACTGAGCTTGGCACTGGAGAGTTGGCATCACTGTTTTGTACTGGAAAAGGGAAGGTATCAAAAGAGTGGTCATAAAAAGTAGATGGTGTTAGCACTTAACTTTGCTCCATGATGTCCCCCTGGGGAAGACTGCACTCCACGCTGTCTCTCTGGCTGAAGGGGCGCGGGATGCAGGATACTCATAAGTGCCTGCAGATCTTTGGTTCAGGCATTTGGGATTGGAGCCTTTCCCCACTAAAAAGATACTAAAAGAATGGAGGCGTGACCCATTCCTTCGCTCATTTATGTACTAGCGCAGCAGAGAATGACGATGCTGTACCAGACTTTGAAGAAAAAGAGGTAAATAAGACTTGTGAGTTCTTTTGGGGAAACATAAACAATCGTAGTCCTCCATCACTTGCTCTCATCTGCTCACCAGAACCTCAGCTGAGTGCTAGGGGGTCCTCCTCTCAGGCGTGGTAGGTCCTGATACAGATAGATCTGATGCTGTATATATATACACCTGTAGTTCAGTGTGTGTGTGTGTGTGTGTGTGTGTGTGTAATTTCCTCCCTCTTGTTTATACTCTTTAGCTTTGCTGCCTTTCTGTGGATCCACATGAGGATGCCTCCCTGCTGCTGATTTCCACTCTGATTTCCACACGGATTTCCATGCCAAAGGTATGATTTCTTAGTTCTCTTACCAGCTGAAATGTTCCAGTTAGCTTGTCTCCATTAGTAGTCTCTGCTCAGTGAAGAAGTGGGGAGGAGAACTGTTTCCTGTGTGTGAATCAGGACTCATAGTCACATTCAGTGATTGCCTGAACTCCTTTCCGATTAGGGGTGTAGATGGACCGAGCCATGATAGACCCTCCCACCACTGACACTAGTGTTGGCTGTTCCTTCATTACCTCCACCCAACCCCTTTGGTGCATCACCCCTTTATAAACCCACTTAAAAGAGAACTATGGGCATTGGCTTTGCCATGCTGCCATCCTCATCTGTCGGTTAATTGGCTAGCACACTCCAGTGGATGCTGTTATAGTGATGTGCCTACATTTAGTTCATGCTTGAAAAATAGATCTTAAATAAACAAAAGCAAAATACAATTTGATGAGCGAGTTCCCTCCAGCTATTCAAACTGGTTTGTTCTTTTAAGAAAGGCATTTTGGTTTTGTGCTTTTAAAATTTCTTCGATCATCTTAAACATATTTATTTTATGGTCTCTGATTTTCCTATTATCCAAAGGTCTTGAGTGTGTGATCCTAGTGTTCCATGTATCTGCTGACCTCTCACACAATGGGCTTTGTGCATGTGCATGCTTTGTAATTTTAGATTAGGGGTTCACTAGGGTTTCATTGCAGAATCATGGGTAGCTTGGACTGAGGACTTGTTTTTCAAGTACAACTAGACTGTCTTTTTCCTTTTGCAAGGTGTCCTAGAAATAGTAACTGCCTAGAACCATGCTAGTTAAGGAGTGGAATATTATCAATACAGCTACTGATATATTTAAAGCCTTCGGTGTACCCCATATTATTTGATTTTCTTTGCCTCTCCTGTGGCTACTAAGATGACTTTTTGCTTATAATTCCCCTTTGTTATTATTTCATTATTATATGTATACATGTGTATGCATATTTACTGTATGTATACATTTTTATTGTTTGTTGCTGTCCAGATAACTCCAATTCATGGTGATCTTGTGTGCACACAGTAGAACTTTGCTCCATGTTCATGTATTTCAAGGCTATATACTTTCAGAACCAGACAGGCAGGCCTGTCTTTTGAGGTACTTTTTGGTGGGCTCAAACCTTATACACATACACGTATCATTGCATATGTGTTTAAAATATATATTTAAATCATTTCATAAATAAGTTTGTTATACATATTTAAAACTTAACATACATTTTTAGTCTGATAATGAACTTAAATGATATACTCTGCATTTTTCAGCAGCGTTCTCTTCTTGTTCTACATTATTTCTGAACATTAGCTATTCTGCTACATGCATAGTAGTTAATTCTTTCTCACTAATGCACAGGATCCCATTAAGTGAATATGCCAATTCTCCTGTTACTATATATTTGTAGTCTTATTTTTTTCCTATTGCAACCAATGTGATTATAAACATTCTGCTCTTGTGATGGTCTCTTGGTGTTCCTGTGTAAAAGTTTCTCTAGGATGACTAGTTTTAAGTGGCACAGTGAATTAAGTGTTAGACTGCTAACTACCAGGCCAGTGGTTCAAACCCACTGAAGTAAAAAAGACCAGTTGTCTGCTCCAGCGAAAACTAACAGTCTCCAAAACCCATGGAGAAGTTCTTCTCTGTCCTTTTGAAAAGGGTTTATGTCAACTTGGCAATTAACACCTAGTAATCCTCCATGACCTGATATAACACAGTGTAGTTAGAGACAGTCAGTTTTAAGCCTGCATAAACCAGAAACCAAACTCCTGCCATTGAATCGATTCTGACACATAGCAACCCTGTAGGACATAGTAGAGCTATCCTTGTGGATTTCCATGACGGTAAATCTTTACACGATTTAAAATCATGTAAAGTAGAAAGCCTGATCTTTCTTCTGTGGAGCATCTGGTGGTTTCAAACAGCTGACCTGGTTATTCTCAGTCCAACACATAATCTGTGCTACTAGGATTACATCATAAACCTCCAGGATGGTATACAGTTAGAGTGGAATGTAACACCTTTTCCAGGTCAGAGCCCTGATATCATTAGTTGTCTTGGGTGTGTGACTTGCTGTCAATATAAGTAAATACTGTGAAAAAGTTTGCTTTTTTGCTGGATGTGGGTCCTGCATCTGGCTCATTGACCTCCAGTTCTTTGGACTTGAGCCAGTGGCCTGCCATACTGCCTGCTAATCTTGGGACCCTTCAGCAGCCACCTCCCAACCTTAGGTTCATTGATCTGTTTAGTTACCAGCTTATTGCCTTCCCGCTGATCTTGGGTTCATCAGTCCCAATGATTACTTGAGTCAGGAGAAGCCTCTAGCCCAGTGGTGCTCAACCTGTGGGTCATGACCCCTTTGGGGGTCAAATGACCATTTCACAGGGATCGCCTGATTCATAACAGTAGCAAAATTACAGTTATGAAGTAGCAATGAAAATCATTTCATTGTTGGGTGGGGTGTTACCACAACATGAGAAACTGTATTAAAGGGTTGTGGCATTAGGAAGATTGAGAATCCCTGCTCTAGCCGAACATCTGATCCACGGTCTTGGAATCTGCCTTGGCTCAGACTTACCTGTTTCTACAACTTGTGAGCCATTGTCTTAGGATAAATTTCTTTCTATATATACACATACATAAACTTTACTTTTCTAGAAAGCAAAGCCCAAGTTAGCCCTATAAAGTAGCTATGAGTTGAGTCAGAGTCAGAATTCCTTTGACAGCAATGGATTATATTACTGAGTCATAGGGCAGGTGAATCTTCACTCTATAACTAGCACTTTGACTGGACACTTGTTAGATGCTGCGGAGTTAATTCCAATTCATGGTGACACATACATTAGGCTCTCTTTATGTGTCTTTCATTCAGGTATTTTACCTCTATGTCTGTATGTAGTTGAGGATATGGCACAGGGGCCACATCTGACCTCCTCTGGCTACACAAAAGAGAAGTAGAATCCAACTCCATATCACCCAAGATCAGTTGCCACAAAGCAGAGTCTGGACAGACTTCCACCCTTCTTTACCCTGTTCTGACACCAGTTGCTTATCCAACACCACTCTACATCTCTGCTTGGTTTGATCATCTGCTTCCATAGTATGTAAGGCAGGGCTCTCTAGGGAAACAAAACCAGGACACTTATGATTAAACGTGTGTGTGTGTATGTGTGTATGTGTGTGTGCGTATGTGTGTGCATGTGTGTGTGTGTGTGTGTGTATGTGTGTATGTGTGTGTGTATGTGTGTATGTGTGTGTATGTGTGTGTGTATGTGTGTGTGTATGTGTGTGTGTATGTGTGTGTGTGTGTGTATGGACAGCTTTCTAAAACGAGAAGGAATATAACAGCTAATTAGTCCGCACAACAGTACAGAGGGTTCAGTTCAACTCACTTTTGTGGAACAGTTAATATACTGAAGATCTTTCAACTCATGTAGGCTGCCAGTCCAAGGTCATGGGAGCAGACAGAGGAGTCTGCCCTCAGCGAAGACAGGTAGAGTTGGCCACAGGCAGCAGGCAACAGGGTGGGGCAGCAACAGTCAATAGTGCAGGGGCATAGCGAAGCAGGCCCTGATGGGGTCTTGAGCTTCAGGGATGTACGACGTCTACACGATCCACCAGCAGTGAGGTAAAGCAGATCTCGAAGGAGCAATACAATCCACGGGTTGGCTTGGTCCACAGACAGTGTAACACACGGTTGAGGCAAAGAACTAGCTCATGCAGCAGCATGCTTGTCCAATCACCAGGGAGAAAGACAAAAGGGGGTTAGTGTGGCAGTTACATAATTTGTGAACTTGTGAAGGGATGGAGTCTAGCCTGTCAATCAGGTCACAGCCAATGAGACCTCCGTGTGGGCAAGGCCTTTTCCTGAGGATTCTGGGAACTCCTATCTTCCTCCCTGGAGATAGGAAACACAGACTTCTTGCTACACATTCCTGTTGACAAGCCACATGGAGCTACGCTGATGGAGCCAGAGCCCTGGAACTGGAAGATCCAAGTGGAGACCCATGCCAGTGCAGAGATGCTTCCATCACCACTGGGTCCACAAGACTTTCCACCCACTTGCCTGTGATCTTCCTGCATTCGGCATCATTGCATGCATTGTGTGAGTCTGAAGAGGAATTTACAGACTGGTACCTGACATATGGGCTAATATCAAACTTATGGACTTGATCTGGATTGGGCTGGGTTGCCTTCTTATTATACAATTACTCTTTGATATAAAGTTCTCTCATAACACATATGAGTGTCTATGAATTTGTTTCTCTAAACCCAGACTAACACGGCTGGCCTTGGAAAGCCATTTATCTTGTCCTGTAAGCAAGTTACGACCTGATTAAACTCCATCCACATGTTCCTATGTAAGCCTAGTTGGCACAATAAACTTACCTATCACAGTGTACCCCTTGCCAACTCTGCACTTGTACACAGTTCTTTAGCCATATGTAATTTCCAGACATTAATGAAATCATATACCTAACATCATATATATATATGAAAAGACAATGAATTTATTTGTGGCTGGTATATTGTACATGAACAAAGTAAAGATATTCAGTAAGTCCATATAAGGAAGAAATACTGACAATCACAAACCTTGCTTTTGAAATTGGTCATTTGGCCATAACTGATAGGTAGGTCTACCCAAAACTACCCATTCTGTACTTCCTTTGCCCTTGGCCAGCACCTCAGCTGGCCGTGGTTCTTTGCCTGGTGGGTTGACCCAGACCTTTATTCCTGAGGGGTCTCGTTTGTTAGCAGTCCTGTCAGGATTGAGTTGCTGTAGTTTACCATCCGCTTTAATCACAGGGCATGGTAGTACTAAGAGATGACTTAGGGAATCTCCTGGATTCTAGACACCTTTTTTACCTCCATTATGTAGCATTAATACAATTTGCCCTTGGTAATCAGGATCAATCACTCCATGCAGCATGAAACCCTTCTTTGTTTGTTGGTCCAAAGTCCTATGGACTCCCAAATGGCTAGGGGGCATTCTCAGCTGCCAGTTCTGTGAATCAACGCTGTGTTTCCAGGTGGAAGTGTTCCTTCCTTCGGAACTAGGGCCTCCAGGTCTGAAGACCTAGGGTTGCTGGAATAGGAAGCAAAATGCTGCAAGCGGATCACTAGGAGTCACGGCCATACAGAACTTATAGACAGTGCTCATGATACGGGAGTTTATTAGGGTACTTACCGGTTACCACAAGCCAGGATTAGAAAACATTAAGGATACCCTTATTGCCCATAGCAGTGCTTCTTCTTAGCCAGCGGCCAACTTTCTTTTTAGTCCTCAGACTCTGTCATGCAGTCCATTGGTCTCTGCGTCTATGGGCCAGGAAGCCTGCCTGCCACTCTGCTTCACTGCCCACGGTCTCAGCAGTGCAGTGCAGTGCCTCCACTGCCTCCACCTCTTACACAGGGATCCCTCATGCTCTGCTGGTGGCTCTCCTCTCTGGACAAGAACAGGTATCTGTTTCTGCTTCTGAGATGGCCCTCATACTCAGAGGAATGGCCAAACTGAACAATTCCCAGATCAGAGTCTTTTACACTTTATTTGCCCGGTCACACCCAGTCATTTGGTGGGAGTTATAGAAAAATGGATAGATGAGCGTGATTAACTTCACCTCACCATAGTAGTTACCTGAGTAATTCAAAACAATTCCACCCCCACCCCACCACAGTCCATGGATTTTCTCTTTAGCTAGATCTCAACTGCTCCACAACCCATTCAATATATTTTCAGGGACTAGATTTAAAATTTTCCAGTAGTTCCATTTTACTACTTTCAAAATTTTTCTGATTATTTAAGCAGACTTGTCAGTTGCTCAATTTTTCTTTCCTTAAATTTTATGATTTTAAAGATTGACTTCTCTCAATTAACATTGAAAAATTGACTCTCAGAGGTGTATAATTGTACACATTATAGCATCTGTATAACTCATTACTGTTGAGTTTATTCTGATCCATAGCAACCCTATACGACAGTAGAACTACCTCCTAGAGTTTCCAAGACTATAAGTCTTTATGGAAGCCGGGCGCTACTAGCTTCCTCTGGTGCAGTAGCTGGGGATTTGAACTGTCAACTTAGCACTTTAACCAGTGGGCCACCAGTTATGGATTTGTGTAATTGCTATCACACAACGACGGTACACCAGTCTGTTAATCCCCAAACTCCCTAGTGCTATCTGTTTGCGTCCTCACTCATTCCATCCACTCACCATCTCTCTGCACCTCCTGCAGTGCCAATGGCTTCTTCCTGCCAGCGCCTGGCCTCTGCCCCCAGCAGCAGTCTTAGCCTGCCTGCAGTGCAAACAGGGGTGCTGGCACCCCTGGAAGCAGCCCTCAACCAGCAAGGGACAGCAAAAGGAAGATACCCCAGGTTCCTAGCATTCTACATGAAAAGGAACAACTCTATGCGGTCTCCACAGCTTCCACTAAGACTGTGCCTGAGGTACCCTGAGATGTCTTCTGCTGATTAACACTTTGTCCTGCTCTGGGATGTTTTTTCCATGCCACTTCTGCTGCTACCCTAGCCCTAGCTCTAGCCCTAGCTCTAGCCCTAACCCTGACCCTAGCCCTAACCCTAGGTCTAGCCCTAGCCCTAGCCCTAGCCCTAGCTCTAGCTCTAACCCACATTGATGATTTGCCCATAAATGCTTGTCTCAGAGTCTGTTTCTTCATGATGTCAGAGCCAGCACCCCTGGGAATGCAGAGTGGTCAAAGTAAGGCACTGCCCAGGTGCACCTGTTTGTGATTGGTCAGAGCCTGCACAGTGCTGTTCCTCCCCACTGTGGTTGGAGTGTGAGGGGAGACTGAGAAGGTTTCAAAGTCGTGTCCCTGAAGTGTCCAACCCATGGAGAGGAGCAAATCTATCTTTCAGCATCAGGTGCCTGTCTCCCCCCAAACCTGGGTGAAGCTGGACTGAGAGATAGAGACAGATCCAAGAGGCCATCACCTGAACAAACACTTGTCTCTGTCAGTGTCAGAAACATCTATTTTTGGATTTTTGGTCATGGGAGTCACTAAACTTTGTTTTTGGCTGATGTGAGCTTGGTTTGAGTTGACTATCTCAAAACACAGCGTCTCCCCAGCCGTCCTTTCTTTCAGTTACTCAAGAAGATGGTATCCTGGGTCTGGCACAGTGCTGGGACAACCTGGTGAACAAACTCAGCTGCTAGTCTTGTGAGGATTAAAAAAATAACACAAACAATAAATTGTAGCTGTGGAAATTGTTCCAAAGGAGAAATGACTGGGGCGGGGCAGAGGGCGGGGCTGGGGGCGGGGCTCATTCAAAACAATGGCCGTTGAGTTGACTCTGAGTCAAGGTGTGGTCTCCAGGGTTTTCTTGTCTGTTTCTTTTTCATGCTTCTCCCTCAAGCAAGCCCTCTGTGGGTTTCCTACACTGCAACTGTTTCCAGGAGTAGAAAGCCCAGTCTTTCTCCAGTGGAGCTATTGGTGATTCTGAACTGCCCCCCATGCAGATTGCAGCCCAACACCTAACTACGTAGGCGGTTCTATTTGGTGGAAGATGCGCAGGGGCTCAAGGAACACAGACACTTGTGGGGAAGCATGGGCATTTGGAATCTACAGCGAGTGGATGGCCCTGCCCTGTCAGTAGTGGTGAGGATATGGGGCTGGGCGGCCACATTGTCTTCTGTGATGCCTGAAGGTCACCTTGAGTTAAGACTGACTTGGTGGGAACAAAGAACAACTTCTGTTCTGAGGGCCCCCCTGAGGGTCTCAGTGGCAGATATTTTGGGAAGCAGATGGACAGGCCTTTGTTCTGAGGAGAAGCTCCCCTCCAGTCTTTTGGTTAGCAGCCTAGTCTTTGACCTTGGCCCCATGCAGGGATTCCTGGCAGAAGGGCGTGTCTTAACGAAAGACTCCGCAGCCCACGTTCATTGGCCCTCCTCGGATGGGGAGATTGTCATGCTACACCTTTAACAGGCTTCGAGGGAGGTGACTTTGGGGCTGCTCAGTTTTCAGAGGCCCACGGGTCCTGTTCAGCACATGGCAGCCTTCGGGACTGGGCCTTGCCAAACATCTTCAAAGGTCCCCAAAGAGCTCTTATTCTGGCAAATGGTTTTACATCAATAACCAGGGCCCTGCTGCCTGCCCAGCCGCCTGGTAAATGTGCTTCTCTACACAGTGAGGCTCCCTTAGCCAGTGTTCTTCTTTGGGCACTGGGCTCTGCTTACCCAAGGCCACTAGTATTTTGTGATCCCTTTTGACCAATTGGGACCGGAAGTTGGAAGACCACCAAAGCTGGAGGAGGATGCTGGTCAGTGGACCAGGAGAGGTGGCAGGGTGGCTGCTGTCTGAAGGTGCATATTCTGTAAGTCCCTTGGAGACTCTGTCTTCTCTTTCACAAAGTGTCAAGGCTAGCCTTGGGGAGCTCTTCTTGAATTTGCGAGGTGGTGATGCGGACGGCTGTGCTCAGGCCTGTCTTTGGAAAGAGACAGACACGGTGGACGGTGTTCCTGAGGGTGACGCCACCTGGAGTTCTGCTCAATTCTTGGGAAGTGAGCTGTCGTGTTCTTTTCTTCTCCACGCGAGATCGCGCTCCAGGAAGGCAGACAAGAACCCAACAACGAGTCCGGTTGCTGCCAGGGCTTGGTTCTGACTCCCGAAGGCCCGTGCGTGTGAGTGGACTGTGCTCCTTAGGGTGATCAATGGCCGGTGTTTCTATAGTGGTTTGTCAGGCTTTTCTGCTGAGTCACCTCCCGGTGGACTTGGAGGAATCATATTATTGTGACTGAAATACACTTAGCATCTAGAACCCACCAAGTACTCAGAATCGTATTGTTTTAAAAGGTTCATTTTTACACTGTAGACTTACCTGGGCCTGGAAACAAAGAACAAGTCTTGCTTTCTTCAATGATTGAAAAATAGTGGATAAAATGGCCGGATGTGAAAATTGTATGAAATCTTCTTTCACACATAAAGTCTTATTGGATCATGGCCATGCCCAGTTAGTTGTTTGTATCTTGTCTCTGCCTGTCTTCAGGCTACAAGGGAAGAGTTAAGGAATTGTAACTGAGACGGCGTAGCCTGCATGCCTTAAATATTTACTACAGGTCCCTTCGTGGAGAAAGTTTGCGCATGCTTGCACTAGACTATAATATCTGTTGGAATCGACAAATCTGTACTTCAGTATGTGGTGTATCCGTGAGGTTTGAAACCATGTCTGTCTTGCCCAAGGTTGTCCTCCAAGTTCTGGATGCAGGCTGACACTCATTCCCTGCTTCTGAGTTGACTGTGCCCTCGATGTCCTGGGAGTCCCCAGCTTTCACGGGCAGTCTTCCATCAGTGATAGCATAACGATCCTTGGACGTCTCTCCCTGTTTCGGCCACGGGAGCTGCATTATGTACCAGGGTGTCTCCCTGGTTGTTTCTGGGGTTTCTAAAGAGAGCTTCCCTTTGCACATAGCTGCCCTGAGAGCCTTTTTCTGGATTCGTGCTCCCAAGCGCTCCGATTGCCATCTGATTGTCATTGCTTTACCATCAGCCTTTTACTAGAGGCTTGGAGCAACGAACAGAAAAATGTGTTAGAGCAGCGGTCCTCAACCTGTGGGTCACGACCCCTTTGGGGGTCAAACGACCCTTTCACAGGGGTCGCCCGATCTTTAACAGTAGCAAAATGACAGTGATGAAGTAGCAGTGAAAATAATTTTATGGTTGGGAAGGGGTCCCCACCACATGAGGAACTGTATGAAAGGGTGGCGGCACGAGGAAGGCTGAGAACCACTGCATTCGAAAGGCAAACCTGGACTCCTCCGAATCCTAGATGTCCAGTACCACAGAGCTCGTAGGGGCACGCTCGTGGTCAGCACCTCCTCTTCTCCCATCACATTGTGGCGTCAGCCTGCTTCCTGTGGTCAGTAGTCATAGACCCTCTCTCCAAACTCCCATGTTGATCTGAGCAAAAGAGGCCCCTTCTGTCTCTAGTGCATTCTGTAGAGGGCTCTGCACATGGCTGTGCTCAGGAAGATCTTCTCCAATGGAAATCCGAGGCCCCTGTAGTGATTCTTCCCAATAGATGCTTTCCCTCCCTGCTCTTCCAGCCTCTATGATGAAGTTGGCCTCAGATGAAGATCACTTGAAAAGGTGCTGGCGGCTTCATCATAGATTCATTGTTCCCCACTTTGAGCCTAAAGAGCCCCATAAAGTATTGGGTTCCCGTTTCACAGATGAAGTGAATGAATGATTAAAGGATGTCATTGACAGCTGCTGCCAAGTTGTCTCCAATTCAAGAAGACGCCACGTGTAACACGAGGTAGTGGTGCTGTCTCCGTGATCTTTGGAATGCTTGGCTCCCTGGTGGAGCCACTGTGAATGTTGAGGGCTTTCCGACCTAGAGGGCCTGTCCTCCAGCACTACACCGAGCAATCGTCTGTTATGACGTGGAGCATTTTTATTTGCTCCTTGTTCATGAGTAGGTTACTAGAACCTTCTTCATAATGGTGCTTTCGCCCGAGACAAAGCTTAAATGACACCCATACATGTAGACATATAGTGGAGGCTGTGTAAGATGCCACTGAGTCGATTTCAACGCGTGGTGACTCTGTGTGCAACAGAATGAAGGCCTGTTTCTGTGCCCTCCTCACTACTGTCACGTGTCAGTGCTTTGTTGAAGCCATGATGTCCATAGGTGTACATATGCACACACAGACATACATGAGTACATGATAAAATTTTACACACATGTTTTATATAGACTATGGAGTATGTAAATGTGTCTAAATATGTATATAACAGAATAAATGCTACTATAAGTTATTATCAATATTAATTTACTCAAAAGCATGGGTGGTGAAATGTTAGTTGTTCATGTCTATGTCAGCCTCTGACTCACTTCACTGAGATCCAGCTCTGGTGCAGTAAGTTTCTGGTTCACAACTGTTGAGCCTATGAATCAGGTGCTCATGCCCCCAAATTGTAAGACGGATCTCTGAGTGGGCTACTTGGCTTCTCTTGTACTTTGCTATGCCACACTCTGGGATCATCCTCCCACTTTAGTCAGCTCTGACATTTCACAATGCTCTCCTTAGTCACTGGGGTTGGGGGCCAGGAAGGAGAGAGGGGAAGGGTAGGGCAGACATGGGTATTGACTGGTGTGCTCTTCTTCCTGGGTACACTCTTCCAAGAACATGCCCTACTGGTGTCAGGTTATTCTGGGCTCCCGAGTCTCTGGGGGTGTGATGGTGTTAATGGCATCTTCCTGTGCTGAGTGGGCACACAGGAGAAAGTAGGCACCCAGGGATCTGGAAGAAGGCAAGAGACACTTGGTGTGTTCAAAGCAGAACCAAGCACTTTGTCATGATGTCGGATGTTAGCCTCTCGCGATGAAGCACTTTGAGCCACAGTATGACCAGAAAACTGGTGTTGGCAGTGATGAGATTAGCATTGTTGGTAGTGTTGAACATGAAGCCAACTTATGCGTCTTGTCTTTGCTATTTTATATTTAAATGGAGGCCTGAAAAGTCAAAACAAACTCTTAGATCTCACTGCTGAGAGATTCAGGAAGAGAATAGGTCAGGAGCTTCTCTTATGGCTGGAAACCGGTCCCAGGTTCTGGGAAAAGAGGGAGAGGAGACAGCACATGCTTTCCTTGGATATGTGAGCAGATGAGCAGCCAGCTCTGGTGATGGGGACAGAGGAGGGAACACAAGAAACCATCGAGAAGAACAAGCATTTAGCAAGAGGCGGTTATCATTAATATTTTCCTGTGTGCTGTTCAAGTTTGCTTCTCCTCCCCCCTACATTTATCCTTGTCCCTTCTAATCTAATCGCATAGCTTTCTAAAAAGGATATCATGGTGTTCCTTCTGGCTCCCTATTGCTTAAATAATAAGACCAGACCACCTATGTCACTAAGTTGTCCATCAGTAAAGCAAGATGATGTATCCATCCAACCTCCATGCCTTTTGTTGGTGCACCTTCCTTCCATCTTACCTGTTGATATCCCCCCTTTTTTTCTTCAAGTACCCCATTCACTGATGACTTCCCTAATGATTCTCAACCAGGGGCATTTTTCATGAACTTGAATTCTCCAAGTACTTCATATGCTTCTTTGGGGCTGTTTCTTTGCCATAATCCAATACTAGGCAGTACGTTCTTTGGAAAGAGAGACTTCACCTTATTCCTCTTTGTATTATTCATTCAGCAAATATTTATTGAGCTCATAATATGTGTCAGTCTGGAACATAATATCAGTACACAGTAAAAATTCAATTAAGGTGAACTGAAATTGAATTGTCATATGTCATACGATCTCCAAATACAAGTAATTTCAGAGCAGCATAAAGTTAGAGAGCCATTTTCCTCTTTACTTAATAACCTTGTTGGCTCCCATATTTTAAGTGGTGGACTCTGGTAACTTTGTTTTTCTTCATTCTGGGAACCGACGTTCCTCTTACTTTAGGAAATGGGTTTCCCTTCCCTTCTTACTTCTCACTCAAAACC
Source organism: Tenrec ecaudatus (assembly GCF_050624435.1). Classification (NCBI taxonomy): domain Eukaryota; kingdom Metazoa; phylum Chordata; class Mammalia; order Afrosoricida; family Tenrecidae; genus Tenrec; species Tenrec ecaudatus. The sequence continues at coordinate 9,861,308 of NC_134545.1, forward strand.
ACATAATTTGCATGTGCACCCTGTTATTATATTGAGATTGCCTTGTTTGGTCCATGGTGGACACCTGACCCAAGCTGAACCAATCAGCACTTTCCCTCCCCACCCCCAGTGTTTTGAAACCCAGAACAGAAGAGGAGGAGCCCCTCCGGGGCCTCGGCCTCGGTGGCACATTACCATCAGTGGGAGAGGCTCGAGCGCAGAGCAGGTGGGAGGCAGGGAAAAGAGCCCTTCCTGTGCGTTGCATCAAAGACGAGAGTACCTCCGTCCACCTCAAGCTTAGTTCCAACCTTTCATTGAATGTTTTGAGGCGGCATCATTCTCTCTAGTCTCATGTGAGTTGGATTTCTGTCACTTGAAACCAACCCGGTCACTGCTTTGAGCCTCAACGTCTTCATTCTTTTCATGGAAATTTTCCAAGTTTTTACCAACATAATGCATATAAAGTACTTAGATGGTGCCTGGCACTTGTGATATCGTTAGGTCCAGTCAACTCCTTCCGACTCAGTGATTACATGAACAGCCCCACGAACCACCGTCTGGTCTCGTTTGAGCCTGTGCTTGCAGCCACCGTGCCAGTCCCGCCATCTCATTGACGGCATTCCAGTTCTTCACTGACCCGCTGCTTTCCCAAGCATCAAAATTTCCCCACACACTGGTCCCTCTGAATCACATGTGCAAAGTATATGAGACCAAATCTCATCATCTTTGTTTCTAAGGAGCATTCTTCCGAGGTAGATTTGTTCTTTCTGCTGAAAATCCGTAGTGTGTTCAATAGTCTTTGCCAGCTCCACGCTATAAGACATCAAGTTTCCATTGGTCTTTCTTCCTTGTCTAGCTTTCTGCGTGCATACCAAGTGATTAAAGATACCATGGTTGGGCTCAGGCACACCTCGGCCTTCAAAGTAACATTGTTGCTTTTCAATACCTTACAAAGTTCTTAGAGATCAGATTTGCCCAATGGAATACGTTTGACTCCTTGACAGTTGTTCCATGAACATTGATTGTGGATTTGAGTAAAATGAAGTCCTTGATAACTTCAATCTTTCCTCTGTTTTTCTTTCTTTCTTTCTTTCTTTCTTTCTTTCTTTCTTTGTGTGTGTGAGAGAGAGAGAGAGAGAGAGAGAGAGAGAGAGAGAGAGAGAGAGAGAGATTGCTTATTGGCCCAGTGGTGGACATTTTTGCTTTCTCTATGTGGAGCTGTGATCCATTCTGAACAGTTTAGTCCTTGATCTTCATTGATAGGTGCTTCAAGTACTCTTGTCTTTCAGCAAGCAAGGATCTGTCATCTGCATGTTGCCGGTTGTTAGGGAATTGTTCTAAAACCCCGATGCTGGGTTCTATGGATAGTCCAGCCTCTCAGCAGGTGCTGGTGTGTATTTTACCTGGAGGGTACATCTCAGGCTGGCCTAGCCACACCTCAAGTGCTCAGCCAAATGTGGCCAGTAGCTACCAAGACAGACCGTGAAGCTGTAACTAGCTCTCCACGTTGCAGGGGGAGTGAACATTCTGAAATGCCTGTGTGACCAGTTTCTTCTGTGTTTCAAAACAGGCCCCTGTGCCCCCATTACTCTCAAGTTCATGTCCACAGGGCCCTTTGTGGTTGGACTCTAACTCGGCCGTCTAGATTGTCTCCCCTTGGCCCTTGGCCTCTGCACAGGTGAACTCCCCAGCCACACCAAATTTTTTTCTTTCCCTCCAGCCACTTCCTGGTTCAGTCCGCTATCCCGTGTACAGGCCATGTCAGTTAACTGCTTGCCGGTTCTTTGTGCTGCCAGCTTCCCATTTCTCCCCTGGGAAGCGTCTCCTTTTTGAAGACCCAACTCAGATCTTCTCTTCTTTTAAAAACATCCAACACTTTTCAAGGAAGAGCCCATCTAACTCTCAGATAGGCTGAGATGGTACTTTGAACATGTCTTTTGACGCACTTGTGAATCACTTATGCACTTGCCCCCATCACAAGAGCAAGTGCTTTACCAGCCCAAGGACCATGGGTTAGCCCCCTATCTACTCCCAGCCTTCCCGATTCACTAACCGACTGTCCACCAAGGGACTGCCCTTACACTGCTTCACTTCTGTCAGCTTCCTGTCCAGGTGTGCTACTGGAAGACAAAATACCATCAGTCTATCAAATACCAGCAGGGCCTTCCACGGGAGACAGGTGTCCTCAGAGATTCCAGACTGAGACAGACCAGGAAGTCCTGGAGATCGAGCTCTGAAAAGTGGCCACTGAAAATCCTATAGCTCATAACATCGTTTGGTATAGTGCTGGGAGATGAAGCCCCTAGTTTGCCAGACACTCAAAAGGCAAAGTGGCTGCAGCCATGGAGCAATGCTGGTGGCACAGGACCAGGCAATGTTTCATTCTGCTGCTCACGGACTCAGCCAGGAGCTGGAGCTGACTCAGAGGTAACCATCAAGAGTCAAACGTCAACTATCCGCTCGCTAAGTTCTAACGTTCTCTCCTGGAGCCCTGGAGCTAGGGCCTCCCTTTAGCTGGTGACTTTTTGCACAGTGGGTAGATGCATCGGTGCTGGCTCGGCGAATCATCCCCACCTTACATTTGTTTCACGCTCGGAATTCCAGATCAGCACTTTTCAGACCTGCTGCAAAGCTCCTGCGCTCTTCATCTTTCAGTGTTCCCTCAACGGACGGACGTTTGGGGTCTCACCCAGCTTTTTCTCTGAGCCTCTCCCGCACGATGTCCCAGGGCTGCTGTCTCGCCCCATTAGAGAAAGGGCCCTTCCGAGGGGGTGTGTAGAACTTGACCGTGCTGGAAGGCAGGCCCCTTTCTCCCTCTCTCACTGTGATGTGAACCGGGAATCTTTTTGCTGCACAGGAAGGGAGCCAAACAATCCGGCTGGAGGGGATTTGCGAACAGGCCACAGGCCTGATTGCCCCCAGCTGTTCCAGCTATCGCTCTCCACGGCCTCTCTCAGTTCTCTCTCTCTCTCTCTCTCTCTCTCTCTCTCTCTCTCTCTCTCTCTCTCTCTCTCTCTCTCTCTCCTGGCAGGGGCTCCCTGTGGTGGTCCACCAGAAGCCCTAAGCCGCTTGTATCCTTGTACCCAACACTTGCAGAAGGAGAAGAGCCCCAGTTCTGTTGGACGTTCTGGGAATGTGGCTCTGTGTTCCCGGAGTCCCCTGGCTGCCCCTCGCTATAGGTTTGTTTTGATTGGGGAAGGTGGGGTGTGTGTGAATGCCCTACAGTCAGCACTCAGTTAATGCTTCGCTCGAATTCTCTCTGGACACCAACTGTCCCTGGAAAGATACACAACTCATAGATCCCATAGTGCTGCCTTCCTGGAGGGCAGTGGGCCCAGTCGGAGAGAGATACTAACTATTCAGTATACAAGGGGTATGAAGCGATCATGGAATTTCCCCTCACAAACCTTTAGAAGCCCCTTTCATATGTATTTTTTTTCATGGTTGGCAGTTAGGCCCTATGCATCCATTCATTTTCCCCAAGAAGACGGACCGTTATCAATCCAAGAGCGAAGGACACACTTTGCCTCCGTTATTCCTCCCATGATTTCACTTCTTCTGTCTGTTTGTGGCAAAGACCTGGACTCTGCCCCTCCAACCTTCATGTTCCCCTCTAGCAGGGGTGAGGATGGTCCTGAAGGTGGCGCAGGGCCGGCCAGGGCTGGGGTTCGCTTCTCATCAGGCTGCCTGGAGCACAGGCTCACCGGGTGGCAGCTAACACAGGAGGTCAAAGTGGGGTGGGGGAAGCAGCACCTGTACCTTGTCCATACACGTTAAAGCACTATCTCCCTATTTAAATAAAATGGGCGACAGATACCAGATGGGGTCTGCAAAGATTTCCTACCCGACACTTCACAGAAAGAGTGCGCCTAGCCCGACTCTGGTTACAAAAATGCACATGGCTTTGTCATAGCAGTGGAGTAGGGGCCCCGGGCACCCGGCACAAGCAGTCATCAAAATACAAAAGCAGAGCACCCAATCTCACTGCCAGAGAGTTGGTTCCAACTCTTTGTAATGCTACGAAGGGTTTCTGTGCAGGAGCAGGGCTTCTGTGGTAGTTATATATTCTGGTGTCAACTTGAGACTCATAGTAAGAGTGAAGGGGTGGAGCTTAGCCTGTCACTCAAGTCTCAGCTTGATGACCTCATTTGGAGGTGCTAGGGAGATAAAAAGCTCACTGAAGGCGGATACACACTCTCCCTGAGAGACATTCTTGTTGACAAGACCCATGGAGCTATGCCGAGGCAGCCAGAGGCTTGGAGCTGGAGAAGCCACATGGAGAGCCACACCAATGCTAAGATGCTTCCACATCCACTGGATCCATAAGACTCCACCCACTGGCCTGTGATCTTCCTGCATTCGGTATCATTGCATGTGTTGTGTGAGTCTGAAGAGGAATTTATGGACTGGTATTGGACATAGGGGTTAATATTGGACTTACAGACTTTATCTGGACTGTCCTGGGATTTTTCTTAGTATACAATTACTCTTTATATAAAGCTCTTTCTTTTAAAAAAAACTCATTTTATTGGGGCTCGTACAACTCTTATCACAATCCATCCATCCATCCATCCATGTGTCAAGCGTATTTGTACATTTGTCGCCCTCATCATTCTCAAAACATTTTCTTTCTACTTGAGTCCTTGGTATAAGCTCCTCATTTTTCCCCTCCCTCCCTGCCCTCCCTCACGAAACCTTGATAATTTATAAATTATTGTTATTTAGTCATGTCTTATATTAACCAATATCTCCCTTCCCCCACTTTTCTGTTGTCTGTCCTTCAGGGAGGGGGTTATATGTAGATCCTTGTGATCGGTTCCCCCTTTCTCCCCCCACCTTCCCCTTCCCCTCCTGATATCGCCAGTCTCATGACATTTTAGAAAGCTCTTTGTTTTGTTTTAAAAATTGTTTTATTAGGGGCTCATACAACTCTTATCACAATCCATACTTACATCAATTGTGTAAAGCACATTTGTACATTCATTGCCCTCATAAATCTCAAAACATCCGCTCTCCACCCAGGCCCCTGGCATCAGCTCCTCATTTCTCCCCTCCCTCCCTGCACCCCCCATCATGAACCCTTGATAATTTACAAATTATTATTTTGTCATATCTTGTACTATCTGACATCTCCCTTCACCCACTTTTCTGTTGTCCATCCCCCAGGGAGGAGGTCACATGTAGATCCTTGTAACTGGTTCCCCCTTTCCAACTCACACCACTGGTCCTGAAGGGATCATCCACCCTGGATTCCCTGTGTTTCCAGTTCCTATCTGTACCAGTGTACGTCCTCTGGTTTAGCCAGATTTGTAAGGTAGAATTAGGATCATGATAGTGAGGGAGTGGGGTGAGTGAGGAAGCATTTAGGAACTAGAGGAAAGTTGCATGTTTCATCGTTGCTTCATCGTACCCTGACTGGATTGTCTCCTCCCAGAGACCCTTCTGTAAGGGGATGTCCAGTGGCCTACAAATGGGCTTTGGGTCTCCACTCCGCACTCCCTCCCTCATTCACAATGATATGATTTTTTGTTCTGATGATGCCTGTAACCTGATCCCTTCGACATCCTGTGATCGCACAGGCTGGTGTGCTTCTCCCATGTGGGCTTTGTTGCTTCTGAGCTAGATAGCTGCTTGTTTACCTCCAAGCCTTTAAGACCCCAGATGTTATATCTTTTGATAGCCGGGTACCATCAGTTTTCTTCACCACATTTGCTTATGCACCCATTTGTCTTCAGTGATCGTATCAGGGAGGTGAGCACACAATGATATAATTTTTTGTTCTTTGATGCCTGATAACTTATCCCTTCAGCACCTCATGATCACACAGGCTGGTGTGCTTCTTCCATGTGGGCTTTGTTGCTTCTGAACTAGATGGCCACTTGTTTACCTTCAAACCTTTAAGACCCCAGATGCTATATCTTTTGATAGCCGGGCACCATCAGCTTTCTTCACCACATATGCTCATGCACCTACTTTGTCTTCAGCGATTGTGTCAGGAAGCTGAGCATCATAGAATGCCAATTTAATAGAACAAAGTATTCTTGCATTGAGGGAGTACTTGAGTGGAGGCCCAATGTCAATCTGCTACCTTAATACTAAACCTATAAATATATGCACATAGATCTATTTTTCCATCCACATATATAAATATATTTACATATGTGCATGCCTTTATTTAGACCTCTATAAATATCCTTTGACTCCTAGCTCTTTCCTCTATTTCTTTTGACGTTCCTCTTGTCCCACGATCATGCTCAGTCTTCATTTGGGTTTCAGTAATTCCTCTTGGTTACATTACCCTTGATCACGCCCTTTCAGGCCTCCTACACCCTCCTCACCACCGATTTGGATCACTTGTTCCCTTGTCCCTGGGTTTGTTAACACCACTACCTTTCCACTCACCTCCCCTTCTCCCATGTCCCCCAGGAACTGTAGGTCCTGTTGTTTTCTCCTCCAGATTGTTTATCCAGCCTATCTTATTTAGACAGACCTGCGGAAATAACAACATGCACAAAAACAAGACAGAGCAAAACCAAGCAACAATATATAACAAAACAATAACAACAAACCAATGACAAAAAAAAAAAAAGAACAAAACACAAGAAAGAAAAGCTTGTAGTTAGTTCAAGGCATGTGCGTTTGGCCTTTAGGAGTGTTTTCCAGTCCAGTCTGTTGGGGCACCAAGCCCTGGCCTCAAAGTTCGCCTTCGGCATTCCCTGGGGACCTCACCGCTCCATTCCCTTGCTGTTCTGTTGCACCCCCTTGGTGTTTTGCCTCGGTGTGGCGGGATCAGATTGGGCGCAGGTCCCACACTGTGTCTCCAGTGTTGTCCCTTGTAGGGCTATGGGTCAGTGAGGGACGTCGTGTTTCATAGTGGGGCCGGCCATGTGGTCCTCTCTGTGGACTGGATACTCTGAGTGGGAACATTATCCTCAAGGCCTGGTGGGCCAGGATGTGCTCTATTCTCTCTTCCTCCTCCTTCATCGGCTCCTGTGTGCTCTGATCAGATTGTCCCTCTCCCGGAGCTGCAGATTCAGTGCCATCCTCTGAATAAATTCTTCTGGGAGGAGAGGCAGGTGTCCACTTAGTAGTTGGGATTGGGGCCGGCCCCTCAGACCTCTCCACTGGTTCCCTACTCCATGCTAGCATATTGCATTCACATCTTGGGGCATTGGGTTGAAGTCTGGTTCCTCTTTCCCTGTGGAGATATAAACAATACCCTCCCCTTGGGTGGGTTAGTGCCCTGTACCCCGGCTACCCATAAAACTCTTTCTTATCCACATATGCATATATATGAATTTGTTTCTCTGGTCTACCTGAACTATCACAACTTCACTTTTATCTCTTGAACCACTGTCCTTGTGCTTGTCAGTCCAGTGCCGCACCAGGCTCCTTAGCTGTCATATAGCAGGCACTCAATTATGATTCTGATTATGAAGCTCACACCCAAGATACTTCTCCCCTCAGTTCTTCTTTGAGCCTGCTTGCTGAAAGTGATGTACTCTCTGTACTGTCTTCCATGGCCCCCAACCCACCCCCACCTATATCTCGTTAGTGAAAGATTTCCCTTGCCTGAGTAAGTCTTCCAGGAAGCACAGTAGGTCTCTGGCTGTAATTTTCATCCTTTGGGGCAGGTTACATTTGGGAGAGAGCAGAGTGGGAATGTAGTACTAACACTGGCTACTAGATGGCAACACAGATCTGAGAAAGAGGCCGGGAAAGCCCCAAGCAGGAGGGCTGGGAAAAGTTCGCTATTTCACCATTTTCCTTCCCACCAGGGACATGCGTGGTTCCAAGCTCTGCTCTCGCAGCGACTGGCTGTGTGACTTTCTGTAGGCAAAAGGTACTAAGTCAGTGGTTCTCAACCTTCCTAATGCAGCGACCCTTTAAGATAGTTCCTCATGTAGTGGTGAACCCCCCTAATCATAACATGATTTAGTTATATATCTAGCTATTTATTTATTTTCTTTTAATCATTTTATTAGGGGCTCATACAACTTTTTTTACAATCCATACAAATATCAGTTGTACATATATTGCCATCATCATTCTCAAAATGCCCACTCTCCACCTGAGCCCCTGGCATCAGCTTATTTTCCCCTTCCTCCCCGCTCCCCTCTCACCCCGAACCCTTAATAATTTATAAAGAATTATTATTCTATTATATCTTACACTATCAACATCTTCCTCACCAAGTTCTCTGCTGTCCGTCCTCCAGGGAGGAGGTTCTATGTAGACCTTGTCATCTGTTTCCCGTTTCTCCCTCACCTTCCCTCCACCTTCCTGATATCGCCATTCTCATCACTGTACCTTACGGGCTCATCTGTCCTGTATTCCCCATATTTCCAGTTCCTATCCATGCCAGTGTACATCTCCTGGTCCAGCCGGTTATGTGAGGTAGAATTGGGATCATGGTAGTGGGGTGGGGAGGGAGGAAGCATTCAAGAACTAGAGGAAAATTGTATGTTTCGTCGTTGCTATACTACACTCTGACTGGTTCGTCACCTCCCCACAGCCCTTCTGCAAGGGGATGTCCAATTTCCCCCAGATGGGCCCTGGGTCCCCACTCTGCACTCCCCCTCATTCACAATGTTAAAGAATTTTTTTTTGTCTTTGATACCTGATCCCTTCGATGCCTTGTCATCTCACAGGCTGATGTGCATTTTCCATGTGGGCTTTGTTGTTTTTCAGTTAGATGGCCCCTTGTTTATCATCCAGCCTATGGGACCTCAGATTCTACATATTATGACAACTGGGAACCATCAGTTTTCTTCACTGCACTTACTCATGCACCCGCTTTGTCTACAGCGTTCGTGTCGGGGTAGGCTGGTGTGCTTCTTCCTTGTGGGCTTTCTTGTTTCTTAGCTAGATGACCACCTGATTGGCTTCAAGCCTTTAAGACCCCTGATGCTATATCATTTGATAGCCGGGCACCATCAGCTTTTGTTTGCAACTTTTGCTTTGTCCTCAGTGATCTAGTTGGGACAGGCCAGTGTGCTTCTTTCATGTGGGTTTTGTTGTCTCTCAGCTAGATGGCTGCTTGTTTATCTTCAGGTCTTTAAGACTTCAGGTGCTATATTTTTTGGTAGACAGGTACCATCAGCTTTCTTCACCACATTTGCCTGTGCACCCATTGTCATCAGAGATCGTGCCAGGCAGGTGAGCATCTCAGACTGCTGAATTGTTAGAACAAAGTATTCTTGCATTGAGGGAGTACTTGAGCAGGGTCCCACTGTCTATCTGTTTCCTTAATACTAAACCTATAAATATGTGTACATAGATCTATTCCTCCCTCGTCATATATAAATATATTTACATCTTTATATGTCTGTATTTAAATCTCTATGACTACCCTTTGCCTCCTAGTTCTTTCCTCTGTTTCTTTGTGCTCTCCTCTTGTCCCATTATCATGTTCTGCCTTCATTTGGGTTTTAGGAATTCCTCTCGGTTACATTGCCCTTGATCCAGCCCTGCCAGACCTCCCACACCCTCCTTAGACTGATTTTGGATCACTTGTTATTCCCTTGTCCCTGGGCTTGTTAACACCCTCTTCCTTTCCCCCGCCACCCTTCTCCCCATGTTCCCCCGGATCTGTCATCCCGTGTTCTCTCTTCTGACTTGTTTATTCCACCTATCCCTTCCAGGTAGACATGCTATGTACCATCACAAGACTGAGTACCACGAAGCACCAACAGAAAGTAAAACAATAGCTGCTACAACAACAACAACACACACACACATAAGTATATGAATAGTTCAGGGTCTGTTTGTTGTCCTTCCCAGGTGCTTTCCAGTCAAGTCTGATGGGCTGCCATGCCCAGGCACCGCCTCTATCCCTGGGGACTTCATTGCTCTGCTCCCAGCTGCTCTGCTGCATGCCCCCAGGGGCTGGCTTCTGTGAGGTGAGCTCATGGCAGGCACAATTCCCACCGTGTGTCTCTAGTGTTGTCCCCAATGGTGCTATGGGTCAATGAGGAACGCTGTGTCCCATGGTGGGGCCGGCCCTGTGGTCATCTCTGTGCATTACTTCTCTGAGCAGGAACATAGTCCTCAGGGCTTGGTGAGCCAGGATGTGCGTCACTCTTTTCTTTTTTTCCCCTATGCCCCCTTGTTGGCTCCTGTGTGCTCTGACCAGAGCAGTCCTCTTCCCCTCTTCTTGAGCTGTAGCATCAGTGCTGTCCTCTGAAGTGAATTCTTCTTGGGGGGAGGGTGGTGCTGTCCACTTAGTTGGTCATGTGACCGGCCCCTCAGGCCTCTCTATCGGTTCCCTGCTTCATGTCAATGTGTTGTGTTCTTGTCTTGGAGCTCCGGGTTGAAGTCTTGTCTCTCTTTCCCTGTGTAAACAGAGTCAACACCCTCCCCCTGTGTGGGTTAGTGCCCTGTTACCCTGGCTACCCGTACCTTTTACATCCTCCCTTTTAATGGGCTACCACATGTATCCCATATATATCCCTGAGTTTAGTCTGGCCCCTGCCATATTACCTGGGCCTCATTCCAGGGTCGTATGTATACAACATCTTCTTCCCTATGCCCCTTTTGAATTTTTTTTTGAGCTTACCTCAGTGGACTTATGTAGTACTTGTGCTTTTGTGCTTGGCTTACTTCACTCAGTATAATTTCCTCCAGTTCTTCCCATGCGATGATGTGCTTCATGCGTTCATCACTGCTTTTTTAGAGATGCATAATACTCCATTGTATGTATGTACCAGAGTTTTTGAATCCATGAGTCTGTTGATGGGAATTTGGGCTGTTTCCAACTCCTTGCAATTGTGAACTCTGCCATGATGAACATTGGGGCACAGATGACTGGCCGTGGTTTTTTGTCTTTTCTGGGTATATGCCCAGTAGGGGGATTGCTGGATCATAAGGTAGATCAATTTCCAACTGTTTTAGATATCGCCAGATCGATTTCCGTAATGGTTGTACATGCCTACAGGTCCACCAGCAGTGGACAAGAGTACCTATCTCTCCGCATCTCCTCCAACACTTGTTACTTTCTGATTTCTTGAATTGGGCTATCTTTGAGGGTGTTAGGTGGTATCTCATAGTTGTTTTAATTTGCATTTCTCTTATGGCTAGAGATCTGGAACATTTTCTCATATATTTATTGGCCACTTGGATTTCTGCCCTTGAGAAACTCTTGCTCAGGTCCTTTGCCCACCTCCTGAGTGGACAATTGGTTTTTTTCTTGTAGTTTAGCAGTGTATTGTAGATTTTAGTAATAAGGCCTTTGTCTGATGTGTCATTGCTAAAGATGTTTTCCCATTCTGCAGTCTCTCTTATTTCTCTCTTGGTGAATTGTTTCGATGTACATAAGTGTTTTATCTTTAGTATATCCCATTGGTCAATTTGTGCCTCCTCCGTTTTGGTGTCCTTCCCGATTTCTGATAGCCTATGTAATCCTTGTGCCAAGGTTCTCAGGTTTGTCCCAATTCTCTCATTGATGGCCCTAATAGTTTGGGGTTTTACCTCAAGGTCTGTGATCCACCTTGAGTTTATTCTTGTGCATGGAGTGAGGTAAAAGTCTTGCTTAATTTTTCTGCAGCTACGTATCCATTTTTTCCAGCACCATGAATTGAAGAGGGCATCTGCTTCCCATTTGATACTTTGGGGCCCCTTATCAAAGATCAGTTGTCTGTATGCTGATGATTTTATTTCTGGTTTTTCAATCCTTTTCCATTGGTCTGAATATCTATTGTTATACCCGTACCACACTGTTTTGACCACGGTAGCTGTGTAGTAGGTGCTAAAGTCGGGTAAAGCTAGCCCTCCGACTTGGTCCTTCTTCTTGAGGAGTTCTCTGCTAATTCTCGGTTTCTTCCCTCTCCATATGAAGTTGGTGATCTGTTTTTCCAATTCACTGAAGAAAGATGCCAGAATTTGGATTGGGATAGCATTGAAATTATACAGTGCCTTGGATAGAATTGACATCTTTACAATACTGAGTCTCCCGATCCATGAGCATAGGATGTCCTTCCATTTGTTGAGGTCACCCTTGGTTTCTTTTAATAGTGTTTTGTCGTTTTCCTTGTACAGATCTTTTGTTTTTCAGTCAGGTGTATCCCTAGACATTTCAATTTGTGTTTGGCTATTGTGAAGGGTACCACCTTTTTGATCTCCTCTTCTGTGTCCTTGTCCGATGTGTGTAGTAGTGCAATAGACTTCTGGTTGTTGATCTTGTAACCTGCTACTCTGCCATATTCCTCTATTGCTTCCAGTACTCCTCTCGTGGAACTTTAGGATTTTCCATATATAAAATCATATCATCTGTGAATAACGATAGTTTCACTTCTTCCTTCCCCAGATGAGTACCTTTGATGTCCTTTCTTTGCCTTGTATTATTAGCTAGGACCTTCTAGCACGATGTTAAATAGGAGTGGGGACAGGGGACATCCTTGTCTAGTCCCATTTTTCAGAAGAATTGATCTCGTCTTTTCTCCATTGACTACCACATTGACTGTTGGCTTTTCATATATAGCTTGTATTGTCTTGAGGAATTTTCCTTCCATTCCTATCTTCGCAAGTGTCTTAACCATGAATTGGTGTTGGATGTTGTCGAATGCTTTTTCTGCATCTATTGATATTATCATGTGGTTCTTATATTTCTTCGTTTCAACGTGACGAATAATACTAATGGTCTTACGTATGTGGAACCATCCCTGCATCCCTGGTATGAATCCCACTTGGTCATGGTGAATTATTTGTTTTATGTATTTTTGTATTCTCTTAGCTAGTATTTTGTTAAGGATTTTTTGCATCAATATTCACTAGGGAAATTGGTCTGAAGTTCTCAATTCTTGTGGGATCCTTGCCCGGTTTAGGTATTAGAGTTATACTAGCTTTATAGAAGGAATTTGGAAGTTTGCCATCTTTGTCTATGTTCTGGAAGAGTTTGTGTAGGATTGGTGAATCTGTCTGGTCCCAGTGACTTCTTGGTTCCTAACTCTTTGATAGCCTTGTCTATTTCTTCTATTATATGAGTCTGTTGAGGTTCTTGATGGCCATTGGGGATAATCTAGGGAAGGATTGTTTTTCCAAGAATTCATCCATGTCTTCCAAGTTTTTTAATTCATTGGAGTACAGTCCTTCATAGTACTGTGTAATTATCCTTTTGATTCACTGTGCTCCATTGTAATATTCCTTCTTTCATCCCTCATCCTTGCTATTGAGATGTGTTCCTTCCTTTCTTTGGTTACATTCGTGAGAGGTTTGTCGATTCAGTTTATCCATTCGAAGAATCAACTTTTAGCAGCATTGATTCTTTCCATAGTTTTCTTACTTTCTCTTTCCTGAATCTCAGATCTAATTTTTATTATTTCTTTTCTTTTTCTGTTAGTTGGATTTTCTTGCTGACTCTGCTCTAGTTGCTGTAAATTTTGTGCCAGTGTATCAATCATAAGCCTCTCTTCCTTCTCTATGTGTGCATGTGATGCTATGAGACTTCCTCTGATGACTGCCTTTGCTGTGTCCCATACGTTTTGGTATGTTGTGTTTTCATTCTCCTTGGTTTCTAGAATTATCCTAATTTCATCTATGATCTGAGCCAGTTTACTCTCCTTTTGCAGTAGAGAGTTATTCATTCTCCCATGGTTTGCCCTTGATTTCTTTATCTTCCTTTTGTTTATTTCCACAGTGGTTGGAGAGAGAGGTCTGTATGATATCAACGTGCTTGAATTTATGTAAATTCAACTTATGCCCCAGCATGTGGTCTATTTTTGTAAATGTACCATGTGGACTTGAATAGAATGAGAATTATTTTTTGTTTGGGTGGAGAGCTCTGCAGATATCTATCAGGTCCAGTTGTCTAATTGTAGTGTTTAGATCTTTAGTCTCCTTGTCGAGTTTCTTTCCGAGTGATCAATCTTTCTCAGAGAGTGGTGTATTGAAGTCACCTACTATAATTGTTGAGGCTGTGATTTCTTTCTTTATCCTTTGCAGTGTTTTCTTGACATATTCTGCTGGATGCTTGTTTGACGTGTAAATGTTTATTGGTTCTTTATGCAATACTCCCTTGAGCATGATATAGTGTCCATCGCTATCTCTTTTTATGATTTGCACTTTGAGGTCAATTTTATCTGAGATTAGGATTGCAACCCCTGCTTTTTTTGAATTAGAGTTTGCCTGATATTGTCTCCATCCCTTGATTCTCAGCCTCTTTTTATTTTTAACAATTTATTAGGGGCTCATACAACTCTTATCACAGTTCATACATATACATACATCAATTGTATAAAGCACATCTGTACATTCTTTTCCCTAATCATTTTTTTCTCCTCTTTTCTTTTTTTACATTTTATTAGGGACTCATACAACTCTTATCACCATCCATACATATACATACATCAATTGTATAAAGCACATCCATAGATTCCCTGCCCCAATCATTCTCAAGGAATTTGCTCTCCACTTAAGCCCTCTGCATCAGGTCCTCTTTTTTTCCCCCTCCCTCCCCTCTCCCCCCTCCCTCATGTGCCCTTGGTAATTTATACATCGTTATTTTGTCATATCTTGCCCTATCCGGAGTCTCCCTCCCCCCCCTTCTCTGCCGTCCATCTCCCAGGGAAGAGGTCACATGTGGATCCTTGTAATCGGTTCCCCCTTTCCAACCCACTCACCCTCCACTCTCCCAGCATCGCCCCTCACACCCTTGGTCCTGAAGGTATCATCCACCCTGGATTCCCTGTGCCTCCAGCCCTCATATGTACCAGTGTACAGCCTCTGCCCTATCCAGGCCTGCAAGGTAGAATTCGGATCATGGTAGTCTCAGCCTCTTTTTATCTGGAATGTTGAGATGTGTCTCCTGTAGGCAGCAGATGGAGGGTTTGTGTTTTCCAAGCCAGTCTATTAGTCTCTGTCTTTTAAGGCCGGAGTTCAAACCATTAATATTCAGGGTTATTACATCTATCTGTGGACCCTGCAATGTCATTTTATCACTCTTGTGTGGGGTGTTTTCCTCCCTCCCTTTCCTTTCTGTGGGTTGTGCATATGTGTGTTTGTGGTTCATTCTTGCCTTCTTTCCATCGTTGAGCCAGTTCTATCTTGGGGCTGTTTTCCCTTTGATGGTCTCTGGGTGGAGTTGTTCTGTGTGGCGGTCTCTTGTATGTGCTTGGTGAGTGTTGTTCTTCTGTCCATCCTGGGTCAGTGAGGACCTTTTGTAGTGCATGTTATTTAAGACTTTCCTTTTCCGGGATGACTCTCACTTTTCCCTCAATTTTGATAGATAATTTGGCCGGATAGAGTATTCTTGAGTTTGTGTTATTTTCCTGCAATTTTCAGAATATGCTGTTCCACTGTCTCCTCTTCTTCATAGTGTCTACTGACAGGTCTGAGCATATTCTTATCTGCTTGCCTTTATATGTGGTTGCTCATTTTTCCCTAACTGCTCTCATAATTTTCTCCTTTTCCTCAGAGTTGGATAGTCTAACAAATATATGTCTTGATGATGTCTTCTGAAGATTCAGTCTAGCTGGCGTTCTCTCGGCCTCCTGGATAGTTGCCTGGTTTACATTCATTAAGTTAGGGAAGTTTTCCTCCAAGCATTCCATCACTATTTTGGATGCTGGTTTCCTTGATGTTCATTCCTCTGGCAGGCCGATAATTCTGATGTTGTTCCTTCTCATAGCGTCAGACATAGCTCTGAGGTTTTCTTCAGCTTCTCTGATGGACTTGTTAGACTTTTTCTCACGTTTATTAATTTCTGCTTGAGAATCCTCTAGCTCACTGGTTGCGGTTCTCTGCCTCCTCCATTCTCCGGGTGATGTCTGTGAGTTTGCTATTAGTTTTTGTTATCTCGCCCTTTAACTCCTGTATTTCCCTTTGGTGCAGGGATTTTATTTCCTCTATCATTTCATCCTTTTTCTGTAATGCTTCCCTCATGTCCTGTATGGCTCCAAGCAGCATTCTGAAGATTTCTTTCTGTGGGAGGTCAACCTCTGCCTTTTTTATGACTGCTGTTAGGTCCTGGTGTTCCTCTGGCATTGGATTTTGTTTCTCTTTTCTTGTTGAAACTGTGGAAGCAGCTTGCTGTTTTTTGTCCAATTTGTGGGAAATTGGTGCCATTTTCCTGCGTGTCTGAGAGCCCTGCGCGCTCTCTTTGGGAAGCGGGTGCTGGTGTTTCAGCTGGTTGCTTTTAGCCCACTGTCTCGGGGGATTGTGTTTCACCTTTGTCCGACTGGGGATTCCCTCTCGCCTTGGCCTATGGTTTGTGCTGCAGTCCCCTTTAGGTCCCCTTAGGGGCTGTTTGCAGCTGTGCACACTGCGGTCTGATAGAAAGTATTGGCCCCAGTGCAGGGGAGCGTATTTAGGGGATGGGTTGGGGGCTCTATTTCTGGCTAGGGGCACTTTCTTCAGGTAGGCAGGTGGGAGGGGGCCGCGACTGGTGTGCAGATGCACTGCTTGGAGCCCAAAGGGTGGGACAGAGTGAGCAAGGAGAAGGACGAGTGCAGTGAGCAAGCCTATGCTGCAGCTGCAAAAAACCTCTGCAGGGTCCTCTGCCTGGCAGGCCTGAAGCGGTGTTGCAGGATGGGAATCTCTGCGTGTGTGTGTGTGTGTGTGTGTGTGTGTGTGTGTCTCCGTTCAAGGGTCTGAGCGTGTATGGGGTGAGGGGTGGGGGTTGAGGAGGCCCAAAGAGGGGGCTGGCTGGCGGATCCGCAAGGACCACAGCGAAGACGGGGCGGGAACCTCTGGGCTGAGACCTCTGAGCATGCGGCAGCTCTGATTGGCAGTTTGCGCAGAGCACAAAGGCAGCAGTCTCCTTCCGTCTGGTTGTGACGGCGGCGGGCGCAAGCCTCCAGGGAGAAGTGGGGAGGGTCTGGCCCACTGGACCTCTAGAGGTGCCCAGGTGGGTCCCAAATGTGCAGGGAGTGGGGTATGCCAGCTGGAGCACACACACGGGACCCCGGATACCCTGAGGCGGGGTGAGGTTACTGACTAGCGGTTTTGCACGGAGCCCCGAGGTGGGCGTAGCCTCCACCGTGCACCTGGCTGCCCTGTGGCGCATGTCAGACAGAGCGGGTGCCCTGGGCGCTGCACCAGAGACCACGAGTGTCCGCGGAGCCCTGGTGATCAGGTGGGGGTCCACCTCTGGATCAGAGAGATGCTCTGAGTGGTCCTGGGAATCAAACAGGCAGATTTGATACCCCTACTTCGCCCCCAACTCTCCCCACTTACGGACCTCAGAGCTCCGGGGTGAGCTACCTCTCTAGCGGCAATCCTGGAGTGCCCCCATAACATGATTTTTATTGCTACCTCATCCCTGTCATTTTGTTACTGTTATGAATCGGGTGACCCCTGTGACAGGGTCGTTTGACACCCCAAGGGGTCGTGACCCACAGGTTGAGAACCGCTGCTCTGTGTCTTGGTCTCTGCACGTACACAGTGGGAATGGTACTGAGGCACATCTCAGAAGGATGCTGTGAGCACTACAGAAGTTGTGCCTGAGCAAGGTCCTCTGAACACAAGGATGGGGAGCCCCACCATTGGAGCACCTTCTGGGGAGAAATGTGATCGCTTTTGCCACCTCCTTGCCTTGTCCTACAATGTTGATTGTCTTGGGGGTGGAGGAGGGCACTCTGGACGCCTCCCCTTCATCACCTGTAACACAGGAAGAATGCAGTTATCCGGGTCACATAGTGGATTCAACCAGGCGGAGGTTCAAAGCCACTCTGAGGGAGAACGAGGAGGCTGTCTGCTCTCTTAAAGATAGTGATCTCAGGCAAGGGGGTGGGACGGGCAGTTCTGGCCTGACCTATCGGATAGCTGTGTGGTAGAGTTGACTCGAGCAGTGGGTCTGGTTGGCCCTGCAGCACAGCTCCCAGAAAGACGCTGGAGATAATCCATGCACAGCAGTTTGCGCAGTATCTGGAACAAAGTGGCAGCCCACCCAAGATGGGGACTCTGGGTGGCTCGTCAGTGCTTTCTGGGCCTCGCCACTTCCTTCCTCTCTTCCCACGCCCATCTTAGACCACTTTCCTGGTCCCATCAGCACCTACTGGTTGTTGATCTCCTGGGCAGCCCTCTCTCCACTCGACTGTCCCTTCAAGAAACCAAACCACACCACCCCACACGACTGGCACCGAGTCCATTCTGACTCATCATGACCCGGTGGGACAGAGGACAACAGATGGGCTCAGACCAATGATCTGTGGCCAGCACTCAATGGCCACCTCTCTCCTGGAAGTATCTCCTACAGCCCCATCTTGGAGCCCTTCTCTCTTCCCCACCTTCCCCACCCACAAACTGTGTTTTTCTCCTGCTCAAAAACCTTCTATGGCTCCTCATTGCCATTAGCATCAACTCCAAACTTGATAAAATGGCCTATGAGGCACCTGATAATATGACTCGAACTCCCTCCCCGGCCTCCCTCCCTGCCAATCATATCTGATAGGACGGCCACATACATATTACTTTAGCTCCTCCAATGACATCACATTCCCTTTTGCCACTGGGCCTCTGCACCTCGTGGCCCCACTTCTCAGAACGCTCTCCCCTCTCTCCTTTACCTACCGGCCCTTCTATCCCAGGCCAACACCTCCTCCTTGTACAGGGGCTTCCTTTTGGAAGCCTTTACTGACCTTCAAAGTGTGTGTTCATTCTCCCTCATCCTCTTGCCCGGTGGCAGCTTCTTAGGCTTCTTTTAATCTGGCACGCTGCATCGATTCTCTGAAGCTGTAGCTGGATATCACGGAGCCACTGCCCATTCATCAAGACCCCAAGGACAACCAAGCACTGTCCAGCCCTAGGCCACCCTCACAGTTGTTACTATGTTTCAGGCCATTGTTGCAGCCACGATGTCACTCCATCTCCTGGAGGGTTTTCCTTTTTTTGTTTGTTTGTTTTGTTTTGTTGCTGAACTGCTATTTTGCCAAGCATGGTGGCCTGCCCTAGGAACTGGTCTCTCCTGATGCTATGTCTGAACTACATGGGACAACAGTTTCCCATCCTTATGAGGAATATTCTGGCTGTAATGCTTCCAAAACAGACTTGTGTCTTTCCCTGGCAGCCCATTCCCTATTCCTTGTCACCTCCATGATTCAAAGGCACTTATTTTTCTCTGACATTTATCATTCGCTGTCCAACTGCCACATTCATGCCAGGCAGTCAAGTGTACCATGTCTCGAGGGAGGCCTACATCCGTCCTCAAGCTCATGTCTGAGCTCCCCCTTTTCTCTGCTCCCTCTCGTCCATATTCGTGTTTAATATGGAGACGTTGAGGATCTCTGGCATCCCAGTCCTCTGATAGAGTGGATGCGTATCTACTCTCCAAATGGCTTGTCAGGTATCATATTCAACATAGAGTCATGTGTGAGATGATGCAGCCCTGCCCTCCCCATCGTATTTTGCTTACCTGTTTGCCCCCGTTTCAGCGGTATGAGGGCAGGGACCTTGTCTCCTGGGATCATTGTTAGACACCTCACACCTAACAATAGGTTGGTGCATATTACACTCTGAATAAATACTCAGTGAATGAATGGATGGATAGGTGAAAGGATGGGTAAGATATCTCTTAGGCTGAATAATAATTCTAATTCTACACCCCTGTCCAGTGGACTCGGAGAGATGTCCGAGGCCCAGTCCTTGTGAGTGCTTTTGTAACCTGAGCCTGGCAGAGACTCAAGTCCAGGTCTTGGCTCTGTGTGGCTGTTTCTTAGGGAAATGCAATGTCTGCAGCTCCTCTAACTTAGAGTGAGCAGAGAGATGACCACGAGACCCAGGAGACCACAGAGGTTAAAAAGTCCACATGCACTTTGCAGCGACGGGAAAATGTACTTTCTGTGCAATAAAGAGGATCTGAACACACAGCAGAATTCTTAAGGTTGGGATTTTTTCTTGCACACCATTGGAACTTACTAGAGAACGTTCCACCCATCCATTTACCCACCCAGCTATCTGCCCATCTGTCCGTTCTTGTATCACCCACTCATCCTCACCTAAGGTAGTAGTTACACAGTCTGGTGTCAACTTGAGACTATTAAGAGTGAAGGGGTGGAGTTTAGCCTGCCAATCAGGTTGCTGCTTGATGACCTCATTTGGAGGCACTATAGAGAAAAATAGCTTGCTAGAGGTGGGACACACACTCTCTGCTTGGTATTCCTGATGATAAGACATATGGAGCTATGTGAGAGCCCTGGACCTAGGGGACCCACGTGGAGACCCATGCCAGCGCTGAGATGCTTCCACCGCCACTGGATTCACAAGACTTTGCACTGACTGGCCTGGGTGGGATCTTTCTGCGTTTGGCACCATTGAATGTGTTTGTGAGTCTGAAGAGAAATTGATAGATGGGTATTGGACATATAGGCTAATATCAGACTTGTGGACTTGATCTAAACTGGGCTGGGGTGTTTTCCCAATAATAAGAGCAATTCAATTGCTCTTGTATATAAAGCTCTTTCTTAGCCACATACGAGTGTCAGTGAATTTGTTTCTCTAGTCACCCTAGACTAACACACTTAAACATCCATCCAGAACCACACTGTAATGAACCCCAGTATCCTCTTAACCAAATTACCATCAGATCAAAGCACACAGCTACTAACATTCCAGAAACTCACCAAGTGGAAACTCTTTATTATTAGGATCTGAAAAACCACATCCAGAAGCCAGATGTCTGGTGATCCTCATGGATCAGGAGGGCCCATAGGAGTAACCAATAAGCAGCAGCCAGGGAGCCGGGTGGAAGGGATTGTAGGTGAGTGCCCCTCCTGGGGACAGCTGGCAAGCCTGGGAGGCGGTTATGCAGGGGCGCTGTGGGAGCGGATGGGCATGTTGAGGCGGGTCTGCAGCCAGGTGATATAGTCCTGTTGAGGCATGTGGATGATGTGCTCTCGGACAAACTGCAAGGTGGAGACAGTGGCAGTGCCCTCAGACCCTGGTCTGAAAGGTAAGGTTCTCCCCCAGATATAGAAGCTTGGTGAGTAACACTGGTCCCCCTGTCTCCCCCATCCCCCCTACACACACATCCTAATTGTCCTCCAGCTGTCGTCAGGCTGACATACCATGTTGGGGACATTAGCTGGGAAAAACAGAAAATAAAACCCAAACACCCAAACCCAAAGTCACTGTCACTGCTGTTCTAAGTCATGCCGTCCCTAAAGGACAGGGTAGAGCTGCCCCTTGGGTTTCTGAGACAGTGACTCTTTACCGGAGTAGAAAGCCACATCTTTCTCTCTAAGAGCAGCTGGGGATTTCAAACCGCCAACCTTGGGGTTAGTAGTGCCACCTGTAACCCACTGTGCCCAAAGGACCCCCGTTCTAGAGAATTATGTGCCTTTTCGTCTTACTGTGGACCCTGGGACATTTGGTGAGGCAGGAAAAACCCAACCATGTGAAACGTCCACCTTTCTTAATCCTTCATACCCTTTTGTAAACAGCCAGCATTTCCCACAACCTTTTGGCTTACAGAGGGCTCTTTGAGAATGCCTAACAGTGACGACTTGTTCCTGGAATGTGTTGTGTAAGAAGGGGTCTAGAGGGTCTTTCCTGCAGAGTCTAAACTAAAGGAGCCTGCTCCCTGCCCACCCCATCCCCACCCCACCCCAGCTTATCAGAAGCTCTACCCACTGGCCTGTGATCATCCTGCATTCGGGGGTGTCATTGCGTGTGTTTCGTGAGTCTGAAGAGGACTTTATAGACTAGTATCTGACATATGGGCTAATAGCAGAAAGATGGGCTTGGGCTTGGACTGGACTGTGTTGGGATGCTTTCTTAATGTACAATGACCTTTTATATAAAACTCTCTTTTATACACATAGGAGTGTCTATGGATTTGTTTCTCTGGTCTACTCGGACTAGCACACTCTTGGCCCAAGGATCACATTTTCAGTAGTCGAGTTGAGAGTGCTCCTTATTTACATGGAAAACCAAACCAAACCAAGGATGGTACTGTTAGTGGGTTCCAGCCCATATAACCCTGCAAGGGCTCTGTGGGGGCGTAGTAGGTCATGTATTAAGCTGATAACTGAAATGTCAGCAGTTCAAAACTGGGTGCCAGTGAGTCAGAATTGACTTGATGACAGTGGAGTTTTTTTTTTTAAATAACCCTAAAGGACAGAGTAAACTGCCCCATAGAGTTTCTATGGCTGTATGTTTTTTACAGAAGTAGACTGCCACATCTTTTCCTCATGAACCGGCTGGTAGGTTTGAACTGCTGACTTGTCTGTGAGCAGCCAAGGGCATCTCACTCGCTTGTCTATATAGAGCCTCCAGGGGGCACCACTGACTTAGAACAAATGCCCCCTGGAGTTGAAAGGGGTTCCTGCGTGTGCAAATGGTTGATGTGCCGGCTGCTCCCCTACAGGTTGGAGGTTTGAGTCCTGTAACGGGGCCCTTGAAAGAAAGGCCTGGCAATCGATTGATGAAAACAAGTCACAGAAAACCCAGTGGAACCCAGTCCTACTCTGACTCATCGGAAGTCAACCAGGAGTCAGAGTTGACCAATGGCAAGTGGTTGACAATCAAGGTCATGGGACAGTCCCCTCTCCTGTTGGAATACATGCTCTGTAGGAGTGGCACCTTGAAGTCTTCTCACTGCCGTGTCCCCGGGACTCAAACAGTGTCCCAGGTTTGAGAGGATGCTTGGCCGAGGGCACCCGAGGCATCGTGAGGCAGGGCTAGGTTACCTCGATGGCCACAGCGATGTCGGGGGAGCACAGCTCCCAGGTCCTCAGGTCCTGCAGCACCTTCAGGAGGACGTGGGGCCGAATCCTCAGGTCCAGGTTCTCCCCAAACTTCTGTAGTTTGGCCAGGATCTTTTTGGCGGGGCGGAAGTTCTTCAGATCCTCAGGGAGCTTGGACAACAGATCAAAGTACCTTCAATTCCAAGAGAAGAGGGTGCGTTAGGAAGCTGTTGGGAGACTTTGGGACCCCCCAGGCCCACCATCCCCACTGTCTCTCCTGGGTTGTCTGCCGGGGAGCCAGGAGTCCTTATCTGGGTGACCTCCTCCCTCCTGGCTTGTAAAGGACCCCACAGATCAGACACGGCCTGTTTTTAGTGGTAGTCAAAGCTGGAGCCTGGCTTGCATCTCATTTTAAAAATAGCCAGTTAAAGGCATGTCTGAGAAAGATTCGTTGATAATTTTCCTATCAGCTAGAAACATGAAATGCGTGCAGCTAGGATGGGACGATGTGGTTCTGAAGTTTCTCTTCTGAGAGTTAGGTCAAGGGAGGACACAGGCACATCCACAGGAGGCCTTACAAGATGCAAGAGGGTCTCTCACAAGATGCTGACAGCGATAAGGCATGAGTATGTAGTCCACCTCCCTCCTCTGGAGGGGGCTGAGTTTCAGTGAGACCCGAGGACGTCTCCAGTTATGGGACTCTGTGGGATAGTGGGACCAGGATGAGTCTGTGTGTGTGTGTGTGTGTGTGTGTGTGTGTGTGTGAAGCATGATTGGGATTTAAGGCAAAGGGATGGTGTTTCTTTGATGACCCCTGCCCCCTCAGGCTACTTACATTGTGATCTACTGGTGACACCTGTTGATATTTATGTCTCTGTGCTTACAAGGGAAAGCCCCGTGAGAACAGGAACCTTGCCCGCATCATTCAGTATCCAGAGTGCTAGGTTCCCTGCCTAGCGCATTGGCGGTGCTCAGGAAGTCTGGTCCGAAAGACCACGGGACGCCTACCTGGCCGCGTGAATAGCTTTGACCCAGTATCATTTCCAAACGCCTGTGGTCTGTCTGACTTGGTGATGATGAATTGTGGTAAAGCACACACAGCACCCATTTTGCATTTTCACCATGTGCTTCGCCCATGGCATGGATCATACTACAAGGTGCACCCACCACCACCGCGTGTGTCCAAAAGTGTGTCTTTACCTCCAAGAGAAACTCTGCTCATTCAACAGCATCTCCCACTCCAACCTCCTGCCTGCCCCTGATAACCACGTGTGTGCCTTCTGTCTCCATGCCTTTATCTAGTCTAGATAGTTCTTATAAATAGCATCTTCTATGGTTTGGCCTTCTTTGGCCCGTTTCACTCAGCATAATATTTTAAGCATTCATCCATGTGGTTGCATATGTTATAACCTTATTCCTTCTTATGGTGGAATAATATTCCATTTAACTTGTATATGTAAATACACCTACAAATGAGTACTTAAAATACATACATATTTGTATGACACACACACACACACAGTATTTGCTTCTCCATTCCTCTGATGCTGTACACTTCCATTGCTTCTTTCTGCCCTTTGGCTGTTGTGAGTAACGCTGCAAGGGACACAGTGGGAGTGGGACAAGTGTCCCAAGTGTCTGTGGGAGTCCCTGCTTGCACTTCTTTGGAGTGAAACACCAGGAAGGGAATTGCTGGTTCCAATGGTGATTCTAAGGAGGCTTGGAGGCGCCGTGGTGCTAAGGGAAAGGTCTGTGATTCAAACCCACCAACCACTCTGCTGGAGAAAGATGTGGCAGGCTGCCTCTATATGGGCTTTTAGCCTCAGAAGCTCCACGAGACAGTCCCACGCAGTCCTCACAGGGATGCCACGAGTGGGAATTGACTGATGGCCATGGGTTCTGAGCTGAGTAAGTGTATGGTGAACTTTGAGGAACTGCCTGCGTGGCTTGATTGTAATGTTACAATCAAGGCCAATCAATGCCCTTTCTGTAATGGTGGCAAAAATTCCACCATTAGAGATTTGGGCCAAATCTTAATTTGCCCTGTTAATACCTTAATGTGAATTAGCTTCTAGCTTCCTCTCCCTCTTCCAGTCTGTTCCAAGGAGAGGGAAAGGCCTCTCTCGGAGGCCTTTCTTGAGAGCCTTGTGTATCTTTCAGGTCACATATTGCTGGGAGAGGAATTGACGCATCCCTGGAGTGGAGACAGGGTGAAAGGTCCCACCACTCTGCCAAGGTCTCAAGAATGTGCTCGTAAGCTACAGCTTAGGAAAAGTGTGAGATGGATTCTGGGTACATGTTTAGACATGCTCAGTTCTTGATCAGGATCAAGTTAGTGGAATTGTATTTCTATTGTAGGAGAGCATAGTGGCTGCCATCACCTCTCAGAGCCCTGGTTTCCATGTTTGTAAAAGGAGGGTGAGCACGGACACTTCAGGATTTTTGGAAGGAACAAAATAATAAATCAAATTCTGCTGGTGGTGCCCGCCTTCCTGTAACCACTCGACCCATGGCACTTTTTTTTGTTGCTGCCAGCTCTCCTTGCCTGGGGCACAGGGCACCACCCTTGGCTGGCCTGCTATGTGGTCTTGAGAACCTACATTCTTGGGGAACTAGAGTGGTCTAGACCCCATATCTAGACAGTTGGGTGGTGGGTTCGCCTTCCCCACCATCCCCAGGAGTGCTTGGGAGTTAGTCTGCCTTTGCAAGCCTGTGTTCCACAGAAGGTGATTATGGAAAGCTGGATTGTCTGCAGCTAAGGGTTGGAGGGATTTTTGCCTGGTTGTGCTTGGTAGAGTGTGTGTGTATGTGTGTGTGTGGGGGGGGGGGCTCAGAGAGAAAGAAGACAACCCTCAAGGAGATGGATTGACACGGTGGCTGCAGCAATGGAGGCAGGCACAGGCACAATGGTGAGGCGGGTCCCAGCCAGGGCGGTGTTTCATTCTGCTGTGCACAGCGCCCCTGTCAGTCGGAATTGACGGATGGCGCCTGACAAGCACAACAAACGTGCTCTTGGTTTTGCTCCTTTGGAGGACTGTGTTGGTGGCCAGGGCCGCTTTGGAGGTGGGGCGCCTCTCGGCCTTAAAGGTAATGGGGTCCACTGTAATCCTGTCATAGCAATATTGCTCAGCCCACCATTGGCAAGCGCTGTCTGGGGTGGCTTTCGGGATCTTTACCAGTGGTCGGCAATTTCGTCCGCATCTCCTTTTACTAAGGAGACCTGCTGCCTCATTTTCGCTATGTCCTTTTGAAACGTTGAGACGAGGCAAAAAGAATTGAACTTCTGGAGACCGCGCTCCTCTTGGCGCCTGCGTGGCAGGGGGGTGTGACAAAGAGGAAGTGGAATCAGATTCGCTCTCTCTGATCACCACCCTTGATGCCCTGGGAGGTCTGACCTCACCTCCATTTCCGCCCAACCTTGGGAGTCAGGCCAGAGAGCCTAGCTTTCTCCAAGGTCCTGAACCACCAGTTTCCTGCTAAGCGCAATCAAACCACACTCCGGTCATGTGAGTCTGACTCACAGCGACCCCATGGGTGCAGGGCCGAACTGCACACCATCAGGTTTTCAAGGTTGTGACCTGTTGGGAGCAGGGCGCCCAGCATTTCCTCTGAGTGGCATCTGGGTAGGGTTGAACTCTCAACCCTTTGGTTAGGCACTGAGCACATAGTCTTTTGAACACTTGGGCACCACTGTTACACCCAGTCACTTTTTGACTCACTCCCCATTCTCCTCCTTGTTCTGGACTAGCGTTCTCATCTGTAAAATGGGGCCAAATAAACGGTTCCCACTTCATAAAGGTGAGGATAAAGGGAGGGAACATGTGTAAAATACTGAGCACAGAGCAACACACGTGGTGAATGTTCCCTCTCTTCCCTGCTCCCCTTAGCACTTTGTGCACATGCCATTTCTTTCCATGGATACCTATTCTTACAGAGATAACCAAGTCACTCCCCGGAAGACAACTCCCCATTTTTCTCAGAAATGTGAGTAATTTGTCCTCCCAGGCCCTGCACTATTGGCCCCTACAACATTCTCCAGTTTCATCTCTCCCGATCCCTTTTTCCTTTATGGGAGTATTTTGATCAGTCTTTGAGATAAAGTTCATTCTCCACACCTGGGCTACTAAGACCTTTGATGATCTGACCCTTTCCTGTTTCTCTCACCACCTTGCAGGCACCCTAAGCCTCAACTTTGCTTGTTTGTTTTTCTTGGCAGTTGCTCAGCCCACTGTGTCCCTCTGGGCTCTGGGACTTGGTTCTTGATTTTTCCCTGGTCCTCCCTTCCCTGTGCAAATCCGGGTTTGAATTCCACCCCTGCTACTCGGTGAGATCTGACAGGCGGCATCTCTCAGGATCACTCATGAACGAGAGCGTGAGAGTAGCACTTATCCCATAGCATTGTGGTGAGCCAATGAGTCAGTAAACACACGCCAAGCCCTGGGGCCTGCTTCTCATACAGAGTGATCGCCCCAGACATGGCAGCTGTTTTTAATCCAGCTGCAAATGCCATTGTCTCCAGGAAGACCCCTAGATCTTTCTCATCACTCTCTGGGCCCAGGTGGACATCGCTTTTCTGTACCTCTTCAGCCCACTCCGTTTACTCCGTTGGTAGCCCTCCCCTCTCTGTGTGGTAGCTGTGGTGTGCTTGTGTGTTCACCCTCCCTAACTGGCAGCTCCTGGAGGGCAGGAGCCTGCATGAGTCATCTCAGACCAAGTCCCAGAGCAGGGGCTCCATTACACTAAAAGGATGGGAGGATAGAGAGCCATCAGCCATCGGGCAGCCTTTCTTGGATGAATGAGCTCACTGGGGGTGCGTGTGCAGGGCGCAGTCAGTGAGTTTCCAGAATAGAAATGTCCAGCTTGCATCGGCCTCTGGGTGCTCTTCAAACCCTTAAGGTGTGCAGCACCCAGCAGCCCCTTCCCCCTGCCCTTGGGCTTGCCTGTGTTCCTTCCCTTCTAGAGCTCAGTGTGCACCTTTCCTGCAGCTCCTTTTAGTAAGGAGACCCGCTGCCTCATTTTTGCTATGTCCTTTGGAAACGTTGAGACAAGAAAGGAAGAACTGGACTTCTGGAGACCCCTCTCCTTTGGACACCGACAAAGGCAGGTGGTGTGGGAAAGAGGGAGGAGAATCAGACCCCCTCTCTGAACTACTGGACCCTCACTGCCCCTGAGCTCACTTCCTTTTCCTCCCCACCCAAGGGACCTGACCTAAGAACACTGCTCTCAGCTCTCTCCAAGGTCCTGAACCCCCCATTTCTAGCATGGAAAGGGTCTGGAATGCCCGCCCCCTTCTCTACACACAGGCAAATCCTCTTCATACAAGGCATCTCAATCAATGCTGCTCCCTTGCTGTGCAGAGGTGCCGAATGCTAATGGAAATGGTTTTATTCGCCCTCCATGGCTTGTGTGTTGGGCTGCTAACCACAAAGTGAGCAGCTTTGAACCCACCAAGTGCTCTGGGGCGGGGAGGGCTGAGGCTGCCTGCTCACACACAGATGTACAGTCTTGGAAACCCTGTGGGGCCATGCTGCTCTGCCCTGTCAGGTCACTGTGGGTCAGACTCGCTGGCCATGAGTTAGCGGGACGGAGCTCCAGCAGCACATTTAATAGGTCTTCTGTGTCCATTGATGTAAGCCCCAGCACCTGGCGCATCAGGGCACACAGCAGATGCCTAGTCTCAGTGTCTTTGTTTTGGAGAGTGGGCCGGCGTGTCCTTACTTCATGAGGATTTCCATCTTGTCCTGGAGACAGAAGCCAGCCTCCTGGGCCACACTGTAAAACTTGGCCCTCATGGAGGTGCACACGCTAGTCTTGCAATGGGGCGTGGCTCGAGCTTGGCGGCTGCAGGCACAGAGGAGAAAGACGTGAAGGATGGCGTCCCTCATGGGCCCCACTGCAACCTCTGGGCCTCAAGGTCGTCTGCATGGGGATCCCCCACCCCCACCAGGGTTCTTTCCCCTCCTCTAGAGCCTCCCTCGGCACCCGCCTGGGGGGGTGAGGGCCAGCGCTCCCTGGCAGCATCGGACCTTCTTAAATGACTCCTTAGTGACAAAAGACGGAGAGATAAAAAGGGGCTTTGGAGCTGGGAGACCCAGGTTCACATTTCAGTGTGACCACTGTGTGACCTTAGGGAGATGGTCCACCGTGCTGAGCTTCTGTTTGCATCCCTGTCCAGTGGGCTCGAGGTCCCACCTCTTAGGGTTGTCTGTGTGGATCAAGCAAGGCTGGGAATTCGGGCGGACTCTTTCTGAAGTGCCTGGCACAGTGGGGCTTGGCTGCCATTGTTTGCATTGCTGGGCAGCACCTTGTCTGGGTGTGCCCTGCCTTGAAAGTTAGACTGGCCTGCCAGTGGCTCATTCCTTGCCCCTCCCCTCCCACCACCTGGCTGACCTTTTAAACTTCTTTGCGATGAGCTGGGTGTGGCTTTCTCCACTTGTGCTGCTGGTTTTGTCGCTGCAACATAAAGGGGTGCCCTCCTTTAAAGGGTGTCGCCTGCCCCTCCCCCATCCTCACCATGCCACGACCAGCCGTCAGGGTCCCTCTTGAGGAGGTGGATCTGATTGATCGGGGTCCCAGTCTTGGGACTTATGGTGCTTTCCCTGCCTCTGGGCCTTTGCCTTCTCTGCAGCCCCGGGCTGGGAGGTTTTTCCGGGTGTCTTTTCTGGCTGCTCAGCTCCTGCCCAGGTGTCCCGGTGCACAGCATGTCCCGCCCCCTCACACACTTACAAGCTCCCTTTGACTGTCTGGCTCTGCATCCCATCATTTACACATTGGCTGGATCTGCTTGTGCTTTGACCCAATTGGTCTTTCTGTTGGAGGGTGTGTTCCTTTTGAAGTCTGTCCTGCTCTCAATCCCCAATCAACACATCACAGGGGGCCCAGCACTTGTTTGAGGAAGAGATGAGTGAGGCTCCCAGGTCATTCTTCCTTCGGTGTTCCTGACCCTAGACCCTCTCATAGTCCAAAGGTTCTCTTCTCCCACTGAAGTCATTGTACGGAAGTGTCCCCCGGTTTGGTGGCAGGCAGAGTTGGGTTCAGGGGGAGCCCTGCCACTAACACTTCTCAGTCCAAGGGCAAGCAACTCACTCCCCCGTTAGGTTCTCCGTTTCCATAGCTATGAAATCGGCATTCTAATATCTATACCACGGGACATGGATTAACCAAATAGAACCCCCGATGCAAGTACTTGGGACCTAGCAGAAGCTCAGTCAATAGTATTAACCTGCTTCCTCTTTTCTTTCTTCCCCCACGGGGAGCAAATGTGTTGAACCAGCCATTCCAGGGCTCTAGATGTGTGTGTTGCACATACAGGGTGGGTGTTAGCAAACATGGCCAACAAGCATGTGAAGAGCTAGATGCTTGCATTCATGAGGCCTTTCAGGGATGTGACTTACAATAGCAATGAGCTATCACCGAGCATTAAAACCCAAACTGAAAACAACAAGTGCAGTCAGGGCGTGGAGAGACTGGAAGTCGCATGGTGTTGGTAACAGAGATACCCTGTGATCTCGCAGTCCCTCGACCCGGGGTATGTCCTGGAGTATTAGGAGGTGTAGCATGAATAGACGCATGCCCAACTTTGATCCCCGCAGCACTATTCACCCAACGAAAGAACCCAAGTGGGAAAAGGGGTAAACAAACCTCTCGGCACATGCGCACAACAGAAGACTGTGCAACACTAAAGAATAAAGGGGAATCTGGGGAATCCCTCAGAACGTGAATGCACCTGAGGATGGTAAAAGGCCAGGGAGAGGTTTTCACTCTGAAGGAAACACTCTTGGTGATTGCTATGGGTAGGGAGTGGGGGAGGGTACATTGCCAGCGAGAGGCTAGGCACATATGAACCTGACTGAAGAGGAGGACAGCCTACAAGAGGAAGGCCAGCAAACAGCGATGGAGTCGGGGAGGATCCTGGGAGGAGTGCACGCCATGAAGCAAGGTAAAGACTGCAGAGGCAAGTGCTGTGGCCCACACACAGTCCGGCTGAATGGGTGTGGGAGGGAGAGTGGGGGTATATTCGTGAATATAGATATAGGTTGGACAAAGGGTATTTGTATATGTGTATTTACTTTTGCTACCAATATAGCCAATGAATGTGGTGGAGCATACTGGGGGGTGGGGGGAAGTCTGGAAAACTTTTTCGACATAACCAAACACCAGGAGGGAATGACACACAGCAAGTCAATTAGCATCACATCGCCCACAAAGACAATGTTCTACATCCTACTCAGCTGACTCATGACCGGGCTCTTCACGCTCATGAGCGCCATCTAAGGTGCACCTGTCAGTCTCTCCCGGTCCCAGCAAAGAAGAATGAAGAAAACACACGGACACAATTAGTCCAACAGATTCATGTACCACGTGAATGAATGGCAGCCTCCACAACCCTGAGACCCGTTGAACTAGATGGTGTCCAGCTACCATTACCAACTTCCCTGAAAGAGATCCCTTTAGAAGGTCCTAGACAGAGCGAGAGAGACATGTAGAACAAACTCAAAATCATAAAGGAGACCAGGCTTATTCAAATAGATACTGGTGAAGCCTCAGTTTTCCAGCTGGCGATAAACAGACAAACCTAAGCAAATAGCAGGAAACGTTTTGCCTGCCTCACTTCCTCTCATTTTGGTCTGCCTTCATTTCCAGCCGCATTGTTTTTCCTCCTCACTGGGTCTCAGCTCCCTCCTGCCTTGGGCACATGCTATTCCCTTTGCTTCGAGTCCTCTTCCCAACTCATGGGTTAGCTTCTTCTTTGGGTTCTTCGGGCCTCAGCTTACATGTCAAACTCCACCTGGTTAGCATCCTGGTTAGCACCCAGTGTGTGCCCTGTGCTGCTGCTCTTGGAGAACACAGTCATGATTATGCAGCCAGCTATGGACACATTTGATCGACAGTTGATTAACCAACTGACCAGCGATTCTCAGCCCAACACCCAGGGACAAGAAGGTAGATTGGGAAAACATTGAGTCTTGCTTTTGACCAACCTGTAGCTAAGATGGAAACCACAAGCATGTGTAATCACATTTCAATTGTGGGAGTTAGTTTAAAAAATCCATTTATATTCAACACAAATTGAGAATTTTGGTATTTAAAAGACCTACCGTTAAAGCCTTAACTTATAAGTCAATATTAAAGATGCTTATAGATGACTGTATCATAAAGTTGGTTGTAGTCATTGGTATTGCTATAGATTTCGTTGTCTTTTGTAGAGAATCACTTGCCCTTGACTCATTTTGGACTCTTGGCGACCCTCTGTGTGTCAGACTAGAGCTCTGCTCCACTGGCCTCATCAGGGTTGGTTCCCAGGTACCTTGAACTGCCAACCTTGTGGTGAGCATTTCTGATTCACCCCCTAGGGATGCCTTGTATTTTGTATTATGCACTTAAAACCTGAATTTCTGAAAGGTTTCCCGAGACTGCCAAAGTGGTCCATGTTAAAAAAAAAAAAGTTTGCAGGCCCGCTTCGACTGAATTTTGCAAGGGCACTGCAGTTCCTGGGATGTAGGGGTAACCGACAAACATTCTCTCAATAAATTAGGGACTAGGGCAGACCTCTCCTTCCCCCCTCCCAAATCACCCAAACCACATTTTCCTTTCCCGGTCCTTCCCCCGATGGCGCTGGCACTACTGTATTCTGTAAGATGTCTGGGGAGGGGCCATGGCTACACACCCCCCACCTTCCAGGAGATAGGAAGCTTGTTTCCAGTGAGGTCACAAAAGAAGAAGGAGAAGGTTGGGGGAGGGTCATTTTCATGGTGAGCGCTACCTGTGGGCTGCCTCCTGCCCCACATCCTGCAGGCTCTGGCCTTCTTACCTGGATTTGTCTTTACACGCAGACTCGCTCTTGTTTTGTTTCATCATGGACACGATGCTGTAAAGCAAGAGGGGCCTCTGAAGCCGGCACTGAACCCGTGGCGTGCCGAGCGCAGGGAAGGGCCATGGGAGGGGATCCCCTTTCTAGAGCAGGCCTCTGTAGAGAACTGCATGGAGTGTTTTCTAGTTACACAGCTTCCTGGGCCCTACTCCTAGAGACTTGTATTCATCAGGCCTGGGGCAGGGCCCCAGAATCTGCACGTCATGTGGCACCCCACATACATGGTCTGGGAGCCAACTTTGATAACCTTAGAGTTCTCCTGTGTTCTTTGAGAATTGCACTCACTTGGAGTATTTGGTGGACGCTCAATAAGGAGGATCCAATAAGAATTGATACTTTTGAATTGTGGTGTTGGCAAAGAATATTGAAAGTACTAAGGGCTGCCAAAAGGACAAACCAACCTATCTTGGAAGAAGTACAGCCAAAATGCTCCTTAGAAGCACGGTTGGTGAGATTTCATCTCACGTAGTTTGGACACATTGTCAGGAGACACTGTCGTGCTTGGTAAAGTAGCGGGGCACCAAAAAAGAGGAAAGCCCTTGACAAGATGAATTGTCGTGGTGGCTATAACAATAGGCTCCAGCTTAGGGACAGTGAGTGGATGGCACAGGGCCAGGCCCTGTTGGACGCAGGGAGGATGGTCACTATGAATTGGAGCAGGCTCTACTGTACTTCACAACAGCAACAGGAACAACGAGTGTGTGTGTGTGTGTGTGTGTGTGTGTGTTTAACGCAGCTTCCTCTAGGCTCAGATGAGTATAGCCGAGAGGAGGTCTGTAGACTGTTAATGAGGGCCCTCAGCAGAGCCCTATCATAAGGGACATTGGGGAAGCCCTGTTAGAGGCTGGAGGAAAAGAAAAGGCCTAGACAACTAGGGGGCGATCCCACCTTGAAACTAGAGCTACTTATTTGGCTCCTGAGGTTTTCCCCAAACCCCAGGCTTCTGTCTCTTTCCTCCCGGGAGCAGATCCAGTATCTGGAGCAAGAGAGGATCCAGATTACGTAGGGCAGGCCCAAGACAGGCCCAAGGCTGCCTTGGCAGCCTTCCCGAACTGCCTCTCAGCAGCCCACTGAAGCCTTCCAAATCTGCTGCCTTAGTGAGAGATCAGGCGAGTTCCCCCTCCCCCCTCAGGGAACTGTTGAGGCTTAGAGATTGCAGCAGGTTCTTGCTTTGTAACCATGGTTATTTTCTCATTAAAACGAAGGCAGCGGCTGCGTGATGTATCTCGTGAAAACTGGGTTCTGGGGAGGTTTTATCTTTGAAGGTCCTCAGCTAGTCCCTCAGAGCCTATCTTCTCATCCATAAGTTAAGATGGTAGTGAGGGGAGCATACCAGTCCCAGTAAGGTGCTGTGAAGATGCTGGGTGCACCAGGTGTGAAAGCAAAGTCCATCCAACCACCAGTCACTGTCCCTACCTGTCACTGTGATTTATTGAGTGCTGGCTATGCATCTTGCACATACTAAGTATATTGCATGAAATATTTTACTAAATGTTTAAAATGAACCATTGCATAGGCATTATTTCCATAACTGCAATGCAGGAATTATTTAATTTAAATTCACGCCCCAACCCTTTGAGTGTAGGTTGTGCACAAGCCTCATTGTATAGAAGCAGCATCAGAGAGTTGCAGACACTCGCTCAGGGTCACACTGCAAGTACATGATGGAGACAATTATTTGACTACTGCCCAATTCCATTGTCTGGATGAGAGGACTGAGAATTGGGAAACGTCTAGTGACTGGTCCATGGACACTAGGTTTGGACCCACATCAGTTTGAGTCCAACACTGGTGCCTGTTCATTCTTAGAAAGGCAGGTGCTTTGATGAGCATGCTCCACACCAGCACTATCTGGTCCCATTGCTGACAGATCAGGCACAGCAATGGAGGCGCTTGCGGACCAGCAGCAGCCCCCAGCATCTCCCAGTGCCATCTTCCCGAGGCTGGTGGAAGCAGCCACAGACAAATCCGTCATTAGCAAGCAGAAGTGGGTGTGATGCATGCGCAAGTGCTTTGTGAACTGTAATTATGGTAATAACAATAACCAATAAGTCATAGCTGGCGTCCCAGTAGGCTGAAGGCGATGATGAACTTCTTCTAGTGCCTCATTTGTTTTCGGGAAGTCATTTCCCCACTCAGAGGGAATCTGCCCTGGGGAAGGGAACTCCAGCTCTCGCCTGCGTGCTTTCCAAGGTGTTGCGACATCAGACAGTTTGGGGACAAGGCTTTCCACCAGGAGGAGGACACCTGAAGTTCAGGTCTGATAACATCTCTTTATGAGCCGATCATGTTGGTCACGGGCTTGACATTTCAGAGGCTCCCCATTGCTTAGGGTGGAAACCAGAATCCCTGAGCTGGGCCCCGAGGTCTCTAGCACCCTCTCCATCCCATCCTGGTTCCATGATCGTTCCTCTCCACCCCACCCCCCAACCTGAAAGAGCTGGTGAGCTCTTTCTCTCGCATCATCCACAAATCTCAGATTGAAGCTTGCTTCCTTGGCAGAGGTCTCTCTGACCCCCACCTCTTATGCAGAGTGGTGACAGGAATGGCTGTTGGTGAGAGAAAGACATAGCTCGGACAGTGGGCTTACCACTCACTGACCTCCAACAGTGACATAAGCACTTGAGGCCTTATTTCCCTGCCTAGCTATAAAATAAAGAGCTTAGCCCCTATCTCTTGAGGTTGCGGTCAAAGTGCAGGGAGGCAAGACAGGTGAACAAAGAAGCAAGCTCGGGCATGATTGGGCCTGGGGAAGGCTGCCTAACTGGACACCATAGTTGCGAACGCTCCACTACTTTTCTGGCACGTCTCTTGGCCCCAAGA
Source organism: Tenrec ecaudatus (assembly GCF_050624435.1). Lineage (NCBI taxonomy): Eukaryota > Metazoa > Chordata > Mammalia > Afrosoricida > Tenrecidae > Tenrec > Tenrec ecaudatus. The sequence continues at coordinate 9,896,597 of NC_134545.1, forward strand.
GTCAAGGACACATACCTGGGCACTTTTTTTTGAGCCCCGTCCACCGCATTTATCCTCCTCCTGGCGTCTTCCCGAACCATCTCTAGGAGCTTCTGCAGATCTGATGGAAACAGGAGGGTCACCTTTTGGGGGTATCTTTGGGGCATGACTGTGCAGGGCTGCATGTCAAGGAACGGGAGAGGGAATGTTGATCAGGGTCCTGGAGAGGAGGCTTGGTGTGATTGGCTGGCTGCCATCTGGCCACCCTACTCCCCTGCTTAAAACTCTGCAGGGACTCTCCGATCCTCTTTGAGCAAAGTCTAAATCTCCCCTTCTCACCTATGGGACTCTGCAGGATCTGGCGTCTTCCTCCCCCTCTCCTGATTCATCTGGTTTTCTCTCCTTCTCTTCCAACTCTGCGGTGACCAGGGAGAACTGTCTCTAATCCTGAGAAGGGACAGCCATGCCCAGGAAACACCCTCTGATCCACATCCCGAAGTTCCAAGCTCGGCATCCCCAGATGGAACTGAGCTTATTATGGGGTCTTAATTGATGCGAATGCCAACTTTTCGAAGACTGGAAGGTTTCATAAGGAAGACCAGACCTTCAGCTTCCCTGGGAAAACCCAAATCTGAGCAAGGCTGGCTCCACGTGCCCCTATCCTGCTGCATCCGACCTTGAGACAGGCAGACTCGCCGGTCCCTGCAGTTCCCAACACGCTTCATTGCGGTGATTGCCTTTGATCATTATGCTTCATATTGATGTGTTTCATTTCTTGTGGAAAGATTTCTCTGAACCCACCACTCTCAAAAGTTAGGGTATGATGTGTCCATGGAATAAGCCCCCTGCTTCCAGAAAATTGGGAGAGTGCAAGGGAAGAATCACCCTAGGGGGGCCTCAGGATGGGGGACGGATTTGCCTGCCCCCCTTCACTCATCTTCCACTTCCCTAGGGAGGTGCCTGCTTTACACAAAGTCCTAGGTCCTTGGAGACTCACACTGCCTGTTGTTTGTATATGTCCATGGTGCTGAAATCCCACAGGCTGAGCTTGATCGCCTTGGTGACTGAGCTTCACCAGAATCCCCCTCAGAACTGAGAGCCCGGCGAGACAAGAGGGGAAGTGGGAAGAGGAATGACGCGGCAGACAGGCATTTGAAGATCAGCAACACACAAACGAGTCCAGTGGGCGGCGGGTGTGGGTGGAGGGACTTGTTTTGAGATGAGTTTCAAATAATTATAAGAATCCGGATAATTCCTGGAACCTGAACCATGATAGGGAGTCTTCAACATACATTCTTAGCAGTGCAAAGCTGCTCTTGTCCCATCGTGAACAAACAGTCTATGGTGGGCGTCACTGAATAATAAGCAAAAGTATAAATGCTCCTAAAAACGTTTCAAGGCTCGGGTTTGGCGAAGAGAATGGGTGGTGCTTGCACTGTTTCAGAACAGTGCCTTCAGCAGAACGGCAAATAGTAGTGCTTACCTATCACGTCTCCCTTTCCCTGAATTCCAGGACTTTATTCTTTCACATCCATCAATAGCTCCACTACCACGCAATAGATTCCAATTCATAGCACCCCTCTATAGGGTTTCTGAAGCTGTGAAAATCTTCATGGAAGCGGAAGGGCTTGCATTTCTCCTGCAGAGGAGCAGCTGGTGGGTTTGAACTGCCGACTTCGTGGTTCGCAATCCGCTGCTTATCCAGCTAGTTCAGGTGCTTCCCTGCGCATTCCTGCCCTGGTCTCATGATGTGGCAATGGACTGCTCACTTGTCTGACCTTTCTTGTAGGTGGTGAGTTTCATGAGGGCAGGGGCCGCGTCTCATTTGCCCCTTTCTTTTGCTAGCCTCTGGCCCTGTCTTGACCTACAAGACTCTCGGCTGTCATTTGCTGCATGAATAAATGAATGAATGACAAAGAGAAAAGGGAGAGCTTGGGGAGACTCTGAGCTAGATAAAAGGTGTCCCTAACGGATGACAGCTTCTGTATCAATACGTTTCCCCCTGGGGGTTGACTCAAGCTCACTTGTCAAGATCTGTTTACAAGGACAACTTCAAGGCTCTTTAGGTGCAGTCTTGTCTCTGGCTGCAGTCGGTGGATGCTCAGGAAACGTTGCCTGTCCTTAGTGCTTCACCGGCAACATTTAGGAATTTCTACTCCAACCCCTAAATCTCAAGTGGTTTAACTGCCTAGTCATTTCTGGGCATGATTCCATTTGACCTGAATGTAACCTTCATGTTGACCCGTTTTTGCCCTTCTCGCTCACTCATGCACATCTTGAACTCTGAAAGGTGTTTCGAGGAGCCGCTGAATGAAGAAGAAATGGCCGTTTCCTCGACTTCCTGTCCTTCTCACTTTGAGTTGCTATGTAAGTTGCTAAGTAGGTTTCTCCTCGAGTAGTCTGAGATGGGAAGCCTCAGAGCTGCCTAAGGAATGGGGCTTTTGTTTCTTGGGAATCCCCCTACCGTTGATTTGGGGGTGAGCTCGGTCCTAGGAGAGGCCCCAACCTGCTGTCTGCAGTGATTTGCATCCACAAAGACTTCATTACGCAGCCGGCCCTGACAATTAGGCCTCGGTCAAATGGCGCATCTCTCAGAATGGCTTTCATGAATTCACAATCAATTTGAGGAGGTTTAAGAAGGCAATGAAAGGCTGGGGAATTAATCTACTTTTGTCAAGACGGTGACAAATGGGATGAAGGTTAAATTATAAATGGGGGAAAGGCTCGGAGGCGCTGACGTAGGACTTTCTTTCCCAGGGGATAGGTCTCTGGTGCAGATGCATCGCCTAGCCATTGGTTGTGTACCTACTGTGTGCCAGGCTAAAGGTGAGTGAGATTTTCCAGGTCGCCACCTGCTGGGTACTCACATTGCCTCTCCTTTCCTTCCTGTGGATTAGAACTCGGATTCCTTCTGATGCAGGAGGCTTTCCCGGGACGTGTTTCTGAGCGTCCTTTGCAGCGAGGTGTGCCCTCTTGGGCACAATGAGCCTTGAGTGGAAGAGTGGCATCGAGCGTCTGCGAAGGCTGCTTAGACTCTGCCGGGAGGGGATACCTCGGTCCTTTGCCAGCGTCCTTCTGCGAGGCCTGGGCGTTTGCGAAGTGACCTTGAGCGAGAGCCACGGAGCAGAGACACAGAAGGAAGTGGCAGCTCTGGCGGTCTTTTTAGCGCTATCGCACCAGTCCTGGGCTGGTCTTCTTTAGTCTCTAAGAAGTTGAAACTTAGCTTTTTTTAAACCACCGTTTTTCCAGGTCCGACCTGAGGCAGTGAGGTGCACTTGTAGACAAAAATTGAATACTCTGAAAGCAAATGGAAAGGACGAAGATGTGGAAGAGGCAGGACTCTGGGTGTCAGAAAAGGCTTCACAGAGGAGGGGACCTTGAAGCTGGGCTTTGACAGTTGGGAAGGAGTCCACGGATTGAAGGTGCAGGGATGAAAGGTCACTGTAGGAAAAGGAGGACCTGTAGATTGCTTAAGGAGGAGAAAGTGTTTGGGAGTCGGGAAGGCCAAGTTTAAGATAAAATGCTGCACAAGCTAAACCTCTGACCAGATTACATACCTGTCTGGACTTTGTCTCAAAGGCACTAGGCAGGCATAGACAGATGTTGGTTCCGGTGAAGGGCTCTGTATCAGATTGGGAGTTTTGAAAGGCCCCTCTGGCTCAGTGAATGGGTGAGGGCAGGAGACTTATCACGGCCACTGTTGTCATCTGGGTGACAGGTGATGAGGTGATGAGAATGTAGACCAGGGGTCCAACTCAGGTACCAACAGGGCCAGACACCAAAAATGAGTGACATCGGCCCCTTATATAAGGAGAGTCATGTTCCCCCCTTTAGTCTGTTTTTTATTTCCCACTTTTTTTTCCCTAGAGACTTGAGTCAAACCTAAGAGCTGATATGTGAGTTGAGAGCCAGATCTCTCAGGTTCAAATTATGGCTTCATCCCTTCTTAAGTGCCCTTGGGCAGTGCATGCCAGTTCTCTGTGCTCACTTTTATCATCTGCAAAACGGGTAGAAGAAAAGAGCTAGAATGCTTTCTGACACCTGGAAGTCCTCCTCAGTTTTAGCCAATGAACTACTATTATTGTCATGATTCTAAGACTGCAGGGTCAACCTGGTGTTAAATTGCCAATATTCAGCACTGGGAGCAGTGGCTGGGGGTGACAGGGAGCAGTGGGGAGCAGTGGCAGACGAGCATGCGTAGGCCCTCAGGTCCAGGGAAGCGTACCAGCTGATGACTCTCAAACAGGCTCGCGAGCTGACTATTGTTGCAAAGGGAGCTTTCCCAAATTGTCTTGAACAAGACAACCCAAGTGGCAGGATCAGGTTTGGACACCCAGATGTCTGTCTCTCGTCAACGCAAAAGCAGTAGGGGTGAAGGGAGGTTGGGGCCAACAAAGTTTTCAAAGCACGCTTAATGCAGAGAGTTGGTTAAAGGGGGAAAGGGGGTTGGCCATCAGGGCAGGTCCTGTGGTGTCCTCTGTACCTGGAGGGGGGTGCGCCATTCTCCCCTGCCCTCAGTACCCTCAGGAGTTCCCTGCCTACTCAGTCATACTGTTAGCCCCCAGGCTTCTGTGGGGAGAGCCGAAGGCCAGCCCTGGAGCCATTTCTCCCTTCTTCATTCAGAACAAGGCCATGGACATGGGATTAGTGACCACACAGAGAGACCTGGGAAAATCTCCTGCCACTCCTGTGATCTGTGTCTCCCACAGATCCACTTTGCTCCACAAAGGCCCCCTGCGGCCCAGACTCTGCCTCTGCCCCCACCTTCTCTCTCTGGGCTGCAATTCAAACCCTAGTGCTGTGAGGGACTTTGCTGCCTGCTGAGCTAGGTGTGATCCATCCCCACCTGCAGCCTCTCTGTAGCCCTTTGACTTTCTCTCCTGAACCTGTGGTCTGCAGCTGTCCTGTGGTTCTGGCTTTCGACTTTCTTGTTTATTGTCCGTCTCCTTCTTCTCAAATGTAAGCTTGGGGAGGGAGGATCCCGCAGGCACACAGTAGGTGCTCAGTCAATACATGTGGAGTGAAAAAAGGTGGAAGGACATCTCTGAGAATCACACACCTACCATTGCTCCGAGTTAATGGTAGCAAATACTTAGTAAACAGCTTTTCAGGACTTGGCGTGGCCTCCCAGCCTCTTGCTGACAAGGGAGGTGGTGAGAATTTTTCTCAGTGGCTGCCCAGCCGGGCCATCTACTAGATCGCTGCCCTCTACCATCTCCAGTCTTGGCCCATTAGGTCCCAGACTCTGAAGTCTGGTCTACCTTGACCTCCAATTCCCTGCCATCCCCACATCCCTGACAGCTCAGCCCCGCCCATCCTCGGTTGTCTCAGGCATTCCACATGGTCTAAGAGACCCTGGCTGAGCAGGCCGGTCTCAGTTTGGAGAAGACCCAGCAGATTGGCTGCTGCAGGAGGCCAGGCCTCTTCTTGGGCCAGTACTGAAGCTCTAAAGCCCGGGCTGTGGAGATGGCCGCCAGCTCCGTAAATGATCGGAAGATCGTTAAATGGTGCGCTTGACATGAGCAAGTTCTGTGGCGTGTAAATGACAACTGAATAAAGCTGGCAAAGGGGAGAGACTCTAGCCTTCTAAGACATGGTGTGGAAACGTGTGAAAGTCACCGCGTTACGACATTCATATTGCTGGCATGTTAAAATGATACCATTCTGTCTGCATGGAATCGTGGGCGGCCTCCCTAGGAGAAACAGATCAGTAGAATCCAGGTTAAGCAGTGTTTTCCTGAACGCCAGTGGGGGAAGGCAGGTAGGACCAAAGAAACTGGCCAGTCTGTGAGCTCCCTGTGTCCCCTTAAAACCAGTCCTAGATAAAGACAGAAGTGGAGCACAAGGGCCTTGGTGACTGCCTCATAGGCAAATGGTCGGCGCACGTGGTCAGATGTGGGGCAGGACTTACTGAGATGAAGAGGCTCCTCATCCGCCTTGGTTGAGCAGGACTCATTGTCCTCAATGTCCTTGCTGCCTGTCCCTTGGGTCACCACACTTGGAGGCTCATCAGAGCCTGGGTTCACAGAGATCATGCTGCTCTGGGGGGATGACCCCCCGCTGGTCCGAGACAGACTGAGCGTGGAGCCTCGCCGGCTTGACTTTCGGACGGTGGTGCGGAGCGCTGGGACTTTGGGTTTCTTGGTTTGCTGTAAAGAGAGGAATGAGAGATTTCAGAAAGAAAGAAGGCGGGGGTAGGGTGGGGGATAGTGGGGGAGCACAGAGGAAGAAAAGGAGGAGAGGAGAAAATAAGGGAGAACCCATCTCTAAGGGTGAGTTCCCTTTAGCTCTTTCCAAACACCATGAGACACAGCCTGGATCTCCAGAGGGCTCTTTAAACTCCACTGTGTGAAACCGACGGGCTGGGGCTTGTTCTGTCCATCGAGTGTCCTGGCTGCCTGAGCATCCTGACCATGGAAGCCAAATTCGTGTTCTAAGGATGTCGCCATGGCTCGGGGCAGTTTTTCACTTCTCTTTATCATCACCCCAGGGCTAATTATTATACTGTGTAAAGAGGATCAGTTGAATTCATTTAGTTGTATCTTAGTCCTGACCCCAAACTGGATTTATCAACTTCTCATTGACCAAGGTAATGCGTGGTCCTCGATGGATGAAGGGCTCTCTTCTCAGGATTCTCAAAAGAACACAAGGAGGGGAAAATTCCACCCTGAAATGTGGGGGGTAGGTTTGAGGGAAGCAGATTTGCGTGCTGGAGGACAAGGCAGGGTTGCAGTGGGCAGACAGGACTGGACAGCAAGTCCTTGGAGGTATTAAGAATCATGTAAGGAGCGTGCAGAGTCCCTGGGAAATGCAAACAGTCAAGGTTCCAGTCTCTCCAGAGGTGCCTTGGAAGAGAGGCCTGGTACTACCCAGAACAAATGTGATCAGCTTCTGAAAAACCAGCCATTGCGAGTCCTGCAGCGAGCAGTTCCACTCTGGCACGGATGGGTGACTTTGAGTCAGGGCTGACTGGGTGACCACCACTCTGAGGGGCAAGTTCCGCAGGGGAAGATGGAACTTTGGAAGGGTCTCATTACAGCTGTGTGTGTGCACGCACATGTGTGAGCCCTTACCCTAGTCATACCCTCATGCTAGTCATGATCCAAGCCTCAGAGGCTTTCTGACTTAGCCAAGGACCCGCAGCTAGCAAGTAGCAGAGCTGCACTTGAACCTAGTCCGTGCTGACACCAAGCCAATCACTAAGCATTCTGTCTTGCTCACTGGCATTGCACATGCCTTTGACCCCAGTCATGCTGGTGGTTTTGTCTGGTGTTTAAAAGACTGGGTTGACCATGGGAAGAGAGTAGGCCTCAGCTCCTTCTGAAAGGCGAGCTCAGCATAGGGTCTGGGTTATCATATGCACACAGTCAGCAGAAACAGCTTTGTTTATTTTAGGGACATTAAGGCGAAAGCCTCTGGAGAGCAGACAGCTGTTTGAATGAAAGGTGCTGCTTGGAGCTCCACGGGAAGAGACTAGGGGCAAGGGACCAGACCAAAGGCCACCTAGCATTTAGTAAATTCCTAACCATGTGGGGACACGTGTATGAAGCAGGGTGCCTTTCAGGGCCTCACTCTGTCATCAGAAGTGATTTTACTTCCCTCCTGTTGAGTATGGAAATTCACTGCACTGGGAGGAGGGAGGGATTTCATGGATTTCACAAAGGAAGGAGAGAGTGAGGGAAGAGAGAGGGGGGATGGGGTGTAGCCAATGAGATGGGTTCGGCTGTGGTGTCTAAGACATGGCATGCCTGCCCTATCTTCCAAATTGTAAGCAAAAGCCTTAAAGCACAAATGACAGGATGCATGAGCATAGGAGACACGTGGGGATTGGAGGGGGCACAAAGCACTGGAGGAACGGCATTCAACCAGATCCAGGAAAAGCAGATGGCGAAAGTGGGCAGGCAGGCTCTGTCCTCGGAGAGATGGTATAGTTTGATATAGTTTCCCCTGTTTGCTGGCATTGCTGCTGGTTAGACCAGGGCCAGTCTGACAGCTGATGGGCAGATTCTGCTGCAGAGTCAGCGTGGAGTTGTGCACTGAGCACTGGACTATGAGCCAGGAGGTCTCAGGGTGGCCTTGAGCAAGTAACTGCTCCCTGCCTCAGTTTCCTCAACTGTCACCGGTGGAGAGAGTCGACGGTGAGGATCTAAGAAGAGCTTTCCACATCCAGACCTCTGCACATCTTCCTGGAGCTGGCATTTTATTCCATGCTCTGAACGCCGCCATTAATTAAAATTCAATTAACCACCCCAGCTGGGACATCCAAAGCGGAGGGCTGACACTTCTGATTAATTGAGAGTGGCAGGGAAATAAAATGTTGGGGGACGATGTGACAGGCAGCTCCAGCAGCTTGCGTGCCCTTTATTGAACTGACTCACTCAGATTTGGCTTCAATCCCCAAACGGCTCTTCTTTATTTTCTAGATTTTCCTCAAAAGTGGTATTAACTGGCTCCCATGTTCCACCTCAGTAGGGACAGATTTTTGGCAACAAAAGAGAAGATTTTCCCCGACTGGCTCCCTGCACTTTCTTAGAAATGGGCTGCAAATGGGTGGCCCTCATGAAGTTGTGCCCAACCGTCTAGCATTTCCACAATTGGGAGCTTAAACCCTAGCTTCTTGGTTCCCTTTGAAAGTGCTAAGCCCTGGCCTCCTCTAATCCTTACATGGCAGAATGAGCTGAAATCCAGCTGACTCTGGCCTGTAGCTCAAGTTTTCTGAAGACCTCACCCCTCCCAACTGTTCGACTCCCCAGCTCGCCTCCTCACTTACAGGGCTTGGCTGGTCCTTGGGGGCTCCACAGTTTGTGAGCTGGGCACTGCCGAGCTCTCTGCTGGCAGAAGAGACTATCAGGGGCTGCAGGCTCTGCTGGATGCCTCTCTTATCACAGTCGTGTATGGGGCAAAGGAGGCCGCAGGCAGGAGAGGGACAGGACTTGAGCAGGTTCACACGGTGAGTTAGTGCCCGAGCCCTGTCCTGATTCACAAATTAGTACTGCGCCAACCACCACGTGTCTAGGTCAGAACCCACACGCTTTCCGAGAGAATTCACTTTTGTGAGAATACAAGTTCCACCATTCCCCACCCTCCTCCACTCCAATTGCAGTCAAGACGATTCCTGAAGGACATTTTTAAGGAAAAGGTTTGTAGCACCTGTTTGTTTTTTTTCTGTGAATTTCCATGAATATGCATGTTGTCTCCATAGTAACTTTCCGTGATGAAAGCAAAGACTCCTATCTCTCAGGTCTTTCACCCCTGATGAAAGAGCGAAAACTGGTGCTCACACCTTCACGAGGGGCCATTACGGACATCACGGAGCACATGGATTCGTGTTTTATAAACCGACACTGCTTTAACTTGGGGCTCTCCATGGCCCAGCTGGGGCACCTCAGGCCAACAACCAGCCCCCTGCATCTTAGCTTCCTCCTTGCCCACCTGGGGGTAAACGCACGCGCTGTGGGAGTATCAGGAGTCCGAAACTGGGTGAGGCACCGGAAGAGCTTCCTGAGCACAGAACTTGTTGTTGTTGTCCTTGTTGCTAGTGACTCAGAGTTGGTTCTGCCTCCCAGGGGCCCCAGGGTGCACAGAACACCGCACTGCCAGTCCCGTGTCATCTGCACACCTGTTGCTATTTTTGAGGCCATTGCTGCAGCCGCTGGGTCCATCTCTCTCACGGAAGGCTTTTCTGCGTCCCCCTCCCACGCCCCCCACCCCCGCTTTGCCACCCAGGGTGGCCTTCTCCAGAGACCCGCCTCTCCTGATCACACGATCACATGACCCAAGCACGGGAGATGAAGTCTCGCCATCGTCGATCGGAAGGAACATTCTTGGCTGTACTTCTTCCCAGGCAGATCCGTTTCATCTTCTGGAATTCCATGCTAGATTCAGGGTTGTTGTATTTTTTCTGTCAACACTGTAATTCAAAGACATTAATTCCTCTTTGGTCTTCCTTTTTTCATTGTCCAAATTTGGCATGCATATGGAAGTGATTCAGAACACCAGGGGCACCTGGCCCTCCAGGTGTGATACCTTGGCTCCTAAAAATTGTATATCCAGAGTAACATTCCGCATTTCTAAAGTTTCCAGATTGAGTGTCCGTTTTGTGTTCCGGGTTCTTCACGGACATTGTGAGGTGGGCAGGGATGAGCCCTCTGCCTACCTTGTGGGCCAGAGAGCAAGGGTAGCAAACACGCTAAATACCCCCGCTTGCCACGGTCATTGGTCGGGTTCCAGTTTGTGGAGCAGATGAATCAGAGAAGTTTGGGTTTAGGAACAGCTTTGAGCGACAAGAATAGACTTCCGTCCACGTCTTCTTAATAGCAACACTAAGCACGCATTCCAGTCTGCAGAAAGTCTCGTGAACCCTCTCACCTCTTCTTTTCAGACCGAGTATTAAAAAAGCAGAGAGAAATGACTGGTATTGATTGGAAAGACAGGCTGAGGTGAGCCCATTTCCTGCTGGCAACATCTTATTAAGCAGTTCCCAGCGCCCCTCCCCTGCCCAATCCCCCACCAAGCAGTGTCCAGCCAAATGCCATTTCTTCTCTAATCTTCAGACAAGCATTTTAATTAAAATTTACAAAAACCCATCCAGTAGCATGTGCTTCTGACTTTCCTTAACATCGAGAACCAACTACGGAGAGAGAAAAAAATCCCATCAGAGAGAAGACTGGCAAAGACACACCCAACAAAGTTGGGGGCCTGCCGCTGGAGGGCTGGGTCCTGTGCCCTGGGTCTACCTTGGATGCCGTGACGAAGTGTTCCCACTTCTGTCCCATGGACTTGTCCTTAAGGATTTTTTTCACTGTGCTCTTGCTTCCACCTGGGTCCCTGAGGGAGAAACAGCTGAGTAAAGTTTTTTGTTTCCAAAACACTTGGTTTATTACAACAAACTGTTCCTTATCCCCCCCACCCCCCAATTGCTTCCCTTCAAACTTGTGAAGGAGGGAGGTGGACAGTTCTCATGGCTGGACTTGGGGGGTATGTATGGTCTGAGGAGTGAAAGTCAAAGTTAGGAGTGGTCACTGCTGCTGGGTAGGGCTGGGGGAAGTGGTGTGTGTGTGTGTGTGTGTGTGTGTGTGTATACATGCATGTATGTGCATGAGTGTATCCTGGATGTATTTGCATTTTGGACACAGGTCCCCATCTAGATTCTGGGCAGGTTTGCAATGACAATGCAGGTTGACTGAAAAGCTTGTCTGAATCCCTGCCGGCCCTGGCCCCACCCTCAGAGACACTTGTGAGTGACACAGAGGAGGCATTACTGGGGTGGGGTGTGGGTGGGGAGTGGGCGTGGTGATGTGGGACTCAGAATGCAGCTAGCAGGGGTTGGGTTCGGTGAGTGAGCGCAGGACTTTCAGTGCATTCTCACCGGATAACTGCAACAGAAGCTCGTGATGGGGCCATTGCTGCCCAGGTTTACGGAAGGAGAAACAGACCCAGTGGCTCAGTGACTTGGCGGTATGCAGACTGACCGGAAGGAATGGAGCTGAAGCTCCAGGATGCCTCCCCTGGAGGGGCCTCTCCGGCACACCTCCCAGTTCCAATTTCTCTTTTTCCTTAGTTCACCCCCTCCTGAATGAGATCTGCTTTAGCCCCATGAGACCAAGATAATCTCCCTCCCCACTGGTAGGTAGGACACAGAATCCCTGGCAGCTCTGCCAGCGCCAGGCGTCATCCCGTCAGAAATGCAGGGGCCCGAGGGGCTTCCCAGTTCTGAATGGGGGCATTTTGGAAAGGAAGGGGGACCCTGGAACCTGGGGTAGCCTCCTGTTATCAAAGACATGGATATTTCTGCAAGGGAATGGGCTTGGGTTGAACGTAAATGGGATAAATGATAACAAATAGCTTCAGGTTAGGTTTTACAACCAAATCAGTTTGGTTCATGTCAGATGTTGTTGCCAAATAAGTTATAAAACAAACAAGTTTTCAGAGCCTTTTAGATTTTGGGTCTCTATTAATAAGCAGGTAGAGTCCCAGCCACATCCATCCATTTATTTATTTGTTGGCCTTTTCATCTATCATTTCTTGGATCTTTCTATCTTTATAACTTTTATCTCTATTGAGAAACCTATTAATTCATCAATCTGTTCATCTTGTGATCTTGTGTTTTTATCTCTCTGTTGATCAATTTATCAGTCTATTGATCTTTCAATCTTATTTATCTGTCATTCCACTCACTCACCCCCTTGCTCGCTCATCTACCCGTCTGTCCATCCATCTCCATCTTTGTCCCCATTTTCTCTGTAGATGTGATCTTAGATGAGTGAGGTCCTTTCAGCCATTTGGCTGGTTCTTAGCCAGCTGAGATAGGAATGAGAAGATGGACAGGCCAGTTCTGAAGGCGGGGACTCGGACAGAAAGCAGGGGAGGATGTCAGGATCTAGGAGGACTATTGTCATTAGGGCACACCTTAGCTAAGACTGACTTCTTAAGGTGGAGCCTGGGGAGCAACAGCACGGGCAGCCCCTGGGTGGGGAAGGTACAGGCTCCTCTCCGGCAGGACCCTGCTGAACTTGACCAGGTCAAGGCTGAGGGTGTGACACCAAGCTTTCTATAGGATTCCATGTTTGATTACACAAGAAAAAGCCCTCTGAATAATTAACAGTGAAGCTCATTTAACGTTGGCTCTGCCAGCCTCTCCCCGGAGTAATCAAATTAGGGAATATTTAAAATTCAGCCGGAGGGAGAAGGAGCCATACTTCAGTCCTCTAAACAATACTGAAACTCGTGGTGCTTTTGAAGTCTGATTTAATGCTCACCAACTGGAAGCTTTAGCATTTCCGCTCAGGAGCATTTCCTTCAAGCCACGGGGCTTTTTTCCCTTCCTCCCTTTGCTAACACAGCTCCTGCTGAGCCTCCAGCCTTCTTCTTAAAGTTCAAACGCAGCTCCCCTTCCCCTTGTAAAATTAAATCTGGATCCAGCCAAGCCTTCTACATCTTAAATATGCAGGCTCAAGCGGAAGATGGAAGTGGGCTGTTAATGCTGACTTAAATGAGCTAAAAAGGCGCCCCGGTTCCCACAGATCTTAAAAGCCCCGAGCCCTTGCTCCTGCAAAGCCACCAGGAGAGAATGAAGGGGCCTGGTTAGGCAGAGCGGCTCTCTGATGTTTCATGCTCAGCAGCAGGCCAACCAAAAGAGAAGATCAATCGAGGGAGGGAACAAAAGCAGTCAGTGCACAGACTCTGTGCCCCATGTGGAGGTGGTTTGAAGAAGGTGGCATGCGTGCCATCCCCCCCAGGTATACCCATCCTCTCCTGCTCCTTGAAGTCAGGTGTAGCACGGTGACCATCTTTGTTCAGACTTTTGCTGTGGTCAGATGCCTTGGCATTGGCCCCTGACTCATGGTGACCCTCTGACCAGCAGCACAACATGCTGCCTGGTCCTGTGCCAGCCCAGTGATGCACTTGCCAATGGGTACTGTTGTGATATCCGGGCTTTTCACTGGAAATAAGGAAATGAAAGACCCTAACAGAGAGCAGGCTGCCGAAGAAGACCAAGTGAAGCGTTTCAAGGGGCTGTGCAAACACCTGGAGGGAGAAAGCCAAAGGCAAGCACACGCTCAGCCTGTCTCCAGCCGAAAGAATGGAAGAAAACAGGTAAGCCTTGGATGGAAAGATCAAAAGATTAAGGACAAAATACTGAATGATGCAGGCAGCGTCAAAAGGAGATAGAAGATTATTACTGTACCGGAAATAACTGGTCAAAGGCCTACCACTTCAAGAGGTGGCATACGATCAAGAACCAATGATACGGAAGGAAGAAGTTCAAGCAGCAACAAAGGCACTGGTGAAGAACACGGCCCCAGGCGTGGACGCAGTACCTGTGGACATGTTTCAGCGAGCGGATAGACTAGCGCAGTGCTGGAAGCACTCATTCTCCTGTGCCAACAAATTTGGAAGACAGCTACCTGGCTACCGGACAGAAAGAGGTCCATATTTGTGCCTCTTCTACATTAAAGAGGTACAACAGTCCACAGAAATTATCCAACACGATAGTTAATAAAATGTTGCTAAAGAGAACAGAAAAACAGTCATGGCATCCATTGACAGTGAGCTACGAGAAATTCAAGTCAGATTCTGAAGAGGATGTGGAATGTGGGGTGTATTAGTCTGGGTACTTTAGAGAAACAAATCCACAGAAACTCATGTATGAGAGAGTTTTATATACAAGTTAAGTGCACATCAAGAAAACATCCCAACCCAGTGCTGCCCAAGCCCACAAGTCCAACATTAACCTATATGTCCAACACCAATCCACAAAGTCCTCCTCCATCTCACAAAACAGACACAATGATGCCGACTGCAGGAGGAAAGCTGAGTCAGTGTACGTGTAAGCATCTCAGTGCGGGCAGGAGCCTCCACACGGCTGCTCCAGCACCCAGGGCTACATTGGGGTAGGTCCATGCGGCTTCTCAGGGATGTCTTGCAGGAAGTGAGCCTTGCCAGCTGAAGCAGGGAACTGGCTAAGGCAGCTGCACCCTGGTCCGACTGTCAGAAAGCAAGAGACCTAGAAGGGTGAGGCTCTCTGAGCCATTTTTCTCTCTGCCCTTCAATTAACCCCGTATGTGTTTATCGGCCAGGTTGGCACAATAAACTAACTACCTCAAGGGTTTCATGGTTGATGTTAGATGAATTTTAGCTAAAAGCAGAGGATATCAGACAGATATGTGTGTGTGTTATCGACCATACAAAGGCATTTGACAGTGGGGGAATCATAGCAAACTGTGGCTCACCTTACAAAGCTTGGGAATGCCACAATACGTAATTTTGCTCATCTGGAACGTGGAGGCAGACCAAGTGGCAGTTGTATGAGTAGCACAAGGACATCTGGAATCGTTTAAAATCAGGAAAGGTGTGCAATGTGGCAGTATTCTCTCACTCTTCTTATTTTATCTCTATGCTGAGTTGATAATATGAGAAGATGGGCCATGTGAAAAAGACTAAGGCAGCATGATGATCAGCTCCTGAATGACCTACAAGATGCAGATGACAAGGCCTTGCTTGCTGGAAGGGAAGAGGACTTGAAGCACTTAACTGATGACGATCAAGTACTGCAGCCTTCAGTATGAATGATACCTTTCTGTAAAGAAACCCCAAACCTTCCACCCGGACCAACGGACAATATCATGATCCATGGAGAAAGATGGAAGTTGTCGGGGGGCTATTTTCTTGTATCTACAACCAACCACCATGGAAGCGGCAGTCATGAAATCAAACGATGTACTATTGCAGGGGACAAATCTGCGTTGTGAGGATGGCGCAGGCCTGGGCCGTGTTTTGTCCCACCGTCCTTGGCCTTGCTATGTGTTGGGAGTTGACCCAAGGGCGCTTGACCCCAGCAGCCGGGATTGTGGTGAAGATGAGATGAAAGGATGCCTGCTTTCCCAATCAAGGTGTCTCCGTGTGGCGTGGAGGAGGAGCTAATGGGAGGGGACGAGGCCGAGGGCAGGTTCCTGGGGTCGATTTGACTTGAACTTTCCATCCATACTTTCCCTTCATTGTAGCTTTCTTTGGATCTTGTTGGCCAGAAATGACGAGAAGAGGGAGTTGGCAGCCGTCTCTCTTCCTTGTCCTTGCCCTCATTGGACGGGAAGCAAGCAATTTGTTCCTGGTGGCCACTTGATTGAGGGTACTGGTCTCGGTGGCAATCAGCGCAGGTTTCTCAAATACTCCATGTCTTTCCAAACTCCTGTTGGGGCCGAAACTGTGACTTCCCGGCGTGAAAAGTCTGTTGGCAGCATAACCCGTGTGACGGAGCAGCCTTGGAGCCTGTCCTCGCTCATGTGGACCTGGGATCTGTAGATTCCTGCTCCCTCCGTAACATATAACGTGTGTAGAAGTTGCCACAGGATTTTCAGTGCCTGCTTTTTTGGGGATGTAGATCTCTAGACAGTTCTCTTGAGGTGCCTCTAGGGAGGACCCTAACCTCCTGCTTTCCAATTAGCAGTTGAGTGTGTGGACCGTTTGCACCCCTGGGGGACTCTCGTCCACAGCCTTAGGACCCCTCCATTGTCCGAGGCTAAGGGGGAGGAGAGTGCCTTGGTTCCTGAGAGCTCCCTGGATGGGCATCACCTCTTGTCTCCCGAGAAGCAGCTGCCCTGGTCACTGTGCCTTGTTCCTTCACTTCTGCAGGGATGTCCACCTGAGTGCCATGCTGCAGGCATGATGAGAGTGAATCCATGCCAGAGGAAAACCACCTCCTGAGCAAGCCTTTTCCTGATCATCCCATCCCCAAGTCACCCCTCGCCCATCCATGCGACATGACATTTTTGCTCTTCCCTAACCACCCAGTTGCTTGCATGTGTGCGATCTGCCCCATTCTTCTCGAATAGAAGCTCTGGAGCGTAGAACTGTAGCCTGCTACCTGCCCTGCTGTATCCAAAGCAGTGTCTGGAACTACCAAGATTGAGGACATGATTCCTTCTGGAGGGCACCACGGGACAAAACCAAATGACACAATGGTGGCACCCTGGGCTCAGTACAGAAACAAATGAGAACGCCCTTGAAGAAGGATTTGGCAGATACGGATAAATCATGGAAGCACTCCTGAGAAAAGACCAAGAAACAAACAAATCCCGAGGATTTGCTTTTGCCACCTTTGAAAGCCCAGCAGATGCCAAAGATGCAGCCAGAGATAGGGATGGAAATATGCAGATGGAAAAGTCTTCAAGGCCGAACAAGCCACTAACCCAACATTGGAGAGCAGTAGACATGCACTGCCACCATTTCCAAGAAGCTGGGGCCTCCAGATGGGTCTTTGAGGTGGGAGAGGAGAACGTGGAGGAACCAGGGGTCCCCCTTCAAGTGGAGGAGGATATGGCCAATGGTGGTTATTCCATGAATTTCAGCATGAGTTCTTCTGGGGGACCACTTCCGGTAAAAAGAGGTCCTCCCCAACAGCCCCTTCTGGACCAGTGCGCAGCAGCAGCAGCAGCAGCAGCGGGATGGGAGGAAGACTCCCTGTATCCAGTTGGAAGAGATCGTTACGGAGGCTCACCATGGCCTCCCGCAGAGATGCTTATTTGTCCCTGAGAGATGCTGGACAGTCAACTAAAGACAGCTATTGAGGCAGAGGTCACCCCAGTTCTTGTGATACAAGAGATTATGCTTACGTTGAGTATGGCCACTCCAGTTCACGTGATGACTACCCCTCCAGAGGCGTCAGTGATAGAGATGGCTATGGTCCTGATGGGACTATTCAAACCATCCAAGCGGAGGGTCCTCCAGAGACTCCCATGAGAGCTATGGAAACTCACAGAGTGCTCCATCTACACGAACCCCCCCCCCCCATCTTATGATGGAAGCAGTCACTATGATGATTCCAGCAGCCCATGGGACAGACACGGTGGAAGTAGACACAGTTACTCAAGCAGCTCAAGTGATCTCGACCCAAGCGGTCATGATCAGGTTGGCCAACAAGAAAGAGGGCTTCCCCTGTCCTTAGAGAAGGGGGGTCTCCCCCTCCATGTGATTCCTCTAGCACAGGGGTGCTCCACCTTCCTCACGCTGTAACCCTTCCATACAGCTCCTCATGTGGTAGGGACCCCCCAACCATAAAATGATTTTCGTGGCTACTTCATCACTGTCATTTTGCTACTGTGATGAATCAGACTACCCTGTGAAAGGGTTGTTCAATTCCCCCAAAGGGGTCGTGACCCCAGGTTGAGAACCGTAGCCAAGCCGTGGAGCACCAAGAGGTGGTGGCCATAGAGGAAATCAGTCTGATCGAGGGGAAGACCGAAGCAGATACTAAAACAAACAAAACTCCGGACCCACATCCCTGTTGAAAGAAACAAATAAAACTGAGGGAAGCATTCTGTCATAACTGCCCAAGGACTATTAGGGACAAACTGTGTTACTTTAAAAAATACTTCTCCCGTCTTTAAGTTCTCCTCCATAATTTTTATGTTCTTGGGAGAGTAAAACCTGTTTAATTTTATGACACTGCTTTCAATCAGCGCATGGTGAATGTGCAAGCCTTGACTTGTGTACTAGTGTTGTAATGCCCTTAAGTGCCCCTGAAGGCCGCTTCCTCTCCGATTCTTCCCAGTCAATGAGGCACAGAATACTGAGATCCTGCACAAACACCCAGCCATCTAACATGGAGCGATGACTCATTCTGCCTGTATAATTGAGCTAGATCGTAGAAGGGTGGGCGGTTTTGCTGCTACTCTAAGATCTCAGGGCGTCTTTAAACTGATATCTCAGGATGCTCTGGGGTAAAGATCTTGAGACTGATGCTTACTTAAGGAAAGTGCTAGTCAGGCAGTACACCCCAAACAAAAAGGATAGGTAATGCCGGTCACAGGTTGCCTTTCTAACCTTTCCTTGAGAATCTGCAAGACCCTACCCTGCCACCCTCCCCCACTAAGACCATTCAGCCGTGTGTGTTAAACCATTACAGAATCCTAAATTAAAAGTTTGATGTGGGGACGGGTGGAAGGAGGGTAAAAAGAGGAGTTGACACCAAGGGCTCAAATAGAAAGTAAATGTTTAGAAAATGATGGGAACATATGTACAAATATGCTTGATATAATTGATGTATGGATTATCGTAAGAGCCCATAAAATGATCTTTAAAAAAAAAAAGTTTGGCCAAAACCAATCATGAAGCTGCAATTAAAAAAAAAAAACCACCCCAAATCTGTGTCCTGGGTGCTATTTTGAATGATACCCTGTCGTGTCAAAGGAGTGAAAATCTGGGAGAGACAGAAGGTGGTTAAAAGCATCTGTAGCTCATCTGCTGAGAAACCCCACAGTCTCACGGACACGGGGTGCGGGGTGGGGATCTGGGGGAGGGAGTAGTGGGGAGGTTCCCTCAGCACATCAGTGTGGGTTTTGTTTCTGTCAAAGGAAATGATGGATGTATAGATCATATGGCGTCGCGTTAAGTAGTCGTCCCATTTGTATTCTGGCCCCAGGAGGGCTCCAGATTGTTCTCTGAATCAACTGAAGACTTGGGGTTCCGCTAGGAGCAGAGGAAACACTCACTTACCGATGAAGCACAGCCACTCCGTAGCGAGGCTTGCAAGCTTCAAGCGCCGACCTGCCCTTTACTCGCTGTGCAACTTTGAGCAAGTTACCTAAGACACCACGCGCCTCAGTTTGCACACCTGTAAATCCAAATGAGGCTTCCTGGAGGTCATCTACTCAGAACGAGGCCTCAAATGCCTGCTGGCATTGTTGTTATACCGTAGCTGGATTGAGGTGCCTGTGTCGTGTTGGAAACATGCAAGTGTGGTCGCCTTCAGCCGTATGAGGGGATGGCAACCTGTTTGTGGGAAAACGGTGTTGTTGTCAGTGCTGTCCAGTCTCTTCTGCCTCGTAGTCACAACCAAAGGAAGCACGGCCTGCTCCTGGGCCATCCTTGGCACTGTTATGCTTGAGCCCCGTGCTGTAACCATCGTGCCCTTGCGTGTCCTCAGGAGTCTTCCTCTGTTTCACGGCCTCTCGGCTTTACCAAGAATTCCGTTCTTTTCAGGGCCTGGTCTCGCTCGACAGCATATCCAAAGTATACGTGAGAGGAAGTCTCGCCATCCTCACTTCCAAGACGCCTTCTGGCTGTCCTTCTTTGGAGACAGATCTGTTTGTCCAAAGGACGTTACACAGCCTTCGGCAGCAGTACGACTCAAACGCACCGTTCCTCTTCAGTCTCCCGTATTCGGTGTCTGCCTTTCACGGGCATAGAAAGTCACTGGCAATACCATGGCTTGGGTCCGCCACACCTCAGTCATCCAAAGTAACATCCTTGCTTTTCAGCACTTTGAAGAGGTCAATCATGAAATCAAACGGCGTGTATTTTATGGGGTAAATCTGCTGCACATACAGCATTCTATTCTGAAATTCCATTTAGGCATGAACTCTTTGAAACACCCTTGCATGTTGATTTGTACAGGGGAGGTTGGTTGGTTTTGTGGTGCCTGGATGGCCCCACCTTAAATGTCTGGACTCTCTGAATAAGTCAAGGTTCTACTTACTGTTCCTCCAATTAAGGAGGCGGTGGTGTCAGGAGTTAAGTATTGGGCTGCCAACAGCAAGGCTGGTGGTTCCAATCCATCAACTGCTCCGCAGGAGACAGATGAGGCAGTCCGCTTCCATAAAGATTCACAGGCTCAGAAACCCAAAGGCTGTGGTGGGGCCTGGGAAGCTATTCACTTCTGTCCCACAGGGTTGCTGTGAGTTGGAATTCCTCCACAGCAGTGGGCTCTTAAGGAAGTACACTGGGCTTGTGTGTCAGTCTGGGTAGACTAGAGAAACAAATTCATAGACACTCATATGTGTATAGGAAAGAGTTTTATATACAAGAGCAATTACATACTGAGAAAACATCCCAGCCCAGTCCAGATCAAGTCCATACGTCTGATATTAGCCCGTATGTCTGATACCAATCTATAAAGTCTTCTTCAGACTCATGAAACACATGCAATGATGCTGAATGCAGGAAGATCACAGGCCAGTGGGTTGGAAGTCTTGTGGATCCAGTGGCGGTGTGAGCATCTCAGCACTGACAGGGATCTCCATGTGGCTCCTCCATCTCAAGGCACTAGTGAAGTTTCATGTGTCTTGTCAGCTGCAGTGTCTCCCAGGGAGTGAGCATGTGTCCGCCTCCAGCAAGCTATTTATCTCCTCAGTGACTCCAGATGAGGTCCTCAAGCTGGGACCTGATTGACAGGCTAAACTCCATCCATTCACTCGTAAGTCTCAAATCAACAATAGATTATGTAACTATCACCACTTGGCTTTGGAGCAGTGGGAGAGTAGAGGTCAGGAGAGCCACTGGAGGGCCGGGGTCACAAATGACCTCCCTTGTGCAGGTTCCCACCCGTATGACAAGCATTTACTGAGCTGCTCAGGAGACAGGGTTGGGAACAAGTCAGGCAAGATTCCCGTTCTCTGTTCCTCCCTCCCCGGTCAGGACAGACGGATCACAGAGAAGTGAACTTCTCTTACTGACTTAATCCATTGACGATTTTGATCACGTCTTCAGTCAGTGTTTGCCGAGTCTCTATGAGGCACTGGAGAGCCTACCATGAACAAGACGGCCATGGTTTCTGCTGGCCACGGTCCAGTGAGGGGCACAGGTGGGTGGGCGGGGTAGGGGGAAGCTGGTGGCAAACAATAAGCTGATCACTTCAAACATGCAATAATAATAGAATTCCATGCAGTAGATACAGAAGAATAGAATAATATAGCAAATACAGTACGTTGCATCGATTTCCACTTGTCGTGACCCTGTAGGACAGAGCAGAGCTACCCTTCAGGGTTTCCAAGCCAGTGAACCCATGAGAAGCAGACTACTACTCCCTTCTCTCTCTGAAGGGCTGGTACGTTTGAACCGAACCTTGAACCTTTCAATGAATACCTGAGTACTCACCTCCTGCACCATCAGCACCGCGGATGAGCATCCAATGTAAGGTGCGGTCATCTCATCTGGTGTCAATTTAAGGATGAAGAGTGTAGGGGTGGAGTCTAGGCTGTCAGTCTGGAGATAGCCAATGAGACTTCTGTGTGGGCATGGTCTCAGAATTCTGGGAAATCTGGTACTTCCTTCATGGAGGTGAGAGACACTCTCGCTCTCACTTCACTTCCTTGAAGACTCTCTCCTGACAAGGCTGACTTTCCTGGGAGACATTGCTGACAAGACACATGGACACAACCAGACCTCTGAAGCTGGAGAAGCCACAGAGAGACCCCTGCCAGTGCTGAGATGCTTACAATGCCACTGGACCCAAAGACTTTCTACCCACTGGCTTGTGATCATCCTGGTTTCAGCGTTATTGCATGTGTTTCGTGAGTCTGAAGAGGACTTTCTAGATCAGTATGGGACATATGGGCTAATATCAGACTTAAGGCCTTGGACTGGACTGGGTTGGAATGTTTTCTTAATGTACAATTACCCTTTATATAAAACTCTCTTATATACATATGCATGCTTATGAAATTGTTTCTCTAGTCTCCGCAGACTGACACATAAGGTAACATGCAGGAGGTCTGGTGGCATGGTGGGGTAAGCATTTGGGCCTCTAATAGAAATCTTGGCGGCTGGAACCGAGCAGCTGTTTCACAGGAGAAAGACAAAACCGTCTGTTTCTGCCAAGTGGAGAGCCTCGGAAACCCCCCTCCCAGGCAGTTCCCGCCATCCTGCACCATAGCACTGGGTGGGTGCTCGGCAACACCTGGTGGTCTCTGCTTCTCTGGAAAGGTCTGCTCAGTTCTACGTAGTCCTCATTGGTCCTGAGAAAGTTACTTTTTACTGAGAAGACTAAACGGCCCCGAACCCTTTACCTGCTTCTAAGATTCCAAGAGTCTTGACAGCCCCGAGAATTTCATCACATACTTGGCAGCTCATGCTGACCTGGACTGGTGAGGGAGTCTATGTAGGACTTTTTCCCCCCCTTTTGTGTGTGCTTAGCGTGAACGCTCACCCCCTTTTCTGCAGAAATTAATGACAGGCGGCCGCCTCCACCCCCTGTGGTATGTTACCCTCTGGCAGACACCCAATCTTTCCATATTTCCTTTCTACAACGTGAAAGAATCCGAGTCGGAAACACAGCTGGTACCGGGGTTTGTGAAAAGACCCGTGAGTCTTTGTGTGTACACAAGCGTTTTTGTCTTTGCCTGCACACAAGTGCGGGTCTCACGGGGGAAGGGTAATTAGCACATTCATTAACGTTGGCTCAGTGTCTACCTCGGCTGTGGACCCAGTCATCTTGTCAATTGTAATAAGCACTCCTGTTGGCAGCAGAATTAATGAGGCTGCGGGGAAGTGGCCGTGTCTTTGAACTATGGTGAAACTAGGAAGACTTTTTTTTTAAACAAAGCAGACTTAGGTGCAGCCTGGGGTGACCTCCTAAAAGCTGTCATGTGTCCACTCACCGCCCCCCTCCCTGCCTTGCTCAAATCTCTCCAAGTACAGGGGTCTTTCTGCAAGTAACGAAGGTCATTTTCTGCTTGTAGCTGACTGACTAAGCTATCAGCTATTGAAATGCGCTATCTGTAAGGAGCTCATGCTAAGCTATTGAGCCAACCCCGTATCCTTGCTATAAAGTCCCCGAGGGGAGGGATCAAGTCTGCTGCCATGGCTGTGGCTGATAGAAGTATAGGAGGGATGTTTCCTTTAGGAAAATACCTGGGGCGGTGTCATGGATTGAGGTGTATCCCCCTCGCCCCCGAATATGTCGACTTGGTGGGGCCATAATTCTCATTGCTTTGGCTGCTATGTAATGATGAGTAATTGGACTCTGCTGTCATGATGTCATCAGCCCCCTGTGGTGTGCGCTGATAGATCAGTCCGTTCTCAGGGTGGGAGGCAATGCTACACCCTGATCCCATGTCAGGAGAGTGTCCTTGCTCTGCCTGTTATTTGATGAGGTGAGGGAGAGCCCAACTACCACCAAGAGAAAAAGCCAGGAGTCCCTGTGCTGAGACCCGCTGGGAGCCCAGAGAAGGGTGATGTCAAGACATGTGAGCTCTGGAAGGAACACCAGGGCCGCCGATGTGGAAAGGAGACAGGGGCCTCTTTCCCATGAGTGCTAACCCAGAGAGAAAGCCGGCCCCAGAGCTGACAGCTGAAATTGGACTTTTAGCCTCTAGAGTTGTGAGAGATTAAGCCTCTGTTCTGAAAGCCACCCACCTGGGTGTGGGGACCCGGGGTTCCCATCTCAGCGTGCTTCACTCATGAGACGCACTCACTCCGGGAGCCGGGGATTGGTTATTTTGCTCTTGGGATTCTTTCCAGGCCTGTTTGTCTTTGCAGCCAGATTTTGATTGACCTTGGGTGCTTTTTCTCCGTTTGTATATTTCTCCATTACCCTAGTAAGCACCTGTCTCAATTGTTGTTAAAATTCTGCTCAGAAGTGGGCTTTTTCCTCCCCTCTCAAGGGTAGCGATAACCAGAGTTAATTGCTCTTTAAAACAGAAAACTTTCTCTTTATTAGGCATCATTCAGGGGACACTCATTGCATTCCCGGACATTGGGTTAAATGCCAACTATATGCTATTTTGCTCAGTCCTTGTGATAAATCCTGAGGCAGGAAGCTATCTGAGAGAGGCCAGAGATGCTAAGTCACTTGCCTAAGGTCACACAGCGGGAATGCCAGATCCATCCAGAGCCGTCTAATGCCGACTCCCTTTAATCCTTCTGGCTTTAAAACGTGCAGTTGAAGATTTTGGAAGACTGGTACCAAGCCATAAGGTGAACCGTAAATAGAGATTACAGATTTAAGAGAAAACATCCCTCTACCCTCCTTGCTAGCCCAAGAGATGTTTTCCATGCCTTCAGGAACGTAACCACCCCCCATCCACAAAACCAGAAACCCATAAACAGTGTTTAAAGAAATGAACACTGAGCCATGTTGTGCTGGCGTCTGCTCGTACTGACTCCTAAAGACTGATGTTGGACATCTCTTCGCAGCCCTGAATTCACTGACATTGGGTTTGTAGCTCGCAGTCGGCCGTAGTTAGAAGTATCTACACCATGGAATCTTGCATTGCTACAAATCAGGGCCTTTTCTCCCAGGGGAGCGGGCTATTAAACATTGATCAGCACCCTACGGCCACTGAGGTAATAGCTAACTAGGAGAAAACCAAACCACAGCAGACCCTCTGTCTTTAAGCGAGAATCATTCCTGGGCTGCATTTGCCCCCATCGCTGAATCCCCTGCC
The DNA here is from genome assembly GCF_050624435.1 of Tenrec ecaudatus. Taxonomy (NCBI): domain Eukaryota; kingdom Metazoa; phylum Chordata; class Mammalia; order Afrosoricida; family Tenrecidae; genus Tenrec; species Tenrec ecaudatus. The sequence goes on from NC_134545.1 coordinate 9,921,238, forward strand.
TTCTGCATCCTCACGACCCTGGTGGCTGGCATTTTGCCCTTACAAGTCTTGGCAAGCCCCCGCTGTTCTCAGTGTGGCCACTGCTGTTGTTCATTGTTGGTTACATTCTTGGCACCGCTGTAAGACCCACCAAAGGCAGAAACAGTGGCTCCTCTTCTTTCTTCCATCTGAACTCTACCTGAGCTGCTGCTTCCTGCAGCTTGGGAGAGCTTCCTGCAGCTCGGGTCGGAGGCAAACTGTTGCTGCTTGTGGCTTGTTCAAGAGATGAAAGGCTATTAGAAGCCCACTGGCTCAGGGGCCTTTTTTTCTTAGAATCTAAGCAATCGACTGTGAAAAAAATTGGTTGTTGCTTTGACCCAGCAATTCCATTTCTCAGAATCCAGCTAACAGAAATATTTTCAACTGGGCATAAAATAGATGGACAAGGACATTCCGTGCAGCCCTGCCAGAAATGGTAACACACTTGAGAATGACCTTCCAGTCTGTCAGTGGAGAATTGGCCGTCTAAATTATGGTCTGTCCATACCAGAGCTTATTTAGCAGCTGCTAAGAGCATATGGGATCTTTTTGTGTGTGGCACTGTCGAAGGAAAAGGACAATCCACAGGGCCTTGCCCAGAGTGTAATCCAATTCACGTACACCAAAAAAGTGTGTACAAATACTTACGAGGGAGAGCGTCAGAAAGATCTGAAAACCAGCTGCTTTTGGGTGTCCGAGGGAAACCGTGTTTCAGAATTCCTTCTCCCAGTCTTTCTCCCGGCATGCCTCTGGGTGCCTGCCCCTCAGCCTTTGGGGTAATAGTGGGAGGAGTTAGCTCTCCCTCCAACCCAGGGCCCCCCTGCGGAAGGACACGGGCCTTGAAAGTGGCTCTCCCCTGCATGCGTGGAAGAAAGGCCTGGAGGTCTACTTCCGAAAAATCAGTATGAATTTTTGAGTAGATTATAGTTGCTCAGTCTGTTTTCTTAACATAGTGTGGGTGACATGTTTTACGGTTGTGGCTTTAAAACAGAAAGGCTTTTTGGGACCTAGCTAGGTCATGGCAGGGATGTGGGACAGAAACAAGTTGGAGGGGGCTGCAGACCTCCCGGCTACCACAACCTGCTGCTTAAAAAAAAAAAATCATTTCACTGGGGGCTCTTACAGCTCTGCTAGCATTCCATGCATCAATTATATCCAACACATTTGTACATAGGTTGTCACCATCATTTTCTAAACATTTACTTTCTATTTGAGCCCTTGGCATCAGCGCCTCTTTTTGCCCTCCCTCCCTCCCTCCCTCCCTCGTGACCCCTTGATAAATTATAAATTATTATTGTTTTCATATCTTAGACCGATCACTGTCTCCCTTCACCCACGTTTCTGTTGTTCATCCTCCCTGGGGGGTGGATTTTGCATCAATCATTGCGATCAATTCCCCCTTCCTCCCCTGCTCCCCAAGACCTCCTGGTATTGCTACTCCTATTTCTGTTCCCGAGTGGTTTATCTGACCTGGATTCCGTGTGTCGTGAGCTCTTATCTGTACCTGTGTACATGCTCCGGTCTAGCCAGAACTGAAAGGCAGGGCTAGGGTCATGATAGTGGAAGGTGAGGAAGCCTCTGAGAACCAGAGGAATATTGTGTGTTTCAGCGGTGCTATACTGCGCCTCGTTGACTCATCCCTTCCCTGTGACCCTTCTGTGAGGGGACATCCTATTGTCTACAGATGGGTGTTGGGTCTCTGCTCCAACCCCCTGCATTCTCAACAATATGTGTTTTTGTTTTGTTTTGTTCCGGGTCTTCTGGTGTCTGTTACCTGATCATGTTGACACCTCATGATCACACAGGCTGGTGTGCTGCTTCCATGTGGGCTTGTTGCTTCTCCACTAACTGGTCACTTGTTTAACTTCAAGCCTTTAAGACCCCAGAAGCTATATCTTTTGATAGCTGGACACCGTCAGCTTTCTTCGCCGTAGATGCTTATGCACCCATTTTATCTGTGGCAATAGTGTCGGGAGGGTGAGCATCACAGAATGCCAGGCTGTTTGGACAAAGTGTTCTTGCATTGAGGGAGGGCTTGAGCCCAAAGAGGCCCAAAGTCCATCAACTTCCTCAGTGTATTGCCATATAAATATATGTACCCAGACCAATACCTCTCTTTCTATGAATTCAATAAGTGCACACTGTGTTTATACTTTTATCCTAGATCTTTCCTGTTTCCTTTTACCTTCCTCCTGCCCCACCATCACGATTGCCCTTCTTCTGCCTCTTAGGAATTCCTCTCAGCTAGATTGCTGTTGTGCTAACAGCACCAGGGTCTCTACGTCCCCCCTGCTGTTTAATTCCCTAGTTATTCCCCTGTCTATGGTGTTGTTTGCTCACTGCTCCTCTCCCCCTTCTCTCTCCTCCCCATCGCTTTTTCCTCAGGCTTGCTTCCCATGTCCATCTCTTAACTTCCTGATCTGACAACAGGAGCACCAGGGGGTGAGTCTACCTGGACGCCATCCTGACTCCTCCTCCCCCAACCTCCCACTTGATACAGAAGTTCTGTGTCTAAAAATCAGTATTACTGGGATCCTCCCCTTTTTTTTAAAAAAAGGATTTATACTGCTGAAAACGACACGAGACACAAGCGGGTTGTGAACCAGGACATCCAGGTGCATGACAGTGTTCCATTCACCACGATGGGAAGCACTGGGGAGCCAATGGTGTCGCTGCTCTGCGGGCAGAGGCATGATGGTGGTTTCTGTGCTGGTTGCTTTTGAAGTTAGTGTATCTGGGGCCAGGGGTGAATCAAGGGGGTGTTGGAGGATGGGGGGTAACTGTGAACAGGAGGGGAGGAGGGAGGCAAGCAGGCAGTTTACTGAAGTCCCCTGGGAGAGGGTGCCCATCTCTCTGTGCACTGGGCCTGACCGCAGGAAGTTCGTATCTAGGACTGGGACCTCTTCTATTTAGAACCGCCTGGGTTCTCACGGAGTGAGCCCACTTCTCCACGTGGGGCACGCCACTGCTTCCTCCTTCTTTTGCATCTAGTCTTATTTCCCGTGTGTCTAGAGCAGGCATCCTCACACTCTGGCCCGCGGGCCACTCGCAGCCCACCAAAAACATTTATCTGGCCTGCCAGGCATTTTTTGCCCCATTTTTTTACTTCAAAATAAGATATGTGCATTGTGCATAGAAATTTGTTCAGAGTTCGTTTTTTAAAATATAGTCAGGCCCTCCGACAGGCCTGAGGAACAGTGAACTGGCCCCCTGTTTAAAAAGTTTGAGGACCCCTGGTCTACAGTCTGTGCATGCCGGTCCCGCATGCCTGGGCATTCCTGCCCCAGTGGCTTGGGGCTTTTGCTGGGCTCCTTCCCTCTAGTGGGGACACAGCAAACCTTTTTTTCGGCCCACAGCACACATTCTAGAGCAGCGGTTCTCAACCTGCGGGTCGCAACCCCTTTGGGGGTCAAATGACTCTTTCACAGGAGTTACCCGGTTCATCACAGTAGCAAAATGACAGTGATGAAGTAGCAATGAAAATACTGTTATGGTTGGGGGTCACCCCCACATTAGGAACTGTATGAAAGGGTGGCGGCATGAGGAAGGTGGAGAAGCGCTGCCCTGGAGCCTCCGCCCAAGCAAACGCAGCCCCTTCAGAGACTGCTGGGTGCTTCTTTGGGTCCAAGTAGAAAAGACTTGGAACAGAAACAGCCAGCAGCCATTGGGCGACTCTGTGTCCCTGTCGGAGCAGAACTGTGCCCCTGGGGATTTCCATTGCCCAGGGCTGAAGTCTTACTGGAGCAGAGGCATCCGTGGATGGGGCTTGAACCTCCAAACTTTTAAGAGTCAAGCATGCCAGCCATTTAGACTCCTCTGGGTTTCCAGTAGAGAGAGTCACCATGATATATACTTTTAAACATGAACAAACACATCTCGTAGAAATGGGGGTGGGGGTGGGGGCGAGGTGGGGGGGCAGGTAAGCAAACAAAACCCAGACAACGGAATGGTACAGGGCACAAGGAGAGGGAGGCAGAAGAGGAAAAAGAAGAGGAGCCAACAAAAACCAGCTTCAGGAGACCATGGAAAAGAGAATTAGAGCTCCCGGTTTGGGTCGAACGGACGCAGCCTTAAACACACACCACCTGGCCGATGTGCAGTTGCTGATGTCCACCCCCTTCCGGGGGGAACATACTATTGGTGGCTGACTTGACGCTACCAACTGGGGTGTCACGGCATACAAAGCTAGAAGAGATCTCTCACCAACCTGGAGGAGCTGGCGCCCCACACGGCCTTGTCAGGATCCCCCCGTGAGCCCAGCAAGAGCTCCTCAACCCACGCACAACACAGCCCACTGCCGCAGGAGGGAAGGAAGGGTGGGACCAAGGCGTACTTGAGATTCCAGCAGGTGATCACGGGCTTCATGGTGTGGTGGGTGTGGTCGATGGTCAGGGCCTCCAGCAGCCAGTGGAGGGCACAGAGCTGGCGGAAGAGCGGCTCCCTGCAGACACAGAGAGGGACCTGTGAGGAGGAAGCAGCAGAACAGCAGCCGTTGATGTGGACAGTTGTTGCCGGTGCACTGGCCCCCGCTTGAGAGAGCTGCCAAGACACGTACCTGGACGCATTAGACCTTCACAGTGGCCCTGGGAGGCATTCAGGAGTCCCATTTCGCAGAGGAGGACTCTGAGGCTTGGACACAGTCAGGCCGGTTGGTGGCCAAGTCATGATGGGAAAGGAGAGGAGGCTAATCTTTGAGTCTGTGTGTGTGTTGGGGGAAAGGTCCAAGAAGGGGCCCTCCGCTGGGCGTTTTGAGCTCAGGCAAATTAGAAGGAAATTAATACCGTAGCTGGCATGTGGAGGGAGGGGGTTCCCTGGTTAAGGAGAGCAGGTGGGCAAGCTCCGGGCTGCTCGCCCAGTGGGCTGCAGTTTGAACACGCTCCTCAGGAGAAAGCAGAAACTCTTTTGGGTAAAGATTTCTGCAAAACCCTCCTCTGCCCTGTGGGTCGCTGAGTCAGAATCGACTCGGTGGCCGTGGGGTTCGTTTGTACAAATACACACAACTATAGCGCATTCCCAAAGTCTGGGGACACCGGGGAATCGAGTGCACTTAAGAGTATTATTCGCCTCGGCAGTTGGACAGGGTGTATGAAAGTTGTATGTCCTCCACCCGAAAAAAACGCAGCAGGACCATGCAGAAAAGCGTAATGCGCACATTACTCGAAGCATAGTTGAATGAGAACTCTGACCTCTGCTTTCCAACGTGCTGCACCTGACTCAGCTCCTGCAACCAGCCAGGCGTCAACCAGGAGACTTTACACATATGATCCCGTTCTTCCAGAGCTGGCTGCACAGTATTGCCTGCTAACTGGGGCTCAGAGAGGGCTAGTTGCTCATCGGAGGCCACACAGCTTGTTGATGACAGAGATAGGATCTGAATAGGTGGCATTTAGTCCTCAGGACAGCCCTCCCTATGGAGGGTGTCATTCCCCCTCCTCTGTACAGAGGAGGGAACAGAGGCTCGGAGTTGCAGTGCATTCACTGTCCCTGGTCACACTGCTAGGTGATGAACAAGGATCGAACCTGCGTCTGTTTAACCTCAGGGTTCGCCTACTGTCTTGTGGCCCTATGCTCAAAGTGAAGCCAACTCAGAGTGAGTGGGGCAGGGGGAGGGGTGTCACCCTTCGAGGGAGGTCAGCAGAGGGTTAACTTTTTCTGGAGAAGCCCTGCTCCTCACCCTAGTGGTTTCTCCCTTACACTAATGGTTGGCTACATCCATTAGAAGCCTGTGTAATTGCTCTTCTCTGCAGCTGCCTTCTGTCCCATCAGAAGTCCCCCGGGCTCCTGGGCCGATGCTCACACGGACAGGAAGGAATCCACCCTCCCCATTTCCAGGAAGACACTCCCTCACAAGCACATCCACCCCGGGAGCTAATCAGATACGCCTCTCTCGGTCTCCCTGCTTAGAGGCATCGTTGTTTTCACTTGTTGCGCCTGTCCTGGGGTGGCCATGTCTGTCAGGTCTTAGGAAAGCTAGAAGCCAGCGACCAACTCTCTATTGTCTGTGGACCCCCCTTCTTCCCACCTGCCTCCCTCGCCTCCCCTTTCTTCTCCTGTCCTCTCAGGTCTTCCGTTTACGTACCTCTCTCGCTGCTGAACCTGCTAGCTACAGAGCCCATGCCACAGGTTACTCTGTTTCCCCCAGCACAGGATCAATACCTTTCTGGAGACTCAAAGCAAGAAGACAGGAAGGAATTGATTGGGGTTTGATGTTTCCCTGAGATTATCATATGGGCACTCGCCTCATATGCAGAACCGCTGGGATAATGAAAAATACTCACACTAACAACAACAAGAGACTGAGCACTTCCCAGAGAGCACTTATCTTATGCCAGGTAGGATTCGATGGAGCAGTGGGGGAAGTGGCAGGACTGCTGGCCTCAAGGTCATTGGTTCAAAACCCACCAGGAGAAAGATGAGGCTGTCTGTTCCTGTTGGCAGTTTTGGAAACCTTGTATAGTGGTTGCTAAGAGCTGAAGTGGACTGGACGGCAGTGGGTGTGTGTCTTTGTTGGTAACATGTTGAAAGATGTAGGGAGCAGCAGAAGAAGGTTGAAGGGACTTACAGCGAGATAGAGGAGTAGGTTGACAGACTGCCTGGACCCGCTACAGTAAAGACACTAGAGCCCAGAGGAAGCAGAGAGGGATGGATAATCTTTTTGACCCTGGGTTTCACAGGAAAGGATTGAAGATTGAAGGGAAACTGAACAAAAATGATGAGTGGGACAATATAATTGAGCTTTGGAGCTGGCTTGATACAGCACGGCCGTTTTGACCTTTGCAAGCGGCTTTCCATTGAGACAAGAGCCTAGAGTTGGTACCACACACTCAGCATGGCACACATACCTCCAGCAGTGCCTGGTGACCAGACAGGCAGGGTGGTCCCCCTGTTTCTCCAACTTTTGAGCGTGGCAGGTACCCACCCTCAAGGTAGAGCAGGCTGTTTCATACTTTGGGAGAAAATCATAATAAATTGCAGGGTGAAATACACAAAAAAGGTAATAAGCCCCCCATCAAAATGGAAAAGAGGAGAAATCATTTACGGACTCCACAGACACCAAGACAACCGCAACTTAGGAAATGACGGGCACACCCACGGGCACAATGAACGCAGCACCGGAGCTGATGCAGCACAGGGTTCCCGGCACCACCACAGCAACGCGACAGCAACAGATGCACTTCTGCGGATAACGACAACGATGCAAATCCATTCAGCGCTCCAGTCAGCGGAGAGAACGGACGGGAAGCAGGATCCACCGACCTGCCATCTACCAGAGACTCACCTTAGACACAAAGGCAACATTAGTCTAAAAGCCAAAGCACAGAAGAATGCTATGCTCATGGCAATCAATATAAGGAGCGGCGATGTATTATTTTTTGATAATACAGATTTCAAGACAAAAAGCAGCATAAGAGACAAAGACATTATGTAACTCTTAAGGGTCAGTTGAACAAAAGGACATAGCCATGATAAATATATGTCAATAAAAGGGCCTCAGAATACAAAATTTCAACTCTTAACAGAAAGAAAGAAGAAAGACAAAACTTCAATAATAGTAGATTTTAATACACCACTTTTGGTGGGCAGAACAGTTAGAAATAAAAAAATAAAGACACAAGACAGCACAAGCAGCCAACTTGACTCCATAGCCACATACACCAAGCACTGCGACACCCACGGTACCACAGACAGGCTTTCCATTACATAAGGAACATTCTCCAGATTAGACCAGGTCTCGGGCCGCAACGCAAGCATGAATAAATTGAACATTGAAATACTCTGAGACCTAGTCTTAAATCCAAGTGCGATGCACTTAGAAATACCAGCAAGACCAAGGGAAAAATTAAAACCTGGAAGCAAACTAGTGCATTGTTGTATTCTCTTGGTAACACAATACGACGGATGTCTTGAATCCAGTGGAAACGAAACCACAACACACCACAACCTGCGGGACAAACAAAAGCAGCGCCGTGAGGGCAATTTATAGCCATAAATGTACATGTCGGAAAAGGACCAAAAGCAACCCCTTCACCGCAAATTTCTTATTAGAAAGAGAGCAGCCAGATAAACCTACAGTCACCAGAAGGGAAGACATGCCGAGGGCTAAAGCGTAAATAAGTGAAGCAGACGTCACAAAGAAGGTAAGAATGCTACCAGAAGCCCATTCTTCAAAAGGACTAGAAAAATCGACAAGCCACTAGCGAAGCTAACAAAGGGAATGAAGGACAGGATGCAAACAACAGCAATAGGAATGAAACCTGCGACAGTACAACAGAGCTGACGGAAATGAAAAGGATAGTGGAATCCCAGGAAGGACCATACTCCAACATATTTGAAAACTCAGGGGGGGAAAAAGAACACATTTCTAGCAACACACTAACAGACAGGAGTAGACAACAGGAGCAGACAGAAACTAAAGAAGAAATTTGTCTGGTCATTTAGAAACTCTAAAGCAACAACAGAGAAAGTCTGGCCTTTCATAACTCACGGGCAAGTTCTATCCCAAACTCAGGAGACAATGTTCTACATCTGGAGTCGAATGACTGGGGTCTTCAGAGCCTGTGGTAGCCATCTGATGTGCACTGTGGGTCTTTCCCCGTTTGGGATGAAGAAGAAACAGTAACCACGGTGACAAGAAGAGTGCCGGCTCCTCTGTGAAATGATTATTTCAAGGTATAAAGTCACGAACTACATTGCAGCCTCTGATCTGCCTGTTGGGTGACCTCTGGCAACTCCTGCTCCTTGCCTGGGCTTCAGGTTCCTCCCATGTTGCTCTCCTTGCCTGGCCTGCAGGTTCCTCCCATGGTGCTCGAGGAAAAGGTGGGCAAGGTCCTCTCTAGTCACATCAGAGGCTGATTCAGGCCTCGGTGTCTTTAGTTGTGACTCTGCTGTTCAGCTCAGCAGAGGCAAGGGTGGGGCACAAGAACAGGCTTTGGCTCAAGTGTGCCCCCGGTGAGTAGGGCTGACTGAGTTAGGCTGGCCATGATCAACCAGGGACACTGCTTTTGTCAGCTCTTGTCAAGCTCACTCCCAACTCATCATAACTGATTCCAGGCACAGTGGGATCCGACCGTTGGAATCCGTCACGTTTTCATTGGTTGACTGGTGGAAGTAAATCCACCAGGCCTTTCTTCCTCTCCTGTCTTAGTCTGGGGGCCCTACTGAAAACTGCTTGACTTCATAGCAACATGCAAGCCTCCATTGAGAGCCATGAGGGGCAGTGACCAGAAATCAACCGTGGAAGATTTGAATCCTACCACCCCTGTCTCCATGATAAATTTTTTCAGATGATAAATCTTTATGGGAGCAGACAACCCGCTCTTCCTCCCAAGGAGCAGCTGGTGGGTTTGAACTGCCAGCCCTGTCATTCATTGCCCAATGCCTAGCCCACAGTGCCACTAGAACGCCTTCTGCACACAATTAAAAAACTTACTACTAGCGACTCTCTTGAATGGAGCAGAACTGCCCCTGTGGGTTTCTGAGATTCTTCAGGAGATTAGAGAGCCTCATCTTTCCCCCGAGGAATGGCTGGTAGTTTCAAATTGCTGACCTGGTTAGCCATCCAAAGCGTCTCTCACTGTCACCAGGTCTCCTACTATATGCGCACACCCTCAGGGTCTAACATCTGACAAATGATCCGACAGAGAAGTCTAGAAATCACTGTACTGTTTCCGCTGCCCTGACCATAGTGTTCTCCGTTGGAAGGAGGAGGGGCAGTTATTTTGGGGGTGGGGTGGGTGATACTTGTAACTAGAGGGTGCCCCTGGCCTCTCGTACGACCATGGGTGCTTGTAAACAGCCCCCAGTGCACAGGTATGTGCCCTCCGCAAACAACAGAGGACTGCCTGGGCCCCAGGCGAGGATGAGGATGAGCATGGGGATGATGATGAGTCCATGCCTGTGGGTTCAGAGACTGTACCAGCTTCTCTGAGTAGTCATTTCTGGTGTCATGGGGAAAACACGCCTGTCCCCAGCCCTGGCTTCGCACCCACCCCCTTCCCACCCCAGCTCAGCCAGCCTCCAGACAGACTTCATCGGGCTCCGTGAGCTCTTGAACATGAGCGCGTCTGGCTTGGTAAGAAACGGACTACCGCGGCCCCAGCTGATCTCTCACTTGGCTCTCCACCAGCATGCCTGCTTCCTGTAAGGACTACATACCAAATGGCTCTGCCAGCTCCAGGCGCTACACGCCTTTCTTGGGGATGAAAGTGCAGCTTCCCTGGTCCTCCCCCCCCCCACCGCGTTACCGTGCGAGTCACTCCCCCTCGGTGTCAGTTCCGAGCTAGCAAGGCACAGGGCGCTGGGGCTGTGCTTACACTCGGGCCTGGGGGAGCAAGGGCGAGAAGATGCAGCTGTGCCAGGGCGTGAAGGGGCGGAGCATGATTTCGGTCCCTCCTTCCACCTTCCTCATCCTCTCATCGGTGTACGTGCTGGGGGGAGGACAGAGAACAGGGGGAGGTCAGCAGCAGGCTGGACAATGTCCGCTTTTGTGTTGCTAGGGCTGAAATTCAACCCTGTGTGGTGACGCCTCCTTCCCATGCGCCAGGGGAGCCCCTGGGGGGGGGGGGGCGCCCGCAGTGGAATGTTCTCCACGGCCTAAAGAAAGGTTGGGGGGAGTCCACCCAGAGGCTCCTTGGAAGGAAGGCCTGGCAATCAACCTCCTTTGGACGACTCAGCCATGGACAACCTCAAGGAGCCAAAGACCTTCTATACTCGGACACACGTGGGTCCCAGGAAGTAGGCGCGGCTGTCGGTACAGCCGTTGAGACACTTCTGCCCTGTGTCCGTGCTGGAGCAAGACAGCAAATAACTAAGTCACGTGGCGATTGTTCCCACGTCGGGGGACCCGAGCCTGTGAAGACTCCTGCTCTCCTGGAGCACCCACTCGAGGGGAGCGGACTCTCAAGAAGAGCTGGTCTCTAACCCTGCCACACAGGGCTGAGGTGGTCGCATGAAAGACAAAACATATGTGACCTGTAAATGCCTATCCCCCAGTCAGCCTTTCACTGATAAAATTGGGTGGAAGGCCGGGTTTGGCCTTTCCTGGGGAAGCGGGGAGCGTGGGGAGGGCAAGCTGTGAGTTCTAAATGGGGAGAAATGTCTATAAGAAGGTGACATGTGGGGAAACCCTGCCAGAGTGTGAGGGAGTGAGCTACATCCCCCTCTGAGGGCCCGGCACGTGCACACACCCTCCGTGGAGCTGTGTCCCAGCAGCAGCAGCGAGGAGCGACACCTGGACCCTGAGAGAGGCGGCTTGTAGACCACCGGAAGGCCTTGGGCTTTCCCCCACCCCCTTTCTTTGTGACAGGAAGGATTTTGAGACAAGGTCTGACTTGGATTTGAAGAGTCCCTCTGGTTGCTGTTTCCAGAATAGTCTCAGCATGGAGAGCAAGAGTCGAGACACAGAGACCCAGGAGGAGCTATGGAAACCATTCTGGCACTAGAAACAAGGCTGGCTTCCAGTGAGGTGCTGCCGTGGAGAAAGGTGGGCAGAGGATGGGGCGAGGGGCACCAGGAAGGCCCTGCCTGGGATCCAGGACTCTGACTACTCAAGGCGGCTTCTCCAACCCCATCGTTTGCTGACCAATCAGTGGGTGGCATCAGCCATGTGGTCTGTGGACCTTAAACTTCAGAAATGGGCTTCTCCCAAAAGGTTAGTCACGAGTCCCATTTCAGCAGCCACCAAAGCAGGCTGCTTGGGGGAACCAGAGGCCTGTGAGCTCTGGTAGAGCATATGGAAGCTTTCCCTGAAGTCACACACCATCTGGGGGGAAGGGTGGAGGATCGTTACAAAGGAGGGAAGCAGCCAGAACAGGCCGCTCCTCCTGGAAGCCAGAGATGGTTTCCGAGCTTAAGGGAAGAAGTCACACGTGGGACTGTGTTTGAGTGTTTTCCTCCACTGTCATTGGAATAGGAGCCCGGATACCACGGCAGGCAGTGACAGCCCCAACTTGCTAACTGAAAGGTCATCGGTTTGAACCTCCCAGCCACTCTGTGGAAGGAAGATGAGGCAGTGAGCCCAAGAGTCTTGGAAACCCTAGAGAACAGTTCTACTCTGTCCTGCAGGGTCCTGTGTCAGTCTGGGTAGACTAGAGAAACAAAGTCAGGGACACTCGCGTGTGTAGGAAAGAGCTTTATAGACAAGAGCAGTTGAATATTGAGAAAACATCTTGGCCCCGTCCAGATCAAGTCCACAAGTCTGACATTAGCCCATATGTCTGATACCAATCGATAAAGTCCTCTTCAGACTCATGAGACACATGCACTGACATTGAGTGCAGGAAGATCAGGTGGGGGGGAAGTCTTGTGGATCCAGTGGCATTGTAAGCATCTCAGCGCTGGCAGGAGTCTCCATGTGGCTTCTCTGGCTCCAGAGGTTTGGCTCCATCAGCCTCTCTCTGTGTATCTTCTCCACAGGGATGTCTCACAGGGAGTAAGCAGAGAGAGAGAGAGTGTCTCCTGCCTCCAAGGATGAAATACAGGAGTTCCCAGAATCCTCAAGAGAAGGCTGTTCCCACACAAAGGCCTCATTCGCTATATCCTGATGGACAGGCCAGACTCCAGCCCTATACTCTGAATCCTCAAATTGATACCAGATGATGTGACTCCCACAGGTCCCTCTGAGTTGGAATAGGCTAGACCGCAGTGGGGTTTTCGTTTTCATAAGTGAAGTAAACCATTTCAGATCTGTTTGTCTTGCCTGCCAAAATCATGAGGCACCTCGTTTTTTGCCCATAACCAAACCCATCCCCATTCCAAGTTATCATTAGCTGATGATTGTTTACTTTCAAATGAGGCGATTTCACATAAATATCATAAAGCCTTGGCTATGGCAAATGGAGATTTCTGGCCACTCTGGGCCAGAGAAAAAGCCCAAGTTCTTGCCGTGGTCATAAGGAGCCCTGGTGTCACTGTGGGCTAGGGGTTGGGTGCTAACCACAAGGTCAGTGGTTTAAATCTACCAGCTGCTCTTTGGGGGAAAGGTGAAGCCCTCTGCCTTCTACAGAGATTGACAGTCTGGAGCCCTTGTTTAGGGTTGCTCTGGGTCTGAATCGACTCGATGGTAGTGGGTTTAGTTTGGGGTTAGATGAGATGGTAGTGGTAGGCCTCTCTCTCTAGTTTTGGTTTTTGCTTCCAGTCAAGTGTCAGCTAGAGCTAAGGATGGGGCGGAGCACCCACTGGCTCCATGGTGTGGGCTTCTTGGCTTGCCATGAGACTCCCCCCACCGCCACCCCCACCCCATCCACCTGCCTGCCGGTGTCCCTGAATGCCTTGGCTTCTGAGCCCTAGACTAAGGGCTTCATGAATGACTGACTCTCTGGCTCATTGCTTCCCCCTCGTGTGTACAGATGCCTGTTTATGCTGGGGGCTGCAGATGCCGCAGTGAAGGAGGCAGCCTTCACTCCTCCCTCCAGTGGGGGAGACCAACAAAAGCAATTGCAGATTTGGGGAATCTCTGCTGGAGGGAGTGAGCCTGGCACTCGGAGAGCCTACAGTAGGGAGCTGAGCTGAAGTGGAAGCCAGGGAGGATCCCCGGAGGAGGATGCAGCAATGGAGAAACAGGTTCCTCAGATTTCGTGACATACCTCCAATTGAGAGGTGAGGCTCTGTGTCCCTTCCCCTTTAATCTTGCCTCTGTGGCTAGCTGGATGAATAGAATATGCCAGAAGTGGTGTGAAGGCAGTTTCTGGGCCCAGTCTGTAGGCACTGGTCTCTCGGCTATGTGACTTAGGAATGCCCAGGCTTAGAACCTAGCTGCTATACTGGGAGCAAGCTGGCATCCTGTGAAGAGGCCCACCCACCGGCAGAGGTGCCCAGGCCCCTGGCCCTCAGGCCTGGCTCAGCTGACAGCTGACAGTCAGCTCCAACGTGAATGAGCCATCCTTGACGCCACTCCAGTGAATGCAGGTTCATGTGGGAAGTAAAGTGTTGCTCTAATTTTTGGAGCAGTTCTTCATGGCAATAAGTACCTGGTAAAAAAGGAAGCACCAAGTGACAAGCTAAAAGTTCCATGAAATTACATAGGAACTAGCCCATGCAAAAGCCCTGGAGGGAGGGCATGCAGTGAGAGAGTGGTGGGTAAGTCAGGGAGGCTGGAGTAGAGGGAGCCAAGGGAAGCCATGCGACAGGGTGGCGGAGCAGCCAGGTGCTGAGCAGACCACACAGGGCTGGCCTGGTGGTCACAGAATTTTTTCCCCCCTTGTCAACAATGGTAGCCATTGATGGTTTCAGGCTGGGAGCAATTGCCACTTTGAACAAGGTCACTTAGTCTTGGTGTGGGGAGTGGGATGGAGAGTCCAAGGACACGTGTGAGGAACTTCCCTTCCTGTCTGGACTTTAAGGATGATCCCAAGGTCACACAGTCCTTTAAAAAGTAGGGCCAGCCCTAATAAAACGTTTAAAAAATAAATAAATAAAAAGTAGGGCCAGAACTTGGGTCTCTTGATTTTCATTTCCATGGGCTTTTTATTCCACTCTGAGAGTTAAGGAATGACATTGACCCAAGCATTCACCCAACCTGGTCTTTCCAGCTCAACCGTATTGCCCAGTGGCTTAGAATATGTGGAAATTGAGCCAGTTCGTCACACTCCCTAATCTCTGGTTTTATATCTTCTCTTAACCACAATCATAGAACAAATTCTACCCGCCGTCCTGTTCCCACCTTTCCAGCTGAAACTGCAGCTGAAAGGCGACTTCCTTGAGCATGGTGGGAAAGACAGCTCACAGGCAGAAGTCTTCAGGGACACGCTTGGTTTTCTTGCCCTTTCTCTTTTGTCCGCCATGAAACTTTGGTCTAAAAGAATCTAGTCTGTGGTCTCCAATCCAGAGGGGGAGAATTAGCCCTTTTGTTTGTATAGTGCACAAGATCAGAAGAAAGTATTTTGAAAGGAACTCTTGTTTTTCTGCTACTTTTGCGACTGCGGTTGTATTTGTGGAAAGTGCAGCTCATCAGGGGAAGGCCCTGCAAAGAAGGTCCAACCCAATTTCCAGCCTTTATGGAAATTAGGATCGTTCACTCCGCATTGGTTTTGCATAATTAGGAGTGTGTGGCTGTCAAATCAATTCCAACTCCTGGCAACCCCAGGTGTTGTCAGAGTGGGACTGGCTGATTTCTTAGAAGCTCAGCGGCCTTTCTTCCCAGATGCGTTTGCATGAGCTCAACCCTCCAAAGTCTCAGTTAGTGACAAAGCACTCACTTGCGTCAACCAGGAACTCCTTCCTGCTTCATAACCCCCTGCCCTTGAGTCGGTGCCATCTCATAGCCACCGAGAGGACAGAGCAGTTTCCAAAGCTGTGAATCGTGATAGAGACAGATGGCCACATGTTTCTCCTGTGGGGTAGCCAGTGACTTTGAACCATCAGACTTTTGTTTAGCCGCCAAGCACAGTCAACACCGAGCTTGCAGGATGCGATACTTACTGCGGTTGCGTCGGTCTAGGGCACACAGTAGGTGTGGAGGACAGTGGAACTGCTCTGTAGGGTCTCCGACACAGTCATCTTTCTTCAAAGGGTACATGGTGGATTAGAACCACCGACCTCCCAGAAGGCACCACTGTGCCACCGGCGTTCCTTTCTGGCTAATAATTATTGACCAATTATGGCAGACTGAGCGAAGGATCATTTCATTTAACCCTCCTGGCAAGTTTGAGAACTTGGGACCAGTAGTGTGGGCGGAAGGAGCTTCGGTGGTGCAGTGGTTAAGCACTCAGCTGCTAAGCAGAAGGTCTTGGATTCGCACCTGCCAGCAGCCCTGCGGGAGAAGAGACGTGGCCACCTGGCCCGTAAAGATGACAGCCCGAGAAGCCCAGCAGCAATGTAAGCGGAAAGGGAGGACGCGGGCACCACGCCCCACAGTCGTTCAGGGCAAGCTGGGCCTTGAACCTGAGTCCAGGAGGTGCTGAGGTCTTTGCTTTAGTGACTCCTCTGTACTGGGGTGGGCAGCCTCCAAGGGCTGCTTGGTAAGCCTGGGCCCCATCGCACTTGAGGCTTGCCCTCAGTTTTATTTTAATAACCGGCCTTGTACAGTGTGTAGAACCTACCGGACAAGACGTAACCAGACCACTGTCCACTAGCAGGGCGATCACATGCCTATGCAAACACACTGTATGCTCCAAACAAGGACTGGAGAGGGGGGGACATGTGTCCCATGACAGTGGATTCACCATCCCCCCCCTAACAAATGGTACCTGAAATGTCAAGCCCAGGGAGTAGCCCCAGGAGCATCTTTGACGGGCCCCCTTCCCACTGCCTGTCCCTCTGCCCCACACTCTGAGCACCACTCCCACAGACAAAGCTCCATGGCTTCGTTCCTTCTCTATCTTCCAGGGAGAAGCTGTCCACTGGCTGGGGACACCCGGAAGATCAGGGTCTTGGGATGCCGGGAAGCTGGGACTGAAGGCGGGCTTGGTGCTGAGCGCTTGGGACCCTCACAGAGAGACCAAAAACCTGCCCCTTCTCCCTTTACGCCTTGCTGCGTTCTGGACACCTCCCCTGGCCTATCCCTTATGTGAATTTAGCGGGTTTTCTCTGTCTTCGACTCACACAGCTTCTCTCTCCAAACAAAGGTGTTTCTTCGGAATGCCCGCTCCATAAAGGCATGGAAGGCAGGATTGCAAATCAGAAGTAATCTTTCATTTTAGAGTAAATAAATTTATGTTAATGAAGGAACACGTCCCAACATTTTGAGTGAAAAATAACCAAAGTATGTATTTTTAAAATTAGGTCTTTCTCTCGCTTTCCCTTCTCCTTAGCTTAAGTTAAAATGCATCTACCCTCTAGTTTGTGATTTATTCTTCCTTCCCATCCCACCCTGGTAACCATCAAAGGACGTCTGGTTTTTGTAAAGTGTGAAACCTTTCGTCGATTTTGTTTTACAGTAGTGGTCTCATACAGTATTTGCTCTTTGGGGATCGACTGATTTCACTTAACATCCTCCATGTTCCTCCGTGTTCTGAGGCTTTGGAAAGATTCTCGGTCGTTCTTTCACACTGCGAAGAATTCCACTGTGTGTGCGTGTCATAGGACACGGCGACTTGTACCGATGGGCTCACAACAGAACAACAATGGGGATGGTGCGGGGATGTGGCCGTGTTTGTTTCCTGATACGCAGGGTCACTCTGCATTGGAACCAACACAGCACCTGACAGGGCTTGACACCATCGTTTGTGTATTCGCTCGGCCAGCTATGGACACTGCTGTGATGAACATGGGTGTGTACCTACTGGTTCCTTTAGGATGTATGCCATGTGTTGGTATGGCTGGGCCACATGGTATTTCCATGTCCCACGTTCTACGGAAGCGCCATCCCATGTTCCATTACCACCAGCAATGGATGTGAGTTCCAGTCTCTCCACACCCTCATCAACGTTTGTTTTCTGCTCTGCTGAACTCTGTTATTGTTTTGATGTGCATCTCACAAATGGCTACTTTCTTCTTCGTTTGTAGGCTGCCACCTAAGGGTCTTCTTGGGGGAGGTTTCTGTTCATGTCCTCTGCCCAGTTTTTAACTGGATTATTTGTCTATTTGTTGCTGATGTGTGGAAGTCTTCTACGAAGTTTAGAGATTGGTCTCTTGTCCGAGATGTCATTTCCGTTCTACCCCTCTCAGTCTGCAGGTCTTTACTCTTTTGGTGAAATCACTTGATGTCCACAAGGGTCAATTATTAGGAGGTCCCTATCAAGTTTCTCTTCTGCTGTGGTGTATGTTTTCAGGTATGTTTCACAGTGTGCTTATGCCACATAGCAGAGCCCTTACATTTGCCCCTAATTGTACATTGAGGACTTTGATCCACCTCGAGTTAATTATTGAGTATGCTGTGAAATATAGGTCCCATTTCATCTTTCTGAAAATAGATATCAACATTGACCCGCACCTTTTATTAAAGAGATGATCTCCTCCCCCCACTGAATGCCTTCTATTTATAGATCAATCATTTGAACCCAGTGAATCTCAACTTTGGCTTCACTTTGGAATCACCGAGTGTGACTTTTTAACAATACTGTGTCCCGCTACTGTGTCCAGTGATTGGTAGGGGGTGTAGTTTGGGTGTCAGCATTAAAAATAAAGTGAATAAATAGCTGTCAGGTGTTTCTAATGCCGTGGAGGCTGTGATGTGCTGCCATCCCAGGCCAGTAGCACAGCCGCAGGCCACTTTTACTGTGCATTTCCTCTCTGCCTGTTTCCACACTTGTTTGCCTCTTCCTCATTTGGTCTACCCAGGCTGGGTACCCCAGGATTGTGTCTATACAACACCGTGCAGGCGGTGAATTTGGATGACAAGCCAAAGAGAGTTAGAGACTCAGGGATGCTTTCTCACTTCAGCCCTTGGGGGAAAATAGTGAATATTGCTAAGACTCACTCCTCTTACATCCGTTGAATGGGCGCATACTAAAATCTGTCTCTTAGGGATGGCTGGAGGTCTCGATGAAAACAAAACATCCGTGACACACACAATAGATGCTCAGTATCCTTATTCAGTGGTCAGCGTCATCATCATTTTCATCCTGATGAACATTTCACAGTGGGCCGATAGTCTTCCTCGGCTAGAGAAAGTCCTTTACCAACGAGTTGGGGCTGCTTTGTCCCTGTGCACTCTGAGCAGGAGCTGGAGACACCACTGACGGGTGGGCACCCGGTCTGTTAGAGTGGAACACACAGAGCAGCATCCAGACACAAGTCCTCAAGACCCGACGCCCAGTGAGTTCCTGACGGGGTTGTGCGGAAAGCTGGGAAGTGTCCGGAGAGGACTGGACTGAAGCTGGGCTTTGAGTGCTGAGGACAAAGGTCAGCCTGCAGAGGCTGCAGAGAAGGTCACTGAAAACTCACGGAGCAGCGCAGGGAAGTTCTGGAGGCAAAGACACACTAGGAAGGACAGGGAAAGAGGCCCGTTTGGGGACGAGGCAGGTGTCTTGTGTCACTCCTGAGGATGGACGTGTGTGTGGTGAGGATTCTCTTAAGCCCAGCCAGGCAGCGTTCACTCCCAAGGGCCCTTCTCCAGAGCCACCACATCCACTTACGTCAAAAGAGCGTCCCCGAAATGGATTTCTGAAGCCTTCTTGGCTGGCTGGAATTTGTTTCTCTCTTCCTCCTCCAGTTTCTGAAACTGTTGTTGCCTCTTTTTCATCGCACTCTCTTCCCTCAGCATGGCAAAATACCCACGGCCAATCTTCACCGACTGGATCAAGTATCTGGAGGGAGACAGGAGCCGGGAGAAACGCTATTATAAGGAGAGCTGACTATTAGAACAAGGTCCTAGTGACCTGGAGCACTGACCTCTGTGGGGCACCCCCTGCCTGCAGGTGGGGAGCCTTCCCACCTTTGCCTGACCTTGAGTTCCAAGCAGCCTCTCATCAATGGCCGTGGACAAGTCATTTAACCACTCCCATCATTCAGCCAACATTAAGTATCACTCAGAATAGTTCCAGCTCCTTCACAGTCTTTGGTAAAAGACCAGAGTTGTGTGTTCTGGAGAGGAGCCACTGCACTGAGTACTATGCTAGGTAAACATTTCTTCGTGAACCCCCAAACCGAAAAACCAAACTCATAGCCATTGCGTTGATTCTAATGCACCGCAGCCTTACAGGCAGCTCGGGCTTCCAAGGCTGTGAACGCTTTCTAGCAGCGGAAAGCCACATCTTTCTCCCTCGAGCATCGGCTGGGATCAAACTGCTGATCGTATAGTTAGCAGCCCAAGGTGGGAGGCACTGTGACACAAGAGCTCCTCATGCCCCTGTTAGGCACTACGATATAATGCAGCGGTCCTCAACCTTCCTCATGCCGCGACCCTTTCATACAGTTCCTCACGTTGTGGTGACCCCCAACCATAACATTATTTTCGTTGCTACCTCATCACTGTCATTTTGCTACTGTTACGAATCGTCATGTCAATATCTGTTAGGATATATTTTAATTGTTATAGATTGAATGTCACGAAAGCATAGTGATTCATCGCAAGACATTATGTAATTCTATATCGTGAACTATTTATTTCTAATGACAAATGAAATTTTGTCTTGAAGCAGGGTGTAGCATGGGTAACAGTCTTCAGGCCGGGTACTCATAGGTGGGCGTATCCGCATGCGGGCGGACTGGCTTGGAGATGGACAGAGGGGTGGTGTCTTGGTTCCTAAGACCAGGAGAAATATGTGTTTTCTGATGGGCTTAGGTGTTTGGCCCCCAAAGGCCGAGACCCACAGGTTGAGAACCGCTGATACGATGCCTCATGCAGCACAGGATGATCAAAACTGATGGGAGCAAAGGGATCAACAAGGTGCCTGCCTTCGACGAGGGGCTGGTGCCTGAGACACGATGGCAGAGGGGGTACTAAAGATGCTGACTTCTGGCCAAGGCTGCGTACTCTCTCCTTTGCCCGCATGCTGGCATGTGTGCTCACAGCTCAGATGTGCAAGTCCTCGTGTGTGCGTGCTTGCTGTGCCAGGTCACATGCTGGGGCTTCTGTTTTCTCCTTATCACGGTTTTCTTGCTGACTCAACCAGTCTGTTGTAATCCGACGTCTGGATACTGGACTGTGGACATCCTGTGCCCTGAGGGTCTCCACGCGTCCCTCCCCAGGGCCAGTCTTCATCTTGGGGTTGGCATTGGCAGCACTTTTATGGGGAAGGAGGGAGGCCAAGTGATGTGAACATGACCTTCTCCCTGTGTTCACCCATCTGTCGGAAGCCCCTCTACCTCCCCCAGGTATGCAGGTTGGCTATGAAATTCAATTTCATTTATTCCCCAAATTCCTTATGAACAACTCAAGGGTGCTGGGCATTGTGCTGGCAGCTATTGACAGAGTGATGACCAAGGGCACTGGCTCCCCTAGAGTTCATGGCCTAGTCAGAGGCGTGAAGACCTCGGGGTTCTCGGTGGTAACACAGAATGACGGGAGAGAGGACCTGTGAGTGTGTGTGGGGGGAGGGGGTCGCTCATTCTGACTTGGGGACAGATTCTTGGAGGAAGTATCTTCTTTCCTGCTTTCAGAGCTGCCCCTTCCCTGGATGTCCTCCTGTGGGGCATTTTGGACGGGAATCTTCTCAGCACGCTGTCACGCCAGACTCTGATGAGATTGATGGATCCCTGCTGCCTTGCTCACAAGTGCTCAGATGTTACTTAGGGCATGTTCATTTCCGCAGGAGACGCTGGCAAATGTCCACTGAGAGGATGCTGGGAGGTGGGTGGTGGGCCTTTCCCTGCATTTTCCAAATTGTTTCACATAGATGGTTGCCAAGTGGTGACTTAAATTCACTCATATTTCTGGCTGACAGCGGCTCTGAGAAGGCAAGGCTATTCCGGGCATCAGGGCAGGGTCGGACAAGGTATGTGTCCTCAGAGAGCTCATAGTCTAGTGGGGGAAGCTCATCCATGAATATGTATATGTTCCCAACAGAGTGTGCTACAGGACCCCAGAGAAATCTAGGGAGACTGTGTTAAGCCAAATGGACTAGAAAGACAAATTTTGTGACACTCAGAGATGTGTAAGAAAGAGCTTTATATCAAGAAGCTTTCTATATCAGGGAAACATACCAGCTCAGTCCAACTCAAGTCCATAAGTCCAATGCTAGTCCATCAGTCCTTCTTCAGACTCGACCCAGTCACATGCAATAATGCAGGATGTCGGAAGATCACAGGCTCTTGGGTTCAAGGTCATGTGGATCCAATGACACAGTTCATCACAGGACTCTGGCAGGTCTCTGAAGGGCTCATCAGTAAGAAGGTGAAGGCAGAGAGAGCGGGGAGGGTCCCAGAATGCTCTTTATGAGAAGGCCTTGCCCACAAGGAGTCTCCATCAGATGTGATCTGATTGACAGACTAGACTTTTATCTATCTTCAAGTTGACAAGAAGTTATGTTACTTCCACACTTAGGTCTCTACCACAGGGACTCTCTGGAGGGCTTTGGATGAAGCAGGAATTCGCCAGTGGGACAAGGGAGAAATGTCATGCCATTGGGCAGAACAGCAGGGATACAGACGAAGCGGTGAGTCGAAAGATGGCTTGCTTGGGGAGCATCCGGCATCTTAGTATGTACGAGCGCAGAAGGCAGGTGGGAGATAGAAGCAAGCTGGGGGCTGGAGGTTGCTAGGGATATACCCTCTCGAAATGCTGCAGGAGCTTCCAAAATGTCTGATGCCATTTTATTAAAGGGCATTTCTAGATGAACCAAACTATGAAAACCACAAAACAGCCTGTTCCGCACCAGAAAAAATGCGTGTGGGGCAAACTTCTCCTGGCATGTATTTCAGTCCGTCGGTCCTGCGGTGGGCATGTTGCTCACATCTGTGCACGTATCACCGGACTGCATTCCGGAAGGTGATGGTACATGGATGGCATGGTGCTGCATTTCTTTCTGTTCTCTCCACAGGGGTGGGGTTTAGATCCCAACCCAGCCCTGGTGGGCCCAGGTGCCCCCCCCCCCAGGAACCTCCTTGCTGGAGAGGAGGGAAGAAGGGAAGGGGAACGGAGGAGAAGAGAGGGGAGCCGGGAAAGGCAGACAGGCAGGCTGGGGGTGTCAGGCAGAGCACTGCTGTGCCCCTGGTCTGGGACAGGTAGTGAAGCACCAGGTGACTCCAGCATCCCAGTGACGTCACTCCGGGCTGTCACTCCGGGCACAATAGCCTTTACTGTTTT
Source organism: Tenrec ecaudatus (assembly GCF_050624435.1). Taxonomy (NCBI): domain Eukaryota; kingdom Metazoa; phylum Chordata; class Mammalia; order Afrosoricida; family Tenrecidae; genus Tenrec; species Tenrec ecaudatus. The sequence continues at coordinate 9,943,880 of NC_134545.1, forward strand.
AGTTAAGAGTGCACATCCCCAGGAAGCAGGGCTACCTGCTGCACAGGCAGGACCCCCTCTGCTGCCTGACCCCAGGGAGGCTGCTGGGAGCTGACCTGTAAGCCGAGTGAGAGGCCTTCCAGCGCCCCAGGCCATGTGGTGATTTCCCCCTTTGTTGGGCCTTGGGTTGCTCACCAAGAAGGGTGATGATGCCCACCTTCCAACCTTCCTGCTTCTGGGTGCTCTCATCCACAGATCGATGGTTCTCCTATTGGTTCTGTAATGGTCATGGCCATTGACAGAGGGGGCTGTGGAGGCCCACAAAGGTGAAGTCACCAAGCTGGAGAGTGGCAGAGCAGCGTCTGGGCCCAGGCCATGACCTAGTCCCAGCGTCCAGCCCCACACTGCACCAGTTTGATTCTAAATGCAGACTCCACCAGCTTGTCATGCAGACCCTCTTCCATTGCCCCTGATGATCCCAGGACCAAACTTGGGTGGTTTGTCACTGACTGGTAGGTGTCTAGTGCTCTCATGGAGCTCTGGGACCTCCTTGCTGGTGACCAGAGTGTCTCAGAGAGTGGAAGGCTGCCTGCGAGACCTGTCAGGGTCCCTGACCAATCACAGTCTGGAGGGAGCCACAGGGACCAGCATCCAGGGCTCTGGTGACTGTAGGACAATAGGAGCGATACCAGACCAAGCATTCCCTGAGTGGGATTAGCACTCTGGTTTCAATGGAGAACAGAACAAGAGCCCCTGTCTTCCCCCTGTGGACTCCATAACCCACCGTGGCTCCTGCAACGCACAATCCAATGTTCTCTGTGCAATGGGCGGCCCAAGGTAACTGGTACTTTCTCTGATGGTGAGGGCCAGCAACATCCTAACTCAGTTAGCTTTCTCATGAATGCCAGGCAGACAGTTCAGGCCACAGTCAACAGGAGGCACTTGAATATTAGTGGGACATTGACTATGCATCATGCCCTGAGCTGGGCACTTACTGTGTGCCAGGCCCTCATCAGGCTCTGTTTCCCCAGAGAGCCCTTGGCCTTCGCCTTTGCATCTTGGAGATTATTGCAGCAGTGATTCAGAATGAGAGGCGTGGTGGCGCAGTGGCTACGCTCACATCTGCTAACTGAGAGCGCTGCACTTTGAGCCTGCCAGCGGCTCTGTAGGAAAACAGTCAGGCCGCCTGCCTCTACGAGGTGATGGCTCTGGGGACTTCACTCTGGCCTGTAGGGCTGCCGTGAGTCGGCATGGACTCAGTGCCACTTGGTGAAAGGCATGCGCTAAAAGGTCGGGAAGAGATTTGTTTGACTTAAGTATACACTTCTTCAAAAAAGGATTAGTGGGAGGGAAAGGGGCGAGAAAAGCCAGGAGAGGAAAACCGAGAGGAAGAAAACAAATCAGGTAAAGCAGGTAGGTGTCGAAGCTCATGTCCTTGTTAGCAATCAGGTAGACAGATTTGGCCCTGAGCATTCTAGTCGTCAGTGGAAAGAGGGAAACACATCTTTACCCAACCCCTAAAGGCCATATGATATATATGTATATGTATATACATATATATGATATATATACAATTATATGATATATAACTATATATATTTAAAGCTGCTCAGGAGGTCTCGCTGCTCCTGCTACTGAAGCTGGAAGGAAGTTTTCCTCCAGCATCGGTATAAGGGGCTTCCAAAAGTTCATGGAGGAAGTCGAATCAAGTAATTATTGCATCTTTTCACAGTTGTTTTTGAAGCCCCTGGTATAGGGAGGAGACACCATGAAAAGCCAAAGGCCGTAGCAAACCATCCGAAGTGAACAGTAATGAACCCTAACTCCGCACACGGCCTGGAGGCATCTGGGAGGGCAAAGGGAGGAGGCTGGTGAGCAGGTTTCCTGGTGAATGACAGCCTGGCTTTACCCAAACTGCCTTCAACCAGCCAGTGAGACGTGGAAGCAGCTGAGAACAGGGCTGGGGTCCTTGTGTCAGACACATCCGTCTATTCTGGGAACTTCAGGCTGTGGGAATCTCATTCAGCAGACTCAGAAGTGCTTCTCAGTACCACGGAGGCCTGTCTGAAATGGCTTCATATTTTAGCAAATTCCCATTTAATTCCCTTGTACGTTCTTCCTTCGTTCCCCTCATCATTATTGCTGATTACCAGGCTATTTGTGTGACGGGAGCTATTTGCAAGGAAGAGCAGCTTTTTACCCTTCAAAGCACTCCTCGGGGGCCTCTGGCTCTCCCTCGCTGCGATGCACAACTCCCTGGGCGAACATCGCAGGAGAAACAACTGGGAGAGATGAGAGACCGGTCTCCAAGACAGAAAGTGTCCTCTTACTCAGGACGGCTTCTTCAGCATCACTGCCAGGGAGGGGGGCGAGCTTGTGTGTTTCAGGAGTGTGTGTTCTCTGTCATGGAGTCTGTGCTGGGCTGTAAGGGCGGGATGCTCCCTGCAGGGGACTGCCGTCAAGAAAGCTCTGAGAGGCAGGGAGCGTAGCAGTGAAGGCGTTGGAAAGGACAAACCTCTGGGTTCGAATCTTTACTTCGCCTCCAGGAGATCACCTGACTCACAGCAATGCCCCAGGAATGAAGCACTGCCCCACCCTACACCACCTTCACCATCTGGGTTGTGATCGAGTCCACTGTGAAAGCCACTCTGCCTGGTGAGAGCTTGCCAACCTGGTGGGCTCACCTTCCAGCACAACAGAGCATCAGACAATATCTCATTGTGGTCCGTTGGGTGCTCATTGGCCAGGCCTTTCTTTCCGATTCGCCTTTGTCTAGAAGCTCTACTATTCAGCATCGTAGTGCTGTGGGAGCCTTCAGGGCCAGGCGGATCTGGGCAGCATAGGAAGTACCATGGCCAGGAATCACACCTGGTCTCCTCATGGTGGGCAAGAGCACTCCCCCTGAATCGTTGCCAGTTATCAGCCAAACCCCAGTCAAGCGACAGCCACATGAGACAAACAACGTGTTAAAAGTAACCGAGTTTGGCGTAGCTTTTTACACAGTATCCTGGTAACAGGAGCTGACTAACAGATCACCTGCTGTAAGATGCACCATGATTTTTTTGGACCCCAGAGAAAGAAGGAAAAAGCTCATACGAACTGAATCCGGGCATCCTAAATGCAGAGATGTTGAAATATGGAGAGAAAATGTTAGTTGTAACTAAACATGACGTAAAGAAATTATCTCAGACCTGCCCAAGGAAAGACGGTCTGGCATAAAATGTAGCAATGATGTTAAGAATTAACAGGCTCTTCTGAAAAGTATCTGGGCTTCTGGTTAGCCCAAATGGCTTGCCTTCAACTGATAACCTAATAAAAAGACCACTGTTTCCGATGCACCAAACCACCACGGAAGAAAGGCCTGAAAATCTGCTTCCAGAAAGATGCTAGCCAAAAAGACCTTGTGGAAGAATCCTGCTCTCTGCCATGAATTAGAATCTTCTAGTGCAGTGGGTGCTTGCTTGCTTGCGTGTTGTTTGTTCTGAGAAGCATCTAGTAGTCTTGGCAACATATTTGAGCCACACTCTGGAGTATTCTCTGACGAGCTCTAGCATCCTTTCTGGGGTTTTAGATTTACCCACACAGCCGGCCCTTCAAACTTGTGACAAGATTAGTAACCTTCAACTAGCTGTTCCTTCCTTAAGAGACACTGTCAACTCTCTGATACACAGGATGCTGTTCCTATGCCAACAGCATCAGCATCACCATCACCAGGGAGCTGTTAGAAATACAGAGCCCTGGGCTTCATCTCAGACCTACAAGTGCACAACCTGAATTTTAACAGTACACCAGGGGGTCTGTGTTAGCTTGGGATGTCTAGAGAAACAAGTTCACAGACACTCACAGGTGTATTAGAAAGAGGTTAATATACAAGAGCAATTGAATATTGAGAAAACATCCCAGCCCAGTCCAGACCAAGTCTGTAAGTCCAATATTAGCCCATATGTCCGATACCAATCTTTAAAGTCCTCTTCAGACTCACGAACATGCAATTATGCCTAATGCAGGAAGATCTCAGGCGAGTGGTGGTTAGTCTTTGGATCCATTGGTGGTGTAACCATCTCAGTGCTGGTAGGAGTCTCCACGTGGCTCCTCCTGTTCAGGGCATTAGCGAAGTTTCATGTGTCTTGTCAGCTGCAGTGTCTCCCAGAGAGTGAGCTGGTGTCCTGCCTCCAGCAAGCTATTTATCTCCTTAGTGCCTCCAAATGAGGTCATCAAGCTGTGATCTGACTGACAGGCTAAACTCCAACTCTTTACTCTTAGTTCTCAATTTGACAACAGATTATATATATATATATATATATATATATATATATATATATATATATATATATACACACACATACATACACACATTGTAGTTTGGGATGGGCTGATCTAGCTACCTAACCCCCCCCCCCCCTATTTAAAAGCAAACTCCTCTTTTGAAGGAAATCTCCCAGCTGTTTTTATTAAAAGTTGTCTGGCACAAACTGTTAGTGCCCTCTACTGCTCACTGAAAGGCTGAGGTTCAAGTCTACACAGAGGCACCTCAGAAGAAAATCCTGGCAATCTAGTCCTTACCAATCTGCACAGAAAGCCCCACGAAGCACAGTTCTACTCTGAATCTACTTAGGGCCACCATGCTTTGAAACTGGCTTGGCCAGAACTGGTTTGGTGGTTGCTGGTGGCCCCAAATAAAACTGTGACACAGGCTAGCAGTTAGTTCTTCTCACAAGCCCCTTCTAAAATCTCCTTAATGGGAAGCCACCCCTTTGAGGGTGTGCTGCTTCTAATAAGTCTCCACCCTGATCACCCCCATGACCTGGATCAGCCTCCAGCCCAAGGGTCCTGGAGGAACCAAGGACCGGACATCACCTTAAATGAGCAGCTCCAGCCCTCGGCGGGGGGGGGGGGGGGGGGGGGAGGGGGGGGGAACGCAGAACAGAAGAAACTGCCAAGCTCTGAAGAGGTGAGGGGCAGGGGAAAAGAGTAGAGGCAACCCACCTGTCTGCTCCCAAATGGGGGCATGGGCTCAACCACCCCAAATCACTTGGTTCGAAACCAACAGCCCAGATTTACTTTAAAAAAAAAAAACAAATTTAAAAAAATGATATTATGGCCCTACTTCCAACTGTTTTTCACTCTCATTCCCTGCCTCTGCCTCTAAGACATAAAGCCGGGGTCTTCCGTGGGATGGCAGAATGGCATTAAGATGAACACACGCTCCTGGCAACTCGATTTCAGGGCTGTCCTCCCGCAGGAGGGAATTGCCTACCCGGGAAATGTTCACTTAACAAATTTTACTGTTTTCAAATAATAGCAAATAAATCAGAACGTGCCCCAGTTTGTCGAGGCTGGAGGGGAGGAGAGCCCACTCATCTGGCGGGCTCCATCCTGACTTCGTCAGGCCCACCCAGACGCGTGGAGTTCAGAGGAAGAGCGCACCAGGAAGATGATGGAGTGGGGGGAGGGGGAGGGGGTCTGGAAGCACGCCATCCTTAAATCCTCGAGTTTTCAGGCCAACCTGGTGCAGGCAAATTAATAACAGACAGCCCCCAGTTCAAAGACACCGAGCAAATATTTTGCATTTAAATCCCTGCATTAGAATGCCCTGTTTATACAATAACTTAATAAATCCAGCCCGGCTGCCAAATTGACAAGAAGGTGAGAATCATTCATTAAAATGCAAATGCAATTGAGATGAAATTTGGAATACATTTATTACCGTAATTGAACTTCAGTCAGCTGTAGTCACAACATAGATTTTGAACTGCCTTTCAGACAAAGAGACTTGTTGTATTATTTTCGCCTCCACTCCCCACCCCCCGAAACACACTTCAGTTAATATCTTTGTCAGCATGCAAATGGAGGCCATTTCCCCAGTGCTAATGATTTGCCATGGAAGGTTTCACTCTTCTTTATAGCACAGGATTGCACAAGATAAAGGTCAACTGCACACACAAAAGATGGCTCTGGTAGCATATTGTGTATACAGTAAATTGATTACAAGCATATTCTGAGTGCTTATTGCAACTGCATTCTTATTAAATCACATCGAAACATCTCTGTCCCGTCCCTGAGCTGTTTGCTAATTGTAATGGCGCACAATGGGAGCGTTTCAGAGTCAGATTTTTTCACCCTGCAGCTTCATATGCACTCCACTCCTCCAGGAACGGCCCACTCAGAGAGAGCCCACGGTCGGGCACTGATTTCATCTCCTAACCCGCTGTAGGGTTTTCAAGGCTGTAGATCTTTACCAGAGAAGGCAGCCTCGTCTCTCTCTGGAGGAGCAACCGGCAGGTTTGAACTGCCAACCTTGTAGTTTAGTGCTTACCTGACAGGACCATAAGGGCGTCTATCTCAAAGAGAAGGGCCCATCCATGAGGATCCATTCATGTATCCCTGTTGATCATAAATCAGGTGGAAGAAAGCTGCTATGGGGACAGTTGTCAAGGCACCCTGAATTTGACTCTTCAGTGAAGAATCCACTTTAGTGGCTACAGTTTTATTCTCTCTGACTCCTCTGCAAAATTCACATGGCATTTCTCAGGCCGGGGTAACAGCCACACACAAAGAGGGTGCTGCATGAGTTGCTAGAAGGTGCAGCCTAGAGAGTGACTTTGGCCAACAATCAGAGTGTTACACTGCAGTCACTCCAGCCCCCTGGCCCCCTCACCACCCCCTGAAACAAACAAAAAACGAAGGGGGGAAAAAACACATAAGCAAACCAAACGCATTGTCAACAAGTGATTCTGACTCATAGTGACCTTGTAGAACAAAATGGAGCTGCCCCACAGAGCTTCCAAGACTGTAGTCTTGATCGAGGCAGACCACCTACCTCAGTTTTCCCCCACCGAGGGTGGTGGGTGTCAGTGGCTGACCAAGGGCTTGGCGACTGTGCCACGGGAAACCAGTTGGCTTTGCTGTCAAATGGAGAGATGGCCCTTTAACTTCTTCCTCGGTGATTAATTGATGATGAAGTGATGTCAGCTCTACCTCCCAGATGTATCTTCTTGACCAGAAGCTGTCATGCGCTACCTCCATTGTGCTAACCGTTCTCCTAGTGCAGCGGTTCTTAACCTGTGCACAGGGGTCGCCTAAGATAATCGGAAAACACAGATTTCTGATGGTCTTAGGAACCGGGACACCGCTCCTCTATCCGTCTCCAGGTGGGCCCGCCCACATGCAGGTACGCCCACCTATTAATACCCAGCGTGAAGACTGTTACCCATGCTCTACCTTGCTTCAAGACAAAATTTCATTTGTCATTGAAATAAATATTTCACAATATAGAATTACATATTGTTTTTGTGATTAATTACTATGCTTTAAATATGTTCAATGTGTAACGATGACAATACAGTCTGCATATCAGATATTTAAATGACGATTCATCACAGTAGCAAAATGACAGTGATGAAGTAGCAATGAAAATAATGTCATGGCCCTAATAAAATGTAAAAAAAGAAAAGGGAAAAGAAAGAAAGAAAAGAAAATGATTAGGGCAAAGAATGTACAGATGTGCTTTATACAATTGATGTATGTATAGGAATGGACTGTGATAAGAGTTGTATGAGCCTCTAATAAAACGTTTAAAAAAAAAAGAAAAATAATGTCATGGTTGGGGGTCACCACCACATGAGGAACTGTATGAAAGGGTCGCCATGTTAGGAAAGTTGGGTCTCCTCTCTTTCTCCACCTGGCTGCCCAAGAACTTTTTCCAAAATGCCAGTCTTTCATCATTCCATTCATAATGCTCAGAATCCTTCTGTGGCTTCCATTCTCAGGATGAAGTCCAAAGTCCTTTCTCTCTTTTTTTGGAAATCAAATGAGTCCCCTTCTAGTGGACTCAGCCCATGACATCCCATGTGTACTCCGCGGGACTCTCACAGGTAGATTCCTTGGAAAGCTGATGACTAGGCCTTTCTTCTGAGCCACCTCTGGGTGAGCTTGAATCACCAACCTTTTGGTTATAAGTACATTGAACTTCCCTCCCCCCGCCCCATGGACTCCATGTCAATAACTTCATCTCTAATCACTCACCAGGTCACGCCTTACATCTCTCTCGAGCCCTCCACATTGTGCACACCTGTCCTCTCCCCGCCACAGCCCTTCCCTGTCTTCACTTGGCTCCTGGCCTTAAACCTCGGGAAAAACCATCACCTCTCAGAGGGGTTTCTGGGATCAGGTATCAGGCATCTAAGACCCAAATAAAATCATACCCAATATGAATTGGGGGGTGAGGGTGGGCATGGAGGGGAGACCCAATGTCCATCTGTAGACAATTGGACAGCCCCTCACAGAGGGGTCACAGGGAAGAGATGAGCCAGTCAGGGTGCAGTATAGCACCAATGAAGCATACAACTTTCCTCTAGTTCTTTGGTGTTTCCTTCCCCCCATTATCATGACCTCATTTCTCCCTTACAAATTGAATTAGACCAGAACATGCACAGTGCTACAGATAAGAGCCCGAAACACAGGGAATCCAGGATAGATAAACCCCTCAGGGCCAACAATGAGAGTATAGATCCCAGGGGAGAAAGGGGGAATTGATCACAGGGATCAACATATAACCCCTTCCCAAGGGGACGAACAACACAAAAGTGGATGAGGAGCGACGGAGGATGATGTAAGATTGAAAATAATAATCTATAACTTACCAAGGGTTCATGAGGAATGGCGGGCGGGGGAGGAAGGGGGAAGAAATGGGGAGCTGATTTCGGGGGCTCAAGTAGGAAGAGAATGCTTTGAAGATGATGGTGGCATATGCGCAAATGTGTTTGACACACTAGATGAATGTATGCGATAAGAGACATAAGAGCCCCTGTATCTAGGTCTCAGCTTCCTGTATCTAAGTGTTTCTCATCATTACAGCCGCACAATACATGACACCTGCCTCTTACTGGTCTGCCTTCCCTACTAGACCGTGGGATCCTCAAACGTTGCATCTGGTGTGGAGTAGGTGATCCGCACTTAGTTTTCCTTCCCCACCTCTCTTCCACCCAAAAGGAGAAAGTGCCAATCACCTACCAAATCAATATTCCCCTGCGTGCTTATTAGCAGACCACAGTATCTTGACCATCGACATGCCTACCTAAAAAAAAAAAAAATCAAAAGCAACAAATAAAGCTGTATTTCCCAGCCATCCATGAGTAAAGGAAAGCTACTGGAAGGGGATTCTAGAAAGAACTCTGAAGGAGTCAACCATGTCCACGCAGAAGAAGCACACCAGCTTATGATCCAAAGATGATGATTAAAAAATTCAAATATGGCAAAGGGGAAAGTATCATAGCTAAGATAATGAACACTCAAGTTATAGAAGGCTCCAGACGACAGTGGGAATCCCAGAACCATCTGCAGAGTATGGAGGCAGACTGAGCCACTGGCAGATCCTCTCTAGCCACAGGCAAAAGTCTCCAACAGCCTGGCGGTCAGGCAGTGACCACTGTAATTTTGAACATGCTGATTCAAACTCGATACTTGGTCAGATGACCTCCCTGAGTCAAATATCTTAGTTGTTCCATGACAGAAATTTCTTCCCTGGCTTTTGGAATGTTGATGAGGGGCTTTCCTTTCTTTCTTTTTTAAAAATCATTTTATTGGGGACTTGTTCAACTCTCATCACAATCCATCCATCCATCCATTGTGTCAAGCACATTTGTACATTTGTTGCCATCATCATTCTCAAAACATTTTCTTTCTATTGAAGCTCTTGGTATCCGCTTCTGATTTTCTCCTCCCCCTCCCTCCCTCATGGATCCTTGATAATTTATTATTTTTCCTTGTCTTACACTGACCGATGTCTCCCTTCACCACTTTTCTGTTGTCCGTCCCCCAGGGAGGGGGTTATATATAGATCATTGTGATCGGTTCCCCCTTTCTCCTCCACCTTCCCCTCCTGGTATCGCTAATCTCATTATTGGTCCTGAGGGGTTTATTTGCCCTGGATTTCCTGTGTTTCCAGCTCTTATCTGTACCAGTGTGCATCTTCTGGTCTAGCTGGATTTGTAAGGTAGAATTGGGATCATAATAGTTGGGGGCGTGGGGGAAGAAGCATTAAAGAACTAGAGGAAAGTTGTATGTTTCATCATTGCTATACTGCACCCTGACTGGCTCATCTTCTCCCCACCACCCATTTGTGAGGGGATATCCAGTTGCCTACAGATGGACTTTGGGTCTCCACTCCACACTCCCCCTCATTCATAATGATATGATTTTTTGTTCTGGGTCTTTAATGCCTGATACCTGATCCTATCGACACCTCTTGATCACACATGCTGGTGTGCTTCTTCCATGTGGGTTTTGTTGCTTCTCAGCTGGGTAGACTAGAGAAACAAATTCATAAACATGCATATGTATATAAGGGAGAGGTTTATGTATGAGCAATTGTACATTAAGAAAGCATCCCAACCCAGTCCAGTTCAAGGCCATAAGCCTGATATTAGCCCATATGTCCAATACCAATCTATAAAGTCCTCTTCAGACTCACAAAACACATGCAATGAAGCTAAAGGCAGGACCATCACAAGCCAGTGGGTAGAAAGTCTTTGGGTCCAGTGGCGTTGTAAGAATCTCAGTGTTGGCAGGGGTCTTCCTGTAGCTTCTCCGGCTTTAGATGTTTGGTTGCATCCATGTGGCTTGTCTTCTGCAATGTCTCCCAGGAAGTCACAGAGAGAGAATCTCTCCTGCCTCCAAAGGAGGAAAATACCGGATTTCCCAGAATTCTCAGGAGAAGGCCATGCCCACACAGAGGCCTCCTGGCTATAATCTGATTGACGGGCTAGACCCCACCCCTACATTCTTTTTTTTTCTACTCTTACATTCTTAATCCTCAAACTGACAAATGATTATATAACTACCACATTGCCTTCAAGCCTTTAAAACCCCAGACACTATATATTTTGATAGCCGGGCACCATCAACTTTCTTCACCACATTTGCTTATGCACCCACTTTGTCTTCCAAGATCATGTCAGGAAGGTGAGCATCATGGAATGCCAGTTTAATAGAACAAAGTGTTCTTGCATCTGCTACCTTAATACCAAATCTATAAATATATGCACATAGAATGTCTTTATATTATTATTATTTTATCCTTATTACCTTATTTCAGTTTTGGTTCTTACTGTTTCTGTTGGGTTTCCCAGTTTGTGAAGCGCAGGAGGAGTGGATGCACAGAGATAATAACTCATTCAGGGGTTGATAGGGGACGCAGGGGTGGGGAGTGTGTGATAGGGAGGGCAAAGGGGATTTCAGGAATAAAAAATGAAGGTGGGAGCAGGGAGGGAGCACTAGAACTGACTGTGACTGCACAACTCATTTTAAAGGTGATTTGACCATGGGAGTGGGGGTTGTTCGAAAATGGATCTGGTAATGATTATACAAATTCTCCTTGATATGATTGAATGATTGGATTGTATGGTATGTGCAGTAAGGTCCAATAAAGCTTAAAATAAAACAACAACCAACTCTGAGAACTTGTCACGGTGTTTTCAATCACCTGATGTAATTGTGGAGGTCGGACAATGACTAGGGAAGACCACGTAAGAATTGGTGCATTGGAGTGATAGTGCTGGCGATGAATATTGAAATACCCGGGGTTGCCAGAAGAACCAACAGATGTGTCCTGAAAGAAAGACATCCAGATGCTTCCTAGAAGTAAGGCTGGGGAGAGTTCATCTCCTGTACTCTAGACAGATTAGCAGGAGATACCAGTCCCTGGAGGAGGACATCATGCTTGGTACAGTGGAGGGTCATGAAAAACAAGGAAGATCCTCTTTGTGGTGGGTTGACCTGGTGGCTGCAATAGTGAACTCAACTATAGCAACAGCTGTGAGGGGGGCCCAGGGTGAGACAGTGTTTCATTCCGCTGCGCATGGGCTCACGTTGACTTCAGACTGACTTGGTGTCACCTCACAATAACAGCACCTGCTCCTCTGGCCCTTATTTCCTCCCTGCTGTCTGCGGGCCGGCTCTAAGGGCTACAGCCTCTAGCAGCCATTTGCAACAACGAAACATTGCAGGTGAACGCAAACACTAAACATTTTATAGCAAGTGATAGAAGGAACCTGAGCCCCAGGAAACACCATCCCAGGTTTGATGGCCTCTTTTCTCTTTCATGTGATGAGGAAATAAACTTCTCTCAGGTTTTCTGTCCTTGTTCAAACATAAGGTTCTCACATTTACAATGCCACCACCCTTAGCCATATCACTGGTTGCTGCTCCACGGAGCGGGGGAAAATACTGGGAGAGATTAGTTTAGATAATGGAAAAGAGCAAGTAACCCAAGAAATATGAAACTCTACCAAGAGGATGCCCGGGCAGCTGGGAAATAGACAAAAGGAGGTTTTTAGTTCATGAGGAAATAAGGCCTGAAAACGTAGGGGAGGGGTTGATGTTGGAGAGAAGTGGGTGCTGCCTGGGGCAGTGGTGAGGTGCATTAATATACCACGTGCATTTCTTGTGGTAGGCATAAGCATTATCTCACTGAATCCTCAGCAATACCCCCACGAAGCAGGTGCTACTGTTATGTCTATTTTACTGATGGTCATGTTCAGTGAGGTCACGTCTTCTGATCATAGAGTTATGACAAGGGATTGACCAGATACCAACTGAGATGTCTCGACAAATCGACGCAAAGCTGGACACACTCATTTGTCTGTGCCAAGAAATTTGGACGATGGCTACCTGCCTGCGTTAGTCTGGGTTGACTAGAGAAACAAATGCAGAGACACGCATATATGTATAAGAAAGAGGATTATATCAAAGAGTAATTATATGTTGAGATCAAGTCTGGAAGTCTGATATTAGCCCATGTGTCTGATACGAGTCCATACATTCCTCTCCGGACTCATGCAGCCATGCAATGATGCTGAATGCAGGAAGATCACAGGTCGGTGAGTGAAAAGTCTTGTGGATCCAGTGGCAGTGGAAGCATCTCTGCACTGGCGCAGGTCTCCACGTGGCTCCTCCAGCTCTCTGAGTGTCTCACCAGCAGGAAAGTGAAGCAGAGAGAGATGCTCCTTGTAAGTCACAGCAAGTTTCCCTCTGGCTTGTCAACAGGAAGACGAAGGCAGAGAGAAGGGAAGTTCCCAGAATCCTCATGGGAAGGCCATGCCTACAAGGAGGCATCATCAGGCTGTGACCTGATTGACAGGCTAGACTCCACCCCTTCACTCTTAATACCCTCAAGTTGACATGAGATTATGTAATTACCATGTTGCCCAACGTACTGGATGAAATTCCCATTTGTACCCATCCCAAAGAAAAGTGATCCAAAAGAATGAAAAGAGGAAAAAACAGTATCATTAATATCACACGTAATTTTACATAAGTAAAATTTTGCTGAAGGTAATTAAAAAAAGCAATTACAACAGTACATTGATGGGGACCTTGCAGATCCAGGAGAGGATGTGGAACAAGGAATATCATTGCTGTCTTCAGATGGCTCTTGGCTGAGATCAGAGAATACCAGGCAGGAAGCTGTTTATCTGTGCTTGATTGACTTTGCAATGGCATTCGACTGTGTGGATCATAACAATTATAGATCACATTGCAAAGAATGAAAATCCCAGAACACCTGGCTGTACTCATGTAGAATCTGTACCTGAACCAAGAGCCAGTCATTTAAATAGGACAAAGAGATACTGTGTGGTTTACATTCTAGAAAGGTATGTATGAGGGTTGTATCCTTTCAACATACTTAGTAAATCTATAAGAGGAGCAAATTGAGAAGCTAGATGACATGAAAAAGAAGGAGGCATCAGGACTAGAGGAAGGATCATTAATAACCAGTGATATGCAAATGACATAACCATATGGCGTATACTTCCAAGGAAAGAAAAACAAAATTCTTACACCTGGACCAATAAACCACATTATGAAAACAGTAAAGATTAAAGCTATCGAGGATTTAATTTTAGTTGGATCCACAATCAGTACCCATGGAAGCAGCAGTAAAGAAATAAAATGACATATTGCACTGGGCAAATCTGCACAGTCTCTTCAAAGTGTGAAAAAGCAAAGCGGGCCCTTTGAGGACCAAGGCGCACCTGACCCAAGCCATGGTATTTCCAATTACCAACTTGCATGTGAAAGACAAGACTATGGATCAGGAAGACTGCCAGTGGATGCGTTCAAAGAGATATCTTTGAATTTTTGTGTTGGTGAAGAATATTGAATGTAGCATGGGCTGCCAGGATGAACAAGTATGTCTTGGGAGAAGCTCAGGATGGTGAGACTTTGTCTCCTGTACTTTGGATCTGTTCTCAGGAAAACTCAGCCCTGGTGGTGGGACATTATGCTTGGCAAAGCACATGGGGGGAAAACAAGACTCTCAACCAGGTGACTTAGACACAGTGGTTTCAGCAATGGGTTTAAACATCGCAACGATTGTAAGTAACAGCAGGCTCACTATGAGTTGAGACTAACTCAAAGACACTTACCTAAGTCTGATTCTAAAGTATTCTTAGGAAAACGCATTTCCTTTTTAATCAATCTGTTCTATGACCTTACGTGGGCTTTTAAGATCCACCTCTCATCTGTACAATATGTCTAGGTTGGCTAGTGTTGCTCTCAAGCAGCTCTCGCTCCAAACTCGCTGCCATCGAGTCAGTGCTGATTCATAGCGAGCCCGTGTGTTTCTGAGCCGCTAACTGTTTACAGGAGTAGAAAGCCCAGTCTTTTCCTCTCGGAGCTACTGATGGTTTCCCGGTTTTGAACTGTTGACTATGCGGATTGCAACCCAATGAATAACAGCTACACCTCCAGGGCTCCTCCCATCAAGGAACTAAAAAAAAAATTCTCTTCTCATAGGTCTAGAGGCTAAGTGTCTAAACAAGGTCCCCTATTCCCCCGCACTCCCTCACTCATGCAAATTCCTGGCTTGTCAGTAGTTCTTGGGTAATCCTTGGTCCCTTGGTTTGTAGATGATCCTCATATAGTGACTGTCATTCCCAGTATGTGGCTGCTAACTCAGAAGGGGTTTGGTTTACGAAGCACCCTGCACTGATAGGGACTCATCCACATAACAAAATAGCCTGTCAAACAAGATTATATCCGTAGGGATAGGGGTGAGGATTCCAACTTAGATTCGGGGGCTGGAGGGGCTTCAATATAATAACTCTAGGGTAGTCTTGAAACAACATATAAGAGGCAGTTAGCCCATTGTAGATACTTAATAAGTGGTAACGATCATCATTATCATCATCAAAGCCATGTAATGACTGCTGTTCCAACACGTCCAGCCGGGCTCTTGGTGTGTTCCACACAGGCAGGCGGGTGCTTTGGCTTGTCAACCCCATGGGCTTCTGGGAAGTGGCACTTGGTTCAAGTGGCGAGCTCAGGAGGTTCTCTGAGGGGCCAGCATGAACAGTCTGATTTAGACCACAATTATTTCAGGATTTAGTAAATTGCATTACGCAGTTAATTCATAAAGGTCTGCGGCTCGGCTGCACATAAGGGGGGAGGATAAATGCGTGTTTATCATGTAAGTAATGAAACTTATTAAGCTAAAGGGCCAGAGAATTAACCTCTGTCCTGCTGAATAAGAGATTACACGCAGGAACCTTCTAATTATTTTAAGTGGTTTTGTTTTCCGGGGTTTTCCTTTAATCTCTCTCTTAGACTTTCACTAAAGGAATGGAAGAGAAGGAGGAATAGGAAGAAGAAGGTTCTAACAAATCCCCATCGCAGCCTGGAAGAAGTTTCAGAGGGAGACACTGTTGATAACCAGGCAATTAATTGTAATCCACCCTATTGATGTAGGCTGCTCTTATTAGCTGCGGAGTGAACTCTGACTCAGAACAGCAGCACAGGGAAGAATAGAATTGCTTCATGGGGCTTCCAAGTTTGTACTCTTGAAAAAAGACACTTTAGTGATGTTTGGCTGAAAGTTTTCAAAGCAATTGTTTTCCACTCAACAACATATACACATTTTGTTCCATGACAATTAGTTGCCGTTCCGTCAATGTCGCAGCAACCCTTTGCCCTTTCTGTCGTGACGCCCCTTTTCCACTCGCACGTCTCTCCTGCCTGCTGGACTAGGTTTGGGGGCAAAAGGTGCTCTTTTTGTTAAATATATATAGTTGGCTGTCCTGAGAAGCACATTCTTTGCACAAGATCTCTGTAAAGCATTGAAAAGCAAGGCAATTACTTTGAGGACAAAGATGGCTTAATCCAGGCCCTGGTACACTCCGTTGCCTCGTGTGCATGTGAAAGTTGGATAGTGAATAAGGGAGACCGTAGAAGGGTCCCTGTATTTGAACTGTGGTGCTGGGGAAGAATATTGAATGTACCATGGCCTGCTAAAACAACGAGCCAATCTGTACCGGCAGAAGTAAGGCCAGAGTGCTCCTTCCAGGCAAGGATGGCAAGATTTTGTCTTACCATACTTGGGGGACATGCTGTCAGGAGAGACCAGTCCCTGGAGACGGACATCATGCTTGGTAAGGTAGAGGGGCAGCCCCAAAAGAGGAGGCCCCTTGACGAGATGCTGCAGCAGTGGACTCGGGCATCACAGCGATTGTGAGGATGACTCGTGACGGGGCAGTGAATCCTTCTGTGGTGCGTAAGGTTGCTATGGGTTGGAACTGATTCAGTGGCACCTAACAAGAACAACAACATTGTGTGGCTGAAAGATAATCTCTGGGAATGAGTTCAGGTTCAGGTGCAGGGTCAGTGCCTTGGGGGTTCACCAGTTTCTAACAGACAGTAACTAACAACAGCAAGTCTGTTACTTTTTATGGTTTTGAATTTCATACGACTTTCTCCTACTGGGTCCCAAACCTTCTATTTTTGGACTTGGTCAAAGGATTAAGTGGTGGTAGCTGGGCACCATCTAGGTATTTTGGTCTCAGACAGTAGTGGTTGTTCATGTCTTCCATTAGCCCATTGGGCTGAGTATTTCCATGAGTCTTTCGTTTTCTTCACTCTTTCTTCCGGAGGGCGAGAGACCAATAGTTGTTACTTAGATGGCTGTTTGGGAAAATTTTAAATCGTACTCACTTCTTCTCACAGTAGAGTGGGCAGCTTTATCTTTAAATGCCTATTGACCTAGATGCCCCCCGAAGACCATGCTTTTAACCCCTCAGTCCCAGTGACTCAGTCCATCAAAGTATTTGATGACTACAGGTTTACATAACGTCACCCCAGTTACTCTATTACCTTTGTAGTGCATACAAATAAAACCGAACCCACTGCCACCGAGTCAATTTTGACGTCAAAGTAAGTAACCCTATATGACAGAGTAGACCTGCCCTTCTGGGTTTTCTGGAAGAGGAGCAGACAGCCTCATTCTTCTCTCATGGTGGGTGGTGGGTTTGAACTGCTGCCCTTTCAGTTAGCAGCCCAGCACACAACACACTACCCCGCCAGGGCTCCTCTCACATGTAGATACATATGCATAAATATCCTCTGCCAAACCTAGGCCTACTGCAGGCGTACTCCCAGACACCACCTCACACCTGTTCAGCTTACATATCTACCTATATTTATCCACTTGTTTACCATTGTTTATTATTGCAGAATCATGCATATAGCAGTATTTACAGATGTTGTGCTTTACTCTTGTGTACCTCCCAGTATCTTGCTTTGTTTCTGTTGTACTGACTTCTCCCTTACAGCCTTTCCTTCAATTGAGTAATTTCATGGTGTCAAAGTAGGTGATGCGTTGGGCTGCTAGGCACAAGGTCAGTAGTTTGTGCCCTTGGGGAGGAAGATGATGTGTCCAAGATTCATAGACTTGGAGACCCAGCGGGGCAGTTCTACACTATCCTATCCTGCAGGGTGGCTAAGAGTTGGAATGGACTCAATGGCAGTGAGTTTAGCTTAGAGTTTGACTATATACTCAGGGACTCTTTTTTTCTCTGTGTGTCTAGCTCCTTGTTATTGGGGTGTAACACTTTCTATAAAAATTAGAGATTAATCCTTTGTCAGCTATACTGTTGCAATGCCCCACCCCCTGCCCAGTCTGTGTGTTTCTTTTTATACTCTTTTGATGCATATAAGCATTTCTATTTTAGGAGATCCCAGTTATCTTTGTTTACCTTATGCTGTCTGTGCATATTTAATTAGGTTTCATAGAATATTTATGCTTCATATTTGGGTTCTTATTTTTCCTCTGTAGTCTTCACAGTTTTAGATTTTAAATTTAGGTCTGTGGTCCATCTTGAGCTGGTGTTTGTAGATGACGTGAGATAGGTGTCCTTTTTCATTTGCCTGCAAGCAGACACCCAGTCTTGCCAGCAGCATTTGTCAAAAAGATGAGCTCTTTTCCAGTTCGTGGATTTCAGCCTTTTGGCCAAGATCAGCTGCCCGCAGGTGGATAGGTTTGAGTTTGGCTTCTCAATTCCATCGCCTTGGTCTATGTGTCTGTAATTGTCCCAGTACCAGGCTGTTTTGACTACCATGATTGTGCTCACCTGAGTTGACTACAGAAACAAAGCCTGTGACACTTATACATGGAGACGACAGATTTTTTTTTCTCTTTTTTTTGTGGTGGTGGTGGTGGTGGTGGTGGTGGTGGTGGTGGTGGTGGTGAGAGACGACAGATTTTTGTATCAAAAAGTGGTTATGTATCAAGAAAGCATCCAGGTATCCTAGTCTGACTCAAGTCCATAAATCCAATACTAATCCTTAAGTCCCTCGTCAAAATGAGGCAGCTATATGCAGTGATGGAGAAGGCAGGAAGATCACAGGCTGGTAGATGAAGCGTCATGTGAACCCCAGGTGGGTGAAAACATGGAAGGGCTCCAGCAGCTCTCAGGGTGCCCAGCAAGCAGGAAGGTGGGGTGAGAGAAGGGGCGTTCCAGGGTCCTCCTGATAGAAGACCACGCCCCCCCCCCCCAAGAGACAGCATCAGGTTGTGACCTGATTGACATCCCGACATGGTAGTTGTGACATGAGAAAATGTGAGGCCTCCTACCTTGTTCTTCATTAGTAGTACTTTGCTTCTTTGGAGTCTCTTTACTCTGTATCAAATTAGTGGTTAGTTTTTCCATCTCTAAAGACTGATGACGGGCCACGAGTCTGGAGTGCACTGCAGTTTATCTTGTTTGGGGTCGCATTCATATTTTTACTGTGTACAAGTCTACCCATTGATAGAGGTCTCTTGCTTTCTTGCGGTAGTATTTTTTTTTTTTTACTTTATCTTGTGAATTAAGTGAAGGGTTACGGGGAAGATGACAGTTTTACATCCAACAATTCATAGACATCTTGTTCCAGCTCATTCATTACAATCCCCTCAATAGATGTACTGTAACCCCTGTGCTTCCTGTTTCCATTCCTCCTCCTTTCCTAACCCTCTAAACTTTGTTGTTGGGTAGATGTGTTAGAAACGAATCCAGAGATACTCATGTGTATAAAAAAGATCTTCATATAAAAGAGCAATTGTATCCATCCCAGCCCAGTCCAGATCAAGTCCATAAGTCTGATATTAGCTCATATGTCTGACACCAGTCTGTAAATTCCTCTTCAGACTCATGCAACACATGCAAGGACGCCTAGTGCAGGAAGATCACAGGCCAGTGGATGGAAAGTCTTGTGGATCCAGTGACGATGGAAGCATCTCAGGGCTGGCGTGGGTCTCCACGTGGCTGCTCCAGCTCCAAGGCCCCGGCTGCCATCAGCACAGCTCCATGTGGCTTGTCAACAGGGATGTCTCAAAGGGAGACGAAGCAGAGCGAGTATCAGTCTCACCTCCAGGGAGGAAGACAGGAGGAGAAGGCCATGCCCACACGGAGTCTTCATTGGCTGTGACCTGATTGACTGGCTAGACTCCACCCCTTCGCAAGTTGACAGATTATGTAATGGCCACAGTAAGTGATTCTCTTTTGATCTTAAATGGCTGATTATTCTAACATGGGAGTAAGTTTAGTTCCATATTTAAAGAGTGATGAAGGGCCATAGCTCTACCAGTTTCTCTCTAGCCTGTAAGCCTGGTCTCTTTCATGATACTGAGTTTTGTTCCATATTCTTTCCCCTCAGCAGCCCCAGCACACACCTTATCTAGGACTTTCTAATGTGACCCTTGGCAGCAGTTGCTGGGGGTAGCTGGGCACTCTCTAGTTCTCACGGCATCATGAAGGTGGATACTTATGTGGTCCCACGGTCCTTTGGATGGTTCTCATTAGTATTTTGGTTTTCATCATCCTCCTTTCCTTCAGACAAGGAGAGACCAATATTCGCTCATTAGGTGAGTGCTCACAATCCAGTCCCTACTTACCCAGGTAGGATGCCGGTCATTGTCTTTGTGACCTGTTGCACCAGTTGATCCTTGTGTTCCCTTAGGCTGTGATCCTAGCCCCCACGTCCCGGTGACTCATTCCCTCAGGGGGGGTTGGTTATGTCCAAGAAGTTTTCCTAACTTTGCCTTCTGTGTGAGCACACAGAGCCACAACCACGGAAATATTTTTTAGCAAAGATAAATATTCTATACAAATAATCTCTGTCAAATCTCCATCTACTCATGGGCGTATGCTCCTCCCACACCTCTTCAGTCTGCGGTCTAGCCAGGCATCTGCTAATAGAACGCTGCTACTGCAGGCCTTTGGATAACCATATCTGCCTCTGCTGCCTTTACCTCTCGCACTCTGCCTAGTGCCTTTCCCTGCTTCATCATTTTTTCCTGATCTTCTACTTATGTCTTACTTTCTTCTTCACCCAAGTTAAACTTTTCTACCCTTTAGCTGTTGGCTTTCCCTCCTTCCCTTTCACTACCACCCCTAGAAACCATGAAAGCATTTCTTGTGAAAACCTATTTGCTACAATAGTGATTTCTCCAGTAGTCATCCTTTTGTGACCAATTTTACTCAGTGTGATGTCCTCCAGGTTCATCCATGTTGGCAGTGTTTCATAGATTCGTTGTCTTTCTTTACCATGTTTATGTACCAACGTGGATGTGTTCCTCCACTGGTGGACACTGAGGTTGTTTGCTGTTGTGGATAGTTGTTTGGGTGTTCTGTCATTTCTCTGTATAAGTCTTTCGTATTCCTGGGTAGTTTACTCCGAAGTATTCCATCATGTTGGTGGCTATTACAGATGGTATTATTTCCTAGATTTTGGTTTTTTGAGAGTCCAAAAATGTACAGAAGAATTGGACTGATATTTGCATGTTGATCTTATATTCTGCCACTTCTCTCAGATCCACTAGCTTTCTTAACAAGAGTTTTGATGCGTTCTATGTCGAGGATCATATAATCTGTAAATATGTCAGCCTGTGTAGCCTCTGACGGATAGAGCACTTTGTAACTGTCAGCTTGCTCTGTTCTACTGGATCCACAAATTGCCCCATCCTTCCATAAACCTCTTTTTCTTGTACTTCATCCAGTGTGTGTGATGTTCTATGACATTTATTGGCCGCAGTAGTGGGATCAAAAGTGCATTGTCTACGGCAAATCCCGAAGACCCAGGACCGGGCTTTGGTGTTGAGCAGGGCTGTTTGGGCTCACTGCTCCATGAATTTCTACCAGGATTGATAACTCCTTGAAATTCAAATGTGTGTGTGTGTGTGTAGAGCTCGCCAAAGTTATTGCTGGCTTCTGCTTTTGTTCCGTCTGTCTGTTCCGTTTGATCTTACCTGCTTGAATTCTGGTTGTGCAGGAATTTTTGCCAGAAGTTGTTTGTTTCCCTTAGTTGAAGTAGCGTCAGATGTTGTGTCTGTCAAGAGTCTGTCTGCCTGTCTGGTGGTGAATTACCATCCTAAATATTTTTCAAGGTGGTGGGATCTTGGGCTTTATATAAGCCCTAAAAACAAAGGGCACAGAATGACAATTTAAAAACAGTAGGCCAGTTGCTCTGAGTGCAAGACAAATTTCCATTAGAAAAAGCTCGTTCATAGAACAGGTTAGAAGCTCTAGGCTGCCGGACAGTCAGACCTGTACATATGGTTTAAGCAATAAACTGTCCAAAACCCATGAAATGCTCTTTCTGCATTTTATTGAGTCTGAGTGTCATAAGCATAACAAACAAGCTTTTCCAGAAAGTGGAATGTGCCCTATCTGAGGGCAAGGCAGAGTCCCCTTATAGGACTCCTGCCTCAGACCCAGACAAGCTCTATGGCTCTCCCACTGTCCTCCTGGTGTAGTGGGTGATATGTTGGGTTGCTAACCACAGGGTCAGCATTTTGAATCCACCAGCCACTCTGTAGGAGAAAGATGAGGCTGGCTCCTTCCATAAAGATTGGCAGCATCAGAAATCCCACAAAAGGAAGTTCTACTCTGCCCTATAGGGACACAATGAGTCCGAAGTGACTCGATGGAAGTGAAAATATAGAATTAGAGTGATCGCCGGGGGAAAAAAAATTTCCATCTGTGCCTTTCTTTCCCAGCAAAACCTTCTATTTAATATTTAATGTTATAAGGTACTATGCAGGCCTGGGTCTCAGTTAGTGTCCTAAGTCAGTGAGCGTTGGCCGTTACTATGTTTCATTTTAAGGCTGGGCTTTTTTAACCGGGTCTTACTCCCGATTTCGCAGAATGATTTCTTCCCATTTACTTGCTGGCAATTGCCATTTCCAAGTATGCAAAAGACTGCTTTTAATGATCTCTTAAGGGTTCTGGCATATATATATATATATATATATATATATATATATATATATATATATATATATATATATATATATATATATATAATATGGACTTGTAAGAAATGGAAATTACTCTAGGATGCAGGCATTGCGCATGCCTGAAGATGGTTTCTTAGCATCTCTAATAATGCGTGAGTGTGCAGATTTATAAAGTTCAGGAGAAATTACACGTGTTGAACTCTGGCCTAGCACGTTCTTCTTTGCTGGCTCTTTTTGCTTCTCTGCCTGCTTCTAGGACTTTGTTTTCTTTGTGCTCTTCATTTGATGTGCTCTCTTGTCGACATTTAGGTCTGGATGCTGTCTTTAAGATTTCTGTGAAGCACAGTTTTGTGCTTATTTTTGTGCATATTTATCAAAGTTGCTTTAAGATATTTTGGATCCTTTGACTGAGTGTGTTAGATCGGGTTGACTAGAGAAACAAATCCAGAGAAACTCATGTTCATGTGAGAGAGAACTTTATATCAAAGTGTGATTGTATCGTAAGAAAACATCCCAGCCTAGTCTAGATCAAGTCCATAAGTTTGATATTAGCCCATATGTCTGATACTAGTCCATAAATTCCTCTTTAGACTCACGCAACACATGCATTGATGTAGAATGCAGGAAGATCACAGGGAAGAGGGTGGAAAGTCTTGTGGATCCAGTGGCGGTGACAGCATCTCAGTGCTGGTGTGGGTCTCCATGTGGCTCCTCCAGCTCCAGAGCTCAGGCTGCCATCAGCGCAGCTCCATGTGGCTTGTCAACAGGAATGTGAAGCAGAGAGAGAGTAAGTCTTGCCTCCAGGGAGGAAGAGAGGAAGCCCCTAGGATCCTCCTGGTGAGCGCTACCTTGTAACCTGATTGACAGGCTAGACTCCACCCCTACATTCTGTTTATCAAGTTGACATGAAATTATGTAACTACCACACTGAGACTTTGAGAAAGTGAACACAGTGCCTCACTGTTGCCATCTGACTTTTTTGGTATGCAAGTTTGGCATGTAATTACAAATCTTAAAGAAATTAACAAGGTGGAAGATGGCAGCTCCCAACCTGTTATGTGAAATTCTCACGGAGAGATAACTCCTGATCAATAGTGTAGACACTTATGTAGATCAGTATATTTGAAAAGTACACTAAAAAAAGTTTATTTTGATTGACATGCAAGACCTTAAAAGAACACATTACTCTCAATTACTTTATTTCAAGGAACTTAAAAAAAACATGCTAAGGGCATTATTATATAAATATAGTAATTTTAACCTTCAGATGTGATAAGTAAATTATAATTTTCCTTCAAGGAACTCATTCTGATTTGGTTTGCTGATAAATGGACACTTATCTAAATTAAATAATCCTGATATTACCAAGATTTTGTAGACATGAATTTGTTTTGACAAAGATTTATGAATGACTAATTCTTATCTTTGATCATGAATCAAAGATAGGGCAGGACTACATCTGGCTTCTTAACACACTCCCTGCACACATCATTCAGCTCCCAACTTGGTGGTAGAGACCTTTTAAACAAATATGCTGCCTTACTATCTTTATCAGAAAATTGGATGGATCCCTACCATTGCAGAACTATAAACAAGCTATTTCTATATAATAGGTGAACAATAAAACCAAAAGGAGCCAGACCCATTGCTCTCCAGACTATTTGAACTCATATTGGCTACGTATTTCACACGGAGGCCTCCTTTTCTTTCTAAAACGGGTCCTTTTCTGGTTGGTACCTGGTGCGTGGGCGCTGTGAGATCGCCCACAGACTCACCACCCTCCCCGGTCTCCATGTCACTTGATGCTCTAGTGTTACCAGAGAGCCTCCTATACAACCAAGTGGGGCTCCATCCAAATCTGGAGTGCTCCCCCACCCCCACCCCTATTCTTTACGTGGCTAACAAAGCCTTGGTGGTGCAGTAGCTTAAGCTTTCGGGTCCTAACCACAAGACTGGCACTTCCAGCCCACCAGCGAATCTGTGGGAGAAGGAGCAGACTGCCCCGGGGAAGCTTTTACCGTGTCGGGAACCCCAAGAAATGCTCTATGTTGGTCTTGATTTGATGGCAGTGGGTTCGGTTCGGGTTGACCTGGAAAACTGCTATCTTTTAGAAAGGGGTCCTCCCCCCACGCCCTCTGGAAGTGCCTTCTTTTTTGCCCACCTGCCCTAAGCACCCCTGCTTTGTGCTACCTTAAGGCACTGATGGGCTTCTCAATCCAAGAAGGCCCTCCTCCCATTCTCACCACTAGACTGAGCTCCCTGAGGGCATGGGCAGTGTTCTGAATGGCTTGTGTTTCTGGAACCTGGTGCAGTGCCTGGCACACAGGAAGGACTTGAGCCGGGTTTATTGGATGAATAATTAAACCATTGAAAATCGCTGGATTACAGTTCCTAATTAAATGCATGCCTGTGTTTTGGCAGGTAATGTGGACACCACCTTCTATGTGTGCGCTGTATGCACTTTCTCTTGGGATGGAGCTGGGGTGCCAGCCATGCCTGTGAAATGTGTGTATTTATGTACTTCCCCCGCTCCCCCAACTTGAAAATAGACTATAACTGCGCTGGAAGAAGGGGTCAACCAAACAGCTTTCCCCACCTGCCCCCACCTCTCAGGGAAAGTTATTTCTTTAGTGTCTAATATAGTCTCTGACCTACCTGATGCCAAACAACGACAACTGCTATTGAAATCCGTGCAGGGAGCCCCGAACCAGCATTTGTTACCAGGTTACACAATATGTACCTGTTACGCTTTGATGGATGGTAGACTCTCACTGACTTGGCAAGATTTTGTCACTTCCCTGTATGTACACACACACACATCACCACCTCTGGCCTCCACAAATCACTCCAGCCCTGGTAAACATCTTGAAATGCAAAAACAGCGATGGCCATTTTGTTAAGGCCGATTGCTGACAGAGGCTTTGATCCCTGCTGGCTTCTCCATGGTTAAAAGATGCTTTGGCCCAGGGCTGCTCTTTAATTAATGCGAGTCAGCATTCATCCAAGAGCCCCGAATCTCTTCTGGAAGAAGAGTATAAACCTGCCAAGTATCAACAAACAGTTCTATATGCATCCCAATTAGGGTGCTTTCTGGAAGACAGGGGAAGCCCACCACAGCTCTGGTTTCTAGGCAACTGCTAGTCTGCGCTCTGAACCTCATTGGAACAAGCCTGCCGGGTTGAGTCTAATGGATCTCTTCCCTCCCCTCCCCACCATCCTCCCCACCATCCTCACCTTCTCTACTTGCCCATCTCAAGTGGAAGCAAATTCAGAGTTGGAGAGCACCCAGAATCTGAACGCTCTGTAGGGCAAAACCCTGGGGGAGGCTCAGGCTCTGTGAAACAATTCTGAAGGTAGCTGTTGCGTACTGGAAAATTTCTGCATATCAGACAAAGCCAAAATACCCGTCTTATTTAATCCCCACAATAGCCCTACGAGGCAGGGACGATAACGTCAAAGATGAAGAAAGCAAGGCTCGCAGCACGAAACCACGTGCCCAGAGGCACGCAATGCCAAGGTCGGCTCGGTCTGTGGGAACCCAGGAGGAGCCCTCCCCGCCTCCAGCACGCTGGAGAAGAACAGTCACAGCGCTGGGAGGCAATTCAGCAGGAGTTTTCAATTCCGAGAAAAAAAAAACAGTTGAGTTTTTTTTTAAGAATGCAAACCCACCCTGCAATCCCATTATTACCTAGTATGCTTAATGGCGAAATGGAATGGGAGGGATTATTTTTCTTCTTCCTCCTTCATGGCTCTGTCAGGTGTGGACATAAAAATGCATTAGCAGGGGGAAAGGCTTTTTCCAGAGTGTGCCAGCCATCTCCAAGACACGGCCGGCTTCTCCTTCTGGGGCAGGCAGGAGATGGTGGACAAGGGCGTGAGACCACCAGCCTGGGTTGGCTTGAGTCACGTTCTTCTGCTTGATGGATGGCGGGCAAGGACGGCTTGCTGGAGAGCTAGGCCCAGGAGGCATGCTCACGACTTCAGTCACTCAGTGTCAGGATGAGGTGAAACCGGAGGTGTCTAAGGAGCAGTTGGTGGAGTGTGGGAGTGATCAAAGAAAGCTTCCCTCCTAAATTCATAGTTTGGGTCTAGCCCAGGGTCTAGCCCAGCATGCGAGCTACTTAGAAAATGATCAAGTCAAAATGATCTCCCAGCTACAAAAATGTAAACCAAAAAATTTATTTATTACATTTATTCATAAATGCATTGAGAATTCTTTATATGTACAATGCATGTTTGTGTGCCTTGCATAACCGCCTGAGTCCATATTGAACAACACAACACAATGATCTATGTGCATTTTTTTGTCATGACCTGAGTTCACTCTGACGACTTGCATTGAACGGAATGAGCCAGGGATGCACAGTCCGGACAGTAGCTGCTGCCAGGCAGCCTCAAGCACACTTCCGAAGATCATCAGTCATGGTGGAACGGGGCTTGGCCTTAATGAGCTTTATGTGGGAAAGGCTGACTCACGGAAATAAGTAGAGCCGAATCATGCAGTCAAGGAGGCAGCACATGTTCTCATGTTTGGTACTTTCCCTCTGCGAGTAAGTTCCAGAACTGTCAATGCACTCTGGACTTCACCTGAATGGCGGCTTGTAGTGTCAAAATCTCCCATTCTGCATGAAAGTGATACGTTTTGTCTTCTTACTTGGGCTAGCTCCCCCACTCATTTTAATACCCTTTCTTACATTTAAGAGGGGAAAAAAACAAGGTCTAAAAAAATGGCGAAAACTTAGCTTGTCAGTTTTACAGCACTTAGCGCCGTTGTTTGTGCGTGCCTTTGACACCTAAGATTCATCTGATTGGCTGCGCTGTGTATCAATTAACTGACAGGATTGATGATAGGCTTACGTCTATTTTTTTAATGCCATGCAATCTACCCACACTACATGTGCGATCGACTAGTAGATCGTGATCGACGTATTGAGCCCCCCTGGTCTAGCCTGTTACCACGGGGCGAAGGCTTCTGTCCTTGCCATTGTGTATGCTGAGAGGCTCCAGGTGAGGCATAGCCTCTGCCCAGACGGCTTGCTACCTGGTTATGGAGTTGTCTACCATCCCTCAAGGGAGCCCTGGTGGCGCAGTTGGTTGCTCACCAGCCTGTTACCTGAACCCTTGGCAGTTCCCACCCACCAGCTCCTCTGCAGGGAGAGAAGATGAGCCGGTCTGTGTGAAGGAAGAGTCACAGCCTTGCAAACACCGTGGGGGCATTTCCACTCTGTCCCGCAGGGTCACAGAGCTAGAATCAACTGGAAGGGGGTGGGTGGGTGGGGGGTGGGCTGCAGTTCTGTGCAGGCTGTTTTCCTGGCCTGTCATCCCTGCCCCATAGCTATTAGCTGTGCGCTTTCCTAGACAAGGGCCGAAAGGGGCTAACACAAAGAAATACACACACACACACACACACACACACACACAGGGACTGTGAATCATTTTCTCCGGAAATCTCTTGGCACAGAGCATGACTAAACTGGCAGCCCTAGATCTTCACGCAGCTCTGTTTTGAATCAGACCACAGCCTGGTCTGACATGGCGGCTGCAGCCGAAGAGCGCATTCAGCTTCCGATCTACGCCTAACTGCTTGCACACGAAAGGAACAAGGGTCACGATTTTAGCTTGTGCGAGGAATTGTTGCTTACAAGATGTTTGTCGATCATGTTTGCTTGGTCACATCCAAGAAGCAGCCTCAGTGAACGTGTCCCAGGAGGTTAGAAAATATGAATGATCCTTTTAAGAACTGCTGTCTAACAACTCACTCCTGCTTGTGAGCAACATCTCACTGCGACAGAGTCGATTCTGACTCACAGTGACCCACACAGAATTACAACCCAACCCAACCCAACGGTGAACTGTCCCTGTAAGTTTCTGAGACCGCAACTATGTTGGGGAGTAGAAAGCCTCGTCTTTCTCCCACAGACCGGCTAGTGGTTTTGAACTGTGGACCTTGGGGATCACAACCCAACTCGTAGCCACTGTATCACCAAGGCTCCTCTCATGTGAGCACGTAGTCCAAGGTTTACTCCACTCGATAAAAATCTCTGCTCTCTTCTTGCAAGTTAGCGCACTGCAGTTCCAGATGAACACCTGCCTGGGTGTTAATAAGTCTTCCAATTTAAAAATCTTGGCCTTATACAGTGAAACTCTTTGCTTTTTCTTCTCTTCTTCTTTTTTTTTTTGGCTCTCACTTCTAACATTGAGACGGGCGCTTCACTCCAGCAGTTGTTATTCTCCCCCTGAGTGACGACCAATAATCAACCATACCAGGTGCCGCGGAGTCAACCCCAACTCCTGGCAGCCCCATGTCTGCCCAAGTAGAGCTAGATTCCATAGAGTTTCCACTGGCTGGTTTTTCATGCGTAGATCACCGGGCCTTTCTTCTTCTTTAAAAATGTTTTATTTTTTTCCTTTTTTTGGTAGTTGACATTATTAAAATGCACCACACGGAGATAACATTGACTTACATATTTGTACATAAAAGAACCATCCAAACACAATACAAAAATCCAATCAACATAGCCCCCTCCCCAAGCCCCCTTGCCAAAATCAATTCTCCTTTGGCTGTGCCAATAGAAGTGCTCTTACTGACCTAATGATGCAGACGTCATTTCAGTCTTACACTTGACGTTGACAAAATCCTTGCTGTCCAAACATCTGGATGGGTGGTCATATTCAAGGATGCCCAAACATCTGGATGGGTGGTCATATTCAAGGATGCATCAGCCCGCTTCCTTTCTTTTTTTTTTTTTTTACACAGAATGTTCATAAAAGGTATGGGACATTTTTATTTGAAGGGCATTTAAATTTTAGCTCATTAAGCCTGTAACACAGGATTTTCTCCTCCAGGTGGAAAAACTGCACATTTGTCTAAGTATATAACTCTTACTCCCCATGTGTTTTGCTATCTAGGGGTGGATAGTAACAATGAATGAGTTTATAGACACAAAGCTTCAAGCACAGTAACTGAACAGCCTACTGTTTCCTTTGATCACAGTGGGTAGGCGCTCAGTTTAGGGGATTTAAAACAGTAAAAAAAAAAAAAGAAAGAATAAAATAATGTAAATAAAGGTGTGAAGTGACATACAACTCTCAAAAGAAGAAATTCCCTGCTATCCAGTCAAGGCTGGCTCATGGTGACCCTTTAGGGCAGGCTAGCACGGCCGCTGGGCGTTTCTGAGACTAACTCTCAACTGGAGTAGAAGCCCAGCTTCCCATCCAGGAGTGGTTGCTGGTTTCAAACTGCTGACCTTGACCATTGCAGCCCAATGCGCAACTAACGGCTATACACTGGGGCTCCTGGGACAGTCTGACTTTAATTTTAAAAAGCAATGAAGTCAAACGTGGCACTTTAAATGGACAGGATTTGGACAAGTTCCTCTCCTCCCCACCCGCCCCCCACCACTTTTACCAAGACTGTGGATGAGCAAACTTAAGTATTTGTTGCTCTGTGTCTTTAAGTGGTCCCTATTTGACTTTATGGTTCTTGAATGATGGGTGATGTTGAGAGAATTAAAAAATACATTGCTAAATATTCTGTCTTTGTTTATCTTGGAGCTGGTGTTTCTGTTGGGCTGGTCATCTTCTTCTTAGTGGTATGTACCAGCTGTTTACTTCTTAAAGATTTTGTTTTAAAAATTGTGAATTAGGTCGAGGTTTACTTTTCAGATCATCACCTCTGTATTAAACAGCTCAGGTCACTTATCAACCCTCCCAGTGTTCTCCTGCCCCCCACCCCTTAATGTATATTCCCCTCTTGTGGACCTCTATCTTCCCTTTGACCAAAGTCAACTTCTGCCCGTCTGCTATTCGGTTGCTTCCTCTTCGCTCCTTTACCTTGCCCCATTGGCAACCAATGTCTGTTCCCTTTGGTATATAAGTCTTTGTCTTGACTTATCTTTAGAGTAGTGGTCTCATAGAGTGTTTATCCTTTGTGATTGACCAATGTCACCTAGCATTAGGTTCTCCTGGTCCATCCATGTCACGAGATGCTTCATGGTTTCATCATTGTTTTTTCATCAACATATAGTTGATATTGTCTAAATGTACCAAAGCTTCTGTATCCATTCTTCTACTGATGGGGGTATTTGGACTGTCTCCAGCTTCTTGCTCTTGTGCGTGGGAGTGCATATGTCTCTTCGTGCTATGGCTCTTAAGTCTTTAGGTACCCCCAAAACAAAACAAAACTGTAAACATAGCTCCTCTGGGCAGAGCTTTCATAGTACATATTTTTCCCACTGGGCGAGCATCAAGCAACTCGCTCTGAGTTAGTGCACCCAGTGGCATCACCTGGGAAAGTTCTCTCTGGTCACAGGGACTTTTTTTCCTAAAAGCAGTTTCACTTGAACCTTGGGAAAAGCCTGGGGAGAGTGGTGGATCTGTCCAGAGCACACAAGGGCGAACAACAAGGGACAGACCTCATCATGTCCCACGAAGCTCCGGGGACGACATCCCTGCTCAGAAGCAGCCAATGAACAGAGAGGACCATAGGGCCGGCCCCACCACGAGGCACGATGTTCCCTCTCTGACCCATAACACTATGGGGGACAGCACTGGAGACACTGTGTGGAAAGTGTGCCCGGTCTGCTCCACACACAGTGGGATGAAACATGGAGGGAGTGCAACAGAGCAGCAAGGGGAGCAAAGTTACCAAGTCCCTGAGGAATCCTGGAAGTAGACTTCTGACTTAGGGGACAGGGCTTGGCACCTCATCAGACCCAATTAGAAGACACTCATATGGGTCAGCAGACAGACCTGGAACTATCTATCTTTTTAAATTTTCCTTCTTTCATCCTATGTCAATCTATACCACATAGGCAGAATAAACAATCCTGAGGAGAAAACAATGGGACTGGTGGCCCCAGGGGGGAAATGGGAGGGGAGGGGATCAGGGAGCCAACAAACTCAGGGATAAGGGAACAGAGATCTAAAATTGATGGTGGGGAGGTTGTATAATGCCTGGTGGGGTTTGATCAAGTACAGTGTATCCAAGCGGAATTACTGAGAGCCGAGTGGATGTGAACATAATAGTGGGATAAGAGGAAGGTGACAGAAAATTGAGGAAAAAACTAGGAGGCAAAAACTGTTTATAGAGGTATAGCTATAGCCATGTCTATATGGAAATAATATTAATTTATAATGAAAGGGATAGAGGCCAATGTATGTATATTTATATATTAAGTATTAAGATAGCAGATGGACGTTGGGCCTCTACTCAAGGCCTCCCTAAACACAAGAACAGTTTGTTTTGATAAACTGGCACTCTTTGATACTCACCTTTCTGACACAGTCACTGAAGACAAAATAGGTGCATAAGCAAATGTGGTGAAGAAAGCAGACTGTGCCCAGCTATCAAGATATAGCACCTGGGATCTTAAAGGCTTGAGGTTAAACAAATTGTCATCCAGCAGGGAAGCAGCAAAACCCACATGAAAGAAGCACATCAGCCTGTGTGATCGTGGGCAATCAATGGGATCAGTTATCAAAAGATCCAAAACAAACAATTATATCGATATGAATGAGGGGGCTTGGCGTGGAGACCCAAAGCCCATCTGTAGACAATTGAACATCCCCCCACAGAAGGGACAATTCAATTACAAGGAAGGGACGATTCAACGAGGGTGCAGAATAGTGTCAATGAAACACACAGCATTCCTCTAGTTCCTGAATGCTTCCTCCCCCTCCACTACCTCCACCCAGTTCTACCTTACACATCTGTTGTATCATTGTCAGAGATCCCCCCTCCCCCCACTCTGTGGGTTCTCTCTTTATTCCTTTAATAAAGTCTTATGCTGCACATACATGTCTTATTCCTAGGAGGTCCCAGTCATCTAGTTTGTCATCCACTGTGTGTGTTTGCTTCATTATCTTTGATTGTCAATGATCTTTGTCGTGCTGGGGTTTTCTACCTTGAAGTCTCCGATCCACTTTGAGTTTGTTTTTTGTACATGGGGTGGGTTTCATCTTTTGACAGATGGAAACTCAGTGTGCCAGGACCATCGGTTGAAGGGACTGTGTCTTCTGAAGTGGACTTGTGGGTAGACGGGAACCTACAACCTTCCTGCTAACAGCTGAGTGGTTTAACTGCTATCAACCAATGCAGGGTTGCTCAGCAGCTGCAAAACTCAGACCCAGTGTCATTGAGTCAATTCCAATGCCCAGCAGCCCTCTAAGACAGAGTTGCCCTGCCCCCACAGGCTTTCCACGGTGGCCATCTCTATGGAGCAGATCACCACCTCCTTCTTCTTCCATGAAGCTGCAGCTGGGCTTAAACCCCTGACCTTTCAGTTCGCAGCCAAGTGCTTTTAACCACTACACCACCAAGGCTCTTGGCCCACTACAAACTGGGTTCCAGGGGCCGCCATACGGCACCCTCTTCCACAAGTCTCTGTGCTTGGGTGCTGGTAGACCTACAGGCATAGGTGCGCAGGAGCCCGGGGCTGGCTTCTCAGTCAGCAGGCAATTTGTTTTCTCAGGACAGGAATGGAGATTCAGATCACCGATTTAGCCAGTTTCGGATGGATTTATGTTCTCAGCTTTGCATAATCTTTCCCGATTCAAAGAAAAAGAGAAAAATGCAACCTTGCAAAGCAATCAGTGTTCTACTTGGTGCCTTTAACTCACATGACATTCTGCCTAGAAACACTCTGTTTAGAGCTTGTCTGACCCAGACCAATCCCTGCAGCTAAACACACAGTCAGATGTACTGCAGGGCCAGGCCCTGGGCGCTCTTGAAATGAGGCCCCGGGGGCCTGGCTGAGCAGGCAGCAGGCAGCCAGCATTTCCTCACCCCCGGACTCATCAGCCTCCAAAGTCCCCTAAACGGAATCTGCTGAAGGATCATTCTCGGTGCTTCTCCGGCTGTTTGATTTGACCCAGTTGTATTTTCCAGCTCAGGGCAGGAAAAAAATGCTTTTCCAGGCATTCTTGCTGACATTGTCGTCCTGCGCAAGAGATATTTTGGGAAGATGAAGTCCAGGCAGGTTTCCAAGAGGACCCCCGAATCTGAGCCGCAGCTCTGCCCAGGGCCTCTGAGGGTACGCTGACTTTGAGGCAGTATCTCCCTCCATATTGATTGTCCATCTATTTTAATGGTTTATGTCCTGCACCTGGGTGCTTCAGATGAGGAAAACAAAACCCAACCCCCAAACAAAACCCAAACCTGTGATTGCTCTGCACGCTTGTCAGCAAGAGCAGGTATGGCCGGCAAACTCCTTTGGTTGGATGTGCTGGGGCAGTGTCCCTCAAACAGAGCAGGAGGCCCTAGTGGTTGCTTCCCTTGGGCAGGTGGCCCGGGGGTCTGGGGGCAGGCACCTCATTAACTTATACCACCCCCTTTGGGGGGTTGAATGACCCCTTTCAGAGGGGTCGCCTAAGACCATCAGAAAACACATATTTCCCATGGTCTTAGGAACCCAGACACTGCTCCTCTATCGGTCTCTAGGCAGGTCCGCCCACATGCAGGTACGCCCACCTATGAGTACCCGGCATGAAGACTGTTACCCATGCTCCACCATGCTTCAAGACAACATTTCATTGAGTTGTCACTAGAAATAAATATTTCACGATATAGAATTACATATTGCTTTCGGAATTAATCTCTATGTTTTAATGATGTTCAATTTGTAAACACGAAAATACATCCTGCCTATCAGATATTTACATGACGCTTCACAACAGTAACAAAATTATAGTTATGAAGTAGCAATGACAATAACTTTATGGTGGGGGGGATCATCACACATGAGGAACTGTATGAAAGGGTCGCGGCATGAGGAAGGTGGAGAACCACTGGTCTACAGGTTTTGAGTTCCATGATGGTAGAAGCCAACAAAGGGTCAGGGACGAAGGCTAGTATGGCCCGAGGGACCTCGGAAGACCTATTCTCTACAGTGGCCCCTTGTGGTAGTGAGGAGCAATGGCCGTGGAAGTCATGAACTGCCAACTTTCTCCTGGCCGGCAGGTGCAGGACAATCTGACTGTATGCTTATTTGACAAATCTAGGGCCGGAAAAGCTCCAGGAGGGAGGCACTGGACTTCTTGAAGATAATTCATTTGGGTGACTTCTGTGGATAATGAGAAAGATAAAGGAGAGATGACTTGGAATTAAAGCCTAGTTCGGATGACAACTAAACGCTGCAAAGCCCTTGTGATGCAGTTTCTCAGAGGAGTGTCGGTATTGAAGTGTGTCGATTGGCCGACCTCCTATCCAGCACCATCTCTTTCCCTCTATTCAACAAAACAATGGTCACAATAGAAAGTCCATGCAGCCAGAAAGCCCCAGGGGTCCTAAAGAAGGAGAGACCTTTTGCCCCACTCTTTGTCTGCAATACTTGTCACTAACAGACATTTGAGTGGATGGTGCTCAGCCGCTGAAAGCGGGCAGGTGAACCCAGCTCGTAGCCCTGCCGGAGAAAGGTGTGGCCAGTCCACTCCCATAAAGAGTACAGTCTAGGAAGCCCTAACAGGTGCTCCGAGTCAACCACCCAGGGTCACTCTGAGTGGGCACCATAGCACCTGCCAACCGACCACAGAGCCCAGCATTTGACCATGAATCAGAAGGATGGAGGTTCAAGTTCAAGTCTACCTAGAGGCGTCTGGCGAGAAAAGTCATTGCCCTATTTCCAGAAGATCACCCAGTGAAAAATCCTACCCTGACTTGCATGGGTGGCCAGGAGTCAGAGTCAACTCAAAGGCGACTGCAAACTGGTCTAAGAACACGGCTTTGGGAGACAGGCCAAATCCTCGCCCCCTTTCCCCAGTCTA